>NC_138143.1:5329506-7729506 GCF_964188305.1 Podarcis bocagei | reverse complement strand
AAACACAGGGCCTTGGGAGTAGCTTTGGGGAAGGGAGTGATCACAGTATTAACCTTTTCATGTATAGAGTAGTCTTGCTCATATATATATATATATATGTATATTTATATAAATAATATAATATAATATATAGAGAGAGAGTTATGTATAGGTACTTTACAAGGCCTAACACCAGGCATGCCATTTGCAGGAGGGTGGCCGGGGGGTGGGGGAAGGCTTCATTGCCTCTGCCCTTCGTATTTACAGGGAACTTACAGGTCAGCCCCCTCCAGCTTTGATGTGGGTGCCCTAACCAGCCCCACTGCTGCCACGGCTGCAAGGCAAAGATGAAGGAGGTCTCCTAAGGAGCGTGGTCTGGGGGTCAGTACAGTGAGAAAGGCAGTCCTCTGGGTCAGCGTGCCGCCCCCTTTTTCTCCAGTGCGGGCGGTGAAGGCCGTGGGGTGTCTCCAGCACACTTGTTCCCGGATCCCAGAGCAGACCCCTCTTCCTTCCCCCGCTTCCCCTTTGCCTCCGCTGAGCTCCGCTTCAGCCCGTTCTTGGTCCCCTCTGGGCAGAGGCAGCTGGGGGTCTTGGCGCAGGTCCCCAGGGTGGTGTGCTCCTCCACGACCTCCAAGATCCACTTCTCCTTGGGTGAGCCAGCCTTGTCCTGGCCATGCTCTGGGGCAGCTTTCCCAGGAGGGCCAGGCTCTTGGATCTCCTTGGGTTCCAACACAATGGGGACAGGCCCCCGCGGGGCGACTTCCACCTCCACGCTTCCTTTCCTGCCTTGCTCGTGCTCTTGCACGGGGCTCAGGGCTTTGGCCAGGGCACGGTTGGCTCCTGCAAACGCCTCTTCGGTCTGCACGGCTTGGCTTCTCCTGCAGTCCCCCAGCAGAGCTTCCGGGAGCCTGGCCTTGATGCTGGCTTCCAGGGCGCTGGCCTCTCCATCTCCTGCCCCAAAGCTAAGTGGGGATTCCTGGCGGCCCAGGCGCCGGGTGGCAAGCGGCTTTGGAGCCCCTGATTCGCTGGGGCTCTCTCCGTCGGACTCCGCCAGGCTGTGGAGGCCAGGCTCCCCATAGAAGTCCTTGCGGTATTCAGAGTGAACCACCTCCAGGCTGTGTTTCCTCACCACCACTTTCTTCTCGGAGCTGAGCGGGGAGCCCAGCTTCTCCGCCGACTGCACCCGCTTCAGTAGAGGCGAGCGAGGGGGCTCTGCGCTCTTGGGGCGCGGCCTCACCACGGGTGGCGAGGAGTGGAGCTTGGCCGGGAAGCTCTGCGTGGTGTTGGAGCTGCCCACCGTGTGGCCGGGTAGCGGGGGCGGCGAGGACTGCGTGGGCGAAGGCGTGTGAGCCAGGGGCGAGAGGGGGATGTTGCCGGCCGACTTGCAGCGCGCGGAGCGGTACTGGCGGTGCAGCTTGGGAGACAGGCCGTGCAGGGTGCTGGGCCGCATGTGGTGGGACGAGGAAGCTGGTGAGTTGGGGGTGCTGGAGGCTGGGGAGCTGCTCTGTGAAGAGGCACCTGTGGGGGGGGGCAAAGGGGAAGGGGGCAGGCTGAGAGGCAGGACACCAGCAGCCCTTGCTGGGCACCAGGTACGCTCCAAGCCAATCTCAACTCCCTCCAGGGTGAGAGGCAGCAAGAGCTCACAACATGCAATTCTGCCCCCCCCTGCCACCCCATTAAGAACATCTTTGGGGGAGGAATGGATTTGTAAACTAAATGAATATTTAATCTTGGCAAAATTAACTGCTATAATAAGAAGTCAGTCAAATCAAAAATTAAAAAAGGAGGGGAAATGTTTTGATGAATAGATGGCAAAATATTGCTCAAAAAAAGATACGCTAATATGCCTAGATTAAAATGTGAAGCACTGGATGGAAGAAAAATTAGTAAGGAAAGATAAGATGATTTGAGAATAATGTAGAATGCAAAGATTATTGTAAATTGTATAATGTGGAGGAAATTGAGTGGGGGCGGAGGGAAGTGGGAGGAAGGAGAAAAGAATAATATGATGGATTGAGGAAACAGAAATGCAAATGTATTGGGGAATGGGGAGGAAATGGTGTTGGCTTTGGTACATCTGTATTGTAATGTAATATGTGAAAACCAACAAAACAAAACACAAAAGAAAACAAATCAAAAAGAACATCTTTGGGAGCAAATGTCCCCCACCTCCCTAACCCTCTCCCCACCCGCCCGCTGCAGCCCAGCCCCCTTGGGCTTCCTACCTAGGTAGGCAGAGTCAGGGGTGGAGCGCAGGCTCTGGGTGGGCGAGCGCGCGCCCAGGCCGTGGGTGGGAGAGCCCGGCAAACTGTCGCTGGAGGACAGCGAGCGGTTCAGCGACGAGAGGCTCCGGCTGGTGTGCAGCAGGTTGGACTGCTTGGTGATCTTGCGGAAGAGGGAGCTGCGCTTCTTGCTGCTACGGAAGGAAAGGGAGCCGTTAGCCAAGAGGGGAGGCAGCCCCTTCCTCTCCACCCCCCGCCCGGTTATTTCACCTCACCTGTCCTGCCCTTCCTTGCTGGTGCTCCTCTTGTTCCTCCGAGCCATCTTGGATTTGTAGCTGCTCTTGCGGGCTGGCCCAATCCGGATGGAGGTGTTCTCAAAGGGCGTGGTGGTCACCATCACTTTGTTCCCGCTCTGTGGCGAAAGAGAGGGGAGAGAGCTGGCTGTTGGCACAGCAAGCAGACGCAGCACTTTGCCCAGGTGCCCTCGGAGGCCACGGCTGCTCTGTGCTTACCTTCAGGATGAGCTCCACCACTTCCGTGTGCACCAGCCCGTGCACTGGCTCCCCGTTGACGTGGGTGATCAGGTCTCCGGCACACAGGCCTGCCTCATGAGCTGGACCACCTTCCTCCACGTGCTGCCAGGGGAGAAGACGAGAGAGATGCTCTCATGGCTCTGCTGTCCCCTTCTGCCCACAGCACACCCGGCTTTGGCCTTGCAAGGACCATTGCCTAAAGCGTTTGCCCCTTTGGGCTCTCTTAGCGTGAGGCAGACAAGGCAGATAAGGGGCTCTTCCTTCCCCTTGGTGCAGTGTTAATCTTAAAGGTAAAAGGTAAAGGGACCCCTGACCATTAGGTCCAGTTGCGGACGACTCTGGGGTTGCGGCGCTCATCTCGCTTTATTGGCCGAGGGAGCCGGTGTACAGCTTCCGGGTCATGTGGGCAGCATGTCTAAGCTGCTTCTGGCGAACCAGAGCAGTGCATGGAAACGCCGTTTACCTTCCCGCCGGAGCGGTACCTATTTATCTACTTGCACTTTGACGTGCTTTCGAACTGCTAGGTTGACAGGAGCAGGGACCGAGCAACGGGAGCTCACCCCGTCACGAGGATTCAAACCACCGACCTTCTGATCGGCAAGTCCTAGGCTCTGTGGTTTAACCCACAGCTCCACCAGTGTCCCAAGTGTTAATCTTACACCTGCCCAAAGTGCCCTCTGGATTGGCACGCATGCTTACCCAGACAATGTGGTGCACGCTGTAGACATCGCTGTCCCCCATGTAAACCCGGATGGCACGAAGTGTGAAGCCGTACTTCTTCCCCGAGCGCTGGATCGTGATGGGCGAGCGCAAGATGGTGACGGCGGGCGAGTAGTCGCGGGACGGAGAGGAATCGCGGGACGACGGGTTGGAGGAGAGTGACCGGGGGGACATGGGGCTGGCCAAAGGTGAGCTGCTGTGCTGTTCCACTGCGAGGAGGGAGAGGGAGAGAAAAACTAAAGGGGAAGCAAGAAGCCCTCCGCCATTCCATGGGGCAAGAACACAAGAGCACCTCTTGCCTCCCAGAACAGGAGCCCTGGCCCCCAGCCTCCCCTGCTCTAGGTCCTGCAAACTTGTACTTTCTGGTCTCTGCACACAGCCTAAGGCCAGCCGCCTGTTCCTTCTAGTCGTTTCCCAAGACCTGTTGGCAGCGAGGGAAAAGCACAGAAGCTGCAACACTTCCAAGGGCAGTTTTGAGCTTGGGAAATGGTACGTCGGGGTAGGTGGGTGTCGAGCAGGCTAGGGCAAAGTGCTCCCGCAGGTCCCAAAGGCAAATGAAGTCTGGTGTGTGCCCTACTAGCAGGAAAGGGAAAATAAGTGGTGCCTTTCCCTATTCTCTGTGGCCCTCCAGGTGCTGTTGGGCTACCACTTCCCATCATCCCTTACCACTGGCCACGCTGGCTAGGATTGGTGGGAGTTGGAACCCAACAGCATCAGAAAGGGCTCCCCACCCCCAGTTTAAGCATACAGCTATAGACCCCTGCCACAGACAAAGGCCTGCATGGTGCAATTTCAAGCTGCAGAAGGCTGTGGGCTTTTGGCACAATGTTCAGCTTCCCAAGAACCTCCCTTTGCATTTAAATTAAAAGCAAGTTTCCAGCCCTCATGGTGCAATTGACAATGTGTGGGTAATGCTTGCTTAAATCTTAAGAGGCATAACTGAATATGATTCCCAGCATTCAGGGGGTCCTCAGTGCCTTGAAAGCTACTTTCTGTCTCTCCATAAACGACAGAAGCAGAACAAACTATGCAAAACTGTAGAAGCTGCAAAATCCAAATCAACAGAGGAAGTTATACATGCAAATATGCTTCATTTGCATAAGTTTGTGCATGGCCCAGAGTTCCATTTTTCTTATGGAAGACCTTTTTTTTTTATTGGCACAGCTCAGCAACTATGTTAGAAGTGCCGAAAGGGTGGGTACAGCATGCAGGGTTGATAAGTGAGAGGTTGGGGGCTGTGAGCTGATGAAGGCTGCAGTGAGGGGGGAGTGTTCATTCCTACTGGAACAGCCACAGATGGGTCCTGTCTTCAGGGACTGGACGGTCTTGATCAGGATGCGGCCCGCCAGGACAGGCCGGCCCGATGGAAGAGGAGCGGTTCTGTGCAAGGGCGGGTGGATACAGCATGAAAGACAGGCCAAGATGCTGTCAAGCAGAATGGACGGTTTGTAGTGAGAAGCCCAGTGCCCCTGAGGGCAGGGGGTGGGCTGAGAGCAGGGGGTGGGGTGCCAGGCTCAAAGTGGGATGCCATTCCTATGGGGTTAGTGCTGTGCCTGCTGTTTATGTGCAGGGGGGCGAGAGGAGGAGGCCCGTACCTGTGGGGATAATGACGGACAGCGCAGTAGCTGAGGCAGATTTGATGACCTTGCCCCCTGTGCGGGAGCTGCGCTTCTCGGCCGTGGCGTCCCCTGAGAGCTGTTGGTGGCGGGCCCGGCGCAGCACCAAGTCATTGGTGGCTTTGGGGGCTGAAGGGTCCAGCTCCTTTGGGGGCTGTAGCTCACCCGCTTTTGATTTATTGCCTATTGGGGAGGGGAGAGAGAGGGAGGATGACTCAAGCCCTACATCAGAGGACCACACGCCAGGGGCCCCCGCCTTCAAACACGGAGCACAGGGGGCCGCGGCAGGGACTGTCCAAACCCCCAGCCACCCGAGAGGATCATAAACACCACGCCCAAAGATTTCGCCTTTCCTCATCACGCAGAAGGCGGGTGGAGCACCAGGCAGGGTGACTCTGCCTGCCTAGGCCTTCTCAAGGTGAAGCTGAGGAGATGGGGTTGCACCCCAGCGGAGCTCGGAGGCCTAGGGCCAAGCCCCAGCGTGCCCACCAAACTCTCACAAATAGTGCGAAAAGGATCTCTTGGTAAGTGCTACTGATGCACACCTGATATTGCAATTGCCAAGCTGCCTGTCCTTAGTTCTGTGGACTGCGTAAAGGTGCTGAAGCCATGCAATTCAATGCTTGGGCTGCAAGACTCTGCAAGGAATCATTGCCCTTTCCCTTTTCTTACTAGACATGGCAAACACCTTGGATGCCATGCAAAGGGATGGCTCTGCCCGCCCCCCACCCTGAGCACCTTACCCCCTCCAAGAGCACCAGCTGAGGGCTTGTTAAAATCCCCAAGGGTCAGATAAGGGCTTGTTTTAGTACAGTATCCCAGTAGCAGAGGAACCTTTTGGTCTGATCCTACGCACACCTGGGCTGACAAGGCTCTTGCCATTTTGGGTTTTCTGCAGCCACGCAAGCTCTGACAAACGTGGGGAAAGCCCAGATTCCAATCAAACTTCTTGGCAGATATTGCTAGAATAGAAATAACTGCTGCATTTGCTCTTTTTGGAAATCTCAGGGGTTTGCTAGAGCCTTTGAGAACTTGCAGCAGATGTGTCTGTTCCTGGGGTAGAAACAGGCTAGGCAACCCAAGCACTGAGGGACAGAGAGGGCGGCTTGCTATGTGCAATAATAACAGCAATAATTTCTTATTTATATCCCACCCATCTGGCTGGGTTTCCCCAGCCACTCTGCAAGAAGGAAGACGGCTGATGGTGGAATGTGCAGCTTGGTAGGCTTTTACTAAATAATCTGCCCGCAACCACATTTTATTCATAGGATTGCACACCTGCTAGTAGCCCCAATCTAGTGCCAGAATCTATTTGGGGGGAAAGAGAGGAGGATGTGCATTGGCTCTGGGTAAGGGGAGTGTGCAACCTCTAAAAAACCAAATTACGAAACAAAAGCATCCCTCTTCCCAAATAAAGTAGTTTGGGAGAAAACAAAAAAATTGAAGAAGCAGAGAGGCAAGGTTGCAGCAAAGGGGCAATCACCCCTTTTTTTGCTTTTGTTTTAAAAGCACTTCATGGAGCACCTCCCTCCTATGGCACCATGGGGTGGGACTTCACCTCCAGCATGTAAACAAAGAAATAAAAGGGTTGCAAAATGACCCTGGCAGAGGCAGGAAGAGAGTTGTGTCACCCATTGCCACAGAGCCATTCCTACCGTGAAGCAACTGTCTCACGCAGCAAATTTTGGGCGGCAGAGTGTCCGACCCATAAGTCACAATCCACCAGGAAATTTTCCTGTGCAAGCCCATTGAAATTACTGGAGGCTGTGCAAGAATGGAATTGGTTGCAAGCGATTGGCTGAAGGGCCTGCACCAAATACACATTGCCTAGTTTACTCCTTATCGCAGTGGATGCGTTATCAGGAGATTTGTGTGGTGCTGGTGGGACGAAGGTTCGAGTTTCTCCAGCAACAAAACCTTGCAGCCCGAATGTTGGAAAATTGCAATTTCCTGGCAATTGATGGGAGAACAGACGTTTGGATCCTCTGCAACCGCTGCATTGTGCAATGCCTACCGGAAAGGTCCCAAGAGGCTAACTGTACACTTGAGATTTGCCATAGAATCAAGACCAGAGTGCTTGGATCTGCCAAGGGGTGATTTAAGGGATCTGGGGTGCACTGCTCCCTGCTCCCTAGGGATGTGTGGTCTCCCTGAGCCAGGCTGCATCTCCTCACCAGAGGCTGGAAGGGAGAGGACTTTGGCTGCACAAAACAGATGTCAAAAGGGAGGCGACGTACCAAGAATCTGTTCAGACTGTAATAGGCACATCTCATGTAAACAGCAAATTGGGGCCCCGACTGTGGCATCTCCCCTTCAGCTGCCAGAGTGAGGGCTTTCAGCAAGAGGCCATTACTCACCTGCCTCAGTCTCTACAGGGGCAGGACTCTGCCCAGCCTCTGCTGCTGGCCCTTCCTTGCTCTCCTTGCCTTCGACCTGGGGCGTGGACCCCGGGGGCCCATTTTCCGCAGGAGCCTTCGCAGGCCCCTTGCCAAGACTCTCGCTGTCGGTTTCCAGGGGCACAGCAAAACGGCTGGTGTCCATCAGGGCCGAAAAGCGCCGCCGTGCACCCAGCGGGGGGCTGGAATCGCTCTCGGTGTAGGACGACTCTGAGGCTGAGAGCCGCTTCCTGAGAGACAGAAAACAAGCAAGATGGCTCACCCCCCCACCCCAAACACCGGAAGCCATGTCCAAAATGCCAGCCAGGGCTTAACTTTTGTCAGGAGGCCTTAGAGCTTATTATTATTATTATTATTATTATTATTATTATTATTATTAGTGCTGTAACTGGAGCGCAATCTACTTTAGCCGAAGCCGCGATGGGGAGCCTGTGGCCCTGCAGATGCTTCAGGACTACAGCTCCCATCATCCCTTTCCACTGGCCACACTGGCTGGGGCTGATGGGAGTTGGAGTCTAAGAGTCTCTGGAAGGTTGCAGGTTCCCCAGTTCAGAAGTGAATCTTCAGTGGATTCAGTTGCAATAAGTGAGGAGACATTTTAATTGTTAGGGCTGCAACTTAAGAGCACGGGAGTGGTGGTGGTGGGAAATAAATGCCTAAAGCATTACATTTTGCACTGAGAGCATTACAGTTGTACCTTGGATCCTGAACACCTTGCAAGTCAAACACTTTGGCTCCTGAATGCCACAAACCCGGAAGTGAGTGTTCTGGTTTGCAAACGTTCTTTGGAACCCGAACGTCCGACGCTGGTTCCATGGCTTCTGATTGGCTGCAGGAGCTTCCTTCAGCCAATGGGAAGCCATGCCTTGGTTTCCGAACATTTTGGAAGTCAAATGGACTTCCGGAACGGATCCCGTTCGACTTCCGAGGTACCACTGTACTATAGTAAGGAATGAAAAAGAACTTTAAAAGATTATCTTCCCTCCAAAGAATGAGGAGAAAGCAATTGTTTGTTGAACTTTATGTCATCCTGTACTTTAGTTCGTGCCTCACTTATATTGCACCTACACTGAGGTTTTGGTAATTCAGAAATGCATTTACATTTAAGCTCAGTCAGTAGAGCATGAGACTTAATTGTCAGGGTTGTGATTTCAAGCCTCATGTAGGGCAACAGATTCCAGCATTGCAGGGAGGTGAACTAGATGTTACTTGCAGTCCCTTCTAACGCTACAATTCTGTGATTTTGGGAACAGCTGATTAATGTACTAGTTAGACAGACGGCGTCCATTTTCTAAGCATCCTGTATTCAGCTGATATTTCTAGTTTTCTCTGCTAAGTCCGCAGGGCATATGGAAAAGTGCAAGACTAACAGCAGCTAGCGTCTGCCAGGGACCAGAGGTTGGGACCAGAGCCCTGGAATATCCAGGAAACCCTGAAGCCCACATTTGCCTCTCAGAGCTGGAGTGAGAGCTCCTCTTCCAAGTGCCCTCAGCCTCCTCCAGGTCTGGGGGCTGAAGAACAAAAGCCACAGCTGTTATTGCATGGGGTGGAGACTCACATTTCAGGGGAGTTGGTGCGCCAGCTTTTCTCTCGAAGGGTGAAGCTGCCCAGACTCTCCCTTTTGCTGAGCTTCTCATCTTTGTGTTTGTTGCTCTGGTCCCTCTTGGTGACACCTGGAGTCTTCTGCTCATGCTGAGAGAGGTGCTCCATGCTGCTATACACCTGTATTGAGGGGGGCAGGCGGCAAAGGCCAGAAAGGTGAGAAATGGTACAGCCACGTGCTATAAGGAGCAGCTTTATTGCTTATGTATTTATTTTTAATTTTTAATTTATTTAACATAATTGTTACCAAATATAAGCAAAAGATTGCAAATACATACATATATATTTCAAATAAGCACATATATATGAAAAAAGGAACAAAGGAGGAAAAAAGAAAAGAAAAAAGAAGAAAAAATAAAGAGAAAAGAAGAAGAAAAGCTGGAAGAATTTCTTCCAAGTTTATTCTACAAATATCTCAATATGAAAATAATAATAAAATTTCATTGATTGACTTCCATCGCTTACACTGCACTTCCTATATACATTTTAAGCAAGATTGTATCTGTTATTCCGTATTTTTCCCATACAATCTCACACAAATAGTCTAATCAATAATTTTTCTAAATCTTTCATAAATCTATTCTAAACACAACCAATACCTTACATTTAATCCTTGTCTACATAAATAAATATGTATTTATTTTCCTTATTTATAGACTGTTTTTCACTACAGACGGCCGCAAAGCAGTTGAGCCAACCATCCACAAAACAATCCATCAATCATTCATGCAGTACTAAAACCACAGGTGAAAACGTAATTAGATTAAACGTAATTCGATTAATTAGGCAATAAACTTGCCCCTGAGGACACACACTCAGAAGCATGTTGTGTGGAGGATATAACAACAAAAACAAATCACAGCACCCAGAGCCTTCTAAGACAGTCTTTGGTGTTTGTAAGGGAAAATTTGAAAAGTATCTCAGCCACCAAGAATTAACACATAGCACTGCTGTGCTCTTAAACCTCCCCAAATCTTTCAGATCTCCACAGAAAATCCCCCACTGCCCACAAGGTGATTTCAAGTATAGTGGTACCTCAGGTTACACTCACCTCGGGTTACAGACTCCGCTAACCCAGATGTTGTACATCGGGTTAAGAACTTTACCTCAGGATGAGAACAGAAATTGTGCGGCAGTGGGAGGCCCCATTAGCAAAAGTGGTACCTCAGGTCAAGAACAGTTTCAGGTTAAGAATGAACCTCCAGAATGAATTAAGTTCGTAACCAGAGGTACCACTGTATATGTTTTCCATCAGTGAGGGTTACTGCTGGTTTCAGATCCTATACCAGGGGTGCTGGGAACAGTCTTAGAAAGCTCTGAGTGTGCAGATCTGGCCCATGCGGGAGACTTCAGGCATCCCTTCTTCCTGCCAATCTTCGCCTGAAAATACCCAGCCACCTACCCACACCCACATGTTAGCTCAACAAACACACAACTTGGAAACCATAGTTCTGCACACTTAAGTGAGTAAGTCTGCATAGGGCTGTGCTGCTGCTGACAATCTCCTACTGTATTGCCTCCCTATAGAGATGCGCTATGAAGACAGCCAATACATTTATTGGCTACCCACCCCCAACATACACCATTCAAATCCTGACTCCTCATTGCACTGTGCTCCCAAACACATTTTGCTAATGTGTTTGGCTGATGGTAAGGAGAAGAATGAAGAAGACAACAGCAGCACTTCATAGAGCAATTAAAAGTATTTATAGCATTTCACACACATTATCTTAGTAATCCTTACAGCAACCATGCCAAGTAGGCCAGTAAAAATATCCTCGTTTATTTGCAGAAAGAAAGAGAGGCGACAGAGAGGGAAGTGGTTAGGGACACTTGTGACCTTGAGGCTGAGGTGAGATTTAAACTCTGGGCTTCTGAGCGCACCCTCTATAACCACAGCACCAGTGTTTAAACAACAGCAACAATTCAAATTAAATGCAGTCAGTGAGGACTCTCACCTTGCTGAACCTAGGGGAGCAAGATGAAAACTGCCTTATTTCCACAGGTTCATCTTCAGTCGTGTCATCTTCATCATATGAGTTAATGTGGTGGTAACGATCGGAGCGAGCTGGAAAGAGGAAAACTGTCTCATGGGAGCTGCGGGAGACCTGGGCAGCAGGACTGCTGTTGAGCTGCCCACATTCCCTCTAAGCCTGGCCCCAAATGGCTAGAGAAAGAGAGACATCACAGAGGCAGCTTCATTCCTGCACCCAAGTGGAACATCTCACCCTGAACAGGAAGGAAGCTTGGAAAAACAGAAACAAAGCCCCACCAGGACAAGTAGCCTCTCCCTTTGCACCCCCACCCCAAAGATGAGGAGCATACCCATGTAATTAAAAAGAAATGAGAACCCTAGAATGTCCCCATCACCTCCCAGAATTATGCTGCCATTGTCACATAAGAGCAGATGGGGAATCCTTTTCAACCTGAGGATCAGATCCAGAATCCACCCTCCCTGGACCATTTTTGACAGGTGGGTGAGGGGTCACCTACCTGTCAATCACCTACAGTTGTATGGCATGGATGATAAAGATTTCAAGCCCAGAGCAGGCAGAGGCTTAGCTCTGATCTTGGCCGTGTGAACCAAACAGGACATCAGATGCACCTTAGCATTTAGCGCATTACGTTTTAAGCATTTGTTTGTCAGGGTCTGGGTAGACCGCCTCCCCAGCCTGACCTTTCCAGGGAGGAGGAAGAGGAAGACAGTATAGATTGACAACAGGTGTTTGAGGGAGGTCACAGCTCAGAGGCAGATGAGGGGAAAAGTTAGGAAATAATGAGAGAGGAGGAGGCAGGACCAGAACAGCAGCTGGCTGACACGGTGTCTTTAGAAAGCATTCCAGACTCCCCATCTCCCAGAACCCGGTGAGCCTTTAAAGTAGGAGAGCTAAGAGCTCAAAGACACATAGCAGGACCCGTAGAGGAGACAATGAGAATGATGAATGAGGAAGAGGGAGAGACGTGTGTGTGTGTGTGTGTGTGTGGATTCACTCAGGACAACGCCATTATCCAAGAGGCTGGGTTCAATAGCCTCTCTCTGTAATATTGAAATAAAAAAGGAAGGTAAGAAACTTTTCCTTGTCTTTATACTTTCCTGGGCAGCCAGCCAGGAGCCGCTGACAGCATCCTGACACTGTTTGACATTTGTCAAATATTGCATTTTTAAAAAAATACAATAGCAGCTGCAGCGGTGTGACTCTTTCACTGGAACATTGCCTCCTCCTACAGAGGCAACCACTGGTTCATAATGTTCCACACTGTCTACACTGAGTGACAGCAGTTCTCCCAGAGTTCCAGGCAGGGGTCTCTCCTAGTCCCAGCTAGAAGTGCCAGCGACTGAATTTAGGACCTTCTGCTTGCAGGCATTACTCTGCCAGTGAGCTATGGCCCTATTCTCCCCTGTGGTAGCCCTGGTGAAAATGTTTCCTCTGAAGCTGATATTTGCAACGGAAATCCCCCACTGACGCCTCTCTGGTATGGAAGAAGGAAGGAGAAGGCCCTTATTAACATGATCAATACGGGATTAGGTGTTTCTGGACAGTGGGAAGTGATGCAGACCAGCAGCCTTGCTCTTGTTTGTTAAAGGAAAACATTTGGGAAGGGAGAGAGAAAAAGAAAGAAGAATGTTAACACTTGCTGTCAAAGTAGCTGGTGTCTTCCTCAGACTCCAGGTGAGGGATGAATTCTGCTTTCTGCCTCAGAAGCCCGTTCCAGTCCAGATCTTTGAAAAATGCATGCTGTTTCACTTCGTAAGCGCCACCTGCAAAACGCAAAGACCAAAGTCTTGCTGCCCTCTGCTGGACAACACCACCAATCAAACTGGACATGGTAAGAGGTGCTCTATCCTAGAAACATGTGATTCTGCTGCCAGGTGGTGGGGGGGGGAGGGAGGGGCAACATCATGAGCACTTAGGGAATATTGACACAGACCCACCAAGGCCACAGCTGGTCAACAATTTGGTGTCCCAGGTTGCAAAGAGGATCTAGAGATCTGGGGGCAGGACTACCCCTCCTCTCCTTCTGGATTGGATCACACTGAAGCCCCACCTAATTAACTGCCCTGCACCCTGACCAAGTGTCCTTACCTGCCCCCAGGCGGAGAAGAGGGTTGGTCTGCAGGAGGCAGGAGATGAGATCTTGAGCATCTGCTGGGAGGGCCTCCTCCCCTTCCGGCCACAAGATGTCATCTGAAAGCAGAAAGAACAGAGAAGCTCTTGGTGGACAAGGCTGCTGATGGGGTGGGTTAGGGAGGGCTAGAAGGGTCTCCTCAATGTGTAGATTATTGTGACAGGTTTAATTGTTACTGGGAAATGGGCTCGTATGCCAGGTATCTTCCTAACATGGAAAGCAGCTCACAGAGCCTCTGAACCCAAAGCTCCACCTTAATGCTTCTCTCTGTTTCATGATACCCTCCTAAGGTTTTTCTCCCCACCAACTCAAACAGCACCCTCCTCTGACCCCTCCATTCACCTTGGTTGAGCACAGTGGCGTAGCGTGGGTTGTCAGCACCCGGGGCAAGGCAAGTAATTTGCGCCCCCTAACCCATGGATTTGCGCCCCCTCACCCGTGGATTTGCGCCCCCTAACCCTAACCCCCAGATGTTGCGCCCGGTGCGGCCAGCCCCCCCCTGCACCCCCCACGCTACACCACTGGTTGAGCAGGAGCAACTGAGCCAAGCCTGGAGGAAATTCCAAAGCCAGCAAGTAACAATGTTGAGCTCATAGCTGGATCACAGCGACCCAAACACACCTGCCCTTCACTTACCAGTGATGACCTGACCAAAGAGCTCCTCAGGGGTGTCTCCAAAGAATGGCACACAGCCCACCAGGAACTCGTACAGGATGATGCCCATAGCCCACCAGTCCACTGGCTTCCCATAGCCTTGGCGAAGGATCACTTCGGGAGCAATGTATTCAGGGGTTCCACACACCTGCCAATACACCAACCATCCTTCAGCTAGCAGCACAGAGATTGGATGAAATCCCAGTAATGGCCGGGAAAATCCATATGTTAGCTGAGACAACTGAGAAGGGGGTGATCTGCATTCCTTTCAGAGTCCTGGGCTGGGTGGAAAGGTTTCAGACCTCTCTATCCATCCTAGAGCTGGGTATATAATTTTTGTTTTGACCACCACCACCACCACCTGTGGGGTCTTGGGGGTCAGAAAAGCTTCTGCCAGGCCCCTGGGGTGGAGGTTAGACACCCTAAGTCTACAGCTTTCCCCCTCACATACACAATGACAATTTGTCATGTCCTGCCTCGTGTCTTCCTTCTAAAATACCAGAAGGCCTTGTTTGGTAAGAAAGGCTTTGTTCTGCTGACTGACAAGTTCTGATTTAAAGTCCATGCTGGGGCTTAAAAACAAGTCAAACAGATGAGAGCTTCCAGCCAGCAGCAAGGGGTTTTTGTACTCTCTTATCTCATACCTCCCTAAATATTTACCAAGTGGTCTGGCGGCAGTGAAAACCCCCATAGCCAATAACTAACTGAGATTAATGTCCTCTTACTTCTGTCATTTGTATGTAAACACAATCTAAGAGGAGCAGGAAGAACTCCCTTGGATCAGCCTTGATTTGCACCACAGGGCAGGGTTATACCACAAAATTTCAATGACACGTTTCAAATTCTGCCCCCTCACCCACCCACAACGCTCCCCTCTCACACACTCCATCAGGGTGCCCACCTGTTTGTCCAGGAACTCCCGGGCATCCTTCTCAATGTGACCCTCGTACAAGTTGGTGGTGAGGCTCATCAGGCCCATCTTGGAGAGACCGAAGTCTGTCAACTTGATGTGCCCCATGGAAGTGATCAGCAGGCTGAGGAGAAAGCCGGAGAAGCAACCGTCAAGAGAGCTCAGATCACAGAAACACCTTGTCCCCCCCGCCCCCCCACTTTTGGCAGAGGAACCCAGGGAATGTCAGCAAAGCTCTTCTCCCGGCAACACAGCCCAGGAGAGGCTCTGGCTCTCCGCTTCATACTTGTCGGGCTTTAGGTCACGGTGGACGATGCCATAGTTGTGCAGATACTCCAGCGCGAGGACGGTCTCGGCAAAGTACATGCGGGCCATCTCCACGGGCAGTGCCCCTATGTTCTTCAACAGTGTGGCACAGTCCCCGCCTGCTGGGAAAAGGGCCAAGTGGTTAGGGAGGCAGCTAGCAGGCCACTCTCTTCGTACAGTGCAGGACTACTGCTCTGTTCCTGCCCTTGATCGGAGCTTGCAGTCCTCCAGTGTCTTGCCATTAGGAATGCTAAGCAGCACAGTCTGTAGGAGGGCAGATACAAGGCTTGGCTCCCTGTGCCTTACATTCATGCTGTATTTAATATTAAAAGACCTAGGTGATCTTTCGACCTGAGACTGGTTTAAAGAGAGGTGTTTCCAATCTTGCTTGCTGAAAAAGCTAACAGGATGCTGGAAGCCCCTGCCAAGCACACAGGGACTCTGCCACCTCTTACAATCCAAGCTTGCTTTGAAGCCAGAGACACAGTTGAATAAAAGAGATTTTTTGAATAAAAGAGTTTGTGTGGAGGGCAGATAGGCTCAGTTAATTTCATTGTACACAGGTTGTACATTGACAATAAAGGTATCATCAGCATTATCTTAGGGCTTCCAGTAACATCACTGTCCTGACTAAAAGTAATGAAACCACTGGTTGAGGAGCTTGGGTGCTAATGTACTGAGAAGGATAAGATCAGTTTGGATGGCCAGGAAAGATGCTTTTCTCAACTTCTGAGCTATATTTTTAATTTAATAGATAAATTTAATAAATAATAATAATAACTGGATATTATTTGTACAACAAAGGATGTGCACGTTGTTGGCTCATGAGTATCTGATAACCGCTGCTGCTCTCAGAATGGGTTGTTTCCTGCAAGCTCACACATGGGATTTAATTTCCATATGTAACCTGAAAGCTGACTTGTGTGATGCTGAGAGGCCAGGGGGTATCTGAGTCCCTTCAGGAGTTCTGAGGCCGTGTACCTTCGACATATTCCATGACCATGCAGAGGTAGCGCTTGGTCTCAAAAGAGCAGAACATGCTGACCACAAAGGGGTTTTCTGCAAAAGTCAAAATGTCGCGCTCCACAAAGGCCTGCTGGATCTGGTTGCGCAGGATGAGGTTTTGCTTGTTGATCTTCTTCATGGCAAAGCGCTGCCGGGTCTCTTTGTGCCGCACCAGATACACAGCTCTGTGAGAGGAGGAGGTGGAGAAAGCAGAGGGGATGTGCTCAGGGAGAGGCAGCCCCAACCCACAAAGCACTTCTGGGAGCTGTGTTTTCCAAGAACACAGCAGAAAATGTAGGTGTACAGTGGTGCCCCGCAAGACGAATGCCTCGCAAGACAAAAAACTCGCTAGACGAAAGAGTTTTCCGTTTTTTGAGTCGTTCCGCAAGACGAATTTCCCTATGGGCTTGCTTCGCAAGACGAAACGTCTTGCGAGTTCTTGCGAGTTTGTTTCCTTTTTCTTAAAGCCGCTAAGCCGTTAATAGCCGCTAAGCCGTTAATAGCCGCTAAGCCGCTAATAGCCGCTAAGCCGTTAATAGCCGTGCTTCGCAAGACGAAAAAACCGCAAGACGAAGAGACTCGCGGAACGGATTAATTTCGTCTTGCGAGGCACCACTGTATTGAGGGATCTTGATCCTCACTCTATAAATACTAGACTCTCTCTCCTCTTTAAACAATGGGCTGGTAAACTAGCTTTTACCCAGAGCTTTTGGGAGGGGACAGTGAGGCCTAGGTCTGCTCATATGTTCACTGCATCAACATTACACATCATTGCAAACCCTTAAGGTGGCAAAATATCTTGGGCCATCCTTGGGTGGGAAGCTGTCTGAGGATTGCGACCTGAAGAACAACGCCCTGCTCCCGCATCGCCCTGCCTTCTCTTTGATGCCTTCTTCAGAACCCTCCCTCCAGGTGCCTCTGCTGTCTCAGTATGAGGCAAGTAGCACGAGAACACAGGGCCTTCTTGGTGGTATCCCACAATTGACATCATATGTGACAGCTGGTTTTAGGCAAATATGGACGTGCCTTAAATGGGGCTCCCTGCTGTTCCTATACAAGTAAGGTTCCCTGTCAGCATCAATACACTGATCCAGTTCCCTACACCACCTTACTATGATGGGAATTTACCATTATTATTCTCCTTTTTGTGTAGCTGAAAAACCCTTATACAGTCATACCTCGGGTTAAATATGCTTCAGGTTGAGCGTTTTCAGGTTATGCTCCACGGCGACCCAGAAGTAATGGAATGCGTTACTTCTGGGTTTTGCCGCTCGCGCATGCGCAGAAGCAGCGAATCCTGCAGATGCGGGTTGCGTTCTACTCAAGATGTGAATGGAGCTGCGGAACGGATCCCATTTGCAACCAGAGGTACCACTGTGATTCCTCTCTCCCCCCCCCCCCCCGGGATATCTCCTGAACTTCCAAGCCTGGTTCAGATGCTTCTATATATCAGAGATCCTGCACCCCTACACCATGATGCTCATATGAAGAAACAAGGGACATGGGTTCCCCAACATGGATGGTCGTACCATAACACTGTGATACTTTCAACTCCTACCAGCTGAAACAGCCTACTCCTCCACTTTCGGAACAGCACCTTTGGGCCAGGTAAGCCTTTGAACCAGGCCGGATTTGGTGCTGAAGGAGCCAACCAGAAGCGAGACAGACCCTTCCATGCAGGCAGATCCAAGGAGCTTGGGATCTGAGTCAGCTCACTCACCCATATGCCCCGTTGCTTATGAGTTTAATTGTTCCAAAGTCTCCTTCTCCCGGTGGCTTCTTTGGCTTTGGAGTAGTTCCACGACTCTGTAATGGTAATTAAATTGGGTGTGAGGGCATAAGAAGCTCCTATGAAATCCAGCCACGCTAACTGAAGACAACCCTACTGAGGACCCGTTCTTTACCAAGGTTAGGAGCAGTGCCGTACGGCGAATTATTGTTTTTGGTATGGGAACAGTTAGGGCCAGAGGCGCCAACTTGCAAGGGCAACTGTGGGGGGGGGGTGCCGCTGTTGCGAGTGTGACATCGCTATGTTGTGACGTTGCGTGCTGAGCATTGTGCCTCCTTCCGAAAGCTGGGTGGACTTTGGGAAGGTGGCAGAAGGTCTCATGGACCCAGTTGGAGCAGCACACCTCCCTCTCTAAGACAGGGAGAAGTTTCCCGAGTTTTGGGAAGGAGGCACCAGTCTTTAATACAATTGATACTCTAATTTACCCGGAACATTTAGGGAACTAGCCTAGTCCACTGACCGCACGCCACTGGTTAGGAGTGCAGTTGTGTATGGAGTATGACAGATTGTGAACGCAGTTAACACTGGTACCAGAAAACTGGTAGAGAGCCACTCTGAAACTGAACAGGCATAGCCCATTTAGTTTCATTTATAGATGCAGAAGACAGGAAAAAAACAGAGCCAAAAGCACAAACGTAAGACAGGGCAATCCCTGGCTATGCAACGGCACTATGGATTTAATGATGAACCTTGCTGGCAGAGCCACCCACTGACTCAGATGCCTAATAATAAGGCGTTACTCTGGTGGAGTATCTTCTGTTATTCAAGAAGCCAACCCCCTCAAGCCTGGGTCACACAAATGAAAGGTTAGTCAGTAAGAGCAAAAAGGAGAAGAGATTCCACATGTTTTCAGTTCCTTTTTGTAATCACAACAGATTTATTTTTATTTCTATCTATTGCAGATCAACTGGGCGGGGAGCTAAGAGGGAACCATGCTGGGCTCTTTTTCCACCTAGTATGAAGGAGGTGGAAGCCTCCAAATCTCTCTCCCTCTTCTCTATCCCCACCCTTTATCTTTACTAAATAAATAATTTTATTTTCTATTCAAAAAAGGAGCCCGCATAGCAATTTTTTTGGGGTGCATGCGATCACATTCTATTTTCCTCTTAATAAACGCATACTGTTCTAACAACCTTTGTGACACAAAACCTAGAAAGGGATCTCCCCTGACAGGGGCGCTGACTTGCCCCCCCCCCCACTGCAGGTCCCCAACATTGGTGCACACTGAGTTGCAGCATAATGACGTGGTGATGTGATGATGTCATGTCGTGTCATCACGATGGAGCAGCTCCAGCACTGTGGGAGTGACTGGATCAGGGCCCGCGTGTGCCGTGGCAGCATTGGGTGATACCCAGAGGCAGGCGACAGAGGCCAGGCACCATCAGCAAAAATTTTGTGGGTGCCCAGGCCCCTGGGGCTTGCTGGAGATGGCGCCAGTGTCGCCTGCAACTGGATTCATTCTACTGAATGGAATATTTATTCTTCCACAAGAAGGGCTGCTTCTGGGTCCCCCACGCTGTTGAGCTTTAACTGAGGTCAACTGGAGTTTAGGAAGGAGTTGTGCTTGTCACCTTTCTGTCCAACCAGACTGGTCACCATGCTAGACGGCTAAGGTGCCCCAATGGGAGGGTGATAGGCTGCTGCAGGCACCACACCATCACTTTCTCTGATTCTCAGACCAAGGCAGGCTCTATCCCAGCAGTGGGGCTTCCTGCCTTTCCAGCTGTTTGAGAAAGCTCTGTAGCTTCTATGACTCTCTCTCTCTCTCTCTCTCTCTCTCTCTCTCTCTCTCTCTCTCTCTCTCTCTCTGTCTCTCTCTCTCTCTCTCTCTCACACACACACACACAGACACAAACTCTCACTCACACTCTGTTTCTCACACACACTCTCTCACGCTCTCTCTCTCTCTCTCTCACACACACACTCTCTCTCTCTCTCTCTCTCTCTCTCTCTCTCTCTCTCTCCCTCCCTCCCTCCCTCTCTCTCTCTCTCTCTCTCTCTCTCTCTCTCTCTCTCTCTCTCACACACACACACACACACACAGAGTACTTCCTTTCCTGAGACCTGAGTGGCTGGTCATATATTCCACTGCATACCGCTTCTTATGATAGACAGTTGAGGAAGTTGGGTATGGAAAAGAGGAGACTGAGAGGAGATATGATAGCAATCTTCAAATATCTCAAGGGCTGTCACATGGAAGATGGGCGGGGAAAGCTAGTTTTCTCCTGCTCTGGAAGATAGGACTCGAACCAATGGCTTCGAGTTACAAGAAAGGAGAGGCTGACATAACACCAGGAAGAACTATCTGTTCCAACAGCTGTTCTCACTCCGGTTTTTAAGCAGAGATTGGATAGCCATTTTGCCAGGGATGCTCTAGTTGAGATTCCTACATTGCTGGGGGTTGGACTAGGTGACCCCATCCCATTCTACAATTCTATGATTCTAAGATTTTCTGTTTACCAGCATGTTTGGACGTAATTGTTTTGGCTACCCCACACCACTGCATCATGTGCTCTTTTCCCAAATAAAAATGCAGCACACACTCTGAGAAGAATGGATGAATGAAGGCAAGAGGGCCATCGCCTCAGTTTCCTACGTCTGTGGCAAACAACCATGTCATGCTTCTGTAGGCTTCGGTGCTGCAGTTTTATACTTAGTTCTACTTTAGCATCTTTTTTCGCAACATATCAAAAAACCAAATGTAAAACACACCATTCAAATTCAATAAGCCAACACATAACATCAGTGGTGGAAAACCCAACCCCCCTACCAGTTTAACCCCGCAGCCCAAATAGCACCCAATGAATCTTAGCCGTATGTCTGAGACGTTTCCGTGCTCAAGATTTGGGGGATCGCCAAGAGGGAAGAGAAGGCGGGCTTCCTTAAGTGTGGGATAAGGACTAAGACACGCCTCCCTACGCCCCCTTTGCTGTCAAAATGAGAGACATGAATGCCATCCCTGTACCCTGACAGACTCTGATAAGGCAGAGGGTGGTGGTGGATAAAGCAGTTCCTAGGCTTGGACCAGGAGGACTTAGGACCACCTCACACTGTATATTTTAAGAAGCTCATTTTCCTTCCCTGTACTTTCTACCTGCTTCCCTTCCCGGCATTCTCACACAAGCCTCCTCTCTTCCATTTGCCCATGATGCTTCTTGTCAGTCACCCATGCCTTCTCTTTTCCTCTCACCCACTAATCACATTCCTCCTAAACCTTCTTCTTGGCTGCTTCCAACACCATCTGGGCTTCTTTTCCCTCCCACCTCATCCACCCATATTCTGTGCCTCTCTTCCACTTGTCTCCCAGTTCTCCCATGTGAACCTTCCTTCTCTTTCCTCCTCATATGCCTGCCTGGACTTCTCTTTCGTAAGAGTGGAGGAGGCAAATGGGAACTTCATGCATTTTCTCCAACTTCTACCACACCGTTTCTCATCCCACCCCCTATTGTGGTTTTCCCCCAATTTATCTGCCTCTTTCCCTTTTCTTGAACAATTGCTATGCTACTACTGTGCGTGGCTGCCACAGATACACAGTCAAACCTCAGTTGTCAAACGTAATCCATTCCGGAAGCCCGTTCAGCTTCCGAAATAACAACTGAGGCGTGGCTTCTGACTGGTTGCAGGAGCTGCCTGCACTCAAGCAGAAGCCTCGTCGGGTGTTCAGCTTCCGAAAAACATTTAAAACCAGAGCATTTACTTCCTGGTTTTCGGCGTTTGGGAGCCGAAACGTTCCAAAACGGAGATGTTTGGGAGCCGAGGTTTGACTGTATTGCTGGTCCAAAACCAGTGTGCCACAAATCCAAGAACTGCACCCTATCATCCTCTGCCTCTGACACCCCTAGAATTGCTGCTTGGGTTGTCATCCTTGGCGCTGCTGCTACCTCTACCCAAGTCAGGGTGCAAGGAAGTCAGCTGCTTCCACAACTCCCAGGGAGCCATCTAACACGCGAAATTCATAACTTGAGCTGCAAGTTTTAAGCCGTCAACTAAAGCTTGGGTTGATTATCAGGTGGGGCTCCAAGCACATTGATTTCACTGTACAGGTCCCAGCGCATGGTCATGTTTTTTAAAAAAATAAATTAATTAAAGGTGGCCTTTTGTTTTGACAGTGATAATAATAATAATAATTTATTTATTTATACCCCGTCCATCTGGCTGGGTTTCCCCAGCCACTCTGGGCGACTCCCAACGGAACATTAAAAACACGGTAAAAGATCAAACATTAAAGCGAGGTGATGAGTCTGTTTATTATGTTTATGCCCCAGTCCCTGTCCCAAAGTTCTATTAGCCCAGAAGGACTTTGGATTTGGGGTGGGGAGAACAGCTATGGGAATAGAAAGGAAGTGTCACTCTGCCACTGACAAATTCTGACCTGCCAAAAGTTATCCATTGGGAAACCTACTTTGGACTTTCCCCCGAAATTGCAAATATCACCTTTACGTAGGGATGGAAAACTTCATCTCCTCGCCCCCTACAGTCCTGAGGCTGCTCATGGTTGGGGGGGGGCTGCTTACTTACATAACAAAGGTGTGTAAATTAATTGCATCCAGGCAACACGTTCTGGCTATAGCCTAATGGTTCCTAACTTTTTTTTGGCCATGCCCCACCTAGGCATCTCTAAAATCTTGATCCACCCCCCTCCCGTGACATGTAATTCTTATTATTCAAAAAGTGAACTCCTATTCACATGGAGGAGTGGCCATTAACTCTTAATAACTCATTCTCAAATTGCTCCCCTTAAAAATCAAATTGCCCCCCCCCGGGGCGTGTGCCCATGTTGGGAACCACGGTTTTGGCCTGATTTCCAGCTGCTGCCAGTAGAGACCGAACGCCCAATGATAAATGGAGGGCTTTAGTTGCATGAACCCAAGTGAGTAGCCAGATTTCCTTTAAGTTTGTTTTCCTGCACAACAGCCCACCAAATGGGGCGGCTGCCTGAAGTCAGGTAGGTGCAGGAGCTTTGCTTTTCCCTCTTTCCCCAGGATCAAGCTTGCGATGTGGATGTAGTGGCAGAAACACTGAGCAGCGGTATGAAGCGAGAGAGAGAGAGTGACAGAGAGAGAGAGAGAGACAAAGAGAGACAGAGAGAGAGTTGTGTCTATGTGTGAAGAGTTGGGATAGACAGCACAGAGCTGGGGTGCGGCTGGTGCCCCCGTGTACTGACCTCTGTGAACTCCTCTGTCTCAGGTGTGTTCGATCCTCCGCTATCATGCTCCTCCACATACAGCACATCTGACGAGAACAGGGTTTGGAAAGAGCCAAAGGGAGAGCCAAGGGAACAAGGCTTTAGCAACCCCATTGTCATTCATGAAAGCACAGAGAGGGTGAAACCTAGACATGTGCATACAGCCATGCATATACGCCAATGCACATGCCTTGTGGTACGTACATGCACACACGCGTGGGGGTATGTGTGTGATGGAGAGATACACATGTCAAGGTGACAAATCAGGAGACGGAAGCATGCGCTCGCTAAGACAAATCACAGGCGAATATGCTTGCATGCACCTTAGCACACACCTTGGGAACAGATACACAAACACCTGCGGGTATGCGGGTTCGCATATACTTACATTCACACTGGAATACAACGTCAGCTGTGCTATCTGCTCACACAAATGCATGCCCATGCCCATTTAACACACACAGATACAGATAGTTTATGCCAAATTGCAATCTCTCCGTCATCTGGTGCCTTGGAGACCACTTGACTCTCCAACGTCGGCACGTGAACTTGGTTTGGCTTACCTGGGTGTCAGCACTTTGACACCACACAGACTCACCTTGAGCAACTACCAACCCTGTCCCTGGGTCAAACAATTGGGAACAGGTCTGTACAACTTTCTCCCATGGGAATGAAGCAGCTTAAGGTAAAGGGACCCCTGACCATTAGATCCAGTCATGGCCGACTCTGGGGTTGCAGCGCTCATCTCGCTTTATTGGCTGAGGGAGACGGTGTACAGCTTCAGGGTCACGTGACCAGCATGACTAAGCCGCTTCTGGCGAACCAGAGCAACGCACGGAAGCACCGTTTACCTTCCCGCTGGAGTGGTACCTATTTATCTACTTGCACTGTGAGGTGCTTTCGAATTGCTAGGTTGGCAGAAGCAGAGACCGAGCAACGGGAGCTCACCCCATCGCGGGGATTCGAACCGCTGACCTTCTGATTGGCAAGTCCTATTCTCTGTGGTTTAACCCACAGCGCCACCCGCGTCCCTTAAGAAGAGCCAAATGTGACTGGGAAACCAGCCTGAGAGGAAAGCATTAAACATGCCCTTGGCCTGCACCGCTCGGACAGCCAATGTAGCATAATGGCTACAGTTTTAGACTAGAACATGGGAGACCAGGGTTCAAATCTCCACTCAGCCATGAAGCTCACTAGGTGACCTGGGTCCAGTCCCAGTCTCTCAGCCTAACCTACCCCACAGAGTTGTTGTGAGGATAAAATGGAAGGGGGTGGGGAGAAGTGAGGTGTGTACACCACCTTCAGCTCCTTGGAGAAGAGGAGGGATATAAATATAACAGACAGAAAGACAGGCAGATAGATTTGGAGTCCTGGAGACTATAGCAAAAGTGTTAGGTTGGGGTTTTTTTCATTAGAAGAAATTCCACATGTATATAACGACATTTTGCCCCTCAGTTTACACAGCTAAACCAAGAAGCACACCCTGAATGACCATTGAAATCTGCCATATAAGATCAGGGCATCAAACGTTAGCTGGTTCAGCCCAATTTAAGATTTCAAAATCAAGAAGTTTATTGATGGAGGTAAAAGGTAAAAGGTAAAGGATCCCTGGACAGTTAAGTCCACTCAAAGGCGACTATGAGGTGTGGCATTGATCTTGCTTTTCAGGCCAAGGGAGCCTGCGTTTGTCCACAGACAGCTTTCCAGGTCATGTGGCCAGCAGGACTAAACTGCTTCTGGCGCAACGGAACACTGTGATGGAAGCCAGAGCGCATGGAAATGCTCTTTACCTTCCCATCGCAGCGGTACCTATTTATCTACTTGCACTGGCGTGCTTTCGAACTGCTAGGTTGGCAGGAGCTGGGACAAAGCAGGGGCTCACCCCGTCACATGGATTCGAACTGCTGACCTTCTGATCACCAAGCCCAAGAGACTCAGTGGTTCAGACCACCTTGATACCAAAGCAAGCATACTTTCTAACCTGACAACTTAATAAATAAGATACCAGGGCGGTGAACAGTATTTCAAAAAACGTTCATACAAAGACATCCTTTCAGTCATAATGTAGATTCACACATATGTGGTCTTTCCCCCCAGGTGTCACGTATCTGTGATACATGATCATATGAACAAATAAATGGCTGCTAATGTGTGTGTGAACTAGGTCCAGATTCACACAGCAAGGGTCAATACTTGGGATCTCTTAGTGGCAAAGGCTTCACTGATCTGTATTAATAAGGGAACCAAAGAATGTATCTTATCGTCATCCGAAGTGCCTTTCTATATCAGACTGAAGTCCATCTAGTCCTGTGTTCTCCACAAAAATCCCAGCAGTAAGCTAAGGAATTGTCCAATGGGACGCGGTCTATCCATGATCTATCCTTTCTTAGGGGGTGCTCTGTCCCCAAGGAATCCTGGGTGAGTTTCACCTCTTTGTTAAGATACAGGTACCACTGTGCTGGAAATATGTCAAGGCTAGAAGCTGTCCTGACACCCACTCCCATCAGTGACATCACACCCTCGGTGTGTTTTTCTGTCCTGCTTAACAAGTAGATCATTCTAAACAATAAACACGCACATGAAGAGGTCACCCTGAACACCGTAGAGGAAATGTGATTGGCCCACGAATGAAGAACCCTCACGAGGGGGAAGGGGGACGGAACAGCCTGTGCTTCTTGGAACCCATGTAAAGCCAAACTCCACAGCTAACAGGACAGGTCACTTGCCACATAGCCACAGAGGTTACAAGATGAGCATGCTAGCACATGCATGAAATCACATACACATATGTTCACATAACACAGGAGGTACTGCGGCCCAGGTACATACGTGGAATGCAGCCTGCTTTCCTGCAGGTGATTTTTTGTTGAATTACCTGGGAAGGGATCTCGGGTAAGTCCCAGCTGGCTGATGATGTAGCGAGGGATATCGGTCTTCACCAGGTGTCCCTCTTTGGCATGGTCCTCAGCAGCTTCCAGTAAGTGGTAAAACTCCTCGGGATTAAACTCCTAGGGAGCAGTAGAACAGCTCAGAGTTAGGCCCTGCTTTGGATTGGATCAGGCCTCTTCTCCTAAGACTGCGGGGAGATAGCAACAATGAGCTGCCTTTGCTTTTTCACAAAAGGGAGAGTTGGTGTGGTGTAATGGTCAGAGCGCTGGGAACAGGATCAGAGTCTCCTGGGCGAGCCTCAACCAGCCGCTCCTTTCTCTTTGCCGAACCTACCTCGCAGGGCAATTGTTAGAGTAGAATGGCACAGTCCCCAAGCACACTGTCCTGAGCTTCTTGAAGGAAAAGTGGAATAATAAGTTTGGGGGTTGGATCAAATGGGTTCTTTGGGAGTTCCCTTCAATCCTGTGACTTCATAACTAGGACCAAATTCTGTAGAAACAGGAAGGCTGCTGAAATGGTCAAACTAGTTTCTTTACTGAGTAAATAACCCCAGCTGCATCTGTTAAGTATCTACTTAATCGGGGAGGAGGATCTGTTGGGAGTGTTAATGCTATGAGTTTTCTATCTTCTGCATAGACTATTTGTCTATGGAAGCAAGATCATACAGCACAGAGGCACTATCTGTCTCCATCAAGGGAACCAAACCTAAAGTATGTGCTAGTACCCTTGAAACCTCTCACCACTCAGGGACTTGGGTGTGCAAAACATTATTTTATCCACAAAAAGCATAGGATTTTACCATAGTAAGCAGGTTAAAGGTTCTCTTTGGGTTACTTGTTTAGAAATGAAGGTCTGCAAAAATGGGGTGCTGTGGGCCATAGAAAAAGTCTGGTGCAACGTGGATTGGCTAGAGCAGTGTTTCCCAACCACTGTTCCGCGGCACACTAGTGTGCCGCGAGATGTTGCCTGGTGTGCCGCGAGATGTTGCCAGGAGGGAGGCGGGCGAGTCGGGCGGCGAGAGGCCGGGCGGCGGCAGCGAGGAGAGGCCGCCCAGCGCGGGGCTCTCGCCGTCTGCCTGCCTGGCTGCCTGCGAGCTCGGCGGGCAGCGCCTCCGTCCGCAGCGCCCGCCTCGCGGCTCTCATTCCCTGCCAAAGCTCACCCAGCCAAGCCGCGCTCTCCTTCCTGCCTCGCTTTGCTGCCTCCTCCCCCCCACCCCCAAAGCTTGGAGGTTCCCCGGCAAGGGGGAGGGGAAAAAATTGAAACTTACACTTTCGTGCGTCCCTCCCGGCGTGACGCTGCACGCTGACGTCACGGGGCTGTAATGGTGGTGTGCCTCGAGATTTTTTTCATCAAACAAGTGTGCCTTTGCCCAAAAAAGGTTGGGAAACACTGGGCTAGAGGTTACAAGATGGCTATGCTTATGCTAAATGGTGAATTGGGGTCCTCCCATTTCATTAATTTTATTCTATGTTATCAAGTATACCAACTGTGATGCAGACTGATTTATGTAGCTGAGCCAGGGATTTCTGTGTTTATGCTGTGGGGATCCTACAGTGAGTGAGTGAAGGAATTATGTGACTGAGGTTTTGATCTGAACCATTATACTGCTGTGTGGTAATTTTGCAGTTTGCTTAATATGACAAAGTAATTGTCATATAGGTCTGTGAACTGGGTTGCAACCTCTTTGTGAATCAGAAATTCAACTAGGTTTTACTCAGAGTAGCTCTACTGGCATTCATAGACCAAGCTTGGCCATGTTCATTAATTTCAATGGGGCTACCTAGTTGATCACACCACCCAAATTTTAAAAATAATGTAGGCTACAGATCTAGCTGCAGCAATTTATGTTGCTTCTAAGGAATGAAACAAGCTGACCAGGCTATGAAAGAGTAATCAAAAGACTGATTCTGACTGCAGTGTGTTTGGTTTTGTGGAGTTGGAAAGGATGGGGAGAGACAAAGCAGTAGACAGGGAATTAGAGAGGTGAGACTGGGGAGTTATTATAGAAAAACAGGAATTTGAAGTGTTCCAACTTAACCTTGGTGAAAGCTTTATGTGTGGGTGTTTTTGCTTCCCTTGAACTCCCAGGGCCAAAGGAAACAGTATCAGGGGAACCAGTCCCAGTTCCTGTGCTAGAAGAAATAAAGGAGGAACAAAATCTTTTGCCCAGCACTGTTTCCTTCAGATCTGGCTGACAGAGAGATTCTTCATCAATCAGTCACAAGCCAACAGCCGGTGGAGAAAAACACTTGAAAAAGGAATAAGGAAATCAAACAGCTTCCCATCAGCCAGCTTTTGGCAAAAACAAACTGACAACTAAGTATATACATATATGATAAAAAGAGGCGTAATCAGTTGCTTTCCTCTCTACTGCTACTCTCCTCCTTTTCAAACAAGGGATGCCCACATAAGCACAGCAACTGATACTGCATTGGCTTGGCACAGCCTCCTGCTCCTCAAACCACCTGGCAACTAGCAAGGCTGAGGAAGCGCATCCTGTGATTGGATGGTATGTTGCCAGGGAAACCGGCAGGTGGATGAAAGCTGATGCCCTGTGGATGGCAGAGAGCAGAGCCAGGATTAAGAGGCAGAAGGAGAAGCAACTGGTGCCAAGGCTCAAGGGTGCCCGGCTCAGTGCTAATACTTAAGTCGTGGTACGAAGGACTGAACACTTTTCCTGGACTATAGCTTCTCCCCACATACAGGACTGATGAACAGGCACCAGGATGAACTCCTACCATGTGGGAACAAAGCTGACAAAAGTAACACAAGCCAGGGTGTCCTTCGTAGGCAGAATTAAGGGCTGGTCCAAGATGTGCTGGGGCAACACCAAATCCAAATTGCTGCCTCACCTCTAATTAGAATGAAGAATGACTTGCTGAAGTCTCCGGTTAAAGCCCTGTTTAAGCAAATGAGCACTGGGCCGTGCTCAGGAGAACTTCCTGGGAGATTGAGTACTTGCACAAGATCTGTCTCCCTCCCAGTTTGCCACCCTTAATTTATTGACCAATGGGGCTGCCCTAAAGATGCCTCTTTCACTTTCTGCCTCATAGAAACAGATACAGAGCAAGGATAGTGAACCTGTGGCTCTCCAGCAGTGTTTGGACTCCAGCTCCCACAATAGTTCAATAGATTCCTCCCCCTTCCCAATGATTTTCACTATCCATATGATCAAAGTCTTCTTTGGCTGTGTGTGCCCTTTTCCTTAACCCAGTGGTTTTCAACCAGTGTGCCGTGGGACCCTGGGGTGCCTTGAATGATGGTCAGGGGTGCTGCAGGCAACACTGGCCTCTGACCCCCTTTCCTTCCCTCCCTTCTCAGATTGCCTCCCAAAGGCTTGCACAGCTGTATATTGCAGCAGCCCTGGCTATAAGCTATGGGAGGCACCTCTCTTTGGAGCAGGGGGCACAGCTCAGAGACCAGGGATGGCAGCTAGAGGACTCCCAAAGAGAGGGGAGAGGAGAGGAGGCTGAGGGAACACTCAAGGGAGGGTGTTCAAAAAAGGGTGAGAGACTGCCAGCTCTGCAGGCAAGGAGTGACAGAACTGGGCTCCTGAGCCCCACAGGGATGCCACAGAAAAAATGTAGTTAGTTAAGGGAGCCGTGGACTCAAAAACGTTGAAAACCTCTGCCTTAACCTTTTGTGTGCAGTCTGATAGTTACTAAGTAATACCCTGTATTTACAGCATGCTTTTTCATTTCGACTGCATAATTGGTGTTGAAAATATCAGTGGGCTGTGGCTCATTTTAAGCTCTGATAGTACATGGTTAGGATGGAGACAAGAACCCCTGAATTCGCTTCCCAGCTCTGGAAGAGGAGGTAGCCCTGGGAGAAGAGGTGGTATCCATTTGTGGTGCCCCCCCCCCAACTAGCAAGCAAGGCTTCTTTTGTATTATTTATGGCATATATTTAAAAACCGTTGTCCCATCTCCTATCCCTGTAAGGCCCTCTCAACCTAGGCTACAATGCAATTATTAAAAACTTGATATACAGGCCACAGGATGCATGGCAGCACTCTTAAAAGACATGTCCACCTAAAGGATGTTTTGGAGAGTGCACCCTCTAGAGATAAAGGGAATTGGAAACTTAAGGGGTCCACTGGTGGGAATAGCTAACGGGCCTTGAACAAAGGGAGAAGATTCCAGTGGGCCTTGTGTTGAGTTAGGGCAGCTATGTTCATGCATTCCATTCATTTTAAGGAACTTTGTGCGCACACATGATTTTTATGTTCTTCCTAAAACATGTACATTGCCTTCTCATTTGCTGTGCACAGCCCACACGTTGTCCCTCAGGGATGTCATATGTTGTAAGAGTTCCTTCAAATGGACCATTAATTGCTACTGTGTGTAAAACTTGCCTCTAAAGAAGTGTTGTAGGCTCTTGCTGGGTACAGTGCTTTGTGTGTGTGATGTTAGAACCCACAACATAGCTCCTATCTGCCAGTCACTTCATTGTGAATTTATGTTTTGAGTGTTCTGGTGGCTCCCTGCTACTCCCATCACACAACTCCTTTGCAGCAACATGCATTAGCAAATGAAAAAGGAGGATGGTGGGAGAACAGCAGAACGGCACTCTTCTCCCCATCCTCACAGCAATGCTACCTGTCACAATCCCAGAGTCAATGACCAAGATATCAAAGAGGCAATAGGGCTAGTGGCTGAGGTGGTGGACTAGGTTCCTGGCTTTGAGCATGATACTGAGCCCACTGAACCTGAGGTTGGTGGACAGGAAGCTCCAGGGCTGAATCCCACAGAACCAGAGCCCATAAACCCACAGCCTTGACCCTTACAGGTGCCTTCCCCTTGACCTGAGAAACTGAGCCCCTCACCAGTCCAGAGAGTGCAACAGGCAGGAGATCATGGAGTGATCTTGATGTGAACATGTGGGAAGATATTAAGTGGCAACAGAGACATACAGCTTTGACTTCTGCCAATTCCTAGGGAAGCAGACAGACACATATACCCCTCAGTGCCTCACCAGGCATTCCAGCAGCCGGGCTGGTCGGGAGATGATAATCAGCAGCTTCTTCACAAGCTGAGTGACAAAGGTCACCTCCTCACTCTCAGAGCGTTCATAGGCCTGTAAGCAATGGAAGAAGGGGCTTGTTAGAGAATGGTTTTGGTTGCAGTCATCTCCATGGCATGCCACTGTGCCCACAAGGAACACCTCCTCATGTTCTTGCTATCACCCCACTCAGAGTCCCTGCTCTCACATGGCTTGTTTCGTCCATCATGGTTGCTTCCATCATAACTTGCTGCCACTCACACCTAAACCTAAATTTCTCCAGAAATTTCTCCAATCCAACCCAGCTCCCTCTCTTTGACCACTGTTGCCTCTCCTGACTATATCTTTTTTATTCACTGCCGTGCAAAACTGACTTCTTCAGCACATCTTGCCGTGCACTGCACATTCACTGAGAGGCCCCATGCTCACATCTTTCAGAAGTTTCTCCATGTTTTCCTGCAGCTCATAGAAGTAGACAGTGGTGATGAGGCCTTCCTGGGACTTGGCTAAACAGTCTCGTGCCAGCTCAATGACTTGGTGGTGGATGAAACTGAGAGCCCCATCAGCCAAGGGCAACACACTGTCTGGCTCATAGCTCTTGATGAAGTCTTTCAGCTTCTCTTCCATCTGTGCCGTGGCCTGTGAGGGTAAGAAATTGGAACTCTTGTGTCAGGAAAAAGAGGAGTCTAGTAAATCACCCAGAATAGGCATTGCTCCTTTCTCAAAGCTAGGAAAAGCATAAGGGAATCCTGATTCCCAGGCCCTCAACTACAACCCAGTTCACAGCGCACTCTGTGCTCTCCCTGTGAAAAAACAAAAATCTATGAATTCTGGGTCATGAGAGCCCTTCCTTTTTATCACCTTCCTCTAAAAGAATCACTTGCTATATCACAGCTGCACCACAGCAGGACACGATGTCTAACAAGGCACATCCAATCTCAGGGGCTCTCTTTCTTTCTCAGTCTTATAAGGCATAAGGTATTTCTCTTCTCCATCATATCTATTTATATAAATAACAATTACACACCCTAGTCAGGTATCATTATACCTGTTTGCTTCCATTTCTGTGCCCAGTTCTTATTCTCTCTCTCCATTACCCTTTCTCAGTGTGTTTGTTTGGAATGTGGGCTATTGCAATAATCACGAGAGAATGAGACAAAGTAAAGCAACAAGATACTGCTCTGGGCAGGAGTATTCAAGTTTTAAAATGTAAATTAAGGGCTGATCCACACTTTTCCTAGACACGATCCACGGTGTAAAACTCCTGCTCAAGGTGCCCACTCTTTAAAGCTCAGTTGGAGCAAAAGGCAATCCGCAGAAAAACCAAATGGACATTTGCTCCAATTGAGCACTAAAGAGTGGGTTTTTGCAAAGAAAGCTCCAGGACAAAACACACACATACACACACACTTGGACTCAGAGCTTTTAAGCATGGAGCTGTGTCCAGAAAGAGTGAGACAAAAAAAAGCCCTAAATTTACACACTAAGTGTCAATACAGGTAGATTGTCTGTCTTTTGTCAATGAAAAGTGGCTAAATGAAACAGATCCCTTTGCCCCTAGCAGCCATTTTCCAGGATTCTGGGCAAAATGGTCCCTGTAGGATGTTATTTGATGGAAATGAAATCTTTAGATTCTGCCTCCGACTATAACCCTTACCTTGGGGAATCGTTCCTTGTACACATGATTCATCATTACTATCTCATTGTCATAGGAGGATGGGGACCGGCCCGGGCTGCAAAGGAATAAAAATGCATCAGCTCCTGGTATCTTCCATTTTCCTGTACTCCCCATCGTCCTGAATTCTATTTGGGCATTTCTCACTTTTCTTTATTACTACTTAATCTTTATATTTTCATTGCTAATGGTGTGAAATACACTGTATGGAAGAAGTGGGGAGAAGGTAGATTGGGATCTATGGTAAATCTCTGGGTACTTTGCAGGAGACTTGGAAAGGGTTTCTTACACACACAAAAGACTTCCCTCTCACTTTCTGAATAAGGCTGTTGAAATAAAGAAAACATGGTGGTATCAGAATGGATTTTTGTGTGAAAAGACTGTGAGGTCAGTTGCACTACTAAAAACAAACTCATGGGCTGAGTGTGTGTTCAGAGGCACCACACTCTCCATTTCTAACTGTCTCGTGCGCTTGGCTTCCAGCAGTTCCAGTAAAATAGAAAACAGATTCCGAGACCCCAGCCCCTGTGTATAGGAAAGATCAGTGTGATGTTCAGTATTACCCATATTGCTTCCTATACAGTCAAACCTTGGATCCCAAACACCTCCATTTTGGAACGTTTCGGCTCCCAAATGCCAAAAAACCGGAAGTAAATGCTCCAGTTTTCAATCATTTTTTGGAAGCTGAACGTTTGACACGGCTTCCACTTGAGTGCAGGAAGCTCCTGCAACCAATCGGAAGCCGCGCCTTGGTTGTCAAACATTTCGGAAGCCGAACGGGCTTCCGGAACAGATTACGTTCTCCAACTGAGGTTTGACTTTCATTAACCAAAGGCAACACTTTCAGAATGGCACACAAACCTGCTTTGCGAGATGTACAGGGAACCATTAGCAGGAGCTATTTAATCACAGTTCTCTTCAATTAATTGCTTCCCAGCAGGCAGGACAGTAGAAGAGCCTTTTGTATTCAACCTGTTTAACCTTTCCTCCTGGCCTGGATCATACCAATGTGAGAAAGTAAAAGTGCAATCCTCTAATGTCTACTCTTAGAAGTTCAACAGGGCTTACTCTTAGGTAAATATATATAGGATTGCAGCCTAATGACAGAATTCAAATAACTAATCCCATCAGTCTTTATCACATTTGAAATGCAACAAAAGTTATATTTGCTGAGTTGCTAAGCTGTTTTGTGCTTATTTTCTTAGATGTTTAATGTATCATTATACCTTGATACGTTGGTAGTCAAACGGCTTGGCTCCTGGACAAATCGGCTCCTGAATGCCACAAATCCGGAAGTAAGTGTTCCGGTTTGCAAACATTTTTCAGAAGCTGAACGTCCGACGTGGCTTCCTGCGACTTCCAATTGAGTGCAAGAAGCTCCTGCAGCCTTGGTTTTCGAACCATCAGAAGCTGTGCCTTGGTTTTCAAACCATTTCAGGAGTCAAACGGACTCCTGGAACAGAACTCCAAGAATCAAGGTACGACTGTGTTTCTTTTTGTCTACGTAAACCTCATTCATTCTTTAAGATTACTGGAGGCCTTTCAGTTGTTGCTGGACTATGACTCCCATCACCTCTGATCACTTGGCATCCTGGCTGGAGCTGATGTCCAGCAGTATCGGGAGAACCAGAGATTCCCCACAGATCACTGCGCAGATCATTGCACTAAAATGCTTCTTAGCAAATACACTACATTGTATTTAGGGGTTGTTGTTTTTTTTTGGGGGGGGGAGCTTAGGATCTACCCATGCCAGCCAGGGTTGACCCTGAATCAAACTGGAACACTGGCCTTTTATCCCATTCTATAGACCTTCAATAATTCCATTGCAAGTCTCTCATTTGCTTATATTCCTACAAAAGTTTCTGAGTGAAGGATGAATGCGCAATGGACATACAAGGGACCCAAGGGAGTTGCTCTGCAGGGTGACGGCTGCTCCATCCTTACCTGAGGCTCCGGGACCGGGGCCGCACCGCAGGGGACCTCCGCCCCCCGTCATCATCAGTAATGCTCTCACTGCTGCCGAAATGCTTGGAAAGGAAATGCAGCTCATCCATAGTGGGCTGATAAGGCAGCTGGTGAAGGCGCTCTTGGGAGGAGCAGGACGACTGCAAGGAAGAAACAGAATTGGCCCTAAGTTGATGCCAAGTGTCAGCTCTTTGCAAATGTCTTCCCAAATCTGCCTCAGAAATGTATCTAGGTCTGGGAAATGGCCCATCTCCTATACATGGGCTGCATACCCTTCTAAAACATGCAACAGTTTTACTGCAGGAACCAAAATATAATACAATTGCCAAGGCAACATGAGAATTGTTAATGCAGAATGGTTTTCGTATGTCAGCCGGGCATTAACCCACAGAATGTGACTGAACGCAGGAAGCTGCTTAAACCATCTGGCCACTGGCGCATTTAGCTTGGCATAGACTACACCAGCCTTCTCTGTCCTGTTTGCCTCAGGCAGCACAGCAGAGGTGATATTGGGGTGTGCAGTTGTAGTCCAAAACATAACGGAGGGCACCAAGTTGGCAGGCGGTTGCTCTATGGTTTCAGGCACGCATATTTTCTAAGTCCTACCTGGAAATGCCAGGAATGGGTTTTGTGACCTTTCGTATGGAAAAAAAGCATTCTACCACTGACCTACAGCCCTTCAGGTTGACCTGAAGCTAAGAATTCCAGATGTTATTACAGTGAACCACAGATACACACACAAGGATGTTAAAGATTGCACTGAGTTATGCGACAACATTTGCAATGGGTACGCAGTCTGCTTCCTCAACCTGTGCTGAGTACAGTGGTGCCTTGCAAGACGAAAAGAATCCGTTCTGTGATTCTCTTCGTCTAGCGGTTTTTTCGTCTTGCGAAGCAAGCCCATTGACGGATTAGCGCTATTAGCGGCTTTTAGCGGCTTATCTGCTGATCGGATCAGCTAATAAGTGGCTTAGCGGCTTAGAAAAAAGGGGGGGGAAGGAAAAAAAACCAGCAGGAACTCGCAAGACATTGTCGTCTTGCGAAGCAAGCCCATAGGAAATTCGTTTTGCGAAGCACCTCCAAAACGGAAAACTCTTTCGTCTAGCGAGTTTTTCATCTTGCGAGTTTTTCATCTTGCGGGGCACCACTGTACTCACATTATGTAGACGCCTCTTCTCCTAAGGGTGCCCCAAGGCAACCCAGACTGACAGCACTGACTCCCCTCCCCTATCTCTTGTCTGTATGCTAGGGTTGCCCTATCTTGAAGAGAGAGGGGGAGAAAAGACAGCCAGAGCTGCTGCCAGCCCGAGCCATGGAAAGCGGCGCAAGGGTGGGCAGGGCCGCTGCACCGATGTGCTTCTCTCCATGGTTCAGGCTGACAGCAGCCGCGGCGTGCAGAGCCACCCGTGCCCACGCCAAACTGCACCCCAATTTCAAAAAACCCAAACCCCAGACATTTCCTTTAGAATGTAAAAATCCCGCCCCCCGCCCCTGTTTACCCTGCAAAAGAGGACATGTCTGGGATTTCCTGGACATAAGGCAACCCTACAGTGGACATGCAGGGCTCTCTTGGGTGGGGGGTCAACAGCTGCAAACTGGGAGTCAGTTGGCCCACACGTAGTTTTAGCAATTTCTATCACCGTATTTATGATTTAGACTTGCATGGCTGGCCTGTCCTCAAACACCCCAGCAGAGTCTTTGGGCCACTGTCCAACAAACAGCTCCCATAACCAGTCAAATCTTGCCTCCCTCCCAGATCTTCTTCCCTCCCAGATCTTCTTAACGGCAGGAAGGTCTTACCGATACGGTGGAGCTGGGAGTGTTGGTTCCATATCCAGATGATGGCAAGGAAGCCAAGGACCAGCGCCGGCCATCTGCCCTGAAATGATCAAAATGAACAGGAACTTTAAGATAGTCCATAGTTTAAAGATTCAGGCAGAACCAGTTCTGATGGGGGGGGGGGAGAGAAAAAACCCATATTGTCACAAAGTCCATGTTTCAACCACTTGTGCTTTCTTTGCTGGTATCTCCAGGAAACCAGCTGGCTGGAAGTAATTGCCTGTTCAGACTTTCAGGACACAAGAAGAAGAAGAAGAAGAGTTTGGATTTGATATCCCGCTTTATCACTACCTGAAGGAGTCTCAAAGCAGTTAACATTCTCCTTTCCCTTCCTCCCCCACAGCAAACACTCTGTGAGGTGAGTGGGGCTGAGAGACTTCAGAGAAGTGTGACTGGCCCAGGGTCACCCAGCAGCTGCATGTGGAGGAGCAGGGAAGCGAACCCGGTTCACCAGATTACGAGTCTATCGCTCTTAACCACTACACCACACTGACTCTCGCACAAAGGTGCGTACAAAGCATATGAGTTTGAATGCTACACTATGCCTCTCATATCGAACTCTATCTTGACATATATGTCAAACCATTTAGGTACAGCCTAGAAAACCTCTCTCTATTACTGTAGACACAGATCCATTTGTGGGCTTTAATGAGGCTTCATAGAATTACCAGAAACTTTGCTAAGGGTAACTGACAATGCAGTGAATGGAGGATGGGGCTGGGAGCTCTATGGGCTTGAACACTATGATTCCTATCAACAGAATCCCTTATTCTTTGTCCCCCAGTATATGGTGTCCAAAAACATTCTGCAGGGATTGGCAACGTGGTGCCCTTCTGACATTTTGGCTCCAGCTCCTATCAGCTCCAGCCAGCATGGTCAAAAGTCAGGGATGATGGGAGTTGTAGTCCAACAACATCTGGAGGGCAACACATTGCCTACCCCTCCAGTATGTTGCTTCTGAATGCAGAGGTTCTATTTACCTCTCATGACTAATAGGTGCTGAAGGCAACAATTCATTTGATGTTTTAAAGAGAAGTACTTTCAGTAAGGACTTCAGCCGAGAGGCCCAGACTCAGTCCATCACTAGTAGCTGGATCATCTAAGGCTTTATATCACAGGTCAGCAAACTTTTTCAGTAGGGGGCTGGTCCACTCAGACCTTGTGGGGGGCCGGACCCACCCTCTCCAGAAAGCACCCCCTCCCCCGAAAGGCCCCCCCCGCCCGCCACTTCCTCCCACTCAGCTCTTGGCCATTGCTTTGGTCCATCACTTTAGATTGGCTGCAGGAGCTTCCTGTGGCCAATCCGAAGTCGCGCCAGCATCACAGAAGTCAGTCCCCACGTGGCAAGGACCAACAGGCAGCAGGGTCCGCAAGGTTCGCAGGCCGGATTAACGAGCCCGGTGGGCCACATTTGGCCCCTGGGCCTTAGTTTGCCGACCCCTGATCTAGATTCTAGAGGATCCTTGGCCAGTCCCGCTGCCCCCACTGCCCCAAACGCAGCCTCTTTTAGGGGTTTATGCAGGGGATACCACTGGCAGCAGCTCTCACCTGCCTGTATCGTTGACAGGTGCAGTGAGGACCTCCACAGCAGTGAGGGCTCCTGCCAACAGAACCTGGCTGCATTTGAGTGGAAGGAAATCTCTGCCACTTCTTAACTTCCTCCAGCACAGCAGATTGGGGGTTAAGCTTGTTCTGTTATTTTGCCCAACCTGAGCCTACTGTCAATCAATGTTATCGGGGCACCCTCAAATTCTGTTATCCTCAGAGAGAAAAATGTCTCCTTTCCCATATTGTTGATGATTTTATACCCCTCTGCCCTTGCTCCCTGTCTTTTTACATTAAAAAGCTCCAAGTGATTTGGATTTTTTTCATGGGGAATGTGCTCTTGAAGCATTTTCACGTTAAGACGTGTGCAGGGGCAAGCCCTCTGCCCCCTCCAAAACCTGCATAAGCTCAATTCAGGTGCAATGTAGGTTCACAGGTGTACAGTTTGAGCCTGGACCAGGAAATAAGAGACTTGATTGTGAGAACTAGCTGCTATATCAATGAAAGCTATAAACACACTGACAAGTGGTGTTTGGCTGTTGCAATTAATCTTCTGGATCCAATGACAATTGATTAGCCTGGCCTTGAATAATTAATCAAACTTTCATGTTTGAAGTGTTTGTTAAGTAATCTGGCCAGGCAGTAGTGTAATTTAGGGCCTCATCCACAATTCTGCTCGTTCCACACCTAGAAAGCATGGATCTGAGCAGTTTCCCCCTTGCCCCACACCTTTCCCAGGGAAAACCTGCTCTTTAGTGCTAAATCAGAGCAAACACCAATTCAGAGAAAACCTGAATTGCCATTTGCTCTGATGGAGCTATAAAGAATGGTTTCCCCCGGGGCAAAGCTGCAGGACAAGAGAAAGTTTGGATAACCATCACCAGTGGTTAGGAATGATGGGAGTTGTAGTTCAACCGCGCCTGGAGAGATGCTGTCACACAGCTTAACCTGCCTGGCAAGGTTACTGAGAGGATAAAATGCAGTGATGATCTTCCCAGAGAAGTGCCCTTGGCGGATTCCTCTGCAATTCTCAGAAGACTCAACAGAACTTTGCTTTTGGAGAAGGTTCAAGTCTCTTTGGATTCATGACTATTTTGGTGTTTAACTTTGTTTTGTTGCTAAACTATTTTGTAGAGTTCATGTTTCCAGTTATTATTACCTTAGACCATCTCATTCAACTAAGCAGTTGCGCTAGTGGGAGCCAGTGCAACAAGTTCTGCTATCTCTTCTTTCCTCCCCTCCCCTCCATGGCCCCATCAGTTTGGGGACAGGGATTGAGAGAAATTTAAGTTTGATTTAAATACTCCCATCTTTGCTTCCGTATAATTAAAAATAATCATGCCCAACACAGCTCCCCTTTCAGCCTCTTTCTTTGGTGAGGTTTTTAAAAATACCTCTCTTGTTAATAAAGCCAGGTCCACAGAATGCCTTATATCAAGTTGTACCTGATGAAGGTAGAAAAAGTGATTCAGTAGTTATGTGTGATGGTGGCATAGCTTTCAGGGGTGTAAACCGGATTACTGAAAGTGGAGTACCTGGGTGAAATAGTGAATGCCACAAACCCTTTAAGGAATCGCAACCCCAAACCACAACAGCAGTTCAGGCGCAAGGGTTGATTCTAATTAGAGTCCTTGCATTAGAATTCTCCTCCCAGTTCTATTTTCCCTTCAGAGGTTCAGAAAGAAAGGAAAGCACAAAAGTCCTTGTCAACATAGGGCAGATTCACAACATGCATTTAAAGCACATTCAACACACCTTTGAAACACATGGCTTTGCCCAAGGAATCCTAGGGACTGTTGGGTGCAGGGAATTGTAGCTCTGTGAAGGCGAAACTACAGTTCCCATATTCTTTGGGGGAAGTCACAAGTTCTAAATGTGTGTTGAATGTGCTTTATATGTGTGCTGTGGACCTATGCTGCATCTCAGACTTTTTAATGCATGCTAGACGGTCAACTTTCTCCTCCCCCAGCCCCAGGAGGGGTCCACCTACAGGTGTCCTATTTGTTTGCCCTGACCCAAGCTAGCTATAAAACTTCAGTGTTGGGTCTGGGTCTTCGTCTGGGCATGACAACAGCTAGTCTTGACCTTGTTGACTCTCTGGTTGTTATCTGTTAGTTTATGGCATCTTGTTGGAAAGGTACCTTACCGTCGATCCCAGCTACTGTGTGACTCTGTTTTGGACTGTCCCTTTCTGCATGCTGCCCTGATCCTTTGGCCAACAATTTCCAAAGCTTTCTGGCAAAGTTTTCCCCACCCCTCAGTCTTGCATCTGGAACAGCTTTGACAATTTACTGGCCCTCAACCCTGTGCTTTCTGCAAATAGCCAACATCCTCCTCCTTTTATTAGGCAGCCTCAGTGGGTTTCTTAGGGCTGCCATACGTCTGGATTTTCCCGCACATTACTGGGATTTCGAAGGTGGAATTGATGTTGGGGTGAATTTCCGAAAGGTAGCATTTTGTCCTGGATCTTAGGCAAGTCAATTAAAAAAAACCACACATACATTTTTTGGCGTTTTTGTAAAGAAAAGCTCAACAACTTTCGGATTTTCCTTAAAAAAACCCCACAACTCAACAATTTCAGTGGTTTCATTAAAAAAAGCTCTTTCGGGGTGTCCTGCTTTGTTCCAATCTATACACTGTGCTTGATTTCTCTCTCATTCTCTCTCTCTCTCTCTCTGACATGAGTGACTTTGCAAGTTCCACGGAATAAGGTATTTTCTAATCATACTCCTGATTTAGTCCAGTGTGAAAATTCACAGAACAGAGATCTGTAAACAGCTCAGGGCGGATTTTACTCAGCACTTTGTTGATGGCAAGATGGAACTTCACAGTCTGTTCCCTTGCTTTTGGGGGTGGGGGTGGGAGGCAGAAGCTGCATGGGCATGACTATAAAAAGAGCAGAGAGCAGATGGGGAGTGGGGAGCAGCAGCTGTAGAGTCTTCAACCGCCTCAAATGTTCCTGTATGCCACATTCTGGCAGCATGGCCTGGTAGATCAAACACGAGAATGATAGCCAGGAACCTGCAGTTCTCCTCCGAAGCCTTTGAGAGGGATAGGGACTTCTTGGGATGGGCTGGTGGGGAACTGAGAGATTGGGCAGGGGCTGAAGCAAGAAAAAAATATGAGGAATGGATATGAGGTGGTTCTCCTTGTGGACAGAGCAACTGGTTTCTACCCCAAGTGGGCTTCCTTTCACTCAGTATTCTATAGGAACTTTGCCCAGGAGACTCTGCCTCTGCAACCAGATGTGGGAAAACGGTGGGACTTCATCAAATAAGGACTGCAAGTGGAGAAGCAGGTCTCCCATGAGGCAAATTTCTAGGGGGACTTGCTGTACTATCAGTAGCTATAAGCGGCATGGCAAGACTTATTTTTGTGTGTGTTTACTCCCCTACCCCCAAATTCACAACCCTTCATTTTGCCCATTGCAAAATATGCTGGTAAACCTTAGTTCTTGACTATTTTCTGCTGTTGTTTTTTAAGGTGTGGTTATATGTGTAGGTAAAAAAGTAATGGAAAAGGACCCCTGGACAGTTAAGTCCAGTCAAAGGCGACTATGGGGTTGCAGCGCTCACCTCGCTTTCAGGCTGAGGGACCTGGTGTTTGTTATCCAGGTCATGTGGCCAGCGGGACTAAACTGCTTCTGATACAACGGGACAACGGGACACCGTAACGGAAACCAAAGCACATGGAAATGCTGTTTATCTTCCCGCTGCAGCGGTACCTATTATCTACTTGCGCTGGTGTGCTTTCGAACTGCTAGGTTGGCAGGAGCTGGGACAGAGCAACAGGAGCTCACCCCGTCGCAGGGATTCGAACCGCTGACCTTCTGATTAGCAAGCCCAAGAGGCTCAGTGGTTTACACCACAGTGCCACCTGCATCCCTGGTTATATCTATATCTATAACTATATCTATAACTATCTGTGCTCATGCCAACCTTAAGTAAATGTTAATGTAGGGTGTGTGTATAATAACTGAGGGGAGTGGGCACCACAAGGATACACGCAACTAGTGCAGATGCAAAACACTGGTTTAGGACTCAGAGGCAGAAAATTTAAACGACATCTGTGGACACTGTTGCACCCAGGTGCATACGTAAAAAGTGGACTACTCATTGCGCAACACCCCTGTATGGACACAGCAGTGGTCAGTGAAGGAGTCCGGGTTTGCAGTGGCGATTCCCAAAAGCCATTGGACACCAGAGCTCCAAAGAATGAGGGACTGCTCTTACCTGCGGGAGGAAGCGAAGGAAAAGTGGGCTGGTGTATTGGGGGAAAAGTTCCGAGGGCTGTCCAGAGGGCTGCTACCTGTGGGCAGGGCAGGAAAAGAAGACACAAAAGGGAAATCAACACATTGCCTCGTGAGACTGCCAGAGGATCAAATCGAATTATTAACCCTGTCTCACTCAAGGAGCCAGCATATTCATATTCATATTCATATATTCAGAGCCTGCCATAATAAGAAATGTTGCCATAGTGACTCCAGCAACAAGCCATGGGAGGTGATGCAGAGGAATATGAAAACAGAAGACAGAAAGAGGCCAAGAAATAGAATGCTGGATGGGTGAATAAACAAATAAGACAGGTGACAGACAGACAATGGGGGATTAATGATCAAGTGTCAAATGGCTGGGTAGACAGTCAGAGGAAAAGATTTGAAGTCAGACAGATGGACAGACAATGGCAGGGATAGTTAGTAAGATGGACAGACGAGAAGGTGCTGCTATATATGTGGCCAGAATAATAGACAGATGGCCTGGGATGCATGGAAAGATGAGAAAAGAAATCAGTGGGAAAATTACAGTTCGGATGCAAAGGCTGACTAAAAGATGGATGAACCCACAAAGACAACATTGGTTCTAAATCAAACTAATATGATTGCTTTGGAGTCAACATAATTCTTATTGCTAAACGTATGGCAAGGCTGACAGGATGGAAACTGGGTGAGGTGGACATGGATTTTAGACGAAAATTCTCTCAATATTTCTGTAGGCATCCTGGCATGTTATGACAAACAGGTATAACACAAGACTATGTCTATCTAATCCTATCCAGCTGTAGCAATGCGAAGGAACCCCACATTTAAAAAAAACAAAACGAGGGTAGATTAAAAAATGAAGGACTTTACTGTGTCCTCAGAAGGAACCAAGGGCAACTTATTAGTCCCGGGTATGAGTAATTACTACTCGACTCCAAGGTGTGCTTTGTCAAAGCCAGTCTAGCCAGTCTTGTTTGAAGGCCACTGCCTGAGCAGGGGCAGCAAGACAAGGGGCCGTCTTCTGTTTGTGACCCACCGTGTAGTGCTGGATAAGGCACACCCAGGGTGGAACTCCTGAAAGAAGGATGGGGCAGGTCAAGGGCTTAACTCACCAATATGACCTGGGAGTGGAGAGTGAGGCCGCGGCAGCGTCGGCGATGTACTTGTCAGGATCAGGCTCTTTCTGTTACTGGTTCGGCAACTGTACAAAGGGGAGGAAAGAAGGAGAGGGAAAGAAGACAGGCCTAGATCAGGGGGTGTGTGGATGAAAGATGCCAGACCAGGCTGCAGCTCATGTCACTATGTGGTTTGCCTTGAAAGGCCGCAGTTAGAAAGCTTGGCCAATCAATTCTCTTTTCAGCTTGGTTGGCTACTCCAAAATGGTAGCAGGTTACCTTCTGTAGTCCTTTCCCAAAGAAGAGCTGGCCAGGAAACCCCATTTCCCACTTAACCATTGGCCCACCTTGTGCCATGGAGCTCCCTTATTACTGGGTCAAACCGCTGGTCTTCCTGGTCCAGTACTGCCTGTTGAGACTGGCAGCATCTCTCCAATACCTCAAGCAGACTGAGATCCATTTAGCTGAAGTCGCTCAGGACAATGACCGAGGCATTCTGCATACAACTATTATCTCTAATAAATAACTGAGCTACAAATCCCTTATGAGAAGGTGTGAAAAGCAGGAGTATTGGTTCAGTGTGGGGAAAGTGTCTACCTAGAGGCAACAGAACTCCACTACAAATGTGGGTGGGCTTATCTAGAGTGTGATCCAAAAGCAGAACTACCAAACGGAGCTCTTTTGCTACAAGACCTGCCTCCCAACTGAGGCCTTACTGTGCCTGCGTTCTCTGTCTTTCTCACACACATATACAAGCTTTAACTCAATATTGAAATTCAGAACTCTTGCTTGCTATGATCACATAATACTCAGCTCCCTTTTCCTCTGGAAGGTGACATAGAGGGCATTGGCGGTGTTAATTAACTGCTATTTGCATGGAACTACGGGTCATACTTAACAGAAGGGTGGAGCCAGATTTTTCCTAATCAACAATTAAGTAGCATTTCTAAGTGTGATTTACAGCCTTATGTGATGGCCTGGGATTCGGATTCAGATGCTGAACCTGAGGAATCCCAGCCTGCACAGGAGTCCCCGCCTCCAGAACCAGCTGAGCCGGGGCTGGGGCATGAGCCTGAAGGGTCCTCACCTGTGCTGGATCCTCAGGTGCAGGCACCAGCTGAGTCTGCTCTGGCCCCTGAGATGATGGAGGACCCATTGCCTGCAGGTGCTCCACTCTCAGCCCCATCAGAGGAAGAGGAGGTTGCCTCTGGGTCCGGTAACCCTCCAGCCTCTCCTGAGTTGCAGAGGCTCAGGGCAGAGAGGCGGAGGGAACTAAGTTCCCGCAGGAGGAGTGCTCACCTCCAGGCCAGGAGAGGCGAGTCACCTGTGGACCGGGGCCGCCCTATGCCTCGGGGCAGGTAAAAGCCAGCCAGCCCCAGTCCCAAGTTGCGGGAGCAACGTTGTTGGTAGCCTGTTCCTGGCTGCACCCTGTCCTGTTCTTCTGCCAGAGTTCCTGACCCCACCCAACTCCCCACCTTGGACCCAGCTACAGCTTTGACGGACAGCCTCCATACCGCTCCCTCGACCTCGGACCGGCCTCGGACCTCGCCGCACGGATAATAACCCTTGGGACCAGCACACCTTACTTCTTTCTCCCCCAAGCCTTAACATTGTCACAAAGGGTTCATTGGCAGGTTATCCACACCTTTCAATGTTTATTAAGCCATAACTAGTCCTCAGATAAGTGAGCTGAACTCAGTGATGAGCTGAGGTAAGGCAAGTCATTTCACAACCCAAGCAGTTCAAGAAAAGAAACTCTGCCATAACGTTTAGGCATTATAAAGTAAATTGGAGTAGCCCCAACACCGTTCAGATGTGTGCCTTGACAAGGCTGTGTTGAAATGCCATGCAGCTCCCAGGTGCAGCTGGCTGGCTGTTAACCTTATTTTGCCAGCTAGTCTTCAGTGCTGTACAAACAGTATGGTATAGGTTACTAACTGCACAGGTCTGGATGCTTGCCCAGGTTTATATCGCTGTCAGTTTCTCAGGCTGCACAGTAGCTTATGGGCTGCCAACAATGGCTTGGGTGTTGTGCAGTGCCCCTTCTGTCCATTGCATGCTAAGGCTCAGGGTTGCAACTGAACAAGTTTGAATTAGCAATCATCTGAGCCAGAAGAAATGCACCTCCAAGGCTCTTATCTTCTTGAAACATTCATACGGAAAGCCCAACATGCACAACTGAAAGAGAGCCAAGTGCCCCAACCCTCCATCACAAAAGCTATAGAAAGTTCCCAAGGTGGACTCTGGAGAGACGCAAAACTCACACATGCGCCTAGGATAAACAGCACTTCTAAACAAGAGATAACTTTGAGGACCTGTCGTTCATTGTGTGCCAACAGGATACTAAAGTACATACCACCATATACCCCCCAGAGTGATCCATCATCCTAATGCCTCTCTGACACTCAGTTCTCAAAGAGGATACACAAACAAAAGAGTTGTGCGGCCTTTTAAAGACTAACATACTTATGTGGCACAAACATGTTAATTGAAGAAGGGATGAGCCTGTTCAGAGTATTCTGGAGGAGGAGAGCAAGGTCAGGGGAATTCACACCATACAGTGGCGTCGCAAGAGGAGTCGGGGGGTGATGTGCCCCAGGTGCCATGTCTGGGGGGGTGACAAGAAGGCACCCTGCCGTCCCCGGGCACGGCGGTGTGAGCAGCCATTGTGCTGCCACAGCCATATGTGGAGGATCCTCCATTCGCAGCTGCAGCCGCGAGCAGAGGATCCTGCCACCGTCCGTACGCTATTTGGGCGGCGCCGGCGGCAAACCGCTATGTACAATGCATGTGCAGTGTCGCACGCATGCGCCATATGTAGAAACACTGCACATGAGCCCTATGTAGCAACGCCACACATATGCCATATGTAGTGATACCACACATGTGTCGTATGTAGCGGCACAACGCATGCGCAGCCTGCAGTTTGCCCCTCCGCAGGTGTTGGTTAGCTTTCATTCACCCCTGACATTATATGCCCCCATTCAGTGCTTCCCCCCCCCCTAGAAAAATAGGTGTTCGTACTCACCATGATGTTGTTAGAGTAAGTGCCACACTTTTTAGCAACAACAAAAAGAGGTGCGGGTACTGCATACCTTTGAGTACCCCTGAAAAAAACACTAAAAAGTATAAAAACTCTGTCCTGCTGTCATTCTGGAGACCTATCCACCTCTCCTTTACTATCAAGCGTTCTGCTACTAGGGGAATAAGAATAACTAAAGGATGGCAAGCAAGGGCTTAGACTACCTGAAATAGCAAGTGAGATGCAAATTTCTCAGGCCAGAATAGTTACCCTTCTTGTACTCCCACCCCATGAGTCCGGTAAGTCTGAGCAAGTAGGGACATTATCAGTGGGGGCAGTCAAACTGCACAATCCATCCCAATCACCCCAGTTTTGATATAAAAATAAGAACTAAAGCCAGAACGTTGAAAACCAATGTGTATGAAAGGATCCTGACACATTCTGAGACTCAGGTTTTCCACTGGGGAATAAATTTCAGTAAAAAAGACCAATATTTTGTCTGAGCAAGCAAATGTAGCAGGACCCTTTCATAAATATTGGACCACATCTTTGTAGACAAATCCTCCCCCCAAAAACTATTTGCAAAAATACAACACTTTTGCCAGTTGATGATGGTAAAAAGAAGTTAGAAGGAATGCATACAATGGAGGATGGAATTGGTGAGCAAAAGAAAAAGGGAATTCAGTTAAATGATGGCAAGAGAATGGGTACAGTCATAACCCTCTTCTCTTTCAAGACTATGGGAAAGAGGTCCATAGAAATATCTTCTGACACTTACTAACATTCATATTTCTCTTACAACCATGAAACCTAGAGACATCCCTTTTGTTTACGAAGTGAGATTTTTACAATCTGATTTCAAAACCAAACCAAACCCATGCCCTCATGACCGTGAAGTTACATGTGAAATAGTGCAAGCCTCACCTGATGAATTATAAAAATCAGAGGGCTAACGTAATAATATTTCAGTTGGTCAGCGAATAGGGCTTTTAATGTCTTGTCTTGCTTTCCACATCCCTGATTAACAGGTGCAGAGTTATGCAAATTAATCAAATATAAGCAATGTTGCTTAATTTTCATATGCTTATTACAATTAAAATTTTTATTCCACCCCTACCTTTCTAGGAGCAGAATGTGCATAACCCTGGCACAGAATTGCGTTTGTGTGCTTTGAAAAGGCATGGGGTGTTCACAACCCTGACCAGTTCATGTGTGGCAACTATAAATTCACTTTGCACACTTCTGTGGCCACGCAACATTTCCACCTTACAACCCAGTGATTTTTTTTTTACATCTTGAATTACATACAGTTCTGTCTGATTCCCTCATTTGAGGCCCACCTGCAACCCAAGCCAGGCCTGTCTCATTCATACACATCCTAGCATATGCTCCTCCATACCAGACCCAATCTGGTACAGTCACTGTCTTTAGGGCTGTGGCCTTTTCCAGGTGGCCCCTGACTGGGCTGAGAAGAAGAGCCTTGTCACTTCTGATTATTATTAAAAGGACTGAGTCACCATCAGGGCTATATAGATTTTGTCTTGACAGCCAGCCATGATTTCCACCAATCTCTCCGGCATGCTCAGAGGGCGTGGGGAAGAGGCAGAGATTCTCTTATCTACTGTTGATTTTTAATCTTTTCCTTTCATTTTTGGAATGTGTTTGGAACACCTACTAACTTCCTTAGGGCCCTCGTATTTACGGGACCACCTCTCCTGGTATGCCCCGCAGAGGACCTTAAGGTCCACGAATAACCATAGTTTAGAGTTCCCGGGCCCTAAGGAAGTCAGACTATCCTCCACCAGGGCCAGGGCCTTTTCAGTGATGGCTCCGACCTGGTGGAATGCTCTGTCCCATGAGACTAGGGTCCTTCAGGATTTAACCTCCTTCTGTTGGGCCTGTAAGACAAAGCTATTCCACCTGGCCTTTAATTTGAATTCAGCCTGATCTTTTATTTTCCTTTTCTTCCCTCCCACTCCCCTTTTATGAAGATCACCCGCTCTGAGACCCCACAGCTAATTCTCCCCTCGCATCCTCACCGGCCCAAGTAGGACTAATTCAGCCAGCTAGCCCTGGTGAATATCTAATGCTTATTAGATGGATTTCCCCCAAACTGATTCTTGAACTTTGAATTTTATTGTTATTCATGTTTTTATACTGTATTTTATGCTGCTTCTACAATTAAGTGTTTTGAATTTGTTGTTAGCCGGCCTGAGCCCAGTTTTCTGGACCAGGAAGGGCAGGATATAAATAAAAAAATATTCTAATTTATTATTTATTGTTATATTTTTTGTAAAGCACTCAGAGGTGTTTGGGTCTTTTGCTTTTCTTTTTCTTCACAACCAAGAGGTATATAAATTTTGTTTAAGTTGATCCAATCTGATCCATAAAAAGTCATTTTAAAAAATGCATTTCCCCTGTCAGGGAACTGACATCGGAGCGAGAGGCGAAGGGGAGGCTCCCAGATGATGCTGGCGAAGGACCCAGCAGCAGGGGGAGAAACAGCTCAGTAGAGGGGGAAGCCAATCAGCGCAACACCAGGGATAAAGGGGGGCAGACGGGGGAATTGGAGAGAGGGCTCCAGGACTCTTCACTGGACATCAGTGAGGAGAGCCCAGGTCCTCCGCTACCCACGCCTTCCCTGCGCAGAAGACTCCCGCGCAGTGAGAGGAGGAGGAGACTGGGTGTCAAACAACTTTTATGTTGGAAGAGGTTCAAGAAACGCCCACTGACGGATTCTGCCAGTGACTGAGGCAGCCGCGATGAGAAGGGGCTGTGCAGTCAGAAAGGCAAATTAACCGAGAAAGGCACCAGCTTACGCACGAGTAACTCATACCCATTACATCCCCCCTAATTCTCTCCAGAAAGGCTTCTCATATGCAGTTTCATTTCCTGCCTGCCTTAAGAAACCCTCCTTTGACCCCAGCCACACACCTCACTTTAATGAGCCGTTTTTGGGGTGTGTGCTTCTTTTTTAAAATAATAATAATAATAATCCCTGACCACCTTTCTCCTCCTCCCCCCTCCCTCCCCTTTTAATATCTTGTTTTTTAAATCTCTGTGGTGTGGTTGATGGCTTTCAGCTCCTGCATTTGATTGTGATTTCAGCTTTTCTGCTCCTGTGTTGCACTTGTGTGTATCTGTGTGTCGGCCTTATGTTTGTTCCTTGCATGCTTTTACGCTGGTTGGATTTTTAAGCTTGTTGTGGATTTTGAATGTACCATTGTATAATTGCTGTGTTTTATTTTTCTGTATCAGGCCTAGATAGTTTATTTTAGGGGGCACCATATAAATGGCAAAGGATAAATAATTAAATATATAATATACACATAGCCCCCTCTCCCCGGGCAGAAAAGAGAGTAGGTCGCTCTGACATGACTCCTAACTGTGAGGCTCTATTTACGGCTGGGACACACATACATGAATCATTGTTTGAGTTCTGTCACTCCATGACTCACAACTGTTTCCATTGAAACAAGGAGCATTGTGTGTGAGGCGATATGAAAGGCTCACCTGAGGTGTCTGGTGCATGATGGCTCGTTCACAAAACGCACGTCACCATCAGGTAACAAGCCTAAACTGAGAAGCCCTAAGTGAGGCTGTGCAAAAGGGAGACAGGTCTCTAGGCTGGGCCCTCAAGACTCGGCTAGGACTCCTGATGCAGCAGAGAGCTCTCTGAACACAGCCCTGAGGACAACCTAGTATAACCAGGGCACAGGACTAAGCTGGTGATGGTTCCCTGTCCAGCTCACACTTGTGCGGTGACTCCTGAGCAGGGCATCTGTCTGTCTCGAGAGACAATGGAGTGCACCATCAGGGGTGAAGTCATAGAATCATAAAGTTGGAAGAGACCACAAGGGCCATCGAGTCCAACCCCCTGCCAAGCAGGAAACACCATCAGAGCACTCCTGACATATGGTTGTCAAGCCTCTGCTTAAAGACCTCCAAAGTAGGAGACTCCACCACACTCCTTGGCAGCAAATTCCACTGTCAAACAGCTCTTACTGTCAGGAAGTTCTTCCTAATGTTTAGGTGGAATCTTCTTTCTTGTAGTTTGGATCCATTGCTCCGTGTCCGCTTCTCTGGAGCAGCAAAAAACAACCTTTCTCCCTCCTCTATGTGACATCCTTTTATATATTTGAACATGGCTATCATATCACCCCTTAACCTCCTCTTCTCCAGGCTAAACATGCCCAGCTCCCTTAGCCATTCCTCATAAGGCATCATTTCCAGGCCTTTGACCATTTTGGTTGCCCTCCTCTGGACACGTTCCAGTTTGTCAGTGTCCTTCTTGAATTGTGGTGCCCAGAACTGGACACAGTACTCCAGGTGAGGTCTGACCAGAGCAGAATACTGTGGCACTATTACTTCCCTTGATCTAGATGCTATACTCCTATTGATGCAGCCCAGAATTGCATTGGCTTTTTAAGCTGCCGCGTCACACTGTTGGCTCATGTCAAGTTTGTGGTCAACCAAGACTCCTAGATCCTTTTCACATGTACTGCTCTCAAGCCAGGTGTCACCCATCTTGTATTTGTGCCTCTCATTTTTTTTTGCCCAAGTGCAATACTTTACATTTCTCCCTGTTATAAAATTCATCTTGTTTGTTTTTGCCCAGTTCTCTAATCTGTCAAGGTCGTTTTGAAGTGTGATCCTGTCCTCTGGGGTGTTAGCCACCCCTCCCAGTTTGGTGTCATCTGCAAATTTGATCAGGATGCCCTTGAGTCCATCATCCAAGTCGTTGATAAAGATGTTGAATAAGACCGGGCCCAAGACAGAACCCTGTGGCACCCCACTAGTCACTCTTCAAACTAGTCAAACCACTAGAGCAGGCTTCCTCAACCTCGGCCCTCCAGATGTTTTGAGACTACAGTTCCCATCATCCCTGACCACTGGTCCTGCTAGCTAGGGATCATGGGAGTTGTAGGCCAAAAACATATGGAGGGCCGAGTTTGAGGGGGCCTGCACTAGAGAATCACAGCACCTGCTGTGGCTGCAGAGACTGGTAACTTGTAACTGCTTCCTCCTGCATTGCTTTTGCTGCGTTAACAGCACTGAAGTAACCTCTCCGGGGTGCAAGCTTAGGCAGTGTGTACAGAGGTGCTGGGCTGCCCAGATGACAAGAATCCCCTTTCAGCCTCACTGATGTGATCCAAAGGAAAGCAAAGCAATATGTTTGGCACCAGCTTTGCTGCAGGAGCTGCTTGAAGAAGGCATACAGGGAGCCATCCAACCACCTTAGAGACTCCACTCTGGATTTCTGTAGGGTTTACTCCAAAGCCTTTCTTCTTCCGAAGATATCCCACAAGGCAGCAGAGGTACAGGCTCAGAGTTTTCCTTCTCCTAGATGAGCTAGCTCTTATGGCTCACTTGAAAGCCTTAATAGAGGGAAGCAGTTGGGCATCACTAGAAAAGGGATTTACCAACCAGGGGGCCATGACCAAGAGGGGCCCTATGCTGCCTTCCAGCTCACCAAACCTCAGAAGGCCGTGGAAATATTCACAACAAGACCCATTGGCACCTGGTTTAGCTGGCCAGTCGAAGATGTTCCTGGGATGTGGCCACTGTCACATGCTGACAGGTAGAAGCCACAGGTGAGAGCTGATTGTAGGGTGGGGACCAAAGATGGTCAAACAATCCAAAAGGAGGACAATGTGTCCCCCACCAGAGGTACTAACCCTCCCATAACACTCCATACACCCTCACTCAATAGCAACAAAAATCACATCACTACCTTTTGCATTAATCCATCCAGAATCAGTATCATTCCTCAGGTGAAAGTTCACAATTGCCAACACAAATGAAAATCTCTATTACACTTCAAGCACACTGTTATGAGGGGGGGGTTTGGGGGGGAGTTGGCTGTATGCGATATCCTTCTGATCCCTGGATTGAGCAAATATTAAGATAGGCTACCTTCCTGTGTTGAGGTGATAGCCTGGGTAATGGGTCATTAAAGGAAACAAATGAAAGAGGCTCTGTGTGAGACTACAAATGGGTGGGGTTGTTCCCCCAGTTTGCAGTTAGTTAAAAGGACAAAGCCAGTGTCCAGAGCTGAGTTGCAGGGATATGGACCAGAGGCAAAGCAGCAAGCAGAGAGAGACAGCCGTGCTGGATTCTGATGCTGCGAACCCCTCCATTGTAGGCTCAGGTAGTAAAGTTAAAGGTACCTTTAACCGTTAGGTCCAGTCGCGGATGACTCTGGGGTTGCGGCGCTCATTTAACTTTATTGGCCGAGGCGGCCAGCGTACAGCTTCCAGGTCATGTGGCCAGCATGACTAAGCCGCTTCTGGCGAACCAGAGCAGCGCACAGAAACACCGTTTACCATCCCGCCAAAGCGGTACCTATTTATCTACTTGCTCTTTGACGTGCTTTTGAACTGCTAGGTTGGCAGGAGCTGGGACCGAGCAACGGGAGCTCACCCCGTTGCGGGGATTCAAACCGCCGACCTTCTGATCAGCAAGCCATAGGCTCTGTGGTTTAGACCACAGCGCCACCCGCGTCCCTATAGGCTCAGGTAGTACATGTGTAAATAAACCATTTATCATAAAGACACCATAGGCTCTGCTGTGCCTCTTTCCAAAAGGAAACATGAACACTGGGTAAACACCTGGATCATCTGGAATCTCACACCACTTGGGGTTGCATGCAGCAATACATTGAAAAGCATAAATAAATGCACCCCTTATTCTCCCTCATTGTGAATGCAACAGGGTGGTTAACAGGGAAGCTAGTCTTTATTATGTACTCCGGTTATGCTCCCTGAAATACATTCTCCTCTAATCTTCCTACATATCACAATAACAATCAAAGATTAATTTTCAGACACTTATAGGAAGTCCAAGAAGCACCAACATCACACCAAGAACTCAATTGCAGGAGTAAAAAAAACAACCCTTCACTACGCCCCACATTTTCCCAAAGTTGGCAATAAAGGTACCAGGTATTAAATACCATTACAATATTATTAACATTTAAAAATAAATAAATAGCATTCCCCTCCCTTTGAATTTTTCTGTTTTTCCTCACCTCACATCTCTGAAGCTGGAAGCAATGCCTGAATGAATGAATGAACAATCCTCATTTTTTGGCTGCAGAACCCAGGGGGAAAGTGGGTTCTCAATTCCTGGGCATTCTAATAATAACAATATTTTTAATATTTCTACCCTGTCCATCTGGCTGGGTTTCCCCAGCCACTCTGGCAGCTTCTCAGCCCTGAAGCAGCCAACCTGGAGCTACTTTTACAAGCCTTACCTGTATTGAAAGGATCATATCTGCCTACATGAGCCTAGGCAGGTTTTGAGCTTTTCATACCACACCCTGCTCTCTGGTCTCCTGTGGACCCGAACTAGTTTGGCAGGGTCTTTTCTGCACCAATGCAATGGAACACAGGCAAACCGCCTGCCCAGGCCTCTCTAAGCATGCTTTGATAACATTTGCATTTAAGAAGGCCTTTATGATTAGCTTTAATCTGGATGTACTGGCATTCAATTAAGTTTTACTTAGAGCAGGCCTATTGAAATTAATGGATCTAAAACTTAGTCATGTTCATTAATCTCAGTGCGCCTACTTTGAGTAAAATGTTGAGCATGAATTTTAAGAAGGCCTTTCAGTTGTGCTTTTAAATGTGATTTAACTGTGATACTTTATTGGTTTTACTGATTTATGTGAGGTTCTTCCTGCTTTTGAATTTTGTAAGCTAGTCTTGTAAGATGTTACTCCAAAAAGCAGGGCATACGTAAACAAATAAACAGCAGAACACCTAAGATAGAAGCGCAACAGAGCTGACTCCTCCTCCTTTGGGGAAATCTTTCTCTTGCATATCCAGAATGGAAATTGTGAGATTGGGTAATGCTCTGGGTTTGCGACTCAGTTGCCAAAGACCAAACTACAACAGAGGTGGTACTTCAGGTCTCCACGATCCTAGTCCAACGCCATCTCATGAACTGCACAAGAGCGTTTCAGATGTGAAGGTTCATCTGCATGACAGCTTAGAACAAGAGTTACCACACAGAAAGGACCATAGATCTCCCATATTAACAACGATATATAAGACAGTGATGGGGGACCCTCCAGATGTCACTGACCTCCAACCCCATCAGCCTCAGCCTTTCTGGGTTCTGGGACAATGGAAGTTAAGAGTCCAGCAACTATCTGGAGGACCACAGGTCCCCACCCCTGAAATAAGCTTTTTAGCCAGGACTGGTGCGATGTTTGGGGTGAAAGATTTGATCTACGTCCCAGAGGACCGTGGCAAGGAAGTGGAAAGATCATACAAGCCTATTCCTAATCCTAAAAGTCTTGAAAGCCATGTTAGATACAACAGGGGCAGCCATGTTTCTTTCTTCTTGTGTCACCCCATGCGTGTACAAAGCGACTGCCGTTGGTGGGATCAGCTTGACATTAGAAGAGGCTGACAAGGAAAGAGAGCGAAGCCCAGCCGTTCCCTTCCTAGCCTCCCTGCAAGCTGCATTCAAAACTCCCGTTGCTCTAGGCGCATTTTGCGACCGGGAATTTCATTAGCGCTAGCGGTTTCTGAGCCCTGGGCGCACTCCTGCACCCAAGATTTCAGATTAAAACTGCAGAGTGGAAGGAAAGGAGGACCCTTTTCTGCCTCCCCACTTCTAGCTACACTCTGAAGACCGGAGAAGAGACCCTCTTAAGAATATTAGTGGGGGTGGGCAGGGGAAGGATTAGACCATTTGAAAAATGAACATAATATTTTAGCTGCAGCTGATTCATTTTCAGCTTTGTATTCTTGTTATGAAAAAAAACGTGCCTAGACATTCCGTTGTTGCGCCCATTACCTAGGTTTAAGGTGCCATTTAGCTCCTAGCTTTCACAGCTCAGTTTCTAACACTGCCTGCAAGCCATTGCTCCATAGTCTGGGCTGAGGGGAAAGGGCCTGGGGAAATGAAACACATGGTAGTTGAGGCTCAAAGGGCTCTTTTCTTCTCACCAAGCATCCCTTTCCATGTTAGAAGAGGAAACACGTTTCAATTCCACAGCGTACAGGAACGAGGCAGACATATGAACAACAAACATGGCTACCCCTGGTCATGTCTAGGCTGTTCCTTAGTATGCACTCTCAGCTGCTCCCCTTTTCTCTACCCAAGGCAGCAGCCGATCTTTTCCAAAACCACATCTAGTATTTGGAAAGCAATGGGATCCATTTTCTGGAAATGCTTTGCAAAGACAAATCCTTAAAAAACAGTAATACATCCTGGGTGACCTTGAACCAGTCTCTATCTATCTATCGAGCTCTCAGCCTAACCCACGTTTGCAAGGCTTTTTAAAGATAAAATGGGATTCTCCTTGTACATGCTGCCCAGAGCTCCCAGGATAAAATGTGAGAAAGAAATATCCGTTTTAGCTAATCCACAAGTATGGGATATAAGCTTATTCCTGATAGTTTGAAAATACATCTTTCCTATAGGTGGAGCAATAGGGCAGAGGACCTGTCACCATCTGCCTACTGTGAAGCTCAACAGACTCCCTTCTTTCATAGGGAATATTGTCGAGTCTCCCGGGGATTCTGAGTTCTGGGAGAGAGCCCATTGCAAACTTGCAACACATCAAGGCATCTTCTAGCACTGCAATTTGGCGCAAGGAATTATAGTAAGCCACCTGGCTTCTGGTCTGAAGTTCCTACACCATTGTTCAACCACACAGAATGACAGAGTGACAGCACACACTCTTCTCTCTATGTCCTATGTAAACAAGTAAACACACACACGTCTGTGATTACCCTGTATTTCTCCCCCCCCAACTCAGCTCTTTCACTGCAAACTCACACTGCCAATTACTGATGTTCAAATGAACAGATGTAGACTGCACACATGCAGACACAAACAACACAAACTGAGCTAGTCTTGTAGAAGAACCCACATCTGATAAGCTGAGACAGAAGGGAGGACTTAGCTTAACTGCCACAACCCCACCTGACTGACGCTGGACCCGTTTTTAAGTCTCTCTGTTATACGCAGTTATAAAAGCATTGTCCTGCAGCTGAGCAGATCGCAAAGATAAATAACAGAGAAAGCAGTGGTGTATATTGAGGCATTATGGGAATGGAGGGCAATGGCAGGGAGAATTTAAGCAAAGGATGGGGGTGTTACTGCTATACATTCTGTACTCAACTGCTATGATGGATGGGTAAAGGGGGTGGGGAATTAATGTAATCTAGATCACTTTTCACACAATCGCTCCTAGGGCTAGAATGCATTTAAAATTCCTAGCTGCCAGAAGTGGCAGCTAGGCATGCAGGCACTTGAAAAATTCACAGGCGTGAGCATCTTCGGGAAGAAGAACAGAATGCCAGAGCCCAGCCATAGATCCTTCCATTTATTCCCACTCATCCCCTTCCCACCTAACTTTCCTGTGGCAAATATATATAGACACCCACAACACCATCCTTCTGGAGTGCACTCAGACACGCAGATCTCTCGCCCTCTGCATCTTCCTTCCAGCCACTAAGGCTCAGCCCCCTCCTATCCACCTCCATTTGCTCGCTGCATCCGACAGACCCCATCCCCACCCACCCACACCCCCAGCCCCTCCATCTGCCCACCCAGCAGCCACAAGGTTGTCCAGGCTGAGTGATCCAGAAGAACCGAGGGGGGGGGGCATCCATGGAGCCAGAGGGAGACGGACAACTAGAAAGACAGGCAGACCAACCATTTGTCATAGGCAGTGCTGCCAGTTCATATACAGCTCATGTCCTTGGCAGTTGCCATGGCATCCTAGTCTTTGTGAATCTTTCTTTCCCCTCCCCCAACTGCGCCACAACCCTGCCAGCCACTGCAACCCCCTCCCTCCCTCCCCAGGAGACACCTCCTTGGAGAGTCCTGGCTGCCTGGCCACAATGCGGGGGGGGGGGTGTTAGAGAAAAAGGAAGATGATAATACACAAGCTCTTTCCCCCCCTTCTCCCTTGCAAACCAGCGAAGTGGGGGGGGGGAGTGGAGCAAGAGATACAGGAGACAGAGGAGAGAGGAAGAATGATAGGGATGAAGGAAGGAAGGATGGAGGAATGGGAGCAGAGGGGGACAGAATGCTGATGGGGAGGGGCTACGGAGAAGGGGGAGAAAAGATGGAGGGATGCAGACTAAATTAAGCTTCCTTTCTCTGTACCTTTTTGTACGGCGAAACATGCTGCTCTCAAGGAAATCGGGCATAGAGAAATTGGAGAGCGCTGTCCACAGGGACTCAGACATCATCCCCCAGGGGGGTCATGGTGGCGAGGCTGGGGGTGGTATATGCTGCAGAGGCAACTTCTGAGCCCCCACTGGAGCCAAGAGTGGAGGGGGGGAGGTCTGCGGTGAGCCTTCCCTTTTGAAGAAGAAAGGAGGACTGGAATGGAGGGGAAGACAGAGGGAGGGAGAGAATGCGGGGAAGGGCAGGGAGAGGAGGGGGAGGTGTGAGGGGGCGGCGCTGTATTAAGTGGCAGTGTGTGCATGAGCGCATGCTGCAAGTGCTGCTGATCTGCATATGGGTGTGGGTTGTGTGCACACATATTTGGCTGTGTGCAAATACCTGCCTATCGTAGGTGCTCTCACCATACGGGTGAACGATGTCTTGCACTGATGGACATATTTGTACACTTTGATGGTGTAAAAAGTATTTCTTCTTCTTCTTCTTCTTCTTCTTCTTCTTCTTCTTCTTCTTCTTCTTCTTCTGCGATCACTCGTAGCTGAGTAAGATTGTCTTCCATAAAGTATATCCACTTACTAACTCTTCTGCAAATGGTGCCCACTGTCCCTGGCTGCGTAAATGCTTAAGAGCATTCATAGGTACGCAGGCCTAGGATGAAGCTGATTTCACTAGCCATAAACAGCAGACTACATTAATGCCAACATCTGGGCAACTGTGAATGTGGCGTTTTTGCTCAAAACAAGCTGCATTCCCAGTACAACTTAGGGAAATATCTGGAAACATACATTAACTCCATGCTCAGAAGCAGGACACCAGGTGGCCATGTTCATGCTGCATTTTAGTGGCTAAAAAAAGAGAGCTATGAATAATGACCCTGCAGTCATCATCCGAAGCCCTTCTCTGTGTGCCTCCTACACAAGAACAGGCCTTTTCTGTGGTGGCTCCCCATCTGCGGAATGCTCTTCCCAGGGAAGCTCACCTGGTGGCTTCGCTCCATATCCTAAGGCACCAGGCAAATATATTTCTCTCAAACCAGGCCTTTGCGTGATTTTATATTCTACAACCTAATAAATGTGTTTGTGGGAGGGGGGTTATTAGTTTGTTTTTGTTTTTATTATGTATTTTGTGTTCTCATTTTTTAATTTTTATGTTGTGAACCACCCTATGATCTTTGGATGAAGGGTGGTATACAAATTTAACAAAGAATAAAAGAATAATAAGGAAGACCCTGCCTCTGCCATGAGCTCATTATGAGCAAATCTCTCTGGGCTTCAGCAGCCTCTACGCTGCAATAAGGGTCTTAATGATACTGACCCTAACCTTACAGGGTTATTGTATTTCTGAAGTGCTTTGAACCATCTAAAGCACTATGGAAACGTCAATTGCAATAAAGAGAAATAGTCATATGACTCACTCACCTAAAGCAGAACTGCAGTTCTCCCTACCACTGCAACCTTCTAAATGCAGAATGAGCACTGACTGGCATGCAAAAACTGCAAAAATTTACCCATGGAAAGTCAATCACCTGATTTGTTTGCCTGAGCAAGGAACACAATGAAGGGCATCAGCTTCCAGCCATAATGGTTGCTGCATAACGATGGCCAAGCTAGTTCATCTTTGTACCTGTACCACACTGCCTGCTTCCACGCCAATTGGAGCAAAAGCTGATCAGGCAAGCTCCTTTTCAACCTGTTGGCTGGATTTTGTTTTGGGATTATTGTGTGACTTGCTTTATGCCAGTGGTTCCCAGGGGATCTCTGGCACGTCTGTCAACTGTCCAGGACATCTTGTTTTTCGGGACCTTACTCTCGCAGGGTGGCGCGGGTGGCGCTGTGGGACGTGGGTGGCGCTGTGGGTTAAACCACTTGCCGATTAGAAGGTCGGCAGTTCGAATCCCTGTGATGGTGTGAGCTCCCATTGCTCGGTCCCTGCTCCTGCCCACCTAGCAGTTCGAAAGTATGTCAAAGTGCAAGTAGATAAATAGGTACTGCTCCGGCGGGAAGGTAAACGGCGTTTAGGTGTGCTGCTCTGGTTCGCCAGAAGCGGCTTAGTCATGCTGGCCACATGACCCGGAAGCTGTACGCTGGCTCCTTCAGCCAATAAAGCGAGATGAGCGCCGCAACTCCAGAGTCGGCCACGACTGGACCTATCGGTCAGGGGTCCCTTTACCTTTTTTTACTCTCGCAGGAGATCATGGTGTCCGAAAATGCACAAGATCATGGTGCCAAAACACACACATTTTGGGACGCTGTGCTCTTGTGTGGGAACACAGTTGGGAAGAATGTGTGGAGAATATGTTGGAGGGTATGGTGGCACCATTCACATATCAAAAAGTACCAGAGAGGTATCAACATTTTCAAAAGCAGGGGGCCCATGGCTTGGCTTTTGAAAAACAGGGGGTCAGCAGCTAATTGGGAACCACTGCTTTATGCAATTGTATGACTTGCATACAGTTTATTTTTATTTTTTAAAATATATTTTTGACTTGCATACAATTTGAAATAAAAATACTGTAAAATAAAAGCAATCAGTAAGGATAGCAGAGAAGTGCATGAAAATAAAAACAGGTCACACTTTAAAAAGGACTGTTTTTGGCATAGCAATGAAGTAGCTGTTGCAGACATTCAGGGCTGAGGGGATGTGGTACAGTCCTCTGCACAATTGTTGCGTATGTGTGGGGGCACCCTGTGCAGGAAAGAACCCCCCCCCTTCCAAAACCTCCATAAAAATGGAAATTTTACATGTTAGGATAAATACTGAGCTTAATCTTTCCTCTCTTTAAGTTTTCAACATAGGGATTTTGATGGAACGAGGATGCTCTCAAGCCAGCAATCCCTGAAGCCACAGTATCATTGGCAGAAACTGCCACAGGCTCTCCATCACAAGACATTCAAACACAGCACCTGGTAGCACTTTTTGAAGTAGGTGCTTTAGACATAAAGTCAGAACTAACCCTGTGAATCAACACCATGCAAATCTGCATTCTTGGCTCCAATCCTTATTCAGTTTCCAGTAGTGTGCTCATATTCGAGCCCAATTCCTCCAGCAGTGGAATATCTCCAGGTGGGGGCGGAGGGGGGGGGAGAGAGAACTTGAATCTATAGAAAAACCCTTCCTAAAAGGTATATGTAGAAACATATGAATACTCATTTAAATGCAATAAATTGTGCAGCTTCTGTTGTGCTTCTTTAAGCACAACTTTGTAACATATCATTAACGCTCTAGCAAGTGTACACACACACAAACACACATGTAAAAGGTGTGATTCAGCTAACTTGTTGCATGCATAGAATATGGTCTGCTTGTGCAATAGGAGTTCCCCCTCCAGAGGCAGGTTTAGGGGAGTGCGTGGAGCCACAGCAGCCACCATAACTATAATGTACAGTGGTACCTTGGTTCCCAAACTTAATCTGTTCCGGAAGTCTGTTCCAAAACCAAAGCATTCTAAAACCAAGGCGCATTTTCCCATAGAAAGCAATGCAAAATGGATTAATCCATTCCAGACTTTTACAAACAACCCCTAAAACAGCAATTTAACATGAATTTTACTATCTAATGAGACCATGTACTGTACTATAAAATAAGTAAGACAATATTGTAGATGATAAAAAAAAATTATTATGTGCCCTGATGTGCACTCATTGTTTGAATGGGGGGGGGGGGCTTTTATCCATTTCTGCAGCCACACAATCAATCAGTAGCTGACCTGGGTCCACACAGCCACAAAAACAAGTCACAAAAATGAAGTCACAAGCCACAGTCACAAAAACAAAGTCACAAGCCACAAGTCAGTCCCATAAAACGAATAACAAGTTACAGTCAAAAAAACGAAAAAGCCACAAAAACAAAAACGCAAAAATAGCAAAAACAAAAGCTCCAAATATCACCTCTGTGTTGCATGGGTGCCATAGCTGTCAACTTTTCCCTTTTCTTGCGAGGAATCCTATCCGGAATAAGGGAATTTCCCTTAAAAAAAGGAAAACGTTGACAGCTATGGTGGGTGCTCAGGACTCAACAGCCGACAGACTCAACAGGAAGCCTCTGATTAGCAGCTGGGGACTCAATTTACAAACGGAACACATTCAACAGGAAGCGGAACATGTTCAGCTTCCAAGGCAAAGTTCACAAACTGGAACATCTACTTTCGAGTTTGCAGCGTTCTATTTCCAAGTTGTTCATAAACTAAGCTGTCCTAAAACCAAGGTGCCACTGCAGAATGGAAGGTGAGAGGCGGAGTCATTTTGGAGTCACACGTGGCACCGCTGACATTGGAGACCCCAAAGTCCACCACTGCCCCTCCTCCCCTGTGCCCCCTGCATTCAGCTCCGGAGAGTTGAGGGAACTCTCAGAAGAGGTTTAGGGGCTTCACGGGGGAGCGAGACGTCCGGTTCCACGAGCTGACCTTATTCCCCATGCACAAACCGAACTAAGTGTTATGTTGAATTCCACCCATCATCTCTTAGTAATTTCAATATTCACACAGGTACACTCCCAGCAATGAAAGGAGACTTCCGAAAGGCATGGTCCTCAGCATGGACTTTGGCTTGACTTGAAGCCATCTTGCCATGTGTGAGCATTTTATGAGACGCAGGAAGCGACTGCCACCTTCGTTTTAAAAAACATTGGTTTCTAGTCCTCATGGTTAGAGAAAAATACTTCAAAATGAATGCATATTATTATTATTTTTTTGCTGTGTTCTCAGAAATGCAACTCCTCTCCTCTGGCTTTCCCTACACACACAGCCCATCTATCCCTAATATTCATGTTCTTAAATCCTGCTGTACTCAGCAGTTTCGTCTTTCTCGTCAGTGTCATGCTGGAAGTGCTTCGGGAAATGAGCACTGGACTCGGCACTGGAATCCAAGCAGCAACTGTAATGTACAGTGAGCATTCAGCGTGTGTGAGGAGGGAAGCATCTTTCTCTAGACCCCATTAGCCTTAGTCTGACCTAAGGCAAAGATGACATTCAAAGCTGGGACACAGTTCTGGGTCTAATAAGCACAAACTGATTTACGCAACATGAACACTGCCCAATAACATCCTGTGTGAGAATGGATTGCAGTGCGAGACATGGCAATTCTGCCTGATGAAACTCAAGGCCAATGCATGGGCAATTGGCTAAAAGATGCTGATTCATCCTGGAAGTCCATATTTGTCTATGCTGATGATCTGGAGTCTTCGGTACATGTAACATGCATAAATGTGAAATTGGTGTGTTCTGCTTTTCTTTAATATGACTAGACTATGTATCTCCAGTATGCCTAAATTGGCAGCTACTATGGTGTTGTAGTTTGGTTTTTATGTTGTTATTTGTTTTTGATTTTGTTAATGCTGGAAAAAATATTAATCTTTTTTTTTAAATTAAAAAAGCTTTGCTCTGGAGTATTATATAATAATGTCCTACACATTTGTGGGAACCTTACTCATCTCCTCCTCCTCTGATCATCCATGCAAGAGAGGTGCCTCCAGAAAGTTGAGAGGGCATTAAAGGTAGCAGAACATATTAGGGGAACTTATGATTTTCAATTTTTTTATTTATAGAGCCCACTTTAATACCCTTAGAACAGAACTTTCCAAACTGCTTTGTTTTAGTGCGTTGGCTGCAGTGTGTAGGTGTGTCGCATGAATGCTCCCCATGCTCCTCCTGGGGCTGGAAAGGATTAGTTTAACTTACAGTTTTCTAGTAAAACTGAATTACTGTGTCACGAAATGATGTGAAACTGAATTGCTGTGTCACGAAATGAGGCATGTCCTAAAAGTGTGTCACCAGCTTGAAAAGTTTGGAAGATACGGAATCAGCGCGATGAACTGTTTCAAAGGGACTGGAGCAAATTTATATTATATATGAAAGAATATTGTAAACATCTGAAAACGTTTGTAGCTTTGAGTTGAAATGTTTTGTAATGATAATACAAGGAACTGATTTACATTGAATAAGGGGAAATGTTGAGATTGCAGAGGACTATGAAGTACTGAATCATACACCTTGGTAACTTTCCTGCCAAACTTTGAAATGCCGTGAGAACTCCAGGTACAAATATGCAGCTGCAAAGTCATGCAAGCTGAATATTCCATTTGAAAGACAACTTAGTTCTGTTTTGTGTATGTCAATATTTATGTGTGCAGAATGCTTTCATAGAACCAGCCAACAGGATAACCACGTATTCCAGTTCTATGTTATCACTTTGCAGACTATTACAAATACCCTAGCATCCTGGCATAAAGGTAAAGGTAAAGGGACCCTTGACTATTAGGTCCAGTCGTGGCTCACTCTGGGGTTACGACGCTCATCTCGCTTTACTGGCCGAGGGAGCCAGCGTACAGCTTCCGGGTCAATGTGGCCAGCATGACTAAGCCGCTTCTGGTGAACCAGAGCAGCGCACAGAAATGCCTTTTACCTTCCTGCTGGAGCGGTACCTATTTATCTACTTGCACTTTGATGTGCTTTCGAACTGCTAGGTGGGCAGGAGCAGGGACTGAGCAACGGGAGCTCACCCCGTCACAGGGATTCGAGCCGCCGACCTTCTGATCGGCAAGCCCAAGAGGCTCTGGTTTAACCCACAGCGCCACCCGCGTCCCTTAGCATCCTGGCATAGCAGTCAGTAATTCAGAGTCTCCTTGGACAAGCCTGCCCCTCCCTCGAGGGGTCCTTTCTTGCCCCACAGTTGCCAACCACGAGGCAACAAATCTCAGGCAACAAGATTTGTCAGCAGGTCACTCTGAAGGGCTGGCGGTGGGAGCCTTTGCCTTCTAATCTCTTATTTTATTCATAGAGTAGATTTCTAGGAAAACTACCTGTTGGCCAAAACAAACATATTTTTAAGAAGCAAACGAGCAGAAAGAAGAGGCTTTGTCCACAATGCAGAATGAGTGTTCAAAATGGCCCAGTGGTGAGTTTATAATGTGAGGGTCATGGGCAGGCTAGGAGACAAAATAGCAAAAAATGCTGAAGTTGGGAAGTAGCTTTGAAGAGCAGCTTAAAATATTATGACAGCCCCTGTGTGGAGGCTGCTGAAATTATCTTCCCTGTAGTGGTGCTCTGTTTGGTGGAAGCGAACACTTCAAAGCTCCATGCTGCATGCATTGCTGGGACTGCGTACATTTCTCCTTCACCACCAAGGATATGCAATATGACAAGGCAATTCACATTATAAGGAGATGTTAAAGAAAGCACCACCAGGCTGGAAGCCTTCTCATTGGAGTAATGATATTTAAATCAGTCCACAAGGGGGGTAGTTAGTAATAATAAATAATAATAATAATAATAATAAATTACATATCCCATATAATACACACACACAAGCAAAAAAAAAAAGTGGCTACAAAGAAAATGTTTCCCCCCCCCCTCACGTTGGCATTCTGCTATGTATCTATTATAAATACAGAAATCTTGTACTTACCTACTGCTTTTCCTGGGCAAAGGGAGGTCTTTCTGCAAATAATTAAAAAAATACATTAGCTACAGGTGTAAATTGAGGATAAGGAAAGGAAAGACTGGCCTTTTTTTTTACATCCCACCCTCCATGAAGTAAAAATAATAGTAAGGAAATTCATCCCTACTATTTATGTAACTCATTCTTCATTACACATCATTTATATGGAATGTAGCTGTCCTGAGGGAAAGTGGAGCACAACAGGTAGGCAACAGTTCTTCATTCCCAATAAGCCATCGCATTCTCCTCGGAACGTTTGATGAGAGTGGGATACCCAGAGGCAACCTAGACTCCTCTACAATTTTCTCATAGTCAAAAAAATGCTAAAGGAGAGGTGGAGAAGACAGGGAGACTTGTGGTGGCAGATACTGCAGAGCACATAAATCTGTGGTAAGCCCCCACAGAAGGGCGTTGCAGAAGAGCTCAGTTAGAACACACATTTGCCATGACTCCATGAAATACAAGAGGACAGGATGTATATGCTACATGCACAGAAACCATCTCTCTGAAAAACTCAGCTTTCACGTTAGAAAAGAGAGAGAACAACGATCTAGTCCATGGGCAGGCAAACTAAGGCCTGGGGGCCGGATCTGGCCCAATCACCTTCTAAATCCAGCCCGCAGACGGTCCAGGAATCAGCGTGTTTTTACATGAGTAGAATATGTCTGTTTATTTAAAATGCATCTCTGGGTTATTTGAGGGACCTGCCTGGTGTTTTTACATGAGTAGAATGTGTCCTTTTATTTAAAATGCACCTCTGGGTTATTTTTCCCTTCAAAATATAGTCCGGCCCCCCACTAGGTCTGAGGAACAGTGGACTGCTGAAAAAGTCTGCTGACCCCTTAGTCCTTATATCTGTAAAGACGATTGAAAGTGGGGTCACTGCATGCCTGCTGAAAACCCAAAGGAGTTGCCAACAGGATTTCCCAGTGGTCAGAGGCATCTATAGCTTCCTGCCCCTGACTAGCAAAACCAGAATGAATTATGCATAATAACAGTAATTGTCCAAAGTGCATCATAAATTATGTAAAACAAGGGAAATGGGGCAAATGTGCTCGATTTACAGCGTGTACCTAAATCACAAAGTTTACCTTTTCTTGTTTGGACTGCCTGGCTGCACGGTTGCTCTTTTTGCATTTTAGCACAGGTACACATAGCCCTGTTTATGAGGCGATCGGGTGAGGGACAAAAGAAAGGAGGGCCGTCCCAGAGACTGTCCTCACAAAAGGCTCAAAGGTGGAAATGACAAAAGACGTAACAGGTCGGGTGAACTAGGTGAGGGAACCAACGGGGTGCGGGGCTGGGCTGGCAGGATCAGAAATAAGAAAAGGGAATCAAGGAAGGATGGGTGAAGAAAATAAAGTATCAAGGCTACAACCATATGCCCACTCACTTGGAAGTGAGCACTATTGAACCCAGTAGGGCTTACTTATGAGTAGGCATGTATAGGATCACACTGAAAGACAAGCAGGCAGGCAGGCATTGAAGTTGCTTCCTGATATTAGGTTTCTTCAAGACAGGAAAGCACTTGATTCTCTCAGTGTAACAGGTAGCATTAGATATATTTCCTGGTGAGTTATTTTGACAGACATATTGGATTTTCCAGATTGTCCAAGTGCCAGCAGAATCGCTAAATAGCATATTCATGCCAACCACTTTGCAGTACAGATTTCAATTTCTGCTTACCAACAGGGAACAATATAAACAAAGTTATAGGTCCCTCTCTACCCAGTACCGTTAAAATGTATTGTTGCATGCCAGCCTAATCTCTGTGTGGTGCAAGTTACAAGGAGTTCCAGAAACTCACCCAAGGTTTGTCTTTTCTTTTGGAAAGGAGGCACAGCAGAGACTGCAGTGTCTTTATGATATATGGTTTAGTTACACAAATATACAGCCTGAACCTATAATGGAGGGATTCGCAGCATCAGCACCTCTAAGCGGTCCTGATTCTTTCTGATACACAGGCATGACCATAAATGCTACCCCCACTTCATTCACAGTCACCAATGCATGTTCATGTGCCTCGATACATCTCCACAATGCTCTACATCACACACATCAAAAGAACCCCAAAGCCCCTCCTTAACCACTCAAATTCCCTCTCAATAAAGGGCTCACACCCGTAAGACATGTAAAAATTTAAAGGGACAACCTGCCCAAAGCTCTGCTGTCAAAGTTGTTGCACCCCTAACGACCGCTCAACACAACTAGCTGGCAATACCGCTGTTTCTATGAATGGAACCCCCTCTGTGTCAATGGAGCAAGTACCATAGCGGGATATTGACACTTTCTATCAGAACCAGAAACAATCAGACTTGTTTTCTAAGGAAAAACGCGTGTATCCGAATGAAACTATGTATAAAATAATTTGTAAATGCTTAGTTCTTTATAAGGGGGTTCTAGAATGACTCACACACTCATGCATTATGGGAAACCTTGTCTGCCGTAATTCCCTAAGCAGGCAATCGCGAGTGTGGACGCTTATCAGAGGAAGCTTCCAGAAAGGTTTTCCTTACACAGTGGACTCTGGTGGTAGTAACTGACAAAGCCCACTGCAATGTTCACCAAGACTGTCAGATGAATGAAGCGCATGGATCCTGTTGATTACCCGGGTTGTCACTTGAATGTAACTTGTGATAACTGCTTAGAAAGTCCTGCATCCAGACAGGCCTTTTTATTTTGGCTGCATCATCTTAAATTCAAAGTGCTATTATCTATAAAGCCCTAAAAGGCTTGAGATTAGGCTATTTAGAGGGCTGCCTCTTCCTCCATGAACCTGCCTGTCAACTGTGGTCATCTTCTGAGGTCTTGCTCTGCATTCTGCAACTAAGGTAGGTGCAATTAATGGAAATGTAAGACAGGGCCCTTTGGGTGGAAGCAGGTAAGGACATGTTTGTTCCACCAGACTTTTAATACACCTTAATTTTATCTAGTTTTGATTTTGTTCATCTGTTTTATTTTGGTTTTGAATACACCTTTTAATTGCATTGGTATTTTATTGCTGTGAACCACCTTGGAGGCTCTTCTTAGAGCTAAAGCAGGATGGAAAAGTCCTATAAATAAAGTCTTATTCTCAATTACCACCCTGCCCGTTCCATAACTTTTGCTAAAACCCAGACCATTTTTCCTCAACCTGGTACCTTCCAGATGTTGTTGGACTATAATTCCCATCAGTCCCAGCCAACATGATCAATGGTCAAAGAAGATGGGAATTGTAATCCAGTACTAGACTGGGAAAAGCTGACCTAGACTGATGCCCTAGCTATTTCCTGAATTGACTCCAACCTAACTTTCCCTTCAGTTATCTCTTTCATTTTAAGAGCTGGCTCACACATGCATGTTCGTCACAATAACTGCAGCATCAGGTGGCACTTTGAAAATGAGTCACCATCACAGGTTCAACTCCGCAGAGAGAATGTCCTCCTCACCTCAGACAAAGTGCTTTTTGAGGTCAGTTCACACATCCAAAGCCGGTCTTTGCCACGGGCATCAGCATCCCCACAACAAGTTTTCCCACTGCCTTGCCGTATTTCCCCCCTACAATTCATCACAAAGCAAGCTTGAGATCTGCCTCAAGGAAACTCAACCGTGTGTGTATGTGATGCATGCAATGGCCTTGGCTCCAGTGAAGTGTGATATCCTTCTAAACCTGAAGACCCAAGCAGCATTTCATGTTCAAACCAAGGCCTCTTCTGCTACTTGTGCCGTGTAAACACACCAAGAGTTGGCTGCAGCAGTGCTGGCGTGCTAATGTTACAGGTACAGCAGCTGAGGGCCCAACTTTAATCAATTTTAACCCACCCAGCATCAAGTTTAAATCAAGCCATGCACTAAACAATATGGCAGATGCCACACACGTGACAGAACAAGGTGGCAAAACAGCAGGGGAATTCTGGGCAGGGTTTGGGGGCAGAAGTCCAGGGCTCCTACAACGCAGAATAAGCAGACCGACCCAGACAGGGCTGGCTTAACACATTTTTTAAAAAATTGATCTTTATTAGTTTCAATTAAAAAAAGAGAAGTCTATATATACAGCAATATTCAATACCAAAGCTGGAACAAAGAAGAAAGAAAAGGAAGATATGGAAAAACAAGTACATAATTTTATACAATTCTTCTGTATGAATATAATAACAAATTGTCCTTTATGTTCCTACAAATACAATTTCGTAAGAAGGGGGGGATTTCTATAAATAAACTTTTTAAAGACTTCCAGTTTTTTTTGTTTACTGTGTCTGTTCTTTCCTTTATAACTTGCAGGGCTTATACATTTTGAAATAAGTGAAGTACTGTAGTACACTTTACCATCGGAAGGCGAGAGGGGGCAGCAAAGGCCATTAAGTCCAGAGTCTAAAATTACCTAGCTGTGCCACTGTGGCTGCACCATGTTGAAATGGTTGTATGTGAAGGTGCCATTTGTGAATGGCAATCTGCCCCCTATAATTCCCTGCAAGGAAACAAATAGCACTCTCAGGGATGTTCTAAGCCTGGCCTGCCTCCCACATGCCATACCCTCCCACATTTCTCTGATGAAATAGGGATGTCCCCTTCCATAATGATAATTTTACTATTTATACCCCACACTTCTTACTGAGTTGCTCCAGCTACATCAGGCAGCTTCCAACATATATAAAAACATAGCAGAACATGAAACATTAAAAAAACACTTTCCTATACAGGATTGCCTTCAGACGGCTCGGGGGTTGGATAACTCCAAACCCTCCAACATTTCTCCAATGAAAATAGGGACGGCTTAAGGAAAAGTGGGACATTCAGGGATCAAATCAGAAATCAGACAGCTTTTCTAAATCAGGGATGTCCCTGGAAAATAGGGACACTTGAAGGGTCTGACAGTCTAGTTTACTACCTGCAAGGAACAGTGTGTGTGTGTGTGTGTGTGTGTGTGTGTGTGTGTGTGTGTTTAACATCATGTACCATTTAAAAACCCCTGCAGTCTAAGGTAGTACATTCTTCTTGTTGTTGTTTAGTCGTTTAGTCGTGTCCGACTCTTCGTGACCCCATGGACCAGAGCATGCCAGGCACTCCTGTCTTCCACTGCCTCCCACATTTTGGTCAAACTCATGCTGGTAGCTTCGAGAACACTGTCCAACCATCTCGTCCTCTGTCGTCTCCTTCTCCTTGTGCCCTCCATCTTTCCCAACATCAGGGTCTTTTCCAGGGAGTCTTCTCTTCTCATGAGGTGACCAAAGTATTGGCACCTCAGCTTCACGATCTGTCCTTCCAGTGAGCACTCAGGGCTGATTTCCTTAAGAATGGAGAGGTTTGATCTTCTTGCAGTCCATGGGACTCTCAAGAGTCTCCTCCAGCACCATAATTCAAAAGCATCAATTCTTCAGTGATCAGCCTTCTTTATGGTCCGGCTCTCACTTCCATACATCACTACTGGGAAAACCATAGCTTTAAGTATACGGACCTTGGTTGGCAAGGTGATGTCTCTTCATGGATCACTGCCTTGCTGTGGCGAAGGGGCTTGAATAACTCAGAGAAACTATGAGCTATGCCGTGTGGAGCCACCAAAGATGGACAGGTCATAGTGGAGAATTTTGACCAAAAGTGATCCACCTGGAGGAGGAACCAGCAAGCCACTCCAGTATCCCTGCCAAGGAAACTGCATGGACAAATACAACAGTACATTCTACCACCACACAATTTCACCTTGTCATTCTGTTGCTTGTATAGACCTAGACTAGGCCGCAGTCGCAAAATCATCAAATACTGATCAAAGAGTGACCAGAAGTAAGGTCATGTCTATGCACGTGTGAATCAGCCTTAGGCCAGGTGGCAGAATGAATGGACAATACTATTCCATACTGAAGGCGGGGGAATCACATAGTTCAGTGTTTCCCTAGGCCAGGCTTCCACAAACTCACCCCCCCCAGATGTTTTGAGACTACAATTCCCATCATCCCTGACCACTGGTCCTGCTAGCTAGGGATCATGGGAGTTGTAGGCCAAAACATCTGGAGGGCCGAGTTTGAGGAAGCCTGCCCTAGGCAAACAATTAACTGCAAGTAGAAAGCCAGTATAGCAGGTACAAACTCAGGCTAGGAATCTTTCTTCCTGTGATCCTACTCTTCTTCTTGCATAGATGTTACTCCAACACATCGTTCGCTGTTGTTTTTAACGATGTGGTAAATTGTCTCTGGGCTCGGTGATTCCATGCTAACTTCCAACACATTTGCTTCCCCTTCCCAAGAGTCTTAGGTGTCTATAAGACTTTGCTGCAACAAACTAAGGTTATAGTGTGCATATACCCTTCAAACACATTCAAAGCACATTATTTCCGTCAAATAATTCTGGGTGCCATAGTTTACACCTCAGAGGGTTACATTTCCTAGCAACCCTTAACAAACTATAATGCGCAGACGTCTTTGAGGAGAAGAATATAACTTTACAGGGATAGTGTGTACAGCCTCCAACAAGGCTATGTCTCTGGATATGATTTGCCCCTCTGATGTCAACACCAGGCTAAGCCGAATGTGAAGCACACCCAAAATTCCTTTTTTTGGGAGGAGGCAAACAGAACCTGGGACAAGGGAATCCCCCTGTCCACCCTCATTTCAGTGGGGGTTGTGCTAGAGATTGAGAGTGGACTGTGACCCAGGTAAATGACCAAGGAGGATGTGTCATTTAGTGTATCTGCCCGAAGCGCCCATTTCCCCCTCAAATCAGCTCCATTCTGGGTGGGATATTCAGGGCCAATGCAAAATTTCGTTTTCATTTTTGTTTATTTGGAAACTGCCAGGTGGATTATGACCAGAATATTTATCTGCCACCCAAATTTCCAAGCAGATATGCCAAGGGTAGGTGAGAGAGTGGGAGGTTCGGTGGGGAACAACAGCACAAGGGGCGGTCTTATTTTTCTAGAAAAAGAGGTGCCGGAACTCACCAGGAATGCCTCACTTATTCTCTTATGATGGCAATTGTACCCACCTGAGAGGTGGCAGAACAGAGTTCCAGCTGGAAAAAACCCCTGACAAGGGGTTATGCTTCAACACCACATTACCGCACCAGTATGTTTCTTTCCACAGTCGCTCCAGGCAAAGAGATAGGTAAAGACTAGAATGACAATTCAATTCTCTGGAGACAGAGCCTCCTGGTTCCCTTATATGCTGTTTTTCTCTCACACCCAGGGCTGAAGTGAGAGAAGCGATGGAAAACAATAAACGAGTGTAGCTATGATTTGACAGCTATAAGTCCATCCAGAAACAAGACCACAGCTAAGACAGAAATAATTAAAAGCGTGAAGTTTCATTTTAAAATACTTAAAATGATTTCCCTGCCAATGCCAATATGCAACATTGTCTTCATAATGCTGTTTTTTTGGAGGGAGGGGCACAGTGCTGTAGCTGAGAGAGAGTGGCTGACAAGAAGCCTGCAATACAGCCTACTATTAATATTTCACAGGGCTGCACCAAGATATTTTGCTGACTGAGGAAGAGCACCAAATGGTGCCCACCAGTCAGGTACAAGCTATTTTGCCACCTGATGTGGAAAATCCTACAAGTCTCCTTTCCTGGAAATTATATAGTTCTTAAGCTTTTGTTTAGGAAGACCCCCAAACTGCTGAGCTTTTTAAAGGAAAACCCTAGTTGTTCAGCTATTATTATTATTTATTTTTTAGTTGACTTGCCTAAGATCCAGGACAAAGCGCCGCCTTTCATAAATTCCCCCCGGACATCAATTCCGTCTCTTAGCATCAATTCCAGCCATTGCTTGTTAACTTACCACAGTGATCATGTAACCACTTGGTAAGCTGGTTATGCATGCCGTCCTATCTTTGTGGGCGAGGACAGATTCTGCACGCTTCCATGCCTCAACAGAAAACTAGAGGCGGCTTCTCTTTTCTTGCAAGGTGTTGGGTTTTTGGTTTTGTTTTTTAAGTTCTGCTTGGCATGGAAACTGTTTATCATCGATACACACTACATAGATATAATTTCAGTATTCAGAAACACCACTTCCTTATTCTCAGAGTCTAATGTGTCTATTAACCTCAGCATTTCAAAATACTGAAGGTGCAGTTCAAATTCCACTTGCCATTCTACTTAAATCAAGCTGGTTTCATTTGCTATCACTTGACCCATGGTTAGCCCCAGTAATGATCTTATCTGTCAAATCTTTACTAACTGCTGGTGTTAAATTCAAGGCAGCATTTCAGCAACAACTTGGAAGCATTCATTTAGGCACTAGATCCTGCAGCTACTTGCTGCATACATTTAATAATCTGGGGCAGGGGAAGTGAAGTGTTTGTCTCCAATTACGGTACATTAAAAGGTGCTCCTATCCATTTTGAGATCAAGAAACAGACTATCAACAGCTGAACCCAGCCTCCCCCAAGCTGGTGCCTTCCAGATTTTTTAGATTCCTCCTCCCACTAGGCCTTGGCCAATGAGAGTTGCAGTCCAAAACATCTGGATGGCACAAGGATGGGAGAGGCTAGTATAACCTTAATACCCCACACAGTGTCTTCTATCCTTCTTTTGTAAAACCTTCCTCTATGTGTGTGCATCTTGGCATAATTTCATACATCACTATCTCCAAGCTCTCACAGCAGCAGCCAGGATTGAGGCCTCTACTCACGCAAACTAGCTACCCAGGCCAAGCATGACAGTTCCCACATGCAGGCCTGCAGCATATACGGTTATATTTTGTAGTGACTTTTGGCATGTTGCTGAGAATACTCAGAAATATTCAGCACAGTCAACATGTGTTGAGCCCGGCTGATATCGCTGGTTTAACACATGACTGTCTCAAAATGAGTAAGCTACAGGTTCTGAGAAACCAGAAAGAACTGCAGCTGCCACACTGGACAAGACATATAGGTCATAATATTGAAATGGCCGCATGGGAGAAGCTGTGGAATGCAGATTTAAAATATACAGCAGAAGGAAAACTACATGAAAATGATGTATAGATGGTATTTCTTTGGCGATCACTCGTAGCCGAGTAAGATTGTCTTCCATAAACATGGTTTTAACAGTGAGTCAGTAAGTGACTATGGGAGCCAATTCTGGATCCACACATCCTTCCACAGTAGGGACATTGGTTTCCAGGCGGGAGTTGATCACGGTGTGGATTTGCCAAGCATTACTTCCTCTTAGCACATTTCTCCCTTGCGTCCTGAGTTTGAGCATCTTCAAAGCCCATGACACCTTTGGTAAAGGCTGTTCTCCAACTGGAGCGCTCGCAGGCCAGTGTTTCCCAGTTGTCAGTGTTTATACTACATTTATAAGATTTGCCTTGAGAGAGTCTTTAAACCTCTTTTGTTGACCACCAGCATTACGCTTTCCAGTTTTAAGTTCGGAATAGAATACAGTGGTACCTTGGGATGCGAACGGGATCCATTCCGGAGCCCTGTTTGCATTCTGAAGCGAACGTAACAAGCAATGGCGCGTCTGTGGGTTGTATTTTGCTGCTTCCACACATACGCATGACGTCATTTTGAGCGTCTGCGCATGCGCGAGCGGCGAAACCCAGAAGTAATGCACTCTGTTACTTCTGGGTTGCCACGGAGTGCAACTCGAATGCGCTCAACCTGAAGCACATTCAACCCGAGGTATGACTGTAGTTGCTTTGGAAGATGATCATCAGGCATCCGCATACAGTGGAATAGCTTCATGCTCCAGCACCAGGGGGGTGGGCAGAGAGCAGGCTAGCGCATGTTCCGGGGCGGGGCACACTGCCCACAGGGGCGGGACGTGCATTCTGGGGGTGGGGCGCCCAGCGTGGGCAGGAGGCAGCCACGATGGAACCCCACTGGGATCGTGTTGCCAGGGGCAGTGCACTCCCCCCACTCTCCTCTTCCTCTGCCAGTGTCCACACAACATGACCAGTCCAGCGAAGTTGATGTTGAAGAATCATTGCTTCAACACTGGCGATCTTTGCTTCTTCCAGTACACTGATATTAGTTCGCCTGTCTTCCCAAGTGATGTGTAAAATTTTTCGGAGACACCGTTGATGGAATCTTTCGAGGAGTTGGAGATGGCGCTTATAAGTGGTTCATGTTTCACAAGCATATAGTAAGGCTGGTAGTACAATAGCTTTGTAAACAAGCATTTTGGTTTCCCTGTGAATGTCCCGGTCCTCAAACACTCTGCACTTCAATCGGGAGAAAGCCGCATTCACAGAGTTCAGGCGATGCTGGATTTCGCCATCAATGTTGGCCCTTGTGGAAAGATAACTGCCTAGGTAGGAGAATCAACATTTTCCAACATTACACCACTGAGTTGGATTTGTGGCGCTGCAGAAGAGTTATTTTGTACTTGTTGGTGCAGCACTTTGGTTCTTTGGATGTTGAGTGATAGGCCAAGCTTTTCATAAGTTTCTGCAAAGATATCTAGGAAGGTTTGGAGGTCATCCTCTGAGTGTGCGCACAGTACGTTGTCATCAGCATACTGAAGCTCTGTGACGGAAGTTACAGTAATCTTACTCTTTGCTTTCAGCCTGCTCAGACTGAAGAGCTTTCCATCTGTTCAATATATGATTTCTACTCCGGTGGGGAGTTTCCCTTTGACAAAGTGTAGGATCCTGGCAATGAAAATAATGAATAGAGTTGGGGCAATAACACAACCCTGTTTAACACCTGATCCCACTGTGAATGGTTCACTTTGAGAGCCATTGTTACCTGCAATTGTTGCTGTCATATTATCATGGAGGAGCTGAATGATGTTTACAAATTTATCTGGGCAGCCAATTTTCAAAAGTATAGTCCACAGGGTATTTAACCCCTAGTGGCTTAGCAAAAAGGTATAAATCAAAATCAAACACATGCTGGAAATGTAAAGAAAAAGAAGGTACTTTGTCGTGGTCTTGTAAAAGAGCAAAAGCTTTCTGGGAAATGATTTATAATGAATTGAAGAAAATGTTTAAGATAACCTTTAGCAAAAAACCAGAAGGTTTTCTTCTAGGGATAGTAGGTACAGAGATGCCAAAAGACACAAAAAAACCTGTTTATGTATGCTACAACTGTTTTTTTGCCCAGAGGTGGAAAGAATATGCAGCACCAACCAACGAAGAGTGGCTGATTAAATTAATGACTATGCCAAAAGGGCAAAACTAACAGGTGTCATAAGAAACCAAGAAGGAAAAAAATTCATTAAAGACTGGGGAAAATTTGTGGAATATCTGAAAAATTCTTCTATGCAAGTAAGTTCATTAGCAGGGCTAAAGTAAAACAAGCAGTTAAACATATTATCCAGAGAAATTAAACCATAACTTAAAAATGGATTAATGTGGAAAATGCAATATGAAAAACTAAAATAAAAAAAAAACCACAAGAAGGGGGAGGAAAGTCAAATATGCATGTGTATTGGAATTGTATGTGATCTGTGTCTTTGTGATTTGTATGTCTGTAAATTTTGGAAAACTAGAAAAATAATAAAATCAAATCAAAATGAACTGCAGCTGCCATACTTTGCAAAAGCAGTAACAAGAACCAGTCAATTTTGGATTTCTGACCCATACAGTACATTATTGCTGTTCTCCCTTTGCCATTAATTCTGCCTCTTCCCTACAGCCTACCATGCTCAGAAAATACATGTTCATGAAGTGCATTAGATGTGGGAGGCTAGAAGCATCCCACTCCAATAAGTGCAAATTCTCAACAGCAGAACATGGGGGCAATACTTGAGAAGATGCAAGATATAGATCCCAGTACATAGAGCCAATAATAACATAAAGGTGGAAGAAGGAGACATAGTTTGACATGAATGTCTTCATAAAACACAGATTTCACAATGAATTCACATGCTAAAATTCAATTAAGCATTATTTTCTCCAGGGAAGGAAGATATCTTCAACCTATCTGGGTGGCAAAGAGTAACATTACAAACCTTCAGAGGGAAAATATTTAAGACACCTGCAAAATAGTGTTTGATGTATTTCTGGACAGTCAATGGCCAAGTATGTATACAGTGGTACCTTGGTTCTCAAACGGCTTAGTTGTCGAACAAATTGGCTCCCAAATGCCACAAACCTGGAAGTGAGTGTTCCGGTGTTATGGAAATTACGGGGGGTAGGGGCACATCTTTAAAGTTGTTAAATGTTACAAATATTATGCATAAATGTATCCTTTCAACTTGACAGCTCAGGGAAGTTACCTAGCTTTAAAAATCATATAAAATCAACTCCTTTGCTAGTTTCCTTCATTCCACCGCCAATTTGCTTCATTGGCCAAGGACTTGGAAACCACTTGGTCCCCATCATAATCCCTCAAGCGGGAGGTCACATACTCACAGGAAGGTACTCATATGTGTCAATCGCTGGGCAAAGGCACTCCTCCGGACTTGCCCAGGTGGCAGACTATGCAAAACAAAGTTCTATTGCCCCTTTGTAGTAGGTGCTTAGAATGTCCTTCCCAATACATATCCTGTATCCACCTGTTGCCCCAACACATTCCTCCTATATTAATCAGGATGTAGCAATGATGTAGTGATGATGCTTAATGAACTGTATGCTGGGATAAGATAGAAACTTTTAAACGTCTTTGTCACCCCATCCTCGGGGTTCAAAATTCCTCTTTGAACCTGTTGCGCAATAAACTTTGGTCTACAGCTATTTGGTGGCTGGACTCCTTCCTTTATTCCACCGACGAGCTGGGTGACTGAGCAGCCTCGCACCTAGATTTTTCCATAACATCCGGTTTGCGAACGTTTTTTGGAAGCTGAATGTCCGATGCAGCTTCCGCAGCTTCCAGTTGAGTGCAGGAAGCTCCTGCAGCCAATTGGAAGCTGCGCCTTGCTTTTCGAACAGTTTCAGGAGTCGAACTGGAATGGATTAAAATAAAAAAATTCCTTCCAGTAGCACCTTAAAGACCAACTAAGTTAGTTCTTGGTATGAGCTTTCGTGTGCATGCACACTTCTTCAGATACCTGAAGCATACCTGCATGCACACGAAAGCTCATACCAAGAACTAACTTAGTTGGTCTTTAAGGTGCTACTGGAAGGAATTTTTTTATTTTGACTATGGCAGACCAACATTGCTACCTATCTGGAATGGATTAAGTTTGAGAACCAAGGTACCACTGTATTTTATTTATTAAATTTATTAAATTTGTATCCTGCCCCTCTTCCCAAAGGAGCCCAAGGCAGCAAATGCATCAGGATGAGCGACCCTATACTCCTGAAGCGCCGGGCAAAAAATTCGCCGTGGGCTCCCAAACGGCCTAGAACTTCTACAATATTGTTGGGATGCCAATACAGTAGTACCTCGGGTTACAGACGCTTCAGGTTACAGACTCCACTAACCCAGAAATAGTACCTTGGGTTAAGAACTTTGCTTCAGGATGAGAACAGAAATTGCGTGGCGGCGGCACAAGGCCCCATTAGCTAAAGTGGTGCTTCAGGTTAAGAACAGTTTCAGGTTAAGAACGGACCTCCAGAACGAATTACGTTCTTAACCCGAGGTACACTGTAACTAATAAAAACTATCCTCAAAATATTCAGTACTTTGTTCATTTTCCCTTTATCTTACACTCTGGGTGAGTTTTGCAACCTGGGCAATGTGCCAACACCATTTGCACCATTCTGTTAAAGAGGCTACATTGGAACTGCACCACTTGCTGGGTACTTGATTTTTGGTATTTGATAGCAAGTTAACTCAAACTGGGATTCACCTATAGTGCTGCCATATGTCCGGAATTTCCCGGACATAGTTGGGATTCAGCCCTCATAAACAGAGTCCGGGCAGAAAATCACTTTTTTAAAAAATGTCCGGGAAAATCCAGATGTATGGCAAATTTCCTTTAAAATAGCTCAAAATGTTTTTTTTAAAAATGCAAAAAAGCTCAACAACTTTGGTCAGAATTAATAAAAACTCAACAACCTTTGTGTTGGGATTTTCACTTTTTGAAATACGGCAACCCTACCTAACAAAGGTACAAACAGCAAAATATAAGCTATTGGTATATGCACCAAAGCAGTGAAAGTGGAACTGTACAGAATGAATGCGGGTAATTTCAAGACCACTGTAGAGCACTGGCAAGGCTGGGATTCTTTTAAACTATAGTTTATATAATATTAAGCTAAAATACACAAGGCAAATACATAAATAAAACCTGACTGAGATATACAAACAAACTAAAGCAACAATAAGCAGGGCTTTGTAGATTTAAAAAAAAAAACCTATGAAAATAAATAAAATTTATTTCTTTGACAGGTAAACTGGCCTGGCAAACTAAGGCAGAGAAATGAACAAAGCAGTTTTTGAGGAAGTAGCTAAGCAGGTCTCTGGAGGCAAACAAGATGAGTCTTGCAGTTCTTTAAAAATGAACAGATCAACAGTGGTATTAGCTTTCTCTGTTGGCTGTGTGTGTGTGTGTGTGTGTGTGTGTGTGTGTGTGTGTGTGTGTGTGTATACAAACAAATCCAAATGACAAGAAATGGGATTACACCAAAACATTAGGAAGAACTTTCTGGTGGTAGGAGCTGTTTGACAGTGGAACAGACTCCCACAAGACTTTCATTGGAGGTTTTTAAGCAGAGGTTGGATGGTCATCTGCCAAGGATGGGGGTTGGACTAGATGACCCTCAGGGTCCCTTCCAGCTCTACAAGTGTATGATTCTATCATTTACGGAGGTAGAAATTGTGGGTCCAAAAGGCACATCCCTAACATTTCTATACAGAACAATTCTTCAATCAACAAGGGATTTGACACAACTTCTCTTGGCATTCTAAAAAAAATTGTGAGGGTTTTTTCTTTTTGTTTTTTAAAAAAAGCAGATTAGGAGGCATTTCCACCATGTGGGTACACACTTCATTGGAAACCTGTTTCAAAATCTGGTAACCGATGAATCACTGTCGAGCTGGGAGGAGGTGTGAAGTCAATTTCCACAGGTGCACCATCTTATATCACATGTTGTTTTAAAAATGACATTAATCATCCACTGCCATTTTGAACAAGTTTTTGGTACTCTGGCAAACCCAAGTTCAACAAAACCATCATATCTGAATGATATGCACATGCGAGCCGTTTCCTTTTAATCTTTCAAACACAAGAGTGGGCGGCCGACTGTCATTTTCTAAAAGCTACTTGTGTGTATGCATTTTTGAGAAACTGACAAGCAGCTAAATAAATGCCCTCGCACAGTTCAAATATGACATATCTATAGCATGGTAATCCTAATTAATTGGTTGGCATCCATCTGTCTCAGGAGACACTGGAAGAAGAGCGCGCCTTCAGGGATGAAGTCAACCCACTTGGGGAATCACAGCACCTGCCGTGGCTGCACAGGCAGAAACAGGACCTCTTCAAAACCTAGTTAAGTGACCAAGGAAAATGGATGCAGAAAGAGACAGGGCTCAGTTCCCCAATTTCTCTCTCTCTCTCTTTTTAGCGAACATAACAACATTGCCATTTCTTACAAAGATATATAACCACAAGATTGGGGGCGGGGTTAGCATAAGGAGCCCTTCAGCAAGTTAACACAACACTCAGTCTTTGCAATATTTATTTTAGGGAACTACTCCTACATAGTCAGGCTCACTGCACCTGCCTTTCATTTTCTTTTTAACACAGCAACCTCTAAATGCATACAAATGAAACAAGTCTCAGTTCCCAAACCATGTGCCATTGTGGACCAATTGCGCCACTGGGAAAGAGCATTACGTAAGGCAGCTCTGGTGGTGAGCCCCAATCACCCACTCACCCAAGAGGCTAAGTGTTGTGTCTTGCCTTGCTTTAGGGATATAATGGGAATGAATAATTTCACCATGCTGGGCCTACCTCTTTCTAATCAAGCTGCAGCTGGGAGCAGGTTATTCCATTGTATCAAGTACAAATGGAATTGTCTAGGTCAGGGCTGGCCCACCCAGAAAGCATGCTGAGGCAGCTGCCTCAGGTGGCAGGTCTACAGGGGCAGCAGATCCCAATGTAGACCTTTATAGGCCAGCCTTTCTCTACCTGCTGCCCTCCAGCTGTTATACTGAAGGGAGCTGCAGTCCAGAACAGCTGGAGGGCACCAGGTTAGAAGAGGCTGGACTCGTCACACAAGAAACCCCCTTACACCAGGTCAGACTATTGGTCCATCTAGCCAAGTGTTATTCCCACTCTGGCGAGCAGCAGCCGACATCCTTCCCATTAGTGTCATACCTCGTGTTACGTCTGCTTCATGTTACGTTCTTTCAGGTTACGTCCCATGGCAACCTGGAAGGGTTACTTCTGGGTTTTGCCGCATGCGCAGACGCGCAAAATGATGTCACACACATGCGCAGAAGCGGCGAATTGCAACCCGAGCGTGCGCAGACGCGCCACTGCGGGTCGCGTTCCTTTCATGTTGCGAACGGGCCTCTGGAACAGATCTCGTTCACAACCAGAGGTACCACTGTACATCTATCTGATCATTTTAAGTGGAGGTGCCAGGGACTAAAACCTGGGCCTTTCTGCATCCAAGACATATGTCCAACCACTGCGCTTGCTGACTTCCCCATTCGGTGCAGCAGAACTAGCTCACAGAGGCTGCCCGCTACCTCTCTGAAGGAGTCACTATGTTGGGCTTGCCCCACTCCAGCCAGGAGGTGTGTCCAGAACAGTGACTCATGCAGAAATATAGGGAGAAGCCTTCTTTGAAGGCAAGTCATTCTTATTCTCTCTTAAAGGAAACCCTTTCCCCATTTACACTCCCGTTACATTTAGAAGAATGCATAAGGAGCTGACTGAGCAGGGGGGCCCCCAAGCACAGCACATAAAGACCCCCAAACGCACACAGCAAGGGGTGCTTTCTAAGGAAGTCCCTCTCAGCAGTACAACACATGTTGTTTTAAGCTGTTGGGTCACCCATCTGCTAAGGAGCAAGGAAAGAGAAAACCCCACTACCCCATCATGATCAGAAGATTATCTGACTACCACAGCATCATGAGGAAGGGCAGTGGGGTGGAAAGCGGGGGGGGGGGGAGAGAAGGAGGAAGCACTGAAAACAAAGACAGTTGTCAGGGGTGGGTGCCAGGAGCAGGTTAGTAATAACTCACACAGCTTCAGTGAAGTTAACTTTTTATTCAAAGAAACTAGACAGCCCAGGAGGCCTGGCTTGTAGAGCAAAGCAACTCTTCCAGGTAGAACTTGCCCCTATGAGGCAGTTTTGAGGACTAAAGGTCCTTGCCTTCTCATAGTTGCCTAAGCTTCCTCCTTCCCTGAGTCCTTCCCATGCAATCTGAGACTCTGTTGTATTACCTGTCTTTGCTCCACCCTCTTCATACCTCTTCTGGTTCTGGGAGACCAGGGGCGAGGGGAAGCACCCCCAGACTTCTTCAGCAGCCTGCCTCATCTCTGCCTCTTGGCCCCTCTCCTCTACAGCCCCTGGTTCTGGGCTGCTCTCTGCCGCAGCCTCTTCCTGCTCACTGAACCTTGTTGCCCCTTCAGTTTCTGACACCTCGTCCTCTGCCCCCTCTTCTCCCTCTGGCCACTCATCGTCATCCAACCACCAATCCCCTGGGGTTTCATTGGGGGTTCCCCAGCTGGTGCCTCCCATCAGCCCTCTGGATCCAGTCAGTTCATAAAAACAATGACTAGCTAAGAGAAAAAGTCAGCAGTAACTCAGGAAGAGGGGTGTTTATGTACCAAATGGTCTTCGAGAGAAGGCATGTTCACCGCCAGAGCCATGCTGAGGGACATCAGAGCAGCACAATCACTCTTGTGGTAAAAGCTGCACCTCTCACTGCTTTCACATGGCGATGCTCTCCGGAACCCAATTACACATGAGTGTTAGTAGCTTCTCTCTGCAGGCACCCTAATCTCACCCCACCCATAGCACACAAGGGTGGCTCTCTGAACACAGGGACACCACTGCTCCATTTCCGTGCTCCCTCTGCCAGTCCTAAACTACCCTCAGAACTGTGAACATGCAGGTTACCTCCAAGATCAGCGAAAGAAAAGGCAGGCACACTTGGAATGTGTACGGTGGAACAGCAAGTGCAGGGTCTGAAGAGCTGGGGATGCCGGAAGACACAAGATTTACCCACTCTGGAAGAATGGCAGATGAAGGTGATCGACTACATGGAATTGGCAGAAATGACTGGCAGAATCCGAGACCAGGGAGAAGAGATAGTGAAAGAAGACTGGAAGAAATTTAAAGACTATTTACAGAAATATTATAAAATTAATGAATGCTAGAAGGATGTTGGATAGAAACTAAGGGGTTTCCAGCTGTAATGCTTTAGGAGATACGGGGGGAAAAAAGGTTTACAAATGGGTAAAAGCTTAATGGTAAGGATTTGCTGAACTAACAAATTGAAGTGGAATACAAAGAAGGGAGGTATGAGGAGGTCTGGGGAAATAAGTGTAAGGAAGATATGTTATGGAAAATTATTTGTTTTTTAACTGTTTTTATGTTGTATTTTGTATTTTGTTTCTTTTTATTTTTCATTTTCATTGTTATATTTTAAAAAAACTTTAATAAATATCTTTTTAAAAAAAAGAACTGGGGATGCCGTTCAGTGGAGCTCAAAGCTCTTATTAACTACAGACTTGTGGCAACATGATATGGCTAAAATTGGATGGAGTCAGGATTGGGGCATGTATACTTCATTAACCTCTCCCCCATCATAATGAAGACAGACCATACCTACTGGTTCAAACCAGAGGAGGGCAGTTGCAGGAGAAATATCTTTTTCAACAGTGGCCCAATTATGAAATGCTTTCTCCAGAAGGGCCTGCCTGGCACAAACATTGTCATATTTTGGGTGCCAGGCTGGGACTTATATTTACTCCAATCCATTTGGCTGTGGAGATTTTCCTCTTCTGACGGGGTGGGCTTTCTTGGGTTTGTTGTTTTAATGATGAGTCACAGTGTTGTGCAACTGTTTTAAGTAAAGGTAAAGGGTCCAGTCGTGACCGACTCTGGGGTTGCGGTGCTCATCTCGCTTTATTGGCCGAGGGAGCTGGCGTACAGCTTCCGGGTCATGTGGCCAGCATGACTAAGCTGCTTCTGGCGAACCAGAGCAGCACACAGAAACACCGTTTACCTTCCCGCCGGAGCGGTACCTATTTATCTACTTGCACTTTGACATGCTTTTGAACTGCTAGGTTGGCAGGAGCTGGGACTGAGCAATGGAAGCTCACCCTGTCGCAGGGATTCAAACCGCCAACCTTCTAATCGGCAAGTCCTAGGCTCTGTGGTTTAACCCACAGCGCCACGGCTTTTAGCTATGGCATTTAGTATGACTGCCTTTAAAGGTGAAGGTAAAGGACAATTAAGTCCAGTCGCGGACAACTCTGGGGTTGCGGCGCTCATCTCGCTTTACTGGCCGAGGGAGTCAACATTTGTCCGCAGACAGTTTTCCAGGTCATGTGGCCAGGATGACTAAGTCGCTTCTGGCAAAACCAGAGCAGTGCACAGAAACGCTGTTTACCTTCCCGCCGGAGCGGTACCTATTTATCTACTTGCTCTTTGACGTGCTTTTGAACTGCTAGGTTGGCAGAAGCTGCCACCGAGCAACAGAAGCTCACCCCGTCGCGGGGATTCGAACCACCGACCTTCCAATCGGCAAACCCAAGAGGCTCAGTGGTTTACACCACATGTATGACTGCCTTTACTCTATTTGAATTTTTATTGTATGCATTCTGTATTATTTTTGCTGTATTAATAGAAGTTACCTTGAGACCCTTGTGGTAGAAAGCATTGTTGGCTTCCTTCTGTCTTAAGACAATGGAGTGCGCCTCCAGCGGTGAAGAAGAAGAAGAAGAAGAAGAAGAAGAAGAAGAAGAAGAAGAGTAGTAGTAGTAGTAGTAGTAGTAGTTTGGATTTGATATCCCGCCTTTCACTCCCTTTAAGGAGTCTCAAAGCGGCTAACATTCTCCTTTCCCTTCCTCCCCCACAACAAACACTCTGTGAGGTGAGAGAGGCTGAGAGACTTCAGAGAAGTGTGACCAGCCCAAGGTCACCCAGCGGCTGCGTGTGGAGGAGCGGAGACACGAACCCGGTTCCCCAGATTACGAGACTACCGCTCTTAACCACTATACCACACTGGCACCACAAGTCAAACCACTGTGTTAGGAGGCCAATGTGACCTCCCAGGAGCACAAGCCTAGGCAATATGTATGGAGGTCCTGGGCTGCCAAGAAGACAAGATGCCCCTCTCAGCCTCACTGATGTGGTCCAGAGGAAAGCAGAGCAATATGTTTAGCACCAGCTTGGCTGCAGCTGTTGCCAGGAGGAGACATACGAGAGGCTATCCAACCATCTTAGGGTCTCCACTTCGGATTTGTGTAGGGTTTACTCCTGAGCTTTTTTTTCTTTCGAAGGCAGCAAAGGTTTAGAACAGGGGTCAGCAAACTTTTTCAGCAGGGGGCCGGTCCACTGTCTCTCAGACCTTGTGGGGGGCCGGACTATATTTTGCAAAAAATATATATGAATGAATTCCTATGCCCCACAAATAACCCAGAGATGCATTTTAAATAAAAGCACACATTCTACTCATGTAAAAACACGCTGATTCCTGGACCATCTGCAGGCCAGATTTAGAAGGCGATTGGGCCGGATCCGGCCCCCAGGCCTTAGTTTGCCTACCCATGGTTTAGAATCAGAGTTTCCCTTCTCCTAGATGGGCTACCTGCGTAGGCTGACGAAGCCCATCTGCCCCTCACTTCCCTCCACAGCAGGTGCAGAAACTGCCTTCTTGATCATTGCACCCACAGGCATAATGTGGGGAGGCCCAGGAGGCCCATGACCTTGGGTGCAGATTTTGGAAAGGGCGCAAGGGGGTGCAACCAGGCACTCCCACAACATGCCCCCTCATTCGCCAAGCCACACGTGGGCTGGGCCTTCAGGGCTGGGGAAGCGGTGGCACCTCCTTCCCCTTGTGGCCAGTGAAGGGATGCCCGCACATCCCACCCCTGGGCGGGCAGAGAGGAACTGGGTGGGAGAACACTGCCGCCACCCACCAAGAAGAAACAAGAGGCTCTTGCAACCTCCTCCTCCTTTGCAAAGGGGGATGCCACAGGCTGCCAGGTGGGCACCCGCACGCCGGGTAGGGGCAGGGCATGAATGGCGCGTGACAGGGATTTCTGCATGGTGTGCTTGCTTTGCACACACACCCAAATTGTGCACCTGGGGCAATGGCCCCCCCCTGGCACCCCCACAATACGCCACTTTGGTGCCACAGCCCTCAGGTCTTCCCTCGTCATGGGGTGCCTTCAAGCCTCTTTCTTCCTCCCTCGCCACCAGCTCAGACTGCAACAGCTCGGTTAGAAGTGAGGGCTTGGGCTGGCACGGGCACCCTCCGTGCCCCATCTCTCAGGCACACGTGCACCCTGGGTGCTAAGAACTTGCGCTATACGGTTCGTTGGACCGACTATTGGCCTCATCTGTTTAGTCTGCCTGAGCCTGTCTTCTCACGCTGGGGAAGTCCCTAACTCACGAAGGGTTTGAGACCCTTTGGCAACCTTCACCTGGTTTAGCCAGCCAGTTGAAGCCCTTTCCCAGGGTATGGCCACTGTCACATGCTGACAGCTCCTAGGAGCCACAGGTGCAGGATGGGGACCAAAGGTGGACAAATTACCCAAGGAGCACAATATGTTCCCCGCCAGAGGTACTACCCAACACTAAATAAATTACCCTAACACTAAATAAAATAATAATAACAATCACCACAGGCCTCTCTCATCCAATTCCCCACAGTGGCCAACCAGGCATGGAGAAGCATTGGCCTTTTGTAACTGGTCCGACTCTCCTACGAGTCACTTTCGGGTGCTGCATTCTCCTTCTACATCCTTGTAGAGTGTCTTCCTGGAAGCGTGTCAGCTGTTGGCAACAGTCCCATAGGAGTCAGTCAGGGGGGCTTTCTCCCACGCTGCTGCAACCCCCAGCCAGCCATGCTCCCAAATTTCCTCCCACCACAACACCAGATTTAGGGTGGTGCAGGCAGTTCCACTGCACAGGGTGCTGAGGTGAGGGCATCCAAAAATGAGAAGATCCAAAAAGGAGAAGATCCATTTGCGGGGAGTACGCCAAATTTTGGCATCACATAGGGTGCCATATTCCAAAATAGTACTATAATCTGCCCCATCCATTGTGTGTGTGTGTGTGTCCCACCAAATGCGGACTTCCTGAGAATGGTCTGAAAGCAAAACAATAGTTTCTAGAGCAGAGAGGCTGAGATACACGCTGCATTTGCAACATATCCAAATCCCAGCCTACACTTACCTGTGTCAAATAGCCATCCTTGAAGGTGAGCCAGTCAATGCAATGCTAGGGTGCTGTAACCAGGACTGGGGGAGAGCTGGGTTCACATCCCCACTCAGCCATGGACCTTACTGGGTAGTCTTGGGAAGATCACTCCCTCTTCCTCTCCTAACTCAGAGGGCTATTTAAGAGGAAAGTCGGAAGAGCCATGACTACCACCTGGGCACCTTGGAATATTAGCAAGTTAAAAATGTTTTGCATGCATCAGCTTTGCATGTGCTCACCCCCACAACTTGAGTATTGTATTTGGACCGTGGGACCCTATCTGGCCTGGTCTGTCTCTCCAAGAGACTTAATGCAGCAAACCTAGCTATCAATAAGAAGTCCTGAGTTCAAATCTCACCTGTGCTATCAACACACTAGATGGCCTTCAGCAAGTCACACTAATATTGTTTGTTTGTTTAGGAGAGGGCTGCTTAAAGCTAATAATATTGGGCCTACCTCAACCTCATTATTGTAGGAGTTACTGTATGCAAAGTGTCTAAAACGCTACAGCACCGACATATCACATTAAAATATTATGATAAAGGATTACTAGCTTTATAATTACTACATGAAAATGGTTGCAAGTCATGAAGACTGTTGCTAAATTCAAGTCACATTTAAAAGAATGTAAGGCATACTATTTATATCTGCAGCTCCACAAATAATATCGAAGCCACAGTATAATTAAGGCGTAGGGGTGATATTTTCTTTGTAGCATCGTGAAAACAGTAGGCAAAAAAACCCACGTCAGTCAATACACTTCATCCACACTTGATCAAATGGTACAGGAGTGCCTTTTACCAGCTTCTGTCATTTCTGGACAGGAATAGCCTTATGCCCGTGACTCATCCACTGGCTACCTCAAAGTTGGATTGCTGCAATGTGCTCTATTGTGGGGCTGCCTTTGGGGCTGATCTGGAACCTGCAGTAGCGACAAATGTGGTGCCTCGGCTACTCAATGGATTACATTATTGTACAGATATTATTACCTAAAGGAGCTCAATTGGCTGATCATTAGCTATCAGGCTAAGTTTAACTTCCTGGTTCTGGCTTTAAAAGGTAAAGGACCCCTGACAGTTAAGTCCAGTCGCGAACGACTCTGGGGTTGTGGCGCTCATCACGCTTTACTGGCCGAGAGAGCCGAAGTTTGTCCGCAGACAGTTTTTCCGGATCATGTGGCCAGCATGACTAAGCCGCTTCTGGTGAAACCAGAGCAGTGCATGGAAAAAAGCTGCTAGGTTAGCAAGAGCTGGGACCAAGCAACGGGAGCTCACCCCGTCGCGTGGATTCGAACCGCCGACCTTCCGATTGGCAAGCCCTAGGCTCAGTGGTTTAGACCACAGCACCACCCGCGTCCCTTTGGTTCTGGCTTACAAAGCCCCAAACAGCTTGGGACCAGATTGACAGATTGCCTCCTCCCATATTGCCCTGTCTGATCAGCTGAGGCCTCTTGGTTGTAGAACATTGTGAAGAAGTGCATTTGGGGGTGATCAGGAATAGAGTCTTCTCTTGGTGGCTCTTGATGGCATGTCCAGCTGGACACCAACACTGATGGTGTTTGGGTGCCTTCTGAAAATGCATTTGTGACCCTAAGATCTTTGCTGGTGTCTAGTTCCAGAAGTGGTTTTGTGTTGATTTGCCCTGGATAACTGCTGTGTTTTAGTTTTGAAAATATTAACTGTTTAATGTTGTAACCTGTTTGATGGATCATTGTATTTTTCCTGCTATGTAGCATATGAAAGGCAGTATACATACAAGCCCAAAGTATTGTAAGGACCATTGGTAAAAGAAGGAGGAAATGCTTAAACCTATCGCCTGGACAAATAAATTAAACAATGGTTGGCTTACATGTGCAGTAGCACAAACCATAGTCTGGATTTTGAACTCTGATTAGTGCAGAACATGGTTAGGCATGATGTCTGAAGAGATACAGCAAAAGATGTCTAGTGGACACCACTGAAAGATGGCACTTAGTTTCTAACAGTGCAAATTCCAGGACTGAGACTATCTGGAAACACTTTCAGACCCGGGAACCCTATGGCTTAGTCCTGGGAATCTGTAGCTTTATGTTGGATAAAATTCTCTCTTCACATGGTCAGACGCACTTTCATCACTTCTCACTTCATATGCTTCAGGACAGCCTGGGCATTAAATAAAGACACCACAGATGGGCCTGCATAAATTAATGAAACCCTACTCCAAGATTATATGAGTGATGGTGACTTTCTCTTCTCCATCAAGGAGACTGCAAAATGAGGTAGGGGAGGTTATAGATCACTGCATTATTAATTGAAATTATTATTAATTGTCGTGGTCGTCGTCATCATCATCACTATTAGATTATCCACCCTTCACCGGAAACCCCCAGAATGGATTACAGCAAAATAAAATAAAATACAGAATGAAAACAGTTCAAAACAAAATACAATCGCAAATAGAACTATGGAACTAGCTGTTCATATCCAGTCAACTTTTTGCTATTTCGTATGTCTCTTAGCTTCCAATGTCTACCAATGTGAAATAAAGAGAAACAGATTTTCTCATTTATCACGTTTATATCCTCACTTTCCTCCAAGGAACCAAAGATCCATTTTATCCTCAAAAGAATCCTGTGAGTTGGATTACACCAATGATGGCTGGCCCAAGGTTTCCCAGCTAAGAAAAGATCTGAATTTGCCTGGGTCACCCCAGTCCCAGCACTCTAACTAGTACAGCATGCCAGCCTGGTTCCCTTCCAGATGTTTTGGATTACAACTCCCATCAGCCTTCAGCCAACATGCTGTGGTCCAAAACACCTGGAGAGCACAAAGTCGGAAAAGTCTGCACTACACTTTCTACATCCTTCCATGGACCCACTGCAAATACAGCTCGGGAAATGGTTTCTTAGGAACAGATTGCTTACAAGAAATGATGGGCTTTGAAAAAGTTTTGTTTCCATTTTTAGAATGCCTCGCCTTCACTAAGCACGTTGTCCAGCCACGGGGACTTCTGCTGTTTCGCTTTTCCCTTCCACATGAGCTGAGCATCCCCGTAGCTTTCTCTCTCTTGTATCCTTCCTTGCTGCCCGGGACAGTATGCAGATAAATGGACTGCACTACTCTCTGGGAACCTAGCATATGCATACATTGTCATGGTATATATACCATAAACACCTTTCAAGCTCTGTGAAATAAGAGAGACAAGGCTAAACAACTGTTAAAGCTAAGTATTTTTAAAACATATAACTAGAAGGGTCTGGACATGTGGAGAGGTTGTTTGTTACCTCCACAGCTCATACTGCCTGCAAGGAGCCAAGAGAACAGTCTATTGATTCAATTTCGGGGGGGGGGGGGCTCACAAACAGATACCAGCCAGGCAGAACCTGCTTAGGCCCAGAGTCCATGGGACTCTGGGTGGGTGCCCCATTCTGTGCCTCTCATCATATCCATACTACTCCAGTTGTTAGATCTCATTCATGTCACAGTCCTAAATTCTTCTGTGCACACAATGTGTGCTATCAGCACACAGTGCTTCACAGAGCATTTGTGAAATTTCTGGAGCAGCCAAGCAAGATCACTAATGTCAAAGGTGTGGTGGGTTGGCCTCCAGGGGCTTTCCCTAAAAAGCTTTAGCAACTGGATGTTTCCATTGCAGTCTTTTGCTGTTCAACATTTCCTGACATCCAAAGTGGGAAAGTGGGAATGAAATGTAGCAATATAAGACACCTTGGCTTTGGAATGTTTTCACAATCAAAGGCTCATCCAGCACCCACTCCAAGTCTTCCTCGACACTTTTTTGATCCCCCACTCTCTCAACCTTTTTAGTGTTTGTCAATTGCTCTATTCCATTTGGGTGCTGTCATGCTCAAGCTGTAGTTTACTCTACGCATTAAGGTTTATAAAATAATAATGTTTGTAAAGTTGCCCTGATAATGTACTTAAGGCGTTGGGCAGAAATCTAAACAAGTTATTTAAGTAAATAAATGTAATAATTCTACCCCTATTTCTCCTTTGCTAGTGCCCTGTATTTAGAGTGGAACTTCCTCGGGGCAGGGACTGCTGCTTGCCATTTTTGCATGCTGCCAAACACTACATAAACGGACTCCAGCCTGACCCCGCTGGGAAATTCTTATATTCCTAGGACTGAGGTACAGCCTCAGTCTCTTCAGTCTGGCTTTGCCCCAACGGATGAAGCAGAGAGAAAGGAACCTTCTCCCAGATCTCATTTTCAGCAAAGCCAAATGATGATTCGCAGGCGCCGCTGATCTTTCCCTGGCGCTGCCCAGGGACGCGCGTGACCCCACAGCCCACCCGGGGCAGGCGGCCCTCGGCTTCCCCGCTGGTCTTCAGCCATTCCGTCCCCCTCCCCACTCCTCCCCCTGCGACACACCAGAAGATTTGCTCGGGTCTGGCGTGCGGGGAGCGCGGCCACCTCCGGCGGCGCCCCCCTGGCACCAAAGGAAAGCGCCGCTCGGTTAGCACCGAGCACACCTGCGCCCTGCAGAAAGAAACAAGCCCGGGCTGGGCTTCTGCTCGGAGGCTCCCCCGGGATGGCGGAGGAGAGAGCGGCGGCGGCGGCGGCGACTGCCGCCCTGTCTCTGTTGCCCATCGGCCGGCCGGCCGGCCTCCCTGCGTCGGCGGAGAGGGCGCGCGGATTGCGCGCCGCATCCCCGGCACCGCGGCAGGCTTGGCCAGGGCGACGCGGGCTTCGCTTCGGAGAGGAGGGAGAAGGGACCCGCCGCGCGCCCTGATTTACCTGGAGCCGCCTCCGGCGTATGATCCCGGAGTCGTCCATCGCTGGCCGGCCCGAAGAGCTCGCCCCATGGGCGCCGCGCGCCTAGTGCCAGCCGAGCCGAGCCTGCGCGCCTCCCGTGCCGCCTTCCAGGCCGCGGCTGCGCTGCGCTGGGCCGGCGCTCAGGGCGGGGCTGGCCAGGTGGGCTGCGCGGAGGGGGCGCCTCGCCCGCCCGCCCCCCGACTGCGGCACAGCCCCGGCCGCGCCTGGGACGCTTGGCCCGGGGCGCGCCGGGCGGATCCTCTCTCTGCGCCGGGGCAGCAACGCCGCGCCCCTGGGGCTCGCCGGCTGCATGCGCGCCTGAGGCTGCCGGAGCTGGAGCAGCGGCACAAGGAGGCGGCGAGGGCGGCGGCCGTCCCTCCCCGGCTCCCGCTCCTGTGCGCCGCGGGCGGGGCCGACGTGCGCTCCGGCTGCCACCGAGCCCGACCTGGCGGGGGCAGCGAGAGGATGCGGCGCCCCCTCGCCGGCCAAGTCCGGCCTCCTTAACCCTTTCCCCCCGGCCGCCTTGGCGATCACACGGCGCCGCGCCCGCTCCAGTGCCGAGGGTGGGGGGGCGCAGCTGCAGCGCGCCGGGCTTTGACGCACTCCCCCGCCCTCTCGGGCAAACGACCCTCACTGAGAACTAGACTCTTGCCATCTCACCTGCCAGGCAGGCCTTAAGAAGGAGCCACCCCACCCGCTACCTGCATTCCACGCGTCTTGCCTCAGGCGCCAAAATGTCTTGGTCGGCCCCCTAAGAGCCAACTCCTAGGGGCCTGTGGGGGCTTCCCCACAGTAACATATTTGAGGGGGCCGGACCCCCGCAGATTTTATGTCCATTCCCATTCAAATGGTGTGTGCGTGCTGCATCATGGAATCAATTATGTGGGACAGAAAGATAAAAAAGGAAAAGGACCCCTGGAGGGTTAAGACCAGTTAATGGGGTTGCGGCGCTCATCTCGCTTTACTGGACGAGAGAGCAGACGTTTGTCTGCAGATAGCTTTCCGGGTCATGTGGCCAGCATGACTAAACCGCTTCTGGTGCAGTGGGACACACTGACAGAAACCAGAGCGCACGGAAACGCCATTTACCTTCCCGCGAGAATACCTATTTATCTACTTGCGCTGGCATGCTTTCGAACTGCTAGGTTGGCAGGAGCTGGGACAGAGCAATGGGAGGTCACTCCATTGTAGGGATTCAAACCGCCAACCTTCCGATCAGCAAGCCTAAGTGTCTCAGTGGTTTAGATCACAGCAGCACCCACTCCCTTACCTGCGGGCCCCCCAATATGTTATTCAAGTTGTGCCCCCCCCCCCCCGTCTACCCTGACTATTATATAGAATCATAGAATTGTAATGTTGGAAGGGACCCCAAGGGTTTTCTAGTCCAGCATCCATGACAGTTGACCATCCAACATCTGCTTTCAAACCTCCAAGGAAGGAGAGTCCGCCACCTCCCAAGGGAGTCCGTTCCCCTGTCAAGCAGCTCTTACTGTAAGAAGGTTCTTCCAGATGTTTAGTCAGAATCTCCTTTCTGGTAACTTGAAATGAAGATCTGCTTTTAAAAGGGTGGCCGAGTAATATCAGATTCTAGCACCCATAAGCCACACAGATAAAACATTCCAGTTGCCAGCTAAATCAAATCCAGCTCATCATCATCCAATGGCAGTTGGTAGTGTAGTAGTCTGACAAATGTGCTTTAGTAGGTTACACAGAAATTTATTGGTCTTATAATATATTTTACATTTACACAGGGCTGGCACAAGCAGAAAATCTGAAGTGGCTCACATTCTCCCACATGGGACACAATGCATTGGCAAATTCTCGTTCTACAAGTTGCATTAAAATTGGTGGGAGCTGTGGAGGAGCGAATCCTTTGCAAAACTTCCCAGATGGTGTCTTGTGGGCCACTGCTGCCATAGGAGCATACGAAGCTGCCTTAATGCACATGGGTCCATGATGCAGCCTAGCATAGCCTCTTCCCACCTGGCATTGGGTTTCCCATGGTCTCAGGACAGACAAGGCTCCTTGATTCCAAAGTTAGCCTTCAACATCAGGGGGACACTGAAGTTGGCTCCTAGTTCCTTATTTGCACAAAAGTTCAAATGCAACACCATCAAAGCACTTTAAAAATGAACTAGGATCTATGTGTTCCTGAACCCCAAACTAAACGTAGGTGCACTCCATATCTATATCTCCTGGACAAAGTCCCTGTTTCCTTGGAGATCAGCAATCGTGCAGATTCCTTGGCACCTGAAGCAACTACTTTGTTGCTTATGTCATTGAGTTGGTACAGATGTTATTAGCAGCCACAGAGCAGAAGTAACCCTCATTCCGTTCAATAGGACTTACTTCCAGGAAGGTTCACTGTGGTGGTCAAGGCTATGCCATGTCAGTCTATAGGTGGTGGTGAGTTATGCTCCTCCATACAACTTTCCCCCTTCCTCTACATAGAAAACTAGGATGTCAATGAGATGGATTCTATCCCTGACTTGCTAGTTTTCTATCTGCAGGGAATGAGGAGTGTTCCATTATGCAAGTCCCCACTTACGCTCTGAAGTGGTGCAGCTCAGACACATTTACCACCTCAGTAAGAACTAGTCCTTTGTAAAGCAAGAGTTTCTCTGGGCACTAATGGCATTGGGATTACAGACAAGATCAATCATTGACCCTTTCACATATATATCTCCCAACACTTTGCTTCTTTTTCTCTCTAGCTTCGCCCTCTCTCATCCCAAAGAAACATGTTATTATGTTATGGGTCATAGCGTACAAGGGGAGGGGAGGAGAATGGGATAAATTAGTCTGATGAGCTAATGTGGCTGGGGAGAATGACATTTAATAAAATGTTTTTTGGCTTTTTTCACAAGGCTCATCCATGTCCTGTCCCCCATCACAGTATCTTTGACATGTGCTAAGAGCTTTGCTGTATTATTGATCAGTCTCTGGTTTCTAGTCCCAGGGGGAGTGGGGGCTGGGAGCGCCAAACTGCCAACACTCTTTTCTTATCTGTTAAGCAGCCCTAAAAGGGGTGTGAGTATTAGGTGATGGTGGCTGAGAGAAAAAGTATTGTTACCATCCACCCCAAATTCCACAAGTGGTGCAAGATTCCACGCATTCCAGGAGCACTTTACCCATGGACAGCAAGGCACGGCGGAGACTGTAGTGTTTTTATGATATATGGTTTATTTACACACATATATAAAACCTGAGTCCAGATGCAGGGGCTCAACACGCTAAACTCGAAGAGGGTCCCTTCTCCCATAGGCACAGCAGGCTTGAGGTTCAGAGCAGAAAAATCAGCCATGCTCTCTGTCTCTTTGTTACAGCCTGTCTCAGTCAGTCAACATGGTGCTCTTCAGCCCCTTTCTTGTTCCTTGTTGTTGTTGTTGTTAGCCCAGTGAAACGATTCCCCTCCAACCCACATCATCCAAACTGAAATCCGAAACCCTTTTTGTCTCTGCCCACTAGCACACAGCTGGAGGAGGGGCTCCACCCCCCTTGCTGTCCAGCACTGAATGTCCTGATGGCTCAGCCATTATCAGGCGGTTACCTCATGGGGAAGCTGGCCTGTGTTATTTCCATTTTGAATCCCTGCTGGATCTGGGAGGTCGGTGTTTGCAGTTTAACTTCCCAAACCTTGATTAAATTCTAACACTTACTAAATCTAGAAATTATGGGTGCCTTGCCCCCACAAATTCTGGCACCTCAAACTTATAGCAGTTTTATTTCATTCATCCCACAAATCCCTCCAAGGCTGCAATCTCCACTTGATGTTTTCATGGTTTGGCAAAGGATGGGGTTGGAGACAACGTATTTATCTATTTCGTAAAATTTATATAGCACTTGATTGTAAAAACGAAACCTCAGAGGATGGAAGGGTTGGCTTTAAGGGCTAATCAGTAAGAAGTGAACTAGGGCAAGGCGGAATTGTGATGAAGACCATGGCTGTGGTCCAAAGGATGACTTCAGAAGCTCCTAGGGGCTCAGGCATCTTCAGTGGGGTCTCTCGCTAGGGTTGCCAACTCCCTAGAGGGAGGGTGTGGGTGGGTGGGAGAAGCCCGGCCTGCCAATGTCCCTTGCAGCAAAAGTTTGAAAAGCAGAAATTGATCGCTGGGGAAGCTTTTACATGGCATGGAGCTAAGCATTCTCTTTTGCTAATTGCTGCAGAACAAACTGCTGCCATGCAGGGGATAAAAACAGGGATTAAAAGTTGACAGCCGTTATGATACTGAGTCTGTAGAACTAGTCAAGTAGTTATTTGGATCCTGGCCAGAAAACAGGTGGAAATAGGAATCAAAAATGTACAGTGACTGTGGGTGGGTGGGTGTGGCATGAAGTGCCTTCCTGTTCTCTTGTGCACCATTTGTCTTGGGTCCTAAACCCTGTGCATCATGGTTACTATCTGCCCTGAATCCTTTAAGGTAAGGTGCACTATAAGATCAAATGAAATGGGTAGTAAACCCATACATTTCACAGGTATCATTGTGTGGTGTGCACTGTGGAGAAGTGAGGTCTTATGCCTAACCTGAGAGTGATGGAGCTGTTAGGTAAGGTAAGGTAAAGGACCCCTGGACGGTTAAGTCCAGTCAGAGGTGACTAGGGGGTGTGGTGCTCATCTCGCTTTCAGACCGAGGGAGCCGGCGTTTGTCCGCAGACAGCTTTCTGGGTCATGTGGCCAACATGACTAAATCACTTTTGGCGCAACAGGACACCGTGATGGAAACCAGAGTGCACAGAAACGTTGTTTACCTTCCTGTTGAAGTGGTACCTATTTATCTACTTGCACTGGTGTGCTTTCGAACACACAGGGCAAGCCAGAGGAGAATTTGCCAGGCGTCCCATCTTGTAAACCACCCCTGTCCTGAGTGGCACTTCAGCCAAAGCCCTGTGGGGGTGAAAGGGGAGAAGCTCCTTTGGACAGGTCTCCCCAGTCAGGGATTCTTTGTGCCAATTCACACCACCATGTGCCCACTTGGTGGAATTGGCACTACTACAAGTGCCACATAATACCCATTCCACATTTGTAAGAGCTCAGTCATTTAGTGTGGCAGCATCTACTCTCTTGCCTATTAAAATCAAATACCTTTATTGTACTCTGAACCTTCTCTACCTTCTAATAACACCTGCTAGAAACATTATTGTTTAGACAAGCCTACCCAGATGTTTACAGTGTTGAGGATCTGTTTTAGTATTTTTGTATTTTAACTTTTGTATTTAAAGTAGAGTTGTAAATCTTTCTTGATTTGACTGTTTTATTTTTTATAAACTACTTTGAGGGTTTGTTTTACAGTCAAGTGGTGTGTAAATTTTGTGAAACAAACAAACAAAAAACTAGTGTGCGGGATCCAATTTTTCAATCTTAGGTGACTTTAAAAACTTGTAAAACTTGTATTGTGTATGCCTTTTCCAAGAGATGACAGACTAGCTGATACTGTTGTATTTAAAATTATGTTTATTACATGTGATTAATAAATTAAAAAACAACAACAACCCATGTATTGTGGCAGTGTGATAAACCAGGGACTGGAATCCTGGAGGTGTGTTCAAATAGCCACTTTGCTATATAAATTACCTACCCAGGGAGACAAAGCAGAATCCACAAAAGTGAACCTACCCTTACTCTTTGAACAATTACTCCACAATTTTGGCTCTTGGAAAGGACACAGGAGAAAGGATAAGAGGTTACTCTGTTGACTCTGTCTGCGGCACACATTGACCTAGTATTGCAGCACCTCCAGTAACAGTACTCTTCTATTAATAGTTTAAAATCAGATTAAATAAATACAAGCTAATGCAAGTGAGTACAGAGGACAATTTACCAAAAGGTTCTTGCATCTGACAGATACAAGACAGACAGACAGACAGACAAGGCAGGGACCGCCTCTTCCATGAAAGGGGCCTTCTCATCGGTGGCTCCCTGTTTGAATAATGCACCACCCCTAGGCAAGAACATTTTTATACATCCAGGCCTTTGCATCCTAATTTTCTGCTATCTTTTAGTGGGCTGGGATTGAGTTGGATCTGCTCTTTTCTATATACTACTGGTGACCATTTTTGGTTGTTTTTATTTTGCTTTTAATATTTGTTTTTGTAAGCTTATTTGAGTTCACCTTTCTGAAAAAAAGCATTATTATCATTATCATCTAGTGAAGTCAGGGAGTGGTAGAGCTCTCACATCTTGGTTATGAGCTTACAAACTGGTTGCCCTGTAGTGCATGATTATTAATGTGTGAATCGCCTTTCACATACCGTATTTTTCGCTCTATAAGACGCACCAGACCACAAGACGCACCTAGTTTTTGGAGGAGGAAAACAAGGAAAAAAATATTCTGAATCTCAGATGCCAGAACAGCAAGAGGGATCGCTGCACAGTGAAAGCAGCAATCCCTCTTGCTGTTCTGGCTTCTGGGATAGCTGCGCCTTCATTCGCTCCATAATACGCACACACATTTCCCCTTACTTTTTAGGAGGGAAAAATTGAGTCTTATAGAGCAGAAAATACGGTAAGTCTGAAGTCTATTTGAGTGGGTGTCAAATGGGTTTAGTAAAAAAACAACAACCAAAGGTAGGTTTCAAAACAATACAAATAAAAAAACCTAGACTTTAAAAAACCCCACCCCAAAGCCTTATCTTTCTTCACCCAAATGATGGTTTAGGGATAATAATAAAAGCAAACAATAAGACTGCTCCTATAATCCAGACCTCATGCCTTCAGCACACAGCTGTCCATAATAGATTCACAATGAATGCAAATGTATATACATTATACATACCCAAGTATACCATGGAGGCATATTGGGGATGGGCTGTCACATATATGATGTGTCTGCATGAGGAGATGTTGGTGTTTCTGCTCTTCCAACATAAAGGCTTTGTGCTTGATAAGGAAAATTCTGGGCTGAGAGACTACTAAACAGCTCAGCTCATCAGGGTACAAGTCCCCCGCGGGTCCATGAAGTCAGTAAAAGAAGGAAATTCCAGCCAAGTAATTTGGAGCAAAACAGCAGTCAGTAGGCTTAGATCCTTTATTGTTGCGCAACAAGTTCAAACAGCAGCGAGTGAACCTTGAGCATGGGGCGACATTGCCTTTTAAAACTTTCCCACCATATCCCAGAATACAGTTCGTTCAGCATCATTGCTACATCACTGAAACGTCAGAAAGGGGAGGGTTATACAAGATTAACATAGTCAAATATGTCATGGCAACACCCAAGTATAAGATTAGCATAGTTAAGTACCTACCACCCAAAGTAAAATGGAACTTCCTTTGCATGTCTGGATCCCGAGGCAAGTCCAGTGATGAGATTTGGCTTCCCTTGGCCAACAATCAGCTCAGCAATTGTCACCCCTGTGTGTGTGTGTGTGTGTGTGTGTGTGTGTGTGTACATGTACATGTCCTCACACTTGTGGGATTATGGCGGGAGGTGGCAGGGGAAAGGGTCCTTTTTCCAAGGGCAAAATGGCGTTGGAATGCAGGAAATTGGCAGAGGGGTTGGTTTTCTATGATTTATAAAGCTAGGTATCTTCCCTGAGCTGTCAAGTTGAAAGGATACATTCAGGTATAATATTTATAACATTTAACAACTTTAAAGATGTGCACCCCCCATGTAATTTTCGTAACATGCTACTCACCATTCAAAAAATCACAATTCATGCACAGAGTCTGGCACATCCTGAAACTATATAGTAAAATAATACCTCCCACTCATACAACATGTTTTGAGTCTTCAAAGCATGCAGTGCAGGCCAGTACAGTCATACCTCGGGTTGAAGTTGCTTCAGGTTGAGCGTTTTCGGGTTGCACTCTGCGGCGATCTGGAAGTAACAGAACACATTATTTCCAGGTTTCGCCGCTCACGCATGTGCAGACGCTCAAAATGACGTCACATGCATGCGCAGAAGTGGCGAATTGCGACCCGCGCATGCGCAGACACGGGTTGCGTTCGCTTCAGGATACGAACGGGGCTCCAGAATGGATCCCGTTCGTATCCAGAGGAACCACTGTATTATAATCCCTGTGTTGCAAATGGAGGGGTTGTTGTCCGTGTCCTGAGAAGGCCACCTATTGAGGTGAGATTTGCACCTGGAACAGAGCTCACCCCCATGTCCACTATGCTACAAATGGTATCTTACATTCAGCTTCCTGCCTCCAGCAACACCTTCAAAATGAGAAAGCTCCAAGGTGGCAGGGGAAGGACGGACTGCTGCTTCTATACCCAGCAGTTTTTCTGTGCCCCAGAAAAATCAAGACCCATATGTCCCTAGCAAATGGAGTCAGAACAGCCCCAGCCATGTTTGCAAAATTAGCTTTGATGAAATATTCATGCAAGTGATATATTATTAAAGCCAGAAGAGCAGGCAGCGCAGTCTCCAGAATGGAAGAAAGTGAGCTTGGCCTATGACCCACCATTAAGCAACAGGGGAGGGAAGCAGACGAGGTTGTAGCCAGCCTGCTACACTCAGAGCAGACGGCTGTGCATCATTCCTGGTTGATGGAGGCTGCAAAATCATTGCCGCAGCTGCTCCACTTTCCAGGGGCAGCTCTTGTTCAAAATCCCGCAAGCACGTAGGTCAGACATTAATTTTTTAAGAAGGAAGAGTAAAAAATTGACTCCCTCTCCATTTTATTAAGAGGGCTGTTCAGATATGAAGATGTACAGTAAGCTCATGCGCCACAGTTCTGCAGGCCATACGATACGATAATCTTTATTGTTATTGTCCCATACAGAACAACAAAATTGGGGGGGGGGGATCTACATCAGACATTCAAAAACCAACAAGCCTGCTATCCCAGCTATCCCAGCCTGGTTAGCCTCCTAAAAACTCTGATACCCCATAATTAAATACAATATGCTCCCAAAGAGACTACCTTACACTGCGTTTAAAACCAAAATTGCATTTGGATAGAAACTGTTTCTCAGACATCCATATTTATTTGGCAATAACCCCACTGCCTTATTCTGCAACCTTATGCACACATATTTAGAGTAAACCTGGTGGAACACAGCAGACAGGGCTGGATTAAGACCTTCAGAGGCCCTAAGCACTTACAATATTTGGGTGCCACCGTAAATATCTAATTCAAAATATAAACAATAATAAACTGTAAAATAAAATTATATTTTTCGAAATGAAACAAAACCTACAGTAAGATGGAAAATATTTATTTTTGTATACTTCCACTTTATTTATATTTGCATTTTTTTCTCCTACTTGTCCTAATTGCAAAGTCATTGATGAGATCCTCAAAGCTATTCTTACACAACACATCTTCTTCTATACTTGGTAGAGATAAGGCACCCAGCCTGCCTTGTTGCATAGTTGTTGTGTTGGGATTTTTAATATACTTCAGCTGAGAGAATGAATGCTCAGCTGAGAAATTTGTGACCATTAGCGTTAAAAATCAGGAAATGGAAAATTTCTGTGGTGCCAACCTTCCCTAGATGCCCTAAGCACGTGCTTATTTTGCTTAATCTAGCCCTGACAGGGGAAGTTTGTTCTCGGAGGACAACCTAGGGAGGACTGGGTTGACCACTGCCCAGAAAATAAGTTCCATTCTCCTGTGTCGTACTCCCTTTCCTAGCCAACGTCATTGTGTTTGGTTCAGCTGGAAGCCAGAGACATGTTCGATTTGTGCTGGATCCAAAGCTGTGACTCATGGAGAAGCAAGATCTGTTGGGGTGTTAATGCTGTGAGCCCCTTCACCTCCCCAGATCTTATGCTCAGGTTGTATATATGTGTAAATAAAACCACAAAGGCAGTGAGCAGTGAGAGAATTCAGGGGCTCCAGGTGCCTGCCCAGGTTTGGGTTTCTTCCCCCCCCCCAATTTTTTTTATTAGTTTTCCAAATTTATAACAAACATATCCACAAACATACAAAAATCAAAAAACAAACAAACATGTATCCTAACTATAATATTTCCACTTTTGTTGTCATTGTTGGCTGACTTCCTCGAATCCCCCTGGCTGAGTTTCCATATAAGTCATTATAGCAGTTTTCCAAAACTATTTTCACATAAAATTTACTTGGTCCATTAACATCTTTCTTTTCATTTTGACTTTTATGGTTCGGGTTCCTTGGAATGAAGGCCTGTCCCATTCATATGTAAACAAGAGAAAAGGTGGGGCAAGGTCTAATTTTTAAACAAAAAAGGACGTGCTGCTGTGCTAAGCATAACCCTTCACCCTCTGCTGCCTCTCCTAGTTTTGCACCAGCGCTCTCCCCAGCCTGGATATCTGATATTGGAAAAATGAGCTTGGGCAGACAAACTGTGAGGGGGGTAGAGCAGTTCCCCTTTTGTGCATGCACCTTTCGTTGGCTATAAGTATGCCACCTGCTGCTTTATACAAGAATGGGTGAATAAATGAACGAAAGAATGTGTCTGTCTCCATCACGAACACTTCGTCCCTTTGTTGATGTGGTAATGCTCACATAGGCTTCATATGAAACAGATCCTGTCTGGATAGCCTCACAGAACTGCAAATCATCTTCCGTAGTGGTACCAAGAAGATATGTCTGATGCTGACACACATCAGTAAGTCATTATTTGAATTCCTTTCTGAAGGAAGATGGAGGCACCTTTTAAAAGCTTTGGATTCTAAGGGTACACAGGAGGACTTATAGTACTTTCTAATGCTCAGGCACGTGGTTTAAATTAGCATGCTGCAGATGTTTTTACATGTTCACTTTCAGACAGGTTCTAGTCTATCTCAGCATAAGTTGGTTGCCCCTGCTATGGTCACTCAAAGACAGCAGTCATTGCCCTTTAGTCGCTGACGTTCCATCTGCAGTGAAGCAAGTCAAAGACCAGGTCGGCATCAAAGGCAGGAGCCAAATATTTCTTTCTAAAATGCAACAAAGGCCTGGGTGACATCATTTCTAACCAATCCCAGATCTTCCTTCTCAGAGGCTCTGCGTATTACATTTCCAAAGCATAACATGTAAACCAATTTCCAGTTGAAACTCACACATGTAACGTAGAAGCTACCTTGAAACTTTAGGCAGGTGGTTTAGCTAATGCTACTTGCACAAAATAAAAGCTCATCTGATGGAACACTGATTTGGGCAGAGGAGTTTACTGTTCTAAGGAGAAAAGGATATCATTCACATTTGACAGAGACCACAGAAGGGTGTAGGTACTTCTGAATTTATTGTCTCCTGCAGCTGGTGCTTCCTGTGAGTAAATTGCTCACAGGAAGCTGCCATTTTGCTCTTAGTACAAAGACAATATAATAAATTTTCAATTACAGTATATACCTAGGATTTCTCTTCACACCACTGCCTGGATACACCACGGGACAAATTGCATGTGACATTTTTCATGCCTTTACAACAGCATGCTTCCTGGCCACTTTTATTTTGAAGGAAAAGCAGCTGTGGGGACCGTGCCGGAAAATGTGCTCCCAGTCCAGATCACAGCCCTGTGGCAGGATCCTGCTGGATATCATAGCCTGTTTTTTGTCTCTGGTTCTTGCTGATAGCAAGGGGGTTATGTTCAGCAGGAAATTGCGGTGGAGCCCTGTTTTGGATCTAGAACAAGTTCTGTAAATGACATTTTCCTCAAACTAAAAGTGGCACTTAGTGCACAAACCCAGGATGGTTCATCAGATTATTGTCACTCTATTAATAAACAAAAAGATTCCATCATCTCAGTTCTAGTAGTAAACATATTTATGAACTCTTATGTTCAGAGAACATCTTCTGGTTAACTTTAATTTCTTTGATTTCAGGTAACAAGAGCAATTAACAGAACAGATACCCAATACTTAACAATAACCAGCCCGGCAAGAGTTAACAGCCCTATATACCACAATGTGCAAACTGCAAATTGCCCCAGAACATCTATCCAAAGCAAACTATATGATAATGATGGAAAGCAATTGTTTTCCTTGTGTGAGCTACACACAATAAAGCAGTACCATTGTTAATGAGACGTGCCTGGAGATGTCCCCATATTTTTCCATGCTGCTGACCATATTTATTTATGTATAATTTTGTGTATTATTTATTAAATTTGTATTTGTCTATATCAATCCACCGAGTCACTGTCTACTAGTTAGCAACTGTTTTGGCGGTTGACACAAAAAAGAAAACCAAAACTTCCTGGAGCTGTACAGTGGTACCTCGGGTTACAGATGCTTCAGGTTACGTGGTTTTGGGTTGCGCACTGTGCTGAACCCGGAAGTACCGGAATGGGTTACTTCCGGGTTTCGGTGCTCGCGCGTGCGCAGACGTGGCGCTGCGGGTTGTGAATGTGCCTCCCGCACGGATCACGTTCGCAACCTGAGGTTCCACTGTACATCAGTCTTTTCTCTATCGAAGACAGAAAACAATGTCATAAGTAGGTTTGGTTGGAGGTGTCTGATCAGTAATTAAATCAATTTCATGATTGACATGCCTCAAACATCTTAATCGCTACACGGAAAAATGTGCCTGGCTCTCCACGCCCACTCCAACACAGAAGGCTACAAGAACTTGCTATATATTCTGGATAACTCTGATAAGGTCCCTTGTCCCCCACAAGCCTGTTTTGTGTGTTTCATATCTGCTTGCAAGTACCAGGGACTACAAGCTAGAGGCTTAGCAGTACCACAGTGGCTCACAGCCTCCCTTTTAAAGACACTGAAATTCGTTGGGGCTTATAGGCTATTTCCTTGATCACAACAGCACCAGCTAAAGCAGCATAGAGACAGAATAACAGGGTGGAAGGTGCCTGGGGCCTCAAAGCCCAGTGGCTTGGTTTCTATGTTACCGTGGTGTCGTCCTGCTCTAAGAGGAAGTACTCTAAGAGAAGGGAGCTTCTGGCTTGTTTTCTGAAAGCTACAGGGACACCATCGCAGATGGCTACCACATAGCCTCCAACATTTCTCCAATGAAAATAGGGATGCCCCCTCCATAATGTAATTTTACTATCTATACCCCACACAACTATACCCCAGTCACTTAAGGTAGCCTCCAACATATATAAAAACATAAGAAAACATTGTTTTTAAACTTCCCTATACAGGATTGGCTTCAAATGGCTCGGGGGTCAGATAACTCCATACCCTCTAACATTTCTCCAGTGACAATAGGGACATCCTAAGGAAAAGTGATCGGGATGCAGGTGGCACTGTGGGTTAAACCACAGAGCCTAAGACTTGCCGATCAGAAGGTCAGCGGTTCGAATCCCTGTGACGGGGTGAGCTCCCGTTGCTCGGTCCCTGCTCCTGCCAACCTAGCAGTTCGAAAGCCCATCAAAGTGCAAGTAGATGAATAGGTACCACTCTGGCAGGAAGGTAAACAGTGTTTCTGTGTGCTGCTCTGGTTCGCCAGAAGCGGCTTAGTCATGCTGGCCACATGACCCGGAAGCTGTACGCAGGCTCCCTTGGCCAATAAAGCGAGATGAGTGCCGCAACCCCAGAGTCGGCCATGACTGGACATGACTGGACATAATGGTCAGGGGTCCCTTTACCTTTACCTAAGGAAAAGTGGGACATTCCGGGATCAAATCAGAAACTGGGACGGCTTCTCTAAATCAGGGATCTCCCTGGAAAATAGGGAAACTTGGAGAGTCTGCTCCCAGCTCAATGTGGATAAGCTAACACAAGGATTTCTACCTACCTGTCACATTGGCCATAGAATGAGCTTTCAGTCGCCATGATTTGGTGCAGGAAGTGAGGCCTTGAGGGCCAAGGAACGCTTCCAAAGAGGACAGGTGTGGCTTCTCCAAGTGCCAGAGATAAACTAAGATCACATTCACACCATACACTTGAAGCACTCTCATACTACTTCAATATTCATGGCTTCCTTCAGAGAATCCTGGGAACAGAAATTTGTTAAGTGCACTAGGAATAGTAGCTCTGTGAAAGGACTCCTAACAACCTGGCATTCTTCAGCTATGGTTCCCAGGACTCTTTGCAGGCAGTGACTGTTAGAGCACTTTAAATGTGTGGCAGGGACCCATGCATGATGTGCTGGTCCCATGGGTTACCCGAGAGGTGAGGTCCAAGTCCAGTCCATGGTCAAGGTGCAACGTGGAGGCAGTCCGTAGTAGCTGAAGCTGGGTGCAGGGCAGGGAGTCGGGTGAAGTCAGGAACAGGCTTGCAAGCAGGAAGCCAGGGCGGGTCAGGAGCTCCGGCAGAAAAGCAGGACAGGATTCAGGCAGGAACTAGCAACCAGCAATGTTGCTCCCACAACTTCGGACTGGGTCTGGCTGGCTTTTATCTCCCCCGAGGCATAGGGTGGCCCCGATCCTCTGGTGACTCGCCTCTCCTGGCCTGGAGGCGACACTCCTCCTGCAGGAACTTAGTTCCCTCCGCCTCTCTGCCCTGAGCCTCTGCAGCTCAGGAGAGGCTGGAGGGTTACCGGACCCAGAGGCAACCTCAGCTTCCTCTGATGGGGCTGAGAGTGGAGCACCTGCAGGCAATGGGTCCTCCATCACCTCAGCGGCCAGAGCAGACTCAGCTGATGCCTGCACCTGAGGATCCAGCACAGATGAGGACCCTTCAGGCTCATGCCCCAGCCCCAGCTCAGCTGGTTCTGGAGGCGGGGAATCCTGTGCAGGCTGGGATCCCTCAGGTTCAGCATCTGAGTCTGAATCCCAGGCCATCACACATGACCTAAACATGAGTCGTGGCCCAATGCCTGCTTGAGCCCAATATTGTACAGCTCTGAGCATTTTTGGCATGCTTCTGTCTCAAGAGACAATGGAGTGCACCTCCAGGGGTGAAGTCAAACCGCTGTGTTAGCAGGCCAAAGTGACCTCCCTACTGCACAAGCCTAGGCAGAATGTGTGGTGGTCCTGGACTGCCCTGCAAAATAGGGGCACTTGGAGGGTCTGGTGTTCAAGGTGCTCAGGGTGGCCGAAGACTGAGCCAGGATGAATCTGGCCTAAGAGCTTCTTTCAAGAGCCAAGCATTAGGGCCCTTCTGCTCCCTGCCACCCCTGCTCCCGTCCTCCAACCACTGTTCTACATATCTGAGATGTGTGTTTATGAATTCTATTCAGAATGGTAGCTTGTGTGTGGCTGTAGGGCCGACTGAAAATGCAGGGGAAGCAGGGGAGAACAGGCAGACAGGCAAATTTAACAGGCCAAACACCTGCTTTGGGTCTCTTCAGGACTTGCCACACTTGTGTACAGAGACTTACTACCTCCCCCTCAGACGCAACAGTCTCCTGAGCTCCACAAGGCATCATTAAGTGAGTGTTGCAACACCAGAATCGTTGCTATGGAATCAAAAAAGCAATGCCAAAGCCTAAACTTTCTGCGGCCATCACAGCATATTCCCCATACACCTCTTTAAGATTCAAGTATATGAGGCCTAGATATTGTGGAAATTTGAAACCATGGGTCTCTCACTGAAGAGTAGATTTGAGAACATGGATCTTTCATTGCCAAGGAGACAAGGCTAGATGCGTATCTGCTTGCAGGCAGCCTTCCGTCCCCAGGGAAAATAAGAGTAATAGGCTTGCCAGGGAATCTGAGACCATAGATCTATTGTCACTGCAGAGTGTAAAGTTCCTTTTATATTTCATATACACTTCAGGCCCTCCAAGTGTCCCTATTTCCCCCCTCAGTGAACCCTTGCATGAAGTCAAATAGGTGCTTTCCCTGCAGGGTTTTTTTTGGGATGGAACTACAGTGGTACCTCTGGTTACGTACTTAATTCGTTCCAGAGGTCTGTTCTTAACCTGAAACTGTTCTTAACCTGAAGCACCACTTTAGCTAATGGGGCCTCCCGCTGCCACCGCGTCACCAGAGCACGATTTCTGTTCTCATCCTGAAGCAAAGTTCTTAACCCGAGGTACTATTTCTGGGTTAGCGGAGTCTGTAACCTGAAGCGTATGTAACCCGAGGTACCACTGTATTTGGGTGCTCTGTGCTTGTCTTCTTTCCTTTTATACTGTTCAGTCAAAAACATTCTTGTAAGAAGTGAGCAGACTAGTCTCTGAAGCTGCAGATTTATGCTTACAATAATTCTTTGTGTCTTTATTGTTTCTGCCACAGGAGCTTGTGCTTGGCATCTTTCTGTCCCGAGAGACAATGGAGCGCACCTCCGGCCTCCAGGGCACATGCAATATAATCATTATGTGCGCTGTGTATGGGGCGGGTGAAGAAAGCAAGTTGCAGGGCCTCCCCATCCCTGTAAGTGCATTGCTTCCTTCCTTGTCTATCTGATAGAATCATGGAAAGGATCCTGAGGTCCAATCCCATGCAATGCAGGAGTCTCAACTGAAGCATTCATGACAGATAATAATAATAATAATAATAATAATAATAATAATAATAATAATAATAATAATAATATATTTATACCCTGCCCTACAGAGCCGGGCTCTGGGTGGCTAACACCAGAAAAATTACATTAAAAATATAATAGGAAAAAAACCCCAACCAATTTAAAATACAGGTTAAAATACAATTTATAATGCAGCCTCATTTTAAAAGTAGCCCATGGATCAAAACCATAAGGGGAGGGAAACATAAGGGTCAGGCTGAGTCCAAACCAAAGGCCAGATGGAACAGCTCTGTCTTGCAGGCCCTGCGGAAAGATGTCAAGTCCCGCAGGGCCCTAGTCTCTTGTGACAGAGCGTTCCACCAAGTCAGGGCCAGTACTGAAAAGGCCCTGGCCCTAGTTGAGACCAATCTAACCACCTTGAGACTTGGGACCTCCAAAGTGTTGTCATTTGTGGACCTTAAGATCCTCCGCGGGGCATACCAGGAGAGGCAGTCCCGTAGGTACGAGGGTCCTAGCCCGCAGAAGACTTTAAAGGTCAAAGCCAGCACCTTAAACCTGACCCTGTACTCCCTGGGAGCCAGTGCAGTTGGTAAAGCACTGGATGAATGTGATCCCGTGGCAAGGTCCCCATAAGGAGCCTCGCCGCGGCATTTTGCACCTGCTGGAGTTTCTGGGTCAGCTTCAAGAGCAGCCCCACATAGAGTGAGTTACAATAATCAAGCCTGGAGGTGACCATCACATGGATCACTGTGGCCAGATCAGGGCGAGAAAGGTTAGGGACCAACTGCTTAACACGGCGGAGATGGAAAAATGCCACCAACTTCTGTCCTCCAAGGAAGGAGAGGCCACCATCTTCCAAAGGGGGTCCGTTCCACTGCCAAACAGTTGTTACTGTCAGAAAGTTGTTGCTGATGTTCAGTTGGAATCTCTTTTGCATGGCAAGTCCCCTCCCCCATGTGAAATAAAGACACTAGACACGGTATTTAAAGTTAATGGGCATGAAAAGGCCACAACTTTATTGATTACAGAATTGAAAAGGTATTGGCCTTAGGCATTGGCTCCTAACGACTACCCGGCATGGGGACCGGGAAGGGTTGTCCACAAGCCGTGGGAGTCCTGTTGAAGTACGCCTCTGATTGGCGCGCCGGGTTGCCGACACGCCCGGGGATTCCCTACTCTCGTGGGGGCAAAGGCTAGCCCCCGCGTGAGGATGTGGGAGGATTTCTGCCCGCAACCCCCTCTCCTCTGAAGTCGGAAAGGGCTTTCTTATAACTTGAATCCACTGGTTCGAGTCCTACCCACCAGAGTTGCACCGTGTGGGAGGAGGAAGATGATGATGATGATTAGTTGTATTTGTATACTGCCCTACACTTGGAGGTCTCAGGAGTTGTTTACAGAACAAAGATGCAGGGATTTGCCACAACGGTGGTTTGTGTGCAACAGGGGCTGGGCTGGGGGTTGCCCCAAAGGAGGAGGGAAACATGGACATGGGTGAGAAGGTGGAAACGGGTGCAAAGTGGGTTTGCAGAAAAGAAGAGAGAAGTGCTTAAAAACTGGGATCGGGAAGGTGTAAAGTGAGCAAAGTAGTTGCATGGGGTTGAAAGAAGACGCTCAAGGAGGTTAATGTGGGGGGATGACCGGGAGTTGATGAGTGGAGCAAGTAAATAGCAGGTTGCAATTGCTATCTTAGTAGAGGCATCCCTCTGTGTGGGGAAAAAAGAGGGATGCCTCTTTTAACATTATGCCTGCTGTGACAAGTTTACATAATTAGCATGAGCTGAGTCTCCAGGTATTGTTGGCTGACGCCTTTCACCCTTGAGCTCCTGCGCATGCTGGCTGAGACTGATGAGAAAGGGAGTCCAAGGACTTCAGGAGGATAGCTCAGTTGGCTAGAGCATGGTGCTGATAATGCCAAGGTTGCAGGTTCAATCCCTGTCTGGGACAACTGCAGAGGGTTGGGCTAGAGGATCCTCACTATTATACAATTCCAACTCTATGATTCTATGCAGGGACGCGGGTGGCGCTGTGGTCTAAACCTAAACTAAACTTAAACTAAAAGTCTAGGGCTTGCCGATTGGAAGGTTGGCAGTTTGAATCCCTGCAACGGGGTGAGCTCCCGTTGCTCGGTCCCAGCTTCTGCCAACCTAGCAGTTCGAAAGCACGTCAAAGTGCAAGTAGATAAATAGGTACCACTCAGGTGGGAAGGTAAACAGCATTTCCGTGCGCTGCTTTGGTTCACCAGAAGGGGCTTAGTCATGCTGGCCACATGACCCGGAAGAACTCTCTGCGGACAAATGCTGGCTCCCTCAGCCAGTAAAGTGAGATGAGCACCGCAACCCCAGGGTCGTTCGCAGCTGGACCTAACTGTCAGGGCTCCTTAACCTTTACCTTTTTTTCTGATTCTATGAGGGCCATATATTCCCCATCCCTGATCTAAAAATGGAGTTGGATTCAGACAGGTGTCATTGATCTACAGGTCTACTAAAATCATAAATAAGTCTGGATCCATCCCAAAGTATGCTTTCCCCCACTTTAAAGTTATTCATGTGTCCCCCCTGCAAATAATAGATGGATTTATCCATCAATTAAAGGACTTATGATTATTTGACCAAGATTTCCTTAATTGGGTGGCAGCCCTAGTGAAAAATAGATTTCTGTCAGATGTTAGTGTTATATTTTAAGGAGTAAACATAAGTGTGAATTTTCAGGGTAATGTGGAGCATTAATCTCCTTGGCAACCCTGCAGCCTCACTTTAAAAGTCCATATGTATCCCTGAGGCTCAGCAACCAGAAATATTTAAGAACAGGGGACTTGTGCCATCAGATTAAACAAGGAGGAGGAGAAAGAACCATGTAGGCTACCTAGATCTCCTTGAAGAAAAAAAAGGGGGGAATATAAATGCAATAAACAACAATAATAATCAGGGAAGTGAGAGCTATGGAAGTGGAGCACAGGAGTGGCTACAGTTACGTGCTCACAAAGGGCTTAGCACCCCCACAAAAACCCCATTTCAGCAGCCTTGACAAACAGAGCCAGAAGATGGCCAAGATCAATATATTGAATGGAAATTACAGAGGTGATAAGAGCAAGCCTAATGCAGGGCATTTAAGGAAATCAATTGGCATTGATGGGTCCAAGAAGCACAGCTAGCCCTAGCAAAGCTGCCTGGAGCAATTCTAGCCAGCAATATTGTCTCAGCATATATGCAGGGAATGAGCCAAATCTTTATGATGATATAGCATGCAGCTACAAGGTAAGCAGGCCCCTGTTGCACTGGGTGCTCTCCGTCTCTTAACTGTTTATGTAGGAGACGTGCAATCAATAGATACTAAGTATGTGGAAATGTTGTTGCCTGCGGCAGCTAGCTATCATGTGCTTTGTTTATATATGCTTAGAGTAGTGGTAGGCAGCCATTTTTTAACTTCCCCTGGCAAGCGGGCCGCAAATCAAGTCTAAAGAACTGTCCCTCTATCCCAGCCTTCCCTAAAATGGATGCCCGCCATGTTTTTGACTGCAGCACCCTCTGCCTTCAGCCAGCAAAGCCATCCCGGCCAGGGCTGATGGGAATTACCGTATTTTTCGCCCTATAGGACGCACTTTTCCCCTCCAAAAATGAAGGGGAAACCTGGGTGCGTCCTATGGGGCGAATGCAGGCTTTTGCTGAAGCTTGGAGAGCGAGAGGGGTCGGTGCGCACCGACCCCTCTCGCCCTCCAGGCTTCAGGAAGACATCCGCAGCCTAGGCAGCCCTGTGGGAGGTCCCGCAGGGCTGTCTAGGCTGCGGATAGCAGCCTGCTTCCCGGAGCATCGGGCGCCCTGAAAGCAGAGTGCCCGGCGCTTCGGGAACACATCCGCAGCCTAGGCAGCCCTGCGGGAGGTCCCGCAGGGATGTCTAGGCTGCGGATAGCAGCCTGCTGCCTGGCGCGAGGGGCGCCCTGAAGCAGAGCGCCCCCCGCGCCGGGCAGACATCCGCAGTGTGGGGAGCCTTGCAGGAGTTCCCCGCAGGGCTCCCCACGCTGCGGATAGCAGCTTGCCTCCCGGCGGGCGGGGCGCCCTGAAGCAGCGCGCCCCTCCCGCCGGGCAGACATCGGCCAGCCCCACAAGCTCGGGGGACAGCAGGGAGGCGCAGCGCCGCCATCCCGCTGTTCCTCGACCTGGTTCGGTTTCCCCGACCTGCTTTTGGGGGGGAAATAAAGGGGGGGAATTCCTTTATTTCCCCCCCAAAAAACTAGGTGCGTCCTATGGGACAGAGCGTCCTATGGGACGAAAAATACGTTATAGTCTAAAACTGCTGGAGGCCACCAAGCTGTTGAGGCCTGCCTCTATTCAGTGGGGTCTGTTGCTTTCTTGCAAGGATTTATGCCCTGCCTTTCCCCAACAAATGCATTCAGTGGGGCTCGCAAAAACACAGAGCCAATAAGTACACAGTGACAAAAGGAAATAAAATATAAACAGCAGCATTAAATTATGCTTAAAAGACACTCAGATAAATAAAATGCCTGCTGAAAGGTGAGCAGCAGAGGGCCAGGTGAACTTCTCTTAAGCAGACTATTCCACAGCCTGGGCACCACAACTGAGAAGGCTCTTTCTTATGGGCACTTATGTCTCAAATCATATGAGAACAGGTAGGGGGACTTCCACAGAGGAGCAGACTTCTCAGGTAATAAGGGAGGGGGCAATTCCAGAGATAGATTGGACATTTAGAGCTGTAACGATAAAAGCTAACACAGAGAAACAAATTTGAAGTGGGTGTAAAAAAACAAAGGTAAAGGACCCCTGACAGTTAAGTCCAGTCGCAGACGACTCTGGGGTTGTGGCACTCATCTTGCTTTACAGGCCAAGGGAACCAGCGTTTGAAGTGGGTGTAAAAAAACAAAGGTAAAGGGACCCCTGACAGTTAAGTCCAGTCACGAACAACTCTGGGGTTGCGGCGCTCATCTCGCTTTAATGGCTGAGGGAGCTGACCTTTGTCCGCAGACAGTTTTTCCGGGTCATGTGGCCAGCATGACTAAGCTGCTTCTGGTGAAACCAGAGCAGTGCATGGAAATGCCGTTTACCTTCCCGCCAGAGTGGTACCTATTTATCTACTTGCACTTTTTTTTGGCGTGCTTTCGAACTGCTGGGTTGGCAGGAGCTGGGACCGAGCAACGGGAGCTCACCCAGTCGCGGGGATTCGACCTTCTGATTGGCAAGCCCAAGAGGCTCAGTGGTTTAGACCACAGTGCCACCCGTGCCCCCTCTTGCAGTGGGTGTAGCTGATACAAAATCCAGTAATATGCTCTGATCTCCTGGACCAGACAAAGGCTGCCTATGTTTTCATGAGAGATGCCTGATCTGATGTCCCCTTCCTGTTCTCTCTGCCATATATGTAAACCCCACACTAGCTAGAATGCACATTCAATGTGAGCATGACTCCCTTCCACTTTCCATCTTGCACGAGCATCTTCAGTATCAATTGTGAAAGTGCCCTGAGTTTATACATTGTGCCTGGGCTCAGTTTGATGAAAGCCAGACAGAGATATGCCCACTTGATTTGTTTCCAAAAACTCCTTTCTTGCAGAAGCAAACCCAACCCTGGGAGGCGATCCTTGCGCAGAGGAAGCGAGAGGGATGGAGAGCAAGGCAGAACCTCATTCTCAGCTGCCCTTAGTCGCTGTCCATGGTAACTGAACTGCTTGGCTCTATCCCCCAAGGAGCTCTCCAGTGAGACTCTGGCTCTTCGCTCACGTGTCTTTGCCTGCATCTCCCAGAAGCTGTGTATGCTGGAACACAGCTAGGCTTCTCCTGTTTCTACATGAAGACATGCAAGGAGGCCGGGAAAGGATGCTTGCTGGGAATCTTCATGAAACCTGGCATTAGCTGCCGAGCTCAGGGGAGCTGTACACATGCAAAAAATAAAAGCACCTTGGTTTTCTTTGTATTTTCATTGTTTGGATTGCTGTTCCATAGTGTTTTTTTTTTACTGAGAGGATTTTGTGGTGTACAAAATGCATTGTGGGTATGTCAGCTTCACATGTGTGGAGAAAACTACAGGGGCTGGAATTTTTGCTAAGCCTATCTATTTTGAAAGTGTTGCCTAAAACTTAATATGCAGGTGTCAGTCACACACAGATAGCAAACCAACAAACCTATGAAATAGTTTATTTTCATTTTCCTACTCCCCCAGCCCCAAATGAAATACAGTGGTACCTTGGTTTACAAACTTAATCCGTTCCAGAAGTCCATTCTTAAACCAAAGCGTTCTTAAACCAAGGCATGCTTTCCCATAGCCGTGGGGGACTCAATTTGCAAATAGAACACACTCAACAGCTTCCAAGGCAAAGTTGACAAACCAAAACACCTACTTCCAGGTTTGCAGCGTTCTTAATCCAAGTTGTTCATAAACGAAGCTGTTCTTAAACCAAGGTACCACTGCATGTGTATATGGTTACCTCTCTTCATGGGCCTATCAAGGTCATTCTTTCTCTCCATATGAATTCCATTCTCCCCTTCTCACTACCTCTCTCTGCATGACTGGAAATTATTTCTCAACACACACCCCTGCCAATCTTATCTTATTCTCTCAAAATTTGAATCCTTGATTCCTGCTCTAATTGTGGGTGATTTTGACATTCAGGTTAGTTTCCCCAATTCCTCTTCTCTTGAATACCTTCCCCATTTGCTAGACATATTCTTGGTTGACTGACCGAACCCAAAGAGCGCTCATGTTTGGTGCCTCATCATCCTGGAAAAAAGAGACAAGGTGGGGGGCCTGGTGTTGTTCAACATATTTATAAACAACTTGGATGAATGAATTGAAGGGCTGCTCATCAAATTTGCAGATGACACCAAACTGGAAGGGGTAGTTAACACTGCAGAAGACGCAGTTGGGACCTTAACAGGTTGGAGAACTGGGCCCCAACTAATAAAATGAATGTCACTAGAGACAAATGTCAGGTTCTGCTTTTAGGCAGGAATATCCATCTTCACAAATATAAGATGGGGGACACCTGGCTCACCAGTAGCACATGTGAAAAGGATCTAGAGGTCTTAGTGGGCCACAAGCTTCACATGAGTCAACAATGCCATGCAGCAGCAAAAAAATCTATTATTCTAGGGTGCAACAACAGAGGTATAGACTCCAGATCAAGGAAAGTCAGTATTGTTCTATTCTGCCTTGGTCAGACCACACCTGGAATACTGTGTCCAGTCATACGCCCCACAATTTAAGAAGCATATTGACCATCTGGAATGTGTGCAGAGGAGGGCAACCAAGATGATCAAGGGTCTGGAAACCAAGCTTTATATATATATATATATATATATATATATATATATATATATATATATATATATAGCAATGGTTGAAGGAGCTGGGTATGTTTAGCCTGGAAAAGAGGAGACTGAGAGAAGTGATAGCCATTTTCAGATATCTTAAGGGCTGTCAGATGGAAGATGGAGCAACCTCATTTTCTCCTGCTCTGGGGGGTAGGAATCAAGCCAGTGGGTTCAAGTTACAAGAAAGGAGATTCTGAATAAACATCAGGAAGAACTGTCTGACAGGAAGAACTTCCTGACAGTAAGAGCTGTTTGACAGTGGAATTTGCTGCCAAGGAGTGTGGTGGAGTCTCCTCCTTTGGAGGTCTTTAAGCAGAGGCTTGACAACCAGATGTCAGGAGTGCTCTGATGGTGTTTCCTGCTTGGCAGGGGGTTGGACTCGATGGCCCTTGTGGTCTCTTCCAACTCCATGATTCTATGATTCTAAGACCTCTTTGACAGTGGAATGGACTCCCTCGGAAAGTTTCCCTGGAGGTTTTTAAGCAGAGGTTGGATTGCCATCTGCCAGGGGTGCTGTAGCTGAGATTCCTGCACTGCAGGGGGTTGGACTAGATGACCCTCAGGGTCCCTTCCAACTCTATAATTCTGTGATTCTATAATTCTATGAAATGTGTTAAAGTGCACGGAGGGGAGGGGTGCTGGACTGATTCTTTGTCTTCACAGTGCATTCAGCTGCTCCTTGATCTGCTTTTGACACTGAATCTTCATGAGAGGTTTTCATAGGCTCAGTCTTGCGCTGAGTTTTCTCTCTGGTAGTCTCCAGTAAAAAAGAAAAGAAAAAGAAGGATAAAATCTGCTCAGACTATTGCTGACCCATAACTGTTAAGCTATGCAAGCAAAACTGCGCTCCTTTGGAACCCTCTTCTCTATAAAGCTTTCGGTGCGGTCAGTTTGTGCAAATGTGGTTTACAAGAAAAGCGAGGGCTCGCAGCTATTTTTTTATATTAAATTTTATAATTAAAAATGCTCTGTATATGGAAGAGCAGCTTCGATCGCGGAACCGAGTCGGGGTAGAGCAGCGCCCCCTGGCGTCTCTTCGCGGCGAAGGCGTCATCCTCGTGGAAGCTCGGCGCTTTCGGGAGGGCGGGGCAGGAAAGGAGGACGAGGAGGAAAGGAGCGCATGCGCACGAGAAGAAAGGCGGGTGTATGTGCAAGCGGCAGGCAGAAAAACGTTGGGCTTGGCAACGGTCGCGCGCATGCGCTTTGAGTAACGAAGCCGGCCGCTATTTAGGCGGTTTGTGTGTGTGTTTGTGTGTGTGGGAATCATAAAGTTAGGGAGGGAAAGTGTAGAGTGACACAACGACATGGACTTCCGGGGGAGGGAATCGAAAACGGCCATTGGCCATTAACCCTATTTTGGGCGGAGTCTGCTGTTTTTTCCCTATCATTAGGGTCTGGAGAGGAACGACGGAGTCGCGCGTGCGCGTGACGTCACTCCAGAAGCGGCCAATCAGCGCCTCGCGGGTTTCGGCGGCGCCCAATCAGGGCGGACTGTTCGCTGAGCGTTTCAGAGGCGCCGAGTTCGGAATCCGCGCGGGCGACGCCAGGAAGGCAAGCGAGGAGGGTCCTTCGCTTCTGAACCTCGCCATTCGATGTGAGGCGTGTCCCCGTCCATGGGCGCAGCCAGGGTTAACCTGGAGGGGGGGCGGGCGGGGGGGAATCGAGTTTAGTCCCAGGCCTCAGAGGTCCCAGGCCTCAGAGAGGTTAGGCTGGCCTCAACTAGAGCCAGGGCCTTTTCGGCTGCGGCTCCAAACTGGTGGAATGCTCTGTCACAAGAGACTAGGGCCCTGCGGGACCTGACATCTTTCCGCAGGGCCTGCAAGACAGAGTTGTTCCGCCAGGCTTTTGGTCAGGGCGCAGCCTGACTCCCTCCTCTGGCAACCTGCTCAGAATTTTGCTTAATTGGTTGCCATCAATTTGATTTAATTAATTTTTATAATGAAATATTTTTAGATTGTGTGATTATTTGACTGATTATTTGATTGTTGTTAGCCGCCCTGAGCCCGGCTTCGGCTGGGGAGGGCGGGATATAAATAAAATTTATTATTATTATTATTATTAGTTAGGTATTTTTGTTTATTTACTTGTTTTTTTCGGGGGGGGGAGCTACGCCCATGCTCCCCTCCGCCGGGCCTGCCTGCTCTGATTACCCGAGGCTCAGCTTAGTCAAGCGCGCCTTAGACCATGTGCAGAGTGCCGGCGACGAACCTGGGGTTTTGGTGGGCCAGGAAGGGAAGGGTCGGGGGGGGGGCAATAGCGGGGCGCCCTCAAGCGCTTCCTTCCGAGTATGGCGCCTATCTTGCGCCAGGGAGGCAGCAAGAACTGACTGCTCCAAATAAGGCATTGATTGAATGGGCGGGGACAGGGCACACGGAGAAAAATATAGTTTTATTATTTGTACCCCCGCCCATCTGACTTGGTTGCCCCAAAAACTTCCCTACACAGGGCTGCCTTCATATGTCTTTCTAAAAGTTGTATAGTTATCTTCTTGACATCTGATGAGAGGGTGTTCCATGGGGGGAAATCTGTGGTTGCAAGAAAACAGAAATATATTAATGAGAGGAAACAAAATCCCAGGGTGATGCATGCTCAAAAGCTTTTGTGTGCTTCTGGTGGTAATCCATCTAATAATAACAATGATTTACAAGTGCACTCGGCTACATTGGTGTTGGGTAGCCAAATATTGTACAGACTGGTAGAAAGCCTTTGTTGGGTAGCAGATACGTGCTGAAACTCTTTAATAATAATAATAATAATGGGTTGGCGCTGTGGGTTAAACCACAGAGCCTAGGGCTTGCCAATCGGAAGATCAGTGGTTCAAATCCCTGCAACGGGGTGAGCTCCCGTTGCTCGGTCCCAGCTCCTGCCAACCTAGCAGTTCGAAAGCATGTCAAAGTGCAAGTAGATAAATAGGTACCGCTCCGGCAGGAAGGTAAACGGCATTTCCATGCGCTGCTCTGGTTCGCCAGAAGTGGCTTAGTCATGCTGGCCACATGACCCGGAAGCTGTACGCCGGCTCCCTCGGCCAATAAAGCGAGATGAGTGCCGCAACCCCAGTGTCGTCCGTGACTCGACCTAACGGTCAGGGGTCCCTTTACCTTTACCTTTTACTGGGAACAGTAGAAATGGTAAGGCACACTGCTGCTTCCACCCTGATTTGCCCATATTGGATGACCCGTCTATAACTTGCTGCCACTTTTGGCATTTATACAAAGGGACTTTGGGTGGGGGGATCAAGCAGGAGCTCACCCTTCCTCTGGAATTTGCTGGGAGATTGCATGCCTTAGAATCCCCCAAATGCTGACCCTAATCCCCCTGCCCTTTAGCTTGGCATATTAATAGGTGCGATGGCTGCCGTCAGTGAAGAGTTACAACATCTAGACAGAAGGACCAAGCAGCTGCTTGAAATGATGACAAGAGCCAATGGAGCAGAAATTCTGAAGGAGACTCTAGTGAAAGAGGAGCAGATGCTCAACAAGCTCTGGGATACTCAAAAGAGCACAGCCCAGCTGCTGAAAGGTAACTGAATAGCAACAGTTGTGATTGAGTATGTTACTGGATATAATACCATGTATCTCTTAATTTTGTTACAGGTGGAGACCATGGAGAGGCTTTTTAGAGGGTGCTCCCCATTTGTGTGATTTTATGCTTATGCACATCGAGGCCTGGAACACCAGTATCTAAATTGTATAAAACAGATAGGGTGTTATTCAGCTAATTTTTACTCTACAGTACACCCTTTGAAATTAATGAACATGACTAAGTTAGGCCCATTAATTTCAGTGGGTCTACCCTTAGCAAAACTTAGCTGAATACCAGCCCTCATGTACTGAAACCCTGTGTGAACCACGGTCCCTGCACTTGCTTGGGGTTGGATGAACATTACAGCACCAGGTGTTCCTAGTCCACTACAGTACTAAAGTTTGATCATTGCCTGCATAGGAACTCCATGGTTGGATTATATATCTTTTGGGTGACTTGCCATGCTCTGAAGTTCAGCAGGTGATGATCTAATCTCATACTGCATTTCTTAATTAGTCCAAATAAAACGTTCCCGATGTTGATCCTTTGTTTATTTTTAGCAACCTCTGAATTAGTTTAGCAAGTGGGTTAGTGCATTGTAGTTCTCTGTGAATTCTTTATTTTCCTGTTGTAATCCAAAGTCCTCAGCAACTCACTTTCGGTTTCCCTTTTTTATATTATTCCATTGAAGATCATTGCCAGAATCGTAGTAAAAATTTCACACAGTCAATTTTGTGATTAAACCATCACAATGGCAATAACAATACATTCTTTCAATCCCGCTTGCATTTCAAACATCAGTCTTTCGGGAGAGATTTGCTGAATAAAACAGCAAATATAAAATATATCAAAAGAGGATAATGGAGGCTCACCTCCCCCAACACACCGATCCGATCACAATGAAAGCCCTTCTTCAGGTCGAAACCTTGGCACTCAGAGGCTGATTCAATTACCAGAATACTTTATCCCTCCTAGTTCAGAGCATGCCTGTTAATTAAGTCCAAATTTCATCTTAAGAACAGGTGCCCTCCGCTCATAGCAACAGCTTTGGAGAGTTGCCAAAACACGCGGTGCATTGCCCCCTGCCCCCCCCCCACATTCCTTCAAGACAAGCGGCAGGAATTGGATGATCAGCAGGTGGAGCAGCCCCCCCAGCCCTGGGGATTTTTTGGAGGATAATTACTCCTATATTATCCTCAATTAGCTGCACAGAAAGGCTCCGCTGGAATGGGCACAGCCGTTCACCATGGCGGACAGACAGGCATTGAATATTTGGCTTTTTTGATTGTATTATAATTTGGAATGTTTTAATGTGGTTTTTATTGGATTGTTAAAATGGAAAATTTTATAAATATTTTTTTAAAAAGGAACTCCATGGTTGGAGATAGCTGAATTTTGTTGATTCACAAGTGCATCATGGGAAATGGGGAGAGGAAGGAAGAGAGAAGGGCTGTTTGGAATTTGGTGAAAATGTGGAGCTATGTTCAAAACCTGAACTATTCTGAATCTATTAGCTAGATGGGTAGCTTCCTACCAGCTCTCTTTGGCACTTTGCAGTTTGGTTGCAGAGATGTACTTGTGAGGGGCAGGAGTGTGCGTGCAGTTCTCATCTAGACACTGATCAGGTTAACACGAATCTCATCCTTTCTCTCTCACTATTGGATGCTTTTTCTCTTAATGAAATTGGGGTTTATTATAAGGGATACCTAATGTTGGTTTGGCATACTATCCAGTCATTTCAAGTAGTTGTCATCAGCCTCATCTTCCCTTTAATTCTGTCTGTATGCAAATCCTGCAGCTGAGAGATCAATTGGGTACCTGATTAACTTTATTAGGGGCCAAGTCCTACACTTCTGGGGAAAAATGGCTTGTTTTGCCTTAAGAGTGGTAATTTTAAGGAGAAAAGTTTGAGGGGATGATAAGTAACATTCAGGGGAGCAAACTTTTATCTGACAGAATGCCTTGTTTTAGTAATTATTTTACTGTATAATGTATTTTAGCTGTATAATGTATTTTGTCCTATGTATCTTGCTTTTTGTAATGGCTTAGGCTACACAAATAATATTCATAGCAAAATTAATATCTGCATAATTTAGAAAGTTTTTCTCCTCTGTACTCCTCCACCTCTCCCCTCTAAAAGAAATGAAGATGTTTTTAGACACCTTTACTAAAGGAGGAGGACAGCAAATGTATGAAAAAGGAAGTATCAAAAGAGGAGATGAAGGAATTAAAAACTTGAAGGTGGGAAAATCTCTGGCCCTGATGGATTCTCCGCATCCTTTTGCAAAGCATCTAAGGAACAAACAGTCCCACAGATGGCCACAATATTTTAGCTGGTACAGTGGTGCCTCGCAAGACGAAAAGAATCCGTTCTGTGATTCTCTTCGTCTAGCGGTTTTTTCGTCTTGCGAAGCAAGCCCATTGACGGATTAGTGCTATTAGCGGCTTTTAGCGGCTTATCGGATCAGCTGATAAGCGGCTTAGCGGCTAAGAAAAAGGGGGGGAGGGAAAAAAACCCGCAGGAACTCGCAAGACATTTTCGTCTTGCGAAGCAAGCCCATAGGAGATTCATTTTGCGAAGCACCTCCAAAACGGAAAACTCTTTCGTCTAGCGAGTTTTCCGTCTTGCGAGGCATTCGTCTTGCGGGGCACCACTGTAATTCACTTCCCACAACTTGGAAACTTTCAAGAACAGTAGTTATTCCCAAACCTCACCAACTGATCTTTTTGTTAAATCATAGAATTGTAGAGTTGGAAAGGATCTGGAGGGTCTTCTTTAAGAAAAAAAATCTGCATGTTCATGGTCAGTGGGGCTGTGTTTGATTTCAGTGGGGCTTTGCAGAAGCAGTGCAAGTCTCTCAGCTGTAAACCCAAAGTGAAGGAGTATTGGATTTGAAGGAGAGGTGCTTGTCATTAGTAGTAATAATGTTTGTTTGCTGATAAACATTTATAGGCTGCATTTTGTTAAAAATCCCAAAGGTAGCAAATATATTTGCAATTATATGTCTGTCTGTCTGTCTGTCTCTCTCTCACGCAATTTAACACAAAATCAAGTATCTGCAAAAGTAGTACATTCCTGATAATAGAAATCTGTTAAAAGCAGCTGTCATGAAAGAACAGATGATCCCAAAAGTTTTATGGAAGAGGGTTGCTTTGTACTGCTACCTAAATACCATCAGGAGAACTGAAGTGGGCGCTTTTATAATGTTGGTACCCTATCCTTTCCTTATGACAGATCTCATGACTGCAGAGGAGAAAGTGGCCCAGAAACTTTGCGACAGGGAACAGCAGCTGAATGCAAACCTCCAAAAGCTGCAGAAAATTGAAGATGAATTGCTCCAGGCAAATGAGAAGGCTGCTGAATTGAGGACCAACACCAAATATCCTTCCCCATCTGCATCTGGTGCCAAATCGAAACATCCCCTGGTTGGGGGGTCAATCCCTCAAACATTTCTCCCCTTTTAGAACATGCTACAGATCAGCCAAGGTTTGGTAACTTTTCTGTTTGAAGGTGTCACCCTGGCTCAGCAAGGCAGGGCATGGCTACTTGTGTTTAGCCAGCTGAGTGGATTTAACTTGATTTGTCTGAACTGATATACAGCTGTATTTTTAGTTGTATGTCCTTGCTAATTTCTGGTGAGTTATTCACTGTCTCTCCCCCAGAATTGTTGATTTCACCAAGCAAGGGGTAACAGCTGTTGTTTTGACGAGGGCAGGACTTCGCTTTACCTTTCCCCCATCCTTTCTTATGGGAAGGGACACTGGTAGAGTACCTCCTTTGAATATAGAAAGTCTCAATCCCTGGTAGCCTCACAAAAAGGACCTTCGATACTGGGGCTTAGGAAGACCTGCCCATGAGATCTCAGGGAGACGTTGCTTCTCAAAGTAGACACCATTGTGCTTGATGAAGCAACTCTTACTTACTCAGGAGTCTCGCTTTTTGAAATCAGATTTCTTAAAGTCGAGTGTGCATCTTAACTACCCTCAGCTTTCCCTTTCCTCTGTAGATGCTTATATATTTTGGGATGAACAAAATCAAGTCAAGAGACACTTTGCTGAAGGCACCTCAGCCTTGGATTGGGAAACCCGAGGTCTTCCATATGTTATTGGACTCTGACTCCCATCATCCCCAGCCAGCACAACCAATGGTTAGGGATGATGGGTGTTGTAGTCCAACAATATCTGAAGAACCATAGGTTCCCAATCCCTGGTACAGTCATACCTCGGGTTACAGACGCTTCAGGTTGCATTTTTTCGGGTTAGGGGCCGCCGGAACAGGTTACTTCCAGGTTTTGGCAGTCGCGCATGCGCAGAAGCACTAAATTGCCATTTGCGCATGCGCAGCAGCGCCGAATCGCAACGTGTGCAGACGCGCCGCTGCGGTTTGCGAATGTGCATCCTGCGTGGACCATGTTCGCAACCCGAGTGTCCACTGTAGTCCTAATTTTTCCCTCTTGTAAGTTAAGACAGAGGGAGAGAGGCTTATCCAGCTCAGCTGTCCACCACGTGAAGACCCTTTTGCGTCATTGTATTGTGTTATATTTCTAGTCTGCTCTTTTGTACAGGCAGTCAAGTAGATCAGAAAGTTTCATGGCACCTTGTTGCCCTTCTTCAGAGGACAAATAACTATTTCAGAGTAATTTGCCCTTGCTGAAATCAATAGCCCCTGTTGGGTTTGGGGGAACGCATCAGAGTTATTCTTCCTTAACTCACATCATACCGATTTAAGAAAAGAACTGGAGGCTTTGAAAGAAGAAATCAGGCAGAAAGAGAAGAATGCAGAGAACGATGCCATTGTGTCCAAATCGGCTATGTAAGTAGAGACCTCCCTCTGCTCCTTTTATTTAAGCCTAGTCTTGTGAATTGGTTATTGGAAAAGGTAGGTTATTGTATCACTTACCCTTTATTAAATGTTTCTTAAAAGTTGCCCAAGCCAGTGACAAGGACCTCTGCTTCTTTTCCCACTGAGTTAGAGGCAGAATGCTGCCAGCTGCAGTTTCAAGAACATTTTTAAGTACAAGAAGATTCCTGCTTGTATCCTGAGATGGAGTGATTGTGAGTGGTCTGTACAGAAGTGTTGGCCTGGCATCGTATCCCAGGTCCAGCTATAGATAGTGGCTCAATTCAGACATTTTGATCTCCAGTCTAATGCAACCATGGTTTATTGGACTGGGAATGAGGCATAAGCCTGTGTTTATTCTCTTTGTCCCTTCATGGCTTCTTCCTTGTCCCGTGACACTGAACTGGTTTAAGGGTTCTATGTAAACCGGAACCCAGTCTTGTTACATCTCCCTGAGGATTTTGGGTGATGAGCTCAGATAAAACTATCCACTTTTTAATGGCCAGTGGGTGCAATTGGGATATTTCCCCCTACCCACCCTTGAGTAGCCAAGGGACTGAGCCATGAATCAAGAAGTCCTCACATTGTACTTATTTACTTCACCAAACCTTTATTAGGCATTACAGCCCACATTGTATCTTGGCCTCTGCACCCTCCACTACTGGCAACCGAGGAGTAATTAGTGACTTACCTTACAGTGCTCTAAAGATGACAACCAGCCTAGGCTTATGACGTGCTTTGAACACTTGAAAGCGCTACTCTAAGTAGTATCGAGATCACACAGATAGGATTTTTATGTTCAAGGGGCTGTAGTATATATAATGGATCTCAGCCACAGGTGCCAGAGTAGGCAATGATCTGATCTGGGAAGCTTCATATGTTCAATTTTGTCTTACAGGTATATTGTGCACCTTTATTACCAGATCTGCTGTATTGACTGGGACTACTCCTGTGAGCCAACAATAGTCAAAGGAAGTATCCTTCCGCTGCAGGCAAATAGGGGTTCCTTGCAGGGAGGGGAGACATAATGGTTTTTTCCTTAACCCTTTTTGCCTTCAGTTCATTATGGGCCAGACATTGCTCAGCCTATCAATCTTGACAGCAGCCAACACTCCCGCAGCTTCATCTGCGACTACCTGTGGAACCTTGTGAGCACAGCCTGGTGAAGGAGATGACTCTTGATGTGAATGTACAGTGGCCTATACCTATTATAGGCGGTCAGTGTTTCTTTCCCTGTTGTAACGTATGTCAGAGCTGTAAATAGAGAGCAAGAAGAAATAAACTTTCGTACTAATCGCAAAAAGTTGCTTTATTTGTGTGAGAAGTGTAATTTAAAAACCAGTTCATTTCAAGCCAGTAAGTTTGATGGTAAAAACAAAAACAAAACCAATCGATGCAGGAAGCACCCTGGCCAAGTACTTCTCATGGGGTGGCAATAATTCAAAAGCAGCCAGGGCCCACCTGAAGTCTTTATAGGTCCTGTTCTATGTTTTCTTACCTTGCAGAACTATCAGCCACACAATAGCAAACAGTCTGCCCAGCTTTCTTCTTTTTGCAGCGTTCTGTCAAAATTTACCAGTTTGAATAGGCAGAGAGGGAACTTTAGAAAAATCGAGACTTGAATTTGATGTCAAACTGTCTGTTCAATAAACATTTCAAATAGGCAGGAATGCTCTATTTACAAGGTATTCCCAAGCGTTCCATGCAAAGGAGACGCCCACCCCCCAATAATTAGACTATTCCTTGCCAGATATCACTTGCCAGACATCTGGAAAGAAGGGCACTGTGAACATCAAGCTCTCTTCTGCAATTCTCATAGGCAGGTTCCTTTTTTAGACGACTCCCAATACAGTCATACCTCATGTTATGTTTGCTTCATGATACGTTTTTTCAGGTTGCGTCCTGGGATGACCTGGAAGTACCGGAAAGGGTTACTTCCGGGTATCGCCACTCGTGCAGAAGCGCTCAATCACGCTTAGTGCACAAGCGCCAAATCGCGCCGCGAACCTGCACAGATACGGCACTTTAGGTTGCAGGCTTTTCATGTTGCGAACGGGCCTCCGGAACGGATCCCGTTCGCAACCAGAGGTACCACTGTACTAGAATGAGGCAGGGTCAATCGTAAATCACCAGATACACTACCCTGATAAAAGCACAGAGCAGGGACAGTTCTTCACAGTCACTGCCCCTCATGGGTAGTTCAAATTCAGTTTTGAAGTTTTGCTCATCCTTGGCACTTTTCCTTGGTCCTGGCAGAACAGAAATTAGCACTAGGCATGTCTTAATACTGAATCTTCTCCCATTTGTTTTCTTTCCTCCATTTGAAAGGAACTGCACTCTCTTAGCAATGGCAGTTCTCATCGCCCTGTTTGCGGCATGGCTCCATGGTGACGGCCACCCCCACCCCACTCCGGCCTGATGTCATGTGGGTCACCTCGGTCCAAGTATCGGTGGTGGGGTCATAACATTCAACACTATCCAGGAAGGTGTGACCATCATAGCCACCTGCATGGGGAGAGAGCCAGCAATTAACACACACAAGAAAATCAAGCAACCATGTCCAACTAATCGCTCCCACCATGCCTGTGCATAGGTAAAAAAGTTAAAGGCCCCATGATGGTTAAGTCAAAGGCAACTGGGGTTGTGGTGCTCATCTTGCTTTCAGGCCGAGGGCGCTGGCGTTTGTCCACAGACAGCTTTCTGGGTCATGTGGCCAGCATGACTAAACCACTTCTGGCACAATGGGACACTGATGGAAGCTAGAGCGCACGGAAACACCGTTTACCTCCCCACCGCAGCGGTACCTATCTATCTGCTTGCACTGGCGTGCTTTCAAATTGCTGGGTTGGCAGAAGCTGGGACAGAGCAACGGGAGCTCACCCCGTTGTGGGGATTTGAACTGCTAACCTTCCGATCGGCAAGCCAAAGAGACCCAGTGGTTTAGACCACAGCGCCAGTAGACTTGTGTTAGTGCAATAGCTGCGACACCCCCACATTGGCTTGGGAGAACCCTAGGAACAGCATAGGAGAGATGATTTCATCAGGCAAGCTGATGGAGCAATCTGTTTAGCCCCACACTGAATTCCTCCCAGTGTCTTTACCCACCATACATATGATCATATTCTCCTTTAAAAATATAGATATGCTAAGGGGGATGGGGGCAAAAAAGAGCCATGCCAACCCTGCCTTCTGCAGCCTTTTGTCCTTTTGCCACCTCCCTCCCAGCAGAGAGCTACCCTGGCCAAGCTTACCCAAGACGTAGATCTTGCCCTGGTGCACAGTGACGCCTAGCGCACTCCGGCGGTGGCTCATGGGTGCCGCAAAGGACCAGGTGCCCGCCTCCACATCGTAACGCTCCACGCTGTTGAGTTGTAGTGTGCCATCAAAGCCCCCCATGGCATAAATGCAGTTATTGAGCGCACAAACCCCTGTGGGAGGAAGCAGCCGTGTTAAGGCAGACTAGCCTGACCCCGACTCATCCCATCGTATTCAGAGGCCCCACAGATATTTAGTGTCTCGTTTCAAGCAGTACGTGTGAAGTCTTTTGGCCTACCTAATGAAGCATAAGGCACTGTTTCCCAGAGTACCCCCCCCCCCATTTTTGCATGGCAATCAGCAATAAGGAGACCAAGACCTCGCTGACCTATCGCCAGTAGGAGATGGCTGCATTACTATTGCACAGGCCTATGCACCAGGAGGGCTGGCCCATCAGCAAAACAAATGGGCCTGTGAGTGCTATGCGACTGACTCATCTGCGCTGCAGCTGCACTTCAGCCTCTAGCCTGGGGTGGGGCACCAGATGTTTTTAGACTACAAGGCCCCTTGTCCTCAACCATTCACTATGCTGGCTGGAACATGGCAGCTGGAGTCCGGCATCAGCTGGCAGGCCACAGGTTTCTCCACCCGAGCTTTAGCTCATCACTGGGAGCTGCTGCCAGGACCATATAACCTAAAGGACCTACATTGGCTCCCAGTACATTTCCGAGCACACAATTCAAAGTGTTGGTCCTGACCTTGAAAGCCCTAAATGGCCTCAGCCCTATATACTGGATGGAATGTCTCCAACCCCATCGCTCAGGCCAGAAACGGGTCCAGCGAGGGCCTTCTGGTGATCCCCTCGCTGTGAGGCTACAGGGAAGTAGGCACAGGGCCTTCTCCGTAATGGCACCCTCCCTGTGGAACTCCCTCCCATCAGATGTCAAGGAGATTAAGAACTAAACAACTTTTCAAAGACATCTGAAGGCAGCCCTGCAGAGGGAAGTTTTTGATGTTTGATTTTGTTTTTAATATTTTGTAGGGAGCTGCCCAGAGTAGCCGGGACAACTCAGTTAGATGGATGGCCTAATAATAGTAGTACAGTGGTGCCTTGCAAGACGAAATTAATCTCTTCGTCTTGCGGTTTTTTCGTCTTGCGAAGCACGGCTATTAGCGGCTTAGCGGCTTTTAGCGGCTATTAACGGCTTAGCAGCTTTAAGAAAAAGGAAACAAACTCGCAAGACGTTTCGTCTTGCGAAGCAAGCCCATAGGGAAATTCATCTTGCGGAACGACTCAAAAAACGGAAAACTCTTTCATCTTGCGCGTTTTTCGTCTTGCGAGGCATTCGTTTTGCGAGGTACCACTGTAGTAGTAATAGTAATAATAATAATAATGATGATGATGATGATGATGATGATGATAATAATAATAATACCACCATTACTACTAACACCATTGTCAATCTAGGATGCCCATTCAATATAAGAACAGTTGGGAAATTCAGAGAGTAAAACCAAATCTGATCCCTCGACCCAGGCAGCACCCAAGGCCAGATGAGAGCAAAGGGAGCGCACCTCCAATCTCGGCGCAACCAGCAGAGAAAAGACAGCCTTGGTGAAGGTTCTGGGACACAGGAACCCAGTTCCTTTCCATCGCCCCACTTACCTGCTCCACTCCGGATGGTATTCATTGGGGCAATCATCTCCCACGTGTCCCGCTCAGGGTAATAGCACTCCACTGAACTGTGGCGGCAATTGCCATCAAAGCCCCCCACCGCGTACAAGAGACGGTTCAGCACAGCCACCCCGACACCAATGCGACGGGTGAGCATGGGCGCCACTAACTGCCACTCGTCCCGCTCTGGCTCGTACCTGGAGGAAGAGAGGGGAGGAGACGCCTCAGGGCATGTCGACCATGTGTGCGCATGAGCAAGGGGCTCAGGCTAACACAGAGTTAAGCAACTGCAGGGAGGAGGGCACCAAATCTTGGCTCCTGTATCCAGAGGTGCTTGCGGGAGGGAGGGGCAGCTGCAAAAGACAGGACATGCTTGCAGTCCATGTTGGGGGACGAAGCCCTGGCCCCCCCAGCACTTCCACAAAGCAATCACTCCATAGAACTAGCTGCTGGCCAGGAAAGGCTGCATTTCACACCTGTTCAGCTTCAAATAAGCAGCTGCCACCACCATCTTGTTCCTAGGGCCTCCTCCAAAAGGTCACAGTCAAACAACAGCAGACGAGCAGAGCCCCTGTGTAGCCAAAAGGTCTCCCCAAAACTCAAGGGAAGATTGTTAACAGTCAGCACAGAACTAGATATCTGTCTTCCATCTGAAGAGAAGATCGAAACCCTCCTGGTTTCAAAGGAGCAAGGAAATAACTGAAAGGCAAATTTCTGTCTCTGGACAATTCACCAGTGGCCTCTCTGCTGACACCACCTCCTTTTTCAGGGGTGTCTGAACAGCCTTAGTCTCTAGAAACCTGCACTCCACACACCGCCACCCCTCCCTCTGGAAAGTTGCAAGGTCCTACTTTAAAAGTCATAGCCAAGGCTGGCTGTGTCTCTGGCAGCCATGCTCAAAACTTGGGTTTTAGAGCACATTCTGTTTTTTTCTTTTTTGAAAAGGCAAGGATCATTGGCCGAGTGACCAACCTGGGTGAGGCACGGTGCAGAAAGAGCGACAGGAAACAAGTGAATTTTGCTCCTGACTCAGAGGGGAACCACCTGCAGCCTGTTTACTGTCCTCTGACCTCCATGCTGTCTGAAATAGGACAATCAAAATGGCCGCTATTTCCTCACTCTTGGCTATCTCATGTCGGTTCCCCGATGCCTCAGATCGAGGGAAGTAGGTTTGCAGGTACTTTCTTCCAGGGGTCAGGGCAGGGTGCCAGGGCTTCCTTTGTGGTTCTTTCAGTTATCAGCAATTCTGAAGCCAAGCCGCTTCCTGCCCCCCCCCCAAAAAAAAACCCTTCCTGCTGACTTTTCTTCACTTGCAGGCACCTGGGAGAAAAAGAGCACCCAGGCAACCCTGTTGCCTTTGCAATGAGGTCATCAAATTGCCATCAGCTTTGAGTTGTGCATGCTGCTGGCACAGACAGTAGCCTCCTGAGAAACCAAGGGCCCTTGCCACCCACCCAGTACCTGTGCAGGGGAGAGTCCCACAGGGTCGTGCCAGATGGGCAGACGCCCCAGACTAGCGATGGGGGACCTTCGTACGTCCAGACATTGATGGACTACAATCACCCTCATCCATGACCACTGGCTACTGCTGGTTGGGAGTCCAGCAACGTATGAGGGACCACAGAGCTCCCCATCCCTCCCTAGACTCAGCCCCCTTTCCCATCTGGGTCATATTCATGGGCGTAGCCAGGATTTTTGTTAGGAAGAGGCAGAACTTGGTTGGGGGGCAGAACCAGCGTGATTGGTCAGTTAAGCATTTCTATTGTTTTACTTGATCTAGGGGGGAAAGCTACCCTCCTCCGGCTGCGCCCATGGCTATATTTCCTTAAAGGATAATCTGTAGGGAGCCACATGCCAGTGGTGGGTGGGGCCAAAACCAGGCGTAAGCAGGGCCTGCACAAAAGCTGGGTCCTTTCTTTTCAACATCACCTTCCCTTTCCCTCCCTCTCTCCACCAGGCTGCCCAAGGAGGGGCAGATCACTCTTGCTAGGGGTCTGAACTGACTGCCTTCCCATTCCTGCAATCTTCTCTCCCTTTCAGCTCCTCCCTATCCCTCCCAAGCGTATCTGTCCCTTTCCAAAAGTGCCGGGGGCAGAAGGTGCCCAATTTAAAAAGCACCAAAGGTAAAGCCACAGCGACCAAGGAAGAAGCAGGAACACACACACACACACACACACACACACACACACACACACACAGCCCAGCTGTGATTGTTCCTCTGCAGCCTTGGATTTGCTGCTCTGGAGCAAAGCACCGTATTTTTCGCTCTGTAAGACGCACCCAACCATAAGACACACCTAGACTTAGAGGAGGAGGACAAGAAAAATATTCTCTCCCTCTCTGCGCAGAGCCCCTTCAGCGAAGCGGCAGGAGAAAGGGAGCCCCTTCCATTTCTCCTCCCGCTTTGCTGAAGGGGCGCTGCACAGAGAGGGAAAGCTGCGCAGCACCTCTCCAGCGAAGCGAAGCCAGGAGAGCAAGAGGGATCAGTGCGCACCGATCCCTCTTGCTCTCCTGGCTTCAGGGATAGTTGCCCGAAGCCTCCGGAGCGCAGCGGGAGTGCTCCTGCTGCGCTTTCACGCTGCTTTCGCTGAAGCCATGGAGCCTGCATTCACTCCATAAGACACACACACATCCCCCCTTACTTTTTAAGAGGGGAAAAGTGTGTCTTATAGAGCGAAAAATACGGTACTCTTGCAGGGTCCTGTTTCGCACCCAGCCCTTACCTCTCCACGCTGTTGTGATGGTTGCTCCCGAAAGAGCCGCCCACCGCGTAGATCATGCCATCAATCACCCCCACGCCAATCCGGTTACGTGCCACGCTCATAGGAGTGCAAGGAGACCACTGGTTCGTCATGGGGTTATAGCAGTCAATGGCGCTGGAGTCCATGTTGCCGTCGTGGGAGTTGTTCCTCCCACCCACCGCGTAGAAGAGTCCGCTCACCACGCAGCTGGCCAGGCCGCTACGGGGCACCTCCAGGTCAGCCAGTCGAATCCAGGAGCCGTCGCAAGGGTTGTAGGCCTCCAGGTAACTGAGGGACCGGTGGTAGTAGCCGCCCGCCGTGTAGATGAGCTGCCCCACTTTGGGCGCCCGGCAAGACACATCCTTGGTGGGCTTGTGCAGGGTGAGGTCCTGGAAGATCTTAGCCAGGTAGTCCTTGCAGCGCGAGTCCGACTTGAGGATCTCGCACTTCTGCAGCTGCATCTGGAGGAAGTGAGGGGTGAGCGAGTGGCATCGCACGGCCTTGAGCAGCGCCTGGACGTAGAGCCGCCTGTTCTCGCAGTCGTACTTCACCCAGTTGATGCAGGCGTGGAAGACTTCCGACTCGCAACGCACGTTCAGCTCGTCCCTGCTGATCAGCGTCACCAGCTGGCAATGCGAGAGGTTGAAGAATTCATCCTGCTTGGAAACCTGCGGGGGGGGGGGGGGCGCAGAGGGAGACACAGGACATGAGAGCAAAACTCTGCAGGAGACGTTTTGCAGATTCGCTAGAGCCCTTCAACACACGACACTTTCCTTGACCGCTCTGCAACGGGGAGCAAAGTGCCTTCTGGTGCTGTGGTGAGACCACAATGAGTGGTGCAGGAGAAGACCAAGTTTAGAGCACCCTTCTCTCTCTCCTCTCCACCCCCAGCCAAATAAAAGAGTTCTGGGGTGGGGTGGTGGGGCATGAGATTTCTGAAGCTCTCAGATGAGCGAGAGTTTGCATGAGAGATTACTGTATTTTTCGCTCCATAAGACGCACTTTTTTCCTCCTAAAAAGTAAGGGGAAATATCTGTGCATCTTATGAATCAAATGCGTGGTCTCTGGAGCCGAATTGCCCAGGGGCGAAAAGCAGATAATGCTTTTTTTTAAAAAAATAAAGAGGGAAGGGGGTGTTGAAATGAAGCTGCTGAGCAGCTGATCGGCTAGCGATTAGGAGGAAGATAAGATAAGGCTGTGGGTAAAGGAGGCTGCCAGGGGAGGGGGGGATGTAAAGAAGCAAACTTGCAAGGAGAGGAGACAGGAAGACTAAAGCAACGAGGAGAGAAATTAGAAGAAAAGGAGGAGCAAAAATCTGCTTCAGCTAAGGAAAAAACTCTAAAGGCAAACAAGAGGGAAGGGGGTGTTGCGATGAAGCCACAGAGCAGCTGATCGGCAAGCAATCAGGAGGGAGATAAGGGACGCTAGCGATAAAGGAGGCTGCCTGGGAGGGGGAGGTAAAAGCACATGGATCCTCAGGATTTTTGCACTGGGTCACCCCAAATTCACCATCAGATCACATAGCATGTCCATGGCTACAGCCTGCACCAAAAAAACCACGCATCCACTGTTGTGTGGGGCCGCAGTGGCGCAAAGACGTGGTTACAAAGCACGGATCCACATGGATTCTCAGGATTTTTGCATTGGGCTACCCCAACCTACCATCAAATCACATATCATGTCTGTGGCCACAGAATGAACCACAAAAATCAAACATCCACTGTTTCGTTCAGAATATTTATTTTCTTGTTTTCCTCCTCTAAAATCTAGGTGTGTCTTATGGTCAGGTGCGTATGATGGAGCAAAAAATATGGTATGTTACAAAGCTCCTTGGCTGCTGGCGGTGGCTTTATGGAACTAGCCGTTGTTCCAAGGCCTCTTGATACTGGAGTTGCTAAAAGGACTGCAAGACCATTCCTAGGAAGTGAAGGAGCAGATCCTACCATTACTGACCACTCTGCTGGGCCATCTGCCTGAGAGAACTCTTGGAAGGCAATGGTGAAGCTGTTGCAGTCTTTGCTGTATCACTGCTTGAGCTGAGTCACCACGATGGCACATCAGTACATTTGCCAGCATCACTTACTGCGTTGGGTGGCTGCTCCCAAGCGCATCAGATGAATGCTGAGGAGTAAATTAGATTCAGCCTGCAAGGAGTAAGACTCCCCCAACTTTTTTAATTTGGTGGGAATTCACTTTCCAAAACCAGGGACCAGGAGGACCATAAGCAGAATCTGAAAAATGTACAGAGACTTTTGGCATATTTTCTTGGATTGTTTACATCTGAGAAACCAGCCCATCTCTGACACGGCTCTTCTTTTATTTGGATTTTAATCAAGTACTTCTTTCACCTTTCAGGTGTGTGAGAGATGGAAAGTTTCTTATATTTGATCCCAGACATAAGAAACCAAGGACCCACATTTCCTGGCTGGCAGCTTAAGTCAGCAACGAAGATTTTAACTCCCCAGTCCTTGCGTCTGTTAGAAGGGTTACAAGTTGGGCTGTTGGAAGGTGGTTTCTATGAACTCAGGCCTCATAGTGGAAATGCATATGCTAGAAACAGTAGCATAAATGCTTACACCTATTTAACAACACACTTTTGGGTTATCCTAGGCACAGAGGTGTTCCATCTTCATCACATCTACAAGACCAGTAGTACAGAAATGTTTCTGTACAGTCTTTATATTCTTTAAGGTAAAGGTAAAGGTAAAGGGACCCCTGACCATTAGGTCCAGTCATGACCGACTCTGGGGTTGTGGCACTCATCTCGCTTTTTTGGCCGAGGGAGCCGGCGTACAGCTTCCGGGTCATGTGGCCAGCATGACTAAGCCGCTTTGGTGAACCAGAGCAGCGCACGGAAACACCGTTTACCTTCCCGCTGGAGCGGTACCTATTTATCTACTTGCGCTTTGATGTGCTTTTGAACTGCTATTTCTCCTTACTTCCCTTTTCTGTTGAGCCAGGCTTTGGCCTCTCAGTTACGAGACCCTGTTGTCACAAACAAGAACATAGTGCAGCCCCACATTTCCACACCAAGGTTGGAAAACAGGCAGATTTTCAGCTTCTCACAAGTTTAAGGAGTCTGAAAGGAGACTCCCTAGTGCTGTAGAGCTGGAATATGACAGCGTGGAGGCACTGCTTGGCAAATTTCAAGGGCATGGGGAGTGTTCCTCCATGAAGAGGAGTAGCAGACTACAGTTGTACCTCGGGTTAAGTACGTTCTGGAGGTCCGTTCTTAACCTGAGACTATTCTTAACCTGAAGCACCACTTTAGCTAACGGGGCCTCCTGCTGCCGCCGGGCTGCCAGAGCACGATTTCTGTTCTCATCCTGAAGCAAAGTTCTTAACCCGAGGTACTATTTCTGGGTTAGTGGTGTCTGTAAACTGAAGTGTATGTAACCTGAAGCATATGTAACCTGAGGTACCACTGTACATGACGGGAGCAGCAGCGGCAGCAGTTCTCTCGTGCGACCAGACATTCCCCCCACCCAGACCATTCCACCCTGATGCTGAAAAGGCCTGCCCTCTGTGCTCCCCCCCCCCACCTCTGCATGGGCACTCACCTCCCCAAAATTCATGTAGATGTACTCCCGCGCCCGCTGATGCAGCTCGGTACAGCCAATCTGCTCAGCGAAGTTGGCGATGCCAATGGCATTGCTGGGGTCCAGCTGCTGGGCCAAGAAGGTGCAGCAGGCTTTGACCACGCTGTCGATCTGGTACATGACGGCCCCGTTCATGACATGCAGGACGCACTTCTCGCCCACCGAGATGGAGGCCGTGTAGGCAAACTCGATGAGCCTCTCCATCACTTTGGGGTGGACGCCCTCGATGGGCACAATCTCCATGCCCTGCTCCCGTAGTCCCATGGTGAACATGGCCTTGAAGACGGGGCTGGAGGAGGCAAGCACTACCTTGTGGGCCTGGAAGTCGGCCGGGGGCATGTTCTTGTACTTGACCCGCAAGGTGACATCGCAGAGCTGCTGGCTCAAGCGCAGCTGATTCATTATGCTGAAGGCTTGCTTGGTGTGGTCCTCCAGCGTGTAGCTGAAGGTGTGGTTGCCATTGTGCGAGGGAGTCACCTCCGCCTTGCACTCTGGGGAGTACATCACAGTTGCAGCCGCACGCTCATCGCACGAAGGAACAGAGGAAGAAGCAGTGGTGGCGCAAGCGGCCAGGCAGCTGTCTACAGGGCCCCTGCAAGCAGCCAGATCTCTGCACCTGCACAAAGGACAGAGAAGCCGAGAGGTCTGGTTAGGTGAGGTGTTGTGCCACAAGGAACATCTCCCCCTTTAGGTGTCCATCCACTTCTGCCTCAGCCCTTTTGGTTTCGGCAAAGGAAAGCCCCAAGTATGAGGAAGCTTTTTCGTTTAGGAAAAATATAGGTGAGTCAAAGAGAGGGTAGGATGATAGAGGAAAGTAGATAAAGAGTTTTCCTCCACCTCATAGAATACTAAAAACCCCAAGAACACCCAATGCAGCTGAATCAAAGGAAAGGAAGCAATTCCTTCACACATTCCTTTTACTTCATGTTTTAATGTGTTGCAAACCACTTTGAGATTTTTTCTTTGAAATATAAAGATGAAATGAAATGAATAATAATAAAAAATCCACTCCAAAAAAGGCACCTAGACATTCTGTTGTGGTAGCCATAACCTAGGTTTAAGGTGTCATTTGGCAATTAGCTTATATATCTGAGTTTCTAACACTGGATTTCAGCGATCGAAAAGCAGCTTCAAAACAAAGATCTCAACACAGGGCACAGGAGTATCTCTCACTCGGAGCTCCATATCCAAAGTCCTCCTTTGACAGAGAAGGACGTCCTATGCAGCTCTCATATGATTCTCTCGGATTAGCAAGACATATGGACCCCCTTCGCTTCTCCAGGAGACCCATGCCAGAGGCTAACTGAAGCTCATGCATATTCCTCGTGCCCTCTATCTAAGGACACCATTCTGAGTGTTTTTTCTCTGTTCCGTCATTCAGTGTTTAATCTCTTACAAATACTAATGTTATTAATACATGGAGGAGAATGTGCTCACGTTAAGAATGCACTCTCTAGAGGACACAAATGTAAGGGTCCCTGAACAGCCAACCTCAAATTGTGAGTTACCCAGCAGTATAGATATAGCTTCCACACCAAGGCAAACACTGTGTGCTGTGCCCCCCTGCCCCAAATCTTGTCATCTTCATCATCACTTCTTGCTACAGATATAGCTCCCCCCAGTTTCAAAGAGCTTTGCGCGCAGCAAACTTGTAACAGCCTTGTGAGGTGTGCCTTTCTTATTAGCTCAAGATTGCAGAGGGCCGGAGGAGGGGGCGCAGAAACTAAGGCCAGGGGAGGGTGGTTTGGCTACAGTGCTCACATTCAGGTACCCTCAGGAATCTGCCATGGGTCCTTGTGCACCAGCAGGACTGGCTGCTGATGCTGGACCTGGGACCCCCGTTCAGGCAACAGACAACCAGTTCTATTATACGCAGTGCCCCCTGACCTCACACAGCTCTGGGGTGCTGTAGTGATGTTGGGAAATCTTAGCAGGTTAAAACTTTGGCTCATGCAAGAGAAGAGCATTATGGGAGAGCCAAAGAAGCCATAGAATGCTGGGAATCAATATCTAGGTCTAATCGCAGACTTTCTGTCTTTAAAAGTGTGAACTGGTCATCTCCTTCCTACAGGAAAGAGTTTTTCTAGCTGATTTGTGGTTCTTGACACCTGGCTGTCTGGGAGGCAGATTCAGAGTGACAGGATTATCTGGCTAACTCAAAGAATCGGGTTTGTCTTTGGGAATGCTTTAATCTTCAAGGCCTTTTGATAAACAGGATTCAGCTGTCAAGTCTCCTAACAAGCCTGAGTTATTGTTCCTCCATGTAACCATTGGCAAATTGTTAATTAATCTAAGGGACTGATTGGTTCCTAAGTTTTGAATCCACATGGGTTCAAGAGGGATAAAACCTTAGGAAACTAACTTGCAATTCACAGACCCTTTGGCAGCCCACCTCGCCTGGCACACCACCTCGCCATGAGGAGGGCCTGTCCTGATGCGCAGAGGTGCGGAATCAGCCAAGAACTACTTTGAAACTATTATGCTTGCACTTCTGTTCTTGTTGTGAGTACAGTGGTGCCTCGCAAGACAAAAAGAATCCGTTCTGTGATTCTCTTCGTCTCGCGCTTTTTCGTCTTGCGAAGCAAGCCCATTGAAGGATTAGCGGATTAGCGCTATTAGCGCCTTTTAGTGGCTTATCTGCTGATCGGATCAGCCGATAAGCGGCTTAGCGGCTTAGAAAAAGGGGGGGAGGGAAAAACCAGCAGGAACTCGCAAGACATTGTCGTCTTGCGAAGCAAGCCCATAGGAAATTCGTTTTGCGAAGCACCTCCAAAACAGAAAACTCTTTCGTCTAGCGAGTTTTCTGTCTTGCGAGGCATTCGTCTTGCGGGACACCACTGTATAGTTAGTCATATTAAACAATGTTTTTATTTTCTGTTTGGGATTTGTAAGAGATGTGCCAACTTTTATGTTCTGCAAAACCTTTCTTTTTAATAAATTTGGAAAAAGGATTTTTTTTCTGCCTTTGTCTTTTGTGTCTTTCTGCTGGGGAAGCTGAAATAGTGCCTCCTCCACTTAGTTGCCTATCAGAGCCTGTTGGATTTCTGCCTGTGTCACTGAAGTGGCATAGGGTGGGGCAGTCCGGTAAAGACTGAAGAGTAATCTTTCTCCTTGGGTTACTTTTTGGGACTGTCCTGGAAACAGGGAGGTGGTGGCAGCAAACCACTGTTCTGTTTTATGTTTTGAAAAAGCTTTCACGTGCCTGTCTCTCTTCCTGCCGGGTCCTGACGGATTTGGAGGACGTGTTGGATAGGTGCAAAGCGCGCATGAATGCTACAGGTGCTGTCAGGAGTTAAGAAATTGAGATGCATCCATCCACCTGTTCCCCCCTCCAAACTGACTGATTCATTCATTTCCCCTGTGGGAAATAAACAGGGCAGACAACTTGCGGTCCTGCTGCTCCCACTAGATGACGTCACCAGCAGGACCTGGCAGGAAATCATTCCTTGAACTTCCCTCAGCCACCCACACATCACTCCAGGTCAGGGTGGTTCAACATGTGGCCCTCAATTCCTTTTTTGATGGCCCTCAGCAACATCTGACCGCCCCCTGCCCTCACACTGCCTTCCCAAAGCCTGGCACCCTGCTTAACTGGCAGGGCGAGGGCGGGCGTCAAATTTTGGCCTCGCTTCTCACCTACCCCTCTGCAACAAGGCAGTGTGCAGCCTTTGGGTTGCATGTCAAAGTACTCTTGTGGCCCACGTGGTACAAAAAGTTGGGCCGCCCTTCTCCAGGTTATCAAGAGGCCCCTCTTAAGCTGGGAAGGCAAACACCACGAGACCAACATCACCCAGGCTGAGAGGATCAGAAGCACTCTCTGTCCCAACTTAAGCAAACAAAGGGTTGGCCACTTGGGGCATTTTGCAAAGGTGGTGCCTGCAAATCACTCAATCTCTCTGCTGCCCTTCTTGAAAGGAAGGGGCCTACGAAGGGCAAGATGGAGTCGCAACCTTATCTTCTGCTTCCTGCTCCATCCACTACAGAGTCACTTGAAGCAAGGGATGCAGAATGCCTCAGAAGAGGGCATGAAAAACAGAAACAAGTCAGAAGGGTGGGGCGGGAATGTGCAAAAGGATCTTACTAAGTGCCAGAAAATCTGGTAGAAAGTATGTTGGAGAATAACAAGGCGAGAAGTCCAGGACCGGCAGACACCACCGAAATCCCACACTGTACTGGGAACTGTGGGAGGAGTTCCTCCACAAGTGGGGCAGGAGAACTCCTGAATCCTAAGGCCCTTGAAGCCACCAGACTGAGCTCTTGTTACATTCGATGCAAAACAAGAGCCGTGAAAAAATTCAAAGGCCGCTGAGAAATCTAAAGTTCGTGTGACTCCAAAATCCAAATTTTAAAATTTCCAAAAATAAACACCTGGTTTTGAGAGGAACGCCAGCAATCAACATTTCGGTAGGGTTGCCATAACTGGAAGAGGGAAAAAGAAGACGGCCCAAGCTGCTGCCAGCCTGAGCCAGGGAAAGACGTGCGCGGGGCTGCTGCCATGCCTGCAAGCCTCTTTCCCCGGCTCAGGCTGGCAGTGGCTGTGGCGTGCAGAGGAGTCTGATCTTGAGCTGCACGAGCCAAAATGACACCCACCCCCTGGAAACCTGGACATTTCCTTTAAAATGTTGGCCCCCCAAAACATTTAGGTCCTAAAAATATACCCTTCAAATATCAAAAGGCAGAATAAAGAGATGTGACTTCAGTATCCTCTGGAAGCTGTAGTGGAGCTACCAGACACACCTCTGTGGGGAGTTCCAGAATCTCGGGGAAGTCACAGAAAATGGGGTTACTGGGCTGTTCTTGCTTTTATTTTTGTTATGTATTTTGTGCTTTTTATATTGTGATTTTGTGTTGTGAACTGCCCTGAGATCTGCAGGTATACATACAGCTGTATACAGTGGTACCTCTGGTTATGTACTTAACCTGAAAGCGTTCTTAACCTGAGGTACCACTTTAGCTAATGGGGCCTTCCGCTGCCGCCAGTGTGCGATTTCTGTTCTCATCCTGAGGTAAAGTTCTTAACCTGAGGTACTACTTCCGGGTTAGCGGAGTCTGTAACCAGAAGTGTTTGTAAGCCAAGGTGTTTGTATCCCAAGGTACCACTGTATAAATGATGATGATAATGATAATGATAATGATAATGATAATGATAATAGGAGGTCCTCTCCTGGGCCAGCAGCAACTGCACACTTCTGCGGGCAGAGGAACTACCAAGAGGGACCCCTCTGCTGATATATATAAATAACATGAAACATTAGAAACAACAAATAACGGGTATTGGTCAAAATCATCTGCTGACCTTAAGATCCAAGAGGGTCTGCAGGGAAGATCCTGGACTGTTTAAGGCATTAAACACCAACACAAGCACCTTGGATTGGGCCCAGAAGCAAATTGTCAACCTATGCAACTTTTTAAAACAGGAGTTACAGTGGTACCTCGGGATGTGAACGGGATCCGTTCCAGAGCCCCGTTCGCATCCTGAAGCGAACATAACAAGCAACGGTGCGTCTGTGCGTTTTGTAACTTCCGCGCATGCACGTGACGTCATTTTGAGCGTCTGCGCATGCGGCAAAACCCAGAAGTAACGCACTCCATTACTTCCAGGTTGCTGCGGAGCACAACTTGAACGTGCTCAACCCGAAGCACATTCAACCCGGGGTATGACTGTATATGCGATCTAAATGGAACCCCCACCAATAACCAGACTGCTGCATTTTGAACCGACCGAAGTTTCCAAGTCATCTGAATCCAGTCTAGAGTAGATTCAAGTAATTCGCTTTCTCCTGAAGCTGAACTGCCACCACTTTCTCAACCACCTCGCTCAAAAAGGGGGGGGGGGTAATTGCCACTGGGTGATAGTTGTTTTAACCCTTCTGGGTCAAGGGGGGTCTGCTTAAGAAGGGGGCACACCAACACCTCCTTTCCCTCTAGTGAAGCATCAACCACTCCCAGCCAACCCCCTGCGGCTAGTTTTAAGAAGCCAAGATGACCAAGGGCCAATGCTGCTATAATCTAAACTGATCAAGTATAGATGAACACAGTGCTCTAGACATCTTCATGGGACTTGGCATCCAAGTCTATCCAAAACTAAGCAATATTGTCCTTAAAGTGTCTTGCAAGTTGTTACTGCAAACCTCTGAAGGTGTCAGAGGTACACTTTCTCGGCCAGGTGACAAAAGCCCATTCACCACTTGGAAAAGCTCTGCCAGAAAACTACCTGCGGGCACATCTCTCGCATCTTTTCAGCCCATCAAATGTGCTTGGAGGGCTCTAAGAAACTGCAGACTATCAAGGACTCTCAGCATCAGAGGTACAGAAATCACACTGGGCAAGGAAGAGCAGCAGCTGCGTAGAAGTAGGGACTCAAATGTTCTCCCAGCCTTACTCTAATTCTGATGGCTTTTGATTCTAGTAAAAATAATGTCAGAGGGGTACTAACTTTTGCAGGCTTATTCACGAAGACACATCACAGCTTCAAACTTTGATTCAGTAATTAAGCAACTAAAGCCTTACTTACTCAGGGCCAGTTTGAATACAGTAAGGCTATGAGTTAAGACCACCTTTTTATGTTTGTTTCTCCTTTGAGGTTCTAATGTATTACCTTGATGAAAGAAGAAAATGGAAGTGTGACAGGTGTTCTTTGCTCTGCGAAAGGAGTGGTTTCTCTTGTTTATTCAGTAAAACAACAGTGCCCTCGGTATTTCACAAATGCAACAGTATGGAGGGCTTTGTCTATAAGCAAGTGAGAGACCCAAGGTTTCAGATCTTTTGCTGCTATTAGGAAGGAATGAAAGATGCTCCTATCACAGAGGCCTGAAAAGTCAGGAACTAAGCTGGGCAACTTGGAAGATGTGGATACCAGTATCTCCCAATGGGGTCTTCCATGTTCATTTATTTAGGATTTTACTCTCAGGGGTGGGGAACAATTCAAAGTGTTGGTGCTGACCTTTAAACCCCTAAATGGCCTCGGCCCAGTATACCTGAAGGAGCGTCTCCACCCCAGTCCTTCACTGAAGTCCAGCTCTGAGGGTCTTCTGGCAGTTCCCTCACTGCGAGAAGTGAGGTTACAGGGAACGAGGCAGAGGGCATTCTCGGTGGTGGCGCCCGCCCTGTGGAACGCCCTCCCACCAGATGTCAAGGAAAGAAGCAACTATCCGACTTTTAGAAGACATCTGAAGGCAGCCCTGTTTAGGGAAGTTTTTAATGTTTGATGTTTTATTGTATTTTTTATATTTTGTTGGAAGCTGCCCAGAGTGGCTGGGGAAACCCAGCCAGATGGGTGGGGTAATAATAATAATAATAATAATAATAATAATAATAATAATAATAATAAGTGTGGGGAAACAGCCTATAAGTGATTTAAGTAACTATCTTTAACTTTAAGTCAAGTAAAAGGCAGGTACAGTGGTACCCCGGGTTAAGAACTTAATTCGTTCTGGAGGTCCATTCTTAACCTGAAACTGTTCTTAACCTGAAGCACCACTTTAGCTAATGGGGCCTCCCGCTGCCGCATGATTTCTGTTCTCATCCTGAAGCAAAGTTCTTAACCCGAGGTACTATTTCTGGGTTAGCGGAGTCTGTAACCTGAAGCATCTGTAACCCGAGGTACCACTGTACAGTCATACCTCATGTTATGTTTGCTTCATGATACGTTTTTTCAGGTTGCGTCCCGCGGTGACCCGGAAGTACCGGAAAGGGTTACTTCCAGGTTTCGCCACCCGCGCATGCGGCCAAATTGCGCCATGCACCTGCGCAGATACGGCGCTTCAGGTGGCGGGCTTTTCATGTTGCGAACGGGCCTCCGGAACGGATCCTGTTGGCAATCAGAGGTACCACTGTACTTAGTTTACAACAAATTCTTATAAAACCCACTGACCACTTTTTCCTTTCAAGCCTCAGTGGGCAGCAAGTGTTGGGGGGGGGGCACGGCATGTAGGTACAGGAGAGGAAGAGGGGGGTTTGTGTGCTGGCTTCATTGAGGTTGGCAAAGGCCTACCACTATCCTTCTGCCAGGGAACTGCAGCCCAGTTCTATGTACACATTCAGCAGTTTCTTCCACATGCCACAAGCCTACTCGAGAGTAAAAACTTAGGCTCGAGTGCCCAGATTTCCCCAATTAATTTCTGAGACACACAAGGGGAGACTCTGCCCCTCCTCCCTGCAGGCCATGCTGTCTGGGGAGATGGAGTCTGTCGACAACATCTGGAGCTGACCCCTTACAACCTGAGACGCGTATGTCCTGGATGCACCTCCAGGATCCTGCACCCCAAGCCAGATCTCTTGATGACATCACCAGGGATCCCGGGCCATGCCCATCACACGGGACACCCTTCAAAATACTGCCATTCCAGATGGCCCGATTGAAATCGCTTCCGCAGCCAGTTGTGCCCGACCCTAACTTTCTCCCTTCCCCGCCCCTCCTCTTACAACCCCACAGGGAAAGAGGCGCCTCCCCATAGCCAGCCACCCGCTCCAGCTCGCCTACCTGCCCCATAACAAAGGCACAAAACTCTGGCCGGGATGCAAAACCACCTCCCAAGTCGACGAAGGCAGAGCCCCCTCCCGCCCCTGCGCTTTCCTCCTCGGGGGCCTGGGAGCCCCCACCCCATATGCGCCCCCCCAGGCTCGCCGCTCACTTTCAGCTGCATCAGGAGGATGACTCTTGGTGGAAGTTAAGGAGAGGGGCCTTCCTGAGCGGAGAGCAGGCGGAAGGCCTCCCCAGCCAGGGCTCGGCTCCCCCCGCCAGGACACAGCTATGGGGCCTGAGCCCAGCACCGCCTGGCGGCCCACGCAGGTTGGGGACGAGAAAGAAGAGTCGGAAGCAACAGGCCGCCCTCTGTGCATGTGCAGAAAGCGGCGCGGGGAGCGCGGCGACCACTCACTCACCCGCCCGCGGCTGCCCTCCTCGCCGCCGCCGCCTCCCTCGCCGGCCTCCGCCGCCCGCCCGGGCGCTCCGCTCGCCCTCCATTGCGCACGCCGCCGCCACTGCCGCCACTGCCGCCGCGGGAGGGAAGGCAGGAGCGCGGAGCGGAGGGAGGAGGAGGAGGAGGAGGAGCGCGGGGCTGTAAGTCAGCATGACTAAGCAAGAGAGGGAAGCGGCCGCCCCGCTTCACAATAAGAGTCCCCCTCCGGCCGGAGCCGCGCAGCTCGCCCCGGCGCGCCTGGATTGGCCGAGGGAGGCGCGCAGGGAGGGCGGAGAATCGAGCCTGGGCAGAGGCGGGAGGGGAGGGGAGGTGGGAAGGAAGGAAGGAAGGAGGACACGGGGCGGGGGGCGACAAGCAGCTGCTCCACAGCTGTCAACTTTCCCCTTTTCTTGCGAGGAATCCTATTCGGAATAAGGGAATTTCCCTTTTAAAAAGGGGAAACGTTGACAGCTATGAGCTGCTCCCCGCGCGCAGCCCTGAAGACAGGCGCAAGTAGCAACACGCTCCGTTGCCGTCCGGAGGTCTTGCTCCCGGGGAAATAGGCGGAGGATCGCAGCCTTCGGTGCAAGCAGACGCGATGCGCTCTGCCTTTGCTTCTAGCTGCGAGGTGTAATCCGACGCGTGTCTTACTTTCCCTTTCTCTCCCCTGCTGCTCCGCATGGACCCCCCCCCCCCCGCGCCCGACCAGCCCTCGAGCAGATTTTGAGGGTGCCAGCGGGGAAGGAGGCAGTTAGGTTGCGCACGCGGAAGGGCGCAGCGCAAGCGGAACAGCTTTGGAACCATAGGAGCCGAGGTCCTTTCGCTTCCTCCAAGAAAATATTTGAGGGGGTCTGCCTGCCCAAATTTTATGGGCATTGCTCATGGGCGTAGCCAGTGTTTATGTTAGGGGGGCAGGACTTTTGCTAGTGGGGGCAGAACCGAGCTATCTGCGACTCAGCCATTTACTAAGTATATTTATTTACTTACTTGATTTAGGGGGGCAACTGCCCCCTGCACCCCCCTGGCCAGAGCAGTAGCTAGGTGATCTTGCGTCCCTGGCAGAACTGTCCAGATTATGCCCTCCCCCATTCAATTCACCCTCTATTTAAAACCTTCTGAGGCAATAATCAATATTTTTATTTATAGACATATTTGTGGATGTATTTTTCAGCCGATTTTGCGCCCCTCCCCTCGACTATACCCCTGGCTGGGGCCCACCTCACCACCCCGTAGCTACAGTGCTGCCCCGGGCTATCACTTTATTAAATTTTATTCAAGTTGGCACCCCTGCTTGCAGCATATGGGCAGGACTGACCTAAAGAGCTCCCCTTTTGCTCCCCATTCCCAAATCATCTCAGAGGGTATATGGCAGGCGGGGTGGGGTGGGGTGGGGAGGTGAGCAGAGTCGTTCTACCTGACAAGCACTGATGGGACATTAGATTTGGATTGATAACACATTGTGCATGCTGTTAGACAACAAAGGTCTCTGGACGGCTTACGATAATGAAAATGGTAGTCCCAACTATAAGCAATAAAATATCCTCGTATCAACAACGAATAATCTTGCAGAAGCACCAAGAAGTAAATAGGATTTAGATTGTAAAAGGAAGTTTTTCAAAAGGAGGAGATAAAAAGTTCTTCACCTGGGGCTGGAGAGACATCAGAGAAGACACCAGGTGAGCCTCTGTGGGGATGCCATTCCAGAAATTAAAGGTAATGGGACCCCTGACCATTAGGTCCAGTCGTGGCCGACTCTCGGGTTGCGGCGCTCATCTCGCCTTATTGGCTTCCAGGTTGTAGCCAGCATGACTAAGCCGCTTCTGGCGAACCAGAAAAGTGCACGGAAACGCCGTTTACCTTCCCGCCGGAGTGGTACCTATTTATCTATTTGCACTTTGACGTGCTTTCGAACTGCTAGGTTGGCAGGAGCTGGGACCAAGGAACGGGAGCTCACCCCGTCGCGGGGATTCGAACCGGCGACCTTCTGATTGGCAAGTCCTAGGCTCTGTGGTTTAACCCACAGCGCCACCCGTGTCACTTCCAGAAATTAGGAAGGCCTATAAAGATCCATTGCCTCAAGAGTCAGGTTTTTTGCCACCTTAGCAGTGCTTGAAAGCAGCAGGTCTATTATTTTCATGGTGATTTGATGGTGAGTGGAGGTGGGGGTGTCACTTAAAAAAATATGCAGTTTCAAGAGCATCCTTGGTCTGACTCGCAAGTGGGTGTGCATTCATCTTTTCTCCCCAAATCCCATTCACTCCCCCTCACTTTCTCTTGAGTCCACTTTCTCTTTCCTGCCTTCCCCCAGATGGCCTGTTTCCCTCCCTGCCCCTCTCAGTGTGCTGGGTTGCTCCCCTTCTTACTCTCAGTTGCTTCATTTTTCGCTCAGGTGCCAATCTGAGCCTTATAAAGGACATTGAGCTGGAAAAGGAAGTGGGAAAGAAAGAGTGCTGCTCTTCCCATTTCCTCCTTCACCTCTATGTGCTTTTTTGGGGGGGGGGGAGAGTCACCCATGTGCAGCAGGGAAGGGTTGATGGGCAGACTTCACACAGGCACCAGGACAAGTTCTTCAAGCTGCCATTGTGCCCACTTGCACCAAAAAGGTGACCCCAGCTTTCTGGAGTCAAAACTGGAACACTATGTCTTCACCTGTGCACATCTCCTGATGCCAGGCACCCACACACACAAGAGGAGTTAACTAAAACGTGGCCTTTTCCCCTTCCCTGCTCATTACAGGGGTACCTTGGGTTAAGAACTTAAGTTGTTCTGGAGGTCTGTTCTTAACCCGAGACTGTTCTTAACCTGACACACCACTTTAGCTAATGGGGCCTCTTGCTGCTGCCGCACCACCACTTCCCGATTTCTGTTCTCATCCTGAAGCAAAGTTCTTAACCTGAGGTACTATTTCTGGGTTAGCGGAGTCTGTAACCTGAAGCGTCTGTAACCCGAGGTACCACTGTACACATTTTTGTTAATTTGGGACATTTCTTAGCCTGCTCTGCAGCCAAAGGGTCTCTTGGAGTAGCTAACAAAAGATTTAAAAGCAGCAGGACTTCAATAAAACTGGTACAATTAAGAAGAGGAGGGGATGAAGTTAAATGAGTAATCCTCAGCATATTCCCTCAGAATCAAGTTTCACTATGCCGATAGGCTTCTTAGGCAAGTGGGCAGCCTAAAAATCTGCACCTCTTTTTAAAAAAGGGGTGCTATTGAAACTTGGCACCAAAAATAAATCAAATTCAGCAGCAGGCAAGCGTCCCTAGGGAGGGCTGGGGTGTCACAGCTAAAAATGCCCTCCAAGTGACAATAGCTGGTTCAAGCACTACCCTCAAATCACAAACCTGACCCTTCAGAGAGCAACACTGCTCTAACCACCTAGGTAGACAAATCTGCCTACCGACAGCACTTCCGTCTTATAGGCATCGAGCTTCCGTTTGTTGGCCCTCATGCAACCTGTTACTGTCCCCACTGGTCCAGCACATTATCCAGATTAGCCAGGATTTGACCAAAAGGAGAAGCAGAGCCTTGACGACACGTTACCCCCAAATACAGAGATGGCCTAACTCAGTGGTTTCATGTAAATCTTAAAATAGCATGAGGGACAAAGCAGTCCTGCAGAATGTATCAAAAACTTCTGAGAAGTCCAGAAGAGAAAGCATCTGAATCAGGTTTGACAGAGGCCTGGTAACCCTTGTTGCTGGAGTTGAAATGGAGTTGATATGATCAATTTTCTCATGTTCATTTTCAGTGTCTAGCCCCGTCTTTCTCACACAAGGGCACATCAGGATTGCTTCAGTCAGCTAGAAGAAGAATTGAAATTGTGGTTCTTCATGAGACTCAGTATAGTAGTTGATTACCCACAATGCCCAAATCCTTTTATAGGGATGATACAGTAAAATGTTTGTCTAACTGACTGAAGTCCTGGGGCAGGTTACAATGATAAAAATAGATGGTTATACATTAGGGAGAATGATTTACCAGGAACGTGGCACCGCAGAACAGAAAGTGCCCCATGTAATAATTACGAGATCATGTGCTACTGAGTCACAGAGAAGTCTTTGGTGTTCAGGGGAAAGAAGCAAGTCATCGGTGTGGCATTGCTCAGCTTCCCTTTGCCAAACTTCTGGCATCCTTCAGGACAAAGAAGTGAGAGTCCTCCACTGGCAAGGAAGGTTAAAGTCCCCTACCCAAAGCAAGGAGGGCATGTCTGTGTGCCTGGTGCCATATATGTGTCTCATAAATCCCTCAGGGAGCATCGAATCTGGCAAATTAGTGGGCCGCTGGTCTGATCCTTACGTTTTTAATCGCAAAAGCAGAGTCAGATTTGATTATATAGGGTTGTATATAACTATGTTCTTCTCAGAGCCACATAAATTAATAATAATAATAATTTTATTATTTCCCCAGCCACTCTGGGTGGCTTACAGCACATAAAAAATGGCAAAACATTAGAGAAACTTTTTTACTGATACAGGGTTGCCTTCAGATGTCTTCTAAAAGTCAGATAGTTGATTATTTCATTGACATCTGATGGGAGAAGTGACATGGGAGTGTGTGTGTGTGTGTGTGTGTGTGTGTGTGTGTGTGTGTGTGTGTGTGTTGTGAACTCTTTCAAACATACAGAGCACTTTGTGAAGAGGACCAGAAAGGCTTTATGTCCCAGGGCAGAGCTCTTAAGTTAGCTGAGGGAGTTGCGTGTGATACTGCTTACTCAGTGCAGTACAGTATGTGCTTGGTTTGATGGAAGTGTCCCCTGAGAGAAAGAAACACAGAAATTGTAAGGTAATTGTAATTAATGTGATTACTCTAAATAAGGGACAGTTCATATAACACCGGTCCTGAAAAACCTGCATTGGTTCCCAGTACATTTCCGAGCACAATTCAAAGTGTTGGTGCTGACCTTCAAAGCCTTAACGGCCTCAGCCCAGTATACCTGAAGGAGCGTCTCCACCCCCATGTCCAGTGCCGAGGGCCTTCTGGCAGTTCCGTCAATGCGAGAAGTGAGGTTACAGGGACACAGGGCATTCTTGGTGGTGGCACCCGCCCTGTGGAAAGCCCTCCCATCAGATGTCAAGGAAATAACTCTCCGACTTTTAGAAGATATTTGAAGGCAGCCCTGTTTAGGGAAGTTTTTAATGTTTGAAGTTTTATTCTGTTTTTAATGTTCTGTTGAAAGCTGCCCAGAGTGGCTGGGGAAACCCAGCCAGATGGGCAGGGTAGAGATAATAAATTATTATTATTATTATTGATTCAGGTAGGTAGCCATGTTGGTCTGACGCAGTCAAAAATAAATTAAAAATATTTTAGCACCTTGGAGACCAACTAAGTTTGTTCTGAGTATAAATTTTCATGTGCATGCACACTTCTTCAGATACTTCTGACAATTCTTCAGGTATCTGAAGAAGTGTGCATGCACACGAAAGCTTATACCCAGAACAAACTTAATTGGTCTCTAAGGTGCTACTCGACTAATAATAATAATAATAATAATAATAATAATAATAATAAATTGTTTTGCCAGTTTTCAGTGAATGTTTATAGTATGTGGAGTAGAGCCTAGGACACATTTACACTGCAATTTATTAAACTGAGTTTTCACATTTATCTGAGAACGATTGTGTTACATCAGTTAGCTGTCTACGTTGCATTGAATGACTGAGGTTGCAAACTTATGCCATTGGGCTCAGCGGAAATTTCTCCCAGGTAAACCTACATAGAAAATATACACATGCAATTCAATCTGTCGTCCCAAGGCAGACTCTTAGGGCTCACTTTCACTCCCTTCCCTCTGGATTAACAGGAGAATCATTTGCATATCAACTGGGGGAGGGGTAAGGCTCCTTTAGTAAAACAGGGGCTTACTCCCAAGCAAGTGAATATAGCACTGCAGCAAATTTCCCACAATCCAGAATGCGGTGTTCTGCAAACACGATCGCTCTGCCTCCTGCATATGCACTCTTGTTTTGATTGTATGGCTGTATTAAATCCTTTTAACACATTATCTTGTGTGATCCGTTTGATTGCTGTTTTATGTTAATTCTGTAAACTGTCCAGCAGAGGGCAGGCCAGAGGAACAGATTGACTTCATGCCACTGTGTTCTAAAAGTATGGAAGCGGCTGCATCCGTTTTCTACACACCATGTATCCTTTTATAATCTTGTATCGTGGCCCCACAGCTGACTCCCCTGCCCCTCTCTAGACTGAAACTCCCCAGTGCTAACCCCCATTGTTGGGGAATATGCTTCAAGCTCCAGAGCTGTAAAACTGTTTGAATATTGTATTTTTATATTGTTGCAACTGGGACTGACTGACAAAGAGCGAGTCAGAAATCGAACATATACATAAAAAAAATACTTCTTGGTTGATTTATATCAAGCCAATTATGACAGTGACACAGTTCTGAGGCAGCTATTTTCAATCCCCTATCAAACACTTAAGTTCATTCTGCCCCGATTCAACATTTTTGTTGAGTTACTTTACTGTAATAAATTGTATAAAACTTCAGGGTTCCTTCATAAACACGCTACCTGAATGGCCCCAGAATCCACTTGGGCCCTGGAGATAGAGGGTGGGAGTGTTCATCCTTTTCTCCTCTAAACCTGGATCATTTCCCTGATCCAACCCACCCCATCCACTGCTATTTGTCCTGCAGAAGAAAACAGGAAGAGCGCTCAGTTCCGACCATCTATCATTTGAATGCTTTTGTTGAAATTCCTGCATCGCAGAGGGGTAGGCTGGATGACCCTCAGGGTCCCTTCCAACTCAACGGTTCTATGATTCCATGATTCACAGGACAACAGTTTAACATCCACCCCTCTCCTTTCATAAGCTGGAGGGTTGGGGGTGATTACAAATCGGCTAGTGATTCTAGGAGCCCCCAGAAACATTGTTGTTTTTGCTACAATGCAACTGACTAAATACAATTAGTCAGAAAGCAGCAAATAAAGGGTCTTATTTAAAATGTTACAATTACAAAGACACTCCAGGAGGATGGCAGGAGCAGCACGCCATGCCTTGAACTCGTTCAAACAACCCGCTCAGCCTTCAGGAACCATGGCTGTTCAGTAGCCCATTGTTGCACGAAGTGTCCAGAAGATGGCAGCATGCAGGTAAGACATTGCCCCTCTTCTGGAAAGATGAGATTTTACCTTATCTCTTCCTTGGTAGCCTCCAGAATAAATCACAGCAATGCACCAGAGAGTGATGTTTTCGAAGAAGACTGCAGAAACAGAATGTCTGCTGCTCACCACCTAATGGCACACAGCTGTCCTGATTTGCAGCATCACCAGTTGCCAATTAGCATCCAGACCCAATTGAAGATGCTGAACCATGAAGACCTTGCATTGCCCAAGACTGCCTCTCTTATTTCAAGAAGTGGCACTTAGCCTTTGCAGCGTAGGCTCCGCTCTGGGTGCTTTCACTCTGTGAAGGACAGTCATGTTATGGGTAGCTGAACCTGATACTACTATTGTCCATGGCTGTGTGGCAACCCTCTGTTGTCTTTTCCTGCTGAAGGGGTCAAAAAGCCCATCTTTCTAAAGGCCTTTGGCTGCTGGTTTTGTTAATTGCTGATTTCCTGCATGTTCTATTAATTGCAACAAATAGTTATTTTATTTTTTGGTGTTTTATATAATTATTTTTGTTTTTACATTCTAGCTGTGTGTGTCTGTGTGTCAAAACAGATCATAGTGGCTTGTAATCAGGATAGCCAGAGAGTGCCATGTTCAAGACAGACACGAAAAGGGGACGAGTTTGTGAGAAGAGTGAAAACCCCACGGGACGAGGCACAGCATTAAAGTCAGAAGTCCCTGGAGCTGTGGCGAGTGTGTCGATATTGCAATTCAAGAGCCTTTGAAGATGGCATCACGTCTCACCTGGGAAGAGTTGGCATTCCTTGGGATTGAATTAAAATAGTGCCTGCGGGGCTCCTTGGCTCCTGTCCAGGGCTAGCCCAAGACACTTTGCTGCCCAAGGCAAAGCAATAGATCCCTCCCCTGTCCCCACATCTCCAGGGCCACGGCATCCACAGCAATAGAACATTAGAGTTTGCTGCCCTCTTAAAGGTAAAGGGACCCCTGACCATTAGGTCCAGTCGTAGCCGACTCTGGGGTTGCAGCGCTCATCTCGCTTTATTGGCGGCGGGAGCCGGCGTACAGCTTTCGGGACACCTGGCCAGCATGACTAAGCCACTTCTGGTGAAAACAGAGCAGCACACGGAAACACTGTTTACCTTCCTGCTGGAGCGGTACCTATTTATCTACTTGCACTTTGGCGTGCTTTCGAACTGCTAGGTTGGCAGGAACAGGGACAGAGCAACGGGAGCTCAGCCCATCGCGGGGATTCGAACCCAGACCTTCTGATCGGCAAGCCCTAGGCTCTGTGGTTTAACCCACCGCGCCACCCACGTCCCTGCTGCCCTCTTACGCCACCCACAATGAGATGCCTATAGCAGATGCCTTAGTCTGCTCAATGGTAGGCTGGAACTGGCTTTCTTCCCTTCTCCTTTTGGCCTCCGGGGGATTGAAAAAACACTCACACCTCTTACAGCCTTGCAGAGAAGGCAGGTCAAGGTCACAGGAACAAAGACTCCCTTTCTCCTGGTTTATTGTGAGCTCGGCTGCTGAACGGTTTTGGTAACATTTGAGAGAGAACATTGCAACAGCTGATTAACGACACTGCAAGGAAAAATGACAATTCTACAATTTCCAATGTGTCTATATTACACCATAAATACACAGACAGGAGAAAGGGGCGGGGGCAGGGCCTGTGTCCCAGAGCTCTCGAGGAGAGAATGCAGCTGGAGAGTCTCTCAGAGACCTCATTGCTCTCCACAAATGCACTCCCAGCACAGGTCCTATGGCAGGAGTTTGGGGAGAGAAACCGAGGCAGGGCCGGGAGGGAAAGGAAAGGGTGAGGGGTATTGTTTGTAAGGTTTACTCTTTTTAGAATAATTTACAATCTGCTTATTCACAACTATGTACAGTCCAAACCCGACCCAACAAACTCATGGAACAGAACTGCATACAAAAATAAAAGCTATACACAAATCAGAAAGAAAGAATTCCTCTCTCTTTCCCTTTTTTGTTTTTTCTTCAGTTGAGGCTTCAAGAAAGAAAAGTGAAAAAATACAAAGAAAATGGCTACAGTACTGTGTTCAGAAATGGCCATGTTCTCCTTGGGAGAAGGAGATGCCCTACACTGGCTTTTGAGCAGAGACCAGGGGCTGCAGCGGCTGGCAGGTGTTCTGGGGGCTGGCTGCCTTGCAAGAGCTAGCCCATCTCTCCACCCCAGTTGTCCCCCTGCCCACTACCGTGCTTGGGTTGGAACAGTTCTGGAAGGCTCCTTGCCGCCTGCCTGAACCTATGTACTAGGAGAACTGGCCAAACAGAAGTCAATGCAAAGTGGGTGGGATGGAGACTTTGCAAAAGAGGAGACATGGCTTTGGTTCGAAAGCTCAGCGTGGTGATGGGAACGGAACCTCACTTGTTATTGCTTCACCACTTTACATGGAGGGGAGAGATTAGGGTAGGCACATGCCAGCCCTGAATGGCCACGTAAGACAGGCTAAAGGGGATCCCAGTCCTGGCCTCACCTCAAGTGGCTCAGGTCCACTCACTCAAGTCTCACATTGTCAAAAGGCCAATCCACTCACAATTCACTTGTGCTGCCGCTCTCCCACTTTCCTCTCCCTCTGCCTCCAGAAAGAGGGGTTGGGCCCTCTAGCCAGTGGGGTGGGGGAGTGATCCCCCAGAATCCAGCCAGCCAAGGACTAGGCTACAGCTTCCCCAAGTGGGCAGAGGCACAAGAAAAGAGGATCCACAATGTTTTTTTCCTGCGGTTCTTGGGACTGGATTCCCTAGCACTGCTTGTCCATGCAAATATCTGATGTCCCCAGAGCTAAGGAGAACGTCCATCCAGGGGAAGGGCAAGGCATTTTGTGGATGGAGAAAAGTTCACCCTCTTCATACCAGGACAGTGATGCAGGATACTAGCAAATTATACTCCGCTGGCTGGTTAAGGCAAAGAATAAAAGCAGCCAAAAAGATCTCCTTTTGATATCCCACAGAGCAGATTCTTTTCTTTTCTCTCATGGTGATTTCTGGTGAAAGGGTGAGGCAGCAGGTTCTGCTTCTCTAGGAGAACTGTCAGGAGGCGGCCTGGGCTCCTTGTTCTGTGCCCAATAATAGAGCCGGGGAAGAGATCGTCAGGAGAGCAGCATTTGGCATGGAGATCTGTATAGCAAGATCAGCCCCGTGGAGGGAAAGAAAAGCACATTTCAGACCCCCTTCCTTTGGCCAGTTTCATGCATGTGGCAAAGGTGCCTCTGTATTTCACTTCAAGGCAAGTGACCTTAAAGTAAGAAACCTGCCTACTGCTGAGACTCCTCTTTTGGCTGGATTTTCTGTCGATCTGATTGAGCTCTGAGAGATGGAGCTTCTCTGGAACCAGACCCAGGGTCTGAAAAAAGCTATTGGCTTACGCCACAGCAGTGCGAGAATGGTGTGGGGTTTCTGGGCACATGTAAACACATAATTTTCCTAGGAAAGTGGTGGTCTGAGGTGGATCCTTACCTCTGGAACCAAGAGTGTTAGAGCCTCTAGGCTTTGAACTTAATAAAGCCCCCCCCACCCCAGCATACAAACTTCACAAGTCCATCTATGTGATCCAGCCACATTACACTGCATTGCACAGAAATAAAGATTTGGGTTTCATTCATACAGACTCTGCTTGTATCAAGCCTCCTGTGAGGAAAATATGTGCCCAAAGGCACATGCAAATTGTTTGTTTGTTTGTGGTCAGTACACTTGCATTTCCTAGTTGACAAACCTGTAAGCAGGAAGAGGGGTACTGCAGTTTAGAGATTCATCAACTAACAAATCACAGGTTTTCAGACATAAAGATGGTGGTAACCTGCAAATTAGTCCTTAAATAATCATCACTGAAAAACACAAGTCTCTCCTCTTATTATTGGGTTAGGAAGGATGCAAACCAACCCTCCTCTCTCCATCCCATCCCCATTACTGGGAGAGGAATACTCACCCCTGAGGTTCCCTATGGAGCTGTCTCGGCAAGTTGGCCAGTTACAACCATTCAATCCTGGCCATATTGCCTTTTCTTTCTTTTTTTTGTGCAAAATGATAAACGGAGGAAGACTTGGCTATTTGGAAACTCAGATAACATGTTTTGCTTATTTGATTTCTTGTTCCCTTTTGTTTTCTTTAAAAGCAATGTCTTCTCCCATTTGCTTCTGGGAGAATGTTATGGTGTCACAGGCAAAAAAAAAAAAAAAAAGGAACTCCCCACCTGCAAACCATTATTATTATTATTAATTTTTTTAAAAAAGTGCATTGGAAAGAAAGAAAGAAAGAAAGAAAGAAAGAAAGGAAGGAAGGAAGGAAGGAAGGAAGGAAGGAAGGAAGGAAGGAGGCAAAGTCCTTTCTTCTTACCAGTCCTATCAAATCAAAATAAACTCACAAAAATAAATTAGCAGTAGCTTAAAAAAATAAGTTACAAAAATCAAAGTTATTAGAACTCTCCCTCCCCCCCAAAAAAACCCCCAATGTTTTGAAAACCCTGTTTTCCAGCTAGGAGGGTTATGCTGTGATGGGCAAAGGAATAAAGGCACCAAACGACCCAGGAGGGCATGTCTGAAGCAAGGGAGCCAGATGAACAGAAGGGGCATGGGTGAAAATTATTACTGGTTTTTGGCATTGAAGCCCTGCAGTGTCTCTGCTTTGTTTTACTACAAATGGCTTAAAATACTATTATTATTATTATTATTATTATTATTATTATTATTATTATTCCTCCTGCTTGGCCTTTGCCACCACTTCATACATGCTTTTCATCACCATCGCCCTCCTTCTGTTCCTGATGGCACCAGTCTTTTTTTTAAAAAAAAAGCAGCAAAGGAAAATAATAAAAACCCACTCGGCAACAACGGAGAAGAAAGAAAGAAAAAGAAAGCAAAATTAAAGGTAAGATTATTTCTGGAGTGCTTGGGCCGCTCACTGAGGCAGCAGGGCCACTGCCCCTTGCTTCGGCCAACCTGGTTCTACAGTTGCTGTGTATATTTCCCTTTTTTTCTTGTTGATTTTCTTTTTATAAAAAATACAATAAAAATAAAAAATGAGTTTTTTCGTTGTTGTTTTTTTTATCCCTGCCCCTCCCTCATGAAAACTTTCGTGTGTGTGGTTTTTTTGCTTTTTCAGTTGTCCCTTCCCCAAAGTCATGATGTGCCGGGAGACGTGTCGTTCACTGTGTCGTCCGTTAGTCTGTCCTGCCCTTCCTGGGACTCGTGTTGCTGCTCCTCTGCGGCTGTGTAGTAGCTATTGTCCTCGTCGCCGGGGCTGCTGTGGTCCTTTTCAGACTGCTCTGAGTCCTCCCCCTCTTCCTCCAGAGTCAGCTCAAACTGGAATTTCTCCAGGCAGGCTTCATCGTCCTTCTCCGTATCGTCCGGAGGGGGAGAGGGGCTCTGGGGGATCATGCTGTGGTACCAGTCCCTGTTGTCCTCGAGGGTGTCCAAAATGTCTTGTGCATCTGGGTGCACCAGGTCCGCCCACGTCTCCCACAGCGGGTGCACGATGTAGTCAATGAAGCCCACCTGAAACCAAGGGGCAGGGAAAAAAGAGGGTTGGTAACAGAACAGTGAGCAGTATTGCTGTTAGGTACTGAGTTGAATAGGATCCAAAATGCAGCAGTCTGATTGGTCCTAGAACAATAGGATTCAGAATGAAGCAGTCTGATTGGTCCTAGAACAATAGGATCCAAACTGCAGCAGTCTGATTGGTCCTAGAACAATAGGATTCAGAATGCAGCAGTCTGATTGGTCCTAGAACAATAGGATCCAAAATGCAGCAGTCTGATTGGTCCTAGAACAATAGGATCCAAAATGCAGCAGTCTGATTGGTCCTAGAACAATAGGATTCAGAATGCAGCAGTCTGATTGGTCCTAGAACAATAGGATTCAGAATGCAGCAGTCTGATTGGTCCTAGAACAATAGGATCCAAAATGCAGCAGTCTGATTGGTCCTAGAACAATAGGACCCAGAATGCAGCAGTCTGATTGGTCCTAGAGCAATAGGATTCAGAATGCAGCAGTCTGATTGGTCCACGGGAGCCACCCAATCCAGCTCCAGGTGGAAGTGAATCCGCAACCTGACTGGCCTACAGGAGAATCCTGGAATTAGCCAATCACGTGGGGCCCATTGTGTAAAGAATGTATATAAAGCAGACATTCTGGGGGAACTTCCATTCCTCCTCACCACTATGAGCTGAATAAAGAGCATGAAATCCACTCTCGACCGAGTATATTTCAATTGCCAACTGCAGTCCCTTAAAGGACACCCATGAACTCATCCTGTGCTTCCTCAGGGCACAGAAAAAAGGCCTGGATGCTTTTGTACCAGGTACATTGTGGGAAGGGGTGTGGGTGAGGGGTGGTTATTTAGGAGCTAGAATAATGCAGCGATAGGGCAGGGAATGTTTAACTTCTCTTAGCTCAGAGTCATCGCCCAGAACAGTGGAGGAATGGCCTGGGGAGCACCCAGATGGGTGAGCTCCTAGCCACTCCAAGCCACAGTGGACAGGCATTATTTTTGCACCCCTGGGCTGTGCCCTTGATGGGGGGCAGCCTGGCTAACTCACAGGTATGTCCTTGCATCTTCATCTCTGGGTTTTGAGCATAAGCCGTAGCTTTATCCTTTCAAGATTCTCTAAGTAATGAGGACTAGAAAAATAGTATTCTGCCGAAATTCTCAGAGGCTTTCTGTAAGACAACATGTTCCGTTCCCTGTACCTGCTATTCCTGTTAGTGCTAAAACGAGTGCGGAAGTTAGCTAAACTGTAACTAACAACCCCCCTTCCCCTAACAGCTGTCCTCTTTAGCACCGAAAGGGTGAGGTACATTAAAGTGTTTCTAAGAGGCAATAGAACAGTTGGTTCAACAAAAACAGTGGGACAGTGCTTTGGAGGAGTGTGGGGCTTGTTATAGCTGGCTAGGTTCTCTCTTACACATATTTTAAAAGACGACAATCCACACTCCCACCAAAATGGTACAGCAGGGAGCTCTCTGTTAGCAAAATAAAGCATTCTTTAACAGTGGTGCAGACATGGGTGTGATTGCACAGTTTTTAGTCCAGAGGTGCACACAATCATGAATGACCTAGTAACTGTGGGAAGAAGAGCACATTCCCAGTTCCCACAAGGAGGGAGCCAGGCAGAGGGGCTCCAGGTTCAATCCATGATATTCCCAGTCAAAAAGGGGGCCCAGGAAGTTAAGGGGGCTTGAGCCAACCTGACAGAGGAGGCCACACCAGGCTATGTGGTCCCACGGTCTGACAGCATATAACAGCTTCTTTTTGCCTAAAACAGCAGTTTCTTACAGGGAAAAGGCAGGTTTTTGGCAATGGATCCTCTGTACCAACTCATGGCCACTGATTCCTTGCACAAACAAAAAACACTTGCCTGTAAAAGACTCAGCTATGTATGCTGGAAGCCATAAGCTGCTGGCTCACAGTCACAGGAAAGAAGCTTGCTTGCCTCCCAGTGCCAGATTCCTGCTTTCTTCCAATGGACATGGCAGCCCCTCCTTTCTCCTGTAATGGATCTAGGGTTTCCTTTCTCCTTCTGGACTGGCTATGTTTACTCCCTACTTCCTCCCAGCCCCCCAACTTCTGGCGAAGTTGTATTTTTGCTGAAACTCAGGGACAGGAGCACGATGATGCTCCAAAGATGACGTGGGTTTTTGGCAGCAGCCACCCCATGTCTGAATTTTCCTAGCCTTGACAGTAGCAGGAGGGGAAAGGGATCCCTCTTTGCCCCCCTGGAACATTATCCCACTTGGCCATCACACACCTGCGATTTCTCCACGGAGGCCGTGTGCTTGTCGCACATGGGGCTGATCTCCATGCCCCGCTCCCGCTCTTTGTCCCCCTGCCGGAAGAACTCTTCCATGATCCGGTCTGTCCATTGCCGATAGAGCTCCAGCGGCTTCGTGGGGTTGCTCAAATCCGCACAGTGAACCATGTTCCGCAGGACCTGGTTGGGGTCAGGAAGCGCAAGGACAGTCAGAGAGAGGCCCAGCTGAAGCCGGGCTCAGAGCAGCTAACAACAATAAACACAGCATTCTAAAATCAATTAATTCTAAAATCAGTTCAAAATCACATCTATAGAATTTTGTATTTTAAAATGGGTTTTCAGAGTTTTTGAATGTTTTATGTAAATTTTCAAATTTCAATTTCTATTGACAATGACAATAAAGATATCGTATATATCGTATATAATGGCAACCACTGGGCTAGAGTTCTGTGAGGATTACCAAAGGAGGGGGTCAGACTGTGCCTTGGCCAAAGGCCTGGTGGAACAGCTCTGTCTTGCAGGCCCTGCGGAAAGATGTTAAGTTCCGCAGGGCCCTAGTCTCTTGTGACAGAGCGTTCCACCAGATCGAGGCTACAGCCAAAAAAGCCTACCTAACCTCCCTGTGGCCCGGGACCTCCAAGATGTTTTTGTCTGAAGACCATAAGGTCCTCCGTGGGAGATACCAAGAGAGGCGGTGCCGTAGGTACGAGGGACCTAGGCAGCTGAGCACCAAACCCTTGGGAAGCAAAACAGTGAGTTGTGTGTCTGCATGTGTGCAGAGGAAGAAAAGACCTAGATGGAATCAGCCCCCCTCTGCTCTCAGAGCCTAAGGAGTTTGGCGAGTGGGAAACCTAGGAAAAGGACTGTGCAAATGACGCAAAGGCTCTGGCTGTCCAACCCATGTGGCAAATTTCCTGCGCCACCACAGCAGTAAGGCCCTCTTGGTCTGCTACTTGGCGTGGGCAACACCAGCGCAGAGGGCCCAAAGGAGTGTCTCCAGCTTATTCAGTTGTCATGTGACAAAAGGAGCCAATGGGCTTTCTAAGGTCTGGGGGGTGGGCAGTGAACGCCATCATTGTCGTCACTACTGCCAGGAAGATACAGGGAGCCAAAGATTGCCCAGTCACCCGAAAGGAGGGGCTCCAGCCCCAGGGACACAATTATGCATGTGTTTGTATGCCCAGGCTGTTTTTGCCTGCAGGATCTTTAAGGCAGGTAAAAGGTAAAGGACCCCTGGATGGTTAAGTCCAGTCAAAGGCGACTATGGGGTTGTGGTGCTCATCTCGCTTTCAGGCCGAGGGAGCCAGTGTTTGTCCACAGGCAGCTTTCTGGGTCATGTGGCCAGCATGAGTAAACTGCTACTGGCACAACGGGACACCGGGACAGAAGCCAGAGTGCACGGAAATGCGGTTTATCTTCCTGCTGCAGCAGCACCTATTTATCTACTTGCGCTGGCATGCTTTCTAACTTTAAGGAGCAGCAGCTGAACCACAGGACCTTTTCCCAGTCTTAACTGTGTTTTCAGTGTGTGTGTTTGTTTAAAATTTTTAATATTGTATGTATTGTGTGTTTATATTTTCTTTTTTTGAAGGCTTCCTTGAAAGGCTGTTTTTAGGCAGCAGGCCAACAATTTAAATAAAACAATGTCATCCGTCCACCTTCCCGCCCAAGCCTCAGGTGCTGGACTGGCTCAACAGCTTGAGCAACACATCTGAGAGCAAGCTGCTGCCAGGTGACCCTTGCAGCTGCTTCCCAGCTTCCTTGTGGCCATTTTATCTGAATGCCAGTTCCGGGACCAGCTGCACTTTGCCTCCCCAGCCTGCCCCTGTGGTGGGGACTGACCTCCTTCCTGCTTATCCTGGGCAGGGCTGTGCCTCTGGACAAGAGGACCTGACCATCCTTTCCCAATCTGTAGCATGCAGGACTTCATCCAGCCTTGCCCACCTGTATTCTGTCAGTGTAGTTGTCCAGCAGAAGCACCCCTGAGCTGGTCACTTTCTTGGTCTCCACCATCGTCTTGAGGTCAGCCAAGAGGCTCATATGTTTGGACATGTCGGTAGCCAGGACCTGCAGAAGTAGAAGCCATAATTTTTGATAACGGAAGGGGATCACTCGCGTTTCAACTATCATGGGCTCCATGCCTTTGTTCGTGCTCCATCCTTCCTCTCAGGGAATTTAGGCTCCTGTGCAGACAGACAGCAACCCAATGTAGTTTTCTTTCATCTGGCCCAGAGGTTTTCAACCTTTTTGAGCCCACTGCTCCCTTGACCAACTACATCCTTTCTGCGGCATCCCTGTGGGGCTCAGGAGCCCAGTTCTGTCACCCCTTGCCTGCAGAGCTGGCAGCCTCTCACCCTTTTTTGAACACCCTCCCCCTTGTGGAGGGTTCCCTCAGCCTCCTCTCCTCTCCCCTCTCCTTGGGAGTCCTCAGGGCAGCCGCTGCTGCTGCTCATGGTCTCTGAGCTGCGCCCCCTGCCCCAAAGAGAGGTGACTCCTCACCCTGCCCCACAGGGGCCTAGGACTTCCCAACAGCAAGAGCTGAAGGACAGGCTCGCTGGACTCCCTCACCTGCTGGCTGCTTACTCTGAGGCCACCTCAGCTCCTGGCAACTAGCACCCCCTGGCCAGCCCCCGAGGCACCATTCACCTGGGGAGCTTGCAGCCAGGGCTGCTGCAACAAACAGCTGTGGAAGCCTTTGGGAGGCAGAGTCATAAGAGGGCATCAGAAGAGGGAGGGAAGGAAAGAGGGACAGAGGCCAGTGTTGCCCACAGCACCCCTGACCATCATTCAAGGCATCCCAGGGTGCCACGGCACACTGGGTGAAAACCACTGGCCTAGCCCCTCCATGAAGCCTAGTGACTGTGGGACGGCCACTCTCTAGGAGAGCTTCCACAGTCCTCTCCTTAGTGCTCTTGAGGTTGTTCTACCATATCTGTTCTGAGGAGAGACAGGCTGAAGAAACACCAGAGCTGTCAGCTGATGAAACCATTTTTAGATTACTTAATCAGGGACCTTTTAACTGATTATTTTAATCAACTAAATTTACATGAGTTTGAACATTATCATAACGCCAATGAGCTAATCTCTCGCCCCTCCCCACCTTCAGGATTTTCTCTGAAACAACAGAAGCAACCTTAAAGCTCCTCCTAAACCAGGCTGGGACTGCGGGGTTCTGCATATCCTGGCATTTAAGCAAATCTTGCAAGAAGTCTGCTTCGTCTGTCATCACCCACCCGGAATAGTTGGCAAGAAAATGACTCTTTTGCAAGCAACGCATCTTAGTCCACTTGGCTCTATCTCAAATATTAGACAGAGCCAGTGTGCCTGTTTGGGGTCATGGGAGACGGGACCAGGATGTTGGGCGTGCAGGGCATCAACACAGCAGGCAGCTGCCAAGGATGCCTGTGCTCTAGTTGCTCTGATAACACCCAAACCCTCCAACCCACAAACCGCTGACTGGCCAAGCCTTTTCACAGAATCATCGAGTTGGAAGAGACCACAAGGGCCATCGAGTCCAACCCCCTGCCAAGCAGGAAACACCATCAGAGCACTCCTGACATATGGTTGTCAAGCCTCTGCTTAAAGACCTCCAAAGGAGGAGACTCCACCACACTCCTTGGCAGCAAATTCCACTGTCGAACAGCTCTTACTGTCAGGAAGTTCTTCCTAATGTTTAGGTGGAATCTTCTTTCTTGTAGATTGAATCCATTGCTCCGTGTCCGCTTCTCTGGAGCAGCAGAAAACAACCTTTCTCCCTCCTCTATGTGACATCCTTTTATATATTTGACCATGGCTATCATATCACCCCTTAACCTCCTCTTCTCCAGGCTAAACATGCCCAGCTCCCTTAGCCATTCCTCATAAGGCATCGTTTCCAGGCCTTTGACCATTTTGGTTGCCCTCCTCTGGACACGTTCCAGTTTGTCAGTGTCCTTCCGACTGGGGTTGCCACGTACTCATCAGCAGGGTCCTGCTATGAGTGGGCCCTGTGGCGCCCAGAGCAGTCTACAAAGTGGATGGCTGATCTAGAAAAAGGAAGGATGGATGAGGAGGGAAGGAGGACCCCCAGAGAGAGGGGACTTCGTTCTGCCTGGCAAGCTGCAATGCTTGGGCTAATGGGACATGTGCCGTCATGCGACACGGAATTCCACCCACCCTATTTTTACTGCCAGGGAGTGGGAGGCTGCTTGCTGGTTTTTCTGCCTCAGCCTTGGACGCTGCGTATCTGAACTTTGGGCGTTGGTGCCATTTGGGGATGTGCCTTAGGCAGCGATGTGCCTTGCGCTACCATGGTCAATATCTCAGAGTCACGGTATGCCACTGTTTCAAATTATACAGTCCTGCTATTGGGGAACCAGAGCAGAGGGGACCAACACAGAAGCCAGCGAGACGGGAGGCAGTTTCTGCACTAAGACAGAGGATCAGCCTTGTCACCCATTCCTCAAATCCCAGGTCACATTTTCCTGCTTGAGGTGCAACTACAATTTCCTCCTGTGTTGGTCTTTGCATACAACTGCTGCCATGAAATGTGTACATGTGTACAGCAAAGGAATGACAGGAGACAAATTAAAATGATTCTGCTCATTTGAAGGTCCACCAGCTTGGTAGAGACAGAAAGCCTGACAGGGATGACGGTCCTTCCTTGTGCAGCGTCATTGTGAGAAATATAGCAGCAAGTTTCATACCTCTGCTTTTAAACAACTGAATTTCCCAAGAGAAAAAATGAGGAATGGAACCTCGAACTGGGAGACCCAGCCCAGGGATGGAGTAGGGAGAATGCAGGCTTGTTCTTGGAAGCAGCCAATGGCTCTCCTTTCTGACGCTCACCATGTCAATGACCATCTTCCGCAAAGTCTGTCGCTGCCTCTTGCTCAGGTTCTGGAAAATATCGCAGTTCTCTTCCTGCAGCAGCTTGAAACCCACCGCCAGGTGATGGTTCTCCAGGACTGACTCGTCGTTGTACATCAGCGCCAGCTCCGAATCTGCCAAGGAGGATCACGTTAGTCGGTGTCACGGAGAACAGGAACGGATATTTCATTTTAGTTGCTGACATCAGCATATGGCTTACAGGATAAAAAAACAAATGAAATAAAAATGAAATCATCAAACAATCTGAAATTGCTCGGAGCACCAGAAAGGAATCACGAAACAATGCAGCAATAAACCAAAAGACTCTTCAAAACCAAGGCTTGTTGAATAAATGTTGTCTGGGAGGCATGTGGCTCTCTGGGGGTGAGGAGGGCGAGTTCCACAACCTAGGCACCACAGCCCTGTCTGGTGTCACTAACAACTGTACTGCCACCACGAACAAGGCCTCTGCTGACTAAATCAACAGGCAGGTGGATTTGTAAATTCAATCCCTGAGGTCCCATGCAAACCACACACTTGCACCTGCCTTCTTCCTGCCTGCTCATACCCTTGGCTATGGCTTGAAGTATATGCTATTCCAGAACAAAGAGGCCACGCAAGTCCTACAGAAGCAAAACATCTACAGAAGGAGGAAGAGCAGAACAACAACCCGCAAGAATATTCTGCCCTCGAATAACCCAAGAAGGCAGCACTTTTTAGTTATGCACCTCCCTGTAATTTTACAGGAGTTCCTTGCCCCCTTATCCACAATGGATTTGAAGAGCAACTTCTTTTCTGATGTTTGGAAACTACTGTTAAGGACTTTGTGATGCTCCCAGAAGTTCCTCACGTCCCCAGGAAGTCCTGCAGCTACTTTGCCAAGCCCAGACTTTTCTTAAAACACCTGCCGCCACCACAATCTCTTAAAGAAAACAGTAAGGCTTTCTCTTTATATCATTACACAAGTATTTTTTTTTATGTTGCAAAACTATAAACTGCTTAACAGGCTGAGGTTATCGAAGTAGCGTACAATGAGGTAAAGACCATTTCTACAAACTCTAAAAACAATAAAACAATTCCTAGAGATGTACAATTAATATTTCATAAATGATGGGGTCACTCTTCAGGAAAAGCCTTCTCAAACATGACGAAACAAAATTATCTATGCCAGACATGTGGGGTGAGATATATTTACTTGATAATCCATCCAGACAGGAATACAGACAGTTAAACGTGAACATATATTTAATTAAAGAGCAAAACAATCAGAACAAATAGTCCTTCTATACTGAAGTCTTACAGGTCTAGTTTTCTGATCTAACGCAACTGCCTATCTTTCCACAACAGCTATCTAAATTCCTTTAAATATATACTTTATTATCTCCTTCACCTCATTTCTTCCTCACAGCCGCATTCTCCACCCAAACCGACATTCCCAGACACCCTTCTGGTGTAATCCATTTTAAGTCAACCCATTGTCCTGTTTCACTCCCCTGCTGTCAGTCATTCCTCTACAAGCTCTTCTATCACAAACCCACCCCTAGCAACTTCTATTTGGGATAAGTAAGTCTTCTTCCTTCCTTCAGCTCAGGGATAGGAGACCTTGGGCCCTCTAGACCAGGCATCCCCAACCTGCGGCCCTCCAGATGTTGTAGCCTACAACTCCCATGATCCCTAGCTAACAGGACCAGCGGTCAGGGATGATGGGAATTGTAGTCCAAAAACATCTGGAGGGCTGAAGGTTGGGGATGCCTGCTCTAGACATTGCTGAACTATCAGTCCCAGCAAGCAAGGCCAACAGTCCCAGCAAGCAAGGCCAACAAGCAAGGCTGGTGAGAGTTGTCATTCAGCAACATCTTGATGGTGGACCAATGGTTCCTCAACCCTGATTTAGCTTGCCAGTGCTGAAAAGAGGCTCACAATGAAACCAACATTTATTTATTTCTATATGGCATTTAGGGCAGGATTCACTTAACCAGCCCCATCCATGGAAACCCCTGGAGCAATGTACAGGGAGAGGAGAGCAGGGGTGGAAGGAAACAATTTCATCTGCCAAGCAGCAATGCATGTAAAAGCAGAATGATTGGAAGAGTGTGGTACTCAACCTCCCCACAAAAAATTATCTGCTTAATAAAAAGTATCTACCTGGATTCCATTTAGCATTTTTACACTAATGAAGTTACATAATCCTCTTAAGTATGATAAAGATCTGCTTTTGTTTGGTATTAAGTTGTCTACTGCACCAGTCAAGGCCCCCTGACAATTTGGGGAATGTCTGGAGCATGGACAAAAATTTGGGACAGTGGGATTATGAAAGGCTTTTGATGGCAAAATAAGGCAAGGGCCCACTTTTATACCCATGACAATCCCTGTTTACTTCTTTCTGGTGGTGATCGCTATCAGGGGGTTCCACTTGCATGAGGGTAAGGAGGGAAGACAGTAAGTTTGAACTGGAAATTTGTTTGCTATCAGTATTGAAAGAGATGAGCTAATTCCTCCTTAGAGTGTCCCCCTCCCTGGCCCCATGGCTGTGACTGAGTGGGAGAAATTGCTTCAGTCCCCAGGGCATCTTCCATATCTGATTTGCCTGGCTAGCTTTTGGTAACCCTGACATCTTTCCCCCTTTGCATCCCTTCTAGTTTTCTATCACGTGTTTTGAGAAGGGTGCACAATATGAAGGTCACCGGGAAATTCAGCTGGACTAATTCCCTCCCCTCCTGAGCAGAACTGGGAAAGGAGGGCGAGTGGCAGCCTGGAGAAGAAGGGCAACGCTGAAAATTACCTTATACAGAATCAGGGCCACTAGTCCATCTCTCTCAGCACCATCCACATTGGCTGAGGCTTTCAGTGTTTCCGGTGAGAGCCTATCCCTGCCCTGCCTGGGAATTCTGGGGATCGGGGCTACGGCCTTTCACAAGCGACTGCTCTCCCTCCCCCCTCTGAAAGTTTAGCAGTGGGACTCTCAGAAGGAGGCCATGCATGTGTGTAAATTGTGCACACACAGAAGCATACCTGAGAGGGCCTCACCTGTCCATCTTAGAGGGCTCTATGCCAGGTTCCCTCATTTCAGGAAGCAAGAGCATTCTCTGCAGTGGTGGTTGTTTTAAAACCATACAAAACAGACACTCGTGGCAAAGATCCATTTATCTAGCTGCAAAAGCCCATCAGAACAAACACACCTTCACTGCCCTGTGATGCTCAGGATGTATTCCTGACCCCACAGAGCCAATTCCAGGGACCTTGCGCAGGACTTCCACTGATGGGGCTTCTTAGGTGCATCTCGAACACTCGTTGCCTCAATTCCACGAGGCAGCATCTCTTTGGATCTGCCTTTACTCCCCCCCTCCTGAAAATTTGCAAATTTTCTTGGGTTTTGAGGAAAGGGCGTTTGTGACATTTTAAATCTAGAATAAAAATCGGCACAGCACCTTGGGCAAGTTTGCAAGCATGTGTGCAGGTGTCAGGTCTGAACTGGGCTTCCCTGTTAGGAAGATGGGGTGCTGTTGCTGCCGCCTTCCTCACTTTCTCCCCCAACCTGTTTCTTGTTCTCTCGCAAAGCATCCGAGTCCCCTTCCGTGCCTAATTTTACTTTGCCGGCACACATCCTCTCAGGTTACCTAGACAACAGGGACACCCTCTCCCACCCGTTGTCTGATTCAAATGATTGGAGAAAGGACTGTGCTTGCGGCAGCACAAAGTAAGGTGGAGGAGGAGCTGGCGACTCGAAGGAAAGCGCATGTTCGTGTTTTAGCTGAGCGGAGACAGGCTGCATTATCCCACCATCTGGGTACAGTGAAGAGTGGAAACACTCTTAAGCGTCACACGCAGAGATCTCAAGACGGTTACAGCCTGCATTGAGTAGCACACCCTACCCAAACCACCGCAAATTCCAGAGCTGACCTTAGCAAGGTGTGTCTGGATATGGCCCTATGGTATTCGTATGAACACCTCTACACAAGAATGCAAGTTTGCAAGTATTTCTCTGAGCGAGGTGAAAATAACTAAACCAGAAGCAGACAGGGTTTGTGTGTTAAAACTGTCTGCTGCTGAATCCATCTGGAGAAAAACAATGAAGCTCGTGACAGAAAAACAGTACTTCCGTCTTGTCAGGATTCAGCCTCAATCTGTTAGCCACCATCTATCCTCCAACCACCTCCAGACACTCACACAGGACCTTCACTGACTTCACTGGTTCTGATTTGAAAGAGAGGTAGAGCTGGGTATCATCTGCATACATAAGTCTCTCTTTTCTTGCAACAACCCTACAGCAACCTTGTCAGAAGAAAAGCAGTTCAGCCACAGGCATGATAAGGTGACATTACAAGGTGCAGGCAAAAGAGGCACATTTAAATCCTTTTCCGTCCAAGATCTCCTCCATATATGACACACATGCCTACCCCTACCCCTCTCCCCACCAAGTCATGTCCCCCCCCCACGACACCCCTTTGCCCCCCATCTCCCTGTGCTACTCACTGGTATTGATCAAGAACTGGTTGGAGACACCAGGGTGGTCCACGTCATGGATGGCAGCAGCAAATATTGCAGCCAGGATCTCAAGGTCAGTGAAGACAGCCTGCAAAGGACAGAGGGAGAAGCTGCTACAGGTATGGTGTTTCTGTCCTGCTTCGTGGAGGAAGCTGGTGATTCGCTAGCAAGGAGAGATGCGTCGTTATGAAAGGGGCCCACTGCCAGCAGAGAGCGAGGCTAGATCCCAAACCCCAAAGATTTGTGTGTTGCCGCCATGTGAGGTAACCCACTGAAGCTTACAGGCCAGAGCATTTCCTGGGCAGTATCAGGCCCCCAATGAACATGCTACTCTAATGGGATGCCTACGTCCTCTCCCCATTCTACCTGGGAAAAAGACCCTGGCATCCAAAAATTCCTCATATCCCAGGCTGGCCAGCCATTGTGGTAGACTGGTACAGAGCAGAGGTAGCTAACCTTTGGTGATACAAATCTTGCTGAACTACAAATCCCATCAACCCTGACTATCGACAGTGCCGACTGGGGCTGATGGGAGATGGAATCCAACAACATCTGGAAAGCCATAGAGGTTTTAACTCATGGGTTAAATCATGATTTCGGACGTAAAAACAGAAACAACAACAACAATATCAATGGGGCTAATTTTTCTAGCCTCTCAAAAGGAAGCACTGCCTATCGCTTATTATCATCATTACCATTTCTATTGCTATGGTGTTTTGCAACACACATGAAGTTATAAGAATTGCCTGTCTAGATCAGAGTAGAGGTCCATCTGGGAAGCTCCTAACAGGGGCATGATTGGGAGAGTGCGTCACCCCCTGTTGTGGCCCCCCAGCACCAGGAATGGTGCACTATATTGATTCTTCTGGGTGTTTAAACACTGTGCCCTCTGTAATGCTCCACAGCGACAAGAATTAGGCAGGCAGCAGGTTTGCAAACATACTGTAATCTCTTGCATTTGCAAATAGTCTTGCAATACTTATTGGAGCTCTGTGGCCAATAATCTGTCTTGTCTGCTCCAAATCGATATGTGAATGTCTGCTGCCCTCCTTCCATCTGCAGCTCCTGGCCACGTGCAAGTTTCCTCTCTGCTTCCTTTCTGCCCTAGTTTTCCTTTCCGATTCCTGGCTCTTGCCTTCTCCTCTCCCTCTCATTCTGCTGCAGCTTGCTTCTCCCACACCCCCAGACTTAAGCCCCTACTTCATTTTTATCCATCCTCTCCTAGGATCTTCTGCCAGTATCTAAAATCAGAGCAGTTCAGCCAATTGCAGCCAGAGCCTCTCCAGGCCACAGACATCCACCCTGAGGCTGGCAGGAATGGAGACAATCAGCCAGTGGATTCACCACTTAATACACCGGAATCCAGATGTTTTGAATCCTCGTAGCCCTGTGAAACATTAGGCTGGGAAATAGTGACTTGTTTAAAGGGTATTTGGGCCTAAGCACAGATTCCTCAAAGGCCAGGTCTGCCAAGTCCAAGTGAAGCACTACAGTCCCTGTGCTTATGACACAATCCTCGGCTACAGGCACCCAGTGAGCAGTCTCCCCCACCCCCAAATAGGCAGGCAGGTGGACTGCCCAACCACCGCACAAACACACTCACACAATTCACCGGCTATGGAAGACAAACCCTTACATCCAAGGCAGGTGTAGACAGAAGAACGTGAGTGGACTGCGTGACGTCAGCAGCATGGAGGCTGTTGTGATAAGCCACGTCGGCGTGATAGTGGTCTTCTAGCGTCATGATGTAGGTGACTAATGTGTCCACGGGGATCTTGAAAGTTTTCAGCAAGTCTCTTTCCTGGGTGGGGTGGAATAAGAGGAGGGAAAGTCAGGCATCAGCCCCCACCTAAAATAGGTTGCTCAAATGAGTGCCATTATCTTTCTCTTTCCCGTACAGTGGTGCCTCGCAAGACGAAATTAATTCGTTCCGCAAGTTTTTTCTTCTTGCGAGTTTTTCGTCTTGCGATGCACGGTTTCCCATAGGAATGCATTGAAAATCAATTAATGCGTTCCTATGGAAACCGCCTTCAGACCAGGTCCGGGGACAGTGTGTCCCCCGACCTCTTCTGAAGGCTGGGGGGGGGGACAAGGGCTTTTCTTCCCACCCCCAGCATTTTAAAAAACCCCGGGACAGCGGAGGACTTCTCCGCTGTCCGGGGCGATCTTAAAATGCTGGCGGGCGGCATTTTAAAATTGCCCGGGACAGCGGAGGACTTCTCCGCTGTCCGGGGCGATGTAAAAGCCCCTGGGAAGGCAGGCAGGGGGGAGCAAAGACTTTCGCCCCCCGTCCGCCTTCAGAAGAGGTCCAGGACCTCTTCTGAAGGCGGGCGGGGGGCGAAAGTCTTTGCTCCCCCCCGCCTGCCTTCAAAAGCCGTCCGCGATAGCGGGAAGCACTTCCCTGCTATCCCGGACTGCTTTTAAAATGCTGGCGGTGGGGAGCAAAGCCTTTCGGCCCCCGCCGGCCTTCCTGGACCTCTTCTGAAGGCCGGAGGGGGGGGATTGTCAGTCAGAGGGAAGAAAGCCCATAGGGAAATTCGTCTTGCGAAGCGCCTCCAAAACAGAAAACCCTTTCGTCTTGCGAGTTTTCCGTCTTGCGAGGCATTCGTCTTGCGAGGTACCACTGTAGTGGAAAAGATAAAAGCGAGGGACAGAAACTTGTGGAACCTTGAGCAGCCATTACAATACACCAAGAGAGGATGAGCGAAAGGCTTCTGCCCACGCACCGAGCCAGAGATCTCTCTTCCGTCTTCTGCCAGAGCCCCCTTGCAGATATCACCATTCAACATAGATTAAAGAATATTAAGTACTCTACAGAAAGAAAGCAAAAGGAGAAAAGGGGGCCTCCCTCTGACTGACAATCTCATGGGAACATTAATCAGAAATAGATCTGCCTTTTCTCATCTTAGGCAGTCTATTCGATCCAGTCCCACAGGGGGCGGGGGGGGGGGGCTAGCCTAGGACCCACTGGATCACAAGTTGGCACTGCTACCATCACGTTGTGGCAATGGGCTCCAATCCTGGCCTCTTTGCTGTGCTAGCTGCCCACTTCTGCCCTGGCCAGAGCAAGTGGTTGGGCTGTGGATCAAGCCCCACTGCTGCTGGCCAGATGTAGGATTGTAGGCTAGCGATCTTATTTATTGTTGCAAAAGCATTTGTGGGATGGAGCCACTCTGTCAATGCAACAGACCCAGGTAGGCTCAGGTCCATAGAAGTTTATAGTAAATATATTTACTAATGTTTGATGGCGCCACCAGGAGCCCCAACCTGCAACTCAGCCAGATCTCTCCTTAAATGTCCCCTCTGAGGACAGGGAGAGGACTTGGAAGTGTCATCCACCAGGAGACAAAACAATTTGACTCAGAAAACAGCCAAGTCTCAAACAAGCTGCAAAAAGGGCACCTCTTACACTAAAAGTGCTCAGGGAGATGAAATCATTAAACCAAAGAACTCTCCCAAAATTGACACACACCCTGCAAAAAGTGCTCGCCCCTTCACTTTTTGTGGAATCCTCCTTGTTTTTTTGACTTGCTTCTTATATACAACTCCATATGTATTGAAGGGATACAGAATAATGAATCCAAAACTGACCTAGAAAGGCACATCTCAAGCTTCAGCTTCATAAACAAGTCTTTATATATTGAGGCAATATTGCAGCCCAAGCCAGTAGGAGGGGATGAGGACACGGGACGAGGACACGGCAGTGCGAGCACACGTACCTGGAATATTGTATACATGATGCAGCTGAGCGACCGATTGTTGGTGTACTCGGCGACCCGGAAGATGTTAAGGCCCCACTTGTTTAGGTGTTCCAGTTCCTGTAAGAGCGTAGTGGGGGGAAAGTTGGTACACTTTTGCCACAATGGGTTTCAAGAGGGAAGGAGGTCACCAGAGCAGAGATGTGGAACAAGTGAAGAGAGCAAACCCCACGGTGTGTTCTCCCTGGCAGTCCAGCTGAAGCCTGAGCTGCCATTCCACACCGGGGACATCACCAAAGGCAAGACTGAAAACCATGTCACCAAGGAGACTAGGAACACTGCCCTCGCAGCTGCTCCGGAACACCCAACATGGCTTCAATCTAAGAGGCCATTTAGGGGCCTGGAAGCCAGGCAGTGTTTACATCAGTCCTGCCCGACCTGGTGCCCTCCAGGCATTGCTCAACTGCAACACCCATTCATCCCAGACCACCGGCCAGGATGGCTGGGGCTCCAAAACATCTGGAGCTCACTAGGGTGGGAAGCCTGGTTTAGCTCATCTGTTTTGAGTACAGTCACCAGTAACACTAAAATTTAGATACAGATAGGTAGCCGTGTTGGTCTGCCATAGTCAAAGTAAAAAAATTCCTTCCAGTAGCACCTTAAAGACCAACTAAGTTAGTTCTTGGTATGAGCTTTCGTGTGCATGCACACTTCTTCAGATATCTTCAGGGTGGTATCTGAAGAAGTGTGCATGCACACGAAAGCTCATACCAACCTTAGTTGGTCTTTAAGGTGCTACTGGAAGGAATTTTTTTACTTTGACTAAAATTTAGAGACACAGAAGCAGCAAGGTTTTGCCAATAAGGTTGTTTTTTTTTTTAATTACCGCATGCAGCTGGCTTAGAAATCAAACCTGTGAGCAGCTGAGCTTCTTCTAAAGCTGCGTAGCTCACGAGAATTTAAAAATGGAACAAAAAATTCATAGGTCCACCATGATCCTTTCTTCTCATTCTGTCAATTTGAAGACAGCTCCTTAGTACTCCATGATTACGTATGCTGTGATTAAATTATGCAAACTACTTAAACAGGAGTTTTCTGCTAAGGCAGTGGTTTGCAAATCCCTCCCTGCTGTGTGGACCACTTGAACGTTGCCGAGGGCCTTAGCTGACCCATTGATCCTTTTTCTGCCTGTTGCAGTAATTGCAATGCACTTGAGCTAGATGCCGAATGATTTTAAGTTCCATTTTAATCGCTTCTTTTATTTCTTACATTGTGCTTTATCACATGAAAATCTGAATCCCATAAAATTCATATTGTAATACAATAAAATACAATATAAAATAATAGAAGTAATAAAAATATAATTTTAAATCAAGATGAATATTTAGCGCAGACATGCTGCAGACCACTTGGATGAAGCTCACGGACCAGAGTCTGAGAACCACCGGCACCAAGAGAAACATTTCCTCTTTTTACATTTCAGCAAATATTCCCTGCTGCTATAAAAGGACATTATTGGACCACTTCCTTCGGCCAACAGCACTGTATTTGTGTTAAGGGTGTTGTAGAGCTGCACACTCTGGAGCTTGACTTTTAAAGATGCCAAATCCAACTTTTTGTCTTGGTTACTCATAGGGTGTGGCTACTGGTTTAACACCACCCTTCCAAAAAGCGAACACTTACTTGCAAATATAGCAGATGCGCTGAGTTGCCCCCAAGAATGGTGTGTGTGTGTGTGTGTGTGTGTGTGTGTGTGTGTGTGTGTGACCTGGCCAGGGCGACTTGTCCACCAGCCCCCCCCCCCAGCCAGTCACCTTACGTTCATGAAAGTGACACACCAGGGTGAAGACACTTTGCCTTGGTGTGTACTTTTGAGGATCGCTGTGGAATTTGGGGGGCAGCCCCCTCCTTGAAAATATTGGCAGACCTCACCACCCCCTGATGGTGCCCCTGAAATATAGGCACGGTAATTTCAGAAACAGTGGCTTCTGTTGCCTTTGCAGTATTGAGATAGCACTAAGAGTATTCTGATACCATGAGGTAGATTGTAATTTGTACAACCCTGTTTTAATTTTTTAAGTGCATAAAGAGTGTTTTCTGTAGTGCTCTCCATATTTTGCGAGACTGCAACTCCTATCATCCCTGATCTTTGGCTATGCTGGCTTCTGCAGCAGCTGGGAGTCCAACCACACTGCATATCCCTTTGAAGGTTTATGACTACACATATATTTGTAGTTACTGCTTCTGACTATACTGTTATGGCCTCCAGCCAAGACAAAATAATAAACTTGAATTAGTCCATGAGACGTGCCTAAGCACTGGGTGGACACTGCCACACAATGAGGTGGGCATCCTAGCGTAAGTTAAGGACATATTTGGTGTAACTGTCCTAAGATTGTGAATTCCTGGCAAGAGGTATTGACTGAGTCTGGACATGACATTCCCGGCTTCCAAGCGCTGAGGCTGCCTGCTTCCGCCTTGTGCCCTTTCCTCGGGCTGCAGCTTCAGCAGGTCAAGCCAGGTCATTTTAAACCACTGTTACTCATTAGATCAAAAACAGACAACACCTCCCAGTTTTGGACATAGCAGGCAACTGCGGCTGAAGAGACCGAGATTGAAAGAAGGAAACCAGCACATGAACGGGAAGCGGCGAGTGAAATGCTTGTAACTGGCTTTATGAATTATGGCTGATTAAGCCAAGAATGTTACTTCCAAGCAGGTCCTTTACATCATTTATAAAGGTAAAGAGCTGCGTCGTCTTGGGCTGATGAAATAGAAAGCAAGTCCCAACAGACACCAACTGGCTAGGAATGTGCAAACTCAGTGGTGGTAAACCTCTCTGGTCAAGTGTGCCACAAGTCAAGCCCAAAGTATGAGGAAACACGAGGCCTCGATAGAAAGTGCTGCACATGCAGATCTGCACGCTCTGATGACCCCGTCCCTTTTGCCTCTAGCCCAGGGATTGGCAAGGTTTACCTTCCCCGGGCTGGTTCACTCCAGTGGAGATCCCTCTGTGGGCCAGATTGCACGTGCGCCCATCATTTCTGGCATCTCCGCAGACGTGATTTCTGGCGCCACAGAAGCAAGTCCCCACGCTGCGCCGGTTTAGCGCCATGCGCAGGGACCTGCCTAACGGGCAGCTCGGTTCGGGGGCGGTTTGGGGGCCGGTTAAACAACCCCCGTGGGCTGCTTGTGGCCCATGGGCCTTAGGTTGCTGACCTCTGCTCTAGCCCATTGAGCCTGGGAGTAAGAAGCACGACAGTGCTGGAGAGGCAAGGAAGAATACAGGCATACACTCTTGTCCAGGCATATTGCAACCTCTCACTTCCTGCACCTGTTCTGCCGTCACCATCTATCGTCTAGTTGCTAAGCTGCCACTAAACTGGCTGTTTTTTTGGGGGGGATGGAATGGAGCACTCAGAAACTGGGCAGTAGATTATCAAGGGGAATGGTTGGAATGCTACGTCCATTAACAAATTAACTACGTACTATAGGCATGCGGGTGATGGAGAAATATTGGCTCAAAGACAAAACAATCAGTTTTATTCTGGGTCAATGGAGAGAGCTCCCATGTCTTCTCTATACTACAAAAGGCAAGAAAGTACTGTTGCCATATGCCTGGAATTTCCCGGACATATCTGGCATACTGCAGCCGGAAGCAGCGCCCGGGTGGAAATCACCAAAAATGTCCAGGAAAATGTGGACATATGGCAACCCATGTCGGCAGTGTTGTTTTTGGTGATTTTCCTTAAAAATAGTTCAAAAACTTCTTCTTTGCTAATTTGCCAAAAAACGCTCAACAACTTTGCCAAAAACGAAGCTCTGGATTTTCACTGTTTGAAATAAGGCAGCCCTAGTACTGTTGGTTCTGGAACCAGAACAGAGCAAAACTGGATTCAAAGAAAGTCCTGCCAGAGTCTGTGATCTGTGACCCAGAATCCCCTTCAAAGCTAGATATACCCTTTGACTTTCCACACCAGCCGATGCCCATAATATGGGTGCCAGCCTCCTGCCGCCGCAAATCTCACCTTACTGAGCGGCTCTTCCTGGTCAGTTTTGACCCCAAAGCGGGGAATACTGGAATTGGTCAGGCTGGAACTGTGCATGAGTTTCTTGACTCCGCTGATCTGGCACATGGGTTGCTGCCTCTTCTTCTTCTCCCGCTCTTTCTGTGTTGGGGATGGAATCTCCACATCGTTCTGCTTGTCTGAGGATGAAAAAAGACTGCATCTGAGAGAGAGAAAGAGGACAAGGGCGAAAGACTGAAGGTGCCACTGTCTGACCTGCGCAAGAATCTCTTTGGGCAAATGTGCACCAAGGGGTTATATGACGTGGGCGCAGTTCTGCTCCATCTCTCCAAAACAAAACAGTGCCTACATCAGGCAGAGATTCATCGCTAGCTCACATATTCCAGCCTGAGCTCCTGGAGGCAAAAAGGCCAGTAGTCCCAGTCTCCAGTGCCCTGCACAGAAGCCAGGATAGTTCAAGAAAGGATGGGTGGTCTATGGATGCTGGGTTAAAGACTGTACATGGGCAATAATTTCTCAAGGGACTTGGGAGGAGGTATTGTAGAGCCTTCAGTTACAGAATCATAGAATTGTAGAGTTGGAAGGGACCCTGGCAATCATCTATTCTAGTCCAACTGCTTGCAGTGCAGGAATCTCAACTGAAGTGTCCATGGCAGAAACTTAAAAACCTCCACGGAAGGAGAGTCCATCACCTTCCGAGGGAGACCCTTCCACTGCTGAACAGCTCTTACTGCCAGAAAGATCTTCCTGAGTTTTAATTGGAATTTCCTTTCTTGTACCTTGAAGCCATTGTGGTGCACACAGTTAGTCCTGCCCCACTGTGGTCATACCGATTTAGCAGGTTTTTTCAGGGCTTTGAGTTGTGCTCAGGAAAAGCATAAGCAACTCCCGAGAAGTGTAACCAGTGGTGCTGCAATAAAAGTGTGCATGCTTTGGTCTGATTGCTGAAGGTACCTATTGGATAGTATCAATGTCGGAAGCAGCATAGAAACTATTTTTATGAGAGTGCTGCTGCCATTATGAATAGTAAAATACTGAACTTAAGGAGAACATTGTGGTTCAAGCAATCCTGTTCACCAATTATAGCGCCCCCAAGGTGTGTGTGGGGGCAATGCCATTGGAGGGCCATGTAGCCTCCATAGTGAGGACTGCTTGTGCCTAGCTTTGGCTGGTTTGCCAGCAACGGCAGTTCCTGAACCGTGCTCCGATTATTTCATGGTTTGATTATTGCACGGTGCCCCATGAAAAGCTTCAGTCAAAGATGGTTTGGAAACTGCAGCTGGTTCAGAACGCTGCTGCAAGGTGGGATCATATTATACTGATCCTGAGAGCGCTTTAATTTTCTGCCGGTGTGCTACCTAGTGCAATTCAAGTTGTTGGTATAAATGCATAAAACCCTGAATAGGTTAGAACTCAAGTGCTTGAAGGAACGCCTTCCCCCTTACCAACCAACCAGTGTTGTAAGATCCGTAGGCCATGACAGAGCAGGGCTTTCTCAGTGGTGGCACCCTGCCTATGGGAGTGTCTCCCTGTATGGATCTGGTGGTCCACCACACTATTTTAATTCAGGCAACAGCTATTTATTTATGCAGGGTTTCTGTCCATCATGGGAGTGACCCTACTGATACAGCTGCATCACTAGTTGCTATATGGCATTGATTACTATACTGTGTTGTAGATTATGGTTTTAACTTTGTTTTTAATGCTGTACCTTGTGGAATCTGATAACCCCCCTGGGCTCCATGTGAGGAAGCGAAGAATGCAATAAACAGGTAATGCTGATGACTAAATTAGTGAAAGATAAGCAACACAACACTCTAGCCCCACCCATACAAAAATGTGTCACCACACATTGATTCAGTTCTCCAGATGCTCCCTAACCATCTCTCTCTCTTTCTCTCTCTGTAGCAAATCTAGCCTATTTTTAAAAATAATAATAATAATAACATTTTTTATTTTTACCCCGCCCTCCCCGGCCAGAGCCGGGCTCAGGGCGGCTAACACCAATAAAATTACAGTAAAAACATAATGGGGGGGGGACCCAATTTAAAATACAGGTTAAAATGCAATTTAAAACGCAGCCTCATTTTAAAAGTAGCCCATAGATCAAGACCATATGGGGAGGGAAACATAAGGGCCAGACTGAGTCCAAACCAAAGGCCAGGAGGAACAGCTCTGTCTTGCAGGCCCTGCGGAAAGATGTCAAGTCCCGCAGGACCCTAGTCTCTTATGACAGAGCGTTCCACCAAGTTGGGGCCAGTACTGAAAAGGCCCTGGCCCTAGTTGAGACCAATCTAACCACCTTGCGACCTGGGACCTCCAAAAATGTTATCATTTGTGGACCTTAAGGTCCTCCGCAGGGCATACCAGGAGAGGCGGTCCTGTAGGTACGTGGGTCCTAGGCCGCAAGGCAGTAACTCCCCATCCAACCCGCCCCCAACCCCCCAATTCCATCCATTCCTTTAAATCTATTACCTGTGGACGAGGTATCATGCAATTGCATTCAGCCAGGACTAGAGGGCTCCACTGATCTTTTCAGGAAATGTGCACACTGGAGCTTCAAGGGATGGGGGGCAAGGATGTAGTGATTCGGGGGCTGTAGGCCTCTAAGAAGGCTGTGGGGCAGTTTTGTGGAGAGACTCACCCTCAGGAGTGCAGGGCCTCGTTCCCCCACCTTCTTCAAGGACCGTCTCCAGGGGCAAGAAGTCACGGGTGGGGGGCACCCACTGGGAGAAGAGAGGAGGTGGTGGGGACAGCCTGCCCAGGGGTAGGTGGCGAGCCGTGGGTGAGCCCAGCGGGGGCAGGAAGTGGGGAGGGCGCAGGGTGAGGGGGAAGTGAGAGCGGGTCACATCATGGCTGGGCAGAGCTATGCCCCAATTATACCTGCGGGAGAAGCAGCGGCAGGGCGGCCTCATGGTCGAGTGGGGAGGGGGGCAAGAGACCCTGGGGCAAGCAGAGCACAAGCCATCGCTGCATTCTAGAGTCGGTTGCTAAGAAGCAGGATTGTGACGCCTCAGAGCACCCAGCCAACCAGCAGGCAGTGGGGCTTTCTCGCGAGGGCAAAGCAGAACCCTTTGTCGAGCCACCTCCGCGGCTCTCCAGGGCCCTTCTTCATCCCAAACGCTTCCAAAAGATGAGGAGCTCACTAGGACCCCCTCAAGCCCAGTTTATGAGATCACAAGCACAAAATCAGAAGTGGCTTTCTACCAAGACTGGCAGAGTGTGAGGACATCTCTCACGGAGAGAGAGAGACAGTGGCCCAGAACTTCCCATAGCTGATTTGCTAATGGAGCCACCTTTTATGCAGACAGGGCAAGAGGCCAGATTCAACCCCATCTTCCACAACAGGACAGCTTCCTGGGTGACCAAGAGCATCCTGGGATTTGCTTGTAAGATGGACATAATAATAATAATAATAATAATAATAATAATAATAATAATAATAATAATAATAATTTTTATTTATATCCCGCCCTCCCCAGCCGAAGCCGGGCTCAGGGCGGCTAACAACATCAAATAATCAGTCAAATAATCACACAATCTAAAAATATTTCATTATAAAAAATAATTAAATCAAATTGATGGCAACCAATTAAGCAAAATTCTGAGCAGGTTGCCAGAGGAGGGAGTCAGGCTGTGCCCTGACCAAAAGCCTGGCGGAACAACTCTGTCTTGCAGGCCCTGCGGAAAGATGTCAGGTCCCGCAGGGCCCTAGTCTCTTGTGACAGAGCATTCCACCAGTTTGGAGCCGCAGCCGAGAAGGCCCTGGCTCTAGTTGAGGCCAGCCTAACCTCTCTGAGGCCTGGGACCTTGAGGATGTTATTATTTGCAGACCGTAGGTTTCTCTGTGGGGCATACCAGGAGAGGCGGTCCCGTAGGTACGAGGGTCCTAGGCCGTATAGGGCTTTAAAGGTTAAAACCAGCACCTTAAACCTGATCCTGTACTCCACCGGGAGCCAGTGCAACTGGTATAATACCGGATGAATGTGCTCTCGCAGCGAAGACCCCATAAGGAGTCTCGCCGCGGCATTCTGCACCCGCTGGAGTTTCTGGGTCAGTCTCAAGGGCAGCCCCACGTAGAGCGAGTTACAATAATCCAGTCTGGAGGTGACCGTCGCATGGATCACAGTGGCTAGGTCAGGACGAGAGAGATAAGGGGCCAACTGCTTAGCTTGGCGGAGATGAAAAAATGCCGCCTTTGTTATAGCTGTAATCTGCGCCTCCATAGAGAGGGAGGTATCGAAGATTACACCCAAACTCTTAACGGCCGGTGCTGGCACTAATTGCACCCCCGCAAGAGATGGGAGTTGCCCCCTCGATCCCATATCGTCCCGCCCCAGCCAGAGGACCTCTGTCTTCGAAGGATTTAACTTCAACCGGCTCCCACGTAACCATCCAGCCACAGCTTCCAGACATCTGGTCAGTGTGTCTGGGGCCGAGTCAGGATGGCCATCCATCAACAGATAGAGTTGGGTGTCATCAGCATACTGATGGCAACCCAGCCCAAAACTCCGGACAAGCTGGGCGAGGGGGCGCATAAAGATGTTAAAAAGCATCGGGGAGAGAATTGCACCCTGAGGCACTCCACACACCAAGGAGTGGCGTGATGACAATTCCCCCCCAAGCGCCACCCTCTGTCCCCGACCAGAGAGAAACGAGCGCAGCCATTGAAGGACTGTGCCCTGGATCCCCACGTCGGCAAGGCGGTGGTCCAGGAGTTCGTGATCGACCATGTCAAAGGCTGCTGACAGATCTAGAAGAATCAGCAGCCCCGACCCGCCTCGATCCAGCTGCCTGCGGAGATCATCTGTTAGGGCGACCAGAGCCGTCTCGGTCCCATGACCAGCGCGGAAGCCGGACTGGAATGGATCCAGAGCAGATGTTTCATCCAGAAACCCACCAAGCTGTTCAGCAACCGCTCTCTCAATCACCTTACCCAGGAATGGAAGATTCGAGACCGGGCGGTAATTGGATAGATCTGAGGGATCTAATGATGTTTTCTTTAAGAGCGGACGCACCACCGCCTCCTTCAGTTCCCCTGGGAATATCCCGGTGCCAAGGGACAAATTGATGATATCCCCCAGGGGGCCCTGCACCTCGTCTGGACACGCTCTAATCAGCCATGACGGGCACGGGTCAAGAGGACAGGTGGTGGGCTTTCCAGCTTGGAGGAATCTGTCCACATCGGCTGGAGATATCCGGTCAAAGTGGTCCAATACTGGACCCGAGGACAGTCGAGGGGCCTCCAGTTCCTTTATTGTATCCAAATTGGCAGGGAGGTCATGGCGGAGCAACAGGACCTTCTCCGCAAAAAAGCTCGCAAATGCCTCACAGCTGTGTGTCAGATTGTTATTTAAATTTGGCTGTCCTTCAAGGGACGTTAAAGACCGAATTATACTAAATAATTGCGCCGGGCGAGAGCTAGCGGATGCAATGGAGGCCGAGAAGTAAGACTTCTTAGCGGCCTTCACTGCCATCTCATAGGTTTTCATAAAAACCCTATAAGATGTTCTTGAGGCTCCGTCACGGGCACCCCGCCATACTCGCTCTAGCCGTCTGAGGTCCCGCTTCATTTTCCGAAGCTCCTCGGTAAACCAGGGAGCCCGGTTTCTGCGGGGTCGCAGAGGGCGCTTAGGTGCGATCTCATCGATGGCTGCCAGGAGCTGGGTATTCCAGCCCTCAACAAGCTCAGTCAATGAGTCGCCAGGGGGAGTAAGGTCCCGCAAGGCTTGACGGAATCTATCTGGGTCCATCAGCCTCTGCGGGCGAGCCCAAATCGGCTCGCCACCTAAGCAGGGTGGGGGTGGAAAGTCAATCCTGGCTTTCAGAGCGTAGTGATCAGACCATGGCACCTTCATCGAAGGAGACATGATCACATCTATACCGGCACCAAAGATCAAATCCAGCGACTCCACAGGCTGCCTCCAGTATGGTGAGTGCTCCTTGACTTGCAGGCCTATTTTGCATGAATGGTACAATCAGCTCAGAGAAAGCAGACTCACAAAGAGGCACAGGCAGAGATGGGAACAGAAGAGGTTCCTCTCTTTTCCTCACCCCAACTACAGTCATACCTTGGGTTACATATGCTTCAGGTTGAGCGTTTTCAGGTTACGCTCCATGGCGACCCGGAAGTAACGGAGTGTGTTACTTCCGGGTTTCGCTGCTCACACATGACAGATGCGGCAAATCACGACCCACACACACACAGACGCGGGTTACGTTCGCTTCAGGATGCGAATGGGGATCCGGAAGGGATCCGGTTCGCATCCAGAGGTACCACTGTAGTAGATCCCTCTCCCAACTCTGAGCCAGGAAGAACTCAGAAGTCCTGGCTATTTCCTACAACGTAATCCCACGCCTGTTTCCACACAGCCAAGCATGGGATCCAAATATCCCAGCGTTTCCCAGACGCAGTTCTATTCTTTCCTGCTAGACGCAACTTCCTCTGCCAATATCGGAAATCACCCAGGTTTTCTCCTGCTCTGTAGGGCAGGACTCGAACCAATGGCTTCAAGTTGCAAGAAAGCAGATTCCAACTAAACATCAGGAAGAACTTTCTGATGGTAAGAGCTGTTCAGCAGTGGAACGAACTCCCTCGAGTGGTGATGGGCACTGCTTCCTTGAAGGTTTTTAAGCAGAGCTGGATGGCTATCTGTCACAAATGCTTTAGCTGAGATTCCTGCACTGTACGGGGTTGAGCTAGATGACCCTTGGGGTCCCTTCCAACTCTATGATTCTGTCATTCTCCTCGCAGCAGCTCTATGCCAGCAAAAATAGTCTGGGCTCTGGGCCAACCAGCTAAAACCAATAGCCTAGATTTGAGCTCTCTTTCTTTGATCTCACTCACCTTTTGCACCTCAGCAGCCTTTACTGCCCCACCACCTGACCTGGGCAGGACATGCCGCAGTTGCTTATGTGGAGGAAGAGCGAGTGTGAATTCTGGCCCCAGCACAACTTGCCGTTGGCCTCAGCCTAAGTTCCGGCTCTCTCACAAGGCTCCCATTGAAGGGGCCGTTTGCATCAACATTTGCTTAAGGCTGGGTATTTGCATCTGCTGACATCAATGGAGACCTGGCTTCTTGGGAACTCAGTTAATGGAGGCACCCGGGAGTTTGCCTTGAATGTCCTCAGCTACCAACTGCCTTTTTCTGGCTGAGGGGAGCGTGTGGGTCTGTCGCAGGGAGATACAGAGAGGAATCTCCAACTCAGCAAGTGCCCGAATGACCACATATACTTGAATGTGTTGTCTAGACACTGTTTTTCTTATCTCAACAGTGTACAGTGGTGCCTCGCAAGACGAAATTAATCCGTTCCACGAGTCTCTTCGTCTTGCGGTTTTTTCGTCTTGCGAAGCACTGCTATTAGTGGCTTAGCGGCTATTAACGGCTTAGCGGCTATTAACGGCTTAGCGGCTTTAAGAAAAAGGAAACAAACTCGCAAGAACTCGCAAGACGTTTCGTCTTGCGAAGCAAGCCCATAGGGAAATTCGTCTTGCGGAACGACTCAAAAAAACGGAAAACTCTTTCGTCTTGTGCATTTTTTGTCTTGTGAGGCATTCGTCTTGCGAGGTACCACTGTACACACCACAGAATGTGAGGTGCGCAGCATGGATTTGTGTCCATGACAGTGTCTGGAGGGGAAGTGTTTGCATATCATCGTATGTGTGCCTGAAGTGCCTCACAGTCCAATCCTATGCTCCTTATCCATGGGTTTCAGGGTGTTTTAATCAGAGTAAATGGTTTAGGCTCCAATCCTACACTCGCTTGCCAGTGAGTTAAGTCCCACTGAACCCAAAGGGCCTGACTTCTGAGTGGAAATATCTAAACTTCCACTGTTAATCTGCAAGTGGAAAGAGCGCAGCATTAGCTTGTCCAGCATCACATGGCATGGCCCAGCCCTCAAACGCAGGAATATGGATCCTGTGACAGGAGGCGGTAGAGCCCATTGTCAAAGAGGAGGCATAGCCCCCAAGGGTGCTGGTTCCAGCTCTTGCACCCAGAGTTGTCCAACAGTTGAACTTCAGTGTGCAGGACAAATAATCTGAAACTGGAAATGGACATGTAACCTTGGTGTAAGGTGGGGTTATGCCCCGCCTACAGAACGCTAAGCTTACTAGGAAAGCTCAGCCACACCTAACCGTGAAACAAAAAAACACACTGAAGCAAAACGTTTAAACAAGATAATGCAAAAGAAACAAACACAAATGGGATGGAAGTGATATTGAATAGGGAGGGGGAAAAGAGGTACGCCAAAGTTTCACTCTCACATATTTAAGGTGAGAGGGGGTCTTTTGGATTACTTTTCTCAAGGTGGTGAACATGGTTCTCCTCCTCCCCATTTCATTCTCACAACTATCCTGTGAGGTAGGTTAGGCTAAGTGATGGTGACTGGCCCAAGGTCACCCGGCGGGCTTCATGCCTGCGCGGGGATTCGAACCCTGCTCTCCCAGGTCCTAGTCTGACACTCTTAACACTCCAACCACTACACCACACTGGCTCTGAGCTGTTGAACTGTAACTCTGGACAACATAGTAGTAAGTCTCTTGGAGGCAAATTTGAACGTGGATGTCCTCTGGCCCCTTTACATTACTTTCAACTGTGTGTGTGCTTGAATATGCAATTCCAGCCACATTCTCACCGGAGTCTTGGGGAACTATGTGAAAATGGAACTAGAAGTATCTTCATCCCACTCCCCACCCATTCAATGCCTCACTGATCATCAAAAAGGGGGTGCTTGGGGGGTTATGTATGTGAACAGACAGTGGACCCTTGGGTTACGTTACCTTCGGGTAATGTAACTTTTGGGTTGCTAATGTGGCAAACCCGGAAGTGTATACTTCTGGGTTTCGTCACACGCGCATGCGCAGAAGCGCTCTATCACGCCGTGTGTGTGCAGAAGTGGTCCTCTAGATGTGGACTTTTCGGGGTACAGATGGACCCCCAGAACGAATTAAGTTCATATCCGGAGGGTCCACTGCATTCATAAAACTTCACCTCTGCATTTGAGCTCAACTCTAAGGAAAATAACGTAATATTAAGAGATATCCCTGAAGAGATGCCTGACAAATTTTGGGTTAGTTCATTGTTAGACTCCGACAGGTAATATGAGAGCCATTTTTAGATTACAGCTAAGCTATGCAGACAGACCTAAATACATTTGAATCAGAGCCTATGACAATGGCCTGGAGAGATTAAAAATCCTACAGGCTTTATGGCAAAGCTCCGAACTTTCCCTTTCAGATTCAATTCCTCCTTTATCAGAAACCTTAAAGAAATGTACAACTTTAATGTTTGCCATGGGATTTTAGATTTAAATTAATTATTTTTCCATACAGGCCAGACAATATATGTTTATATCTCAGAACTATCCCCCCCATGCCATGCACACACTTTTTAAACAGTTTAAAGAACTCTAATAATCCTGAGAGCCAAATTGTGTAATGGTGATGTATGAGCAATGAGGAAAGTTGATGCTAGTTATTATTATTACTTGCTTATCCTGTGCTGCAAAAGAAAATTATACTAGGCATTAATATATTATTATTATTGCTTTCTTTTTCTTTCAGGGCCTCAACAGTCAAAAGGCACCTTTACACTCACCTAAGAAGGTGTTGGAAATATATTCAGAGACCTGGTTTCCAGAGCGGCTCATTTCAGAGAAGTGGGTTAGTTCACGGTTCAGCATTCTTTTGAACTGTCAGACAGAGGGGGAAAGAGAGAAGAGGAAGGAGTTAACATGGGTTTTCTGTCACATACACAGGTATGAACAGGTCATGCAATTGTCTGTCACTGTATATGAATTACAAGACAGTCTGAATTTGAACATGTATGCATACACAGGCATTGAGAAAGAGAACAACAACTAAAGAAGACGTTATTGGATCAGAACAAAGGGCCCATCTAGGTCAACATTTGGTTGTCACAGAGGCCAACAAGATTCACATGGGAAGTCCAGAAGCAAGATATGAATGCAATTGCCTCTGACTCTGGAGGCAAACATCATGGCCAGATGATGGCAGCCACATGGTCCATGAATACTGTGAGCCACTACTTGTGAGTAAATGTGTGTGAGAATAAACATGTGTGCCACATCTTGAATCATGTGTGTTCTTCTAGTCCAGGGGTGGGTAACCTGTGGTCCAGTTGCTGTTAGGGCACCAGTTCCCAAGATTTCTGGCCATCCTGGGTGGGGCTGATGGGAGCTGGAGTCCACCAACATCGGGGGGGGGTGTATGTTAATAATAGGTTCCTCACCACAGTGCAATGGATTTCAAACTGTCTTCCTAGGAATTACAGCATTTCTAAGAAGGCTTCCTACTGAGAAAACGGCAAATAAGCTTGTTTTCCACTTCCAATCATCTCCTGCTCACTGATCATGCTAGACTTCGGCTAGGCTCAACTGGCCTGGCCAGTTCTCTTGTCTGAATAGGGTGTGTGCACCCAATAACATGCACTGGAACCCTTTGTAACACATGTGGGGATTCACTGGCAGAAAAACCAACATTAGGGTAAGAAGCTTGACAACTGACACTCTTAGTAACACACATTACCATTGCCCATGCATATATTTTTGTGTGAGTACACAAGCATGCATTCAGACTTTTCCCGTGTGTGGAGATGCTATTGTGTGGATATGGAGGTACAGTGTCTCAGCTGCACAAGAACGCTTGTGCAAGCATGTGATGCATTGATACACATGGGAACTCACAGACTTTTATTAATACTGTTGCAAAAGTTGGGCGCACTCCCAATCTCTGCCAAGCCATGGCAAAATTCCAAGGAGGTTCCAGGGTCTGTGCTTGTTTGAGATGCAAGACACAGCAGAGGCTGTCATAGCCTTAAGATATATGGTTTATTCACATATATATATACTTTTAATCTGCGTGGAGTCCAGGAACTCAGCTACATTAGTAAAGAAACAGCGATTTGAATGCGCTATAAATATGTAACACCAGATGGCGCCAGAGAACAGGAAATTTTAAAACACAGTTTTCCATAGAGATTTTTTCCCCTTTTGTTATAATGATCTATTTTTTGACTTATTTATAGTGGGGGTTTTTCCTGTGTCTAGATCCACTCTAGATCTTACAGCATGGCCATTTCAAAAGGGGCTTGTTCCCCACAGCAGTACAGCAGCTGATTCCAGGGCATTTCTCTCTACTTGCCTTCAGCCAGCCCGTCCAAGATCATTCTGGCCTTTTTTTCAGCTATTGTGCCAAAGACTCCAGACTCTTCCTGTGACATCATGCCCAGTTACCCTGGCAACCTTCCGAATCCCCAGTCTCTGTTCACACTTCAGGGCAGAAGAGCAGGACTGTTCTCTTGCCTTGCCAATGGCCCTGCATTGTTTCTTAAAGGCCCAAGCTTGGCCATGTTCTGCATAGGCTAGTGCAGGAATTCCTCCACAACTTGTATTTTCCCTTCTGTCAGGGAACTGCCATCGGAGGAACAGGTGGTGGAGGGGCTCAGGGAGGAAGAAAGAGACTCAACAGCTGAAGCAGGAACCAGCAGGGGGAGGAGTGGATCTCTGAGGGAATGCGAGCAGGAGGGAGGGCTCAGAGACGCTTCCAGCGAGAACAGTGGGGAGGTATCTGAGGCTCCCATAGGGAGACCCACGCCTCGCCGGAAACTGTCACGCCGTGAGTCCAGGAGACGCGTTTCCGTTAAGGAGCTTCTTTGCTGGAAGCGCTTCCGCAGACAGCCACTGTCAGACTCTACGAGTGACTAGAGCAGACATGTTTGAGGAGCTCTGTCACACACAGAGGTTTGTGGAGACGCACAAACTCTGAGGGAGCACGATTTTACGCACAAGCAGCTAATCATCCCATCACAGCAGTCTGACAGTCTCTGTACGCTGCCTGTGCAGGAGAAGGCATCATGAGCGACCCAGCCGGAACCGGAGGAGCAGGGGTTGGAGCTGGTCCAAGCTTGGAAGAAAGATACCGAGCGTTGGAAGTCCAACTTGCGCTGCAGACGGCGAGGCTTGAGGAGAGAAGGGCTCAGGATGCAGACAAGAAGGGGAGAGCCACTCAGTTCCCCAGAAAGGTACCAGGATTGGTGCAGAAGTTTGGGGGGGACCCCAAGGATTACCATGCCTTTAGGACAGAGATGCAATATACCTTAATGTGCAGTTTGATGAGTTCCCTGATGAGGAATCGCGAGTTGCTTTCGTAATTGGGCATCTTGAGAAAGGGGCGCGGGACTGGGTTCGACCCCTAATGGCAACGCACAATGACGTACTAAAGGACACGATGAAGTTCTTTCGTGCAATGGATATCATGTTTTCCAGCGATATTGAGGAAGGGGTGGTGCGCAGACAGCTAATGGCTTGCAAGCAGGGAAGCCGATCTGTCCGTGAGTACTGGACTGAGTTTACCATGCTGGTTCACAGATTGGGGGGGGATTTATCGGCGGCACCCATTCAGATGCTATTTGAAGAAGGTCTTTCTTCGGCTGTGAAAGACGAACTGTCCCGGAGCCCCAGGGCGGGGTCTATGGATCAGCTGACCAAATCTGCGCTGACCATAGGAGCGCGCCAGGAGGCAAGAGCCTTGGAGAGGCGGGAAGGGAGAGGGGAACGTTGGAAGGAGTTCCGCATTCCAGACATTCCTGAGCCAGCTTTCCCGCCGGCAGAGCCGATGGAAATCGGAACAGCGCGCGTGCGCGCGCGCATTTTCAAAGCCCAGTGAGGGGGCTAAGAAGGAGGGAAAGGGCGCCCGGAAATGCTATCTCTGCCAACAGCCAGGCCACTTTGCCAGAGTCTGCCCCCAGAGGAAGGAATGGCAAGGGATGGTGGGAGCTGTTGAGGGAGGAGAGCAGGGAGAAACAGAGCAGGTAAAAGCCAACGCCTGGTTGCCACAGTCTGGGCACTGCAGCCAGGCCAAAGAGCAGTGAAAGTGCCCGTGCCAGAAGCTCCTCAACCTGCTCTAGTGATTGAAGTGTCGCTAGAGCTGCAAAATGGACACCCCCTAAAAATAAAGGTGCTGTTGGACTCAGGCAGCTCCTGCAATTTTATGAGCAAGGAGTTTGCTGCTGAACACCAGATACAGACGATCCCTTTAAGCAACCCCCTGCAGGTGACCACGATCGATGGCAGGGAGTTGTTGGGAGGAGGAGTCAGCTTGCAGACCGTCCCAATGATAATGAGGGTGGCAAGGCACACAGAACTGATAGCGTTTAATGTGGCCACCTTGGGAGGCGCTCCCATTATTTTGGGAATGAGCTGGCTAGCGCTACATGATCCGCTGGTGGGCTGGCATCAAAGAGTGGTTTCCTTTGGTTCAGCACATTGCTTAGAACACTGCAAAGGGGAAAAGGGTTCAGCAGGGGCCCAAGCCACCCTAGCAGGGACTGAAGTAATGGAGAAGGTGAAGGTACCACCACAGTATGCAGATCTCAGCGACGTGTTCAGCGAGAAGGAAGCTGACCAACTACCCCCGCATAGGCCCTTTGATTGCCAGATCAATTTACTCCCTGGAGCACAGCTTCCTGTAGGCAAGTTGTATGCCATGTCAGACAGAGAAATGCAGGAGTTGCGAGAGTTCATTGACAAGAACCTGAAGAGAGGCTTCATCAGAGAGTCCAAAGCAGCGGGGGGTAGCCCAGTGTTTTTTGTGGATAAAAAGCACACGGACAAGCCGAGACTTGTATGTGATTTCAGGCGGTTAAATGCAGTGACAGAACCAGTGGCTTTCCCTATGCCCAGGATTGATATTTTGACCAGGGTGCGGAAGGGAAAGATTTTTACAAAGCTGGATCTAAGGGGGGCGTACAACCTGATACGTATAAGGAAAGGGGATGAATGGAAAACCACCATGTTCACCCCTTTGGGGGCATTTGAATATCTCGTTATGCCTTTTGGATTACAAGCAGGCTCAGCGTGCTTTCAATCGTTTATGAACCACGTACTGGGTCCTTTGCTCTACAAGAATTGCGTGGCCTTCCTAGATGATGTGTTGGTGTATTCGGAGAATGAGGAGCAACATGTGAGAGACGTCAGAGAAGTGTTGAGCAGGCTGCAAGCCAACAGGCTGTGGGTGAAACTGGAGAAGTGTCAGTTTCATACCAAGGAGGTGGAATTCCTGGGGTACCGCCTGTCAGACAAGGGATTGGCCATGGATCCCGGCAAGGTTCAGGCAGTGCTGGAATGGAAAACACCCAAAACCAAGAAGGATGTGCAGAGGTTCCTAGGGTTTGGAAACTTTTATCGTAAGTTCATCCGAAACTTCGCCCACCTGACGGCGCCCATTACGGACTGTCTCAGCAGTAAAAAGAAGTTTGTTTGGACGGCGGAGGCGGAGCGAGCGTTTGAGGAACTGAAAAGGGCCTTCGCCTCTGAAGGACAACTTCTGCATGTGGATTTACAAAAAAAGCTGAGGGTCGAAACAGACGCATCTGACAGAGCCATAGGGGCGGTGCTTCTTCTTCTGCAGCCGGGGAAGGAGGAGTCAGAGTGGCGACCGTGTGCCTTCTTTTCGCGAAAGCTGAACAAATCCGAGAGGAACTACACGGTGTACGACCGGGAACTTCTTGCTATTCATGAGGCTTTCCGGAGATGGAGGCACCTGCTAATTGGTGCACAACATAAGGTGCAAGTGTGCACGGACCATAAGAATCTAGAGTATTGGAGAACTGCGCGAGTGCTCAACCAACGGCAGTTGAGATGGGCCCAGGAGTTCTCCAAATTTAACTTTGAGATTTGTTACGTGCCAGGCCCAGAGAACGTTAGGGCGGACGCTCTCTCACGCAAACCTGAATATTTGGAGGGGGAGGGAGCACCCGAAGAGACCCATGTCATTCCAGAGGACCGCTGGGTGTGTGGGGCGGCATTGGTGGGGCAAAGGGAATTGGTAGAGGGAACGGTGCATGATGAATACGCCCAGGACAAACTCAGGGGTCTCAGGAGGGAGGGAGACAAACCCGGGGGTTTTGAGGAGAGAAACGGGGCGTTGTACTACAAGGGAGCGTTATATATACCTGAAGGGGAATTGAGGGAGAAGGTACTCAAGCAACTGCACGATAGCCCCACAGCAGGGCATTTTGGGCAACACAAAACCATGTGGCTGGTTACCAGGGAATTTTGGTGGCCCAAGGTCAGGGAAGATGTGCGGGAGTATGTGAGAGGGTGTGACCAATGCCAACGAGCCAAGGGGGAGAGGCGGGCACCGGCAGGTTTATTAGAACCACTACCCACACCTGAAAGACCATGGGAAACAGTGGCAATAGATTTCATGACTGATCTGCCAAGGTCTAGAGGGAAAACAGCCATCATGGTTGTGGTAGACCTGTTAACTAAAATGGCCCACTTTATAGCCTGCTCACATGCGGTCACAGCAGAAGAAACCGCTAAATTGTTTGTAGAAAATGTGTTTAGGTTGCATGGCGCCCCCTTGAGGGTGGTTTCAGACCGAGGGAAACAATTTACTTCCAGGTTCTGGAGGAAGCTCATGAGCTTACTGCATGTAGAGGTTAATTTCTCAACTGCCCGTCATCCAGAAACCAATGGGCAGGCGGAAAGAGCTAATGGTGTCCTCCAGCAATATTTGAGGTGTTATGTGAATGACAGAGAAAATGATTGGGTGGAGAAGCTGGTGTTGGCAGAATTTGCCTACAACAATGCAGAGAACGTGTCCACGGGGATGAGCCCCTTTTTGGCTAATCACGGGTGCCATCCCCGAGCCTTCCCAGGGGGGGAAGGGGAGAACTGGAGCGTTCCAGCTGCAGAACAGTTCGTTGAAGAAATGGAAGCGATCCATCGCCAGCTCCAACTTAACTTAAACAGGGCTAAGGAGGAATATAAGAGGCAGGCAGACAAAAACAGAAGGGAAGGTGAAAGCATTAGGGTGGGGGACCAGGTGTGGCTGTCAACCCAAGGGTTACCATTCAAAGGGGGTTGTAAGAAGTTAAGACCCAAAAGGCTGGGCCCATTTGAAGTCACGCAGCAGGTCAACCCAGTGGCTTTCAGACTCCGGTTACCGAACCACATGAAGCTGCACCCAGTTTTCCACAGGTCGTTGCTGTCACCGTATAAAGGGGACAGAGAAGGGAGGGTCAATAGGGGACCAGCAATGGAGGAGAAGGAACACAGCTACCATGTAGCGGAGATCCTCGATTCCAGGTGGAAGAGAGATCAAGTAGAGTATTTGGTAACGTGGGAAGGGGAACCGGAGTCGGAAAACACCTGGGTTAGGGCAGAGGATGTCAATGACGAAGTTTTAATAGAAACTTTTCATCAGAGGTTCCCACGTAAACCTCAGCCTGTAGCGAGGTTCCGGAGGGAATACTTTGCCACCACCGACAAAGAAGAGGAGTTGGAGGGGTTCACAGATTCCGAGGAGGAGGAGGATTCAGCGAGCCAGGACGGCGATCGATGGAGGGAATTGTTCGAGACGTCTGAAGATGAAGAAGATTCTTTTCGGGGTTTTACCCCTTCACCTCCCAGAGGAGAGGAAATGGGAGGGGGTGAGGGGGGCCCTGGAGGGGAGGTGGATGTCAGGGAACTGCCATCGGAGGAACAGGTGGTGGAGGGGCTCAGGGAGGAAGAAAGAGACTCAACAGCTGAAGCAGGAACCAGCAGGGGGAGGAGTGGATCTCTGAGGGAATGCGAGCAGGAGGGAGGGCTCAGAGACGCTTCCAGCGAGAACAGTGGGGAGGTATCTGAGGCTCCCATAGGGAGACCCACACCTCGCCGGAAACTGTCACGCCGTGAGTCCAGGAGACGCGTTTCCATTAAGGAGCTTCTTTGCTGGAAGCGCTTCCGCAGACAGCCACTGTCAGACTCTACGAGTGACTAGAGCAGACATGTTTGAGGAGCTCTGTCACACACAGAGGTTTGTGGAGACGCACAAACTCTGAGGGAGCACGATTTTACGCACAAGCAGCTAATCATCCCATCACACCTTCATATTCCAAATAATCAAAATCCTACCATTTATTAATTTCTACTACTCACGAATAGACCCTGTTACCTCATATCTGTAACAATACAATACAAATACAATAACAATAAGAATACAAAGGACATGCCATACCCATGGACACATGTTGCTTTAGCCCAAAAGCAACCCAGAGTATGGAAAACTGACTTGCAAATGTGTGCGGACTCTCAAAACAGCTCAGGTTCAAGAGGGCTTCACGAGTGAAACCCCAATCTATTGTGGCACAGGGACATCATTTACACAGAGAGGACAGGGAGGTCATCTCATCCACTGACCCATCCATGCCTCACCCACCAGCTGACGTTTCAACCCATATGCAATCATTGCACGTGAATAATTCCTTATGGGTCATCCACATGTTTGACCAGCTTCATAAACTGGGTAGCTCTTGATATTGAGAATGCACACCAAAGGCACAAATTCCCTAGTTTCAATAAAAGAAATTCATTTTTTTAAAATCCATGTTGATAACACAGCTGTCTCTTTATTATGACATTTTTTAAAAACAACAACAACCCAACAACAATTGTTCTAAAAATACAGGGATTTCCGTGTGATCTCATTGGGACAGGGGGAATCTAAACTGGTCCATGGTCTAGTTCAGGGGTCAACAAACTTTTTCAGCAGGGGGCTGGTCCTTCACTGTCCTTCAGACCTTGTGTGGGGCTGGACTATATTTGGGGTGGGGGGGATGAACAAATTCCTATGCCCCACAAATAACCCAGTGATGCATTTTAAATAAAAGGACACATTCTACTCATGTAAAAACACGCTGATTCCCAGACCATCCGAGGGCTGGATTTAGAAGGCAATTGGGCCGGATCCGGCCCCCGGGCCTTAGTTTGCCTACCCATGGTTTAGATCAGTGGTGGGGAACCTGTGGCCCTCTGGATGCACGTGGACTGCAACTTGCAGCATCCCTGAACACTGACCACGTTGTCAGAAGTTGGAGTCCAGCAACATCTGGAAGGCCACAAGTTCCCCACATTTGGTCCAGATGGATACACCAAATGTCAGATGATGTGGCAGCAGGTTTTCATACCCAGCATTGAAAGAAAGTGTGGTGAGCTCATTGGACATCAAAATCTTGAAAGTTTTTGTGTCTCTGTGTGTGGTTTTTTTTGGCAGGGTGGGGGGGGGGCAGACAGGCACATTGTCTGGTAATCCTGCATCAGACCTACTTCATTATCATTTCTAGAGCCTTGGTACCCCTTGGTGGTCTGAAGCTTAATCCCTTCCTGCAACCAGCACTACAAGGATTTGGGGCAAAGGGACTGGCTTTCCCAGTTCGGTGCCTGACATTGCTGTCATTTCAAAACCCACTTTGTCCTTGAAAAAACTCCCGGATGCTGCTCCCTGGCAGAAGGGTTGAGGTGACTCATCAGCTCGTCAGCCAAGACATGGGCAATGCTACAGACCGCCCAGCTGCAGCAGCCTCAGGAAGAAACCAAAGGGAAAAACCACCTTCCAGGAGGACTTCCACAGCGCTGCTTCAGCTGTTCTTGATTAAGGGTCAGGATGCTGTTATGTGGAAGTGCAATCCAAGGCCTGCGCTTCTCTGATACAGGACAAAAAACCCAAATCCCTTCTTCCTTTGCTTGGACTCACCCAGGCATGCAAAAGCTTTGCGGACAGATGCTCTTGCGCTGTCCCTGCCAATCCCCCAAACAGGGCTTTTCTTCAGCTGCAAATCACCAGAACTCAGTTCCGGCACCTCTCAGGTAGGTGCCATTGCCATGATAAGAGAACAAGGGAGGCACTGATGGTGAGTTCCGGCACCTCTTTTTCTAGAAAAACAGCGTTGCCCACACATACCCAGCTAGAGCCTACATGGAAATTCTGTCCTTCATTGCTATGTCTCTTATACCTGCCCTTTTTCCTGATTCAAACTTGCCCTTTCCTTGTTGCAGGGTGCTTGAGAGGTCAACGTGCTTCTCTGTGACTCCTGGGAAAAGGGCAGTATACAAACTCAGATAAATGATCCAAATCGCTGCTTCTTACTTGTGTGAAGATGCAGTACAGTAGATGCTCAGGTTGCGAACATGATCCGTGCAGGAAGCACGTTCGCAATCCGCAGCGGTCACAACCCGCAGCGCTGCGTCTGCGCACACGCGGATTGCGATTCAGCACTTCTGCGTATGTGCAAAGCACGATTTAGGGCTTCTGTGCATGCGCCAAAACCTGGAAGTAACCTGTTCCGGTACTTCCGGGTTCGGTGCAGTGCGCAACCCGAAATCACGCAACCCGAAGCGTCTGTAACCCGAGTTATTACTGTAGTGGCATGTTTGAGCATTGCCAACATGGCTCTTAAGGAGCAAGCCAAGAACATTGGGTTAGTGTATTTCAGGCCCATCCAACTCCCAAGAGACTGTGATCTACTCACATTATAAAAATACTGGCTGTGATCTACCCATTGTTATTGACAAGCAAAGGGTTTTTTTTGGGGGGGGGAGGAATCTACTGCAATCTACCACAGACTCTAGTGATCTACCGGTAGATCACGATCTACCTGTTGGACATGCCTGCTGTATTTGATTCCTGAAGAGTACCTGCTTCAAGTTAGGCTGATCTCCCTATAGCCCTGTGGCTGATAAGGACAACTTGCCTATGCAACTTGCCAAGCTAGCTTCCCAAGAGCAGTATGTGGTGGAAGGAGGTTGCGTGTGTGTGTCTGTGCGTGTGTTGATTTCCTGCCTTCTTCCAAAACACTTTTCACACCGCTAGTTGTCTGCTACCACAGCCAAGTAGAAAAATGAGTAGCTACCACCTAGACATGTCCTTAGCCTAAGAGTACCGAGAGTTAAACCAGCCATGGACCATCACAAGTACAATCTTCTCCCTCCTCCCACATCTTAAGTGTTTAGCCAGACTTTCTCCCCTTGCATAAGAGAAGCTGGCCAGCAACAATACATCAAGTCTGGAGTGGAGTCAGCTGAATGTAGCTTCAACCAGATCCATGGGCATAACCAGGATTTTTGTTGGGGGGGGGAGAGAGAGAGGAGTTGAGCTTTTGGGGGGAAATCGCCCCCAAAGTTGTCGAGCTGTTTTTGAGAGATCACCTCAAAAGTTGTGGAGTTTCTGTTGGGCGGTGTGTGTGTCAAGAACCTCAGTTTCTTAAGCATTATTAATGCCTTTTGATACTTTTTGAGGATTTGCTGCCCCCCCCCCCGACTACACCCACGACCAGACCCTGCCTTGAACATAAAAGAGCTGCCAGTGTTTAGGACCGGAAAGTGTTTTGGGAGGCAGACTTCCTTGCGACAAGACCCAGCTGCAATCCAGCTTCTGCTGTTGGCCCGATTCCTCTGCTCAACTCCCTTTTATCATTTGCTAGCAAACTACCTATCTTTACGACAGACAAGGCGGATGAGGGCAGAGGGGTTGATGTAGGTTTCAGCATGTTCTGTGCACAAGCCCACGCTGAAACCTCTGTGGGAGCCCTGTGCACGAAGGCCATGTCACCCTACAGTGAGGTAGAAGGCAGATTTTGCTTTTGCACACAGCACTTGTCTCCCATAGGTGTGAACAGCGTTCATACACTTATATGAGAGAAAGAAGGGAATGAACTTTAGGAGTTGGAGTTAAATTAGCACTCCGAAACTGGAAACTCTGTTCACTACATTTCCTAACCCCCCCCCCAAAAAACACCCCTCTTCTATAAGTCATTAAGATTTCTTTCAGGGTATCCCATGAGGGCTGGGAGAGGCAGACTTGCCAGACTGCTCAGCAGATGAAAGGCTGGGCTAAACCTGAACTACAAAACATCAGTGTAAAGCCAGAAAGTAATTTCCCCCCCTCTTATATGCTCACTCCCACCAAATGAAGATATGAAGGTGATTGCATTAACTTGCTGTCACCCATACTACTTAAAGCACTTACAAGCCTCTTTCCTGAGCCTGGTGTGCTTGTGTAAAAGACAGAAATGCAGTTTTAAATATGTGAATGTATTAAGCTTTTAAAAATCAATTGACGACCATCTGAGAAGGTGGATTAAAAACCCTCATTTTAGCCTGTGCATCACCTGTGAACAGAAGCGTTCCATCTGGAGCGTATTTTTAGTTCTCTGCTTGCATGTCAACATTTAAAGCAGGAAAAGCATTAGCTTGCAAACAGTGGTAGTGAATTAACTGAAGTAAGGATAGATTCCCAAGTGATAATTAAAGTACTTTAAAATGCATGTGCCATTTTGGCTTTAGACTCCCTCGTGGTATGATTATTCTCCAGCATGAAACAAAGGTCAAAATTGCACCGCCACTGTCAAATGCCCATTGCTCTCAAAATCTATTAGGGCACCAGCCATTATGACAACATGGGCATAGCTGGGGGGGGGGGCAGGGGAGTGGCAGCTGCCCCCCAGCAAATAAATCAATAAAAATACTTAACTAATGGAAGTTCTGCCCCCTACCCTGAAGCCTGCCCCTCCCCAACATAAATCCTAGCTACGCCCATGTATGACAATGTACCATATACAAAGTAGGATCCTCGTACCTACGGGACTGCCTCTCCCGGTATGCCCCACGGAGGACCTTAAGGTCCATAAACAGCAACACCCTAGAGGTCCTGGGCCCTAAGGAAGTCAGATTAGCTTCAACCAGAGCCAGGGCCTTTTCAACACTGGCTCCGGCCTGGTGGAACGCTCTGTCTCATGAGACCAGGGCCCTGCAGGATCTGATTTCTTTCCGCAGGGCCTGTAAGACAGAGTTGTTCCTCCTGGCCTTTGGCTTAGGATCAATTTGATTCCCTCCCCCTCTTTCTTTTTTCCTTTCTCCTCCTGTGAAGAGGCTGCATTTTAATGTTTTGATGTTGTATTTTAATTCTTGTTTTTTTAAGTTGTATTTTAATCAACTTGTTTTATTATTGGTTGTTAGCCGCCCTAAGGCCTGGTCTTGGCTGGGGAGGGCGGGGTATAAATAAAAATTATTATTATTATTGTTATTATTATTATTATTATTAGGGCAGAGGGCTTGGGGTGGGGAGTCCCAGATCTGCTGTGGATCCTCCAACCATGGCTTTTGCTGCTCAGCCTGAGAACCAACTACATGTAGAGCCAGCATTTCCTAACTTTCACTCACTTAGCTCCACCCTTGTTTTGAAGCTGGGCATAACCTGTAAGAGTAGGCTTTCAGATATTTCCTAGCCCACCCCACTTTCACACAGGGTTCCCTGTCCCTCTGGTGCAACAACTATTATGGGTGGTTATAAATGACATTTCCTTAAGTACTTAATGCCCAAGACATGTCTCTCGCCACTGGGTTGTTTGTACTGTCCAAGTAAGGAGGTTTTAAGGAGATATTTCTATTCCATAACAGTGGCCGTGTTCTCCCCTCCACACACACTGGACCAGACACCCCAGACAAATGGCATCCTGTTTCATGGAATACAACCATGATAGGTTAAAAGGTAAAGGGACCCCTGACCGTTAGGTCCAGTCGCGGACGACTCGGGGGTTAAGCCGCTCAACTCGCTTTATTGGCCAAGGGAGCTTCCGGGTCCTGTGGCCAGCATGACTAAGCCGCTTCTGGCGAACCAGAGCAGCGCACATAAACGCCGTTTACCTTCCCGCCGGAGCGGTACCTATTTATCTACTTGCACTTTGACGTGCTTTTGAACTGCTAGGTTGGCAGGAGTAGGGACCGAGCAACGCGAGCTCACCCTGTCACGGGGATTTGAACCGCCGACCTTCTGATCGGCAAGTCCTAGGCTCTGTGGTTTAACCCACGGCGCCACCTGCATACAACCATGATAGGTTACCACTTGCTAAATTGTGGCCTAGTGCTTCCAAATAGCAGGTGATGTAGTCAAATTATGCCTGGGCTGTATCATGTCAGATGAAAGGCAATGGAATAGCATGAGATACACATGCAATAGATAAAATTCCTAGGAAACAGCAAATTAGCATGCCAGGAAGCAGGATCCTAGCTCACCTTTCCCTCTGACTTGCCAATTTTATATGTGCAGGATTTTCCGCCCGCGTGGGGAACTTTTCTGTTGTGTGAAACGTCCACCTGCAGTCTAAAGTGGTATGTATGGTCCACAGCACAGGTTTACCAGCTCAATTGCTCTTCATGAGAAGTTGGGCCTGTGCTTCAGTCTCTTACCAGAGGCTGCTAATAGCTCAGTCCACCTTCAAGAACGAGTGTTTGTGGCCGTGCTCAGAGACGGAAGTGGGGGCAGTGTTTGTGGGCAGTCCCAAGTTTTCACAAGATGGAGTTCTTACATGTGTGAGAACTTACACCAGCGTGTCAAGAAGCTCCTTCCCCACTTCTCTTGGCTGCGAGGTCGGCCTGACACATTTTAATCACCTAGGGGTGTCCCATTTTCCCTTGCCATGCTAGTGTATGCTGAGGCCCAGTTTCTCTGGCCTCTTCCATTCCAAACCTACAAGCTCATTCTCTCTCCACCCCCTGCCCCAGGATCACGTGTCCCAAACATCTTCCTCAATTGCTTTGATTTCGTCTTTTTCTCCCCTCAGCAAAGCTACCAATCGCTCCCCTCCTGCTTCCCATCACACATTTCCTCAAAGCTGCATATAGCGGAACCACAAAAGGGGGGGGGGTGAGAAGAGAAGAGAAGAGACATGAAAAGGGGAACAGAAGTGGCATCCTCGTCATCTCTGGCAGCCAATCCACTGCGCCTCAGAACTATCTCCATAGCAACAAGAGTCTCCTTAGCAACTGCCCCCATTTTCAGACCAGAGGACCGGGTCTCTGGGAAATCCTCCAAACGCAAGACAAAGTGGAGGATAGAATCCCTTGGATTTAACCCATTATCTTTATATTATGTTAAACACATATGCCCCTACTGAACTTTGGGGGAAACAATCTCTTCAGATGCCCAAAATTCAGACAGGTCCTCGCAATCTGAGGCAGAGGAAGAAAAGCTTCCATTTCCCCTCTCTGCCCCCAAGCTGAAGGCTCTTTCCACCTAGGTAGGATTAACAACATCCTCTCTTTTTCCTTCTGTGCTGCTCCCACATCTGCCTCATTCATATCCAGGCAGGCAGGTTTGTGGTATGGCAAGAAGGCCAGATGGCTGCTGTTGTGTCTCCCACCCAGTTCTGGGCACCACAGTTTAAGAAGGGCATTGACAAGCTGGAATGTGTGCAGAGAAAGGCGACCAAGATGATCACGGGTCTGGAAGCCAAGCCTTATGAGGAATGGTTGAAAGAGCCGGGGATGCTTAGCCTGGAAAAGGGGAGACTGAGGCGAGATATCTTCAAATATCTAAAGGGCTGTCATGTGGAGCTTGTTTTCTCCTGCTCTGGAGGGTAGAACCTGAACCTATGGCTTCAGGTTACAAGAAAGGAGATTCCAACTAAATACCAGGAAGAACTTTTTAGGCACTTTTTTTCACCTTTGGTGGACGTGCCCGAAGATTAAGGCTTTCTGGGAAATGATATATAATGAATTGAAAAAGGTACTTAAATGTACTTTCCCTAAGAAACCAGAGGCCTTTCTTTTGGGCATTGTCGGCCAATCGGTGTCAAAGAAAGATAGAACTTTTTTTATGTATGCTACAACAGCAGCAAGAATACTCATCGCAAAGTATTGGAAGACACAAGATCTACCCACTCTGGAAGAATGGCAGATGAAGGTGATAGACTACATGGGATTGGCGGAAATGACTGGCAGAATCCGAGACCAGGGGAAAGAGACGGCGGAAGAAGATTGGAAGAAATTTAAAATTTATCTTAAGAAATATTGTAAAGTTAATGAGTGTTAAAATGTTGTGGTTATAGAAAGAAAGGGATTACAACCAAAAAAGTTTAAGTAAAAGAAAAGGAAAGGAAACAATTAGATGAAATTAAGGGGAAGGATTTGCTGAAACAAATTTGGAAACTGGAATCCAGAAAGGGGAGGTATGGGGAAGTCAGCGAAATAAGTTTTAAGAAAATTGGATATGAAATTATACATGTTTGTTTTTTGTGTTTGTATGTTTGTATTGTGTATTGTTTGTCTTAATATTAATTGTGAAAATCTAATAAAAATTTATAAAAAACAAAACAAAACACCAGGAAGAACTTTCTGGCAGTAAGGGCTGTTCAGCAGTGCAACAGACTCCTACGAGAAGTGGTGGACTCTCGTTCCTTGAAGGTTTCTAAGCAGAGGTTGGATAGCCATCTGTCATGTACGATCTAGTCGAGATTCCTGCATTGCAGGGGGTTGGATTGTACAAATCATCTGGCCTTTCCTTCCACCCCATTCTTTGTTTTCCTAAGTGGGTTAGACCCCTGCAATACCATGACTGCACTTTCATAAATTGTGGGTTAACAACGCACTCGGTTGTAGAGTTGCTCCAGGGTAGTGTGGGGGAATTTAAAATGGCAGGTTGTAGCTGAGCACCAAGGGGACTCAGATTCAGTGTCAGGGCACCTGACTGGGTCCTGCATAAGGGGGTCAGTTGCTGACCCTGGGCCTGAACCGGGCAGTACAGTGGTGCCCCGCAAGAAGAATGCCTCGCAAGACGGAAAACTCGCTAGACGAAAGAGTTTTCCGTTTTGGAGGTGCTTCGCAAAACGAATCTCCTATGGGCTTGCTTCGCAAGACGAAAATGTATTGCGAGTTCCTGCGGGTTTTCCCCCCTCCCCCCCTTTTCTAAGCCGCTAAGCCGCTTATCAGCTGATCCGATAAGCCACTAAAAGCCACTAATAGCGCTAATCCGTCAATGGGCTTGCTTCGCAAGACGAAAAAACCGCTAGACGAAGAGACTCTCAGAACGGATTCTTTTCATCTTGTGAGGCACCACTGTACAAATATCTGAAGTATCTGAAGACTGGCCATGCTTGAATATACCAAGAGTATGAGACTTCATTAGGCATGTGCATGAGGGTGAGAGGGGTGATATTATCCCACCCCACTTTTTTTGTGTAGAAAGGACAACACTGGTTTTTAGAACCTGCTCAACTTCGAAGAGAGGCATGTGCAGGTCAAGGTAAATGAGAAACACAACTGAAGCAGAAACATGACCCCTAGCTTTGCGGATACCACTGGTTTGGATGTGAAGTTTGTTTTGCTCCTAATCAACCATGGTTTGTAGCTAAGGTTTGCTCCTGGCCTGCTGACAGTGGTTTGTTGAGAGTGAAACAAACCATAATGTTTTGTGTTCAGACATAAACCAGGGATTATGGTTTTTGCTTTTATGGACGAGCGGGGAGGAGACGCTCCAATCTGGTTTTTACCAGGAGTACACCTTCTGCTGGGACGCAGGTGGCGCTGTGGGTTAAATCACAGAGCCTAGGACTTGCTGATCAGAAGGTCGTTGGTTCGAATCCCTGTGACGGGGTGAGCTCCCGTTGTTCAGTCCCTGCTCCTGCCAACCTAGCAGTTCGAAAGCACGTCAAAGTGCAAGTAGATAAATAGGTACCGCTCCAGCGGGAAGGTAAACGGCGTTTCTGTGCACTGCTCTGGTTCACCAGAGGTGGCTTAGTCCTGCTGGCCACATAACCCAGAAGCTGTACACCAGCTCCCTCGGCCAATAAAGCGAGATGAGCGCCGCAACCTCAGAGTCGTCCGTGACTGGATGGACCTAATGGTCAGGGGTCCCTTTATCTTTACACCTTTTACTATAGACTGAAACCATGCTGTGGGAAATGGGCTGCTGACTGAAGCCTGAATGCTTTCCGTCTTGATGAAGAAGGAAAGCAGCAACACTTCACAGATAAAGACAAAAAGTCAGTGAAATAAAGAATCACCTAGACAATCTGAATTATTTTAACTCAGCAGAGTTAAGACAGCATTTTATCCAAGGAATTCCAGAGGCAGCGGATTCTACACCCATTAAGGGTTGCAGACTGATCTCTGTTATGAGGAGTAACCTATGGGGAAGCTCTCCTTTACAAGCCCCACTGAAATGAACAGGAAGAACTGCACAGTAATGCTCTTGCACACTTCCCATTCATGCCAATGCAAACATCCTGACAGATTGCGTCCCATATTAATTAGAGAAGGGAGTGTGGGTGGAGGTAACGAACAGCTGAGTTTTCTACCTCAGGCATCAAAATGAATTAGAAACTTAGTAGGGAAATCTCAGAAATAATAGCTGACATACTTGAAAATTCATGGGAAACATATCTGGCCCTTCAAGTTGGAAGAGAAGTACAACAACATGTATCTTTTAAAAGGGGGAAGGGAGAACAACTTTTGGAATTATGCACCTGCAAGCATCAATGCTGGGAACGATATTACAATAAGTAAGTTCATAAACGTTTTGAAGAAAATGAGGTATGAACAACCAGCTTACAACCTTTTCTTGTTGTTAAAGTACAGATCCTACACCGTCCTAACTTCCTGCTTTGAAAAATAAATGATTTAGCAGGCAAGGAACACCTGGCAGGTACATATTGGCGCAAGGCTTTGGAGGCCTTAGTCCTTCGTGAGAGCCATGCATGGAAGTCTGGAATATATGAACTAGAAGAAACTATCTTAAAATGAATATGCAAATTGGTGGAGAAATCACATATGGCTCAAGATCAGATTGGAATGAGGCTTGATACGAGTACAGCTATCAGTTCTGTAAATGACACAAATTTGTGGTGAACAACAAACAGTCTAGAGTGGGGATAGAGGGCGTGTGGCCCTTAAGCTGTTGCTAGATTCCAGCTCCCATCAGTCCCAGATAGCACAGCCAAGGGTCAGGGCTTGGCTCCACTGCCCCAGCCTAGAGGATAAGTTAAAAATTAAAAGTTCTCAAAAACTGAAGAGCTGGGCACATAGACATGAAATTAAGTTTTTTCAAAGACAAATGCAAAGTGTTCCGTATAGGTACGAAAAACAAAATGCACCATTGTAAGAGAGGAATCTGACTAGGAAGCAACGCTTCTGATTAGGTTGTAAGAGTCACATTTGATAACAAAATGAACCTGAGTCAGCTGAGGCCAGTAAACCTTCATCAGAATCAAGTGGTCAGGCTTACCAAGAGAGGGAGAAGCGCTCAGCATGGCTTTCTCATCAACATCTTTATTTTGTAGGTGTATTCAAAAACACAACCACTCACTCTGGTGCTGCCTGAAGTAATCTAGTCCAGGAAAAAACCTGTACAATTTGATGCTTCTGAAAGTATAAACTGCCCCAAAGTAGAGTTTTGTGAAATACAAAGTGCCAATGCCCTCCTTATAGGCTCTGTTCATAACAGCACTATTTCCAAGACTAGGGAAGCTCTAATACTGGTATTTTCAATGCTGGTATGATTTTATTTGAAGGTCTCTGCTCTGGGCATGACTCAAGAAAGTTATTGATGAGCCGGAAAGGTAAGTCTTGCAAGAAAAGGCTGAAAGAACTAGGTATGAAAGAACTAGAGAAAATCAAATCAAATACAATTAAAATATTAGTAATTGTCTCCCAATACTAGAAAGGTAGGTTGGGGATTGATTCTGCATTCTTTTCTAGTAAGTCAATGAGGTTTACTTCTAAGTGAACAGGTTCAGGATTGTATTATTACGGCATTAAGTAGGCAGTCCATTTAAATCCCACTTGTGCCACATTTAAGCTGTTTGGGGGAGGAAGGATACCCCTGACTCAAAGACAACAACCATTAAAAAGTACCATATTTTTTGCTCTATAAGACTCACTTTTTCCCTCCTAAAAAGTAAGGGGAAATGTGTGTGCGTCTTATGGAGCGAATGCAGGCTGCGCAGCTATCACAGAAGCCAGAACAGCAAAAGGGATCGCTGCTTTCGCTGCGCAGCGATCCCTCTTGCTGTTCTGGCTTCTGAGATTCAGAATATTTTTTTTCTTGTTTTCCTCCTCCAAAAACTAGGTGCGCCTTGTGGTCTGGTGCGTCTTATAGAGCGAAAAATACGGTAACTGGTGAGGGTGAAGGGTAGAATACATATGTGGGAGATGTAATGCTACTCCCACCCTTCTTGTTTTTAAAAAGCCTTGGGCACAAAAAATGGAAGTGCTCAGTCTATACAAAGGGATTTCCAAAGATGCTCAAACTGGCAAGCATCAACAGCCAAGTCTGGGAGAAGCTCTTTTCTGTTTCATCTCTGTGGGGATATTCCTGGAAGTCTTAAAGTCAAGTGGGAAAGCTGATTGCCTCTATGTATTGTGGGGGGACTGATCGAGAGTCTTCTCTTGAGCATTACTTTCCAATGCAATTCTCTTTTGCAGGTTGAGTACCACTTAAGACGGCAACATGTGCCTGAGAAGGGCAGTTAGGTCACTAGTGACATCACCAGCACTATGCAGTACGAAAGATTCCATCAACAGTGTCTCCGGAAATTTTTATACATCACTTGGGAAGACAGGCGAACTAATACCAGTGTACTGGAAGAAGCAAAGATCACCAGTGTTGAAACAATGATTCTTCAACATCAACTTCATAGGACTGGTCATGTTGTGCCTGATTGTCGTCTTCCAAAGCAACTACTCTATTTCAAACTTAAAAATGGAAAGCGTAATGCTGGTGGTCAACAAAAGAGGTTTAAAGACTGTCTCAAGGCAAATTTTAAAAAATGTAGTATAAACACCAACAATTGGAAACACTTGCCTGCAAGCACTCCAGTTGGAGAACAGCCTTTACCAAATGTGTCATGGGCTTTGAAGACACTCAAACTCAGGACAGAAGGGAGAAACGTACTAAGAGGAAGGCACGCTTGGCAAATCCACACTGTGATCAACTTCCCACCTGGAAACCTATGTCCCCACTGTGGAAGGATGTGTGGATCCAGAATTGGCCTCCACAGTCACTTACAGACTCATTGTTAAAACCATGTTTATGGAAGACAATCTTACTCAGCTACGAGTGATAGCCAAAGAAGAAAGTATGCAGTATGTACCCCCTTCCCCTGCTGCTGCCCCAGATGCTTATGTAGCCATATCCTAGAGAACACTCCAAAACACAACAAAATCTGGAAAGATAATCTCAATTTCCCAATATGCCACACTTTCCCAATATATTGCAGATCTAGGGCTAGGCAAATTGTGGTTCCTCTGAAGCAGCAGCTCTTCCTTAAGAGTCAATATCTGGGTCCCATGTACCAAATGGGCAAAGCTGTGCTTCTGCTGCCCTATAAAACAATCATTTAGAAAGCTTCTTAAGCAAAACACTATGAAATACAGCTTACTCATTGTCTTTGCTGGAGAAAAAAATGCTACGACTTATTAAGAGAGGAAATGCATGTGTAGCCAATTTCTGAAATCACCCAACCTTGGAATGCCAGAAGTGTCCAGGGCAGCCACCTTTAAACTGGTGCTTTTCCAGATGTTGCTGGACTAGAACTCCCATTACCCCTGACCACTGGTCATAGAATCATAGAATCATAGAATCATAGAGTTGGAAGAGACCACAAGGGCCATCGAGTCCAACCCCCTGCCAAGCAGGAAACACCATCAGAGCACTCCTGACATATGGTTGTCAAGCCTCTGCTTAAAGACCTCCAAAAAAGGAGACTCCACCACACTCCTTGGCAGCAAATTCCACTGTCGAACAGCTCTTACTGTCAGGAAGTTCTTCCTAATGTTTAGGTGGAATCTTCTTTCTTGTAGTTTGGATCCATTGCTCCGTGTCCGCTTCTCTGGAGCAGCAAAAAACAACCTTTCTCCCTCCTCTATGTGACATCCTTTTATATATTTGAACATGGCTATCATATCACCCCTTAACCTCCTCTTCTCCAGGCTAAACATGCCCAGCTCCCTTAGCCGTTCCTCATAAGGCATCGTTTCCAGGCCTTTGACCATTTTGGTTGCCCTCCTCTGGACACGTTCCAGTTTGTCAGTGTCCTTCTTGAACTGTGGTGCCCAGAACTGGACACAGTACTCCAGGTGAGGTCTGACCAGAGCAGAATACAATGGCACTATTATTTCCCTTGATCTAGATGCTATACTCCTATTGATGCAGCCCAGTATTGGTCATGTTGGCTAGTGGGAGTCCAACACATCTGGAGGGCACCAGCTTTGTGTAAGCTGGAGAGCAGAGGTGGGCAGACTATCCTCTTTCTTTTTAACAAGATCAACCAACTGAAGCCAAATATCTGCAAAGCGGTTCAGCGGGGCAAACGTAAAGTTCATAATTAAAGAAGGGTAAAAGGATGCCTCTGAGCACATGCTCGTCCCAGGAATTTGCTTTTGTCTCAGTCTTCTCACACAAAACCCCACTCCAAGTGTTCTTCATTTCAGCATCCAAAGAGAGAGACTTATAGTTGTTGCTACGGTTGAACAGAAACCTTCACTGATTTACAAGTTACCCAGAGATCAACTCTTGTCCATCCCTGGTGTAGAGCCCAGTATCTCAGAGTAGATCAGAGCAGGCTGAAATACCTGGCACATCTAGTTTGCATGGGTAGCAAGTGCCGAAGGTGCATTCCTGGCCCCAGCAATCAGAGAATAGTGTCCAGTATTCTTTAGCGTCCAGGCAGCCCAGGACATCTTGCTGTCCAAACAGCTATGCCAACTCCATGACTTCCAAACGTTGCCCTCTGTCTCTTGGGAATATTTCAGAGTGCAACATCCTGTCTGAGGGCAGGGGGTTGGATAAGCGGCACGCAACGTCCCAGTTCCATGTAAACTACCCATAGTGGGCCATCTTGTAATCAGGGGTGGTGGGTATATGGGGCGCAAGGGGCTCCAGCCCTCCAATATTTGGGGGCAGGGGTCTGTGCCACCCCCAATATTTAGGAGGTCACCAGGTGGGGGCTGGGAAGAGGGAGGGCAATCATTGCCTTCACTTGTCCCAGCTTCCACCTGGCAGCCCAGGAACCCAGGAGCTGGGCAGCAGCTGGGGCGAGCAAGCGTAAAGAACGCCTTCCGCACATGTGTCAGGAGGTATCACGTGACGTGTCACGTGGCCGCACCCCCTCAATGTGGGGGAGCAAGTCGGTACCCCTCCTTGCAATTATTAATTTATTAAATAGTTCTCATAGGAGAGTGTTGTTTGTGAATACAGTGGTATCTTGGGTTAAGAACTTAATTTGTTCTGGAGGTCCATTCTTAACCTGAAACTGTTCTTAACCTGAAGCACCACTTTAGCTAATTGGCCTCCCACTGCTGCTGTGCCGCCGCTGCACGATTTCTGTTCTCATCCTGAAGCAACTGTTCTCATCCTGAGGTACTATTTCTGGGTTAGCGGAGTCTGTAACCTGAAGTGTGGAGTCTGTAACCTGAAGTGTCTGTAACCCGAGGTACCACTGTAGAAGGCAAAGGAACACTAGTCCCCATCGATGGTGTGTAAAGAGAGACAGGTGCCAACACCAACAAGCCTATATCACATCCCAAATCTCTGGCTTGGCAGATGAGGGAAAATGCTCTGTGCCAATCTGAAGCACCTTTGGCATGGTTCCTCTCTACTACCGTTACTATTGCCCACCATCAGATCAGGTGGTGATCTGAGCTCAGTTTCAGCCTATCCTCTATCAAGCTGGCCCTGCAGTAGGAGCAGACAGCCTTCAAGGAAGTGTGCATGTGTGTGCATGCAGGTACATACTCTCTCTCTAACAGCCCAAACCACAGTGGTTGGTTGGCATCCGCCTGTCTCAGTCTGTCAGAACAAAGAGGGAAGGGGGCAGGAGATCGAAGGAGGCTTGGGAGTCATGGGTGGGCATGCGGCCATTGCCCAGTTTTTAAAAAAACTCTGTGCATTTATGTTTCACAGGGTGCGAAAGAAGGGCTTTGTACCTTGCCTGGCAGAGGAACTATGTGCCTTGCACACCTCCTGGGCAATGGCCGCCCACCCGCAGCTCCCGAGCCTCCCCCATCAGTCAAAACAAACGGGGAAGGGAGCAGGAGATCTGTACCGCCGGACCTCCCCGGTTCCCCTTCGGCAGTGGCAGCGGCAACAGCCCGGAGCCAGCCAGAGCCAACTGCGCTACCAGGCTGGCTCCGGGCTACTGAGGCTGCCGCTGCCACGTTTCCCAGGGACAGATTTGCAAACCTGGGGACATTCCAGGGACGGAATTTGTCCGGGGACAGATCTGCCAATCCAGGGACTGTCCCCGGGAACTGGGGACACCTGGTAATCCTAAGATAAGTCAGCTGGGCAGCCAAGGTTTAGTTACAGTGGTACCTCTGGCTGCGAACGGGATCCATTCCGGAGCCCCGTTCGCAACATGAGCAGAATGCAACCCACGTCTGCACATGCGCGGATCACGATTTGCTGCTTCTGCGCATGTGTGTGACGTCATTTTGAGCATCCGCGCATGCGTGAACTGTGAAACCCGGAAGTAACCCTTTCCGGTACTTCTGGGTCACCGTGGGACGCAACCTGAAAAGATTTAACCTGAAGCAAATGTAACAAGAGGTATGACTGTATTTGAAGGTTGCGTGCTGCCACACTAGAACACCGCAAGTCTTTAATTTTATAAGAAGCCAGCAACAGCTCGGCAGTTCCCCCTGAAACAATGCTATTCTTCCCTCCCCACATTCTGGTTATCATGCTGCAACTTGAATTGGGCCCTGAGTGACTAAACTGCAAAAACTAAGCAGTGCCCTGGTCAGGTTTTGACGGATCATTTGGAAAGACCTGAAGCATCTCCCTTTGTGAACACAGCAGTTCTATTTCTCCTCCACTCATCACCACATATACAACCATCCCCTCCCCTTCCCTCTGAACCCCCCCAAACTGAGGAACATTGAAAAAAACAAAAAGGAAACAAGGCTGCATTCTGCAAAGACTTCCACACCACATGGAATCCAATGAACATGCAGAAGGCATAAAATAACGGAGACACATAGCATACTGTATGCCTTTTCCACATGACTGCATGCCTTGACCCTCAGACAGGTATATACAGGAAGGTAGGAGCAGGGAGGGAAAACTCCCAGACAGAATAAGAGAGCACACAGCTTATTTTGGGTTCTGCAGTCTGGTGGTGCTCATAGCAAGCTAGGTCAAAATTTACAGTAGAAAAACACAGTCCATTGTGTTAGAGGAAGAGAGGGATCTGGGGGGGGTGGGTGGGGGAAAAACCTTGGTGTACACACTACCTGCAGATCAGCAAGTAGAAGCAGACTTGAGAAGCCAGTTTGATAAAAAGGAGTTGACACACACATAGAAGGGGACTTAGAGGTCAAAAGCCAGCAGGTGTTCCAAGAGGTTATTGATAAGTATGTTGGCAGTGACACTTCTTCCTGTCCCCCTATTTCTGGGGTGGGAAGAGATTTTGCTATAAACCAAGGAACTAGCGTGGTATATTGTGTTGGCCTCCAACCTCATGGAGGTCAAATCCAGCGGCACCGCTGCAATTTTTCTGTTTTGGTATAAAGGGGCAGGGTTTCCAAAGAAAGGAGAGAAGGAAGGAAGGAAGGAGAAGAAGCAGTGGGAGAATTGAGAGAAAGACAGATATATACTGTTAAAAATTAAAAGCAAGTCCATGTCCCATATTACGACTTCATAGTAAAAGACAGGTACCAGCTATGGGATGCTGGACACCAGAGGTGAAGTAGATGAAATGTTGAAAGAGCAGAGGATGCTACAGGAGCTCACAACAAGCCGTAGCCGTTGGTGGGTGGGGGTCCTCACTTGACCCCCCCTCCACTGCCTGTGCCACTGCTGCTTAGAGGGTGGAAGTAGAGGGGGAGAAGCAAGGTGGCAAAGGAGTCAGTGAGGGGCAAATGTGTTGGCAAAGCCAACCTGGTGCTCCTGCTGGCGTGTCGCTACCAGAGGTCACCACCCACTCCCACGAGGAACTGGATGCATAGACCCTGTTCTGAAACAGGCAAGTGGCTTTTTGTGATAAAAGGGGCTCTTTTAAAGATTTTTAGACCTCTTCACTTAAACCTTGAAATTGGAAGCAGAAGGCTTGGGCATGTAACCAGAAGTGGGGCTCTTAACAGAGTGCAGAATATAAAGCACCAGACAAGAACTCAGAATTTCCAGCTCTGCTACAGACTCAGTGGCTAGAGCGTCTGCTTTGCATGTAGAAGATCTCAGGTTCAACCCTCGTCATCTCTGGGTAGGGCTGGGAAAGATTCCCTATCTAAAATGCTGTTGCCCGAAAATGATGGAGCAATGTTTGAGTGTAAGTTGTGGTTGTGAGCTTGTGAAATGTCCCGAGAACTAGAGAGAGACGGACAGAACTATTTCTTTCAGTCTATTGTTGAACGTTTCCGCTACCACAGAATGGCAGGGGACACTTTCACACTTGCCGTCTTAAAAAAAACGCTGTTTTCAATTTCTTGAAAGAACCGAGCACTGCTGAAACCAGGCCACAAAACATGCCATGCTCTATTGGATTCTGACTTTGTCGTCAAAATCAGCACCAGATCTAAAGGGAGGTTTTGGTTTTTCTTCCTGAGAGTCTGAACCCCTAATCACTGTGACTCAAGAGGAGTGGGAGTCTTTGTTTGGGGGGTGGGATATTCACCATTAGCAATTCATCTGAAGCAGACAAGAACTGATGCCCAATTAGGCAGGGATAGGGAACCTGTGGCCAGTAGCAGTGTTAGAAATTAGCCAGGCATATTTTGTGACTGGCACAGGTTCAACTGTGACCACATGCAGATCTCTGGTTGCCAGATTGGCAACTGACAACTCCATCTGGCTGGCCTCTCCAGCTTTCTTAAGCAGGTAAGCAGAAGAGCATATTTATTGCATTTATATCCCACCTTTTTCTTCGAGGAGTATATGGTTCCCCCTCTTCCTCAATTTATCCCTACAATGACCCTGTGAGGGAGGCTGTGACTGGTCCATGGTCACCCAGTGAGTTTCATGACTGAGTGGGGATTCGAACCCTGATCTCTCAGTTAATAGTCCGACACTCTAACCACTAGACCACATTGGCTTCCTAGAGTTCTGCTATGGGGCAGCTATATGAATTCAGTAGGTAAATAAATATGGGGAAATAAAGATGTGACTTAGGGAAGAATCAGAAATGTTTTCTTTGAAGCTTGAATTTATTTTATTCTGGATTGTTTTAATGTATTGTAAACCACTTTTGAGATTTTTTTTCTTTGAAATATGAAGTGGTATAGAAATGAAATGAATAGCAACAACAACAACAACAACAACAACAACAACAACAACAACAACAACAACAACAACAACAACAAATCCACTCCAAAAAAAGGCACCTAGACATTCTGTTGTGGCGACCGTAACCTAGTTTTAAGGTGCCATTTGGCAATTAGTTTATATACCTGAGTTGCTAACATTGCATCAGTGACATTGCAATCCAACAACACCAGGAGGGCTATGGGCGCTTCATCTGTGCATTGGGATCTGCCCACTCTAACAGCATTCCCTACCACACTGGCTTCATAGAACTGTAAAGTTGGAAGGGAACCCTGTGGGTCATCTAGTCCAACTCCCTGCAAAGCAAGGGGTCTTTTTGCCTAACGTGGAGCTAGAACCCACAACTCTAAGATCAAGAGTCTCATGCTCTACGGACTGAGATATCCCAGCAGGCTTGTTTACATCAAAGCTCTGTTTGCTCTCCACTACCTTACCTCCCTTCTGCAGCAGCTGCCATGTAAAGGCAGTGTGTCAAGAGCAAGGGAAAATGGGAATTAAAAAGGCCCCAGCGAGGGCCAGTGTTGGCTCCTGGGTTGTCTGGAGGGCTAGCATTCAAACTGTGGCTTGAGCAAGTCCCCTTTTTAGCTTCAGGGGCCCAATGGCCAACCAATAAGAAGTTGACCTACATCAGGTGACGTGTTACAAGGAGAAACAAAGTGGTGTTTTCTGCCACCACCCATAAAATGGTACACATGTGAAAAGCAGTTTAGCAAACACTTCTACCCAAGTCTACACATATGCACATGCATACAGATTTCTGGCACGTTGCATTCTCATGCAGAACCACCATCCCAGCAAGGCTTATAGTCACATCCCATGAAAGCACACAATTCCACTGATGACCTTTGGTTCCCCTGAGTACATGTGCAGGTGCTCAAAGCCACATAGCCTCCTCCCTAGACTCAAACACCATTCTTAGGGTGACCTCTACAAAGCACAATGACATTCAACCCCCAAAGACCAACAGCTTTCGTCATGTAAGTGGCTACCTCTCGGAACCTACACACAAGTCCCTGTGCAAAGTGCACACACTCTATTTCCAAGGCACAAATGCAAGAAAAGACACTGTCTGAAATTCACATCCAGTGAAACTGAGTAAGTTAATCAAGCCAGGGGAAACGAACAGCTTCCATGCACACCAATATTCCTTGTGACCTCTACAAGCACACTTGACACGCAGTCCTGAAAATCCACAATTCTGCAGGGCAAGGCAGTCTTTCTAAAAAGCTGCATAACCTGAAATAAACAAAACTGATACAGAGTCCCGTAAGTGCCTGCAGTTCCACAGACCCACACACTCACAAGGAGGCACCACCCAAAACCCCAAGTTCCAGAGACAGGGATGTTCTTCAGGTAGATGACCATGCTCTGCTCCATTGAGCTGGTCCATGCGACACATATAGACACAGGGCAGGAGACACATGATGTCAGGTCTCTCTTCCAAGGCTGACAAAATCAGATCATCAGTCTACCAAGGCTGCACATCTCTCTAGCCACGGGGAGAACGGACAGTGCAGAAGTAGCGACAGCCCTAATGTTGACTTTGTAGGCAGGCAGGAAGGACACAGGCCTTCTCCAATATCTCTTGGCAGACACAGTACTCCACGCTCCCAGGACCGGGCTGTTGCAAGCAGCACTCCCAACTAGTCATGCCCATTTCTGACCTTGTCAGCATGCACACTGCCTTAGGACCCTTGCAGCATCCAGGCATTTCTTCTGCTACTCTTAGCAACATCATGCAGGCAACAAAGCTTTGGCTACTGGACGTCTCTTGGTCGCCCTCAAACCTGCCTCAGCAAGCCACCCCAGTTGCCCGTGTGGTGGTGGGGTGTCAGATACTGTCCATCGCAAAGTTCTCTCCCCCACCCCCACAAAAACACATACTTCCCCCAATTTCATCCCTCCACACCCACCCACCCCATGTATATCCAGATTACCTGGTCCCACCAGCCAACCAGCCATGGTTTCGCACAGGTCTCACAGAAAAAATCCACTAAGGGCATCTTCCGTTCTCCGCCAGTGGGCGGCAGAGGCTCTCTGGGTTACCCACCGACGTGGTCTTCCCTCTTTCCAGGTGAGCGGCTGATCTGTGGTGCCCCCTTTCCTTGGTGTTGGTAGGAAAGGAAGGGGTTAATCCCACAGAGCTGTTCCTTCCATGAGCGGGTTGGGGCCTGGCATGGCTCTTGCTGGCCAACCCGCCCTGCACAAGGACCCTCACATCTCTGCTGCTCCTCACTGATGCCCCCGCAAGGGGACCGTGGACCGGGGAGATGGGCAAGGCCTGAGAAAACCCCACCGTCTCTGGCTGTACTGCAGATGAGGAGGGAAATACCCACAGTGCAACGCTGCTGCTCCGGCTACGAGCAAAACACACAGCCCCTCTCTTCGGTGCACTGGAGGGAGAGGCAAAAAAAGAAGTCCAGCCGCTCGCTTGTGAAGAAGAGAGAGGCTGAAGACGGCAGCAGGAGGAGTCACTGCAAAGAGGAACGGTCTCTTCCAGGTGGAGCCGGCTGGAGATTCCCAGCCACTTCTGGGTACCACATGGCAGCCACCCAGTTAACAAGGCAGGGGCTGCATTGGCAGGAGGCACGTCCTCATTATCTCCTCCCGGGTGCGAGGGCAGCGGTCACCACGGAGACGGTACCTCCTTGCACGGCTCAGCCTCAGCTGCATCCCCAGCTTGGCGTTTGTGTGCAAGTGTGTGCGCGCTCTTCTCTCACTGCAGCACTGGGTAGATGGGAAATGATGTCAGGTGGCGATGAGAGAGAGGCGGCGGCTGGGGGGGTGGGAGGGAGTGGAAGTGAAATGAGGGAAGAGGCGGGGAAGGGGGGAGGTGGTTACCAAAGGAGCACCTCAGAAAGAGCTGGCTAAACAAACCGGGCAAATGACCGACCGGCGAGGGGGAAGGGAGAGGAAGCTCCGGAGCTCTGGGCCTCGAAGGAGAAAAGCTTCTGCGGCTCTAGCCTCCGCTCCTTTGCAGCAGCAACAGAGAACGCCTGGCGGGCTTGGCGGAAGACTTCATGGAAGGTGACCGGGTAACCCAGCTCTGCTGGTGGAGGAAACGAGGCAGAAAGGAACACACATGGACTCTTGGAGAGCTGCCTGGCTGCAGTTCCCAGACAGGGGCTGCAAACTGAACAGCAAGATGCTCCAGCTCACAGTGGGATGGGCAGCAGGACTCTGCCCCCTCCCCGCCCAACTTCAGCAGGGGGCAAGGGGCCAGCCAGCTGCCGCCAGTGACCCACCATTCTGCTTTTTCATTCTGATCCGTAGCCACCTCAGTCTGACATTCATGACTCGTAGCTTTGAGAAAGGTGAGGGACTTAAGAAAACTGCCCTGGTGGGGATGGGAGGAGGGAGGAGGGAGGGGAAAGCTAAGAGTACCGGGTTCAGTCGCAGCAACAGCCTGTTTTATCAGCTTCTCCACTCTGTCATGTTTGCATTCGCACAACCGTCTAGATTTATTTTGGTTAAGTGTGTCAAAACCTCCTGACAACCAGACTTCTAGCCTTCAATAGTTGCTGGCTTGATTTTGCTTCCTATATATCTAGGCAGCTGTCCCGGCATTTTTGTGTGTTTGGGAGGGAAGAAATTGCCACGGTATCCCAAGTACATGAAACACTGTCCCTCCCTTGCAAACACACCTGGGAAAGTGAAGCTGGTACAGGACCAGGAGACTGCCTGGAGGGCTATTATGGGATAGAAGAAATACCTGCAGGGGCGAATGTGTTCTTGCTTCCCGCTTGCATGCACATATCCCAAAAGCACCCCCCTGTCACCCCCAATACTAGCGGTGGGCATTCTAATTTTTCTGTTCATACACCTGAGCTATGTTTGAGTGCCTTTGCTTTCAGCGTTAGGCCTCCTGCTACCCACAACTCGAGGGCACCCTGCCCTTGGGGCTCCACGTTCCAGACGTGGCAACATAAAAAAACCCACAGAGGCAGGACAAGAGGCCCTTCAGAGGGGCGCTCTGCTCTTCCTTTTCGCTGTTGGAGCAGGACAATCTGAGCACAAGGATGGGAAGACCCCAACTCAGCCTACACAGAGGCGCTGCCATGCGCCATGAATACAAAACACGATTGCATACACCCACTGCCATAAGGTGGGCAGAAGGTACACTTTAACTAGGAGCGGCAAACCTGCTCCCCTTTCAGAAAAGGCTGGTCAGAACGTTACCCAGTCCTCAACACCCTCTTTGCTAGCTCTCTCCCTTGCTCTTTTCAGGGGAAAACAATCTCTTATAAGGTATCCAGAGCTTTAGGTGAGAGCCAGGGTGGTGTAGTGGTTAAGAGCGGTAGACTCGTAATCTGGTGAACTGGGTTCGCTTCTCCGCTCCTCCACATGCAGCTGCTGGGTGACCTTGGGCTAGTCACACTTCTCTGAAGTCTCTCAGCCTCACTCACCTCACAAAGTGTTTGTTGTGGGGGAGGAAGGGAAAGGAGATTGTTAGCTGCTTTGAGACTCCTTCGGGTAGTGATAAAGCGGGATATCAAATCCAAACTCTTCTTCTTCTTCTAGGTGAGCAGACTGTGACCCATTTTCAACATAAACCTACCAGCTAGAATAAATGCTGGTTCACTTAAGCAAAGGCATGCATCTCTCTGCAGAATAAGGACGTGGAACCTACAGAGGTTTACTTCCTGAGACATGGCCATTCCAAACATTTTTGCTGCCCCAAGCAATTGCACCGTGGTATACATGAGGGGCACCTAGAATTCACTGCAATTTCACAAAAAGAATGCTGGGATCAGGGGGGTTGTGAATTGGCACTGCCTGTGCAACACTGTGAGGGATTCTTGGAGCTCACACCTGAAACACTCCTCGCACAAGCTACACTGAAACAAATGGGAGCTGTGATGGGGAACTTTCCAAAGAGTTGTTACCTGTGCCTAAATGGACATAAGGAGGAGCATTGCCTGAGCAAAGATGACACTTCAAATGACAGGCTGGGATGATTACTTGCAAGTAATAATACAGTGGTACCTCGGGTTACATACGCTTCAGGTTACAGACTCTGCTAACCCAGAAATAGCACTTTGCTTCAGGATGAGAACAGAAATTGCGCGGCGGCAGCAGGAGGCCCCATCAGCTAAAGTGATGCTTCAGGTTAAGAACAGTTTCAGGTTAAGAACAGACCTCCGGAACGAATTAAGTACTTAACCTGAGGTACCACTGTAATACTTTGCATTTATAGTGCATTTTTGAAACGTTTGAAGGTTTTGCCACGCATCATCTCTCAGTTGTTCTTGCAACAGTCATATTAAGTTAGGTTACCATTACAGTGGTACCTCAGGTTAAGTACTTAATTCGTTCCGGCAAAACGAATTCCGGCAAAACAGCAAACTCCAGCCACTAGACACGACGGAGGGACAGAGCGAGGGGGCAAAAAAAATTAATTCAGAAGTTATTCTAAGCCCACGATCGATAAGGAGCCCGTGATCTACCAGGATCACCAGGGGATCTACCTGTTGATGGCGGTCGACCAATTGAACATGTCTGCTATAAGATGAGCCCTGCTGGATCAAGCCAAATACCCATCTAGTCTAGCCTACAAACAGGACATGAGTGTACTGCTACTCTCTCGTTAAGAATACAAGAAGCTGCTGGATCTAGTTCAGTATCCTCTCTCATAGTAGCTGGCCAGCTCGGAAGCCTGCAGGCAGGACTTCCAACTCTTCCCACTTGTGATGGCTAGCAGCTGGTATTCAGAGTCAGCGGAGGGAGCTCCAGCCTGCAGTTCCAAGACTGGAACTTTTCCTCCCAAGAAGATTCCAGGACGCACCTTCTGTGTCAACCTATTTAACTTCTAACTTTTGTTTTAAAGTTAGAAGTTAAATAACAAAGCGGCAGCAACAACACCACAAATGCTCCTCTAGCTCCTTCTCTTACGAAAGAAGCAGCATTGCTGGAAAGCTGAAATTCTGTGTCAAGCAGCCAGCTGGAGACCCTCCTCCCTTAGTCTGGTCAGTGGCGACTCTTCAGAAGTCCATGCTGAAGCCTGCTGCACAATAGGGTAAACTGTGGACTCTTGGGCCAAACCAGACCTGACTCAAGTGATCTGCTACTAGGATCACATAAGGTTTTCATTTTGCTAATTACTGCATGACTGCACACTTCAGTCCCAGGGCAACAGTCTGAAGGCACATGAGATCACCAACTTGAAGAACCTCAGCAGGCCTTGGTCCAGTCATTGCTTGGATGAGGGGCTCCATGAGGGAAGAAGGTATGAATGAATGAGACTGCTCTGAAGATGGGAAAGTGATGATACAGGAGAGGGTTTTAATGCTAATCCCCAATGCTATAACACCCACCCACACACACATTAAGGAGCTAGCAGATCCAGTAGGGTTGGGGAGAGAAACACAGATATATGCTGTTCTTGTGTCCCCCATCTCTCACACCCCACATGTGTTCGGCATCCGGTTCAGCCCTTTTCACAATTAATTCCAGATTGTACAATTGCAAGCACAAACTTCTTAAGACAGGAAGTGGCAAAGAGAAAGGGAGTGGGGCCTTGGGGAGAACAGACCTTTGGGAATATATAAAAGGCGCATGACATAGTGGATTTGCTGTAGCTAAAAAGTTGGGATTGGTCAATGCTTGGATGAGAGACTCCCTGGGAATTCTGTGTACATAATCTGGAATTTCACAAAAGACAATACGAGGTATAGATAAAAGGGAGAGTACACCAACTGAAGCGGGGATTCTCAGGCCAATTATCTCGAAACATAAAGCAAACACACAACTAAACACACACACACACACCAGACTATGAGCTCACTCATCTGGATTAATCCATTTGTATCTAGAAACAACCACATTTCTCCTGTAGGACGTATCCTGCAAAGCAGCACCTGTCAATTTCTCAGCGAAGCAGCTCTCCACTTTGCATTTCTCTGCCCTGCAAGCCCCCTTAGCTCTCCCCCAAGTGAGAGTCTCCTGGCCACGAGACACTTCGCAACCCACTTTGATGCAGCGCTTCGCAACAAGTCTTTAAAACCACATCTGCCCTACTCAGCGAAGACTCAAACAGCAGGAGCAGCATAATAGTTCTTGTGGCCCAGAAAACAAAGAACTAAGCCATGCACAAACCAGAGGCAGAAACCTTTTTGCATGTCAACAGTTGCTAATGTATGATTCCATCTCTCTCCATCCACAGCTATAGGTTTATCATTAATACACTGCCCTGTACAGTACAGATATGAACATCTTAATAAATAAGACTGAAATTTATTACATTGCAATTTAAGGATCCAGACAGGTAGGGGTGTTGTGTGTGTGTGTGTGTGTGTGTGTGTGTGTGTGTGTGTGTTTGCCACATGTCTGATTTGGCCTGCAGAATACAATTATTCCAGTGGATTTCTTTAAAAAAATCTCATAGTCCTCAGAGAAATTTCTGGACGGGGATTTCCTGGGACAGACCGGCTCTTAACCTGCCCCCAGGCAGTATGAATTGTGCTCAACTAGATCAACTGCGGCTGCCAATTTGACCCAAGAGTTTTGCCCTTTTTGTTCCCAAATGCAATCCCATAAAGATGCAGGGCTGAGAGCATGCAGATCCTGGCCCCCAGGGCAGCCAGGCCCCTAAAGCGTTGCAGCAACCAAAAGCAACAGGGGAAAAAGGCATCACTTGCACCACTATTGTGCAAGTGGGCATGGCTGACCAATGGAAACACAGAACAATGGCACTCCGCGCTGCAGCAAAGGGAGGTGCTGGCACCATTCTGGAAACCAGGGTGGCAGCCATAGAACAGGCCAAGCAAGCTCTGAGCCCTACCTTGTTGGATGCCATCTCACTAACAGAGCGGTACGTCTGAATGGTCTCCAGCTGGTCAAGGCACCAGTCTAGCTCTTCCAAGGTCTCTTTGGCCATCTGCTGGTATGTTTCTTCTGCAACAGAAGTGGGATAAGAAAACAGCCAGTCAGGTTTAAGTGATGGAGAAGCATGAAGTTCACCCTTGGCCAGTTCTGTTCCTCTTGCCTCACCTGCAGACAGCTTAGGAAACACGTTGCCAAGGGATATCGAGGGCAGGCATAGGATATTGGGATATTCAGGGCAAGCAGCACAGTCCCAGAGAGGTTTTCTTCTTTCTTATTATATTCTTTTAAATAACTGAAGGCCCCAAAGGTCTCAAAACCTATGACCTGCCAGTCATCTATCGGAGCTCACCAGGGGCCTGATAGATTTTCTGTTTTCACTGCCTGCCTGGGACTGCAGAAAATGGGGCTGGGGTGGGGTTGCGAAGCACGAAGCAGGCAGCAGCAGTGGGTCACAACTGGAACAGGCCTGGTTTAAAGAAAAGGGGACCTGTGGAACTCGAGTCGTGTGGCACTGCAGCCAAGTCTGGTTGTGATGGAGAAAGAAGCGCCACGGGAACCATTTCAAGAAAACCATGCTTCCCATTCCACCCACTTCACCATGCTCCCAAAGAGATGTGAAGCTTAGCGGAAGTATAAGTATGCACAAGACCACCTAAGTGATGTTATGAATGAGCTAATTTACCTAGGAACCAGGGCTGAAGGAAAGGGGGGGAAAGGTAGATGAGCCACATACATACAAGGCAGGAATATAAAGCTGGGGATATGGTTTTGGACATCTAGAAGGGAGTCACATGATGCTGTGAAGTTCAAGAGGCTGACTGCAGTTCCTTCTGCTACCAGGTAGCAGAAGTGGAAGCTCCAGAAACTTGAGGGAAACACCCCAAATGCACAGTCAATGCTAACTGAAACCCTGGATGGTGTTAAAAACCAAATGGTGGCACACAGATTGCAAGATGAATTTCTGGCCAAAAGCACAGAGAACCAGTCAATTATACTGATAACATTGATGAGGCAGGGCCTGAGGCTGAGAGCAGGACTCACCTAAAGCCACCATGAACAAGTTCATGGCCAAGCTAATGCAGTCTTGGCCATTAGATGCTACACTCATTCTTTTGCAGTCAGCCTTTCTTGTCATTCCAAGCTCTAAGTATCCTGCTGTTTAGCCCACACCACAGCTGGAGGAATTAGGGGGATAAGTGCTGGGGCAATGGGTTATTATAGCTTTAGGTAACATGACTTTGCCAAGAATATGCTCTTTGATTTAGCAATGTAGGAGTGCTGGGGTCCTCTTACAGTTCAGAACCCAAGCAGCAATGCCAGGTGTTGCAACTTTTTATAGAGGAAGACAAGTCAGGCTGATCATTCCCTTTGGGGCCAAGGAGGAAGCTGATGCTCAAGAGGTCAGGGGTGACTGATGGATCTGAAGCATCAGGAACAAGCACCTGAGAGTGGCAGCTTTTGCAGCCATGTGGCACGGGGCTGCTTTTCCTTTTCCCTTCAAGGGTTGCATTGCACTCAGGGAGATTCTGGCCAACCCAAGATATTCTGGCACTTGTGGTAAAAATTCCAAAGGGTTCCCTCCTTCCCAACTAATTAACACAGGACACAGGTACTTTGGGAGCTCTCCTGAACAAGCGCCACTGAATTAAGAGGAGCTGTGCTCTTATGAACATCAAAGCCATGCAGAGAAGATTCCTGGTGGGAAATGCTCCATGGCTCCCAACTGCACAGAGATAGATGCATGAGTTGGCCACCTCATTGTGCCTCATAGTAAAGGCCACATCTGCACAGAGTGGCTCCAATTACCTGTTTCCCCCAGGAGACAAAGCCCCCTTTACTGAATGTGGACCTTTCAGGGGAGATTTATACGATACATCATGCACGCTGCAGATCCTGGAGAGGGAGCAGGAATCCAATGAACTTTTCATGGATCCCAAAACTTTAGGCCAGGCCTATGAAGCTGACTCTGTGTATGTTCCCTTGTTTGCTCCTCCAGAACCAGAACCCTCTTGGTACTAAACACTAGGCATCCCATTACCTGAGAGCGTGGCTCTGCAAACAGTTGGCTGGCTGCCCATGGGAGACCTCCTAAGGGGGACAGAAGAGAGAAAAGATAGATGATCAGGCTCAGCCACCACTCTTTCTGGCACATGTCCCTCCACCCCACCCCTCTGGCCACTTGAGACATCACCTCTGCAAGTTTGCAGGCAGCAAATGAACTTGGGAGATACTGTAGGACCCAAAATCCATCCCATCCCACTGAGATGGAAATGTGAGTGGTTTTAAGTGGGGATGTGAAAGGAGCAGCAACCTGATCTCAGTTGATCTCTGAGGGACAAGCCTGCTAGAAGGAAGATACAGCTTAGCCTGCTGTACCAGGAGAATAACTGAAGAATCAATTGCCATAAAACTGACTACAAATACACTGGTAATGTAGGTGTTCCCTTAGCAGCTGGGCAGATGGAATGTGCTTAGTTATGTTGGTTTGCATGCACTGTGCATGTCTGAATGAGGCTGACTTTCATTCTTGCTTTACACTCTGTGACTCTGGACTTTGCCTCTGGCATTAGTTAAACCCCTACAGTAGTTCTGGGAGGAAGGGAGGAGAGGCAGGCAAGGGAAAAGAAATACAAACAGAGACTTTTGTGGAATTACAGCATCTGCTCAGGCTCCAGCTCTTAAGGAATACAAGGGCATCAACTACAAGGGCTGGACTGGAGCATCAAGAAGGTATACCCCACCACAAAATAAAACTTGAATTCCTGGGGGTTCAGGCAATTCAGAGTTAAAAACTCCAGGAAAATCCAGAAGCTGATTTAACACCAAACCAGACTTGGTGGGAAGTAGTTCTCATCTCCTCCCAAACTTTGCTGTCCCAGCTCTTCCAGGGGAACACAGCCTCTGAACCTGGAGAGTTCATTTAAAGTATTTTAACTAGCCCTTTATCAATGCATAATCTCAGTGCAGGGTACAGTCAGCTGTAATGTTTGGATGCAACACAGCGTTTCCCACTTTTTCTGTAGTCCCTCCACAAGGGGACTGAGCAAACCAGGCGCAGTCTTTGGAAGTAGGTTGGTGGTGGAAGATAAAAGATCCAGCTGAGCACAGGAAGTGCCATCTGGCCTGGTGCACCAAACGAGAACTAAAATTGCAAACGAGTCACATTTAGGTGTTTCTTGAACACCCCAGAACTGGCACACACTTACTTGTTGGATGTTGGTGTAGGAACATTTGCCAGGATGGAGAAATTATTACGTACGCTCCTCAAGCTTGCCAGGACCTATAGGAAGCCAATGGGCAGAGAACGTTAGGGCTATGAAGCTGCTCTGTGCAGCCAGCAGAAGACCCCAGAACAACGAGGAGGTGGAATGAAGAACAAAACTGAGGCTGACTCTCACCAGGAAGTACCAGAAGTTAAAAATGTGGGCTGGTAGGGAAGTGCTTTCTGTACCCAAACAGAAAGGTGCATGTCTCTTCGTACCGAGAAGCGAGGCAAAAGGATTTATTCAAATTATGAAGAACTCTTTTAAACTATTTGCATCGCAGATAAGCGAATATGACAAGGAGCAAAGAAAACTTGGTCTTGCTGCTTTATTTCTATTTATCATCTCCACAGGTGGACCAAAGAGAGATACAAAATCGAGAGAATAGCATCCGCTACCCCAGCCCCAGTGTCTGGTTTGATTTGGTCTCTGTTGAAGAGATGAGGGCTTAAACATCTGCACGCAGCAGGTGGGGCACACAATATTAGGCTGCGTATTTGCAACTCAGTATTTTGGCATGTTTAAAAGCTTTCAGAAGTAGGTAAAATAAAATTTACATCCCGCCCCACTTACACCACAAAGTCATATTCTCTGCTTCTGTATTTGTGTGGGAAAGAAAATATGTGCTAATCTCAGTGCCTTTTTTTTCTGGGGGTACTCAATGATATGTAGTACCGGCATCCTTTCCCCACCAAATGTTTAAAGTGTGACACTTACTGTAAAAACCTCATGGTGAGTACCAGCACCTGTTTTTCTTGAAAAAGAAGAAGCACTGCTAATCATTGTAACAATAAAGTATTGGATGTTCTTACACTTTAAGGAAAATAACAAAGCTCAATGAAATACAAAGTACGAATCAGCATGCAAGAATCTGAATTCACTGAATTCAGCTGAATGTTAAACAAAGAAATAAACAAGAAAAAGGGGGGGGGCGAAAAATATATTGTTGAGCATCACCCCTCCCTGCTTTATTTTTGTTTTGTTTTTGCTTAACCTTCAGCCTGAAAAAAAAAGCTTCAAAGCTTAAGCTACTTATTGATTTGGGGAGCCTAAATAAGGTATTGTGGCAGGAATTTCTCAGAGCACACAACTGTGACAAGCCGACTTTTCTCACCTAAGCATGCACAGGGACCTGGGACATACCTGGGCAAATGGTGTCACTATCAGGTCTTCAGTATGTCTGTGAAGGATAAAAAACAACACGAGTACAGATGACTTGTGGGGAAGGGATGACAGAGCACAGCAAAACTCAAACCCCACACTCCAAAACTCTCCCTGGCAGAAGGCTTAGGTAATGTATAGCAAATGAAATTTCAAACCTCAGGGATCTTTTTGCTGAGTAGAGGAAGCCGTGTACTTTTAATAAGGATGGAGCAAAAGGCTTATTAATGAGATTCCAATCTATATTCTGGACATTACTACCAGCCCATCACCATTTTAGAAAACTGGGTAGTTTAAAACTTGGCCGCTCTTGTTTCTTTTATCCTACCTGTCACAAATCTTGCACAGGCATGCAGATAGGATTTGGTTGCACTATCTTCAGCTCAGCAGTTAAGTCATTACCCTGGAGGTGAAGGACCGGGGGACCCTGTGCTGCAACAGGCAAATCTTCCATCTGACAAAGGGCCCTTTACTGTTCAACATGTCTGGGAGCTTTCAGCCCTTCTGCTGCAAAGGTACCCGCTTGCGCTCAGGTCTGTGACAACTTGGAACCTACAGGGTCAGGCTACTGGGCTACCTAGATCAGCAAGACAAGGGACACCCCCAGGCCTGCCTGGAGACCCTGCTGCTAACTATGCTGCTGCCACACAGGGTTATGAGCAGGAAGATAAGAAGCTGCCTTCGATCTATCTGTTCAGTACAGTCTACACTGACTGGCAGTGGCTCTCCAAGGTTTCTGATTAGGTAAACCCTACCTGAAGATGCCAAGAGACTGAGCCTGGGTCTGTCTGCATGCAAAGCACGGGCTCTGTCACTAAGCCACAGTCCCTCTTCAGTTTGTCTCTTTAGGGTGAGAATATGCTTGCTCTTGGGCACACAGCCCTTCCAAGAACGGAGGAGAACTCACGCTTCACTGGCGATGGATGAGTTGCGTGACATGGTCTTTGGAGACATGTCATAGTCGCTGTCCGAGCGGTACAGGAAGGACTCACGCCTCTGGCTCTGCGGAAAGCTGGGGTGAAGCACCAGACCTGGGCTGGCCTGGGGGTCCAGCGGGCTGCGCCCAGGTGACGGGCCATTCTCCACCTCGAAACTGCAGGAGGAGAAAAGGAAATATGTCAAGGAAGAACAGAAAATGGCCTGCTTGATACGCAAATATGCAAAAGACACACAACCTCCCACAGCTGCCAAAGGGCGATCTCTGCTACTATAAGGTGGAAAGAATTTCCAGACTTGTATATAATTTTTAATTAAATTTTCTGTTTTACAATTTAAAATAAGCATTTTTACATCCTTAAAATATCAACGACTTCCATTCTTCTATTTTCGTGGTTCATTTTACATATCATAAATCCCTGCATATTTTACAGAAACTATACCATTCATTATTACATCCATCATAACTTATTTACACTGTTGATTTTATCTTAATGCTGCCAATGTTTTCAGCTGTACACATATATTCAATAAATGTTTTCCAGTCTTCTCTAAACGTATGTTCTTCTTGTTCTCTTATTCTATATGCTAAGTCTGCAAGGTGTGCAAATTCTGTCAACTTAAGTTGCCATTCTTCTTTGGTTGGGACCTCGCTCCTTTTCCATTTTTGGGCTATGGAATTTCCAGACTTGGCTGCGCCCAGATGCTCTGCTCAGTCTTCCTTCTGTCCATAGAGAAAGATCAGCCTGAGCCTTTTTGGCAGTGGTGTCTGTTTCAAAGAACTGCCTCCCCATGGAAGCCCACCAAGCAACTTCACAGCAAGGCTGCAAGTAGGGCTGGGTGATTCAGTGGGCATTTAAAGATGAGTTTATCAAACTCTCACTTTCTGAAACAAAATGTGAACCAAAACACAGCTACCCTTCGAAAGTCGCACTTATCCAAATTTTGCAATGCAGTTCTCCAACAAAAGTGCAAAAATCAGGAGAAGTTCATACAAAAATGCTAAAGAATTTTTATGAGTTTGGTTTTTTTTTAAAAAAAACAAATTTCTGCGGAAATGTGGAGAATTGAATTTAAGATTCGAAAAATGAGACTGACAAGTCCTTCCATCTGTAGCTGCAAGACTATGCAACACTCAGGACGGGCTGATGCGTAGCATCTGACTGTTAACACTTTAAATAATAATAATAATAATAATAATAATAATAATAATAATAATAATAATAATAATAATAATAATTTATTATTTATACCCCGCCCATCTGGCTGGGTTTCCCCAGCCACTCTGGGCGGCTTCCAAAAGAATATTAAAATACTATGATACATCAAACATTAAAAGCTTCCCTAAACAGGGCTGCCTTCAGATGTCTTCTAAAAGTCTGGTAGTTGTTGTTCTCTTTGACATCTGGTGGGAGGGCGTTCCACAGGGAGGGCGCCACTACCGAGAAGGCCCTCTGCCTGGTTCCCTGTAACTTGGCTTCTCGCAGTGAGGGAACCGCCAGAAGGCCCTCGGTGCTGGACCTCAGTGTCCGGGTAGAACGATGGAGGTGAAGACGCTCCTTCAGGTATACTGGACCGAGGCCGTTTAGGGCTTTAAAGGTCAGCACCAACACTTTGAATTGTGCTCGGAAACGTACTGGGAGCCAATGTAGGTCTTTCAAGACCGGTGTTATATGGTCTCGGCGGCCGTTCCCAGTCACCAGTCTGGCTGCTGCATTCTGGATTAGTTGTAGTTTCCGGGTCACCTTCAAAGGTAGCCCCACGTAGAGCGCACTGCAGTAGTCCAAGCGGGAGATAACCAGAGCATGCACCACTCTGGCGAGGCAGTCCGCGGGCAGATAGGGTCTCAGCCTACGTACCAGATGGAGCTGGTACACAGCTGTCCTGGACACGGATTTAACCTGTGCCTCCATGGACAGCTGTGAGTCCAAAATGACTCCCAGGCTGCGCACCTGGTCCTTCAGGGGCACGGTTACCCCATTCAGGACCAGGGAATCCCCCACACCTGCCCGCCTCCTGTCCCCCAGAAACAGTACTTCTGTCTTGTCAGGATTCAATCTCAATCTGTTTGCCGCCATCCATCCTCCAACCGCCTCCAGGCACTCACACAGGAGTGGTTAAAGACTGGTTTCATTTGGACATGGCTGTTTTGCCATTTATATGGCAATTGTTTCATATCTATAAATATGCTTTTTTATATATCTTGTAAGCCACCTTGGGTAAATTCCACTGGAAGAGCAGTCCATGCCCAAATGCTATATGTAAGCAAGACAGATATAAGCTTGACAGCCTTTTAGAGCACTGTGCAAGCCAAACTTGCAGTGAGATCACTACAAAGGTGAAAACAATTGCATTCCTCATTTCCCTCTTTGGGCCACTTTGTTTATCTAATGGAGTGACAGGGGTGTAGCCCGGATTTTTTTTGGGGGGGACAGGACTTTTTTGGGGAGGGGGGAAGAACCTAACTATCTGTGATGCGATTTGTCAGTTAGTTATCTTTATTTATTTACTTAATGGGGGGAGGGAATTGCCCCCCCCAGCTACACCCATGTGGAATGAGTAAGCAGTGCCACAACGTCAGCCTAGTTTTAGATCCTTAGAATCTTTACTTACTTATTTTTTAATAAAAATTAAAAAGCAAGTTGCTGGCCCTCAGTGGAAATATACTTTTCAAAGCAAGCAGGCCATTGCTTCCAAGTCACATATACAATGGCTTCCATTTCCCATATGGCCACCTCCTTCCCATGTCACCTCTATTTGCACTGCCCTACCGTGCCTCTCTCACTATCACATAAAGCTTAGTTTTGCCCCAAACCTTACTCGCGAAACCTCAAAAACTGGGTTTGGAACAGAAGCTGAGCATGCCTCTACAAGGGCAAGACCTGCACCAGTTTTATTGACTCGCTTTCCTCGCTTTGAGGCTACTGAATTTTAGACTTCTCAGTACAGGACTCTGAGTTCCTTGATGAAAAACTGGGCCTTTCAGCAAACACACAGCATAAACAAGTACAGCTTTGACAGATTGTCTCTCTTCCTTCCTCATTTCTTAATCACTAATTGTATCTCCCCCTAGTGGTCAGTACACCACTGTTTTCTACATGTACTTCAGCTACTAAATCTACTACAATTCAGTTTAGACCAGGGTTTCCCAAACTTGGGTCTCCAGCTGATTTTGGACTACGACTCCCATCATCCCCAGCTAGCAGGATCAGTGGCAAGGGATGATGGGAACTGTAGTCCAAAAACAGCTGGGGACCCAAGTTTGGGAAACTCTGGTTTGGACTGTCTCCCCTTAAGTGACTGGAGATGTTTGCATTAGCAAATAACTGTGCAGAGGTTAAACAGTACCCTCATCCTGCCCAGTGCGAGAAACCCATGTGACTTGAAAGCTGTTGTGGAATGATCATGGCCAGGACACAATGCAAAAATGCCACCTGCAGCCACAGCAGGAACCTTTGGCCTCCAGATGTTGCTGAGCCACAACTGCTGATCACTGGCCATGCTTGCTGGGGCTGATGGGAGCTGCAGTCCACAACATCTGGAGGGCCAAACAAGTTTGCTAATGCCTCCTGATCCCAACCTGTAGCCCTCTCAAAAACTAAGAACTTCCTCTCATCAATTCTGATCCACCAATTCCTTGATATCCAAGCTTTCCAAGGTCCTTCAATCACTGTTGCTCTTTCTGGCATACCATTACACAGGTCTATTGCCCTCCCTGCCCTCCCAGTCCGAATTGGTCAACCCACCAACAGACACGAGATACTGGCCTGGTTCACATGTCACGCGAAACCAAACCATGGCTTAGCTCAGCGCAGTGCAGCAGCAGAATGGCCAGAGAGGAAGGCACAAAACAACCATAACACACATACCGAACAAGTGCAAACTCATTGCCCAGTGGAGTTTCCCCCTGCCATAACTCACAGCCCAACTAACCTTCGGATGGATACATGGAGGCTGGGCAAAGCCATGATGTGGTGGTTACGCAGTTTATGGTGCATGCCATGTGGACACAGGTCGCCCTCCCGGTTGCTGGGGAGGAGGAGGTCTGGGTTTCCTGCTGTCCTGACCCAGATACCTGCAGGAGTCAAGCAGCCTCTTTCCCTCGTCCCGCCCAGAGTCGCTTCAGAGGATGTTGGTGCAATCAAGTTGAGAAATGCAGCCCAGAGTAGTAAGGGGCTGACTCACCACTCTGCAACCGAGACTGGGGCATGAGGAGGCAGGGCTGCCAGGGTCTCCCCCAGCACAACCAAAGAGAAGCTAGAAGTTCAAGAGGGTACAGAGCAGGTCCATCAGACCCTCCCAGAAGGGAAGGGGTTGGAGTTCCTCTTTATTGTGCTTCCAGCCTGTTTTGGTTTTGGTTAAAGATGAGAGAACAGCTCTTCCGGTACGTGTACACACACACACACACACACAGCGAGAAAGAGAGGGGTCTCTGCAACTGGATATCCATTACCGAGGCAAAGGAAATGTGAACTCCTCCTGAAATTCACTGCTTGCTTGACCGCAGTGCCTTATTTCAATACATGCAAATTCAGAAGGGTCCTAGAAAATGGAAGAAAACAAAGAAAGCCGAAAAATCAAGAGCCCCGTCAGGCTGCAGCAGGTGGGGGAGGGTATTTCAGATCCATCAAGTGGTAAGCTTACTTTCAAATAGTTCCTCCTTCTGCTATGGACAGTGCACAAGACAAATTTGATAGGTGCATGTCAGTAACAGAAGAACTCAAATCCAAAGGAAAGGGAGAATGAACAGCAGCAACATGCCCAATCCTTGCGGGGTTTACCATTGCATTATTCTTACACGGTGAATCTATTCAGCTTGCTTGTGGTCAGCATTCGCTGTCCCACATTTGAGACCTTGGCTCAGCCAATCTCAGCTTTGCCTATCTTTCATGCAGATCTTTATTATGAGGATAAAAACAAGAAAAGGAGGTGCACATTCTGCGCTGTGGTCACTGAAGGAAGGTAAGAACACAAGAATTATATCTTATGAATTGTCTTATGAACTTATTTAACAGGATGTTATAGCCAATGTTCATCTCTTATTGTTAACTCTTCTTTATTTTTATTTTCTTTATCTTTTCCCTTTTATATTTTTGTGTTTAATTTTGCTGTAATTATTTGTAATGTATATGTAAGATGATATTTTAAATCAATAAAGATGAATTAAAAAATCTGGGGGGGGGGGAGAATTCGTTTGTTGCATATTGTATTGTCGCAACATTTTAATTTGTAAGCCACATTGTGAGGGTGGACCTTAAAAGGTAGGGTGGGGGAATAGCCCAAATATAATTATTATAATAAAAATAATAGCATATGGGACCAACATGTGAACATAGAATCGTTGGACTCCAAGTCCCATCAGCCACAGCCAGATGGCCAATGGTTTGGTATCATGAAATCTGTAGTACAGCAACATCTGGCAGGCCCCACGTTAGCTGCTCCAGTCTTAATGCATCCCTTGGCATGGACAATCACATGCCATGCGGAAGCAAGCAAGAACGTCAAACGTGTGCATGCGTGAAGTGTTATTTCACAGGCAAGATCAAGGCAGAATTAGGCATGTGGCGCTGTGGTGTAAACCACTGAGCCTTGGGCTTGCTGATCGGAAGGTTGGTGGTTCGAATCTCCGCAATGGGATGAGCTCCCGTTGTTCAGTCCCAGCTCCTGCCAACCTAGCAATTCAAAATCACGTCAAAGTGCAAGTAGATAAATAGGTACCGCTTCAGTGGGAAAGCAAATGGCGTTTCCATGCGCTGCTCTGGTTTCGTCAGAAGCGGCTTAGTCATGCTGGCCACATGACCTGGAAAAACTGTCTGTGGACAAATGTCAGCTCCCTCGGCCTATAGAGCGAGATGAGCATTGCAATCCCAAAGTCGTTTGGGACTGGACTTAACTGTCAGGGGTCCTTTACCTTTACCTTTTCATATAAAATGCATATTCAGTCGCATAGAGAGATCTTATTCAGATGTTGTTTTTCTTTTTGTACTGTGCATTGACTTCTGCAGTCGCTGTACAGTCAGGCTTCCATATAACTACTAGGACACCTGTACAGATGCAACAGAAATATGCAACAAGCCCGACAGTTGCCAAGTGTTTGTCTATAGTACCAAAGCACGATGACCATCAGGTTGTCAGGTCTTTTTCACACATGTGGAGAGAGAGAGAATGGTGTAAGGGAAAAAAAGAACCCAGCCGCAGTACAAAAACAATCACAAAGCTCATCTGCTTTAAAGTGCTATGGAAAGAGCTCCCGGCTGCCTCTTCCTCTAGCAGGTCTGAGCAGCAGCTTCCTCCTCAGCTTGCAGGGATATTTTGGTGCCTGTGGTCAGTGGGAAATCCAAAACAACAGGCAGAAGCTCCCAGAGGATTGCGTCCCATTAGTGACAGCTGCCTGCCTTACTTTCATCATGGATAATGATTGGTAAATTCTGCTGACTGTGATACCCTGTGGCCCTCCTATACCCTCCTATAATTCACTACGCGGCATGAACAGGGCAGGACTTTGGGCAGAGGTCCCAGCTCCCAATCAGCAAAATGAGGAGGATTCCCAGGCACGGCAAACCCAGGTTACTCCATGTTGGAGTAAGTAAAGTAACATTACTATCTTTCACCCTCCCAAAATAAGACCATTAAGTCCAGAGTTTAAAGTCACCTATCTGGACCACTGAATCCACTAACATTTATCCAGAGCAGAGCTTTATTAAAGACAAGCTTCCACATAATTCCCCCTGTTAATGTTCATGTCAGAAATAGGACAGAAAGGGTTAACTTTCTTCTGTGAGAATTGTGGGATAACCAGCCTCATATAACCAACATGCTTAAGTCTCATTACTGCATAAAGGGGTTAAGACCCAGGCTTAGCTCACCTTGGGACTAGGTAATCAAGACTGTCCCCCCACTGTCTACCACAGAAGCTCAAGCACTCTTAAGTTCTTCTATCAATAATTTTGGAACTTTCATCACTTTGTAACTAAGCCAAGTTTTACTGCCCGTGCAACTTTTCTGACTAATGCATGGAAAAGCACATGACTCTGACCTTTGGAGAGTTTGTAAGTAAACCATTTTTAACTTACCAGATGTGTGGCCTTTTTCTATTCTAGAAGAAGAGGGGAACTTTAAAGGAACTTAGAAGGGCATATTTTAAAGGTCCAACAGGATATATTTCCATGCTTTACCTTGCTGCATGTAATTTTAAATCTCTGCTTGGGTTCTCTTACCAAAGAGTTCTTGTCCCAAACTTGAATTGTGGCATCCAGGGATCCCTATTCTGGCATTTCCAGGCCATGTTTTCTAGCTACTGGAATTTCTACCTTTCTGCTCTGTCCTCACTGCAACCTGCTAATTTCAATTTGCTTTTCCTTTGTAAAGTGTTTGCAGTATTCTCTAACCCTACCAAGGGCTTCCTATTTTGAGGACGATCAGCTAGGTTCAGTCCTTAGGGATTTTGCCAGTGCAATGCAAATTCACCATACAACCTGCTGCTCAGGATCCCATGCAATATCTCAGAAGCTGCTAGGGAGACTGGAACCCAGATTATATGCACCCCAGTAACCTCTTCAGGCCTTTAGACAAAAATATTGTTGTGGGGATCTAAAGGTATTCTGAACCAGGGGCTATGTATGCCAATGGAAACCAGCAAATTCCTGAATATAAAATACTGGAAAAGACGTAATGGATATGTGTGTGTCTTGACTCCTAAAAACAAAGGATGCTTAAAAATGTAAGGAACATGCAGCTGTGGTGCTATAAACTTGATGTGAAAGTCCAATTGGATTCACTTCTGACATATATTCCTTGCTCCAACAAAAACCATGCTAAGAAATCATAGAAAGAACCACGAAACTAACCTAGAATTACAGCAGCTTTAAACATGTCCCTCAGTTCAGTGCTTGCAATCAAACAGGCCTGGATCATCATGTGCTCTCCTCCAGCTGAGCTTTTTCGGTGGAGTGGATCAGTTGTAAGCAGCTGGGCAGCCACTAGGAGGCCTCTATTCTCTTACAGAGAGAGCACCTCAGAAGGTTGATATGTTGGCTTCCTCAGGATTGCTATGCAACCCTAGAGAGGGAGGAAACCCCATGCCTTCCATATTGGGCAAAGGTACCGATTCAAGCTAACAGTCAACAATCCAAGCATAAAGCCTCCAATATAGTTTCCATCAAATTCAAACAGTGGAGGACAAGCACGTTTCAAAGAACCAAGTAGCATTTCATGAAATTAATGAGTGGTTTAAAATTGAAAATATCCCCCCCATCCATCTTAGTATAATCCACTGTGAGCATCTCTAGCATGCCCTGCCTCTGCTCAACGGAGGTGGGGCTGTGGCCGGGCGGAGGTGACCTGCAAGACCAAAACACATTATGCAACAATCTGCATAAGTGGATTTGGGTCTCTCCCTGGGCTGAGAGATGATCAAGCCAAAGAAGGTAGAGTGTATACATTTAAAGCAATCGGCTGCAGGCATGGGACACTAATGGGTGGAATTCCCTGCTTCCCATTGCAGTCACGCTGATAAGAAATTTAACCCTAATTTCACAAAGGAACCGAAGTGCAGGAAGAAGAGGTGCACAGATGCGAACTGAGCCTGGGGATTTTAGATTGTCTTCAAAGGGTAAGGAGTTCTAGGAATGCAGTCTGACGCTTTAAACGTCTGTCTGACTCATGGGCAGATAAGAGGTTCCTAATTGAAGCAAGCCTTTTTGTATGACTTGCCTGGCATTCATTCTGTTTGGATTTTCCTTGGAGAACGGAAGAGCTTTGCACAGAGTGTGACAAACTGGCACAGTGCAAGCAGAAGGGTGAGAAAGAATGTGTGCCTCATTCCAGTGATAGCTCCAGGGGTTGGGTTTTATTTTTGGCAGCGGGGGGGGGGGGGGGAGCGTCTTGGGCAAGGTGCCCTCAGTAGAAACCCTCCCCACAGGGGCTCACCTCTTTCATGCTGCTGTTGCCAGTGCCAATTTGCTCTCTTCCTTTGGACTCAGTTTGTACTGGTGCCCAAGAGGAATGGGGCAACAGAAGCAGAGGCTGTTGCTCAGCCCCCCCCCCCCGGTGGAGTGGGCACCTTAGCAAGTGCCCAGCAATGGCAACCTCTGGTACTAGCCCAATTTCATTCCACCCAAGAACAGAACTGGTTTTTGTTTTTTAATTTAAATTAAAAATTCCACAGACACTCTTATTTCATGCCAATCTCCATATAACCATAGAGCACTTTTCTTCTGTTTCGAACTGTTTGCTTTAACCTTTTGGCAGCAAACGGAGGAGACACACTGCGCAAGGGATTTCTGCTGAAACACACACACACGGCTGTTGTGAGTACGTGCTTTTGTTGCCGACTTAAGTCAGAAATTCCTCTCGGAGAGTGCTAAGGCGCAGATGCCAAGAGCTGCCTACGTCATTCCCACAGGGGAGGAAATGGAAGCAGATAAGACTAAGGAGACACCATGTCAACTAAGAGCAAAGAAGGTGATGGGGGCCTTATCAGTGCACAGACAGATGAGGGGAAAAGGGCAATAACTTACACTGGCAAGCAAGTGTCACACCAATGACAACAGGTTACCAGGTGGATGATACTGAGGAAGCATTTTCTGACACTACACTGTACAGAAGTGTGCAAGGCACACATCACACCCAGGAGACATTGCATTTTTCTCTTCTGGTGCTGAGGACATGTGGGTTTCACACCTCAGCCATGGCCAACACTGACTTGGGAAATAATTTTTTCATTCTTTTGTGTCTGAAAATTTATTTATTTATTTTAAAAAAAACCTCTATTCACCTCCCGCCTTGATTACTGCAATGCACTCAATGTGGGCTACCCTTGAAGATGATCTAGGAAAAGATGCTGCTACCAGATTGCCTGCTGCTTCAGTGTGATGACATATAACACCTATTTTGCAGGATCTAAACTGGCTAAAGGTAAAGGTAAAGGTACCCCTGACCTTTAGGTCCAGCCGCGGATGACTCTGGGGTTGTGGCGCTCATCTCGCTTTACTGGCCGAGGGAGCCGACGTTTGTCCGCAGACAGCTTCCGGGTCATGTGGACAGCAAGACTAAGCCACTTCTGGCAAACCAGAGCAGCTCACGCAAATGCCGTTTACCTTCCCGCCAGAGCGGTACCTATTTATCTACTTGCACTTTGACATACTTTCGAACTGCTAGGTTGGCAGGAGCAGGGACCGAGCAACGGGAGCTCACCCCATCGCGGGGATTCGAACCACCAACCTTCTGATCGGCAAGCCCTAGGCTCAGTGGTTTAACCCACAGCTCCTCCCGCGTCCCTTTCTAAACTATAGGTCTGTTATTAAAAACCCCCTGAACAAGGCCCAAACTAGGTACTTGATGGACTGTCAGCCCCAACAGTCGGATTAGCTGACGGGGCTCTTCCTCTTCCACCACTGGGAAATGTCACCTGATGCATGGCGACTCTGGACTGAACAGGGCTTTCTTAAGTCATAGTTGTGCCAACAGTGACACTCCTTCCCCCTGGAAACGCTCATGACAAAGACATCACTGATGGGCTTAATCAAAACACAATATTTCTCCAAGGCTCTGAGTGGCTTGATTCATTTTTCTTTGGGGTTTTAGGTCTCTGTGCACTACTGCTGCTATTTTGACCTACCGTATTTTTCGCCCTATAAGACGCACTTTCCCCCCTCCAAAAATGAAGGGGAAATGTGGGTGCGTCTTATGGGGCGAATGCAGGCTTTCACTGAAGCCTGGAGAGCGAGAGGGGTTGGTGCGCACCGACCCCTCTCGCTCTCCAGGCTTCAGGAGAGCCCCAGCGCCAGCCCCACAAGGTCGGGGGACAGAGGGAGGTGGAACGCCGCCATCCCGCTGTCTCCTGAAGTGGTTTGGAGGCTGACGGCGGGGAGAAGAGCGCTTCTCCCCGCTGCCTGCCCCACCACTCCGGGGACAGCAGGGAGACGCTGTCAAGGAAATAAACAACTATCTGACTTTTAGAAGACATCTGAAGGCAATCCTGTTTAGGGAAGTTTTTAATATATACGGGATATATATGGGAATGGATATATAAAAGAATATGTTGCGATCATTTGGAGTATGCAGGAAGGTGAAAAGAAATGTAAAGAACCACAGAAAGGGAGGGAGGGATGTCGGAGTTTGAAATATTAAAATTATGATTGAATAATTGTTGTAATATATATAAATGAAAATTATATTAAAAAAATTAAATAAAACCACACACGTAATGTAGGGACATTACACAATCCCCCACATGCCCCTTCGGGATCAATGTGGGCTTTTTGTTGTTGCCCATGTTATCGGCTAAATAGCATTCCCACTTGGCTTTATATGGTCATTATACTCAAGGGCCGCATCCTGGCCTCATCGGCCTGGTTTGCTTGGGATGCACACACCTTTATAAAAACACCACTGCGAGGTAGCTTGTGAGACGTTCCCCTGAGAAGTTTGTAGGCATGTGAGGATGGAGCGCAAGGATCGCAATGTTGCATCTGTGGGTGGGGTGACCCTACCCGCCTCCCAAAATTAGGAGGCAGCAGCCAGCAGAATAGTTTGCTGCGTGTGCTGGTGTACAGTTCCTCCAGTTTGCAAATATTCCCCACAGGCCCCCCAAAATTATTATGGAGGGCACATGCTGGAAACACAAAGCTGAGCGAAGCAGAGACTCATGCTGGCAAAATCTGCTGTTGCCTGTTTCCAATTAGTATTGGGTGTGGTTATTCCTTTGGAAGGTTTGTGGTGTGCAGAAGCTCTTTACCCAGAAAGTTCATTTAAGGTTAGGGCACCAAGTTGGACGTTACCTTGGTACAGCTGGCCAGGCAAGAAGGGTGGGTTTGGAGGAGCCTCCTAGTGATCAAGAAAAGGAGGGGGCACAGCTGGCGGAAACACATTCTCAAAGTGTCACAAACTATCCTAAATCCAGTTTCCCCAACCTGGTCCCCTTCAGATGTTTTGGACTATAACTCCCATCAATACAAGTTAGCATGGTCATAATGAATAGGGTTGAAGGAAGGTACATTTCACGATCATCTGGAAAGCCTAAGGGAGAGCACCCACACATTCTTAATATCTTCCGGTTGTTTAGAGACTAAGCTACAAATCAGTCAAATCTCTCCTCTGCCATGAACTCACTAGGTATCCCTCTGCAAGCCCACTACACTCCAAACCTCAGGGCTCTCATCTGCTGTACGGTGAAGAAGAAGAAGAACAAAAACAACAATAAATTTGTTAGCCTACTCATCATGCCTACCTTATAGGGTTGTTGTAATGAGCCAACAGTGTGTTGCAGCAGCAAAAAAAAGCTAACGCTATTCTAGACTGCATCAACAGGAGCCCAGAGTCCAGATCAAGAGAAGTAATAGTACCAGTTGGTCAGACCACTGGGAGTTCTGGGTCCAGTTCTGGGTGTCACAATTTAAGAAGGATCTTGACAAGCTGGAATGTGTGCAGAGGAGGGCAACCAAGCTGATCAAGGGTCTGGAAACCAAGCCTTATGAGGAACTGTTGAAGGAGTGGGGTACGTTTAGCCTGGAAAAGAGGGGACTGAGAGGGGGTATGATAGCCATCTTCAAATATTGTCACACAGAAGATGGAGCAAGCTTCTTTTTTCCTGCTCCGGAGGGTAGGACCTGAATCCATGACCAAGTTACAAGAAAAGAGATCTCAACTAAGAATCCTTCACTGCAGGTTTTAAAGCAGAGCTTGGATGGCCATCTGTCATGGATGCTTTAGCTGAGATTCCTGCATTGCGGGGGGTTGGACTAGATGTCCCTTGGGGTCCCTTCCAACTCTAAGATTCTATGATTCTATGATTTACGACAATATAAGAGCACACAAAGTACTTTGGATATGCAGAAGCGTGATAGCAATGCTAAGCATTCTTTCATTTTACTCACTGAGAATGTGGGCAACTCTCCTTGACTTTTCTGTTGCGGCTCAATGTGACAATATTTGCAGAATGCTTTGGAGCTGGAGCCACAAGTAGATGAATGTGGAGGTAAACAGGTTCTCTGATGCCCTGCTTCTCCCTTAGAGAGCAATCAAGGAACCAAGTCCCTCCACTGTTGTGCCACTCCTGGCTCCCATGGGGCCTCCCTTGTGATGCAAACTGGGCTCTGCTTTCTCACTCAGTCCAGAGATTTAGAATGTACTAATGAGAGCTGATAGTTCAGCAGGCAGCTCTCCTATGAAAATCAGACAGAACAATAACAGCTTCCATTACGAACAACTCCATAGCATTGAAGGCACTGCAATTCAGAGAGAAAGTTACCTGTAGAGAACATAAAGATAAAGGTAAAGGGACCCCTGACCATTAGGTCCAGTCATGGCCGACTCTGGGGTTGTGGTGCTCATCTCGCTTTATTGGCCGAGGGAGCCGGCGTACAGCTTCCGGGTCATGTGGCCAGCATGACTAAGCCGCTTCTGGCGAACCAGAGCAGCGCACGGAAACGCTGTTTACCTTCCCACCGGAGTGGTACCTATTTATCTACTTGCACTTTGACGTGCTTTTGAACTGCTAGGTTGGCAGGAGCAGGGACCGAGCAACGGGAGCTCACCCTGTTGCGGGGATTCGAACCACCAACCTTCTGATCGGCAAGCCCAAGAGGCCCACAACGCCACCCGCGTAGAACATCCCCAACAGCAAACCATCAATTAAGGCAGGTGAAAAAGTCAGGTAAATGTATACAGACAAAGCAAAGGCAACATTCTGGCCTTTGAAGGCTTGGGTAGAATAATATGTTTCTTGCTGTCAGTGTGAATGAGTGTGCATTTAAGACTAGAATAATGCTTGTGTCAAGAATACGTGCCAATGCACAAAATGGGTCAATAGGTGCTGGATTTGTGGAACACATACTTGGCTGAACAGAAGCCCATATATCCAGGAGCATGGACAAAACTGCACACTTGTTGTTACACCCAGCCGGGTGCTCAAATGCCAGTTAATGAGCACTCTGCAATCCATGTGCTGGACATCCTTTGCAACTAAACAATCTCTCACCAAGGGATGGCTAGAAAGCTACTCCCAAATGGACTACAACCATACTTCTGGGCAGATTTCTGCCCAGCTTCCTGTTTAAGACAGATTAACACCCCTGGGGTTAATTAAAGGGAAGAACCATTGTCCTCTTTTAAGAGACCTTGCAGGACTGGAGATGAGGCTGAGAGTGCTACAAGTGGAGAACAGCCTTGACCAAAGGTGTCATGGACTTTGAAGAAGCCCGAACTCAGGACGAAAGGGAGAAACATGCTAAGAGGAAGGCATGTTTGGCAAATCCTCACCATGATCAACTCCAGCCCGGACACTAATATCCCCACTGTGGAAAGACAGAACTGGCCTCCACAGTCACTTACGGACTCACTGCTAAGACCATGTTCATGGAAGACAATTTTACTCGGCTACAAGGGATCACCAAAGAAGCAGCAGCACCCAAAGGACAAATCTCCATTGAAACTGTGTGGCAAACAGGTCAGGAGACAGGTCTGTTCGAATTCAAATAAAGGACTCTGGTGCAACCAAGTCACTGCAATGTAGAAAGGGGGAAAGTTCACACATAACAAGGAACTAATGTTGGAGCAAAACCACCCAAAGAGAGATAGAATATTGGCTCCTTTTCAGCCTTTGTGTTTGATCAGTAAGCTTGAAGCAATCCTGTCTGTTGAAAGAAGACAGGCTGAAAGAAAAACCCTTAAGTGGAGCTGAAAGAAGAAAGAAATGAGATTCCTCGGTCAAAGGGCCCTACATTCTTCTCCCTGTGACCCAAAACAGACCATTGGTGTATGCAAGACAAGCGTCTTAGGGCTAATCCAAACTTCCTTTTGTGCTGTGTTTCAAAGCACAGGTCGGGAGCCCCACGCCAGAGGGCAGGGTGTATGTGTGCGTTGTCCTGGCACTTTCCCCTAGAAAACATGCATTTAACTGCTGAATTGGAACAAATTGCAATTGGGTTTTCTGCAGATTGCTGTTTGCTCCAATTTAACAGTCAAATGTGGATTTTCCTGGGGAAAGTGCCAGGACCACCCCCCCCCCAAAAAAAATAATAATCCACAACTGCTCGGACACGGAGCTTTAAAACCTGGAAAGTGTGCTGCAAAAGGAAGTCTGGATTTACAAGGTCTAACTTCCACAGCTAGCTTGCTATGGGTCAGCTGCAGCACCGGACGCCAGATAACAGATCTCTAGCTCATCATTAAGAATGGATTGGCAGAAGTTTGGAAGCTGGGACAGAGCAATGGGAGCTCGCCTCATGCTTAAGATTTTAAGTTGCAATGTGGAGGGCAAGCTGCATACCTCCCCGCTGCCACTCACTTTCGAAACTGTCTTATTCTGAGTTAAACTGCTCGTCATCAACTGGGGGTCTAGTGAACCCATTACAGCTAGGCTAGTGTGGGGAAAACTCTGGCCTGGAAGCTGAATACCCGCCCACCCGCCAGACCCTCGGCCCTTTGCGACTCTACCCAGGGCACACCTCTCACCTGCCCTGTTTTGCATTCTTCTTGAGTACTTTTGCCTGGCTGAATATGTCATTGAACTCCAATAATGCTGTTTGCTTGTCTAGCTGGAGGACAGCGAGGAGGGTGTTGAGAGCATGTGTATAAACTAGCCTATCATGTAAAGATGAATTTTACCTTCACTGCTCTGTTGTCTAATTCAGGGATGGGAAACCTGTAGCACTCCAGGTATTGTTGGAGTCCACCTCCTATCAGCCCCAATGCAAAAGTAAAAGTCTCTAACCTTGTTGCTTATGGAGACAGAAGGAAATGACATCCTATAGGTAGAATTCTCCCCAACTGCTCAGGGAGTTGCCCCCCACTTTCCAGTGTTCTGTCTGCTCAAGCGAAAAACTTAATGATGGAGATTGTAGCTGTTTTAACATAGCTGAGGCTGCCTTGAAAGATGAATTGCTGCTCATGGCAAGAATACTTATCAGTGTGGTATAGTGGTTAAGAGTGGTAGACTCGTAATCTGGTGAACCAGGTTCGCGTCTCCACTCCTCCACATGCAGCTGCTGGGTGACCTTGGGCCAGTCACACTTCTTTGAAATCTCTCAGCCCCACTCACCTCACAGAGTGTTTATTGTGGCGGAGGAAGGGAAAGGAGAATGTTAGCCGCTTTGAGACTCCTTCGGGTAGTGATAAAGTGGGATATCAAATCCAAACTCTTCTACTTCTTCTTCTCTGACTTTTGCTGCAGTAAACAGGCTTACTACTTGATCAGAGACAACAGTGGGACCGAAGAGGTTGGTGTATGTTGACTACAAGAGGTGATGACTCTCTCACACTACAGTGGTACCTCGGGTTACATACGCTTCAGGTTACAGACTCCACTAACCCAGAAATAGTACCTCGGGTTAAGAACTTTGCTTCAGGATGAGAACAGAAATCGTGCTCCAGTGGCAGCAAAAGGCCCCATTAGCTAAAGTGGTGCTTCAGGTTAAGAACAGTTTCAGGTTAAGAACGGACCTCCGGAACGAATTAAGTACTTAACCTGAGGTACCACTGTACTTGCAACTCCCTTAAAAGTTACTGCTTATCCTTATGCTAACTCTAATTGTTCTTAGGTTTTGCACTGACTTACAATGTCTGTCCACACCGCACACTTGCAGTGTACCCTGAGGCCCGACCACCACCAGATGTCTAGCTACAGGCCTGCCTGTTAATGGGATACCACAGGCAATTGAGCAGCCACAGCTGAGTGCGTCACAAGTACTCTTGGGCACAATCCAAGTGGGATCTTGGCTCCATCTCAGCTGGCTTGGATGTCGAGACCCACACTCTCGCCTACACCAGAGGTCAGGCAGGAGTCAGTGGGGGCAGCAACCCAAATGCCTTTCCCCACATCTGCAGCAAGGCATCAAACAAGCCTTTCACATGCGCTCCAACCTAACAGGAATCCTAGGCAAGGTATCTCTCAATCTGCTCAGAGCAGAACATGGAGAAAGAAACGCCAGCAGAGATTACTTGGCTCTCAAGAGCATGATCCTGACCCAGCCGCTGGAGAAACTGAGAAGCCCTGAGGACTGGGATGTAGCAGTACCAAACCAGGTCGCTTCCCCAGAGCTTAAATATAGCCACTCTTCTCCGGTTTCCCATTTGACATTTCTGTCCTGGCAAGAGTGAGCATGCAATGTAGTAATGACAACTCCCCTCCACACTGGTTATGTGGCTGCCAAGAAAAGCTGCCGGTTAAGGAAAGGGACAAGAGACTGCAGCAACTTGATCCAGATTCAGAGGCATATTTCAGAAAGATTATTCAGAGGAGACACAATTCCATTAGAGCTCCCTATGTAGAACAGTCTTGCGGAGAATCCAGTCCCATGCAGGAGTGCAATGGGACTTGTTCCCTACAGAACGTGAATCTGAGAACTGTGGCTTTATAGAATTTATTTTACCATCACATGGGGGGCATTAATACGCTTCACAATGCAAAAAGAAACCCAAGCCTTTGGGGGGGGGGCGTTTAACAGCATGGAGGTTACAGGAAATCCTTTGCTGGAAAGAAAGACAGTCTTGGTTACAATGGGAGCACCCAGAATATCTCTCTCAAGATGAAGTTCTAGCGATTAGTCAGCCTCTACACAAATTGTGTCAGTGACCAACACAACACTGTTCTTTCCAAAAGACAAGGGGCATGGTCTCCCTGGAAGTTATTGTGCGTAAGATGCACCGGTCAATTTAATCCGGCCCCTGTGGCAGTTGATTTCAACAACGTCAATCCTAAAAAAAGCTGAACAACTTTGGTCGGCCCTCACTTCATCAAATCTGGCCCTCTTTGAAAAAAGTTTGGACACCCCTGACCTATAGTATTACTTTTCTCTTGCTACCTTGAAAAGTTCAAGTCATCATAAAGCCCTGCACTCCCTATCTCTACCTGAAAAATAGAAACTGACCACCACCAGATACTTGGAAGGCACACCTGCTTGCTGAGAATCTCCTTGTTACTGCTGCATCAAACAAAGTGAGTTCTTTAACAGACCCGCAATATACTGATTAGCCTGTCAGATGCCGCAGAACACTTTCCATTGGAACATATTTCTAATATACAAGTTGAAAGTGCACCAAATAATAATAAAATTAAGAAGAAGAAGAAGAAGAAGATTGGGACTTGGTGAGGTTGGAGGTTTGATTCCCCAAGCTTCTCCCATGACTCTAATAGCAGTCTGTGTTGTTGTGGTGGTGGCAGCAGCAGCAGCAGCAGCAGCAGCAGCACAGCAGCAATAATGAAGCCTACAGAGACCCCATCATCAGATACCATGCTAGGCACTGAGAGAGCCCAAAACAGTCTAATAGGAGTCTCTAATAGTCAGCAAGCCAGGACAGCCAATCATAGAGGCAAGCTAGGCATCCACTTTGGGTATCAAAACGTCAAAGGTGTCCCCCTCCCAGGATATAATTATCTTGCTGAAAGTGCCACTAACTGCACTCCAGAAACAAGACAGGAGAAGCTAGCAGGTTCTCCTGTAGGGCGACTCTCCCTGCATTCCAGGGGCACCCCTGAGAATCTTTGGATATCTATTGGCCCATGAAGATAGTTGCAAAGAGAAAGAATAAAAGAAGCGAGCTGTATGAGGAAAGCCCCCGGAATTCCCTTTTGCAGATGGGGAACTGAGGCTAGGAGATGACTTGACTAAGGCCACCCAAGGTGCCCAAGGTTGTGGTGGGGTTTGAATCCTGCTCTTTCATCCGCTGGACCACAATTGGAACCTGCTGCTGCTGCCACCGCCTTCCTGGCCGTTTAACTTTCAGCCTGTTCCGCAGAGCTGCAGACGCAGCTACAATAATTCTGATCCCTTCCTTTGCCCTCACATGACCCCTGAAACAAGGGCTGTTTTATCATGATGTTCTGTATCATGCAGCCACCCGATGCAAAAGTTGCACCAGACACTTAATGCCAACGGTGACGCACTATCTGGAGTCCCAAACTAACTTTTACGCAAGGCAGCAGCGCTGTCTGAAAAGGAGACCCGAAGGAAAAACAAGGCTCTTTGTACACACATTCCCAAAAGCCTCAAAGAGAGACAGGGAGGGGTCATGCAGCGTCTGGGTGGCTGGAGAGGGGAGGGTGTAAGCCGGGCTGCCCACTGGCCTGTGGCAGATGTGACTTGAATGTGCCTTATGTCAGCCACTGCCAGACAGACCTTCGCCTTTGCACTTGGCCGGGAGATTTCCTGCCTAGAATGCGTGCAGGAAAAGGGTGGCACCTCTCAGAGAAAGATCAAAACCAGAAGCAGACACAAGCGCAGACAGATGTGTCCGTCCCCAAATCCCTTCCTTCTAATGGGCACAAGGAAACTGATTGAGGCTCTTGCAGGGAGACACTTGGTAAGGATCCCAAAAGGGCTTCATTTCCAAAGCATGTGGGTAGCAGCAAGATCTGCATGGGATGGCAGCTCCAAAACAGAGGGCACTACAATGCATGCAACCCTTCTGACCATGGGCATAGCCAGGATTTTTGTTAGGGGGGGCAGGACTTTCATGGGGGGCCACAGAACCAATGTGACTGGTCAGTTAGTTAAGCATTTCTATTGTTTTACTTGATGTGGGGGGCAGCTGCCCCCCCCCGCTATGCCCATGCCTCTGACCTGGCCAAAAAAGATACTCCTTTTATTTCAAACACTTTGCTCCACACTTCATCACACTGCGTTTCCAGTACGGCGATCCACATCACTGGAAATAATGTGCCACAAACAATACAGTCAACCCACAGACAAGGCACCCAGGGCAAGGAGTGCAACTCCTGAATCACACAAACAATGCAAGAGCGTCATCCGGAGAGGCGATATTGTCCAGAGCGTCAGAGAAGCTGACAGGTACCCTCGGGCCAATGCCAGGTACCCTCGGGCCAATGCTGGAGAGCCTGCGGGGTTGCAGCTGCCCTTGGGAATGTTCATGGGTGCCAGCCCAAAAGATGCGCCTCAGCCGTCCACAGCAACGCCAGAGAGGAGGCCGAGTCACACCCCTCCAGGAAACTTTCCCTTTGCTACAGAGGTGCCAAGAAACAGCACGCGATCCCACGGGTGCGCTAAGGGGAGCTTGCCACTCGACGCTAAGCGGTCCCAACTCTTGGACACTTCTAGGATCCCCACCCCGAGGGAAGGTCGGGATATGTCCCCTGTTCCCCGACTAGAGGATCCCGGGCTTGCCATCGCTCGGGAGCTGGAGCAAGTCCCTGGAGTGCGCGCCACTCACGGGGAAAACTTTAGTCGCCCCCTCCCCGCGATCGGGGCCAAGCCCCCGCCGAGCCCGAGCAAGGCACCCACCTCACCGACTTGGGTAGCAGCCGGTGCCGCTTAATGTCCTCTTCGCTGAAGGAGAAGTGCATGTCCGCCTCGGCGGCGCGCAGGAGACCCGGCGGCAGCGCGAGGAAGCGAGGCGCCGCGAAGGCCGGGGCCGGCATGAAAGATCCGGGGTGGGGGGGAAGCGCGCACCGAGGAGGAAAAGCGCCCTCGAAGTCGCTCCCGAGTGGCCCGGAGTGTGCCGGGGCGGCCCGCGGGGCTCCGGATCTTCCCGCGAATCCGCACAAAGCGGAGCGGCTCCGGAGGGGCGGGGCGGGGCGGGGCGGGGCGGAGCTGGCGACTACAAACCCCGGCGCCGGATTCTCCAAGGGCGGCGCGGGGCGGAGAGCGAGCCGGCGCCCGCGCCACGCGCAACCAGGGCAGTCCCGCGGATGCCACTCTCCTCGCCGGCGCCAGGCTCTGCGCGGATCCTGGGAGGGGAAGGGCCCTCGCCCCGGGGCTTCGCGCGCAACAGCCCCCGGATTCAGTCTCCGGCATTTCTAGGTAGACCCCCCCCCCTCCGAGAACCTGCCGGTCAAACCAGCACCCGTGGCCAACCGGGAGCCCAGGGTGGGGACCCCGCGAGCAGGCCATCCGCACCAGAGGCCCCCGGTGGCTTCCAGCAACGGCTATTCGGAAGCATCGCTGCCTCCAGCTGCGGACGACGAGGAACGGCTCCGGGCTGAACCCGGGGGAGCCGCGGCCAGACAGGGCGCACGCATTACGCACGGCAATGGTCAGCTGGAGGGAACCACTGGCTGACCTGTTGCAAGGCAGCCTCCCTCCTGCGTTCCTTCCTTCTTGGAAAGTTGTCCAGTGGTGCTTATTCCCCGATGAGCGGCCCCCAGAGATTGTAGACCTCGCCGCCCTGCGCTCCTAGGTGGTCACCTCCCCAAGCAGATCTAACTGCTGAGGTCAGGACTCAGATTGTCGCGACCTCCACCCCAGAATTTCCTTCTCAGTACTGAGCTGAGCTCTGGGGCATGTGAAGGAAAGTAAGTGTTACTGAGCATGTCCAGAGCGCTCCTTCCTTTGCGAAGTCACAGCTTTCCATAATCCTACGCCCTGAGCTGGAATCAAAAAGTTTTCTGAATGCTTTCGCACGGTGTTGTCTCTTACCATCCGCTTGCTGCAAGACACAAATCACCTTTGGTACCCCTACAGCCTACTAGATAAGGGATCATCTAGTCCAACCCCCTGGAATGCAATAATATGTGGCTGTCCCACGCAGGGATCAAACCTGCAACCTTGGCATTATCAGCACCACTCTCTAGCCAACTGAGCTATCTAGGCATGTTGCACCCAACCCACGGACCTCCTCTTCCAGGCCTTCTACAAGCCAGGGTTGGGGCCTGCTGACCCATCAGTTTGGCTTCGCTACGTTTGCTGAAGTTAAGAATAAAAATCAAAATCCCAGAGCACACTGGATTCGTCCACTGGAATACCTACTGTCAACCAACTACCCTAGAAAGGCTCATCCAGTATTCCTTTTGTGCCGTGTTTCTAGGCACAAAATCCAGCCTTTAAAGCCCTGTCTACAAGCAGTTTTGTTATTTGTTTTGGTCCCGGCGTTTTTCCCGGGAAAGCCCGCATTTTACTGGTGAATTTGTGCAAACAGCAGTTGGGTTTTCCATGCATTGCCGTTTGCTCCCATTCAATGGTAAAATGTGGGTTTCCCAGGGAAATTTTAAAAAAGCTCAGACAGGGAGCTTTAAAGTGCAGACGTGCCTGAAAAGCACAGTGAGAAAAGGAGTCTGGATGAGCCCACAGTTCAACCACCCAAACATTTTACTGATGGTGAGCATTCATACCATTGTTCTCTATTAACTGAAATCAGCTGCCATACATAGCTGTATGCTTGTGAAACATGGACTACATATCATAGAATCATAGAATCATAGAGTTGGAAGAGACCACAAGGGCCATCGAGTCCAACCCCCTGCCAAGCAGGAAACAATATAACCGCCATCGCCAACTCCTCGAAAGATTCCATCAATAATGTCTCCAAAATTTTTTACACATCACTTGGGAAGACAGGCAAATTAATGCCAGCATACTGGAAGAAGCAAAGATTATCAGTGTGGAAGCAAGGATTCTTCAACATCAACTTCGTTGGACTTCGTTGGACTGGTCATGTTGTTCGGATGCCTGATTAAGCAACTACTCTATTCCGAACTTAAAAATGGCATAATGCTGGTGGTCAACAAAAGACGTTCAAAGACTCTGTCAAGGCAAATCTTAAAAAAAAGTAGTATAAACACCGACAACTGGGAAACACTGGCCTGCGCTTTGAAGACACTCAAGCACAGGATGAAAACACAGGATGAAAGGGAGAAACACACTTGGCAAAGGGAGGAAGGCACACTTGGCAAATCCACACCGTGATCAACTCCCGCCCAGAAACCTATGTCCCCACTGTGTAAGGACATGTGGATCCAGAATTGGCCTCCACAGTCACTTACAGACTCACTATTAAAACTGTGTTCATGGAAGACAATCTTGCTCGGCTACGAGTGATTGCCAAAGAAAAAGACACTCGGAGTATTTCAGAGAAAGGCAACAATTTGGATTTTACCTTGGATTTTACCCTACAATGTTTGTGGGCACAGTGAGGATTAAGCATAAATGTTCTTGTCTCACTGAGAGCAAGGTGTATCTAGTCCCACAATCTGTTTGCGGCAGTAGCCGGGCCTCTGTGCTCTGGCAAGGAGTGTTTGAAGGCACTGGCCAACCCCTCTTGTTCATCCCCAGCACCTGGCATTCAAAGGTATACTGCCTCCAAATAACCTATGTTCTGTGGGCAACTCACAGAAAATTATCATTTTTTTCAGAAATATATGTCAGGGAACTGACATCGGAGCTAGAGGCGGAGGGGAGGCTCTCAAATGATGCTGGAGAAGGGCCCAGCAGGGAGAAAGGCAGCTCAGCAGATGGGGAAACAAATCAGCGCTACACCAGGGATAAAGGGGGGCAGATGGGGGAATCGGCGAGAGGGCTCCAGGACTCTTCACCGGACACCAGCGGGGAGAGTACGGGTCCTCCGCTACCCACGCCCACACTGTGCAGAAGACTTCCGCGCAGGGAGAGTAGGAGACTGGGCGTCAAACAACTTTTATGTTGGAAAAGGTTTAAGAAACGCCCACTGACGGATTCTGCTAGCGACTGAGGCAGCCACGAAGTGAAGGGCTGTCCAGACAGAAAAGTCCAACAAGGCAACATAGCCAGGAGAGGCGGCAACTTACGCACGAGCAACCCATACTCATTACAATATATATATTAAAATACAGTTATCAGAACAGTAGAAAACAGCATGAAATGCTCTACCCCCACCTTGCAATGGAAGAAATAAACCAGTTAGTCAAAATGGGTATACAATAAAACAAAAATAATAGATTGAGATGCTCTGACTCTTAAAATGTGAGCTGCTTATGTTCCATTTCCTATGTTCGGAACAATGTTGTCATGCTGCTTCTTAGCCAGCAAGCTAAAATGACCTTTCAAATAAGCATATGGTCATTACCCATACATATAAAAACCAACAAAAAAACCCCAGGGGTCGTGGCATATCTATAATTATTCCCTCTGATTTCTACACTTAATTCTTTCTACCACTTCAGAAAGGCACGAAAGATAAAGAAGCAAATAAGGAGAGAATATGAAGAAAGTGGTTGTGGGAATGAAAAAAAGAGAAAAGGAAAGAATTAACTTGGTGCCCAAATCCAGATTCTCCAGTTTGGGTTTTCGTGGATGCTCCACCCATTTATTTACTAAAGGTAGAGAAGGCTAAGGGCTTTCCCATGTGAAGCAGTTAAAAATAGGAATGTCCCTTGCATGCCTACTGTACATAGAACTTCATTAGGAAACAGACACCAGACTCTCAGCACACACACGAGTATAAAGGCAAAAAGCTTCTTCATATATTGCCGGAACATAGATGTTACGACCCCAAGAGAGTCCACTAAGGATGGCTCTTGATTTTTTGAGGAAACCAAACAGAAAAAGCAAAAAACAGCTGTTGGCCACGGGCAGGGGGAGCATCTCTGAACACCAGACGCTAGAAGCAAACAATAGTGAGTGACAGCCTTTATATCCTGCTTCCCTGCTTCCCAGAGGCATCGGGGGACTGACCGCCTCTGGGATGCAGCGCTTGCCATGCAACCTGTCTGATCCACGTGGAAAGCCAATCTCATGTCATGGCACTGCTATGTTTCAGTTGCTACCATGAGTGTCTCTCCTAGAGAGCAGGCAGCCTGAGAGCCTGGCCTTCGCGCTCTGCTGTGTGGCTTCTGGTGGTGGTGCCGAGCCACGCAAGACGGCCCCGTCAGACAGAGGCAAGCAGGCCGGGAGGCAGGCTGGTTCTCTCGTTGTGGTTTGTGTTCACTCCCTAGCTTTCCTGGGCTGAATTGGCACCTGCAAGTTATGCTTCTCCACCAGCAGGAAGTGCCTTAGGCTTGGCTCGGCAGTTCTCGGAAGTCGCTGACAAGAGCGTGCGTGTGGCTTAAGTTTGTAAGTTATGTACAAGGAGTCCTGAAGCCATATCTTCCAACCCAGTCCTGCTCTGCGCTTTTGGGCTAAAGTAACTGAGAGAAGAAGGCACTCTGCGTATGCTGAGAGGCACTCCTCTGTTCTGGTTTTTCTAGGCCTGCCATACGCCCAGATTTTCCTGGGATTTCAAAGGCGAAATTGATGTGGGGTTGTTTTTTTGGTGTTTTTGTAAAAATAAAGCTCAACTTTCAGGGTTTGTCTAAAAAAAAAAATCTCAACAACTTTCGGGGTGTCCTGGCTTTTACTTTTTGAAATCCGGCAACTCTAGGTTTTTCACGGCCCATCACTGAAACTTGGCATAAAAGGAAATAAAATTTGAGGTCTAAGGTAGTTTGTCCAACTTATCTTGAGGAGCAGGAGATTTGAGGGTGGGGGCTGCGAGAGTTTTAATAGCACAAGGATGGAAGACTGAAGAAACCCCAACTAAAGAATCATGGCAAGAAAAATTGATGGACTATGCAGAACTGGCAAAACTGACATACAAGCTACGGGACAAGGATAACTGTGACTTTAAAGATGAATGGGAACCCTTTACAAAGTATTTGAAGATGCAACAAAGCGTACGGGACTCCTTGGCTGGTGGTTTTGAATAAACATTCACAAACTTTTTATTGATAATAATCAGCTAAATAGTTTGAGGATCTATACAACTGTGTAACATGCAGAAAACAGCATTTTTAGAGAAATCAAAGACTGGAACTGAGGGAAGTCGGGGGGTGGGTGGGGTTCTGTGGGGGGAGGGAGGAAAAATGGGGAGGGGAAATAAGGATGATATGTTTCTGGATATGTTTTGTTTCAATTTTGAATAAAAAGTTATTTTAAAAAAGGAGATTTGAGGGTGGGGGCAAGGGAAAAACCATCCCACAATGTGTTCACGGTGGACATATAATATATAATGAGCAGCTGTGGGTTTCTAAGTTTATTGATTGGATCTCAAAATCAGGTAACAAAAGTGAAAAAGGAGGGAGCTTGGAGCCTCCCTCCTGTGCCAATTTCCTGGCTTTGCCACTGAGTCACTCTGTGAGCCTTGGCGAGTCACTTCCTTTCATTGTGCATCATAGTTTTTGCTTCAAAAGCAAACAAAACCCATCCCCTCGGTCTCCTTATCCCGCCCCCACCCAGGCTTCCTGTGCTGTTATAAATTATTCTCCACATCCCACAGCCCGTAGCCCCGGAGACAGAGGAAAAAGGGAGGCGTAGAGGGAAAACACCAAGTTCCTTTCCCAAAACACTTCAAATCCCTCTGTTTACCAGGGTCTTTAACAAGACAGATAAGTGAGGACTGTAATTTCTCTAGAATTGCTCAACCAACTGCTCAGAAAGAGAAGGAATCCTTTTCCTGGATCAGCATTGGGAGTGATGTGGTGTTGATGTGGTGTTTGGCCTTGGATGAACTAGGTTTATAGACACACTACAAGTATCTGTGGGAAATGCTGGTATCATAGGGAAGCTATATAAGAGATAAGCTATATCAGACAAACGACTCGCTTCAGGTTTTGACATTTTCATCACAGTCTATGGCTTTTTAAATGTGCTTGTGGGAGGAGGGATATTGGTTCGTTTTATCATCTATTTTGTGTCCTCATTTTGTATTTTTCTGTTGTGAACAACTCTGGGATCTTCAGATGAAGGGCGGTATACAAGTTTTAAGAACAACAACACCACCCAGGGCAAAATGGGGCTAGGTCACAGCATATCATATAGTAAAGGTAAAGGTAAAGGGACCCCTGACCATTAGGTCCACTCGTGAACGACTCTGGGGTTGCGGCGCTCATCTCGCTTTATTGGCCGAGGGAGCCGGCGTACAGCTTCCGGGTCATGTGGCCAGCATGACTAAGCCGCTTCTGGCGAACCAGAGCAACACACGGAAATGCCGTTTACCTTCCCGCCAGAGCGGTACCTATCTATCTACTTGCACTTTGACGTGCTTTCGAACTGCTAGGTTGGCAGGAGCAGGGACTGAGCAACAGGAGCTCACCCTGTAGTGGGGATTCGAACTGCTGACCTTCTGATTGGCAAGTCCTAGGCTCAGTGGTTTAACCCACAGCGCCACCCACGTCCCTTATCATATACTGTGTCTCATATACTGTGCTGTAAAAGCAGTGTATACTCTTGCCCATTTCCAGAGTGTCTCTCAGCAGGCTTCTAAAAAGAAGCTCTTTCATCTCAGGGACAGTATAATACTGTATACAGTCTGCAAGATTATGACAGAAATGTAGAGGGGTGTGTAAATCTCCTCTAGAGGGTTGAAGCGCCGAAAGTCCCATTGTGCATGCAGACCTCGTACCTAGCACACATTCCCCACCTAGTGCTTCCTTTAATTCTACCCTGTGTTTTCAGAGGGACACGGGGTGGGGTGGGATTGGGATAAAACTTTTTTAAAAGGTAATATGTGAATCCACCCTCTCATATTCAGATTACTGGGAAAGTCTCTGGGCCTCAAATGGTCTGGTATAAGGATAAATTGTGAGAAAGCACTTTAGCAATCCATGCTGAGCCCCTGGGGATATGGCAGGAAAGAAATCCAGCGACAAGGTCAAAGGAGGATGTACCATTACGTTTCTTAAAAATAAATTACTGAAGAAAGAAATGAAAGTCCCAAGGGTGCTTCAGAAAGATTTTACACAGAAAATCATGCAAATTTCAATGGATTTCCAGTTATGCTGGATTATCCTCGAGGATAGGAATATACACAAATTAGAGGATAGTTCTGGAGAGGAGCAGTTGAGCTAAGTGCTAGTCATATTTTGCCTGCGCACACATAAACAATTCTGTCGTGTTATAGAAAAATTTTCACAGCTGAAAATAAGGACACTCCTGTATACTTGGAATAGCACAAGCAAACCCTTTCCTTCCTCCTGCCTCAAAGGCTCTTTATTGCACCTAATGGGTATTGCATCTATTTATTTACTGCATGTAAGAAATGCCCCATGAAATGAATTCTCTAGGCATTATGCAAAGAGGAAAAAGAATGAAAACAGAACAAAACCATATTACAGTAAAACCCCACATTGAGCTTAAGAGGCGATAAAGCACAAAACCCAATGCAAAGTCAATGTAACAAAATACGACACACAACACAGAACTAAAATAGCCATGCATATGCTAAATGAAAACCATCAACCATATGCAGAGACTGAAAACCAGAACTCAAAATGCCCAGGAGAACAGAAAAGTCAAACTTGGTTCTGAAAAGACAACAAAATGTCGATTCCAGGTGAGTTTCACTAGGTAGAATATTCCATAGCCAGGAGACCCTCCACCGAAAATGTTTGGGAAAAGCAGTGGGAGGCAGACATAGTCCTAAGCCACACAAGGCCCAGTAACACCAAACCCACCAATATAGCAGCACTTACGGGAAACGTGCTAGCAATGTTTTCAAATGCTGCTCTACAGCCATCAGAAATGTGCGCTGTGTTCAAGATAAAAGCTGAGCTTCCAAGAAAGCCAATTTTTCAGCCAGACCCGGCACAGGTCCCTAAGTTATCCTGGCCCACCCTTGCATTTACACACTAGCCTGGTAGCCGTAAAACAAGTGAGCATACTGGTGGAAAAGGCAGGACAGAGTGCTTCACCCCTCACCTGTACACAGAATAATAATAATAATAATAATAATAATAATAATAATAATAATAATAATATTTTATTTATACCCCACCCTTCTGGGTTCAGAAAACCAGGCTCAGGGCGGCTAACAACAAATTTAAAACACTTAATTGATGCAACAAAAAACAGCATAAAATACAGCATAAAATAAAACGTGAATAGCAATAAATTCAGAATTCAAAAATCAGTTTAGGGCTGTGTAAGTGTAAGTGGGCTGTCTTAAACACAGAAATGCCGTGGGCTGCTACAAAGAGGTACATAACTCTCCCTCCCTCCTCTGCCAGCCCCCAGCAGGCTAGGAAGCATTTCTGCAGGCCAGAGTAACTTTTGTGGGCCTCAATAATAATAATAATAATAATAATAATAATAATAATAATAATAATAATAATAATAATAATAATTTATACCCCACCCATCTGGCTTGGTTGCCCTGGGTTGTGGCTGCTGCTACTCTGCACAAAGCTGCCTCAAGCAGAGCTGAAGCTGGGTCATCATTTGTGCAGGGCAGAATCTGAACTGAACCTGCAGAGCCAGTGAGTGCCACAGCTTCCAATGGAAGCCCCTACATTTGCAAAGCATTTCCTTCAGCCACTTAACTGTCCGAATTTGGCTGCGCAGTTGTGGGAAGGGGCATAAGATCCTTTCACACAGACAGAAAGTTCATCCCAGTTGGCTGGAACATGGGTGGGCTGCTGAGGGGGTGTGTGTGTGTGTGTGTGTGTGTGTGTGTGTGAAGTCGTACTCTTCTTACTCTGACGACTGTTTGTGCTTTTACTCTGAGCCTGGTCAGCATCCCCTCCAGGGTGCCCAGCCCATAGCTGTCAACTTTTCCCTTTTCTTGCGAGGAATCCTATTCGGAATAAGGGAATTTCCCTTTAAAAAAGGGAAACGTTGACAGCTATGGCCCAGGCCTCTGGGCTAAATCCAGAGAACATGCACACACACTCCTTGCCTCTCCCTGCTGCCCTTTCCCCCAAAACACGCAAGAGGGAGAGGCTGCCTGGCTTGGCGGGGAAACTTTGGGATGGACCTGGAAGCAGGCGATTTCCATGCTTGGCCCTCTTTTCAAACATCAATCATCATGGGCTGGAGGACAGGACAGAAAGAAAACTCTCACCGTTACCTCAGTTTAGCAGGTGGTTTAAGCCAAAGAGATAGAAACCGTCACACACATAAATCTAAGCTTCTCACATCATGGAACCCCAAATTCATCATATATGTGTAATCTTTGCTCTCTATTTCTTGCTCCAAAAGCCTCCTCCCACTTTTTTAGCATGATGAGAGGGGTAGGCCGAGAACTGTATTGCTGATTCTTTTCATTACTTTATTGCATTTTAGAATCTTTAGTTTATGGCTTTAATTCAGCTTTTAATCTGGTGTTTTAGATGTTCTTAGAAGCCCTAGGCTCTGTATCAGGGTGCAAGAAAATAATCGCCCATCAGGGATGACAGTCTAAGGCAAATGTCTCCTCAAGAGCTATCATTCAGGAAGCTAATTTAAGCATTCGCAGCCCAAATCTGCAAGTTAAAAAGGAGAACATCAAGCAGCTGCAAGCTACAGGCTTGTGGGATCTGCTTTGGGTTTTATTTTTACTAGAACCCCAAGACCCACCAAGTGGTCTCAAATGGTGGCTGAGAGGTGGAGACACGCACCTGCCACACACCATGAGTCACACAGCGGAACAAACTGCATATAGAAATACTAGTCAACCTGCCAGTTACAGCTGATTCGGGATCCTTACAGAATTATATTTTTTTGCGGGCCTTTTTCCTCTTGCCATTATCCAGCGAGTGGCAGTCATAATCCCTTGATGATCTGTTACAAATTACCCAGTAATCTAATAGTAGGTTCCAATCTACCTTTTGCCCAACTCCGCAATATGGGACTTCACATGTGGTTCAACAAATTATATTGCAATGCCCTCTTGTGGACAGCTCTTGCTAACGTGCATTATTATTCCAGGACTGAAAAGCCATGGTAAACTGTGTTCCTGAGAATCCTGGAGAAGTTGGAAGCTTACTGGGGTTCCTGAATGAGATCTGTAGCAGTGGGCAAACTTCCCAGAAAGACTGCTGGTCACCACGATCAATCACCCCCCAGAAATGTGATTTAAATGGCAGTCTCAGTTCACACATGCAAATGAGACCTGGCCAAGCGTGAATCCTTTGCAACTTGCAGACAAGTTGACACCTTTCTCCAAGCTTTCAAGACTCAAGCCAATGAGGAGGAGATTGAGGGCTTCACTACCTTCCACTTGTTGGGGAGGAGGACTTCTGAAGTGTAGAGTCTTCTCTGCTCATGGAGGCTCCCCATGAACAGAGAAGTAGACATTCAGCCCTCCAACTCGTGGGGAGCAATGGGACCCGTGACAAATGAAGCAGGTGGGGCTAGCGTGCTCATCCCTGCAGTGTTGAATAGTGTAGGATCTGAATAGGGATTACATGGGAAACAACCCGCTTATCACAGAAGAAACCAAATGCGCCCATGATGCACCTATGTAAAAATCTGTTTCATGTTTTATCGTGTTTATTGTTTTAAAATCTTTTCACTTGTTTTTTGGGTTAAACCACAGAGCCTAGGACTTGCCGATCAGAAGGTCGGTGGTTCGAATCCCCACGATGGGGTGAGCTCCCGTTGCTCGGTCCCAGCTCATGCCAACCTAACAGTTCGAAAGCACGTCAAAGTGCAAGTAGATAAACAGGTACCGCTCTGGCGGGAAGGTAAACAGCGTTTCCGTGTGCTGCTCTGGTTCGCCAGAAGCGGCTTAGTCATGCTGGCCACATGACCCAGAAGCTATACGCCGGTTCCCTTGGCCAATAAAGCGAGATGAGCGCGCAACCCCAGAGTCAGCCACGACTGGACCTAATAGTCAAGGGTCCCTTTACCTTTTTAAAACCTAGCATTTTGTTTAAAGACAACAACACGTTTTGTAAATGGCTCTGTAACAGAAAAACAATAAAATTTGAATAAAAATATATATTTTTGGAATGGGAGATTTGAAGTGGATAAGTGCTGGCAGGGGAAGGAGTTACACATTTTCTGGATTTTATTCACTCTAAAGTGACTCTAAAGTGTGCTCTCTGCAAAGTAGCTTTCCCTCTAGAAGCAGTTTGGCCCATTCATGTCATCACACAAAGTACTGAAGCTAGAAAAAAAGGGGGACATTGCCACCTAGTGGGCATCAAGAGAAATTGATTGCCATTGTATGAATCACTGTAGACTAGAGATTTGCACATCAGGTGTGCTGTAGGAAGACATTTGACCTTAATATTTCAGAAGTCCACAGAAAACTATTACTGCCTCTGCCGAACCTTTGGGTACCCAAGCAGGAGCTGTTGCCTAACACGGACACAATGTCAGGAGGATGCACATGCAATATCCACAGACACTTTAGGAATGCCCTAACAGATTCCAGTTTGACGTCTTTCTGTCACCATCAGAATGATGGGAATGCTCTTGGCGTCAATATCCCATGGTCAAGGAAAGACACTGTTCTCAGGCTGCCAGGAAAGGTCAAAAGACAACCAACCCTCTTGCAAATACCGTATTTTTCCATGTATAAGACTAGGTTCCCCCCCTAAAAATAATGTCAAAAATTAGGGGGCAGCTTATACATGGGAGCATCTTATAGATGGAAAAATACGGTAAGTCCTAGGAAAATTGGAGCTAGATGTTTCTTCCATCCTGCCCCCCAGACAGCCGCCCCCTGCACCTCCATCTTCCCAGTCTGCAAGGGGTAAATAGTCCATCATGCCTCCTGCCCCTGCCCTCCTCAAGTAAATTCTGCAGCAAAGATTGCAGCCATAGATCTGTTTTTTAAAAGCAAAATCTGCCCATGTAAGGCTACAGGGGTTTTGAAGCTGGGATTCTGCCAGGGCAGTATTTTCCACTATGGCTGCTAGCCAAGGGAGGAAGCTTCTCAGCCAACTTGCTCCTGCGCTTCAGCACAGCGCTGCAGACGGCAGAGAGTGCAGGGAAGGAATTCAAGGGACCAACAGGATTCCAGACCTATACAGTTTCTTTAGCCTGAGCCACTATTTTCGCAGGCACAGATTGTGAGCCAAACCGGACGCGATGATGCTCTTGTTATTTGTGCAAATTCGCGGGTTCCTTTTCTTTTTGTAATTAACAGTCTCCAGTTAGAAATGCCAAAGGGACAAACCAACGAGGAAGTATGTGTGAGGTAATGGCAAAGAGACGTGGGGGAACAGAATTGGAAACACAACGCAAGGAACAGAACTGCAAACAGGCAAACTCTCAGGCAGGTTCCTGCAGAGAACTAATGCTTGCTCCTCAGGTCAGGAGAAAGTTGTGCCTTGGGGCTTACCAAGGGGTGCTTTGTAAGGGGGGGGAATCCCCTGAAACTTGGAGCTAGCCCAGACTGCAAGCACCACATAAGGAACAGAGCTTCCAACTTTAAGAGTGGTTCTCTGCAGGTAGCAGAGCACCTGAAACCTCTGTGCAGCTCCCCTTTATTTCAGCTGGCTTGTTAAGGAGAATTTCCTTCTAAATTTGCACTACTTCTTGGTGGTGGTGGGTTTTTAGTTAGTAATAAACTGGATGATGTTAAGGGTTCCCACTGGGTGTGTGCATGGGCCGAGTTTGCAATCTATGGCCAGCAAAATAAAAATAAAATAAAAGCCAACTTTCTAAGATTAATGCTACAATCCTATACATACTTACTTGGGAGTAGGCCCTATTGAACTCAGTGGGACTTACTTCTGAGTAAACATGCATAGGATCAGGCTGCAAAAGAAGGAAAACAATTTACAGAAACCTGTATTATAAAAAAATTGACAACTACTTACTGATCAAAAAATATTCCTCATTTTAGATGGAGAAGCTATTATTAGAAATCACTTTAAGAGGACTATTATGTTGTGACTTAAGTTTAGTACACTACTACTGTCGTCAATGTTAGGAGTTTTTTTTTTAAGGCTGTTTACGGGACAAAAAGGTGTTTGATACCAGTACAAACAAATTCAACAGCAGATTTCCATAGAGGTCTATTCCAAAGTAAGTCTTGTTTTGTTAAATGGGGCTTACTACAAGTAAAGGGGATACAGGATTTTGTTTACCTCGGGTTAAGTACTTAATTCGTGCCGGAGGTCCGTTCTTAACCTGAAACTGTTCTTAACCTGAAGCACCACTTTAGCTAATGGGGCCTCCCGCAGCTGCACGATTTCTGTTCTCATCCTGAAGCAAAGTTCTTAACCCGAGGTACTATTTCTGGGTTAGCAGAGTCTGTAACCTGAAGCGTCTGTAACCTGAAGCATCTGTAACCCGAGGTACCACTGTATATGTATACTGTACATGTATGTATTGTTATATTTCTATACCCTTCAACATTTCTCCAATGAAAATACGGATGTCCTATTCAATAATAATAATAATAATAATAATAATAATAATAATAGTAATAATAGTAATAATAGTAATAATAGTAATAATAATAATATTTATACGCTGCCCTACTGACTGAGTTGTCCCAGTCCCTCTGGGTAGCTTCCAACATGCATAAAAACATAACAAAACATTAAACATTAAAAAACCCTTCCTTGTACAGGGCTGCCTTCAGACGTCTTTTCAAGGTTGTATAGTTACTTATCCCCTTGGCTTGGGGGTCACATAACTCCATACCCTCCAACATTTCTCCAATGAAAATACGGACATCCTAAGGAAAAGCGGAACGTTCTGGGATCAAATCAGAAACCGGGATGGCTTCAGTAAATTCAGGACCGTCCATCGAAAATAGGGACACTTGGAGTGTCTCCATTTTTATCCCCCCTTTCCTGCAGGGAGGTCATACATGATTGTATCATCAACCTAACCCTGTTAGCATGGAAAACTGTGACTGACCCAGTGGCAGTGATGTAGAATCCTGGTCTTTCAGGTCCCAGGCTAGCACTCTAACCACTGCATTATACTGATGAAAAGGTAGGTATTTTGACTGCTGAAAGGAAATACACAATAGGAAAGGCCAGTAAAACACAATGATTGTTTAATGGCCAACCTTCAATACACTTCAGCTGTCTTCATCAGGGGAATTTACAGAGCGGGTGCGCGGACACACTCAGGGCTGACTTCAGGTTGCCAGTCTTTTGGAGAGCCCCGGGAGAGTGGCCTTCAAAAAACCTGGGCATTGTAGTTTAGCCCTCACAGAGTTACAGCTCCCAGCAACCCTTAACCAGCTCTGGTGCCCACAATTCTCTGAGGAGGGGCAGAATGTGCTTGAAAGGCTTTCACAGCCCTGGTTAAAAACAAATCACTACTAGCAACTCACTGAGCTCCTATCAGGCTTGCCGACTTGGGTAGGAGATTGGGGAGCTGACGTCGTGTGTTATGTCATGATGCCATGACGTCACATCCGGGTGTCACGTGGTAACTTGGTTTCCATTGCCAGCGGTGCCGTTGGCACCTCCTGCCCCTGCCACAGGCCGGGGGCTGCTTCCCCTCCGTGGTAGAAGGAGGAGGAGCCATGGAAGATGCCCTTCCACATTGGCGCATGCGTCCTAACAGGCCTGCTGAGGAATTCAGGGGCATCAGAGAAAGTGCTGCTCCAGTGCACCCAATCCCAGGGGTCTGCACAAAGAGCACAGGGCTGCAGCCCAAGCAAATCCCTTGCCAGTCCATATAGATGACACAGTAGCCAGCACAGGCCAGAGACGGGGCATGGCTGGCTCTTTACCAGGGGAAGAAGAGACCTGGGTGGTGCTGTGGTCTAAACTACAAGAGCCTAGGGTTTGCTGATCAGAAGGTCGGTGGTTTGAATCCCCGTGACGGGGTGAGCTCCTATTGCTCGGTCCCTGCTCCTGCCAGCCTAGCAGTTTGAAAGCATGCCAAAGCGCAAGTAGATAAATAGGTACCAATCCGGCGGGAAGGTGTTTCCGTGCGATGCTCTGGGTCGCCAGAAGCGGCTTAGTCATGCTGGCCACATGACCTGGAAGCTGCACACTGGCTCCCTCGGCCAGTAAAGCGAGATGAGTGCTGTAACCCCAGAGTCATTCGCGACTGGACCTAACAGTCAGGGATCCCTTTACCTTTTTACCAGGGGAAGAACAAATAGGTTTTTCCAAAGGCTGTTCTATCTTAGGCCACTGTCTCACACTTACACATTTGGTTGAAAAATGTAGACTATAGTCTTACTATATATAAATCTGTATACTGCTGAATTGTAAATGCAACATCTACACCAAGCTTCCCATTTTCTGCCTGGGTGTGTTGCATGAGAATTGCTTCTGTTTAAATCCACAGACTGCCAAAGGCCTTTGACGTGACTCCCAGTTATTCCCAATATCTCCAAAACAGCAGCTGTGTGGCAGAATCAGTCCCAATGGTCCCTGTTCTCCTGCCCTGCTCTCTGTCATAGGAGCCAATTCCTAAGGGCCAAGGGGTCCCTTGGGGTCCCTCACCCCAATATTTTATTAAAGTTAGCACCCCTGCTCTCTGTTTTTTCCTTATGAGGAGAATCTGGCTTTTGAGAAAAAGCATTAAGTATGCAAACATCTGCATCAGACTTGCCAGGCTTCAGACTCTTCCATGGGGTATCTAGAAGTTACCGTATTTTTCGCTCTATAACATGCACCCGACCATAACACGCACGTAGTTTCTAGAGGAGGAAAATCCGTAGGCATGCCACCCGTAGGCATACCCTCCATAACACGCACAGACATTTCCCCTTACTTTTTAGGAGGAAAAAAGTGAGTGTTATGGTGCAAAAAATACGGTAAATCTCTGTCTGGGGAGTGCGTGGCGGGCTTTCTCTTGAATCTACACTCTAATGCATTTTGAGCATGTCATTGCGCACGCATGAAAGCTAAAGCACTATCCAGCCTACCATTTTTACATGCTGCAGCATAAGATTTATTTTGAATAGCAAAGTATGGCTTATAAAAGCGCAGGGATACATAACTACACTAGAGTGACTTTGTTTTTATCTGCAAACTGCTGGAACCAGTGTGGGGATAGGGATCTTCTCGTTTCCTTACCTGATCTTTAAAATCAGTAAGAGTACCCTTAAGCCTGTGTAAGCAGGAATAAAAAACTTAGTTCCTTCCTTGTCTCATAGCACAGGCAAACATCTGACCTTCTGAAACGGCAGGAAACTCTCCGCCCCCCTGCCCCCTGCTCCAAGGAGTTGAAGGCAGTTTAAAAAGAGTAGTCACTGTTTATGGTGTGTACACAAGCTGCACATCTTTTCGCCTTTAGCAAACAGGTTTAACTTGCTTTGTGCATTGTTTCTAAAGTCTGCAAAGCTTTTTTCACTGAAGGTGACAGCAAGGCAAAAGATATATGTGCATACTTCAAAGTGCTGCTTCTTCCAAACTAAAGTTTTCCAAAGCTAAGTGTGTGAGCACCAGAAGCAGAACGCCAAAGCTCCATAGTGGGGACTAAATTGTGGATAAAGCAAGAATCACCACCTCCAAAAAAAAAAATCCTAGCGATAAACACACACACCTGCATTTATGGACTCTGCCTCACCCTCATTGATCCAGCTGGGGGAGCGCTATAAAGCCAGCTGGACTTGGAGGTCATCGTCCCTTTGGGGGAAGCATTTCAAGGGTGGAATGAGGGTGTGGGGCCAGGCCCCTTATGGTAGGATTTTTGTTTTAACGAGGGTGGGTTTTTAAACTTGCATTGTTTTAAATTCAGGGTTGGTGTTGTTTTACTTGAAAATATGCCTGGGAGGAGAGGAGCTGGGGGAGAGCTGGGGGCGGGGATTGCAATACTTCAGGGCAGGGGGAGGTATGGTGCGGGAGCTGGGGCAGGCTGGGTAAGGGGCACACAGCACAGGCAGTTGGTGACTGTGCCATGTGCCAGCCCCTCCTCCAACCTGGGCAACATGGTTGTCCTATCAGCCAGCCCTCATGTCTGTAGATGCTCAGACCCGCCTCTTATCCATGATCTGATTGCGGATGAGGAGGTTGATTTGGTTTGTATCGCCAAGACCTGGGTGGGTGAGCAGGGTGGAGTTGGTCTCACCCAGCTGTGTCCACCAGGCTGTGCACTGGGCAATCAGGACAGATTAGGGATTCTGCTGGTTTACCACTCACCTCGCTGCCCTGCCTGAGTTGACAGAGATGGTTTCAGAGGCGGTGTTGAGGAATCCCAAGACTAAGCTATACTGGTGAGTTAAAACATCATAAATGTGTTATAAAATGTGACACCAGGGGTGACACTCGAGGGGTGTCCAGAGCACTGTCTAGTCCTGTTGTGTTGCTTGAGTTTCAGTTGGTAAGGCTTGAGGATGCGGACAAGGTGTTTGAATTGGCCAGGCTGATAAAAAACTAGCAGGGAGGGGACAGCTGGCTGGGCCTGGGAGGTGATTAATGCCTCTTTATAAGAGGGGGTGGTCCCTGCCTTCTTGAAGGAGGCAGTGGTAAAATCTCTCCTTAAGAAACCTTCCCTGGATTCCAAAAACCTAACTAACTACTGGCCAGTTGCTAATCTTCCCTTCTTGTTAAGGTTCTTGAGCAGGTGCTCATTGGCCAGATCCAGGTGCTATTGGAGGAAACTTGATATTCTAGATCCATTTCCATCAGATTTAGACCCAGTTTTGGCACAGAAACTGCTCTGATTGCCCTGTATGGACCTTTGTCAGGAGAGAGAAAAGGGAAATATGTCCTTGTTAATGCTCCTCAACCTCTCAGTGGCTTTTTGATACCATTGACCATTGCATCCTTCTGAAGAGGTTGTCTTGTGTTGGTAGTGGTTCTAGTCCTGCTTGGATGGTTGTTTCCAGAGAGTGATGGTTGGGGAGTGCCTTTTGGCTCCAGGAATCCTTGAGTGTTGGGTTCCTCAGGGTTCAAGTTGATCCCCCCTGCTGTTTAATTCTACATGAAACCGCTGAGTTGGGTCATCCAGAGTTTTGGAGTACGTTGTCAGCAATATGTTGATGACACACAGCTCTGCTTCTCCTTCACATCTGCAGTGGATGTGCTGGACCACTGTCTTGCCTTGGTAATGGACTGGATGAGAGCCAGCGAACTGAAGCAGAATCCAGATAGGACTGAGGCACTGGTAGTGGGTGGTTCCTAAGGCCGGATGGATGGGAGGTGGCCTGCTCATGATGGAGTTACACTGCCTCAGAAGGAGCGAGTACATAGCTAGGGGTCCTCTGCTGTCACTTAAGGCTCAGGTGTCTTTGGTGGCACAGAGTGCCTTCCATCAGCTTCGGCTGGTGGCCTAGGTGGACACCATCAGGACAGGGATAGCTGAATTTCTGCTGTCTACGCTCTGGTAACCTCTAGGCCAGATTACTGCAATGCAATCCATACACAGGGCTGCCTCTGAAAACGGTTCATAAACTTCAGCTGGCGCAAAATTTGGCAGCCAGGTTGCCTACTGAAGCAAGATGGCTTGAACAGATTACACCGACCTTGACCCAACTGCACTGGCTGCCGATTAGCTTCCAGGCCCAATTCAAAGTGCTGGTTTTCACCTATGAAACCTCAAATGGTTCTGGACTGCAATACCTCAAGGGATAACCAACTTGGACCCTGTGATCATCATCGGAGGCCCTTCTTCATGTGCCTCCTCCATGAGAGGTTCAGAGGGTGACAACATGAGAGCAGATGTTTACTGCAGTGGGTCCCAATTTGTGGAATGCTTTCCCCAGGAAAGTTCATTTGGTGCCTTCATTATATACCTTCAGACACCAGGCAAAAACGTTTCTCTTCAACCAGGCCTTGGGCTGATTAATATTCCGTAGTCTTTTTAATGTGCTTGTGGGTGGGGTGGGGATTACTGTTTTGTTTTGGTTCTATTTATTTGTGTTTTTATCCTGTATTTTTACCTTGTGAACTGCCCTGAGAGCTTTGGATAAAGGGTGGTATATAAATTTAAATAATAATAATAATAATAATAATAATAATAATAATAATAATAATAATAATAATAATAATAAATAATACCCAGCTGTAGCCATCTTGGACCCCAAGGATAAAGTAAGGAAATTTAGCCTGCGTTTTATAAATTAGACCAGTATCTTCTGGTTAAAGAACTTTTGAGCAGCACAGAAATTCTTGAAACATATCAGGTTTTGGGGGGAAAATCAGGGTTGCTAACCCTGTGCCTTCTCCGGCAGCCTGATACACAGAAACTTAGCACATGAAGCTTCCCCGTCTCACCCGCTGCCTGCCTGCTTGGAGGCCACGTCACTTTAATCTTCATTCCAGGAAAAGCCCGGGGCTGCTGTTAAAGAGACCAGGCCTGACTGGGCCGGAAATGAGCAGCAGCAGGAGGAAGAAGCAGCAGCCACCCTTCCGCTGATGCCTCTACTTTGGCCACAGCTTTCGGTTCCTTTTGCTAAGCCCTTTTGAACAAAACACAGCGCAGGCTCTGGGAACTATTTTTAGACCTGTGACGTTACAGAGAAAGAGCAGCTTTCCCCAACCAATTTGTCTCCTTGGGAAATATACACATAATAGCCTCTTCCGTCTATCTCCCCTTCCGCCAACCCACCAAATCTGGCTCATGTACCTCACTGCCCAGTCCCTCCTTTCAGAGATTTAAAAGTAAGGACTGGGTTCCATTCATTATACAGTGGTACCTTCGGGTTACAGACGCTTCAGGTTACAGACGCTTCAGGTTACAAACTCTGCTAACCCAGAAATAGTACCTCAGGTTAAGAACTTTACCTCAGGATGAGAACCAAAATCGTGGCATGGCGGCAGCAGGAGGCCCCATTAGCTAAAGTGGTGCCTCATATTAAGAACAGTTTCAGGTTAAGAACGGACCCCCAGAACGAATTAAGTTCTTAACTTGAGGTACCACTATACAGTGGACCCTCCGGATACGAACTTAATTGTTCTGGGGGTCCGTACATACCCTGAAAAGTCCACATCTACAGGCACTGCTTCTGTGCACATGAATGGTGCACAGAGCGCTTCTGCACATGCGACGAAACCCAGAAGTACACACTTCCAGGTTTGCCGCGTTCGCAACCTGAAAGTTACGTTACCCGAAGGTAACATAACCTGAGGATCCACTGTATTTCGTTGCTTTGGGTTCTAGGGTAAGCAGTGGCGTAGCGTGGGGGGTGCCAGGGGGGCAGGCCGCACCGGGCGCAACATCTGGGGGGGCGCGCTCGCTGCCTCCGGAGTCGCCGAAGAGCCTCGGGCGCAGGCTGTAGCAGAGCCGCATGTCTCGCGGAACCGACGAGCTGTGCGCGCGCCCGGGCTGAAGGCGCCCGGCAGGCAGCGGCTCTCAGCGCTCGCCGCGGAGGACGCGCCAGGCAGCCCCACCTCACACCCCCCGCCTCCGCCGCTGCTGCTGTAGCTGCTGGGCCGTTGCATTTTCCTCGCCTCTCTGCCCCCCTCCTCCTCCGGGCAAGCGGCGTCGTTTGGGCGGCAGCGCCAGCGGCAACTCGCAGGTTAGGGGTTAGGGGGGGCGCAAATTACATGCCTTGCCCCGGGTGCTGACAACTCACGCTACGCCGCTGAGGGTAAGCTACACCAATCCAGCAGCGGGGGTGGGAAGGGAATTTGATTTGCTCTGGATTTTTAAGCGAACAGACCTAAACTCACCTCTCTCGGGCTAATAATACATGGGTTGGAATGCAATTAACCTTTGAGTTTTGCAATTCTCCAAATTTATTGGCATGAAGTACTTGGATTCTTTTTAAAGTACAAGCTGAGATGAAACACTGTTTCAAGTATCTATCAAACTAATGTGGAAATGGGACAGAATGGACTGATGAATGGAGCAGATGTGAAACTGTCACAAGCCAGACTGATCTGCCCATCCCTACTCAAGGGTTGCCAAATCTTCTAAGGCTCGGACCATGAGACTCAGAGGTGAATCTAGGTCCATATTTCAGATGGCATCCCATCTGGCAGGTCACAGGTAGAGCGTGGTTGATATGGGAGTTTAGCGAACAGCATAAACTCTAATTAAGCCGAGGAGAAAATGCTCTTCCGTACGGACTCTGGATTCTGGCCTCCCAGCACGAGATTTACTCCTCCTCCTGGGAGCTCTATTAGCTCTCCTCTCTGCAGGAGACACCCAGCTGCTCTACCCCTTTCCAGCTCTTTCCACCAGTGACTCTCAAGGAGGAGACTGAACTCTTGAACCAGCGTCTGGGAAACAGTTTGGGGCAGGATTAGAGTGAACAAGCTAAAGTGTAATCCAGGCATGCTACAGTGGTACCTTGGTTCTCAAACTCCGAAAACCTGGAGGTAACTTCTTCAGAAGCCGAACGTCCCATGCGGCTGTTGGCTATTGTTTCCGGGGCACCTGCACCAATCAGAAGCCATGCCTTGGTTTCTGAACATTTTGGAAGTCAAATGGACTTCCAGAACTGATTAGGTTTGGCGCTTTTGTTTTTGCTATTTATTTTGTGTTTCTGTTTTTTGAGGCTTTTTCGATTAATTTTTTTTTGTGACTGTGTGGAACCCAGTTCAGCTACTGATTGATTGATTGATTGATTGATTGATTGTGTGACTGTGGAAATGGATAAAAGCTCTCCATCCAAACTATGACTATCATCAGTGCAGGTAAGACATTTTTTTTTCTTCATCTACAATACTGCCTTATTTATTTTATAGTACAGTACATTGATTATTGCTTTCATTTTATGGATCAATGGTCTTGTCAGATAGTAAAATTCATGTTAAATTGCTGTTTTAGGGGTTTTTAAAAGTCTGGAACAGCTTTATTCGTTTTGCATTACTTTCTATCGGTTCTGGAATGCTTTGGTTTTGGAACGGACTTCCGGAACGGATTAAGTTTGAGAACCAAGGTACCACTGTACAGGCAATGTGGATGGGTGTTTGCAAGTGGTCTTGGACAGGACTGCACACCACTTGGAGGAACAAGTTCGCAGTTGGGCAGCAGTGCTGGACTTGGTACTTAAATGGCCAGGTGGAAGACCAGTGGCCAGGAGTAGTTTTCACTGGCTGGCATTCCAGCTTATCTTGAAAGAGCAGACTTTGAATCCATCATCCATGTGCTAGGGACACTGAGACTGAACTACTCTACATAAAACTGCCTTTCAAAAGACACTTCAGGAACAGCAACAGATGCAAACTGATGCACTTAGCTTTTTTAAATTATTATTATTATTATTATTATTATTATTATTATTATTATTATTATTATTAAAGATTTTCTTGATTTACAAAAGTGTGTGCAATGTCTCTCTCTCGTATTTTTTTCCCATGTAACATTTTAAAAAATCAGTTTCATTTGTTGAGACATTAGGAAGAAAAGGGGGAAAGAGGTGGAGGGGGCGGAAGATGGGGTGGGGAGGGGCCGGGTGGCGATGTTTCTATTTTACCTACACGGGGACAAATAGAAGAAGACACCTTCACCCCGGTATGGCTCCCCTTTACCACATACACAGCTCAACAAGACCTAGCGCACCAGCAGCCACCCTGTCAGGCCTGCTGGAGGCGGTGGCCGGCTGGGCCTTGGAGTTCCCTAACCTATTGGTATTGGGAGACTTCAACTTCCACGCTGATGCCACTCCCTCCTCACAGGCTCTGGACCTGGTGTCTTCCATGGCGACACTAGGGCTCTCCCAGTTTGTTTCGGGCCCCACACATCAAGCAGGCCACACGCTGGATTTGATCTTTGGCGCCGGTATAGATGTGATCATGTCTCCTTCGATGAAGGTGCCATGGTCTGATCACTACGCTCTGAAAGCCAGGATTGACTTTCCACCCCCACCCTGCTTAGGTGGCGAGCCGATTTGGGCTCGCCCGCGGAGGCTGATGGACCCGGATAGATTCCGTCAAGCCTTGCGGGACCTTGCTCCCCCTGGCGACTCATTGACTGAGCTTGTTGAGGGCTGGAATACCCAGCTCCTGGCAGCCATCGATGAGATCGCACCTAAGCGCCCTCTGCGACCCCGCAGAAACCGGGCTCCCTGGTTTACCGAGGAGCTTCGGAAAATGAAGCGGGACCTCAGACGGCTAGAGCGAGTATGGCGGGGTGCCCGTGACGGAGCCTCAAGAACATCTTATAGGGTTTTTATGAAAACCTATGAGATGGCAGTGAAGGCTGCTAAGAAGTCTTACTTCTCGGCCTCCATTGCATCCGCTAGCTCTCGCCCGGCGCAATTATTTAGTATAATCCGGTCTTTAACGTCCCTTGAAGGACAGCCAAATTTAAATAACAATCTGACACACAGCTGTGAGGCATTTGCGAGCTTTTTTGCGGAGAAGGTCCTGTTGCTCCGCCATGACCTCCCTGCCAATTTGGATACAATAAAGGAACTGGAGGCCCCTCGACTGTCCTCGGGTCCAGTATTGGACCACTTTGACCGGATATCTCCAGCCGATGTGGACAGATTCCTCCAAGCTGGAAAGCCCACCACCTGTCCTCTTGACCCGTGCCCGTCATGGCTGATTAGAGCGTGTCCAGACGAGGTGCGGGGCCCCCTGGGGGATATCATCAATTTGTCCCTTGGCACCGGGATATTCCCAGGGGAACTGAAGGAGGCGGTGGTGCGTCCGCTCTTAAAGAAAACATCATTAGATCCCTCAGATCTATCCAATTACCGCCCGGTCTCGAATCTTCCATTCCTGGGTAAGGTGATTGAGAGAGCGGTTGCTGAACAGCTTGGTAGGTTTCTGGATGAAACATCTGCTCTGGACCCATTCCAGTCCGGCTTCCGCGCTGGTCATGGGACCGAGACGGCTCTGGTCGCCCTAACAGATGATCTCCGCAGGCAGCTGGATCGAGGCGGGTCAGGGCTGCTGATTCTTCTAGATCTGTCAGCAGCCTTTGACATGGTCGATCATGAACTCCTGGACCACCGCCTTGCCGACGTGGGGATCCAGGGCACAGTCCTTCAATGGCTGCGCTCGTTTCTCTCTGGTCGGGGACAGAGGGTGGCGCTTGGGGGGGAATTGTCATCACGCCACTCCTTGGTGTGTGGAGTGCCTCAGGGTGCAATTCTCTCCCCGATGCTTTTTAACATCTTTATGCGCCCCCTCGCCCAGCTTGTCCGGAGTTTTGGGCTGGGTTGCCATCAGTATGCTGATGACACCCAACTCTATCTGTTGATGGATGGCCATCCTGACTCGGCCCCAGACACACTGACCAGATGTCTGGAAGCAGTGGCTGGATGGTTACGTGGGAGCCGGTTGAAGTTAAATCCTTCGAAGACAGAGGTCCTCTGGCTGGGGCGGGACGATATGGGATCGAGGGGGCAACTCCCATCTCTTGCGGGGGTGCAATTAGTGCCAGCACCGGCCGTTAAGAGTTTGGGTGTAATCTTCGATACCTCCCTCTCTATGGAGTCGCAGATTACAGCTATAACAAAGGCGGCATTTTTTCATCTCCGCCAAGCTAAGCAGTTGGCCCCTTATCTCTCTCGTCCTGACCTAGCCACTGTGATCCATGCGACGGTCACCTCCAGACTGGATTATTGTAACTCGCTCTACGTGGGGCTGCCCTTGAGACTGACCCAGAAACTCCAGCGGGTGCAGAATGCCGCGGCGAGACTCCTTATGGGGTCTTCGCTGCGAGAGCACATTCATCCGGTATTATACCAGCTGCACTGGCTCCCGGTGGAGTACAGGATCAGGTTTAAGGTGCTGGTTTTAACCTTTAAAGCCCTATACGGCCTAGGACCCTCGTACCTACGGGACCGCCTCTCCTGGTATGCCCCACAGAGAAACCTACGGTCTGCAAATAATAACATCCTCAAGGTCCCAGGCCTCAGAGAGGTTAGGCTGGCCTCAACTAGAGCCAGGGCCTTCTCGGCTGCAGCTCCAAACTGGTGGAATGCTCTGTCAAAAGAGACTAGGGCCCTGCGGGACCTGACATCTTTCCGCAGGGCCTGCAAGACAGAGTTGTTCCGCCAGGCCTTTGGTCAGGGCGCAGCCTGACTCCCTCCTCTGGCAACCTGCACATAATTCTGCTTAATTGGTTGCCATCAATTTGATTTAATTAATTTTTATAATGAAATATTTTAGATTGTGTGATTATTTGACTGATTATTTGATTGTTGTTAGCCGCCCTGAGCCCGGCTTTGGCTGGGGAGGGCGGGATATAAATAAAATTTATTATTATTATTATTATTATGACAAAAATCTACCAACAGCATACAAATCAATATGGCTAACCTGATCCAAAACACCCACCCACCCCACTCACACACAAGAACAAAGACCACCACAGCCAACCACAAATGAATAACCACACCCTAGGCCAACCCCAACCTCTCTCACCACCAAAGGAACACAAGTGAACAGCAGAGAACCTGCACAAGCAACGCTGACACCAGACCCTATATATAGTAAGTAAAATGCACTTAACTTTTGCTTTCTAGGCACAAGACTGCACTGTCCAGTTCTTTTCTTTTTACCCCACCGCTTTTCTCATGGAAACCTACCGTATTTTTTGCACCATAACACTCACTTTTTTCCTCCTAAAAAGTAAGGGGAAATGTCTGTGCGTGTTATGGAGGGAATGCCTACGGGTGGCATGCCTATGGATTTTCCTCCTCTAAAAACTACGTGCGTGTTATGGTCGGGTGCGTGTTATAGAGCGAAAAATACGGTAATCTATACTGCTGAATTGAAGCAAAGGAAGCAAAGTCGGGTTTTCTGTGGATTGCCATTTGCTCGGATTCAACGGTAAAGAGTGAGGTTTTGTGGGGAAAGCGGTGAAGGGGAAAAGAGTGCTTGGCCCCAGACTAGGAAAGCCCAGACCTGTGCCTAGAAATGCGGAGCAAGGATGAGTTTGGAGTGTGCAAGATGTTCAGATCATGTTACTTGCATAGGAGCCAACTCCTAGGGGTTGAGGGGCCTTTGCACCCCCAATAAAATATTTGGGGGTGCTGGACCCCCACAAAGTTGATGGGCATTGCCATTCCAATGGTGTGTTTCTTGTGATCAATAATGTGGGGTGGAGTTTACCTGCCCCAATCAATATTTTATTCAAGTTCGTAAAAAAAGGTAAAGGTAAAGGACCCCTGGACGGTTAAGTCCCGTCAAAGGTGACTATGGGGTGCGATGCTCATCTCGCTTTCAGGCCGAAGGAGTCACCGTTCGCCCACAGACAGCTTTCCAGGTCATGTGGTCAGCATGACTAATCCGCTTCTGGCGTAATGGAGCACCGTGACGGAAACCAGAGTGCACAGAAATGCTGTTTACCTTCCCGCCAGAGCAGTACCTATTTCTCTACTTGCACTGGTGTGCTTTCAAACTGCTAGGTTGGCAGGAGGCGGGATAGAGCAACGGGAGCTCACCCCGTCACACGGATTTGAACACCCAACCTTCTGATCGGCAAGCCCAAGAGGCTCAGTGGTTTAGACCGCAGAACCACCTTCACCCCCTGGTTATATGTATGTTGTATCAGTGGCAATGGCTGCCACTGCACTTGCAAATCTGATGGACACGGCTGTCCACCTCACCCTTTTGAAGCCCAGGATCGGCAAGAAAGTTACAGATGAGAGAACAGAGAGTGCTATAATTGTTAGCAAAGCTGGTTTTTCATTAGGAAAGGTGCCAAACTGGATCTTGCAGTAAAGGACAAGCCACTGCAGACATGATGACCCAATGATAGAAGTGGCAACCCTAGTCACCAGCCTATCATAGAAATATACTGTCAGCCAAATTGTACAAAATAAATAAATAGGTAGCTGTCATTTGCTCCATATTGACTCTTCTCCTTGTACCCAGGCCCCGCCCTCCAAGAGTATGTTATATTAGGCTAGGATATCTTGCAAGGATAACATGCAAGTCTTCCTGGCCCGAGAGAGAGAGAGAGAGAGAGAGAGATCTGGCTTCACTGATATCTGGCTCTCCTTTGAAAGGAGCCCTCATGAACTTCAGCTCAAAACCATTTAGTGTGGCATTTGTCTCAAAGCATCCCCCTGCGTGGTTCCAATGTCCTACACAAAGGAATAGGGCTTTTTGAAGAAAGCAGTGCCTTGTGCAAAAATAAAACTGCTGTCTCTGTCCTGGGACGGGACTGCACTGGACTAAGCATGCCCAGCCTTCTCTGTAAATCTCAATTTTCCTCCTATTTTAGAGAGTCTTTTAGGACTGAGAGTACATTCCACAAGTCTACCACATGACTGTACAAATGCAATATCTGGTATCCTGTGTGTAAGGCGGCATTTTTGAGAATCCTATTTCTGCTTTCATCTCCTGGAAAGAAAACATATCTCATTCCTGGAAATTCAAACAGGGCTGGGTTTACTGGAACCCTCGGAACAAAAAAAAGCGTCTCCGGCTGGTCAGGGAAGGGTGTTTCAGAAGCCTGAACAGGTTCTCTGACACCACTGCATGTCTCTTCCCTACCCCAACTCCATTGGCCACCCATCCCTAATATCTAGGCACTTTCCTTTTCCAGAGGCAGCAATTTTAAGCATTTTTCTCTTGGTGTTATGGACTGGTTGGACACAGAGGAAGGGCGGAAGAAACCAGCTGGGGAACGCCCGGGGAAAGAAGGCACAGAGCCTGGGAAAAGGGGGTGGGACAATGCTGAGTGGTTGGAGGGAGAAGACAGGGGAAAGGAGTGTCAGAAGCTGAAGAAGTAACAAGGCTTAGTGAGCGTGGGGAGTCTGTGGCAGAGAACGGTGCAGACTTGAAGGCTGAAGCTGAAGCAGGAGAGGAGGGATGGTAAGAGGCAGAGATGAGTCAGGCTGGTGTTTCCCTTCTGCTATGACAAGCTCCCCTCCTCTCTGGTCTCCCAAAACCAGGAGAGGCATGAAGAAAGGGGAGGAGAAGTTAACTTGACACAGGCCCAGTCTCAGATTGTTCGGGGGGGGGGAACCCTGAAGAGGAGGGGACAGGCAGTTATGGGGAAGTGGGGACCTTCCGTCTCTGCAACTGCCTCAAGGAGGCAAGACCTGCTGGAGCAGAGTTGCTGCGCTCATTAGGCCTGACACTCCTGTGCAAATCCTTTGGGGGGGGCTAATAAAGAGTTAACTCCAGCTTGCTCTGTGTGGTTTCCTGCTGTCATTCTGACTCTTTGCTGCAGGGCTAAAGGCAGAACTGGACTGCTAAGAGAGTGTGCAATCCAGGAATGAGAGGAGTAGCCTTGCTAAAGGAGGCTGGAGTGCACCTTACATTGGAGCAGCTCCCAAGCGCATCTCACTATAGCCCTCCTGAAACAGCAAAACAGCTATAACACACAAACCCAGTGCTTTATTCCCCACAACACACACCTAATTAGATCATGTCTCTCAGACCACAATGAGCCAAAAGAAGAGGCAACAGCAGCACCCTCTCTTACAGCCTCCATGTTTACCTACCAAACATCTTTGTTGCCCCCCCAAACCACTGTATAACATTTAAAAAATCTAATTCCGCAAAAGCTAAAGTACCCTCTCACACTACCTAATAAAAGACATACAAACCCAGCAAAACTGTGCAATAGTTTTCCTATATATCATTCCAAGGCCAGAACCAACCTTTCAGAATGTGGGCTTCTTTCAGAATCAGGCCTCAAGGATGCTGCTGTCGATCTTTTTGTGTGTTCTGGCCTCAGGTAGCCTCCTAAATTGCTTCCTGTGGAGGTTGGAACACAGTGCCTAACCCCACACTCCCCACCCTGTCACCAGCAGCTCTGGGGGGTTAAAGCAAGTTCTTACCCCACTGTTTTCATTTTCCGACCAAAGTCGTACACGCTCCTGTAGACCTTCAGTTTCATGAGGTAGCTGGGCGAATGGGCAGCAAACAAGACCGGAGAGCTGGGTGCCCTGCTAAGGGTCACCTGTTTGGCTAAGGCCTGTGAGTCACTGGACTCACTGGGGAGGAAGGCCTCGTCATCGTCCGTGGTACTGGAGGCGTCTTCAGGAATGCTGGGCAGGTTGGAGGGTCTTTCGGAAGCCATGGCACGGCTCAGTCTTTGGCCAAGGCTTCTGCTGGTCTCGGGGACAGCTCTTCAGGCAGGCCAAAGGCAAGGGCTCCACAGGTGTGTCATAATGCATCCAGTCTGGAGGGAGATGCAATGGATGCACTGCTGGATCTTTAGGTACCCAGCTGGAGCATCAGCACTGGCAAAACAGTGTGTCCCCACCTCCCTTGCTCCGCTTGGCTGTCCTGGAGGCAAGGGGAGAAGTCAGGCTCCTCCCCAGTTCTTCCGAGAGCTGGAGTGAGTTGGAGGTGCAGTAGAAGGAAGCAGCATTTCTAGTCACTGCGATGCATCCGGAGGGCTCTTTGTTTTGTATTAATGGGGGGGGGGGAGTTGGAAGAAGGAGAGTAAGCCGCTGTAAAACTTTCAAAGGAAAAGGGCTCTGGAGGTCACAGGTGCCAAGCACAGCGTGGAATTCCTTCTGCCCATAAAGTTCTCTTCTTTATCGTGCTCTCGATCCAGGCCGCCAGGAGCCAGCAATATCCTCCTTCCTGCTCAAGTCTCTACAAGACAGATTTGTTCTGCCCGCATCCCTGGCTATCAGCAAAGCAGACCCGCCATGTTCTTTCTCTTCCCAAGCCAGCAGAAGGTCCCTGAAAGCAGAAAGACCATCCACACTTGCAGACACAAAAAGGCTGAACTGGCTTACAAGTGTCCCAGCGGCGGCAGCAGCCTTAGAAGAGTCATGGGCAGAGAGAGCCAGCTGTGTGGGTTTCGTGCCAGACTTCCCTTCTCTGGTGTGTTGCTTAATGCTAATCACAAATGCTTATCTCAATCTCTCGGCCCTCTCAGCACAATCAGGCAGGCAGGCAGTTGCAGGCAGCAACAGGCAGTGAGAAACTCTCCAGAGCCGTGCAAGCTTGAATCCCCCCCACCGGGGGTACCAAATAAACATGCGGCTTTGACCCAGAGCTGGCAGGAGTTTTATTTCTCCTTTTCAAATTGAAACAGCACATGGTTTTGTGGTCAAAGGCACCATGTGGGGGAAGGAGAAAAGTTTAGAACTCAGTTCCACTGCAGATACCATGTGAATAGAGACACGCAAGTCCTGTTCTAATACTGTGGTTATTTATTTCACGCATGTCACTCCTGGGATGAAAACTGTAACAGAGGAAGGAATTTTTATTTGCTGATGGACCCAACAGAGCTTTGTTGGCTTTCGGGATTCTTAACGTTTCTGCATCTCACTCACAAGCAAGTGCAAATCCTTCTGGCATGACCATTTTCATCCCAGGAGTGACCGGAAGGAAGGTCCTTTTCCTTCACATAGACTGAGGCCAAGCAGCCTTTTCACAGCTTGCAAGGTCTTTGGGGGCGCAGATTGTATCTCTGAGGCACCGCATTACTTGCATCCATCCGCCAGGCTATCTCTCTGCTGGATCTTCACATTTTCAGCTTGGTCACCCTCAGCTGAGAAAGCCACGTAAACTACCGTATTTTTCGCTCTATAAGACGCACCAGACCACAAGACGCACCTAGTTTTTGGAGGAGGAAAACAAGAAAAAAAATATTCTGAATCTCAGAAGCCAGAACAGCAAGAGGGATCGCTGCGTAGTGAAAGCAGCAATCCCTCTTGCTGTTCTGGCTTCTGGGATAGCTGTGCAGCCTGCATTCGCTCCATAAGACGCACACACATTTCCCCTTACTTTTTAGGAGGGAAAAAGTGAGTCTTATAGAGCAAAAAATACGGTACTTCAGCCTCAGCCAGCTTATGACAAAGATAAGAACGTCCTCAGCTTGGGGGCAAGTCGTTAGGGTTGCCAGATAGCAAGTTAAAAGATTAAAACACACACACTCTTTAGCATTTACACAGCCCTTTTACAATGCTCAAAGCACTACATAGGCATCATTTCGTAGCAAGCCTCGTAACAGACCTGTAAGGCAGGAGAGTTTGACGAGCTGCATTCTATCCAGATGCAGAGGCCGGTTGTGCTGCTCAGTACCAGTATTTGGGGAATAACAATGGGACAGGACTACTTTGCCTTCACATCCTATCATGGGCTTCCCATAGGAAGGTTCCTTACTTATACCAAGCCCATCTCATTCAGTATTGTCAAGCTGACTATCAGTTCTCAGCTTTCTGTTGTAGATGGGAGCGCTCCACGGCTTGACAATAGAGAGAGTAACTTCATGGTACATTTGAACATGCATTTGAAATCAGGTGGGAAGAAATGCTATGGGGTGGGGGTGGAGGCGCAAACTGGAGTGGGAAAACAGTCAGTGGAAAGGGAAACTCCTTACTCCATTAGAAGAGCTGAGTCTTGAGTAGACAGACAAGGATAGGGCTTTTAGATACCCCCAGCTCCAGTACCGGTAATTTGGTAAGGTTTTTTTCAACGCAGGAAAAAACCCCACCTTTGCCAAAAGTCTTGTCTGCAGTTTTTCCAGGTCATGTGGCCAGCATGACTAAGCTGCTTCTGGCGCAACAGAACACCAAAACCAGAGCAGCACACGGAAACGCCGTTTACCTTCCCGCTGGAGAGGTACCTATTTATTTACTTGCACTTTTTTTTGGCATGCTTTCAAACTGCTAGGTTGGCAGGAGCTGGGACCGAGCAATGGGAGCTCACCCTGTCGCGGGGTTTTGAACAGCCGACCTTCTGATCAGCAAGCCCAAGAGGCTCACAGTGGTTTAGACCACAGTGCCACCCGCATCCTAGGTAGCTTTTAGGTAAGCCCATTTTTCTTAGCCTCAGTACCCACCTTCCTAGCTAACAAGAACGAGATAATAATACTGTCCTAACATACAGGTCTTTTGTAAGGATAATGCTTACACAAGGCATTTTGAGCACTCAACACTACATAAATGGTAAATGTTTCTGAAGTGTTTTCAGAACTAAGCACTATATAAATGCTAAAAAACAACAACACAATTCTCCAGAAGTTAGGGGTTCAATTGGAATATGATTATAGATGCAATCCTGAGAAATATAGCACACATTTTCAAATTAGTGCTTTACGTGTGTGCTTAGGTGCCAGTGATGGAAATGAGACTTTGAGCATTGATCACCAATTCCATATTCTACTCATCTGAGCTCCTCCCTCCCTACGGCACAAGTTTTAAATAATCTCAGCGACAGTTTCTTACCTGATTGCTAAAATCCACCATCACTTGCAGTATGGAACATGTAATATTTATGCTAGGACATTGGACCGGCCCTCGCATTTCCTGCTCCAGCTGCACGCCTGCCTTGTGACATCACACTTTGCTATTGTGAGTCCATGGTGCTGTCACCCACATCTACAAAAGCAGCCAAGTTGGGAGGCAGGCAGCTGTTCAAACCACCTTGGTATCAGAAGCAGCCTGGGAATCGGGAGGCAGGAAGAGAGCCCAGATGAATGTCCGGTAGATCTATGCTAGAATAAAGCTCTCTCCTTCTCTTTAGGTTTGTATTTATATACAATTATGAACAACTGCACACTGAAACTGGAAACTGGGTGACTGTCAGGTAAGATTACTAAGGGGCAGCCAAGAGCAAACAACAACAGAAAAAACTCTACTGAGTTGTCTTGGCATTTTGAACGTACATGAAGGCTTTAAGTAGCATAGAAATATTCGCTGGTGTTCTTGTAAAAAGGCTTTTGTGCAGCAACAAAGCCTTTTTTCACCTCATACATCAAACAGTCTGTTAGCATTTTAGCATTTAATAACTCTTAATTTTTTTGGGGGGGGGGGAGAACCTAGCAACACAGGACGCAGGTGGCACTGTGGTCTAAACTACAGAGCCTAGGGCTTGCCGATCAGAAGGTCGGTGGTTCGAATCCCCACGAACCTAGCAGTTCAAAAGCACGTCAAAATGCAAGTAGATAAATAGGTATTGCTCTGGCGGGAAGGTAAACGGCATTTCCGTGCGCTGCTCTTGTTCGCCAGAAGCGGCTTAGTCATGCTGGCCACATGACCCGGAAGCTGTCTGAGGACAAACGTCGGCTCCCTCAGCCAGTAAAGCGAGATAGAGCGCCGCAACCCCAGAGTCGTTCGCAACTGGACTTAACTGACTGGGGTCCCTTTACCTTTAACCTAACAACAACTGTGTACTTCTGGGCTGCAGAGCTTGCTTGATGCCCATGCCTTGGTCACATGCCTGAAGTACAACACTACAAATATAATAAGGAAGTGACTGGGCCTATCTGCTCTCATTTTGCTTCTATAAAAAGTTTTTTAGAAATAATTTCCAAAAAAAAATTTTTTTTGTTCCTCCTGACATCCCAAAACAAAATATTTATTTCTATTCTGAGCCATTCAGAAAAAAAAGAACGAAAAACTCGCCTTGGTCTAGATGGGTAAACAACAAACGCAAAGTGAATGAGGAATTTAACAGTAAATAAGGCCCATTCAAACCATAGTATGGGAGAGGGCAGGAAGCTCATAACTAAAATTTTTGTATTCACCCTCAGCCTGAGCCTGCTAAAAATTTTTTACAGGGAAGGCTCCTGTGTCTTTAACTGCTGTTTGACAAGCAGAAATTCAGCAGGTGAGGCTTTAACCATCGCTGCATCTGTATGTCCAAAATGTTTCATTTGCAATTTTTTTGGCTGCATTTTAACAACTCTATCCAGGGGTGGTAGGCTAATGCTCGGGAGACAGGACTCTTACATTCTACGTGGCTATTGAGCAGAAAGTAAAAGCGCAGTGGAGCACACCACGTTCAATTAAAGAAACAGAAAGAGAGATTTTCATACGCAATCAAAAAATATTTCAGCACAGCTGACAAAGTGCCATAGAATGTGACTTTGCAGTGAGACTGTGCTGCCACCTGCTGGAGCAAATAAATCACTACACCAACAGGCGCCTGCTGAAATTAAAAAAAGGCAGAGCCAAAAGTGCTGTCCGAGTGCTGGGAACAGTTATGGACCACAGGTATGAAGTTCACGGCATGTAATGCCTTAAGAGAGAATATAATGAAAATGATATACAGGTGGTACATGACACCAGTCAAGCTTGCGAAAATTTATCACTTGCCTGATAATAAATGCTGGAAATGTAAAGAGACGGAAGGTACATTCTTTCACCTTTGGTGGACATGCCCAAGGATTAAGGCTTTCTGGGAGATGATCTATAATGAAATGAAAAAGGTATTTAAATATACCTTCCTGAAGAAACCAGAGGCCTTTCTCCTGGGCATGGTCGGCCAATTGGTGCCAAAGAAGGACAGAACTTTCTTTATGTATGCCACAACAGCAACAAGAATACTTATTGCAAAGTATTGGAAGACACAAGATCTACCCACTCTGGAAGAATGGCAGATGAAGTTGATAGACTATATGGAACTGGCAGAAATGACTGGCAGAATCCGAGACCAGGGAGAAGAGTCGGTGGAGGAAGATTGGAAGAAATTTAAAGACTATTTACAGAAACATTGTAAAATTAATGAATGTTAGAATGATGTTGGAATGAATCTATGTGATTTTAGGTATTGTTTCATTTATTTGTAATATATATTTCCTAATTTCAGCAGAACTCATCTCAGGGTGGGATACAACATCATTACAAATCCCAAAAACTCATCGATCACATTCAAACCACCACAAACCAGACTTCTGTTAACTGGAAGAACAACCATAATTAAAACTACATATACTTAAAAATAACTCATGTTTAACAGGCACAAAGCAGACCACTATTAGTCTAATGAATGCCTGGGCAAAATGATAGGTTTTTTTACTTGGTGCCAAAATGAAAGTCACGGTGAAGCATACCAAGAGCGTCCCTTTTCTCATTTCTAAATACAGAAAAGTATGCATTGGAACAGCCTTTGACATCCTGGTGCCGGCTGTGCTGGATGGGGCGAGTAGCAGCCCAAAACATACGGAGGGCACCAGGTTGGCAGAGGTTGCGTTAGGAGGTGACTGTATTTATTCTAATAAAGAACTTGGGACCTGCTTTTGCTAAAGGCACAAATCAGACCAGGCTGTCTTTATGTGGTCAGTTGGCCTGCCACCGTCCACCACTTCGCTCCAGTATTTCCTGGAGCATCTCTCCTTTTTAACACCGAAAACTGAAGTATGTAATTCTTAATGAGTACTTAAAGAGCAGGACTGCTCAAGTGATAATGGCTGTTTGAGGGCAAATAAAGATACAACTGCCCACATCACTATTATAACATGCTCCCAGGAGGTCCAGAAGTAATTCATCTGTCAAGGAAAGGGCTTTTAAAGGAGAGAAGAAATCAATGACCTAAGAGCCTTGTATGTAGTCAAATCATCTGTGACTAATCTTGTTCATTACGATTGTCTCTATGAGTTACTGTCATAGCAGGAAACTGCAGGGGGGGCGGGCAGGGCGGGAGGAATGTGTAAAGGCTGGCTAATATCCAACAATTTAATGTTCCTGGGAACTTGAAGCAAGTCTCAAAATAAGCAACCAGTAAGACCTGCAGACAGAAAAATTGTTGAATACACAGCAGTCTTTGCGGCTAGTGGGGTGTGGATTGTGGTGACGGCAGCACTGTGATGCAAAATGGCAAACGACAATAGAGCTAGAGGCAATCTTCTATATTTAAAGTGATATATGTTATTAAATAACTCTTAACAAAAGCACTTTTAATTTTAGTAATAAATAAGTGCCAATGCACATCTGCCAAATCTGTGGAAGGAAAATATGAATCCCTGTGACCCACATGTGTGGGGTAAACAACAACCGCCTAAAAAATGGCTGGGTCGATTCAAAACACACTCTTCAGCAGGGGAGAGTCCCCAGTAGCAGAGTTTTAACTCACAAAGGTCAAGCAGCAGCATAGTGTGGGAATGTTGGTTATTAAACCCTTTTCATATCCCCCTTGGTTGTGTACAGCACCCCTCTTTCTACCCCTCTTGCAATGAACAGACCACACACTGTTAAGTAAGTTTAAAATACTTTACTTACAAAAGTCCCAAAGGTCGGGTTCATGCATTTATCCAAGCAGAAGCAAGGAGAACCCAGGAAGAATACTCTTGGGTAGAAAATACAAAAAGATTGCTTCAAACACATGCTCTAAGCTTGGAGCTCACTTTGGCACATCTTCCTTGGTCAGTTACATTGCATGAAGAAAGAGGGAACAGGAAGAGAAGGCTTTGCTTCCTCCCTCATCAGAAAAAAGGGGGCATGACCTGAGCCTAGGAATTTAACTCTATGGTCTTAACCCATTCATAAACTAACTAGTACTCATGCATCGTTATGTTTGACTGCAATTTCCCACAAAATCACCCTGATGCTTTTGGAAGCACTGACCAAAACATTAATTTCTTAGTGAACAACTGAGTAGCTATACCACCTGAAGATGTCCCTTATATCCGCATAAATGAAAGGGTTGGCCCATCACTGTCGAACTTCCTGGATGCTTATACCAGCTGCCTAGGACGACAACGCCTCATTAAACTTGGCTTGGAAGGTCAGGTCCTTCTTTGTGAAAAGGCGCTGTTGCAGTTCCTTGTCATGTAAGCCACACACAAACCAGCCATGGAGCATAGTCTCCAGATCAAGGAAACGCAAAGGCAAAAGCCGCAATGAAAGCCACCACTAATTTGGTTGGAGCTTGGTCCATTTGCTGGTGGGCTATTTCTGATGCTTGTAGTGGAAAGTGTTTTTGTAGTTTCTCCATTAAGTCCTTGAATGAACCCCGGGTTGGTGACCTTATTGGCTGCGATGCAGAACTCAAGCTTGGCAGCATAGCATGTAAGGCCCATTTTCTGGGGACTGCTCTGTCAAATTCATCAATGTGGCCCTGTGTGGCTATAACGTTCTGCCCTGAGCGCACCTTGGCAGCGGCCAGAATTGAACCAAGGCAGTGGTCTTGCCCTCAATAGTGGTTTCAGCTCCGTCTAGCCTACCCATCCTGACGTCCCACCTTCGTTGCCAGTAAAGTATACGTGGGTTTCTATGAGGCAAGACATTGATTATAGCAAGAGACTTTACTGAGCTAACAGAACAGAACAGTCAAAGGGGGCAAAGCAACTGCTTATACAGTGGTGCCTCGCAAGACGAAAAGAATCCGTTCTGTGATTCTCTTCGTCTAGCGGTTTTTTCGTCTTGCGAAGCAAGCCCATTGAAGGATTAGCAGATTAGCGCTATTAGCGGCTTATCTGCTGATCGGATCAGCTGATAAGCGGCTTAGAAAAGGGGGGGAGGGGGGAAAAAAGCAGGAACTAGCAAGACATTGTCGTCTTGCGAAGCAAGCCCATAGGAGATTCGTTTTGCGAAGCACCTCCAAAACGGAAAACCCTTTCGTGAGTTTTCCGTCTTGCGAGGCATTCGTCTTGCGGGGCACCACTGTATGTATTTCTGAAGGCCTGAGCCACTACCACTCTCAATGTGATTGGCCGTCTAAACCTCCAAGAGCTTAAGAGTCAATGCCAGTAGCCCAAACACTGGAAATAATACATGATTGGATATCATGTATTGAATCAGAACACAGGGCTCAGAATCCTAGTCCAGACTCAAGCTCAGATGAACACAGACCATCACATACATAACAGTTGGCTCTGCAAATCTGCTCTCACCTGAATACAAGTTGATGCTGAGGCATACAAGACACACATCTGTTGTCTAGATTCTCTAGCTACTTACTGTATTTACTCAAATGTAATACGTACCTTTTTCGGCCAAATTACGTTGTGAAAATTCGGGTGCACATTAGATTTGATGGTGCATTTACATTCACCAGCAAATACTTTTTTTGTTTCAAGGTTTTGCAAACTGAGGTATGCATTAGATTCAGTGTTGCATTAGATTCACATATATGCAGTAAGTTCTGATTTGACGGTTCTACCATCTTTAGCTCTGTTGACAAAGCTAAGTATGGAAGATGAGCAGTGTCTGAAAGCTGTGAAATCACTTGGAAGAAAACAGACAACCACCATGTTGAGATAAGATATAGCCAGGGCCAGCCCTACCACTAGGCAGAGTGAAGCAGCTGCCTCAGGTGGCAGATGCTAGGCAGGGGTGGTGCAGGGAGTGGTGGCTATCTGTCTTCTGGAGGGCAATGTATTTCCACCAGCATCAAAATATGATTATATTGCCTATCTATTCAACTTTTTAAAATGAAATGGGGGAGTCATCCTGTCCTTCACCTCCTGCAGCAAAATGTCTTGGGCTGATTCTGGAAACAACCACCAAACACTACCAGTGAGGCATCTGATCAAGGCCTGTATTTTAAAATGAGCTTAAAGATATATTTGCAAATGTTTGTATGTTTCATGCCAGGCAGAAACCAGCTGGCTAAGCACTTTGGCAGTTGTTTATCTCCCTGCTCTCCTGAACAAGGGCCCCCCTGATTTATAGCAGTAGCAGGAGACAAGTTTCTCAAAGTTGTAAAAGGAAATTACAGGCTGGGAGCAAATGTTACACTGACCCTACATATTACAGAATACAATCAAGCTGCAAAAACACTAATTAAGAGTTGGTAAATAGTAAGATTTATTGTTTAACAGAAAATAATGCCATGTGCCTCCCATCAGACTCTAGCCATATTTTCCTAAGGTTTAAGGTATACTGAGAGAGTTAAAGGGCAATAAATTTTGGGAAGAGCTAATGGGAAAAGCAGCTGGCTGGGAAAGGGGGGTGTAAACTGAAGAGGCTTCTTTTGAAGCTGCTTTTACTGAGTTCCTTTTTTACTTTGCAAAGGCCTTTTCTTCTAAAAAGCTATCTATGTTATGTATGAGATTTGTTGGCTTAATGTAATTATGCAAAGGATTTAGAAAGTAAGAAATGTTAGATTCTTATGTTAGATTCTTATTTCATTGATGGTGTGTGAGAATGTGAACCCAAGATCTCTGTTTAGATAGAATTTAATACCATGAGCCATTTGTTTTAGAATGCAGGGGCAACAGGGGCAAAAGGTGATCTGGTAATTAAGGTGCCTTGTTGAGGCAAATGTAAGATATATGGCTACTTGTCTGCCATTAATGGATAGAAGGAAATATAGCTCTTTGTCTCCCATAAAAGGTAATAGGAAATGTGGGTATCTTTTATGATTGGTTCTAGCAAACAGCCAATAGGAATTTCAACCAGGCTGATTGGACAGAGGCAGCCAAAGGAGGAGCAAGGGGGCTGGGCTGAGGAAATATAAGTGCTGGCCATCAGGGCTGGAGGGGGCAGAGCTTTGGTAACCATATACCACTGTGCCTATCATTTATTTGTCTGACAAATAAATTATTATTTTAATTTCTCTATTGCTGCATTGAATATTTCATTCCAGCTAAGCGTTAACCACAAGCAGGGTGCTACACCAGCAGGGCAAAAATGACTATGACCTACCCAAATTCCTAGCTGCTGTGCTCACAAATGACATTCCTTCCCCTCCCTCTTGACTCCTCTCCTAGTATGAAACCATCTCTGCTTGGAATTTTGCAGCGAAGTGTTTGTTTCAACCTCTTTTGTAATCTACTGCCATGATATAAGCTCTCCCCTTGGGTTTGGACTGTGTGCATTTTTCAGATTTCTTCTCTTTTCCATTGTGGTGCCTGACCATGTCATGCACAGGGAGGGTCTTCTTTGAATCCACAACTCTCCCCCCCCCCTCCTGCAAAGTGCTAGTAAAATAATTCTGCGTGCTGCCAAAGTGTTTGGCCCCAAGACAGCACCTGAGATGAAGCAGAGGTAAACAAATGGAGATTGCTTCAGCCAGGAACAAAGAAGGCCCCTGTCAAAATCCAGCAGAGGGATTTGATTTTGGGTGTTGCAACAAAGCGAGGGGAAGGTTTCCTGCCAAGCTAACAATGCACTGTACTCTGCAATTAATACTCTTGGCTCCCTCCAATTACCATCTTCACAGACGCTTATGAAAAACAGGTGTCTCCTTTGTTTCCCTTTATTCAGCCTTTCTGGCGACACAATTAGGAGCAGGCCTCCTGACAAAGAGGGCAGAGTCCTCTTTGTTGAAACTCCTCAACAGCGGTGAAGGTGGCAGCCAGCACATGGACCCAAGAGTTGAGTCACTGCGCTCCCAACAGCCTCAAAGTGCGTCACTGGAACAGAACAAAGCTGCCACTACTTAAGAACCACAGTTCTGGGGACAGAATGGGAAGGGACTTGTCTAAGGGTGCTCTTTAAATCTGCTTCCAGAGGCAGCTCTTGAGGACTCTATTCAACCGCCCTTTCTGCATTGTGAACCCAGGCCCTAGCGAGTTTTCCGTCTTGCGAGGCATTCGTCTTGCGGGGCACCACTGTACTTCCTTTCCCCAGTGAGGCTCCTGTGCTGGTTAACAGAATAACAGCTGCTGCAGCAGCTCAGATATAAGTCATTCCAGAAACTTGGGGTGGTCTGGGACCTGAAAGGAAACCCTTGCTAAAAAGTCTTATGTCAACCAGGAGGCAGTACTTCCTGACCATACCTGTCAACTTTCCCCTTTTCTTGCGAGGAATCCTATTTGGAATAAGGGAATTTCCCTTTAAAAAATGGAAAAGTTGACAAGCTATGTTCCTGACTGCCTCACCCTGGAATCACTGGGGAAAGTGCTTTTAGTGATAATGCATGAAGACCTATCAATTGGGATCTCTTATTTCAGGGGTGAGGGACGCGGGTGGCGCTGTGGTGTAAACCACACAGCCTAAGGCTTGCTGATCAGAAGGTCGGCGGTTCTAATCCCATGATGGGGTGAGCTCCCATTGCTCTGTCCCTGCTCCTGCCAACCTAGCAGTTCAAAAGCACGTCAGAGTGCAAGTGGATAAATAGGTACCACTCTGGCGGGAAGGTAAACGCCGTTTCCGTGCGCTGCTCTAGTTTGACAGAAGCGGCTTAGTCATGCTGGCCACATGACCCGGAAGCTGTACATCGGCTCCCTCGGCCAATAAAGCAAGATGAGCGCCGCAACTGCAGAGTTGTCCGCGACTGGACCTAAAGGTAAAGGGTACATTTACCTTTACCTATATCAGGGGTGAGCAGTTGCGACTGCTCCCATTTACCTCTCTTGCACTATTGGTTTACAGACATGAGCGCCTCAGTGGATTCCCCCCTCTCCACTCGCCAGCACAGAGCACAGCCAGAAAGGGACCACCACTCAGTGACTGAGGTGGTATGCCTAGCATTGCGAAAGGTCCCAGGTTTAATCTAAGCGTCTCCGGTTTAAGAAGATCTGGAAGCAGGATGATGAGGAAAGTCCTTTTTATGAGACTCTGGAGAGTCGCTGCCCATTCTGAGACAGTCTAAGCTGGGGCGATGCAGCTTCCTATACAGTGGTACCTCAGGTTAAGTACTTACTTCGTTCTGGAGGTCCGTACTTAACCTGAAACTGTTCTTAACCTGAAGCACCACTTTAGCTAATGGGGCCTCCTGCTGCTGCCGTGCTGCCGGAGCACAATTTCTGTTCTCATCCTGAAGCAAAGTTCTTAACCTGAAGCAATATTTCTGGGTTAACGGAGTCTGTAACCTGAAGCGTATGGAACCTGAAGCGTATGTAACCCGAGGTACCACTGTATTGCTATGAAAACATTCAGCCATGCTGTGTTTCCAGCCCAAGAAATGCATGGGGTCCCTGGACTGCCCCCTCCCGTTTAAGTAAATAAATGAAAATATTTAACTAACTGACTTATTGGGTCACAGATAACTCGGTTTTGCCCTTCCCAAACCCGACCCCCCCCCAAAAAAAAAAATCCTGGCTATGTCCATGACGGGCTCATGTGAGAGATGCCACCGTGTGTTGCTGATTTATGCACATATAGGCTTTAAGAATGCCACTGTCACAGACATTCCCACTGCCAGGCTATGGGCACTGGGCAGAGGCTGAGTTGTTTTCCAGGAGAAGTTAACTGAGACTTGCCGTGAAGGGGGGGGGGGAGTCCTACATCTGAGCCCAGAGTGAAGTTTCAAAATGAACAAGATGGCTCTTTTTAATTCAGTCAAGAGCCCTGAAGTATTTATAAGCTGCATTTCAATCCTGATGCACTATTGGTATCATTCACAAATGGATGTACTCTATCTGAAGTAGCTCATTGATCCTCTGCATCCAATATTATCATCATGGATTTGTATCAATTTGGAACTTGACGAAGTGCAAGAGTCCAGTCCTATGCTTAGTCACTGGGAGCATGGAGACTTTTTGAGTGTGTGAAACCTTCACTTTGTGAAAGTTTTGGTAGCTGGGATGTGTCCTAAAGTGATTTTCAAGGCATAAATGGGAGCTCAGTCTAACACTTAGTCAACACTAGGTCATGCTACCTCTTAATGTTTCTTTAATAAATGCCAATAGAACAATTCTCTAGCCTTTCAGCTCCAACCAATTAAAAAAACAACAGAACTTCCCTTGCAGTGAGGCTCAGAGAACTCAAAAATCTTGCCTCTCAGCCCATCCTTCTCTAACCACTGCACAAGCTTTCCTTCCCATGTGGCTCATCATCCAAACTGATTTAGGGACAAAGGAAGAACCTTGTGTGACTTGTTTTGTGGTATCATCTTCTCTTCCCTCCACAACCAAAGATGATAAGGCCCCCTCCATATCCCCAAATCTGCAGGACTTAAGACACTGAAATGTTTGTTCTAGTTATTTCAATAACTTTGACTAACTTCTCTTAAAAGCTTCTAAACTCCGTTAGGATCCAAGAACGCAACGTTATCTTTGATCGATACGAGTGAAAGCAGTTGTACCAAATCTATTGATCAGTCAGACATATGAAAGGATATGCTGCTTTTTGGTCACAAGAATCCCCAAGGAGACAACAGAATAAAGCATATCTATGGGCTACTTTTAAAATGAGGCTGCATTTTAACCTGTATTTTAATTTGTATTTTTTAAATTGGGTTCCCCCCCTATTATGTTTTTACTGTAATTTTACTGGTGTTAGCCACCCTGAGCCAGGCTCTGGTCGGGGAGGGCGGGGTATAAATAAAAATTATTATTATTATTATTATTATTATTATTATTATTATTATTATTATTATATGCAAAGCACACAAGAAAAGAAAATGCAGAGAAGCGGAGAGCTAGAAACCAGAGCTAAACCTTCTGTAACAGCAAGAAGAAAATGAATGGAACCCAAACACATGGTGAAGTAACAGCAACTTTTCCTAAGGGCTGAAAGAAGGGGGATTATTTTGGCTCCCCACCCCCTGCCACAACCTTTGGGAAATGCCCCTCCACCCTTTTGGGGAAAGACTTCTACATCAAGTTTGGAAACCATGGTTCCAGTTACAGATAGGTAGCCGTGTTGGTCTGCCATAGTCAAAATAAAAAAATTCCTTCCAGTAGCACCTTAAAGACCAACTAAGTTAGTTCTTGGTATGAGCTTTCGTGTGCATGCACACTTCTTCAGATACACTGAAACAGAAGTTGCCAGACCCTTCTATATAGAGAGAAGGTGGGGAGGGGTATTACTCAGAAGGGTGGTGGGAATGGGAGATTGGCAGATAGCTGAGATGAGCCTGTTGACGACTCTTAATGACTGTAATAGGTCTTACAGGAAAAGGCAAGGGGTTAGAAGGTGAGAAATGGCTTAGTCATGTATAATGAGATAAGAATCCAATGTCTTTGTTCAGACCAGGTCTCTCCATGGTTTTAAGTTTGGTGATGAGTTGCAATTCAGCAGCTTCTCTTTCCAGTCTATTTCTGAAATTCCTTTGTAGTAAAACAGCTACACATGGACATTTGGAAACCATGGTTAATGACTCCCTAGAAGTAACAACATCTGCCAGTAGAGGGTACTCTTGTCTTCTATTCAACATCAAAGTGCACACATAAGCTTCCCTTTCTGTCTCTCAGTCCAGGCAGCGGCTTCCTCCTTCCAGGGCTAGGATACAGGCCCCAAAGGTGCCCATTCAAATTACGACTCTTGAAGTGTCCTGTTTTCTTCTTGCAGGCCAGATAAAGCCACTGTGTAAATAACATCAAACCACTGAAGAGGTGGGGTGCTCTGAGAAGCTCATGTGGGGAGGGAGCTGCTGGCATGTTCTGCCACCTGAGAACCTGCAGCTTCCTCGTTGTGTTTTATTTTTTCCACTGCAAGGCTTCGAAACATCTGCTCAATTCCAAAAGAATGCACACTGTTTTCCAGCCACTAATCTAAGGGTAATAGGAAGCAGTTGAAAGGATTAACAAAGTGCCGATTAAATAACTCTTCCCTCCCCCCACCGCTCCAACCCATGACTGGGCAGGGTTCCATGAAATCCATGTGTTTTGTTTCAGCTGAGGCTCCTTGATGAGAAAGCACAAGCAAGGCAGCTTTGTCCCCCTGCAGAATCCTGACAATACAAAGCTGTTGCAGAGAAGGCGCAGAGTTCGCTGTTGTGCATGGCAGAATCATAGCCTTAGAAAGTTTCTCAGTACTCAATTCCCAATGTCCTTTCCCAACAGCATATAAGAATGTATTCTTCTGGTTTCTTCTATCATGTGGGTTAGATGGCACGATGGCAGAGGAGCTGGCATTAGCAGACGGCCTCTCATATATTAAAGAAGCAATGGGTGCTTTCCAAGAATGCTTTGCCTTGAATGTGCTGATAAAGCAGGCATCCAGTCTGAAGATGCTACAAAACTGAGAGGAACACAACGGAGGAGAGGGATTCAAAATCAGAATAGTCCAGAATCTGGGCTCCAGATAATGTAGAGCACAGGAAAGCTGAAAACATTTTACACGTTGCCAGAAGGAGGGAACGTGGGAAAACCCTAATTTCACATGGACATTGATGGGGTCTGACTAGAAGTTTCCCCTATAGAAGTTACTTCCATTAAGACAGTGGTTCCTAACCTTTTTTTTGACCATGCCCCACCTAAGCATCTCCAAAATCCTGGTGCCCCTCCAGACATATAATTCTTATTATTCAAAAAGTGAACTGTTCATGTGGAAGAAGCCTAAAAGGTCATTAACTTGGTCTAATTCATTCTCAAACTGCCCCCCTTAAATATCAAATGGCCCCCCTATGGGGCATGTGTCTCACGTTGGGAACCACAACATTAAGATGAACAGGAGCTGTGTATGTAGTAGTCTTGCACAGCTCTTATTCATTTCTCTGGGGATTGTCCAAGCCAGTATTTTGGTGGGTTATGCCCCATGGGCCCAAAACATGCCTCTTTTACTCTGTGGCCCTGAATAAAAGCTAACACAAATGAGCCAGCTACATGGGAAGTTTGCCTCTGCAGGAAAATTCGTTTCTATTTGTAATGGTTCTAGGGGTTGCTCGTGCGTAAGCAGGTACCTATCTCCCCGGCTGGGTGCAAACACCTGGCTGGGTTGCCAAAGTGAACCTCTTTCTGTCCGGACAGCCACTCACCCGTGGCTGACTCAATCGCTGGCAGAATCCGTGAGTGGGCGTTTCTTAAACTTCTTCCAGCAAAGAAGTTCTTTGACGCCTAGTCTCCGCCTACCCTCTCTGCACGGAAGCCTTCTGCGCAGGGAGGGCGTGGGCAACGGAGGACCCCTACTCTCCCCGCTGGTCCCAGGCAAGTAGTCATGAGACTGCCTCGCCACTTCCCCCATCTGCCCCCCTTCTCCACTGGTGCTACGCTGATTCTCTTCCCCAGAAGATGGGCTGCTCCTCCCAATCCCTGGACGCTCTCTGGAATCCCTCTGGCTTTTGCTCTCCCCCTCCAGTACTGATGGCAGTTCCCTGACACTATTATTCTTTGACAATTTGAAGGCTGTGCTTTGCTGCCAGAGCGTCACTGATCTGAACAGAATGGCAAAGTCACCAACTGAAGAAGCCTAAATTGTGCATTCAGTCTCGTAGGCCATCTACATAAAAAACCCCACTTAAGACCTTCACAAACTTGTGCAGCTTGAATTCTGCTTTTCAAGAGAAACAAATATTGCAGCTTGTTTTGTGAATAGGTTTTTTCTTTGTTTTCTTCTTCTTCTTCTTCTTCTTCTTCTTCTTCTTCTTCTTCTTCTTCTTCTTCTTCTTCTTCTTCAGGGTCTCTCTCTGTTTCAACACCAAACAAAATGCATGCATTTCTGTACAACAAACCAATTCATCCTCTTCTTATTTGTATCACGTCCATCGTGGCATTTGTAATCAGTTTTGCTCTTTAAAGAATTGGCCGCCTGGTGAGGAAGCTTATGTAATACAACAGCTTCCTCTCACACTCTGCCTATTCCAAAAACAGCTAGACTGATCAAAGATATCAACAATGTTAAGAGCAGTCCCTGCTGGACTGGACCAAAGCCTTAGCTAGTTCAGTGACAACCATATGTCCCAGGAAGCTTACAAGCAAGACCCCAGCATCTGGCTATCCAGAGGTATCTTGCCTCTGTAGTAATGGAGCTTTCATTTAGGCTTCGTGGCTAATACCCGCTGATAGACCTAACCATCTGCAAATCTCACTAATCCTGTATAAAAGCTGTCATGACAGCTTGTGACAGCAAATTCTTTAAGTCAGGTGAAGTTGTGTTGCTGGGAACTCCCAGCAGCCCCAGTCAGCCTGGCCAATCGCCAGCAATTATGGGAGCTGTATTCCACAACACCTGCAGGGGAAACAGGTATCCCACCCCGTTCCAATATAGTTATGTTTTGGGAGAACGTAAGCATGATATACACTGCCCAGAGTAATGCTGACAATATCATGGGAGATGTGAGTCAAAAGAAGAGCCAGCATCCAGCAGCTCCAGTACAGTGTGTCAGAACTGACATGGCACTCTGTTTCTGCTCATGCTAAAAACACAAGACACATGATCATACCAGCTCCCCAACCTCCCAGTGCTGCTAGTGGGCTATTCCAGTCCCCAAGTCACTGAGAGCCAGTCTCATAGGAACCAGACGGAGCCATGAACCAGGAAAGACTTGCTTCGTATCTCACCTCAATATAATGAACTCACTATGTGCTGTAAGCCGCCCAGAGTGGCTGGGGAAACCCATCCAGTTGGGTGGGGGTATAAATAAAATAATAATAATAATAATAATAATAATAATAATAATAATAATAATAATAATAAATATATTAGAGCTAAGGCATGCTGCAGTTCTCTCAGACCCACATCTGCAACAGGGCTTTTATAAGCATTAAGTTTGTGGCCTGGATTCAGCTAAGTAGTTTTGCAAGTGGCAGCCCACACTAGGGCGTCTGCTAACGCAACAAGCCTTTCCCTCCCCCTTTTCTCCCCCAATTGGCCCAATGCCCCAGGTGGTGGTGGGGAGGGCTCCCAGAAAAGTGCACAGGGGAAGAGCAGGGCAGATCACTTCATCAAAGAAATACAGAAAAGCTTGCGCTGACAAAGCAATCTGCTTAGCGCTAGGTTGAATTCCTCCCTATGTCTACTACTACCACTAAAACATTGTAGTATGGCATGCTCTTGTTCAGAGTTCCCATCAGCCAGCCAGGTTTCCTCCTCATCCCCCCACCCACCCTCAGGAGACCTTCATTCCTTTCCACTGATCTTCAGTCCCCCACCCTGCAATGAGCTGTCAGTCAAATTTCCATGCCCACTGAGCATGCTCAGTCCTCAATGGGTTATTTGGGGGCTTCCCCTCCCTTAACGACCCCCCCTGTAAATATTTGTGCCTGTGTGTGTGTGTATCTGTAAACTTTGAGATTTCTCCAAGCCTGTGGATGATATACAGATGGTGACATTTTGGCTCCATAAGGATCCTACTGTAGGATTATTATATGGGATGGTAAAATTGTTATTAAACATTGAGCTATATGCATCTCATTCTGCTTAAGCACCACGTGCCTAATCCAGACATAAGGTGGGAGAGAGAATTCCTCCATGCTTTCTGGGCAAGCATGTTTTTATATGCTGTGTTTTTCCAAGTAGCAACCCGAGCAGCCCAAGAGAGAAGCATCAGATAGCAGGCATTTTATGTCATGCTTCATTGGGTGATAAAGGGACTTTGCATCCCCAAATGATAATTTGAGTGTGGATGGCTCCTGACCCGCAAATGCCATGCCTTGCTTGCACCTAGGAAGGCTGTCACTTGCAGTTGAATGGCAAAACGCTGTTACTTGACAGCCCGACCAGGAACTGCCCGATATCTCCGTGAGCCAATCAGAATCACATCAAACAATTTCAAGCACCTCTTAATATAGGGATGGAACTGGCAGTGACTGCCAGCTCAATGAGTCACAGAATAATAGAATCACAAAATTGTAGAATTGGAAGGGACCCCAACGATCATCTATTCCAACCCCCTGCAGTGCAGGAATCCCAACTAAAGCATCCATGGCAGATAACCATCCAACATCTGCTTTAAAAAACCTCCAAGGAAGGAGAGTCTGCCTCTCTGTTCCACTGTCAAACAGCTCTTACTGCCAGGAAGTTCTTCCTGATGTTGAGCCGGAATATCCTATCTTGCAAGTTGAAGTCATTGGTTTGGGTCTTACCCTCCAGAGCAGGAGAAAACAAGCTTGCTCCATCTCCCATCTGACAGTCCTTGAGATATCTGAAGATCTATATCTCCTTTTAGTCTCTTTTTCTCCAGGCTACACATACCCAACTCCCCCCTCCTCTACACACATTCCCGCTTGTCAGTGAGGACATCTTAAAGAGTGGTGCCAAGAACTGGACACAGGACTCCAGGTGTGGTCTGAGCAAGGCAGAATAGAGTGGGACTATTAACCTTTCTCGATTGGGACACTAGACTTACTTCAGTACTCAGAACACCTGCAAGTCCCTCTCAAAAGTCCTTCACTCTGTCGCTCTCCCCTCATGCATCTTCTTCCCCTTCTGGGAAGCTGTTTTATAATAAATCATATTATTGGTCTGTCTAGCTAAGAGATCTAGACAGGGCACTTTCTCAGTCCCACCTCAAAAGGCTGGTCACTGAGCTTGGGACCATTTGCATGCATAGCATGGGCTCCAACACTGAACTAAGGTCCTTCCCAAAATTCATGCCCCATGTTTTGCTAAGACTCAAATCATTTTTCTTCCAGTTACTTGACAAAAAAAAGTAAACACAGCACTGAAAAGGCGTACCGGAAATGCTATCATTCTGAAGGCAAAGTCTCCAAGAAACACACACATTGTGCAACTGTGTACACTTTTCATAGCATACAAATTAAATAACAGAATTTTTCCAAATGTACACCAGCTGCAGAACTTGATTCTAGGCCTGGCTCTTGCATAATCTGGGAATTTTTTAAAGTTAAAAAACAGGGTCGCTGGGTCTGTATGTGTGTGTGTGTCAAGTGTAGGCCGTGCGGTGCCCTGTAGATTCTGTGGACTCCTAATTACCAGGGATGATGACACCTAGAGTCCAACAACATATGGAAGGCATCACATTGTGTATCCCACACAGTGTGGCACACTGGGATGTGGTAGTGCAGCTGCCCCCACAATAAACCCCATCCCTTCATACAGCTCTTATCTTGGCCCCATATTTCTTCTGCAGTTTGTTATAGCTGTGTCTATTATCCTATGTGGGTCTCAAACAAACAAGCAAAAAACAACCTAGTCTTTGAACATTAATACTGCCACCATTGGTTTAAAAAAACAAAACCCCTCTGGTGACCACTAGCCTGGGGATGGGAAGCCCTTTTTGGCCTGAGGGCCACATTCCCTCTTAGTCAACCTGCCAAGGGCCACATATGCTTGTGGTGCTCAGGGCACAATCAAAAGTGCAGCCAACCAAAGTGGGCAGGGCCACCATTTCGTGCACACCCAAGTATGGTAAATTACACAAATTCATGCACAACACACATGTACAAAGCACACCATACAAGGCTTTTCTAGGGAGATAGCATGTCTCGAAGCATATACAGAGCTTCTTTCCCCATGACAGGAAACATCTTTTTTTAAAAAAAACACCAAACCCTCCCCCCAAATAGCCCTGTCGTATAACAACACCAGGTGCAGAACTGTTGCTTTTTTGGCTTTCCATCCTCCTGTGCTCTAGCGACTGACCAGGAGGAAGGAACTGTGGCCCTTTGTGACCACGATGGACAAGAGAGGTCAGTGCCCTTGGCAGCGGAAAACCCTCTTTCTGAGAACCAAGCATGCCGTCCCCTTGAGGTGGATGCGGCCTGACAGGTAAAGCCAGAGCTGCTGTTTGTCTTGTCACCACAAAGGTCATGCCATCGCCTTCCAAGGGTACATCTTGCTGCCATGATTTATTGAACAGGCCCTGCGGCTCTTGCTAAGCTCCCAGCAGTCAGCGGCTGACTCACTCTCTCCCCTCCCCTCCCCCTGCTCTTTCCCAGCCAGCTAAATTCCCACCGACCCACTTGGCAAAGAATCCTAGCTGATCCTAAAGCGCACTGCCCTCCTTCTCCTTTTACCAGCAGGACCACTGCGAGGAATTCCTGGGTCTGGATAGCTGGGTTAGTGTCAAGAGGGCTTCGTGGATTCTGCACACAAGAGAGACAAAATCATCCCAGGATTGAGCTGGCATTCGGACTCAGGAATTCTGGTGTGGCCCTTCAACCTGGGGTGCTCCCCAGGCCAGCCGCCCTCTTCAGGTTGTGCTCTGCATCTCCTTGAGTTCTTTTGCTCAGCTGGAACATGTCCTTGAAACGAAACTGCAATCAAGCCTCTTATTTTCTCACAGCGTTGTGTGAAATGTGTGTGATCCAGTGCTCGGTGTTGCCACTCATCTTCCTAGCCCCTGTGGCAGAGAAGACAAGCAACATGGCCTCGTGGAATGCCCCCCTCTCACCAAGTTTCAGCAAGAGGTGGGGTGGAAGGGAGGAAGGAAGGGGCAGGAGGTGGTACAATGGGATGGGCCGCTCCTGATAGTATGTGCAGCACTGGGGAATATGGCAGAAATTGAGGCAGAGATTGAGAAATCCTAGGTCCTAATATACAGTACAGTAGTACCTCGGGTTAAGAACTTAATTCATTCCGGAGGTCCGTTCTTAACATGAAACTGTTCTTAACCTGAAGCACCACTTTAGCTAATGGGGCCTCCCGCTGCTGCCGTGCTCCTGCTGCGCAATTTCTGTTCTCATCTTGAAGCAAAGTTCTTAACCCGAGGTAATATTTCTGGGTTAGTGGAGTCTGTAACCTGAAGCGTCTGTAACCCGAGGTACCAGTGTATTGCATAGGAGTCGGATCTAACACAGTGATGGGTGATCTCCAGTTCACCAAGTATTTTGGGACTCCAGTTCCCATCAGCCCCAGCCACTCCAACAATACCTGGAGGGCCACAGCTCCCCCCCCAGCCACAAGGGCCAGGATGCCTGTTTTGTACCAGGAGGCTGATGCCAGCCAGGAAGGGGAGAAACATCTCCATTGCCAAGGCAACCAATCCAACAGTCTGTCATGCTCTGAAGTACATCTGCATGTTGATGTACTGCCTCATTTACAGTGGGATGTGCATTTGGATGTGAATCCCAGTACAAGAGAGTATGTGGTCCCCTTGATTCGGTGATGGGAAGGTACCCTGTTCCTCTCTCGACTCTCCCTCTCCCCCAGACAGTATCAGACCAGGGAAACGACGTCTCTGATCTGGCATGGGAAAATGCACAAAAGAGAGCAAGGGGGAAGGAGGGGCTCTTGCTATTTTGACAAATGCTTTCGCATTTTCCTAACGCAACAACTGTCACAGAGAAAAGTGAATCTCACCAACGTCTGGAGTGTTGCTAATGCTGGATTTTTTGTTGTTGCAGAATTGGTGATCATGAGGAGGAAGGGAAGGAATGGGCCGGAAGTCACCCATCTCCTTCCCTCCAGCTAAGTTGCTCCCTGGCTGTAGCACAGGCTCACAACTCACACAAAGCCACAGGCTTGAGAGACAGTCCAAATAAACTACTTTGCATTATGCAAATGCCAACCTGCAGCTGTAGCTGGCAGCTAGGTAACAGGACAGAGCAGGGAAAGGCGTGGGCTGACAGGTTATTAATACAGCTCATCTGCCATCATGAATCACTGACAGGATGAGGGAGGCTGATCAAAGGAAGGGACCAACAATAGGTACTAACAACCACCATGGCTTATTTGTGGAACTACTTATAGAATTGCGCTTTTTCTGGTCCCATTGGGCAGTTGCTGCCTTCATCAAAAGGGTGAAAAGTACAAGATTAAGAATCATCAGAGAGCCACGCCATAACCATACCACTTAACTGGTTCTTGACCAGTCTGACCTTTTGTTTATTAGGTTGTTCTAAATGCCCAGCCCCAATGTAACAACAAATAAAGTGCCCCCCCCAAAAAAACACCCCATTCCCTTCCTTAGGGTGCTTTCCTGCAGGAAATCTCTTATATTTCCCAGTGCTGTCCTTTTTGAAGACAAAGGGCAGGATCCAACAAACCCAGTATGCTAACAGAAACCAGTAGAAGGGCTCCAGCTAGTGCAAGGGGCTTCCCCACCTCCTCCCTCCGTGTCCCCCTCCCCAAAACCTGTCCTGGGGGGTCAGGAGAACCTGTAGAACAGAGCAAGAAATGTCTGTACTGAATTCCTCCTCTACTGTTCAGAATAGACCTAGTCTGCTCTGAACTGAACGTGACTAAGTTAGGGCCACTAATTTCAGTAGGCCTGCTCTGTGTAAAATTTAGCTGACTAACACCCATAGAAAATGAGAGAGCGGAGACCCAACGCCAATCACTCATCCTCAAAGGTCTGGATGAACAGATACGCTTTTAGCAGGTGATGAAATGATAGCTATGGGGGGGGGGGTCAAATGCCGCTGTGACAGGAGAAAACCCTGCCCTGGAACCCCACCAGATGAGCCATAATAAGCAATGACGGGCTGCAAGGTGGGCTCCCGCTGCAGTTCCTGAGGCATAAGCCAGGCAGTATTGGAAGAGGCACCCTGTAAGTGGCTGGATTCCAAGCTGTTCAAAGACCCCCCCTAATGCCTCTTGAAGTGCCTTGGCACGCCTGTTACATTCAAATCCTAAACTGTGGTTAATCTTAAGCACAGTTTGTAAACCATGGTTTCAAGTTGGCTTGTTTCCAGGAATCATAGCCAAGATGAACCTCAGTTGGTTCAGCTCGTGGCAAACCGCAGTTGATATAAAATAGAAGCAGGGACTTCTGGTCTCTTTGCAGCGAAGCTGGAGGAAGAAGGGGGAACATGAAAGCTAAGGGGGAGGATAGGCTCGTTCTTGGAAAGCTCAACATAGGTTGCTCCATCCAAAACCTCCAATACTCTGTAAGATTACACACAAGCAACCCAATTGCGTCAAATCTCAAGAAACTGTGGATGGCTATCTGCCATGGATGTTTTAGCTGAGATTCCTGCACTGCAGGGGGTTGGCTGAGAAGACCCTTGGGGTCCCTTCTGATTACAATTCTAGGATGGCAGTCCTAATTTTTAAAAAGCAGCAGCTCCCTTTGCCAGTGAAGCTCCCCACTTCAGAGCTTTCCTCCCACCCTCTTGTAATCTTCCATAGCCCAAGTAACCTCTAGGGACAGAAACTCCTTAGCTCAGACTTCTCCTTCCTGGTGCATTTCAGATGTTTTGGACAGTAATTCCTAGCAGCCCAATGTTGGCTGGGAGATAGTGAGTGCTGTCTTAACTGTTAGAATATTTTACATTATCTGCCCTGAGTTAGAAAAGGCTCTGTATCTAAATTAGTAAAACAGTGTTGATTTCATGCAGGGTATGGGCACAGGGCAATTTTTTGCGTGTACCCAAGTTATGCCCTAAAAATAGTCTCTTTCTGAATCAAGAAAACAGTAAACAGAAAGTGGTAAGAGCATTACATCCTCAACAAAAAATATGGTTATGATGACAAGGTTGCCTCAAATAATGAGGCTTGCTATTTAAATAGAGTCATTTTATTCTTTTAAAGTAACTTTGTAACCTTCAAGTTTTCAGGGGATGTGGGGAACGTATGACTGATCTGTGTGATCCTCACCTGATTTCATTTAGGGACCATCCCTAAATATAAAGTGGAATGCCAAAATATTGGAGACCCAGAACAGAAAACAGATGCCTCATTCCTGGCTACATAAAACTCTAGGGTCACTTTACAGATGCAACCACACACCAGCAAATGGGCAATTATGGTAGATTGGGAGGTCTTGGGCAACAAACCAGCTGCTGCAAAAGACCAGACTTTTTGCAGTCAGGAAAGTGACAGGGAAAGGCACTGAGAGGTATGGGAAAGCACTTGCTGTGACGCAAGGTCATCTAATGTCCCAGGAAGCTCATTAAATAGCCAGCACTGTCTAATCTCCCTGCAAACAAAATGAGTCAGAGGATGCACTGCTGTTGAAATAATAATAATAATAATAATAATAATAATAATAATAATAATAATAATAATAATTTATTTATACCCCGCCCATCTGGGCGGGGCGGCTTCCAACAAAACACTAAAATACAGTAACCTATTAAGCATTAAAAGCTTCCCTAAACAGGGCTGCCTTCAGATGTCTTCTAAAAGTTTGGCAGTTATTTTTCTCTTTGACATCTGGTGGGAGGGCGTTCCACAGGGCGGGTGCCACTACCGAGAAGGCCCTCTGCCTGGTTCCCTGTAACTTGAAACCAAGCTTTCAGATGGGAGGAAAGCAGGAGTCATTTGAGAGGTTAGCTATATTGTAAGGAATGGAGGTTGAAAGAGGCCAAAGCTGAACAGCAGGATAAGGAAGTTTTAAAAGATGAAGTGGAGTAGCAGTTAAACAGTGCAAAGATCATACACTATCTCACAGCATAGGTTTAAAGGCTACTAATACTGACTGCCATAGGCAAGAATTAATACATTTCATTTTTCGAATTCTGCTTCTCACGAGGCTTCCTCTGGGTTTCTTTGTTTTATAATATGAAGTAATAGGTAAACTACGGTATTATAAGTGATAAATGTGCAGGAGAAGGCAGATTCACAAATTAATAGTAGTAGTAGTAAAGGTTCTCCTTGTCTGTCCTAGGACAGCTTCCTTTTTGTGTTTATCAATTCCCAGCTCAGGAGTAGCAGAATGTACAGCTCCTTTTCTACCTAAATAGAACACTGCTTCTTTAAGAAGGGGGTTGGACTAGATGACCCTTGGGGTCCCTTCCAACTCTACAATTCTATGAACCACCACTACAGAAAGCCATGGGTTTCAGTTAAAGTGCTTAGGACAGGGACAATAGCTCAGTTTTAAAGCTTCAAATTGTTTCCAGGTGCTGTAAGTGCACCAACAGAGCCCTAAAGAACTGAGTGAAGAGCTGGACGGGGAAGTTCTGGATGTGAACCCCTGCCTAGTTCTGATGCTTTCTCTCCCCCCAATTGCCTCTCTCTCTTTTTCAGCTCAAACTCCCTTGCAAGGTTGTTGTGACGTTAAAGCGGGGCGCCTCCTGCCCTCAATGCTGTCTTCTGTTCCCTAGAAGGAAGGGTTGGATAAAAGGGGGCGAGAGGGAGGGAGAGATCAATCATACAGGGCAGTCCTCTCCTGCTGGCTTTAAGTTGAACTCCCATCCCCTGTTTAAGCTGTGGGCTGCCATTCTGAACTGCTGCTGCCGCTTTTACCTGTGACTGAGTGCTCACACAGTGCTTTCCACTTCAACAAACCAGCTCTCTACATGCGAGCAAATGGCTCCTTAAACCAACTGGCATATAGGGAACAGGTCAGAGGGATGCACTCTTGTGGTTCAGTTAAGGGAGGCAGTTGCATGTGTGAGGGGTGTCTACGAAGTAATTGCACGAACATCCCCGAGTGAACACCTTACAAGCCTCTCAAGGAGGCTCACCTGTGTTTTTAGAAACCTGGGATGCTTTCAAATCAAACCATTTAGCAATTTCTCACTAAGTTTGTGGAGCAGAAGTTTTCCAGCAGCCTGAACACTTTCTTGTCTTCCTCCTCAGTCTCTGGAGGTGATGGAGGTGCCAGGATCGCAGGCATTTCATTACAGTATATGGCTGCAAGGTGGGGACTGCATGGGCTGATTGGGCATGCACAGTGATTAAAAGCAGCCATCTCCCCAAGGCTCCATCTGTACCAGAAAATGTGGCTTTGTGCTGGTATATAAGAACAGGCAATCAATATGCTTTACTGATGCCTGAGTTGCTGAGAAAGATCTCAAGACCAGAGCTGTGCCCATAGATCACAGGGCCTGCAGGGACTTGAGTCGGTGTACTGAGTCCAAAGAAGCGGCTCTCAGGTCTCACTTTTTTGTGTGCTTTGCGTGGGAAGAGGTGAATTTGCAGCATTTGAAAACAGCTGATTGAATTGCTCCTTTAGTTTGTATGCTGTAAGGTGATCACTTTTTAAACAGTGCAGTGGTACCTCGATTTTCAAACAGCTTAGTTCACGAATAACTTGGAACCCGAACGCTGCAAAACTGGAAATAGATGTTCCGGTTTTTGAACTTTTTTTCAGAAGCCAAACATGCTCCGTTTTGTGTTTTTTAATGTATTTTTATTAAAGATTTTCTTGATTTACGTCTCCCTCATATTTTCCCCCCATGTGACTTTTTTTTTTTTTTACAAATCAGTTTCATTTGTTGAGACATTAGGAAGAAAAGGGGGAAAGAGGTGGAGGGGGGGGAACGATGAGTGGGGTCGGGTGGCAATGTTTCTATTTTACTTAATATATGTGGGGTTTTGTGTCAGTGTTGCTTGTGCAGGTTCTCTGATGTTCACTTGTGTTCCTTCGGTGGTGAGAGAGGTTGGGGTTGGCCTAGGGTGTGGCTGTTCATCTGTGGCTGGCTGTGGTGGTCTTTGTTTTCATGTGTGAGTGAGGTGGGTGGGTGTTTTGGATCCGGTTAGCCATATTGATTTGTATGCTGTTGGTGGATTTTTGTCATGGTCTTGTTGGGCTGTGTATATGATAAAGGGGAGCCATACTGGGGTGAAGGCGTCTTCTTCTATTTGTCCCCGTGTCAGTTTCAGTTTATTGGTTAATTTTTCTAGTAAGGCTGTTTCCCATACTATTTGGTACCATTGGTCCATGCTTACTCCTGACAGGTCTCTCCAGTGTCTGGTTATGGTGTTTCTGGTTGATGAGAGTAGGTGGGTTATGAGTTCTTTGTGGTGTAAATGGGCATTGTTGTCTTAGAAGATGTTTAATAGAGCCAATTCTGGGGTGATTTCTAATACTTGCTTGGTTATTTTTGGCTGTTGTCCAGAATAGTTGGATTTTGGGACACTGCCACCACATGTGGAGGTATGTGCCTGTGGAGGTGCACCCTCTCCAGCATTTTTGTGAGGTTCCTGGGCGTATTAGCGCTCATTTTCTTGGTGCTGGGTACCACCTGTAGGTGATTTTCAGAGTTAGTTCTTTTCTTTTTGTTGATATGGATTTAAAGGGGGGTTTAGACCACATTGTGGTCCATTGAGTGGGGTTAATCTCATAGCCTATGTCTTCCTCCCATTGTTTTTTGATTGTGTCTAGGGAGTTTGTGGGATTTTGGAGTAGTATTTTGTATATTGCGGATACCATCCCTTTATCGTGTTCCTTTGTTGTTAGGAAGAGGTTTTTAAAGGTTGTCAGGGGCCTAGTTGCTGCTGATTTTACTACTGGATTGTTTAAGAGGGCATGTAATTGGTGATGTTGTTAACCAGGACATTTGGGCAAACATGCTCCGTTTTGAGTCCCCCTGTGTTTCCTGTTGCACTGCTAATTTCCCCACCCCACCCCCATTGTAATTCAAGCCTTCCGTTTCCGATTGCAGTGTTCTGAGGTGATATTTGGAGCTTATATCTGGTGCTTTTGTTTTTGCTTTTTTTTGCGTTTTTTGTTTTGAGGCTTTTTCAGTTAATTTGTTTTTGTGACTGTGTGGATCCCAGTTCAGCTACTGACTGACTGGCTGATTGATTGATTGATTGATTGTGTGACTGTGCAAATGGATAAAAGCCCCCCATCCAAACAATGACTCATCAGTACAAGTAAGAAAAATTTTTAATTTTAATTTTTATAATCTACAATACTCTTTTATTTATAGTACAGTATATTGTTTATTGCTTTCATTTTATGGATCAATGGTCTTGTAAGATAGTAAAATTCATGTTAAACTGCTGTTTTAGGGGTTGTTTTTAAAAGTCTGGAACGGTTTAATCCATTTTGCATTACTTTCTATGGGAAAGCGTGCCTTGGTTTTAGAACGGACTTCCAGAATAGATTAAGTTTGAGAACCAAGGTACCACTATATGCGTAAGAGGGTGAATGTTTAAGAGACAAACAAAGGCATCAAGCAGAAGGGCTCTTTGTAATTTGAAAGCTTACAGTTTTATGTCAGTAGCTCCGATTCAGCTTTAAAAAGTGGGTTTTCACAGGGAAACTTCAGGGCAAAAAAATCACATACATACCCCAAAACACCTCCCTGCTTGGACATGGAACATTAAAGCATAGACCACTGCCTGGAAAGAGTGAGGCAAAAGGTCAGTGTGGATAAGCCCCAAGTCTCAGCAGAGGTTTGCCTTTTGAACTGCAGTGGAAAAGTCAGAGGCCTGACTGCGTCGAGAGTTGCTCACTACTGATATATTGCATCTTTGAAATTTGCCACCCAGAGTAGAAACCTTCTACGTACCGAAGCTATTAAATGTGCACACAAGAAAAACCAGGCAGATCATTACATGCCATAAAATGCTTGTTATGGAGAGAAGAAATATGCTTCCAAAACTAGAAACTAGATTGCGTTCCAGTTCTGATGCACTGACCTGGAAGCCCTGACACGAAACTGTTTGGTGGTGGGGGAGAGTGTGCATTCTCAGGTGCACTTTCCTTATCCATCCCAAGATAAGGGCTGGCACTGAAAACGAGGTTCAGATCTCAGCATTTTTTTTAGCTCCTAGCCAGATTTAAGCACTATGTGTATCTCCTGCGGGTCAACAAAAATTACCTATTATTTGCTCATTGCAATCTAAAAGAAAATAGAACTTGAAGAACCCATCAAAATGTATCCTCAGAATCTTCTTGAGCCACACATGGTAGATATTTTCCAATGTGCAGAATGACAGCTGTCAAACTGGAAAGCTCACTTAAGAACAGGGCTGGGATGAGTTAATAAGGACCTTCTTGGACAAAACAAGAAAAGCACCTGCTTGAGGCATCTGGGAGGCACTATTTTTAAACAAAGGATACTCCAAAATCTTTTTTAAAAAAGCTTATTGGCGGCAACAATTCACTCGGCACAGATCTTTGTCAGGCTCCCCACTTGTAAGCAGAAGTAGAGTGATTATGAAGGAACTAGGTAAATAGCAAAAGGTGGATGGAGGCAAGGCTGTTTTCCATCAGCTGCTTCCTGACTTGTTTCTCCATCTCCCATGCATTAAAAAAGAAGAGGAGAAAATTGCTACCTTGCAGAACTAATGAGCTATTAAACAGCATGAAACCTACAAGAGGTTGCCCATTCCAGCGCCAAGTGCCCTATTTGCTGGTGCAATGGATCCCTTCAGCCCATTACAGAGCTACAAACAGCATCCAAGAGGATGCTATTAAAATAGAAAGAATGATGCTGGGGAGTCTTTGAAGTAAATTATTAATACACCAAGCCTGAATTGGCCCCGTAAGACCATTGCCTGCAGTCTCTCTCCTAACAATGTGGTATTATGCAGGAGAGGGGCAGAGAATGGGCACCAAGAAGGTTCACTCACAGTTTAATCTTAACCAGAGTTGAGTACAATAATCTGTCCGGAAGAACAAGACCTAGTGCCGCACTGAGGCACTGGAGGAAATGAAAACAGCACACAGACACAGTCGTCCAGCATTGCACAGAGTGCTGGGCCAGATCTTTTTTTTAAAGGGGGTCCCAGGGAACCCATAAGTGCTGGGGCTTTTAAACACACACACACACACACACACACACACACACACACACACACACACACACTATATATATATATATATAGGCATCCACATGATGTCCTACTCAGGTAAGTGGTGGTCCTCACTCCCCCCGCCCCCCGAATTAAATTCAGATTATCCTAATCTAATAAGAGAAGACAATCCAATAAAAAGTCACATGTTGGGTGTGGCAGCCTCAGGTGCATTGTGTGAACAGGTTTGTTGACATGCATGGCAATGTTTTTGTGAGTGCTGCCTGGGGCCCCACTTCCATTGGGCTTCCATTGACCAAAGCATCCTGCCCTTTGCTACCCATCATGGGATTTAAAAAAGTTATTAATTCTTTAAACAAATAAAAAAAATTGTCTTTGCAAGTACAGGGGGTGGGAAAGAAAAGAGAGGAAAGAGCAGACCCTCATGAATGCAACTCCATTTTACAATTTTCCAGTTCTTCCACCCATTCACCAGTACTTCCTTTGACCCGAGCCGTCTTGCTGGTTTGTGGGGCAGGGGAATACATTCTCCAGAGCCTTCTTCTCAATGCCAACAGGTGTTTCAACTGCCAGTGTTGTTGTTGTTAAAATTTATTAGCTGCTTTATCTTGCTCAAGGCCACCTGAAGCGACTTGCAACCAGTACTGCTCTGAGCATCACAGGAATTCTGGTGTAATGGGGTTAAAGGCTGCTGAGAGCAGAATCATCTGTTTGTAGCTGGTATTTCTAAATTGCTATCTACATAAAGTAAGAGATGAGGTACTTCTCTTGCGAACTGTAACCTGTAAAGTACATGGCAGCACACACACCCTGCCTGTTTTGGCAGTCCCAGACAGGCAGCAAAAACAGATTTATCATGTTCCTGGTGAGTCGCAAATGTAGCTGGTGGGCTGCATTTACAGTGGTGCCTCGCAAGACGAAAAGAATCCGTTCTGTGATTCTCTTCGTCTAGCGGTTTTTTCGTCTTGCGAAGCAAGCCCATTGAAGGATTAGCGGATTAGCGCTATTAGCAGCTTTTAGCGGCTTATCTGCTGATCAAATCAGCTGATAAGCGGCTTAGCGGCTTAGAAAAATGGGGGGGAGGGGAAAAAACCAGCAGGAACTCGCAAGACATTGTCGTCTTGCGAAGCAAGCCCATAGGAAATTCGTTTTGCGAAGCACCTCCAAAACGGAAAACTCTTTCGTCTAGCGAGTTTTCCGTCTTGCGAGGCATTCGTCTTGCGGGGCACCACTGTACCTTGGTGGATTACAAGGGACCGCATGCTTTATTATTTATCTTGCACCATCAACAATTAATGTGCTTTGCAGAATAACAGCACAAGGGTCCCTTCTGCCTTTTCACATTTGAGCCCCCCAAATCACAGATTTTTTTTGTGTTGTTGTTCAGGGTTAGGTCAGCAAGTGCCAGAAAATGTTCCCAAGTTAATTCCCCACCTCCATAAATATAAGTATACATATTCAGAATGCATCTTACATGGAGAAACATGTGTGAAGCAGGCAGCCAGCACATGGATATGGCTACAGTGACTCCCCTGATCATACTAACATTTCTCAACACAACCACAGGCATGCAGCTTGGCTCTGCTCACGCATAAAGGAAATGGTGTGAAACAGACCTGAGAAATCAGGACAGCTGTTTCCACGTCTCAACAGCACTTTAGCAGCAGAGCCCAAATGCCTCCTACACAGCAGCCATCTTGGGCCGAATCATCACATCCACCTACCTCCAAATACACCAGGCAGCATGAACCACAACTACCAGTTGGGATACATCACTAAGTCATGTGCCCCGTGGTTTGTTTTCCCATGGAGAGGTAAACAGGGAGTGCTTTCACTTCCTGTACAAGCTAATCTACTAAACTATGGTTTGTGGCTTCATGTTACATGCAAGGGTAGCCAACTTGGTGCCCTCCAGATGTTGTTAGCATCCCTCTCCACTGGACAGGCTGGCTGGGGCTGAGAGAAGTTGAAGTCAAACAACATCTGGAGGATACCACATGGGCTACTCCTGGTCAACAACGTAAACCAGGACAATATTCTGCCCTGCACTAAAGTTTAAGGGCTACAGCTTGAGGCAGCATCCAGAATCCCCCAAGAGGCCTTTGAAACTCTGTCCGTGAGGAATCACTTTGTTTTCCTTTTCTGTTACAGCTGAATGTAACATGCTCTTTAGACAAGAGCATCTCTTCATGCTCCATCGGTCCTCTTGAAATAAATGTCAATAGAGCCAATAAGATACTGTTCTAGGCAAGAGAAGAGAATAAAAATAGCACACATAGGCCTACCTGTTTTGATAGGTATCAAACTATTTATCAGAAGTTCAGTCAGCAAGAGTTCCAAACTAGCCAAATGAATTCGGTAACTCCTTCCCCACAACTTTCTGTGTTCCATATATATTTACGTTTTCTGAAAAGAAAATTCAAGTATCATATCCAAGCATTATATGTTCACCCCCCCCCCAGCCTCCATCATTTTGTTCTTACACTGGGGCCTGGAAATGCTATGGATTTCAATGAGTGAGGGATAGTCACAAAGGGCATAGCTAGCTTCTTGGCTTGTCACGAAGCTATGAATACATGGGGGGAAAGTGCAGTTGCTGAAGAAAAGAACTTTTGTAATGGTCCGTGTTGCTGTGTGGAACCAACCATGGAAATAGATGTCTGTCCGCTTGCTCCAGCATTGGGCATATATGCCTGAAGCTGTTTTTGTTGTAAATAAAAATATTTTACTTGCATTTGTTTTTTACGACTGTTGCTGCTGAGGACAAAGGCTTGACTGTAAGTAAACTATATGTTTTAAACTTACTTTTCAGTCTGTAGCCTGCTTCCTTGAAAAATGGAGTAACAAAGGGGAAGATCAGCCTAACAGCTAATTCCTATGCCTTCAATTAAACAGTGTAAAATGGGATTAAAACTCTGCTAAACCCTGTACACAAGCAGTAAGCTGATCCTTTTGTCTGTTAAGCCACACACGTGAGCCAGTAAGGGGATGAAATAATAGTCCCTTGCCCTCACCTTGGGACAGCCCCTGCCTCTCAGGCCTAGCCTACTTCACAGGGTTGTCATGGGGATGAAATGAGGAAGAAGAGGAAAACCATGGAGAGCCACTTTTAGCTCCTTGGAGAAAGTGGTGGGATGTGAACATAATAATAATGTGAACATAATAAATTGAGGCCTCCTAGTCCCAACAGTCTGTGGGTATGAAGTGTTAGAATTCCTGATCTATGATTGGGGTCATGGGATTTTTGTCTATCACATGATGGTATATGTTTTGACTTCACAGAGTGGGAAGTGACGGAAACAGGATGTTTGTGTTACTGTGTTCCATGAAGTGGGACTATTGTCCTTTGTTCTTTTTTCTCTCTTTGCTGTCTGATGCTAGAGAGAGAGAGAGAGAGAGAGAGCCATGTTGCAGTGCTCTGTGTGTGTTTATATGTAAATAAAGTAGATTAGCAAAAATGCATGATGCGCAAACTTTGCAGATTCTTAAGTGTGCCGGTGTCTGTAGGCATCGGTCACTGTGATGTTCTGGCTGATGAAAGCTTTTGAAGATCCCAAACGATCGACCAGGAGGGAGGGAACATGCCAGTCGGGCATGTGTCTCTGCCAGTGTCCTACTCGAGTGTAGGCTGAACTCCTGACACGAAGGAGGCCTCTCTGAATGTGCTGAGGGGAAGGACTGGTTTCTCCCCTCCACATCAGTGCAGTTTCCTGCTTGGGGGGTGGCAGGGGACAAAAGGAGTACATCACATTTTCCAGAGTCTTCATAGCACATTGCACAGAGCTGCCAGTTTATCTATAGAGAACCTGTGACCCACTGGGGTGTTAATGGACATCAACCCATCAGCAAGGAAAACAGTCAGAAGTGGATGAGAGTCATAGCCCAACAACAGCAGGAAGATCACAGGTTTTTCACTCCTGCTACAGAGGATGCTGAGGTCTTGGTAATTCTTTTCAGCGTGCAAATGTAGTTGTCTGCATCTCTCCTGCTTCAGCTTCACCCCTGCTATTAAAACAGGCTCCTAGAGGGACAGTGTTTGGTCAGGTGGTGCATCTACCACAGTCACAAAAACGTGGAGGCTTGATCCATGCCATCTGGTTTCTAAATTCTTCAGCACCGCACTGAGACATTCAAGTTGGCTTAGCGACCACACTATTGCATTAAGAGCCCTGGGGTGTGTGCGGGCTGGGGAGAATGTGTGTGGCACAGGAAGCGGGACGCTAAGCTTTAAATGCAGCCATCTGCCCAAATGAAAACAACAAAGCATCAAGCAGAGGAAGTGGAAAGATGGCTTGGTGGCCTGGCTTGATTTACGGTAATCCATCGGTCAGAGTGGCTCTAACATTGGCCTGGGACTTATCCAAAGCGAATGGTGCACAATGGATTATTACAGAAATTAAGGGCACAAATTGCTCGAGTTGCTTGCCACTGCAGCACATTCAGATGAGGATAAAATCCTGGCTTTGAACACTTTCTCTTTGCTCCAAATGAACCAAGCCAGGGAGATCAACGCTTCACAGTTTTGCAAAGTCCTTATTTGAGGAGTAGGGAGTAAGGTTAGTGGTCATGCCTTCAAAAATGCTTAAGAATGCCACATGCCCACTTGTCAGGGCTTTGGGTACCACAAAAAGTGCAATATGTATGCATCAAGGTTTTAACTGTACATACGATACTACCGATTATTATGGGCGCAACCTCATTTTTTGGTACCTGTGGGTAAGTCCCACTGACTTCAGGAAGACTTATGCATGAATAGCTAGAGAAAGGATTATAAACCACATTAATCACTGGTGCCGTTATCAGTATGTCAGGAAAGTCACACAAGCCAAATGAAAAGATTGCTCAATGTCCCCATCGTGGCAGAAAATACCAGGATTTCACCATGGGGCCTTGTACGTGTGAAAAACATGCTCTTCCACTGAGCCATGGCTCCTTCCCATAACACATATAAAGCCCTCTGAACGACTTTAGGCACAGTAGACATGCTTGCTATTTATCCACTCCAATTCTCCAGCTAAAGGGGAATGTCATAGCACAAGCTGGAAAGACGCATCTGCCTGAGACACTGGAGAGCAGCTGCCAATCAAAATGGACAACATTTCTCTTGGTGGAGCCAGCTGGGATATTCCTTTCATAGCCATAGAAGAGTTCCATGAGGCAGAGCACACTGAGTATGTGTGTGTTCCTTGAAAGTATTATGGCCCTTTGTGTTATAGGTGGAAAATGTCAATTGAAGTCTACTTTCAGGACATTGCTTCTTGCTCCACTATGAGGGCTAGAGTCTGGTTTTATGCAACCAAGTACCACGGCTCCTGCCAAAAGAACCCTGCACACAGCAAAATGAATGAGGGAGTGCTGCTAACATCTTATTGAATGCAATAACATGTGCATGTGGAATGTGCATTTAATTCCAGACACTAAAGCCTAATTTCCCCCCAAGGTGATAAATCTACTTGAAGGCCGTACCACTTAGGCCTGCAGGTGAAAGTTCACTTAATGAAGTGCTCTTACATACAAAAGCATTACCTGCCCATAGAAAATAGATAAAAGAAATGCCGCTTACCTTCCCGCCGGAGTGGTACCTATTTATCTACTTGCACTGGCATGCTTCCGAACTGCTAGGTTGGCAGGAGCTGGGACAAAGCAACGGGAGCTCACCCCGTCGAAGGGATTCGAAACACTGACCTTCCGATCAGCAAGCCCAAGATCTCAGTAGTTTAAACCACAGCCCCGCCCACATCCACGTCCCACATGCCAAGGGAAAGGCTATGCTATAACCTTTCTCTCTGACATACTAGTTTTATATGTGGAGGGAAGCTTTAAATCTATGAAGGATCATTAAATCAACTAAGCCTTCATCTGCAGTCTGAAGTGGCACAGCTCAAACACACATTTACTCACCATTATGAGAACCATTCCCAGCCTTTTGCGCTGGGAAGCAGATGCAAACTCCAGGGACAAGAAAAATGGAGTGCTAAGCATGATCAGAAACTGCTTCTGTGAACATGAAGACTATCCTGAAACTTCTGAGTTTCCCCTCTCCTTCCCCACGAATTCATCATCATAGCTCCATAGCACCTTGGTTTAATTAAATATTAGCCAGGTGACCAGTGCAGAGATATTTTGTGGATGGTTTTATTTCCAATTCCTGTGATCTCCTTGGAGGAATATGGCAGACAAGAGATTTAAGCTTGCATTTGTGCCTGTTTGTGCAGGATCAAATCTTAAGTCCCAGAGGGAGCAGCCTGAGGCTCCTCGCTCTTGCAGACAGACCTGAGAAGTGCTAAGAGCAGCTCCTTAAACATCTTTCAATCGAATTACTTACAAGCACTCTTCATCATTTTACACATCTCCCTGGTTTATGGGGAGCTGATAATGGGATATATTTAATCTGCCACATTTGCAGGGGCAACAGCAATGTTGACTGCTTTATCAAGACACTCACTGTTAATAGTTAAACAGAGTTCTACTACAAATGTCACCCTTCAGAAGGTGAAAAGAGAGTTTTTGCAGGAGGCTGGGCTGGTAGCTAAGATGCAGGAGAAGTCCCCAGGAGGGCTGAGAAGATGCAACATCTTAACCAGAGGGTGGGGATTCTCAACAGTTTATTGGGGCAGGAGAAACATTGTTCCTATGCTATATCACAGGCTTTGGCTTTTTGTTCTCCAGAGACATGAACCTTTTCCCAAACATTCAGGCAGAGGATACCCTATTCATTCTCATCCACCATAACCTTCCCTCAGCTGTTTCCGGAACAGGACTCCAAGTCAAGGGAGAGTGCTTGGTGAGTAGAGGAGAAGGCATGTGTGTGTGTGTGTGTGTGTGTGTGTGTGTGTGTGAGAGAGAGAGAGAGAGAGAGAGAGAGAGAGAGAGAGAGAGAGAGATGTCACCAAGACACTAGTGTTTTTTTGGAAGCCGCCCAGAGTGGCTGGGGAAACCCAGGCAGATGGGTGGGGTATAAATAATAAATTTTATTATTATTATTATTATTATTATTATTATTATTATTATTAGAGGAGAGCATCCAGGTGTGGTAGGCTTGGAGGGAGACCTGGAAAGTTTCTGAGCAGGGGTGCCATTTGGCTATTTTGGGTGCAGAGTGTTTGCCTATGATCTCTGAGAATTCTTAGAGAATAGATGAGGTCCCTGCAGACTGGAGGTGGGCAAATGCTGTCCCCACCTTCAAAAAGTGGGAAAAATAAAACCCAGGTAACAACTGACCGGTGAGCTTGACATCAATACCAGGAAAGGTCCTAGAACAGATAATTCAACAGTCGGTCTGTGAGCACTTAGAAGGATGCCGTGATTTCTCAAAAATAAGTCATGTCAGATGAATATCATTTCTTTTCTCTGATGGAGTTACAAGATTGGCGGATTGGAATGTGTGTGGAAACCAAGCTTTATGAGGAAAGGTTGAAGGCGCTGGATATGTTTAGCCTGAAAAAGAGGAGACTGAGAGGAGATATGATGAGATATGAGATGAGAAATGATGGCAATCTTCAAATATCTCAAGAGCTGTCACATGGAAGGGGAACAAGCTTGGATTCAAGTTACAAGAAAGGAGGTTCTGACTGAACATCGGGAAGAACTTTCTGACATGAAGAGTTGTTTGACAGTGGAAGGGATTCCCTCAGAAGCTGGTGGATTCTCCTTCCTTGGATGTTTTTAAGCAGAGCTGGATGACCATTTGTCATGGATGCTTTAGCTGAGATTCCTGCACTGCAGGGGGCTGGAGCAGATGAGCCTTGGGACCCTTCCAACTGTCCCTGCTTATGCATCCCATGCAATGTCTATCCATCTCTAGTAATTGCTCCTCTTTCTACAAAGACGACTCCATGTATCTTTTGGGACATAAGGCAGCCAGAGCAGCACACAGAAGCAGCGTCTTCAGCTCATACTTCCACAGGTTCTTCCTCCCACTCCCTGAGCTGATCTAAGGAGAAAAAACGAGGCATGGAATGGACTGTGGATCAAAGCCCATTATAAATCTATTTCAGATATGACAAGAGAAAGAGCCCTCAAAATTGCACATGGCTGGTATTTAACACCTAGATGTCTAGCTTATACAAAACCCAACAGCTCTCCTATGTGTTGGAGAGAGTGTCCCATTATTGGGACATACAGACATATGTGGTGGGAGTGTTCAAAAATAGAAAAATTCTGGGAAAACATCTTTGCAGATATATCTTTGATTACAAGGCAGACAGTACCTATGTCCCCAGGACTGGCATTGCTTAATTTGTTCATCCAGGACTCACCAAGAATTAGAAATAAAGATCTTATAACCCATTTATTGACCGCGGCGAGAACGACCATAGCCAGAACATTGAAAACACTGCAGCTGTTGACCATGGATAAATGGTATGAAGTGGTCTGGCAGACAGCGTTGTTGGAAAAGCTAACATAGAAACTGCAGGTAGCAAGAGGCCAAAAGAAAAACGATAACTTCTACGCAGTCTGGGGTGATTTTATTGAACACACATCATGTATTATTTTATGGTTTTTAAGATTATGAGAATGTTTGAAATATATGCTGTGGAAAATAAATTATTTTTAAATGGAAAAAAGCCTGAATTGCTGGAGCACTGAACTGTTGAAGGCTTCAGCTCTCATAGTCCTTGGACAGTCAGATCCACCCCTCCCACCCACTGCTTTATACATGACAAAGGCAGGCTGATGAACAAACTAACATGGGCAAATTTGGCACATCTAGTTTGGCATGTTTTCAAACAACTGACCCACCCTGGATATTTCTCTCTGCACAGTTGCCCTGGCCAGGCTTTTTGCCTCCGTCATTCCAGAGTATCCGTTCCAGACAAACAATTTGTGCTGCCAATCCATTATTAATGGCGCCGTCTGGCAGCTCCTGACGGATGGCTTTAATACTTCAGTGAAGTGGGAGGATGTAGTAAGCACTGTGGGGAGCCACAGTTTAATAGTTGTGGCAACCCTTCATGAACTACAACTTGGACACAAATTTACAGAATGTTTTAACCTCAAACTAAGTGGGCATTGCCCACAGGGAGTGATGATGCTACATTTAGGGCCAGCCCAAGATATTTTGCTGCCAGAGGCAAAGGGCAAAGCAACTTAATTCTCATTCTTGTCACTTTAATTCACTATGATCCTATTTGACTTCCAAACGCAGGAAGATCAGGAACTGGGACTTCTAATTTTCTGACCTTCCTTCACATAACCAATTCTATCACACTCATTGTGGAGAAACATCTAGCAACCGTCCTGGATTCCACAAGCCCTTACTCCAAACCAGAAGCTGGAACTTAGCCACTCAAGACTCTGTTGTTGTTTTTTTGCAGGACCATTATTGAAGCAACGAAGGGTCGCTGCCAAATTCTGAGGAAATCTGGAAGCAGGTTTGAGATTCTGGTTAGGGAGACTCCACCACAGAATGTCGATGGAGGTGTACTCACTGAATCTGTGAGACTTGATCCAGGGACTGCCCTACCTGACTTCCACCACACCTTTCCTTCACATTTATGTAATCCAGAGAAGGATGTTCTTGCCCCCACTTGGTTGACCAAAGATTGGAGAGGACCATACAGGCTGTAGTAGTTAAAGAGGGCCTGGGGAGAGCCAGGAGAGAGTCAGGAATCTCAACTAGATTCATTAATGGATACATGATGGGTAGTTAATCAGGCGGGGACTGAAGTAAATAAATAGCACTGAGGTAGTTAGCCAAGTATACAAATGAGTCAGAAAGGTTAAGTTGGAAAGGGTCCAATTTCTGCATTCTGTCCCCCAATTCTCTGGGTTGCAGAAGAAGAAGAAGAAGAGAAGAAGAGTTTGGATTTGATATCCCGCCTTTCATTCCCTTTAAGGAGTCTCAAAGCGGCTAACATTCTCCTTTCCCTTCCTCCCCCGCAACAAACACTCTGTGAGGTGAGTGGGGCTGAGAGACTTCAAAGAAGTGTGACTAGCCCAAGGTCACCCAGCAGCTGCATGTGGAGGAGCAGAGACACGAACCTGGTTCCCCAGATTACAAGATTACCGCTCTTAACCACTACACTACACTGCAGGAATCACATTGCAGGGGGCTGGACTGGATGGCCCTTGAGATCCCTTCCAACTCTACAGTTCTATAATTCTAGGAGCTCCAGGAATTCTCTCCAAATCTCCTGGAAGCTTATGTCGTTTTGCAGATTATTAAATAGGATTTTATCATGGGTTGCCAGCTGCAGAAGATCTTGCATAACTGTGCCCAGCATAATTTAGGATTTCCAGAGTTGGGATGATTATTCATCTTGCTGCTAACGTTACCTGATGAACCAATTTTTTCCCCTGTCCTGACAACTCCCATTTGACAGGTATGCCACTGGTAAGAGGACTGATGCTTCCCATCTCCCAAGGAGTCGCTGTTCCAGACCAATTTGATTCTGGTATGTACTGCTTTCCTATACAACTGGGCATTTCCACAGGAAGTGTATCAGGTCTGCCTGTGGCTGCTCACATTGCCAGTGCTCATCTGTGGGCACAATGCCCACCCGCTTAATGCATGCTGGTGTCCAATAGGCTCAGTGCAATACTTTCTGTTGGATGAACCTTAGCCTAACATTATAGGTTTACATGCTGGCTTAATGTTGCATTAGCACCATTTGCCACTGTGCAGGTGTTTGTTTGGTTTTAAGTTTGTTACCCTATTTGTTGCTGATAGGGTCTACATCAGGGCTTATTGTGTTGCATACTGAAAAATATAGGCGCTCAGTTAAGGTTTCTGGAGAACAACACTACATTCAGTTTCCATCAGATCTGTGGTGTCTGCTGCTGCACTTAGCACATCTGGTCTTAATTTTTCCACTAAGCTGCATTTCAGCTGTAGGAATTGCCAAGTTGCTGCAAGGTCTAATTCTTCCTGGAGAGTGTCAAAGGTTTTTAATCTTGTTGTGTTAGGATCTGTGAGAGGTGCAAGATTCCCCAAAGGGCAGTAAATTGTTCTTCAGCTCATTGTTTTTGTAGTATTTTTAACTCTTGGGGAGACAGAGAGGTGACTGTGGGATTTTCTGCTTCCAGTGCCAAAATAATGTTATAGGTTTGTCGGAAGACCCCCTCCCCACTAAAACCCCCTATAAATTAATAAATGGTAGGATTTTGATTGCATTGACTATGAAGGAAAAATACAAGCTGCAGAGGAATTCCTGGGTTAGCCTATGCCAGGGGTCTGCAACCTTTAAGACAAAAAGAGCCACTTGGACCCGTTTCCGAAGAAAAAACAACTGGGAGCCGCAAAACTCGTCATTATAAAAATAACTTTTTTGTCACTTTTTTATTATTTATTTGTTTGACGCCTCAGAATTACTCCTCCTCATAGAAATAAACGTTAAATTAACAAGTTACCTTTGTGTGTGTGTGTGTGTGTGTGTGTGTTCTTCACTCCCCTTCAAAACAGTGACCAGCGTACATGCCCCCTTTCAATGCAGTGACCAGCGTACATGCCCCTTACAATGTAGCGGGCGGGCGGGCGGGCAGGAAGGCGACGTCGGGACGGTGCGTGACTAACGCACGCACCGCCCCCATGCGATGTCACAGCCAGTAGAGCGCCCGCCACAGTGGGGAGTGTCGGAGCGCACAATGCGCCTCCTCCCCTCGTTAGTATCCACCCCGGAGCCACGGCAAAGGTGTAAAAGAGCCACATGCGGCTCCGGAGCCGCGGGTTGCAGACCCCTGGCCTATGCAAAGCAACCTGGCCAAGCTAGGGCCATTAAGAAACAATACAGGGCCACTGAGAGCCAATGGCAAAAGGAAGAGAACTGTTCTCCCCATTGCCCTGAAGTGTGAAGAGAGACAGGGGATTTGGAAAGTTGCCACACAGGAAGAGCTTGAGGCCTTTGGCAGGAGGCTTGGAATAGCTAAGAAAAGGGCAGAAAGATCTTGGCTGGCTGAAGGGAGCGGCGAGCTGCCTCAGACTCCAGTGCTGCACTACCACGGGGAATAAGCCCTTCTTGAGATGTAGGATCTGGCCTCCCTTCATCTAAATTCAAGTGCAAATATGTGAATTAATAATATTTATTAGAGCTGCAACACTCTCTGCAGCGTCTTCAATTCTCCAAAGGAGCACAGTCCCTGGTTAAGGGCCAAGACCCCTGGAATCCTGTGCACAGCTTGGCAGGGACTGGGAGGGCCCGTAACAAAAATTTGGCTGTGTTCACTAAATAGCTTGACTAACAGGCAGGTTGGGATTGTGCTGCTCAAGCAGCAAAATAGATTGAGCTGGCCCATCAGTAGCCACGGTGGATACCACTCTGAGAGGAGATGAGCAGATCAGAACCGAGAACCAGAACTCCTATGATTGGTGTTCTTAGATTTAAATTTGCCAGGTATTCTGGGTTTTAAGACCAATTTGAACCGTAACTATATATTACTACCAATGCAACTATCATGGCATCCCCTATAAAACAAAACAAAACAAAACAAAAAACACAGGAAACTGTAGTTTGTTGAGGCTCTAGTAGAATCAGTACTACAGTCCAGCACTACAGTTTCTAGCCTTCCCTGTTTAAATTCTTGATGTAGATGCACCTCAAGATTCACCCTCTTCCCCTATGTATGTAGAACAGATTCTATACGTACTCTGATCTTAGCTCCATTTAGGGCTGTTTTTGTACTTTTAAAAAAAACCAACGCATCCCCACAACCCCCTTCCAATCATTTCACATCAGAAGCCACGCAGGAGGAATCTAACACGTTCCCAGAAAAACAGGTTGGTGCAGCAGGCTGGGTCTTTTGTTTGTTTACTTCTGCATCTATTTATCCTGCATCCTCAAAAAGAAACAGATTGAAAAGAACAAAAATGATGAAGCTTATAACAACAGTGTGCGCTCTTTCTCTCTCACACGCACACGCATGCACACTGGGCACACTCATTAATGATTCCGCGCCAGCTCTGTCACCGATTTCAAAATTGCCTGGTAATCGCTCCTTCCAAACTCCTTCCAACCATCTGCTCTGAAGAGCTGCCAAGCACAAAGCAGCAGCAGAGGCAATATACATTTCCTTCCTAGCTGCACACTTGGTACCCTGACACACCACCCAGAATGCAACGTTTTCTGGTGCACAGCTGAGGATTCTAGTTGAGGATTATTACTGAGAATAAGTGACAAGTATGCACAGGGCAGACCACACCAAGAAAGGGCACTTCTTAGTTTTTGTTTTCAGGGTACAGCTAGAGGATGGAATCGGAGATGGGGACAGAAAACACTATATGAGAACCTCATTATTGCTGCCCAGCACTAGTTGTATGGGAGCAGCAGCAGCAGCAATCAGCTAGGAATAAGTACCAACTGAGGGTACCAACAAGGACCTGGCACTAGCTTGGGAGTCTGAAGCTACAGTCACTGTTTGGTGTGACAGCTACTTTCCCACCTGTCCTAGCACACCATCAGGTTGAACAGCAACCAGCATGGAAATCTGCACAGTCCTGATGTTGATTCTCTCTGTTTGGCATGCTGATTCAGCAGGCCGGTCATCTGCAGTTCATCTTGGAAGCACATTTTAAAATGAATGCAGCAGATCCATGAGCACCAATAGCTGTGCCAGTGGAAGCACTCACACATGCACACTGAAATCCCAAATACATAAGCAAGGGTAACTGCTGATGTCACATTTGCACAACTCTTCATACTAATCTACCAGGCATGCCTTTCTACCAACATCCAGCTTCTTCTCCTATGCAGGCTAACCAGCCGTCTTTTTTATTTATCAATCAAAGATCCCATCAACCTTCCCCTCCCTGGTTTTTCCTCCTCTCTGTCTCCCCTGCCCACGGCAAGGCTGGGTTCCATAGCCTCTCTCTGTACATACAAAATAAAAAGGGACGGTAAGAAACCTTCCCTTGTCTTTATACTTTCCTGGGCAACCAGCCGGGAGCTGCTGACAGCATCCTGACCCAGCAGCAGAACAATGAGTTCTATTCTCTTCCCATCACTTTTTTTAGGTTCCCACCTACCCTATTCCAGGTTAAGTCACACAGAACAGGCACCAAAGTACTTTATGCAACTTTCTCTCCATCTCTAACTTCAAAAAGAGGAGTGAAGAAAGCTCTGTCATGTGCAGTTCTGCTTGTCCCGCTCCTCTCAACCTCATGCACTTTGAACCCTCACCAATGGTTTAACAGAGAATCGATCAGGGTTATACACACCACTCTGTCCCTTTCCCTCTCCACAGAACAAAGGAAAGGGTGCTTAGGAACTGGGTGAGCTTTTGGAGCACCAGTGTTAAAATGCTTGGGAGCAGAATCAAGGCAATCAGAACCCACCTTGCTGAGTATGTGCCGTTTCCTTCTGGGTTAGTAAGGGAATACTAACTTCCTTGTAAACAGATCCAGAAGGAACACAAACATCACCAGTTGTCTGTGATTTGGAGGAAACAAGCGGCGGAAGAGAAGCGGTCAAGCAGCCCTCCTCTCTCCCCACCAAAGTGTTCCCCCCTTTTTTTATTTTTTAAAGCAGATATCACAATTAAAACACACACGCTTGCAAGAAACTTGCAAACGTCTCCTTTCCAGATACCTATCCATTCTGACATTTAGAGGCAGTTTTCCTTTTTATATACAAGAAAGCAAATAAAGTGTACAGAGAAAAGTGTTATTTGCCCCGTTCTCACCGTATATCAAGTGAATGAACTGAAGGCTGGCGGGGTGGGAAGAAATGTCATAAAGATGATAGGCCCTCATCAGACACACATTTGCCCTGATGTGCACTGTGCATTGCATCCCACTTTGCTCTCTGAGGCATCATCTTAACCTTTAAGTGGGATGCTATAAAAAGGCAACTGTCGGTCAGCAGTGAGGAAGAGGTGGGGGTCCTCTTGAAATGTCAGAGACTCTACACAATTTGCATAGAGGAGCCATTAGCTGGCTGTGTTGCAAACAAGCAACTATTCATGTCCTGTGACCTTTACTGTCAAGAGGAAACAACAGCACTCCATCCTTGCCTCATTTTCAGCGCCAAGGAGTGGCTGGAAGTCCACTTGGACCTTTGGTGTTATATACTTCAAAAGAAGCAGTTATATCGCCCCACTCTTCTCTGTCCTCCAGGGCTGTGGCATCTGCATATGCTGCAGGGCCTTACAGGAACATTTCACACACAGCAGCTTGGAAGTGCAAACCTCTGGGTGTAAGGATAGGCAGAACTGTAGCTACAGGAGGGCGTGGGAAGAGAGGGCAAAGGCAGCTCTTGCAAAGGCAGAATGGCCTGGGAGAGCTTTCGTTTAAAAACATTTGCCAAAGCGCAGGAAGCTGCCTTATACCAAAACATAAGAGCCCTCCTGGACCAGACCAAAAAGCCCATCTAGTCCAGCGCTTGCAGTGGCTAGTCAGATGCCCATGAAAGGCTGGAAATAAGTGTGACAGTGTTCTCTCCACCCGTGATTCCCAGCAAATAATATTCAGAGGTATAATGCCTCTGACACTGGAGGTAGGACATAGCTATCATGCCTAGGAGCTGGTTTATTTGCCTACAGCAGCCAGCCCACAGTCTATAGTAGCCAGGCTATTTGCCTAACCAGGGCAACCTATTTTTGTCTATCCAGCCAAGTATGATCTACTCCGAATCTCCAGAGTCCAAGTCTTTCACATCACCACCCTGACTTCATGCATTAACTTCTCCATTAGTGCCAAGTCTTGATAACTCGTATGTTCCATTATTACATCCTTCAGTCTTGTTCTCTTGTATCTGAGAGCCCTTAATGTTGTTCATTTGTCCCAGAGGTTCCTAAACTTATTTGGCCTACTGCCCCCTTTTCAGAAAACAATGATAATTGCTCAGCATCCCCTGGAAATCTACTAGGGATTGAAAACCCATGGGGTGGACCAGAGTGAAACCTGCCGACTCAGTCCGATTCGTCCCAGGGACCCACAGCTCGCCTACAGTTGGCCACTTCCCAGGCCTGGGGGAAGCTGAAAAGGGTTCACCCAAGCCCAGGAAAACCCCTCGCCTCCAGCACGGCAGCCAGATCCAGGAGAGGAATTGTCGCTGTTTCACAACAGCACCAGACCTGATGGTAAGTGTCATTGCACAACAGATGAAACATGTATGCACAGTTTTATAAAAAATTCTTCTCTTCTCTTCTTCCACCTCCTTCTTGTTTTTATTCAATGCCCCTCCAATTGCACTCAAGGCTACTACCGCCCCATGGATTGTTCCAGCACCCCCAGGGGGCAGCTTCACTCCCTTTGGGAAACAATTATTTACCCCATAACTCTGCCTAAGGAATTCAGCATTTGTGGATTCTGGATTCAGAATGACACGCAGAAACTGTGTCAGATTATGCTTAATCTGTCAAATCACCTTTTCGTTTTGAGCAGAATTTGCCTAGTATTGCATTTTAGAGTTTCTCCATACAGCAACAATATGTCTGCTCTATCTGTGATCCAGGCTAGAAGTATTTGCACTGCCAGACCAATGATACCGTTAATATAAAGCTGCAGAGCTCCTAGCTGCCCACATTGCTTTTTTAGAAACTTTCATGCTCCTCAAAATGTTTATGCTTTCATAAGGAACACAGAGTCCCTACCCAATGATGGAAGCTTTTGTTTAGATATTGCAAGCCTTGTTTTCTTGTTTCTCTCCAGATCAGTCCAGATTTCTCTCCAGCTACACATAAACACCGTGTTCCCAAAATGGGGGGGGGGGAGGATTTCCAAGCTCAATGGAACTGTTGCTGGGCAAGTGAAAATGTCACTTATTAAAAGACCACAAAACAGATTCGGCATACTTCAACTGTATGACCAGCCCTGGGGGAGATGTATGCCCCAAACAGCAGAGCATCTAATAGCACAAGATGTAAGAAAATCAGAGAAAATTGAAATTATTGCAAAGAACAACAACTAGCAGGGGCAAATCGGAACTTGAGAAAGAAAGGCTAAACATGAGTCTAATTCTTACTCAGGTGGCAAATGCAAAGCGCAGGTGGAGATTCACACACATACAGCCAAACAAAAATCCCCCTGCATATTGAAAATATGTTTGGAAGAAGCCTACCTTTCTCTCAGACAACCTATATATATGGAAAATTGTTCCATCATCAAACTGCCACCCACCCACACACCTCCTTGCAGTCTAAAGCGGCATAGTCTAGACACAGATTTACCACCTCAGTGAGAATACACTTGTTTTCCACACTGAGCCACAAGGGACAAAGACTGGAGTTGATGCAATGTTCATTAAGAGACCCTTATTCAGAAGGGCAGGTGGGATTAGGAGAGTTCATGTGAGCCCAGCAAGACCATATAACTTGCCAAAATAAAATTCATTTCTCAGGATTTTCACGGAATTCTAAATCTTTCACTACAACTCACTGCTGCATTCAGTAACCAAAAGAACCACAACAACCACAACCACAACCACCACCACAACAACAAATCCACCACCACCCCAGCAAAACATCCTGGCCTACCACAAATATTTTGCACAGCAGAACTAGAGGAAAATGTAAATTGCAACTCAGCAATTCTAACAGGAGCCATTCCAGGCTTTGGTAGAGCATAGGAGATCACTGCAGATGGTGACAGAAGTCACGAAATTAAAAGACACCTGCTTCTTGGGAGAAAAGCAATGACAAACCTAGACAGCATCTTAAAAAGCAGAGACATCACCTTGCCGACAAAGGTCCGTATAGTTAAAGCTATGGTTTTCCCAGTAGTGATGTATGGACCACTGTGAGAACTGGACCATAAAGAAGGCTGATCGCCAAAGAATTGATGCTTTTGAATTATGGTGCTGGAGGAGACTCTTGAGAGTCCCCTGGACTGCAAGAAGATCAAACCTATCCATTCTGAAGGAAATCAGCCCTGAGTGCTCACTGGAAGGACAGATCCTGAAGCTGAGGCTCCAATACTTTGGCTACCTCATGAGAAGAGAAGACTCCCTGGAAAAGAAGCTGATGTTGGGAAAGACTGAGAACACAAGGAGAAGGGGACGACAGAGGACGAGATGGTTGGATAGTGTTCTCGAAGCTACGAACATGAGTTTGACCAAGCTGCGGGAGGCAGTGGAAGACAGGAGTGCCTGGCTTGCTCTAGTCCATGGGGTCACGAAGAGTCAGACATGACTAAACGACTAAGCAGCAGCAACAACAACAACAGGAGATAGGAAAGGTGGCAATGGGGTTCATAGTTGTGGGAAGTTTTTATGCTGACTGTGGGCTGAGTCTTTTTTTTTTTTTTTTAGCGTAGTCATTTTTCCTCAGCTTGGCAAAAGATATGAAATTCTTGCTCCACGTTCCACTTTCAATGAGCACGAACCAGTTATCACGTAATGGACCATGAGAAGGAAGAACCAAAACCAGAAAATAAACAGTTCTTTTGAATTTAGCATGAAATGTTTCTAGGAATGGGATTATTTTACATCTCTTCACCACCACCACCCTACACACAATGGGAGAGGGCTGTTCTGTCTGAATCTCCTTTGGGGTGGCTCCCCTTCAGGCTATTCTAGGGTTACCTGTGTGGCCGTATCAGGTGGGCAGGACACACGACGCAGCCCCACCACAAAGTATGATGCAGCAACTACAACTGCTGGCACACTTTAGGTACCATTAAGGATGGCGGGGAGGTAGGCAGAAATCTGAACACATGGGGCACATGCTGTCGTTCATTTCAGAAAGGTTGCTAATTAGTGGGGCTTGACATTTGGATTTTCCACCTCAGCTACCCCAAAGTATTTGGGGCAGCCCTGCTGTCTCTACTGCTGATGTTACTGAGGAGTCTGAGATGGCTGTGGCTTCTCAGCATTATCATATGCAAAGTTATAACACAGATGTTCAAGTAGTACATTGTTTTAATTGCAGTTTCATAACCGCAGCTGCAGCCAAGACAACACGTGCACTTAAATCATCACCATGTTTGATAACTTCAAATGAAAGTGTACCAACACCGTTTTTAAAAATGTAATTTGCATTTAGCAGCTACATATCACTATACAATATTGCAATATTTATCTAACAGGCTTTTCCACCAAAACCCAAATATTTACCACTCAAATTGCTCTTTATATTTTGCAAAACATGCTAAATATTTTTGCACTTGTCTTCATAACAACTTAGTTAGAACAGTTGCTGCTGTTTCCATTTTACACATGGAAAACCGAGGCTGAGAGATAATCGACCAATGCCATCTAGCTTTTGGAACACACTGGCTCCACTGGCGATCTAGTCCATGCTACTGACATATCTGTAGACTCCAACCAGTGGGTCGCTGAGGCCAAACTTTGGGTAAGGCCAAGCTGTCACTCTTATCATTGCCATTCCTTTATAATGAGGTGCCCAGGAAACTTGGGGTATACACAGGAGTATCCTGCATGAGATGAAGATGGAAGATTTTAAGCACCATGAAGGGTGACATAGTAAGAGACATCTATCCAAAATATTGTGAAGTCCACCAAAAAAGACATTTACAGCATGAGAAGGGAAGCAATCCATGCCTAAGCTACCTACAGGAATTCAGCCTTTGGAATTCACTCACAGATAGCTAGCAAAACATTCCTTCCTCCACAGCTACACCCCATGCACATCCATTTCAACTGTTATGTACTGAGTTGAATAGGATCCAAACTGCAGCAGTCTGCTTGGTCCTAGAACAATAGGATCCAAATTACAGCAGTCTGCTTGGTCCTAGAACAATAGGATCCAAATTACAGCAGTCTGATTGGTCCTAGAACAATAGGATTCAGAATGCAGCAGTCTGATTGGTCCAAGAACAATGCAGCAGTAGGATTGGCTGGCAGGAACCACCCAATCATGCTCCAGATATAAGTGAATCCACAACCTGATTGGCTTACAGTAGAATTCCAGAATTAACCAATCATGTGCAGCCCATTGTGTAAATAATGTATATAAAGCAGATACTGTGAGGGGACTTTCCTTCATTCCTCCTCACCACTATGAGCTGAATAAAGAGCATGAAATCACTTTGCGACTCTGAGTATATTTCATCAACCTAGAACAGTTGCAAGGATTGCAGGAGGGCAGAATTCAGGTGCATATTAAATTCACAACACACAAACACACAGTAAGCCACTGCTGCAAACAAATCCTAGGATTTCAAGGGGTGCAAGTCTGTGTCCCTGCTCTGACAATTACCAAGCAAATAAGCTCTCTGTTATCTTTACAGTTGCAACTACCTGTAGGTGCACAAACACTGCACTTGTACACAATTAGCACATCATCTTGCTCTGCTTTAGGTGGCAACATTAGGGGGAAATGGTGTGTGGGTGTGCATGCACAAGCATGGTGGTGTTTCCTGACTGAGTCACACTAGGGCATTAGTTACCCTGTGGTGATAATTTCAGAGTTCTGGATCTCAAACAGCAATGCAAGAGCCTGCCCTTTAACTCCCTAGCCTCAAGCAGCTAGGCAAGAGGCCTATACCAATGCTGATCCAAAGGCACTGCCACACCCCAAAGGCCACACGCTGACAAGTTTAGCCAAGCCCACCCTGAGGAAGCAGACTCCATGAATGACCCCATCTCTGAGACCAGTCATTCAAAACAGCCCATTGGTCAAGCCTCAATCCCACAGTGAGTGACTAGGGCACTGAATAAGCTTTCTCCACTGTGAACTTCAGCATGAGATGCTGAGCGGCACGGGAATGCACTGATTGGCAGGACAAGTTACCAAGGCTATCTAGATGCATGGGGCATGGCGGGATGGGAAACCTTTGCAGCCCAAGACCCACATTCCCTTGTGCGCAACCTTCTAGCACCTGCACACCAGTGGCTGATGCAGCAACGATGGCGTTGGCAGACATGCGCCTTGCTCCGTCCTCCATCCAGTTCAGGGACACATAAGTAAAATAACTGGAGGGTGCAGAGCAGGAACACAGGGCATGTGGCCTAAGCAGAGTGTTGAGGGCCAGGCAGAGGTTTGGAGGGCCACATTTGGCCCTGAGGTTCTCCACTCCTGGCCAAGAACTACTGGAGATTTGCAGGCGCTTTATCCAAGTCTCTCTAGGAATGGGTTTAGCATTAATGTATAACATTCTTAACCTGTTTATTTTATTTCAAAGCCTCACTGTTCATCCTTCTTTCTTTTAGCTTAAAGTTTGGATGCCCACTGATTGGAATTTATAAAGATATGTCAGCCATCAATACTCTCTCTTCCTGTATTTCCAGACCCTTAAGGTCGTTTTTACTGTTGTATCCTATGTTTCTCAAGCTCGGCAGACCTCCATTTTTATGAATGGGGTTATCTGAGGGTTTGCCTGCTGCAATAAATTTGTTTGATTTACACCCACTTCCTGTCCCGTGGGCCATTCATAAAGGATAGGAGATGCCTTATTTGGTAGGCTTCACAGTATGATTTCAACAAGGGGACTCCTCATCTCTCTCCACTCATTTTTCAGTACCTCAGGGTTTTGGATGTATATGACCGTTCACTTTTAAATATGAAGAATTATAATATTTGCTGCCAAATTTTAAAACACTGTACTGGAACCTCTTGTGTCATCATTTTCACTACTGCGAGCCTACTGGAGAGCAACTGATTCATCTTATTCCACCTCATTAAATTGCCTGAAGTGCATTTTCATACTGGGCCATAATTAGCTGGAAATGATCTGTTGGGCTTTCTGTTACCCATAGTCCCAAGTACTGAAAAGCAGGGCGGACTACAGGGACTCTTAACAGTTGTGAGAACTGGAAGTGTGTTTTGGGGTTCACGTTATTAACAGAGCAAGTCTGATTTGTCAACATTTACTCAGAGCCCCGATAAAAAGATTGAAATTCCTGTTTTAAATCTCTCCTTGCTTCTTCAGGGGAGTCATCAACATACATACTCAACAGGTGAGATCAGGAGTGTATTTTAATATGCTTGATGCATTCATTTTTCCTAAATTTAGCTGCTAAAAAAAAAAGTTATTTATGTGAATAAAAGTGGGGAGAGGGGACAGCTCTGTTTAGTCCCAGCCAGGTCACATTTAAAAGGCCATATAATGTTAATCTCCTGCCAACCTAGCAGTTCGAAAGCACGTCAAAGTGCAAGTAGATAAATATGTACCGCTCCGGCGGGAAGGTAAACGGCGTTTCCGTGCGCTGCTCTGGTTCACCAGAAGCGGCTTAGTCATGCTGGCCACATGACCCGGAAGCTGTACGCCGGCTCCCTCGGCCAGTAAAGCGAGATGAGCGCCACAACCCCAGAGTCGGCCACGACCGGACCTAATGGTCAGGGGTCCCTTCACCTTTACCTATAATGTTAATCAGCCAAAGGTCTGGGGGAAGAGAAACATTTTTACCTAAAGCTAAAAACTTCCTTACATAGCCTAAAGCTATGTAATGAAGGCGCCAGGCAAGAACAGGGCCGGATGATGATCTCAGGGTCCAGGTAGGTTCATAGGGGAAGAGGGAATCCTTGAGGAAATGTGGTCCCAAGTCATTTAAGGCTTTATCGGTCCAAACCAGCACTTTGAATTGGGCCCAGAAACTAACTGGAAGCCAGTGCACTCAGGCCAGGATTGGTGTAATTTGCTTAAACTGTCTTGTTCATTTTCTGGAATGATGGCATATGTTATGAAATTAAACCATACCGGGACAAAGCCATCTTTCTCGATCTGTGCACATGTCAACTGCAGTTTATTTGTTAATCTCTCAAGCAGAGCTATTTCCCAAACTCTTCTGTACCAATTGTCTATAGTCGTGCCAGAAAGATCTTTCCAGAGTCTGGTTATGCTGCATCTTGTCGCTTGTAATAAATGGCTTATTAATTCTGTATTGTGTAAATCCAGATTGTTGTTTTGAAATGTATTTAATAAATTTAATTCTGGATTGACTTCCCATTGTTGTTTTGTTATTTTATTATTTCCTGGAGCCACCTATGCACAGAGTAGAATTGTATAGATTTTGAATGTTATACATGGGCCTTGTTACCTCCGTGGATACTACAAGTCTTTCAAATGCAGCTAGTGGCCTTGAGGCTGCCTTACTGGTCATCCAATAAAAACAACTGACACTAGATTCAGAGGAAACAAAAGAAAGTACTTCTTCGTGCATGTACATCATGCACAGTTATATGCTCCCATAAAATACTGTTAATGACCACTGGCTTAGATGCTTTTGGAGGCAGACAAATTCATGGAGAAGGGGTCAAGAGAGTACAAATTTATGGCTTGAGTCATAACAGCTTATGTTCAAGCAGTAAACAACAAAATCACAGACTGAATATCAATCAAAAAGGTACAGAATCAGGCTCACATCAACAGGACATCTTATTAATTTAGGAGGCTACCCAGAACATATTTATTCACAAACAATTATTCAGCTTTAAGAAGGGCCAGCCTGAGAGTAAAGGGCTGCCTTTAAACAAACTTCGGGTGATTATTAACAAGCAAAAGATATTTGTGCATATTTGTGCAAATCAGACCAGGACTCTTGCCTTCACAATAACTCATGATGGAAAGAAAATAAATAATGAGATAAATCTCCAGTGTCATATTTGAAGTGCATAAGCTGTTTCTTAAAAAAAAAAAATAAAACTGCCATCTAAGGTTGCAAATGCATTAGCAATGATAGGTTCTGATCTGAAGGCACTCAGATATTACTTTTAAAAGCCAGTTGTTTGAGGGAAGAGGCATCAGGGAGAGTACTGATGCCTTCCACTGTCCTGTTTGTGAGCTTCCTAAAAACATCTGATCGGCTGCTATTGCAGACATCTTAAATGAGTCAGACCTTTAGTTTCATGCAGCAGGGTGGCACATGTTTTCAGCATTTAATACGGATGTTAGTCCAGCCCTACACCACAGAGGGAAATACAGTGCTCTAAATATGGTTTTGCTTCTATGTTGTTTTATATTTTATGGTTGTAAGCTTTTTTAAAACATTTTTTTGAAAATAGGCAGGATACCGGTATATTTTTTTAAAATAATTAATAAAGAAGTGAAGGCATCCGATTCTTACACTTTCTACCACACAAGCCCTGCACGCTTCCTACTGTTTTGACGTGTGCGCATAATGAGATTCAGATAAGATCCACACTTAGAATAGGCTTTGGTTTCTGTCGGGATTGTAGCTGGAGAGGGAAGAGTTAAACCTTCACTTTCGAGATGAAAATTAGTAATTATGCATTTAGGATTATTAATATTTTGAAAACCCTATTGTGGCAGTTAGCCACACAATGAACTAGCCTGGCCTACTCTTTAGATCAGAGTGGTCCAACATGTGGCCAGGACAAAAGCAGCATGTGGGCGTTTTTTGGTGGCTCCATGTGGGACAGGCCCTAGTCTTCCTGCCTCTTCCCCAAAGCTTAGTGCTTTCCCAGGTTCGGAAAAGAGATGGGAAGTCTCTAGGACTCTGCCGGAGCCCTTCACCTCTCCTGTCCCCTTGGTTTAGTACCCAATGCAGGGGAATCTCTCTCTCTCTCTCTCTCTCTCTCACACACACACACACACACACACACACACACACACACATACAAAAACACCAAGAAGGAAAGGGGACCTCAGACTTGTGACATGCTCAGATCTTCCCCAGCAGGATTTCAGGGGTCAGATTCTACCTCACACACCCCAATCCTGGGTTCTCCCACATTTCCGTGCTGTGAATCTATCTGTTAGTAACTCACCTAAGATTGTGTATTAAATTTGTTTAATAAATAAATGCACACAAACTAATTTGGTATGTCAAATAATATTAATTATATTGCAAACACTTTAATTACCGGTAATAACATGGAACTTTAATTAAGTGTGTGGCCCATAGGCATGGCATTCTCAACCACACTGAACCATACAAACAAGTTGCATTACTGCAGACACTCCCAAAAGGTGATTTCAGGAGGCAAGCCAAGGCAGACTGCATGCAGATTTCATATACCATGAGAATGACATCTCCTAACCCCACCAATTGTGTAACTAAGCCCAGAAAATGCGCAAGTCTTTAGCAAAAGTATTTTCAGAGGGGCCCATTTTGTCCTAAGCCACTGGGTGCTATTTAGCTAACCATGATAAACAAAGAGCTGTTCCCCCGCCCCACCGCCCAGCCTGGCGCAGAATGAGTCATTCATTGCCATTTAAGTCTCTGAGAGTTTGCTATCTCTCCCCCCTCACTTTTCCTCAGGTTCGACTCCTCTGACAAATCTTTTTTTAGCAGCATCTCAGGCTCCCTGTGATCTAGTTAAAATTTGGCTTTAAACAGACTGGAGCTACATCCATTCTTTCATTCAAAATTTCATGCTTTCCATGACTGGACCTAATGGTCAGGGGTCCCTTTACCTTTTTTCCCCACTAGTGCAGGCTGGTGTGCAAAGATTATATCCAGAGAACACTGCAGGTGTGGAAGGAGCCACCCTAGGAAAGTGACAACAGCCCATAGCTCTACATCTGATCAATGTTACAGGGATAGCAAGCGGTCGGTTGCATTAAGCTGACAAAGGGAAGAGTGCATAATGCTGCAAATTGTCTCCTCTGAGAGACAGCAAGCAGCAGCTGACATTTCAGGGGTGCTTATGAGAATGAACCCTTCCATTTCAGAAATGCCTTTCATTTGAAGAAAAGCTCTACAGGTGGTGATCCTGTCGTTGCTTGAAGAGAAGCAAATGGCAGGATGAAGAAATGGGTTAAAAACAAGGGTTGTACGACAATGCTTCTTTCAGTTTTGCGGTTTCCAATCGCCTCCCTAACAATATATGCAATTTTCCACTTTTTTTAATTTTAAAAAATGTTAATCACTGAATTGTTTCTTCTCTGTATATTGCTGCTTTGAAACTTTGCTTTCTCCGTTGAGTGAACATAGCCCATGGGTAGGCAACCTAAGGCCCAGGGGCCGGATGTGGCCCAATCGCCTTCTCAATCCGGACCATCCAATCAGCGTGTTTTTACATGAGTAGAAAGTGTGCTTTTATTTAAAATGCATCTCTGGGTTAGTTGTGGGGCATAGGAATTTGTTCATTCCCCCCCCCCAAAAAAAATATAGTTCGGCCCCCCATAAGGTCTGAGGGACAGTGGACCGGCCCCCTGCTGAAAAAATTTGCTGACCCCTGACACAGCCAGTCAAGGATCACACAGTGAACACAGTGAACATCACAATGCTACATAGCTAGGTTTGGACTCAACATTACTGAAAGCAAAATAGATAGCTAGATAGATAGCCAACCAGTTCAGAGTTAGGGCAATGCTTTCTGGACTAGTTGCATGGGTATCCCTGCCAAGAAAACTTCATGGACAAAGACAACAGCGGAACGTCTTTAGGAGAAGAAAAGGATGACACAAATTTGGAGTGGAGACCTTAGGCGGTTGGATGGCGCCTTGTACTGGTGAAACTCAGAAAATTAGAATATCGTGGAAAAGTTCATTCATTTCAGTAATTCAACTGAAAAGGTGAAACTAATATATGAGATAAACTCATGACATGCAAAGCAAGATATGTCAAGCCTTTATTTGTTATAATTGTGATGATCATGGCGTACAGCTGATGACATGGCTCCCCAAATCTCTTTTCTGATGAGAGCAGCTTTTGCATCTCATTTGGAAACCAAGGACCCAGAGTCTGGAGGAAGAATGGGGAGGCACACAAATTTTCAGTTGAATTACTGAAATAAATTAACTTTTCCACGATATTCTAATTTTCCGAGTTTTACCTGTATGCCTCCTTCTGGCAACTCCTGCAGCCAGGCTAGTGTCCAACATATTGCCCTGTTTTCCTTTGGGCCACATCAGTGAGGCTGAGAGGGGGTGGGTCTTGTCATCTGGGCAGCACAAGGCCGCCATACACCCTGCCCAGTCTTGCGCCCCGGAGAGGTACCTTCAGCGCTGTTAACACAGCAGTTTGACTTCATCCCTGGAAACACACTTAATTGTCTCTTGAAACAGATGGATGCCAATGATGACAATAAAGTCCCAATCAGAATTGGAACACACACACACAATTAATTAATTAATTAATTAATTAATTAATTAATGAAGCAAAGAAAAGGCTGTAGCTGTGCATTACACATTTATCATAGCATATAGTTATGACTAAGTCTGTAACTATATATATAGTCTATACACAATGTGAAGCAAAAAACTTCAAAGCAGAGGGGTTTTTGGGGGGAAACAGGAGGGATTTGCGAATGTCATTCCAGTCCCAGAGTTTAGAGGGTTTTCCCTTTAACACAGACACATATTCAGCATGGCTTTTCTCCCCAAGGCCTCCTGGCAGGGTGCAGCATTTGTGGGGCTTAACTATTGTTTCAAAATAAACAGCTGACAATTCTCAGTGGAAAGTTCCCAAAATGCTCTGAGCCAGCCAGCCAGCATGAGGGTCAGAACTGAGCTTATCGTGACAATGAGGCTTCTTTTATTCTGCATTTCCTTGAAGCACAGTTGAGCGAAGAAGGCATTACTTATGGAAGAAGCAAGGACTATGCAAGCTGCTCACCTAAATCAGGATATTGTACAAGGAAATCTTGTCACTATCCTTCTTTTACTCACTTCCTACTAACATCCTCTTAATAACATCCTTAGAAAATCGGGGTGGGCGGTTATTTCTCCTCTCATAATGCTAGAACTCAGGACCATTCAATGAAGTTGAACTGGGCAAAAACAAACAAGATGAATTTTAACAGGGAGAAATGTAAAGTATTGCACTTGGGCAAAAAAAATGAGAGGCACAAATACAAGATGGGTGACACCTGGCTTGAGAGCAGTACATGTGAAAAGGATCTAGGAGTCTTGGTTGACCACAAACTTGACATGAGCCAACAGTGTGACGCGGCAGCTAAAAAAGCCAATGCACTTCTGGGCTGCATCAATAGGAGTATAGCATCTAGATCAAGGGAAGTAATAGTGCCACTGTATTCTGCTCTGGTCAGACCTCACCTGGAGTACTGTGTCCAGTTCTGGGCACCACAATTCAAGAAGGACACAGACAAACTGGAACGTGTCCAGAGGAGGGCAACCAAAATGGTCAAAGGCCTGGAAACGATGCCTTATGAGGAAGGGCTAAGGGAGCTGGGCATGTTTAGCCTGGAGAAGAGGAGGTTAAGGGGTGATATGATAGCCATGTTCAAATATATAAAAGGATGTCACATAGAGGAGGGAGAAAGGTTGTTTTCTGCTGCTCCAGAGAAGCGGACACGGAGCAATGGATCCAAACTACAAGAAAGAAGATTCCACCTAAACATTAGGAAGAACTTCCTGACAGTAAGAGCTGTTTGACAGTGGAATTTGCTGCCAAGGAGTGTGGTGGAGTCTCCTCCTTTGGAGGTCTTTAAGCAGAGGCTTGACAACCAGATGTCAGGAGTGCTCTGATGGTGTTTCGTGCTTGGAAGGGGGTTGGACTCGATGGCCCTTGTGGTCTCTTCCAACTCTACGATTCTATGATTCTAAGTTGAATGTTGGAAGATTAAGGAGAAGCAAAAGGAAGTCCTCCTTCTTTCACTCAGTGCATAGTTGAACTGATGGTCACCAACTTGAAGTCTTGAAAAAAGGCTTAGGCAAATTCAGGAAGGATACGGCCGTCAGTGGCAACATGCCTCTTAATAGCAGCTGCCTCCTGTTCAACAAATGGGGAGGAATAGCTGCAGTTGCACTCAGGTCTTGCTTGTGGGCTTGTCTCAGGAAATCTTTGTTGACCACAGTGGGAGTAAGATGCTGGACTATAATGGGCCTTTAGTTTGATCCAGCAGCACATTCTTGTGGAGATGAAATTAATGAAGCAAAGGCTGTAGCTGCACATTACACATTTAGCATAGCATATAGTTATGACTAAATCTATAACTATACACATAGTCTATACACAATGTGAAGCAAAAACTTCAAAGCAGAGGTTTTTTTGGGGTGGAAAACTATGGACTATGCTATGAAATGAGTTGGTAGCATCCTGCAAACATTTATTTTTATTATTCTATTATTTATTAAATTGGTATTTCATCCTTCATCCGAAGATCACAGGGTGGTTCACAACATAAAAATGCAAAATGAGAACACAAAATGCACAATGAAACAAACACAAACCAGTAGCGCTGCCCCACAAACACATATTATTTATTAAATTTGAGTAGAATGAACAGTATCTCTTCAGACTCAAGTTGTGGAAGGATTACCATTTTTTAAACTCATGGCTATTTAAAAAGGCCAAATAAATCAGTAAAACAAACCTTCTGATAAGTTAAAATCTAGCAAAGAGTAGATTGCGCTAGAACTCTCTCTCCCCCCCATACATATCCGGTGTGCTTGTTTTATTATGTGATGTTTGTTTTTATGTGGGGAGCATTCCAAAAACTGCATCTTTATTCTATAGGCTGCCTGAAGTGTCTGTGTCTGCTTTACCATCACTTCAGGATTCTGCCACATGTGTAGATCTGGCATGCATGACAGCTTTCACTTAACTGCAGCTGCCAGGTTTGTCAAAAAAGCCCCTCCCTGCATGCTAAAGGCCAACCAGTTTGGCTGTTCTTGAGGGACGATTCCAACAGATTCCATACGAACAACGCTTATGTCCCTGCGGAGATCACAGCACCGAATAAGTGGTGCATGCCCTCCTGGCATGCACTCTTTACAAAGACCTGAGGAATAATAATAATAATAATAATAATAATAATAATAATAATAATAATAATAATAATAATAATAATAATAATAATTTATTTATACCCCGCCCATCTGGCTGGGCCTCCCCAGCCACTCTGGGCGGCTTCTAAAAGAATATTAAAATACTATAATACATCAAACATTAAAAGCTTCCCGAAATAGGGCTGCCTTCAGATGTCTTCTAAAAGCCTGGTAGTTGTTGTTCTCTTTGACATCTGGTGGGAGGGCATTCCACAGGGAGGGCGCCACTACCGAGAAGGCCCTCTGCCTGGTTCCCTGTAACTTGGCTTCTCGCAGTGAGGGAACCGCCAGAAGGCCCTCGGTGCTGGACCTCAGTGTCCGGGTAGAACGATGGGGGTGGAGACGCTCCTTCAGATATACTGGACCAAGGCCGTTATCACCCTCTTTTGTTGTCCATTCTGGGTCGCCCAACCACTGCCACAGTGTCTTTTCTCATGGCTGATCAGGAGAAGCAGATGACAGCAAGGGTTGTGAGGTTTTTAGCTGGGGCAATCAGAATAAGATCCACTGTTTGACTATTGATTCAGGACCCTAAACTGTGTTTTATTATAATCGACTTTTATTGTGTTTTGTGTACCTCATAATGCTTTTTTTATTGCTATGGCCGATGGTAATGCAAATAGTTTCATTCTATAAATGCCAACCAGTTTAGATCAATGTCCCCAAAATCCATCTTGATAAATAAGGATAACCACTCTTACTCAAAGTTTAAACAAGTGTTGCTCTGGAGACAAGTATGTTTTCAAGATAGCATGTTTAAGTGGGTTTTGTGTGTGTGCTGAAAATTAAATTCTTAAAAGAAAATACAAAGCGATGGTAAAAGTGTTCAGCAGAATATAGTGAATGCAATTCTTAAGAAAGTGTTTCTACAACTGGAAACCAACTGATTTGACATTTCCATATTATAGTAGACTTCTGGCAGTGAAGCCTCTATTCAGAAATATTTCAAGTGCTCAGGAAATAAAAGGTGTCAGGACACTTGCAATTCACTTTCTATGAGGGAAAGGATGATTGTCAGCTGTGATTGTCAACCCACATAGTTGCTTGAATTCATGACATGGGATCACGTTAGAGGGAAGGAGTTCCCATCATGCCACAGGGGTGGAAAAGGGGGGAGCTTTGGTCTCCAAGTAGATAGGAAATTACTTCAGAGAGACCCCAGACTTATTTTGTGGAGCAGAAGTGTGCAAATATCAGTTCCTTATTCAGTCTGTTTCTGAACCTTTTTGTTGAATAAGAAATTGGGGTCTAGAAACCAACTTCAGTATCATTCTGAAGAAGGGAGGGAGGGAGCAGATTCCCACTTTCTACAGACAAGGAAATCCTACTTGTTGTCAGTCCTTCAACATGCTTATCCAGTTATTAAAACAAAAAAAGGAAGTGCCTTCATAGCCGAGGCTTGAGGAAGAAAACAGTTTGCGATTGATTTGAGGGCTAAAAAGGTTTTTCAGGCCGTGGGTGGTGGGGCTGTTGCCTTGGACTCCTGGTAATTTATCTTGAGGGAGGTCTGCAGCACAAGCAGTCTCCCAGAACTGCGGCCGATTGATCAGGGTGATGGATGGCAAATGCACAGCTCTGCTCTGCTGAGAAATCAATCAAGTGCAAGGAAACTCCTTAAGCTTACTCAAAGGCTTGTTCTTGCTCCTCCCACCTTCCTCCTCCTGTGACATTTATCATTCAGAATCTCCTGCAGCCACTGACAGGCAAGAAGCACACAGCTGCCATGTATACTTTCGCCACGTGTGTATGTGACTATCCACATTTACATATCAAGGGTACAACTCAGATCAGAGGTGCAGTAAGCAAGGGATTACACCATGGGTAGGCAAACTAAGGCCCGGGGGCAGGATCTGGTCCAATTGCCTTCTAAATCCAGCCTGTGGACGGTCCAGGAATCAGCGTGTTTTTACATGAGTAGAATGTGTGCTTTTATTTAAAATGCATCTCTGGGTTATTTGTGGGGCATAGGAATTCCTCCTCCTCCTCCTCCTTCTTCTTTTCAAAATATAGTCCAGTCCCCCACAAGGTCTGAGGGACAGGGGACCAGCCTCCTGCTGAAAAAGTTTGCTGACCCCTGGATTACACACTTACACAACACACATTGTGGTCCAATCCTATTTGCTCCCATTATTTGGAGTTTCTTCTAAAAATCTTGCCTCTGCTGCTCCCACCAGTCAGAACTCATGGGAATTCACTTCAAAGGCAGGTGAAAAGCCCATCAAAAGCCTGCCATGCATAGGGTTGCTGTATTTCGTAATTTCTGCCCGGATGCTGTTTACGAGGGCCAAATACTGGTTATGTCCGGGAAATTCCGGACATGTGGCAACCCTTGGCAGAACCAGGATCCAAGAGAAGGGATTTGTTGCTTGTTCTCCTAAAGTCAAGCTGCTGCTTCAGAGGATGCTAAAGCCCCTGCCACAAAAATCATTTTCTCACAACCTTTGGAGACTAACCTCTCCTTCGAAACTTGGTTTAACTTTGGCCCCCAATCTGGACCAACCATCTGTTCCTTGGCAGAGAAATTCAGAAAAGTGCTGAGTACAGTAATGTGCACAGATCAGTGGATAAGGGCTTGAAAACAGCACTGGCTTTAAAAGGAGGAGCAGGCAAGACTTTTCTAACTCTATGCATGAAGAAACACCACTAGACAAAGCAAAGAGGCATCTCCCTTCCCATATCATGTCAGGAGTCACATTCAAGATGAAACACTGAGGAGGATCCCCACCTCAGGGTGGTCTCAATCCTTGGAACTCTGCACTGTCTTTTCACGCCCCAAGCAGGGCCAACCCAATATATTTTGGTACCAGAGGCAAAGCAAAAAATGTCACCCCCTGGGAAGAAGGGATGAGTGAAGATCAACATCAGGAACAAGGGTGGGAGGAGACCAGCAGTGCCACTGTAGAGGTGGCATCGGGGAGCAGCTGCTGAGGAGGGCAGTAGCAGCAGCAGCGGGCAATTCACTCAATAGAGGCCAGATCTCCAGCCACCTGAGGTCCTCACCTCGCTGTGCCTCAAGGGTGGGCTGGCCCCACCCCCAAGAGCAGCCAGCCCAAAGTTTGAGAACCACCACTATCCTAGAGGCTGATATTCTGTTACTATGCAAAAATGAAAAACAATTTATTTCATTTGTATCCCACCTTTCTTGCACTCTGCCTGCCAGGCCTTCTGAGCTTCAGCAAGGTGATAGTCTCATATGCCTTCACTAGGTAACCAGAGCTCAACTGTACCTTCAATGAATCCTGAAGCAAAGATCTGCCTGCATTCAGATTTTCTGGGCACCACAATTTAAGAAGGGCATTGACGATTTGGGACGTGTTTGAACATCCAGAACAATTCCCCGCACAGGCAAAAGTTTCTCTACAGCAACAAGCTCTTTGGAAGTGACACAGTGCTGGCCTGGAATGTGCAAGTTTATTGGGTAGACTGGAGAGGGATGTTCAAGACATTCATGCCTTGAAGCGGAAGCTAAGTGAGATGGGCCTTTTCTGTCTTACTATTTCCCTTCCCATCCCATTTTCCTCTGCTCTCCTCTCCTCTCCACTGCTTTTGCTGTAAATTCCTTGTAATCAGAGGTTGTTTCAATATGATTCTATGCTGCAAAATTAGGTCTTTTTGAGTGCTGTCATAACCCGACTGCACTACTAGACAGTCAAAGCAGGTATGTCTTTGATAAATGGCTGAGTGGAAGACACTACAGACAACCGAACAGCCTTTTTGGAGGGTTAATTTGCTCTACACTGTGTTGAGCGGTAAAGCTAAAAAGCAAAATGGATTTGATGATATACAATATAAATAGAAAGCCAGCACAATGCACAGCACAAATTGCCTGGGCAGGGCTGCACAGCAAATTGCTAACCTCTCCAGTGCTGCCCAGGCTGCAGCACAGAGGACAGTAATTTTTCCCCGCCTTCCCGAGGCTTTATTACAGCTCACGCCTTTCAATGCTGCTTCCGTAGCATCTGCCCAACTGGGGGAGGGGAAGCTGGATTTCTAGGTCAGATTTTACACGTTAAACTAAGTTTTGTTTCTAAAGGGGGATCTTGTTATTTGCCCTCTCCATCGTTTCATACTGAGTGTCAAATTGCAGACTTTTGGCTGCTCTCCATGCAATTAATGCAACCTGTAGGTTGACTTGTAGTTTACTCTCAGTATCTCAGAACATAGCAAGGAATGCAGCATGGAAGCCTCATCAATGGGGCTCCTATTTACTATTTAGTGCCATCAGTGCACACAGTACAGGTCCTTGCCCCAAGGAACTTGCAATCTATAATCTGACACAGGGGAAACAACAGAAGAAGTGAAGGCAGGACTGAACAGGGAAGGAATACAGTCGTATCTCGTGTTACGTTTGCTTCACGTTGCAGCTTTTCAGGTTACAAACGCCGCACATGCATGCACAGAAGCAATCTGCGCGTTTCACGCATGCGCAGAAGCAATCTGCGTGCTTCGCGCATGCGCAGAAGCGCTCTATTGCGCTTTGTGCATGCACGGCACTCTACTTCCCGACTTTTTGGGGTGTGAATGGCACCCCAAAATGGATCGCGTCCGTAAGTACAGGTACCACTGTATGCAATTGTTTTAATTATGCATACTCTGGCCTGGTTACAATTCAGTTACAGAAAGGCAGAGGAATTAGGGAGCAGAGTCAAAGGGTGAGACTTTGGTAACAACAAAGAAAGTTTGAAGGTTGAAATGGTACAAGGTCAGCAGTACTATATAAAGCGCACCAACCACAAGGTTGAAACCCCCTTTAGCGGAGCAGACCTGACATGAGAAAGAGGGCAAAAAAGGGGAGACACAGCAGAACTGGATTCCACGGCACCTTCAGCAAGGCTGAATGCCTGCCAATGCCCATCACAGCCAGAGCTCTTCTGATCCCCATCACAGATGGCAAAGTCGTGCATGAAGAAAATGCATAATCAATAAAGAGACCGCAATGCATGTCTGGCTGTCACAATCAATCCATCATAGCTAGGGGGGAAAGGTACACTCCATCTGCAGCCCTCTGCAAAAGAATGGCAGAGCCTATGGCGAATCCTGCTCCCTCTTAGAGTTGCAGAGCTCCCACACATCTTTCTGCAACACTACTGCACTCAGGACCCTTTATCGCTTAGGTCAGGGGTCAGCAAACTTTTTCAGTAGGGGGCCAGTCCACTGTCCCTCAGACCTTGTGGGGGGCCGAATATATTTTTTTTTGGGGGGGGGGAGAATGAATTCCTATGCTCTATAAATAACCCAGAGATGCATTTTAAATAAAAGGACACATTCTACTCATGTAAAAACCAGCTGCTTCCTGGACCATCCGTGGGCCAGATTTAGAAGGGAATTGGGCAGGATCCAGCCCCCGGGCCTTAGTTTGCCTACCCATGGCTTAGGTCAGTGTTTCCCAACCTTTTTTGGGCAACGGCACACCTGTTTAATGAAAAAAATCTCGCGGCACACCACCATTACAGCCCCGTGACGTCAGCGCGCAGCGTCACGCCAGGAGGGACGCACGAAAGTGAAAGTTTTTAATTTTTTTCCCTCCCCCTTGCCGGGAACCTCCAAGCTTTGGGGGTGGGGGGGAGGAGGCAGCAGAGCGAGGGACTGAGGGACGGCGGCAGCTGAGGCGGCGGCGGCTGTTGTGGTGGTGGCGGCGATAGCGGGCGGAGGAGGGGGCGGCGGCGGGAGTTGCTGCTGCTGTTGTTGCTGCTGCTGCCCGGACATGCCGGCCTCCTCCTCCTCCGCTGTCTCGCGCTCCTCCCTTTTGCACGCGCTGCCCCGCCGCTCGGCACCACCACCGCGGAGCCGCCCCCGGCTCGCCGCGGATCCTCGCCGCCGCCGCCTCTCACCGCCCGACTCGCCCGCCTCCCTCCCACGGCACACCAGCCGACGTCTCACGGCACACTAGTGTGCCGCGGAACACCGGTTGGGAAACACTGGCTTAGGTGATGCTGCCAAATGCTGTTGGACTCCAATTCCCATCATATCCAGTCAACATGCCCAGTGCTCAAGGATGAAGGGAGCTAAGTTCATCATCATCTGGAGAGCAACATGTTAGCAACACCTGGCTCAGGGGCCAACAAAGCAAAACCATCACCGACTGCCCCATTCTCCTATAAGATGCAATGATGCTCACTCAGAGAATGCTCTGTCTGGACAAGTGTGGGATATGTGGATGCAATTACGTTTCAGGCTATTCAATGAGTTAGGATGGCAGTTGATCTTTTCTTGTAAGTGATTGGCTTGAACTTGAGTAAATGAAATGCAACAGATTGCCTGACAGTTTCTGCCACATTATATGGGAATTATGCTGTGCAAGGATTCCATATGATTTTAACAGGTTAATCCAGCAATGTGGTAGGTTATTTATTTTATTTTATTTTATTGTATTAAATTAAATTAAATTTGTGTACTGCCCGACATCCATAGATCTCAGGGCACTTCACAACATAAAATTACAATATGAAACACAGAAAATATATAATAAAAATAGTAACAAAATGTGTAACTGATCACATGACATGGCTCTCACACACCATTTGAATGTGAATCCCCCTCAACTTTAGGGGGGCCTGACCCCCTCAAATATTTTATGCCGGGTGAGGGGCAAAGGGACCTTGGCCCATAGGAACTGGCTGCTATGGTTTACTGAGTCTTCAGTAACCAGGGAGGTGGAGGGCTGCATTTATTAACATTTGGTGATAGCAAGCTGATGAGCTTTGTAGCAACCTGTTTTGAACACTGACCTGGTTTGGACAATCAAATTCTGGTTTAAGGTGCACCCAAGCTCCTTGGCTTGTTGCGAAGCTATTCACCACAGTTTCCCAGTTTGCGCATAAATGAGAAGCTACAATTAACTGTGTCTTCCTGGTTTGTTTTCCCTACCTGTGCCAAGGGAGGAACAGACACAGAGCTTGTGTGTATCTTGGCTAACTTAGCCAGGATTTGATCATCCAAATGATGAAATATTTCACTCCTTCTAACAGTCAGCGCCAGGTCTTACTAGTTCCTTCAAGGACTTAAAGAACTAGGCCATCGGTTTTTTTAAAGAAATGTGAAGACCATGTGCAGAATCTCTTTGCTAAGAAAAAATGTGACATCCATATGTTGAAGGTCATGTGGCTAGATTTCTAGATAGGTTTGGAAAGCATTTAACATGGGAACTCAAGCAAAGTACACTTGAGTGACTGGGGGCAATCACACAAGGCACTGTATATTGGTGAACTCCCATCCTTCAGAAGGCACTGGCGTGGGTTGCCCAACCTTAATGAAGAGAATATTATTTACTTGAGGGTCACACACAACTGTGGTGATTTCATGCTTGTAGTTTTATTAGTCTAGTTCAACTGTTGCCAAGACGCAGCTGAAGTCCACAATGCATGCAAAAGGATTCACTGATTGAAAACTTGCAATGGCTGAACCTTCCTCATCTTGAATCAGAGTTGGCTCAGTAATTATGATTTATCTCAGCAAATGTTTATTCAGCAGGCTGATAAAATCCACCCAAATACATACTCACCCATAAAAGGCTGCTTGGTCAGATGGCTTGATCATGCTTTTTCTTTTTTTAAGAGCTCGTGAAGAGAGATTCACCTAGGGCAGGCATGGAGAATATGCCGCCTTCCAGATGCTGCTGAACTACAACTCCCAGCATCCCTGACTATTGGCCACACAAGATGGGGCTGATGGGAGCTGGAGTCCAAGAATATGTAGAGGACCACAGAGGCTTCCCACTCCTGATCTAAGATAAGACATTAATGTCAAAGAACTAGTGTGCATTTACCTCCAAAGTAGCTGCCTTTGGGCACCTGGTCTGCTGAAATCTGGCCTAACATGCTCAGAGGCTTGTTTAACATACAGTTTTGCCGAAAAGTGCAAATACAGCCAAGTGTTACAAGCTGGGTATATCCCTTTGCCAAACTAGGTAATTAGAAACTTCACTACTGAAAAACATTTTCTTTGGCTCGTGAGAAGCATTTTTGTGAGGGATGCAAACTTTCCTTCATGAGCTTTTTACAACCTTGTGTTTCAGACAATGCAGGCTGTGAGGAGCATCAGGAATGTTTGTGCAATGGGCACCACCGAGGGATCTAATTACTGCTTGCTTCATCATCACAATAACTTTGTCAGAAAACGTCAACTGATGTCAATATAAAGAAGGTTTTGCGCTAGCCCATCCAGGATACAATTGCCTCTTCATTAAATAACAGAGAAAAACAGATAAACTTAGGCGGTTGCCGTATTTACAGTAGCTGCTGCCAATTTAGGTATGACTTTGTATACAGATACTATCATTTGCCAAAGGGATTGTTCAGTCTCCTTTTTTATGTGTGGCTTGCTGAGATTGTGATCTCTGAATTGCTATACAGGCAACTCCCCTTTTGTGCAGGGGTTGCGTTCTGGGCATTTGTGCGCATCAGCAGAGTGTGCATAAGCCAAGTTGGTCCACCCCATGCACCCTCTTCCAGGTCCAAAATGACCCATGAGTCAGTGGCCGCGCATCAACTGAACATGCGCAAAGTGGTCATCACCTGCACATGGACTTCATTTTGTTTTCAGTGTTTTTTTTTGGGGGGGGCTGTTAGAGAGAGATACTAAAACAAGCAACACGCCACCATTGCATCCACAAAATCTAGCAGCTTAGACCCCAGACTGAGGAATTCTATATTGATATTTTTGAAACAGAAAACAACATATCCATACCAACATACACAGCTGCCCCTATGTTGCCTTATTCAGTGTAATTGTCTGCTCAGACTGATAGCAGCTATCACGTCTTTTCTACGCCTCTGCTACCAACATGAGATCCTTTTATCTAGAGATGCTTCTTCCCAGTTATTCAGTTTCTTGCAACTGATGGGGCTTCTTTTGTTTGCATATATTTAATTAACTTGTTACACTATTATGCAAAATATGATTTCTGCAATTCTGTAACTTTATTTTTATATACTGTTATAGGGTGGCAATGTGATTTTGGTATACTTTTGTCATTTCTATAGGTTGTAAACGGTAAAGGTAAAGGACCCCTGACAGTTAAGTCCAGTCGCGAACGACTTTGGGGTTGGGGTTGCGGCGCTCATCCCGCTTTACAGGCCGAGGGAGCCGACGTTTGTCCGCAAACAGTTTTCCTGGGTCATGTGGTCAGCATGAGTATGCTGCTTCTGGCGAAACCAGAGCAGCGCATGGAAACGCTGTTTACCATCCCGCTGGAGCGGTACCTATTTAACGACTTGCACTTTAATGTGCTTTCGAACTGCTAGGTTGGCAGGAGCAGGGACCGAGCAACGGGAGCTCACCCCGTCATGGGGATTTGAACCACCAAGCTTCCGATCGGCAAGCCCTAGGCTCTGTGGTTTAGACCACAACACCACCCGCGTCCCTCTATAGGTTGTAGGCCACCTTAAATACAGTAATGTGGTATGTGCAAGGGTGGAATACAAACTAAAAATGAAATTACTTGATTTGAGGCCTTCTGCATGCAGCTGCACACCCTTCTGCTAAGCTCCAGCTGCTCCCCAAATGGAAATTTCCTAGCCCTCATGGTTCCAGACAACTCTACAACAGCAGACAGCACCACCGGCTGAGTCCTCACTGCCCCATAAGGCACATTCCAAGCTCAGAGTTCAAAACAAAATTTTATTCTTTAAGCAAGGCAAAAAGTACCGTGTAAGTGGATAAATGTGTGCAGAGATTTAAAAACTGCTATTTTTAAGTAACCCGTTTGAAACATGAAGGGAGGCTATAAGCTGATGCAATATTTGACTTTCTGTCTGCCTACCTGCAACACAAACAGTGAAGATGGGCAGAAGCCAGACTCACACCACAGGTGAGAAAGCCAGTGTGACTTATCATTAATTATCTTAATCAATCTTCACCCTTCACTGCCATCTACATAGGGCTGGAGCCAAAACTCTTGAGGTTGGCTCATAGAAACCTGATGCAGTCCAAAATGTGAAATAATTTTTCAACTCCCAACTGAGTGATATCTGACTACAGCTTGGGAAAGTCATCCATTAGTGCCTTCTATGCTAAGTTGACCCTGGAGGCTAATGAGGCCAAGAATCAATTAGCATAACTGAATAGATGCTATGCTGGAGGGTAATTTGTCTTCATTACAGAGCCACACAATAAGGTCTCCGAGGACCACCGCTGCAACAGGAAGGTGTGATCTACCCATCACTGATCAAACCAAATACCATAGCTGGAGCTTTCATAACCCCCCATGACACACCATACCCAGCAGTTTCCAAGCAACATGATACACTACCACCCTCGGCTGTGAGCAAACTGAGGAGATATTCACAGGGTCAATGACAGGCGCAAGCCAGCAGTAAATCACACCGAGCAAGTTGGTGTTAACTCTTTATTAGCAAGAACAGGAGCTGCAGAGGAGTGGCAGGCCTAATGAGCACAGCAACTCGTCTCCTGCAGGTCTTGCCCTCGTGAAGCAGTTGTGGAGCCTGAAGGTCCCCACTTCCCCACAGCTGCCTAAGGGTTTCCCCCAAGCAATTGGAGACTGTCCCTCTGTGTCACCAATCTCTCCTCTGCTCTTTTCATACCACTTCTGGTTCCAGGAGACAAGGGAGAAAGGGAGCTTCCGGACTCATCTGTGTCTCTTGGCTTGACTCCTCTCCTGCCCCAGCTCACTAAGCCCTGTTACCTCTTCAGATTCTGACATCTCCTGCTCCCAATCTTCTCCCTCTGACCACTCATCTTTGTCCCACTACTGATCCCCAGGCTCTGAGCCTTTCTCCCTGATGGGGGGAGGGTTTCTCAGCTGGTTCCTCCCACCATTCTTCTGTGTCCAACTATGTCTGTGACAGGTAAGGAGGAAAAGAAAAATGCTTTACAGCATTGAAAGAAGCTCTCAGACAGGGTGGGGGAACCTGGAGCCCTCCAGATAAAGTTGTACCAATACAGATACCATCACCCCTGACCATTAGTCATGCTGATGGGAGTTGGAGTCCAACCAATATCTAGAGCAGCGGTTTACAACCTGTGGGTCCCCATATGTTGTTGGATTACAACTCCCATCATCCCTGAGCTCTGGCCTTGCTAGCTAGGGGTGATGGAAGTTGTAGTTCAACAACATCTGGGGACCCACAGGTTGAGAAAGGCTGATCTAGAGGACTACAGGCCCCCTGCCCCAACCTAGAACATGGACAATTCTCAATGTGGGGCTGCACAGGGGACAGGAAGAACAACCAACCACAAGTTTTTTTTTCTTTTATATTCTTTATTGAAAGATAAAAAGTACATAATTACAAGTGCACCGAGTAAGATAAGATGTGAAGAAGAAGAAGAAGAAGAAGAAGAGGAGGAGGAAGAGAAATAGCACCCATTTAGAAAACAGAACCAAAAAAAATGTTTTCAGGTTTTCTAAGAAACCGTAGTGATTTCTTTGAAAGAAAATAAAGTTCCTTGCATTCCTACTGGAGTTGGAATCAAAATCAAATCCATGTTCATTTTATTTAACATACCTCTATGCTCACCCAGCCCCCACCGTTGATGGGCTCCCTTGACGCTCACGCACCAGGCAGGGGGCAGAGGGTGTTCTTCACTCTCTACTCCTCACCCTTGCCCAGCGCACAGGGCTGCCCATCAGCTGGTGGGCAGGAGCAGGGGAGGTGCATGCAGGAAGTCATGCCCCCCCCATTGTGCGCCTGGGGCCATGGCCCCCTGGCCCCCCTACACCACAGTGTATACCTCTATTTTCTTCCACAAGCATCCAAGGCAGAAAATTAAATGCAACATACAAAACTGCAAAATACCGAAGACCCAATATCCCACCCTTCCATGAGAGCCTTTCTAGAGATGTTTAGCTGCATGCTCAGAGGGAGAAGGGAGCCATTAACACTGATTAGCGTTAGATTTTGCTCTGTATGGCCCCCGGTTGTTTAACGGATACATTTGATGGCATGCACAGAGTAATGCGCCATTAGCCTAGGCCACTAGAGTTAAGTCACATGCCCTGCGGAAGGGAACAGCGGCAGCTTGTGGGTTGCTAGTAGTGACAGCTGATTCCAGAAACATCCATGCATGAATAATATGCTCTGTGTGGCTTTTTAGTACCCTTTTCCGTTTACACAAGTCACTGTGACCTAAAGGAAGGTTGATTTAGATGAAACTGTTGGAAGGGCTTAACTGCATTTGCTCCTGTTTATCTTTCGCCACCTGCCTCACTGCCTTTCTCCCATCTCCCTTTTATCTCCCTCCTGGTTGAAATTTAGACTGTAAGCTTCTAGGGGCAGGTTTTTGCTGTGGATCGGGATGTAGCATGGGAGGGACTGTGGCGCTGAGCATGGATTTTTGAGGAAGCATGAAGCAGGCACCATTGGCAGGTGCTCCCAGGGCACCCTGGCCCAGCATTCCTCTCCAGAGCCAGTGTGGTGTAGTGGTTAAGAGCAGTGGACTCATAATCTGGTGAACCGGGTTCGCTTCCCCGCTCCTCCACATGTAGCTTCTGGGTGATCTTGGGCTAGTCACACTTCTTTGAAGTCTCTCAGCCCCACTCACCACACAGAGTGTTTGTTGTGGGGGAGGAAGGGAAAGGAGAATGTTCATAGAATCATAGAGTTGGAATAGACCACAAGGGCCATCGAGTCCAACCCCCTGCCAAGCAGGAAACACCATCAGAGCACTCCTGACATATGGTTGTCAAGCCTCTGCTTAAAGACCTCCAAAGGAGGAGACTCCACCACACTCATTGGCAGTGTCGAACAGCTCTTACTGTCAGGAAGTTCTTCCTAATGTTTAGGTGGAATCTTCTTTCTTGTAGTTTGGATCCATTGCTCCGTGTCCGCTTCTCTGGAGCAGCAGAAAACAACCTTTCTCCCTCCTCTATATGACATCCTTTTATATATTTGAACATGGCTATCATATCACTCCTTAACCTCCTCTTCTCCAGGCTAAACATGCCCAGCTCCCTTAGCCGTTCCTCATAAGGCATCGTTTCCAGGCCTTTGACCATTTTGGTTGCCCTTCTCTGGACACGTTCCAGTTTGTCAGTGTCCTTCTTGAACTGTGGTGCCCAGAACTGGACACAGTACTCCAGGTGAGGTCTGACCAGAGCAGAATAGTCGCTTTGAGAGTCCTTCGGGCAGTGATAAAGCAGGATATCAAATCCAAACTCTTCTTCTTCTCCCAGGAAGGAGCAACGCTTATGGGGAGGAGCGCTGTTCCAGGCCATGCTGGGAAGTAGAGCAGCGCATGTGATACCTTATATATAGCGGTGTCTCTCTTTTGCTCTCCATTGTTGGGGACCTGTGTGTGTGTGTTCTCAACTGATTGATTGGGCTTGTTCATATGTAGCTCAGGTTGTAATTAGCAGCTGATGAGAGGGACGGAAGTTGTCTGCAGAGAGAACACTCAGAGCCTGCAGAAGAAAATCTATCTGGCCACCATGCAATCAATCAATCAATCAATCAGTCAGTCAGTCAATCAATCAGTCAGTCAATCAATCAATCATTAGACTCACCACTCTTTCTGACACACCCTTCAGTTTTGCAAGTTCCAATAAAAAATATAAATAAAAGAAAAGCTTCAGGATGCAGCACCTTCTCCTTCCGGCATTTTCAACATGCAGGGAGGAAAGCCGGGGGCTTGGGGGGGGGGGGAAATAACAGCGCCTTGCCTCCTCCTCAACCAGTATTTTTGGAATGCAGAGTGTGCATCATGCCGGCTGGCGTGGGATTTTCTAGTAAACGGGATATTATCCGGGCGTTTTTAAAACAAATGTGAATCACTTTTAAATGGAAGCAGGTGACTCATCCAAAACTTGGAAGAAAAAGGAGGAGAGAGAAAAAGAGGGGAGATTAACCAACTTTATCACTGCGCCAAAATTATCTCCTGTACATCCATCAAAAGCAGGGGGAGACAGTTAATCTTTACAGAGCTCCATATGTGGCAATGACTCCTTCAAATCTCTGCATGGTTACATCAGAATACAAGAAAGAGTGCAAGTTTTGTTAAATATGAGGGGAAATAATCAGACATGAAAATCTATCACAGCTAATGATTTTTTAATGTAACGTGGGCCATAGAAGAACTGATTACCCAAAGAAAAAATTACCAAGGGGGAGGGGGAGGCAAATAGCAAAAAGAAGCAGAGGAGGGAGGGGCAGGACTGTGGAAAGACTCCTCCTTTTCCACCATCAACACCTTAGATATGGTTTGGTGTGACCTGGTCTTTCATAACAGGGACTGCTGTTACCAAATTTCCATTTGCAAACCTTCTCCAATTGAGCTTCATTCCTACACTGTCTCTTCTCCAAAGGACAAATACCCAACATTTTATGCTCCCAACGACCCTGTGAGAAGGAGAGATACCGACTAGTGCAAGGTTACCGAGTGAGCTTTGTGTTTAAATGATTATTTGAACCCTACTCACCCAGATCCTAGTCTGACTCTCACAACTGCTGCATCACATTGACTCTGGCTTGCAAGCCAAGGGAGCGACAGCTCGCTCTCTATTTTAATTACCTGCTATATTTATATACCCCACCTTCCCCAAAGAGCTCAAGGCAGTGTAGAGAGTCCCTGCCCATCCACTTTGTCTTCACCACAACCCTGTAATCTAAATTAGACTGAGAGATGGTGGCTGGCCCAAGGTCACCCATTGAGCTTTGTGGCTGAGAAGGGTTTGAACCCTAGTCTCCTAGCTGCTCTCTATTAACTATCTATTGCACTGCCTCTGCAATCTACTATACGGCAGCACCAGTATAGGTTGGTACTGCAGTTTTCTGCACAGCAGAGGTCAGGTGACACAAGGAGGCAGTAGGACTTTATCTAGTCCCATGAAGAGAGGTAAAAAGGTAAAGGGATCCCTGACCATTAGGTCCAGTCATGGCCGACTCTGAGGTTGCGGTGCTCATCTCATTTTATTGGCCGAGGGAGCCGGCGTACAGCATGACTAAGCCGCTTCTGGTGAACCAGAGCAGTGCATGGAAACGCCGTTTACCTTCCCACCGGAGCGGTACCTGTTTATCTACTTGCACTTTGACGTGCTTTCGAACTGCTAGGTTGACAGGAGCAGGGACCGAGCAATGGGAGCTCACCCCGTCGTGGGGATTCAAACCGCCGACCTTTTGATTGGCAAGTCCTAGGTTCGGTGGTTTAACCCACAGCACAATTTAATTAATTAATTAACAAACAACAGCAACAACTCTGGAGCCCAGCTCCTCAAACCTGAGCCATTTGTTACTTAGGTGCAGGCAGAGCTGCTTGCAAACTGGGCTCATCAACCCCCAACAAATACACGTTTTAATTTGTTGATGAGAGATCTATATTAAAAATAGTTCTTAAGAAGTATCTTGAAATATTATGTTTCAAAATGAATTTTTAAAGAGATGAACAGCACACGATTAACTAAAACTTGTATCTGATGAAATATGAAAATGTACAAGAACATGAAAGCAGTGGCATGGATAGGGAATAGGTCTCTCAAATGTATAATCTTTTTGGAAGTAAAAATATATACACTTCCAGTAATGATTCTGGTGTATTTATATATATATATCAAGACATTAAGCTTTGGAGCAATGTGTAATATAATGTTTACAAAGATGTCTGCACACGTGACGTGAAGACTGGCAATATCAGCCCTGCTTCCACGTGGGAATCTCTTGCAGACGACCGCAGTGTCTGGAGACAGGCAGTCAACGTGTGTATCTATAAAGGAGAAATGACGGTTGGGAGGAACAAAGAGAGAAGAAACTCCCTGGTGCATCTGCAGCAGCACAACTGGATGCCTTCGTCTGCCCCAGCTGCAACAAAACCTGTCCCTCCCCTAGTGGTCTCTACAGCCACAGCAGACGCTGCAACCTTACAACACCTTGACCTCACCCGCAAAGATGCACTCCTCCATAGTCTCCCGAGGCACACGGATGCCAACCATACAATATTAAGTAATTGAACTGTTACGACAAATGTTAGAAACTGGATTTCATATTGTGTAAAAATGGTTCTGTGTATTCTCATCATGCCTTCAAGAAAGGCCTGTGGAGCTCAAAATACACTGGATTTCTGTGGATATTTAACCGTAGTGATTCCTTCTGGAACACCACTGATCCTGAGGCCTGTTCTCATTGGGGCTTCAGACTTGTGGGACCTGTGCTGAGAATGCCCGCTCAAGAATGAAAGCGAGGGCTCACAATGTGAAATTGCTCCTCCATAGCACATCAGGGAGGAAGGCTAGGCTCTGGCTCTCTCGCCAACATGAGAGTGGTTTCTGTGCAATAGACTTATGAGCAAACATGGTGTCACATAACGCTCCACCTGTAGTCGCATAACCCAGACACAGCCTTACCAACTCAGTGAGAACTAGGCAAGGCCTCACTTCCCTGCTCCTGCTAGGGTTGGCATGCACCTGGGTTCACTGACCAGGTATAGCTTGGGGAAATGCTGCCCAACCTTCTCCATTATCCTTAGTTTGCAACATGAGGTCAGTCGTCTATTTTTTTGGGGGGGAGGGGGGTTATCTTCCATGTCTGTCTGTGTGTTTGGACTCACAGCTGTCCATGGAGGCGCAGGTCAGTTCTGTGTCCAGGGCAGCTCTCTCTCAGCTCCATCCGGTACACCGGATGGGCAAGGGATAAAGAATAAAATTATTATTATTACTGTCTGTCTCAGACATATGCAAGGGTTGGTGAAAAACCTGCTGCTAGCTCCATACCAGTGGCAGCATTCCATTTTTTGATACCAATTCAGCACTATGCGGGTTACCAGGTGTGCTGGGGAAAAAGACAACTTGGACATGGAAAGATCACATGAGGTCCTGGCCCATCTCCTTCTGGGAATCTGAGGGGTTCAAGAGACCCTAACCCTCCGAGGGCAGCACACTACGAGTCCTTTTTCAATTTACAAAGCAGCCAACATAGAAAGATGCCTAAGTCTCTACATGCGGCAAGTCCATTTTGGAAGGGTCATGTTTTACAAATTACCGGTACATAACATCACTTTTAAAAAAATGCTCTGAATGAAGATGATTTGGGGGGCGGCGTTCGTGGAAAAAAGCTTACTTCTTATTGGTTGTGTACAATCTGTTCCATCAAGTTTCACTATCTAGGGAACAGCTGCTCCTCATTTCAGAGTCTAGGTTTGGAGGACACGGTTTCAGGGCTCAGAAGCAGCATCTCTGAGGACTGCCACAGTTTTAGATGTCTGGTTATTCATATATTTGCATGGATTGCTTCTCCCTTTGCTGGGAGCGCTGTAAACAATTACAATATTTGCAGGCTGTTCATCCATGATTTTTGGTGGAGATAGAACTGTGTGTCCAGTTTTCCTTTTCTCAGCTTTCAGTTTCAGAAACAAAAGATTTTTTTTGGGGGGGGGGGTTAGGGTCAGGGCTGTTTGCCAGAGACAGCAAAGAGCGACAGCAAATATACTTTGAAGGCAACCAAATGAGACTTCCGGAGGCGGCGCGAAACAAGTAATGGCGGTCCTCTTTGCGCTGCGAAGAGGGGCTCCGCAGGAAAGGGTCGTTCGCTGCGGCAAAGCGACGACCCATTAAGTAAAACCACGAGCAGAACGAGCTCGTGGCCGTGGGATCCGGCGGGCACCAAGAGCGACCCCCAAAACGAAGAAGGGACCCCGTAAGGGGCTCCGGAAGCGCGGAGGGGAAGCGGTGCTGTGGATTCATCACTCTTTCTGCGGGAGTGAAGCCGCGCGGCTGTTACTGATGAGCGCCGACCTTTCTTCCTTAATATTGGATTACAAATCAACTACTCGTGAGTAAGATTTACTCGGAATTGGATTACAAATTTATGAATTTGGCTGAAAGCGGGAGACGAGAAAAAGGAAGTCCGTCTCCCGGTGGTGCTTAGTGATCAAAGGCAAAGGAACTGACAAGCTGGAAGCAACAGGAAAAGGCTTTAAATTGGGAAATACATGCGTCTGGTGAAGCTAGCAATTGAAGGGAAAGGCAAGTAACTTTTACTTTTTCTTTGACATAGTGTTTATTTCAAGTGGGGACTATCTTCTTTATTGGACTTTAAAACTTCGAAAACCCCAGCCTCGGACTTGCAGGGGGTAAAAGGCTTCTTTGCGGATACAATTACAAAGTTGAAATGGATATATAGAGGCAGCACTGGTGGATACAATTTAATAACTGTATCTTGCACCTCAAGACAAACTACTGGCAATATTGAAAGGGCTCTGCTAGAGGGGAAAAAGTCTTCTCTAAGGACTATTGCTTACTTATTTAACTGCAGAAACTTTAATGGCGACTGAAACTTTCTTCATTCTTTCTTGAATTGCAACAATACTCCCTCTAGTGGGCTTGGGATTTACAACTCTCTGGGAACCAACTTTGTTTTGACTCTCTGTGGCTTGGTTGTTTACTTTGAAGCCTGTCTTTCCCATGGAACTTTTGACAGTTTGACCTTGAATCTAAAGACAGGTGTGGAATGAGTGGCCCACCAAGAACAAGAGCTTCATCGAAAGCAGGGAAAGGCCAACTGGTACAAACAACTTTGATTTCTCAGGCTCGCAGATCTTCAGTCCCTGCTGTTCTACAGGGAGCTGCATCAACAACAGCAGCTCCATCCAAGGAAGCTGATCAGCCAACAGCTGAGGACATGGCAGCAGGGAGCACCAACACTCTCTTAGAGGAAATGTTACAACAATTTGCAATTTTGAATAAAAAGGTTGATGACCAATCGGCAAAAGTTGATTTAGCCATATCTTCAATTACCAAACTTTCTGAACAGGTGGCTAAGCATTCACAAGATATTGGAAACTTAAAGGACGCCACATCTGAAAATCGGAAGTTGGCCGAGGCTGCGAATGAAAAAGCAGGTGAAGCAATTCAGAAAGTGGAGGAATTGAAAGGAGAGGTAAGGCCGCTACACAAACATATTAGCGACCAGCAAACCCACCTGGCTTTAGCGGAACTGAGAAACAGGGAAAATAATTTAAGATTACGTTCCATCCCAGAGATTGAGAAAGAGGATCTGATTGGTTTTTTGACAGCAGAATTTTCTAAATTCTGGGGTATAAAGGAAGATACGGATTTTAAAATAACAACTGCATTCAGACTGGGAAGAGTTACCAGGAAAGACAGGCCCAGAGATTGTTTGATTATTTTAAGGGCCAAGCAGGAGAGAGACAAGCTACTGGACCTACATTTTAACAAAGCACTCGAGATCCAGGACAGAAGAGCACAAATTTACAAGGATATTCCTAAACAATTATTGGATCTCAGATCTAACTACACTGACCTAGCTGGACTGTTGAGAGGCAACGGAATACCGTACAGGTGGGAGTTTCCACAAGGTATATCATTCAACTACAAAGGAAAGAAGATTAAAATCAAAACGAAAGAGGACAGCCAGAAGTTTCTGCACGACCACGGAGAAGACCTGCAGAAAGGAACAGCAACTCTTTGGCCTCCACCAGAGTCTGGAAAAGAACCAGCACCCTCGGATTTGGACAAAAAAGAAGACGCCCCATAAGAGCAACAACAGATTGATACAGGATGTCTCTGCAGCTGTATAGCTGGAACATTAATGGCGCAAATTCCCCGGAAAAACGCAAAAGGATATTCCATATTTTAAAGAAAGAAAATTTGGACATAATATGTTTACAAGAAACACATGTGACCAGGCTCCACAGGAAGGTGTTAATAAACAAAAGACTAGGCCAAGAATTTATTTCATCAGACAGAGTCAAAAAGAGAGGCGTGGTGATCTATGCAAAGGAGAATTTATCACCAAAATTCTTGTTTAAAGATGAACAAGGAAGAATCCTGGCAATTGAAATACAAACCCAAGGAGAAAAAGTTTTGATTTTAGGAATTTATGCACCGAACGAGGGGAAATCAGAATTCTACAAGAAGCTACATGAGACATTACTGGACTATCTGGACTATTCTAATATCATTATGATGGGAGACATGAATGGGGTCGTCTCTACTCTTATGGACAAGTCACAGAACCAGAATCTGACTAAAGATGGAAGACTACCAAAAACCTTCTTTGAACTAACTGACAATATGGATTTGATTGATTTATGGAGGACGAGAAACCCCCTAGGTAAAGAAGGAACTTTCTTTTCTGAGGCCCACCTGTCATGGACAAGAATCGACCAAATTTGGACAACCAGAGGGCTGGCACCTAAGACTACAAGAGTAGAAATCTGCCCAAAGACTTGCTCCGACCATAACGCTCTGAAAACGGAAATGAGATTTACTACTGCCGATTCCTTCAGATGGAAAATGAATGACAACCTGCTAAGAGATCAAGAGATTGTAAAGAAGGCCCAAAAAGCTTTAAAGGACTACTTTGAAATTAACTTGAACACCTCGGTGGAAAAAAGAATAATCTGGGACGCAAGTAAAGCTGTTATGAGAGGGTTTCTGATACAACAGAATACGATTAAGAAAAAATTCTGGAATGGGAAAAAGGATAAGATACTAGAGAAGATAAGAGAAGGAGAGAAAAAACTAAGATTGAATCCAAAATCAAAAGAGACTTTAAGAGAAATCAAATTCCACCAAGCACAATATACGAAATTGATCAACCAAGAAGTGGAATGGAAAATCAAACAAATGAAACAAAGATCTTTTGAATCTGCGAATAAATGTGGGAAACTGCTAGCCTGGCAGTTGAAAAAGAGACAAAAATTAAATTATGTTACCAATCTAGAAGTTGAAGGGAAAAATATTCAGAAACCGGGAGAAATTAGAAAGTGCTTCCAGAAATATTTTAAAAAACTTTTTACACAAGGGTCCGAGGAAGTAATTGAGATAGAACAATTCTTGAAAGACAATGGCCTACCAGAATTATCCCAAGAGAAGAGATCAATCTTGAATTGTAAAATAACGCAACAGGAAATTGAGGATGCCATTCAGAATATGCAGCTAGGCAAATCTCCAGGCCCTGATGGACTTACCTCCAAGTACTATAAGACGTTAAAAGACTATTTGATACAACCATTAATGGAGGTGTGTAACCAGATTATGGAGGGAGGAAGGGCACCAGATACGTGGAAAGAAGCATTCATCACACTGATACCTAAAGTGGAAACTGAAAAGACTCAACTTAAGAACTACCGTCCCATCTCACTCCTAAACGTGGATTACAAAATATTTGCAGACATTTTGGCAAATAGATTTAAGAAGGTTTTAAATGAAGTAATTCATAAGGACCAAGCAGGCTTTCTCCCAGGTAGACATTTGTTTGATAACACTAGGAATATTATTGATATTCTGGAACTTTTACAAACAAATATTAACACTAAAGCAGTGTTAATTTTTATTGATGCGGAGAAAGCCTTTGACAATATTTCTTGGAAATTTATGAAGAAAAACTTGGAAGGGATGGGAGTGGGAAGGGGGTTTGAGAACGGAATAGAAGCAATCTATTCCGTACAAAAAGCTAAGTTGATAGTGAACAATGTGGTGACAGAGGAACTCCAGATTGAAAAAGGAACACGCCAGGGGTGCCCCCTGTCTCCTTTATTGTTTATTTCAGTCCTGGAAGTTTTGCTGAACATGATAAGGAAGGATCGGCAGGTACAAGGAATACGGGTCGGAGTGAAACAATATAAACTGAAAGCATTTGCAGATGACTTGGTTTTAACATTAGAGGAGCCAGAATCTAGTACAAAAAAAGTACTGGAATTGATACAGAAATTTGGTCGGGTGGCGGGTTTCAAGTTGAACAAACAAAAAACTAAGGTGTTAGGGAAAAATTTGACAGCTACTGAAACAGAAGGGTTTCAGAAGGAAACAGAACTAAACATTGTTAAAAAAGTGAAATACCTGGGGGTTAATCTCTCTTCCAAGAACTTGAATTTATTTAAAGATAATTACGAGAAATGTTGGTTAGAAGTTAAAAAAGATTTAGAAATTTGGTCAAGACTGAAGTTATCCTTGTTAGGCCGAATTGCAGCTATAAAAATGAACGTTTTGCCAAAGATGTTGTTTTTGTTCCAGGCCTTGCAGATTGTGGACAGAGTGGAATGTTTTGGAAAGTGGCAGAAGGATATCTCTAAATTTGTCTGGCAGGGCAAAAAGCCCCGAATAAAGTTTAAAATACTAACTGATGCAAAGGAGAGAGGGGGATTTGCCCTGCCGGACTTAAGGTTATATTACGAAGCTGCAGCCTTCTGCTGGATGAAAGATTGGATTTTGTTGGAAAACACTGATGTCCTGGATCTGGAAGGCTTTAATAACTCGTTAGGTTGGCATGCGTATTTGTGGTATGACAAGGCAAAAACATATGGAATGTTCAAAAACCATATTGTCAGAAAAGCAATATTTATGGTCTGGAAAAAATACAAAGACTTATTAGAGAGCAAAACTCCGAGGTGGGTATCACCAATTGAGGCCAAAGCTCGGAAAAAACCCAACATGGAGGCCTATTGGCCGAAATATTGGGAAATAATAGAAAATATTGGAGGTAAATGGAGGCTGCAGAGCTTTGAAAAATTACAAAGTATGGTGCAAGGTTGGCTACATTATGCCCAAATTAATGAGGTTTTTAAGCTAGATAAAAAAATAGGATTCCAGGTGGAAAAATCGAAACTTGAGACAGAGCTGTTAGAACCAAAGACCAAGTTATTATCGAGAATGTACAACTTGCTGCTTAAATGGAACACTCAGGATGAGACAGTTAAATCAGCTATGATAAAATGGGCTCAGGACATTGGATATAACATCATGTCAGAAGACTGGGAGAGGTTATGGACCACCGGTATGAAGTTTACTGCATGTAATGCTTTGAAAGAAAACATTATGAAAATGGTATACAGGTGGTACATGACCCCGGTCAAGCTGGCTAAGATATACCATTTGTCCGATAACAAGTGTTGGAAGTGTAAGGAAGCTGAGGGGACATTCTTACACCTTTGGTGGACCTGCCCAAGATTGAAGGCCTACTGGGAAATGATCTACAATGAGTTAAAAAAGGTGTTTAAATACACCTTTCCTAAGAAACCAGAGGCCTTCCTTCTGGGCATTGTCGGCCAGAAGGTGTTAAAGAAGGACAGAACTTTTTTTATGTATGCTACAACAGCAGCAAGAATTCTTATTGCTAAGCATTGGAAGACTCAAGATTTGCCCACACTGGAGGACTGGCAGACGCAATTGATGAACTACATGGAATTAGCCGAGATGACTGCAAGGATCCGAGACCTGGGAGAAGAAGCGATGGAGGAGGATTGGAAAAAATTTAAGGACTATTTGCAAAAGTATTATAAATTATATGAATCTTAAGATGTCGCATGATTCGGAATGTCAGCCCCAGCAATATAAGCAGACTATTTATGAAAGTTGAATTATCTATGGAAGAATCAAAGTTTAAATGGGTAAAAAAGAAACATTGTAAGATTTTTAAAATAACTGGAATATAAGAGATTTAAACTTGAATAGTAATTGAAAATACAAAAAACATACGAAACAAGGTTATAACTTGCTGATAACTTTATTGTCAAGAATGCATTATGGGGAGACGTGGGGAAGTTCGATAGAAATTTGAAATAAGTTGATGAAATGGTCTGGTTTTATTGTTCTTGTTTCTTCTTTTTTCTTTTCTTTTTTTATTTGCCTTTTCGTGTTTTTTTTTTTTTTTGTTTATTTCTTGTTATTGTTATATCTGTAATGTGGAAAAAGACGCAATAAAAATTATTATAAAAAAAAAATGAAGGCAACCAAATGAATGCCGTAGCAAAGGATGTACTTTGTAGGGAGAAGGTCTTGGGATTAACCTCAGACAACTAAATAATAATAATAATAAAATAAATTTATTTACTGGTATATCCCGCCCTCCCCAGCCGAAGCCGGGCTCAGAGCGGCTAACAACACTAAAAGTAACACAGTTTACATAAAAATCACAATCAATTAATTGAAATACATTCTAAAATCAATTCATTCTAAAGGCTTCCAGTCTTGGAGATCAGTAGGTAGGAGCGAATCTAGGCTTTATTTCACCTGGGTCAAAGACCCAATATGGACACCCCCCACCCCCTTGCATTTGCGCATGTACACACACACACACAGAGAGAGAGAGAGAGAGAGGGGGGGGTGGGAGCCTCAATGGTGCCCCTCTGAAGCCTTCACCTGGGCAAATACCTAGCTATCTCCCCCATAGCAACAGCACTGACAAAGGTATATCTCTGTTGGGTCCAAAAGAAGCAGAACCTCCTCTTTCTCAGTAGGCAATGGCACAACAGGAGCAGGGCTTAAGGAGGGGGGGTGGGGGACCTGTGGTCTTCCTGTTGTTGTTGGACAGTGACTCCTGGTCACTGGTCAGCGATGACAGGAGCTGGAGTCTATGGACATCAGGAGCAGCACAGGCTCCCTTCCCTGGAAAGGAGAACTCTGTCCTGGAAGTGCCCTGCCAAAAGAGGACGGTATGGCTAGCAATCAGAGACCTGATTAATAGCTGCCAAACTACTGCGGCAGAAAAAGGAAGAAGATTAGCTTCCGGGGAAACTAATAAATCTAATTATATTTCTGCCCGCTTAAAGTGTCTATTTATATAAGCTTCCACAGGAGGCAAGAAAGGGAGGGCAGCGAATGTGGGTGAAGTGGACGCCCTCTCAATCCACGGAGAAACAGGAGGCCAGCCAAAACAATCAGTAAAATTTATACAGCTCACAGATTTTAGCTTGGTGCAAAATTTTGAATCTTTTTTCTCTCTCCTTAAGCATCAATTACACACAGTTCTGGGCATATGATGAGAGTGAAAAAGCACTTGAACTTTTTAAAATCGCAAAGGTTAACACTTGCCACTCCTTCGCTCCATCTGGGTGCAGTCTGGAGCTGGTGAGACATAGTGACTAGTTCGCATCTAAAATCTGAAGGCTCAAGATATATGCTCATGGTGACCTGGTCGCGTCACTCATGGGCCACAAGCACAGCTTTGCCATTAGAAAGGTTTTCATTGATGTGCAAAACTGCAGTTCATGCCGATGACTCCCACAAGCTACCGTATTTTTCGCTCTATAAGACGCGCTAGACCACAAGATGCACCTAGTTTTTGGAGGAGGAAAACAAGAAAAAAAATATTCTGAATCTCAGAAGCCAGAACAGCAAGAGGGATCGCTGCGCAGCGAAAGCAGCGATCCCTCTTGCTGTTCTGGCTTCTGGGATAGCTGTGCAGCCTGCATTCACTCCATAAGACGCACACACATTTCCCCTTACTTTTTAGGAGGGAAAAGGTGAGTCTTATAGAGCAAAAAATACGGTATTTCTCTACGAGTCCAGTTTGAACGTGAGCAGGCCCTAAAACACTGGAGTCTTGATGACCCAACTCTATTCCAGTGCCTTACATAAAAACTGTCATAGTTCTGTTTACAGGGTAGAGGAAATGGCAGAGCACATTTGCATGCAAAAGGTCCCAGGTTAAATCCCTAGCATCTCTAGGTAAAGCTAGAACAGACTCCTTTCTGAAACAATGGAGAGCTGCTACCTGTCAATATAGAGGATATCAAGCTAAATGCACCAGTGGTCTGACTGGTGACATAAGAGGCGGCTGCTGGATCAGGCCAAAGGCCAATCTAGTGCAGCATCTTCTTCTCCCAGTGGCCAATCAGATGTGCTTGTGGGAAGCCCTTCAGCAGGACCCAAACACAAGAGAACTCTCCTCTCCTGCAATGGTATTCAGAAGCTGGTATTCAAAAGCGTTGCTGCCTCCAACTATAGAGGCAGTATTCTTAGCACAGTATTTCCTAGCAGCTGCCTGCACATTTAAAATTGAATAGACCTCTCGCACTCACCTCCATAGCTAGAGAGCTGCATGGCATGTTATGAACAATGAAATATGACTCCTCAGTGCATCAATTCTGTAGCCATCTTAGCTGTAAATATGCCATGGGAAAATACCCAGCATCAAAGAATTCATATTCCAAAGATTGCTGCCCTTTGGGTGGAAATGTACAGTGGTACCTTGGATCTCGAACTTAATCCGTTCCGGAAGTCCGTTCGACTTTGGAGACACTGTCAATGTTAATGAGGCTTCTAGAATGTAATTTCCTTTCCCTGACTCAGGCTCAGTATTTAATAAGTTCTTTATTACTTCAGATGTCAAATGATTAGAGATAGCACATCAGCCCCAAACAAGGCTGTCATGTCACACCACATGCAATAACCATTTCCTTCAATTAACAGGTAGGATCTTCCAAAAAATGATCAAATAATGGTTGCATGTTTGAGCAAATTTCTGTGGAACCAAGCTGCATTTACTCTTTGTCAGTTGCGCTTTCTAAAGCTCTTTAGATAAATATTTGGACATAAAAATGTGGGTCCTCACCAACAACATTTAAATGCCCAAGCTAAATCAGTGTATTAGAATGCATCTGCTGTGTTTTTAAAAATTGATTAACTTGGTGTTGCTAAATGCTGCTATGATAAACAGAGTTGCTAGGGAGCAAGTGCCATTAGGTGTAGTGGGACTTACTACTGAAGAAATCTGCAAAGAATCATTTTCCCTAGACTTGTGGAATGGACACACATTCCAACATTCACCACTGCTGGAACAGAGGCAGATTTAGGGCTGTGCACACAGGGTGCTGAGGGGTGCTAGCTCAAAGCCCGGTAAGCAAGACGCTGAGCTTTGGCAAGGAGGCATGAGGCTCTGGCAAAATCCTAGTGTCCTCCCACCTCCTTCCCAAAGCCTAGTTAGCACTTATCCAGGTTTTTTTTTGGGGGGGGCAGAGCCCTCGTGCTTCCTTGCCAAAGCCAGGCATCCCCTTACTCACCTTTAGGAACTAGTGCAAGGGCTGGCATGGGGAGTTGTGCCAAATTTTGACCTCACAAAGAGCACCAAAGTCCACTACTGGCTTGAAACACGGTCACTCTCAACACAAGTCATCAACATTACTGGGGGCTTCTTTGTAGCAGCCACTTGCCTATGGAATCCCCTCCTGAAAGAAGTTAGTCTAGATCAGGCTTCCTCAACCTCAGCCCTCCAGATGTTTTGAGACTATAATTCCCATCATCCCTGACCACTGGTCCTGCTAGCTAGGGATCATGGGAGTTGTAGGCCAAAAACATCTGGAGGGCCGAGGTTGAGGAAGCCTGGTCTAGATCCATCCTTGATGGCTTTTTAGTCGAGAAGTAAAAAAGATATTGTTGTTTTGCCTGACTTTTAATTGTGTTTGATTAGAATACTAAAGTTTTGATTTCTCAGATTTCTTTGTGCTCTATCTCTGGTTTAAATCTTGTTCATAATGGTTTAAATTGTTCAAAGCCTGTCAGGTCTGTTCTGCTTCATGCTTTGAAGAGGAACATGGGAAACCTTCCTAATCCAGAAGGCTTGAGGAGGGAGCAGCAATTGGTTTTTTATTATCTTGCTGTTGTAGCTGATCATCTATAATACCTTTATTGGTTTTTAAGCTGCTCTTGAGTATTCCTCATGTTTTATTTAGGTACATATTTAATTGCTGGTGCTGGGTTTTCTGAATCATTAGAATCGTCACCGCAAGCCACCTTGATGGCTTGAACGAACTATGCAGCAAGAAATCTATTGCATATTAAATAGAAGACAGGTCAATAATATACTGGGTGGAGGGTGGAGGGAATCACATCAATTGCACTGTAAATATGTACAACAGATTCATGACTGAATAAGTTAGGGAAGGGAAAGGTGACCAAAGTGAAAGGAAATAAAGGCAGACAAAAGACTACACATTGTGGTAGCAAAGTAAGTAGTGATGACTTTCCTTACTCAAATATTGACAGGATGCATGAGGTGTCAGTTGTTGACTTATGAGAGGATCAGTTATACATTCACTAAACATCTGATAATAACTACCATAAAACAACACATGCGTGAATACTTCCCGTCTGCCTCAGTGAGACTACAGGGGGAACCATCTATCTTTAAAAATGAAAACCTGCCACCTCAAAGCTTCAAAGGTAACACATTAAAATGGGACAACAAAACAGCTTTCCTGTACTGAAGTGTTGGGGAAAATAAATAAACAAAGCATATAATTATTAAAGGCAATCCCTGTCACCACAGAGAGGCATACAGATCACAGGCTGATGCATGTAGCTCTTGCAGATCCACGGGTTGTATACAATATTAGCCCTACTCAGAGTAGACCCTTTAATTAATGAGGTTCATCCATTTTAATGGGCCTACTCTGAGTAATGGCGACTGGTCCCATCACCTCCTGGAAATAGAAGGGGACGAAATGGAGGCAGTGAGAGATTTTACTTTCTTGGGCTACATGATCACTGCAGATGGTGACAGCAGCCACAAAATTAAAAGACGCCTGCTTCTTGGGAGAAAAGCAATGACAAACCTAGACAGCATCTTAAAAAGCAGAGACATCACCTTGCCAACAAAGGTCTGTATAGTTAAAGCTATAGTTTTCCCAGTAGTGATGTATGGACCACTGTGAGAACTGGACCATAAAGAAGGCTGATCGCCGAAGAATTGATGCTTTTGAATTATGGTGCTGGAGGAGACTCTTGAGAGTCCCATGGACTGCAAGAAGATCAAACCTATCCATTCTTAAGGAAATCAGCCCTGAGTGCTCACTAGAAGGACAGATCCTGAAGCTGAGGCTCCAATACTTTGGCCACCTCATGAGAAGAGAAGACTCCCTGGAAAAGACCCTGATGTTGGGAAAGATGGAGGGCACAAGGAGAAGGGGACGACAGAGGATGAGATGGTTGGACAGTGTTCTTGAAGCTACTGACAAGAGTTTGACCAAACTGTGGGAGGCAGTGGAAGACAGGAGTGCCTGGTGTGCTCTGGTCCATGGGGTCACGAAGAGTCGACCACGACTAAACAACAACAACAACAACAACACTGAGTAAATGTAGTTGAGTACAACCCAGTATATTTCATTCTCTATTTAACTATAAATTTAGCTTGCTCTAATAAATCCAATGAGAGGTGCCAGCATCCAAATTCATCATACTGCAAAATCACAACATTTAGTCAAATATTTGCCAAGAAATGTGACTCCTCACCAGGACCACTGGGATGCTATTAAAATAATAATAATAATATTGAGGGTATCTGCCACCACCCCAGAGCACTCTAAATTACCAGTCACAACTGCAACCAGAGGTGTCATGCTTTTTGCATCATCAGCCTCAGTCAGAATGGCCAGTTGACCAGGCATGATGGGAGTTCCAGTCCAGCGACTTCTAGAGGGCCCCCAGCTTCCCCATGCCTGGTTTAGCGCATATTCATGCTAGTATTCATTCCCTGACTATTGTAAAGCGTACAATTACTCATTTGCTGCATAAGATCTAGTTAGTGTCCGTCCCCCCTCAAAGTTTCTCTTTGTTTGCAGTGATAATGCATTTTCTAAGCATTCAACACATCACATTTTGTAGCTAGGAAAAATTGTCTGATTGCTCAGCCATGGCTTTTGCCGTTTTGTGAGTGAGAGAGACACCCACGGAATGCTTGCCTGTGTGACACAAAGGGTGATGAGCAACATCGCCCTCTTCCTCTCCCAGCCAATGCCATAGTTACTTTTTAACCATACCTACGCTGGATATTCACCAGTTTTGATTTCAAAACTAGCCATTTACCGGTAGGTGGGAAGCGATCCACCTAACACAACCAGGAATCACATAGCAAATGGAATGACATCCATGCTTCATGAACAACCAGGTTTGGCTAAGCGGTGCCCTGGTTGTAGACAATTTAGCAACACCTTGATTACATTTTCACAAAGAACAATAAAAAAGTCCAAAAAAAAAATGAGGGAGGTACTGCTTAGGACAGTATTTCTGAGCAACACAAATGTTGGGGGCCGGGGGGAGGGGAGAGAGAAGAGAGATGCTACCTGCATTATTCATTTTTTAAAGAAGGAGCATAAAGACAGTTCTTCTTCAGCTACTGAAGGTAATGGGGCCCTTTATACGTCCAGCTGTCCTTGGCAACAACAAATTGTCACCTTTTTTTGTGCTGAAGATATACTATATAGTAATTTATGGACCTAGGTAAAGGTAAAGGACCCCTGACAGTAAAGTCCAGTCGCAAACGACTCTGGGGTTGCGGCACTCATCTCACTTTACTAGTAGAGGGAACCGGCGTTTGTCCGCAGACAGTTTTTCCGGGTCATGTGGCCAGCACGACTAAGCCGCTTCTGGTGAAACCAGAGCAGCGCACGGAAACACCGTTTACCTTCCTGCCGGAGTGGTACCTATTTATCTACTTGCACTTTGACGTGCTTTCAAACTGCTAGGTCGGCAGGAGATTAACATTATATGGCCTTTTAAATGTGACCTGGCTGGGACTGCTAGGTCGGCAGGAGCTGGGACAGAGCAACAGGAGCTCACTTCGTCGCAGGGATGCGAACCGCCGACCTTCCGATCGGCAAGCCCAAGGCTCAGTGGTATAGACCACAGCGCCACTCGTGTCCCATTTATGGACCTAATAGGTATCTAAAGCCATTTACTGTATGTAGGTTTTATTTTATTTCTTTTTTATCTTATATTTTGGAAATGTACATGCAGTTTTCTTTTCCTTTAAATTTTTTTGGGGCCCCCAAGAGAGTGGAGCCCTAAGCTATAGCTTGTTTAGATTATACGTAAATCCGGCACTGGGAACACCAACAAGTTAGCAATCTTGCCCTCCTAACATTTCTTATCTCTTTCTCTTCCGTTCTAAGGGCACAAACCACCACTTACCAATGCTGGAGCATACATATGGCTGGATTCTTACGATTTTAGAATAACAGCAACCAGCAATATGGCTATACTACGTAACTCCCACTCACCTGCCACTTGTAGGCTGCATTTCATTACAGCCATGCACAGACCCTTCGAACCCAATCCAATGTGTGGCCTTGATTTGCAAAGCCAGGTCAGATCTGGTCTGGTCCAGACTGATCTGGACCCATTCTGACCTGTCCCAGATTGTGAACCGGACACAACACTTTGAAAATTCCATTAGTTTTTATTGCAATACCAAAATGCCCATAATTTTGTTATTTTACCTAAGGGCATGGAATTTAGATGCATAGTAGCCCCTAAGGAGGGGACTGACCCTGCCAAATTTCAGATGGATAGCTCAAGATGGTTTTGTGCTTGCCACAATTAAAATGTGTTTCTCTCCCCCCCCCCAAGGACTGGAAAAAAGAAAGAAAAAGACTGAGTTTGAAATGAGAAGACTATAGTTCATAAAGTCTGGGCATGTATTCACTAATAGTCTGCATAAAAGAGAGCGAGAGAATGCACACGCACACAAGTCTCTAGGTTTGAGGGTAAGTCAATTATTTAATCATAATTGCGGCAGCCCTTGAGTGCTGTTTTTCTATTGTGTTTGGGAATTTAATATATAATATGCCAGTGTGCTGTATGGTCAAGGTCTGGATGACTGCCACATTGCAACATCTGCTATAAAAGCCATTCATAGCTGCAGTTCAGATGAGTCAGTATTCAAAAGACTTTGCATCTTGGAGAGGTGAGCCAGCACTGAACAGTTGCAGAGAACAACCTGTCCTATTCTCCACCACACAACACAGCAGGCGTCTCACGAAATCCAGAACAAGGATCAGGGTCACAAAAACTCCATATTTTGGTGTAGTTAGAGGCAACAGCTTCGCCCCCCCATCCTTCCCCACCTATCATACCTGATGTTAACTAGGAACATCAAGCTATTCCAAAATATCGTCTTCTGAGAAATTGTAATTTAAATTCCTGCTCACCCCACCCCACTGATATATCTCAGGATGTAACACTCATTTACAAGTCTGTTTCTTAGGCAGGGCATGGACCGGGAGGATTTTTTGACAAGCAAAAGCAAAATGGCCTGACGTTACAATACAGCTGCAAATGTGTTATCACTGTCGTTATAATAAGCAAGGCTCAAAAAACTCCATCAATATTACAATGTCATATTATTCCTCCATTATGATTTTTGCATTCAGCCAGCAATCAATGAATCCACAGATATGCAGGAGAAACTATAACTTCTGATTTTGGCTTGCTATGTTTCGGCAAATATAATTGCAAAAGAATAAATGCTGGACTTACGGGTGCTAAAAGAAACCACCCTTGGTGTTGATGTGAAGAAAGCATTTACATATGCCAGAGTACTATTGGATAAACTTTTAAACCTTACTGAGGTTTTATTCTAATCAAGCAGAATATAAAATTTGTGAAACAAAACAAAACAAAGCAATAAGCCTGTAAGTGTTCCAGCAGCTGCGGTTCCTGCGATGATGGACACACAGGTAGGTCTTATCACACCATTGAAAAGTGATTCCTCAAATCTAATGTGATATGCTAAGTTTAATGTTGGTGTTATTACTTAGCATTATTGAAACAAAGTAATATGAAATTACGACTTAAGGCTTTGACTCCTGAATATTTGACAGTTATGCTTTGTAGTTTTGAGGCTCAGGAACATTGGCTTGATATAGAATGTTGATGTGAGATCTCTGAGAACTGGAGGTGATCAAGAGAAGTAATAGTCCCACTCTATTCTGCCTTGGTCAGACCATGCTTGGAATGGTGTGCCCTGTTCTGGGCACCACAATTTAAGGATATTGACAAGCTGGAACATATGTAGAGGAGGGCGACCAAGATGATTGAGGGTCTGGAAACTAAGCCTTATGAGGAACATTTGAAGGAGCTGGGCATGTTCAGCCTGGAAAAGGGGAGACTGAGAGGAGTTATGCTAGCTATCTTCAAATATCTAAAGGGCTTTATACAAGCAGGGCTCAAATACGAAAGTTTGGTTGTGTCTAGACCAGTGTTTCCCAACCTTTTTTGGGCAACGGCACACCTGTTTAATGAAAAAAATCTCGCGGCACACCACCATTACAGCCCCGTGACGTCAGCGCGCAGCGTCACGCCAGGAGGGACGCACGAAAGTGAAAGTTTTTAATTTTTTTCCCTCCCCCTTGCCGGGAACCTCCAAGCTTTGGGGGTGGGGGGGAGGAGGCAGCAGAGCGAGGGACTGAGGGACGGCGGCAGCTGAGGCGGCGGCGGCTGTTGTGGTGGTGGCGGCGATAGCGGGCGGAGGAGGGGGCGGCGGCGGGAGTTGCTGCTGCTGTTGTTGCTGCTGCTGCCCGGACATGCCGGCCTCCTCCTCCTCCGCTGTCTCGCGCTCCTCCCTTTTGCACGCGCTGCCCCGCCGCTCGGCACCACCACCGCGGAGCCGCCCCCGGCTCGCCGCGGATCCTCGCCGCCGCCGCCTCTCACCGCCCGACTCGCCCGCCTCCCTCCCACGGCACACCAGCCGACGTCTCACGGCACACTAGTGTGCCGCGGAACACCGGTTGGGAAACACTGGTCTAGACTAACCTTGTGAAGAATATAGAGAACATAAAGATGTGATTGATTATGAAAGAATCCAAGGAAGGGAAATGATTGAAGAACAGATGTAAAAGCGAGCAAGACAACTAAGAGACGTGTGGTGAATGCGGTGGAAGTCTTTTATAATATTTCAACTAAGATTTATATATTGCAGTATTTGAAGCAAGAATTTGGTAATATTCCAGGTTATGAAAAGTATTTTTTTCTTTTGTCTTTTATTTTTCCTTTTTTATTAGTTTTCATTTTGGAAAATATGTATATAAGTGTGTTTACAGTGTTATGTACAGTATTCTTTGTTTTTCTTTAATTTCTATTTCTTGAAAAATTTAAAAAAAAAAATTAGGAAAAAACCCAAAAACAAATATCTAAGGGGCTGTCACATGAAAGAGAGAGCAAGCTTGTTTTCTCCTGCCCTGGAGGGTAGGACTGTACTAACGGCTTCAAGTTACAAGAAAGGATATTTCAACTTAACATCAGGAAGAACTTTCTGGCGATAAGAGCTGTTTGACAGTATAGCAGTCTCCCTCAGGAGGTGGTGGGCTCTCCCTTTTGTTGAGGTTTTTAAGCAGAGGTTGGATGGCCATCTGTTATGGATGCTTTAGTTGAGATTCCTGCCTTGCAGGGGGTTGGACTAGATGGCCTTTGGAACCCCTTCCAACTCTAAAATTCTATGATTCTAAGTAACATCTTTCCTTACAAAGGGTAACGTACTTGTTTAGGAGGGAGCCTCCCACTCTCCACTTAAATCCTGATGCAAAGGGTAGTTCAAAAGGTGATGTATTCAATTTTCAATTTCTCTTCCCTTTCAGAGCTTGTTACGAATATATAGGGTGACTGCCCTAGCTGGACTTACTACACAAGTGAGGTCAGGTTTTAAGCAACAGTCCTGCTGTAAGACGAGAAAGAAAGCAGCATGCAGAGGTTAATCGCAAAGCTGAAGAGCAACTTGCTAGGAAGATTAGGAGAAACTGATCCTCCTGTAAAACAGTTTCAAAGAACACCAAATTTGTAATTAACAAAAAGAAAATACACGGAACACCACTTCTTATGAAACCTGCAGAGCAAATACTATTATATTTGTGAATAAATTAGTCTGATGCATCTTATCAATGTTCACAAGAACAATGGTGAATATAAATAGATCCCATTTTTCTCTTTTACCCCATTATTAAGTAATACAACAATTGCCTTGGTTGATTAATGTAATTGCTTAAAAACGTACCTATGTAAACAAAGTGCAAAGTGTCGTTTCCTAGACACAGTGAATGCATGGAAATTAATGCCTTATACATAGAGGCTTCCTAGCTCCATGCCAGCACAATCTGGCGACATCATACAAGCAAGCATTCTTTCATTGTCAGAAGTCAGTTTACTTTGCCATGAATCACAAAAGCAGCTTCAGCCTAACAGATTTCAAGGCATCTGGCAGCACTGGCCAAACTACTGTTGTCTGTAGCTACCAAATACTCATATCCTTCGTTGCTTGTCTGATAAAAACAGGCAATCTCGTTGCAAATGACAGGAATGAATAGCTCTTCATTGCGAGATACGGACATTCACGGCACCAATGGGCTGCCTCTCTGCAGTCTTCTGCTCAAGCTCAGTAATGTCTCTGCTCCAACTGGCAGTGGCCTTCTGGGGTCTCGGTCAAACGTGTTTCCCATCATGTTACCAGACGTGGGCATAGCCAAGGAGGGATGGGGGGCAGCTATCCCCCTCCAATCAATACAAATCCATACAAATCTGAGGTTCTCCATCCCCTAACAAAAGCCTGCCCCCCACCCCAAACAAAAATCATGGCTATACCCATTTTACCAGATACTTCTAACTGGAATTGCCAGGGATCTGGAATTCCAGAGCCAGGGAACTGGAATTCTCCAGGCACATGTGTTCTACCTATTATTTATGCCCTCTTCCTGCTTTTGAAGGAGCTCCCATTTCATTAGCTAGCTGGTATCTGCTTGCTTTTCAAAGGATACTGACCCAGGATGGCTAAGCTGAATCAGCCAATAAAATAATTAGGTAACAAAGACTCAGAGTGTATTTTATATCTGGCTACAGTCCAGCCTACCTATGCAAACCTAGCTCTCAAGGTGTGCTACTTTCCAAACTTCAAAACGCAGCATACAGGTTGTCCAAGCTGGAACAAAAAAAAAAGGGGAAAAAAGTCAACACCGGGTGTCAGTGAAGCACATCTGTTTGAGCTGTGCTAATGTGATGGCTAAGAGCACTAGAGGAAAAAAGCCTGTGGTTCAAATCATACCACAGCCACAACCTCACTTGGGGATTTTAGGAAAGCCCCAGTTCTCGGCTTAGCCTCAGTGCACATCCAATTTGCAAGTGGAGGATAATAGTGTCTTACCTTAAAGGGTTGTTTTAAAGGTTACTGATATGGCTATTATGTGAAATTCTTTTAAAATATTTTATTCACATTTTCCATAGAATACAAAACAAGATAAGGTAACCTTGCAAACAGCAGTAGCAGCAACAACAACAACAAAAGGGTCAGATCTCAGTTCTATTATGTTAAGTACTTGAACTTCATTATATAAATGTTATTGTTACAGATTCTGGATGTTTTCCAGGAGAGACTGCAATACCTGAGATAGCCATTTGTGTTGGTGCTTGAAATAGTTATCACCCCACTTTTTTGGACACGGATGCATGAGGCATATTTGTAGGAGCCAATAAATACCTACACGGTTTGCCCTCAAGGAACCAAGAAATGCAAAGATATTCACAGCGGTTGGCAGATAGGCCAAGGGAACTGTTCTTGAACTGCTTGGTGGATTTCAGTGGTTGACAAGGCTACCGCTAAGCTGCACATTAACTCCACAGAGATGCTTTGACCTGATAAAGGTGCTGCTTTGCACTTTCATTATTCACTGCTAGTTCATTGCCAACAGTGAGTGCTCCGTATTATCTTCCAGTGTTCTGGAAGATCAAAATTAATTAAGCTTCACAGCCTGTTTCTGTGTAAGTGTTTGCGCTGGGGGAAGGGGAGAGACAAGAAGAGGTGTCGGTTCCTACATGGTAAAGCCCAAGTGTTACACGGCAGGAAGTGTCTTTCATCCCCTAGGATCTCCTAGCACTTTACAAAACACAAAACTAATTAGCTATTGTTTGCTCAGCAGATACATGGTGCAAATGTATGTGCCTGAAAGCTAAGTATACATTCATTAGCCTTCAAACACTGCAGAGCAAGAAAGCAAGAAGGAGCTGGAGCAAGTGAGAAGGACGCCTACCAGAGTCTACACTGGTATATGACAACAATAACAGAGAAAGAGAGAGAACACACGACAAAGTTGTTCAACTACGGCCTCTAAGATGTCCAGTAATAATAATGATTAAGGGTTGTATCCAACATAGCTCCAAGTTAGTCACTTAGCAGTATACGTGTTCCTCTGGCAAGATGTTTTGCACCAACAGAACATTGCTGCACAAGTGAATGCGTAAGCAGGTTGCTGGTAACTTTGCTACACAACTGCAGACCTCCAAGTGTCCCTATTCTCTAGGGACAGTCCTGGATTTACAGAAGCTGTCCCAGTTTCTGATCCCGGAATGTTCTGCTTTTCCTCAGAACGTCCCTATTTTCATCAGAGAAATGTTGGAGGGTTTGGAGTTATTTGATCCCTGGACCAAAGAGATAGGTAACTCTACAACCTTTAGAAGACATCTGAAGACAGCCCTGTACAGGGAAGTGTTTTTTTATAATGTTTACTGCTTTATTATGTTCTTATATATGCTGGAAGGGACGGGGGTGGCACTGTGGGTTAAACCACAGAACAGTTCAGAAGGTCAGCGGTTCGAATCCTGTGACGGGGTGAGCTCCCATTGCTCAGTCCCTGCTCCTGCCAACCTAGCAGTTCAAAAGCACGTCAAAGTGCAAGTAGATAAATAGGTACCACTCCGGCGGGAAGGTAAACGGCATTTCCGTGCGCTGCTCTGGTTCGCCAGAAGCAGCTCAGTCATACTGGCCATATGACCTGGAAGCTGTATGCCGGCTCCCTCGGACGATAAAGTGAGATGAGTGCCGCAACCGCAGAGTCGGCCACGACTGGAACTAATGGTCAGGGGTCCCTTTACCTTTACCTATATATGCTGGAAGCCACCCAGAGTGGCTGGGGCAACCCAGTCAAGATAGGTGGGGTATAAATAATAAAATTATTATTCTTATGGAATAGGGCATCCCCATTTTCATTGGAGAAATGTTGGAGGGTATGCAACCGATGGCACAATTTGTTGTGCAACAAGTTTCTGCAAGCACAACTGCATAACCAGGGGGGAGGAAGGGGAGATGCACTGTGCTTCAAAGAAAAGTTATCAAACCAACTCTGACCTTTAAAACTGTGACTTCTGCATGCAGTGGCGTAGCGTGGGCGTGCAGGGGGGGCCGGCCGCACCGGGCGCAACATCTGGGGGTTAGGGTTAGGGGGCGCAAATCCACGGGTTAGGGGGCGCAAATTACTTGCCTTGCCCCGGGTGCTGACAACCCACGCTACGCCACTGTCTGCATGGGTTTCATGGGACTCCATCTCCCCAGGCACTCCACACAGTCCTGCTAGAATGCTCCTTTAGGGTATTCCTGTAGTAGCTGCAGATACTAAGACTGCTTTCCTGATAAAAGTCATGATGTCTCCTTTTAAACTGGGCAACCGTCCTTCAGTGCTCTTGTGTCCCTGGAACTCACCCTTGAAAAGTGACTGTGGGTTGCTGTGTTGTTGGGTTCCCCCCTCCGATTGTTTTGGTGGCAGTTATTTTAAATTATGTATTATGCTTACTTTTATTTTAAAAAAGTTTTTTTTTTTGTTTTTAAATACCCAGATAGAACTTTCAGAGATGCAGTGGATTAAAAGTCTATTTCTCTACAAATTCAGTTTTAAATGTGGTGTATTTTATGAAGTCCCATGTAACCACCAGAATGGTTACAGTACTCAAATTGTAAGGAATGAAATAAAACTAAACACTTTGTGAGCATTATCTTCTGGAAATCTGCACAACAACCTTCTAACGAAAACAATTAAAATAAATCCCTTACTGCAGGCTGGATCTATAAAATAGCATCTTGCCTAAGGCCACCTAGAGAGCCCATGGAAGAAGACATGAGCCCATCCTAGGAAATTCCTGACTCATAACCATTAATAAAGTAAAGTGTCAGTGCTGGCTGAAACATTTCAGCATGCAAGGCAGAAAATCCAAATTGTACCCACAGCAAGTAACAAGTGGCCTGATCCACTGGCATGAGTTCCTCTGTGCAAGTGTAATTTCCAAAGGTTAAAGCACAAGAGAACTTCCTGGCAGACCATGCTCCCAGGTCAGATATGGACACCCCCCCCCCCATTCTGCTGCACCCTGAAGGGTACCCAGACAAATTAGAGGCCCCTGGCAGCAGCCGCAACCTTGTCTCACAGTAGGACAGCTTCTACAAAAGATGCAGGGAAGAGAGAAGCAGAGGACAATGAACAAGAACGCAGAGCTCTTGCTCAACACGGAAGGACTAAGAAACTCTCCTCTCTCAGCCTGGGTTTGATCCTTGCTATATTTAGATTTTACTCTGGAGGCTCAAAAGCTGCATCTAAAGTCAGTGGGAGGCAAGGCTGGCAAAGCCTTACAAATGCTTCCTCTTTAATCTCCCAATGAATTGCCTGCACAATGACAGAAAGACTTGGGGCAAAGGATCGGTGGCAATTCTTGGAACCAGTAAAGCATTACCCACTGTCTTGCTCATTTTAATTCTAAGAAGGCTGTGTCCTATTTTACAAATGGTACAAAAAGCTTTCCCTTCTCTGTGGGGAAAGCTGCTTGTTGTGAGCAGAGCTAGAGTTTAATTTGGGGCAGACATATGCCACCATTAGGCTGATGTAGTTGTCGCACTTCTGTCAATCCCTTCACCTTTGCAAACTTTGTTTCCAACAAGCTGCTCAGCAATCAAGCACCATGTGTCACGCTGAATTCTTAAATGAGTGGTCCCTTGACGAAGTGGGCCTATATTAAACAGCTGAGGTCTTCAAGACAGCCTCACCCGTTCAGAGAAATCTGTTTTTCTTTGCATAGAAATCATACTTATTTGTTGTGGTAGTTGACACAAGAGAGAAGATCACGCATGCCATATACATTTAACTATATTAAAAGTTAAAATAAATATTTACCCTTGATTAAACCCTTGATTAAACCACTCAGATATAAACGCTAATCGTCAAATGGCACCTTAATCCTGGAATGTCTAAGTGACATCCCCCCCCCAGTTAGATTTATTATTTTTCATTTCATTTCTATATTGCTTTATATTTTAAAGAAAAAACTCAAAGTGGTTTATAACACATTAAAACATAAAATAAAGCAATACAGAATAAAACAATTTCAAGCTTCAAGGAAAATATTTCAGATCCTTCTCTATGTGACATTTTGCTTTCCCCTTGTTTATTTATTTACCTACTTATTTTTTATAGCTGTTGCATTGCAGGAGAACCCTAGGAAAGTAGTGTGGTGTAGTGGTTAGAGTGTCGGGCTGGGACCTCGGAGATCAAGATTTAAATCTCTACTTAGTCATGAAACTCACTGGGTGACCTTGGGCCAGTCACAGGCTCTTAATCTCCCTCACATGGTGATTGCAGGGATTAACTGAGGAGGGGAGTGAACCATTTACTCCTTGGAGGAAAAGGTGGGATAAAAATGCAGTAAACAAGCGCTTCAGTTTACCTTCTTAGGAAAGCTGGAGGGGGCAACCAGATGGAGATGTCAGTGGCCAACCTGGCATCCAAAGATCTCCATGTGGTCACAATTGGACCCAGGCCAGTCACAAATTGCACCTGGGGAATTTCTAACACTGCACCACCCACAACAGTGAGAAAAAGTTAGCAGTTTGTAAGTCCTTTCTACATTCAGGGCAGGTTTCCAATGTTTACTCATTATCACTGTCCAGATACTAATTCCACCAACATGGGCAAGTGTCTTTATCAATCCAAAGACTTCTTAAACATTTCAACAGATAAAACACACAATTGTAAGTGCATCACCTACATTATAATTTTAAAATTATTGATGGAACAAATGATTTATTATCTTCTACGCAGCTTATACAAAACCAAAGGCCTTGGGCCCTAGGCTGAGATTGGAAAGTATAACTGCGAAACAAAACAATAGCTATTGGTGAAAGGGCAGCAATAAGAGCTGAGCTTTCAGCTTAATAAGACCCAGCATTTGAATTAACAACATCATTTGTCAACAAGAAACCTGAACAGTAGAGGCTTTCTCACCATAGAAAAGACAGAGGAGGTTCAGATGAACCTCCCCTGATCCCACATATTATAGCTTAAAATAATAAATGAGAAGCAACATTCAGGTCTGCACAATTGTTCTGCAAAAGGCAGAGTAGAGAAGGAGATCCCTGGTGTTGCTTTAAGCACTATCATAATGGAGAGAATGATTACTGTAATTGTAACTCATGCAGAGAAGCCTACACTTCAGCTAATGAGGCACCAATGGATTTGCAATGCAAGCCACCCAAAGTCTGCCCAGAGCTATGCAACAGCCTGGACGGAGCATCACTCACACATGCAGAGCAGTGTTAGAAACTCAGATATATTAGCTGGGCATCAAATGGCCCCTTAAACCAGGGTCACAGTCACCAAAACAAAATGTCTAGTTGCCGTTTGGGGGTTGGACGGCTCAAAACATGACTTTTTGGTTCCTGAAATTCATTTTGATTGTGCAGATAAAATACCATGGACAGAATTCTAAAGATCCAAGGATTCCCAGGCATGCACCTCCAGTTGGTAGAGACATCAGTCACTATCCTGGCACCTGGGCTTCTTCACTTGGTTGCAAGTGGCCAAAAGCCAGGTGCAAAATGTGCCTAGTGAGTTTTGAATGCTGATGCAGAATATGCAGGGTAGCGAAGTCAGCCAACAGCACATCTAACAACCTTTAGTATTGCCCTGTAGGGAGACACAATGCTGACATCTGCAGAGAAGCATGAAATGAACATAAGAGATTGCTACCTAATTACCGGTAGTTACTTGCCACCTGATCAGTATTGGGACAGCAATATTATCACAAACAACACAGTTCAAAGGGAGGAGGTAAACACTCAGTAGTAGAGCCCCAGAAGGTGTGGGGTACAATCCCTAGAATCTTCTGGTAGGACTGGGGAAGACCTTTGGGGAGATGTTGCTTGTTGGTTGTTGCTTTGGGGAGATGCTGTTGTTCTGGCTGGGGCTAATGAGACTTGGAGTTCAATAGCAGCTGGCCAGCCACAGGTTCCTATCCCTGTATTAAAGGATAAAACAGTCCTTGCCTCTATCTAACAGATAGGATACAAAAGGAACAAGGAATAAGAAGGGAAGAGAAGCCAAGCTCTGGAATAGCTGCTGCTCTGTTGGTCTATGGATGGAACCAGGCAGGCCTCCCTCTTGTTGTTGTTTAGCCGTTTAGTCGTGTCCGACTCTTCGTGATCCCATGGACCAGAGCATGCCAGGCACTCCTGTCTTCCACTGCCTCCTGCAGTTTGGTCAAACGCATGCTGGTAGCTTTGAGAACACTGTCCAACCATCTCGTCCTCTGTCGTCCCCTTCTCCTTGTGCCCTTAATCTTTCCCAACATCAGGGTCTTTTCCAGAGGGTCTTATCTTCTCATGAGGTGGCCAAAGTATTGGAGCCTCAACTTCACGATCTGTCCTTCCAGTGAGCACTCAGGGTTGATTTCCATAAGAATGGAGAGGTTTGATCTTCTTGCAGTCCAGGGGACTCTCAAGAGTCTCCTCCAGCACCAGAATTCAAAAGCATCAATTCTTTGGCGATCAGCCTTCTTTATGGCCCAGCTCTCACTTCCATACATCACTACTGGGAAAACCATAGCTTTAACTATACCATGTTGTTATTCCTGAGGTGTCGGGGTACAGCCTCCTTGTGCTCCTTGAGGCCCTGGCCAATGGCATAGGCCAGAGCTTGCCTCCCTTTGATCCTGCAGTCCTAGGGTAACTTTGTCCCTCAAAGGCTCAAACACAATCCAATCTCACAATCCTGTTACAAGCAGCATCTACCTATCTTCCCTGCAGCCAAGCAATCGTGAGCCACCATGATGATATCAGTTAATCAGCAGGCGCTGTTTATGTCTTGTTTATTTTCCTGCCAGTGTTATAAACGGGAAGCTGGAAGGGAGCCTTTATTTCGCTGTTAAAATAAACTAATCTTGGGGCTTCTTAACGTGTGCCTTTCATCAAATCCTCCAATTAGAGAGTAATCAGGTATTTAATATGTATCAAGCTGGAACGTGTCCAGAGGAGGGCAACCAAAATGGTCAAAGGCCTGGAAACGATGCCTTATGAGGAACGGCTAAGGGAGCTGGGCATGTTTAGCCTGGAGAAGAGGAGGTTAAGGGGTGATATGATAGCCATGTTCAAATATATAAAAGGATGTCACATAGAGGAGGGAGAAAGGTTGTTTTCTGCTGCTCCAGAGAAGCGGACACGGAGCAATGGATCCAAACTACAAGAAAGAAGATTCCACCTAAACATTAGGAAGAACTTCCTGACAGTAAGAGCTGTTCGACAGTGGAATTTGCTGCCAAGGAGTGTGGTGGAGTCTCCTACTTTGGAGGTCTTTAAGCAGAGGCTTGACAACCATATGTCAGGAGTGCTCTGATGGTGTTTCCTGCTTGGCAGGGGGTTGGACTCGATGGCCCTTGTGGTCTCTTCCAACTCTATGATTCTATGATTCTATGATTCTAAGCTGCTTGGCGAGACATGATGCTGCCACAGTGGGGGTATGAAATTACAGGCAGAAATAATGCTACGAGTCTTCACCATTACAGCACAACAAGAGCATAAAACTGCACAACCTTTCGGCTCAAGAATGTTTGCATTGTCATCCACTGCCAAGACTGAACTGTACTGTGGTTGTTTTCTTAATGTTGGAAATGAGGACATCAGGAAGAACTTTCTGATGGTAAGAACCGTTCGATAGTGCAACGGACTCCATCGGGAACTGATGGACTCTCCTTCCTCCGAGGTTTTTAAGCAGCTTGGAAGGCCATCTGTCATGGATGCTTTAGCTGAGATTCCGGCATTGCAGGGGGTTGGACTATGAAACAATGACTCTTGGGGTTCTTTCCAACTCTATGATTCTATGAATGCAACTAGAGATATGCTCCAAGTGCCTGTCAAGTTTAACCAAAAGACAAAAATGATGCAGTTGTAGACAAAAGGAAGCAACTGACAGCACAGGTCCCCAAACCATCATAAAAATATTCAGATTGCTGATACCCTCTTGAAGCCCTTGGGAGCCCATACTATTCCTAGAACACATGCTGCCCAAACCTAAGGAAAAGCCAGATTTCCTGGCTCCCAACTGCCCTCACACTTCATGTACTAGGTCCCTCCTAGGACAATAACAGAAAGTGGTTGAGATGCTCACAGAACATCTTCCATCAGCAACAGCAAAGCAAGGAATCTACAGCACTGAGTCCATGTTGATTCCGACACAGACTTATGCTAACCCATGACACAAGAATGAAAAGGCTCAGTTGCATATCAGGATATTTCTGATGAACCTAATCACTGCCAAAACAAAACAAACAACTAACCCCAAAAAAACCAAAATTAGTGACTCACAGACCAGGATTTCATTAACATTTTGTGCCAGTTTTCAACTGGGAAATCAAACTAAGACATGATAGGGGAGAAGAAGCATGCCTTGATAAATAAGCCCCTATACTGAATTCACTCACAAACTCATGCGCACCAGAGCTCATCTGGGCAGCAGCACCATCTCAAGGGCAGTGTTCGAAACTCCCATTGTTCTAGGTGCATTTTGCAACAGTGAAATTCATTAGCATGAGCAGTTTCTGAGCCTTGGGCGCAGTACTACGCCTAAGATTTCAGATTAAAACTGCAGAGTGGAAGGAAAGGAGGAACTTTTTCTGGCTCCCCATTTCTAGCCACTCTCTGAAGACTAGAGAAAAGACCCTCTCAAGAATATTGGGAGGTAGGTGGGCAGGGGAAGGACTAGACCATGTGAAAAATGAACATAATATTTTAGCTGCAGTTCATTCATTTTCAGCTGTGTATTCTTGTTATAGAAAAGCACATCTAGACATTCCGTTGTTGCGCCCATAACCTAGGTTTAAGGTGTCATTCAGCTCCTAGCTTTCCCATCTCAGTGAGGGGAGAAACCCCATCCGGCAAGGCCTCCTTCCACCTGCCTTGCTCCACCCTCTGCTTCTCAATGTGTATTGTATTGTTTTATGTACTGTGGCTTGTCGTTGTTTTATTGATTATAGTTTAGATATTATTGTAACTGTTGAGTGGATTTCTGTTTAACTTTTATATGTTGATATTCTTATTTTATACTATTCTAACGATTGCTGAATGTTACTTTTTTGATGGAGGTTGCCTATTTTAAAATTATGTTTTATTATCACATTTTTATATTGCATTAGATTGTTATAAGATGTACATTTTTTGTTTCTTCAGCTTGTAAACCGCCTGGAGTATTGTAAGACAGAAAGGCGGTATACAAATTAAAAATAAAATAAAAAATAAAATAAAAATTCTAACACTGCTCAAGGGTGAAAGTAACAATGCATCCAGAGTCCCTGGTGCAACCTTTGTTATGGCTATCAGGCATCAAGGAACCATAGAATTATAGAATTGCACAGTTGGAAGGGATCCTATAGGTCTAGTTCAACCCCTTGCAATGCAGGAATCTCAACTAGATCATACATGACAGATGGCCATCTAACTTCTGCTTTAAAACCTGCAGGGAAGGAGAGTCCACCACCTCTTGGGGGTAGAAGCCAAGACAAACACCTCATCTCTGACCCCTGACTAGCTGGGCAAAGGGGACAGCAGGACGCTGAGAATAAATATAAGCTGAGCTCCTTCTGCAGTTGTAGGGAGCATGCCTGCCCACTGATCTGGAAGCTGGCTGAGAAATCAATGTGCACTTTAAAAAAAAAAGTGCAGGACTTAAACATTCTTCCAGTTTTAGTCGGGGGTGGGGTCAGATATCAAAAGATGTAGGAAACACTCTAATTGTCATTTCTACCTCAAAAACCAGCACTGTGTGTCTCCATGCCTTCTCAAATACCCATCTTTCAGTTATGCTCAGCAATAGCACACATCCGTGGGTGAGCTTTCTCCTCCAGTCTAACTACAGTGGTACCTCGGGTTAAGAACTTAATTCGTTCTGGAGGTCTGTTCTTAACCTGAAACTGTTCTTAACCTGAAGCACCACTTTAGCTAATGGGGCCTCCTGCTGCTGCTGCGCCGCTGCCCGATTTCTGTTCTCATCCTGAAGCAAAGTTCTTAACCCGAGGTACTATTTCTGGGTTAGCGGAGTCTGTAACCTGAAGCGTATGTAACCTGAAGCGTATGTAACCCAAGGTACCACTGTACACTAAGGTTACCAGACATCCCCGTTTCCTGGGGACAGTCCCCAGATTTAAACATCAGTCCCCATACAAAATCCATTGAAGTTGAAAAGTGTCCCCAGATTCACTGAAAAAAATCTGGTAACCTTAAACTACACTTCCCAATCAGTTGTGTAAGTACTACTGATTTGACACAGTTGTGTAAGTACTACTGATTTGACACTGATTTAACTGGACCTTTTCACTTATAAAGGTAGAACCCTTGTTGGCACTCTGCGACATCAGAGCACCTTAGCCAGTAACTGGAGGCAGAGAAGGGGAGGTGATGGGAGGAAGAGGAGCTTGCAGGCAACAAGTTGGCAATTTTCAGTTTTGCATGCTCTACTCAAAGCTCAGGAGCATGACCTTCTTCCATTTAGCCCCATTCTGGCTGTTCTAAGCCCCACCTGGATCCCACCACCCCTCAATGTTAGAGTTTGAAACTTACAATATTTTTCTCTCGCAGAAAGGCTATTTCAGTCATTGCAAACCTTCATTCAACCCAGACAGAAAACTGCGAGAATCACATTCTTTTACTGCTATCTTGGCCTGGATGACTCACTCACACTGCAACAGATCATCCCTAATAGACAGAGAAGCAAGGCTGGCTTATTATACCTGCATGCTACCCCGAAATAGGTTTTGACTTTGCCTCTTAAAAATTATGCATTTTCTCTTCCACTTGCTTATTGTTTGGCCAAAGGAACTGCCTACACTCAGCAGTTAAGAGTTAGATAGATTCAATTAAATGGATAAGAAATAAATCATACCCCTCAAAACCCAAAAAACCCATTCATTAGCAAGAAGAATGCACACTAGAAATGCAGTTCCCTACAAAGATTGAACCCCCCCCCCTTTTCTTTCCTTTTTTTGCTTCTTCTCCTTCTTTGCTTGGGGCCTTTATTAAGGTCCAGGCATTGTATACTCATGGGGATGGCAGATGGTTGATGGAAGACGCTGGGTGGGAGGCAGGAAACTGTCAGCCTCCCAGGGTAAGAGGCTGGGAGGAGAAAGGAAAGATCCCAAGTGAGATCTGGGAGGGGCTACCTCCTCTTGTGGGCGGTAAGGTCTAAGACAGGGGTCAGCAACCTTTTTCAGCCATGGGCCGGTCCACCGTCCCTCAGACCATGCAGTGGGCTGGACTATAATGGGGGGGGGGTGTGTGTGAACGAATTCCTATGCCCCACAAATAACCCAGAGATGCATTTTAAATAAAAGGACACATTCTACTCATGTAGAAACACGCTGATTCCCAGACCGTCCGAGGGCCGGATTTAGAAGGCAATTGGGCTGCATCTGGCCCACGGGCCTTAGTTTGCGTAGCCCTGGTCTAAGAACTACCCTTGAGAGAGGATTCTATTTGTATTTTTTGTAGCTGTTATCGTACGGTAGTATGAAAAACGTTAATAATAAAATATTACTGGAAAATAAAAAATACTCTAATATTGGGCAGCACTTGGGTAGTGCACCCGTATTAGGGCTGCACCGTATAAATCAGGGGTCAGTAAACTTTTTCAGCAGGGGGCCAGTCCACTGTCCCTCAGACCTTGTGGGGGGCTGGACTATATTTTGAAAAAAATATATGAATGACTTCCTATGCCCCACAAATAGCCCAGAGGTGCATTTTAAATAAAAGCACACATTCTACTCATGTAAAAAACACACTGATTCCTGGACCATCCATGGGCTGGAATTAGAAGGCAATTGGGTCGGATCCGGCCCTCGGGCCTTAGTTTGCCTACCCATGACATAAATGATAGAATACGCTCTCCACACGAAAAACATTCTCTGCACAATTCAAAACCTGCAAAATTAAGCTGTCAGGTTGCTCACTGGGGCAAGATGGTTTGAGCATATAATACCAATCCTGGCCCAATTGCACTGGATGCCAATTAGTTTCTGGGCCAAATTCAAAGGGCTGGTTCTGACTTATAAAGGCTTAAAAGCCTCAGCACTGTAATACCTCAAGGACCACCTCTCTCTATACAAACCAACCCAAACCCCACGATTGCCCCTTCACAAGAGCATCTTCACTACATACCTTTAGGTGCCAGGCAAAAACATTCCTCTTCTCCCAGGCCTTTGGCTAATTAAACCACCTATGACATTTTAAACTGGAGGGGGGTATTGTTTGTTTGTTATTATGTTATGTATTTTTGTGTTTTATACTGTAAACTGCCCAGGAGGTATAGAAATTTAAAAACTAGCATCTTTGCCCAAGACATACTAGTTCTCTGTGTGAAAAGAACTATCCCTTACTCCCTAATCTAAAAAAAACCCCACAACCCTCCTACTTTCACATAGGGAACTTGCATGTTACCCTCACAATGCTGTTTTCAGATAATGTAGTTATTATTTAATATATTAAAAAATTAAGCCACCCTATCTCAGAGGCTGAAAGCAGCTTACAAAAAGAGAACAAAACCCCAAGAGAAAAAGATCACTCTATATTTCCATTGTTCCATTGTTTTTGTGAAGAAACAAGGCAAGAATAATCCAGCATTAGTCTTCCTTCTCCAACTCCTTCCCAAGCCCTCCAATCTTTACATCACTGCAGATGCTATTTGCATCCTAGTCTTCCCATATGGCATTTATGTCATAATAAACAAGACATTCTTCTCCTTTGCCGCTCTTCCATCTTTCCAATAAATAAAACCTCTCACCCTTTCCATAGGACAGAACATCCGGCATTATTTAGCACCAACAGTGCATTAGGTGTTTACAAAATACCGTACACTGTGGGGTGTCAGAGTCCAAACAGATTTACAGATATGGCAGTAGTTGAGGGCAGTGTTGAACAAAGAAAGGAGTTGTGCAACTGTGCATGAAGGGAGGTTATGGGTGGCAGAAAACTAGGAGTGGTCCAGGAAAGGCTGTTATAAAGTTATGAAAAGAAAATTGGTTTTGGAAGTATTTCAATCAGAGGAGGGAGTGGGTTTAATAGTGAGTGAGCAAAAGTTCAGCCCAGGGGAGAGCATGGCAGAAAATACAAAGCCCCAAAGAGGAGGAAACAGGGACCCAAGAACAAATGAGCCTGAACTGTGCAGATAAAAGAAATAAGGGAAGGAAGGGAGGTGCTGAAGAGTTACAGAAAATGCTTTTGCAGAATTGAGTATGGAGTCCTCTTGTTGCCCAGACCCTACTTTCTGACAGCTACATTCCTTGCGCAACTGGTCCTTGTGATAATAAACATTGTTGTTGTTGTTGTTGTTGTTGTTGTTGTTGTTGTTGTTGTTGTTGTTACAAGGAAGGCTTCCAGAGAAAAAGCCCCAGATAGGTAGAGTAAGAGAAACTTGGGGCCAACTTCTACCTTGCCCTTTTGCAAGTCCCATGGCACTACTAGTTTTGCTCCACTCAGTCTTATCTCAACCTTTCTGAACAGAAATCAGCAATGGTGGCTCAGTCATACCATACTTAACAGTCCTCCTCCTCCTCCTCCTTCTGAAAAGGAGCCAATATTCTATCTCTCTTTGGGTGGTTTTGCTCCAGCATTAGTTCCTTGTTATGTGTGAACTTTCCCCCTTTCTACATTGCAGTGACTTGGTTGCACTAGAGTCCTTTATTTGAGTTTGAACAGACCCGTCTCCTGACCTGTTTGCCACACAGCTTCAATGGAGATTTGTTCTGGGGCTGCTTCTTCTTTGGTGATCACTTGTGGCCGAGTAAGATTGTCTTCCATGAACATGGTCTTAGCAGTGAGTCCGTAAGTGACTGTGGAGGCCAATTCTAGATCCACACATCCTTCCACTGTGGGGACATAGGTTTCTGGGTGGGAGTTGATCACGGTCAGGGTTTGCCAAGCGTGCCTTCCTCTTAACACATTTCTCCCTTTCGTCCTGAATTTGAACCTTTAGATGTGAAGGAGACTCTTCATACACCTGACCACACCAGGCAATCAAGGCAATGGTGTGAGTGTATGTGTGTCCCAGTGAGGGGTGTGTGTGTGATGGCAATGGTGGGGGACTGCAGGAGCAGCATCACTTTGGATGAAGATAAAAATGCTGGACCCACAAATCTCCTTCCAACATGCTCCCCCAGCCAAAACATGAGTAACACATGAAGACGGCTACTGAGAAAAGCTATTGTCGTTGACCAGATTTGCAAGTGCTGCTGGCTGGTTTCCGTTTCCAGAATAAATACCAGGAGTTGCCAGAGAAAGAAACACCGTTTGTTCCAGAGAGGAAGCTGTTGGTGAAGGTGGGAAGAGAGGGGAGAGATACTTATTTGAGTGCCACAATGCTTCTGCTTGCCTGTAGGGGAGAAAAAGACTTATCATTGATTTAGTAGATGTGAATGCCAAGCAGATTACGCACGGGTACAAAGCGTGTCCAAGTGTGCTATGGCAAAGAGCCTGGACACCTGCGAGAGTTTACATGATTGCGCTTGTGGATCCAAGGATACGTTTTGTTTGCATGCACAAGGAAGGAAGTATGCAAATACGCCAAAGCATATGTGAGCGAGACAAGACTGCACAGGCAAATTTAGAGACCTTCGGCAGAACCCAGAGGCCACAATTTCCCCATTCCCAGCATGTCATTAGGGGACAAGTAGCTCTGGACAGCGTTAAGTCTCTGATGTCTATAAAGTGCTGCAGCAACTGTTAATTTCAATGATGGAGACAGAGATAGAGATACAGGAACAGCACACTCTTCCTTCTCCCTATCTCTCTATTCCCCCCCCCCCAACTCCCCAGGTTACAGATTAATTCAATTCCAGCCGGTGCTCTCAGAAGTTAGATAATTTCATGGTGGCTGTCACCACCCACAGATCAGATACAGTAAAGCAAAGCTGTTAGCTTAGAGAAGTGTTTCGGAAGTGTGATCAGAATGGGAAACCTGGAGTGTGTGAAGGGAAGCCTTCAGATGTGGGAAAGAGACAGGCAGCAAGAGCAAGAGGAATTAATTCACTTAACAATAACTCCCTGAGGAAGAAACCTCCAGCTACCACACACCATGCTCAGAGCCAGGGATGGAGCCCAATATAGCGGGCAACCCAAGTGGGCTAATATCTGCTGCCTTTGGCTAGGAATGGCAGAGCAGGGCTTTGTGGGGTGTGGCCTGGAGCAGTGGCGGAGGAACACTCTCCAGCACCTGGGGCGGCGCAGCCCATAGGGACTGCACATGTGTGGCATCCCGCACATGCACACTCTGTACGGAATACCTCACATACACAGTCCGTACCAGCTGCTGCTTGTGTACTGCAGCCATATGGGCTGCCATGCAAGCAGCATCCTGTATGGACTGCGCATGTGTGACGACCGTACGGGCTGCCACTCATGTGCAGCGGCCCGTACAGACGGCGCACAAGAGTGGCAGCCCGTACAGACGGCATGGCCTACTTTTGAAATGTTTCAATCTAAGCCCTGATGTTCCATCTATAGTTTCATTTAAAGTCGCCCTGTGTTGTGCACCTTCAAACAGCATTCTTATACATTTGTCTTTCTCTATTTGTTTTTCTGCATTCAAACTGTGAATGCAAGTGTATTGTGCTCGCGCACAATTCAAAGTGCTGGTGCTGACCTTTAAAGCCCTAAACGGCCTCGGTCCAGTATACCTGAAGGAGTGTCTCTACCCCAATCGTTCTGCCCGGACACTGAGGTCCAGCGCCAAGGGCCTTCTAGCGGTTCCCTCGCTGCGAGAAGGCAGAGGGCCTTCCCGGTAGTGGCACCTGCCCTGTGGAACACCCTCCCACCAGATGTCAAAGAGAACAACAGCTACCAGACTTTTAGAAGACATCTGAAGGCAGCCCTGTTTAGGGAAGCTTGTAATGTTTGACGGACTATTGTATTTGAATATTTTGTTGGAAGCCACCCAGAGTGGCTGGAGAAACCCAGCCAGATGGGCGGGGTATAAATAATAAATTGTTATTATTATTATTATTATTATTAGGGACACAGCTAATATTTGGTGGGGGGAGTATATTCTAGGCAAAATGGCCAATCAAGTCACATTATACTTTTGATTCCCAATGTGGCACCATGGCAATCTCACACAGCTCCTTGGTGCATGCCCAGACCCTTTGCCCCTCCCATTTTAAATGAAATTTTTGAGGGTTTATCTTTTTAACCGAGGATGCTGCTGAAGTGACTGGAAAGTGGCACGCAGGCATCTTATGACACCTTGACCTGTCTCTGGATCCTACCTGGGGCCCATAGGGAAGGAAGAGAGGGCAAACAAGCTAGAGGACACCAGCAACCCTCTCCTGTCCTGAACTTGTTTTAATGCTCCTGTCTTTGCTGCAGGGGCCCTGTCTGAGAACTGCTTACAGCTGGATCCTTGCATGAAAGAGCACGTCCTCATGTGCCACGGCAGCAGCTGCAGCCCTAGCCTGCCTGGTTCACCCTCATCCAGTCTGTCACTGATTCAGAACAGAGATAGCTTCCTTGGATTCAGATGGAAAGGAGAAATGGTTGGGAGTTCAGGAGTGCCTTGTGTGTTTGTATTTATTCTTCGCTCTACCCTCTGAATCTGCATTTTCATGGTTTTAGACTACACATGGTTGGCAAAAAATAGCTTAAACTCCTCATTTTCAGTATTAACCCTCACCCTGTCTTTCTCTCCGCAGATCAGGAGCTATGAATGCTCCCTTGCTCCATTCCTATATATCAAGCCCACATGTCTATTCTTTCTGGAAGGTCAAGCATAACTTTCAAAGGTTCTAGGCTAGATGTTTTGATCTTATTAGGCAATGCACCTGCTCCAGCTTGATGTATTCTTATGTTTGAAAGAACAAAACTGTCCACAGGATATGAAAGTAATGGAGATCAAGCTTGATTTCCTTTTCTGTTTCAGTGAGCAGTTGTGCATGCAAGCAGCACCCTCCCAGCACCACCATCAGTGCGAAACAATTACCGTATTTTTCGCTCTATAACACGCACCCGACCATAACACGCACGTAGTTTTTAGAGGAGGAAAATCCGTAGGCATGCCACCCGTAGGCATTCCCTCCATAACACGCACAGACATTTCCCCTTTCTTTTTAGGAGGAAAAAAGTGAGTGTTATGGTGCAAAAAATACGGTAACTCCTTATGCAAGTCGTCTCCCAAGTCCTCTAATGGTGCAGTTTATCTTAACTCTTTTTAAAACACCATAGCATTTGCCAGGTAACTTGTGTACCTGGACTTACCAACACTCCTGGGGAAGGGGAGAATATAGGTTTGTTTGCCTATTTACACAGATTTGCTTTCCATATGAAAGCTTAACATCGCTTGTTGCTTAGCATTAAGTTTCAGCACAACACAAAAGGTGGTCAGAGGGTGAGAGGACTGTGCTCTCCACTCCCAGTTGGAAGCAGGAAGGCCCCACACCAGTGCACATTTCTACTGTTCATTTGAGTGTTTCCATTGTACATTGTCATACCTTGACAGATCTGAATGCCAAAGCTAAGGAACATTTGGCGGCGGCTTGGTAAAGCCATGCACTTTCTGTACCTGCACATCTTTGGATATTTAAGGCAACACCCAGCCCCAAAGGGGGCTCTGATTTCAGGACAGGCAAAATTTCTGAAAGGCAGTGGCTCACAAGCAGCAGGTATTGGCCCAAAAGTTACTCAAAGATGACTCATTTAAAGCAGCCCTCAATTATGTTTTTTAATAATTTCATTAACAGAATAATGGGAAATCACTGTCACCAAAATGGCTACTCTGCATTATTGCTTATCTCCAAGGTTTTACAAAATTGCCTTAAAATTACATTTTTAAAAAAACACGAAACAGTATCTCTTGAGCTTTCATGCAAAGATTATGTTTTGCCACCACCACCCTTCTTGCTGCCTCATTTTCGCCAATCCTGTTGGCAACAACATTATTTTTTTAGAAATGCTGCTGGGGAGGTAGAAGAAATAGGGGGAAGAGAAAAGAGCAGCTCTGGCCAGAGATTGTGTACAAAGAAGATAGCAAGGAAAAGTGATGAACACACCAGTGGTTTCATTCAGCACTAAAAATATTCACCTCATTGTTTTAGCCTCAGGTATCATATTATGAGCTGGAAACCTCATAGTGGTGCTCTAGACCAGCAACTTTATACCCTATGCCAACCCACCTGAACACTACCAACTCCTCCCAAGACATCCCACATCCCTTTGTTGCATTTCTTAAATCAGCCATAATGTCTTTTTTTTAAGTCTTCGGTTGCAAGCAAGTCAACTCATACATCTACTACTACATGTTGAATCCAGCCCCAGGCTCCCTTCCATGTTCCTGACACTTGTACAGTCCCTCAGTTGCAATACTGAAAATGTCTACTGCAATCTTAGAACACTTCGTACCAAATGCTTACCTCAGTGTACCTGCTCATCATTGTTCTTGGACCCAGACCTCTCCAAGCTGAGGCCATCGCCTCCTCTTTTCCCCACAGCAGAAAAAAGTAAGTTTTGCTTTCTCTGTCCTAATATTAGAACCTGGGAGGATCCAATGAAGTGGAATATGGGGATATTCAGGATAGACAAAAGGAAGTCTAGGCAACACTCAGGCGCTCTGTGGAAGGACGTGTGGATCCAGAATTGGCCTCCACAGTCACTTATGGACTCATTGTTAAAACTGTGTTGATGGAAGACAATCTTACTCGGCTACGAGTGATCGCCAAAGAAGAAGAACAAGAAGAGGGTCATTTGATGAAGGATGACCGTATAAATATTGATATCATGGTTTCATAAAAATATGGAATTCACTTCCTCAAAATGTGGTGATGGCCACCAATCCCGATAGCTTGAAAAGGGGAGTAGACAAGTTCACGGAGGAAAAGGCCAACAAGGACTATAAGTCATGGCAACTATGAAAGACGACTGAAACCAGAGGCACCATGCCTTTGAATACCAGCTGCTGGGGAATGTGGTTACACTCATGTCTTGCTTGTGGGCTTCCCATAGGCATCTGGTGTGGAAACAAGATACGGGATACTTTTCATCTGATGAAGCAGGGCTCTTCTTAGAGGAACATAAGAGCCCTACTGGATCAAGCCAAAGCCCCATCTAGGCCAGCATGCTGTTCTCATAGCGACCAGTCATATGCCTCTGCAGCCCACAAAAAGCACTCGCTCCATATGCTATTCTATATAAAGGGCTTGGAACCATCCAAGTTGTAATAACCTGTGGAACTGGGTTTTTTTTTGGGGGGGGGCATTAAAGCTGCATTGGAGAAGCCCTGTAAAGGCAAGGGAGGAACATGTCACGGTTGGACGCAGAAGAATGGTGGGAGGAACTAGCTGGGGAACCCCCAAAGGCAGCTCAGAGCCTGGAGAGTCGTGGTGGGATGATGATGAGTGACTAGAGGAAGAACAGTGGGAAGAGGAAGTGTCAAAAGCTGAAGAGGTAGTAGGGTTTGGTGAGATGGAAGAGTCTGTGGCAGAGAGAAGGCAAGAATCAGAGTCGGGAGCTGAAGCAGGGGAGGAGAGAAGCCAAGAGGCAGAGATTAGTCAGTCAGGCTGGTGAAGAGGCATGGGAATCTCCCCCTCCTGCTGCAACAAGCTCCCCTCCCTACTTGTCTCCAAGAACCAGAAGTGGCATAAAAAATGGTGGAGACGTTGGCTGCAAGCAGGCGCAGTCTCCAATTGCTTGGGAAAAGCCCTGGAGAGGAGGGGACTTAAGACAGCTGTGAGGTGGTGGGGACTTTCCGTCTCGGCAACTGATTTTCATGGAGTAAGACCACTGGGAATGAATTGCTCTGCTTATTAGGCCTGACGCTCAACCGAGTCTGTAGAGATTGTGTTTTTGCTAATAAAGAGTTAACTCTAACTTTTTGATTACTGACCACCACGCTCCTGTGACAGAGTGGAAAGGTTATCCTTATATTCCAAGATTTCACTCCCTTGGTAAGTGCTTGATTTCCCAGGATGATGACATATAGTCCTGGAAAAGCAGCATTTAGATTACTACTATCTGCACCTTCCAGAAAGAGTTGAAGACATTTTTTGCTCCAACAGGCTTTCCCAGCTGGACAAATGGATCTTCACCACAAGTGTCCATTTGTTAGTTTTGTTTTAAATGTATTTGCTTTTATGTTTTTAACTGTTTTGAATGATTTTATGTGTAAATCACCTAAGCTGGTGGTTTAGAAGGTGACTAATAAATAATAATAATCCCACACACTGAGGCTGAACCTACTTAAATTCACCTATTAAATGCTACTGCAATTTGCTCTCCCAGGAGAAAAAGCAGAGTTGCTCAGATGAAGCTTAATGGCTTGATACAGAACTCCAATAATACACTATTGGAATTCTATATCCAGGCTTATATATAGGCTTAAAGTTACACAATACTGAGATTAGCTGATGATACAACTATTGATGTTCTGTGGTACATGTCCAACGTGATTAATTACTCAATCAGTGATTTACAATATGCACATCACATTGTGTTTACCCGTTTTGCTGTATGAAGGTGGGACTGAGACCTGAATTCTCTCTTTTGTCAAGCTCAGATCCTAGGATTACATGCTTATATACCAGAGACAGTAATACAGTGGTACCTTGGGTTAAGTACTTAATTCGTTCTGGAGGTCCGTTCTTAACCTGAAACTGTTCTTAACCTGAAGCACCACTTTAACTAATGGGGCCTCCTGCTGTTGCCATGCCGCCAGAGCCCGATTTCTGTTCTTATCCTGAAGCAAAGTTCTTAACCTGAAGCACTATTTCTGGGTTAGCGGAGTCTGTAACCTGAAGCGTATGTAACCCGAAGCGTATGTAACTCGAGGTACCACGGTACGCAACACATTAGATAAGCAAAAAAATGTATTGTTAAAAAGAAACTAAGTGCATAATTAGATACAAAACACAAACTATAGCAAAATGTGTGTTGGTGGAGGCTAAAATATACGTCATGTCAATTTAGTCAAGTTATGTTAGGTGCTAAAATGAAGGGCAGAACTTCCTTGCCTTATGTCATATTTAGCCCCACATTCTGAGCAGGAAAAGCGTGAATTAATTGCAACCTCTGTCTCAAGAGTAGCACTGACAGCATCTGACAGCCAAGCAAGAGATTTGCTCAACACATGTCTTTCCTAAGGACACCAAATGAAACGTATGAGTGATTTGTGGCCCATTCATTTCTAGCGGGTCAAGCTCCACCCCCCCCCCAGCTCAATTATCTGAATGATTCCAATGATTGTGAGGTCACGGAGCTTGATTATTATTAGTATACATTCAGTTACACACGTTGCTAGCTTTAACAATGGGAAGTATCTAAGGCATCTGAATATGCAATGTCTATGAAAAGGATATAGCTGTCAGAATCCACAGAACAAAGGAATGGCTTTGATGGCTCCGTTTTTCGTGGCACAAGCATGCAATCAGAGTCAGGAAGAATCACCGAGGTGTGTAGAACATCTTATCTTGGCGGACCTTTGAAGTCCCAGTGATCTGCATGCAACAGGCTAGGCTAAGACAAAGACCTCACTATAAGCTAATGCTAGACTCCCAACACAGAACTTTTGGGATGCGTCTAGTATGAAGGTTATAGAAAGAAGACTAGTTTCCATTTTATTGTTTTTCTAATGTAAGTTTCTCTTTATCTCACAATTCTAAAGGAAGTGTTGTACAGTGGTGCCCTGGTCGATTCACATTATTATTGAAATCAAAATAGTGACAAAAGTGTATCTTCTTCTTTTTGAAATGGTTCTACTAGTGCAGATCCGCAGCAAAAGAGACAGCCTGGTTAGGTGCCTGGTTCACGGAAAATGCTAAGCCACAGTTGAGGGTCCCCAACATGGAGTCAGAAGCATTCTTCCAAGGAAAGGAAAGAGGCCAGTATCTGGCCTTCCAGCTACCTGCTAGAAAACTCTTTGGAGAAGAAAAATACAAACGCTGTTGATGAACCGTTCATTTGGGGGAAGCAAGAGAGAGCCAGGGTGCACATTTTCCTGGAAATTTTGTTTTGAGGAAGTGTATAAGTGTTACTTGACTTGAAATTGTTGGGTGCATTTTTGTTGTTGGCTGCTTGGGTATGGAGTGCTTTTGTTGTATGTGTTTTCTGTTCGGTGGGGAACAGTGCCTGCTATTTTGTGGGGGCATGTTTTATGCCGTGCGTGCAGTGCCTGTTTTGTTTTGTTTTTTTAATTGCCTGTGTTTTGAGGGGGGTGTTGCTTGTTTGTTTTGCTTGTGTCTGTGATGTCACAGATATTTTGTGGCGACATTGACAATTTATTATTTTTCCAAATGTGTCCCTGGACCCCAAAAGGGAAGGAAACCCTTGTTTAAATCATGGTTTGCTCAACGAGCCATTGCAGTTAGCCACAGGTTGTCCCACAAAACAAAAAATATTTATTAAAGTTTTTAAAGTATAACAGTGAATATAAAAAATAAAAAACCAAAATACACAATACAACATAAAAACAGTTAAAAAACAAATAATTTTCCATAACATATCTTCCTTAAGCTTATTTCCCCAGACCTCCTCATACCTCCCTTCTTTGTATTCCACTTCAATTTGTTAGTTCAGCAAATCCTTACCATTAAACTTTTACCCATTTGTAAACCTTTTTTTTTATATCTCCTAAAGCATTACAGCTGGAAACCACTTAGTTTCTATCCAACATCCTTCTAACATTCATTAATTTTACAACATTTCTGTAAATAGTCTTTAAATTTCTTCCAGTCTTCTTTCACCAGCTCTTCTCCCTGATCTCGGATTCTGCCAGTCATTTCTGCCAATTCCATGTAGTCGATCACCTTCATCTGCCATTCTTCCAGAGTGGGTAAATCTTGTGTCTTCCAATACTTTGCAATGAGTATTCTTGCTGCTGTTGTGGCATACATAAAAAAAGTTCTGTCCTTCTTTGGCACCAATTGGCCGACAATGCCCAGGAGAAAGGCCTCTGGTTTCTTCAGGAAGGTATATTTAAATACCTTTTTCAGTTCATTATATATCATTTCCCAGAAAGCCTTAATCTTTGGGCACGTCCACCAAAGGTGAAAGAATGTACCTTCCGTTTCTTTACATTTCCAACATTTGTTATCGGGCAAATGATAGATTTTTGCAAGCTTGACTGGGGTCATGTACCACCTGTATATCATTTGCATAATATTCTCTCTTAAGGCATTACATGACGTAAACTTCATACCTGTGGTCCATAACTGTTCCCAGTCAGCAAACATAATATTATGTCCAACATCTTGTGCCCATTTAATCATAGCAGATTTCACCGTTTCATCCTGAGTATTCCATTTCAACAGCAAGTTATACATTCTTGACAGATTCTTAGTTTTGGGTTCTAACAGTTCTGTTTCTAATTTTGACTTTTCCACCTGGAAGCCGATTTTCTTGTCCAAATTATATGCCTCCATTATCTGATAATAATGAAGCCAATCTCTCACTTTGTTTTTTAATTTTTCGAAACTCTGCAATTTCAATTTGTCTCCAAACCAAAGAAAATATGCCTTGCTTCTCCAAAGCTTGTTTCGTCTTTTAGCTACTCTCACCTCATGACTTTGGCATTGGGTCGGGTGGCAAAACAAACAATGGGTAAGGAAGGGTGCTGGATTGACATTTTAACACAAAGCCATTGCTAAAACACAGTAAGGGGAGACATTCAATTTTGCACCACGGTGATATTTCCATCATGGCCAGCAGTTTGGCTTGAATCCCCGACTCTTCCTCTGTGAGCTGTTCCGGAGTTTCTCCCAATCTCTTCCTCCACAAGCCAATTTCAGAGGGTGCACAGTGTGTGTGGTGGGGGGGGGGAAGCCTGTTGCACAAGCACAAGTCGTTGCCAAGAGCTTCCACTGACAGGACTCATTAGAGGAATCCAATGGCAACAACGCTCAAGGTCATGGTTTGTTGGCAGGTAAAAAAACGCAGTTAAACCAGTAGACAGGGCTCAGACAAACCTAATGGTTTAATACACAATGGCATAGCAGAATGTGCAGCCCAGGTGTCTGGTCTCTGTGATGCACAGATTTAGGAAGTTGCTACCCCTTTTAAAGCCTGCGTGAATCTTTAAGCAAGCAACTGCTTTTGTAAGCAGATTGACCTTTTAAAAAATGGTTCACAGCTTCTTTTGCAAAGTCTCAATGGGAAACCGTTCCAGGCAAGACTGAACTCCTTGTACCCATCAACAATCCCAGCACACCAACCAGCTTCAGCCCTGGATTGGGAGTGCTGTGGGTTTAAACCACAGAGCCTAGGGCTTGCCAATCAGAAGGTCGGTGGTTCAAATCCCCGCGATGGGGTGAGCTCCCGTTGCTCGGTCCCTGCTCCTGCCAACCTAGCAGTTCGAAAGCACCTCAAAGTACAAGTAGATAAATAGGTACCGCTCCGGCGGGAAGGCAAACTGCGTTTCCGTGCGCTGCTCTGGTTCGCCAGAAGCGGCTTAGTCATGCTGGCCACATGACCCGGAAGCTGTACGCCGGCTCCCTCGGCCAGTAAAGTGAGATGAGCGCCACAACCTCAGAGTCAGCCACGACTGGACCTAATGGTCATGGGTCCTTTTACCTTTACCTGCAGACAGCGGGGTGATGCTGCACATCTATGAAATGGAAGCAGCCTCACAATCTTTCTATGGCCCCTGGCATTATTATTACGCATTATGTGTATTATATACCACCCTTCATCTGAAAATCAAAGGGTGGTTTACAACATAACACAGGTAATAAAAACACAAATACAAACAAAAAGAGGGGGAACAACCAGAGGAAGAGAACAGCCAGAGACTAATCTGAGAGCAAGAATTGAGGACTTTCTGGGTTCACAATTAAGGTTTAGCCACTATGCTACACTATGAAAGTTCTCAAAAGGTTTGCCTCTGGGTGAAGAGAAGGATGTAATTTTTGTAGAGCAGTGAGTTTGGTTTGGAAGCTTCCTCACCATACTGAGCACAGACAAGTTCCCTCCCTCTTTCTAGAGTATTGTGCCTAACGGGGATGATTGGGAACATAGTTCTAAGACGCCCTACCAAAAGCCAGCTCTGGATGGTGCCAACTGGCTGCCACAAACTTTGCCCAAACACCTCTCTAGATCCCTGGAGCTGATCTGCAACTTTTAAAAGAGCTACCTTAAAAAAAAATAGTAATAGGTGAAGCATTAATGCATTAATAGCATGCATGCAACATTTTCAAAGCAGGTATGTCATCTAGAATACATGTATAGGGAGAAGCAAACATTCTTCATTGCTATGCACGTCTGCCATTCAAACAGTGAAAGTACAAAGGAGCCAAGCTTGCAATATGGATGCAGAGCCCACAGTGACCTCTCTCATGCTATTGAGTCTTCCACAACTCCCAAACCGTGCTCTCAGAGCTATGTTACTGTTTGTTTGCCAGGTTGCTTAGTACTAAATTTGACATCAATACAAATTTTCATGGTTCAGGGCTGATGAAATGCATTCAGCCATTGATGTGAAATAGCACATGCCATCTCTCACCAAGTTTAAAAGAGAGAGAGAATGAATCAATTAATGGTGGCTTCAGATAAGTAGAATTCTCAAGGCAAAATATTTTTTCAAGTTCAAAGCACTAGAGGCACTTTCCTTTGTCGTGCCACCCACTTCAGTACGCATACCGTAATTCCATTTCCATATCCACTTCTTCAACTTGCTTGAGATTTTATACTTATTTATATCATATCTGTCCTAGTCTCTCTTTGCTACGCTAAGTATTCTAAGATTTTTTTTTTAGCTTATGGAAGAAGTTTCATGCTTCACTTCTTTTAATCATTTGTGTTGCCCTTTTCTAAGCATTTGCTTCTTCTTGTATTATTTTTAAGACTGGTGACCAGAAATCCAGATGTCACCCTAATGACACACCACTGACTGATATTATCTGGATGTCTATGGCTATTTTCTATCAAGCCGTGCACCTGACTATTTTACATTTCCCCAGATCATGGAGAAATTCACATTCCTTGCTACCTGTTTTCATCATCCAGCAACTTTAAAGTTGCACCCCAAAATTATAGTCTGAGAGCAAAGGGGAAAGTGAGCAATTCATGCTAATAACTTTAGATGCTGGAAGCTGAGGTTTGGCAGAATCAGTCTATTATGCTCCAAGCCTACTGAGCAATAGGGTCTAAAATAGATTCCTTCCCAAACTAATAATATGGCAAAACAGAATCCTAACAGCCACACAACTCTTCTGGGGAACCTGAACTTCCCATGGGAGATAGGACACAACACTTCATGCTCCTGAAATAAATACACATGGCCCCCCTAAAGTTAATCTCCTTCTTTCCAAGAAGCAAAGATGTAACATATTCCGGATTTCATTTCACACAATGATTGTGTCACTGGAAATTGAAGATTAAATTAGTCAGGATGTAAAATTGCTTATACTGAATACTGGAAGGGGGAAAGAAAGAAGATTCCACCTAAACATTAGGAAGAACTTCCTGACAGTAAGAGCTGTTTGACAGTGGAATTTGCTGCCAAGGAGTGTGGTGGAGTCTCCTTCTTTGGAGGTCTTTAAGCAGAGGCTTGACAACCATATGTCAGGAGTGCTCTGATGGTGTTTCCTGCTTGGCAGGGGGTTGGACTCAATGGCCCTTGTGGTCTCTTCCAACTCTATGATTCTACGATTCTAAGCTAAAGCAGCAGGTGAGATGATCTGAAAAGGCTTACACCTCTGGATGCGTTAATTAAATCCAGCCCAAGCCAATGAAAGAAATAATGAAAAGAACATGGAAACCTCTCCTTTGATTTATGATTTCAATCCATTACTGTAGATTCTCCTTCCCCAAGTCCAAGAGGACTGTTGCATCAACAAGAACGAGTCTTCGTCTGTATCAGAAGAGGGCCACAGCAGATGCCACAAGGTGGAGCTGTCTTATAATTAGTCTTATTTATAATTGGTCTTATAATTGGCCCTTCAATTATTTTAAGACAAGGAAGGTGATTTTTAAAAAACAACAACCCATCTCTTGCTCATTCAGAATGTTCCACAATTAATAAGAGGTTTCCATATATGCTTTAACTAGCTTTAAACATTTGCTTCCAGCTTAAAATTAAAGCATTGTTGCTTGCCTTCTAGAAGCCTGAGGGAGTTTCTCTCTTCGCTGGCAAATAGCCACACACAATTCCCACAATGAGTTCTGTATCGTGGACCCTCAAACCCTGCTCAACAGCCAGCTGCAGAGATGAGGCTAGGCACTTTGCTGAATTTTTTTGAGGGGGCGAGGTTCCTTCGAATCTTATCAAGATAGATATTCCTTCAACATGAACAACAGCAACACACTGGCAAACAGTTTTCCCAGCGTCACATTATAGGGGGTAAATGAGGTTTGGCTTTTACAGCCCAACTCCCCATCAAGGGACCCAGCACCCCATAAATCCATTACCGGTCGGTTAAGAATGAGTGGAAGCAGGAACCAGTTGAGGAAAGCAAGGGAGATCTTTATTTTCTGTTGCAACAGAGTTCAGTGCCCCCCTTGCAAGGAGGTGAGGGGATACAGAACAAAGGTGTGAAACAACTTTTAAAGACATTAGAAATTGCCCCAGGTGAAAGACCACCTAAAAGCACATGGATGTAGTGGGGGGGGAGGTATTGCCCCACCTAAATCAAGTAAATAAATAAAAATACTTAACTAACTGATCAATTGCACAGCATTTAACTCTGTTCTGCCCCCACCCCAAAATAAAGTTTCCCCCCACCTAAAATAAGCCCTGGTTACGCCCATGCAAAAGCATCATACAAGTGTTACAGAAAGAAGCAGTCTACAATGTAAATTTGACTCAGTTAAAGGTAAAGGGACCCCTGACTGTTAGGTTCAGTAGTGGACAGCTCTGGGGACGACTCGCTTTATTGGCTGAGGGAGCTGGCGTACAGCTTCCGGGACATGTGGCCAGCATGACTAAGCCGCTTCTGGCGAACCAGAGCAGCGCACGGAAACGCCATTTACCTTCCCGCTGGAGCGGTACCTATTTATCTACTTGCACTTTGATGGACTTTCAAACTGCTATGCTGGCAGGAGCAGGGACTAAGCAACAGGAGCTCACCCCGTCGCGGGGATTCGAACCGCCGACCTTCTGATCAGCAAGCCCTAGGCTCTGTGGTTTAGACGACAGCGCCACCCACGTCCCTCACAGACTCAGTTACACAGCTGCAAATAAAATGTTTTAAATGTGTTGTAAAGTGCAATATACAAATGTGACACTAGATGAGCTATGCCAAATTCAATTTATTTTTCAAAACTTTTTTTTAAAAAGCATTTTCACAGAGTTTTTTATGTTTGTAGATTTCACCTATGACTTGTCTCCTGTCTGTATAATAATGCTTGCTGATTCCTTGCCAGTCTAAACCATTCTTTAGGAATGGTGAATACTTTGACTACAGAATCCATTGTCACTGAAATATACTCGGAGTCCTGTAGTGATTTCATGCTCTTTATTGCAGCTTGTAAAACAGTGATTGATTTGCGCCCCAAAACTCAGGCTTTTATATACATTATTTACACAATGAGTGTAAATCATTGATTCTGCTTCCCTCCTGGAGCCTGATTGGTCTTCTCCTGCAAGCCAATCAGTTGTTGCATTCAAGGATCCTACTTGCCTATTGTTCTAGGATCCAAGATTAGTACATAACAGTCACAGAACTGTTTCATTCATGCATATATATCCTCTCTTTTGACAAGTCTGCTTGGAAAGTTATCAAACCAGTTTGCTAAACCAGTTTCACAGAGGGGAGGCTAAGGAAGAATGTCCTGCTATGTGGCTGGAGGAGTCAAGGGTTCAGACATGGCTGGTGCAAGGCTCTCTGTACTATTTCAGCTATTGGTGGATTCATCAGGGAAACAGGGCTAAGTGAAAGTATCCACTGTAAATACAAATCTATATGCTTTTGTTACCATTTTAACGGAGTTATGTTGCACAGGCCATTTGCAGAAGGGCTCCTATTGCATTACCTGGTGTTACATGCAAGGGATTTGGTGTTTCGTGGACATGTGTAAATGAAGTTATCCCTGTGCATTTATACTGACAGGTCATTAATTTTTCCACAACCACTACCCTTTCCCTACAACAGTTAAGACCAATGAGCCATTTTTCTGTGTCCCACAGAGCAGAGACGAGCAGACGTCAGACTTGTAGGGCCCACTTTGTTTTTTATTAGACCCCCCAAGGTCCACCCACCAGAGCCAGGTGTAAAATGGCATCTCAGGGAGTGGAGGAAGATACAAAAAAAATAAAATAAATAAAGCAACTAAAGGCAGAGCCAATGACTTCCTGTGCCTCAAGACCCATATGCTGGCAATACCTGTATACACAAGGGGAAATAAGTTACGACAGGTCACTGATTGTAAAACCAGCCAGGAGACTTGCACAAAGTCTGGGTCAAAGGCAACCACTTAATACTCCTATTTTACAAGTGAGGAACGCAGAGACCAAGACAGAAACAGTTAGCAAAAGGTCAGCTAAACCAAATATATATATATTTTTGGTCAGGTGCAGCTGCTTTTGTGCAAGCATTGGAAGTCAGAGACCCCTGCAAATTTACAGCAAATCACCCAGAGAACTACCAGTAGGTCTACCTTCTGCTTGCCTTTACCATGAAATTGCTCCCCCCCCCCCGAATCCTTGGCAGTGCAAAAAGGCTCCTTGGCAGAAGAAAGATTGCAAAATATCACTGCATATTTTAAAGAAGTGATTGCGACAAGCGAGTAAGTAGTTGGCTCACTTCATCCCAGCGGGGTGGGGGTGGGGGTGTCACCGTCCGGTCTGTCTTCTTTCCCTGCACCCCCACTCATAGCCCACTCATGGAAGCAGAAGCAGAAAAGGCCAAATTGCAGCATCCATCACAACATTCCCACCCCACCTTTCACACCTTGTCTGGCTGTGCAGGGAAAAACAATCTGTTCATCTACTTCCAGGCTGTTCCCGGCTATATAGATGTCAGTCTTGAAGAAACAGGACTTGCAGCTAAAAAGAAAGGTAAGGCAAGAATGTCGTTCTTTCCCAGCCATTCTTCAAGGTTGAGAAGAACCCTCCAAAAATTACTGTTTCTGCGTCTAGCTCTTGAATCACACACACCCATTGCTCGGTATAGATTCGTCATGGCTACATAATAGCAGGAAGCTAATCGCCTTGGCATTTAGGAGAGCAGGAGGCTGTGCTGGGAGAGGTGCGTGGGCTCAGCATCGCAGCTAGCATTCCCCATACTCTCTCTTCTGAAAGTTACAAACACTGAGGGACTCCTAAGTGCTTGGATGGTGGGGGAAAACCACACAGCCTTGCGCTGGTTGGGTTAAGGTTAGGTATGTCAAGGCTTTGCCTTAATCACTCAGAGGCCCCATCTGCACAATTGCATTTAAAGCAGCACCATCCCGTTTTAGAAGAGTCATGGCTTCCCCCAAAGCATCTTGGGAACTGTAGTCCGTAAAGCGTGCTGAGAGTTATTCAGATATTCCAGTTCCCCTCACTGAGCTACAATTCTCAGAATGGTTTTACCATCAATTGCTTTTCCCAGTGAGCTCTGGGAACCGTAGCTCTCTTAGGGGAATAAGGGTCTCTTAACAACTCTCAGCACCCTTAATAAACTACAGTTCCCAGGATGCTTTGGGTGAAGCCATTGCTAAAATGGTATTATACTGCTCTGGATCCATATTGCAAATGGGGCCTAAGGGTGTGGAGAAGGGGGATAGCCCTTATTGAAGCTCTGAATACTTGACTGTGGCGCAGAGCTAAGAAAGATGCTCTGGTGCCCAAGGCAGAAAATCTGGACAAGGAATTCCCCATGCCCACCCATTGGCAGGTACACACATCAACACACACAGGGCACAATCTGTTAAGTTGTGGGTGAACATATCAGACGACACAGCATTTCTTCAAACAGCTCTTGTTTATTCACAGGCCAGAACAGAACTGAACTGAAGGGTTCAGCCAGCCTGCTTATATAGAGCTCCACTAGAAGGCAACAGTAACCATTTTCTGTAACTAGCCAATCACTGAACGTCACTTTTGATCCCTTATTTGCATATGTGGACCTGAACTATGTACAGTATCCCCCTGCTGGCCCAGGGTGAGAACTTCAGTACATAACACAATCTTCTCAAGTATGTTGCATGCTCTTGTGTGGCTCCTGTTCATTTCTGTGGGGTTCCCACTGCAGAACCTCTGGTGGACTCTCTGCCCCATTGTTCAGATATGTTTGCCTACCATTCATTACACTTAACGGTACTCAGTCTGGCCCCAGAGATGCTTCCTCCCAGTGAGACACTTCTGTGTCAGTTGCAGCTGCAGTTGTGTAGATATGCATCCATAAGAACATAACAGAAGAACACAACTGGATCAGGCCAAAGGCCCACATAATCCAGGATCCTGTTCTCACAGTGGAGAATCGGATGTCCATGGAAAGCTCACAAGCAGGACAGAAGCTCCGCAGCCCTTCTGGTGTTCAGAAGCATGAAATGAACCAGCCTGAAACACTGTGCAGGAACAGCAGGATTAGAACAATGTCATAACCTCCAACATTTCTCCCATGAAATTAGGGATATCCTATTACACCACCACAACAACAACAACTCTGGACGGCTTCCAACATATATAAAATCAGTTTAATTTTTTACTTGTACTTTGTAACTTCTGAACAGTCCTCAGATCTTTTGATGAAGGGTGGTATATAAATTTAATAAATAAAACTTCCTTAGACAGAGCTACCTTCAGATGGCTCAGGGGTCAGATAGCTCCATACCCTCCAACATTTCTCCCATGAAAATGGGGGTGTCCTAAGGAAAAGCAGGGCATTCCAGGATCAAATCAGAAACTGGGACGGTAGCTGTAAATCTGGGACTGGAAATCCCTAGAAAATAAGGACACTTGAAGGGTCTGCAAAAACCCAGGATGAATACTGACCAAGGCAGCAACACAGATTGTGCCAGAACTCCCACCTGCATCCAGGGCAGTGGTTTGATTGCCTGACTCATGAAAAGCCAGCTCATGCTGTAATGCAGAAATGGGGATCCTGGCATCCAATGTTTGGAGGGCTGCAGATTTCCCAGTAATTCGTTTTGTGCAGGTGAGTTGCCAATTGAAAACTGTAATCCTCAGGGGCTTATGCTACTGCTGGTCAGCCTTTAAGGTAAGCCACATGACTTAGCTGGAAATAAGTATTCTAGATAAAGGAGGAGGGATATAAACCCACAACAGGATTGTAGGCACCTTCAACATCAAGGCTCCCACCAAAGCCATCAAATTAGGTTTCAGTTCTTCAGCTCTAAGCCCAATAATGCACTGGAAAATATAACCAAGAACACCTTGCTTGGACTCCAGTTTGGCTGAGTTCTATAAATCAGAGCCTCTTTCCTATGTGTTACAGAAACTGTAAGGATAAAAGAACCCTAATAGATCACTTACAGTGGGCTTGTACTAAGGCAGACACTTACTGGGCATTCATTTTTACCAGTACTGTATTAGTCAATCGTACAGCAACTTCACTCCTGAACCTCTGCTTGCTCTCCCATCTATCTTGAGAAAAGGGGTTAAGGCAGAGCTTTCCAAACAGTGCGTCGTGACACATTAGTGTATCGTCTGCAGTGTGTGGGTCTGTTGCATGAATGCTCTCTGCACTCCTCCTGTGACTGGAAAGGGGTTAGTTTAACCTCCGGTTTGCTAGTAAAACTGAATTACTGTGTTGCAAAATGATGAATGTCTAAAAAGTGTGCCACCAACATGAAAAGTTTGGGAAGCTCTGGGTTAAGGGGTTAATAAGCCTCTGGTCCACAGATATCTGGTACTGAAGCAACTGGCAGCTGCTAGATTAGAAACTGCATGCCTCTGGAGGGAATTGGGAATTTAGAATCACATAATCACAGGACAGTAGAATTGGAAGGGACCCATAGGTCACCTAGTCTAACCCCCTTGGCAAGGCAGGAATCTCAACTAAAGCATCCACAACAGTGGTCATCCAACCTCTGCTTAAAAATCTCCAAGGAAGAAGAGTCCACCACAAGGGAGTCTGTTCCATGGTCAAACAGCTCTTACCATCAGAAAGTTCTTCCTGATGTTTATTTATAATCTCCTTTCTTGTCACTTGAAGCCATTTGTATTTTTGTTATAAACAAGCACACCTAGACATTCCATTGTTGTGCCCATAACCTAGGTTTAAGGTGCCATTTAGCTCCTAGCTTTCATATCTCAGTTTCTAACACTGCTGGCCATTGGCTCTAAATGAGAAATTAACACAGAATTGCCAGAAAGCAAGGGGAGGAATAAGCAAAGACAAGTTCTCCCAGGCATCGCTTCAATTTATAAGGTATTTAATAACAAAGATAAAACATTCTGAATTTCATCATCATATCTTTCACTTCAGCTTCACTCAATAGGCCTAACTAGGCCTGCGATTTCGGAATACAATTTTTCTCACTATGGTGGTTTTGTGAAAAAAATTCAATAGCAACTTATTTATTTATTTTTTAAAAAAGAAAGAACACGTTGCTGAAACAGACCAAAGGCCATTCAGCTTGCCATGCCTGCTGTACGCTAGCAAGCAGGAGACAGCCAAACCCCTGCTGGAACAAATGAACCAGGGACAAATGACAAATTCTAAGTTACACAGCCAATTAATTCAGCCATATCAAATACCATAGAAGTCCATTTTTATTTTTCAGACGTCATCTCTCAGCTGCATTCCTGAAATACAGGAGTATATCTGTTTCAACCCAAAAATAAATGCAGGCATCTGGGCAACAAACCAATCCATCCTCTTATTTGTATCACGTCCTTCATTGTATTTGTAATCAATTTTGCTCTTTATACTGCTGAGAATTGGCCACCTGATGAGGTATGTAACTCAACAGCTTCCTTCCATATTCTGGCTATTCCGGAAAACAGAAAGCAAGTCTGAGCAAAAATATACAGAATGCAAAAACAGTTCTACTGGATTTTGACCCAAATCCCCAGCTAGTTTGGTGTTCTGCTCCCAAAAGTGGCCAGCCAGATGTTCCTGGAAGTTCACAAGACCACAGCATCTGGACATTCAATGCATACTGTTTCTGTAGATGAGTTTTCAATTCAGCCTTCATGACTAACAGCTGCTGATAAGCCCAGCCATCCATAAATATTGTCAATTCAGAGGTGGGAAACCTTTCCACCCAAGGACTACATTCTCTTCTGGGCAAATGTCAGAGGGGGCACATGGCAGTTATGAGTGGGTGCCAGAGGCAGAAGTGGGAGGGGCAATGAATGCAAATTGTTACTGCTGTACTCTTGGCTAATTTTGGCACATACCCTTCTCTAGCAGACATCCAAGAAAGCAACAGGACTTCAAGAAAAAACATTTCAGTCGGGGAGGGGCAGGCAGGTGCATGCCAAGGGCAGGTCCAGTAGGAGATGTGGCTGGGAGGGGCCCAAGGGCCAGAAGGGAGGCTTGGAGTGCTGCATTTGGGTCCATCCCATCCATTTTAAATGAGTGGCCCACACATTATTTTTTTAGTATTGAATTTTCTAACTTAACTGCCTACTTGAGCCAGAGATGGCAAGCATGACCTACAACAGGGGTCAGCAACCTTTTCCAGCCATGGGCCGGTCCACTGTCCCTCAGACCTTGTGGGAGGCCAGACTATATGGGGGGGGGGGGTGAATGAATTCCTATGCCCCACAAATAACCCAGACATGCATTTTAAATAAAAGCACACATTCAACTCATGTAAAAACATGCTGATTCCCAGTCCGTCCGTGGGCTGGATTGAGAAGGCGATTGGGCCGCATCTGGCCCACAGGCCTTAGGTTGCCCACCCCTGTCTTACAACTTCAACAAGAATTTTAATGTGTATATTTATTACATTCATATCCCATTTCCCGCCACGGAGCTCTAGATGGCATACGTGGTTCTCCCCTTCCCTGTGATGGAGGTTAGGCTCAGAGGCAGTGGCTGGCCCAGGGTCATCCAGGGAGCTTCATGACTGAGTGGGGATTCGAACCCTGCTCTTCTAGCTCCTAGCCCAACTATACTGGCTCTCCCACTCATGTGCCACCTCAATATAGTACCCCATGGCTAGCTCTCTACTGCCTCACCTACAGCCCCTACCATAATATTTAGAATAGCTTAGCATGTAGATGTCCATGTCTCTCTGCATCCGTAGTCAGTGTGGGTAAGAAATGCTACTACATCAGACACCCCCCCCCCAAAAAAACTGGACCCCTTTTGTGCAATTTTGGAATACATACAGGCCAAGTGATTTAGTAAATATAGAAGTCTTGACAATTTGATGTAAAGACTGGAGTTTCCCATTTATTTATTTTACACCACATTTATAGGGTTGTGTATTATTATTTAAAACAAATAAAAAGGGAAAGGAAGAAGTGACCTAGACACAGATCCTGTAGCTTTAAAGACTTAACACTACAGTGAAGTCAGTTACCTTCCCGGCTCCTGCTCCTCATATTAGAAAATTCTGCACGTCACATATCAGGGATGGGAAACTTAATTGCCAGCAAAGCATTTTGTGACCTTTGCAAGAAAAGCACCTAGAGAAGCACTAACACTATTAGTGAAAGAAAATGAGAAACGAGGCCAGAACTTGAAACAATTACCAAAGCTTTCCCTGTAACCAGGAAGCAAAGGCCAATTCATTCTTGGAATCTGAAGATTAAAAAAACACCACCTTGTTCTCATTCTATAGTCCATTGTTCACCAAACCATCTATAAAAGGTCTGGGAGATGTGAAAGACTTCAACTTGCAGTGTTAACCTGCCAGAAGCCTAGAGGAGTTCTGCAGAGCTACTGGGACAAATACAGCCTATATTCAATTTACAAAAAGAAAACCTTTCAGTTTGACATGTTGTATTAAGGGCTTTCCATGTTCACTCAGGCTCCAAAATGCTAGGAAATTATAGCTGTTAAAAGACCACAACAACCGTAGAATATCAATATGGGCTAAATGATGCTTCTATATTTTTAGGACCTACCTTATTCTTACGACTATTTGTTTTTAAGCATTTTTAATGTTGTAACCTACCCTGAGGCCTTATGGTGAAGGGTGGGTAATAATAATAATAATAATAATAATAATAATAATAATAATAATAATATAGAAGGAGGAAGAGGAGCATGGACTTTAACAGGTAATTTTCCAGCATTTTGGTGTTTGAGCAAACATGAAAAGCACTCATTCTTTTTTTGTTTAATATGTTGTACAGTATTAAGTGAATTTGATTACATTTTGAGAAGCCCATGCCCACAATCTCTCTCATCAGGCAAAGCAAGCTTGACATTAAAAATGATAAACTAATTGGACAAAAAAGAAGAAGGGACCTCATTAATAAGATATCGCACATCATTTAGAAGAGTAAGAATTCACATGCAACCTTACATTTGCCTCTTAAATATATAATCTATTAAGCGAATTAAGGTTAGAAATAAAGGTCACCCATCCTTTTCTCCTAACCACACTCTTGCCTCTTTATTGGAATTGCCAACTTTGGGCGGCTGCCACTGCTTTTTTGCCTGCGACAATTGGTTCGTTGGGTAACATTAGCAGGGGATCGTTTCCATGCCATCCAGTCATCCCAATTTATTTCTGCAGATTGTATGGTTGTTAAAGGCACAAGAGCAGGGGGTTCTCAAGTCAACTGACAAGACTTGCTGTTAAAGGTTGCAATGAATAAAAAGGAAAATAATCAGATAAAGCGCAAACAGCCAATACAGTGGTACCTCAGGTTAAGAACGTAATTCATTCTGGAGGTCCGTTCTTAACCTGAAACTGTTCTTAACCTGAAGCACCACTTTAGCTAATGGGGCCTCCCATTGCCGCTGCACCATGGCGGTGTGATTTCTGGTCTCATCCTGAAGCAAAGTTCTCAACCCGAGGTACTATTTCTGGGTTAGCAGAGTCTGTAACCTGAAGCGTCTGTAACCCGAGGTACCACTGTAGTTGCTCCCTCTAGCTCCCTCCCCCCCAAAGGCTCTCCTGTGCCTTCAAACGCTGACCATCAGAAATCCAACCACTGTACACCTCAGAGTACTGTCCTTATGAGATGTTCACCATAGTGTAACACTGAATTCTACCTACAACCTGGTCTTTGAACTGCTTCTGAGAATCCCTGGACTTCCTCAGAAGCTTAGTGGAGGTTTCCCAATGAGAAAGGCATCAATGACAGAGCAACTTCCCAGAAATACAGCCACAACACCTTTCCCACTGAATATGTGTTTATCCACAAGGAGGTATTGTGAGGTGCTGTTGATTTTTTCCCCCAATTTCCATGGGGTAAGGTCAACATTCTGTGTGACTACCACACCTGGAACACATCACGTGAAGAAATGTTTCCATGATCAAATAGGATCTATAAGCCACTGCAGTGAGATGGCCACAATGAGCCACACCTCAGATCCTTGGCATTTGCTATCCAACATCCCCTTCAGTCCCTTTTCAATTGATAGCAGTGGTCAATGATTTGGACTAAAACAAAAAGTTGCAAACTGGCATTTGTTAATTTATTAATTAAATTTAATTAATTAATTAATTAATTAATTTAATTTGTTAATTTATTAATTAAATTTAAATTAAATCTGTAGATCTCGGGGGGTTCGCGACATAAAAATACAATGCAAAAACACAAAATACATAATAAAAACAAGAACAAAAAAAGAACACACTAAAAAAAACAACCCTCATCATACCCTGGCCAAAAAAACCCTTACCTACTGTCACAGGGTAATTGATTATCCAATGATGTAATTAGATCCACATAAATTAGTATATGATTAAAGAACAGTTCTGAAGGAAAAGACATGCTTTATATCTACTGTATTTGTATTAAATAATTACTTCTCTTTTTACCTGGACCCATTTCCTGCTCTCAATGATATATTTAGGAATTTGTCAAGGATTAGAAATACAGATTTGGATTAACCCAAAAGCTGACTCTGAAGTAACAAGAGTGCAGAATAAGGGTTAATCCAAAATCACTTGACCTTGTGGACAAATTTCAACACATTTTCGACCATGCTTTTGCCGATATCAAAAGGTCTTTCATGAAATGCCCTGAAGAGCAACTTTCCCATCTGTTGCAGTGGAACATGCTACTCTTGTGCCCTTCCTAACTCCAGCAAGGTAAAGGTAAAGGACCCCTGGATGGTTAAGTCCAGTCAAAGGTGACTATGGGCCATCTCACTTCAGACCAAGGGAGCCTGCGTTTGTCCACAAACAGTTTTTCTGGGTCATGTGGCCAGCATGACTAAGCCGCTTCTGGCAAAACCAGAGCAGCGCACAGAAATGCCGTTTACCTTCCCACCAGAGTGGTACCTATTTATCTACTTGCACTTTGACGTGCTTTCGAACTGCTAGGTTGGCAGGAGCAGGGACCGAACAACGGGAGCTCACCCCCGTCATGGGGATTCAAGCCGCTGACCTTCTGATCGGCAAGCCCTAGGCTCAGTGGTTTAGACCACAGCACCACCCGCGTCCCGAATGTTGCCTAGCATGGCTTTAAACCAGGTTTCCTCAACCTCGGCCCTCCAGATATTTGTGGCCTACAACTCCCATGATCCCTAGCTAGCAGGACCAGCGGTGAGGGATGATGGGAACTGTAGTCTCAAAACATCTGGAGGGCCGAGGTTGAGGAAGCCTGCTGTATGATCGCAACATCTGAAGTGGGACCCACACCTTCCAACATTTTACAGATAACAGGGACGCTCTTGTCAAAGGCGTCAGCAGCTGACAGTAAGCCACTGCATCTTGTTTTGCAAACACAGCGAATCCACACAGAATTGGCTTTTGCAACTGTTTTAATACATAACTGCCGACTGCCCACAATTCTTGCAGCAAGGCAGGCATCTGACATTTATCAAAATGTACAAAAAGACACGTAGGACGTTGTTGGTAATGAAGAGGTGACCCTGTCCAAGATTCCTCCACATGAGTTGCGGAGCCTGTTGATTTGTCTCTCTGTGAGTCCTCATTTATGTCAGTTAAAGTGGAAAGTGTGGCTCGTGTAGGTGAAAGAATGAAGAGAGGGAAGTTAATTCCAGAAGTGTTGGAGAAAGACTCACGCCTTTAAGATTTCCCTCCCTGTTTGCCCGCTGTGGGGGCAACTTTGTCCCACCCCTTGAGATACTGCAACATGAGGATGGGATCAAGGCATCTCCACATTCCTACGTGAAATTATGGGGGAAGGAGCAGATTGGGAGTCCATAATTAAGCAGCATTTCCTACACCCTGCTTATTTACTTATTACATTTATATCCCACCTTCAAGGTGGTAGGGTCCCCCCCCCCCCGCTCTACTTTATGGTCACAGACACTCTGTGAAGCATGTTAGGCTGAGGGACTATTTAAACTGGCCCAAGGTGAACCTCCTGGATGAGTGTCTCCCAGGCCCTAGTCCATGGGTAGGCAAACTAAGGCCCAGGGGCCGGATCTGGCCCAATCACCTTCTGGGTGGATAGAAACCAGGGAATTCTTGCAATCATCCCCCATCCCATTCTGATGCTCGGATGCTGAAGTATATCACGTTCCTGTACAGCCTTTCTTGGATTACTATGCATTAAGAGTGTGGAGTGTGGTGGAGTCTCCTTCTTTGGGGGTCTTTAAGCAGAGGCTTGACAACCATATGTCAGGAGTGCTCTGATGGTGTTTCCTGCTTGGCAGGGGGTTGGACTCGATGGCCCTTGTGGTCTATTCCAACTCTATGATTCTATGATTCTAAGAGGGCATCATTATAAAACAGAATGTTAACATGCCTAGGTAAGCCACAAAAACCTAAGATCTGGCTGGTTGATACCAGCAGCCACAGATGCATCAGGGAAAATATTAAAAAAACCACACCTTTTGGTGGATAGAGGGAAATGAGGGAGAAATAAACCCACATTCTAGTCATGTGAACTCTGGATATTTACTAGTTAGAAGCCCTAAAAAAGTCACATCCTCTAATCCAGTGTTTCCCAACCGGTGTTCCGCGGCACACTAGTGTGCCGCGAGACGTTGCCTGGTGTGCCGTGGGAGGGAGGCGGGCGAGTCGGGCGGCGAGAGGCGGGGCGGCGGCGGCGAGGAGAGGCCGCCCAGCGCGGGGCTCTCGCCGTCTGCCTGCCTGGCTGCCTGCGTGGCGCTGCCTGTGTGCCCCCTCCCACATCCCATCGCCGGCTCTGCACCAGGCGGTAGAGCTCGGCTGGAAGGCCAGCAGCGCGCGCGCCTTGGCCAGGCTCTCGCCCGCCTGCGCCTCCAGGCACGGCGCCTCGGCATCGGGCGGCAGCGAGCCCAGGAAGCGGCCCAGCCGGCCGGGGTCGCCCGCCTGCAGCAGCGCCTCGCACACGCACGAGACCTGCTCCGCCGAGAAGCGCGGCGAGCGCGGAGGATCGGGCGCGGCGGAGGCCAGCCCCGCGCTTGGAGAGGACGCAGCAGCCGTCGCCAAACCCGATCCTCCTCCTCCTGCTCTGCCGCCGTCCTCTGGCTCTCGGCCGGGAGGAGCCTGCGGCGACGGGGCGGGTGCCGAAGTTGGCAGAAGTTGGCGCGCCTCCTCGGCAGCGCCTTCGTCCTCCTCCTCCTGCCTCTGCTCTCCTCCGGCGGCGGGGGCGCGCCGCCCTCCCCAGCCGGGGGGCTCGGCGGGGCCCGCGGGGAAGGAGGCCATGTTCGCGGCGCGCGGGATCGCGGCCCCCGTCGCCCGCCTCCGGCCCGCTCCCCTCCCCCTGCGCGCTGCCCTAGCCGTGCGGGTCTCCTCCCCCTGCGCCGCCGTCCCCTTTCCACATCCTAGGAGCCGCGGTCCGCCTACCGCCCCCGGGCCGCGGCGCGGCTCCCAGCCCGGGCTGGCCTCCGCCTCCTGGGACGCGCGCCCACCCCCGCGGCCCCCCAAACTTCGGAGCAACTGAATGCTTTCCCATGTAGAACAGTCCCTGCAAATAAAAACCTACCATATTTGGAAGAGGGATGCTAGCCTAACCATTACCTTCTATGCTGTTACTATTTTTTTTATTTTTTATTTTACATAAGTAAAAATTGACCTTTCCCCATCTGGCATGGTGGTGTGCCTCGAGATTTTTTTCATGAAACAAGTGTGCCTTTGCCCAAAAAAGGTTGGGAAACACTGCTCTAATCACCTTGGCAGACAAAGAGGTCACTGATCCTTTCTATCCTTTCCTCCTTTTGTTTATGCTAAGATCTCTTAATCCTCAAATGGCAATCTGAACCAAACCAATTTATCTAGCAGAAGATGGACAACGTGGTGACTGGCACTCACAAATATTTTGGTTTTGTGGACAGGAGAAGAGTGCCAGCAAAGAGACCAGAGAGAATTCAAACAGCACAAAAAAACCTGAACATGGCACCAGCCGATCTTTAGGATTCTGCCACAGGTAACTAGCAGTTTTTTGCACCTCATTGGGGCAAAATGCAGTTACCTCACTAGAGACAACTGGTCCTCGCAAAGTCAACAAACTTCCAGTTTCTTGATAAATCATTACTTACATAATGGCTAGGCAGCCAGCTAACACCAGCTGTCCCCCAGCACTAAAGACTGGCAGTGGGTTATCCAATATAAACATGAAATGTACATGTCTTTTTAATTAGAGTTTACTGATTCAGTCCGGAGATAACTCATACCTGCAAGATGGGAATCATTGCTGAATGACAGCAATCAATAAACCATTAAATTGACTCATTGAGTTAGGACCACAAGATTTTTCAAACCTGGAATGGCTGGGTCAAGTCACCATGTAATGGGATTTGGGGTGGGGTGGCGGAATAGCATGTGAAATTTACCCCTTAAAAAGGAAAGTTTTCAGATTGCTGTCATTCATTAACACTATTCCTATTCAACATAGCTGAGACACTGATGCAGAGAACAAGACCCTGCCCAACACAATTAAAAGCCCAAAAACTCCCACTGGGCCCTTGGTGTTTACATATGGCATATTCTCAATTTCATGCAGTACAAGCGAGTTACAATTTTCCTACGATGGAGTTCAAATGTGTACATGGCAAGCATATGAGACATTCACACGCTGTTGGACAGTGCACCAGAAATTGTAATTCCAGAATTTCACTTAAGGTACTTCACTTCTTTTTTCATTGAACCACTTCCACTTTCTTAACTGAACCATTTGCACTTTCCAAAAGCCTACATCAATAAGATGCAAAACCAAACAGCTCTGAGTACACAAACTCAGAGCAGTTAAGACATTTATTTCCAGGTGTACTAAGCTGCAACTCTCTATCTGTAGAGGATATCAGGAATTGTTCAAAAATACCAGCACATGTTTTCCCCCACAAGAGAATGAACGATCTGCAGGCACAGGGAGCTCTGGCATCTCCGTCAACAGGATGGCTGTGTTTACCTCATCCAGTTCAGTTCCAGTGTGCTTCTCTGCCAGCGGACTTCCAAGATTTTCCAGATAGCAGCCTTGTCAGCCAGAAGCCAGCCCTCATGCTCAGCCAAGTATAGCTTACATGCCCCAAGTAGAATGTTCAAGGGTCAGCAACCCTGATCTACCACTCCAACCAGGCCATGACTCAGTTCACATGTCGCGGTAAACCACAGTTAATGGCTTGCCACGAATGTCCCCCGGAAGGCTCTTTCACTCTTCCCTCCTAACACCACGATCTCTGGCTTCTTCTAACGTCCAAACAGCAAGCCACAATCTGTAGCCTATGCATGTTTTTTTGGCTTACTGATCAGTCTCATAAAACTGGGGAATGTGACTTGTTACCTCTGCGCATGGGCAGAGGGAAGCCAAAGAACTCTCTTGACCACAATCAGAATAAACTACAGCTTACTGTGACATGCAAATGAGGTCAATGCAGTCTTGACCACAGCAGAATCAGGCTCAGAGTCATCCCAAGCACTGTTTTTACAGTGCAATGGCAGGAAAAATTACCTTAAACAAAAACAAATAGACAGCAGGGGATTGAGGAAGCTTTAAAATAAAACATTTCTTTTTATCTGTTTAGTTGTCTAAGTGTCCTACATTACGCTGGAAGAAGGAATTATATTCATGAATCTTTGATTTCGCCCAACACTTATGTTTGAATTGCACCTCCCAGTTGCTCAGTACAGATTACTGCAAAGAGGCTGTATTACCCAAAACCAGATTTCCTCCTCCTTCCCATGAAAAGCTAATTTAAGTTTTTATACCAACTGTTCCAGATGTCAACTTAACTGTATTACAAATACAGTCACAGTTACACCAACTCTCATCTTGGGAGAAGCATTACTCAGTGTTGACCCCAGACATTTCTGCTCCGAGGCAGTTAATACAAGAGTACCCCACTAATTTATTATGGGGTGCAATTCACTGTCAAAGTCCCAATGAAATCAACAGAAGACCGGGCTTTTGTGCAGCTCCTGTTAATCTCAGTCACATTTGTGAAGGCACCCTGGTGAATTGTGCCCCATAGGTCAGATCTTTCTACCACATTTTTACCACATTTCATGATGGCCAAGGTCCGCTGGGAGGCTCTTGCTCCTCAAGAGGAGCATCACGGCAAGGGGGAGACCATCCTGGCCCCATGGACAGGGGCTGCAGAAGCAAGGGGAAAGGGACTAACTGGGGTGGCTGCCTTGACCCATGGTTAGCTCTCTGGGTCCCACATCTGACCCAATAAAGTGGGCATGGCCATGGGGAAGAGGCAGTTCAGGGCTGCTTTCCAAAGGCTTTCCCTCAAGCAAATCTGCAATATTTTAAATCATAATATGTAATATATTATTCAGTTATTCAATTCAGGAAAACAAACGAAACAAATGGACTCACCTTTTGGCAACATGGACTCACAGAAGGGGAACCACAAGAGCCGTCAATCATTTAAGAGCAATATTTTTTTTAAAAAAAATATTTTTAAAAATTGGGGGGGATGTCTATGGGAGGTCACATAAAACCTTTTGGGGAACATATATGGCCCATGGACTGTGGATTAGCCATCCCTATCCACTGAGTGGAAGAACCAACTGCTATTAAAGCAACAACATGCCCAGGAAAGGAAAATTATGCCCCTATGATAGCTTACCACTTTGTTCTGGTCTTCAAGTAAAAGCCTCCCTCCTCTACCCTTTTCCTCCATTTCTTTTCTTGTCTTTTTCTTTTTAGTTTTCTTTAAGCTGATGAGAGAAACACCCACCCACCCCTTGATTGATTGAGTTTACTTATATGTTGCTTCCCACAATGAGCTGTGGTCAAAGTGGCTTACAGCAAACATTCCAAAACCAAGAAATACAGAACATAGAATTACAAATATACAAAATACAGAACTTGTCGGTAAATTAAAAAATGACAAATATCAGCAATCACGGAATAAATTCCATTATTACCGGGGGGTGGGACCACCCATGATCTAGGCTGAAGTACATAATATACCTGAAGGAGCATCTCTACCCCCATCGTTCAGCCCAGACACACTGAGGTCTACCTCTGAGGACCTTCTGGTGGTTCCCTCATGGCAGAAAGTGAAGTTATAGGAACCAGGCAGAGGGCCTTCTTGGTAGTGGCACCCTCCCTGTGGAACACCCTCCCTGCAGATGTCAAGGAGGTAAAGAACTATGCAACTTTTAGAAAGCATCTGAAGGCAGCCCTGTATTGGGAAGTTTTTAATTTTTGACGTTTTACTATGTTTTTATGTTTTGCTGGAAGCTGCCCAGAGTGGCTGGGGAAACCCAGACAAATGGGTGGGATATAAATAAAAAAATTGTTGTTGTTGTTAAGCAGAACAAGAATCAACTGATAACATTCTGGTACTGGACTTGCTGGACTCCAAGGAGCCTAGCTTACATACAGTTAAGAGTAAATGACATACAGCTGGCATATAGACTAGATAACGTACAGAGGAGGCTAACAGTAGCAAAAGGCAAACACTGCGGAGGACAGTACTGTAGTTAGTCTCTCCCACAGTCTTCTGGAAGTACCTATACCTGCTACAGGTATTGTTGCTCTTCTTTGAGAGAGAATAATTGTCTGAAATGTTCAATTTCAGAATGGCAGAGCAGGATAGGCTCTTTTGGGCACAATCCACGGAGAAATTCTCTGGAAGTGAGCTGAATCTGTGAAATAGCCTGGAGGATTATTCCCTGTGTGAATCAACCTGAGGGGGGTCTATCTGGATTTTCCAACTCGAGACCACCAAAATTTATTCAACCAGACCAAGCCGTGCCCTTATCATAGATATTTCACGTTGCAATCAAGTCACCTCAAGCCACAAAGTGCAATATTAATGACTAGTCAATGGGGTAACTAACTAATCCCATTTCCCCCCCCCCCCAAGCAAAATTGCAGGCTGTGCAAAGTCCTCAAAGTGTCATAGAGAATGCTTCACCACAGGCAATATCAGCTAGGCCTACAAGATAGCTGATATTCTTTCTTTCCCCCATAGGCCAACTGTATTAAAATAGCCTTCACCCATGCATGAATCATACTTTACATAACAATGCAATAAAAAGCATTGAAAAAAATCTTTCAACTGATCCTCACCAGAACAACTGCAATGCATTCAAGTCTTTCAGGACCTGAGTTTTCAAATATGATTGCTAAGGGGTCCTTTGCCACAACCCAGTTCAAACCAACCTGCAGCCATGAATTCACCAAGTGGCCTTAGGCAAGCCACAGTTGATGATTGGCCCCTCATCTGCAAATGTAGAGGACAACACTGGCCCACCTTACAAGGTTGTTGCAAGTGTGCTATACAAATGCCGCCAACTGCCCTTCCCTTCAGTGCTAGAACATCTGATTTGTGGGCAAGAAGGTTCCAGTTTCCATTCTTAGCATCTCTAAGTAGGCTTGGGAAAGTCTCCTGGCCTGATCCACCAGAGAGCTGCTACCAGCCAATGTGGACAGTGCTAAGCTGATGGCCTGACTTCATCTAAGGCAGACTCCTGTGTTCCTCCTATCATTTCCCTCATATGTCTTTGGATTCCAAGGGTGCTAATTGTCCCATGATCGTCCGGTCATTCAATATTTCCCTTGTGTGCCAGTTTAACTCTCTGTTAGGTTGCATGGCTTGGAAGACTCCATGTTACGCCCCAACAGCTGGGTACATTTGCACATGCAACAACTTAAGATTTTTGTTGTTTTTTAAAAGAAAATGAATGAGGACATCATGAACTAAAGTTGTGTTGTGTAATTCAATCAATTGCAGAAATCACTTTAAAATGCCACACAGTAAGAGGGGTGGCAGTTTGAGGGACACAACCAGCATTTTAACACTCAGGGGTTGTTGTCGGGGGTGCCTTTTACACAAAGCCTGTTACACAAAGCCTGTTTCAATCAGTGTGTCCCATTACCAATGTTCACAGCTCAAGCTGTTAAGGAGAAGATTGCCACAAAGTGCCCAATTTGGGAATTCTGTCCTCTGAACTTTTAATGTACGAAGAAAGGACAGATTGAACACCATTCAGGGGCATAATGCTCTTCCAAAATTGTCTTTAAGGTGTTGGAGGTAGTTAAGGTGGGGGGAGGGGAGAGACACATTAATCATAGGAAGAATTATTAATAAAGGGGAACTGGAGGTAATGTTCTCATTCCCACATATCCTACTATGCTTTGATTTGCTGCTGAAATCTCAGATGAATTTTACTGGAAAAGAAACTTTTGAGGCTTTTTAATTTTCTTTTACTCTCTCACAGCCATACATTTTAAAATGCCAGTGCTGCTCTATTACAACTAATGACTATCTGTGGGCAGTAGATGTCTGCTCTCAGCCAGCCCAAAGGCAGCCTATTTCAAAAGAATTTTTATTTCATTGTTTAAAATATATTGGATTACAAGAGCAAGCTGTCTCTGTTCTCTCAGATAGACAAGGGAAGCAGTAGTAGAATTGGACAACTCTACAAGATGCTAGAAGGAAAAGGCCTGAAAAGATACCAAGATGAATTGAAATGAGGAGACAATAGGGAAATTGTGTTTTAAAATTTTAATATTTTCAAACTTGCAAGATGTCAGTTCTAAGCAACGGTGGCCCATATACTATATTGTTCTACCTGTATGTACACATGCCTTAAAAGAAATTAAATTTGCCCAAGCAACCTAAATTCAACATCAAAAAAGCTGAATTTTGTGGTCTGTGTGAAAATTTGAATGACTTTTTATTTTGTATAGTGTAATCTAGTTTTGCTAATCATGGAGAAGAGCAAAGAGCTGTACTTAAACTCATCTGCCTAACCACTAGAAAATATATTCAGCTTATCACCTACATAGCTAATATTTCAAGGCATTGCCAACATGCTTTTAAACATCAGTTTGCAACCACAAGGACTACAAACTGATATGTGAAACGTAAGATTCTGTGTCCAATAATCACACTCTGAAATTCTTTCTCTATCTTCCTTCCTTCCTTCCTTCCTCTTTCTTTCTTAAGCACTCCTGCAGGTTAGACTATTCCCAGCTTCTCTAGTTATCCAATAATGGGAAATAAACTGGGTAACTTTAAGTGGACACAATTATTCATATCCACCTACTGGTTAGAAGACCACATTTGGTCTTCAATGGTTCCTCTATGAGTATACTGTATAGACCAAGTCTCCACCTTTAGGATACCTGCCTCGTGCCACAGTAGTTGGCTAACAGGCCAATATATATATCCGTGCTGTGCACCAACTAGACAACAATTCCACTGTCCTTAGCTTACAGAAAGCAAAAGGCTACATATGACTAGTATTATTAATCAGAGACCATAATTCCCTGCTCCAAAGAGCTTAAATAATTTTTCAGCCCTGATGCAAGACATATCCACAACTGTTTGCACCACCTACCCAAGCATATGACTGGCATGAGCTTTGTACATTTTGCTAACTTATAAGCAGAAGGCAGCAAATGTGTCAAGGATAAGCAGGCTGAAGGACACCCCCCTCCCCATAAGTCAACCAGAACTCATGTTTGGATGCGATCTCCTGTGGCCATATGGCAGTGCTCCTACTTCATCAACTCCCTCCCTCATCTTCTTCCAATTCTTCTCTCAGCTACATCTAGACATATGTCAGTGTCTTGTGCCAGCTGGAGCTCCCATGTTGGAGCTGCCCATCAGACAAAAGTGGAATGCAAGGAACCTTGACAACAAGAATTAGCACACAGGGGTTGTACAGGCAGCCACCTCCTTCAAAGGAAGGCAAAGGTGCTTTCACTGCACACTTAAAAAGCTACTGGTAATGGCTGACGGGGAAGGATTGGCTGGAAAACCAAGCAGCGGCAGGTGAGGACTCACGCTCTGGAAAGAGGCTGTTAGCAAATTACATAGGATTCCTTCCAGACAGAAAACACAACTGATACCATGATTGAAGTTATTCTAGAGAGTGTCACTGACCAATGAGGCAAGACAACAGACTAGAAGGTAGACTGCAATCACCTTAACATTCAACATTAGAGGGAGTCTGCAAGAACAGCTGAGCAATCTGCCTAGTGAGAAAATCATGCAATCCGTTTAAAGGCATGCTCAGCAGCATCTCTCAGAAAGAGTCTAGGACAAGTGACTCCTGCGGCGGTGGATGGGGCTGGAACTGATGAGCCTTGAGGTCCCATTACAGTTCTTGCTAATGTTACATGAGAGTGGGCCTTTTCTGTAGTGGCTCCCCATTTGTGGAATGCTCTCCCCAGGGAGACTCACCCGGCACCTTCATTACATATCTTTAGACACCAGGCAAAAACGTTCTTCACCCAGTCCTTTGGCTAATTAAACAATCTATGGCCTTCTAAATGTGTGGGTGGTGCAGTTTGTTATTATGTTCCGTAATTTGTGTTTTTACACTGTAAACCACTCTGTGATCTTCAGATGAAGGGTGGTACAGTGGTATCTCTGGTTATGAACTTAATTCGTTCCGGAGGTCCGTTCTTAACCTGAAATCGTTCTTGACCTGAGGTACCACTTTAGCTAAGGGGGCTTCCCGCTGCTGCACAATTTCTGTTCTCATTCTGAGGTAAAGTTCTTAACCCAAGGTACTACTTCTGGGTTAGCGGAGTTTGTAACCCGAAGTGTTTGTAACCCGAGGTACCACCTGTATATAAATTTAATAATAATTACTAAGAGTGAGCTGTGCAGAGGGTATGGATGACGGAAACCAGCTAACACTGAGCAGTTGAAGAGATGTGGACCCTTTCTCCATCATTGAGTAGCACTCATCAGAAAACCTGCAAGCCTTGAAGGAACAGACTAAGTGGCGGCAGCAGCCCATCTGCTAATAGCATTTTTATCCCACCCAAGCTTGTGGGGAGCTACCAGGGGGCACCAGATCCCAATATAGATGTTTATTCAACCATCTAGTCCCTGGTGTACATTTTCACTCACCCTTTCTTCCCTGGTGGGGAAGGGGGCACCATTTTGTGGTACACCTACGGTGTCAAAATATCTTGCGTGGCCTTGACAACAGACTCCAGTTCCATCAGCTTACAGCTAATATGAATCACGGCAAGACTAGCACAGAGTTCCTCAAGCCTTTCCGCACAGTTCCACCCGCTAAAGAACTCTTTAAAATATCTGCCACAGGAACTAACATTTCTCAGAGGGGTCCAAGGCATATTTTGAAGCACCCAAACTAGGCATAGCTCCTGGAGCCTAACCTATAGGGGGATGACCAGTGGGCTTAAGTGGTTTGGTTTTAGGTTGCTGACTTTTCAAATAGCTACAGCAACTTGAGGGTAGGCAATTAGCAGACAATCGTGTTCACCTCCCTGATGAGTAAAGCTTTGCAGACTGAGTTGTGTAGATGAACATTACAAAACAGTGAAATTTGTGAGAGTAAGCTATGCTTCCCCGCTCCTGATCCACAGCCCTAATTTCAGTAGAGCCTGACATTTAACTTACTGTGGAGTAAGACTTGCATGAATTTGGAAGAGCTCACATTTTACCACAAAATAAATAAAGACAACTTGTTCCATCAGATTTCAATTTCCTGAGAGCCTTCTCTCCCCACCCTCCTTTTCAGCCTGCTACAAAATGTTAATTGGATTTTAAAGGAAGCCACACATTGTGGGAGAAGGGCAGTTGCTGAACCAAAGAGGCCACAGACAACAATAATAGCAAAAAGCAGGATTCAACGCTTTCTCTTCTAAAAACAAGAAGTTCGGAGGAAGGGACTGGGAGGGTCACAGCTTGGTGCCCATTTGAACTTCCCCTAACAAGCCTTAAACAAAAACCTTCCACTACTTTTGGAAAGCAAGGAACTCAGCTGCCCATATTTTTATTGAAAATCTGTGATTGTGGGGTGATGCCTTCAATGTCCCCCACCGTCCCTAGCTCTTCCTAACGAAGGGGTAAGGAGCCAGTGGGGTTCTGCGGGTGATGTGGCGGCTCCTGCCACCACCAGCTAGCCCAGCAACAACCAGAGGGCGAAAAGTCCTCCCCCCCCCCACCGTTGTTCTCAAGAGTGAGGTTGTAGGGTTTGCTCTTTTCCGCACATTGAGCCTCTCCCTTTACATGCCTCTCTTACGCACCATACATGAAAGGGGCGTGGAATTATTATTATTAATCAAAATAAAGAACAGGGTTATTTGGAAATGCCGGTTTCATGCCACAGAAACCAGTACTTGACTTGTATGAGAGAGAAGGGAGCTGCTACTAATTCTCTTGAAGACAAGACATTATGAGGCATTATTTTTATTCTCATGAACTGTATGGATGAGAGCGAGAAAGCATCTAAGGCTGTTGAGATTGCCAAAGGATAAATACAATTTTATACCTGCCTAGAGTTCAGGCCCTGTGCCAACTGCACAAACACAAGAAGTTTCTCTGTACTGAGCCAGCCCATTCGTCCGTTTGGATCAGTATTACCTATACTGACAGGCAGCAGCTCCTCAGGGTTTCAGGCAGGGATCTTTCCCCAAATCTACCCGCAGGTGCTGGGGTCTGAAGCTGAGACCTTGACTGAGCTAAAGCCAGTCCTTAGTGGCGCTCTGTGCTGGGCAGGTTATAACTTTAGAAGACGCCACTAAAGCAGAGCTCAGGTGGAGTTAAGATTGCACCCGGGGAAGCTGTGAAATAAGGAGCGCGCCTCTAGGCATGTGCAAAGGGCCTCCTGCCCACTACTCTAACGAGCAGCTATCGTTTGCCCAGATGCAAACTGCTCCAGGCGCTGGGCAACGCTAAGCCCCACGGATGGGCGAGATTCTTGAAATCAAGCACAAGCCTCAGGGCAACCAAAAGATCTGCGGAGCGGGTCAAGGGGGCGACGCCGTCAAAACACGAAAGGGGCGAGAACCCGGAGCTCAGCAGAAAGCAGCAATCGGATGCGTTTCCCTCCGGTTGCAACAGTCCCCGGTTCCCCGCGCCAGGCGGCACTTGCCCCGCCGACCCCCGGACGCGCCCCCCACGCCCCGCTTCGGAGCCTACCGCTTGCCGGCGTGGCCGCCTCCGCCGCCGCTGGTGCTGGTGGTCCCGTGGAAAGACGACGGCCAGGACATGCGGCATTTCTTCAGCCCCGGCCGGTCGCTGGTGTCCATGGCGTCCGCCCTCTCGATCTGCCGGTGCGGGTGCCTCTCCGTGTCCGAGTAGCCGCGGTGCTTGATCTTGATGGGGGTCCGGGGCTGCCGCCAAAGGTGCTGCGGGGGCTTGAGGGTGGCCTGACCCTCCCGCGGCACGGGCAGCGACAGCGACAGGCTCTTCTTCGAGCAGGGCGGCGGCGGCTCCATCCTGCTCCTCCTCGCCGGCTTCGGACGGAGCTACACGAGCGGGCGGGCGGGCAGGTCGCGGGGTGGCCGCGGCTGAGGAGTTTGCGCGCCCGGGTCTCGGTCTCCGGCCAGCAACCCGAGTCGCCGCCCTTCGAGCGGGGAAGCGCCTCACAAACTCCGCCAAGAAGCCGCCGCTGCCATCCCAAGCGAGGCTTAGCGCGGAGGCAGCCGCCCAGGGCCCTTCGCGCCGGCTCCGGACGCCCCCTCCATGCTCCGCGGCTGCCGGAGGAGACTGGCGGCGCCTGCCCGAACACGCACCGAGCTCAGCCCGCGCCGGGAGCCGACGGAGCGTCCCCGCTGCGCGCGTCTGAGGCGCCGCCGCCGCCGCCGAAGGGAAGGAGGGAGTGCGCCGCCGGCGGGGCTGCGGGGAGGGAGGAACCAGCGGAGGCGGAGGGGACGCGCCGAGGGTCGCCGCCTTCACGGCATCCCCCGCTTGGCGAGGCGGCGGCGCCACGAGACGGGCGTGGGCGGGCGTCTCCGTAGGCTCCGCGGTTCCCCGAGGAAGGCTCCGCCTGCGCGGCAGCCGGCTCGCGCGCGGACTAAGTCGAAGCACGGAGCCCGAGCGGCGGTGGAAGAGCCCCGCCCGCGGCTGCCCGCGCCCAAGACGCGCCAGGCTTCGCCAGCTTTTCTCCCGTCCAATGTAGAGCCGGCTCCCTTTCTCCTTACAAGTCCATCCCCCTCGACGTACTTGGAATAGCAAGAGTGCCTCTGAGCGTGTACAGAAAGCCTTTTCCGTCAGCAAAGGCCTAAGGACAGTTAGCCCTTACCGCGTCAAGTACGTATCAGCACTGGCAGTGTCGGATTTACGTATAAGCTAAACAAGCTATAGCGTAGGGCCTCAGCATAGCTGTCAACGTTTCCCTTTTTTAAAGGGAAATTCCCTTATTCCGAATAGGATTCCTTGCAAGAAAAGGGAAAAGTTGACAGCTATGGGCCCCACTCTCTTGGGGGCCCCCCCAAAAATTCACTATTAATATAATTCTTCTTAATTGTATTTCACTTCAACCATCACTTTGATAAAATACATATTTTGTTATGTGCAAATGGCTTTAGATACCTATTAGGTCCATAAATTACCATATAGCATATATTCAACACAAAAAACAGCCACAATTTGTTGTTGACAAAGGACAGCTGGACATATAAAGGGCCCCATTACCTTCAGTAGCTTAGGGCCTCATCAAACCTGAATCCGGCCCTGATCAGCAGTGTCCAGTTTATTGGGGGGGGGGGCTGGGCACCTCTCGGTCTTCCTCTTCCATTCTGCAAAACACCCCCCCCCCAAAAAAAGCGCGTAGTCACCAACAAAAGCCTGTTGGGACTGAGAGAGTTGGTTAACTAAGTGGAACCTCCATGTTCAGGAGTAGTATACCTTTGAATCCAGCACGCTAGGGACAAACAGTGGAGGAATACTGGTGCCCTCATGCTTAGGTATTATCATGTATTGGGTGCTCCGCAGGCACCTGTTGGATCTAATCCTGAATTGTTGTCTCCATCAAGGCAATCAGGCCACCCTTCCTTTTGGGTCCACATTTGACCTGGAGCTTCCTTCGCATGGCTGTCTCTCTGTCAGTCTTAATGCGGGGTAAGGATTTCAGCAGAACTCCCGGACCTGCTTCACCTCAGAGTCTCAGTGAAACGCAAAGAGATTTCCTGCTTTGGGGTAAAGCAGGCGGAGCATAAAGGTGCTCTCCTGTGTAGGGGGCGACAGAGGGTGAGAGGCCACCCTGGGAAAAGTAAATAAACTCTTCCTAGTGTGAGGGGGTGGCCCACAAAAAACATCTTCTTTTAAAGTGTGGGGTGTGGGGGTAGCATATGGAATAAAGGCCTTCTCGGTGGCTGCTCCCAAGATTCTGGAGCTAGAGAAGTCAGAATGGCTCCTTCCTTGCTGTCCTTGTCCCAACAGGGTTTGGAACTGACTGCTTTTAAAACTTGACATGCTGTTTTTATTGTACTTATCTGTATGTTTTTAATAGATATATAGCTTTGATCATATTAATGTTTAATTATTTTCCCCACCCATGTTTTCAGCTGTCCTTATTTTATCTGTAAGCCACCTTGAGTTTCTGTCAGGGAAAAATGCAGAGTATAAATAAATTAATAATAATAATAATAATAATAATAATAATAATAATAATAATAATAATAATGAGAAAGAAGGTAGGCTGAGCCATTTTTCTGTGTGTGTGGAGCTGTTGTTTCAAGTAGGGGAATATTCAACTGACTCCCCTGTTACACATGTGCAGCAGTCCGGGGGGGGGGGGAGCTTTTTCTCTTGATTCTGTTGATGTTATGAAGTGGTCCTCAACACATGTAGGAATTAATTGATCTTAGCAGCCTATAAACCAGAGCAGGGCCTTCCCAAGACATTTTAGCATCTGAGGCAAAGCACAAAATGGCACACACACCCTCCCTGCCAGGGAGGAAAGGGCGAGTGAAGAAGTACATCAGGAACAAGCAGGGAATAAATACTGACATTGGGATCTTCTGCCACTGAGGATCCTGCCACCTGAGGTGGTCACCTGACCTTGCCTCATGGGTGGGCCGGCCCTGAACCAGGAGCATTTGGGTCCAAATGTGTCCTTCCAGCTTTTGTTGCTGTGACCCAGTTGCTGGGATTCAGTGCTGCTCTTGCTGTGCTACCTTCAGAGCTCTGGTGTGCAAGCAGAGAAAAGGTTCAGGGATACTGTCAAAATAGTACCAGTCTATAAAGCAGGGCAGCTGCGAGTGGCCAGAGGCAGTCTTTGGCACAGAAGCTGTGTGGTGATCAAATAATGTCATTATTGAGCAATAAAGTGGCTATTAATAGCACGGTGGCATCGCCCCCTCCTTCCTTGTAAATAGTTTATATAGGCAATGGTGATCCGTGTTTCTTGCAGGATCAGATAGGATAGGAGAAAAGGAAAGGTTAATGACGACCTGCATATACCAGCATAACTGCAGTGGCATTCTCCAGCCAGAGATATTTCAGTGGAAAATCGAAAATGGGAGCCCTCCTGCTCTTAGCTAGCATACTGGGAAGCTCTCCTGCACAACCCTCGTTGAAACAAATGGGAGCTATCTGTGAACAATATTGTGTTCCTTCTAAACCATGGGTAGGCAAACTAAGGCCTGAGGGCTGGATCTGGCCCAATAGCCTTCTAAATCCAGCCCGCGGACGGTCCGTGAATCAGCATGTTTTTACAAGAGTAGAATGTGTCCTTTGATTTAAAATGCATCTCTGGGTTATTTGTGGGGCATAGGAATTCGTTCATTCCCCCCCCCAAAAAAAATAGTCCGGTCCCCCACAAAGTCTGAGGGACAGTGGACAAGCCCCCTGCTGAAAAAGTTTGCTGACCCCTGTAATCTAAACTCTTTCCATGGTTCAGCTCTGTCAGTCTACCACATAAGGACTTTCTTTCTTAATCATATCAGAATCTATCTAATCTAGCGTTTGGTTTCCAACAATGGCCCAATACTGCTTCAGGAAGTCCACAAACAGAGTAGGAGAGCAAGAGCCCTTCCCGGTTGTTTGCCCTCAGCGCTTGGTATTCAGAAGTACACTATTTCTGAACGTGGAGATTCCATTTAACTATAATTAACCCTCTTCCACTCTTGAAAATGAGTAAAACGGGCCACCTGCTTTGGGCCACCACAGCTAAAGTAAGGCCACGTATGGGCTATCCTGGCTGCACATTTAATCCAAGCGAGACACAGGGTATGGCCCTCCTGAATTCTGCAAGGGAGAGGTAAAATCCAGACGTCTTGCCCTGTCTATTCCCATGACACCAGGGCCCTGCAGGATTTAACTTCCTTCCCCAGGGCCTGTAAGACAGAGCTATTCTGCCTGGCTTTCAATTTGCACTTAGCCTGATCTTTCCCCTTCCTTCCCTCCCCTTCCCCTTTTCATGAAGATTACCCACTCTGAGACCCCACAGCTAATTCTCCCCTGGCCTCCTCGCTGGCCCAAGTAGGGCTAATTTAGCCAGCTAGCCCTGGTGACTCTCTAATGCTTATTAGATGGATTTCCCCCCTAAATTGGTTTTTGAATTCTGAATTTATTGTTATTCACGTTTTATACTGTATTTTAAGCTGTTTTTTGTTGCATCAATTAAGTGTTTTAAATTTGTTGTTAGCTGCCCTGAGCCCTGTTTTCTGAACCGGGAAGGGCGGGGTATAAATATTTTTATTTTTATTTTTATTTTTATTATTATTATTATTATTATTATTATTATTATTATTATTATTATTATTATTTTATTTCAAAGGCTTGGGAGCAAATTATTCCTGCATTGCAGGGGTTTGGACTAGATGACAGGTTTATTGCCCACTCTCCCAAGACAACTTCACTCCCAAGACAACTTCACATACACACATGGCTTCACTTTAAATCAATTTTTGCTCAAGAGGATCCCACGCAGGGAATCAAGCATTACATGGTAAGGTGACAGCAGAAATTGTTCCAGGATGTGATTTAGCTATTTCTGTCCCTCCAGATAAAAATAGACGTCTAGAGGATACTTTTGTTCAACATATTTCATGTGCCTTGAGAATCTACATGTTTAAAGCCTCCAGAATAAGAGGAAACAAGCTCAAAGTAGACTCAGAAGGAGGGATAAAGAGGAGGGAGAGAAGGAGACAGAATAAGGATGTGGTTCACAAGTCCAAAACATTTCCCTGCATGAAGTGCTTGTAGGATGGGAGAGGTACAGAGCCTAAAGTGCTTCTGAGCTTATGCAGAGTACTGTACTTGCTTTCCTCAAGACCTGCTACTTTTTAAATTGGGAGTGGGGGCTTTAGGCCCTCTCCCCTACTCCCGTTGAGTAGTTAAGATGAAGTCACAATTGAGAGGGCATCTTCATCTCTTTTGAAGTCCATTTTGATATTGTCCATCTGCCTAGAAACTCCTTTCTTTTCTTTTTACACACCTTGAGTGTTTTGTGATTTGGGGTGGACCCACCCCTAGATTGAATAATTTTTGTTGACAGTGATGTATTTTAGGTTAATGGGCAAAAAAGGCCACAACTTTATTGGTTACAGAATGTGAGTGGTATTGGCTTAGGCATTGGAAACCACACGACTATATCTGACTGCTGCCCGTCTGCAGGAGTCTTGGAAGGGTTAACCACCAGTAGGGGGAGTCCTGCTGATGCACATCAACTAGGGACTCCCCCAGGGTCACCGCTAGGGGTCGTGCCATGGCCCTAGCTCCCTGTCTGGGGCTTCGGATGGAGAACCCCTCATGAAGATCCTTAGCCCTCATTTCTGCCCCTTCCTCAGCTACTTGCCCAATTCTCCAGTTCCAACCTCAGAGCCTTCCTGGATATTTCTCAGAACCCAGTGAAAAGCCAAATGGGGCTTCCTTTGTGCACCCAGAATGGCTCCCAGAGAGGGAGGTTGGAGACAGGAAAAGGCAGCCCACTTGGAACCTGGTGCCAGTTTCATGCAGATGGACCATTGCTCCATCTACCTCCTGTGGCTAATAGGTGACGCTCCACATGCTGTTGGACTACAACACCCATCAGCTCTGGCAGCACAGCCAAAGGTCAGGGATGATGGGACTTGTAGTCCAGCCACATCTGGAGGGCACAGCACTGGCTACCCCTGGTCTATGCTGACTTTCGTATGCTATGAATGTACACAACAACATGGCCACAACTTTTGTTGTTGTTGTTTAGTCTTTTAGTCGTGACCGACTCATCGTGACCCCATGGACCAGAGCATGCCAGGCACTCCCGTCTTCCTTTTTTTTTTTTTAAATGATATTTATTAAGTCGTCTTCCACTGCCTCCCGCAGTTTGCTCAAACTCATGTTCGTAGCTTCGGGAACACTGTCCAACCATCTCGTCCTCTGTCATCCCCTTCTCCTTGTGCCTTCAATCTTTCCCAACAACAGGGTCTTTTCCAGGGAGTCTTCTCTTCTCATGAGGTGGCCAAAGTATTGGAGCCTCAGCTTCAGGATCTGTCCTTCTAGTGAGCACTCAGGGCTGATTTCCTTAAGAATGGATAGATTTGATCTTCTTGCAGTCCATGGGACTCTCAAGAGTCTCCTCCAGCACCATAATTCAAAAGCATCAATTCTTCAGCGATCAGCCTTCTTTATGATCCAGCTCTCACTTCTTCAAATGCCCCAAACACCCAGTAACTTCTGTCATTGATAGGCAGGTATTTCAGATGAGGGCAGCACACTGACGCACACAACCACACACACACACCCCTGGCACACAAACACCCACACCCACACACCTGACAAGTGTACTCTTCTGACAGAGCTTGCACTTTTCTTCATTCCTTCAGTGGAATATAACACGGGCTGCACCCTGAGTATAGTTGGCCAATCAGTGTTAAAGAAGGATAGAACTTTTTTTATGTACGCTACAGCAGCAGCAAGAATTCTCATCACAAAGCATTGGAAGACACAAGACCTACCCACCTTGGAAGAATGGCAGACGCAACTAATAGACTATATGGAAATGGCGGAAATGACTGGCAGAATCCGAGACCAGGGAGAAGAGTTGGTGGAAGAAGATTGGAGGAAATTTAAAACTTATTTACAGAAATATTGTAAAATTTTTGAATGCTGATGACATTGAAATGAATTGAAGGGGTTCTAGCAACAAGGTAAAATGTAAGATGGGAATTGATAATAGATAAACTAATAGGACATGAATTTGCTGAACCAATTTTTAAAAGGGATACAAAAAAGGGAGACGTGAGGAAGTCAGGAAAATAAGTTAACTAAAGATGAGAAATAAAGAAAGAGGGAGTTTTTGTTTTCTTTTATATGTGTTTCTTCTTCTTCTTTTTTGTGTTTAATGTTTGTATTTTTTGTATTTTGTAATTTTGTATTTTTCTGTTTCTGTATTTTTCTGAACTTTTCTATTGATAAAACCTAATAAAATATTATAAAAAACAACAACACAGGCTGCACCCTGAGTCATCTGGCTGCCTGTCCTGCATAAGGGAAGGCCAGCCTTACTAGAAGGATCTGATGCCAGCATTTTGAATTTCTGAGCAAAAGAAAGGGAAACACCTCAAGACTGAAACGAGATGCCACCGGTGTCTCGACTTTGCTAGTCAAAGGGTCTGAAGCTTCAGCCTGCAACCTGTTAATAAGAAACGTATTTGCAAGGAAGCGGCGAGCAGCACGCAGGCTGCTTGCCAGCTACAGAAGCATCTGCACATTGACTGCTCTGCAGGAGCCTAATTTTAAACTGGGCGATTTCTTCTCAATGAAGCTAAACAGAATGCCCACCCTTTGAACATGTGCCTTGGCAAAGAGTTGCCAAATCTCATTCTGCTCAAAAGCAATTTTGCTGCCCATATGCTCCCCCTCGCAGTACTGTACGTATCTGCTGTCATCAGAGAAGGTGCCTAGAGAAGGAAAGAAGCACTGGCAGCGGTGCTTGGAAACTCAGAGAAACCTACAGCCCATCCAAAAAATCATGTGCTGTACGAAGGCAGGAAGGCGGCGGGGGGGGGGGGAACCCTCAAGTCAATGGAGCAGGTGAAGTCAAAAGGGGCAGAGGCAGCCAGTCACAGACCTCTCTCTTCTCTGACTGCAGGTCATGTTTTAAGAATGTGCTTGATTCAGTTCGGGTTTTGCTCTATCAGATTTTTACATGATCAAATTGTATTTAACTTCTTCATTATTTATGTATTTCCACTTTACTGTTTATATATTTGGAATTTTTTGGAGTGCTTTAAAAGCTGTCAGAAGGGACGCGGGTGGCGCTGTGGTCTAAACCACAGAGCCTAGGGCTTGCCGATCAGAAGGTCGGCAGTTCGAATCCCCGCGACGGGGTGAGCTCCCGTTGCTCGGTCCCTGCTCCTGCCAACATAGCAGTTCGAAAGCACGTCAAAGTGCAAGTAGATAAATAGGTACCGCTCCGGTGGGAAGGAAAACGGCATTTCCGTGCACTGCTCTGGTCCGCCAGAAGCGGCTTCGTCATGCTGGCCACATGACCCGGAAGCTGTACGCCGGCTCCCTCGGCCAATAAAGTGAGATGAGCACCGCAACCCGAATCATCTGCAACTGGACCTAACGGTCAGGGGTCCCTTTACCTTTACCTTTAAAAGGTGTCAGAGGTCTGTGGCTAGTACAATAAATCTGCTGATGATTGAAGCTCAGCGTATAGTTTGCTGAGGATTTTAAATCCCAGGCAAACAACTTTTCTCTTTCCCAATGCCAGCAGTCTTCCTTCATCTGATTATGCCATTTGTCACTTATTCACAATTTTTTATGGGGTGTACAGTGCAAAGCTGATGCATTTTGACTTCCTGTTCAGTTCAATGGGCCTTATTCCCAAGTGACTGCGTCTTGGACTACAGTATCAGCATGAAAGGGCTTTCACAGTAGGCATATGAATCATTAAAAGAGCCCCATGAGGAAACTGGACATTGGCATTCCCACTGGAATGACTTAATCACAGGATACGCCAAATATTCAGAACTAAGTCCAGATTTGAACCCGGATCCAAATCCTACACTACAGTGGTACCTCGGGTTAAGAACTCAATTCGTTCTGGAGGTCCATTCTTAACCTGAAACTGTTCTTAACCTGAAGCACCACTTTAGCTAATGGGGCCTCCAGCTGCTGCTGCCACCGCACAATTTCTGTTGTCATCCTGAAACAAAGTTCTTAACCCGAGGTACTATTTCTAGGTTAGCGGAGTCTGTAACCTGAAGCGTATGTAACCTGAAGCATCTGTAACCCGAGGTACCACTGTGCATGGTTTTGCAAAGAAGGAAACGCTATCTAATGCTTAATTCAAGGTTCCCTGAACCCACCTGCCTGCTCACCAGCTGTCAGTATCTTTTCACCTTCTGACAAGGACAATCATGCCTGTCAGTAAAAGCCATTTTGGGGGGGTTAGGAGATAAGCCTTCTTTCTTTTCCTGTGTTCCCCATGGAGGAAAATATGGGTGGTTGATTTCACTCATTGCCTAAAACACTGAAAGGTCAAGGCGGATTCATTTGTAGAAATCGCTTAGAAGTTTGCCTGAACATTTTGCCTCACATTTCCTTCCAGGAAGCCTAGAAACTTACTTTAAAAATATTTTTAAAGTAAGCTCAGACTCCAGGCCCCCTGTTGGTTGTAGACTGGGTACAACAGTGTTTTCTGTAATCGCTTCTCAGGAGTTCTGTTGGCAGTGACCACAAATAATGGCTAGTAAGTCAAGCCCAAAATTTTCGGTCTCTGCGCTTAATGTTTCACCATTTATACTGGAAACCTGTTACCCAAGAGACAGCTTTATAAGGTCTCAGCAGGGCACTGTATATATTAGAAAAATAAAATTCTACATGGAACTCTGCAAACTGTATAAATTATACAAAGTTAAGTGAGCAGGTATTCTAATTTTCTCTTTGCACAATTCTAGATGTGCTAGGAGGAGGAACTCTGCAAGGTACTGTAGGCCAGCCCCCAAAGCTGGAGATCTTGTTCAGCTTCCTCTCTAGCACTTCAGCTAGTAACACAATCACACTTCCACACACACATATTCCCAGCTTGAAACATGCTTTTACAAAACAATGAAATCCAAGGTTATCAGAAAGCTGAATCTTGCACTCCACACTTCTGCTACGCTTGTGCAGAATGACAACACTTGCACACACAAACACCTGAAACTTGAAACTTCTTTAAAAGGTAAAGGTAAAGGGACCCCTGACAATTAAGTCCAGTCACGAACGACTCTGGGGTTGCAGCGCTCATCTCGCTTTACAGGCCGAGGGAGCCGGCATTTGTCCACTTCTGCAGACAGTTTTTCCAGGTCATGTGGCTAGCATGACTAAGCCACTTCTGGTGAAACCAGAGCAGTGCACAGAAACGCCGTTTACCTTCCCGCCAGAGCAGTGCCTATTTATCTACTTGCACTGCGTGCTTTTGAACTGCTAGGTTGGCAGGAGCTGGGACTGAACAACAGGAGCTCACCCCGTCGCGGGGATTCGAACCGCTGACCTTTCAATCGGCAAGTCCAAGCGGCACAGTGGTTTAACCCACAGCGCCACCTGCTAAACTTCTTTAGGTGGTCCCAATTTCCAAAGACTTTCCAGAGAGATCCATTTCTCAGGTAATCACTGGCTTAAGTCTAAGGCATTGGGTACCTCACTGCCTCTTAGCTTTTGTCTTCCATGGTAAAATACAACTCTTAGCTGTTAAGCAACACCAGCACCAAAGCTTGCACGCATGGAATATGTCAACTGTCAATAGTCCCCATGGATTATTTTGATAAACAGGCAATGTAATGGAGAAGAGGTTAGAACAGAAAACAGCTGGAATAGATGCAGAGAAGCTTTAGGCAGGTGGCTTGATCAGAGACTAAATAACTTTCCTGGAAAAAAAAGCAGAGGGAGGTCTCTTTGATGCATCACAGATGATGGAATAAATTTCAGCTGCTGAGGACCAAAGCCAAGCAAGAGTGGAAAGGCAGCACAAATAGCTCGAAAAAATATGTTTTATTGTATTATTTTTTAAGGTGGGGATTAGTCATCGAGGCAACTCTCCAAAAGGAAAATGAACATTCACCAACCTTTGACATATTCTGCAAACAGTGTGGAGTTGAAGATCTGTTTTGAAGAACAGAACTGCTCTGTGTGGGGTGTGCCCGGCACCAGCACCACTCCTCCTCCTAACAAAGCACAGGGATTGACACTGGTATATACAAGATCCACTCAGAAAAGCACAGATTATAACTGAATAAAAACTAGGCTGTACATACAGACATCAGAAGAATCATAGAACTGGCAAATTCGTAGGGACCGCCAGGGTCATCTTGTCCTGCAATGAAGGAATCTCAGCTAAAGCATCCACAGCAGATGCTCATCCAACCTCTGCTTGAAAACCTCCAAGGAAGGAGAGTCCACTGCCTCTTGTGGGAGTCTGTTCCACTGCCAAACAGCTCTTACTGTCAGACAGTTCTTCCTGATGTTTAGCTGGAATCTCTTTTATTGTAGCTTGAATCCATTGGTTCGGGTGTTATGCTCAGGAGCAAGAGAAAAAAAGCTTGCTCCATCCTCCATGTGACAGCCTTTTAGATAGTTGGAGAGGATGACCATATCTCTTCTCAGCCTCCCTTTTCCAGGCTAAACATATCCAGCTCCTTCAACCTTTCCTAATAAGGCTTGGTTTCCAGACCCTTGATCATCTTGGTTGCCATCCTCTGCACACATTCCAGATTGTCAATATCCTTCTTAAATTGTGGTGCCCAGAACTGGACATGGTATTCCGGGTGTGGCTTGACCACGGCAGAATAGAGTTGGTACTATTACTTCCCTTGATCTGAACAGTATACAGTATGTAGGTGCAGGGCTGGTTCATTAATGAGAGATTTCAGAATGGAGATGGCAAAAATGAAAATCTACTTGGATTGCTTTTAAAAGGAAAGAGTCTGGCAGAACAGTGGTGTTATTACTTCCCTTGAAGTAATAGATTTCTAGAATAGCATTAGCTTTTTTTGCTGCTACATTGCACTGTTGACTCTCGTTAAGCTTGTTGTCCACTAAGACCCCAAGATCTTTTTCACATGTTCTACTAGTATGCCAGATGTCCCCCATCTTATATTTGTGCAGCTGGTTCTTCCTGAAGAAGTGCAGAACATTGCATTAGCTCCTATTGAAATTCATTTTATTAATTTGGGCCCAGTTCTCTGATCTGTGAAGGTCATCTTGAATCTCAAATCTGTCTTCTGCAGAATTAGCTACTCCTCCCAGTTTGGAGTCATCTGTAAATTTGATGAGCATCCCCTCATTCCTTCATCCAAGCCATTTATAAAGACACTGAACAACAACGGGCACAGGACGAAACCCTGTAGCATCCCACTTGTCCCTTTTCCCAGGATGCTGAGGAACTATTAATTAGCACTCTTTGATCAGTCAACCAGCTACTAATCCTCCTAACAGTAATCTCATTTAGCCCAAATTTTACCAGCAAATCACAGGCATATCATGGGGGACTTTGTCCAAAGCCTTTTTGAAATTTAGATACACTATGTCCGTAGCATTCCCCTGATCCACCAAGCTTGTAACTCCATCAAAAAAAGAAATGAGATTTGTCTGACATGACTTGCTTTTGAAAAAAACCATGCTGCGTAATCACAGCATATTTTCTAAGTGCTCACAGACCAGCTGTTGGATTATCTATTCTGGGACCTTTCCTGGTAGCAAGCTCACTGGTCGGTAGTTCCCTAGGCCTTCTTTTTTCCCCTTTTTTAAGATGGGTTCCCCAGGCTGCAGGAATGCCACTTGTTCTCCAGGAATTTTCAAAGATTATAGCTAAGGTAATGGTAAAGGACCCCGGACGATTGAGTCCAGTCGAATTTGACTATGGGGTGTGGTGTTCATCTCGCTTTACTGGCCAAGGAAGCTGGCATTTGTTTGTAGACAGCTTTTCTGGGGTCATGTGACCAGCATGACTAAACCACTACTGGCACAATGGAACACCATGACGGAAGCCAGAGCGCACAGAAACACTGTTTACCTAGCACAATTGTGTGTAGTGAGAAGGGGAAATAATTTGACTTGCTATAAGGCAGCTTCCTGTGTCCCCAGAAATAAGGAAAATGTTTTTCCCCCCTGGATTCCCATTGGTTATTGATGGTGTATCACTGTACAGCCTGGGCAATGAGAGCCAGAAGATTTAAAAATTGGGTCATGGGCATGGGAGAAAACGAAGAACACTTCCTTATGTAGGCCCAGGACTCCATTGAGATGGATATTCATTAATTTGTTAATCCTCTTTTTAGAAAGAGAACACCATCTTTCTAAAAGCGCAAGTACACAAGGCACGGCTCTTAATATAGCACTGGCAGCCCTGACGCACACATGTCACAGCCCCAAGGCAGCTTGCTTATGCGCTCACTTCCCTCTCCAATCCTCGTCCAATCTGGGCTTCATGCATGGCCTCTAAGCCCAGTGGCAGGAGGGTTATCAGAAGCCACTTGTACTATTTGGTACAGGTAACACAATCCTGGCAAAGCAAGGATCAGGGCAGAGAAGCCCTACAGCTTCAGGCATAAATGCCATCAGTTTCAATATCTAGAAAAGAGGTAACTGCTGACTATATCCAATATTTGCACGGTCTAATAGAACTTCCCTGCTTATAAATGAGTTCCTCTGGCAGCTGCCATTCAGAAATCACCTCCCAGTGAATAAATAAATAACAAGACTTAATCATAATAATAATACCGTGTGTCTGTCAGGGAAGAGGGCAGGGAGCCAGGAATGGATTTTGACAACTAGCTGCATTCCAGCAACACTGAGCCCCAGCACCTGTTTTCCAGTGCCAGCCTTGAAAGAGGTGAAAATAATTGTGAGAATTCTCCAATTCTGTGGTAAAATGAAGCTTTTTCCAGGGAAAGCATCAGGACAAAAACCGCTCAGAAACAGAGCTTTAAAGCCCAGGCCTAAGCCTAGAAACATTGAACAAAAGGAAGTGTGGCTAAGCCCTTACAGAAGTCTAAGGTGAAATGTGCAGGCCACACGCAACTCAGCGGCCCAATAAGCAAAGCTGCTTCTGTCTTCCATTGGAGCCAAAGACTGTAAAAGTACTGGGACGATTGAGAAGCACTTAGCCTGTGTGAAAATATCACCTTTTCCCAACATTATTCACCACCACTGTCTCCCCTGATGGCTTCCTTTTATTTCTGCCTGAATTCGACACATGAGTGAATCTACCTAGTTAATAATCACAGGATGTCAGGGAACTGCCATCGGAGCCAAGAGTGGAGGTAAGGCTCCCCGACCATGCAGGAGAAGGGACCAGTAGAGGGAGAGAGAACACTCCCTTTGGGGAAGGTAATCAGCGTGACACCGGGGAGGAAGGGGATCAGGGAAGGACTTCGGAGAGAGGGCTCCAAGACTCTTCCACAGAGACCAGCGGGGAGAGTCCAGGACCTCTGCTGGCTAGGCCTACTCTGCGCCGGAAACTTCCGCGCAGGGAGGCTAGGCGGAGACTGGGCGTCAAGGAATTTTTATGTTGGAAGAAGTTCAGGAAACGCCCACTGACGGATTCTGCCAGTGACTGACACAGTCATGGAGAAAGGGCTGTCCAGCCAGGGAAAGGTTTAGCCAGGCAACGTTGCCTAGAACTTCAGCATCCTTTACGCACGAGCAACCCCAATTCCCATTACACATTATGTGTGAGATAATATCAGAAAGAAAGCGAAAAACCCCCACAAACCAATCAGATTTGGCTACATAAGAGAAATGAGGGCTATTGACAGTGAGGGCAAGTGAGGGCAACTTAAAGATATAAGCAATGAGTTATTGGGGTGGGGTTGAGAGCAAGAGTAGTTGTTATCATTGCTGAAAATGTTTACCTGTTGTTGTTGTTAAGGACATGGCCACACAAGACCTTTCTGGGTATGTTCCTGGTTCACTGCTATAGTACTAAACTGGACTTGTGGTAAACAGTAGCTGAGAAAAGAATTTTGTTATGCTATGTTGAATTTTGAGCAACATAATTGTTCCTATAAATGTGCCACTATTCTCTACATTCCCTACAGTTGAACCATCAGCAGGTGTGACCTGCCTTGTGAAGGTCAGGAAGAGAATATTAGATGTTGGAATCAGCTCAGAAAAACATCGTAGAAATAAAATAGGAAAAGTTACCGTATTTTGCGCCCCATAAGACGCTCCGGCCCATAAGACGCACCTAGTTTTTTGGGGGGGGAAATAAAGGGAAAAAATTATTTCCCCCCCAGGCGCGGGGCTGGGGCAGCCCGAGCTTCCCCCGACCCCAGCCCCCAAACAGGCAGCTCTCTGCAAGCCGTGGGAGCCCAGCGGTGGTTCCCGCTGCTTGAGGAGAGATCCGCGAAGCCTGCACGTGCTGGGATCAGCGCTTGCAGGCTTCGGGATGCCTGCAACTCTCCCCAAGCAGTGGGAACGTTCCCGCTGCTTGGGGAGAGATCCGCGAAGCCTGCACGTGCTGGGATCAGCGCGGGCAGGCTTCGGGATGCCGGCAACTCTCCCCAAGCAGTGGGAACGTTCCCGCTGCTTGGGGAGAGATCCGCGAAGCCTGCGCGTGCTGGGATCAGCGCGCGCAGGCTTCGGGATGCCTGCAACTCTCCCCAAGCAGTGGGAACGTTCCCGCTGCTTGGGGAGAGATCCGCGAAGCCTGCGCGTGCTGGGATCAGCGCGCGCAGGCTTCGGGATGCCTGCAACTCTCCCCAAGCAGTGGGAACGTTCCCGCTGCTTGGGGAGAGATCCGCGAAGCCTGCGCGTGCTGGGATCAGCGCGCGCAGGCTTCGGGATGCCTGCAACTCTCCCCAAGCAGTGGGAACGTTCCCGCTGCTTGGGGAGAGATCCGCGAAGCCTGCACGTGCTGGGATCAGCGCTTGCAGGCTTCGGGATGCCGGCAACTCTCCCCAAGCAGCGGGAACGTTCCCGCTGCTTGGGGAGAGATCCGCGAAGCCTGCACGTGCTGGGATCAGCGCTTGCAGGCTTCGGGATGCCTGCAACTCTCCCCAAGCAGTGGGAACGTTCCCGCTGCTTGGGGAGAGATCCGCGAAGCCTGCACGTGCTGGGATCAGCGCGGGCAGGCTTCGGGATGCCTGCAACTCTCCCCAAGCAGTGGGAACGTTCCCGCTGCTTGGGGAGAGATCCGCGAAGCCTGCGCGTGCTGGGATCAGCGCGCGCAGGCTTCGGGATGCCTGCAACTCTCCCCAAGCAGTGGGAACGTTCCCGCTGCTTGGGGAGAGATCCGCGAAGCCTGCGCGTGCTGGGATCAGCGCGCGCAGGCTTCGGGATGCCTGCAACTCTCCCCAAGCAGTGGGAACGTTCCCGCTGCTTGGGGAGAGATCCGCGAAGCCTGCGCGTGCTGGGATCAGCGCGCGCAGGCTTCGGGATGCCGGCAACTCTCCCCAAGCAGCGGGAACGTTCCCGCTGCTTGGGGAGAGATCCGCGAAGCCTGCACGTGCTGGGATCAGCGCTTGCAGGCTTCGGGATGCCGGCAACTCTCCCCAAGCAGCGGGAACGTTCCCGCTGCTTGGGGAGAGATCCGCGAAGCCTGCACGTGCTGGGATCAGCGCTTGCAGGCTTCGGGATGCCTGCAACTCTCCCCAAGCAGTGGGAACGTTCCCGCTGCTTGGGGAGAGATCCGCGAAGCCTGCACGTGCTGGGATCAGCGCTTGCAGGCTTCGGGATGCCGGCAACTCTCCCCAAGCAGTGGGAACGTTCCCGCTGCTTGAGGAGAGGTCCGCGAAGCCTGGAGAGCGAGAGGGGTCGGTGCGCACCTACCGCTCTCGCTCTCCAGGCTTCAGCGAAAGCCTGCATTCACCCCATAAGACGCACCCACATTTCCCCTTCATTTTTGGAGGGGAAAAAGTGCGTCTTATAGGGCGAAAAATACGGTAGGTTTTCGTGCCAGAGCCTTGGACAATTCTGAGAGTGGCAGCTGGACAAAATATAGCTAATTCAAGAAGAAGCAGGATCCAAGAGAAACAATGGTGCCGAACAATATTGAGAAGGGTTTTTGGACCATCCCAAGTGTTTTTCAAGAAAATTCCTACCCTGCCAAATTTGCTAGGATTGGGATATGAGAAAGCCAGTTCTCATGTTATCACTTCAGCTGCAGCTGGAAGACAATAGCCCAGTGGACAGTTTGTTAGTTGCATTTTCCTATATGGATATACCGGTAACTCCACATAGGACATAATGTGTATATTGTCAATGTCTGAAAAGCATCAAGAAAGAGGCTGGTCCACAGGTCACACATTGCCCTGCTTCTTGTAAAAATATGAATCTGCATGCAAAACTGTAAGTAATGTATGAGGTGGGCCAAACACCAGATTACCTCTGGACCACCAGCAATATTCTGCAGGAAGACAATTTATGGTCCAAATACCACAGACGAGCATTAATCTCCAAATCTTGTCTTCTGCAAAGCCTTTCCTCCCAAACCCCTGCTTCTGCAGGCATATTGCCAAGCAAAATAATATTCAGGAAAACCGTGGATTCACTAAAGCCTTAGAAGCTGCTCCCAAATTCAGCTGGGGTCAACTTCTCATTAAGGGAAGACTTTCCTCCTGAGCCAGGTATGAGCCCTTGTGAATTGCTTAAATCCTCTTTTTCTCTAAATGCACCACCTGGCAGACAAAGGAGCCGGTAAACGATAGGAATGAAATCAATACCCACTCTGCAGTGTAATGGTTTTGTGAGGATGCTAAGCTGGTGGAAGAGGCTACAGATCTATTTATCCATCTCCTGCAGGGAGCGAATAAAAGATTGCTATTCAGACTCAGCGACTGTAGAGCGAATCACTCCTTGATTCTCTCTAGCTTGCGCCACCATTCTGGATGATCTGAGAGGCTCTGACCTTGGGAGGTGCTTCTTGGGCTCTCAGAGATGGAGGCTGGCAATGAATGGCAACTTATGAGGTTTGGCAAATGACAGAGGGGACAACATTGCTCATTCCCACTGCTGGGAAAGAAAAAGAAGAGAGAAATGGAGGATTTTTCTACCCTTGCTACCACCTTCAGCTCAAGGAGTTATTGGAGAATACTGCGGATTCAGAAAAAAAAAAGTGTAGTATAAACACCGAGAATTGGGAAAGTGGTGTGGGGGACAAACTACTCAAAAAACCCATGACTGCTTTTGCAACTGCCGTGTGTGGGTGGCGCACTGTTTATGGCTCTGTGCACGTCACAATCTCAATCCAAACAAAAGGCCCTTCTAAGGGGCAAATCTCATGAGGTGTTTTATTCATGCTTTTAAGCAACAAGCAAGCTTGCACCTGGCAGCTTTTGCTTTAGAGAAAAAGCAGCTGCAGGGTCGTGATGAGCTGCCAGTCTGAACTGGGGCCCTGCACCGGGCTGTAAATCACCTCTCTGGCTGCTATTTGCACACAAAGGTGCTGTCTGCAATAAATCAGCCTTGGGGGCAGGGGCAACAAGCGGGCAGGAGGGAGTGATTTTCAGGAAGAAACTGACAAAGGGCCTCTGGATTGGGACCATGTTCCAGGTTGGGAAGCTTTTAATGTTTGATGTATTACGGTGTTTTAATATTTTGTTGGAAGCCGCCCAGAGTGGCTGGGATAGCCCAGCCAGATGGGCGAGGTATAAATAATAAATTATTATTATTATTATTATTATTATTATTATTATTATTATTATTATTATTATTATTATTATTATTGGCTTGGGATTGTTCGTACTTCTAAATAAAAGTGGGCAAGTTAAGCATGTTCGTTTAAACATGTGAGTAATGTTCTTGTGACGCAGGTAGCGCTGTGGGTTAAACCACAGAGCCTAGGGCTTGCCGATCAGAAGGTCGGCGGTTCAAATCCCCGCGACAGGGTGAGCTCTCGTTGCTCAATCCCCGCTCCTGCCAACCTAGCAGTTCGAAAGCACGAAGTGCAAGTAGATAAATAGGTACTGCTCCGGCGGGAAGGTAAATGGCGTTTCCGTGCGCTGCTCTGGTTCACCAGAAGTGGCTTAGTCATGCTGGCCACATGACCCGGAAACTGTACGCCGGCTCCCTTGGCCAGTAAAGCGAGATGAGCGCCGCAACCCCAGAGTCGTCTGTGACTGGACCTAACGGTCAGGGGTCCCTTAACTAAATGTTCTTGTATGAGGGGTGGGTGGGCTGTATGAACAACACCTCTGTTCAGGCACTTTTGAAAAACCTCTACTAAAAAAAGAGTTCCACAGCTGTGGATCAGTCACTCACAACAGCTTGCTCTCGGTGCACTTGTTGTCTTACACTGCACAGATCACCTGCAAACTGAAGCACATGAAATATATGCAAGGAATTCTGGACTATGGAATTCTTGGAAGCCCTCCAAGATGCTGATCACACTGGGCAAACAGAACACCTGCAAAACTTGTACCTCTCCTCTATTTTGACATTCTTATCCTTCTGTGGCCAACAAAACTTTAGAGGACATCTAGATTTCATTTTAGCAGCCCAGCCGTTAGAACATTTGTTTCCATCAAAGACATGGATGCCACTTCAGGTTTGTGAAGAAGCAAAATTCACAGAAAGGCTTTTTTGTGGTATATTGAAGGTTACATTACAAGCCGTACTCATCTGTTGATCTATCTATATTTGCAGTTTCTTCGCTGCATTTTTTATTCTGATCAAGTTATTCTTCACAGTTACCCATTTTATTCTTACAACAACCTTAGCTGAAAGTGAGTCACTAGCTGATGGCCACCCAGTAACCTTTGGGACTGATTAAAATTCAGAAGGGATTTGAACCCCAGTCTCAATACAACTGACAACTTGTATGATGGAATGGTCCTCAGTACAAAAACCAAAATCCCTGCATATAGAAAACTAGTAAGTCAGAGGCAATGCACCTCACACTAGCCTGAAGCATGGGCAAGCAACCAAAGCAGGATTGTTACATGCCTGTTCAGATGAAGGATCATGATATCCTCATGAAGGCTTCAAAACACTTTGCGATAATACAGTGGATTCTATGGCCCTGGCAGCTCAAAAAGACCCATGATAGGGTGTGCTCTGCATTCTGCCTTTTCTTTGAACCTCAGTCTAAAGACAGATTGTAGCCCACCAGATATTGCTGGACTTCAGCTCCCCTCAGCCCCAACCAACATAGCCAACCATAAGGGATGATGGGAACTGGAGTCCAACAATATCTGGAGGGCACTGGGTTTCCTGCCCAGGCTCTACAGCAGGGTTTCCCAAACTTGGGTCTCCAGCTGTTGCTGGACTACAACTCCCATCATCCACAACTAGCAGGACCAGTGGTCAGGGATGATGGGAATTGTAGACCCTGCAGTCTCCAGCATCCGATTTCCAACTACAGTGAAACCAGAAATCTAATTTAATTTCTTTAGCTGTTTGAAAGAATACTAGCTGTACCCGCTTTGACTGGCAATCCCCATGCCTTATGGACATGCTGCTGGCTCCCTCCCCACCCCCCACCCCATTTCTCTCCACAAACAGCCAATTCTTTTTTAATTGAGCAGAAAAGACCATTTTCCAATCAACCTTCCCTGGGAGCACAAGCTTCCGCTGTGTAATTATTCAATAAGTCCTAGCACAAGAACAACAGTCGTTCTCTCCAGTGGAAGGAAGACATAATGCTGCCTGAGAACACCAACCAAGGATGAGACCCACGGCATATAGGAAGGAAAAGTTACTGCACATAGGAGAGAAACAGCATGTAGTTTGTGTTGGGATGGCTGCACCTCCTAATTCTCCTAGGGCTGGGAACCAGGTAATCCCAGAAAGTTAGATCCTGCAACACTAGGGTCTCTTCCATATGCCCTCTGATCTGCTTCCTTGATATGGGCAACCACCAGACTGGCAGGCAGGCTGCTCTCTAGGTATTTATTTGCCAGCAGCACTCTGGCCTCAGCACCTGACAAGTTACCATACGTGACTTGAGAAAGCCTGGAAAGCCAAGAGAAAGAGAAGCATGAAAGACAGGTTGACAGAAGTGCAGGGCAATCTGACAGAAGGCCACAGAGCAAGGGCACAGAAATCCCATGCCCTGAACATTTTTGAGCCACTTACTACTGTCCTGTGTGTTTAAACGCAATTATATGTCCATGAAATGGAAGTGAAAGCTGGACCATAAAGAAGGCTGATCGCCGAAGAATTGATGCTTTTGAATTATGGTGCTGGAGGAGACTCTTGAGAGTCCCATGGACTGCAAGAAGATCAAACCTCTCCATTCTGAAGTAAATCAGCCCTGAGGGCTTCACAGATCCTGAAGCTGAGGCTCCAAGACTCTGGCCACCTCATGAGAAGAGAAGACTCCCTGGAAAAGACCCTGATGTTGGGAAAGATGGAGGGCACAAGGAGAAGGGGACGACAGAGGACGAGATGGTTGGACAGTGTTTGCGAAGCTACCAGCATGAGTCTGACCTAACTGCAGGAGGCAGTGGAAGACAGGAGGGCCTGGCATGCTCTGGTCCATAGGGTCACGAAGAGTCGGACACGACTAAACGGCTAAACAACAACATGTCCATGAGGTCTAGAAATGTTTTTGTGAAAGAAAACCAAGGGTCCCTAGAGAGCAGTTTCTGCACCTGATTCTGGGCCAATGAGGAACTGCAGAAGGTGAGCAATTCTACCCAAGTGTGCCTGCCTCTGTGAATATAATCCACTAACCCTTTCTTTTCACTAGATGAGCTGCTAGAGTTGTTTTGCCCAAGCTCACTGGCAGAGTGCAAGCTTCACCTGCATAACAGTGCCAGGCTCAGTCCTTAAGCTCTGGGCACACAATAGATGTAAAGTGCATTCAAAGCACATGCACTGTAACTCTGTGATGGGTAACTACAGTGACCGGGATTCTAGGAGGGGCAGAATATGCTTTAAAGGTACAGCGCGAAGGCAGCCATGAAGATCAGGCAGAAAGACTGGAAAGGACTTTTGCCCGAGATAATGTAGAACTGCTGCCAGTCAGTAGATTATATCAGGCTAGATGATCTAACAGTCTGACTCAGAATAAGAAAAAACAAGGTCCACCCCCAGAAAGAATGTAAAAAAGCTGAGAAGCAAAAGAAAAATTACACTCGCAAAGAATATATTCACACAATAGGCATAGGTATTGGCACAATGATAAAAGTAATGCATAGCAATAATGCGATGAAGTATATAAATGAAGTATATTATTGCATGGCAATAATGCGATGAAGTATATAAAACACATATGTTACACAAAACAGAGCACACTAAGTACAAAAATAGGTTTAAAAAGAATGCCAAGGTGTTCAAAAGACAGAAAGCAAGCTAATCCATTTGTTGGGTTTACATCATGTTTATGCATGGGAAATTGATCAAAATAAGAAAACATCTTCCACGTTGTTGAATTATAATGGATAAAATGTAAACAGTATGTTCCATGTGTACTGGAACCTTGCTGATAAATAAATAGCTTCTTGAAAGCTACCCCCCCCAAAAAAAAAAATCACACTCATGCAATTTCTCTGCAATCACTGAGAAAAAGTTAATTCTATGGGGTTTGCAGCCAAAATCACAAATGCATGTTTGCTAGACAAGCACGAGGCTAGTACACAGAGAGTTCTTGAACTTCCTAGAGAGGATCCTCTGTGTATGGTACAAATTAGACCATCCTGTATATTTCCATCTCCCTTTAAAAAGACTCTCTTCTCACCATGCCTTCAAGCTGTCCTGACATGCTTTCAGCCATCTTAGCTAAGACTACCAACTTTAATTTTACTGTAACTTAGAAGTATCTTTTGCACACTATTTTGCTGTATATGCTTCCTGCATTGAAATGTAAATAAATCTTTCCCCGTTTATCTTACAAAAACATGTGGTTCATTCTCTGCAACGGGAGTGAAGAGGTGGAGCTCAACGGACCGCAAATAGAAGGGCAAAACAAGGTGTAACTGCCTAATTCCTAAGCTTTAATAAGCTGCAAAATTTGTAAGTACATTTATTTTGCTAAAAAGGCTTCATGGCCAGGTTACTTCTGTATTTCTCCCACACACATGGGCTAGGAGGTTTAGATCTAAATCAACAGGTTTAATCCTCAATCCACTTCCCACAAATTAGAACTCTCTGAGGCCTGCAATACTGTGCCCACTTTCCTGAGGACGAGCCCCACTGAACTCTGTTGGACTTGCTTGGTGTGTACACAGTATTACACCGTTACTGAGTTAAAATAATGTTCCTTGTTCCCATTAGAGTTGGTCAAACCGAATAACCAACTTCTATACCTTTATTCAGACTTTCAAACCAAGTGTGTGGAGTGCTTTGTGTGTGTCAGTGTGCATGGGAGCACAGAAGCATATCCAGCAGCCCCTGCCCTTCATTTATTTGATTTTTCAACTTATAATTTTACAGAGATATATCAAACATAAACAATAAAAACAAGATTCCAATGAATCTCCTGGACTGCCATCCTCCCCTATGTGGGTCCTATTATTAATCAGTTCCTCCCACATCTTTTATGATAATCCAAACCCTTCACTTCTTTTTTCCTGATTTCTGACTTTTCTGGTCATTTTAGTCATTTCCACATAATCCATTAACTTCATCTGCTATTCTTCTCTGGTAGGAACTTTATCTTCTTTCCATCCATAGCTGTCAATGTTTCCCTTTTTTAAAGGGAAATTCCCTTATTTCGAATAGGATTCCTCGCAAGAAAAGGGAAAAGTTGGCAGCTATGTTTCCATCTCCGGCTCAGCCCTTGACATTGTCATCCCGTGTATATTTCACACCCCAAAATTCCCACTCAGGAAGGTCTGAAGAGAGCTTCTAAGATCAATCCGGTGAACACATTCAGAATGCCTCCTCTACATGAAATACTGATAATGCGGGTTCCTGATCACATGGATACTTCTAACTACATTCAGCTGAAAGCTGTTCATTGGCTCTTGGAATCAAAGAGTTGGAAGGGACCCCAAGGATTATCAAGTCCAACCGCTTGCAATGCAGGAATCTCAACTAAGGCATCCATAACAGATGGCCACCTACCTGTCAGAAGTCCCCTTCAAAATTCTAGACTCACACATGCGGGTCTCCTTTGGGGATGGGGACAGCAGGGGTGGCTTCATCTGTGTGCAAACCTATTTGTCCTGTTCACACATTCTCTTTTAATTCCTGCAAAACTGCGATCACATTGGTTCACGCAATCACCCTTGTTTGGGTCCACGGCTGATAGCCGGCTAGATTGGGGTGTGGGTGTGTCATATGGGAAGAATTCTAAATGGAAAGCAAGGCTACAATAGACAACAGAAAGATTTGGCAAATTTCAGATCCTGACTTAGCTGTTTACCTCTTGACCTTGTCAACATTCTTGAGTTTAGACCTCATCTGGCTCAGTCTGATTATCTGTTCCTGAATCCATTGCAGCCTCTCCCCGGGAGAGGGAGAGAGGCAAAAACAGCCACCCAGAAGGAAACACACCAACCTTCCCAGTTCTCTGCAAAGATTTTAACGCAACGTCCATAGCAAAGCTGTCACATTCTATAAAATATGCATTCTATAAAATAATGAAAATTTCACATTAGGAAGAACTATTATTATCACCAGAAATTAAAACATCCCTTTAAATTGCCCAGACGAGATGAGTCAGAGCATATATTTGGTAGACACAGAGCATTATCCCTGCTCCAACGTGAATGTTGTTTTATTGCTGCAGATCCAGCCTGGTACTGAACACTCTCAGCAAGCCGATGATGGCTTATTGTTGGCACCGTAGGGCTTGAATGGCAAAAGCATAAGCATTCAGAAATAGGGAGGAATTACCTGCCTGAACAACTGGATTATATTTGAGAGGATCAAGCTGATTGCAAATCGTTCAGAATTACTAATGCACAAGAACAATGGAAATTAAAGAAAACAGGATAAACAAAACAACAAAAAAAGATGATGAAACAGCGAGCTAGTCTTCTGTAGTGGTTAGCAGGGCTGGCCCAAGACATTCTTGCACCTGAGGCAAACCACAACATGGCACTCCGTCCCCACCAAGGGAAGAAAGGGTGAGTGAAGATGTGTATCAGGAATAAGGGGGAAATGCATTATTTCCTAATGATCCCTAAGATGGAATTTGCCTTTATCACGACTGCCAAACACTAGATCAGGGGTCAGTAAACTTTTTCAGCAGGGGGCCGGTCACTGTTCCTCAGACCTTGTGGGGGGCTGGACTATATTTTTTGGGGGGAGGGGGGAATGAACAAATTCCTATGCCTCACAAATAACCCAAAGATGCATTTTAAATAAAAGGACACATTCTACTCATGTAAAAACACGCTGATTCCCGGACCATCTGTAGGCCGGATTTAGAAGGCGATTGGGCCAGATCCGGCCCCCGGGCCTTAGTTTGCCTACCCATGCACTAGATCAACATCTTCTTGGCAGGGCCTTCTCGGTAGTTGCACTCACCTTGCAGAACACCCTCCTGTCAAGGACATAAACAACTATTTGACTTTTAGAAGACACCTGAAGGCGCCTGTATAGGGAAGTTTTTAAAGTTTAATGTTTTACTGTAGTTGATGTTTTAATTTTCCGGAAGTCACCCAGGGTGGCTGGGGCAACCCACTCAGATGGGCAGCAAGCAAGCAAATAAAACAACAACAACAACTCCAAGGTCTTGTTCCTGGCTCTGCTTTAGCAAGGCTTGTTTATGCTTGTTTATGTTATCTTTAACAATACTTTCCACTAGTTTTCCCAGAATGAGAGACCATTGTGATGGCAGATTGAGTAAATAAGTACATACTGCACGACTATCTCAATCTTCTTGTTGCTCACACCACCATACAAGGTAGAATGTGAAGCTTTTATAGGCCTGAGGCCTTGCACATGACCTGCTGTAGCCTCAATATATGTCAACCATTTGAAAATTTTCACACTTGAACACAGTCTGTACAAACTCCCATCATCCCTGACCCCTAGCTATGCTGGCTGGGGCTGAGAGGGATCCAACAACATCTGAAGGGCCATAGATTTCCCATTCCCCAAGAAATGGGGTTTGGGGCTTTCATTAAAACTATCTTACCTTTCCTCTCATAATTTGTACTCAGGTGAGGTTTCCAATTTGACAGTCTGGCAATGCTGGCTAGCTGACCTGCTGCTATTAAGAACCGCCCTTGCAGATCTGAGTAGAGTTCTTTTTTTTTCTTTTTTCTTTTTGCCAAACCTTGGTATAGCTGCACAACCTAGAATGCCAGACCCTCCACGTGTCCTGATTTTCCAAGCACAGTCCTGGAATTACAGAAGCAGTCCTGGTTTCTGATTTGATCCCAGAATGTCCTGGTTTCCTTCTTCCTTTCCCCACCACGTCTCGGAGGACAATATAACGTGGTGTGTGGGGGTGCAAAAACAGAGTCCTGTTCATACTGAAAACAAAACTCCTGCACCAAATGAAGGGCACTGACATATGAAGCCTTTCCTGTAATTTTGAAGGAAAAGGTCACCAATCCACTTTAAATTCTTTAATGGCAATGCTTCAGCAGCCGGCCATTTCTTAGGAAACACATGGGGTGTTGATTCCTTTATTGTAAATGGGAGGCCTGCTCATAAATAAACCCCACTGTATTCAGGTAAGGTGTAAGGTGCACTGAAAACTAAGTCCCACTGAGTTTTATAAGATTTACCGTACTCTCTGGTATGTTCCTGACCATTCACACAGTTTCTACCACCACGACTATTATTATTATTATTATTAGTCCTTCCTTTTTCCCTGACAGAAACCCAAGGCAGCTTACCACTAGCAGTTCATTTCATTCCATTTATCAGTGGAAGGTGTTGCGCACAATCCTTTCCCTTGCACATTTTTTTCTTTACAACAATCTTGTGAGGGGGGCTCGGCGGAGAGGTTGTAGCTGGCTCAAGGTGACAGATGTATATGTGCCGATGACGTATAGGTTTGCGGCGAGATCAAATGCAGGAGAAACTTCCTGATGTAGAATTGGAATGTCTCTATTTTCATCTGAGAAATGTTGGAGGGTATGGAATGCCCAGCTGAGTATCCCCAACTCCCACAATCAGGACCTGCTTGGTCCAGCATCCTGTTCTCACAGCAGGCAGCCAGATATTCATGGAAAGCCTGCAAGTAGGACCTATTATCCAAGGTGCAGTGGGCGTTTCTTCTCTCTCTCTCCCTTTCCCATGCCCTGAGCCAATCTGCTCCCCCAGGCCATCAGGCATGAATGGAGATTGCAGAAAGGTCCTCACATCCTTCTTCAGCCCCACTGATCATGCTTCTGCTATCCTCACTTAATCCCCAGATGGAGCGAATATTACAGCAGATGGAAGCCACTCCTTCCTTATCCTCTTCCTTGTGTATGGAAGAAAGACCACAATATCATATGGCTGCACATACTAAGCAGACAAACTAAGATGAAGTAAGCCCTGTAGAATATAGCAAGACTTTGTCATCGATAAATATGCTTAGGATAGTGCTCTAGCTCAGTGTTTCCCAACCTTTTTTGGGCAAAGGCACACTTGTTTCATGAAAAAAATCTCGAGGCACACCACCATTACAGCCCCGTGACGTCAGCGCGCAGCGTCACGCCGGGAGGGACGCACGAAAGTGTAAGTTTCAATTTTTTCCCCTCCCCCTTGCCTTCCTTCTGTGCCAACCGCCAAAAAGCCAAGAATCGCGGGACCGCCGGCAGAGGGGGGGAGGGCGAGCAGCGGCAGCGGCGAGCCCCGTTCCTCCCCATCCGCCCCATTCCGTGCAAGGAGCGCGAACAGGTGTAAGAAGGGGGTCAAACCTGCGGGTCGGCGCCGGGGAACCTCCAAGCTTTGGGGGTGGGGGGGAGGAGGCAGCAAAGCGAGGCAGGAAGGAGAGCGCGGCTTGGTGAAGTACTCGGCGGCGAAGGCCAGCAGGTCCGGCGGCCGATGCCGCAGCACCTCCACCGTGTAGCCCTGCAGCAGCTCAGTCAGACCCGGCGGGATCTCGATGCTCATCTTGTAGCCGAGGCGCGCGGGAGACTCAACGGATGGGCCCAGGAGAGAGAGAGAGAGACACGGCGGAGAGAGTTACAGGTAGGTAGCCGTGTTGGTCTGCCATAGTCAAAATAAAGTGATATATAGTGAGAAGTCTGGCAACTTCTGTTTCAGTGTATCTGAAGAAGTGTGCATGCACACGAAAGCTCATACCAAGAACTAACTTAGTTGGTCTTTAAGGTGCTACTGGAAGGAATTTTTTTATTTTGACGATGGAGAGAGAGCGGGAGTCCCTGCTCGCCGCCGCCGCCGCTACAACTACTGTGGCGGTTGGTCGTGGTCGTCGCCGCCGCCGCCCACCTCTATCTATCTCTCCCCCTCAGCTTTCTACACGGGCCTGGAGCCGGAGGTGGGGGGTGGCCGCCGCCGCTTTCTCCGCCTCCACGTCCTGCCTCCTCCTCCTCGAGCCCTTCGTCAGCCCTGAGGGAACCGCCGCGCTCGCGCCGCCGCTCTCTGACACGCGAGAAAGAGAAAGGAACGGAGCGGCGGGGTAGTCGGGGGAAGGAGGGGCCGGAACGGAAGCGCAAGGCGAGCTGCGCATGCCCAGCAGGAAGCGGCGGAGAGCGCCACAGAGAGAGAGAGAGAAGCAAGGGAGGGCGGGGAGTGGGCGGGAACACGCTTCATGCGTCACAATAACGGACAAGGGGCGCTCGACGGATAGATTAGGACCTAATTTGACTTTTACAAAAAAAAAAATCTTTTTGATTTTTCCCACGGCACACCAGGCAACATCTCGCGGCACACTAGTGTGCCGCGGAACACCGGTTGGGAAACACTGCTCTAGCTAGCAAAGTTGACTCAAGATCTTCCAACGCTGCCTCCTCCTCCTCCCTCCCTCCCTCCCACCCAGCCACCCAAAAAGGCACAGGTGACTATGTGCAATACTAAAAGGATGGAAATGTCAAAGAAAAGTGAATGCCTGGCAAAAGGCAAGCATCTTTCCAGATGAAAAAGACTGAAAGGTCTCAGGAACAGCCTTGGCTGTATTCAGGTGGAACACACACCATAAATATAATGAGGTCCTGGTTTGGCTTGATGCTTCATTTTGAATTATAAATGTAGCCTCTGAAAATATCTGGGGTCCCCCTATCCAGTCCCTGTGAGCAATGTAGGGTTTGGGGGAAGTAGGTGGGTATTGTGCATAACTTTGAAAGGCAGGATTGCTAATATTTCACATTCTTTTTTTTAAATAAAATATTTTATTCAGTTTTCAAATACAAAGTTAGAAACATACACAAAAGAAAGAAGTAAAAGAAAAAGAAAAAAAAGAAAAAAAGAAAACAACCATTCAAAACATTTTTTATATAACTAACTGGACTTCCTCACATCTCCCTTACCCTGCGTTCTTTATAATAAAAATATCAGCAAATTATTACCTTGTTTCGTGCCTTATTTTGTACTTTTCAAATGCTATACTTCTAAATTTAAAGTACTTTTCATCAATTACTTATATCTTAAATTGAACATAGTATTACCTTAAATTTTGACCTTTTCTTACTTAAAACTTAATTTCCTGTTTCACAAATCTAATTGCTGGAGCTAAAGTTTCTGAATCGTGTGAATTCTTAACATTCATGCAACTTATATTGTTTTTGTAAATAGTCCTTAATTTTTTTCCAGTCCTCTTCCATTGTTTCTTCTCCCAAATCTCGGATTCTGCCAGTCATTTCAGCCAGTTCCATGTAGTCCATCAATTGCGTCTGCCACTCTTCCAGTGTGGGCAAATCTTGTGTCTTCCAGTATTTTGCGATGAGTATTCTTGCTGCTGTAGTTGCATACATAAAGAAAGTTCTATCCTTCTTTAACACTTTCTGGCCAACAATGCCCAAGAGGAAGGCCTCTGGTTTCTTGGGAAAGGTATACTTAAATACCTTTTTTAATTCATTATAGATCATTTCCCAGAAGGCCTTCACTCTTGGACAAGTCCACCAGAGGTGAAAGAATGTCCCTTCAGCCTCCTTACATTTCCAACATTTATTATCAGACAGGTGATATATTTTTGCAAGCTTGACTGGGGTCATGTACCACCTATATATCATTTTCATAATATTTTCCTTCAGGGCATTACATGCCGTGAATTTCATTCCGGTGGTCCATAACCTTTCCCAGTCCTCAAACATGTTGTTATACCCAATATCCTGAGCCCATTTTATCATGGCTGATTTGACTGTCTCATCCTGAGTGTTCCATTTAAGCAGTAAGTTATACTTTCTCGAAAGTACCTTAGCTAATATTTCACATTCAATGAAAGAATTTTTGCGATTGATTCTGGTAAATAAATTGAGCGATATGGCTTGACTGCATCTGATCAGCTGGTTCAAGACTCCCTTGAGTAATTTTGGCAGATATACCAAGTTTGAAACCCTAGATGTATCCTCAATTGCCCAGAAAATCACAAGGGACCCATAATAATAACAACCCACCCTACAAATGCTTACATGTGTAACAGATCCTCACTCCCACTCCACACACATTTCTGCAAACAATCTGTATTCTTATGTCTTCTTGGGAGTCAGGCAAACAACCCAGCAGGCGGACTTCGAAAAACACACGCACTGGACTGGGCTGAAAGTTGCACTTAAGAGGAACACTTTCTATGTTCTATGTTCAGATGCAAACATAGTGCAGCCTGGCTATAATGGACAGAGCATGGGGGCAAGTCTGAGTCACCATGGACTGGCATTCTCAAGTGTAGATCAGAGCTTGCACTGTCCAACACACAGATTTGAAGGTCAGGTGCAGAGTAGGCAAGCACTCTTTCAAGTGTGAAAGTAATAAACCATGGGTAGGCAACCTAAGGTCCAGAGGCCGGATGCGGCTCATTCGCCTTCTCAATCTGGCCTGCGGATGGTCCGGGAATCAGCGTGTTTTTACATGAGTAGAATGTGTGCTTGTATTTAAAATGCATCTCTGGGTTAATTGTGGGGCATAGGAATCCGTTCTCCCCCCCCAAAAAAAAATAGTCCAGCCCCCCACAAGGTCTGAGGGACAGTGGATCGGCCCCCTGCTGGAAATGTTTGCTGACCCCTGCTAGTCTAACACTCTGACCACTATGCTTCCAACATCTGGGTGTCAATAACAAATGGCACTGATAACAGACCCAGGTGAAGCCATAAGTAGTGCTGGGCCCACTGCAGAACTGTTAGAATTCCTGCTCCATGATTGCAGTCATGGGATTTTTGTCTTTCACATGACGGAATATGTTTTGACTCCACAGAGTGGGAAGTGACGGAGACAGGATGTTTGTATTACTGTGTTCCGTGAAGTGGGACTATTGTCCTTTGTTCTTTTTTCTCTCTTTGCTGTCTGATGCTAGAGAGGGAGGGAGCTATGTTGCAGTGCTTCGTGTGTGTTTATATGTAAATAAAGTAGATCAGCCAAAATGCTGAGTTGCTGAGATCTGTTACCCAACTACGCATACTGTACGGATCCCTAAGTGTGCCGGTGTCGGTTGGCATCAGTCGCTGTGATGTTTGGGCAGAAGAAAGCTTTTGAAGCTCCCGAACGATTGACCAGGAGGGAGGGAACATGCCAGTCGGGCATGTGTCTCTGCCAGGGTCCTACTCAAGTGTAGGCTGAGCTCTTGACAAGAACTAGCTCCAGATGTCTGTCTGACAAGAAAGGACCTGACCCACCCCCTTAAAAAAGCAGAGCTAAGTTCAACGTCTGAAGCCGTCTTTTGGAGAACCATGATCCCAGGTATCAGAAGCAGTTCTCAAAACTAGCCAGGATCCAACTGCAACCACACGGAGATTTTTGGGTGCCAGGCTGGTGCCTGGGGAAAGCAAAGGGTCACTTCAAGAAGGTTCTGATATATTTTCCTTGGAGCTTGAATTAGTTTTTACATGAGTAGAATGTGTTATTTTATTTAAAATGCATCTCTGGGTTATTTGTGGGGCATAGGAATTCATTCATATATTTTTTTTTCAAAATATAGTCCGGCCCACAACATGGTATGAGGGACCGTGGACCGGCCCACGGCTGAAAAAGGTTGCTGACCCCTGTAATAAACTGTGAAACTTTAAACAGGTCCACTTTGTCCATAAAAAACACTTCCTTCAGACCCAAGCACACAGGAGTGGTGAGCACAGGGCTTTAGGAGTAGTGCCACCACTTGGAGTGATGTTCCCAGAGGCCTAGACAACAGCTTCCGAGCAGGTTGCTGGTTGGTCAGCAGCAGTAGTCAGACAGTTAACCAGCCAGCCAACAAAATGGTGGCAGGTGGGTCTGCAGGTGGGAGGCAAAGATGGGGGCACTGATCTGCTGCCCCTTCTCACCTGAGGCAAGGGGCTCACCTTCCTTAACAGGTGGGTCAGCCTCGGGTTTAGTGGTCCTGTTTTTCTTGACAAGACCCACAAACTAGTTTTCTAGAAACTAGCTTCCCCTGAACAAGAACCTTCTGGCAAGAGGTTTCCAGGATGCTCTACACATGGAAGTTTATGGAGGCTTATCAAGGCAAGGGGGAAAATTGCAGCCATGGCTCCAGTTGCCTGGAGATGAAATTGCACAGTTCCTAAGAGGTTTGCATCTGTGGTTCAGCAAAATGCCATTCATCACGTCCAATGAGCCTTGTCACATTTATGCAAGAAGGGCAAGAAGTAAAGAGCTTGTTATCAGTGCTCCCTGAGCCAACTCCTGAGGAGAACAGGGGAAGGTTGCCCTTTATTCCTCGTACATGTGAGTGGTTCTAAAACTTGTACCTCAAACACCAGGGCTGGAAATGTTAACAGGCACAAGGCTGTCCAAACGCACGTATCTCCCAAGTTACAGATAGGTAGCTGTGTTGGTCTGCCATAGTGAAAATAAAAAAATTCCTTCCAGTAGCACCTTAAAGACCAACTAAGTTAGTTCTTGGTATGAGCTAACTTAGATGGTCTTTAAGGTGCTACTGGAAGGACTTTTTTATTGTATCTCCCAAGGTTTGTGTTCTTGTTTCAGATCAATATAAAGCTAGAAGCTAAAATGTGACGCAGGCTCCTAAGAAGAAAGAAAAGGGGGGGAAAGCCCCATGGCCATCTACAGTTTTAAATCTTCCCCTTGCCCTTCCCTGCCATGAAATCCCACAACTGTCACATGTTAAGAGAGGCCAAGGTTGCGCAACACTTCATTGGGTTTTGAGGGGCTCTTGAGCTAGATGCCCTCCAAGCCCTCTCTTCCTGAGTGGGACCACTTCCTCACCACCATCACCCCTGCCCGCTTGCTTGTCCTCTCCCTTTGGACTCCATCTATAGCAGGGGTAGGCAACCTAAGGCTCGGGGGCCAGATGCAGCCTATTTACCTTCTCAATCCGGCCCGCAGACGGTCCAGGAATCAGCATGTTTTTACCTGAGTAGAATGTGTCCTTTTGTTTAACATGCATCTCTGGGTTATTTGTGGGGCATAGGAATTCGTTCATTTCCCCTCCCCCAAAAAATATAGTCCAGCCCACCGCATGGTCTGAGGGACTGGCCCACAGCTGAAAAAGGTCGCTGACCCCTGATCTACAGCAATCCTGCCCAGAAGGAAAGGCTTCATTGTCTCATCTTCCTCCTCCATGCTTTTGTCTCTGCGTGCCCATTTGGAGAAAGAAATGGAATTACAACTGTCATTCTAAATAGCACTGAATATAGTACTATATTCCCCATTAAAATCCTCCAGTGTCCTTGGGAAATATGTCCCTGAGTTGTTTTCCCCAACAAATACATCTGTTAAATGATTTAGTTATTAAAACACAGGCAAGTAATGGAAGTAGAACAGGGGAAATAGTCAAAATAAAAAAATTCCTTCCAGTAGCACCTTAAAGACCAACTGGAAGTTGAACTGCTACTGGAAGGAATTTTTTTATTTTGACTATGGCAGACCAACACGGCTACCTATCTGTAAGGGGAAATAGTGGAAAAGAAGAAGAAGAAGAAGAAGAAGAAGAAGAAGAAGAAGAAGAAGAAGAAGAAGAAGAAGAAGAAGAGTTTGGATTTGATACCCCGCCTTTCACTCCCTTTAAAGAGTCTCAAAGCGGCTCACATTCTCCTTTCCCTTCCTCCCCCACAACAAACACTCTGTGAGGTGAGTGGGGCTGAGAGACTTCAAGAAGTGTGACTAGCCCAAGGTCACCCAGCAGCTGCAGGTGGAGGAGCGGAGACGCGAACCCGGTTCCCCAGATTACGAGACTACTGCTCTTAACCACTACACCACACTGGCTCACTGTATTTATATACAACATGGCTGGAGACTGAATTAGGCTGTCTCATAGGTTTAAGTTCGATTGGGGAAGATGATCTTGAAAACAATATAAAGGACCCCACATGGAGTATTTTATGGTTAAACAAACCATTTAAATCAATATCAGCTAACACCAGAGAAATACTTCTCAAAATTTTACAACAGTGGTATCCTATGCCGAACCAACTGGCACATATTATGTCCTCTGTCGATTCCAAGCGCAAAGCTACCACAATAAAAGGGTATATTTACGTTTGTGGAGGACATGCCCATATGTTGAAAGGTTTGGGGCCTTATTTCATGTTGAAATGATAAAAATGACAAACACACTGATAGATGTCACTCCATAATTGTTTATTTTATCAATATTTACAGGATCTAATCAGGTGATAAGCTCTAAGGGTTTGATAGCATATTTACTGGTGAAAGCTAGAAAAACAATAGTACAGAACTGGAGAAACCTCGACAATGTGTCTTCAAAGACTTGCCACAGAAACATATGATATTCAGTGGTACCTTGGTTCTCAAACTTAATCCGTTCTGGAAGTCCGTTCCAAAACCAAAGCGTTCCAAAACCAAGGCATACTTTCCCACAGAAAGTAATGCAAAATGGATTAATCTGTTCCAGACTTTTAAAAACAACCCCTAAAACACCAATTTAACATGGATTTTACTAACGAGACCACTGATCCATAAGATGAAAGCAATAAACAATGTACTGCAGTCACACAATCAATCAATCAGTAGCTGAAATAGGTTCCACACAGTCACAAAAACAAAACAAAAAAGAGCCACAGAAACAGAAACGGAAAATAAATAGCAAAAACAGACAGACCTCAGCATAACACTCAAAATGGAAGTGTGGCAGTCAAAACAGAAGTGTGGCACTCAAATTGGAAGCATAACACTCAAAACAGAAGTGTGGCACTCAAGGTGGAGCATGTTCGACTTCTGAAAAAGTTTGCAAACCTTCACACTTACCGGTACTTCCGGGTTTGCAGTGTTTGGGTTCCAAGTTTGAGTACCAAGGCAGTGGAGAACCAAGGTATAGTATTATCAGGTGGAAATTACTTTATCCACATGTTAGCTACAAGGAAAAGCACAGCTACATAATTTTAGCGCTGTGTGGCAGGATTTTATTCAATCTGCAAAGGTCACTGGAGAATACAGGGCATTACCAGAAGGGGGGGCGAGAAGGGTGTGTTGGGTTGGTATCTTCATCAACTATGGACAACTGATTAGAATACACTTAGAACCATGGTGTAAGATTTAGATAAGATATATATGTGACAGATACTTTATCATTTCAATCGGCTCCATAATGGTTTTGTGGTTATAGATTGCATTTTGTATTTCATTTGTAGACTTTGAGATTTTTGTTTCTGTATGCTGTCCTTGCTATCAGTGTCTATCCAGTGGCAAAGGCAAAGGAAGGAAGGAAGGAAGGAAGGAAGGAAGGAAGGAAGGAAGGGAGAGAAAGCAAAACCTGGATCTGTAGTGAGGCATGGAACTACATTCTTTTTTTAAAAAAATGTTAAGGTTTATAGAGAAAAACTTACTATCTTTTCCTTTTTTAAAACCAAACCAATATTTTTATATGGATACAATAAAAACACAAAAGGGGGAGGGGGAGAGAAATAGAGAAAGAAAAAGAAAGGATGGATGGATGGAAGGAAGGAAGGAAGGAAGGAAGGAAGGAAGGAAGGAAGGAAGGAAGGAAGGAAATAGAAGAGGTTAAAATAGTAAGATAGAAAAATAAGATTCAGAAAATACAGAACTTCCAATTCTTCATCTGTCTGCTATATAAAAACAATATTCACTTCATTCATCCAATCCAATACCCCACAAAACCACTTTCTATAAAGAAATATTATCTACAATCCTCAAATCCAGATGTCATTATTTCTTTTTGTTTTTCACGAAAAAAGTCCATGAGAGTTTTCCAATATTTAACAAATGGTAACAATGACTTTTCTCTGACTAAACATGTCAGTTTTGCCATATCAACTAAGTCCGCCAGTTTTAGCAGCCATTCTAGCAGTCCTCCCGTTTTTGTGCATACAAAAGTCTCGCAGCCGTAATCATATATTGTAACAAAATTCTATTGCTCTTTTCTAACTGTATATCCATAAGTCCCAGCAGGAAGAGTTCTGGTTTCACTTGAAAATCAATGAAGCTACTTTCAGAGTTTTGCTCGTGTGCTTTACTTTTTAGGAACGCATCAATGCTGCCTCAGGATTGGGTCTCTCATGCTACATTTGTGGGGTTACACTTCCTACATTCCAGCTAAAAACTCCAACTGGAACTGCTGACACAAATGTATGTATACCTTTGAGACAGCAGTGGAAAAAATGCACCTAATTAATTCTTATTAAAGGCTCATTGCCATTAACCAGCCTGTTCTCCGTGATTCCCCCCTCCCCCAGTGTTTCTTCAGCTTCCAGATCCAGCTCTCATTTTGCTTCTGTTCTTCATATAATAACTTTATAAGCTTTTATTAAATGAACTTTTTTGCTACATTAGATGCATAGTGTACCTGGGAAGTTTAGGCTGCCATTATAAAGGCTTGCAAATAGGCGCAGAAGGAAAAAGTTTTCACCTGCTTCTGAAAGTCTTGGTTGTATTCTCTGACAATTTAAACAATCTGCTTCTTGGAGTAAGTGCTGACAAGCTGCAAGTATCACAAATGACTTGTGACATTTTGCTGCCTGCTTCTATTTCCTGAGCAGCACCTTGGGCCTCGTTACTACAATCATACTTAGCATAATGTTAACTTTGCTTAATGAGCTGAAAGCTTAAGCAAAAAAAGTGAACAGAGCTTGGTCACAGAAGGTGCACTGAATTCCAATCTGGCAAATCAGAATCAGAAAGTTTTGTTAGAAGGTTTACATAACACGGTTTGTGTTCACCATGGCTTGACATAATGCCTGAACAATAATTGCAGTTGTTGCTCCACCTCTGGAGGCTACCACTCTTGCGAAAAAAGTGCTAGGCAGACAGAAAATGAAAACCAACAAGCAACTCTTACGCTTGCCTAATTATTTGAAAGGTCAACCATTTGTTTCGCTTTCTAGCTATGGTTAACACAGTGGTGGTGTCTGAACTGGGCTACTGGCTTGTGAACCACTTCATGGCACAATCTTAGGCGTGTTTATGCAAAAGTAAGTCCCACTGTGTTAAAACAGTGCACACTCATTAATTTAATTTAATTAGAGGGAGGGATTAAAACACTAAGTGCTTCTGATCACTCCATCAGCGAAAGCATTTCCGCTTGCCAGATGGAACAATCACGCTCCCTATCTCATTTTGTTCTGGGGGTTCTCCTGACTCCCCAGAGTAGATCTGAGGGAGGAACGGGGAGGAAAGCCCCCTTGCCCTGGTGAGATCCATTGCACTGACTTCCGCTATAGCACTGAGCTCATTGAATCCAGCCCTTAGCTATTTCTAACGTTCTTTATATGTCTACCTATGTTTTAAGGATGCGGGTGGTGCTATGGTCTAAACCACAGAGCCTAGGGCTTGCAGATCAGAAGGCCGGCAGTTCAAATCCCTGCGACAGGGTGAGCGCCTGTTGCTCGGTCCCAGCTCCTGCCAACTTAGCAGTTCGAAAGCACGTCAAAGTGCAAGTAAATAGGTAACACTCCGGAGGGAAGGTAAATGGCATTTCCATGTGCTGCTCTGGTTCGCCAGAAGCGGCTTAGTCATGCTGGCCACATGACCCAGAAGCTGTATGCCGGCTTCCTCAGCCAGTAAAGCGAGATGAGCGCTGCAACCCCAGAGTTGGCCACGACTGGACCTAATGGTCCCTTTACCTTTACCTATGTTTTATTGTGCTTTTAATTCTGTTGGGAGCCACCCAGAGTGGCTGTGGAAATCCAGCCAGATGGGCTGGGTATAATTATTATTATTATTAGTAGTAGTAGTACAGTGGTGCCCCGCAAGACGAAATTAATTCGTTCCGCAATTTTTGCCGTCTAACGAATTTTTCGTCTTGCGAAGCACGGTTTAAACGGTTTAACAAAGTCGCAAGAAGTTTTCGTCTTGCGAAGCAAGCCCATAGGGAAATTCGTCTTGCGAGGCAAATCGCGAATGAAAAAACCTTTCGTCTAGCGAGTTTTTTGTCTTGCGAGGCATTCGTCTTGCGGGGCACCACTGTAGTAGTAGTAGTAGTAGTAGTTCTCAGGGTGTCTCACAGCAAGAAATAAAATCATAGGTGAATAGGATCTCAACCTGAGAGTTTTGATTAGTAGATCAGATTCGAGGCATCGTTACTCTTCATAACATCCTTTTGAGGAGGGCAGTTCAGAATACTGATGTAATATATATGAAGCACCAGAGAAATTCTGAATCTGTAGATGTATCTGTTATGGACAAAAGTCCAATGCTGGGATGATGAGTCAAGAATCACACCAGGGTGGAAAAAGAAAAGATTTATTCAGACTGCAGTAAGAAGGTACAAGGGAATCAAGTTCCAAAACCTGCCTGTCTTTTTACAGAATAGCTCGCACATCTTATACTGTTTAATTCCATACATTAATAATACTATGACTCTATTGGCTTTTAGCATTCAGCGTAAGCAATCACTATGGCAACCTAGTATTTCTTTTTTTTTTTTCCTGAAGTCATCTTGCAAAGTCAGCATCAGCTTCTCAGTTAAGCAGGTTAGGGGGTGATGGAACGTCTGGCAGTTTTAGCTAAGTTTGCTGGTCGGTACATTTTGGGGGGAAGTGGGAGAAGTGAAAATGGCAAAATCTAAATGTGAGGTGGGGTGTCAGACTATTGCAATGGCAGATGTCAATGTCAAGGACAACTATGTGGCTTTTAGAAGACACCTGAAGGCAACTCTGTACAGTATTGGGAACTATTTAATGTCTGTTTTACAATTTTTAATGTGCTGTAAGCCACCCAGAGTGGCTGGGGAAACCCAGCCACATAGGTGGGGTATAAATGATAAAAATGTTGTTGTTGTTGTTGTTAGTATTGAGGTAGGTGGGGTGTGTTAGAAAAGCCAGCAAGTTGCAGAGAAGGCTAAATTATGTCTGCCTTGATTTGCCTATTATCTGAAGCAAAATGGAGTCTCTTTGGTTTTCCTCTTCTCGGATTCCCATCATAAATTTTCTGTCACAACTATGAGCTTGCCTTGAAAGCAGATTAGATAATTAAGTGTTGCTGGTCTACGCACACACCCACCCCTGTTATAGCTAGCTAGAAGATGGCTAAAATTAACACCGTTTATAGATAGACAGAACTGGAGTTCCAGAATATTGCTGATATTTCTGTCATACACGCCTATGATTTTTATACTTGTAAAGAACTGAATGTGGGTCACAATCCTAGAAGGTCCTTTGAGCGCGTGTTGTGGGGATTTCACACCTTTTGTTTTTCTGCCCCCTTTCCTTCTGAAAACTGCACACCTGGGTTGAAAGTCAGATGAAGACACAGCAACTTGTAGGTGGGGCCAAATTTAGGTTTGATGAGGCCCTAAGCCACTGAAGGTAATGGGGCCCTTTATTTGTCCAGCTGTCCTTTGTCAACAACAAATTGTCGGTGTTTTTTGTGTTGAATTTATGCTATATGGTAATTTATGGACCTAGCAGGTATCTATTTGCCATTTGCACATAACATAATATGTATCATATCAAAGTAACTGATATAGAAATGAGAGAACCAGTGGTATTTTAGGGAGCAGCCTAGCAGGCGGGGCCCATTACTTACATCATAGGAGCCTACACAACACAAAACACTGTTGCTGTATGTAGGTTTTATTTTATTTGTTTTTTATCTTATATTTGTCATGGGCATAGCCAGGACTTATGGGGGGGGGAGCTTTATGTTGCGGGGGCAGAACTGAGTTATCTGTGACGCAATTGGACAGTTAGTTAAGTATTTTTATTTATTTACTGGATTTAGGGGGACAGCTGCCCCCCTGCACCATGGGCATAGCCAAGGTGAGGACAGCTGTCCCCTCTAGATCAAGTAAAACAATAAAAAATATACTTAACTAACTGACCAATCACATTGGTTCTGCCCCCCCATCAAAAGGCCTCCCCTCCCAACAAAAAGCATGGCTATGCCCATGCCCTGCACCCCATGGCTAAGAGCGGTGGACTCGTAATCTGGTGAACCGGGTTCGCTTCCCCACTCCTCCACGTGCAGCTGCTGGGTGACCTTGGGCCAGTCACGCTTCTCTGAAGTCTCTCAGCCCCACTCACCTCACAGAGTGTTTGTTGTGGGGGAAAGGAGAATGTTAGCCGCTTTGAGACTCCTTCGGGTAGTGATAAAGCGGGATATCAAATCCAAAACTCTTCTTTTTCCTAACCACCGCTTGAAGAAAATAGCCCTTGAGAGCGAGGGAATGACACAAAACCCGCTTGCAGCTTCATTTCTTCTTCCGCTGCTAAACTGAGCACTTTGCCATTTTTGGTAGCAGTGTATTTTAGCCCGGGGCCTTGTGGCTCTAAGGGGAGGGTGGAAAGCTGAGCTTGTGACAAAATATTCAGAACAAAGGAGTCTGGGGCTTAAAAGGCAGAACTGAAAGGGGCAGGTAATTCGAGGCCATTTCTTTGCGGAGGGAGACGTTAACATTTAGAATACTGTGTGCTCTTTTAGTCGCCAAGTCTCAAAACGGGTATCATGAAGCTGGGGAAGGTACAGAAACGGGCAACAGCAATGACCCAAGAGCTGTAGCATCTCCCTTAACAGGAAAGGTCAAAGCAATGAAATTGATTTAGCAGTATACTGGGGGCTTACAGATCTCTAGATTGAGGGACGGTTCGTTTATATCCCATGTTCCCAAAAGTACCAGTAAGAGGAAAGTGCTCCTTCACACAGGGTGTGTCTGCTACTTCCCATTCAGGGATTCAAATTGGGAATGCTGGATATTTTCAGTCCCACATTTTATAAGGGAAGGAATCCCCACGAGCATGTGCAGGAAAAGTATCTGTAGAAGACTTATAAATCTACCAAAAAAAATTATTATGAGTCCATAGCACATGAAGATCAGCGAATCTCAAAAGAGTCATCTACCTGGGGACCAACACAGTGAATGTAGGGAGAATTGATATTCGGGTGACCAGGAAAGCAACCAATGGGCTGGGAAACCTCTGAGTCAAAGATCCCCCTCATCATTTACAAAGTAGCCCGAACTTAAGCAATAAATTATTTCACAGTACCAGACGTCTCCACACATCTGACAGACTGTAATATGGAGTTAATACTTGCCTGTCCCCATAGAGTTTTTATAAAGCTTTTCATTTTTAGAAAAGGGATACTGGACTAGTCAGATCCACCAGTACTACTGAATAAAGTTGCTGTAATTCAAAGTGGTGTTCAAACCCAATGGAAACAACTAAATATTTGTTTATTTGTGTATTTGTTTATTTCAAATCTGGCTCGCTCATTCCTTTGGAACTGGCAGCTGGGGTGTTTATTTCCACATTTTGTATCCAATCTTTGCATAAGCTTACATCTAACAAAAAGGTGTCTTTTAAAAGTTGAAGAATCATACTGGTATTCAAATGCATACTGCCTCCAAGCAGTTGCCAAATGTACTAAACGACCAGTACTTTGGAGTTATGATTTCTGATGTTCTGAAAGTTCAAAGCAAGCTGCATTGCAACTGCCTCAGAACTCCAAGGAGTGGTTGCTACCATGCTCAGACCAGCTTCTCTCTTCTCAGGTCTTCTCTTAGGTCAGACACACGAAGAGAAAGCCCTGGAAAAAGCCCTTGCATACCAGAGACTAGCTGAAGAAGTGATTTCGTGTAGGTGCATATATGCAGCACTCCTCAGTTCCCCACCAACATAGCAGTGTTTTCTCAGATAAGAACAAATTGACTTTTATTTCCTTTTGTCCTGTCTGAGAGCCAATTGGTAGGCTTTTCACATTGTGTGTGTGTGTGTGTTTCAGAGAGGGGGGGGGGACTAAAGTCAGAAAGGATTATTTACTGAACAGTAGCGGGTGGCACTGTGGGTTAAACCACAGAGCCTAGGACTTGCTGATCAGTAGGTCAGTGGTTCAAATCCCCACAACGGGGTGAGCTCCCGTTGCTCTGTCCCTGCTCCTGCCAACCTAGCAGTTCGAAAGTACGTCAAAGTGCAAGTAGATAAATAGGTACCGCTCCGGCGGGAAGGCAAATGGCATTTCCGTGTGCTGTTCCGGTTCGCCAGAAGCGGCTTAGTCATGCTGGCCACATGATCCGGAAGCTGTACGCCGGCTCCCTCGGCCAGTAAAGCAAGATGAGCGCCGCAACCCCAGAGTCGGTCACGACTGGACCTAATGGTCAAGGGTTCCTTTACCTTTACTAGCTGTATTAATTTGTTGCACCAAACTTTCTTTCAAGGGTAGAATGTGTAACTTTGGTTGGATCATGCCTGACATTTTAACAATGGAGAGGGTAGGGAGGGGAGCAGAGGAGGAGTAGACAAGAGCCCAATTATCTGCATTGAGGGGGTCCAATAGAACAAAAGGGGCTGTGCAGTTGTGCAATTTCTTCCCCCTGGGGAAGTCTGATTCCTGGCACTTATGATTGCAAGTACAGCAGACTTTTCCATTCCAACGTCTCAAGGTGGGAAATGCAGAATTTGCCCTAGAATGATGGCATTGTTTTAGCTACACATCACTATTTGCTCAAACTTTAGGAGATTTATTTATTAAATTTATTTTTTAATTTCTATACCGCTTTATATTTTTAATAAAAATCTCAAAGCTGTTTACAGCATATTAAATCAATAAATCAAGAAAACATTAGCCGGGTGATGTTCCACCTAGGCCAGGTGGAAAGGGCCTTGCAGGGAGCAGCCTTCGTGCTTCACAGCTGGGCAATGTTCCTCCGGCCTCAAGAGGAGCCTCTTCAGTAGGGCTGGTGAGTGTGGGCCTCGCCCCCTAGGCCAGGTGGATATCCATGTGATATTGTGTCTAAGTATCTAACGGTTATCTTTTGTCTGTGTTTTTCTCCAGCATGCCTTCTATCGCCAGCTTTCCCAGTACCAAAGCTAAAGTTCCACCCCAGGCACATTTTGGCTCCTTTCCAGTATGGTTGTTGTGCAGGGTATTCTGTTTGCAACTGGGTGCCTTTGTCCTGGCTCTTATTGGTTGCGTTATGAACATCTGCTCCACATCTGCCAATCTTGAATGGAGAGTGTGGCAGATTGAGAACACCATGGGCAGCAACAAACCTGGCATTGTGGGAACTGGGATCTGGGGCGCCTGTTCTGTGTGCAGAATGACAATGAAGAAGATCAACATCACATCCATACCATTAAACGATGAGGAGTCCCTACCCTCTGAAATCATCCTTGCCCAGGACTTGATGCCATTGGCCTCAATTGCCAATGCGGTGACCGTTTTTGTATGGCCTTTGTGCTTTATAACATATTTAAGCCGGGAAAACACGATGATTTCATCATCACCTTCTTTTCCATCGGAGCAATTGTGGACTTGGCAGCAGGTACATTGGTACTTATTTCCATTTCGTGGAATCTGCATTCTATATTAACAAACGAAGGAATTAAGCTTCCTGAGGTTTTGGGAGTGCCTCCCATTGAAACAGAACAGTGTGCTGGAATTTCTATCTATACTTGGTTTAATGCAGCAGCTTCACAGATCTTAAGTGGAACGCTGGTTCTGGGTGGAAAATATTTTTGGAAAATGAGTGAAATAATCACTTCCAAGCAAAAATTTGTAGACGACCCAGAAAGTGTTACAGGCACTGAAAGCCCAACGCTTTCAATGAGGGCATTACTGTATTACTCTTCTGTGACACTTGAGTGTGAAGAAAAACCCACTATTTGGTGGAGATATCAAAGGAATATTAAAACGGAAACCATGCCAGACTCATTAGGAGTGTGGCTAAGGAACGGCTCCAGTCCTGTGACTGGCTTTTAAATCTTAGCAAGGAAGATTCTGTATATTTATTATCAAATTTGTTCGTTTTTATCTTTCCTTATGCATATTATGTTTAATTTTTTTGTTTTTAACTGAATGTTCCTGGGATGATTACAACATAGGGTGAAATATAAATTGGGGGGGACGAAAAGAATCAAATTGTTATATCTAGATGTTGATTTTGATCTCTTTTAGCAATAAAAGGAATGCTATCTCATTGCAAACTTATGCTGGAGTGCTTATTTTGCTGCAGACTCTATTGTCTATTGTGCTTTTCAAGTTTTCTGCATTTCAGAAACACTGCAATTCGCAAAAAGTTCTGGGACATGCTTGGGATGTGGGTGGGTGCAGTCCGTTTTACAGAGAATACTGGCCAAGCCTTTGAGTGCTTGTGTGCTGCTACCAGCCCTGGCCAGCAAGAACAATGATCAGGGACACTCAGTTTCCGTAGTCCAGAGAGACCTAGGCCACTTCCAGCTTTAGGTAGAATAAAAAATTAAAAATGATGGAACACAAAACAAAATAGCGCCACACACCTAAGAAGTGAGACGTAATTAAATATGATGAAATATCTGTGTACAAAAAAGAACCATGTCTTTTACCAAATCATATCTCTCATTTCAGCTCTAAGCTGCAGGTAGAAACAAGTTGAGAGAAGAATCAAATACAAAATAATTAAGAAGTGACTAAATCTGAGGCCCACTTAATTATACATACTTTAATTTTGAACAGATCCATAATTTTCTTCAAGTCCCGTAAACTTTTCAGTTTTTAGTCTTCCAGAAAGTTGGGTTTTCTGCCACATTTCACCAGATCTTATTTTATTTTATTGCTGCCATAAATACAGTTCTGCCCCTTACAGCTTTCCCACAGTAATTTGCAGCCGGGAATGACTTTGACAGAAGACCACAGGTATTTAGGAACAAATTTCCCTGTACAACACAGCAAAATTGTTATCTGTGCAGACAGTGCTCTCTGTGTCTATAATCCATACTGTAAAAGGAAAAATACATTACACATTTGTAAAAGTTAACAGTTTCATAATGAAACCTTGGATGTAGCACATCACATGGAGGGGATGGGGAAGGCAACTTACATTTAATCAAATGTGCTTTACATTTAAGATGGAGAAGATTAAAATACATTCACTGGTCTCTAGGAAAGACGCACATATTTCCTGCAGAGTTTGTGTCAGTGCTGCCTTGGAATCGGCTCCTTGATTATAAAGCTATCAATGCTGCCTGCTGTTAATGTTCCTGAGAGATGGCTTTGCTTGCATGGAACAATTTTGTCTTCTTAGAATTGGCTCAGGCTGCAAGAATGCTCCACCAAATGGTTGCAGTCTGAGTGACAAACAGTATATTACAGAGCAAGATCCACCCGGTAACATAGGCAGGTGACCACCACACATCCTAGAACGTCAGTGCAGGAGAAACAAAAGACTGCCTGCAGCTCACTCTCTGAGCATATGAATGCTTGCAAAATCCCACTATGAACTTTGGATTCCCTCCCCCCTTATAGACCAACACAGGATTATTAGTTGTTGTTGTTTTTTTATGAGAATTGCAAATTGAGCCCTTCAAAAACAGGATAATGAAACTGGAGAGAAATGAATTCCTGTCGCCTGCATCTGGTTGACAGTTACATTTCCTCCAACCACTAGCTGATGCTATGCAATTTAACTTCTATTGACTTTTTTCTTTTACCTGGTATACCACCTAAAATATAATCTCCAGCTTTGCTATTAAGAAAACCAGTTGAGGCTAGTCCAGGAGGGCAAGTAGGGTACTGCTCCACCAGAGCTCACCTAATCTTGTGGCTGGGGAAGAATCCTGGTAGAAACCTCTGACTTCCACTTGGCTGGTATGTTGCCTATGGAAAAAGTTAAGAGTCATGTTGTATGTCTCTGGCCCCATCCAGAAAAGCCGAGGAGCCAATTCCTAGGGGCTCAAGTCCCTTCACTCCCAATAAAATATTCGGGGGGCAAAGCCTCCCAAATTGATAGGCATTGCCATTCAAATGGGGTGTGTATGTGGGCCACATCTTGTGACTGATTATCTGGGCCCCTCCTAAAGGCTTTCTGGGAAATGATAAATAACGAGGTAAAGAAAATGTTTTAAAACACTTTTGTTAAAAAACCAGAAGCCTTTTTACTGGATATAGTAGGCGAAGAGATGCCAAGAAAAGATAAAAGATTTTGCATGTATGCAACAACAGCAGCAAGAACCCTTTTAGCCCAAAAATGGAAACAGCAAGAAGTACCAACAAAAGAAGAGTGGCAGATGAAACTGATGGACTCTGAGGAACTGGCGAAGCTGACGGGAAAAATCTGAAAACAGCATGATCACGTTTTCCAAAAAGACTGGAGTAAATTTATACAATATTTGAAAGATCATTGTAAACCATCAACAACACTAGTAGGGGTATCTGAAGACTTGTAATGAGAATTTTTTTACCTTTCTACATTTATTTAAATGTCAAGGTATTTTGTTATGAGTCTTATTAGAATAGGAAAATATATAAAATGCTGTGATATAAAGGTTAATTTTGAAAGCCAAGAGGTGGGAGGGAAGGAAGTCGATAGGCTCTAAAGAGCCAAAGAGGTAAAGCGGATAATAATGATGTGATTATATATATTTAAATGGAAAATTAATATATATTTTTTTAAAAAAGAAGATTATATGGGCCCCTCCCATATTTTATTCAAGTTGCACCATAGTCATCCAGCCCCTGAAAGGTTCATGAGGGAATGCCACCCTCAGACTGAAAAACACTTCTTGTTCCTTATCACAGGTGTGCCTCCAAATATATAATGTGTGAAGAGGCCCTTAAAACAGCAGCCTGTGACAGTGCAGTGACAAGGTATTCCTTTTGGCTTACTCCCAGGGAAATGTGCACAGGACTGCAGCTTTAGAGAAGTCAATGCTGAGCATATATTCCTCTAGTGTTAAAAAGACAATTCCCAGATTAGTTTATAAAGTGGGCTGCACATTAATACTAATCTCAGGGCACATCATGCTGCTTCAACTAATAGGGCTCTTGGGGACTAAAGGACTATTTATGGGTGTTTTCTTTCAAAAAAGAAACATTTAAAGGACCTTCTAAAAATAAGCATGCTTTTAGCTAATACCCCCTTCCCCAGCGCACCAGGGAGTGCTAATGATGGCATATGCTGCTCGCTATAATTGCATAGCATTAAGACACAAGATCTGCTGCGTGGCAGTTAGTTGGGAATCCAAAATGCACCCCATTATTGATAATCACCATCTTAACTCTGGTGCCTTTGTGCCTCACAATGGTAAAAGAATAGCAAGCAATCCAGCAGATTTGCAGACCGCCAGAGTTCTATTGTGGCTAAGCCAGAACGTTATCTTTCTGACAAGTTCTTGCCAAAACTGGAGGGGGCAAAGCCAGGAATAGAGCATAGTGCAGATGCAGGCATGAGGAATGCAAATGCACGTGGGCTGTGCTGCCACATGGAACTTGGCCCTTAATAAGAGGGTGATGGAGGTGGCTGCCACAACATTGTAAGGTACACTTAGCAAATACACGGGAGTATACTGCGTGTTTGCAGCCGTTTGTGGTCCCATTTGATTTGTGTAGTCCAAATGATGCTAGCCTTCAAACAACACCAGTCTCAATGCTTCCCCCTTGTAAATTCAGGGAAATGCAGCTCCAAACATCTCCACTTGGGGCTGTAGACGATTTGTTTCAGTGTTTGGGGGTGGATCAACTATCATTTTCTGTTACTTTCCATGCCCACTACTTCCGCAATGCTTTAATTTCTTTCCTGGCCCTCCACATAACTATAAACAATGTACAGTGGACACTCAGTTTGTGAACGTGATCCATGCAGGATGCACGTTTGCAACCTGCATCTGCGCATGCACGGGTTGTGATTCGGCGCTTCTGCGCATGCGCAACTGCCGAAGCCCAAAAGTAACCTGTTCCGGTACTTCTGGGTTTCGGCAGTCCGCAACCCAAAAAAATGCGACCTGAAGCGGACATAACATGAGGTATGACTGTATACACACCAGACACTGCATAGCAATCCAAAAAGTATATGATTCTTATTTCTTTCCCAACCATGCTTGTAACTATTTCTGGTGTATTTCTAAACTAAAAGGTGAAAGGTAAAGGTAAAGGACCCCTGGACGGTTAAGACCAGTCAAAGGTGACTATGGGGTTGCGGCGCGCTGTGGTCTAAACAGGGGCGTCTTACTCATAGAGGCTAGTGGTGCGGGGCGCCAGGGCGCCAAGTTCTGGAAGGTACCAGGGAAGAGGTGGAGACTGGATGCGGCACCTCTCGGCATCAACTCACCGCCCTTGCCCACCTCCGCCATGCCGTGCCAAAGGTGTGCCATGCCCGGAGCCTCCGTCTGCCATGGCCACTGTGGCACGAAGTGGCCAGCTGAGCTGGGAGGTGCCGCGTCCAGCCTCTACCTCTTCCCCGCCAGAGGAGCCACCCTCCAGCCGCTGCCCTCCTCCTCCAGCCCCGCTGGCAGCGCCGTCCTCCCTAAAAAACTCAGGGAAACGGGGTGGGGTGGGGCCGCCGGAGGGAGCTTTGCACCACGGTGCCAGATATGCTTAAGACTGCCCTCGGTCTAAACCACTGAGCCTCTTGAGCTCGCTGATCAGAAGGTCGGCGGCTCGAATCCCCGTGACATGGTGAGCGCCCGTTGCTCTGTCCCAGCTCCTGCTAGCCTAGCAGTTCAAATTCCTAAATTAATTACACACACACACACACACACACACACACACGAACCAGGGGGGAGAATAAAGAACTACACTGGGATCTGCTACTGTTGCTGTGAATCCTGCTGCGTGAGACACTTGCCCCACCTTGTCTCATGGATGAATCCACCTGTGTGGATGTCTATGATGCAATTAATATTGCCTTTCCCATGAAAGTAGCTAACGCAGCAGAAGACAGAATCAGGATTCAAGATGACCTTAAACGATTGGAGAACTAACAAAATGAATTTCAATAGGGATAGATGTCAGGTTCTACACTTAGGCAAAAATGTACAAATATAAGGTCGGGGCACCTGGCTTGCCAGTAGTACTAAACTAATCATGATCCTTTGGCTGAGATGTTTTCAGCATTGGCTTTGGGCTCAGAGCTCCCTCAAAGCACAGCAAACAGGAGATTATCAAAGAGGAGATCGTCACTCAGAGGATTATGCCAACCCCCTCTGGAATGGTGGCTTGAGAGGGAGGGAAGTTAAGGAGATGAAGGAGGTTTTAAAGGGAATTTCTGTCACAGGGAAATGTATATCTCTGATCTGAATAAGCCACTTAATACAGATGGTGTGGTTGGGAAGTTCAGAGGCAGATTTAATCGTAAATCTCTCTGGATTAACCCTAATGGTCTGATGTGTGTAGTGAGCATACAAAGAGGAGGAGAAAGAAAACACTCTTTTTTTTCTGTTAAGATTCCTGCATTTCAGGGGGTTGGAATAGATGATCCTTGGGATACCTTACAACTCTACAATTCTATGAATCTACCACCTCTCTTTGAAATAAAAGAGAGAACAAAAACAATTATTAATGGCTGCCTTGCAGGGGGCACAACTGAGTTACCCACAAAATTCCATTCCAAGTCTCCCCCACCCCAGTCATCCAGTATTGGGCTCAATCCATCCAGATATAATGCTGCTCAAAGCAGCAACTAGCGTCTCATTCAAGGAGTCCTATTCTGAATTGCACAAGCAACACTCTATTTTACCATAGCCCCACTCTGCTCACCTGGGCAAAGGTTAGGCTGACACCACCAGTGCCTGCGGTTACCCACAACTCCTGGCATCAAAAGTTCTGGCACCTGAAAATTGCCTGGGACTTGAACTCTTTGAATCACTCCAGAGGCAGAATACTTAAAAATAAATAAATATAATTTTTAACAATGGGTTCAACCGAAAATAAACTCCATCCAAGTTGCTTTTTTCTGCTTGGATGGCAAACTTGTCAAAGTCGTCCTTTTACACCTAATTGAGGTATAGTGTTAATAATGTTGCACGTCTCCCTAGACTCCAACCAGGTCAAGATAGCATGATGCCCAGGGTTGAGTTTCCTTGAAATGAGGTACAGCAGAGACTGTGGTGTCTTTATGATATATGGTTTATTTACACACATATACAACCTGACCCTATGATGGAGGTGCTCACAGCATCAACACCCCAAGAGGTCTTGCTTCTCCTATAGTCATAGCCTTGGATTCCAGCAGAAATCAAGCATGACTCTCGCCCTCTGGCTTCTGCCTGCTTCTTGCCCCGTTCTTTCATACATTGTTCCGGCTGTTGTCCTTCTCTCTATCAGCCAGGTGAGGGAGGGGCCTCACCTCTTTGCTCTCTGCCACAGAGCCATTTGCTTTCTTATACTAGCAGCCATGCTTAGTTAGGCCCATTAACACATCAAGAAGCTAACTGGCTAGTTCAACAATGGGATCCTCCATTACATTTTAAGCCTTACTGGATCCAGGACCCCAGGAATCAGAAGGGACCTGAGAATCATGCAGGCTACACCCCCACCCCCGCAACCCACTACAATATGTACTAGCTAAGGTGTTTAGAAACCATATGGAGAGAAGTGGGTGCAGTTTCTTAAATGCCAGAGCGAAACACAGGTAAACAAACTTGGACTCAATGAAACAGGAATCGCAAAGAAAAGAGATTTAGCATTATTAAGAACTTACATTCCAATAGGAGCAGCTCAAAAAGCATCCTAGTATATATTTATCATTTGATAATAATAAACAAATGGATATAATGGGTGTATCACAGCCTAGAAGAGGAGGAAGAGGTCTGAGCTCTTGGGGCCAGGGCTAGCTAAGTCAGCTTCATTAGCCATAGCTAATGGGTTAACCATTCATGCGTCAGTCTTCCTTGCTTGGCTTCTTCCTGCTGGGAAACAAACCACCATCCCTGGCTGTGTTACATCTGAACCAGAGGTTGCTGTTTGCTTCACTGAAACAATCCACAATCTCGGTTCAGATATAACGCAAAACCTTCTTCCTGCAAAGCAGGTTCATTCACAGTAAACCAGTGGTGTCCAAACATTTTTCAAAGAGGGCCAGATTTGATGAAGTGAAGGGCCGCGAGGGCCGACCAAAGGGCCAACCAGTTGTTGACCTATTTTTGGGTTGAAGTTGTTGAGGTTTTTTTTAGGATTTTACCCCAGGAAACAAACTGGCACAGGGGCCGGATTAAACCAACCGACGGGCCGGATTAGGCCCCCAAAACAGACTTTGGACATGCCTGCAGTAAACCATTAACTACAGTTTACTGTGATGTGTGAACTAGGCCAACACAAGAGAATCCAACTCTGTACTCTTCCCCAATTATTTATCTGAACTACCATCTAAGCATCTCTCCACAACTTTGACAGCCTGGCTGAAGAAGAGGAAGCAAGTCCCAGAACTTCTCCTCAGCAAACATGAACAGAAGCTGATGCTGATGGTGGAATCAGAGGCCAGGATTGCTGCATCAATTCTGCTCTTTCTTAACTGCAACCAGACACTGTTTATTGACATCATATACAGTGGACTGTTTGGGCTTAGTAAGGTTTTGGGCCATGTTGCTTCTGTTCTGTTCACTATGACCACCACCAATCTTGCCACTAGAAAGCAAACTTAAATGATGAAATTTCTCCTGTAATGTGCAATTGAATTTCTTTCTTTTTTAATGATTTTTTATTTTGCCAAAGTAATAAGAATAAATAAATAAGAATAAAAATGTGCACCCCACCCCAGAGACCATTCCATTGTAACTATCCAACCTCCCAAAATTTCAACACTTCTTGCGATGGTTTGACCTCTTTCCATTTTAACAGTACAAATTCTACAAACACCCTCCATATCTCCTCGCAATAAGTTATCCTGCATATTCCCCATCTTACCTTAATGGCACATGTTAATTTATCAGTAATAGGTATATCCCACACCTCTTTATACTATTCTTCCATTTTACATTCTGCTTGCCCCTTCCACTTCCTAGCTATAACAACTTGTGCAGCTGCCAATAACTTTGTGAGCAAGTCCTTCATAGCCTGTGAACCTTCCACCCCATCATAAATTGATAATAATGCAACTTCTGAACTTTCGGTCAGCTTTAACCCAGTGATTTCTGTTATCTCCTTAAACATCCTTTGGCAAAAAATTATACATTTTTACACCCCCACCAGATGTGAACATAAGTCTGCAATTGAATTTCTAACCCACCTTTGTTGGCCGTTTGTAGATCCAGAGATTCCTTGTAAATTATATGCTGATTACATGGTAGCAAAGTTTTTACATATGAACGAGACACAGGTGTGGTGGGGAAACAATTTCCACAACTCTTTTTCTGGATGCCTGCCCTCACATTATTACAGAGGTCACTCCCAACCCTCTCTTCCCAGGAGCTCCAAATGCAACACAGCAAATAACCACCCCTTATATACTCTGTGTGCTAGCATCTCAGATCTGTAGGATCCCTATCTCCCTTTGCCTTACCTGTCTGGGTCAGCATGGGTGATAGAAATTCGTGGAGGGATTCGTAGTGGGAGAGTAGTTGGCCGCTGGACATTGTCGGGCTCTGGTGAGCGCGCTCTATCTATGGGCTTCCAGGGTGGGACTTGCAGGCTGGAGGAGAGGCGTCTACGTCCCCGACGCAGGTCGGCACCCAGCATGTTGGAGGAAGTGTAGGAGCGGCTGCACCAGCTGGGGTCCAATGTGTCCTTGGGCTTCTGCAGAGGAGAAGAGGGAGAGGGGTGGGAATTGGGTTACTCCATTCAACAGGGTATCAGAAACTTAAAGAGCTACATAATGCAGCCTCAGCTTGCCAGGTATGGATACAAGCAGGCAAGATAAAGCTGAATTTAGGAATAGAAAGATCTGTCAGTTTTGGTTCTCTGACTTTCCCCTAATATAATGCATTTTTGTATGCTGTTGTAATGTTTTGTAAAACATTGGCTGGTTGCATAACTTTACTGCAAAGTTTGAGTAAGTGTGAATATGGGTGAATTTTAAGGATGCCTTTGTTTCAAATGAGAATTTGGTAGTTCCCCTTTAAAGGTAAAAGTAAAGGGACCCCTGACAATTAAGTCCAGTCGCGAACGACTCTGGGGTTGCGGCACTCATCTCGCTTTACAGACCGAGGGAGCCAGCGTTTGTTCGCTTCCGTAGACAGGTTTTCCAGGTCATGTGGCCAGCATGACTAAGCTGCTTCTGGTGAAACCATTTACCTTCCTGCCAGAGTGGTACCTATGTATCTACTTGCACTGGCGTGCTTTCGAACTGCTAGGTTGGCAGGAGCTGGGACTGAACAACGGGAGCTCACCCCGTTGTGGGGATTCGAACTGCCAACCTTTCGATCAGCAAGCCCAAGCGGCACAGTGGTTTAACCCACAGCGCCACCCACGTCCCAGTTCCCCTTTAATCTGTATCAAATTTCTCCCCTCTACCAAGCTGAGATATGAATTGGGTTTGGAAATGTGATTCCTAAGCCCACCTCTGTTCATTCCTCATTTGGCAAGCAGCAGTGCGGCCTGACAATGATGGGACAACAGGGTGCCGTTAAATGCTGCAAAATGCCAGTGACAGCATCCATTGTGTTATTTGCTTGTTTCACTTTTGCCTTTCGTCCCAGGAACTCAAGGCAATGTACATTGTTCATGCAGGCACTTCAAATGTACCTCTTTAATTAGCTGGATGTCTTAGATAGGTGAATTCCAAAGTATATATTAAGGCAATATCTCTATCAGGCCAGATATAACAAAATAGTGTGCTAGCTTTTTTATTTATTTCTCCAGCACTTTTTCATCAAGCTAGATGGTAAACAAAGCAATGACAGGTGGGGAAAGAGAAAAGTTGGCCATTGTTGAAGCCATGAAGTCTATATGAAGTTAGAAGTCTTCAGCAGGGGCGAAACTAGGCTTTATTTCACCGAGGACAAAGACCCAGTTTGGCACACACACACCCCATGTGCATTTGCATACACACACGCACACGTAGGTTGGGAGTCTCAATGGCGCCGGCTCTGGAAGCTTCACCCAGGACAAAAATGTTGGTTGTAATCCACTGGGATCAAATACAACGTTCCTTGTTTTCCTAGAGTGGACATGTTGGTCCAGCCAGTCGAAACTTCCTGTTACTTCCTGGGCTGGAGCATCCTTCCTTGCATGTGAGCAGAGGTGAGCGTGACCTTACCTGTCCAGGTAACAAAAAGGAAAAGTCACACAGCACTCTCTCTCTTCTTTGACTTCCTTCTTCATTGGACCAGCTTTTTAGCTAGGGACTGCTATGCTAGCTTTCAGCTAGCATAAGCACTGGAACTATTCCCCCATATGGGGTAGATCCACATGTACATATTTGTAACTAAGTATGCCTTCAGGAATCCTGTGAACTGATGTGAGTAAACTTCTTTCATTGACTTTAAATAAGATTGTCGTGTCTTTATTCTTTTAAGAGGGATTAAAAGGAATTTACCAGGAACTATACAATTCAATCTGAGACAGACTGAATTGTATAATAGTGAGAGGCTTACACAAGCCTGCAACCAGCTATCTGCTGTGCGTGAAAAGGGGAATGTAAACTCTGCTAAGTAAAGGAATTTGCTAGCGCAAGTTAGGAAGGATATTAATAAACAATATATGCTCTCCTGCCACCCTGAACATTCTAACACAAAAAAAACTGGCTAACCCCTCCCCCCACCCAACCGCTACAGCTCTGTCTTTAGATATATAGATTCATATGGGGCTGTTTAGATGCTATTCAGGCATCAGGTTACACCAAAGTCTGAGGAAACAAGAGCAGGGACGCGGACTTAGAAAAAATATTGGGGGGGCCCGGGAAAGCTCATGAATAATAAATAAGCTCATGAATATGCAAATAAAGTGGCTCCGGCCCTAAATAGGGCAAGCCACGCCCCCCAGCCAGCCGATTGGCTGGCTGGGAGGTGTGGCCAGTCGGGATTCCCCTGTTCTCGCGGGATTTCCGTCAGTGCCTCCGATTAGGGCGCGCGGCTGGCTGGCTGGCGAAGGAGCAGGTGAGGAGGAGGCGGGGGACGGCGGCGGCGCTCTGCTGAAAGGGCGCCCGCCCGAGATTATTGGGGGGGCTGAGCCCCCCCAAAAATTTTTTTGAGGGGGCTCGAGCCCCCTCAAGCCCCATGGAGTCGGCGCCTATGAACAAGAGCCATCTCTGGAACCAGAATACAGCTGAGAAACTGGCCCAAACAAGTGTTATATCAGCATCTGCTGCCTCTAAGCCAGCGGTCACATCAGTGGCAGATTTATATGTATGCCCAGAATTAGGGACCTCTGGCTGAGGAGCATCCAAGTTATTGGTATACATTGTTAACTGAGAGGATACCTTTGAAATGCGACTACAAAGAATGAATTGCCATTGTTGAATTCTAGTGTTTTAGTTCGTTGCACTGTTTCTAGTCTTCAATTTTCTTACACCTCAACTAAAGTCAATGGAGGTAGACTCATTAGGGTGGGGGTCACCACTCCAGGCCCCATGAAGGCCTTCAGTGGCAACCTTGAACAGAGGCGTCAGACTCTGAACTATCTTATAAATAAATAAGCAAGCAAGCAAACAAGCAAGCAAATCTCTAGCCCTCCTAGAAAGTTATGAAGCATAATCTGCAGGTACCCCTCTAAGCAATTTCTCTTAAATGAGTCAGTCTGACTGCTCCCACTTGTCAGTGCTTTTAGCCAATAAGTAACGTCATCTCATGCAGCCCTAGTTTTGACACAGGAACATTCATTTCAAGGAACAAATAGGGCCCCCCAAAAGGGTTAAGCTGAAGGTCCCACACACCATAAATCCACCACTGGGTCACCAGCCCTTTTGGCGAGACAACCACCCCTACAACCTTATGCATACGATAGGAAGATGTTTATGTCCTGCTGGTCCTGATCTTGGAGATCACACAATATGGATGTTACGCACAAGCACGTGTACACCTCAATGTTGTTGCTGTCTAATAACAACAGGGAGCATTCCTCAATAGCAGGGGAAACTATGCAAGATGGTCACGGCACACTTATTCTCCTTTCACAGAATTTCCTTAGAAGGAACATGCACGTGTTTCCCTACAATATTTCTTCTGGGAAATTAAAATGGTGGCTCGGACTCTGGGTCACCAATAAAACCTGACAACCCCTGCTCTAAGATCATCTGGGTAATAATAATAATAATAATAATAATAATAATAATAATAATAATAATACTTGAGTTTCCCCAGCCACTCTGGGTGGCTCCCAATCGAGTGTTAAAAACAAACAAAAAAATAATAATACAGCATTAAATATTAAAAGCTTCCCTAAACAGGGCTGCCTTCAGATGTCTTTTAAAGATAAGATAGCTGCTTATTTCTTTCACATCTGAAGGAAGGACGTTCTACAGGGCGGGTGCCACTACCGAGAAGGCCCTCTGTCTTTTTCCCTGTAACCTCACTTCTCGCAATGAGGGAACTGCCAGAATGCCCTCGGCGCTGGATCTCAGTGTCTGGGCTGAACATGAGGGTTATTTCTTTACCGTTAGTCAGAAAAGGGAATGGGGAGAGAAAGAGCTGACTCCTTGCCACAGCTTTGCTCAGCCCTTCCCTCACTTTTTTGCAAGATTTCAATCATAGAATAACACCAGCAGGCCCAATGGGACTCTCTTCTCTTGAGCTAGGAAATCACTCTTGTAAAAAAACAGAGAGGAGAAGAAATAGGCTTGTTCCCTGCTTTCCTTTCTCATTTTGCTCTTCCCCCTCCCTCCAGCTTAATGGAGAGCAGCTTGTTGATTCTCTATTTTTTTTTCCTCTAGCACAGCATGAGACAGAGTAGACTCTGAGATTTGGAAACAAGGTTCCGAAGATGTCTGCAAAGCTCCTTGCTTATAATTTAGTTCTATGGATGCATTGGCAATAGTCCCGATTGTTATAAAAATCAGGGATTTCCTTTGCACCTCAACCCTGCTCAAGGGACTTGTGTTCCCTTAATGTTCACTCAGTGGTCTTAGTAAAATTGGAGACGGAAACCAGGTTAAGTAAAAGCAGTGCTTTTTTCCCTGGAGGTGCTCAAGGGTCCGCAATACTGGCACCCTTTTTCCTGGAAGAAAAGTACTGAGTAAAAGCAGAATGGCTGGTAAGTCTGATCCTTTATTTGGTCTGCTGCAACACGGTTCACTTCCAGTGACAAGAGGAAGGGAGACTCTAAGCATCTTTTTAAAGTTCAGATTTTGCCCAACCCATTACGGAAAAAAAAACCCACCCACAAAACATAACAGAAACATAACAAAAAAAGGAGGTACATTATTTGCAACTTGTCTATCGAGATATTTTGAATTACAAGTCTCTGGGTGTCTCTTGCATTTTGATACCTATTTGCATTTCCTCTTGAAATTTTAACTAGTGCAAGCCTTATTTCATTTCTTGCCGTCTTACTTAACCCCCCCCCCCCATTCAGGCACAGATCACTACCCTTCCCTTTGTCGAGTCCCCAGCCAGCTGGTATTGCCCATTTGACAGTTCCTTAAGAAAGTTCCTGGCTACCTATTGGCAGGTTAGGAACATGGTGGTGGGGCAAAGACAGGTGAAACACAACTGCCTAAGCCACCCTGGTTCACTCTGTGTACAATATTAGGACTTTTGGTTTGAGTTCTATTCATAAATAAACTATTTCATTCATGATTCTTGTGTTCCCATTCATAAAATATGGAGATACTTATTACTTCTGGAAGACACACATCTCTGAATACTAATGGATACTATCAGTTTAGGGCCATCTGCTATAGCACTCCTAGTGGCCAGTCTGCTTGATAGCTTCCCTTTTTGACAGCTAGGTAAACTAGAGGGTGTGCTGATTTAAAGGACGGCATTTAAAGTGTAGGTTTGCGAACTTGTGTATGGGTTTGTTTTCTGTTTTCTGTGTTTGTAGACATGTATTGAATGCAAATGCCTTTAGACCCAATGCACTTAGGGACATAAACTTATTTCATAGAGCTTCAATTTTCTTATATCAATATTTCTCTGCAGGTGGTTTTTGTGTGTGTGTGCGCTTGTCAATCAGATGAACCCTACTGGTAGTCTAAAACAAAATCAAAGCCATTTTAACCTTTCTCATTGCACTATCCTATGCATGTCTACCCAGAAGCAACTCCTATTGAGTTCAATTGGTCTTATGGTAAATATGTAAAGGATTACAGCCTCAGACAGAGTCCTTGGGGCACGTCTCTGTTCTTTGATAGGCACTGCCCCTAAAGGTAATAGAAGTACAATGTACAGAAATGTGGTTTAATATATACTATTATGCTTGTACTCTGAAATATTGTATATCGCTGTGGGTGTCATTGCTGTGTGCTGTACTGTGAAGGGTGATTTAGAAAGCTTTGAATTAATAATTTGGAACTCCTATTGCTATGCAGGAGACATGATCATAGATCTTGATCACTGCATCTAGCTGGTCCCTGGTCGGTTTCGGTCTCTGATAAAAGAGTGCAACAAAAGAATCCATTCTGCCTGCTGTTGGAATGCATGCTTGATTTTTAAGTATATTTTAAGTACAACAAGTAGTACAAATACACCAGTAGTGTCTCATCTAAAGAACTAAAACCCTAAACCTTCCCAATAGTCAGGAAAATTTGGACTGTGTTAATAACAGGTACAGCATTTAACTGGCTTAGGGCAAGTTTGATGGACCAGGAGACAAGGATTCAATATAAGTCTTTTCAAAACTTTTCCCAAGTGCAAGTTGGTGGGTCTGGCTAGAGGAAGCCATTTTAAGTGGTTGTCAAGCCAAACATTAAGTGAGGCTACCATTTTAGTGCAGTGGGCCCACCGTCTAAATGCCTTCAAATAGTTTTGCTTATAGTCCCTGGGGCCAGGAACTGGATCCAGCCAGTGGACTGGGCCCTAGCGTCCCCTAACCCCAGCAGGCCCTTTGGACAGGTGAGTTTTCCTTTTCCTGTATAGTTTGAAGTCAAACCACGCTTACAAATACAGTTTTGCAAACACTACAGATGACAGGCACTTGCAAATGCACAGTGCTTTGCTGACGCTGCAGATCAGCTGATATATGCTGCTTGCAAACCTCCCGCAGCTTTTGCCAGGAAGCCCTGCCCCACACCTTGAATCCCTTGCACAAAATAATGACGGTCTGGGGACAGAGCATGCTTCTTGTGAGAGCCAATGGAGAGAGCTCTGGTCATGACGAAGTAGACAGGGAGGGTATCCACATGAGTGTGGATGAGTGTGTCTGTGTGGAATTAGCCTCACCATTAATTTTAATTTTGCTTCCAGATCAGTTGGAAAAAAGGGCAAGGATAAGGCCATCACACCCTTTCCTCTTCCATAAATCCAATGTAGTATACTGTTCAATTTTCTTTAAAAAGAATTGCATTTGAGCTACATTAATTTTCATTTTTGTTGATCTCTTTTACATTTGATCTCTATTTGTGTACAGTGGTACCTCGAGTTAAGAACTTAATTCGTTCTGGAGGTCTGTTCTTAACCTGAAACTGTTCTTAACTTGAGGTACCACTTTAGCTAATGGGGCCTCCTGCTGCCGCTGGGCGATTTCTGTTCTCATCCTGGGGCAAAGTTCTTAACCTGAGGTACTATTTCTGGGTAAGTGGAGTCTGTAACCTGACGTGTCTGTAACCTGAAGAGTCTGTAACCCGAAGTACCACTGTACATTGCTTTTACATTCTTTTGTATGGTACTGGACCTCTACTTTGTATAGTATTCTGAAACAGTTGTATTGCATTTCATTACTACTGTGTTTTGATTCCCCCCCCCCCCTGTACATCACTCTGAAATGGCAGATGAAGGTGATGGACTACATGGAATTGGCAGAAATGACTGGCAGAATCCGAGACCAGGGAGAAGAGTCGGTGAAAGAAGACTGGAAGAAATTCAAAGACTATTTACAGAAACATTGTAAAATTAATGAATGTTAGAAGGATGTTGGATAGAAACTAAGCGGTTTCCAGCTGGAATGCTTTAAGAGATATGAAGAAAAGAAAAAAAAGGTTTCACAAATGGGTAAAAGTTTAATGGTAAGGATTTGCTGAACTAACAAATCGAACTGGAATACAAAGAAGGGAGGTATGAGGAGGTCAGAGGAAATAAGTGTATGGAAGTTAAGTTATTGAAAATTAATGTGTGTTTTTAACTGTTTTTTATTTTGTATGTTTATTTTTCTTTTTTCTTGTTATATGTTAAAAACTTTCAATAAATATCTTTTAAATAAAAAAAAGAAATTCTTTTGAACATAAGGACTTTCATGAATGTCATACACCATGTCAGATATAGGTGGGCATGGCTTGGTGCAAAGGTTCGCCACAGCTACTCTGGCCTACTGAACCAGGAAAAGGGCAGACGCTGAGGCAAAGGTCTGACAACCCTCTTCAAGGGTAGCTTGGTGCAGAAGAAAGACGCCCGTTATTTTTGTACTGTGTATTGTATTGTGTTTTTACTATTTTTTGTCGGGAGCCGCCCAGAGTGGCTGGGGTAACCCACCCAGATGGGCAGCATATACATAATAAATTATTATTATTATTATTATTATTATTATTATTAGGGAGAAAGGCACTGGCCAGCTCAGAAGTGGCGCACTGAGCATTGCTCAGTGTTTCTGCCAAGGGTTGACAGCTGCATGCAAGGCACCATTTCTGAGACTGCTGCCTCCCTGCCCACAACCCCCCCTGGACCTCCTCAACTGCTCATTGGAGCTTGGAAGGGTGCCTCCCCGGCTGAGTCATGTGCTCCAGGAACTTGTTTCCAAACAATAAACTGTGCTAAATAGTAAAGTGAAAATGTTAACTTCATTAAATGTCTAATTTATTACTGTACAATTTTAATTGGCCAATTAAAACGGATCAAAGCAAGACGGCTAATCCAACATAAAAGCTTTTTGTAATTGGCAAGCCTGCTGCTCTGGATTTTCGCCCAGTTCCTAATGGAACAGGAATACCACCGTAGAATAACATTCCCCACCCCCATCCCAAGATAATGACAATTTTTGTTTTGAATATTCTGTCTCACTGTTCTCGCTAAAGACAGACAATCATACATGGTAAAAAGTTAATAGTGGGTCCCATATTGCAAGCTGCAATTAAAAAGGCCAATCCTGGGTCTGAAAAGTTTGTTTTCTGTTATTTACAGTCCTCATGAGACACTCTCATAACAAAGGTCTGTTGAAATCCCTACTTTGTTCATTTTACAGATGGGGAAACTGAGCCAGGCAAGCATGGCTTGCTCCAAGCCACCAAATACCTTATGGTGAAAAGGGGTCTCATGTATTCTCTGTCCTCCAGACTGAGAGCTGAAACAGTTCAGCCACCTTGCAGAGGGTCAAGCTCCACAATAAAATTGTTACTAGCTAACTGTGACAGGTGTCGCAGGAGTGGAGCACAGGCACTCTGAGAGGGTGAGATCACTGACAGCAGCAAGCTGAGAAACTTAAGCGTGCGCTTAAAAGAAGCCCTCTGTAGTCCTCCAATTGTCCAGTGTGGGCCTAAGTCAAAAGTCTATACCAGGCATAGGCAAACTCGGCCCTCCAGATGTTTTGGGACTACAACGCCCCCCATCCCTAGCTAACAGGACCCGTGGTCAGGGATGATGGGAATTGTAGTCTCAAAACATCTGGAGGGCTGAGGTTGAGGAAGCCCGCATTATATGAACCACTTATATGAGAGTCAGTCTGGTGCAAAAGCGAAAGTGTCAGACTAAGACTGGAGAGATGCATGTTCAAATCCTCACTCAGCCATGAGGAGTCTAACTCTGGCAAGGTAACCTCTCAGGGCTGTTGTAATGATAAAATGGGTAGGAGGAGAACAATGCCCTGAGCTCCTTGGAGGACGGCTGGGGTATAATTATAACAAAGAAATCCATCAAAGAAATCAAAAGAATGGACACAATCAGTAGAAATCTCATTTGCAGACCCATCAGCAAACATGATGCATATGCCATAATGTACAGTCATAGTCAATATTCCCATTGCAAATCAAGAAAAATAAATGCCCATAAAACTGTCATTTTAAAAACCCCAATAATTACACTTCACTGAACACACCTGCTGTGAATGTTTTGCTGTTCTATCAGTTCCGATTTATCCAGCTTAGAATCTCTGGAAAAATACTGAGGACTCCCTTTAGACAATACATTGCTGTTGTTGACCAATACTGAAACAAGATAAAGCTTGTCTAAATTACCGGTAACTGAGGGTGTTTTGGGGAAGAGACGGGAGCAATACTTCTGATCAGCAAACTGCAGTAGCACCCACTATAGAACCTGCACAGGTTCTTCTCTTCAAGAGAAGAAAAGGCTAAGGAGTAAACCTTACACAAATCTGGAGAGGAGTCCCTAAGACAGTTGTATGGTGCCTTGTTTGCCTCCTGGTGCTCTGCTTTCCTTTGGACCATGTCAGCCAGGCCAAGAGGGGGGTCTTGTCATCTGGGCAGCCCAGAACCTCCACAAACTTTCCCCAGCCTTGCGCCTCAGGGAGCTCACTTCAGTGCCACTAACACAGCCATTTGACTTCACCCCCAAATAATACATGAGAATCTTCCAGCCAGCTTTGCTCAAGGGAAACCTATCTCTGCAAAAGGCCCTCTGTTGACGGCAGCTGTTGCCTAGCATGGGAATGGCCTAGGCATTCATTCCTGTTTTCAGGGACCAAGAGAGCGGTCATATTTATTCTCCATCAGTTCAGAAGAACTGTGGTTCTCCTAACATCACTCCCAATATATATGACAAGAACAACAACAAAAGTAATAGAAAACAGGATTAGACAACGGTAAGATAAAAGGCCATATTTTTTTTAGTAAATAAATTGAGAGGGTCCTAACAACATACCACCTTCCTTACTTGAAATCCAGCCTCTGTTGAGTCTCTTATTCTAACCTCTCAGTCCTGGCCTTTCAAACATTCCCCTCGAGAATGCCAATCAAGACTAATGAGGACATGGTAGACAGTAAATCCCTCAAGTCAGGCAGAAACAAACCCTCAGGCCTATCACTCACAGACCTGTTGCTATGCTTTCCCCTGGCATGACATCTTCCCATATCTAGGTGGAGAAAGCAGGATCCTGACAGGCAGCTGCATAATTTGCTGGGGCTTTTGCCGGGGCTGGCTCACCCATGAGGCAAGGTGAAGCGAGTGCCTCGGGCAGCAGCATCCACAGGTACAGCAGGCCACCAAGGAATGCATTGTCTGCTGCTGGCGACAACAACTGCAGGGCACTCCTTGGAGGCTGACTCTACCACCTCCTTGGCACCGTCCCTCAATTCCTCTTCATGAATGGGAGGTGCTGCTGGTCTCCTCCCATCCCTAGGTTGGAAATGGCAGGGGCTGGCCATCGGGGGTCTCCTGGGCTCTGCCTGGTGTGATTCAGAGCAAGTCCCTTTCCCCCACAAAGGCCTTTGATTCCCACTTCAGCCATCAGGTAAGGTTGACTTGATTCCCCTGCTTGTTCCCAATGTACATCTTCACTCCCCACTTGTTCCTGATATAGAGCTTCACTCACCCCTTCGTCCCTGGCCAACACCCAATCATCTCCAGCACGGATCTTGCCAATAAAGAAGCAGCAGCAATTAAGGACCAACACTGAGAACAGGAAATACAAATAGATTCTATGTGTAATGTCCAAATAGAAGCCTTTGTGTTCCACTTCCACACAGGGCTGCCTTCAGATGTTTTCTAAAGGCTGCATATTACTTATCTCCTTGGCTCAGGGGGTCACATAACTCCATACCCTCCAACATTTCTCTGATTAAAATAGGGACGCCCTAAGGAAAAGCGGGACATTCCAGGAAAAAATCAGAAACCAGGACAGCTTCTGTAAATCCGGGACCATCGCTGGAAAATAGGGGCACTTGGAGAGTCTGGAATATAATATGTACATAACCTAAGAGTATGTTCCAAAAGGTTACTTAATTTTGATTTTGATAGATGTGATTATATTTCCCTTGCAGAATTGTATCAGTGGACAGTCCTGAGTAACTTATTATGCATAAGGTGCAAATATTGTAACGAAGAGCCAAGTATCTCTGTTGGCTAAGCAGCTTACAGCCGCCTGACAGTGAAAATAGTAATGTCTCATTGCTACTCAGTGTTGTCCCTTTACGTAAGGATTAGTTAGTAATCTGATCATAAACCGATTAACTTCCAACCAACAGCCCTGGCTTCCAAACACTTCATTTAAGAAGTGGGGTTTCCTGAATGTTAGAATGATGCTGGTTTAGAAATTAAGTGGGTTACAGTTGTAAGGATTAAGTTAAAAGAAAAGAAAGGTTAAAAATCAGATAAATTTAAGGGTGAGGATTTGCTGAATTAAAATTTGAAATTGGAATGCAGAAAGGGGAGGTATGAGGAGGTCGGAGAAGTAAGTCATAAGAGAATAAGGGTTTGAAATTATACTTGTTCTTTTTTTTTTGTTTGTGTTGGTTTGTATTGTTGTGTTTGTCTGTATAATTTGTGAAACTTTAATAAATATTTTATATATATATAAAAAATAAGAAGTGGGGTTTCCAGGCAGTTCTGCTTTGTGACCTGCTATGCAGCAACCGTGGGGGGTGGAGCCACTCCAGGGGGGGCGTAGCAGGAAGATGCTGGGTGTCCCTGGGGAAAATGACCTGGCAGGGACAGATTAAGCAGCCTTTGCATTCCTGTCCTTTCTCATCACCTTAGGCAGCTAGTGCTTGGGGGCATAGGAGCCAACTCCTAGGGGTCAAGGTCCCTTCGCCCTCCCCCAATATTTGAGGGGGCTACTGCCCCCAAGTTGATGGGCATTGCCATTTAAATAGTGTAGGTGTGCTCCATCATGTGATGGATTATGTGGGGTGGGGTTTACTTGGCCCCCCCATTTTTTTATTCAAGTTGGCGCCCCTGCTTGGGGGGGCACATAAGAATTAGGGGTTAAGGTGGGGCAGAGACCTGTTTGCCCCATGCAGCTTGCCCTGCTCTGCCTGGCGTCTGCACATGGAATAGGGTGGATGGTGCCAACTTGCTGCCAACTTTGCTCAGGCAGCAAAATGTTTTGGGCTGGAACCAGTCTCCTCCCAAGGGTGCCTTGCAAGCCAGAATCCATGAATTATGGCAACACTCATTACCCAAAATTCAAGCTATTATTTTGTATTTGCTCCCATCCCTTCCTCTGATCCCTCCTCTGATTCCTCTATGTGTGGGGAGAGGAGAGAGAGAGAGAGAGAGAGAGAGAGAGAGAGAGAGAGAGAGAGAGAGAGAGAGAAAGAAAGAAAGAAAGAAAGAAAGAAAGAAAGAAAGAAAGAAAGAAAGAACAGTATGAACCCAAGACAGCCTTTGTGATGTGTCTTTCAACTCCCCTCAGTCCCAGTGGTCAAGGATGATGATGATCATCATCACCATCACTTTTAATTTGTATACCGTCTTTCTATCTTACGATACTCAAGGTGGCTCACAAACTGAAGAAACAAAGAATGTATACCTTATAACAATCTAATGCAAAACAAAAATGTCATAATAAAGCATAGCTTTAAAACAAACAACCTACATCAAATAAAGTAACATTCAACAATCATTAGAATACCGTATTTTTCGTCCTATAAGGCGCACCGGCCCATAAGACGCACCTCATTTTTTGGGGGGGGGAAATGAATTAAAAAAAAACATTTCCCCCCCCAGCCCTGGCTGCCGCCCCAAGCCTGGCGCTCACCTGCCCGAAGCAGGGGAAGCCCTCCCGAGGGCTCCCCGTGCTTCGGGGCGACAGGCTGCCGCCCCAAGCCTCGCGCACCCGGCGGGACCTCCTGCCGGGCGCGCGAGGCTGGCAGACACTCGCCCAAAGCAAGGGGAGCCCTCCGAAGGGCTCCCCGTGCTTCGGGCGACAGGCTGCCGCCCCAAGCCTCGCGCACCCGGTGGGACCTCCTGCCGGGCGCGCAAGGCTTGCGGACACTCGCGGGGGCTGCAGGCTGCTGCCCGCAAGCCTTGTGAGCCCGCAGGAACTCCCACTGGGCTTGCAAGGCTTGCGGATAGCTTCCTGAAGCCTGGAGAGTGAGAGGGGTCGGTGTGCACCGATGCCTCTCGCTCTCCAGGCTTCAGCGAAAGCCTGCATTCGCCCCATAGGACGCACCCAGATTTCCCCTTCATTTTTGGAGGGGGGAAAGTGCGTCCTATGGGGCGAAAAATACGGTATACAATAAGATCAGCATATAAAAATTAAACAGAAACCCACTCTTAACAATTACAGTAAATAATTTCTAAGCTATAATCAATAAAAAAGACGGCAAGCAACAGTGCATAAAATAATACAATACAAATTGAGAAGCAGAGAATGGAGGGTGGGGCAAGGCAGGTGGAAGGAGGCCTTGCCTGATGAAGTCTCTCCCCGCTCTTCCTCCAGGACCAGCTCCCTTATGAGGACTCCTAGGGCTGGGAATTGTAGTCCAGTAACTCCCCTGGGAATTGTAGTCCAGTAACTCCCCTGGGAATTGTAGTCCAGTAACATGGAGGTCATCATTCTGGCTACCCCTGTAATTAACTTGCCATTCAGAGTTGATGTGAATGTAACTGCAGTGATGTATGTGAAGCACTCTGAACACTTTAGCTTGTTGATCTTAATTTGCTCTTTTTCCTGCTGCTTTTTTAACACATGAATTTGAAACAGTTTCGTTGTGTGTGGGGTTTAGGGTTTTCAAGAAGTCGGAAAGCAGCGAATGTTCCTTAACAGTCAGCCGACCAAGTTGCCAGGGTCGCCTTTTCCTTAGGGAAATGGCAGGTAAACGGCTCACAAAGCTGTAATCTACTTTGAAGAGCTTAGAGAAGGATGTTGCAAATTTTACATTAAAAAGCAATTGAGAGGTGGCCAGTGAGCCTGCCTCGCAGGAAGGCTAGGAAACTGTCCTTCATCCCTCCCTTTCACTCTGCAAATGAGCTCTAATCTCTTTATTAAAAGGCTCAGACAGGCGCAAAATCCCGCTTGCAGAAATCATGTGTGTGACAGATGTTCAGGGCAGTATTCTCTTATGCTGGCAAGACACCCTATTGACATCATCTTCTGCACCATAGTAACAGCAACCCACCTCCTGCCTCCTTCAGGGCATCTGTTCTGTGAGAGGCACAGTTCTCTTTTGCCTCTTGTCCACCTTGTGGGAAGGCTGGTTGCTTAGCAGAGCTCCTTGGCGATGATAAGCTGGCTTTCAGGGGGCCTCTAAGGGCAAAACCTCCCTTTGCATCTTGGCTGGGAGTCCTGCAATACCTGCTCCCTGCCTGGCAGGCTTTTCCCACCTGGCCTGAGAGGGCGGAGATGTGACTGACTCCAGCTACAAAAGCTGAGGCTGCTGAACAGACTCTTGGGCCGGGGTGTTATTTGGGGGGTTTTGTGCCTGTTATTTATATTAATTTTTTGTATCTTCATTTTTAGATCTTACTATAGTGTACGTGGAAATTGTTCGGTTTTGTTGGGTATTTTTGTTGTGTTTTATTTATTGTTATTTTTCACGTTGCAAGCTGCCTTGAGCGTAGTTTTAGCTATGGAAATGCAGCATCTCAGCAGAAACTGTGTGCTGTGTAAAACCTCAATAATGGGCAGGTATTCAAATTCATGACACCTGCAACAGCTTCAATATTTGACCGTCCTTCCCAAAGCAAGCAGAAACTCATGGTGGGGTGGGGTGCCGGAGGGAGAGATGGGCAGTTGATTCTTCCACATTAAAATGTTTACCATGCAAAAGTTCACAACAGGCTCTGGTTGGCATTTCCCAATAGGCTCCATCCCACTATGGTCTTGGCAATGTGTGAACTGCGTCATCACTTAAAACAGGAGGGGGGAAATATTTTTCAGATGATGACTCACATCGCTCTGGTGGAAAGCTCTCAGTGCCTGCATCCCAGTAGTGGACAGGGCCATATCAAAAAGTGGGCAGCTTCAGAATCACATGAATAAAGCTGCTTCTCAGGGAAACAAGTGACGTACATTTAGTATTTTGTAACTCCAATAGTTTCATTTCCATTTCTTCATAGGCTTTTCTTCTTTTTGTACAATCTTTTGCATGTTCGTTTTTAAAAGCTCTCCAACGCTCTTGTCTTGGTTGTGCAAGAAGTGCTCAGTAATCCTGGTAGAAGAATGTAAATGAAGTCAACGCACTATTGAGCAGGAAGCTCTGCTTTAGCTCTATGTAAAGTCTCAAGCTTCAAAATGCAGTTACATTCTGAAAATTGCAAGCATACAGCTGCGAAATGCATGGATAACAGTTTGCGTATTTTCATTTTCTTTTGCCATCCAACTGTCTTCAGAATTCCACTCTCGATTTGCGTAGGGTCCACTCCTTAGCCTTGTCTTCTCCCAATGATGTCCCGCAAGGCAGCAGGTATGGATTTTTCCTTGGCGCTTATTCCCAAAGGCTTTCTCATGAATGAATATGGCTGCAAGGCAGCAGTGGTTTAGGATCAGAGTTTTCCTTTTCCTAGAGGGGCTACATTTCCAAGTTGAGAAGCCACATCTGCCTCTCACTTTCTTCTACAGCATATGCCTTTTCGGCTATTGGACCCACTATTGGTCTCATCCGCTCAGCCCATTGGAGGCTATTTTTGCATTCAAGGACTTCCTTAGCTCACCAAGGGTTTGAGGCGAAGCCATTTCTGGGGTGTGATCACCATCAGGGGCGTCTCACCCATAGAGGCTAGTGGCGCCAAGTTCTGGAGGGCGCCAGGGAAGAGGTGGAGGCCGGACACGGCGCCTCCCAGCATCAGCTCACTGCCCTCGCCCGCCTCCACCATGCCGCGCCCGGAACCTCCATCTGTCTGCCGTGGCCACCGCAGCACGAAGCGTCCAGCTGAGCCGGGAGGCGTCCAGCCTCCGCCTTTTCCCCACTGGAGGAGCCGCCCTCCAGCCACTGCCCGCCTCCTCCAGCCCCACTGGCAGTGCCGTCCTCCCTAAAAAACTCTAGGAAACGGGGGGGGGGCAGAGGGAGCTTTGCACCACAGCGCTGGATATGCTTAAGATGGCCCTGGTCACCATCACATGCCTGCAGCTTCTGGGAGCCACAAGTGAGAGCTGAATGCAGGGTGGGGACCAAAGGTGGACAAACGACCCCAAAAGGAGCACATCATGTTCACAAGCAGAGTTACTACCTGAAATATACTCAGAGTCGCAAAGTGATTTCATGCTCTTTATTCAGCTCATAGTGGTGAGGAGGAATGAATGAAAGTCCCCTCACAGTATCTGCTTTATATACATTATTTACACAATGGGATGCACATGATTGGCTAATTCCGGAATTCTACTGTAAGCCAATCAGGTTGTGGATTCACTTCTATCTGGAGCAGGATTGGGTGGTTCCTGCCAACCAATCATACTGCTGCATTGTTCTAGGACCAATCAGACTGCTGCATTCTGAATCCTATTGTTCTAGGACTAATCAGACTGCTGCAGTTTGGATCCTATTGTTTTAGGACCAATCAGACTGCTTCAGTTTGGATCCTATTCAACTCAGTACATAACACTACCCCTCCCCTAACTTCCAATCCATACACAACCATTAGCCATAGCCTAATCCCTAGATCAAAGAGCATCACCTGGAACAGATAACTGCTCAGTCCCCTCTCCTCCTTGGCAACTACTATCAAAGTAGAAAGCGCAGCCCAAAGAATGTTAGTTATTTCCCCACCACCACCACCTTTCAATGTGAAAAAGTTGAATAAAGGCACCACATAAAATCCTGGCTGCGTGACTCGTGCCATGAAGCTGGGTCTCCCTCGTCCCTTGCTGATTTGCAAGTGTGATCTCATGTGTGTTGAGATTCCTGCCTTGCAGGGGGTTGGACTAGATGGCCCTTGGAGTCCCTTGCAACTCTCCAGTTCTATGATTCTATGTCTACAACTGAAGTCAAGTCCTTAAGGATCTTTAGGGGCTCATGAGAGTAAACAGTCTCCTCCTCTCTTCGGACTTTTTCTTTCTTTTTTAGCATGCCTGCTGTACACAGAGACAGTAACTGATTTAACAATGTATGAGAGAATGTAGGAATGTCTAAATCTGAGTTACAGAGCCACCAAAATCTGTCCTATTGTTCGTTTTCAATAGAGGTGGTTCTGAATTGTGCCCAAGGGACAGATCTGTGTGTTTCTCTCTCCACTGCTCTTAGGAGTGCCCCAAATCTGCCAGCAGACTTGCCACATGCATTGCAAAGATGCCCCCACTAGCCTGGAGCCCATTGGGCAGCTGAGACTGGAACCAGAACAATTCCCCGCTGGCAGTCACTGCAGAGTCTCAGCTGCCCCTGTTTCCCCAGGCATGCCCCAAGGAGCGCCGAGGGAACTTAGAACAATTATCACAGCACTCCCAGTTCTGACTTGGAGTCAAGCTTGACCCTTTTAATTAGAAAATGTAATTAAATGGCAAGGGAACCCAGCCAGGCAAATTAAAGGAAAAGTTAAGTCAATATGAAGGATTACAGCGAGAAGGCGAGAGGATGACGGTGGGGAGCACTGCCCTCTGCTGCACCAAAGCAAAACCACCAAAAGCCGGGGAATTTCCACGGTGCCAGGGACAAGAGAAAGAAAAAGAAAAAAGTGGAACGGGAAAAAGAGAATGATGATCTGCGAGGAAAGTGAGAGGCAACACTCAAACACAGAGGGCCACCAGAAGGCAGAAACTTCAAGAGAAAGCATACAAAAAACCCATGCTGTCAAAAGAGGCTGGAATAGGGCAAAGGGAAGCAAGAAAGCAGTGATTTCCATCCCATCACATGTTATAATTATAGATTCATAGAATTGTAGCATTGGAAGGGACCCTGAGGGTCATCTAGTCCAACCCCCTGCAATACAGAAATCTCAACTAGATCATACATGACAGATGGCCATCCAACCTCCGCTTTTAAACTTCCAGTGAAGGAGACTCCAGCACCTCTTGTGGGAGTCTGTTCCAGTGTCAAACAACTCTTAGTGTCTGAAAGTAATTCCTGGTGATTAATCAGAAGCTCTTTTCTCATAACCTTGGTGAAGACTTGAGGTTTTCATCCCCAAAAAAGTTTTTGATTGAGTTTCCACTGAAATGAGGCTGCATTTTAATGTTTTAATGTTGTATTTTAATCTTGTTTTTTAAGCTGTATTTCAATCAGTTGTTTTTATATTTGGTGTTAGCCACCCTGAGCCTGGTCTTGGCTGGGGGTGGGGTATAAATAAAAATTATTATTGTTGTTGTTGTTGTTGTTGTTGTTGTTGTTGTTATTATTATTATTATTATTATTATTATTATTATTACCTGACTTGTTTTTGAGAAACCCATGCTGGGTCTTCGTAATCACAGAATCCTTTTCAAAGTGCTTACAAACCAACCGCTTGAACCCTTATATTCCAGCTTGATCACTGTGATCATCTTCTAGAGCATCGCTGGTCGTTCCCCATGTTGGGAAGGCTCATTTGACAAGGAACTGAGTCTTTAGTGTCATCATAAAATCACAGAATTGTGGCGTTGATATTGGCCCCCAAGGGGGTCATCTTGTCCAACTGACTGCAATGCAGATACCATGGCTAAAGAATCCCTCACAGATTACCACCCAACCCCTGCCCAAAAACGTTCAACGAAGGAAAGCCCACCACCCTTCAAGATTACTTATTCCACCACTGAACAGCTCCTACCCCCAGAAAGTTCCCCCTAATGTTTAGTTGGAATCTCATTTCTTGTCATATTTCTACTGCATGAGCTTCATTTAAGAGTTTGAGGATCCTTTTATCCCCTCGCAAATTCCACTCTTTTGGAGGGACTGTCAGGTGGTGACCTCCCTTAACCCCATGCCTTAAACTTTTACTTCTGCCCCCACCACAACCTGGGAAAGCCTTAATTAAGCCAAAGCAGCATCCCCACCCCAATGGCCTCCATCCCATGATCTGATCTGGTTGGGCTGTTCTTTGGACAGTGTGGGTAGGACCTCTCTGTTTCCTTATTCAACTCTTGAAAACACGTCTCTTCTCTTTGCAAGTGACACAGTCTTCACAATATCAACTGCGCCTTAAGAGATTGGATAGGGTTGCTGGGTGGAGGGGGCAAATCAATTGACTTCTGGGCCCCCACAGCCCAGCCCATTCTCGATCTCTGGTGCAGGAACTAGACATCCCTGATGCCCTGGTAAATGAAAGGAATCTCCTGTTGGCCTCTGGAGTTTGTATGCAACAGCAGAAGTAAACTTTGGTGAAATGGACCTTTGGAGCACATCTTTAATTCGAAGACTGAAACTTAGTACAGTGGTACCTCGAGTTACAGAAGCATCAGGTTACAGACTCCACTATCCCAGAAATAGTACCTTGGGTTAAGAACTTTGCCCCAGGATGAGAACAAAAATTGTGCAGTGGCGGCATGGCGGCAGCAAGAACCCCAATTAGCTAAAGTGGTACCTCAGAGTTAAGAACAGTTTCAGGTTAAGAACGGATCTCCAGAACGAATTACGTTCTTAACCCGAGGTACCACTTTATAAAATAATGAAACTGGTGTTTATTAAGGGAAGTGCATTCTTCATAGGAAAGGGTTCTGGATAACTAACCAGCTGGAGGGGCAAAGAAGCCAGGTTGCCTTCTTTGCTCTCAAATGGCATCCATGAAGACCTCAGAAGTGTGAGGGGAGAGGCAAAAGCGAACTGGGATGCATGCAGCCAGCATGCATCCCTTGGACTTCAGAGGACAGGTCAGCACAGAGATCAAAGGAAGAGGCAGCACAGGAATCTGGAGGTCTCCCACTTGATCTGCCTAAAGCAGCATCTCAGCATCCCAACATCTCATGCAAGAGGACCTGAAAGGAATCTGAGGACCAGAGTGCTAAGGAGCATCTACAGTTTGGCTCACCAACTTGTGTCAGCTGCAATTGCACTTTCATTTTATCCGTTTTAGCTTTCTGCTTCAGATATGCTTGTAATATGGGTTATATCTGTGCGGACCTGAAATCACACAGGTGACTTATAACAGCATGCAATTATACCTAAGGAGTTTTTGCCCCTCAGCCCGACCATTTGGCTCTCTCAAGACTTTGTATTATAAATGGGCATGGCTTAAGGCAGGCTTCCACAACCTTGGCCCTCCAGATGTTTTTGGCCTACAACTCCCATGATCCCTAGCTAGCAGGACCAGTGGTCAGGGATGATGGGAACTGTAGTCTCAAAACATCTGAGGGCCGAGGGTGAGGAAGCCTGGCTTAAGGTAGTATTAGTAGATCTGCACTGGCAGCCTGTTTGCTGCCAGGCTATGTTCCAAGTATATATAGCTATTAACAGCTTGGGAGCAGTTTACTTTGGAATCACCTTATGGAACTGGCACTCTTTTTTAAAAATATAAGTAACGTTTTTATTTATTTTTCATGGTACAGAAGATTTTGAGAAAACAATTGTTACATCAGTAAAAAACCCAAAAACTTTCCCCTATATAATTACAGACTTTTGTCATGCTATGTAAGGACGTTTCATTTGATTTTCCCACAGGTGTTGGGTGGATTGCTCCCAGAGTCTGAACAATTCATGTATACAATAAACGTATGTCAGATGTTGTAAAAGGAATAGGGATTGTGTTTGCCCTTTGCTACTCTGACCTGACATGATAGTTTCTCAGCCAATGCTATTGACAATATCCTAGTGTATCAAGAATTGATGTTAAGTCCAATGCTGGTTTTCCATATGGGCAATTGTCAATGGCAAGGCTAAGTCAGGGGTAGGCAACCTAAGGCCCGGGGGCTGGATGCGGCCCAATTGCCTTCTCAATCTGGCCCGTGGACCGTCCAGGGATCAATGTGTTTTTACATGAGTAGAATGTGTTCTTTGATTTAAAATGCATCTCTGGGTTATTTGTGGGGCATTGGAATTTGTTCATCCCCCCCCAAAAAAATAGTCCAGCCCCCCACAAGGTCTGAGGGACGGTGGACCGGCCCCCTGCTGAAAAAGGTTGCTGACCCCTGGGCTAAGTGGTCATCATTAGGGTAACCTGGAAAGGGTGGGTCTGTAAACCAAGTAGTGCTAGTGCAAGAGACACTTCAATTGTTCTGTTACATATCAAGCTTATTTCTTTGAAGGCAGCACTCCAGAAAGGTTTGATGACGTCGCAAAACCACCACATATGGAAACACTGCTTTTCTTCTAGAAAAGCGTGCTGAAGTTGTTACAGTAAGGACCATGCTTTTAACTAGTGCATTTGATAAATGTAGGTCTTTCAAGATCTAAGGCCCCATTGTAGCTGTAAAAGTAATGGTGTAAAGTTTGCTTTCTTTAGAGCTTTAGAGCAGGTTTTTCATACAGGCTTTTTAAAAAATCATCATCATAATGTGTGCAGAAATGGGATGAATTGAGCTTAGGAATGGAAAAAAATATGAAAACAGTCCATCCCAAGGTGCTTGCACAGCCAGCCCAGCCTTGTTTTATTGATTTAAAGGATTGATTTAGGTACCCTTTCAGTCAAAAGTTTCCTTAGTAGCTCACCCTCCTCCCCACCCCCAAAATTAAACAAGTTACACAAACTGAACAACAGCCAAAATCAATAACTACTAACAGAGCAAAAAGAGGCAAACAAAAGAAGCAATATAAAGGCGGCAGCAGCAGAAGGGGGAAAATCAAAGCAGCAGCATGGAGAATAAAAATATCTATTAAAAATCCACAAGAATCTAGGAGAAAAGAAATGTGTTCATCTGGAGCCCAAAGGATAACAGAGTTGGTGCCAGCTGAGCATCCCTGAGAAGAGGACTCCATAACTAGGGCGCCATTCCTTAAAATCTTTATGACTGCTCCCTTTAGCTTTAATAAAACTCATCAAATATAATGCGTGTGCTTTAAAAAGATCCCTTTCTTTGAATTTGGCTCCTTAATTCCCATAGTTTAAGGTGCAATCCTATGCATATTTATTACGTTTATATCCCCCCTTTCCTCCACATAGCTCAAGTTGTCTACATAGTCCTCCCTTGCCACCATTTTCTCACAACATCCCTTTGAAGATAGGTTAGGCTGAGATTCAGTCACCTAGCGAGCTCCATGACTGGGTTTGGGCTTGCATCTCACTCTCCCTAGTCCTTGTCCAATACTCCATCCCAGCCTTTCTCAGCCTTGGTTCCCCAGATGCTGTTGGACTACAATTCCCATGATCCCTGACCTAGCCAGGGATGATGGGAGTTGTAGTCCAACAACTTCTGGGGACCCACAGTTGAGGAAGTCTGCTCTAACCACTGCACTACATTGGCTCACTCAGAAGCAAATCACAGTCTGTTCAGTGGGGCTTGTTGTTCCTGGATAAGCATCCACAGGATTGCAGCCTTAACCACTAAAGTGCTAATCCAGTTCTCTCCATGATCATTTACAGCATAGTTCAAACTTGGGGTTGGGGAAACAGCTGGATGTTGACAAGTGTGCACATGCACAAAGCTTGCCAGCCCTGAGAGCTTGATACGATCTACTGCCTTCCTACAGTAATGACAGCAGAGGGCACTCGTGTACCATCTCCCTCTTTGGTAATGTTACCTGCTGTGGATGGATGTGGGCACTTGCCACAAACCTGGCATTCAACTTGTGAAGTTCAGGTTGCAGTCATTATTCCTACCGTGAAGATCCCTGCCAGAGACCATCATCTTTCTATATTACCATACCCAAAGCAGTTGACAAGCCGAAGAAACAACTTATAACAATTTGGTTTTTTAAAAGTCGTAACAAAAAGATGACTTAAAATGACAACTGATATAAAAATAATTTTCAATAAGGCATTAGAATACGTTGCACAAAAATTAACTCTCAAATATCAACAAACAGAAATACAGTCTCAACAATTACAATAAATCGTAATCAATAAAAATAACAGCAAAGTTACAATACATTTTAAAAGCCATGCAAAAAGATGAAATTGAGCAACAAGGTCACATAACTTATGAAAGTATTGAAGGTATTTTGTTCTGAGCTTCTCTTCTCCATTCCCAGCTGCTTTTGCTGTTCTTGAAGTCATGGTGTTGGAGAGGCTGTTGATCAACTGGACTTGACCGAGGGTGGAGGATGCAGGAAGATGAGGCAGTTGTAGTTGTTAAAGTGAGATGGATTAGCCAAGCGTTATGGCCACTCACCAGGGCCGGCCCACTCATGAGGCAAGATGAGGTGACTGCCTCAGGCAGCAGGGTCCACCGGGGCAGCAGATCTGGCCTCCAAGGAAAGTTCATCTGCTGCCAATGCTGTCGCTGCCACAGAGGCAGCAACAGTTGTGCATGCTCCTTGTAGGACGGGTTTGCCACCTCCTCAGCAGCATCCCCCGCAATGTTGCCTCCATACTGGCCTCTTGGCAAACAGGAGGTGCTGCTGGCTTCCTCCCACCCCTAGGAAGGAAATGGTGGGGGCCGCCCTCTGGGGGCTCTGCACTCAGGGGCGGAGGAAGGGGGGCAGTGGGGGCAGACCACTCTGGGTGTCTTTGCTGAGGGGGGTGACATTTGGTACACCACCCCCTGCAACTCCCAAGCCTACCCCAAGCCATTTGGGGGCATTCCCCCCTCCCCCTTTGTTTTGACAGCCTGGGGGAGGCTTGGGAGTCGCAAGCAGGCGGCACGTCAAATGTCCACCATCGCCGGCTGCAGGGCATGCATGCCACTCCATGCACCCAAGCGGCTATCCCGCGCCTGGGAGGGCACCCTCCATGCCACGCCCCCCCCCGGGCAGTGTGGGCAAATGCTCCACCGCTGTCTGCACCCACTGAGCTTGATTCAGAGCAAGCCTCTTGTGTCCCACCCCAGTGATGACTTTTGATTCTCACTTCAACACTCAGATAAGGTTTCTGCTATTCACTCCTCTGTGTCTATCTAAGTGGGAGTGCTCTTGCAATACTCCTGGCAATAGCATATGCAGACAAGTGGACAGCTGCCACAAGAGCTGAAATAAAACTTCACATGGTTCCATTTTTACTGCAATTGGGGGGAGCACAAAGTTTGCCTCAGAAAACAAGCCACCTCTTCTTTTGAGGCACATTCTTTTTTGGGTTCCACAGTGCTGGGTGCTACTATTCTCCCTTAGCAAGGGTTTTGCCACGAGGAGGGATTAGATCACTCAGCAGATCCCCTCCCTTGAAATGAGATCATGTCATGGATCAAGCTGGAGGTGGGCAAATGTTGTCCCCATCTTCAAAAGTGGGGAAAAAGAAGACCCAGATAACTAGTGACTGGTCCGCTTGACATCAATAGATACCAGGAAAGGTCCTAGAACAGATAATTAGATGATTGGTCTGTGAGCACTTAGAAGAGGATGCTGTGATTACCAAGTCCCAGCATGTGTTTCTCAAAAACAAGTCATACAAGACAAATCTCTCTCTCTTTTTTTAAAGAGTTACAAGCTTGATGGATCAGGGGTATGCTGTGGATGTAGTGTATCTTGACTTGAGTAAGTCTTTGGACAAAGTCCCCTAGGATATTCTTGCGGAGAAGCTGGTAAAATGTGGGGTAGACAAGGTAACTGTTAGGTGGATTTGTAGCTGGTTGACTGACTGAATCCAAAGAGTGCTCACAAATGGTTCCACGTCACGCTGGGAAAATGTGATAAGTAAGGTGCTGCAGGGTTCTGTCCTAGGCCGTTCAAAATCTTTATAAACGACTTGGATGAAGAAATTGAGGGGGCGCTCATCAAATTTGCAGATGACACTAAACTGGGAAGGGTAGATAATGCAGGAGAAGGAAGAATCAGGATTGAAGAGGTCCTTAATAGATTGGAAAACTGGGCCCAAACTAACAAAATGAATTCCAATAAGGACAAATGTTAGGTTCTACACTTAGGCAGGAATAGGCAGCTGTACAATTATGAAATGGGGGACACCTGCCTTGCCAATAGTACACGTCAAAAGGATCTATGGTTTTTAGTAGACCACAAGTGAGTCAACAGTGTGATGCAGCAGCAAAACAAGCTATTGCTATTCTAGGCTGTATCAACAGAAGTTAGTGTTCTGCTCAAAGGAAGTAATAGTACTGTTCTATTCTGCTTTGATCAGACCACACCTGGGAGTACTGTGTCTAGTTCTGGGTGCCACAGTTTAGGAAGGATATTGACAAGTTGGAACATGTACAGAAGAAGGTGACCAAGGGTCTGGAAACCCAAGTCTTATGTGGAACAGTTGAGAGAGTTGGGTATGTTTAGCCTGGGAAAGAGGAGACTGAGAGGAGATTTTCATAGAATTTTATAGAACTGTAGAGTTGGAAAGGACCACAAGGGTTAAGATAAGATACTATATTCAAATATCTAAAGGACTGTCACATGGAAGATAAGGCAAGCTTGTTTTCTCCTGCTCTGGAAGGTTGCACCCGAATGAACGGCTTCAAGTTGCAAGAAAGGAGATTCCAACTAAACATCAGGAAGAACTTTCTGACAGTAAGATGGAAGAAAGGTCTCCCTGGGGATGTTGTTAACTCTCCTTCCTTGTAGGTGTTTATGCAGAGGCTGGATGGCCATCTGTCATGGATTCTTTAGTTGAGATTTGGACTTGTTTATATGTTATATAAGTTGTTTATTGTGGTTTAAATTGTATGTTTTAATGCTTGGTTTTTAAAAAAACGAAATTTCTTTATTTACTGTGGACCACTTTGGGAAGGTAGTCTGTCCCTGTTTGACTTTTAAAGCCAGGAGGGGCTGGCTCTGCATCCCTCCAGCTCTCATCAGCAGGGTTCAAAATTAGCAGGGCGCCAGGAGCATTTTGTGCCTAAAGATTCTCCATTTGCGAACACCTCAAAAAGTCTGGGTTACCGAAATATGTGCTTTGAAGCCTCAAAGTCTGTTAAGGATAGACAATATGTTAAAGAGTTTAACAATAGAGAATAGAGCGTTTTGAAAATTGAAGTATGGTACTGATATTTTTATTGTATTTATTTATTTTTATTGTAAATACCAAATTAAACATGTATTAACAGTTTCTGCTAGAAATCTGAGATTAACAACGTGTCACTTGTGTGAATAGCGTATTAGTTCATGCTTATCAAAATAATCAATAAAAAGTCTTTACCCCACCCGCCAATGGCAACTAGACGTTCTGTTTCGGTGCCCACAACCCAGGTCCCAGAAGCCATTTGGCTCCTAGCTTTTCTATCCCAGTTTCTAACCCTGCTCATCAGCCCAGCCTGTGTAGCCAATGGTCGGGGATTATGACAGCTGTCACATGTTAGCCCCCCTGCTTCAAATATCCATGTCCTGTTTTTCAGATGCTAACCCGAACATCTCCTCCTCCCCAACTGCAGAAACATTCAAGAAACAAAAAAAGTCTTAAATACATATTCACATAAACCAATACCCTGTGCCCCTGCTTGTGAACAGTTCCTGCTCCCCACTAGGGACCGTGAAAAAAAACCAAACGCTTAGTCCTCAGTGGGTCAGTTTCGAAGTTCAATTTCACCACTTTGTGCAAACCTGAAAGGTGAAGACAGACATAACCATTCTATTTTTTAAATTAATCTTTATTAAAATTTAAAACACATAAAAGGGGGGGATTACAGCTGTTGAAACAATATTATACACTTCAAAGAAACAAAGTGGCACAACTTATGACTGGCAGCCAATAAAGTACTTTATGCATATAAAACAAAAGTTGGAAATAAATAGCTCTGAGCATATACCGTATCCAAAACATATCCACCGGGACAGATAAATCTGCTACTTGTTTCTCTCATTACAAAGTTTATATGTAAGAAATTCAAGTATTTTCTGGTATTTTAGATACATCGTGTGATACGGAAAGGAAAGCCTACATAAACCAAACCTTAGAGTCATAAAATTGTAGAGGTGGAAGGGACCACAGGGGTCATCTATCCCAAACCCCTGCAGGAATCTTTTGCCCGTTATTTGTTCAAACCCCAAACCCTGAGATTAAGAGTCTCATTCTCTACCAACTGAGCTAAAGGTATTTTTAGGGCAGTGCAGCCACTCTGGAACAGCCCTCACACCCTGCATCCCAAGCATGATTTTACCTCTTTGGGATCTAGGGGTGGGGCAGAAGGTTGTTCTGCGTGTTCACAGCAGAAACTAGCTGCAGACATCACTGACTGACTGTCACCTATGATGGCACCAAGAAATTTCCCCATTCAAATCCACCGAACAGCAAAAATGTGATATGTCCAAGAAATACCTACGAAAATATAACAACGACATAACATCTATGGCAGCATTTGAACAATCCTTGTGTAAATTAAATACTATTAAAAAAGGAAAAACGGTACGATATGTTTTAAGAGAGTGCTAGAAATTATAGTAAGAGTAAGGTAAGAAGTGGGACGCGGGTGGCGCTGTGGGTTAAACCACAAAGCCTAGGACTTGCTGAGCAGAAGTTCGGCGGTTCGAATCCCTGCGACGGAGTGAGCTCCCATTGCTCGGTCCCTGCTCCTGCCAACCTAGCAGTTCAAAAGCACGTCACGGCGTTTCCGTGCATTGCTCTGGTTCGCCAGAAGCGGCTTAGTCATGCTTAGTCATGCTGGCCACATGACCGGGAAGCTGTACGCCGGCTCCCTTGGCTAGTAAAGCGAGATGAGTGCCGCAACCCCAGAGTCGGCCACGACTGGACCTAATGGTCAGGGGTCCCTTTACCTTTAGCTTAAGGTAAGAAGTATAAGTACCTTCAATGTCGTAAATGTAACTTACATCGGGAAATGACGGGAAGTCTGTTTTGATATAATTTAGTTTATTGGATTTTTACCTTGGTTTATTTTTGTTTAGCTAGAAAGCATAAGAAAAGAGCATGTACAAGTATAAGTTTAAATCAACATTTAATGGTATAATTATTTAAGTTTGTTATTACTATCATCAGTTTTACCTTCTCTTTGTACATGTATTCAAGATTGTGTATGGATGTCAATTAATAATAATAAAATTATAAAACAAAAACAAATCCACCGAACAGCTTTCTCTTAAAAAAGATATAAGTAATGTACAGATGATGCTTTACAATGCTTTTTTTAAAAAAGCCTGCCTGAAGCCTGGATCTGGTGGGGTTGTAGACAAACAATGACATCTGTTAGTCCAACTGCTAAGCTTGGGAGGACACTGGGCTTACCTGCACCTGAGGGAAACACTGTGAGAATCTGAGATGTACCTGAGCTGAGGCCCTGCATCAAGCGGGGACCAATTCAGCCCAGTCAGACCTGCAGATCTAATTTGTGCATTTTGTTTGGCACTCCCTCACCCTCAACCACCCGCCCTCCATCGCCTTCTTCCTCAGAGACCAACAGAACCAGAAATCTGGCTCTCTCTTTGTGACATTTGGGTTGACCCTAACAAAGGCCAACTGTGGATTTTGGAGCATTTCTCTGTGGATCAACTTGGCAACTGTCAGGGAACTGACATCGGAGCTAGAGGCGGAGGGAAGGCTCTCAAATGATGCTGGAGAAGGGCCCAGCAGGGAGAGAGGCAGCTCCGCAGATGGGGAAGCAAATCAGCGCAACACCAGGGATATAGAGGGGCTGATGGGGGAATCGGCGAGAGGGCTCCAGGACTCTTCACCAGACGCCAGCGGGGAGAGCACGGGTCCTCCGCTACCCACGCCCACCCTGCGCAGAAGACTTCCGCGCAGAGAGAGTAGGAGGAGACTGGGTGTCAAACAACTTTTATGTTGGAAAAGATTTAAGAAACGCCCACTGACGGATTCTGCTAGCGACTGAGGCAGCCACGAAGTGAAGGTCTGCCCAGACAGAAAGGTTTAGCAAGACAACAAAGCCTGGAGAGGCGGCAACTTACGCACGAGCAACCCATACACATTACAGCAACTGTCTTTGCTTTTTACAAATTATATCTTCACTCCACCCCAAGTTTCATGGGGGGGGAAAGCAACATCTCAGGCAGGTGACCCAACTCAATTTGCGGCAAGGCAACCGTGACAGCCCTGCTCACCTCGTCTGGAGTCACAGCAAGGACGCTGCAGCTCTTCTTCGTCTCCTCCTCCAGCTTGCCGGCCTTTGGATCCCGTCTCTGCTCAAGCTTTTTCAATTCACCAGACTTCAGCCATTGGGGCTGAAGGGGCTCTAGGCAGGGCCAGGCGACTGAGCGATGGATGTGCTACCACCTCCTGGGGCCTGAAAGGGAGAACAGCAACGGGACAGTCAGTGAGGGAAATTTAGCCATAAGGTCCCCCACCCCCTACTGATGGCTGTTGGTTCACACATGCAAGTGTATCTGTCACTTGATCGCTTATTTTTGATATGCAGTGGCTCATTCAAATATATGACATATGAACTCAGCAGCATGAAACTGGCACTCGTGGCTGTTTCATTCCCTTTCTCTGTATGCAGAGATCTAAAAACAGCTAACCATGGTTAATTACTTATGTATTTAACCAGAATAGCTGCTGAGGCAACTCTTTGGGGCCCCAGTACATGCCGGCTTTAGAAGCTATGTAAGCAAACCACTTCATTAACCACTCAAGAAAGAGCAAAATATATGGGAAAGATTGGATTATAGAAGCAGGGTTGACCAAGAGTTTAGCCTTCTTCGGTGCATCAAACTGCCCTGTAGGGAATCCTGTACCTTACTTTAGGGATGATGATAGTAACAATAATATTTCTTTACTGACCTTCTTCCAAGGATCACAATACCTCTCTATGTGCTGCCTTGTCAACAACAAATTCTCACTTTTTTGTGTTGAATATATGCTATATGGTAATTTATGGACCTAATAGGTATCTAAAGCCATTTGCACATAACAAAATATGTATTTTATCAAAGTAATTGTTGAACTGAAATACAATTAAGAAGTATATTAATAGTGAAATTATTAAGCTCTAACTGTATGTTTTGTTTTATTTCTTTTTTATCTTATATTTTGGAAATGTACATCCAGGTGTTTTTTTCCCTTTATTTTTTGGGGGGGCCCCCAAGAGAGTGGGGCCCTAAGCTATAGTTTGTTTAGCTTATACAGTCATACCTTGGGTTAAATATGCTTCAGGTTGAACACTTCTGGGTTGTGCTCCGCGGTGACCCGGAAGTAACAGAATGCTTTACTTCCGGGTTTTGCTGCTCGCACATGTGCAGATGGTCAAAATGACGTCATGCACATGCGCGGAAGCGGCAAATCACGACCCACGCACGCGCAGACGCGGGTTGCGTTTGCTTCAGGATGCGAACGGGGATCCGAAACAGATCCCGTTTGTATCCAGAGGTACCACTGTACGTAAATCCAGCACTGGTGAGACTTCAAAAGGGCCTAGGGTCTGTTCTGTGAGGATATACTGGGCAAGCTCTCATTGTAGGACAACCAGGTCTGATACACTCACCAACCCTTTTGCCAAGCCCCCTTCCTCCATGCCTGACCAACTCCTTCCCTTTACCCACCCCCTCACCCCCACCCCACAGCTCGCCCCAAGCTCCTCCAAGCCCTTTTCAAAGTAGGTGGGAGGTGCTTCACAGAGTAGCTTGCTGAAATACTGTACAAAGCACTTCCCTCTATTAAATTTTGCTGACAGATTTAATATGCCATTAAATCTCGTTTAAAAGAAGTGGGGAGGTGCTCCACATTGCCCACCAGTTAAGCAGCTCGCCAGGGCGGGCCAGCCACTCCTCATGGTGCAATTGGCATAGCCGCCTATTGGCAGCCACACAAACTGCAGAGTGTGACGACACCTTACATTTTTATGCATATAGGAAGATATGAAAACTGCCTCACACCATGTCACACCATGGATCCCTTTGCATCGTCTTTTCAGGGTTTCTGGCAGAGATCTTCCTCTGCTACCTTTTTTTAAACTAACTAGAGAAGCCTTGCTTAAGCTTGGGAGCTTCTGCATGCAGCAGGTATCTCTACCGTGGCCTCACATTCCATCTAAATGAAATGAATGACAGCTTCAAACACAGAGCGCATGCGAACATGACAGGATCTTGAAAGGAGCATAGACAAGCTGTTACAGTAGGAAATGCACAGTCTTAACAAACAGGTTCCAGACAGTTCTCTGCATGGTTGATGGGACGAGAAGTTGGAGTGCCAGCCTGCCTCCTGATTAATTCGGTGTTTGCATTGAGATATTTAATATTTATTCATAGCAAGTTGCGTTATACCATTGTAAAGGTTCTGAATATGGCGGTGTGGGAAGGCCCTCGCAGATCATAAAAACTGGAGGATAAAACAGATCCAGTGGAAGGAGACAAATCACTCAAACACTGCTAAATAAAGTAGACCAGAACAAGCCTAGAGCTCCAAAGCAGTGCAAACAAAAAGGATGCCAAGGAGACAACAGAAATAGCTGTTTAAGGTGTGGAGGCTTATGAAGTAACCACATGTCTACAAAGCACTTAAGGGATGGGGAAGTTGCGGCCCTCCAGATGTTGCTAGCAGTCCAACTCCCATCAACTCAGCCAGCATGGCCAAGAGTGAGGGACATGGGTGTAGCTAGGATTTATGTTGGAGGGGGCAGAACCAAGCTGTTAGTTAAGTATTTCTATTTATTTACTTGATTGGGGGGCAGCTGCCCCCTTGCTGCCCCTTGGCTATGCCCATGGTTGGGGATGATAGGAGTTGGAATCAAACAGCAAAGTCTGGGGGGGGGGTCACAGATCCCCCACCCCCACACATTGCAGCAGAGCAGAAGACTCAACGAAGGGCAAGGGTGGAAGAAGCTGCAACCACAAGTGTGTAAGAACGTGGAGAGAGCCTCACTTCAGCTGACACAAATCCAGAACTCTCTTTCCATCAGGAGCCTCCAGGAGAGCGGGGCAGGCAGGAGAGAACAGCCCATTCCCAGTTTTGTTTCCCCTGTTCCAGCACACTGCTTCTGAGCATCAGGGTTCTATTTAGCTACCTTCTTGAAATTTAATTTGTTTTTAAACATTAATATATGCCTTCCCTATCAATCACTACGGTGGTTTTTGCAACCTCGAAAGAAAACCTAACGAACAATGTCACAATCTTAAGGGCTCAACATCCAAAGAGAGTAACGCAGGGAAGGGGTTGCTGCTCAACAGGAAGAAATGCCGCCCCCCCCCAATCATATGGATGGCGTTGCCTAAGACCACTTAGGGTCCTGCAGGTTAGAAAACAATAATCTCAGAGGCCGGGCACAGATCAGACTGTCCCAACTTTACACCAAAATGACAATGACTGCAAAAGCGTGGAAAAGTTTCCTTTTTAAAGTATCCTTTCAATCACACACAAAGAAAAGGAGTCATTGGTCCGAGCTCTTTCTGAGGAAACCAACGGAATAATAAAACGGTAAAGGTAAAGGACCCCTGACAGTTACGTCCAGTCGCGAACAACTCTGGGGTTGCGGCGCTCATCTTGCTTTACTGGCCGAGGGAGCCGGCATTTGTCCGCAGACAGTTTTTCTGGGCCACGTGGCCAGCACGACTAAGCCGCTTATGGCGAAACTAGATCAGTGAATGGAAACCCCATTTACCTTCCCGCTGGAGCAGTACCTAATTATCTACTTGCATTTTGATGTGCTTTCGAACTGCTAGGTTGGCAGGAGCTGGGACCAAACAACGGGAACTCACCCCGTCATGGGGATTCAAACCGCCAACCTTCCGAATGGCAAGCCCAAGGCTCAGTGGTTTAGACCACAGCGCCACCCCTGTCCCAACGGAATAATAGCAGAAACTTAAAACTAGGTATGGCAACAAGCCAGTGTGGTGTAGTGGTTAAGAGCGGTGGACTCATAATCTGGTGAACCGGGTTCACGTCTCCACTCCTCCACATGCAGCTGCTGGGTGACCTTGGGCCAGTCACACTTCTTTGAAGTCTCTCAGCCCCACTCACCTCACAGAGTGTTTGTTGTGGGGGAGGAAGGGAAAGGAGAATGTTAGCCGCTTTGAGACTCCTTCGGGTAGTGATAAAGCGGGATATCAAATCCAAACTCTTATTACCAGACAGGCGTAGCCCATTGCATTTTGCTGCCTGAGGCGCAACGGGAAGGTGATGACCCCCATCCCGCTGCTGCCACAGCCTTGCTTACCAGGGTCATGTGACAGCTTCCAGCAAGATATTGTGAGAAGTCACCAGAAACCACGCCACTTCTCATTGTTTCTCCTGTGAGGCAGGGATGGGTGGTGCCACCCGATTCTGCCACCCAAGGCAGCTGCTTCAGTCTGCCTCCTGATTGGCCCGGCACTGTTCCCAGTGGAACTATTGGAACCACAACAGATCTTTCATGCTTAGGAGGATGAGTAAGCAACGCTAGGATCATGCAATTCCCTTCCACTCAATGGTATGCACGAATTCGAAACTAAACCCAAAGGAAATCTGGAATGGTTGTGTTTGTAACCGCATGTGGAAATAGTGGCCGTTATAGGATTAAAACCTGCGAAGTGTAGTTTATTTCAAAGGGTGTCTGTTTGTTGAGCGACAGTTCCCAGCTGTATTTCAAGACACAGGGAAGCGCTCACCTGAATGTGAGGCTTCAGCCTTGCTGAACGAAACTTCCCTACCACTCATGCTCTGAGAAACAGCCTTCTTGCTTTAAGGCAGAAACTGAAAGAAGACTCAGCTGAGTGAAAGAGACAGGTCAGTGTAGGCAAAACAGAAAGGGCATGCAAATCGCTATTTGCATTAGCAGGCAAGCCTTCACTGGCACAGGATGAGGGCTGGCATGAATTACAACTTCTGTCTGCAGAGTGACTCAACAGTTTATCCCTGAGTGAGGTCACAATATTCTGGTAGATCTCTGGGGGATTTGCAATAGATTGCCAAGGGTTTATGTCCTCCTTCCTGAGCTGCTATTTTGTGCTTTGCACTGGTTGATGGGCATCAGGCTCTAGTAAAACAAACAAACAAAGTAGATCTCCACAAGCCTCCTCAACCCTGCTTTACTTAGCAGTCTCAAACCTTCTTCAGCTCTAGCAGGTCTGTGTTAGGGCATACCTGTAGCCTAGCCACAATCATTCACAACTGATTGGTGGAATGACTAACAGACACATGCGACAGATTACAAATACGACTTGTTTGTTTGTTTAATTTATATCCTGCCTTCTCCTCTAAGGTGCTCAAGGCAATGTTTCACCTGCAATTGCTAATATTACCAAACCACAGAACAAAAACTTGGGGGAAATATGCTGAGCACCAATGTATTACCCACAGCTTTTTTAACAAGCAGTAACTGGGTCAAAATATGGGGGTCAGAAACTGTCTAAGCCAATCCAATGACAGCCTGAAATCCTGGAGCGCAACTGTCAGTCCATGTTGTCAATACTAAGATAGGTGCACTGATGGCGTAATAAATCTTCCTATATTCCTAGGTAAGGTTGGTCAAATGGATGAAGGCTGGAAAAAAACATAAAAGTACTGCAAAATGCTTTTTTATGCTCTCGTAACCTCTAGGCTAGATCACTGCAGCATGGTATACATGGGGCTGTCTCTGAGGATGGTTTGGAAACTTCAGCTGGTGCAGAATTCTGCACCCACGTTGCTCACTGGGGCAAGATATTTTTGAGAATATCAGGATTGTAATGCTAATCCTGACTGTACTGGTTGCCAATTATTTAAATTTAGCTACTACCCTTCACCTGAGAATCACAGGGCAGCTTAAAAACACAGAATGCATCCTTGCCTAGTACCTTTGGATAATGAGAAAGGTGCAGACATTATGCCATCTGGAGGGCACAACACAAGAACGAACCTTTTCTGCAGTGGCTCCCCAGTTTGCAGGACGCTCTCTCCAGGCTGGCTCCTTCATTATGCATATTTAGGCACCAGGCGAAAATGTTCCTCTTCAAGCAGGTCTTGGGCTGATTAACATCCTATACCCTTTTACATGTCTTTGTGGGAGGGGGTTATTGGTTTGCTGTTGTTGTTTTGTGTTCTCATGTTGCATTTTAATATTGCCCTGTGATCTTTGGATGGAGGGTGGCGGAATAAGTAAGTAAGTGACTCCAAGCAGCTCACAGATCCTGTGAAGTAATTACTTGGAAGAGGCCTGGTGTGTAATAGAGAAGATGAGTACAACTTCTCAAGAAAAGAGAAGAAGATTCACCATCACACTTTACAGAGCAGACAGATATAACACCTACACAGCAAGGATGGAGGAAAACATAAGATGGAAACAGAAAGCCAGGACTGGAACCAAATATGAGAGACCATTGGAAGCAGGGTACAGATGGATATACACAGATCTCATGAAAGATGATTAAGGGAGCGTTCCTGTGCAGTGCTTGAGTTCTACCAGCTAAGAGGCTCTTGGATTTGGCAGAAGTCCCTTGGCACTGCCAAAATTAAAGATGAAGCACCCACGTGAAAGATGCACCAGTGGAACACAACAAATACACCTGTGGAGCCTTCGGCCAGTGAAGATGTACAAGTGAAACAGCTAAAATAGGGTGGAACCCTGGATAGAACAGGAGTGGCCTGGGAGAGGTGCAAACCTACATGGTAGGTTTATCTTCTCCTTCTTCTTCTTCTTCTTCTTCTTCTTCTTCTTCTTCTTCTTCTTTATTCTTCTTCTTCTTCATTCTTTATTCTTTGGCAATCACTCGTAGCCAAGTAAGATTGTCTTCAATAAACACGGTTTTAACAATGAGTCTGTAAGTGACTGTGGAGGCCAATTCCGGACCCACACGTCCTTCATTGGACTGGTCATGTTGTGTGGATACCTGATTATCATCTTCCAAAGCAACTACTCTATTCTGAACTTAAGAATGGAAAGCGTAAAGGTATCTTATATACTTGTCCCGTAAACAGAACTTTCTACCAGTCCCTGGTGCTAAGAATGTCCCTCCTGTGAAGAGGGAAGGGGTGCCCATCCCCTATGCCAATGCCTGTGCCTAGGACATGGGGCAACTAACCACGTAATCACAGGATGAGACCAACACCCAAATGCTGGTGCTATCAAAATCTTGGCCTTGGCCTCTTCTAATCCATTTTTAAGAATTAAGAATAAAGAGGAGGGCTAAATTGATCTGCGAATCAAATTCTGTATCAAATACCAAGTTCCACCCAAAAATATCCTTTCTTAACAATTACTTTGTAAGAAGGACTAGTTCCAAAACAAGATCCCCAGAATTTGCTGCTGAACCATAATATTCTTTCCAGCAGAACCAGATTATCTCCTGCTCCTACATTTTTTCCCCTCCACCTTCCAGGAACTGTAAATCCCACACAAAGCTTTTCGCTTCGCTTGAATTCTTCTTTTACGTCTTATGCAAGCACTTTTCAAAATTTCATCTGTGGGTGTTGAATGGAGAGCGAGGGAGATTTGCGTTGGCCAGCTGTTCCCTGGGTAAGCTTGTTAGGTGCAACTTGGCACATCCTTAGGCATCAGCATTTAGCTGCTTATCCCTGTGTCCAACATTACCCAGAGGATCTGCCGGGGTGCAGCCCTGCCAAGACCTCAAACATGAGCTCTACTCAGATGGGAAGCAGGCAGGAGCAGGACCCCCCAGTAGATCTCCACATTGATAATGACCCTGAAAAAACATTGGATCTGGGCCCCCAAAGCTGGAGGCGCCCACACCAGCTGCCAGAGTTTCTGGCTTTCAGCTGAGTTTCCCTCCCCTCCATTTCCCTCAGGGCGATGGGTGTCCCCCACCCCTACCCCGAATTTCTCCCAGACAGAGCGACTGTCAAAGTGCTCACCTCAGGGGTCAGCAAGCTTTTTCAGCAGGGGGCTGGTCCACTGTCCCTCAGACCTTGTGGGGGGCCAGACTATATTTTGAGGGGGGGGATGAACAAATTCCTATGCCCCACAAATTGAAATTGAAATACTTTATTGTCACTTGTACAACTTGTATACAGTGAGAACACACGAGCACTCAGCTCTCTTAGTCTTAATTCCCCTCGTTTACTGATGCGCACCCACCAAACCCAAAAGCCTTGTTGTTATCTTTTCATTCAGCAGCCTAACAGCCCACAGATAGAAGCTGTTATTTACCCTGTTGGTGCGACTAATCATGCTTCTATATCTTCTGCCCAAGGGCAGGAGATCAAGAAAGTACCAGCCAGGGTGTGAATCATCCCTGAGAATTTTCCTCACTCTCCTGAGGCAATGTTCTTCCGCTATTTCATCCAGCGGATTCATGGGAAAGCCCATAATATCTTGTGCTGTATTCACCACCCTCTGTAGGCACTTCCTATCATATTATGTCAAACCAGCGCACCACACCATGATGCAGTATGAAAGGACACTTTCTATTGTTGACCAGTAGAAGGAGATCATCAAATAACCCAGAGAAGCCTTTTAAATAAAAGCACACATTCTGCTCATGTAAAAACACGCTGATTCTGGACCATGCGCCAGCCAGATTGAGAAGGCAATTGGGCCGCATCCTGCCTCAGTTTGCCTACCCATGACCTAGCTGCACTTTGAGGAACTTGAGGAGGAAATGTTTGGACCACCTGCTCAGATCAGGCCTGGCTGGGGCCCAGGAAGGGGTGGCACTCCACTGAGCACCCAAGGGTGCCTTGCATGATGGCCAGGGGTGCCGCAGGCAACATCCAGCCTCTGTCCCTTTCCTTCCCTCCCTCCTCTGATGTTCAAAAGGCTTGCGCAGCTGCTTGCTGCAGCAGCCCTGGCTACAAGCTCCCCAGGCGAATGAATGGTGTCTCTGGGGCTGGCCAGGGGAGGGAAGGGGAGAGGAGAAGAGGGTGAAGGAACACTCTACAAGGGAGGGTGTTTGAAAAGCATGAATGGCTGTCGGCTCTGCAGGAAAGGGGTGACAGAACTGGGCTTCTGTCGCTGGGTGCACGTTTCCACACAGGGGTGCTGCAGAAAAAAATGTACTTGGTAAAGGGAGCCGTGCACTTAAAAAGGTTGAAAACCTCTGTATTAAGAAATAAAATAGAAAAGGAGGAGGGAGGGAGAGAGTGCAAAAGCACAAGGCCAATACAACCAGCTCCTTTAGGGACCTCTCAGAATAGTACAGCTATTAACAGAAGTAACAAGCTACAGCCTTGAAAGCTGGCTGCCAGGAGACACACAGTCCGCTCACGTCAGAGTAGCTAAGCAGTGACTTTCTCGCCCATAAGAACACGTTGTCCTAAGCAGCCTATAAAGCAAATAGGGGCTGGGGAAAGTAATCCTAAGTGGGACGCAATGGTGGGGGCTAAGATAATAGGTGGCTGGCTGCCTTCTACTGCAAAGTCCGCAAAGGATGCAGTCCGCGCACAAGTGGACCGAGATGCTCAGCACTTGGGTCAGTTCAATATATTGTTACAAAAGTTGGGCACCACTCCCAATCTCTACCAAGTCGTGGCAAGATTCCAGGGGGTTCCAGGCGCTCACCAGGGTCTGTGCTTGTTTGAGATGCAAGACACAGCAGAGGCCGTTGTAGCTTTAAGATATATGGTTTATTCACATATATACACCTTTAGTATGCATGGTTTTCCCAGTAGTGATGTATGGAAGTGAGAGCTGGACCATAAAGAAGGCTGATCTCCGAAGAATTGATGCTTTTGAATTATGGTGCTGGAGGAGACTCTTGAGAGTCCCATGGACTGCAAGAAGATCAAACCTCTCCATTCTGAAGGAAATCAGCCCTGAGTGCTCACCAGAAGGACAGATCCTGAAGCTGAGGCTCCAATACTTTGGCCACCTCATGAGAAGAGAAGACTCCCTGGAAAAGACCCTGATGTTGGGAAAGATGGAGGGCACAAGGAGAAGGAGACGACAGAGGACGAGATGGTTGGACAGTGTTCTTGAAGCTACCAGCATGAGTTTGACCAAAATGCGGGAGGCAGTGGAAGACAGGAGTGCCTGGCGTGCTCTGGTACATGGAGTCATGAAGAGTCGGACATGACTAAACGATTAAACAACAACAAAGTATGCATGGAGTCCCTATCTTGCAGCATGGTCATTTCAAGAGGGGCTTGTTCTTCACAGCGGTACAAGCTATTGTGTCCATGGCATTTCTCCCTACTTGCCTTCAGCCAGCCAGCCAGCCAGTCATTCTGGCCTTTTTTCAGCTGTTCCAAACCTTGTGCCAAAGGCTCCAGACTCTTCCTGTGACATGCCAGGTTACCCTGGCAACCTTCCAAATCCCCCGTCTCTGCTCACACCCTTGCCTTGCCATTAGCCCTGCATTGTATCTTAATGGCCCCAGCTTGGCCAGGTTGTTCTGCAAAGGCTAGCCTAGGAATTCCTCTGCAGCTTGTACTTCTCCCTTCACATCCCAAATAATCAAAATTCTACTGCTTATTCATGTTTAGGGGGTTCCTCCCCAAAACCTTTAACAATATTTTGACACCTGAGGCGGAACACTCAAAGGGCAGGGCCGTAGCTAGGGGGCGGTGAGATGGGCCCCCGCCAGGGGCGCAGATGAGCTGGAGGCGCAAATTTGGCTAAAAAATATATGCATAAATATGTCCATAAATAAAAATATTGATTATTGCCTCATAAGAAAAGGTTTTAAATACAGGGTAAATTGAATTGGGGGGTTGGGGTTGGAGGAGAGGCAGAAAGAAGAGCTAAACTGTCCGTGGCTAGGGGGCACAATCTGGACGGTTCTGCCAGGGGCGCAAGATCACCTAGCCATGGCTATGCCAAAGGGTGCTTGCTACGCAGCTAGCTTAACCATGTCTATTTAGCAGTAAGTCCTACTGAATTCACTGGGGCTTACCTGCAGATAAGGACTGCAGCCTTAGAGTCAAACTGTATACAGTGGTACCTCGGGTTAAGAACTTAATTCGTTCCGGAGGTCCGTTCTTAACCTGAAACTGTTCTTAACCTGAAGCACCACTTTAGCTAATGGGGCCTCCTGCTGCTGAAGCGCCGCCGGAGCACAATTTCTGTTCTCATCCTGAAGCAAAGTTCTTAACCCGAGGTAACATTTCTGGGTTAGCGGAGTCTGTAACCTGAAGCGTATGTAACCCGAGGTACCACTGTACTATGCAGTTCACACAATTAGTGAATGGTGTTTTAAAGTACAGTAAACTGGAGGCACAGCGGTCTTTATCCGGTTCAGGCTGCTGGGGCAGATGATGATATAAATTTATTGCCTCCCAAAGGAGCCCAGCGGGATGTGCACCTAGAAAGGTTAAAGCCCCTTAACCCACTCCATACCCAGGTCCTAGACTCAACTCTGACCCTAAAAACAAGACCTGTGCGATTTCAGAAAAGACATGCCTCTGGGTCTCACACTTACACTGAGTTTTGGCATCTTTTAAAGTCAGCCTGGTGATGTCAGCCTTTGGCACAGGGCCCTTGCCACACTCTGTGTCATCTCCCTCGCCTTCAACAAGCCTGTCTCAATGTCATGTGTACCATTACAGCAGAATGACAGAAGGCGTGCGAAGCCAGCCTTGGCTGGAAAACTCACAAAAATGCCCCTTTGGGACGCACCAAGCCAGCCGGAGTATCCCACTACAAGGGGATGCAATGGGGTGGCAACCATGGGATGTGAATCAGCACATTGAATGTTCAATTCAAAACCCACTTTGACTGTGGACCAGCTCAGCTAAGAGCTCAACAAGCATCTGCGGCTGAAAGTCTTTGCCTTTGAAGGGATGTTCCTCCTTTGAAACAATGCTGAGGATTAACAGCCAACCTCAGAAATGGGAGGATGAAGGTAGGATATGCTCTCACTGAGCCATAGAGACAGGCAGGATAGAGCCCTCAAGCAAGGAATCCTGCCCACAGCCTTTCTCCACGCACAACTCAAAGGGGGCATTTGAACAGGGGAGAGAAAAGAAATCACAGCGTGAGCTTCACAGCACGAAGCAGGAATTGCTAACGCTTCTGAAAAAGCTTGTTGGCTTGGAAGGCAGCCAAGCACGGGGACTCCCTAAATGACGCACAAAGGCTGGGCAGGGCTGGATGTGGGAGAAGGAGAGGGAGTCCTCCAGCCGCTTCCAGGGAACTCGGCACAGCAAGGATGACTCTGAGAGCAGCTACCAGCAGCTGCAAGCACTCCCTGCCAGATTAGCTAATGTAAGATGCTTCGAGCGTTGCCTGAGGAACAAGGAACTGGCATTTTGAGAGCTGGTGTAGCACAGCAGTAGCACATAACAGGACAGAGCTTGAAAATCAGAAAATCCCTGATTTAAATCTCCCCTCTGCTATGTACTTGCTAGATGAGCCTCTTGCTCTCACCCACAATACTGAAATATTACTTACCTACCTTATACTGCAAAAGGGATGCGGGTGGCGCTGTGGGTTAAACCACAGAGCCTAGGACTTGCCGATCAGAAGGTCGGCGGTTCGAATCCCCGTGACGGGGTGAGCTCCCGTTGTTCGGTCCCAGCTCCTGCCAACCTAGCAGTTCGAAAGCACGTCAAAGTGCAAGTAGATAAATAGGCGGGAAGGTAAACGGCGTTTCCGTGCGCTGCTCTGGTTCGCCAGAAGCGGCTTAGTCATGCTGGCCACATGACCTGGAAGCTGTACACCTCAGCCAATAAAGCGAGATGAGCGCACAACCCCAGAGTCGTCCATGACTGGACCTAACAGTCAGGGGTCCCTTTACCTTATACTGTATGCTTGTAAAAAGAAACATTGCGCTTCTTGCAACTGATACATTATGAGAACTGTAGGGGAGGGGTGCTAAACTCCTTTCTTGTTTCCCAAATTCAAATCGTACTGACACATGATTTTCTCCAATAATAATTTATTTACATATTTACAGGTATCCAACCTTTTCCAGCTGTCCTGCCTGGTACACCAACCATTCAATGCCAAATACCATTATTCACTCTACCATCTTGCTTCCTTCTCTGTTTTATCATTACCTTCTCCTTTTCATTTTATCTTAGTTTCCAGTTTCAGCTGTCCATAGCGATTTATGCTCCCCTTCTATATTTTTCTTTTTCAAATCCTTAGGGAGTCTGCCTCCAGCAATTGTGGGGCAAAACAGGAAGCAAGGGTGGTTTATCAGGAAGTAAGCTAAAGTTTCACTCTTCCGAAATATTTGAGGCTAGAAGAACAAACCTGCCATTCATCTCTCTCTCCCCCACCCTCCATTAGTATGTCATAAATATTGCACGACAAAAACTCTGTTTCAGAGTTGTTGGTTTTTAAGTATAAAAGTCCTCAAAAACCCCAACAACTGCAGAGAGCTTGTAACTTGGGAAGGAGATGACAGAGCCCTCTTCCTCTAAATCAATTTCTGTTGCATTATGCAGAAGATCAAGGAGATATTTTGTGAATAATTGATTGCTTAAGCTACAGGGGGAAGGCAAGACCAAAATGTTTTCGCAACTGTGCTCAGCAGAACAAGCTTGTTTTCCAAAACACAAAGGCAGGCAGGCAAACAGAGCAGTGTCAGGTGAGAGATCATCCCTGTGTCTATCCATTTTTCAGGCCAATTCTATGCATGTTTACTCAGAAAATTCAATGGTGCCTCCTGTACAGATAAGTATCCATAGGGCTGCAGCCTTTACAACATATACAAAATGGTCAAGGTGGTTCCTCACCATTTCTCTGCTGAAATCCTTCCCTGTCTCCTGGTTGCCACTCCACTTCTTTCCTAGCCTCACTTTCTTTTAAGTCCTTTTCTCTTACCCATTCTTTCCATCCACCAATTCAAAACTTGGAAGTTATTTGTATATTCATTGTATTTGATCAAGCCTCAGTTGAGCCACTGTGCTAAAATTTATCCTCCAAACCAAACCTTTCCTTAAAACCCAAGTTAGTTCTCTCTCCTATTAATTTATCCATCGATTTATCCATACAAAGCCAGGATGACGGGGAAAGGACTTTCTTCCTGATATTTTTTCATGTGAAGAATTAAAAAAATATAGAGAGGAAATTAGTATTGCAAATTTCCATCTTCAATCTGAAGTGTTACAGCTGAGATGCACGCTTATCAGCTCAGTGAGGAGTAAACTCTCAATCACACACCAGATTAGTAGTACTTGTTGAAGATAAGCAAATACACTTCTTTTTCTTGAGTTCATAGTTAATGCATCTGTTACTTTAAACACCAGAGGACATTGTTTATATGGAAATTAGGCCAGCAATTTTTGTAGTTCTCTAAGTTAACTCTACTCCTAAAGGATGAGCAATTTTTGTTTGTTCTTCTCTCCAGAGAAGTTATCTGCTACCCTCTCTCTCTCTCTCTCTCTCTCTCTCTCATCTCCACTCACTCTGTAACTAGTTCCTGCATGAATAAAGCCTTTGAATTCCAGGAATTGTAAATGTTTATTCCAATATAATTCACCCAAGCTACAAGGTCTGCTAGTACTACTATGCCAAAATCTGTTCATTTTCTTGAAAGTTTCCTTCCTCTGAGAAAGAGGCTTCATTCTTCTATCTCAGGAGCCCTTTAGAAATTCAGGGGCTGTGTTGTTCCAACCCTACCTTGTAACAATTCTCCAACATTCTGCAGCCTCCCTGGGTGCTTACACTCCTGCTCTGAAAAAAACCCCATGGGAGGAGTTACCGTATTTTTCGCTCTATAGGATGCACTTTTTCCCCTTCAAAAATGAAGGGGAAATGTGTGTGCGTCCAATGGAGCGAAGACACCATAGCCCCGCGACCCTCTCCCGGCTGGAGAGGTGACGCGCGGCTATGGAAGGAGCCTCTATAGCCGTGCGTCACCTCTCCAGCCGGAAGAGCGCGCGGGGGGCTAAAGCAGCCCCCCGCGACCCTCTCCCGGCTGGAGGGGTGACGCGCAGCTATGGCAGGAGCCTCTCCGCTGCGCCTTTCCGCTGCTCCCTGACCTGCTCTTTGGGGCTGGTGATGGGCTTCCCCCCGCCAGCCCCAAAGAGCAGGTCGAAAGGAACCTGAAGCCTGGAGAGCGAGAGGGGTCAGTGCACACCGACCCCTCTCGCTCTCCAGGCTTCCAAGGTAGCCGCCTGAATGGCACCTTGTTTTAGAGCGGGAAAACAAGAGGGGGGAAATTCTCCCCCTCTCTGCGCAGCGCCTCCTGCCGCTTCGCTGAAGGGGCGCTGAGCAGAGAGGGGGAGAATTTTTTTCCCTTGTTCTCCCCCCTCTAAAACAAGGTGCGTCCTATTGTCCGGTGCGTCCTATGGTGCGAAAAATACGGTATTTGCAGAATGAAAGACACTCACAAACAACCCTTGAGTATGGCAAATGCATCAAAAACCCTGTCCTCATGAGAATTTCACATGCACACACACACACACAAATCATCCCCTTTATAATTTTCAATTTTCTTTTATCCTTAATTGAAGGAGAATGGTTGGGGGGAAATGCAGAAGCACTAATTTTCAGCAAAGCACTAATTATTATAATACTGACCTAAATAATAATATTGTTCTTAGAGTTACAGAAATCATAAAATATTTTATATTCTGACTTCTTAGCACACCTATCTATCTATTATTATTACTACAGTGGTACCTTGGTTTAAGAACAGCTGAGTTTATGAACAACTTGGATTAAGAATGCTGCAAACCCGGAAGTAGATGTTTTGGTTTGTGAACTTTGCCTTGGGATAAGAACATGTCTCACTTCCTGTTGAGTGTGTTCCATTTGTAAATTGAGTCCCCCGCTGCTATGAGAAAGCACATCTTGGTTTAAGAACGCTTTGGTTTAAGAATGGACTTCTGGAACGGATTAAGTTTGTAAACCAAGGTACGACTGTATTTATAAATCATCTATATGTATTTTTTTAATAGCACAGTGTCCTACATTACAATAGACATGGTAGAAAAGGAAAGGGGGTCTGAAGGAACAGGAAAATAAACAAATTCAGGCAACATTACACATTAGATATTCAAGGTAGCAGCGAATACATAAAAATAAATAATGTAAGAACAGAATTTTGATTAAGATATAAAAACTATCCATTTCAGAACAAAAGCAAAAATATTAAAAGCAAGAAATAAAGGTAAAGGTAAAGGTACCCCTGCCCGTACGGGCCAGTCTTGACAGACTCTAGAGTTGTGTGCTCATCTCACACTAGAGGCCAGGAGCCAGCGCTGTCCGCAGACACTTCCGGGTCACGTGGCCAGCGTGACGAAGCTGCTCTGGCGAACCGGCACCAGAGCAGCACACAGAAACGCCATTTACCTTCCCGCTATAAAGCGGTACCTATTTATCTACTTGCACTTAAGGGTGCTTTCGAACTCCTAGGTGGGCAGGAGCTGGGACTGAACGACGGGAGTTCACCCCGCCGTGGGGATTTGAACTGCTGACCATGCGATCGGCAAGTCCTAGGCGCTGAGGTTTTACCCACAGCGCCACCCGCGTCCATTAAAAAAAGCAAGAAATAAGTCTTGCTAAAACCAGTAGCACCCAAAGGTTAGACACTAGCACTGAATATTGTGAGAGCACAATATAAATGGAAGATGTTATTACAGTGGTACCTCTGGTTAAGAACTTACCGTATTTTTTGCTCTATAAGACTCACTTTTTCCCTCCTGAAAAGTAAGGGGAAATGTGTGTGCGTCTTATGGAGCGAATGCAGGCTGCGCAGCTATCCCAGAAGCCAGAACAGCAAGAGGGATTGCTGCTTTCACTGTGCAGCAATTTCTCTTGCTGTTCTGGCTTCTGAGATTTAGAATATTTTTTTCTTGTTTTCCTCCTCCTAAAACTAGGTGCGTCTTGTGGTCTGGTGCGTCTTATAGAGCGAAAAATACGGTAATTCGTTCTGGAGGTCCGTTCTTAACCTGAAACTGTTCTTAACCTGAAGCACCACTTTAGCTAATGGGGCCTCCTGCTGCTGCCGCGCCACCAGAGCACAATTTCTGCTCTCATCCTGAAGCAAAGTTCTTAACCCAAGGTACTATTTCTGGGTTAGCAGAGTGTGTAACCTGAAGCGTATGTAACCTGAAGCATATGTAACCCGAGATACCATTGTATATCATTATTAGAGGGTTTTAATATGGCCAAGAAAGTTTAAGGCAACTTGCCATACAGTTTAGCAAATGGAAACAACTATCACCACCTTTTTTAAAAAAGGAAATGTTGTCTTTTGCATTCCCTATTACAGTGACACAGAACCAAAACCAGCCTGAGCAAGACCTCAAGTCCTCACCAATTCAGTAAAGCTTTGATTAATTCTTCTACTGATGAAACCTTGCAGCACCACTTTACATTTATTATTAGGAGGAATCAACTGGATTCTCTAAGCAGACATACCACTGTTAGACTGCTACACACACTGGTCGAAATTATTTTGTTCATCCCCCCCCCCCGCTCTTTTACAGTACAGGAGGGTTGGGGAACCTGTGGCCTTCCGGATGTTGCTCCTCATCATCCCTGACCACTGGCCATGCTGTACGTATGTTGGAGTCCAGCAAGATCTGAAGAAGAGGAGGAGTTTGGAATTGATATCCCACTTTATCACTACCCTAAGGAGTCTCAAAGCGGCTAACAATCTCCTTTCCCTTCCTCCCCCACAACAAACACTCTGTTAGGTGAGTGGGGCTGAGAGACTTCAAAGAAGTGTGACTGGCCCAAGGTCACCCAGCAGCTGCGTATGGAGGAGCAGGGAAGCGAACCCAGTTCACCAGATTACAAGTCCATTGCTCCTAACCACTACACCACACTAGGGGCCACAGATTCCCCCCATCCCCACAATATGGGCTCCCATGTTTGGAAGACATACTCCAACAGCACAATCCTACACACATCTACTGAAAATAAAGTCCCATTGAGTACAGCAGTGTTTACTCCCAGGAAACTGGGTACTGGACTGTAGCTAAGTCCCCACCTGCAATATACATTTAAAGTTGTATCCCCCGTGGCTTCCCCCATAGAATCCTGGAAACTGAAGTTTGTTCAGGGTCCTCTGTGGAGAGAGGTTGACCGTTAAACCAATCTGAGCACTGTAGCTCTGTGAAAGGAAAAGGAAGTCTACTAACAACTCTCAACAAAGTAAAGTTCCCAGGATTCTCTGGGGGAAGTCATGACTGATTAAAGTAGCAGGATAGGACTTAAAATGTATACTGAAGATTGGGGCCCAAGTGAGCTTTGGGAGGTGACTTCATCAGAATAAGACAATGCAAAGCATTTGTTGGCACTAACAAAACTCTAGATTAGATCCATACTAAGGCTGCAATCCTGTATTCACTTACTGGGCAGCCAGCCTTACTAAACTCAGTTCAACTTACTTCTGAGGATGCACTCCAAGTTAGTTGCCCTTAGTTTCCACTGAGATCTATGAGGCTTCAGTTAAAGTCAAGGAAAACACAACCCACTGATTTCAGTGGAACCAGAGTGCAACTAACTTGGCTCAGTTCAAACACACCGGACACATTATCTGCATCTGTATATACTGTATATTATTGCGAGAGTCACGCTGTGGTCCATCAGTGGCCCCGCCAGCTGCAGCATGATGACAGAACAGCAAGCAGGTGAGCCAGCAAGTGGCCAGGAGTGTTGAGCAGCCATGGAGGAAGGAGAGGCAGGAAGAAAGAAAGGTGGGAAGTGCTTCAGAGAGCAGCTGGGCAAACAGCGCCCCTATAAGACGCCCCTTCTCAATTAAGGGAAGAGTTGTTTGGGAAGCCTGCAAGGGAAGGGATGGCAAAGGGGTGAGGCTTCAATTAGGTAAAGGTAAAGGGACCCCTGACCATTAGGTCCAGTCGTGACTGACTCTGGGGTTGCGGCGCTCATCTCGTTTTTTTGGCCGAGGGAGCCAGCGTAAAGCTTCCGGGTCATGTGGCCAGCATGACTAAGCCACTTCTGGCGAACCAGAGCAGCGCACGGAAACACCGTTTACCTTCCCACCAGAGCGGTACCTATTTATCTACTTGCACCAGTGTGCTTTCAAACTGCTAGGTTGGCAGGAGCTGGGACTGAGCAACGGGAGCTCACTCCGTCGCGGGGATTCGAACTGCCGACCTTCTGATCAGCAAGTCCTAGGCTCTGTGGTTTAACCCACAGCGCCACCCACGTCCCTTGAGGCTTCAATTAAATTCTGCCTAATGATGGGATTTAAACTCTGCCTTTATGTTTTTTAAAAACAGGCACAAGCCATTTTTCTTTGTGTTAGCCCACACACGTGGCTCTGTAGAGGATTAAATGTAATTGATATATCAACTTACTAATACCTTTCAGTGTGCCGTCCTTCCCATAGCTCAGTGGCAGAGCGCTTGCCTCACATGTGAAAGCTCCCAGGTTCAATCTCCAGCATCTCTGGTTGCTGTTTTGTTTTTTAAAGGAGCAGGTAGCCCCAGAAGCCGCTGCCAGTCAGAGCAATAGATACCATATTTTTCGCTCTATAAGACACACCAGAACACAAGACGCACCTAGTTTTTGGAGGAGGAAAACAAGAAAAAAAATATTCTGAATCTCAGAAGCCAGAACAGCAAGAGGGATCGCTGAGCAGCGATCCCTCTTGCTGTTCTGGCTTCTGGGATAGCTGCGCAGCCTGCATTCGCTCCATAAGATGCACACACATTTCCCCTTACTTTTTAGGAGGGAAAAAGTGAGACTTATAGAGCAAAAAAATATGGTAATTCTGAGCTAGACGGACCTCATATAAAGCAGTTTCCTAGGTTCTTCTTCTAATGCTAGCATTGCCGCTCCAGACCTCTGACCCTGATATGCAGCAGCTGACGGCATGCCCATGTCTGACGGCAAGACGCTCTGCTAACTTACCTAGGAAACAGATACATGTACTTGATTTTGGTTTAAGGAGAAGAGGTAGTTCAATAAAGCGAAGGGGGAAAGACTAGTCTCATTCATAGCTGGCTGTCAGCCCAGCCAGCAATAAACAGCATGGCATGTGATTTGCAGTAGACTGCAGGCAAAAACAGAATTAAATATCTGCACATGATCTAGAGAGCTTGCTGTATTTCCAATGCTCCCCTGACTGCCAGGTCAGGAGGAAACCTATCTGATACCTCTGGGGAATTTCTGAGAAGTGTGATATGCTGGCATAGCAGACTTTATCTGAATCCCAAACAGATGCTACGTATTTCCCTATTTCCTTATGTGGCTTTGCGCAGCTGGAGCAAACACCCGGCCCATGCCGGAATTAGAGTGAATAATGCAGCAGAAGACAAAAGCTACAACCATTTCCTTAACACTTTGATCTTATGTATTTCTCTCCCAAACAGGATCAGCATTCCAACTCTGATTTTAAAAAAAGGGAGAGAGAGAGAAGATGAAGAAACACACGTCTTGTTCTCATAGTTGTAATAAAGTTTTGTAAGAATGCACATTCCATTTGCTAAAGCAGTGATGGGGAAACTGGGTTGCTGGGACTCCAGCTCCCATCAGCCCCAGCAAGCATGATCAACAGTCAGGAATGATGGGAGCTGTAGTCCAGCCACTTCCCGAGGGCCACAGTGCTAAGATGGGCAGGGGCAGTGTTAGAAACTGAGATATGAAAGCTAGGAGCTAAACGGCACGTTAAACTTTCTAGGTTATGGATGCAACAATGGAATGTCTAGGTGTGCTTTTTTAATAACAAGAATACGAAGCTGAAAATGAATGAACTGCAGCTAAAGTGTTATGTTCATTTTTCACAAAGTCTAGTCCTTTCCCTGCCCCCCCCTAATATTCCTAAGAGAGTCTCTTCTCTGGTCTTCAGAGAGTAGCTGGAAGTGGGGAGGCAAAAAAGGGTCCTTCTCTCTTTCCACTCTGCAGTTTTAATCTGAAATCTTAGGCGTAGTACTGCACCCAGAGCTCAGAAACTGCTCGCGCTAATGAAATTCCCTGTCGCAAAATGTGCCTAGAACAGTGGAATTTTTGAACATTGGGCAGGGGTGGGGCAGGGAATCTCTACATTAAATTCACAAGTCCCAACTCCTGTTTCCTCTCCATTTTAGTCAAACCACACCCCACCCTTGGACTTCTATAAATAGTTCTCAAGGGGGAATTACACAAAAGGCTAGCCATTATGTTTTTGCACCTGTAACCCAGGTTCCAAGAGCCATGTGGCGAATAGTCTTTCTATCCCAGTTTCCAACACCGCTCCAAAACTAAGATCATGGTTTTTGGAAAACATAGCCACAGAGATAAACAAATGTTGGACCATCATGAACAAGAGCAAACTCGATCTTTTTGATATCTCAGAATCCGGCTTAGCAAATCCCTTTCCTGGATATTGAAATGACGAAGGGCAAAGCACAAAAGGTAACAGGGGCACTGATGTAGTTTTATTTCAATGAGGGTGGCCAGTTGTTTGATCCTGAATTGACAATTTCCAGTAGCAAAGTGATCCCCCAAATGTTATATAGACCAGAAATTTGAGGAGATGACTTGAACACAAAGGGTTAGAAACAGCGAAGAATCAATTTCTTAGATTCTCTTCACCCAATGGAACATCAGTGGCTCTTCTACGAACAGAAGCAGGTTGGACAAAGGCAAGAGTGGACTGTGCACGGTTTAATTACCTGAAAAGAGTTATTACATCTCTACTCAATGAGCACTTTCCATCCATATGCTACATGGATCTGGAGAACACACATTGGGGGAATCCTTGGTATTATCATTTGCAGGAGCTGAATGAGGTTCTGAAGATGGAGAAGCATCAACTAAGGGATTGGCTTTATTGGATAGAATCCAGAAGGGACTTACAAGAGATTTAAACATCTAACTGTTCCCTGTGTTTCCCTCTATTGAAAGCATAGCATTTTAGAGCCAATTAAACTTCTGCCTGAACCATTAAGATCTGCCTTTACTGTGTTGTGATTTTAAGCAATGCCCTCAGCTGTGCTGGATGGTCCTTACAAGAAGATTCCATGTGCAGATAGACTATGCATATGCAGGCAATTGCAGACAGAAGGTAGCATCCATTATTTGTTATTTTGCCCCTTATACACAGACCCAAGGAGTTGCTTTCTAAAACCCTTGTTTGTTCAAGGAAGCAGTCAACCCCCAATGGTTCTGTGATTACCTAGTGACTCCAATGTGTTAGTGACTCACAAAGTGGCCCTTTCTGCATTGGCAGCAAGGAGGAACTGGACAAAATAGCCGTGAACTGTAAAGGATATTCGGAGATCTAAATCTGAAAGACACTTTGCATCACAGTGAAGGCCTCCTGGTTATAGTCTCATTAGAAATAGATGGTTCTGTCTGTTTTAGTCGATACCTTAATCTATATTTTGTATTGAAACTATGTTTTCATGCTTTTGTTATGGCCTTTGGCTAGCACAATAAATTTATCGGTGATGGTAATGATTTTTAAACATATAGACTTGCTTGTATGAACGGGTTTCCTCCCATCTCTGTGCACAGGGTATGACCAGCATACATGGCTTGGAAGAGGAGAAAAATCCCTCTGCCATTCCCTGCTCAACCATTCTGGCCAGGATAACTATGGCTGGTATTCAGCAGCCACTTAGCTTTGACCTTCGAACTGGCTCCAGATCCCTGGTTCTGGCCCACTCCACTCAGTCTCCACTGAGCTGCCTCAGAGCCCTAAAATGACACAGTTGTGCCTCTTGCCATCTCCTCCAATGGAGAGCAGAAAGCTATATCTGTCTCTCTGTAAAATCTGAAGACCTCTAAATATTTATGCTACAAGAAAAGTAAATGACTGCTGGATTGGACAGTGCAGTAAATCTTTATTATAGCACAGGAGTAGGAAGAGAACAAAGACGCCTATTTTTCCACAGGCCTTTTGGTATGTGTGGTCGTTATCCTTGAGATAGACCTAAAACATTAGCCCAGAGCAGATACTACAATCAAATCCACAAATTCTGCTAAGCCTCTATCACCAGTCAAGATCTGGTTGTTGCCACCAACCCTATCCCAAAAAGTCTACATACCTCAACTTTAACAACAACAAAAACAACAACAATTTATTATTTATACCCCACCCATCTGGCCAGACCTTCCCAGCCACTCTGGGCGGCTCTCAACAGAGTATTAAAAAACGATAAAACATCAAACATTAAAAACTTCCCTAAACCTTTAGATGTTTTCTAAAAGTCAGATAGTTGTTTATTTCCTTGACATCTGGTGGGAGGGCATTCCACAGAGTGGGTGCCACCACCGAGAAGGCCCTTTGCCTAGTTCCCTGCAACCTCACTTCTCACAGTGAGGGAACCACCAAAAGGCCCTTGGAGCTGGACCTGAGTGTCTGGGCTGAAAGATGAGGGTGGAGATGCTCCTTCAGGGGTACTGGGCCGAGGCCATTTAGGGAGATGGGTGGGGTATAAATAACTTAATATGATTATTATTATTATTATTAATTATTATTATCTCATCCCTGGCATTGCACTGGGATCTGGAGGCACTCGGAAGCAGTCTCCTTCCGGCTTTCTGAGCACCTCCAAATCTTTTGCCGAGGGCCTCCACCCTTCTCTTGAGCTTCGAAAGATGGGTGTGGGCTCTTCCTGACCTTGTGCTGGGGTTCAGAGGGGCTCGGTTTCCAAAGATTGAGGTTAGGGACAGCCAACACCCTATCTCAGCAGACTGGAAATATGCGCTTGCCAGATCGCTGAGCACTCTTTTCCTTTCTTCTCCCCTCACCGCAAGAAAGAAAGAAAGAAAGAAAGAAAGCAGCTCGTTGTTGCCAAGCAACACACACACAGAACCAACTCTCCCCAGCACCACTTTCCTAAAGAAGCCCAAGTCTATTGTCCTATTCCTCAAAACCAGTGATGAAGCCAAGCATAGGATATGGCGAGGACGTTTAGGACTAGGCTTTCCTGTCAGGGAACTTCTGAGCTGGGGAAGCTGCATGGCAAGCAGAAAACACTAAGTGATGCTTCTTCTCTCTGGAGAAAAGCTGCACATCTTGAACTCTTGCCACCTGACATGCAACCGCTCATGGCACAAGTCTCTTGGATCTGCCTGTTTGGTCACTTGCCATCGCTTCCGCCAGGTTGTCTGGCTGGAGGCAGCCAAAGGGAGAAGAAGGAATGCCCTCCTCAGACAAGAACAGGCACCGAGATTGCAGCAACACCCACCGCTGTCCTGCTGGCGGCACATATCTTTTGTTCTTCACTTAAAACATAACTCAGACCTCTAGGGATCTGCAGCCTGCAACGGCATCATCTACAGTATGTGGCAAGGTTTCTCAGATGAAGATCATTTCCATTTAAAATCTGTAAGTCAGGCCTCCGTGGTGGAGCATGCCAGTTACTCTGCAAACATTTAATAAATCCAGTTCTGTCATCTTATGCTACAACCACTATTGCAAGCCCCTTTAACACCCTCCAGCAGACACAAGGAAACAGTAACTGCCATAAAAAGACTTTTGGGGCTACTTGCAAGGAGCTTGGCTGTCTGACAGAATGCTGTTCTGGAGCCTTGGTTCTTGGCTGCAGAGCTGAAAGAATGCATTTTAAAAACAAATCTCATGCCTGATCTTGCTTCAGTCGGATGGAACAAGAGGACAAGGAGAAAAGGTGTCCTATCCTGTGCTTGAAGGGGAGAGAAGTGCCTTTCTCTGACCATTTGAGCTACTTGCTGTCACACATTCCTTTTATTGATCCAGAGAGGTTGGTAGTTAACTACAACAAGGTGCCATCTGCTGTGTTAAGATCTCTCTCTTTTTCTGTAGCCATATTATTACCCATTTTGAAAAACAAACAAACACATTTATTGTCTTTTCCATTAGCACTGTCGCTTAACCACTTTCCATTGTAAGGATATAAAACGGGGGGAAATTAATCAATGATAGAAGTTGTATGCAATCAAAGTAAAGTTACCAAATATTTGTTGTTTTGAGTCCTACCACCTCCTGAAACCACAGAATAGACATATTATGGCACCACAGAAATCCAGCCACCCTACTCAATAAAACCTCATCTGAATGTAACCTTTGAAACTCCCAAGGTAAGCTTGTGTATTTCTATGGACTTGTTGATTCAGCAACCCCACAGAGTTCAACAGAAATTACTTTCAAATAACTGTATTACTAAAGCTGCAGTTCTAATTATCTGTACAGAATCATCATCTGGACAAAGTTGCATAAGCAAAGGGAGAGACAGATCTCTGCCCCAAGACACTTAAAATGTAAATGTAAGTAGGAGACAACAAAGCAAAGAGAGAGGAAAGGGACAGGAAAGAGGACATAGAATGAAATGCAGAGATTCAGTCTTTGTTTTGTTTCAGCTGAGGGAAAGGAGAAGGATTAAGTAAAAACAACAATCTAGCTGAAATTTCCAAAAGGGTAGCCATGTTTGTCCTTCTTGCTGCAACAAATAGTCTTTAAGACATACACATTTGTTACGGTATAAGCTTTAATTGACCACAGTTCACTTCATCAGCTTAATTACATAATTAACAAAACAGTTGTTGGTAACAGACACATCCTGATAGTGGTAAGCCAATTAACACATTTAAAGAGCTAAAAATCCTTCATTTCTGTTCATTCCATCATTGAACCTCTTGATGTAATTCAGTGGTTTCACACTTCAGTCTCTGTATGAAGTTCCTTGGTTCAAGATGCCCACTCTAAGGACATTTACTGAGTATCCTAAGATTTTTGAGTCCACGGCTCCCTTGACCAACTACATCGTTTCTACGGCACCCCTGTGAGGCTCAAGAGCCCAGTTAGGTCACCCCTTGCCTGCAGAGCTGGCAGCGTGTTTTTTTTTGAATACCTTCCTTGTGGAGAGTTCCCTCAGCCTCCTCTCCTCTCCCCTCTCCTTGGGAGTCCTCAGGGCAGCCGCTGCTGCCACTCATGGTTCCTAAACTGCGCCCCCTGCCCCAAAGAGAGGTGCCTCCTCACACTGCCCCACAGGGGCCTAGGACTTCCCAAGAGCTGAAGGACAGGCTGGCTGGACTCCCTCAACTGCTGGCTGCTTACTCTGAGGCCACCTCAGCTCCTGGCAACTAGCACCCCCTGGCCAGCCCCCGAGGCACCATTCACCTGGGGAGCTTGCAGCCAGGGCTGCTGCAACAAACAGCTGTGGAAGCCTTTGGGAGGCAGAGAAACAAGAGGGCATCAGAAGAGGGAGGGAAGGAAAGAGGGACAGAAGCCAGTGTTGCCCATGGCACCCCGACCATCATTCAAGGCACCCCAGGGTGCCACGGAACACAGGTTGAAAACCACTCTCCTAGGAGACTGAAATGCCCCCTGCCCCTGCTGGCTTTTGAATGCTGTTGTTTCTGATGTCAGATTTATGAACATTTATTCTTTAGCATAGCAACCAACCTGTTTGTTTTATGTAGACTGCAGAAGGACAATGTTGGAAGATGATGTCATACGTCACACTGGAAGATGAGCAGCCAAAAGAACTTCTGGTGTTGTGGATGATATTATTTGTTCCTGCCTAAGCGTTGTGGGAGAAGATTTGGGGACAGAATTGGCCTCTAGGTCTGCAACAAGGGCCAGTTCCTCTGCCTGTATTAGGGTTGTGCAATGTTAGGTTTTCAACATTGCGCTATATCACCAAACATGGCGATCTAGCAATACATCAGGATGTTGAAAGGGAGGAACAAGCTGCCTGGTCCCCGGGCCCATGAAGTTGAAAGGAGTCCCCACCCCAGTCAATGTAGCTTGTTCCTCCCTCAGTTGTATGATGGCCAGAGAGCGATGGCGGTTTCACCTGGCAATATATTGCGACTAAAACCACAAGTTGGAGATCATTGGAGTGGTTTCAGCTGGAAACTGTAAGTGACAACAAGTGGTCTTCCGTAATTTTCTCTTCTAGGTCAGTCCTGTAGTAGATTATTCCCAAATTCCCATCTGGCCTTGTTGGCCTGTTCCTCACCCCCAACTTCACTGTGTGGGTACTATAGGCTGAGAAATTATACTGCAACACAAAATTGCCAAATTACAACACTATCATTTGCAGATTAAACCAAGACAAATATTTTCAGTGCACTATATGTGTTAATTGCCAGGACAACAACTATTTAGTGAATTGCCACCAATAATTGACAATTACAACTTGCTGTACTTTTCTGCATTTCATTTTCTTCTGACCTCACTGTTTACAATTCCTCCACCCCCTCCCCTGACCTGTAACTCAGAATAATCCTTCATGCATCTAATGAAGTAGACTGAAGTCCATAAAAGCTCACACCGTTTGCTAAGACTTTAAGATGCCAAAATACTTTTTCTGGAAAGGAATGTTAACAACCAGTGTGAATTATCCTTATTTCATTCACAAATAGCTCTTTACCACTAGTAATTTACAGAACGTACCAACATCACTGAGTAGAGTTTGCACTTCCCTAGTGAAAGCACAGTGGAAAGTAAGGTTTACTGCTTTAAGGATAAGTAGCAGATTTAAGCATCCCCAGGGAACCAGTGCTAAAAGCACACAGATGGCTCTGGACTATTGAATAACTATTCCTGTTCTTCATCCTGTTCATCCACTATGTCCACAGCATTCCCCTGATACACCCATATTGTAATTCTATCAAAAAAAGAAAAAAAGAAATGATATTCATCTCCCATGACTTGTTTTTGAGAAGCCAATGCTGGGTCTTAGTAATCACAGCATTCTTTTCTAAGTGCACACAGATGGACTGTTTAATTATCTGTTCTAGGATCTTTCCTGATATTGATGTCAAGCTCAATGGTCAATAGTTACCCGGGTCTTCTTTTCCCCTCTTTTTGAAGATGGGGCAACATTTGCCCACCTCCTGTCTGCAGGGACGTCACCTGTTCTCCAAGGATTTTCAAACATTATAGACAGAGGCTCTGTGATTACGTCTGCAAGCTCCTTTAGTACTCTGGAGGGCAACTCTGGAGAGTTGAATTCATTTAAAGTGGCTAGGTGTTCCCTTACTACGTCTTTTCCCATTTTGGGTTGCAGCTCCCTCCTTGCGTCATTTTTTCTGTTATCATCATGTTGGGCACTGTTTTCCTTTTGGGTGAAGACAGAGGCAAAGTCAACCAAGAGCATTTCTCTGTTTCCTCCATGCAAGGGACCTACTACTTGCTTGAACTATTTCTTGCTTCGAACCTAGTCAAAGAAACCTTTTACTATTATTTCTAAACTCTCTTGCAATCCTGAGTTCATTCTGAGCTTTGCCCATCGAACCTTCCCGCTGTGAATGTTGGCTACGCATGCACACTCTTCCTTCATGATTTCTCCTTTCTTCCATTTCTTATACATTCATTATGGAGCCACAAAGATTTCTTCGGGTGTGCTGGAGCACTTTGTTAATCAGAAATACATCTTAGTAAATGCATTCTCAGTTTGATATGGAGTTAAGGGCCATTTCACTTATAGCTGTATATTCTGTTTCCCCACCCCTCCCTTCCAAAGGCAGTATTCAGAAAACAGGCGTGCATTTTCTCCCCAGAGAGTGGGCAGCGCCAAAGAGCCATGCTTAAGCCATGCATATTTTGATTACGGTATATCTCCTCTTGCCATAAGAAACCAGGCTTCAAAACAACACATTTACCATAAGGAAAACTGAGGAACAGAACTGAGCTTGCACTGATGGATAGGTTGGGACAACTGAGTTGGAATTGATGCATTGATTCAAACAAATGACGTTTTGTACATAGACAAATCCTTGTATTGTATGTTTATGAGAGGCAGTTGACCTTCCCCTCCCTTAGTTTGGAAAGACCAATATTTTGCCCTGAGCAATTCCAATTTCCACAGAATACAGAACATAACACAGGACAGGTAGCAATATAATGCCATTTGAACTCTGCTGAGGCAGATTTCTGGCAGCATTTAAAGTAGAGAGTGAGCCCCCTTTGGACTTTAGAGAATAGAAGGGACCTCTGACCAGAGGGTAGGATGGAGAAAAGAGAGAGAGAGAATGAACAGATTGGATGGGCTGTGATTACACCGCTGAGCCGTACCAGCACAGATCCTGCTTCACCACCGCAACATGTGCACTTTCTCTGTGTACTTTCTGCAATGTAATGAGGGAATCCCAAGCCAGCTGTCGAAAACAGCAGCACAGTCAGTGCTGGCTCAGTGCCCCCTGTCCCCTGCTGGAAAGCTTCAAGAGAAATATAGCCTATATTTGCACCACTGCAACTGAAAGTGTGCCTCTGCTTGCAGGCTGGAGGGGATCTCAGTGAAGCTTGCTAGAGCTGGTGCCTTGTTGAGTTTGTTGTGCAAGAGACTCTGCTTGGCTCCCACTGTTTGCAATGCAGCACACGCTCCCTTCTGGCATTCTGGGAAAGCAGGGTAGCCCTGCTTTGCAGATAATGTTCCTCCCATCTTCTGCTGCCTTCTATCAACAGCTAGGGAGAAAAACAAGTGGATTTCCTTCTGCCTCAACCAGCCCAGGAAGCCATGCTAACAGCACTGGGCAAGTGGGAAGCAGAGCTGGCCTAAGGTGTTTGCTCCAGGAAAAAAATCAAAAGCCACAAGCACCTCCCAACCCACTCCTTAATATGGGGCACCATCCACCAGGAAGTAGACATGAATGGGAGGTGTACTCTCCCATTCACTTCAATGGAGTTTATGCTGGGGAAATTTCCCATGGGATTCTGCCTGAGCCAGATCTGATCCTACCCCAATGATGCCCTCAAAAGGTGCCACCTGTGGGCAGCCACCTCACCTTGCCCCTGGCAAAGCTGTCTCTACTGAGGAATGCCAAGGAGCACGTCTGAAGTTCACGGAGCAACGCCAACTCTCAATGCAGAGACATTCCCAAGAGCAGGGATGCACATGGAGTGAAACAGGTCCAGTAAGAATTGCCCCTTTGAACTGAACTTTCTGAGGATCACAGCATGGCAGACTGGCTTGGAATAAATGGGCTGGATCAGATCTGTCACAACCCAATTCTGTCATATTACTGGGGATTCAAACTAATGGGGAGCTACCACAGTCAACTGGCCGAAAGCCAAGACTTTTGACTTTATAGTCCTCTGCTGAAAAAGGGGCACAGCACTGTGGCAAAGTGGGAAAGGTAGAAGCCCAGACCTCCAGGGACACATCAGTCAAACTTGGTTGTGCCTACGGAGGGGCCCTATAACTAGTTGCCTGGACAGTGCAGAACACAGATGGGGAAGTGGGAGCTTTTGCACAACCTGCTTGCGGAGCGCAACCTTTGGAATTTGGCAGAGGCAGAATCCTGGACCTGTTAGAAATTGTACATGGGGTGAACCAGCAGTGCTTGGGAGCTCTAGCCCTTGCACATGCAATCACAGAGACACATGAGCATACAAGAAAGTGCACCATTACATCTGCTTCTAGAGCTGTGGGTCTTGCCCCATTTTAGCAGCAGGAGCCTCATTAGGACCGGCTAGAGTAGACCACACATGGCAGGGAGGGCCTGTATTCAAATAAGCGCAGTCCCCGATTATGTGCACAGAAACGTAGTCTACACCAATGAGGGGAGGGTGGGGATTTCCACAGAAAACCCACTTGAGACGGCGTAAAATACTCGGAGGGCACCCTACCGGGGAAGAAATTCCTTGATCCTTCCGAAACTATTTCTGAGTGAGGACCCCCGGCCCCCTTCCAAGGAATCAGAATCAACGACAAGCATGAGACTCCACGGGCACCCATACCAACACCAAAGACGCGTGACAGCTTTTAACACATCTACACGTGTGTGCCCGGGCAAACACAAACGAAGCCGCAGCTCCGCAGCCCAACACCGCCAGAGCCCGAGGGCTGCGGTGCAGCACATCAACTCACACCGGAAACCCACCGTCTGTCCCGCGGGAGGGGGAAAAATATATGTTTTTAACGCCAACAGAAGGCTTCCCGCGGGACTGAAATCGGATGCGGTATAAACCTACGGAACACCCCGCGCGCGGCAACCCGGCCCCCCCTCCAGGGCACCCACGTGGGCCCACGAGCGGGGGCAGGAGTCGCCTTGCCAGCCCCCCCCCCCCCGAGGCCGGGCCCCGCAGCGAAGCCCCGCGGCTGGGAGCGAGCGGGCGGGCGGGCAGCTTGGCGCAGCCAGGGCGGCGGGTCGGGCAGCGCAGCGCTCCGCCGCGCTCTGGCCCATTCCCGCGCAGCGCGCCCGGAGCAGGCGCGGAGGCGCAGGGGCTCGGAGCGCCGCGGGGCCGCCGCTGCTCTGCCGCAAGGCTCTTACCTTTGCAGTGCAGCCGAGGATCCCGCGCGGCGCCCGCGGCTCCGGCTCCGGCTCCGCTTCCCGCCCATTCGCCGGCGGGGCGGGCGGGCACCGTTTGTTTCCCGCCGGCGCTTAGAGGCAGCGCGCCGAGGAGAGGGCGGCGTCGGCGTCCCCCGCGGCCGCCTCGGGAGCCCCGCCCTGCCCAGCGCCCCGCTGCCCAAGTCCGCGGACGGGGCGGCGAGCGGCGGCGGCGGCGGCTAGTAGCAGGGAGCGCCTCGTGCACGCGAGCGCGTGGATGTGCGCGCGCGGGTGCGCGGCGGCGGCGGCTCTCGCTGCAGGCGAAGCTCGACGGGGGCAGAGCGGGGACCGGGGTCGAAAGGGAGCAGGTCAGCCGGTACATCGCACGGCCGCGCGGGGTCCCGAGACGAGCCGGCGCGCGGCGACACCGGGAGGAAGAATCAGTGGGCTTTTTTCTCTGTGAGCAAGGCAGAATTCCTGGGTCTCCCTATGGTTGATCGGCTTTCTTTTTTGCGGGGAAGAAGCCAGACGTCCAGGTGCCCCGGGCGCGTAAAAAACGAATTATCCTAGGGGGAGGATTCCGTCTCCTAACAGCGCCGGTGCACCGTGCTCTGCTCCGCCCAGGGGGACGAGAGGGAAGCCCTCCGGCGGAGTCGCCTGAAAGCCGCAGCCGGGAGTAAAACAGGACCTGGGAAATGCTGCGCAGCTCAGCGCGGACCAGGTTCCTTGTTGCCTTTGGGGCCAAACTGCAGCCTCTACCCCGGGCAGACCAGAAGCGGCTGCGTGAAGCGGCCCAGGAGCTGCCCAAGTCATTTTGCTGCGGGAGGCGAAGGACAGGGCGGTGCATCCCCCCCCCTTCTGCGCACAAACTCTGGCTGGACTTGGTAGCTGGATTTTGGGACATATTTCTAGCCATTTCCCGCCCCTCAGAATTTGCCACCAGAGGCTGCGGTCTCATGGAAGGGCCGACCCTGACAGTGGCGTAGCGTGGGTTGTCAGCACCCGGGGCAAGGCAAGTAATTTGCGCCCCCTAACCCTAACCCCCAGATGTTGCGCCCGGTGCGGCCGCCCCCCCCCCCTGTACCCCTCACGCTACGCTACTGGACCCTGACAACAGGCCACTGGCCTGGGTCAACAGAGGATGGAAATAAAGTCTGTGGCTAACCAGAAGTTTAACCCTGCAAGACTGACTTCTCACGTTATTAGCATGTTCTAAACGAAAAATGGGGATGTGTATAATGTTTTCTAGAGCAGATAACATGACAGAGCTGTAGTGGGGGGGGGAGACTTCTAATGATATAAGGGAAAGTATTCGTGTTAAATTCTACCCAATAACTCAGGTCTAATAGCTCAGGTCTAAACTAACATGTCACAAAGCTGACTAAGATGTTAGCTTTCAATTAGCCCTTGTCTGCTAGTTTTCACTTAATAAATGGCAGCTGGGGTGTTGGCCTGGATCAGGACTGCAGGCGTGTGGGGGGGAATTTAAGCTTTTGCCCCACGCAATGGATCAACAGCTGATTTTGCTTAGGAAGAAAGCCACTATTGGCAAGTGAAAGGCAAAGCTGTTCCTGCCTTCTGGTTTTCTGGTGAACTGCATTAGGTATTACAGTATATACACTTTTAATGCAATTTAAAAACTTTAGACGTATTGGGCTACCTGTGTTTAGGTTCCAGTTGCTCTGTGTCAATCTCCCTCCCTATCCTCACCCCAGTGTACCTTTCACCCCTTACTCCATGTCTGGCTATGGGCCTGAGAAGGGGCTTCTAGGCACCACCTACTGCTAACTTACCTTGGGGGGGGGGGAATTCTCACTTGATACCAATTGTGCTTTTGTAACTCTAAGCTCTTTGAGGCCATGGTGAGTTGAGGCTGGCCACTTTGCTTTTAATGGGCTTTTGCCTCTAGCACATTTTCAGGGTCAGGGGCGGTGCCCTACCAAGTACAACGCTGAGCTCTGGGCACTAATGGAATATAAACAATGCACTTATAATAATGCAATAAAGGCTGCATTTTAAAAAGCATGATGGTAAAATAGCATGCCCAATGGCAGAGTGGCCTGCGGGTTAGAACTAAGGGGTACTAAGATCTTTGGCCACCCCACGGCTCTTTGAAATGGCGAAAGCAGGCCCCACGTGCAGACAGATGGATTCCACACTTGGCAGAATCAAGCTTTAAATCATTAAATCAGGGACAGTCCACGCCATTTTGCTGCCTGAATGGACAATATGCCTTCTGTACCAAAGCTGACTGGGAAAGTATCATCTAGCACACTTTTGAGAAGCTAACTTGGGGGCCCAGGGCAGGCTGAATGGCACACACATCTCTGCCCACCCCCCAATGCCTCAGTGGCACTCCACACATCTCTGTGCTTGCCACCTGCAGTCATCGCCTCACACTACCTAAGCAGTGGTGGCCAAACTTGACCCTCCAGCTGTTTTTGGACTACAACTCCCATCATCCCTAGATAACAGGACCAGTGGTCAAGGATGATGGGAATTGTAGTCCCAAAACAGCTGGAGGGCCACCACTGGCCTAATGCGTGGGTGGGCAACATTTGGTGGCCTGCACCACACTTCCCAATTTGGCCTTGCCCAGGCCACACCCTCCTGTTACCCCCTTGACATGTGACATCAGGCATGGAACAGGTCAAGCCGCAGCTGCAAAAGAACAAGCAGTAGCCTTAGAGTATATCCCAAAATGTAGCTTTGCAGGTGTGGCTTACCACTGTTAACATCTAGTACTGAATGCAAGATGTTTTTACATTTAACTGAAGTCAGAGCTCCTAAGTACTCTGATGCCTGCCGCAAGCACAGCTTGCCTTCGGTGTGCCAAGTATAAACACTGTAAGGCACCCAATAGTTCCTTTGCAAGCACAGATTCCCACTGTTTGAAGTGGGTGTAGAATGAAAGCCACATTGGGGTCAGGCCCACCTGCTGTAATATGACATCAGGAGATTGACAGGCTCCACCCACCTGTCAGATGGGGCCCATGGAGGGTTGGCCACAATTTGGTCCAGTCCTCCAACCAAAAGTACAGTGGTCCCCTGGCCTAATGGATACACATGGAATATTCCCTTACAGGGTATGGGGTGCACAGAAAATGAGAACGTTGTGGAGAAGGGTTCAGTTGTGGCCTTCTCTCTGATGTGCATCTTTCTTATTTATTATTATTTTATTTGTTAGATTTATATACTGCCCTTCATCAAAAGGTCTCAGGACAGTTCTTTCTGCATATGTTTGAGCAAATCCACCCCTTTCTCTCTGTCCCCTCAGTTAATACACTGGTCATCTCTCCTGATGCAACCTTTCCTCTGGCCTACTCTTGCAGCTAGGTCTTCTCACCTCAGTCCAGAACTCATTCCTCTTTTCCATTGTGCAGGATGTGTGAAGCTCTTCCTCAAATCCCTTCCATATTCAGCACAAACTCCTACCTTTGGAGCTCTTCACACCTTTAATAGCTTCCCTTCTGAGATGAAGGGTGCAGCAGGAAATAGTGAGTCAGGGTGGGTGGGTGGGTGGTTTTCGCCAGGACTGCAGCACAGGGAGAAAGGGTTAAAGAAACCCTCTTGTATATCTCAGTCTTAATCCTGACCCAGACAACTGCTCTTTTTAAAGGAAAAACAACACATGTCAAATGCACACATTTAACATAATGTTGTGTGCCACCCGAATCTCTGAGCGGTGCAAGATTCCAGGAGTTCCAGGCACGTACCCAGGGTTCTGTTTCCTTGGAATGAGGGACGGTGGTGTCTTTAGGATATATAGTTTATTTGCACATATATACAGTCAGAGCCTATATACAGTCACCATGAGCCCCAAGAGGGTCTTGCTTCTCCCATAGCCACAGCCTTGGATTCCAGCCAAAATCAAGCATGTCTCTACCTCACAGGCTTCTACCTGCTGCCTTCTTCTAGCTTCTAGCTCTCACACACATCAAGTCTGCCCTTTGTCCTTCTAACTAACAACCAGTTAAGGGAGAGGGGAATCCATTTGCCCTCTGGCACAGAGCCACTTCCTTTGTTACCTTAGGGACTAATAGTTTGGGGGCCATTACCAAGAAGCTGGCCTTAGTATTTCAGCAATTGAATCCTTGCTGGATCCAATAATTAGAAGGGACCCGGGCATACAGCCAAGCACACACACCCTGAAGAAAAAACTTACAGCAGTACCTTAATTTGGCACTTACTTAAATGTAAAGCAACTTTTTGTGGCCCATTTACCTTCTTGGAACTCTTCAGAGTCCAGCTGAAGTTTTCATTATTTGTTTGCTTAAAACATTTTAGGCTGCTTTTCTGAGCAAATGCTCACTGACACTGAAAGCAACTTAAGTTTTGTTGTGTTTTTTAAATATTCTTTATTTCTTAAAGACTGAATATTTACAGAACTTCCCAATTACAATAAGAAAAAGAACCCCTTCCCTCCTTCCCCCCTAATGGAGCAGGCAACACAATGCCAGAAAAATACATTACATTTAAAAACAGTAAAAGATTTTTAGAAATACAGAATTATAGAACTTGAAACTGCAACTGATCAACACTCCACATAATATTTTTTTAACAGAGCCAAATTTCACTCAGTCTTCCACCCAGTCAATAAACCTAATGCCTGAAAGCCAAAGTGGGAGGGAGGATGTTTTGAGGTCCTTTCAAAAAGCCTAAAACATAGAAATTTGACACAAGTCCAATTACATGGAATTCCATAGCTGTGGGGCCACCACAGAGAAGAACCTTCTACTTTGTGACCATCCACCTCACCAACCTGAACCAATTCTGAACAATTGGTTGTCATCAACAAACTTGCCAACTTCATCCCTGAGTCCAGACAAGGATCCGAAAGGGACTTCTCTGCTCACTTCCATTATGAAAATATGGCCTCTCTTCGCTCCCTCCCTCCTTTTGTCAGCAAATGGGTTTGTTCCTGGCTTGCCACTCATGGTTTGTTCAGGAAACAGAAACCAAGACTCCTCATTCGTGTGTGATGTGAAGCCAGCGTAGGAGCCAACTCCAGGGGCCTGTGGGTGCTTGGGCACCCACAATAATATCATTGTGGGAGGCGGGCACCCGCAAAGTCAGTGAGCAAAGCCAGAGAGAGGCAGCCAACCAGCCTCTGCAGTGCTGCCTCCGAGAGAGAGAAGCAGTTCAGTTCCATCCTCTGCAGCCAGGAGGAGGTGAAAAAGGAGGATTGTAAACTATTTCAATATGCTACGGCAGCAGCTAGGATCCTCATGGCTCAAAAGTGGAAATTACAGGAGACCCCAATGGTGTTGGAGTGGCAGACCAAACTCTTTGAATATACAGATTTAGTTAAAATGACTTATAAATTTCGAGACCAAAAAGGGACAAAGTTTGAAGAAGAGTGGGGTAAATTCGTTACATATATAAGAATTAACTGTAGAAGTCTAAAACCTGTAGCAGGGTTAACATAAATCCTGTGATGTGTATAGAAGGCAAATAAGAATCTGCAAGAGAAGATATAAACTAAGAAAACCGAAGCAGGGAAGGAAGGAAGTCTGGGCGTGAACTTACGCAGTGTAAATAAGATGACATAAAATGATGATTGTAAAAGATTAAGTTTTATTTATGTTTGTGAAAAAACTAATAAAAATATTTTTTTTGGGGGGGAGAGAAGCAGTTCAGCTCCATTCTCTGCAGCCAGCCTTTTCGGGAAGGGGGCGGGCTTGGAGGCAGAGTCTCTCTATCTCTGAGTCCAAGCCCCTCCCCACAGAAAAGGGTGCCTCACTAGCTGCAGAGAGGAGAAGAGGAGCCACCACCACAGGCTACAGCAACACCCTCCCCAAATATAATGTGATGTTGCGCATCGTACATGTGATGTCACACGTTCACGTTACAGCGGCAGGCACCCACAATCCTGAGGGCAAGATGGCGCCACTAGAAGCCAGCACTCTGGTTTGTTTGCTCCCCACTGAACTGAAGAAAGGAGAAGGGAAGGGGCACAGCCCGGTTTTTTCAGCAGCGTGTACCAGCACATTCCTCAATCAGATGATTAAACCATAGTTCAAAACAGCCTATGGGTTAATGTGATATGAGATCAAGGTTGGCGGAGTGGCATGGTTCTGTTCTAGTAGTGGGTGGGTGAGGCTGGCATGGAGAGTAACCTTCCCATATAATCTCCCCTGTTCAAATATTTTCAAAGCTGCGTGGGAAACCACTAGAGTATTCAGAATTAGCAACTAGCTGCTCAGCTTACATGCTTGCAGTCATAAGCAACACCTACAACCCTACAGATAGCTGTAATCAAGATGTAGTTTGCATCTTCCACTTTCAACCTATTTAATTTGGTTTTCAGCACACAGGACTTTAACTCAAGCACATCCATACTCTAAATCTGAGGAGGTAGTAGATGGCAAATTTTGCCTATGAAGGCTTCCGCCACAATAAGTCATATTGTCTCTAAATCACCATGGGATTCACTAGACTTACTTTCTATCATTAACATTTGTAGGAGCCTTGGTGTTTGAAACAGCTGAGAATAAAGTACATTTCCACTTTGCCAAGTAAGATGTAGTTTTAGCAATAAATGTAGATCAGTAAAGCTATCTCTTTGGAATAGACGAAGAAGCAAAAAGCAGTTCATCTCAGTTTTTAGTCTGTTCAGTCCCACAAACTCTGAATGAGTTACAAACAAGATGCACCCCAGAAACCAAAGTAGGAGAATACAGAGTATTAACCCGTTTGCCTCTTCTGCTTTGGGGGCAGTGACATAATTTGCATGAGCGGGAGAGTTGGCTGTCAAGCCAGTTTGCATGACCAGGAAAAGGCCACACCAGCCAGGAGCATCATCATTTAAGTTTAAGAAGGATATTGATAAGCTGGAATGTGTGCCTGAGGAGGGCAACCAAGATGATCAAAGGACTGGAAACCAAGCCTTATGGGAAACTATTGAAGGAGTTGGGTATGCTTAGCCTGGAAAAGAGATGAAATAGAGTGGTACTATTACTTCCCTTGATCTGGGCACCATATTTCCGTTGATGCAGTCTATAATAACATTAGCTTGTTTTGCTGCTGCATCACTGTTGGCTCATGTTAAGCTTATGGCCTCCTAAGATCCCTAAGAGAATCACTATTTGTATATACTATGGGGGTGGGGGCAGAGATGGCAATGGGGAGGGAAGAGGAAAGCAAATTAAATTTGGGTACTTAAAGCTAAATCATTTGAAGGCAGCCCTGTACTGGGATGTTTTTAATGTCTGACGTTTTACTATGTTTTTATATGCGCTCTAAGGTGCCCAGAGGGTTGGGGAAACCCAGCCAGATGGGTATGGTACAGTGGTACCTCGGTTTACGAACTTAATCCGTTCCAGAAGTCCGTTCTTAAACCAAAACCGTTCTTAAACCAAGGCATGCTTTCCCTAATGAGGCCTCCCACCGCCGGTGTCCTTCCACTGTTCGGCTTCCGGTCTTAGACCAAGGTAAAGTTCACAAACCGGGACACTACTTCCGGTTTTGCAGAGTTCATAAACCAAATAGTTTGTAAACAGGGCTGTTCTTAAACCGAGGTACCACTGTATACGTAATAAAATTACTATTATTATTATTATTATTATTATTATTATTATTATTATCCCTAAAAGTGTGCATTTCCAAATGCAGACCTGAGGCTTATGTCTCTCAAATAAATCCTGAATGCATATCACGTTGGTTTGTGGGGAGGATTAGGTCTATAGAAATGAGAATTCCTCAGTAACAAGATCAGAGTTTGAAGCACATACGCTTTGGTGAGTGCATCATGTCCCTGAGAGCAGTCACACAGGCACGTTCAGCTCAAATGGCATGTGACTTCTGGTCTGTCTCTGACTACATCTGCATCTCTGGCCTTTGTGACTGCTGTGTGGTGCATGCTGCTTAAAGGGCCGTACTGCTCCCTCTGGATCCTGACTATCAGCCTGCCTTGGTCCCCATCATCTGACTGCCTGTGACAGAACCAGGCTTTGCCTCAGTTTCACCCTGAAATATATTCAGAGTTGAGTGTGAATTTCATGCTCTTTATTCAGCTCGTAGTAGCAATGAATGAAACTTTCCCCAAAACATCTAGCTATACAGTGGTACCTCAGGTTAAGAACTTAATTCATTCTGGAGGTCCCCATTAGCTAATGGGGCCTCCCACTGCTGCTGCGGCGCTGCCACCCAATTTCTGTTCTCATCCTGAAGCAAAGTTCTTAACCCGAGGTACTATTTCTGGGTTAGTGGAGTCTGTAACCTGAAGCGTCTGTAACCTGAAGTGTCTGTAACCCGAGGTACCACTGTATATACATTATTTACACAATGAACCCTGCGTGGTTGGCTAATTCTGGGCTGCTCCTGTAGGCCAATCAGGTTGCAGATTTACTTCCTCCAGAAGCCTGATTGGCTGCTCTGGCAGGCCAATCAGGTTGCTGATTCACTTCATCCAGTAACCTGATTGGCTGCTTCTGCAGGCCAATCAGGTCACTGATTCACTTCCACCTGGAGCTGGATTGGGTGGCTCCTGCGGACGAATCAGACTGCTGCATTCTGGATCCTATTGTTCTAGGATTCAGCTCAGTACATAACACACCCTATCCCAGTACAAAACCAAACCTGCCGCCGAGGCTGCCTAGTGTGCAGCACTGATAGCATATATACATACCCTCCAAATCCAGTGTGTGGAGGAGTCTTAACAAGTACAGGCAAGAGCTGCCTAAAAGTATACGCCTAGGTTTTGATACCAGAAATCAAGAGACCCACGTGTGTCAGGGTTGGGGAACCTGTGGTCCTCCAGAGGCTCCAGTCAGGCCCAGCCAGCATGGAGAATGGTCAGGGATGGTGGGAGTTGTGATCCAGCAACCAGTCCTGGTCTATGTGCTGGGCGCCGACTTGTTTGCTAGGGCACTGATGATCAGGAAAGTCCTGGTGCAATAAGGTGATGGGACAAATAGAAAAAGCTCCCAGTTCAGCACTGGAGAAACCTTCTCCACGGGATCTCCTTCTGCAAATCTCTTTCTCTGCTCTCCCTTTAAAGCCAAATAATCTGATGCCCAGCAGGCAGAACTCACAGTAATTGCATTTCTACTAAATGATGAACAAACTCATAAACTGTTTCCTGAAGGCAGGAAGGCAAAACTAGAGCCATTTAACAGCCAGGGAAACAACCAATGAGTCAAGGGAAATTAAATGTAGGAGGATAACTTGCTCCTGTTGCGAACGCTGCAGAGATTAGGTGGTGCTGTTGATGAGCTGCCTGCAAGGAGAAACTGAAGAATCTCCCTTAAGGGTGGTGGTGGTTGTTAAAATTTCTATACTGCCCTTCATCCAAAGATCACAGGGTGGTTATATAAAAACACAAAAAATGCATAACTTAGCAATTAACAGAAACAATAACCCCACCCCACCAAAGGCCTTTATAAGGTTCCCGGACAGTATGGTGGAAAATAAATGTAAACGTGGAAAATAAACAAATATTATTTTGGATATTTGTTCCACACCGTAACAGGGTCTTTCGGATATTCTGATGCACACGCCACAGAGACTTCATGGCCTGCAGTTCAGAGGATGGAGAGGAGCTGGCGATCCTTGTTCCAGACATACCACTTCTAGGTTGCCAGTGACAACTCAGGCACAGTGCTGAGCTTTGTAAAGCAGAGTGGCCAGCACCCTGGTCTGAGCACTGGGAAATATCAGCCCATCCAGGTTGAGGTGGGAAGTACTTGGAACAAAAGGGGCAGCAAACAGGCTTTCAGGCTATGTAGGATTTGATGTAATGTTTGATGTTTTATTGTGCTTAAATATGTTGGAAGCAAATCAGCAGCAACTAGGCCCCTGACAACCTTTGAAAACCTCCTCCTAACAACAAAGGGACACGGTAAAGGGATGGTATCCGCAATATACAGAATACTACTCCAAAATCCCACAACCCCCCTAAACACAATAAAAAAACAATGGGAGAATGACATAGGCTATGAGATTAACCCCACTCAATGGACCAGAATGTGGTCTAAACACCCCTTTAAATCCATATCAACAAAAAGAAAAGAACTTACTCTGAAACTCACCTACAGGTGGTACCTAAAACCAAGAAAACTAGCGCTAATATGCCCAGGAACCTCACAAAAATGCTGAAGAGGGTGCACCTCCACAGGCACATATCTCCACATGTGGTGGGAGTGCCCCAAAATCCAACTATTCTGGACAACAGCCATACGAGAAATATGTAAAATAACTAAGCAAATATTAGACATCACCCCAGAATTGGCCCTACTAAACATCTTCCAAGACAACAATGCCCATTTACACCACAAATAACTCATAACCCACCTACTTTCAGCAGCCAGAAACACCATAACCAGACACTGGAGAGACCTGTCAAGAGTAATGTGCTGGTCCTGGGGGGGGGGGGTTACCGTGCGGTGTGGTCTGAGTCCGGTCCTAGGTCGAGGGTATGGGGGCTCTCCGTCAAGGGCGAAGCAGGGTCCAAGGCAAGAAGCCAGGCATGGTCAGGAACTCTGGAAGAGCAGGACAGGGTGCTTGCAGGAACAGGTTACCAACGATGTTGCTCCCGCAACCTGGGACTGGGCTAACTGGCCTTTATCTCCTCTGAGGCATAGGGCGGTCCCAGCCCACAGGTGACTTGCCTCTCCTGGCCTTAAGGCGAGCACTCCTCCTGTGAGAACTTAGCTCCCTCCGCCTCTCTGCCCTGAGCCTCTGCAGCTCTGGAGAGACTGGAGAGTTACTGGGCCCAGAGGCAACCTCACCTTCCCCTGACAGGGCTGGGAAAGGAGCACCTGCAGGCAATGGGTCCTCCATCACCTCCGGAGCCAGAGCGGATTCAGCAGGTGTCTGCTCCTGAGGATCCAGCACAGGTGAGTGTTGGCTTTTTGCAGTATGGTAACGCTGCAGAGAGCTTGCTGGGGAGATCATGCATTAAAAAGAAAGGACTCAAAAATAACTTAAAGAAGGTTTTAATAAGAAAAACAAAAACTCCATTTACACTAAATATATTAACAAAGAAACATGACCCAACCACCAACCCATCCCCCAGGGTAATGGGAGAGCTAGGTGCTGCTCCTTATATACTACACCCAGATGCTGACACACCTTAATCAAATACAACTCAGCAGCACCTGCTATGTTTCACAGCTGTAAAGCTGGGTCTCGTTAGTTTGCTCTGGCCCTTGCTCTGGCCCCTTAAAGACATACACATGGAGTGGAACAATGATGAACCTTTACATTTAAAGAAACCATTCAACAGTGAGGGCCCTTCAGGTTCAAGCCCCTGCCCCAGCTCAGTCAGCCCTGGAGGCGGGGACTCCTGTGCAGGCTGGGACTCCTCAGGTTCAGCCTCTGAATCAGATTCCCAGGCCATCACAAGTAAGCATGGACCAATGGTACCAAATAGTATGGGAAACAGTCCTACTAGAAAAATTAACCAATAAACTGAAACTGACACGGGGACAAACAGAAGAAGACGCCTTCACCCCGGTATGGCTCCCCTTTATCACATACACAGCCCAACAAGACAATGACAAAAATCCACCAACAGCATACAAATCAATATGGCTAACCGGATCCAAAACACCCACCCACCTCACTCACACACGAAAACAAAGATCACCACAGCCAGCCACAGATGAACAGCCACACCCTAGGCCAACCCCAACCTCTCTCACCATCAAAGGAACACAAGTGAACAACACAAGCACGCTGACACCAAACCCTACATACATTAAGCATAATAGAAACAGCGCCACCCACCCCCCCCATCTTCCCCCCCACCCCTTTTTTTTTCTCCCCCTAATGTCTCAGCAAATGAAACGGATTTGTAAAAATGTTACATGGAAAAAATACGAGAGACGTTACACACACTTCTGTAAAACAAGAAAACCTTTAATAATAATTATAAAAAATATGTTGGAAGCCACCCAGAGTGGCTGGGGCAACCCAATCAGATGGGGAGCATAAAAATATATTGTTCTTGTTCTTGTTCTTGTTCTTGTTCTTGTTCTTGTTCTTGTTCTTGTTCTTGTTCTTGTTCTTGTTCTTGTTCTTGTTCTTGTTATTAAGCTGCTGACCCTGGAGAGAAGCTCCTGACCATGGAGAACTGGATTCAGATATGGTGGACTTATGGCCCTGATGGGATCCAAGAACTCAGAACCGCACTGGGTATAATTAGCCCATACAATCCAGATTTCGGGCACGTCCACACTTCCCTTTGTCCTGTGATTGCTTCCGTGACTTCTAGGCATGGGTTTGAGAGGATTTCCTGTTGTCCCACTGCTTTCCCCAAGAAAACCTGCTGCTAACTGCTGAACTGGAGCAAATGTCATCAATCTGCAAAAAACCTGATTCGTGTTTGATCTGATTCGGAAGTAAACTGCTGGTTTTCCCTGGGAAAGCAGAGGAACAGAAGAAAAACCTGCTTGGATGAGCCCTATATTGCATGTTACAGTAGTGAGCAGGAAGAAACAAGGTATTTTACACATTCTGTGGATCTGTACAGCATTATGTGCACAAGATCAATCCAAATCTGGAGCGTATTCTGATTAGGGCACTGTGTGACTGCTTTTGCTCCGAAATAAAAGTATCTGGGTTTTTTTTTGCATATCAACTTAAACAACTGACTACCATCACATGGTATTGGTGTGGGAGAAGTTCCAGAGTACCATCTGGTCCAGTTACAGTACAGTGGTATCTCGGGTTACAGACGCTTCAGGTTATAGATTCCGCTAACCCAGAAATAGTACCTCGGGTTAAGAACTTTGCTTCAGGATGAGAACAGAAATCGGGTGACGGCGGCGTGGCAGCAGCAGGAGGCCCCATTAGCTAAAGTGGTGCTTCAGGTTAAGAACAGTTTCAGGTTAAGAACGGACATCCGGAACGAATTAAGTACTTAACCCAAGGTACCACTGTATTTGGGATCATTTTAATTATAGTGGCCTGAAGACATAGACAAGCAGCTTGAGGGAGTCGAGCCTGCTACCTTGTTCCCTTGACCCTTGCCCATCTCAACTATTAAAAGACAGCTGGAAGGGACTGATTGGGTGGTGAATGCTTCCTTTTGGTATGAGATGGTGCCAACCACCTAGAACATGGGTAGGCAAACTAAGGCCTGGGGGCCGGATCCAGCCCAATCGCCTTCTAAATCCGGCCCGCGGACGGTCTGGGAATCAGCGTGTTTTTACATTATAATGTGTCCTTTTATTTAAGGGGGCCTGCCTGGTGTTTTTATATGAGTAGAATGTGTGCTTTTATTTAAAATGCATCTCTGGGGTATTTGTGGGGCATAGATATTCGTTCATTTCCCCCCCTTCAAAATATGGTCTGGCCCCCCACACGGTCTGAGGGACAGTGCACCGGCCCCCTGCTGAAAAAAGTTTGCTGACCCCTGACCTAGAAGGAGGTAGTGGTGCATCCCTTCCTCAAGATGTCCCCCCCCCCAATTATTTTGACCCATTTCAATCTGGCCCTGTCACATCACCAAAACTGCTTTTGACATTTTGGTTAAAAACTTTTGTCAAGGAGGCAGGCAGGGATTGAAACTGGAATCTCTCTTCAACTGAACCACTGCCCTTTCTATGGCATCTTGCTCCTCAATTCTAAATGTGTTCTGCCACCTAGGACCATTTTTTGTACTTGGACCTAGGCATTCTAGTTGAAAGTAAAGTATTACAAGCAAGCAATATATTTGCCCACCCCATTCTAGAGCACTGATCTATTGCTGATGGGTTAAGTCCACCAGTTGATCTAAATACACAGGTTCCTTGTTAGGAACCACTCTCCCTAACAAGGAACTGGCATGTCCATTTATGGCTGGAGACAGATCTGTGCAACTGCTGGATTTATGTTTCCAAAAGTGGAGGTCAGACATTGCTTCTTTGTCCCCAAATTCTGAGACCAACAACATCCAGCCACTGAAACGTGAGCATGGACACTGCCTTAAAGCACTTCTCAAATCACTGTTTGAAGCAGCCCCCTTCATTTAAAGGAGAAGGGGGATAGTATCCTCAATAAATGCTTTTGAGAAGCTCTTTAAGGCAACCCTCACAGTCCAACTGAAGCAGGACAGTGGGAGTTGTCTTACATTGCAAGTCTCCCCACACCCCTCTTTTAAAATCCCAAGATGGAGGGGTAAGATTGCCATGTTACGATATAGAAGCAATGCGGCCGCGAGCTGGTAGCTTGAAAGCAAAACATAATGGGAATGTTGGGACTGTTCCGTGGGAAACAGAGGGACAGTGTATTCACAGTGCGAAGCACCGGAATTAGCTCAGAGTGTAATATGAGCTGTACAGGAAGTACAGGAGGAGTTTGTCTCTTGGCTGTTGGAGTTTGATGAGAGCAGTCGTGTTTTCTGTAACGCTGCAAAGACAGAAATAAAGGCATGTAAATACGTTTCTGTCTATCTCTTTCCCCTGCCTGGGGGGGGGCAGGAAAGAGGGGGTGTGTTCTTCTCACGCCGAGAAGGATCGCCTATCGCGACCTAGCCTGTATCCTGCCGGGGAATGCAGACAGGGAGGTCAACCGGAGAGCAAGCCGGGTGCCTGGAGAGTGGCCAGTTTCTCCTGATACAGGCTTGATTCCCAACATGCCATGCATTTGCCATGCATTTGCCCAGTGAGACCCCCATTCACCTGTCAATCATGTCCACCCACCCATGAAAGCTGGCCCATGAGGGCAATCCTGATAAGCATCTGACTCGTTGAGCCAAAAAAATTCCCCTCTCTGATATGTGACAAGGCATACAGATACAACATAGATACTGCTTTAAAATCTACTTTTTTTGTTCTTTACTCAAGTTTGCTATCATCATTTGAAAGGTACGGTAGTACCTTGGTTCTCAAACTTAATCCATTCTGGAGGCCTGTTCCAAAACCAAAGTGTTCCAAAACCAAGGTGTGCCTTCCCATAGAAAGTAATGCAAAATGGATTAATCCATTCCAGACTTTTAAAAACAACCCCTAAAACAGCAATTTAACATTAATTTTACTATCTTACGACCATCAATCCATAAAATGAAAGCAATAAACAATGTACTGTACTATAATATAAATAAAACAGTATTGTAGATGATTAAAATTTAAGAAAAATTCTTACCTGCACTGATTATAGTCATTGTTTGGATGAGGGCTTTTATCCATTTCCGCAGTCACTCACTCACTCACTCAATCAGTAGCTGAACTGGGATCCACACAGTTACAAAAACAAATTAACTGAAAAAGCCTCAAAACAAAAAACGCAAAATAAATAGCAAAAACGAAAGCACCAAATATATGCTCCAAATATCACCTCAGTAAACTGCAGTAGGAAACGGAAGGCTTGAATTACAATGGGGGGGGGGGAATTAGCAGTGCAACAGGAAACACAAGGGGACTCAAAATAGAGCATGTTCCGCTTCCGAAAAAAAGTTCAAAAACCGGAACACCTACTTCCGGTTTTGCAGCGTTCGGGTTCCAAGTTGTTCGTGAACTAAGCTGGTCAAAAACCGAGGTACCACTGTAAATAAAAATAATCCTTTTATCTGACTCCACTATTCTTTCTGACTGCCAGTCTGAAATTTTCTTGTCTGTCAGTTATGTGTACCCATATAATCTGTTGTGGTGAATTTCATTTATTCACCTGTATACCTACTTTTGGGGACGCGGGTGGCGCTGTGGGCTAAAGCCTCAGCGCCTAGGGCTTGCCGATCGAAAGGTCGGCGGTTCGAATCCCCGCGGCGGGGTGCGCTCCCGCTGCTCAGTCCCAGCGCCTGCCAACCTAGCAGTTCGAAAGCACCTTCGGGTGCAAGTAGATGAATAGGTACCGCTTACCAGCGGGAAGGTAAACGGCGTTCCGTGTGCTGCGCTGGCTCGCCAGATGCAGCTTGTCACGCTGGCCACGTGACCCGGAAGTGTCTCCGGACAGCGCTGGCCCACGGCCAATAGATGTGAGATGGGCGCACAAACCCCAGAGTCTGTCAAGACTGGCCCGTTCGGGCAGGGGTACCTTTACCTTTACCTTTACCTATACCTACTTTTGAGCCACCCCCTACCCCCCACTTTGCCTCATTCAGCCTGAAGAAGAGTTCTGGAGAACTCAAAAGCTTCCCAGCCACTTTGTAATATTTTTGTTTGGTATTGTCCAGTTCTGCATGTTGAAATATTGCCACTGCTGTTCACAGAACTACCACATGGAGCTGTCCAAAGTGCTGGAGAACTTTGCAGCAGATCCGCGTGTGCTATTTTCTCTGAATACCAGCAGAAAGATAGCCCTACAGGGCCAATACTAAGTGTAAGTCTCTGTCTCAAATATGAACATTGCTGGGGAGAGTGGGCTGTTAGCCAATACAAAAGTTGTTCCTTCCCCTGAGGATCAGTTAAGTATTTGACTAATGTCAATCATAACATTATAACTTAAAGAACCACAGTTGATTTATCCCAGTCTTAAATAACTAATTAAATATGCATATAGGTGAAAAGTAGACAACATTCTGCAAAGGATACGATATTTGAAATTCACCCCAAACAGACCCTTGGTTGCCTAAATGTTTCATTATCCTGGCCTAGCAGGAAACATTTCAGGCGTAATTTTTTTTTTGTGTGTGGAAACAATCCCTTTAAAAAAAGGCAATTGGTCTAACATTTAGAATAATAGAATCGGAAGGGACCATGAGCGTCATTTAGTCCAACCTCCTGCAATGCAAGAATCTCAACTAACAAATCCACCTGCATCCAGGGCAGTGGTTTGATTGCCTGACTCATGAAAAGCCAGCTCATGCTGTAATGCAGAAATGGGGATCCTGGCATCCAACGTCTGGAGGGCTGCAGATTTCCCCGCAATTCTTTTTGTGCAGGTGAGTTGCCAGTTGAAAACTGTAATCCTCAGGGGCTTATGCTACTGCTTTTTTAAGGTAAGCCACATGATTTAGCAGGGAATAAGTACAGTGGACGCTTGGGTTGCGAACATGATCTGTGCGGGAGGCATGTTCGCAACCCTCAGCGCCGTGTTTGCACACGTGCGGGTCACAATTTGGTGCTTCGGCGCATGTGCAAAGTGCAATTTAACACTTCTGTGCATGCACGAGCGCCAAAACCCGGAAGTAACCAGTTCCGGTACTTCCGGGTTCGGTGCAGTGCGCAACCCGAAATCGTGCAACCTGAAGCATCTGTAACCCAAGGTATGACTGTACTCTAGATAATGGAGGAGGAATATAAACCCACAACAGGACTGTAGGCACCTTCAACATCAAGGCTCCCACCAAAGCCATCAAATTAGGTTTCAGTTATTCAGCTCTAAGCCCAATAAAGCACTGGGAAATATAACCAAGAACACCTTGCTTGGACTCCAGTTTGGCTGAGTTCTATAAATCAGAGCCTCTTTCCTATGTGTTACAGAAGCTGTGAAGATAAAAAGAACTCTCTATCACTTATGGTGGGATTGTACCAAGGTGGACACACTTAGTGGGCATTCATTTTTACTTGTATTAGTCAATTGTACAGCAACTTCACTCCTGAACCTCTGCTTGCTCTCCTGTCTATTTTGAGAAAAGGGGTTAAGGCAGAGTTTTCCAAGCTGTGAATGTCTATTGCATGAACACTCCCTGCACTCCTCCTGTGACTGGAAAGGGGTTAGTTTAACCTCTGGTTTGCTAGTAAAACTGAATTACTGTGTCGCAACATGATGCATGTCTAAAAAGTGTGCCACCAACATGAAAAGTTTGGAAAGCTCTGGGTTAAGGGGTCAATAAGCCTCTGGTCCACAGATATCTGGTACTGAAGCAACTGGCAGCTGCTCAATTAGAAACTGCATGCCTCTGGAGGGAATTGGGAATTTAGAATCACATAATCACTGGACTATAGAATTGGAAGGGACCCATAGGTCATCTAGTCTAACCCCCTTGGCAAGGCAGGAATCTCAACTAAAGCATCCACAACAATAGTCACCCAACCTCTGCTTAAAAACCTCCAAGGAAGAAGAGACCACCAAATAATTACTATCTGAAACTTCTTCCTGATGTTTAGTCAAAAGCTCCTTTCTTGTAATTTGAAGCCATCGGTTTGTGTCCTACCCTCCAGAGCAGGAGAAAACAAGCCTGCTCCATCTTCCATGTGACAACCCTTCAGATATTTGAAGATGGCTATCGTATCTCCTCTCCGTCTCTTTTCCAGGCTAAACATACCCAGCTCCTTCAAGCGCTCCTCATAAGGCTTAGTTTCCAGACCCTTGATCTTCTTGGTTGCCATCCTCTGCACACTTTCCAGCTTGTCAACATCCTTCTTAAATTGTGGTGCCCAGAACTGGACGCAGTATTCCAAGTGTGGTCTGAGTAAGGCAGAACAGACTGGGACCATTACTTCCCTTGATCTCGACACTATACTTCTGCTGATGCAGCCGAGAATAGCATTACCTTTTTTTTGCTGCTGCATCACACATAATGCATCATGCATAAACAATAACCACCAAACACTTGTCCAGCAGTACGTCTAAGGGTGCCTGTTTATCCACTGTCTGTTGACATACATCTACACGTTCAACATTCAAACATATTACTTAGCGTAACCTCTCCATTGAGAATATTGAACAGTTGTTATAACAAGGTCTTGATTTTGGTCATTAACAGAGTTAAAGAAAGGGGGCCTATGTGTCTTGGAAGGTGTCTCTATTCAGTATACCTTTAACTGCCCTCCTGTGTCTGGTGAGACGCTCAGACATTGCTGTATCCATATATTATTTTCCCATGTAGTCCAGGATATTTCACTCTGGTTCTTCCATTGGTGAGCTATCGCTAATCGTGCTGCGGTCATTAAGAAGTCTACTAGTTCTCTATGCTGCAGGGTGAAGCCTAAGTCAATATCTGAGGAAAGTAGGACTAAGCCAAGATTTGGAGAAAGGGGTTGGCCTGTAATTGGGGAATACTCTATTCCAGGCATAGGCAAACTCAGCCCTCCAGATGCTTTGGGACTACAACTCCCATCATCCCTGGCCACTGGTCCTGTTTGCTAGGGATGATGGGAGCTGTAGTCCAAAAACGTATGGAGGGCCGAGTTTGCCTATGCTTGCTCCATTCTAAAGGTTTTTAACATTGGGGCATTCCCACCAAACATTAATTAATGAACCAAGCTTTCTGCTCCCCTTCCAACATAAAGGTGAAAGGGAGGGTTCACACTGTTGACTTATGTTCAGCTTGTGGTCTGCTAAGACCCCTGGATCCTTTTCACATGTAATACTGGCATGCCAGGTGTCCCCCATCTCATATTTGTGCAGCTGGTTCTTCCTGCCTAAGTGTAGGATCTTACATTCGTCCCTATTAAATTTCAGTTCGTTAGTTTGGGCCCAATACACTCTCTCTCTCTCTCTCTCTCTCTCTCTCTCTCTATATATATATATCTCCCCCACCTCTTTATCTATGGTCTTAAATCATTCCTTTGTTGTCTTGTCACTGCATCCAGCCATTTATTAAATAAATACAATATAACGCTATTGCCAAAAGGCCAGGTCTTCTGAGGAGACGTGCTCTGTGCTAGGCAGACCTGCTTATTACTCAGCATTTGAATTATGAGTAAAGCTAGAAAACGACACATGAAAATTTGAAATTGTAAAAAAAGAGCCATGAAGGCATCTCCCGTGCCCACCTGGTAATACAATAGCCAGGTGGCAAAATACCATAGGCAAGATCTAGTGAACAAACAAGCTTTGATAACCAGGTATGGCTGTCTGATCATTATGACAAGTGTGGCTACAAAACCTGCCACAGAAGACAGGTCTGTTTCTTCCGAGCAAAGTTCACTGATGCTGCTTTGACAGCTGAGAGACTGGCCTACTTATTCAAAGGTTTCTCTCATAAAAAAAATAGTGACAGATTTGACTTAAGTTGTTTCGGTCTGTGCCAAACATACGTGGGCAACTCACCTTTGTTGCTGCCACCGCTGCCATGGCACTTGACACTGACAAGTGGGGAAAATGAACAATAGATGACAAAGCTTCTGTTGCAATTCTGAATTCAAAGTCTTCTTCAAGTCTTCACACTCTTCCTGAGAGTTTGCCCCTGCTCCACAGACCATAGCCAACTGGAGCTTGCCTCTGCCCATACAGGGGCTGCTGCCCTCTCTTCATGCCCGTTGATTGGCACCTGGCATGAACCAATTAACAGACAGGGTTTCCTTGACAGCACCAGTCCCAGGTAGCAGCCGTAGTTTGGGTTTTTCTTTTAAAACAAGCCCCTCCACACACACCTTTGCGCAAACCAAGCTACCTTTCTGTGCACCCTATAGCCATTGAAGAGGCTTTTGGCCTTTGTGGGGAGGGACCCGTCCAATTTAGAGAACCGGTCTAGTGTAATGGTTAGAGTGTTGGACTAGGACCTGGGAAACTGGAGTTTACCGTATTTTTCGCCCTATAGGATGCACTTTCCCCCCTCCAAAAATGAAGGGGAAATGTGTGTGCGTCCTATGGGGCGAATGCAGGCTTTCCCGGGCTTCCTGCAGCTCTGCACCACCCTCCAGATCCCAGCGCGAAGCCGCGCGGGGCTCCGGAGGGTAGCGCAGAGCTGCTTGCGCTCCCGGGCTTCCTGCAGCTCTGTGGCACCCTCCAGATCCCGGCGCGAAGCCGCGCGGGGCTCCGGAGGGTGGCGCAGAGCTGCCTGCATTCCAAAGCCTGGTGCGCGCTGAAGAGCGCGCCCGGGCTTTGCGCACCTCTCCGCAAGCCTGGGGAGCCCGGCACGTCTCCCTTGGCTTGCAGATAGCAGGCTGTTCTGGGGGCTGGGGTCGGGGGAAGCTCGGGCTTCCCCCGCGCCTGCCCCATGCCTGGGGGGGGGGAATAATTTTTTTCTTTATTTCCCCCCCAAAAAATTAGGTGCGTCCTATGGGGCGGTGCGTCCTATGGGGCGAAAAATACGGTAAATAGCTGCTCAGTCATGAAGCCCATGGTGTAACCTTGGGCCAGTCACTGTCTCTCTCTGTCTGACCTACCTCACTGGGTCATTGTAAAGATAAAAAGGGGACATGGAGTAGGAGTGCATAAACCGCCTTGAACTCCTTGGAGAAAATGTTGATATATAAATGTAATAATAAAACAACAACAACAATAAAATAAATTTTAGCATGGAGTACCAGAGTCAAATTCGCACTGTCAGACTTACGCTTATATCATGAAGCTGCATGTCTATGTTAGTTGAAGAAGTGGATACGGTTGAAGAACACTCAGCTGTTAGATTTAGAGGGGTATGATATTAAAGTTGGTTGGCATGCATGTCTATTGTGTAAGGATAATGCTCCATAATGCAAAGGCAAACCTTGCACAAAACATGCCACAGCATGTCTGGGAGCATCACACTTGCTTTCTCTGACCTTTTGCCTTCTTGGCTGAAAAACAGGGTTTTCCCCTTGACCTTTTGCAAACTGTTTGCTTAATGTTTCACATGGCTGGAGCGTGATGGGTGGATCAGACATTGTCTAATGTCAGGGGAAGCACCTGTTTGACACATGTATCACTCACGCTAGAAATGTGCCCTTCCTGGAAATATGTTAAGTTCAGGGTGGTTTACACTACTGTTTCCAATTGTTGACTTCTGCTAATAAAAAGAGGCTCTGCAAAGCTAGCCGGCAGCTTGCTTCTGCATAGCTCACTTGCATCCCAACTCCTGTGTTGTCTCCTTATTTATACATATTGTATGGTAAAGCCAACATATATAACAGCTTCTTGAATCATGTAGTTAGAAAGAATCTATAGAATATGGGAGAAATAAAAAAACCTGCTTGAAACTCTCACCCAAAGAAGCAATTTATTTGAAAAGATTGAACATGGACCAGCATTGGGGAACATACAGAGATCCTCTGGATTGTTTAGAGCAAGACGTAAAACTGAATAAATTAGAAGATGTTAGTAATATGGTGAATGACTGGCTACAATAACACCAACGAAATGTAATGTTTAGACTACATAAGCAGTATGGTTTTATGGATAAAATTTTCCAATTCAAAAGCGAATAGAAAATAGAGACCAACTGATCTCTAGGATGTACAAGTTATTATGAGAGTGGGAAACAAAAGATGAATCGGTAAAATTTGATACGATACATTGGGCAAGGGATATGGAACATGATATTGAATTTACTTTGTGGGAAAAACTGTGGAAAATGGATTTAAAATTTACAGCTTGTTATGCATTGAAAGAGAATTATATGAAAATGACATATAAGAGGAACCTGACACCGAGTAAGTTAGCAAAGATGTATGGCTCAGTGTTAAGTTGTGGGCGAACATATCAGACGACACAGCGATTCTTCCAAAGCAGCTCTTTATTTGTAAGCTGGAACAGAACTAACTGAGGAGCTCAGTCAGCCTGCTTATATAGAGCTCCAGAACAATGTAACTGTTGCCATTTTCTAAAATTATCCAATCACTGAACGTCACTTTTTGATCCTTCATTTGCATAGCTATCTACAGTATCCTCCTGCTGGCCCAGGGTGAGAACTTCAGTACATAACACTCAGAATCAGGTAATGGCAGGAAATATAACAAAAACCACCAGAAGTTACGTTTTACCTATGTGGTGGGTATGTAAACTAGCTAAAGGCTTATGGGAGATGATATATAATGTAATGGGGGGATGTTTAAAAGGTCTTTTATAAAAAGACCAGAAGCTTTTCTTTTAGGAATAATTGAGTCAGATGTCCCCAGAAATAATAATAATAAAAAAATTAATCTATGTAACTACAGCAGCCCAAATTTTATATGCTCAGACATGGAAAGAGGGGGCATTTCCGATGAGGGAGGAGTGGCAGATGAAGATGATGGAATATGCAGAACTAGCGAGTCTAACCAGCAGAATAAGAGATCAGGAAGGGTATTCAAGGAAAACTGGAAAAAGTTTGTAGAATATATGAAGAATCACTGTAAACAAGTTAAATCATTAATGAGAATAATAATTATTATGCCCCGCCCAATGTATAAGTGTGGGGTGGGATAATATTGTTTTTGTTTGTTACTGTGGTATGCACTTTTGTGTTTTTGTGCATTTTTGTGTTTTCCTAAACAACTTTTGTGTCCGGATTTTCACTTTTTGAAGTATGTATTTTTTCATTTGTATTTGCATTTTCAAAAACAGGAATGGGGAGCATATTTTAACCCCCCTCCCCTCACAACTTCATACCAAATACCGGTACAGTGGTACCTCGGGTTAAGTACTTAATCCGTTCCGGAGGTCCGTACTTAAACTGAAACTGTTCTTAACCTGAAGCACCACTTTAGCTATTGGGGCCTCCTGCTGCTGCCGCGCTGCCGCAGCACAATTTCTGTTCTCATCCTGAAGCAAAGTTCTTAACCCGAGGTACCATTTCTGGGTTAGCAGAGTCTGTAACCTGAAGCGTATGTAACCCGAGGTACCACTGTACATGCATACATATACCATGCCCTGGCTTTTGAAGTTCGGGTCACTGATTTACGGGGCACTGGCCGATGGAAGGAGACGTCCGAGCTGGGCTTGCCAGCTGGCCTCCCGGCCCCTCTGCAAGTCGACACTCCCATCATCCCTGACCACTCATCCCACTAGCTAGGGATGATGGAAGTTGTAGTCCAACAACAACCAGGGACTCAGGTTTGAGAAATATTGGTGTACTCTGATGGTCAGTGGCTGCCCAGGGTTTCCCATCTTGGCCCTACCTGGAGATGCCAGGGATGGAACCCAAGGCCTTCTACATGCCAAGCAGATGCTCCAAATAACAGGGGAAGAGCCCACTGTTCCTTCGCATGGAGAAGGTCCCAGGTTCAGTCCTGGGCAAAAAATCCTCTGCTTGAGACCCTGGAGAGCTGCCAGCCAGTGTAGCCAACACTGAACTAGATGGACCAATGATCTGGCTCCATAGAGGGCAGCGCCTTATAATCTTACGGTCCACTCTGCAGGTCACTGGGGCTTGTGGGCCTGTCTCCCTGCGTGTCTTCAATCTGCAATTCCCAGTGCAATCCCAGGCAAGCGGGAAACAACCAAAGAGGCAGAAGTCACAGCAACGGGCGAAAAAGAAAACTCGGCCAACCCCAGCCAGCAACGTTAGGCACGTAAGCAGTTGATAGGTTGGGCAACACCGGAAAACGAATCCCTGGATCCTTGTGGCTTCGCTGCCTTGGGCTGCAACCGAGAAATGAATGGTTGGAGATCCTGAAGCTGTAAGGAATGCACTTCTGAGCATGTGCAGAGTGCTTTCTTTGGGTAACACTGGACAACCTCCAGCCACTTCCACCCCTCTGGATTTAGGAGGCCCATTGAGCTTGTGCTTCCTACCAGACTTTAGCCCTGGTGGCATCTCCTTGAAATAATAATAATAAATATTTTTATTTATACCCCGCCATCCCCAGCCAGAGCTTGGCTCAGGGCGGCTAACACCAGTAAAATTACAGTAAAAACATAATAGGAAAAGAAAAAAAAACAATTTAAAATACAGGTTAAAATGCAATTTAAAATGCAGCCTCATTTTAAAAGTAGCCAATAAATCAAGACCATATGGGGAGGGAAACATAAGGGGCAGACTGAGTCCAAATCGAAGGGCAGGCGGAACAGCCCTGTCTTGCAGGCCCTGCGGAAAGATGTCAAGTCCCGCAGGACCCTAGTCTCTTGTGACAGAGCGTTCCACCAAGTCGGGGCCAATACTGAAAAGGCCCTGGCCCTAGTTGAGACCAGTCTAACCTCCTTGCGACCTGGAACCTCCAAAATGTTGCCATTTGTGGACCCTAAGGTCCTCCGTGGGAACATAATACAGTGGTGCCTTGGTTCTGAAACGCCTTGGTACTCAAACAACTCGGAACCCAAACACTGCTAACCCAGAAATAAGTGTTCTGATTTGTGAACCTTTTTCGGAAGTCAAACGTGCTCTGTTTTGAGTGTTACGCTTCCAATTTGAGTGCCACACTTCCTTTTTGAATATTACGCTGAGGTCTGTCTGTTTTTTGCTATTTATTTTGCGTTTTTGCTTCTGCGGCTCCTTTTTTGTTGTTTTTGTGACTGTGTGGAACCCAGTTCAGCTGCTGATTGATTGACTGTGTGACTGCAGTACATTGTTTATTGCTTTCATTTTATGGATCAATGGTCTCGTTAGATAGTAAAATAGTTAAATTGCTGTTTTAGAGGTTTTTTTAAAAAAGCCTGGAATGGATTAATCAGTTTTGCATCCCTTTCTATGGGAAAGCACACCTTGGTTTTGGAACGGATTAAGTTTGAGAACCAAGGTACCACTGTAAATGAAGGCAAGCCAACCATGGCCCCCAATCTCTCTCGCCACCAACGAAAACTAATTTTCTATTCGTTTATTGCCCTCTTGGGAGCTTTGAACAGATAGCTTTTTCTTTTCACTCTCTGTGCCTGTTTTCATGGATCTGCAAGAAGGAGCAGCTTGACTCCCGGCCAGCAGAAATCGCAATCACCATTGAGCAGGGGTAAGCGAGCTTCCTTCCAATTGGACAAAGACTTGATCTCTCTGCTGTACGGCCTTGGAGCCAAATCTGCTATGATTCTGACGGCTCCAACCCTGAGAGGCCAAAGAGGGCTGTGGGAGGAGACCTCTGACACTGCTGTGGAAGTGACCTTTTGAGGTCCTGTAAGTCCATAAAGATGCGAGTGGCACTGTGGTCTAAACCACTGAGCCTCTTGGGCTTCCTGATCAGAAGGCTGGTGGTTCAAATCCCCGCGACAGGGTGAGCTCCCGTTGGTTGGTCCCAGCTCCTGCCAACCTAGCAGTTTGAAAGTATACCAGTGCAAGTAGATAAACAGGTACCGCTCTGGTGGGAAGGTTATCGGTATTTCCATGCGCTGCTCTGGTTCGCCAGAAGCAGCTTAGTCATGCTGGCCACATGACCCAGAAGCTGTACGCCGGCTCCCTCGGCCAGTAAAGCGAAATGAGTGCCACAACCCCAGAGTCGTCCATGACTAGACCTAATGGTCAGGGGTCCCTTTACCTTTACCTTTAATGTAATATACTGTACAATAACAATAATGTAATATAGGGACTTGGGTGGCACTGTGGTCAAACCACTGAGCCTAGGGCTTGCCGATCAGAAGGTTGGCGGTTCAAATCCCCACGACGGGGTGAGTTCCCGTTGTTTGGTCCCAGCTCTTGCCAACCTAGCAGTTCGAAAGCATGTCAAGTGCAATTAGATAAATAGGTACCACTGCGGCGGGAAGGTTAACGGCATTTCTGTCCACTGTTCTGGTTCGCCAGAAGCAGCTTAGTCATGCTGGCCACATGACCTGGAAGCTTTCTGCGGACAAACGCCAGCTCCCTCAGCCTATAGAGCAAGATGAGCGCCGCAACCCCAGAGTCACCCCAGAGTCAGGGGTCCCTTCACCTAAGTCCATAAAGAATGCTGTATTATTTTACTGTTGTTAGCCACTCTGAGCCCGGCTTTGGCTGGGAGGGCAGAATATAAATAAAATATTATTATTATTTATTATTATTATTCAAAGAAGTGTCCCAACAACCAGATTTACGAATCTGAACCATTTGCTTCCTCCTCCAGATCCAGCCTACAAGAGCCTTCAATCATCTCCTGCCTCCCAACCCAGAAGCCCCCCAGACTCCCCGCCATATGGAACAGGACGGTGATGATCCTCAGCGCCATCGTGCTGCTGCTGCTGCTGTTCCTGGCCAGCCCCTTTCCTCTGTACCCGTCGGAGCTCTCGTCGGAGCTCTCCTACCTCTAGAAAAACAACTACGCCAGATCCTTCCATCTCATGCTCACGTACAGTGGGCCACCACCCACTTAGAAGGCAGGGAGTGCTGGTGCGGCGTGGACTTTTCATAATGCATGGAGAGAATAAAGTTGTCTCTTGGAGTTCCACAGGCTCTTCCTCCAGCGGGTTCCAGAATCTGTTCCTGCAGTGCAATGCCCGGCTGCATCTGGCCAGAGTTGGGCTGTAGGACCTGGTGAAAGGAGAGAGAATACCCCCCCAAGTGTTCAATTATTAGTTGTTAACACAAATATTCACTGTTAGGCCTATCCTCCTCCATTCATTTAACTGTTCTTAAAAAAGATGGAACTTGTACCCAACTACGTCTAGGAGTTCCGTAGATCGCAGGTGGCTGCATATGGAAACGCAGGACCTTAGGTGGTAATTCTGGCAACCTCTGCTCTTTGGTTGCTGTGTTCCACCGAGCCACGTTCCCTCGCTAGACGTGGCAACATCTGGAATTCCGGATGGCCTTTTCTGCAAAACATTTTGCTGCCACAGACTCTGCTTGAACATGAACAAGCCAGTGCCCAGCAGAAGGCCAGAGAAGATACACCTCCTGCCTTCAGAGATGCAGAGCCACCAGAACTGAGCATGTATATGACCCCTTCATTCCACTACCCCTTCTTTAATATATTTGGCATCAAAGGTTTTCTAATAAAGAGGAGAAAAAGAGGTCTGGTGTTTGCTTGCTGGACTTCCATTCCATCCCACCTTAGAATCGTCTCCTCCTAGCAATCCCCCCCTCCATTCCCACGTTCCTCCAAGACGCATGAATCCCCTTCCACCAGCGGCCAGGTCGCTGTGGAAATCGGTGGGGTGCCTGCGTGCCACTTAGCCCCTTCGTACAGGCCGTGAAGGAGAGAGCAGGCGGCACGGGGGTTCCGCCTGTGTGTCACGCGGGAACGTGAATTGCAGTTCCTGGGATTATTCAGGGGAGTCTGTGTGTTTTAAGTGCACTCTGTGTCTTACGCAGCCCTGAAGCTGCAGTTACAGAGCCTTCCTTGCCAGGTACTCATTTGATAGCTTGGGATTTGCCAGCCCTTTTATCTTAAAGGAGCAGAGATAGGCCAAAAATAACAAATGAGCGAACAAATGAGGCCTTTAGGAAGGATGGCCCACCCTTTCGAGGGGAGCCAGTAGCATAGCTGTCAATTTACAGATTTGAAAATAAGGGACCAGCAGCCAAAATAAGGGACCTGCAGCCTCACCTGTTCCAGGCACTCCAGTCTTCCTGTCCTCCTTCAGTCTGGTCAAACTCATGCTGGTAGCTTCAAGAGCACTGTCCAACCAACTTTGTAACCAGAGGTTCAACTGGCTAGAATCTGAATCACATGCACCACAAGGCCTTTGCAGCCTCAACTTAAGATGGCTCCCGGGCCTGGCTTTGAACTGCAAAGTTTGCAGCAGCACGTGCAACAAAATGGCGCCCAGCATTCAAAAAACCCCTCAGCTTGCATTAACTAGCCACACACACACAGCCTCCCCCCTCGCCACGAGATTGCCAGTCACCCACCATTTTAGTCAACCAGCTCCTTTCTTTTCTCCCATAAGTCAATCGAAGGAACCTCCAAAACAAATTCAAAAGCCCCCCTCCCACGAGATCTCCTTTCCTTTTCCTCCACCATGTGCCCCCGCTGCAGACAGACCTTTTCGCCAGCAAGGGTGAGTGGGTCGTCGATGAAGTATCCATCCGATTCCGATCCGAGCACTCAGCACAGGTATGTTCAACTTCTGAGCCCCTCTGAGCCAAAGGCAGAAAGCCCAGCCAGCAGCCAAACAAAGCCTCAAGGAAAACCACTGTCTTGCTCTCCGCTGGGAAGCGCTGAGCAAAGGCAAGTCCCCAGGCAACACAGCCGATTTGATTGACACAAGGCATGCAAGATCCACACCCCCCCTGGCGTTCTTAGACTCCTTATTGGGTGAGCAACACAGCCAAGCAACACAGTTGGAGCCTCCCTCCTCCCTGGCCGACAGGGAGGGAGGGAGAGGAGCTGCTTCCTTTGAAATTTAAGGGACATCACTGACGGGACATCCATCAATAAGGCGTTGGAATAAGGGACTGTCCCTCCAAATAAGGGACGCTTGACAGCTATGGCCAGCAGGAGAGAGAATGCGCCTTTGTTCTCTTCCCCACCACCACCACTGACACGTTTGTGTGAATTAACAACTTTTGAAGCCGCAGCAATCCAGGTCACCTTGTGTGTGTGTTTGTGCACGACAGAGAGGAACGGAAAGATGAGAACGGCTCGCTTAGAAATTCATAGCGCTCAAAGGAAGGCATCTTGACTGCCAGCCAGCAGGTTGAATTGCTAAAATGGAGTCGGTTCTGGGACTCACTTAATTTTGCAGTAGTGCGTTAATTGACATTGTACCATCACTTATGACGAACACAATTTGCACGGAAATGTTGCAGGCGCTGTGACTTTTGCTGTGGGTTACACATCTCTCCCCCTCGTTCTGTTTGTTCAGTATAGGCAATTTATAAAGCACCTATTATTTACTTACAGTATTTATTTTATAGGGACATCCATCAATAAGGAACAGCAGCGGGACATGGCGCTAGAATAAGGGACTGTCCCTCCAAATAAGGGACGCTTGACAGCTACGAAATGGGCTATGTCCATGTGCAGCCGCCAGGCCGCCCGAGGAGCCCTTCGGCCACAGCCCAGGCTGCCGAAGAGGCACTTCCCGGGGAAAGAGGTGTCACCTGGGCATTTTCGAAAACAGGCCTGGGGACGCGCGAGTGCCGGCTTAGTGGGGCACCTCTCATCTTTGCTTCGTATCTCTCTAGCTTCCCGGCGGCGCCGCGGAGGCGAGAAAGCGGTCGGCGCACGCGCCCCCATTGGGTAGGAGAAAGTAACGGCGCGGCGCGAGGTTCCGGAAGTGGCGTCGAAGCGGAAGCGGAAGTTCCCGAAGGCGGAGGAGGCAGCAGCAGCAGCAGCGGAGGCAGCAACGCCGGCAGGAGGGCGGCCATGGTGGACTACAGCGTCTGGGACCACATCGAGGTGTCCGACGATGAGGACGAGACTCACCCCAACATCGACACGCCCAGCCTCTTCCGATGGCGGCACCAGGTGAGGGGGAGAGGGAGCCCGCCCCGCCCCGCCTGCAGAAGCTCCTCAGGTGCAGCAGCTTCCCTTCCCGTCAGGCTCCTGCGCCGGCGGAGTGTCTTCCCTCCGCTTTCGGAAAGGCCGGCCTGCTCCCCCTCCTCTGTCTCCTTCAGGCTCCCCCCGCCCTGCCCTCTCCGCCGCAGCCTTTGCGAGCTGTCGAAACACGCCCGCCGCCACCCCGACCCCTTTCTCCGGCGAGCCTTCCTTTCGTGACCCCTCTGAGGCCTGGACCTTCTTGAGCGCGCGCGGCTGAACGGGACGCGCCACTTTCCCGTTATGCTCCTCCCTTCGCTTCTACCCCGAGCAGTGCCGGATTTACGTATAAGCTAAACAAGCTATAGCTGACGGCCCCGCTCTCTTGGGGCCCCCCAAAAAAAATTAAAGGGAAAAAACCCTGGATGTACATTTCCAAAATATAAGATAAAAAACAAATAAAATAAAGCCTAGATACAGCAACAGTGTTTTGTGTTGTGAAGGCTCCTGTGATGTAAGTAATGGGCCCCGCCTGCTCCCTAAAATATCACTGGTTTGCTCCTTTATGTATATAGGATGCCTACATTCTGCATGTGCACATGGATTTAGATATCTATTACGTCCATCGATTACCATATAGCATATATTCACAAAAACCAGCCACAATTTGTTGGTGACAAAGGACAGGTGGACATACAGTGGTACCTCGGGTTATAGATGCTTCAGGTTACAGACGCTTCAGGTTACAGACTCCGCTAACCCAGAAATAGTACCTCGGGTTAAGAACTTTGCTTCAGGATGAGAACAGAAATCATGTGGCGGCGGCAGGAGTCCCCATTAGCTAAAGTGGTACCTCAGGAACAGTTTCAGGTTAAGAACGGACCTCCAGAACAAATTAAGTTCTTAACCCAAGGTACCACTGTATCATCATTCATCATTTTTAATTTGTATACCCCCTTTCTATCTTACAATACTCAAGGCGGTTTACAAGCTGAAGAAACAAAAAATGTACATCTTGTAACAATCTAACGCAATACAAAAATGTGATAGTAAAACATCTTTAAAATAGGCAACCTCCATCAAAAAAGTAACATTCAACAATCATTAGAACAGTATAAAATAATAATAGCAACATATAAAAGTTAAACAGAAATCCACTCAACGGTTACAGTAATATCTAAACCATAATCAATAAAACAACGGCAAGCCACAGTACATAAAACAATACAATACACATTGAGAAGCAGAGGGTGGAGCAAGGCAGGTGGAAGGAGGCCTTGCCGGATGGAGTCTCTCCCCTATAAGCTAAACAAGCTATAGCTGAGGGTCCCGCTTTCTTTGGGGCCACCCAAAAATTTAAAGGGGGAAAAACTGGATGTACATTTCCAAAATATAAGATAAAAAACAAATAATATAAAACAGATACAGCAAGAGCGTTTTGTGTTGTGTAGGCTCCTATGGTGTAAGTAATGGGCCCTGCCTGCTAGCCTGCTCCCTAAAATATCACTGCTTTGCTCATTTCTGTATATAGGGTGTATTTAACACAAAAACCAGCCACAATTTGTTTTGCAATTTTGCTTTATGAACAAGATTGGTTTGCAGCCAAATAATGAATTGAAAAACCTTAGTTTGCAACTGCCCAAATGTTTAATAAGATTAGTGTTTACCATGTGGGAATGAATGCGTATGATGCACAGGAATAAAACTGATAAATGCAAAAAATTATGCTTGGTTTTCTCAGCAGCTCAAACTTTTTCCAGTTTCTAGCCTCACCTTATGTAGGTTCAGAAGACACACAGCCCTGCGTGTAATAAGTTTAATGTGTGTCTTGTCAGTTTCCAAGGAACAGCAAGTTAAAATGGCATGAGTGTAAAGGCAGCATAATGCCAAAAATGTCTAGATCCCAGCTTACACTTCACAGTGTGTGAGATCAGAGGAGATGATCATCTCTTCTGACCTCCTTCCATATAGGCTGGGGGATTAATCCTACTAGGCATATATTTTGCTGCACACAGGAGCCTCTGTCTAAAGCTTGCAAGCATGAGCTTGATGGAATGACAAATCAAGGAGAGGTTGCCAAAAAGAGTAATGATCTTGAAATTGCATATACAGTATGTGATGGCTATCCCTTTTGAAGGAAGAATTGGCTTTGCTGCTCCTATGCTTACATTTTATTTGCCCATTTTAGTTGTAACGCTTCTTACATTTGTAACGGCTTTATCCTGCCTGAGCTCCCTGTTAGGACTACTGGTCCCCATTCCCTTGCAGAGGCTAGAGGAATTTGTCAAATAACACAACGTTGCCTTGAAAACTCTGCTTGATTCTTGCTATTTTAACTTGCTGTGTTTAGAAACTAGAAAGTGTGTATAAAATGTTGGCAGAGCTTTTTGCCTTTGAAGCTTAAAACTAGCAGATTTATTTGTGGCATATGTTTCCATTAAGCCCATTATATGTTGTGCGAAGTGTCCTCAGTTGACAGATATAGAGATAAACACACATGAGTACACTGCAAAAGGTAGCAGCAGTAAGTCTGTAATTCTATTATACGGAGTCCAAATTTATGCAAGATATGAATGAGTGATCCATTCTCAATATGTGGAGTAAAGACATTGTAATATTATTGTTCTGTTAGTCTGAACTCCTGAAGTGAGACTGCTATTTTCTATGGAGTGAAAGACAAGCCAGGAATCTGAATTGAGCTATTCGGCTTTGCTGATAAATTCTAGTTCAGCAATCTCATTTTGGATATACTCCCTTTTGAAGTCTTGTAGTTGCTTTTGAAGTATTCTCCTACTGGTTGCTGAATATTTTGACTTGCGATACCAGATTTCTGCCAGGAAAGCTTTGCCCAGAAAGCAATGCCAGCCTTGTTTCCTGGGTTCCAAAACTCTCAGCGACCACCGCAGCAGCTACTCCACCCACCCACGCTGCTGTGTATGCAGGAGCCGAAAGATGTTTCTAGGTAGGAGGTATTCATGTGCGGAGCAGCTTCTTCTTCTTTGCTTGGCTGCTGTCTTTGTGCGGTATACATGCACTCCCTTTCTGCACATGTAAAGGTTTGTGTGTGTGAGTTTTTTATTAGTACAATAAAATCCCAACAAATCGGCAAGCAAAAAATATAAATATATAAAATTGTAAAATTCCAACATAGGAGGGCCAAAAGAAAGCCTTGTCACAAGGATGAAAATATGCTCTCATCAAGCTTTTTATATCCCTCATTTTTTGAAGCTAGAAGCCTGAACTGACATTGATAAATATTAAGGGTGGGATCCACCTAACAAGACCCATCAGTGGAAGCCTTGCGCAAGGTCTTCTGCTTGTGCAACACAGCTTTCACACCCCCCCCTCTCCTAAGACCTTAAATTTGCTGGGTGTAGGTGTCAGGCAGACTCCTTGAACAAGGAGAGGGGGCTTGTTCTGTCTGGTAGGCTGAAGAGCTTGCTCTGATGGAACAATCAACTTAATGCAATGTTGAATTCTCCTCTTTAAAAAGCTTAACGCAGCCAGAAGAGTTAAGGCTACTCTCACCACCACTCTGTTCTAACCATCCAATCTGTGTAATAACTGCTAAATAACTTTTTTAAAAAACTAAAATAAATTAAAATAAAATTACAAATACTTACAATGTTAATAGTTGCCATAAAAAGAAACAGTCCAGTACCCTACACCAGGCTCTCTAGCCAAGTACAGACCCCTAAAAGCTTAGAATAAGAAAGATTATATCTTTGCTTTATGCTGACTTCAGGCTAACCCATGGGGGCCTTCAGTAGCAATCTTCCCTGATGCCTTCCATGTGCCCTTGCACATGCTTACTAGTTAGTCTCCATGTGGTGGAAGTGGAAAGTTGTTCCTTGGGCTGCAGGCTACAGGCTATGAGTCAAAGGTTAAGAGCCCTTTAGCTCTTGTTCTTCAACTTGAGCTTCTGCCAGGAGCTTAATATTGCCTGGTTGGGAGGAGAAAACAGCTAGGATTTTATTTATTTTTAAAAAGATGAATACATCAGATGTCCACCAGCTGGTGGCAGGGGACTTTGTCCCACATTTCTCTGTCAACTGGAGGTTGTGTGTGTGTGTAAGGTCCTGGTCTCAGCTGACAGCACTAGTCTAAACTAGAAATGAACTAACCTTTTTGCGATAGAAGGTGCCAGATGGCTATATTTCATACAGGCAACTTGGTGTACCTCATTCTGGGTTGGAAGTGTCCCAGTATTAGCTTGAAGTAATAAAGAGGCTGCAGTCACTTGGACTATATTGACTGAATACAACCCATTTTTCAGGCCCGAGTCGAGAGAATGGAACAGTTCCACAAGGAGAAAGAAGAGGTGGACAAAGGGTGTCGGGATTGCAAGCGGAAACTAGCTGAGTGTCAGAAGAAGATAAAAGAGCTTGAATTGGCCAACGTAGATAGCACCAAAAGTGAGCTGCAAAGGCTGCAGGCTGAGGCACAGCAACTCAAGAAAGAAGAGAAGAGTTGGGAAGAGAAGGCAGACGATCTCAGGAAGAAGGAAAAGAACATGCCATGGAATGTGGACACACTCAGCAGAGATGGCTTCAGTAAGGTGGGTCTAGTTGCTATGCAGCTTTGATTGATATGTACTCATTTGCTATTGGGAACACTCAGTGTATGGCCTTAAACTAAATTATGTGAATTTCACATATCTGGGCCTTGGATGACTTTTTACATATATCAGAAAAGCCTTATGAAAGAAAATTAAAAATCTTGTTCAGTACCCTGGCCTATATAAATTGGGATCCAGTTACTTGAAGGAGTGCTTTCTCCCATGTCCACCTGCCCTTGCATTGTTAAGACCTGTGGCAGAGGACCTTTTGGTAGTGCTACAGCCACCTAAAATATTCCAGGCAGCAACTCAGTGGAGGGTCTTCTCAGTGTTAGCATTCCAGTTATGAAACGCCTTCTGAGTTGTGCCTGGCACTGACTATTAAGAGATTTAAGCGCCCGCTCAATAATTGCTTTTTCACTTGGGTGTTTGCTGTGCATTAGTGTCTGTTTTCTAATTACTGAGAGTGATATGCTACATTTATTTATGGCTTGTTGTGTATGTTGTCTCCTTTTTACTTATACTCATTTACTCTTATCAGTGATAAATAAGTAAGTAAAACATTTTGCAGGCAAATAACTTTTGGGGGCTTGATAATAAGGCTTCTGGAGGGATCAGAATTTTTAGCAAAGATTGTTGTTTGTCTCTCTTGTCGATGGAAAGTGAACTCTACAAATTTTTAAAAATACTTGTATGCCACAATTTAATTTTAAAAAATCAAAGCAGTTTTTACAGTAATTATATCTGTAAAATAACAAATGCAGTTGCTAACAATTAGGTTTTAGGATAGCATACCAAACACTGGTTTTATTCCTGAGTACTGAACTGAGGGAAGCAAGAATGGGAATCAAGCCTTAGAAATATTGTGGGATGAAGAAATGAAAGCCTCAGAAAGACTCCCTTAAACCCATTTGTTAAGGCTCAGAGTATTATGAGTTGAGTGACTCATCTTCAAGGGCAATGGAATTAGTTTTAGTTAAGTTTGCCAAGACCAAAATACTCCGACATTCCATTCCAACTTCAGCACAGTTTTGTTTACTAGATCTGTGGGATGATCATTTGAATAGTTTCAGCTCTCAGGAACTCTTGACATAGAGTCAGACTTGCCTAGAACCTCAGTTGCCCAGAAATGGAAAACCTTGCTGGATTTGTGGTGTTTGTTTTGGTATAAAAATATGTGGAGTTTTGCATTAGCTGAAAAAAGAATTCATAAATTATGTGTTGCCAAAGACTTGGAGGACCCTGAAAAATTATCTTATATACAAAAAATAAACACATAGGACTCATCACAATAAAATGTGAAATTCATCTTTCCTAATGGTCTTAAGTACTTTACCAACTTAAAATTAAGTCTCACTTGAATATACTGTGCTGCTTTTTAATTTATTTGATTTTTATTGTATTGATGATTTCCTTCAATAAAATGTTTAAAAAAGAAAAAAAGATGACTAAATTAATTCCAAGGCTGCCAAATATTTTACAGCAGTGATGGGAAACCTGTCACCTTCCAGATCATGTTACACTCCAACTCCCCCTTCCCCACCGACCACATAGTCAGAGATGATCTGAGTTGTAGTGCAACAACCTCTGTAGAGCTGCAGGTTGTTCATCCTGGGTTTTCTGGATTGTTTTATCTGTTCAGTTGCACTTGATCCTTTTGAAGCTGCTTCATCTCTTCATTCTTTTGCTGGTATTTTCCTTTTCTTACTGTATTCAGCCTAGGACTATCCTGGCCACCCTTTGTTGGTTTGGCCAACCTTGACTGCATTGTGGTAGCAATAGTGATTCTAACCATGCTTCCTTTGCTGTTGCAGAGTGTCTTCAATGTCAAGGCGGAGCAGGACGAGGAGTCAGAAGAACAGAAAGAGAAAAAGCACAAAACATACGTGGAGAAGTATGAGAAGCAAATTAAACACTTTGGTAAGGGAAAATCTGCACTGATCTGAGAGTACTTTGGGTTAAACATCTTCTTTTTCTGTGGCTAAGAGCACTTGAGATCAGTGTGGCAAATTGCAGATACAACTTTTGTGGACTGATATTCATTTGCTGGCTGCCTTGGTTCTACCAAGTTCAAATATATAAAAGGATGTCATATAGAGGAGGGAGAAAGGTTGTTTTCTGCTGCTCCAGAGAAGCGGACACGGAGCAATGGATCCAAACTACAAGAAAGAAGATTCCACCTAAACATTAGGAAGAACTTCCTGACAGTAAGAGCTGTTTGACAGTGGAATTTGCTGCCAAGGAGTGTGGTGGAGTCTCCTACTTTGGAGGTCTTTAAGCAGGGGCTTGACAACCATATGTCAGGAGTGCTCTGATGGTGTTTCCTGCTTGGCAGGGGGTTGGACTCGATGGCCCTTGTGGTCTATTCCAACTCTATGATTCTATGATTCTACCATCTGTCTGTCTGGTCATTTTAACTGTATCTAGTTTTGAAATTATTTTATGGTTTATGTTTTATGGGTCTTTGGTCCACAATAAAGTATTGATTGATATTCATTTGCAGTTAGATAGACTTGGTGTGGCTGGCTTGTAATTCTAGCTTAAATTTCTTTCAAAGAAGATCAGAAGAGAGGGACTCTGCAGTCATGAGTACCAGAAACCAATGAGTAGTTGTACTTAGTATGGTCTCTCTGTTTTCCCTACGTGCAGGGAAGCAGGGTGCTCTTGACCCCCTTCAGCAAAGTCAGATAGCTCTCACTGTAGTTAGGAGACTGTGTAGAAATCTGTCTGGTCACCCAGAGCTGAATAACAGGATGATATGTTCTGTACCCAACCTTGACTCATGTTCTACTGCAATCCCTTTTGGTTTACTTATATCAGGAGAACATGGGTATCTGTTTTTCCTGTTTACAAAATTGGGTTAGGTCCTATTCTGGGAGAGGGAATGGTATGGTAATCAACATAACCATGTGTCTGATCCTGTCAGGCTGCAGCTAAAGGTAACTGGAGCTTGCCTGGTCCAGCTGGCAGCATTGGTTGGATTGGAGACTGCCAATTTCCAGCGCCTACTCTGTAAATAATACATTGGAGAAATGCATCTAGAAAAATGAGGATGTGCAGATGTAATACTCCATGAGTTGCTTCCTTAACCTAACCCTAACCCCGACTCCAACCGTAACCCTAATCTCCAGACCAGCGTTGGGATATTGGAAGATATGCTTTGTTTTTCAATGACCAAATTGCTTTTTCTGTGCAAAACAAGACAGAGTCTCTTAGGTCTTAACCATGCTTTAGGAAGACACCAAAGTGAGCAATTCCTGGTCCCCATACAGTATGAAACTGTAGTTGGGGACGGACGGACCCAGAAGCAAAAGCTTCCAGTCTCCTTGTGGCTATAGTTGATAAAGTGAGAGGAGAGGAGCGTTTGATCCCAATACTTGGCAGCCTTGCTACTGTAGTTCTAGACTGGTTTATTGCTGCTTCTGAACCCTGCCATTGCAACAAGGACCAGCAATCACATTTTGCATTGAGGACTGTGTTCACAAAAAGGCAAGCCTTTTTAGCACTAGTGTGGAATAAGTTTCTTCTACTGTGTTTAAGAAAATAAAAGCAGCTCTGCTTGATCATTTAAAAATAAATAGCATTAACTTACATGAACATCAATGCATCTTACATGAACATTGATTCAGGTTATATAAAGTAGCTTTTAGAAACCAGTATCCTTCGCCCTTGTACTAATTGACCAATTGCAATTTTTCCTTTGTTTTAATAATCTTGTTACCATAAGGACTTAACTTCTTTAATATTATGCATGTTCCCAAGTCAAACTTCATCACTATTCTGGCTTCCCCAGTTGCTGCTTATGTGTTTCTTGTTATAGGACTGTAAAGTGCTAGCAGTTTTTTACAGTGCTGTCATCTGTGTGTTAAAAGTCCAAAAGCCTGGTTAGGAAATTACCCCCCCCCCCATCTGATTTTTATGCTCCTATTTTCTTGTTCCAAAAGGAATGCTGCGGCGCTGGGATGACAGCCAGAAATATCTGTCTGATAACCCGTATCTTGTGTGTGAAGAGACAGCCAATTATTTAGTCATTTGGTGTATCGATCTGGAAGTAGAAGAGGTGAGTAAAGCTGATGTAGCTTTTCCAGAAGCTGCAGTGGAAAAGACCGAGGACTGTCAGTGTATGACTCAAAACAAATGAGGACAGTGTGTTTGAGAAACTTTGGTGACTTCAAGGCAAGCCCTTAAGGGCCTCCTGCCTGTATTTACATGCAATCCCCATTTACACGGGGGTTATGTTCAAAGGCACCACACATTTAAGTGAAATCACATGTATTTGAAACACCATTGAAAAAGCCTTCAAGCACCCTGTTATGCCCCTTTTTATGATGTTTTAGGGTCACTTCCAGGTTCGGCATGATGTGCGTTTGCGCAGTTGCACATATTGAACGTTCGTAAATGGGGGTTGCCTGTATTTCTTTTTTTTTTAAGAATATTTTTTTATTAACCGACCAATCACATCAAATCAAACCAAATTACATAAATTCCAAATTACACAGCCGAATTTTAAATTTTTGTTGGGGGTACCCATATTTCAAGTTCCGAAGGGATCCAATCAACTTCTTGCTTCTTACTGCTGTTTTAATGTCCACAAATCTAACCTTATGATGTTCACAGTACTATCCAGTCCTTTCTTATTGTTTTTCCACATCTCTTGTTGTTATTTTCATATATTTTTCATTTCTCTTTGTGACCTCTGATAGTCTCCGCAAGCTGGTTAGAACAGTTTGTAATCCTGCGTGGATATTAATTTTTTTTATCCAGTAGCCATATCCAGACGTTTTCCATATAACATCACTTCCATACATCAAAACAGTCTTAGCGTCATTAATCTTCACCAATCTGCCTCCTTTCTCAAAACCTCTGAGGAGATTCACTAGGAATGCAGTCTGAAAACTAATCCGTTCTTCCTCCCGGCTATAAATCCTTTGGCAAGATGGCGACTCCGAATTAATTGCTGCGCCATTCCCAAAAGCTCTTATTGCTTCTCGGTCTCCATAAAGCATACTTTTGGTTATAGTTTATCTCCACACAGACCTTAATCATCCTGCTTGGGTCAGTTCAACCGACGGTTCTAATGAGGAGGGGTTCTTGTAAATCACATAGAAGGAAAGTAAAAAAGGTCCCTCCCCCATTCAGCCCCGTTGTCAACATACCCCGCCTTTGGTGTATCTTCATCGTAAAATATTCCTGTTTCTCCAGCCCGTCGTCTTCTTTCGCAGGGGGTTGCCTGTATTTCAGGTCTTATTATTAAGGTTCCAAATAAGTATTTAGATCTAGCAGTTGCTTCGGTACTAGGAGTTAATAGCAGAGTTTTCCGTGAACCTGCTTCAGTCACTTTGTGCAGTTTGATGGCTGGCTACCTCATAAGCAGCCAGTGTGGTTCTTCTGTCACATTTAACAGATTGCTTGAACCTGCTCTGCAGGATTTATTTCCTCTGACAGTGGAATTATTTCAAGTGTTGTTTTGTGTCTGGTACTGTAGCGGCTGGGTCTTGCTGAGTCAGCCACTGCTGTCTCACTGCCAGCTATATGCCCAGAAGAAAATTCCAATTTTAGAGATGGCCTCATGAATTTGCAAAAAAACCACACAAAACCACAGCATTGATTCTAGATACAGTGGTGCCCCGCAAGACGAATGCCTCGCAAGATGGAAAACTCGCTAGATGAAATAGTTTTCCGTTTTGGAGGTGCTTCGCAAAACGAATCTCCTATGGGCTTGCTTCGCAAGACGACAATGTCTTGCGAGTTCCTGTGGGTTTTTTCCCCTTTCCCCCCTTTTTCTAAGCCGCTAAGCCGCTTATCAGCTGATCCGATAAGCCGCTAATAGCGCTAATCCGCTAATCCGTCAATGGGCTTGCTTCGCAAGATGAAAAAACCGCTCAGAACGGATTCTTTTCGTCTTGCGAGGCACCACTGTACTATCCTGGGAAAATGAAGGGACCAGAAGGCAGAATTCTGTATGCTTGATGGACATGGTTCTGGGTCATCTGGTATCCTATGGTTGTAACCTTGGGAGCCTGAAGCTGAGATGGAGAGAGGGAGGATTGGGAGTGAGTTTTGAATGACGTTCTTAATGTAATCATTTGCATGCTGGGCCAGGCTCAGGTGACATATTGACAAGGGGAGTGTGAGTGTGTCTTTAAAAGTGCAACTGTTCTTTTCTCGCCTGTCTCAGAAACATGCCCTGATGGAACAAGTGGCTCATCAGACCATAGTGATGCAGTTCATCCTAGAGCTGGCCAAGAGCCTGAAGGTTGACCCTAGAGCTTGTTTCAGGCAGTTCTTTGCTAAAATCAAGGTGAGACTATTGCCCAGGTAATAGAGGAAAACCTTATCTTGGCTCTCCCCCACCCCCGGACCAACTTTGACAGGTGAGTTGAACCATTCACCTGTCAGTCACATGATGTCATAATGACGTCAGATGATTAATATATGAAAATTGAAAGCTGATTGGTGTCAGTTAGCTGATCAGTACCTACACAGCTTGGAAGAGGTTCTCTGTGACTACCAGTCAACTGATCATTGATTATACTGGGCCCCTTTGAAGTCTCTGCAGAGGGGGTAATGCTTCTAAAAACTCATTTCTTCTGGTAGTTCAGCAGAGTTCTGGCTTGAGTGTATTTATCAAATAGCATGATGTTTTTAGGTTTTGGCTGGCATTTTATGGACAAGATCAGCGTAACATCTTGTAAAGTTTGATTTGCTCCCCTGTTAAAGGGCAAGATATCTGCTCAGTACTGTGTTCTCATGTGTGACCTCCTCCACTTTCTTACCTGCCCCTTTTTCCAATTTCGTACAGACTGCTGACCAGCAGTACATGGAGGGTTTTAATGATGAACTGGAAGCCTTCAAAGAGCGGGTGCGGGGCCGGGCTAAGGCACGCATTGAGAGAGCCATGAAAGAGTATGAAGAAGAAGAGCGCCAGAAACGACTGGGGCCTGGTGGCCTTGATCCTGTAGAGGTGTATGAATCACTCCCACCCGTGAGTCACTAATGCTTCTAACTGAACAAATTGATTGTATGAGGTTAACCCTTTTGCTTCCCTCTGTGTGTGTGTGTGTGTGTGTGTGTGTGTGTGTGTGTGTATACGCACGTGCGCATGGTGGCTAACTTGCTTTTGTCCATTCACCCTTGGCCTATCCTTCGGAGTGGGGGGTGAGTGTGAAAGCAGACAGCGTGGCCGCAGAACATTTCCCACACAAGCACACAGCCTCTCCTCAGCCGATCCGTGTAGATTAGCTGAGGCTTCCCTCATTACCTTTTTTTAGCCTGTGAGATGTGTGATGACTGGGGAGGGGGCAATTTATATGCCTATCAAGGTTCTTGGCTGAACAGAGGTGCTGTGACTACCTGTATATTTTTTTCTCTGCTGCTGCTGCCACCTAAATCAATAGCGTCTTGTGAGCTCAGAAGAAAACATTTGGGGCAATGGGTCTGGCTCTCAGGCTGGAGGGATAGCCCCCCCTAGCTTATATTCAATTTTAACGTTATTTTAGCCCCAGGGTTCTAGCCATTTCTGTTCTTATCTATCTGCACCTTGGGGTGTATGGGGTGTTAGGGGAAGAGGAGTACTCCTGGCAGGGGACACATCATGCTCCCTCTAAGGTAGTTTGTCCAACTTTGATCTCCATCCTTCACTTTGCTCTCACCTGTGGCTCCTAGAAGCTTGTTGGAGTTCCTGCACTGCAGTGGGTTGAACTAGATGACCCTCAGGTTTCCTTCCAATGCTACACTTTTGTGACTCTAGAGAGTTTACTTTATTAATAGCCAATTTATTTGTAATTGAATCCAGGCCTTTCTGCTTGCACAGCATGTGCTCTGCCTCTGAGCTTTAGATAGTCTGTACTGTATACACTGGGGTGCGGGTGGTGCTGTGGTCTAAACCGCTGAGCCTTGGGCTTGCCGATCAAAAGGTCGGGAGTTCGAATCCCCGCAACGGGGTGAGCTCCCGTTGCTCGGTCCCAGCTCCTGCCAACCTAGCAGTTTGAAAGCACATCAAAGTGCAAGTAGATAAATAGGTACTGCTCCAGCAGGAAGGTAAACAGCATTTCCGTGCACTGCTCTGGTGTTGGGTTTTGTTGTGCCAGAAGTGGCTTAGTCATGCTGGCCACATGACCTGGAAAAACTGTCTGCAGAGCAGACAAACACCGGCTCCCTCAGCCTGTAAAGCAAGATGAGCGCCGCAACCCCAGAGTCGTCCGCGACTGGACTTAACTGTCTGGGGTCCCTTTACCTTTACTGTTTCTACAACTCAAGATTTCTGCAGCCCTTTCATCCCTTCCCCTCTATATACATGCATATTTCTTCTTTCCAGGAGCTCCAGAAATGCTTTGATGTGAAAGATGTACAGATGCTTCAGGATGCTATCAGCAAAATGGAACCTGCTGTGAGTATTCTCAAAGTTAGGATTAGACTCCTTCCTTTCAAGTTATGGGACTATGTGTCCAGATAGATATAGGAGATGTTAATTTATACATTCAAACATGTATGAGCACTCTTTGCCACTACTCTCCCCTCTGACACAAGGCTTGAAGACGTGCTCATATCTGCCACAGTCGATAATTAAACTTCTTCTGTGCCCTCCAAATCCATAAATTGTGTGATTTTTCGTGGCAGCCCATTTTGGGAAATTTGGCGTGTACAATTGCATGCTGAAGCACCCTAATCTACACAGGTACCATAAGCATTATTGACCTTCCACTACACAGCTTATTGGACCCATTAGCTGTGTTTGGTACCCTGCTTAAATTTCAGCATTGCATGCTGGCTCCAAACCTGATAAGCTACTGAAATAAGCACCTGTATACAGTGGTACCTCGGGTTACATACGCTTCAGGTTACAAACTAACCCAGTTCTAACCCAGAATTATTACCTCGGGTTAAGAACTTTGCTTCAGGATGAGATCAGAAATCGTGCGGCGGCGGTGCAGCAGCAGCGGGAGGCCCATTAGCTAAAGTGGTGCTTCAGGTTAAGAACAGTTTCAGGTTAAGAACGGACCTCCGGAACGAATTAAGTACTTAACCCGAGGTACCACTGTATTTTACATTAGGAATCAGACTTGCAGGGAGAAATCTCCCCTTCTAATCAAATTTCTTTCTTCTAACCAAAATTTTCCTTAAGCATAGAGCCACTTGAGGGAATTTTGTCACCATTTCTATAAGAAATGGATACATCCCAACAGAAGCTTCCCTTTTGCCTGTAAATACCTATGGTTTAGTGCAGTGATGGCCAAACTTGGCCCTCCGTCTGTTTTGGGACTAAAATTCCCATCATCCTTGACCACTGGTGCTGTTATCTAGGGATGATGGGAGTTGTAGTCCCAAAACAGTTGGAGGGCCAAGTTTGGCCATCACTAGTTTAGGGTAAGAGACTTTATGCCTCTTGCATACTTTGCTATAGCAGCTGCTGCTGCAGATTTGTTTAAACTACTTACCTTAAAGACTATTCTTGAAGTTCACAGTCTTGCTTTATTTTCTAACCTTTCATTTTAGGATAAAAGACATTCAAACTTAGTAATAGATGAGCTCCCCTTAGCTCGATTTGGAATTGGTATTTACTCACTTTCATTGCAAAAGTTTTTAAAGAGCTTACCTATTTTCCAAGAGATCTCTCCTAGTTTGTAATGTTAGCACATCTGCTGATGGAGTTGTGCAGGCAGCCTGCAGACTGCAGTGTTATGTTGCCTTCCTGGGAATTGCAGTTTTGGTTATATGCCACATATTGGTCAAATACTCCTCTAGTTCAGAGATCGTGAACCTTTGACTCCTATTAAAAAAGAACAACAATGTTTTCCAAGCATTTTTCAAAGCTTTAGGTTTTGTCAGTAGTTTCCATTGCTTAGAAGCCTAATGAATAAGAATTCCTTAGAGTTGTTAGGTCATGTAAAGTGTAACATGCATATGGCCCTTAAGCAGGATGTGTTTTGTGTCCCATTGTAGGAAGCGAAATACCACATGCAGCGTTGCATCAGTTCTGGCCTGTGGGTGCCAAATGCCCGAACAGCAGAGGGTGCAGAGAAGGATGACAAGCCAGATGTTGTCTATGAGGAATTTAAGAAGGAGACTTGTGAAGAAGACAAAGGAAGCCCCTGAACCTTTGGCGCAGATTTCTTTAAAGCAGACTTCTCCTGTCACCCTCTCTCCTTTCTTTCTTTTACACCAAACTATTCAGCGATGATGTGCTTTTACACACTTCATGAATTATATGAGCTGCTTCCTGACTAGCTCTTGCTCTTTCACCACATCAGAAGCCCCTCCCTGTAAGCCCTGCAGAATTGTAAGGAAACTGTCGGAAGGCCCTGTGTTCCATTTTAGGGGAGGGTCTGCCACACCGTGCAGGCTCATAGGGGCCTGGCAGGTCCACCTTCTCTGTCTTGTGGTAACGCCAGTTGGTGTCATAGCTACAAATGTGCTGTTATATCTTTTTGTTTGGCAACCAGTTAAAGGCTATTGAGCAAATAAAAAGATGGAACTAGCTGAGAGTGGAACGGAGTCAGTGAGCACGGTGTGTCTTTTCTCTTGGGAATCGAACCATTGATTTTGTTGTTGTTTAGTTCCAGATCAGGATTGACTGCGGGAACAGCCGGGGGTGCATAGTCCAGTGACGGAATACATGAAGGTGCGCAAGGTGCAAGATTTGATCCCTGGCATCTCCAGCTAATGCATATTGGGTAGGAGGGCTGGAACATGGAGAGAACTGCTGGGCAGTCCGATTAAGCAATAGGGGGCTAGATAGATAGTGATGTGACTCACTAATGGACAGCTTGTGGTATACCACCTGAGTTCCAGTGTGGGTCAGTAAAAGCTTGGTAGCAAATTTAGGGCTCATCCACTGACACATGATTTTTGATGCTTGGGCAAGATACCGGAACTACTGTGTCTACTTTCAAGTCTGTTAGAATTACCTGCCGGACCCTCGGAGCCTGCTTCACTTTGCACTGTGTGATGCCTTGTTGACGTCCCCACCACGGCTTATATAGATAGCCTGTATTTTTAAAGGCCAAAGCTGTAGAAAGAATGCTTCAAGCTCTGCAGGAGTGTTCAGGGGGCAGTTCCCTTACTGCATATTCCTGCAGGGCAAGGGGGCTGGACTAGAGGACCATAAGCATCCCTCCCAACTCTGCAATTCTACGTGTAAGAGCAAGAAAGACTCTCTGAGTATTACACCATAGGGAAGGACTTTACAATACATAGAGATTGCAGTGCATTATAATTAACAGACATTTCTCTTCGGTCTCCCACAGTAAACTGTAGCGTTAGACCAAGAGCCTCTCTCCAAAAGAGATCTGACTGTACATTTCCAAAGGTGGCTGGTGATTGACCCGTAGCCTCTGCAACCTCCCAGAACAATTCAATTGTTTCCTCAGAATCAGGGCCCCAGCTGAGGTGGTCCGCTGCTGTGGGGGGGGGACATTGTTCCTATGGCTTCCCCATCTGAGGAATCAGCAGAATAAAGAGAATTGGGTACCCTCTAAGAAAGCCTTTACTTCTATGTAGCTGGATGTCGAACTTCCACTTCCAAGCCAAGTAATTAGCCTTATGCCAGCCTCTCCTCAGGTCTATAGGGTGACAGAAAACTGTTGTCACCTGACTTGCACTGGGAGCTAAGTGGGAAAGAACTGGAGCATTCACCCTCCCATGTGAGGGCAAAAAGGCTTTAATTTATGTATGTCCTGCCTAGTGGGAGGGACAACTCATGCAAGGATATCCTCCATTCTCTGCAGAAAATGAACCTTTATGGCATGCCCAATGCCACCTTCTCTCAGATGTTGGTTTTATGTACAGTGGTACCTCTGGATGTGAACAGAATCCGTTCCGGAGCCCTGTTCGCATCCTGAAGCGAATGCAACCCGCGTCTGCGCGAGTCGCAATTTGCCGCTTCTGTACATGCGTGTGACATCATTTTGAGCGTCTGCACATGCGTGAGCAGCGAAACCCAGAAGTAATGTGCTGCGTTACTTCCGGGTCGCTGCAGAGCGCAACCCAAAAATGCTTAACCCAAAGCTACTTCAACCCAGGTATGACTGTATTCTTGCACCATAATGATAGCCTAGAGGGGATCACATCAGTATTTTACCTTTATTCTGAACTGATATTAGTGTTTTTGCTTTGCTTTTAGTTCTCTTTCAGGTATTGGTTCCAAGAACTTGGGCTAAAAAATAAAATATTCTGTCTGGTTCTTGGTAAAGGTTGAGTTCTGCTTGCCTGCCTACACCTAAGTCCGCATCATTCATTGGAATAAATTATATTCTTGCTTTGAAAAGTTTCAAATAACTGTTTAGCATTTCGCAAAATTTGCGGGGCAAAATAATCGGTTTGCAGCATTCCTATCTCACTGTCATGGAGAGTAGGACAAGTGCTGTAGGCCACTATAGATGCTGCAGTTTTAGCTACAGGGCATTAAGTAGACGTTTTGAAACAGGAATATTTAAAGTTGTCTTGGACATTTTGTGGGGAGATGGAGTATAAATCAAACTTGGATCATACTCTTAATTTCTCCTCCCCTACCTTTGCAGGCATGTTCTTAAAGAACCAATTTGCTGTGAGTACAGTCCAAGCATGGGCAGGGAGCGAATACCCTCAACAGGAGGGCAGAAAACCAAGGCCAGTCATGATTCAGGATGTTTAGCAAACATGTTCTCCAGATCCTGGGAGATGACCTGGAGCCAACCAGAAGCAATGTTAGGAGAGAACAAGCAGCTTCCCTAGGCCTGGGAAAGAGAGAGGTGGTTTGTACAGGAAATTCCAGGACCTATGCATCATATGCGCTCAACATCTACAAGTAGCAGACTTCTTAAATTCCTGTTCATACATCCTGTGCACAGGCATGAAGCTGCTGACTGGAAGCAGGAGGAAGATAAAACTCATAACCAGGGAACATAGAGATCTTGTTGACGGTGGGAGCTGGTGCTGATGAGATTGACCTACAGATCCCAAAACATGGGAGCAAATGTGACGGGGAGACATTAAATAGAACTTGACACTCTTGATGAATGGGAGTGTAGTGTCTGTAAGGTAGTGCATTTGTATATAGTCAGAATACATGCCATGTTATCTTGTGAACTGTCCTGAGATCTTTGGATGAAGGGTGGTACACAAATTTTAATAATAATAATAATAATACTGCATGTCTAGCTATAAATGTTTGGCAGCCAGAAATTTAGATTGAACAAAGGGAACGGAAGTTGAAAGACACTGCAGGTGAAAGCTAATCCTTCCCATCTGCTTCTGCACGAAAGCCATTGTGCATGGGCTGGGCATAACTGGGACTGAATGTTCTACTCTGTGCAGTCCTATGCTCAGGAAGACTGAATTATGTGGCTTTGCATAATTTCATTTTGCAGGTGCTAGGAGCCCAGGAAGTGACATTTTTGTTTCTGACAAAAATGTGATATTGATAGTGATATTGATGCAGTATTATAAGCTGGGAGTAAAATGATCAAGTATTTCCCCCCAACCCTCCTAAACTACAAGGTCTATACATAGACTGCACTCAGGTATTTGTGCCTGGCCATATTTAAAAAAGACCAATAATGCACTGAATATGAATGATTCAATATCTCCATTTAATAAAGTAAATTTGTAATTTCTTATAGAGGGGACATGCAAAACACTGCCATTCTCCTTGCCCAACAAGCTACCGGAGAGATCCAGCTCTCTCGCAGACTCGTAGAATCAAAGAATTGTAGGGTTGGAATGTACCTTGCAGGTCATCTAGTTCCTGCATTGCAGGAATCTTGACTAAAACATCCAGGACAGAAGGCCATCCAGCCTCTGCTTAAAAGTCTCCAATGAAGGAGAGTTCACCACCTTCCGAGGGAGTCTGTTCTTGTTTCAGACTTCCTATCCTCACTAAGAGTTTTTCCTATGCTGTCCTAATGAAGGCAAAGTTAATGCTCCACTGAGAAACCCTGAATTCTTGTGTGAGAATGCAGGAAGTTTCATACCTCAGATCCTCATCTGTCCCTGTTCTTTCTTTAATCTAAGCCATTGCATTGTGTCTCTCCAAGTGTCATCACCAGTGAAGTTTCTGGTCCTTTTTTGCCAGGGGTGGCAGTGAAAGAAGGTATTTGTTTTTTGAGAGAAACTCACAATATTAGTTTGAGGATCCCTGTTTTAGCCCAATAGCATTTGACTTGTTCTCTGTGTTCTTTTCCAAGGCAGGATAGAATAGCAGTGAGAACCAGCCCACCTTTCTCTACAATGATTCTGGTTGTTTGCTTGATCTTCAGAACACCTTGCAATTTGTCTGTATGTTTGATGGCTTCTCTTGGAGTCATGTCCATCTTTCAGCGTGACTGCCTCACGGCTTAGCAAGATAATTTAGCTGTGTAGGCGGATAACCCTGTTTTGAGCTTTGCTATATTTTGCGGTCATCTCCACTAAGTGCTTGATTATGCTCCCAGTGTTTTAACAAAGATACCCATGCAAATGCTCTCCATTGTCATTTCTGTGCTCCTTCCCCACCCACATACATTGTGTAGCACAGAAGCTGCAAGGCCATCAGACAAATGGGAGAAGAATGCAGAGACTTAGGTAATTATTTCAAAAGCTCCCTGGAATTATTTGCAAGATGTTTGTGAGATGAGGGAAGAATAACAGGGCAGAGATCAGAACATTCCTCACAAGGCTTTAGCTAGGCTAGAAACTTCAGAGAAGTGGGAGCAGGAGCAGCTAACTAAACACACATTTGACAGTAAATGACCCCTGGACGGTTAAGTGTTTGCAGACAGCTTTCTGGGTCATGTGGCCAGCACACTTCTAAACCACTTCTGGCGCAATGGGACGCCATGATGAGTGCCAGAGCGCACGGAAATGCCGTTTATCTTCCTGCCACAGTGGTACTTATTTATCTACTTGCAATGGTGTGCTTTCAAACTGCTAGGTTTGCAGAAGCTGGGACAGAGCAACAAGAGCCAACCCTGGATTCAAACTGCCAACCTTCCGATCAGCAAGCCCAAGAGGCTCAGTGGTTTAGACCACAGCGCAGTATTTGAGCTCATGTAGCTGAAGAGTATGAGCTTTAAGCGAAGAAATTCCCAAGTCTGTTCTTGCCCCTGCCATATTTCACTGCTCTCAGATCTTAACTGCAATATAGGAAGAACAATACTCTCATTTACACGTTTCTTTCTTCATAAGGACTATGGAGAAAACATACAAAGTACTCTGAACACTTGACTGCTAATATAAATGGTGTTGCTGATCAGTATAATGATGTTTCAAGTTGTCCCTGCACAGTGTTTTGTATGTACTGGGGGGGGGGGACTGTTTTGCTATTTATTTTTATGCTGTGAACTGCCCTGACATCATCAGACGAAGGGCAGTACTGTATACAAATTTAATAACAACTTTTTAAAAAGCTCAATTTCGATGGTTTCCTTTAAAAAAAAAAAGCTCAACAAGTTCGAGGTCTTCCTCAAAAAAGCTGCTCAACAACTTTCGGGGTGTCCTGATTTTTACTTTCTGCGTCTAGGAGTCTTGGTTGACCACAAACTTGACATGAGCCAACAGTGTGATGCGGCAGCTAAAAAAGCCAATGCAATTCTGGGCTGCATCAATAGGAGTATAGCATCTAGATCAAGGGAAGTAATAGTGCCACTGTATTCTGCTCTGGTCAGACCTCACCTGGAGTACTGTGTCCAGTTCTGGGCACCACAGTTCAAGAAGGACACTGACAAACTGGAACGTGTCCAGAAGAGGGCAACCAAAATGGTCAAAGGCCTGGAAACGATGCCTTATGAGGAACGGCTAAGGGAGCTGGGCATGTTTAGCCTGGAGAAGAGGAGGTTAAGGGGTGATATGATAGCCATGTTCAAATATATAAAAGGATGTCACATAGAGGAGGGAGAAAGGTTGTTTTCTGCTGCTCCAGAGAAGCGGACACGGAGCAATGGATCCAAACTACAAGAAAGAAGATTCCACCTAAACACTAGGAAGAACTTCCTGACAGTAAGAGCTGTTCAACAGTGGAATTTGCTGCCAAGGAGTGTGGTGGAGTCTCCTACTTTGGAGGTCTTTAAGCAGAGGCTTGACAACCAGATGTCAGGAGTGCTCTGATGGTGCTTCCTGCTTGGCAGGGGGTTGGACTCGATGGCCCTTGTGGTCTCTTCCAACTCTGATTCTATGAAATACGGCCACCCTACGCCCTGGCTGCATGAAGGCAGCCCGCCTCCCTCCGCTTCCGCAGCAACGACGCTAAGCAGTGCGCTCCTCACCAGGGAAGCGCCTGGTCAGAGCACCTTAGGGTAACAAGAAGTGCGCATGCGCCCCCGAGACCGCCAGCCCAAGTAGGTAAATCCCTTCACTTCGAGTCGCCAATAGAGAGGCGCGCGGGCCGGTGGGTGGGGTCCCGGCGAAGGGGGGCGGGGCGCCGCAAAGGGCGTGCCTGGAGGCGGAAGGCGAGCCAATGGGAGGCGGCGTCTCAAGGAGCCTATTGGGAGCTGCGTCTCTGTCCGAGCGGCGGGCGGGCGGGCCTTTTTTGGCTCCTTGAGGCAGAGGCAGAGGCAGCGGCGGCGGCAGGAGGGGGGGGCGCCGGTGTCGAGGAGCTCCCCTCCCCCAGGTCGCGAGGTAGGCGTGAGGTGGAGGAAAGTGCTCCCGGGGTGGGGTTTGGGGGGGAGTAGAGGACTCGGTTAAGGAAGGCAAACTCGGAAGCTAGGCGACCCTTCAGGAACGCCTTCTGAGCCCAAGCCCGTCGGTGTTTGTGCGAAGCCCGGCGGCCGGTGGAACCTCCACGCCCAGGGGCAGTCTACCTTTGGGAGAGCTGGGGCAGGCGGAGGCCAACCGCGAGAGGCGCTGGCGCCGACAGCCGCTTTCCGCAGCTTGAAAAGAAAAGAAAAAGTAAGATACTACGCGGTGTTTGGAGGATCGGTAGACCAGTCCCCCCAAGTCGTGTGGCTGCTTCTGCGGCCCCTGACTTCCGCTGGCGCTTCTCTCTAGCGGCGTGATCTCTTCCCAGAGAGCTGACGAGTGCAATGTGCGAACTAGATGTTTTGACAAAATGCGGAGCCTTGGAAATGAACACGAGGATGGCACCTGCAGCGAGAGGAAGGATGGCTGTTGGGAAAAGAGTCGTGGGAATAATGTGGTGGAAGTTAGTTCCTCTAGCTTTTGTGTTGTTGAGTGGAGCTGATTTTAATATGCGTCGAAATTGTATTTCTTCTTCTATTCATTTACACAGTTTATTATGTTTTGTTTACTTAAGAGAGCTGTGATGTATGCGTTGGGGAAGATTGCGTGTGTGGAAGATTAATGCCAAATCAATGAGTACAGAGAGATCTTTCAATGTTCCTGTTGACCATGCTTATCTGCATGCTTACCAGAAGCTAGATGTAGACTCCTGATTTGAAACAAGACCTGCTGGTGATGGTGGCATTTTCATGCTTCTAGCTGGCTGCTTTGGGGAACCGAGTAATGAAGCAGGTTTGATCCAGCAAAGTTATTATGGGGCTGTTGAGGAGGTACTTGTGATGGAGGCAGCGAAAGGTTTAGATTCAGGGTGAGGGGCATCTGGAGGCCAGAGAGAGGCTAGAAGAAGAAAGTTTTGAAAAGGTGGCAGTGGATTCACTATTTATGAAGGCTTGTAAAAATCACTGGTGCATAATACATATTACATAGGGTGCACTGCACAGAATATTATGTGTGCCTCAGAGCACTTATACATAATCTTAGTAATACCAATAATACCAGTGCAAGATAGCCTTAGACAGTGCAGATTCCCCCCCCCCCCCGTTTCTGCATCCACATTTGCAGTATGAAGATAATACTGCACACTCTCTGGTGTGCTCATGGTAGAGACGAGATCTGTCCTGAGGACTTCCTGACTCACCTTCTTAGCCAGTCTTCAACACCAGATCACTAAGTGTCATGGACAGGCTGGAAGCAGAGGAGCCTTGGGAGGCACCAGCTGGGGATCCCCCCCCCCCCCGGGAAGAAGGCTCAGAGCCAGGGGACTGGGGGTGGGATGACAATGAGTGGTCAGAGGGAGAAGAGGGAGCAGACTGAGAAGAGGTGTCAGAAGCTGAAGAGGCAACAAGGTTTATTGAGTGTGGAGAGCCTGTGGCAGAGAGCAGTCCAGAATCAGATGCCGAAGCAGAGGCTGGAAGGGGGGGGGCAAGAAGCAGAGATCATGCAGGCTACTGAAGAAGATGGGGGGTGTTTCCTCTCTTGATGCAACCAGCTTCCCTCCCCGCTGGTCTCACATTGCTTTGGAAGGACCCAGGGAAGGAGGCTTAGGCAACTGTGGGAAGGCGGGGGCCTTCAGTCCTTGCAGCTGCCTCATAAGGGGCAAGATCTACCAGGACAGCTTGCTGTTCTCACTAGCCTGGCCTCCCGAGCTAATTGTGTTTCCTTGAATAACGAGTTGACTTCGCTGATGCCATGTGATTTATTGCTGACCTGCTCCTGACATCTGCCCCTAACAGTGCTGCAGGCAGAGGGCAATAGAAGAAATGAAGAAAGTTTTTTTAAAAAATAAATTGTTGGTGTTCTTTACCTAAACAAGTTCACAAAGAAACTTACAACATGGTCTTAGAAGTCTGAGAGAGAGTGGGGGCTGGGAGCTTCTGGATCCAGTGGACCGTCTAATGTAATCTGCAGTTATATTGTCTGCAAACAAGAGTCTCTGTAGATGGTTGGTTGAGAGGGAGATTTGAAACCAGAGGAAGCCTGCCTTTGACTATTTATTTAGAGTCATGTATATCCCGCTCTTTGCCTTGCAGTCCCTGGGGGGGTTACATGTATGTAACATCTTCCACCCCCAAAGCCTTTGCAGAAGTGAGGGACACCTTGGAGGGGAAGCGATTCCACAATCTGAGGACCACCACAGAAAAAGCCCTCCTGTCCATTGCCATTTCACATGGTGGTGGAAATTCCAGTGTATTTCAACACATATTTGGGGCCCAATATGAGAGCACTGATTACTTACATTAGTGTTGATAAACCAATGAATCAGGAAGCCCTTAATTCAAATCTATCTTCTAGCATGAACTTACTCAGTGATCTATAGCAAGCAAATCTCTCAGACAACCTCATTTTCCCATCTGCAGTACAGAGATAGTAGTGCTGACCTGCCTTACAAGGTTATTGGGATTGCAACAAGATAATGTGAAGACTTGAACATTATAAAAGCATTAACTCAATGCTAGTTAGCATTATGGAAAGAAGGCAATTACTGGGCTGCATAGAGATTTGTGCAGGGAGTTAGTGGACTGTTTCTGGGGGGTGGGGAGTTCCAGGAAGATCATAGGATTTATAAACGTGTTCAAACCAGTATAGGTTGAATTGTGCTGTGAAAGGGGTAATACAGGATGTTTCTACCAGCTGACATAATGTGGTTTTCATTGGAAGAAATGATGTGTGCAGATTGGAGGAACCCTTGTGGGTCTTTCTAGGATTGCTGTATGTATATGAGAAGAAACTAGAGGGATGTGAAATGAATTGAGAAACATTACTGTGGGACAGGTATTACCCAAGGAAAGGAAATGATATGGTGGGCTGGACTCACTTGTCTTCTATATCAGGTCTTTAAGATTGTAATTTTTATTGCTTATGAAGGGGCTTGGCCAGCATAGTGTGATCTGATCTATAACTTGTGGAGGTGTTTATAGTTTTTGGTATCCTGGCAAGTGTTTTTCCACCTGGCCTTCTCCCTTGCCAAATGCTTTGCTCATGGGATTATAATATTTGCTGTGGTGTAATTTTGTATTCTTTGGTTAGCATGGAAGAGCACATCAGGTAAAATCTTAGCTTTAATTCTTAACTTGAAGTTGTTTTCATTGCCAAAGTATGAGCTAGCCAACTGCTTGACTGCTTGGGTTTATGCAATGGGTTTATCATATAATATAATAATACAAGTATTGTAATAGGAAAACATAGAAGGTAGTTTCTTAGTGTATCGCAGGTTTGACAGTTTAATGGGAGCCTAATAAAAAGAAGGGTCTAGGATGTAAAGTCTCTTGCTTATTATTCAAATGCCCTTCATAGATGCACAGTTCAACTAATCAGGGTTCTGAAGAGAACACTGTTGCACATATTGTTTTTGTTTCTCTAAGACTAAGCAATAAGGTAACTGTGGATGGATTCCTGTTTGTTTTGTCGTGCTTGTTCTGTCCATTCTTGTTCAGACTGAAATCACTTCTTATTTTATACATCCTCCCTTCCCCCAAAAGTAAAGAGAACTTGATTTGCCCATGGGCCACAGATCTGAGTCAGCAAGGATGGCAGCCTGGACCTCAATCTCCTTTTTTGTTTAACTATTCTCCCAAGTGATTAGTCTTGTATTATTTAGTACAGCAGATGTGCAGATACTGAATGTGGTCTGTTAACTTTAGTGCTTTGTAGCAAACTCTTTCCCATTCCTTCTAATTGTGGTGAAGAAGTTCTGAAGTTCAGGCCTTACTTCAAATGCAGCTGTGATGCTTTGTTAAATGGAAGATGCATATAGTGTATTTCTCTTGGAGTAGAAATGAGCACATGGTGTATCTCTCAGCATTGTACTATTGTACTGGATAGAGTGTGTTGGCTTTAATATTGGAGGCTTAGCTACAAGTTGCTGCACAATTATAAGACTTGCAAATGGCAGACAACATATATTAATGATTATTATTCATTAGTTTTATATCCATCTCCAATGGACACTAGGCAATGTACACTAGCTCCCAAAAAATCTGAGGGGTGGGATAGACTGACCAGCCTATGGCACCCAGTGGACTTCATGGCAGATCTTTGCTCCAGTCCTAACACCTATAACCACATCCTTCCCACACATAAGGGTACATAAAATATGCTGAATAAGAAGTGCCGTCAAAATACATGCCGATTCCTTGCTTTTCATTCCTTTGAGGAAAGGGTGGAGGCAACACTTATCCTCAAGCTTTGCTCAGAAATTGACACTGGGATGCAAGATCAGTACCTGAGACAACCCAGAGAGTTGGTAGATTATGTCAGATTTGAACTGAGGTTTTTCAAAGTCCAGGTTCAGGCATTTTTATCTGCTAGACAATGCTGACTCTTACTGCCCATAATACTTGGTTTGGAGCATAGGATGCTGCATGGAAATAAACTTGTTAGCTTTAAAGGAAAACCATTTGCTTATTTTTGCCGTTAATAGAATGTTTGTGCATGTGTGCCTCTGAAACCTGGCTTCCAGTTCCCTTTAAAGTGAAACTCTTGGAATTGAAAGATAGGTTCCAAGAGATAGAAGTTAAAAAAATCAATTCTGCATTGTTCTGCACCCTTCCTCTGGCTTGGCATTCCTTTCCATTTACCTCAGAAAATCTGGCCACACATGCAGTGTTAGAAACTCAGATATATATAAGGTAATTGCCAAATGGCACCTTAAACCTAGGTTATGGTTACCACAACAGAATGTCTAGGTGCCATTTCCCCCTGGGTGAGATTTATTATTGTTGTTATTATTATACATTTTATTTCTATACTACTTTATATTTTAAATGAAAAAAATTCAAAGTGGTTTACAACACATTAAAACATCAAATAAAGCAATCCAGAATAAAACAAATTCAAGCTTCAAGGAAAATATTTCACATCCTTCTCTAAGTGGCATTTTGCCTCCCCCATATTTATTTACCTATTTAATTTAGCTCATGGCATAGTAGAGGTACTCTAGGAAGCCGGTGTGGTGTAGTGGTTAGAGTATTGATCTAGGACCTGGAAGATCAGGGTTCAAATCCCCACTCAGTCATGAAACTAACTGGGTGGCCTTGGGCCAGGCACAACCTCTTAACCTCCCTCACAGGGTTGTTGTAGGGATTAACTGAGTAGTGGGGTGAACCATGTACTCGTTGGAGAAAAAGGTGGGATATAAATGCAATAAATAAGCTCTTCTGTTTACCTACTTAAGAAACCTGGGGGGGGGGGCAGCCAGATTGAGATGTCAGTCATCAGCCTGGCATCCACAGATCTCCATGGGGTCACAATTGGACCTGCCCCAGTTGCAAAGTGCACCTGGCTAATTTCAAACACTGCACACATGTGCTTCTCAAGTTAACTTTGACTTGGGGTCGTCCTCCCCAGCCCGTGTGTGTGTGTTAAAAAATGTTAGGATAAAACATACCAAATTCAGATAAAGAAACCTAGACTGCAGAACCAGTATAATTTGTAGAGATATATTTATTTTTAATTACTATAATAGGAATGCTCAAGGGGAGGAAAAAGCAGCATGTCCTTTGATCAAGTATGTGTCCTACATGAACTTGAGATGAACTCCTTAAACAACATACACATAGATTTCAGTAACAGGGATATAAATATATATTCCGTATAATTTGTGATGCTGAAGTGAATCAACCTCCTCTTTTTCAGAAGCCAAATAGTAGGTCTGATTTTATTTTTTTAATTTTATTTTAAATACCAGGAGTAGAGAGGAACAGCTGGGTGGCGGGACAGAATTCTGCTCTTCCTACTTGTTCTGCATAAACAACCAGCAAGAAATTGCATTCCTAGACTGGAATTTTACTGCTGCGTAGTATAACTGCCAGGAAGACCTGGCTGGTATTATGATCCTTTGGTCTCTATTGAAAGAAATGAGACCTCTGGTTTGACCAGATGTTTGAGTTAATGCTTGCTGCACCTACTTTGGTATGAAAGAACACTTCATTGTACATGAAGCAGGAAAGTGTGTTTTCATTTGGGATCACTAGTGCTTTGGAATCAACACAGTCTTAGATTTAGAGATGGGGAAATATTTCCTAATGTTGACCATGCCAGTTGTTTGTGAAGAAAAGAATAGTTCTTTCAGGAATGGCTTCAACCCAGTGGGTTGAACTGAATGATGCATGAGGTCCATTGTAGTTCTTGGATGAGACTCCTATATAATGCATCCCTCCCTACCAGCTAGAGCAGTGAGAAGATGAACTGAATAACACTTGGCTCCTGTGCCCATTTCTGCCTTATGTGATGATTTGTAATGTGCCTGCTTTCTCATGTGCTGGTGGGTAACTTCACTATCACCCATGAAGTGTGCTGAGGCAGTTGCCTCAGGTTGGCAGCCTCTGGGCAGCTGGGACGGGTGGTACCACCACTTACACCACTTTATGAGACATGGGTGGCACTGTGGTTTAAACCACTGAGCTTCTGGGCTTGTGGATCTAAAAGTCGGAGGTTTGAATCCGTGTGGCAATGGTGAGCTCCCGTTGCTCTGTCCCAGCTTCTGCCACCCTAGGAGTTCGAAAGCACACTGGTGCAAGTAGATAAATAGGTACCGCTGTGGTGGGAAGGTAAACAGTGTTTCCATGCACTCTGGCTACTGTCATGGTGTCCCATTGTGCCAGAAGCGATTTAGTCATGCTGGCCACATGACCCAGGAAGCTGTCTGTGGACAAATGCCAGCTCCTTTGGCCTGAAGCAAGATGGGTGCCGCACCCCATAGTCACTTTTGACTGGACTAAACCATCCAGTGGTCCTTTACTGCTGCTACAGCAATGCTGCCCCTCCCAGCTGCAGGGGCATCATTTTCAGTTTTGCCTGGAGTGGCAAAAGACCCTGGGCCAGCCCTGCTGTCACCTGTGCTTTAGAGCTGCTAGGAAGGATTGTTGTTTGGGTACTAGCGTATGTGGATTCTGGAAAAATTAAACAATCTGTGGATACTCCACATTATCCTTTTGCTTGAGCTGCCTTTCCTCTACAGCAAACTGACTGTAACCCTGTTTCTCTGTTTTAGACTTCATGTATTTGGAAGCTCTTCCTGATATTATCAAAAGGGAAGTGGTGTAGGGGTGTGAATCATTCACTATATATATTGCATTGTATTACACACTCTATGTTTCTGAGAGTATTCGTTGCTGAAGACTACGCTTCCTGAAAGTGTTTTAGGTGTCCTTAATGAGGTCTCTATTTCCTCCCACCTAGGGACTTGGAAGAATTGGCAGAATGCCACTGTGCCATTGTGCAGTGAAGCACAGTGAATCAGACATGGAGGGGTGTCGTTTTTCACCTTCTGGAGGGCTGAGGGTATATCTTCACTGGAAGGGTGAGCAGGAGGAACAGTACCAGACTTATCTGCAAGGGACTCCTTGTGCTGAAGAGATCTGCATCGATATTGCACAGAAGATTGGTAAGTGGCCCATAGGGCTTGTCTAGAGAGATGTGGGAAACATGTAGCCCTTCTTGGAGAAGTGCCTTATCGCCCATATTGTTCAATATCTATAGAAAACCATTGGAATATGACATCCAGAGGCTTGGGCTGCAGTGGAGCCTTGCAATTGGATTTGTATGGAGTTGTACTCCCCCTGAAGGAGCAGGTTCACTGTCTGAGAGCCCTCCTGGACTCAACATTTTACATGGAGGTATATGTGGTGGCAGTGGTGGCTTCTGCTAGCTTAGGGTTGTAGCTGGTGTACCAGTCCTAACTAGAGAAGGCAGACCTTGCCTTGGTGACATCCAGACAAGACTACTGTAATGATATATAGGCACTGCACTCTATGTGGGCAGCCTTTAAAGATGGCTTGATACAAAATGCAGCCACTCGGATGCCAGTGGGGGCAAGGCTGTGGGAACATGTGACATCATTCTTGTACTGGATGCACTGGTTGCTGGTGTATTTCTGAGCCCATTTAAGTGCTGCTGTTGATCATTGAAGCCCTAAATGACCAAGTTGTTAGAGCAGCTTCCATCACCTGTATGAACTTGCCTATGCTTTAAGAAAACTCCAGGGACCTTGCTAATGTGTTCACCGGTGAGACTAATTAGGTGGGCAGGCATGAGATATGGCCTCCTTGGTGTTGGCCTCATGTCTGTGAAACTCCCCTCCTGACCAAGTCGAGATTTCCTATTGCAACTGAAATCTCCACAGCACCACCTGCTTGAGCGGGAGAGCGAGGGCATCCTTCTTGACTGACCACAAATGCTGGTAAGCTGTTACCAACTATTGAGCTTCTGGCATTCCCTTTCAGTCTTGCTCCCCAGGAAGCCTTTTGATGTTCTGAGACTTTCAATTGTGGAACAATTTGCATACATAACAAACAAGCTGCTCTTTTACCACAGGCTTAGTCCTTCTGTGGTAGCAACCCCCCCCCCCTTTTCTGAAGGCTGTAGCAGCTGATTTTTCAGCCCACCCATTGCCACCTCTCCTTCAAAGCTCCTTTTAATGAGGAGCATTTTCAGCTCTGCTTTTGGATCCTGGTGAATAGGAGAGGGGTGCACTGGTGTCACTCCCCTTCTTCCTTCTCTTCCAGGCAATCATCTCCCCTACCCCCTTTTGCCACCTGATAGAGCATCTAGTTCAATTTAAGGGAGCAAGAGAGAGAGGCTTGCAACATGGCTGAGGTGGGAAGGGAATCAGGGAAGAGTGGAGTGGGTGCTTTGTTGTTCTCCTGTTTTGGGGCATTCCTTTCTTGCTTCCGTAATGCTGGAAGGTTGCTTTGGTGAGGTTTGGGACCTCCTTTCTTCCCCCAACCCCCATTATTTAGGAGGAATGCTCCTAGAACTATATTTCTACTGCCCCTCCCTCCTCTTCTCACAGCCCTTCTCCCAAATAATCTACTTTCCCATCACTATTCCGCAGTAGTTTCACATCTCTCCCTCCCTCCCTCTCTCTCAAATTTCTTTCAAGTTCAGCATCATGGTAGAACAAGTCAAACTGCTGGAATCTCCCCATTTAATTCTGCCTTCACATCCAGCACTTCCTTTCTCAGTAATTCTGCCAGTAGGTTAATAACTTTGGTTCTGATGTCTCCTCCTTCCTCTGGAATGACTCTGAGTCATAAGCAGAACTCATTTTTTCTCAGCTCCATTAATGCTGAATTATCCAAACATTTTTCCATCTCTCTATTTATCACTTCATTTTTTGTTTCTAAGGTCTCAACTTTATCATTTAATTGGCCTACTTCCCCAGTCAATTGTGTATAGGATGCCTCTATTTTATTGACTGATCCTTCTAATCTTCTCAATTTTCTAATTCTTCTTCTAAAGTCTCTATTGATCTCTTAAGAGACTTTGTTTGCTCTGTCGTCATCTGCATAAGAATATCCACAGTGAGCAGGGACCCTGAAGATCTCATTCTCTCCCCCCACTTCTCTTTCTTCTTTTCCTTTTCTTGTAAGCAGCATTCTGAATGTTGAAGTTTTTCTTGCTTCACTTTATTAGAATTTCTGTCTCTAAACAGCTTCTATCCCTTCAGCAATTTAACCTTGTTTTGGCAACAACATGAGATAGGGCAAATTCCATCCTCAGGAATACAGTGTTAGCTGGCAAAGTAGCTTTCAATTACTTAAAACACTTTAGTCAAAGAGTAAGAAAAAATAAAAAGCTTCGCATATGTCCCTTGTCCATTTAAAACTTTCTCATTTCACACCATAAATCCAGCTTTTTGTCACTTTTATGATGGCATGAACAGTAGCTTGCTTGCCTTCTCCTTCTTTATTATGGAAAGCAGTTCACTCACCAGGTGTTGGTTTTTGCTTTTTGCTAACAGACTCAGAAACTCTTTTAGGTTGTAAATTATCTCATTCCGAAGGCAATTAAGAAAGGGAGGTAATCTTGGTGCCCATAATAGGACTGCAGTGTAGTTTGAGCAAGTTGACAATTCTCAGCTTCCAGTCACTCAACTCACAGGGCAGGAGATGAGCCCCTCAGCAGTCCCCCTGTCCCACGAGGAGCAATCCCTTCTTTTCAGCTCCTTTTCAGAATTGAATAGGTGCAAGTAGATAAATAGGTACCACTTTGGCGGGAAGGTAAACGGCATTTCCGTGCACTGCTCTGGTTCACCAGAAGCGGCTTAGTCATGCTGGCCACATGACCCGGAAGCTGTACGCTGGCTCCCTCGGCCAGTAAAGCGAGATGAGCGCCGCAACCCCAGAGTCGTCCGCGACAGAACTTAATGGTCAGGGGTCCCTTTACTTTCACCTTTAACACCATGGAAACAAATGCTAATATGCCCAGGAACATCACCAAAATGCTGGAGAGGATGTACCTCCACAGGCACATACCTCCACATGTGGTGGGAATGTCCTAAAATCCAACTCTTCTGGACGTCAGTCATATAAGAAATATGCAAAATAATTAAGCAAGTATTAGAAGTCACCCCAGAACTGGCCCTACTAAACATCTTCCAAGACAGTAATGCCCACTCACAAAGAGCTCATAACCCTCCTACTCTCGGCAGCCAGAAACATCATAGCCAGACACTGGAAAGACCTGTCAGGAGTAAGCATAGACCAATGGTATCAAACAGTATGGGAAACAACCTTATTAGAAAAATTAACCAACAAACTGAAACTGACACAGGGACAAATAGAAGAAGATGCCTTCACCCTGATATGGTTACCCTTTATCACATACACAGCTCAACAAGACAATAACAAGAACCCACCAACAGCATTTGAATCAATCTGGCTAACCTGATCCAAACACACACACACACACACACACACACACACACACACATCCCACTCACACATGAAAAATAGGTTCACCACAGCCAATCACAAACAAACAACCACACCCTAGGCCAACTCCAACCTCTCTCACCACCAAAGGAATACAAGTGAATAGTAAAGAGAACCCAGACAAGTGACGCTGATACAAAACCCCATCTATACAGTAAGTAGAATAGAAGCATTGCCTCCTGACCCCACCCCACTCACCATTCCCCTTCCCCCTCTCCCCCCTTTTCTTCCTAATGTAACACTAATGTCTCAACAAATGAAACTGATCTGTAGAAAATGTAACTTGAAAAAAGAGACATTGCACATAAACCAATAAATCTTTAATAAAAATATATTAAAACAAAAAGAAAAGAAGTGAAGCTGGCAGCCAGACTTGTGTCTGGCTATCAGCAAACATCACACTGTTATCACCATTGGTAAAGAACTGACAAAATACCTTCAGTCTGCCCTGGAAGTCCCCAGGATAAAAGGATCTCTAATAAAAGGACTAGAAAAGTATTTTGCAGGGGGATGAGTGGTTTGTTTGATTTCCGGCAGATGCTTATCACATACAATTGTATACATCTGCAGTTACGGTACATAAAAGAAGTGTGGTAGATGACTGTGGACTGCAAATTGCTTTACAGTCTGAAGTTGTTCAGCTAGGCTTAAAGCCTTGAGCATTCTGCCTGTTTTTTTTAGCTTGGCAGGGCCTTAACGCTTGGATCCAAACCTAGGAGTACCTTCACATTCAATACATTTTGGGGTAGACTTGTGGCATGCTTTGACTTTATAGAACAGTGGGATTTTATGAGCTTTGTTGCCCCTTTTATATTTGTGAATGTACGTATTTGAGCTGAAGCCTAGTCTACACATTCAGTGGAACTTCTCCTGGAAAGAAGATCCTGAGATCCTAAAACCTGGTCCATTGGTCACCAGCTGTCAGGGACTAGAAGAGACCCCCCCTGCGACCATGCCAGCATATACCTAATTACATTATACCATTGTGTAGATAGTAGACCACTTCGGGAGCCAACCTTAGCTGGAAAACAGGTTATAGATAAATGTTTTGAGGTAGAATAGACTGTACCACTTCAGACTGTAGGCAAAGGACCACATTTCTAATGCTCTCTGCAGATAGCCTGCTCCCCATAGTGCTAGTTTTCTAAACTGAAATCTTTCTTGCTGGTGTGCTAGTTCTTAATGCTGAGAGCTTTTTAAATCGTCCTCATGATTTTTTAAAAAAGGCACCTCTCACCTGCACATGTAGACCATGGGCCCCAGGAGCAGAGGAGTAAAATTTTATGTGCCGCTGACTTCTGTTCTGCCCAGCACAGTAGCTGATGCAGCTCCGTATATAGTACTTTAAGTCAGGTTGGAGTGATGTTTGTGTGTGCCTAAAACCTCTTCAGTGGAAGTTCAGAGCAGGGGGTCATTTCTCTAAAAAGAAAAAAAGCATTTGTGTAAGCACCCTAATCCTGGGTATAGGAACCTCAGTTCTGCCTTTAGATGACATTGGGATGCAGTAAAGATAATGTTACAACTGACAAGGGTGCTTTCTTGGTTTCATTTAATATGCTATCTTATTTGTATTGATTGTTTCCCCAACCCTGGGCTCAGGGTTATCTCAGGGAAAGGGTCAGTTAGAAATTACTGCCTTTTAAGGAGTGACTGTTGAGCTGTGCCCAATATGATAATGTCCTTCAACATTTCCTACTAGATCTTTCTGTCTTCCACAGGAATCACGCCAATCTGCTTGAGCTTCTTTGCACTGTATGATCCACTGGCCAAATTATGGTTCCCTCCTAACCATGTGTTTGACATCGATAGTGACATTAAGTTGATTCTGCATTTTCGGTTGAGGTAAGAACATCCTTTCCCCATGTAGTTCACCTTCACTTCTGTAGTTTTGGGATTAAATATTTATTGGCTTTACAACTGGGTGCTTGTAGAGCCCCTTGCCTAGCACCCATGAGCCCATGAAGATGTTTGAGCTTTCATTTAGATAGAAAGTTATGGAGCAAAATGTGCAGGTACCCTTCTAAGTGATTTCTGTGAAATGAGCCAACCTAGCATCTCCTGCCTGTCAGTGATTTTAGCTGGTGAAGAAAGTCAGAACTGTGATTGGTAAGTGCAATAGAAATCCCCAGGCTCAGTGCTATTTTCCCTTCTTGTTTAGTACTTCACTTCTTCATCTTAAACATTTATATTCCCCTTGTGCGTTTAACTGCTGTATCTCCACAATCGGAAATAGCGGGACATAGCTTCCTATGGTAAACCTGAGATTGTGCAGGGGACGGGATGAGAAGCAGGAATGACTGCACTCCCTCTAATTCTGTGTTATGCCATGACCTCATGACAGCCATTTGTGACTGGTACCCATGGCGTCTCTGAAAATACAAAATGTGCCCATCAGTCTGGTAAGGTTGGTGGCCCCTGTTGTAGCAGGTACCAGGGAAAATGCTGGCCCCTGAATTATTAGGTCAATTGATCATAATTGGGTAGTGCTCAAAACTAATCAAGAAGCAGATTGATCTCCTCCTCTGTGATTCATGTAGTGATTTCATGTAGTGTTTGGTATATTGAGATGCTGCTTTGGGCATGTTGAATGACAAGGCATGAATGCAATACATCCTGCATTCATAAGTTTGCCCTTGTTCTGGAATCATTAAGTATGTCCACATTTGACAGTAGTAGTGTCTTCCACTTTGAATTCATAGTAGAATAATGGCACAGGACATAATACATTGATTTAATAATGGGAAAACACATGTGCCATTGCTGTTGGTGTCAAAATTAATCCCCCCCCCCCCCGCCTCAGCATACTTCCTCACTCAAGTTAGGTGAATCTGTGTCATGGCCAGTGTGGTTTGGCTACATAATTTAAAAGAGCTGGTTGTTTCTGCCAGAGAGCATGTGCTAGTATAAAAAGAGCATCCTGTCTGCTGTACCACAATACTGGGGTGTTTGAAAGTAGAGGGCGAGGTCTCAGCCTGGCCTCATTTCAACACTTCCCCAAATCTAATTTTCATATGTATCTGGAATGTTGATGCTCCTTGGGGCATCATATACACTTTTAGAAAAGTAACCTTAGTAGGCAATGGTGACTGGTGCCCATTGGAACTGGTAGGGTGACACCAGAGCAAATGACAGAAGTGGCCAATTCTAGTTTTGTCCCCATCCTCCCTGCTGAGTTCTACAAGGGTAATAACTGAGACTAAAGAGGGAGCTGGCAGTAAGAAAGCAGGCAGGTGGGGGCTGACTGAAGGAAGACTGGGCTTGGTTTAGCAGGGCCCTGCTTGCCCCCCAGTGAACCAGCTTCCATCACTAGTCAGGTATTCTTTCTTTCTCAGACTCCTTAACTGTGCAGTCCTAAGCATATTTACTCAGAAGTAGGTCCCTCTAAGTTTAGTGCCTTGGTCCAGTATATCTGAAGGAGCGTCTCCACCCCCATCGTTCTACCCGGACACTGAGGTCCAGCACCGAGGGCCTTCTGGCGGTTCCCACACTGCGAGAAGCCAAGTTACAGGGAACCAGGCAGAGGGCCTTCTCGGTAGTGGCGCCTTCCCTGTGGAACACCCTCCCACCAGATGTCAAAGAGAACAACAACTACCAGGCTTTTAGAAGACACCTGAAGGCAGCCCTGTTTCAGGAAGCTTTTAATGTTTGATGTATTATAGTATTTTAATATTCTTTTGGAAGCCGCCCAGGGGGGCTGGGGAGGCCCAGCCAGATGGGCGGGGTATAAATAATAAATTATTATTATTATTATTATTATTATTATTATTATTATTATTATTATTATTATTATTATTATTATAGTGAGACTTGCTTTCTAGTAAGTGCATCTAGGATTGTGATCTAGGTCTATTTGCTGTGTGTATTTTGGTACAAACTGTTGTAGATCCTTCAGGCAGATTTGCCTGTGTGCAACTGTGATCTGAGAAGGAAGTGGGTGGGAAGGAAGTGGGCAGGGTGCCTAGTAGTACATCAAGGAAGAGAACATCCTTCAGCTTCTGCGAATGCTGAGCTGAGCTTGGGCTTTAGTTTAGCTTGTGTGCGGTGAATAGAATGAACCAGATGACTAGAACCAGAGCACACTGCTTTAACATTGGAGCAGTATTACCTTTTGACCGAACCTTTTCAGGAGATATAGCCATGCTTATCAGTATTATAAGCTTGTTTCAATCTAATTTACCCTAGCAAGTTCATTTATCTTGAAACTTAGCGGTTTTCCTGTCTGGTGAATAAATTCCACTTCTTTACTACCCTGGAATCAATTTCATGAAGTCACACACACACACACGCTCATACTCATTCATATATTCAGCCTTTATTGGCGTAATATATATACAGTGGTACCTCGCAAGACGAATGCCTCGCAAGACGGAAAACTCGCAAGACGAAAGGGTTTTTTGAGCTACTTCGCAAGACGATTTTCCCTATGGGCTTGCTTCGCAAGACGGAAACGTCTTGCAAGTTTGTTTCCTTTTTCTTAACACCGTTAATACAGTTGCGACTTGACTTCGAGGAGCAACTCATAGCACGCGGTGTGGTAGCCTTTTTTGAGGTTTTTGAAGACTTTGGTGATTTTTGAAGCTTTTCCGAAACTTTTCTGACACCGTGCTTCGCAAGACGAAAAAAATCGCAAGGCGACAAAACTCGCGGAACGAATTAATTTCGTCTTGCGAGGCACCACTGTACATATTAGTGTATGTACTGTCTTTCCTGAACACAATTTGCTTGTACATACATCTACAGGCGGCATCTTTGTTTTAATGCTTAAGTCAGCCTAGTTAGGTGGCCTTAGTTAATCACTAGGAAAAGTGTCTAAATAGCTTCATAGTTCATGTACAATTTTACTTGCATCTACTGCTAGGATTTTAACTGTTTTTAATTGGCTTTAACTGTATTTATTAATGATTTTAATTCTTACAAACCGCTTGAGGTTTTATTGCAATCACATGGTATATGAATTTTGTTAAAGTAAGGATAGTTTTTATCATACTTGTTTAGAAAACATCACTGCCAGCTGAAGTATCCCAGAAGAACCTTGATATTGTTTGTCTCTAAAACATAAACAATAAAGAATTGCTTTAGCAATTGTAGCTAGCATTTATCCAGCACTGTTATTAAGTGTTGAAAACACTTTGCAGGCATGCTATCAGCAATCGTTGCATCAGCTATGTCAGGTGGGCCAGTATTATCTGTATACTGCTAATTAAGTCACAGTGGTTTGCCAAAAGTTGCCCAGTGATTTCATGGCTAGGATGAGTCCTGTTTTTTTATCACTCTGGTAAACCAGCTGCCACAAGATTATAGTAAGTTCAGTAAGTTAGAATTTCTAGAGGGGCAGGGTTCGAAATTAGCAGGTGCCAGGAGCATTTTGTGCCTAAAGTTTCTCCATTTGCGAGCACCTCAAAAAGTCTGGGTGCTTTTTTTGTGCTGGGCTGACACTCAAGTTTTACTGAAATTTATGTGCTTTGAAGCCTTGAAGTATATGTTAAGGATAGACAATATGTTAAGGAGTTTAACAATAAATAGTAGAGTGTTTTGAAAACTGAAGTATGGTACCAATATTTTTATTGTAAACACCAAATTAAACATGTATTAATAATTTCTGCTAAAAATGTGATATTAACAATGTGTCACTTATGTGAATTGCGTATTAATTCATGCTTATCAAAATAATAAAAAGTGTTTCCAATTCCCCCAGTGGCCACTAGATGTTCTGTTTTGGCACCCGCAACCCAGGCCCCAGGAGCCATATGGCTCCTAGCTTTTTAGCCTAGTTTCTAACACTGTAGAGGGGGTAGCTGTGTTAGTCTTGTTGTTTCTTAAAGACTAGCAAATTAATTGTGGCATAAGTGTTCATTGGTTGCGGTCTACTTCCTCAGATTAATTCATGCATCTGAAGAAGTGGACTGGAACTCACAAAAGCTTATGCCATAATAAATGTGTACTTAATGTGCCACAAACATTTTTTTTGTTAAGTTTAAAATATTTACAGTTGAACTGTGTTATGTGCTGTGACCTGTACAGATGGTTTCCTGGTTTGCACTGACTACTATTTTCTCACTGAACTATGGGACTTCTGTCTAGAACCATTGTTATTTCTTGCCATGGAACGTGTAAGAAAAATTCAAAAGTGGGCTTACCACTGGTGAACAGGTTGAGTGACTCATTTCCTCCACGTAATCAGAGAGAGAAGCGTTTGGAAAGAGTTCGACTCCCTTCCACACATTTCAAGCCACTTAATCTCAAATAGCCTGGATGGAAAAGTGGCCTAACAAATTGTGAGCTAGTAAGCTTCTGTGAGGGGACGCGGGTGGCGCTGTGGGTTAAACCACAGAGCCTAGGACTTGCCAATCAGAAGGTCGGCAGTTCGAATCCCCGTGACGGGGTGAGCTCCCGTTGCTCGGTCCCTGCTCCTGCCAACCTAGCAGTTCGAAAGCACGTCAAAGTGCAAGTAAATAAATAGGTACCGCTCCAGCGGGAAGGTAAACGGCGTTTCCGTGCGCTGCTCTGGTTCGCCAGAAGCGGCTTAGTCATGCTGGCCACATGACCTGGAAGCTGTACGCCGGCTCCCTCGGCCAATAAAGTGAGATGAGTGCCGCAACCCCAGAGTCGGCCACGACTGGACCTAATGGTCAGGGGTCCCCTTTACCTTTACCTTTTTAAGCTTCTGTGAGGGTGAGAAGGTACAAGGCATAGGTGCCATAGATTAGAGTTGGAAGAAGTAGAAGAGCACCTGTCTGACCTAGGCCCTGCGTTCCTTGAGGAATATGCACCTTGCCTGGGCAAAGTTTAATCATTCATGCCTCTCATACACCAAGTAAGATGTGCATATTCTCTCTCTCTCTCCCTCTCTCTCTCAGGTATTATTTCCGAAACTGGCATGGGACAAATGAGAAGGAGCCAGCTGTCTGTCGCAGCCTCCATCGCACAAGTGACTCTGAGGACAAGTCACAGCAATCAAGGGGCGAGCAAGGCAGTGCCCTGCTGGATAAACCATCATTTGAGTATCTCTTTGAGCAAGTATGAAGCTTTGTTGACGTTGTTCTGTTCAGATTAAGCCTGTTACGTATCTGCCATCCCACCCTCTTTGGACTGTCCAAAGAGGTTTCCATCCTTCTTCCTTAAAATTAAGTATTGTTGGGATTCCATGGCTTCATCTGGCAAACTTCAATATCTCTTCAGTTGCACTTTCAAAGCCATAAAGGCCAACTCCATGCTATACAGCTGTTTCATCCATCTCCCCTGACCAGCCTGTGCAATCCAGACTGCAGCATGCCTTGGCCAGGGAAGAGGTACACCATAGTGAAGCGCACACAGAAGAAATAACTCTATATGTCAGGCACTTGGAGCCTAAGTATCTGTCAAATAGCTTAGGGGGTAAATATCAATCCAGGAGGATGAAAGTACGTACACAAAAATTTTTAGTAAGGAAGCAGGAGTGGATAAAAGCTGTTGAGGTTACTGGTGACATCAACAGACTCTAAGCCAGCACAAGGGAAGTGATGAAATGGGGCATGCGGGGGTGGGAAGATTAGTAGACTTCTCAGCTTTCCCCCTCCCTTTGAGGAAATGTGATGCAGATAGTCAATTCTTATATTCTAGATCTGTCTTCAGAGAGGTGCAAGCCAGCCAAATGAGCCACATTCCACCAAGGAAGGAGAAACCCCTTTCTCATAGTTATTAGGCAGCCTGATTCCACCTCATATATGGTGTGCAGTCAAGCCCTAAATTTTGGAAGAACTGGATGAGATAAGATGGAAAAGTTTATTTCCCTCCTTTTTACACAACTGCTAGTAGTGTTGCCTACATGAGACTGCAGGTTGGATCCCTGACATCATTTGAGTTCAGATCTCCAGTAGCTCAACTTGAAGAGCCAAAGGAGAGACTGATTTGGGACCTGTTAGCTTGGGAATGTACCTCCATAATTTTTGATCTTTTTCTTCCCAGGGGAAATATGACTTCATTAACGACATTGCCTCTCTAAAATACCTACACACTGAGCAGGAGATTCACCAGTTTAAAAATGACAGCCTGGGGATGGCTGTCCTCCACCTGTCTCACATTGCACTTAAGAGAGGCATCTCCCTTGAAGAAGTGACAGAGAGAACCAGGTGAATTATTGTGGGGATGGGACAAGTAGTTGTGTTTATGGTGTGCTTCCCAATCCAGTAATCCCAAACTGCTTTGCAGAGGGTTGTTGGTATGTTCTCTCCCCCCCCCCCCATATCTTCACTTGAAGTGTGGCATTGATACACATGGGGTGGTCGTCCCGCTTACTGTGTTTGTTTCTCTTGCAGCTTCAAGGAATGCATCCCCCGTTCTTTTTGTCGGCAGATTCAGCAAAACAATTATCTGACTAAATTCCGCATGAGGAATGTTTTTAAGAAGTTCTTGCAACGTTTCCAGCGACATACAATGAGCTCTGGCAAGCTGACAGAACAGGACATCATGTATAAGTACCTGGTGACCTTGGAGAACCTGGCCCCACGTTTTGGGAGTGAGTTCTTCATGGTCCTCTCACTGGAAACTGTTTCAGAGGGTGAGAAGCTGCCACTTTACATCAATGGTGGGCACACGCATCTGGAGAACTTCCATTCCCCTCCTCCCTGTGACAGGCTTGCCACACATGAGGTTCTGGTCACGGGCACAGATGGCATTCAGTGGCGTCCCATCTCTGCTGAGGTATGTTCACTTGTGAGTTCATCACCAACTATTGTCATCAGTAACAAGCTCTCCATCCCTGGGCACTGGGACTCCACTTCCTGGATTGGAAAGCCATGTTGAGTACTTAACTTTATTTGGCACAATACATTAATTTTGCTCTGGCTTTTAGCTCACTTCTCAGGGGATCAGGGCAAGTAATAATCAGTTAATGAAAAGCCCAAGTTACCAATAGTTAAGTCAGGAAGTCGGGTCAACCCAAGCTGAATTACAGTTATATCTTTCCTGTACTAGAACAAGATGCACAAAAAGATGGGGGTTGGGAATCAGGTTACTGGTTCAAAATATAAGTCTGAATAAACTGAACCTGACATGGTTAGTAAACCCTAACCATGATGATGTAGATGTGAAACTTAAGTTTAGAAGGGTTTTGCACATTTTGAGTTTGTCTTGACTAATTTGTCCCTTTCGAGAAGCAATTTGCAGGGTGCAAAGCTGCACATTGTGGCTGTTATTCCTGCCATCACTCTAGCCTTTGCTTTGACTTTGGAGGCAGGGATCATCTCATCCTGACATGTGTTTCACTTCAGAGGCACTTCAAAAGAAACCTGAGGACCTTGGGCTGAACTTTTGATCTCTGACCTAAAATACGTGCTCACCAGTGGTGAACAAGTGCACTGTGGTTGACCAAATAGTTGAAAATAAGTAGGCTAGTTGACTAGTTGCCTCTGATTGGATAGCAGCCAGAAGCTTCAGTCTTCAAGCTGACTCAGCCTTCGGAGACACACTTTGAAGAGCAAGTTTTTCAGAAAAGTGAAGAGTTTGTCTTAGTAGCAATAAAAAATTCCACTCAATGCCACTGCAGTGCATGCCATTCTGTGGGTCTTTACACTGTTGATACCAAAGTCATGCCAGGTACATCTTAGATGTGGTAATTGTAGAGGCAAGTTCCTTAAGTCTGCTGGACCTGAGTCGTTTAGGGCTCTGGCACCATTAATAGAGTTTTAAAGTCACTACAGAATTGATGGAGATTATGGAGCACTGGCAAATGTGCTCCCAATGACCCAAGGTAAGCCACACTAGTTTGTAGCCACAGAAACTGCTTCTTGGGAACTTGAACCTCCTGCCAGAAACATCTCTAAATCAGAAACTCAGGGTGGTATCCAACGAAGTATTTCCACCAGTGCAAGGATTTCAGCTTGCGCAATTGAGTTTCTCCTTGCACAGTTCTGTTGTGTAGCCAGAAGTCCTTGCGTTAGTGAAAGTACTCTGTTGGATACCACCTCAATTATATTACAGCAAAAACAGCACATAAAATGGGGGGGGGGGGATGAATTCCTTCATGGGTATTATGCCACTGTTGCTATTCTGGACATCCTCACTCTCCAAACTATCCACCTAGCTATGTGCATGCTGCTTCTCAGCATTAGAACTTTAACAGTGGCCAAAAAGATTCAGAGGCTGGGAAATATTCAGCTTCTGGAAAATGCTGGTCAACTGTCACGGGAGCCAGCAGCAAGCACATTTGGCAAATAGCAGAGAGAAACAAGGTACACAGCTCACTTCAGCTAGCAGCTCTTTTATTAGTGTCAACACAGAAACACACCAAGATTCATAAAGTATACTCCCGCATCATGAGCTGTTGCCCAAAGTGGCTAGTTCCTCCCATCCTGTCTATTTTCTATGCCTCAGACCTCAAGGGACCCTCTTTGTTTCTGCCTGGTTTTCTGTTCTGTTATGTGGAGTAATAGTCTTGTTTCAGAGGTGAACAGTGGGTCTGGGAGGCTGTCAAGGGACAAGCTATTCTGTCCTTGCTCAGGGCTGAACTTCTGTGTGTTTCCTCCTGTTCCTCACCCTCCTGACTCCCAGCTTCCAGTATTTCCCAGTCCTTCTCCTCTGGGGGGGGGTGTCCTGTTTCCCACCACCATAAACCTGAGTCCAAACTGTCCTCTCCTGTACTTTCCCTGGAAGCCTCTTGGGCAGGCAGTCTCCGCCCCTCCTCTTCTAGCCCAGTCCCTGACATCAGCCAAACCTTGCATGTTCACTATGTGTATAGCATGACCTAGTGCCCTAAAATCCTCAAAGCTCATTAGTGGGATAATTTGTTTTTCTCCCTCTTTCAACCCTGAAACTGCCTTTGGAGTGTAGACACAGCTAGCTGTACGTTGGTTGGTGGGGCAAAGGATCCAGGCTTGCTCTTGCCACAGCCAGGCTGCAGTGCTGGTGTGCATATTGATGAGACGGTCCTGGAGCTTGGGCTCTTAGCTCTGTCTTTCTTTTGTAGAGATTGGAAAGCCATCCCCATAGAGGTTATTTGGGAAAGAAAGCCAGGACTAAAGACCACAAGCAGCCTTACCAGCCAATGGAACGACGCGAATCCAAATGGGTACACTTCTGTGACTTCCAGGAGATCACACACATTGTTATCAAAGACTGCAGAGTCAGCATCCACCGTCAAGACAATAAGTGCCTGGTAGGTGGGAATGTGTCCCTCTGCTACTCACCTCGATTCATTTACAATTACTTCTGTGAACTGCTGGTGACTGACCAAGAACGAGGCCTTCAGGTCACAGCAGGTAGCTGAATTATGCCAATTCAGTGTGTAGCAGCCATGGAAAAGGCAAATTCCATTACAGTGGACCCTCCGGATACAAACTTAATTTGTTCCGGGGATCCGTATGTACCCCGAAAAGTCCGCAACATGAGGCGCTGCTTCTGCGCACGCATGAGGCACAATAGAGCACTTCTGCACATGCGCGCGAGGCTAAACCCGGAAGTATACAGTTCCGGGTTTGCCATGTTCGCAACCCGAAAGTTACGTTACCTGAAGGTAAGGTAAGCTGAGGGTCCACTCTACTAGGGTTGTTAGGAAAGGGATTGAAAAATAAAACTTGCAATATCATGATGCTTTTATACAAATCTGTGGTGCAACTTCACTTGTAATATTGTGTAAAGTTCTGGTTGCCTCACCTCGAAAGGGATAGGTCCGAGTTGAAAAAGGTTCAGAAAAGGGCAATGAAAATGATCAAGGTATGAAAAAAGCAGATAGGGAGAAATTTTTCTCCCTCCCTCATAGCACTAGAACTCAGGGACATCGAATGAAGCTAAATGTTGGAAGATTGAGGACAGATGAAAGTAGTTCTTCATACAGTGCATAAAGAGGATCAGACAGATTCTTGGCGGATAAGGCTGTCAGTGACTACAAGCCACAGTGGTTATGTTATACCCCCAGTATGTTTCTAAATATCAGTGGCTGGGAATCACGTGTAGAGAGTGTTTTGTGCTCATGTCCTGTTTGTGAGCTTCCCATAGACATCTGGTTGGCCACTATGGGATCAGAGTACAAATTCTGTGCATATGGAATCTCAAAGGTGCACACTCTGGGCTGCTAGGCTAGAACTAGACATTAGGGATATGCACAATTTGGTTCACTTTCCCCATGTCCTGGTGTCACAACAGTATATTTATTCATGAAAATTATACACTACCTGATTGTAAAAAAAAAATCAAAGTAATTTACAATGGTACCTTGGTTGTCAAACTTAATCTGTTCCAGGAGTCCATTCGACTCCCGGAACCGTTCAAAAACCAAGGTGCAGCTTCCAATTGGCTGCAGGAGCTTCCTGCACTCAGCGGATGCTGCGGAAGCTGCATCGGGTGTACGACTTCCGGAAAATGTTCACAAACGAGAACACTCACTTCCAGGTTTGTGGCTTTTGGTAGCCGATTTGTTCAGGAGCCAAGCCGTTCAAGAACCAAGGTACCACTGTAAGACAAAACAATAAAATTACCACAAATAAAAATTAGCAATAATTTAATACTTTTGAAAAGTTAAAACAATAATAGTCTAAAACCAGATTAAAACACGTGGCAACTTTCTAAACTTTCAAATGCCAAAAAAGTACAGTGAAGGCACCTGCCTTATAGCAATAGGCAGGGAGTTAGTTCCAAAGTATAGGTGCTGCCACACGAAAAGATCAAGTTCCTACAAATGTGAAGCAGGTATGATGTGGTACCTGAAACAGTGCCAAAACACAGATCAGAGTGGCTGAGTAGGCACATATGGCATAAGGCATAAGGCAATCTCATAGGATTGCCATCTTTCTCCAATGGAAAATTCCCCAGAGCATTCAGGAACATAATGGGTTGCATCAGTTTCTGAGGGCGGGTTATCAGAATGGGCCCACCACCCTTACATGTGATGGATGGGTCTGTTCAGTGATGCCTTGTATGGCTGATCTGCAGCTTTTAGAGACCCTTTTAGAAACAACAAGTTCAGCTGGGTAGGTTGATTAGCTCTGTTCAGTTGTAGAGCACCTTCTTTGCATGTAGAAGGTCCCAGGTTCAGTGTCCAGCAACTCCAGGAAGGATTGGTGGAGACACTTGTCTGACAACCTAGAGAGCTGCTTGCCAGTCAGTGCATTCTATGGAATGCAATTTATAAGAAGAAGAAGAAAATAGAAATAAAATTTAAAAACCATCCAGCATCCAGCACAGCACATTGCTATTGCTACAGCAGGCAGTAAAATCATTAAGTGGTCTTTCAAGACCATCAGCAATTTTCAGGTGGTACATGGAAAAAACAGCCTGGAAAACACTGGCTTAAAGCACTGTAGCTTCCCAAGGGCCTTCAGCCCAGCATTGTGGCCCAGGACTAATGCTTAACGACTGTGCTTTCAAAAAAATTTCTATCTAGGATCTGACTCTTTCATCCTACGAAGCTGCCCTCTCCTTGATTTCACTGGTGGATGGTTATTTCAGATTGACAGCTGACTCTAACCATTACCTGTGCCATGAAGTAGCCCCGCCACGGTTGGTAATGAGCATTCAGAATGGTATCCACGGACCCATGCAGTAAGTGATTAAGCCATTCAACATTTTCTTCCCAAAACTTGGTTTGGGACAGGGGTCTCCACAGGCCATGTCTAAAATGTTTTCTTTTCCTAGTGAAGAATTTATTATGGCTAAACTGAAGCGAGAAGAACAGGAGGATGGCCTGTACGTCCTTCGCTGGAGCGTCCTTGATTATAATAGATTGATCTTGTCGGTATTGAGGAAAGGCCAGGTGAGATTTGTGGGAGTGGTTGTGGCCTGTTCTAATTCTATAGGGTTGTGTCAAGCAACTCCCCCCCCCCGACCCCTGTGCACCCCTTAAATAGTTTCTGAGTTTTCTCTCAAGCCTCGAGAGCAGATCTGGATACAGAGCAGGCAAGGAAGTTGTTTCACTTGCACATTTATTTTGTTGAATACAGCCCTTGTCCTTGACGCTTTGTGAATGAGCCTTTTCCAAGTATGAGTACGTAGCTCTTGATTCTGAGCAGGGTGATCAATCTGTGCTAGGCTACTGGCAGTATATTGTCCAACCAATTTCATACAAAGAAATAAAGATAGTGGAAAGCCACTGGGGAAACAGGACCTGAGGTTCTTGTGTCTGCTGTATGTCCATAAAGTGGAATTGAGCAGATGAAAAATGAAAGCTGATAAGCAGCTGTAAGCCATGGTTGCTCAGATTGGTTTTGTGTGAAGTCTGCATTGATTCAGAGTTCGCTTTATGGTTGCATTAATAAGTCAACAAAGATTGCTGACTCTAGTTTCCCACAATATAAATATGTTAGTCACTTGTTTCCAAAAAGGTTTGGAGGTTGTTGTTGGGAAACTCTGTAACATACCCGTGGCTCACCACTTCGGGACCATTCTTATTTACTGCAGGCAAACACCAGAGTTGTTATTTGCAAACCTCAGTTAGCACTTTTAATGAACTCTTAAGATCATTAATGCTATTGAACAAGCGGTTCTTTTAACAAATTGTAGTACTTTGTTATAATACAATCTGTACATTATTATATTTGATATAAGGCAAACTGAAAACCATTAAAAATAGATTGGGTTTGATTCAGAGTTAAGCACATGTAACAGGTGTAGCTGACTTTTGTGACTGCCTCCTCCCCAGTGCAGCCTGTAGGAATGAATCCACGACAGACGAGAGAGGCAGTTGTAACATGAGGCGTCTGTCAGGGCGGACCCCGGGAGCCTCTTTTTATTGAATATTACAAACATTGCCACAGGTGGGCCTGTGGCTGATTGGTTGATACATACACAAAGAAACTTGTTGCTGATTGGTTAACATAAGTACAAGGCGGGGATTACATGTGAGAGGTGGGAATTACATATGATCATTTATCACTAATAGATTAAAGGCTGAGAAACGGAGCTGGAACTAGACAGGCATGAAGCCTCCTAATTAAATTATAACTAGAGATTGATATGGCATAAACAATTACTAATGATTGATCATAACATGAAAGAATACAATAATCAAGTTCTGTAGATGTGGTCAGCTAGGCATAAAGAGCAGGTCATGTTGTTTTCCATGAACTTAGGATGACTGAACAAAGAAGGAATGTCTTGGTGTTTGGAACAGCTTTGTACAGTGTACAGTGTGTGCAGAGGCAGGAAAGATTATAAGCAAGACTTCCCAGAATGCAAGAGAAAAGGAGCAAGGCTTCCCCATAATGCAACAGTTATGGGCAGAAGGAAAACTTCCCTTTAGCAGCCTACCAAAAATGCTCATCAGAAGGTCGAGGGACCCTGCTGAATGGGGTGGGTTCATAGCAAGGGGCTTGAGGTGGCGGGGAGAGATCCCCAGAAATCAGGTAGATGCAGCTTTTGCAGCTGGAAGCTGTGCTTGTAGAAAGTGATTTGGTCTGAAACAGCCGTGCTCATGCTTTTCATGAAGATTGAAGGAGTAAGAAGCATGTTCCTGTGGTCTACTGACTTCTGATCATTGGGACAAATAGGGTGTGTGTGTAAAGTTTGAAATGCCTGTGAGTGGGACAGGCATTTGGGGAGAGATGTGTTCCATGGTCTGCATATTTCAAGCAAGGCTGCTGGCTGGGCATGTAGGCTAGTTCCAGCTCATACTCTCTCTCATGCTTCTTGTTTGCCACAGTCCTTCCAGAGCCAGGATGCCACAAGCTACAGACAGTTCCGAATCCAGAAGAAGGGGAATTCCTTTGTGCTAGAAGGCTGGGAGCAAGAGTTTCCAAGCGTCCAAGAACTGATGAATGCTCTCAAAGGCTGTACTCTGAGATCTGGAAATGAGACCTTCATTTTCCGCAGGGGGTCTCTCCCAAAGCCAGGAGGTATAAGCCAAGAATTGTAAATACTGTTCCTTTTACAGTGACCTAGTGATATTCTCCCAAAGATAATCTGGCTACATGAATATAATATAGAAAGAGAAGAGGTGAATCTGCTACACAGCATAGGGCCTTTTTCTTACCACAAGACCTTGTAATTGTTTAGCATTTTGCTGAACATCCAGCAGTTCAGGGGATTCAGATATTGGTCCAAGGCATAATTACTACTGAAGTTGCAGCTTTTTAAAACCACAGTCATGGATAATGTAGACCAGACTTTAAACAGAAGTATGTGGCCACATTAACATGGTGGTTTCTGGGTACTTAACCAGAATTAAGCACTATCTACACTGAGAGTACTATTGGATCTCAAGGGAAGCAGCATCCCTAATCAGCATTTTTTACTGTAGGTTAAGAATAAACTTGGACCTCCAATATACTTCGCTTGCCTGATCTAGGCATAAAATCAACATTTGTAATTGAAAGAACCAGCAGCCACAAACCTTGGGCTTGTGTTCTTCTCCAGCTCTAACAGGAGAATAGCTATAGCTTCTAGTCAGGGTTTCATGTTGATATGTTTTAATTGCATTTTCTCATTTCACACAAATACAGGAAGCTCTGGTTTGTACAAACTATAGCTAGTGAAGAAACTGGGGTATCAAACTAGGATTAACCTGTAGTTTAATACCATGGTTTATTAACTATGGTTTTAATAAACCACAATTTTCTGTATAGAGAGGAAACCGAGGCTTGTTTTTATGTCTGAATCAGGCCACTGTGTGAGAACATATCCAGGATAGCCTCTATTCTTTCTTGCCATGTTGTTTTCCAGAAGTAAAACCTCTCTGTTAGTTGTGTGAGCTAACTATTATTTCATGAACAAGAATCACCTGAGCTTTTCAAGTTCTTCACTTTAGCACCATCCCTTCCAGGGCACCCTGTTTGGGCGAGCTTTAAGAAATCCCATCAGCAGGGTTACACAGGGCTTCTGCTTGTGCTCTTGGGCTTCCTCTCCCCCTTCCCACCTTCTGAAATTGGCTCTGGGTGGGGGCAGGAGAACCCCCAGAACAGCATGCAGTGAAAGAGGGGATCTGGCAGGCTGCAGTGCTTCTGCAGTGGAACATTAAATTCCACCCAGTGTCTTGAAAGAGATGCTAATTTAGCAACAAGATGTTGACAGAAAGAAGCTGTATTCAGAGAGGAATGCTGATTAAACTCACTTAGGGAATTCTGTAAATTAAAACCTCTTAACTCATTGGGTTGCAGCATGCAGTTACTGATTATTATACCCTCCCATATACAAGTTTCTGTTTGTGAACAAAGTTGTGAAATACTTTCTTAGAAATGGTCTGCTTTTCTGTTCTGTTCTTGTTTTTTTTAGTGTGCTTTTGTAGATCTGATCTTTGGGACTAATCTCTCTCCTACAGAGATCTCAGACCTGCTGATCACACGAAAAGTGAAGGACAGCACCCGACAAATTCTGAACTTGACGCAGCTGAGCTTCCATCAGATCCGAAAGAATGAGATCACCCAGGTCAGCACTATTGTCTTGTGACTTTTGTGGGGGATGAAGGATTAGGATTATAAAGGTGTATCAACCTGGAAAGGACCTAACATTCTCTTTTCGTGCAAGAAACTTTAATCCCAAATCTTCTGACCATGCAGTATGCTAATTTTGATGTAATGCCAAACTAAGGCTTAGGAACCTATTGGACAAGTTGCTTAGATGTTGCTTATGTGTCTAGTCTCATGGCTTCCAGTATGAGTTTTATGCCTTCCAGGGGGTGGAAATTGACTTCACTGTGTGCCTAACAAGCATTGCTGGAAGACAGAAGTTGGTTTTACTGTTATATAACAGAGCTATGAATCCTGTCTTTAGTTCTAGTTGGAGTGAAAGATTCACAGGAAACCATGGTGGGTTATAGGTCTGGGACGTGGGTTGGTGGGGGGTTTTGTTGTTACTGTTATTGATATTATTTTTGTAGCTTTGTTTTTAGATCTTATAATGCGGAAATTGTTCAATTTGGTTGTGTACATTTTGATGTGTTATATTTATTATTTATGACTACTTTTGTTATGTTTGTAAATCTTTCCATCTTGTAAGCTCCCTTGAGCATGATCTTAACTATGGAAAGGTGGCATACAAATAAAATGATGACGATAACACATCCATGTCTTAAATCTCCTTCAGAGAGCTCACCTGGGACAAGGGACGTGCACCAACATTTATGATGGAGTGCTGCATGTCTGCGGTGCAGCTAATGGTGATGATGAGACGGAATACTACTCTACTGAGCAGAACAACAACAATCGTGAGATGCATGTAGTACTCAAAGTGCTTGACCCAAGCCACAGGGACATTGTCCTGGTGAGTTGTTATTGGCAGCTGTCTATCTCAAGAGACAATGGAGTATGCCTCTGAGCAGGGGAGGAAATCAAACCGCTGCATTAGTAGCACCAGAGTTACCTGCCTAAGGTGCAAGCCTCGGCGGTGTGTGTGGGGGTCCTGGGCTGCCCAGACAACAAGACTCCCCTTTCAACCTCACTGATGTGGTCTAAAGGAAAGCAGAGCAGTGCGTTTGGCACCAGCTTGTTTGCAGGAGTCGCCAGAAGGAGCCGTACAAGGCGCCATCCAACTGTCTTAGGGACTCCACTCTGGATTTGAGTAGAGTTTAAAGTAAAGGTAAAGGGACTTCTGACCATTAGGTCCAGTTGTGACCGACTCTGGGGTTACAGTGCTCATCTTGCTATATTGGCCGAGGGAGCTGGTGTACAGCTTCCGGGTCATGTGGCCAGCATGACTAAGCCGCTTCTGGCAAACCAGAGCAGCACACGGAAATGCCGTTTACCTTCCCGCCAGAGCGGTACCTATTTATCTGCTTTGACGTGCTTTCGAACTGCTAGGTTGGCAGGAACAGGGATTGAGCAACAGCAGCTCACCCTGTGGCAGGGATTCGAACCGCTGACCTTCTGATTGGCAAGTCCTAGGCTCTGTGGTTTAACCCACAGCGCCACCCACGTCCCATTGAGTAGGGTTTATTCCTTAGCATTTTCTTCTTCCAAAGATGTCCTGCAAGTCAGTAGAGTTTTCCTGCTCCTAGATGTGCTACCTTCCCAGGTTGACAAGCCCCATCTGTCATCTTTTTGACCATTAGATCCACATTGCTCTTGTTTGCTCAATCCACCGGAGCCTGTCTTTGCATTCAGGAGAAGTTCCTAACTCACTGAGGGTTTGAAACCCATAAGCTACTCTCACCTGGTTTAGCTGGCCAGTCAAAGCTGTTCTGAGAGTGTGGCTGCAGTCACATGCTTACAGCTTCTAGGAGCCACAGGTGAGAACTAAGTGTAGGATGGGGACCAAAGGTGGACAAACTACTCCAGAAAGAACACAATGTGTCCCCCACCAGAGATACTACCCCTCCCTATACACCCCATGCATCCCTTTCTAATAAGCAAATTGGAAAGAGAAAGGGAGTAGGCATCTTAAAACTGTAGCAGGGGAGCCAATAGGCATCCTAGCTGTCTACTTGTATGGAGTGTGTCTACATGTATGGAGTGGGTATAGGGGGTTAATGGCAGGTTAATGGCAGGAGGGTTGGTGAGTGGAGCAAATGGGTTCATCTTCCAATTTGTCTATATAGTCATTTAGATAATGAACTCTTAGGAGAAAACATTTTCTTGTCAAATGTGATGATCAGTGCACTGGCAACTAGTTTTTATTTTACTTATTTTATTATTTAGTTACATTTTTCCCTTTTGTTTCCAGAATTGCTACCTCCTTTTGCTAAAACAAATATAATTACAGCAGTGTGATTATAAAAAAGTAAATGCAAGATACATTTTGAACCAGAACAGATCTCTAGCTAGCTTTATTTTTTAGAAAATGTTTGTTTATGAAGTTTATTTGTCTTGATGGCAAATGCAGATGGTAGATAAGAAATTAACTGCACAACACTGGAAAAGATAGCAAGAGCTGCAGAATTGTTATTGGGCTGGGAATCCAATCAGTAGTTGCTGGAATCCTGGTCCTGTGCTAGGATTGAAGTGCCCCAGTTGCGTTCCTTGGATAACAGCTCTCATGTGATGGCCTCCCTTCTGTCCTCTGCAGGCATTCTTTGAAACAGCAAGTCTGATGAGCCAGGTTTCCCACATCCACTTGGCTTTTGTGCACGGGGTTTGTGTGAGGGGCTTAGAGAGTGAGTATTAACTGCTTTCTGTTGTGTGGCTTCTCCCTGTATAGCTCACTGAGATGTAATTGTCTTGTGTTCTCAGCTGCCCTGCATGTTTCACTATTTTATTCTTACGGTCCTGCAGTTTTTTATTATTTGAGAAATACCGTGTGTTTCATTTTGTATTTGGGGAAACAGTGTCAGACTGTCACCCACTTATCCATGTTTAATCATGTCTTGACAGGTTACTTTGGAAGACAGTTGCCTGTGGTTCATCTTCCTTTTGTGGTTGTCTTAGATCTATGAGAGCAACCAAAATAGCCCTTTCCCATTTCCATTCATGTTCTTCAGCCAATATGTTACCCACTGCTGAGAAGCAGCAATACTAAACCTATATTGTTTTGGGATTATCACATTTCTTCCTTTTCCTGCTTTCAGATATAATGGTGGAAGAGTACATTGAGCATGGGCCCCTGGATGTCTTCTTGCGGAAAAACAAAGGGCGGATAACGGTGGGCTGGAAATTCACTGTTGCTGCACAGTTAGCAAGTGCCCTGAGTTACTTGGTAAGTCTCCTTAGAAGGGTTTGGTGCCAACCTTCTGGAAGTGTCAGATCTTCACTATAGGTGTATACCACCTTATGCCATGTTAACTGCCAGGGCTTACCCCTGACACTGGGACGCGGGTGGCGCTGTGGGTTAAACCACAGAGCCTAGGACTTGCTGATCAGAAGGTCGGCGGTTCGAATCCCCGCAATGGGGTGAGCTCCCGTTGCTCGGTCCCTGCTCCTGCCGACCTAGCAGTTCGAAAGCACGTCGAGGTACAAGTAGATAAATAGGTACCACTCCAGCAGAAAGGTAAACCGCGTTTCCGTGCGCTGCTCTGGTTTGCCAGAAGCAGCTTAGTCATGCTGGCCACATGACCTGGAAGCTGTACTCCCGCTCCCTCGGCCAATAAAGCGAGATGAGCACTGCAACCCCAGAGTTGGCCATGACTGGACCTAATGGTCAGGGGTCCCTTTACCTTTACCCCTGACAGGGATGTGGCATCTTGATGAGAGTGTTGCTTAGACTGTGTTCCTTCCCTTACCTCCCAGAACTTCAGTTCTCTTGGGGAGAATAATAACTATGAATCTAAACCTACCTTGTAAACTATGACATTGGAAACCACCTTGCTTGGGAAAAGCAAGAGGGGCAGAACTGTCCACTAGCGATTATCTTAGAATCCCACAACCTGATCGATAAGGATAACAGAACAGGAGATGGTTATCCATTGTCAAACCATTTGGGGCTTTTCAGTTTTTGGGATCCTGCTTTGAAGCGAGAATTCAGAGTTTCATGCTTTTTTGACCCCTTCTGAGTCTGTGATTCTCAGGCTTGAAGTGCCTGAATCAGCCGGAGGCAGCAGCACTTGCAGTTGAAGGTTGCTTTCCCTGATGTTTGGGCAGGGCAGGGGCGGCAGCATAGAGACATGGACAGTAGACCAGTTGCTTAAAAGAACTTTTAAGGTTTGGCAAGGAGGCCCAGCTGACTACTGAACCAGTTAGCTTTCTGCTTTTTGCTTAGCGATCCCCTTGGGGAAACGGAGGCACAATGGATCAACGGCCGAGTTGCAAGTAGGCATTCTAAAGAGACAGGGCTTCTCACAGACTACCTTTCTGCATCTATTTAAACAGGAAGGCAAAAACCTGGTGCATGGCAGCGTATGTGCCAAGAACATCCTGTTGGCCAGGAAAGGTTTGGAAGATGGCTCGACGCCCTTCATTAAGCTCAGCGACCCTGGAGTCAGCTTTGCTGTGCTCTCCCAAGAAGGTAGACCCTCCTCTTCAGAGGGCTGTTTCCCTTTTCACATTCGCTTTCACAGGAGGTGCATGGTTTTGGAGTTGAGCAGAGGGAATTAATTTGGACTCAGCGTCCCTGTTTGCATATCGCAGGAGGTAGGTCATGGTGTATAGTTTGCTGTGAGTGAGCATTGTGCCTGACACCATTCTCTGGCAGCAGCTCCGCGTCCCATCTCCAAAACCAGCTTCTTCAGAAGTAGGTGGGTGCAGGTGTGGGTGGGTGTCTGTTTAAAGAAAGGGAATGTCTGCCTGCCTGTGATCTGCTTCCAGTGTCGGGCAGCTGCACTTCCGAGTATTACACCACATCTCTTGCTAACCATTTACTCATTTCATTTATAGAACTTCAAAGTCACTGTATATCATTCAGTGACACACAATAAGCCCACAACTTGCACACATTTCACTTGTGCTGATTCAGATTTACTCGTGCCATTTTTTAAAAAGAGTAAAAAAATGAAAAGTGGGTTCCGAGAAAATTGAATTTGGGAATCCCACTTTCCATTGAACCCAGTGGAATTTGACTCTATACAATTTTGGCTTTAGGTGCAATCCCTGCAACACAACCCCTGTGCAGGTTGCAGGCTTACTGTGTTACTCAAACATGTCGAAAAACAATATAGACAGCATAAAAGCCAGTGGCAGCATGATTCACTTTTTGTTTGCAGCATTGTTTCTAATATGTGAGGAATCTGCCCTCCATTTATTGGTCTATTCAACTTCTTCAGCTTGATATTATCGGTGCTCCCTTTGAAGTGTCCAAAGTACCGTATTGGCCTGAATATAAGCCTCACTTTCCCCCCAAATTTCGACCGTGAAAAGTTAAAGTGCGGCTTATATTCACGACCTCACAGTATGCAGCCAGGAGCATGGGGCAAACAGTTCCAGGAGTGTGGCAAAGCTGCGCCCGGCTCATGCATAGTTTTCCCATCCTCCCCGCTAGGCCAGGAAGGGAGAGAACGAGGAAGGGGAAAGGCCGCCATGTAGTGCGGCTCCCCCTCCCAAGTATGCAGCCAGGAGCAGTGAGGAATGGAGCAGCTTATATTCGGGTATTTCCCCCCCTTTTTTCCTCCCCCCCTCCAATTTTAAAGGTGTGACTTATATTCAGGTGCGGCATATATTCGGGTCAATACGGTAATAGTCTGCTGAGCCCCCTTTAATAGGTGGAAAATGCATCCCAGAGAAATTCCAGGAAAGATGTTTGCTTGGCTTTGTCAGAACTGAGAGTACGTAACCGAGTTGTGTCTTGTAGCAACCAAAACAAGCATCCAGTTAAGACTCTTAAGTGGAGAAGAATAGCTCTGTACTGAAGGAGCAGATTCCTCTAAGGCAGAGGCTTCCTGCACTGGCCCAGACTTCCCCAACCTTTGGTCCACAAGGGTTGCTGCACTACAACTCCTCTCTTCCCAGACCAATGGCTACAGATCATTGGGGAAAACTGTGCTTATCCCATACTTGTGAAAGTGTAGATCACACTTTTCACCTCCATATCTGAGGAAAAATAATTCCATGAGTCAAGTGGCTATATGTACAGGCCTTCATGTGGATTGTTCACATTGCGCATTACATCCTATGGCAATCCACATGAACACTGCCTAGGTGAGTGTCTGAGTGACCTTTCTGTCATACCTTCAGCAAAACTAGGACTAGTATTAAATATGTCAAATATTGCCTGCTACAGTGGTACCTCAGTTTTCAAGCGTCTCGAAAGCTGAACGTTTCAGTTTTCGAACGCTGAAAACGTGGAAGTAATTGCTACCGTTTTTGAACGCGCCTCGGAAGTCGAATGGCTCCCGCTGTGTGCTTTTCAATTTTTCCAGTTGAATTTGCAGTCAGCCCTTTGCGCCTCAGTTTTCAAATGTTTTGGAAATCGAACGGTGTTCCGGAATGGATTACGTTTGAGAACCGAGGTACCACTATATTTGTATTTATATGTTATCCATTGGGGGATTTCTAACTCTTGACTTACGGCGACGGCTTAGCAAGCAGGCTTCGGAGCTCCGCAGATAACAGGACTGTAATTAGCATTGACTGCCACCCAGGGAAGTAATTTTTCCTTTTTTACTTCTCTACTTTTTAACTTACTGAGATTCTAACAGCACCTTCTTGTCTATGCTATGAGAAACATCCTGGGCAAGTTCTGTGAAGCATCCTGGGCAGGCCGCCAGCTGCTAGCTATTAACCGCCAACTCCCTTCTATACCTTGTTCCTGAAACTCCTGGCAGCCTCCACACAGAGAAGCTATTAAATTGAACAAACTGAGCACTTTCTAACTCTTGACTTTCCTCCTTGCAAGAGCGAGTTGACAGGATCCCATGGATTGCTCCGGAGTGTGTCAAAGACGTAAACAACCTCAGTACAGCAGCTGACAAGTGGAGCTTTGGTACCACACTGCTGGAGATATGCTTTGATGCAGATGTGCCACTGAAAGAACGTACGCCCTCTGAGGTAGCATCTGCCTCTGCTCTCTTTTTTGCTCCTTTAGAACCTCCTCTTTTTAAATATTCTTTATTGAACTTTTACATTGATTATTTGTATACATACTCCTTTCGTTCTTCAAAATACGTTATCTTATACACAAGTGTAAACCAAAATAAATCAATACTACTTCGCATGTGACTTCCCTCCACCTCATTGCAGCTCCTTCTTCCTTATCTTTTTAACTGGGTCCCCCCCCCCCTAATTTCACTTCTCTTACATAATATATGTTATCTATCTGTTATTTAATTGGCAAAAAAATTAGTCGAAACACATCAAATATTGTTTGAGAACAATGTTTTTCCAAGTACCCTTTGAAACAGTAGGACCTACTCTGTCTTGCCCGCAGGACTTGGAACAGGGTGCCTGCAGAGAGTAGCTAACCTATTCCAGAGCATCATCAAATTCTGGGATGTATCTACTGGGCAGGATCTGAGCAGTAACTCTTCCTTAGGAAGGTTGTGCCAGTTTTTTGTTGCATTTGGCTTGCCCAGCTTACAGGTGCATACCGTACTTTTCTGTCTATAAGACACCCCCATGTATAAGACATTTGGGGGGGGGCTCAAATTTAAGAAAATGGGGAGATGGGACAGAGTTGTTCAGTGTTTTTGTGGAGGATTGCCCAGAGTTGTTCAGATTTTGGGGGGGAGAATTGACCTGAGTCCTGCCGAACCGAATATCACTCACCCAACTGGCAGACGCTAACAATCGCAAGCAACGAAAGCCAAATTGCCGAAGCGGCAGCCAATCAAAAGCAGCCCTTGCCACATCCGCTAATAACCCACCCATTTGACAAAGCAGCAGCCAATACAAAGCAGCCCTTGCAGCAGACACCATTCACCCAGCCAATCGCTAGATCCTGCTCATGGATGCAACCAATGGCCCTCACCCCTCAGCACTACCCATGTATAAGATGACCGCCACCCCATTTTTTGCTTTATTTTGGAGTAAATAACCCTTGTCTAATACATGGAAAAGTACAGTAACTTGGGGGAAGATCTTGATTTCTACACCCAAAAGCAAAGCATTTTCTGTGAGCAAAGCGCACACACTGAATTATTTAGCTGTGAGCTAAGAAGTTCCCCAGCTGTGAACTTGCCAAGTGGCTTGAGGCAAGCTGCTATTCTTCTATCCTAATCAGCAGTAGGGCGATAGTAATACCGTACAAGATTGCTGTGAGGATTAAAGTGCTTTACATGCAAATAACACTCTTAATTGTGCAGTCCTCTGCATGTATGTTCAGAGATTAGTCCCATTTAATTTAATGGTACTCTCAAGTTAAGTGGTTATAGGATTGCATAAGTGCTAAGTAATATTGGGTAGAGAAGTCTAAAATTGCTGAATTTACATTTTGTTTTGTGGTTGTAAATTTAGTTGGGAGTTGTGTGGCTTTTTATTATTATTTTCCATAACATGCTCGGGGGAGCAGGGGGGTTGGTCAGGAACCAGAATAATGGAAACTTATGGAGGACTAGTGTGCTTATAGCAATTTTCATGGCCATAGAAAGCAAGTTAATGGTTTTTCTCTTTCGTAGGAGAATATAGCGCCTATATTCTTGTCTGTAGTTTTTGTTATCATGATTGTATTTATGTGAGGGTTTTTTGCTTTGTATTTTTTCTGGTTTGGTATTATATGTTTATTTTATTTATTGTTTGTTTGTATGACACGTAAGTGTAAATAAAGTATTGGAAAAAAGCAAACAAGTTAATGGAACGCAGCTATGCTCTTCTGAGCCTTAGGTTCACATGTCCCAATTTAGACATATCTGTATGGCCCAGAAATGCAAGCACTTCCAACTTGTAAGCCTGGTGTTGCTTTGCAACAGACTCCTTTAATTCATAAATGTGCTCCTTTTTGCAGAAAGAGCGTTTTTATGAGAAGAAACATCGCCTTCCAGAACCATCTTTCAAAGAACTTGCTACCTTAATCAGCCAGTGCCTGAACTATGCTCCAGGGGAACGGCCTTCCTTTCGGACCATCTTACGAGACCTTACACAACTGCAGCCACATAGTAAGGATTCCAGAGGGCTCTAGGGTGCTGAAAGAGCAGCATTCAGACATCTGATATAGTGTGTCCTTACCCCACCCCTCTCCCTGGGAGTCTCACAGTGCCATAGAAGGGGTTGTCTGCAAACTGGGCCAGTTAATGTGTGAGAAGAACAAACAATCCCTTTGTTTGTGGCCTCATCACAGTTGATTCAATTGGAGTACTAGTGAAGACTGAGACTGTGCTAATTAAAGTGTAAAACTTTATTAACACAAACTACAGCATAAAATACTGAATTCGGAGCAAGATGTAAAACTCAAGAAAAGAAAATGTAAAAGTTAAATGTAGTGCAAAATCAAGGTGACTGCACCATACAAGTATGGTGTAAGTCAGCATGAGGAAACCTACAATGGTCTCTTCTCATGCAAAGGCACACCATGGCTCTATGGGCATAGCTGTCAACTTTTCCCTTTTCTTGTGAGGAATCCTATTCGGAATAAGGGAATTTCCCTTAAAAAAGGGAGACGTTGACAGCTATGTCCTATGGGTTACAGGACAGCAGACTGCAGACATTTTGCTCCTCCCAAGTCATTTTGGTGCTGTTCTGAGCTAAGCTATTGCTTCGCATTGTGTGTTGTCCAAACCTGGGCTCGTAGTTTAGTTCTCTCCAGACTAACCATGCGCTGTAATGTTTGTCCTGCAGTTTATGGCTCATGGTCTGGATGACGCATTAAGCTAAACTATGGCTTGGCTCAGCACAGCAGCAGAGAGACAGGCGGAGCAAAGTGGCTATAATCTCTCTGGTTGCCCATAGGTACAAGCCATGGTTTGGTTTGGTTTGGTTTGGCTTGGCTTGGCTTGGCTTATTATAATGTGTGAACCAGGGCAAAGATAACATAGGAAGTTGATGGTTTGCTTAAATGGGGAACAAAAAAAATTAAGACAGAACCAAAATCTAGCTCTGCTCAAATATATCTAAGATGATCCAGTGCATTTGTTTCCTTCCACTGGTCAGTGTACATCTTGCCTGGTGTTTTTCAGCTCCTTCCTCTTATTTTTTCAGACCTCCTTGACATCAGCTCTGTGTATACTGAATTCCCTGTACCTGACCCTACTGTCTTTCAGAAGCGCTATCTGAAGAAGATTCGAGATCTGGGTGAGGTAATTCACCTTTGTTAGTGAAGCATCATCACTAATTTCTTTACTTCAGTTCTCACCAAGTAAGAGCTGAAACAGATGAACAATGTCCTTTGTGGTGGATCTTCTCCAGCCTTCAAGAAATAGATCTTTGCAAACAAAACTAGTCGTCAGGGAAAAGTTAACACAAAGCCTCCTCTCTGACATAGGGTTGTATGTGAGACCTCTGGTTATAGAGCAGTATATAAGTTCAATAAATAATAATAATCATACATACATACATACATACATACACGTACAATAATACATACATACATACAGTGGTGCCTCGCAAGACGAAAAGAATCCGTTCTGTGATTCTCTTCGTCTAGCGGTTTCTTCGTCTTGCGAAGCAAGCCCATTGACGGATTAGCGGATTAGCGCTATTAGCGGCTTATCGGATCAGCTGATAAGCGGCTTAGCGGCTTAGAAAAAGGGGGGAGGAAAAAAACCCCGCAGGAACTCGCAAGACATTTTCGTCTTGCAAAGCAAGCCCATAGGAGATTCGTTTTGCGAAGCACCTCCAAAACGGAAAACTCTTTCGTTTAGTGAGTTTTCCGTCTTGCGAGGCATTCATCTTGCGGGGCACCACTGTACATAGAATAATAATACAATGCACGTATTTTTGTAAACTAAGAAATCTCATATATATATATGCAGGTTTTGGTGTCTTCGGGTGTCTTCCCGTGTAAGAGTTGGGGTGTCTAGGCGACGTTTCGACGAGGTCTCACTCGTCATCTTCAGGCTGGTGCTTTCGGCTTCTTGTTACTGGAACAGAGCAGGATCTCAGTGTTTGAGTTCCTATAAATACTGTTGAGGGGGTGTGGTGTATAGCCTCCAACGTTCTGGGTCATTAGGTGTGGACCCTCCTAAGTGGTACTCAGAATATCACTCAAGAAATCACTCAAGATATCCCTCAAGTAATTAATGAACAAAAGAAGAAAAGGCACACTAACCTGGAAACTTCCTCTCTGCCCAGAACGTTGGAGGCTATACACCACACCCCCTCAACAGTATTTATAGGAACTCAAACACTGAGATCCTGCTCTGTTCCAGTAACAAGAAGCCGAAAGCACCAGCCTGAAGATGACGAGTGAGACCTCGTCGAAACGTCGCCTAGACACCCCAACTCTTACACGGGAAGACACCCGAAGACACCAAAACCTGCATTCCTGTACCCGTGAAAATCTACGAAAGCAAATATATATATATATATATATATATATATATATAATGAATGATCCATTTCAGTTGTAGAAAAAATCTAAAGACAAAAAATGTTGCAAAAAACGTTGATTTCCAACACACTTTGAGATAACCTTTTCGCAAGGAAAATGTAGAATTCAGTAGACTCACAAATTGTGTGGCTGTTACTTTCTGGGGGAATACACATTAAACCAAATTACATATAGTCAAAACAACCAGCTTCTGAAAGGTAGGACTGCTGGCACGGGGGTGACTCCAGAAGCCATTCTTGTTACATAGTGGGATCCTTAGGAAATATTGAAAGGTTCAGATTGGTTTCTGAAATTCAGTACCGTATTGGCCTGAATATAAGCTGCACTCAAATATAAGCCAAACCTTTAAAATTAAAGGGAAATTTAAGCCGCACTTGAACTTTTAATGGCTGGAATTTGGAAAAAAAGGTGTGGCTTATATTCGGGCCAATACGGTATTTGTGTTATGTCAGCATAAAGATGGGAAGGCCTGGGGGGGGAAACAGAAAAATTGGGGTGGGGGACAACCAGGTTTTTTTCTGTTTTTTTCCAAAGCCTTTTTTTGTTGTTTGGGGAAAAATGGGGGGGAACCTGGGTCCCCCCTCCCAATTTTTCCATCCCCCACCCCCCAGCCTTCCCATCTCTCTGTCAGCAGAGCTTGATAGGGATACTGGGCAAAGGTGGATCTTGTTGTCAGATTAATCCCTGCACTGGTTTGTGGCAAGATACTGTTCTACCTGAGAGTGTTATTAGTCAGCCTTCTGGAAAAAGTGATGTTTGCCAGCCAGGTGCAGTGAAGGCTCTAACAGGATAGCAGCTAGAATGATTTGCCTTTTGAAATATCTCATTCTTGGCTTGTTTGTTTTTCCCCTCTTTTTCTACTAGGGTCACTTTGGCAAAGTGAGCTTATACTGCTATGATCCCACCAATGATGGTACTGGTGAGATGGTAGCTGTGAAATCATTGAAATCAGGCTGCAGCCAGCAGCTGCTGACAAGCTGGAAGAAAGAAATTGACATCTTGAAGACCCTGTACCATGAGAACATTGTTAAATACAAGGGCTGCTGCAGTGAGCAGGGTATGGCATCTACTGAGTTGGCACCTCGAGGGCTGGATGGCAGTTGATAGGAGTGCCTTGTGGGCAGGGGAAGAGAGGCAGGAGATGACAAAAGGGATCATGCTTTCATCTACCACATTCCTTTCTCACAGTTACCCTGAGAACTTCCATAGGTACATAGGAAGCTGCCTTATACTCAATCAGGTCCATCTAGCTCATTGTTACCTACACTGACTGGCAGCAACTCTCCATGGTTTCAGGCAGGAATCTCTACAAGCAGTACCTGGAGATGCCAGGGAGTGAACCTGGGACCTTTTGCATGCAGAGCAGATGCTCTATGGCTGAAGTATGGCCCTTCAGGCATAGAGCATAGATCTAAATTGAAACGTAAATTAGCTTCACTTTGAACCCCCCTCCTGGTCATCAGTATTCTAACACTTGATATTGATCCATTGATAGCATAAGAGGAAAAATGACTATTACTCAAACTTCGCTGCAAGAAGCCAAGTTACAGGGAACCAGGCAGGAGGGCCTTTTCGGTAGTGGCGCCCGCCCTGTGGAATGCCCTCCCACCAGATGTCAAAGAGAAAAACAACTACCAGACTTTTAGAAGACATCTGAAGGCAGCCCTGTTTAGGGAAGCTTTTAATGTTTAATAGATTATTGTATTTTAATATTCTGTTGGAAGCCGCCCAGAGTGGCTGGGGAAACCCAGCCAGATGGGCAGAGTATAAATAATAAATTATTATTATTATTATTAATTGAAGCACAACCACAAGGGCTCCTGATTAGGCATTTGTCTGTGTGATGTCAAATGTTATTCATTAACTCTGTTCTTTCCTGTTTCCTCTTTGTTATTGTCTAAACTTTAAACCAACTCATGGACCAAGAATTTAGCATTGTCCACTAATAATGAACCGTATGTTACTGATATTACTGCAAATTTATTATGCTAGTTTTGAGATAAACAAATGACGTGAGAAGCCTTGGTCTATTTAGTTGTATCATTTATTATTCTTACGATCTCTGTTTATCCAACTTATTTGTTTATCCGACTTATCCAACTTGTTTATCCAACTTTGTTTATCCAACTTATAAACTTATTTTTTTAAAAAAAGATCCCAGTCCAACCATGGTTACACATTGCGGCCTTGAATTGGTCTCCACCTGCTGTTTTCCTTCCCTATATGTGATACCTTCCATGCCCGGACTTCTATAGATAATGAAATGTGGGAAGTTAAAAACACTTCCTTTTGGAGTAATATCATTGTTGGATTTTTTTTCTCCCCAACTCCAGGGGAAAAGGTTGTGCAGCTTATCATGGAGTATGTGCCTTTGGGGAGCCTGAGAGATTATCTCCCCAAGCACAAAGTCAGCCTGGCCCACATTCTCCTCTTCGCCCAGCAGATTTGTGAGGTAAAGTCTATCAGTTTGGGGTGTTAATGTAGCTGCTGGTGCAGTGAATATTCCTTTGTTTTGGGATTATTGGTCGAGTTCTAGAAGAGGCATGGACTCCTGTGGTTGAAATAGGCTACGGGGTTTGTTTAAATGGCTGCTCCTTGGCTCTGGGAAGAGAAATGTGTACAGTTTTGATTGCCTTGCCTCAAAAAGGATATGACAGAGCTGGGAAAAGTTTGGGGGGGAGGAATGGGAACCAAAATGATTAAGGGTGTGGAACAACTCCCTTATGAGGAAAGGTTACAATATTTGGGGCTTTTCAGTTTACAGAAAATGTGGGTAAGAGCTAACATGATATAAATGTATAAAATTATGAACGGTGCAGAGAGAGTGGATAGAGAGAAGGGACCTCTAATGAAAATGAACGCTGGGAGATTCAAGGCAGGCAAAAGAAAGTACAGTCGTCCTTGGTTCTCGAACGCCCTGAGACTCGAACATTTCCGGACGCTGCAAACCCGGAAGTGAGTGTTCCGGTTTGCAAACGTTCTTTGGAACCCAAACATCCGACGCGGCTTCCAATTGAGTGCAGGAAGCTCCTGCAGCCAATCAGAAGCTGCGCCTTGGTTTTCGAACGTTTTCGGAAGTCGAAGATATGACTGTACTACTTCACACACCACATAGTTAAACTGTGGAATTTGCTGCCATAATGATGGCTTCCAAGCTGGATGGCTTTGAAAGAAGATAGACGAATTCATGGGGGATAACTAACTACAGTGGTACCTCGGGTTAAGTACTTAATTCGTTCCGGAGGTGCGTTCTTAACCTGAAACTGTTCTTAACCTGAAGCAGCACTTTAGCTAATGGGGCCTCCTGCTGCTGCTGTGCCGCCGAAGCACGATTTCTGTTCTCATCCTGAAGCAAAGTTCTTAACCTGAAGCACAATTTCTGGGTTAGTGGAGTCTGTAACCTGAAGCGTATATAACCTGAGGTACCACTGTACTGACTCTGAAAGAGATGTTTTTCCTCCACTGACAGAGGCAGAGATGCTTCTGAACACCAAGCAAAAGTGTTTGTGCTGCTTGTGGGCTTCCCATAAGCATCTGGTTGGCTGCTGTGAGAACAGCATGCTGGACCAGATGGCCACTCACCTGGTCTAGCAGGCACATAGGCTAAAATTCAAAATCCGGGCCTCTGATTCAGAGTCTAGTCCTGGGTGTTTGTCCTCCTTGCTTGCAAAGCTGGTGGGGAATAAAACCATATTTGCTCTTTGCAGGGAATGGCTTATTTGCACTCGTTACGCTACATCCACAGAGATCTGGCAGCCAGAAATGTGCTCTTGGAGAATGAGAATGTAGTGAAGATTGGAGACTTTGGTCTTGCCAAAGCTATCCCTGAAGGACATGACTATTACCGTGTCTGTGAAGATGGAGACAGCCCTGTTTTTTGGTAAGAAAGCATTCATAAAATGTCATGGCTCTCAGACATTACAGGGGTTTTGACTGCATTGTAACTCAAGATCAAGTCCTGAGGTGAGGCAAGATGTTATTCTGAATACTCCCATGAACATCCCAAGCTCTTGAACGGCAGTCTCTAAGAGAATTTGCTGTCTTTTTTCTTTACCCTTTCTTCTGGTTAATGTTGCAATATGTTTAGCTTTCCGTGAAATGGTTGACACTGGAGGAAATGGCAGCACTTGTGTGCTTCTTCAACTTCTATGGGAACACCAAAAGCATATCTGCAAAATAAGGGAAGAATGGGGATAAGTGAATGTCAAAAGTACATGCCCTCTTTGTGAGCTTTTAGAGGTATATGTCTGGCTGCTGCTGGAGACTGAGAAATGGAATAGATGCTCTGATTCAGCAAAGTGGCTCATGATACCTGCCTAGCTAGCTAGCTGGAAGCCATATCTAAATAGAACTTGCATGTTCAAGAGGTAATACTATCCACTGGGGATAAAAAGATAATCTTCATTCCCTTGTTGTGAGTTTTTCTAAAAGTATTGAACATGTTCCTGTTGGAAGATGGGTCGCGGGACTAGATGAACCTTTATTTGATACAGCAATGCAGTTTTACATTTTTTAAGAATTGCTGTTCATTGGCTCTGATTTCTTGTTTTTCCTTGTGCTGTAGGTATGCTGTGGAGTGCCTGAAGGACTGTAAATTCTACTGTGCTTCTGATGTTTGGTCCTTTGGAGTTACTTTATATGAACTGTTAACACACTGTGATTCTAGTCAAAGCCCCCCAGCGGTGAGTCTGATTGCTGGGCATACAAGGGAGGTGAAAACATTTGCTTAGCAGTGCTGCAATGTGCAGGGCTCTTAAGTCTACAAATATCTAATGTGTGTTGGAACACATTTAGATCACTGCACTTCAGGAGACTGACTATGCAGACTATGCAGTGCAGTAATCCAGGGTGCTTTGACCCACCCTGGCCCCGTGGCTAACTGCAGTTGGCACAGAGCCTGCGTACAGCAATGTTCTGACAATACTTGCCTTACCTTAGTTTGCTTCCTGATTGGACTTTACTGTGGGTGTCTGTTATAGACCCCTGTAGGGATGGCAGATGCAGGGTGCGGGGCACCCTGCCACAGCGTGTCTAGCTGCCATGACCTATCTTTCACCTTTTGTCTCCTTTGCAATGTGCCGTGCACTGTCCTTGACCTTTGCCTCCTCTGCAAAAGGGTTGCTCATTTCCCCCTCTGTTGGGAACATGACGTGGTGGAACAGGTTGCGCAAATAACAGGGCGACACCCAGAGAGCACATGACTAGAGAAGTTAAAGGGCAAAGTCTTGAATGTGTCCGGTGGATTTTGCATATGCTTGCTAATAAACAGAGCTCTGCGAAGCTCGTCAGTGTGTGGTACACAGCCCACCTGCACCAGCAACTCCTGTCTCACCTCCATTCCTTCAGACCCGTTCCCTGCACCCAACTGGTGGCATTGGCGGTGAGGGCTGGGTTGGCACAGTGGGTTTTGTTCATCCTCCACACCCCAGCCCCAGGCACTGATGGAGGATGCTATGTTGCCTTCTTCCTTGGAGATTTTTAAGCAGAGGTTGGATGGCCATTTGTCATGGATGCTTTAGTTTAGATTCTTGCATTGCAGGGGGTTTGTTCTAGATGACCCTGTGGGTCCCTTCCAACTCTACAATTCTGTGATTCTAGATGACCACAGTGGTCATCAAAAATCATAGATCATGGGAGAGAGTCTCATGCTCTTATCAAGCAGCTGGCTGGTCCACCCATTGGTAGAGCTGACCATGTGTGGTATGTGTATGTATCTCAATGGCATCTCGCTGTCTCTTTCTCAAAGTGCTCAATAACATATTTCTCCCTATTGTCTTAGAAATTCATTGAGATGATTGGAGCAACTCAGGGACAAATGACAGTGCTGAGGCTTATAGAGCTACTGGATAGAGGGAAGAGGCTGCCCAGCCCAAAGGACTGTCCTTGTGAGGCGAGTCTGGTTCTCCCTTTCTTTCTTCTCTTACTGTTTTTTCTCTTTTTATTCTGTGTGCTGTTCTAAACCTTTGCCATTTTCTACAGATTTACCGTCTAATGAAAAACTGTTGGGAATCAGAAGCTTCATTCCGCCCGGCCTTCACAAACCTTGTGCCTATCCTCAAAGCCTTCCATGAAAAGTACAGGGCCCAAGCCCCCTCCGTTTTCAGCGTGTGTTGAGCAGGATGCAGAGATTCTCGGCCAAAGACCACACTCTTCTCTGCACTCAGTGTCTCAGTTCTGTCGTTTTTGTGCCTGGAAAGCCGCAGTGCCATGGAAGCTGCTTCAGACTACTGGCACACCTTGAAACTCCGACTTCTGCTGTTTTGGTATCCAGAACCAGCGCAGAACATTTCTCCCTTTTGATCTCGCCAAATGTGATGTAATGAATGTGAAGTTTCTCTGCCCTGAACAAAGGCAGAGGCTATTTATGAAGCAGTGTAAATTGCTGTACGCAGCCTGTGCCTGGAAAGCCACGATACCTGGTCTGAGTGTGTGAGGTCACAGGTGCAGGAAAGGGAGTGAATCAGTTGACTTCCTCACAGTCCTTTTAACAGACTGCTGGGCCTGTTGGTCTGATGCAGAGAGAGAATGGGAAGGAGGCCTAAGCGATTCAAGCGCAGCGCTCCAGCTTGCTATAGAAAATAACCGTCTTGGACCAATATGTTAAGTGCTGCAGTTGCTTATGGAACAGAGGCGAGGTATCTGGCCCTTTCATGTTCCTTGCAAAAACTTTTGAAGGAAATGTGCTTTTTCTGAGACTTGCCTTTGGCCTTTCTTTTCAAAGTAAATGCTTTGGACTCCCAAAGATATATAAACTACCCTCCCCCCCCCCCTTCACCTGATTTCTAGGTGTTTCAGAACTGCAGGAGCTTTTAAATACCACCTCCACCCCTCTTCCTATAATATATTTGTATTTTCAATTTGGAGAAGGCCCTCTACCCTTTATAAGTCCAATGTGGAGCCAGATATGGTCTCAGCTGATTGGATACTGGAGAGGTGAATGTCTTTATCATACACAAGTGATTGTATTTGCGTATATAAAGGATTGCTCCCAAAGAGCTATCCTTACTTGCTCCCAAATAAAGAAAAGGTTGTTGTCCAGAAATATGGCTCCCCGCCCCCAGTGAGAACTTAACTAATGCAGTAGGTTCCTCGCTTGTTCTTTGAACTTCCTCAGAGGCTACCACCCAGGATATAAACAAGCCTGACTTTTCTGTTGTACCAAGACACATTCTCCTTATTATTGTTGGTTTAGAACCAACTACAGCCCTCTTCACGCACACCTATCCACTGATGTTGTCAGTCAGAAAATGTGAATTTGAAGTGGGAGGGGGGCAGAAAGGAAGCTTCAGGCCTTAAATTGTATGGAAATTGAAGAAGAGAAATGTGTTTTGGCCACTAACTTGGTTGCTGCTGCCCAAAAAAACATGCTTATGTAGCAACGTCGCAGTGGTCTCTGCTAGCAAGCCCACATTCTTAGTCTATCATAGAATCGTAGAGTTGGAAGAGGCCATGAGAGTCATCTAGTCCAAGCCCCCATAATGCATGAATCCTTTGCCCAATGTGGGACTTGAACTCACAACCCTGAGATTACAAGTCTCATTCTTTATGGACTGAGCTATGATGAAAACTAGCTGCCACCTACACATGAGAGCATAGCTTTCTGACATTTCTCTAGCTTGAGGCCCAAATTTCTGTTGTTGGCATCCATCTGACTTGAGAGATAATGGAGTGCACCTCTGAAGGTGAAGTCAAGTGTGTCAAGCACCGAAGTGACCTCCCTGGGATGCAAGCCTGGACAGTGTGTATGGAGGTCCTGTGCTACCCAGATGACAAGGCCCTTTCTCAGCCTCACTGATGTGATCCAAAAGAAAGCAGAGCAATATGATTGGCGGCCCCAGCTTGGCTGCAGGAGTTGCTGGAAGGAGGCTTACAGGGTGCCATCCAACCATCTTAGGGACTCCACTCTGGATTTGTGTAGGGTTTACTCCTTAGCCTTCTTCCGAAGATATCCCACAAGGCAGCAGAGGTTTAGGATCAGTCCTCCTCCTAGATGGGCTACCTTCCTAGGTTGGTGAGCCCCACCTGCCCCCTCATTTCCCTCTACAGCACATACAGAAACTGCTTTCTTGACACGTGGGCCCATTATTGGTCTTGTCCACTCAATCCGCTGTAGCCTGTCTTCACATGCAGGGGAAGTCCCTAACTCATCAGGGGTTGAGACCCATCAGTTACCCTCACCTGGTTTAGCCAGCCAGTTAAAGCCATTTCCTGGGGTGTGGCAACTGTTGCATGCTGCAGGTCCTAGGACAGCAGTTCTCAGCCTGTGGGTCCCCAGATGTTGTTGGACTACAAGTCCCATCATCCCTGAGCTCTGGCCTTGCTAGCTAGGGGTGATGGGAGTTGTAGTTCAGCAGCATCTGGGGACCCACAGGTTGAGAAAGGCTATCCTAGGAGTTGAGTACATGCTGAACAAACTACCCCAGAAGGAGCATGAGGTGTCTCCCACCAGAGGTGGTACCCCCTACCCTAACACGCCACACATGCCAGAATACTTCAGATACTGCAACTGGGGCACAGTTGGGGGGGTAGGTATAGGTAGGACTGGTCAAATGTTCTTATCATTGTCTCCTAGAAGGAATGTAAGAAACATTTAATTTCTGTTGTCTCTCACTCCTGGCAGACCTGAGTCAATCTCTAAAGAATTGTGAAACTAATTCTTGATGGCCAAGGGAAGTAAGGCCTGCTGAACTCAAAAGAGTTATTTAAAAACAAATGTGTATAGGATCACAGCCTTATATTTGTTTTTTATTGAATGGTATCCCTCCATATCCTTTAAAGTGTTTGTAGCATGAAGAGGTGGCGGTTATCCATTTGACTGTGATGTTACAAAGTTTGTAAAATGTAGGTTGAATGAGGTAACAGGTGGATTTGTAGCTGGTTGACTGACCGAACCCAAAGAGTACTCATTCATGGTTCCTCAACATCCTCGGAAAAAGTGACCAGTGGGTGCCGCAGGGTGCTGTTCTGGGTCCATTGTTGTTCAACGTCTTTACAAATGACTTGGATTAAGGAATTGAGGGGATGCTCATCAAATTTGCAGATGACACCCAACTGAGAGGGATAGCTAATGCCGCAGAAGACAGAATCAGAATTCAAAACGACCTTAACAGATTGGAGAACTGGGCCCAAGCTAACAAAATGAATTTCAATTGGAACAAATGTCAGGTTCTGCACTTACGCAGGAAGAACCAGATGTGCACAAATATAAGATGGAGGAGACCTGGCTTATTAGCAGTACATGTGAAAAGTATCTAGGGATTTTAGCGGACTACAAGCTTAACATGAGTCAACAGTGTGATGTAGCAGCAAAAAAACCAAGCCTTATGAAGAGTGGTTGAAGGAACTGGATATGTTTAGCCTGGAAAAAAGGAGACAGAGAGGAGATTTGGTAGCCAGTCTCCCTCAAGAGGTTATGGACTCCCCTTCCTTGGGGGCTTTTAAGCAAAGGCTGGATGGCCATCTGTCATGGATGCTTTAGGTGAGATTTCTGCATTGCAGGGGGTTGGACTAGATGACCCTTGGGGCACCTTCCAACTCTGTTATTCTTTATTACTTCTCAAGTGTATGGGACTACTTGATAGAAAAGGCAGACATTTGGTTTTAAACTCTATTTTTTTATTTTATAATTGCATACAAAACTGTCTATAAACTTAAATGGTTGTTTTTCAAAACTTGTCTTCTGTCCCCCAGTACATGTTATTAGTGGCAGCCCACCCACCTGTTTTGGCTGGCAAATTGTCTTTGGGCTACAATGCTAAGCTGGAAAACTTTGCATCTGAAACTGCGCTTGATTTGAGGCAAGGACTTCTCCCTCCACAGAAGCCTGGGCAGGTTTTAATTCCCCTCTCCTCCCCACTTTTTATGCATCCAAAACGGGTGTGGGTGTTGGTGTGTGCGTAGAAGGAGAGAGATTGAGAGCTCTCTACTGGAAACCCTGCTCTAATGTGAATGTATTCTGTACTACTCTAGCAGCAGCTAGAATCACCAACCACATGTAACAAGATCCTGGTGATGTCCTTTAAATTTTATTCAAATAAACACCATGTAACTTTTAATAGCTCAGTGGAGTATTGATTACTGTAGGCTGCTTTTATGAAAATTACCATTACTAGAAAACGGCAGTCCTAGAGTATATTCAAAGTGTGGTGTCGAAACCACACATTTCAACAGGTTGTGCTTATTGTTTACAGCACAATCCATTAATAATAAACAGTCTTGTGCCACCTTAAAAACTAGCAGTTTTATTGTGCATAAATTCTCAAGGACTAGAGTCCACTTCACTAAATGAAGTAGATTCTAGTCTACAAAATCTTATGCCATGATAAATCCATTAGTTTTTACAGTGCCACAATACTCCTTTTGTTTATGTACCCTTGACAACTATCTTAGCCTCCCTAAGAAGCCTAGTACAGTGGTACCTCGGGTTACAGATGCTTCAGGTTACAGATTCTTCGGGTTACAAACTCAGCTAACCAGAAAGTGGTTGCTCCAGGTTAAGAACTTTGCCCCAGGATAAGAACGGAAATCGCGCAGCAGCGGCAGCAGGAGGCCCTATTAGTGAAAGCGCACCTCAGGTTAAGAACTGTTTCAGGTTAAGAAAGGACCTCTGGGACGAATTAAGTTCTTAACCTAAGGTACCACTGTATTTACTTTTGGAACTGCTGCCCTTGATCTTTGCATACTGAAAGATGCCATTAACATGGAATGCCGATTCCACAGCTTCCTTGTGTAACTTTTGAAAAATATATACATAAAGAGTTTTCAGACAGACTGGGTACATCTGCATTCTACAATGATGCTCAAGTTTATTATTCTTGCAAGATTTAGGAGCTAACTTTAATGTGAAGGGAGAGGAGGAAACATTGTCTCAGTTCTCTTCCTGTTTCCGGCTAAAAATGAGGGGGAAGGAAATACTGGGTGGCAGTGAAGAAAATAAAGAACAGTAAAGAGCGTGGAAGAAGAAGATAAAGAGGAGACATGTGAAAAAGAATGCTAGGATCAGAAAGGTACAGAAATGTCAACGAAAAACCTGGATGGGGGAGGAAAGCTAAAAAATTGTGATCAGTGTGTCAGAGGAAGAAAGGTGAAGCATTAAAGTAGTTCAGGAACAAAAGAAGGCAAATGAGCAAAGGCTGAATTTTTAAGCAGTTGCTTTCTTAGGTCTAGCCGTTTCTCTTGAGCAATTCCTCTTGGAAGACTTCAAACTTCTAATTATAAAAGTAAATGGTGATGGATAAAGAAAGGAATAACAGAAGGCTTCATCCCCAAAGAAATCAGGGTGGCAGCAGGAAGGATGACACTTTAAATTAGAAACATTGCATGACACTTTTAAAGACAAAACCCATCCTGCCAGTTACAGAGCCATCCTCCTGGTAGGAGTTTACTTTAACAGTGTGAAAAGTGTTGAGAATGGCATAAACCAAGCAACTCTCAAGTGTGAATGGGGTGAGGAAGAGTAAGCAGGTCGCCAGATCCTATGCATATTAGAAAACCTAAGAGGAGAAACCTGCCTCCCACCCTATTTTTCAGCAACCCAAGTGCCAGTCACCAGGCCCACTTGCTGCGTCTGCTGCTGGCTGCTGCTGGTCATGATGAAAAGGTTCAGGGGCAGTAAGCTGGTGAGAGCCAGCTAATAGCTAAAGAAAGCAAATAGGAGATGGAAGCTATTGCCTTCCTGTCCTCATGGGCTTCCTCCAGGCAGCTGCTCAGCCACGGGGAAATGAGACAGTGGCTGCTTTGGTCTGATCCAGCAGGCCTCATGTTCTTAATGTCCCAATAGCAACTTGATTTTGTCTCTTTGCTTTAGCACATAATAATAATAATAATAATAATAATAATAATAATAATAATAATAATAATATTTTTTTATTTGTATCCCACCCTCCCCTGGGCTCAGAGCGGCTAACATATTATTAACACAATATACATAAAAACAAGCAATAAATTGATTAAAATGCATCCCAAAATTAATTCAAATAAAGCCTTTCCAGGTATCCCCTTTGCTAACAGACAGGCAGGTCCTGTAAGGTACACCTGTATTTCCAATCTAACACTAGAACTCAAAAACACCCACAACATGTTAGAAGATTCAGGACAGCTTAAAGAAAGTACCTTTTCATGCAGTGCATAGTGAAAACCATGGAACTCACTCCCAGTGATGGCCACAAACCTGGATGGCTTTAAAGGAGGACTAGAGCAGAGGGCTACGGATGGCTACTAGCCATGATGACTATGCTCTACCTCCATAGCTGGAAGTAGCAATGCCACAGAATACCAGCTGCTGGAAACCACAGAAGAGAAGGGTTGCTCTTGAGTTTGCATTCTGCTCCCTGATTTCCCACAAGAGGCATCTGGCTAGTCGCCGTGAGACCAGGATGCCTGATCCACGAGGATATGATTATGTTCTTAAATGTTAGCAGCGGTATCTACATTTAGAAACCTTGCACCTTAACCATGGGTACTGGCAGTACCGGGTTTAGGTATAAGCTAAACAAGCTATAGCTTTGGCCCCACTCTCTTGGGGGGCCCAAAAAAAATTTAAAGGAAAAAAAATGGATGTACATTTCCAAAATATGATAAAAAACAAATAAACCCTACATACAGAAACAGTGTTTCACTGTTTAATTGTATTTCAGTTCAACAATTAATTTGATAAAATACATATTTTGTTATGTGCAAATGGCTTTAGATACCTATTAGGTCCATAAATTACCATATAACATACTGTATATTCAACAAAAAAACCAGCGACAATTTGTGACAAAGGACAGTTGGACATATAAAGGGCCTCATTACCTTCAGTAGATTAGAGCCTCATTAAAACCTAAATCCGGCCCTGGGTCTTGGTGCATTCTGCAACAATAACGCAGGAAATACATCATATATATATAGGGAAAAGCCAACAGCTGGCAGTAGCCTGGGGGCGACTCAGGCTGCAACCGAGGCTGCGCGCGCGGTTTCCCCTCTCCGGAGCCCGACCGGGGTACCAGCCCGCGCGCTCGCTTCACTTTATTCGGCTCCGGCCGGGCTTTCGCACCGCGGCCTCGGGTCAAACTCCTCCCTCGAGCGCGCGGAACGAGCTACCGGAAGAAGAAGAGCCAGTAGCCGCCTCCCGCGCGGACCGCGAAGGGTTAACCAGTCCTCCCCGCCCCCCCCCGGCCCGGCCCTATCTCCTTGGCGCGCCCGACCAACGACTGCCCGGGAGGCGGGCCGAGTCCTTACCCAGGCCAATGAGCTGCCGGCGTGCCGCCACCGCCACTCTTTCCCAACCCTCGCTCTCGCTGATCTTAGCCTGAGGGCGGGAGAAGAGGACGGCTGGCTCCCAAGATGGCGGCGGCGGCGACGGCGGTTGTGGCGGGGGTTCCCGCGGCGGCGGCCGACTCTGCCTCGCCGGCCCCGGCCAGCGCCCGCGAAGAGGAGCTCCCTCGCCTGGAGCCGGCCGAGGTGAGGAGCCGCCTGGAGAGGAGCGCCCGGCAGTTCCGCAACCGGCGCAAGGTGCTCGTCCGGGGGCTGCCCGCCGACGTCGCTAACCAGGTGAGCCTTCTCCCCGCCCCCCTGGCGCCTTTCTCAGCCACCTTCTCCTGCCTGCGGAGGAGCTCTGCTGAACCCTCAAGCCTGCGCGCGCGCGCGGCGGAGGCCGCTTCGCTCTCGAAAAGCGGCAAACTAATCTGCCTCTGGTTGAGGGTGGACCCTCAGTTCCCAGCACCTGACCCTACCGCCTTTTCAGAAGCGCTATCTGAAAAAGTTTCGAGATCCGGGTGAGGTAGTTCGCCTTTGCTAGCGAAGCATCATCACTGCTTTTCTCACTTCAGTTCTGGCCAAGTAAGAGCTGATAAACAGATGAACGAAAAGCCCTTGGCGATTTTATCTGTTCCATTTCCTACAGCAAAGCGGTGGATCTTCTCCAGCCTTCAAGAAATGGATCTTTGCAAACAAAGCTATTCTGCCAAGGAAAAGTTAGCAACAGAACCTTCTCTCTGACATAGGGTTGTATAGGGAGTATGGGGGAATATTCAAACACTTCGCAAACTCACGCCCCATCTGCAACCCAGTACAGATGCAAATGGGAGTCTGACATGTTGTTCAGCTATTTTAAGGGGTGTTCACACACACACAGTGAACATATGAGAGATGGTTGGATGACACCTTGTAGATGGGCCCCTGCCAACATGGCAACGTATTTTCTGTTCACAGGTATAGTTGTACGCAAACAAGGCTCTTGTACATCCCTTTCACACAGACACTGAATGTGCAGCCTCCGGGGGAGGAAGAGTTGGTGTCTAGCAGGTATAGCTACCTTGGCCCCTCACATATTTGCTGAAGGAAGGCATGTTCTGAACATGCTGCTAGCGGGAAGAGATGTGTGTTCTGCAATACAGACACACAGACACCATGGTTCACAAACAGACTTCAGACCGTGGATTTTGTATCTGACTTCCTGCCCACTCACACACCATGACTTTGTCAGCTTGGACACCATACCACAAACTATAGTTAAGCCATAACCATAATTCAGCATGATGTCTGAATTGAGCCAGACACGTCATCAATCTTTTCTGTTTCTATGGCTGTTGTAGAAGAATGCACATAATCCTATGGGGCTAGAGGCGACCTCTTAGTTGTGCATTGTTTTGTCCTCAGCGATGTATCATCGATATATTTCACTGCACCTTTAGTTTGTATGCCATCTTTCTGTATTGTTGTACTCAAGGTGGCTTACAAACTGAAGAAACAACAGAATATACAGCAGGATCACATATCTTATAATGATCTGATCCAATGAAAATAAGTCATAATAAGAACAACAACTTTAATATAAACAGGTTCTATCAAATAAAGTAATAGTCAATAACCTGTTAGACAAAATATCATTCTCAAATTATCAGCAAATAATAATTAACCAAATTCACTGTCAACAACCAGTGAATCATTACTAAACTATCATAAAGTCAAGTCACCATGCATAATAATAGCACAATACATTCCCATAACCTACGCATTGTGTTTTTAAATGCAGGAACCAGAAGTTAGGGTTGTAAACTGTGAATCTAAAAGGTGAAGAAGTGCCAGGGGCATTAGTAGGTGTGGTATTTCTATGCAGAGTCCGAATGCATTCAAGATAATCACAATAGAAGTCACTGGTGATAACCATTTATGTTGGTGAAAAAATGCTTATTATTATCTTGTTTACATTTGGACTTTCTAAAGAACACTGACACATCTACTGCTGGTTTCTTGTATTGGATAGAATTGGACCCTAATGTTCAATCTTTTTTCTTCTATAACCCTGTCACCTGTCAAGTGAGTAACGTGATGTACCTGCTGAAGTGGCTTTTACTCTGAAACTTAAGCAGTAAGAAATACGTTGGCTTTTAAAGTGCCTGCGGGCTTCTTATGTTTTGCTGCGTACATTACTAGAAAGAGATTTTTGTTTTCTTGAGTTAGTTGGCATCCACTTAGTGAGGTTGATGAGCAGCAGTTTTAACACAGAAGGAAGATGACAAGTTATTCAGACAACACACCATTATACATTGCTGAAAACCTTTCTCTATGAACTGTAAATTAAACTGGCCATAGTTGTCTGCTTTTGAGGAAACAAATGAGCATGTTTTATTACAGAATAGTAGCACTCCAACAGAGTTGTTAAGGGAAATACAGTGATAAGGAAGCAGTGTGCTAACATTTTGTCTCTGTGTGTTTACATATTTGCATCTCTTTCAAGATGTGTCACAGAACATGTGATGCAGTAACTTTGCTGAAACTAATCAAGTGTGGGTTGTCTGGTCATTGCCCACCTTGAGTTGGATGAACGGTGGACTAGAAATGTAATGAATCTATGGCGTCTATGCACATTCTCAGATTTAGTTCATAGAGACCTGAGGGGAGAGTGCTGAAGCCGGAAGAACTCTGATTTCAACCTTGAGCAGTTGAAAGACGGTTGGTTGAAATGCCGCCAATTAATTGCATGCAAGGTGGAGAGCTTAAAAGCTCCTTTTGTGCTAGATTTCCTGGCACAGAAAGAGCTTTTAAGCTCTCCACTTTGCTTATTGGTCTCTGTGAGGTCCTTGTGGGAACTCGCCAGGCTCGCTGGCGTCTCCCGGAGCTCTGTAAGCAAAGCAGAGAGTTTTGGCCCACTATAGGTGGGCTGAAACTCCTAAATGGATAGATACCATTTATTAGAGATAAAGTGGTACCTCGGGTTAAGTACTTAATTCATTTCGGAGGTCCGTTCTTAACCTGAAACTGTTCTTAACCTGAAGCACCACTTTAGCTAATGGGGCCTCCAGCTGCCGCCGCGCCGCCAGAGCACAATTTCTGTTCTCATCCTGAAGCAAAGTTCTTAACCCGAGGTACTATTTCTGGGTTAGCGGAGTCTGTAACCCGAGGTACCACTGTACGTGTTTTATAAACAGGTTCTAAGATGCACCTCTGTATAAATGTCTCATTTAAAAAAAAAATATCTTGTGAGGATTACATTAGCATCCACATCCTGTAGTGGAGTGAATTGCCTGATCAGGAAGGGCAATTGAACTTTAGAAAGGACAGTAGAACTTCATAGGAAATCCTCGTTGTGTACATTTTACATTATTACATAGAAACAGTTGAACAGCCCACCAGGTGAAGGTTTGACCCTGTGACCTGTCCTCATTGTTTGGGTGAGATCACTTGATTCCCAAGCACTATTGATTGCTGCCAAAGTATCAGAGGCAGGCTTCTAGAATTGCCTTTAATTGGAATGTCTGCCTTTTCAAGGGCGTCAGTAACACCCTCTCCCTAGAGTTTGGCTAGGTTTATGTCGGAAGAGTACATTGGAGTGTTTCAAGCTGCCTCTGAGAGGCACATTTCAAACCAGAGTCTTGCTTATCTATCTATGCACTCTTGGTCTCATGGTCAGAATGGTGGAGCTAGCTGGCTTGGCGGGGTTTGACCTTGAGCGAGGTTGACTCCTTTCTGTGAAAAGATCACACATGCCTCAAATGAGGTAACCTGTTAAGCTTGCCTGCTTGCCAGAAGTGAAAAGTATCTTGAGCAATAAGCGAAAGTGTTGCCTCGGGCAGCATAAAGCACATGCTAAATATTGGCTTGCTGCTGTTCAGGAAGACTGCAGTCTGGAAAGGAAGCTGCTCTCCTGTGGTGCCAGCTGTTCTGGTTGATGATTTATGCTGATTATGCAATTCCCTCAGTAAATACAGAGCATAATGTCATCTTTAAGTGGAGGTATAGTGCCTTCTGGTTCTCTTTTATTAAAACATCTTTTTACTTGAAAAACATTTAATGCCATCAACACAAAGTCATTTGGCAACTAATCCTTATAATGGTGAATGTAGGCCAGTTTTGTTTGTGACTTGTACCTTGAGACAATATTTATTACTAGATTTCTATGCCGCCCTTCATCAAAAGATCTCGGGGCCATTCACAAGATAAAAGCACAAATAAATAGTTAAAACGGAAACAACAAAACAATACCCCCACATGCACATTTAAAAGGCTGTAGAATGTTGTTCAGCCAAAGGTCTGGTTGAAGAGGAACATTTTTGCCTGGAGCCTAAATATATATAATGAAGGCGCCAGATTAACCTCCCTGTGAAGAGCATTCCACAAACGGGGAGCCACTGCAGAAAACTCCTCACTGGGAGAAGTGAAGTTACAGGGAACCAGGCACAGGGCCTTTTCAGTAGTAGCACCCACCCTGTGGAACACCCTCCCATCAGATGTCCAGGTGATAAACAACCCTTTAAGTTTTAGAAGACATTTGAAGGCAGCCCTGTGTAGGGAAGTTTTAAATGTTTGATGTTTTATTACGCTTTTATGTTTGTTGGAAGCTGCCCAGAGTGGCTAGGACAACCCAGTCAGATGGGCAGATAATAATAATAATAATAATATAGCATATCCAAAACATATCCATTGAGCAGGTAAGTTTGTTCCTCGTTTATCTCAGAATGGATGAGTTCAGAATAAATTACAACATTTAAACATATTTTACTATTTCAGATACATCATGTGAAAAGGAAAAGACCCTATGTCAACCAAACCTTATTATAAACTGGCAACAGGGATTGTCAGACCACACCACAGTAAAGTTATTCTTAATGTGACTTAACAGAATCCTCAGCTTATTCAATAATTTTCTAATAATGTGTCCCATATAAAACAGAGAGGGACTTCTGTTTTCCATCACATTCAGTTTTGAAGTTACAAGCACTTTAACAAAGAATTATTTGTTTAAGAAGACTTCCCCAAACCATATTTGATTATGATAGGGCTTTTATGGACTTAGGATCAAAATGTGTATCTGATTACTTTATTTGAGGGGTGGCCAGTAATATTACTGAGTTTGAACCCAGAAAGGGGACTTTTAAGAGCAGAGCATATTTGCTATTTGGCTTTGTCAGTTCATACACACACACACAGTGTTGCCAAACTTTTACTCTTCTGCTCAACAAGAGAGAGCTTTTCAAACCAGTTCTGTGAAAACCTGAATTGTGTGGCATGTTTAGTTGGACTTTGTCCAAGCCTGCAAGATAAATCTTCAGATAAAAAATCCAGAACCAGGAAATGCTCAAAGCATTGATTAGGCTTTGCTGGAGTTGCTGCCAGTACGTGGATGCAGCTTTTACTATAAAATGAAATACTCATTTCATGCTCTACAGTTTAGCAGTGGGGTGTGACTGGCTTCAGGAATGAGGACTGGGTGTATTTTGCTGAAACTATCATCTGGGCAGATTTTGGCCTCTGTGGACTGGAGTGGGGGAAGTGGCTGGGATTCCTTTTGATGAAAGAGGTAATGTTTCCCACTCTGGCTCAAACTGGATTTCTTCTGTTGACTTTACACAGGAAGTTCATGATCTGCTGAGTGACTACGAACTAAAGTACTGTTTTGTGGATAAATACAAGGGAACTGGTAAGTAAACTAGCATTACAGAATTCTCCTTTCTGTCATAGGGTGGGTTGGCTCTGTTCAACTCTTGACAAATAAAAAATAATCTGCTGAACCTAGCTGAATGGACAGCCCCTTTCAATTAATCTCCATTGAATGCAGATTCATGGGTAACTAAAAGATTGGGTTGATGCACATAGTTTATGTGGGTGGAGGTCTTTTCTAATATTCTTCTTGCTTGCTCTCACTGGTGTGAACATGTTGTTTGTCTTGGTCTTACTGTCCTCTGGGTGTGATCATCCTTCAGTTTTGCACATTCAGCCATATGTGAGGTGGCTAGTGACTTCATTTGGAAAATTAGAAGCCCAGGAGCCCCATGAGGTCTTGTATGTGCCATATGGGGGTATCTGGTTTTTGTGCTGGAAATAACACCATTGGCTTTTTCTGTTCATTTCTGAATAGCCATAACTCACTCTCCACAGGTTGGACAAAGCTACACATATATTCTTCCTTGTTTAAACAGTATAGTATTGTTGTGCATTAGAAATTGTTCATGAAAAGGAAAAGCTTCTGGCATGCATGCCTGAAGGTTGGTGGTTCTACTAGTGGGCCATTCATCCCATCAGTCCTAACATAAATCAAGGGGCGCGGGTGGTGCTGTGGTCTAAACCACTGAGCCTCTTGGGTTTGCTGATCAGAAGGTCGGCGGTTCGAATCCCCACCACGGGGTGAGCTCCCATTGCTCTGTCCCAGCTTCTGCCAACCTAGCAGTTTGAAAGCACACCATTGCAAGTAGATAAATAGGTACCACTGCGGTAGGAAGGTAAATGGGGTTTCCGTGCGCTCTGGCATTCGTAATGGTGTCCCGTTGTGCCAGAAGCCCGGAAAGCTGTCTGTGACAAACGCTGGCTCCCTCAGCCTGAAAAGCTAGATGAGTGCCGCACCCCATAGTCGTCTTTGACTGGACTTAACCATCTCTTAATAAAATATTAATTTACAATGGAGTAAAACTGGGATTTAGATGTATGTGTAAATACATTAACGAAAAAAGAGGAAAGAAAGCAAACTTAGCAAGGGATGAATATCAACAAATTTAAGTCACTTGTATATTATTTGAACAGAGTAGTCACCAAGTTTATAAAAGGCACAAAATATATTTAGGGTGGGGAAACACCAAGAGTAACCACAGATGTGCTCTTAAACTGGACATGTAACTCACACTGTAAGCACCTAAAAGTCTTGGGGTAAACAATATTAATTTATCATGCGCCTGGCAGTTAGTTTTATTACAGCATCTTCCAGCTCTGAATGTCAGATGTTGGCAATGAAAAGAAAATAGTGGTCTGCGTCATGCTGTGCTTGATATCTGTTGTTTGGCCACAACTAAAGATAGTTTGCCGGACTGGGTAGATTTTCTGTCTAGTCCAGCATGATAATTCTGTTGTGTACAGACAACAACCAATTAATGTGCATCCGAATGACGTATGGTTGTGCATGCATGCACAGCACCGAACCCAGAAGTGACCCAAAAACATCACTAAACACGTCAGAGGCACAACAGGGCAGGGCATACCAATATGCAGTGGGCTGGGAACAGAACCTCTGTGCAAAATGGTGATTGACTGTATACACCTTGAAATCTATGCAGAGGTTTGTGGGCATTGACTTGTGTGTTGCTATATAACGTCTTGTCAATAGCTTTTACATAACCTCGATCTCTTGCAGCTTTCGTCACGTTACTGAATGGGGAACAGGCAGAATCGGCCATTAAGCAATTCCATCTGAGCAAGCTGCGAGACAAAGAGATCACAGTGCAGTTACAACCTACAGATGCCTTGCTGTGCATTGCCAACCTGCCCCAGCTTTACACGCAGCAACAGTTTGAGGACCTGGTTCGGCCCTTTGGAAACCTGGAACGCTGCTTCTTGGTGTATAGTGAGAAGACGGGGCACTCCAAAGGCTATGGCTTTGTGGAGTACATGAAAAAGGATTCAGCAGCCCGAGCAAAATCTGACCTGCTGGGCAAACAGTTGGGAACACGGACTCTGTATGTTCACTGGACAGATGTTAACCAGTTGACCCTGGACCTCATTCATTCAAAGTGCTTATGCATAGATAAACTTCCACACAATTACAATGACATAGAAGAACTGAGGCAGACCTTCTCTGCCATCTGCCCTCCAACATTCTGTCAGGTAAGCACCTTGGGCCACAGGGAAGAGGGCTGCCCTTCCTGTCCTTAGTGCAGCAATCAAAGCAGTTTCACACAACAGGCTTCTTGCACTTATTTTAGAATCCATTTACCAGGATATTTCTGAAGCAACAAAAGATCAGGCTGCCACCCCTTTCAGTTTGCTTCTGTGAATAGCACAACAGTGTTGTGTCACAAATTTATTCAATAATGAAATTTAGAAACTTCCTGCTGGTCCTAAGTGCTTGGTCACTCACTGCCAGGGGATTAACATTTGGCACAATTTCCAGCTCAAAGAAATTGGTTTGCTTGAATCACATAACCTATTCCAAAAGCAAAAAGTTTGTTTTTCTGTGTGCTCAACATAGAATACAGTGGTACCTCGGGTTACAGAAGCTTCAGGTTACAGACTCCACTAACCCAGAAATAGTACCTCGGGTTAAGAACTTTGCTTCAGGATGAGAACAGAAGTCGTGCGGCAGCAGCGGGAGGCCCCATTAGCTCAGGTGGTGCTTCAGGTTAAGAACAGTTTCAGGTTAAGAACGGACCTCCGGAACGAATTAAGTATGTAACCAGAGGTACCACTGTAATAGAAATGTAGAGTTGGAAGGGATCACAAGACTCATGTAGTCCATGTTGACTAGATTGCACTTCTGGCCAGGGTCAAGGAAATGTATAGAACATAGAAGCCTAATTCTGTGGCCACAGATAGTCTCTATTCAAATTCTATATAGTTTTGAAATATTGGCACCTGTCGTCTCCATATTTTTTGTGGTTTTCTATAAACGTGAGATGGGCGATATCCTTTTTGCCACCTGATAGCTGTAGCAACAGATGCAGCCACACTAGTAGACTGTTTGCCACACCAATTTAAGTAGTAGTATTAATCTGTTGGGTAGAAAATGTAAAAAACTCTGGCTCAGGCAGTTGCATATTTTAAAAGCTGCACAAGCCCCATCAGTGCAAATGGGATATACCGTATTTTTCGCTCTATAACACGCACCAGACCATAACACGCACATAGTTTTTAGAGGAGGAAAACAAGGAAAAAAATATTCTAAACGAAATAGTGGATATATGATTTTTGTGGTTCATGCTGTGGCCACAGACATGTGATCTGACAGTGAGTTTGGAGTAGCCCAATGCAAAAATCCTGAGGATCCATGTGGATCCGTGCTTTGTAACCATGGAGGAGGGAAGGAAGGGGAACCATGGATCCTCTGCTCACGACTGCAGCAGATCCCACCCGCCACCCGCAGGCATTCGCTCCATAACACGCACAGACATTTCCCCTTACTTTCTAGGAGGAAAAAAGTGAGTGTTATGGTGCAAAAAATACAGTAATTAGCCAAATTACCTGTTGTAACAGTCTGGTAATGAGACTCTCGTGGGGGGTTGCTGTAAGATTGTTCTGTCATTCGCCCCTAGCCTAGCAATTCTCTTGAAGTAGCTTGGTTCTCTTGACAAAATGAGGTGATACATGTCCCAGTAAGCCAGAGATAACCATTGTGGTGCTTTCCATATGTTGGACTACAGTTCTCATCATCCCTGACTACTTGCCATACTGGCTAGGGCTGATGGATGTTTGAATTCAACATCTGAAGGGTACGCATTGACTACTCCTGTCCTAAGCGCAGGAGGATTTACTGATGCAGAATCTTGCTGGGATTCCCTGAGGCTGTAGGTTCTTCAGCTTTGGTTGGCTCAAAGCGTATAAAGCAGCCATGTCCTCTTTCTTTTGTGCCGAATCACCTTCTTACTGCCTTCTCTTTCTTTTGCATAGTTGGCATGTGGTCAGGATGGGCAGCTAAAGGGCTTTGCAGTCCTCGAGTACGAGTCAGCTGAGATAGCAGAGATGGTCCAAGAGGCCACCAATGGCCTGCCACTTGCTGGAAACCACATCAGAGTGTCCTTCTGTGCTCCAGGCCCTCCTGGGAGAAGCATGCTAGCTGCTCTGATAGCGGCACAGGCAACAGTAAGGTTCAATTCACAATAATTACTGTATGGTTTTATGTTGTGAGCTGCACTGAGATTTTCTTCATAGCAAGTGGTATAAATATGTTAAATGATGTCTCTTCCTGTGGGTAGTTTGAAATCATCTCCTTGCCAATACTGCACCACCTTTTGTTCCTTTATCCACCTTTCTCCTCATGCCTGTATCTTTTTAAGAGGTTTATACTTTGGCCCAGAGTTGGGTGTTGCATCTCCAGGGACTGACACAATGCCTCCATTGTTTTGGTCTTGGACAGACTTCTGCTCATCAACAAGACTTCCTCCTGTAGCCATTATCTGTTCTATATGGGCATCCACTGTACAGTGGTGCCCCGCAAGACGAATGCCTCGCAAGACGGAAAACTCACTAGACGAAAGGGTTTTCCGTTTTGGAGGTGCTTCGCAAAATGAATTTCCTATGGGCTTGCTTCGCAAGACGACAATGTCTTGCGAGTTCCTGCTGGTTTTTTTCCCCTCCCCCCCTTTTTTCTAAGCCGCTAAGCTGCTTATCAGCTGATCCGATCAGCAGATAAGCCGCTAATAGCGCTAATCCGCTAATCCTTCAATGGGCTTGCTTCGCAAGACGAAAAAACCGCTAGACAAAGAGAATCACAGAACGGATTCTTTTCGTCTTGTGAGGCACCACTGTATTGTGCGGATGGTTTGATACTGATAGACTCATTAAGTAAAAAGGAGAGCAACTTAATTACATTTCAGCTCGCCTCATTACAAGGGTACACGTTTGAATCAAAACAAAATACAGCTCACAGAAGCCCAAAGGTCCCCCTCCAATGGCCCAATGTGGCAGGCTGTCTGTCTTAAGTGTTCTGTGTTGTAAACTGTTAATTACTTTGTGAGCTGAAACCTTAACTGTGCACTCGGATGCTCCCTTCCAGCGTGGTTAGAGTCATGATCATGAAAAGGTTCTTCTATCAGTTAGTGAGTCCGGGTGCCTCTTGATTTTTTTTGTTTTGTTTTCTTTGCTGCTGTTGCTTTTACAGGCACTTAACCGTGGAAAAGGGCTTCTTCCCGAGCCCAATCTTCTTCAGATTCTGAACAGCTTAGGGAATCCTACGTCAGTCCAGCTCTTATTCAACCCTCTCCTTCATGGAGCCATTGGAGGAAAGCAAGGCAAGTATGCGTAAGTGGCCATCAAATAGGATGTCTCTGAAAGCACCTTTGGTATTGAGCTATGTGATCTTGGGGTTTCCTCCCACTGTGAGCCCATTGAGTATGTTAGATCTCCTCAGCCCTAGTGGCATCTGCTAATGGCCAGATGTGTTGTCACTGACTTGATTGGAGCTGCAATCAGACAGGGATCGTTTGTATTCACAATACAGATATGAAAGTTGTTGTTTTTATCTTGGGCTGTAGAAGAACAGGTGCAAAAAGATGGGAAGCTTTCCTCAGATCAGAAAGAGCTTGAATTCTTACCAAATATTTGTGTTGGATACAAAATGGATAAGATGGCACTTTTGCAGATGTAGTAGGTGCTTTAGAGTTCTTCATGAGGCAACCAAAATGGTGTTCATTCTTACTTGTAGTTTACCTAATATGAGGATTTGTGCCTAACAAACTAGTGCTGTCAAGTAAGGGGGGGGGGACCTAACTTGGACTCATTCATCAAAAGCAAAAGTGAATAAGGTATTCTGATAACTTTAAAAGATGAAGGGTTTCACGGTTTGGGCTGTTCTTTTTGGTTCAGTTTGCATTACTGCAGTATTTTGAGAGGTTGCTAAGGGATTCCCCACCCCATTACACTGGAGAGTTTTGAAAACTTTCCTTTTCTTTTTCAGGAATCCTAGGAGCCCCTCCATCAGTGCACCTGCTAAGCAACCCTGCCCTGTCCACAGCGCTGCTTCAGCTAGCGCTTCAAAATCAAACACAAGCACAACAGGTAACTGCCGTTCAGTGTTGCAGGTAAAATAACATTGGTGTTAATCTTTGCCCTATCCATGGATGGGCTGGTGTTCCAGATTGTGAGAAGATAAAGAACAATCTCCTTGTCTCTCTCTCCCCCTCACTCCTAAAAAACCCCCTCTATATACAGATACATATCTCTGCAGGGGCAGCGACTGCTTTGGAAACAAGTACCTTGGGGTTATACCTGGGGATCATTCTCTTCCACTACTCACCAGCAGCCTAACTCACTTTAGCCTCACACTCAAAAGAATCTAGTTGCATCTATTCTTTAATTCTTCACTGGAGCTTCTCTGTGTACTGTTGCAATGCTGTGCCGAATGGCAGGGAGAATTTTATCAGCTGTGGTTTCATCTGGTTCCTACAGGGCAAGATCTAGTCTGCTTGATCTCTTGGTAATAGAAATGTCCTTGGGGTGGCTTGCAAACAGCAGGAGTTTGATGCAGGCTCTGACTTTCCAACTTCCTTCTCTGTTTTTTCTTGTCTGTTTTAATTCTCTTGGCTTTTAGTAACCCTGTCTCTGGTCTCTATTTGCTTTCTGCTCCAGAAGGCATTTCTTGGAAACTTGCTCTTAGTCCAAAACCAGGTCTGGACACAACTCCTGCAGAACAAGGAAAACCAGGCCATATTCCATGTGAGTGGTAGGCCAGACCTGTGTGTGAAAATCACGCTGCTTGTGTGTGGGTGTTTATTGTGTGTACGCTGCATGAAGGTGCACTGCAGGGACCATCCTCCAGCTTTAATCATATTCTAGTCTCACTGGGGAGGATGTGTTGTGCAAGACATCCCCCTAGATCTAGGACTTCACTCTGTTTAAGCCTTAAACCCCATAGTTTCAGGGGGGCTGGCTTGCGGTAGCATTTAGCATGACTAGTAGATGGCTTTCTGATAAAAAGAGGGTTCTTGGTTGATGAGGAGCGCTCAAGTCCTCTTCACTGCCTCTTCACTTCCTTACCGCTGAACGGGAACATATTTATTCCAGTGAGTGCTATGTGCCTATGCACCATCAAGTGAGCTGTACCATTGTGGAGCAAAATTAATTGTGCATGATGGAGCAATTCTGGTGGTCTGAAGTTTTCCAAATATCTAGAATTATTTGACAAGGAGCAGTGGAGTAGAGGGCAAAGAAATAGAGCTGCAAAAAAAATGAACAGGTCTGTTTTCCACATCTCCATCTCCTTCTGGAAGTATACCCAAATGGATTGACATAGGCCCTCTGAATTTGGATGGGGTAAACCTCCTCCTGATGCCTCCTTGTTGAAAACCATTGCTTAACAGACTTCAGACTTTTGTTCTCAACAAGTTGGGTTTCAGAGCATAGCTTTCTAGGCTTCTATTCTGCTTTGCTGCCTCCAACCATTGATGGAAGAGTCTGCCACAAACAACTATTAGAACTTGCCATGGTTGGGGTGGAGTTGCATTGGAATTAAATAGCCTTGAATGTTGTGGTTTTGCCTGCTGTTAATGTTGTCCCTGTTGCAGCTGAACAGCAAAATCCATCCCAACTATCACTTCTTTCAAATAATAGTAAGTCATATACTCAGAACAGTGATGCAAGGAAGTTAGCAGCCAGGGCTTTCTGTACTGAATTCTCTGAGGGTTGCTTTGAAATGGAAATGGAAAGCTGTAGAAGAACAGTTGGAGAATGGGAAAAGGCCATGAGTGAGCTGGAATTTAAGCTAACAGTTTGTGCTGTAGAATCCTGTTTGTGTTCCATTTGGGCCACTTGCAGCAGCTAAACTCACTCAGTCTTTACCACAAAGTCCTGTGAAGTCCATCTGAAAGACATTGGTGCACCTCTCTCCTATCTATAAAGCTCCATCTTTCTCAGGCTGTTCTGTATCTGAGCATAGCTTGCCAGGAGTGTCCGGTGGTACTCAGTTACCTGGGCACTGGTTTAGCAAAATGATCTGTCTGTAAGCTGCATTCAGGTGGTCTGCAGCATGTATGCATTAAATAGTAATACTGGTTTTCAATTGTATTCTTACTGCTGCTGTAGATTCTTATATTGTACTTTATTGTGTTACAGTCTGAATTTAATAGAATTCAAAATGTTAGAAATAAAAGAAACACTAAAAAATTAATTTAAAAGCCATACATCACCTAGCACAGCACAATTGCTGCAACAGGCAGAAAAATCATTAAGTGGTCCATCAGCAATTTTCAAGTGGTCCGTTGGGGGGGGGGGAGCTTGGGAACCACTGCTGCTGCTCTAGAGACATGAGTGATGTGGCTGTATGTAGTTGATCCCTTTTTCCTTAACCATTTGGATCAGTATGTCTTTGCCATTGCCTTGCTTGAGATTAGTGGCTTGTAGTGGGTTATTGGCTTGAGTGTGTTGGATTTTTATCACACACAGTCTTGTTTCCTGTCTTAATAGTGGGAACATATTGATTTGTTTGTAGAAACCAGGAATCTTGGGAGAGTCTCCACTGGGTTCCTTGCAGCATGCTTTGGGAATGCAAAACACACCAACTTCTCAGACAGGAAATCAGTTACTGAGTGAGATGTCCTCAGGTAAGTGCTTTGTGGTATAGGGTCATAACAACATCCTCTCCAGAATTTAATTTTTGAGTGCTGGTTTCTACTATAAGCTAGGGAAATTATGTTCTATAAAGTCAATACCTAGGCAGTGATAATATGGAAAAACTTACGGATCAAGGAAACTCCTGTTTCTTTCAGAAACTGACTGACCACAAAATATAGCTTATCTGTTCTTATTTTTCTCATTTAACTTACTTTGTAGATTTTTACTTTTAGTAAAAGGTGAAGATTTATACAATCTGAAGAGAAACCACCTTAATAACTGTTAATATATACTATTGTTATACTTTGTATTTTGGGTCTATGGACTGCAATAAAGCTGTGTGTGATTTTTACCTTGCTGATCCAAGTCCAGAATTCTTTCATCATAACAGAAGGGAGAGTATTTACTTGGGTTGCTGTATAGCAGACTCTTCTTTGAATAGGAGAAGGCTTTGGGATGTAGTGAGAAGGCAAAATATTTTTTTTGTTTGAAATCTTAGCATAATTGGTGCTGAACCTCACAGCAATTTCATCTCATCAAGATCTACTCCTACAGCAACTGCAGTAACTCTGTTGTTATTTTTGCGAGCTGCAGCAGTTGCTTCTTCAGCTATGTTCTGGCCCATGAGAAATCTTTCTGTGCATTTTATTTTTACTTCTCTTCACTTCAGAGTAGCTCCTGCAGCCCTGTGTGGAAATTAGGTAGGTGGCGCCACTCCTCACAGAAGTTGTGTAGGAAGATTGGCGGAGCAAAGAACTCTGCTAACAGATCAAACAAATATATCCTCAGGCCTGCAGTTGTTGATGAAGGGAGAGGTTTCAGGCTAGTTGCATATCAAGTTGTTCAGCAAGTCCTCATTCGGAGCAGGATAGCATGGAAGGGAGCAGATTAACTCTCCTTCCATGCAGTGAGTCCCGTAGTGTTTAATGAAGGGGTGTTTTGAGTCTTAGCTCCACATGAAGCCACCAACCTGAGCAACATAGAAGGAGAGTAGGGTTTGCTACCTTTCTTGCGTTGTCTGAAGGAGTCTCCCCACCCATGTCTTTGTTGAAGGTGGTAGGAAACTTTCACCGCACCCATTGTGCTCTTGCCCCCATTGGAGCTTTTCATTGTTCCTGTGGAAAGGACTCAGACCAGCAGGTTATGTATAAATCCCTACCAGGTTGGGTAGCCCCATTTTACTCCCTTACTCACTGGCAAAAGCCCAGCAAATCTACTCTTTAAGGTATTTTAACCACCATGAATTAAAGAAGTGGTTAGTTGACAACATTTGAACAGTAAATTGACTGTCCCAACCTGATGACTTGGGTTCCAAAACTACTTTATTTTAGGAAGTGGCTCTCACCTGGGTGCATGTTCCCTCCTTAGGTGGCTCCCTACCTTCTGATATGGCTCCAGGACCTGTGAAGTCTCCAATCTTGCCTTCAGGAAACCTGCCTTTGCCATCCTTTCTGGGACCATTGGGAATGGAGAGGGAGAACTCTGTGATAGGACCCCACCTGACCCAACCTGGGCTACAAGGCCTCACCACTTCTATCCTGGGGTCTGTGATCAGTGGGCTTCAGAAGCCAAAGCAGACAGAAAATGGGCCTCCATCATCTGGGGTATGTGAGGAATCTGGTACCTTGTGAAGGTTTACATTTGTGGAAATCTGAGTATATGTTATGTGGTGCTTTCCTGTCCTTCATCATTGTAGTTCAGAAACATGTGAGGGTCTTGATTGAAGTGCTTTTATATTGCACGACAGCTTCAGTTGTGCTTTTCCTTCCTGTACCTTTTCCCTTGCAGCTCTCCTCCTGCTTTTGAATTCTTCAGTTCTCATGCCCGCATTGAAACCCTGGGTTGAAACTGTTGCAACTGGATAGAAACGTAACCAGTTCCTAGACTTCTTGATACTATTATCACTAAATTTATTACCTGCCCTTCAGCAGCACGTCCCAGGGCTGGTTACAACAATTTAAAATTCAGAATTAAAAACAGTTAAAGCAAATTACAGTCACAGGAATAGGGGTGTGCCCTGAAAACACCTATCTTGGATAGCATAGGCCAGGGTAAAGAACATTTCCAAAACCTGTATAGTGAAGAAGCCAGATGCACATCTGTGGTGAAGAGATTCCTCATCTTCAGAGCTGCCACAGAGAAGGCCCTCTCCCCCTGGGCCACACACACCAAACTTCTGAGGGAGGTATAACCCTCAGGAGGTGGAACTACCAAGAGGAGCGAGCCCCTTATAGCATAACTGACTCCAGGGGTTTTCAAAATGGGACTGCAAGTGATCAGCTGGAAAATGTTCTGCATAGTGTAGGCACTGTGTTTAGCCTGTCCACACTTCTGTAATCAGTATGTCAAAAGCATGTATATCCTCTTGCACGTTTTATTAGAAGAAAAACTGCCAAGTGTTTGTTGCTGAGAATCTCTTTAAAACCAATAGATCACTGCACCAAGCGCCAACATTGGACTTAACTTTTAACTTTTTTTTTAATAGAGGATGCATCCACCTTTTCTTCAAAAAATAAAACTGTTCAACTTTTTTATCACACAATGTGTGATTCGCCTTTGTTAGGGGCACCAGCTGGAAACCTCTAGGAAATGGTGCTCACTGTTGCCTCTCTTACAGGTCTCTCTGCTAGGAGAGCCACCCAAAGACTTCAAGATTCCACTCAATCCTTACTTAAATCTGCAAAGTCTTCTCCCTACGAACAAGCCTGGAGGTAAGGTGGCCACATCTTAAGTGGTATTCGGCTAAAGTGGATCTGTTGAAATTAATGGGCCAAATTTAGACATGTTAATTTCAGTGGGTCTACACTGAATAAAGGTTATCTGAATGCCACCCTTATTTGGCACAAGGGGAAATGAAAGTACAAAACTGTGTCCTCTAGTACGTGCTAGAAAATCTAATTTCTGGTTTGCTTTGAGCTGTCTTATGGAGGCAGGATGGGTAAGAGACATGGCAGTTTTTAGTGCTCTTTCTGCCTGCAGCTACAGGCCTTGCATGATTAGACAATGAGGGTGTTTCCTGCAGCCCTGAGGTGAGTCTAGAGTGGGACAAAGCCTATCCCATCCCTGGTTCTTCTACCGTGCTGCCTGCATGCTGACAGACAGCTCTTTTGTCTTTGTAGGTGGGGCCAACAAAGCCTTCAGCTTGAAGACTGGTGTACTGGGCAATGTTTCAAATCCCAGAATTCCACAGGCCTCCCTATCTGATGGTGTGTTGCCTTCTTCTGGGCTGACAGGAGACGGCTGTACTTTTGACTACCAGCCAGTAAGTACTTGAAGATCCATTATGGCCATGGCTTCTGAATATAAACAGCAAGGTTAAAGCGCTGGAGTTGCTTTCATTTATCTTAATGCCCTTTAGGCTCTGCTTCTTCATTCTGTATTGTTATTCTGTGTGGCAGCATCTGCTAAAAACATTCTTGTTTAGACAAGCCTGCCCTGATGCTTAGGGTGTAATTTTAATCTCTTTTAGTACTTGACCTTTTGTATGTTTTAGGGTTGTAATTTTTTATTGAGTTTATTGCCTTATCTTTTTGTAAAGTGCTTTGAGGTTATTTTGCAATCAAGTGATGTTGATTTTATGAAATAAATGTTATGTTCCTGTATGCACAGATTTCTAGTTCTCATTGGTGACCATATGAATTCAAATGACATAGAATCATAGAATCAGAGTTGGAAGGGACCCTGAGGATCCATGCTTTAACCAACTCAGCTATGAAAAGTTTGGGGCATCATTATATCCAGTTTACACAACTCAGGATTAAAGAGTTCCTGCCTTTTCTCTTTTCTATCAAAAGGACTTGGGAACACGGATGTATCCGCAGGCCAGAGAGACAGGGCCCCAGCTAGGTGGATTTGCACACAACAAGCAGAAGGTAAACATCCATTGTTTTAAATGCCTCTACCTAGCTTGGAGGGGGTAGATCCAACATGGTGCCCTTGCTGAACTGCAGTTCCCATAATTGCTGGCCGTTGGCCATGCTGGTGTGAATTGATGGGAGTTGGGAGTCCAGCAGCATCTAGAGGGCACCCTGTTGGCTACCCCTGGGCTAGTCCCAAGGGAGCTGTCATATTTATATTCCTAAATACCGTGTTGGATTTGATATGGTGGCACTAAAAAATGTCGGCTCCTGGCCTCATCCACTGAAAGGCAGTAGGTTTAGAATGCTGCAGTGCCATAACTATGAGATCTGTCGTTATGAAATGTTGTGATTTGCGCTAGTTTAATGTACATGGAAGATGGTCTGGTAAGGAACACCCACAAACTTGGCGGTTAAGAGCAAGCCGTACTTGAAACGGTCGCTAACTGTGTAGCAGAATGCACAAGGAGGGCACAGAACTGTGGAAGGTTGTGGGCGGGAAACGGACTCTTTCTTCCAGCCATCCTGCAGTGCTGAATTGGTGACAAGTGCCTGCTGCCATCCTCCTTTCTCTCCCTCTCCAAGGCAAGTTGTCACTTAGAAGTGCTGCATAGGCTGGTGGGAGGGGCTCAGTCATTTTTAGTTGTTGCTGTCCTACAGTGTGGAGAGGGGTGTGAGAAGCTCTGCGTACAAGGAGCCGGTGTGAATCTTGTTCCCCTTTTCCAGGTGTCATCACCTGGGTTTGAACGGAACAGCCTTGGAGCCCCTCTGCCTCCATTCTATTCCGGATCCCCAAGCTCCTATTTCACCAGCGGCCTTCAGGCTGGGCTCAGACAGAGCCACCTAAACAAAGTAAGATTTCCCATAATGCCAGTTGTGCTTTGTGTTAGGATGCAAATTTGGATAGTTTTGGATGCTACACTGGCACACAAACAACTCCAGTCACTTGCTGCTGTGGTCTCATTTTTGTTTTGTTATTTGTTAAATTTGTATACCTCTCTTCACCCCAAGATCACAGGGCAGTTCACAACATAAAAATACAAGATGAGAACACAAAATACATAAAAAGCAAAACAAAGACAAACTCATTCATTGGCTGTCTGAAAGCATCCCCCCATGCTTTTCATTTGAGTTTGTGGCCACTAGTTTTCCCTATGATAACAGCTTTTGCACACAGCTGAAGATAGAAATGGCCAAACCTCAGTAGAATATGATCAAGGGAGATTGCAAACACTTTCAGATATAACCCACAAAGTGCATGAGTTGCAGATCTTGTAAAAGAAAAGGTGAACATGGAACTGCTTTGATTATTATAGTGGGAATAGAGAATCTATTTTGTTGTTGGATTCTAGCTCCCATCAGCCCCAGCCATCACGGCTGCTGGTCAGGGATCGCAAGAATTGTAGTCCCAACAATACCTGGAGGGCAAGAGCCTGGAATAAGAAGGAAAATATTAGTATAATTATCCAAGACTGGAAACATTGGCTGGGATCCAAATAACAAGAGAACTCGTTTATGTGCCTATACTGTGCTCTGAGCTTGCTTTGCCAACAGCAGACCCCATGATACATTGTAAACCTTTTGGAAACTGATGATGCTTTTTAAAAAGCATTCTGATCTTGCATTGATCTGTTTAAAGTGCAAGATCCTGCTGGACATGCCTTGGCAAGCGTAGTGATCTGTTCTTGTATTACTAGCAGTCTCAAAACCTGCAACTGCAGACCCTTCTGTAGATTGACCCCAAGATATAAACTAAATTAGTCTAATTTTATGCTGTTATTTTGCACAGAGGGTTTCTGGCTTCATTTGTTAGCGTGAAATTACTGAATGCTTTTCTTCAGGAACTTCAAAGAAAAAGTATTTGGAGGGAAATCTCACAGGACAGCCAGAGAGGTTGGGGGGGGCAGGTTTACAGCCAAGCTAAGCAAGCAAGCCAACTCACTCAGGCCACTTGTGAGACCTACCTTTGCCTCCATATCCCTGAAGGACTGACATCTTCCCTTTATCAGTATAGTGTTTTTCATAGTATCACGCTGGGTAGTGGAGGGGGGTGTCAGCCTCGCAATCAGAAATGATGTTAGTTCTACTCTTGCCTTTTCTTCCAGGCAGTTGGGATGCCACCTGTGAGTGCAGCAGATGGCATCATGGGTCTAGGACCAACAAGTCACTCACACAGCACCTACTCAAAGGTGGGTTGGCACCGCTTTGACCTTTGAAACCTTTAGCTCCTCCATGTCTTGTCATTTCCCTAATTCTGCCTCTCTTCCCCCTCATTGCTTTTGCAGACTCCGGTTGGTGGCCAGAAACGGGCCTTTTCCCACCTGCTCCCATCCCCAGAACCCAGCCCAGAAGGGAGCTATGTGGGTCAGCATTCTCAAGGCCTGGGAGGGCACTACGCAGACTCCTATATGAAGCGAAAGAGGATATTTTAATCAGTTTCCTATAGAAGCACTCACTTTTCTCCTTCCCCAAATATGTAAATTTTTGTAAAAATGTTTTTAATGTTTTGCTTAGACTTGGTTTTAAGACTCTGTGCAGAGGACTTGGCTTCTGAGCATGGGATCCAGTGCAAGCACATCCTGGGCTTTGAAGATGAACCCTTGGTGCTTTTTGCAGCAAATTCCCCTTTTCCCTAAGTGAGGCTATTTCGACAATCAGGAGAAGCACCACCAAACTGCAGACAGCTCCCTGCCGCCTCTCAGTCAGCTGGACCAAAAGGAAACTGGATGCCTTTTCCCTACTTGGGCTCCTTCCTGTTCTGTGCTCTTATTGCAGTATATTCTACTTGCATGGTCCTGTTGAGCAAGGGCCTTGTCTTCTAGAGATACGAGTGTCTTGCCTTAACACTTTTTCCAGCGAAGGAATGTACTTGCATTCTGTAGGCGCCTCTGGGTTGCTGCCGTGCGATAGAGCAAACTGCTAAAGAGGAAGAAGATGGCAACGGAGAACTCTTGTGTCACGTTGGAAAACACGGTCCTGGTCAGTTGCAGCCTCTCACCTTCACTATGCTCCTGCAGCCCCCAGGTAGAGACATGACTCTGCCTCCCCTGCAATCTGACTTTGCTTTTATTTTTTTAAACATTAAGTCTGTGTACTTATTTTGGTTATGATTAATTTGTAAATTACCTTTTTTAAAAAAAAAATCCATGCTTTTAGTTACTTCCTTTAAAAATACATAGTTTAGAAGTGTGTGATCTTGGTAAACTCTATGAACTTGATTTATTTGTTTTAAATTCTCTCCCTCCTTGGGTTGTTGCTGTTTTTTCATTGGTTTAGACCAATTCCCTCTTGGGTGCAAAGGTTTTTTGAGTGAGTGTGGTTTTGTCTTAATGCTGATCCTGCAGTCTGATAACACTTAAGCCAGGCTCCTGTGGCTGGGTCTGCCTTTGGGTGTTGTTCCCTGGGGTGACTTAGAATTTTGCTTAGTGTTTTTCCATCTTGGTGGCAACAGGAGTCCTCCATTTGGCTTTTTGAGAGGACCCAGCTTTGAAGCTACACCTGCACTTTTTGCAGAGCTACGATTTTTGAGTGGGTTCCACTGAACTGGCATTTTCAAGCTCCAGTCTGAACTTAATGGGCTGTGAATGATCCTCTTCCCCTTACACTGGGCTGAGGGTGAAAAGATGGAAAGCACAACCCTATTCTACCAGGACATTTTCTGAACAAGGTCCAGGTTTAGCTTGGTACAGAGATAAATAAATGGCCCTATAAGTTGCTTAAACATCTTAGGTTCACAGTAGTTCCATATTACCCATTCTCAGTGTGTGGAGTTTGCTTTGAGACAGAGAAGGGGTCTGTGGCCTTTTTCCTGGGGGATTTGTAGTTTAGCCTATATACACTTTCTGTTTTATAAACATGCTATGATGATTCTACTGTAGATACTGCTTGGTTAGCTGTATATGTCGTGGGATTTGAAATCCATTGGCAGCTGGATACCAACTTTCCAAAGTAAAGTTATATTTATATCAAACCTTGTCTCACTTTTCCATTCTTTGTGCATGGGGCTTTAAGAATAGTGAGCAGTGGAAGCAGATGTTTTTGAGCAAGTAATACTACTTGCTGGCTTAAATAGAAGATGGAGAGGTGAGTGTGTGGTTGGAACTGGCACTAAACTGCAGGCTGTGTTCAAAGACGAGTCACATCCATTGTTCTGCTTCCTTTTGCCTCTGGCATTGCCTGCCACAAGAATGCAGCACCTGGAAAGTTGTCCAGAAGAAAATATGACCCTCTGGCTGAGAACGGTTTACTCCCCCCCACCCCAACTTGTAACTACGAAACAGGTTGAATTATTATTCAAATAGTACCACATTAAAGTGCAAAGGTGCCAGACTACAGGTAAAGCATCTGTTTCAACAAAGGCTCCTCTAAATGAATACTACAACTTCTAATTTCTTTGGGAAAAGTTGGATTAAGTTTGAATGATATCCTTCCAGCATAGATTTGTGCCGTCTTTTATAAGAATTTTTTTCCAGTAAGGTATACTTAATTCCCTCCTCTGTGACATATTGTATAAAAACGAAACAATCTTGTATCGAAACAAAATTACACATACACTTGCTTTGCTTCAGTGTACAATGCAAGTTGTGCAAAGTGCTCTCACTCCACTGGGCCGAGGAAATAATTTCTTCGTTTATGAAAGGCTTGTTGGCCCTCAACCACTCTTGAAGGGATAGTATCTCCATTTGTGCCATAGATTTTAAACATAATACCTGTCAAAATATTCAAGATTAGATAAATGGACCTTGTTACAACAATGTTGATGAAGGGCTTATTTACACCTTTGGTGCTAACTAGTGTATAAATCCAATATGCACCAGAAGAGAATGAGAAGGCTACATAGTGATGTCCCAAAAGGAAAAACAGGCAAGATTTAATGGTGGACCATCCATAAGCTTATGTGAGACAAGATGGAATAGGGCTACCATTGGCTTCTGATTAAAATATTAAGATCTGCCATTTCCCAGAGAAACGGTTGCTACCGTTGCTAAGCAGTAGGCCTTCTTGCCTCATAGATCACTTTCTGTTTGCTTCCTCCATGGCTGCCATGCTCATCTGCTTTATTTTGGTATTGAATTTAAGTGAATTCAAGCACAGGGCCTTTTGGACTTAATCCTCCTATGTTTAAATATGCCTGACTGCTCTAGGTGTATCCCAGCCAAGACTGTCATTCACTGAAATACCTTGTACTTCCCTTGTCCATGAGGAACTAACAAAATGGTTATTTTAGTCCTTTCAGCATCTGCAAAGTTAGGGGATATCCTGCATTTCTAAGATGCTAAAACAGAAGCACTGAAAGTTCTCAAGTAGCGTTGTGCCCAAATGACTTCCAATAAAACAGATTTGATTGGGTCTTCTGACTTGTTACTTAAAAGCAGCTTAGGAAGGTGGAAAGGGTGGACTCTAAACATTATTAAAAGCAGCAATATTTGGAGGATTCTTATGGACAAACTGCTTTGATCAAAGTCCAGTTCCGCTTCACCCAAGCTACTTCTAAGAATGAAGAAGTCCTGTGGAACCACTCACAATTCTTTAATAAAAAGTATTAAAAATACAAACAAACAAACAATTTGTGTTTGATTTGCAGCTTTTTAAATTAAAAAAATGCATCTGATCTCTTCAGTCTCTTGCGTCTTATGTGATTCTGCTCTTGGCAAGTAACTTATCTCAGCCTTTTAGTATGATACGGCCAGGCGGACAGGTTTGGCAGGAAGTTTTTCTCTCTCCAGGCATAATATATCACGAAAAGATAGATGTCATAATGAGACAGGAGGGCACTGAAAGACACTTTTCTTTGGAGTACATCATCATCAGCGTCTTCATCATTTTATTTGTATGCCGCCTTTCCACAGTTAAAACAATGTTCAAGGCGGCTTGCAATATGAAAAGAAACATAATTACAATAGCAAAGTAGTTATTAAAAAAAGAAAACACATTAAAAATTACATAATGTGATAAGAATTTTAAGGTCTTAGATATATATTAAATGTTCATAAATGTACCAACCAAGCACATACATAGATCAGCACAGGAAGACCGACCTGAAACCATTTTTGATTCCCAAACTGACCAAATGTTTCCTCTGCAAGGAGGGAGGGGGTCAGGGAGCCTTCCCATTGTCTCAGGAATTGAGTAATCAGCATTTTAATGGGTGACAGCCTATCAGATAACCTGGCAGATGGGAAAAACAACATTCACATTTCTGTTGTAGACCACCTTTTCTGTGATGTAGGTATGTGGGGGGAGGTCTTGAGCTACACCCCTCCTGTGATGTATGTATGATGTTTCTGGGGGTGGTCTTGGGCTCCAGGGCTGGGAATTTAAAATGTCTATATAAGGGCAGGCACACCTTTGCTCTGGGTTCCTCCTCCTTTCCTGCCTGTGAAGGGAGGCCCCTGTTGCAACAGATAAATAAAGATCAGGCTTACTAGCTGCTTTGCTTCTCAATATTCTCTGGTTGGCTCCTGTTATTTTCTCCTACCAATAGGGAACCTATGTAAGGACTCTATATGGGCTCTTGGATACCCCATAAGGGAAAAAGGGCAGATTTTGTTTACAACAATAACCACATAAAAACTACAGTACTAATGCTTCTGCAGATAGGTAGCCGTGTTGGTCTGCCATAGTCAAAATAAAAAAAATCCTTCTAGTAGCACCTTAAAGACCAACTAAGTTAGTCAACTAACTTAGTTGGTCTTTAAGGTGCTACTAGAAGGAATTTTTTTATTTTGACTATGGCAGACCAACACGGCTACCTATCTGTAACTGGAACCATGGAAGGCACCACATTGAGCCGCATGAAATGGAAGTCCATCAACCTCACCAAGAAACTTGCACAGGTACAGACTGATATCTTCTTTCTTACTAAATGCAGGAACCTGGACATTATACCCAAGGGTCTTAGAATTAAGAACCCTCTACAATCCACGTATCCCACTGAATATGCAAGAAAACTATGCAACACTTTCTCTAAGAAGCTGCTCAAACATCTGATCAGCGTTCTCTACTCTAAACAGAAGCTAATAAAGGAGGAACTCCTTGTATTAGACAACTCTATCAGGAACCACCAAGCTTGGCAAGAGTTCCAAAAGGAAAAACAAAACATTTACCACTCTCAACTGGAGCTACTGAAAAAACAGAAAAACAAGAAACTCTCCAACCTTTCCAACCTACAGGCTACTAATCAAAACAAGATCAACAATATTGTCAATCTCTCACAACAAGCACTCAGCCCAGCCGAGGAATCAGTCCTTTCACGTGGACTGTCATTCTGCCCTGCCAAATCCCCACACATGATTCAGTTCTACGGGGACTTGAATGCTTCTGCAGTTTCTCCCCAAGGCCAGATAAGCGACCAGGCGACATTCCATCAACTGAGCAAGTTGATTTGTTGACATTATTTATCTTGCATTTGGTAATTCGAAACGCTTCTCAGCCCACACTTTCTAGCCTCCGCCCACAAATATTTCCAGCCGGAATACGCAAGGGAGACTCCCTTTGAAAGGGGCGGAGGAAGAATAAGACAACGCCGCTTTCCCGGAGTGGGGGAGATCCCCGCGCAACGAGCCAGGCTCCCCTTCCCCTCCGTTTCCACGGAAACAGCTGCCGCCCTCTGACCCCGGCGGTCACGTGGCGCCTGTCATGGCGGCCTCCTGGGCCGCGAAGGGCGGCGCTGGCGTCTCCCGGTGCCCGGGGCGCCGTCGGGTCCTGGCGGCGGCGGCCGGCCGGCTCCTGCCCCGGGGCTTCCGCACTGCAGGTGGGCGAGGAGAGAGCGGGGCTCCTTTCTCCCCAGGGGGTCAGGGGGGAGGCTGGTTGCTCTTTCTTCCCTCCCCTCCCCCTTCCCTGTAAACTGCCGTGAGTCCCTGTCAGGTGTGTCAATAAATGTGCAGCAACAACAACAGCAGCACAACTTGGTCACGAAGCGAGGGGCGCCTCGGATTCATCGGCGGTGTTTTTGTTCCAGCAGGATCCCTCTCCCCCTGTTGTGTAACCCGCAGCTCAGATTGTTCTTCGTCAGGAGTTCGATTTGGCGACCCAAACAAACTTGCTCCGAATTGGAGGAATTCAGAGGAGGATCACTCCCTCCCTTCCCCCAACCTGGTGCCCTCCAGAAGTTTGGGGGCTCTGGTCCATGCTTTAGTGTTACGCATGACGTGCCTTGTTGCTTTAAGCTATATAATAAATCATAATAAATTTTTATTTATACCCCCCTCCCGCCAGGGCTGGGCTCAGGGCGGCTAACACCAACATATGTACCCTGCCTTGAGATTGAATAGTAAAAGGCAAGGCTCTAAATGCACATAAATAAATAAAATGCTGTGTGTTTTTCCCCTCAGTGACTGTTCAAGCAGAAGATGAGAACTCTGCCACAGAAGTGTGAGTACCACAAAATGTAGCCGGGTTTAATTTTGGGGAGTGGGTTGAGTTAAACTAACCTTGGATCTTCTTTGGGCGGTTGATATATTTTGTGCTTTTGATAGCATCATCTCAATGAGAATTCGTGGTTTGAAATATTGCTTGTTAATTGTAAGTAGCGTACATAGTTAGGCTAGGTGGTTGCAAGAGTCCTAGCCGCCTAATTTCTGCAGAGGTGTGTCCAGGTGGCAGCTTCACAAATACCTGTGTGTGTTAACCAGAAATACAGGAAGCAAAACACACTAGGTACAATCGTTTGCTTAGTTAACAGTGCAACTCTTACTGGGGTGGTGGCTCATCCTATGCTGGGCTTGCAGTTACCACTTGTTACTTGTATCATGCGTTGGCAGGACCATGGGGGGGCTGCTTTAAGTGCAACTGGACTGCATACCAGATGTACATCTGTCTCCCTTCACAGCTGCTATGTTGATACACACCAGTGCTAAACTTTGAACACTTAAAACTCAATTGGCTAGAGGAGCTTTTTGCTCTGTTGAGTCTTCAGCACTTCCTGTTTGTTTCTTTTTAACTTTACTGGGGACTGGCTTACCAATTCTGCCTACCTGCTGCACCCCACACCCCCTTTGCCAACCTCCTTCTGCACTTTGCCCAACCCTGCCCCCATCCACCCCCTCAAAGTCCCCAGTCGCCATGCTCCCCATATTGTTTTTTCTCCTTCGCCCACTGCTGCTGCTGCTGGTGGTGAAGAGGGGAATGTCATTGTCCCACCACCACTGACAGAATGCAGGCTTCCTTCTACTGGCAATGTATCACAGCAGCAGGGGAAGAACAAAAGGGAGAAAGACTTTCCCCTCCTATTTCTGCCAGCTGTGGGGCCACCCACTCCTTCCTCCAGTCTACTCAGGTCCTAGGCTTTCCTTGTCCTGTTGGGCATGCACGCACCCTTGTATTTTTATTTTTATTTTATTTATACCCCACCCATCTGGCTGGGTTGCCCCAACCACTCTGGGCAGCTTCCAACACAAATCATCATCATCATCATCATCATCGAACATTGGCAACAATCAGATCCTATATAAAAAGTCACAATAACAATGTCAGCATGACAACAGATGAGTGCAAATATAGTATAGAGGGATGAAAATATTTGGAATTCCAAACCTAAGTCAGCTGTTATATGTTGCTTGGTAATCTGTGCCTTTATGCAGAAACACAGGAGACTTTCAACCATGCTTGTAGCTTTTCAGCACCTGACAATTATGGGAGGGTCATTGATTGAAGATGTGCCTATGCTTTTTATCCTGCCTCAGAGTGAATGTGGTGTTTATAGATCGGTCTGGGCAAAGGATCCCAGTGCAAGGCAGAATTGGGGATGATGTGCTGCGCTTGGCTCAGAAACATGGCATTGAGCTAGAAGGTAGGTCTTAAGTGCCCTGCTCTATCCGGCTATGTAGCAGTCCAGTCTAGCATCCTCTTTTCAATAGTGGCTAGCTGGATGCCATTGGGGAGTCCAAATATAGCCTCTCCTGCATACTTTGTTATCTGATATGTACTGTCTATGCACATGGAGGTAGTATTTAGCCATTTTGGCTAATGGTATGCACAATAATGTGCAAGTATGCTTTTTTGGTAGTGCCCCAGCACTGTAAAATCCCTTCCTATTGACTTGCAACTCATCCCATCTGTTTAGGCAAGTTCAATTGAGATTGTAAATAACTTGGGTGTTACAGAGCAGCTTCTTAATTATTCTGTGTGCTTGCCAATGTGGCTATTGTATAATGACTTGCTCCTGTCTGTTGCTTTATGAGGCAACATAGCTCTAAAAATACTTAGCCAATGTTACTTGTTTCACTTTGTGTGGCAATGGGTGCTTTTTCAAGTAACCTGGTCACAGTATCAAGTTCTAGTATTATAATGGAAGGAGTAAAACTCAACCCTTCCTCCAGACTGTTCATCAATGTATAAATATTACACTCTCCCTCCCCCCTATCTCTCTCCCCTTGTTGTATGGGGGAGGAGACGAAGTCCCAACAGCTCTGGTATTTCCTCATATCAAAGGTGCCACAACTCCTTGATCATTTTGGTTGCCCTTTTCTAGTTTTATGATACACTTTTTGAGAGGCCAGGTGATTGCAGTAGTGCACAGCCTGCAGAGTGCCTTCTCTTGACTTGGCAGCAAAATCTCTCTCATTGTCTTTGCCTCTTATCTGTACAGGTGCCTGTGAAGCTTCCTTAGCCTGTTCCACTTGTCATGTCTATGTGAGCCATGATGTTGTAGACAAGCTCCCCCAGCCTGATGAACGGTAAGGACCACCGTACGACCATAGAGTTGTAGAGTTGGAAGAGACCCTGAGGGTCATCTAGTCCAACCTCCTGCAATGTGGGAATCTTTTGCCCAATGTGGAGCTCAAACCCATGACCTCGAGATTAAGAGCCCCATGCTTTACCAACTGAGCCGTCCCTTGACACTCTCCTTGTAGCAGAAATGGCCTTTCTTAGCTCCCTGCTGATGGCATTCCACAACTTCCTCAGCATGGCTGGTAGGGCCCTGCTGTCCAAGCCTGAAGAAACTGGCAGGTTTCTGGTGCAAAAAAAAAAAAAAAAGGAGGCAGTGCCCCAGAGACAGAGAGAGATCTCTAGTGGGGTAGGAGAGCTGAACGTAATGCCAAAAATTTTCACATTGGGCAAACAATGCACCCCTTGGGTTTCAGATAGTACCTGGATAGAAGAGTCTAAAAAGCCTGGGACACACATTTTCATGGCCCTCTAGTGACTATGGTGGCTCATTTACAAGAAGTAATGAAAGGAAGACCTTTCATTGCCTACAGACAGCCACCAAATCTTAAACAACTCCTCACCCACAATAATACAGCAAGCAGACTTAACATGGACACTGGTACCAGAGCCTGCAATAAACCCAGATGCCAACTTTGCACATACACCCGGACAACACCGTTACTGGCCCCAACAACATCAAACATCAAACACACCATCTCAGGACTATTTAATTGCTCATCTTCTAACATTGTGTATGCCATCAAATGTCAACAGTGCCCTTCAGCTCTCTATATTGGACAAACAGACCAAACCCTACGCCAAAGAATAAATGGACATAAATCTGATATCAGGAATCACAAAACAGAGAAACCAGTAGGAGAACACTTCAATCTCCCAGGACATTCTAAACAAGATCTCAAAGAGCCTGTCTTATTACAAAAGAATTTCAGAAATAGACTGGAAAGAGAAGTTGCTGAATTGCAACTTATTACCAAACTTAAATCCATGGAGAGACTTGGTCTGAATAGAGACATTGGATTCTTATCTCATTATACATAATATAGCTAATTTTAGCCATCTCATCCCTTGCTTTTTCCTGTAAGACCAATTGCACTCGTTAACAGTCGTCAACAGGTTCACCACACCTATCAGCCAATCACCCATTCCCACCACCCTTCTGAGTAATACCCCTCCCCACCCTCTCACTATATATAAGGATCTGGGGACTTCTGTTTTAGTGTATCTGAAGAAGTGTGCATGCACATGAAAGCTCATACCAATAACAAACTTAGCTGGTCTCTAAGGTGCTACTCTAAGGTGCTAAGGGACGCAGGTGGCGTTGTGGGTTAAACCACAGAGCCTAGGACTTGCCGATCAGAAGGTCAGTGGTTTGAATCCCTGCGACGGGGTGAGCTCCCGTTGCTCAGTCCCTGCTCCTGCCAACCTAGCAGTTCGAAAGCACGTCAAAGTGCAAGTAGATAAATAGGTATCGCTCTGGTGGGAAGGTAAACGGCGTTTCCGTGCACTGCTCTGGTTCGCCAGAAGCAGCTTAGTCATGCTGGCCACATGACCCGGAAGCTGTACGCCGGCTCCCTCGGCCAATAAAGCCCAGAGTCGGTCACGACTGGACCTAATGGTCAGGGGTCCCTTTACTTTACTTTTTAAGGTGCTACTGGAAGGGATTTTTTAATTTTGTTTCGACTATGGCAGACCAACCCGGCTACCTACCTACAACAAGAAGTAATGTAGTTAGTGTTACCTCTGGAAGTGTATACTTGATTCTGACCAAACTAAGCCCCCTAGAGCACAATATATACATCAGGATGTATATTGATCAGAAGGGGAGAATGGGGATCGTTTCTTCTGGCATGTTGCACTGACGTGAACGTTCACCATAGTGCAGTGTTGAATTTCATCTGGTGACTTGATTCTTGTTTTTTGTTTAAAATGTGTTCAGATGAGCTATAATGTGGACTTGCTTGGTATTTTAGCACTGGTCATACCAACTCGTCTTCATCTTCTCATCCACCTTGGGGGTTATGGGCTGGAAGTCACTCTTCTTGTCTTCTCGTAGGGAGGAAGATATGTTAGACATGGCACCACTGCTTCAGGAGAATTCTCGCCTTGGCTGCCAGATTATCCTCGACAAAGAATTGGAAGGAGCAGAGTTCACCCTCCCCAAGATCACGAGGAACTTTTATGTGGACGGCCATGTCCCCAAACCCCACTGAGTGCCATGGAGCCAAAGGCTGGACCAAAGTGAGCCTGATCTCTTAAGCAACCACCAGAGAGCAAGACAGCGATGTGGTCAAAGCACGCATGATGCTTTAAAAAATAAAACTGTGTTCTATGAACAAAAGACTGATGCAAAGAAAAGAAACGTGTCTCTTCCAGAGAGCATTCTGAGTAAGGCCAAAGCTTTCTGCCTCTCTGAGCCTCCCTTAAGCTATTGCTTAACTGCATTCATGGCTTGAGAAGGATGTTGGGAGATGTACCTCGCCCAGCCTAGAAGCACTTTCCCAAGTCCTGTGGGAAATGTTTCAAGGGGAGAAGAGGCTCCTGCACACTAGCACCACTATTTTAAGGTGGGCACAGCAAGTACTGGCTTCATGGAGGGAAAGCGAGGGATGAGGGGAGTGGGTTACCCTCCACAAACACTTTGGTTGTGTCTCTCTGTTTCTGTGTTTTCTCTTGCTGCACAAGCAAGTGCATTAATTTTCATCGGGGACTTTTTGTCTCTCACCTGCGATTTGACTGCTGAGAAGATTGGTCGACAACATCATTCGTAGCACCAAATAAGCTGAGAGGAGGGAGGCACTCGCCCCACACCTTCTCTGGTTTTTATCAGTAAAAAAAATAAAAGCAGCCTCTTACTGTTGTTCTTGCATTTGTGTACAAATTGCAGTGGGACATTCAGTTTACATAATACTTTTATTATATACAGTTGTGTTTGATTGGTATACCATACAGCCAAGAACAATCCATCTACTCTTCAATAATATCTTCACATTAAAATTCATCGAAATAACCCCTCCCTCTTCTATTCTGACTTAACCCTAATGGCTAGGTATCCCAATGCTTTCAAAAATGTACAAGTTTGCATATTGGCAAGTCATTTGGGGAGGAAGGAAAATAATTCCATTATAGTGCAAGTGGTGATATACCATCGGAAACAGTTCCTTCTATATACTTAACCTGACTGAAGTTGATAATACCATTAGTAGTGGACACTGAATGGGAAAGGAGACAGCATTAAAGGTATGCTGAGCTTAAGCTACTGTTGAAATGATGAGAAGATCAAATCCAGAGATGAACATCTGTACATGAGTGGTGGATTTCACTCAAAATGTTTTCTGCGGTGCACTTATTTAAAAGTGCAGTTTATATAAAATTATTGCTACTGTCAGATAAAAAGGGCTCCAGTCCTGTGCACACTTACTTGGGAGTAAGCCAAACTGAATAGAGTGGGACATATAGCCGAGTTAAGCAGTGCAGCCCTCTTGGCTAGGGTCAATAGTTTTAAAAACTTGCTGCACTGTTCAGACACCATTTGTTGCCTTCCTGGTACTTCCTGAAGCTGGCTATTTCATCCTACTGCATAGCAATCCTGATTGCAAATATGTCTTTAAACTTTTGACAAAACTAGAAACTGACCAGCAGAAACACACAACTGTAGCTGCAGAATTAAGTACAGTGGTACCTCGGGTTACCTACGCTTCAGGTTACAGACTCCAGAAATAGAATCTCGGGTTAAGAACATTGCATCAGGATGAGAACAGAAATCGTGCTCCAGCGGTGCGGCAGCAGCAGGAGGCCCCCATTAGCTAAAGAGGTGCTTCAGGTTAAGAACAGTTTCAGGTTAAGAACGGACCTCCGGAACAAATTAAGTACTTCACCCGAGGTACCACTGTATTTGGAAGCAGATACTTTCAATATGGTACACAATATAGTTGGACCAGTGCAACTATCCATATGCCCAGATGCTTATCTCTTTACACAGGGAGCCCCCCAAGTAATCAATAGATTGAATGTGGCAGTTCCCACTTCTCTTTGCCTAAACTGCAGAGATAGGGAGGCGCTGAGCATAAGTTGTTGAACTGCAGCTGCCATCATGGGACTTGGTAGTCCAACCATATCTGGAGGATCACAGGTAGTAGTTATATTATTAACATTTGTTAATTGCTTTGCTCAAGGAAGTGACTCAAAGCGACTTATAGACACAGCCCTGGCCTTTTGTTGTCCAGGAGAAACATCTGATAAGGCAGGCATAGGCAAAGTCGGCCCTCCAGATGTTTTGGGACTACAATTCCCATCATCCCTGACCACTGGTCCTGTTAGCTAGGGATCATGGAAGTTGTAGGCCAAAAACATCTGGAGAGCCAAGTTTGCCTATTCCTGTGATAAGGGAAGAGAAGTGCACAAAAAGAAGTTTTAAAAGATTGAGAACATCTCCAGGGAGTGCTGCACGTATAATCTGCCTCCACCAGTGCTGGATGTCTTAAGCAAGAGTCCAGGTTGGTGAATAAATTCTCCATGCAGGGAGCCAAGTTGATAAGAACTGGGGTCAGTGTTTCCCAAAGCAAAACATCTGAGCAGAGTCCAAAGTGCCCTGCTTTTTGTGGTGGGTGGGAGAGGATTTCTGACGGGGAAAGAGCTTTGCTATGATGTGTTTATGAGGAGGGTTCTGGCCATTTCTAATGAAAGCATTTCTCCATCCATTCACCTGTTCCCAGGCTTGCAGTGCAGAGGACCTGTGGTTCTCCAGATGTTGGGACTCCAACTCTCAGGCATTATGGGAGTTGCAGTCCATCAGCAAGATCTGAAGGGCTACATGTTTCACCTCCTCCCCAATGTATGGATTTTCATAATTCAAGCCCAAGCATTATTTAACTCTGGAGACATGAATACAGAGCGTGGCTCTTTTGGGGTTCATTCATCCTTACAGCAGGAGCTGCAACGAGGCTGCTAGGAGCACAGTGCAAATGGGGCATTTGCCCATAATGGGGCAACTTGACATCAAACCTGACAAGCAGATGGTTCAGCTAATACAATACAGACGAAACATAAGAAGACTAATTGCTTGACACAAGCTTAGAGCACCAGAACTGGTTTTTACTGGTTGGTACACTGGTAGATTGGAATGAAGGGTAGATTGCTGGGTGATTTGTAGCATAGCATTCAACTTTGAATATGGTATTTAACAACAACAGCAACAACAACAAAAATATTGCCCTAAGTTAGGCTGTTGGAATATTTGATCTGTAGTAATTCAGATGTAGATTTGTAACAGGGTGGTGTAGTGAAAACCTGCTCAGATCTCAGCCAGTAAATTCAACTGGGAAATCTTGGAGTAGTTGCTCTCTCTCATCCGAACCTACCTTACAGGGATGTTGGTAGGATAAACTTGGGACCGTGGAACACATTGAGCTCCTTGGCAGGGAATGCATGCATGCATGAAATGAAATGAAACTTATACACGCAGGCAAGTCCTGTGTATGACTCATGTGAGGCAGTAGATAATTGCCTCTTCCCTCAATCCAGCATTCATAGAAGCCAGCTCCTAGGGGCTTTGCCCCACCCCTGAAATATTTGAAGTTGAGGGGCGTTGCCATTCAAATGGTGTGCATGCATGCACCATGTCATGTGATCGATTAAGTGGGGCAGGGTTCACCTGAGCCCCCCCCCAGTATTTTATTCAAGTTGGCACCCCTGCCAGAATTTTGCATCTAGCTCTGGTTGGTGGACCTCAAGTTTCAAGAACATAGATCCCACTAGTCTAAGATCTACCCATGTCTGCAAACTAGACCACACCTACCAACCAGGAAGTTCCTACAACAGTTGGTCTGCAAGTACTTAGAAAAGGATGCTGTGATCACTAAGACCCAGCATAGGTTTCTCAAAAACAAGTCATGCCAGACAAATCTCATTTCTTTTTTGACAATTACAAGCTTGGTGGATCAGAAGAATGCTTGGACATAGTGTATCTCGATTTCAGGTTTTGTCCTGGGCCCGCTGTTATTTAGAAATATGATAAACAACTTGCATGAAGGAATTGAGAGGTTGTTCATTCAATTTGCAGATGACACCAAACAGGGATGGGTAGCTAATACCACTGAAGACAGAATCGGGATTCAAGAAGACCTTAACAGATTGGAGAACTAACAAAAAGAATTTCAGCTAGGACAAACATTAAGTTTTTCATTTAGGCAGGAAAAAACAGCTGTACAGATATAAGGTGGGGGCCACCTGGCTTGCTAATAGTACATGTGAAAAGGATATGGGGGTCTTAGAAGACCACAAGATGAACGTCAACAGTGTGATGCAGAGGCAAAAAGAAGAGCAAGTGCTATTCTTGGCTGCATCAACAGACGTCTAGCATCCTGATCAAGGCAGGTAATAGCACTGCTCTGTTGTGCCTTGGTTGGACCCCACCTGGAATACTGTGTCCAATTCTGGGCACCACAATTTAAGAAGGACATTGACAAGCTGGAACATTTGTAGAAGAGGGCAATCAAGATGATCAAGGGTCTGAAAACCAAGTCTTATGAAGAAAAGAGGAGACAGAGGAGATATGATAGATCTTTAGCTGTTTGAAGAAGATAAAGCAAGCTTCTTTTATCTTGCTCTGGACCAACAGCTTCAAGTTACAAGAAGGGAGATTCCAACTAAACATACGGAAAAACTTTCTGACCGTAAGAGCTGTTTGACAGTGGAACAGTCTCCCTCAGAGGCTTGTGGACCCTCCTTCCTGGGAGACTTTTAAGCAGAGGCTGGTTAGCCATCCATCACAGATGCTTTAGGTGAGATTCCTGCATTGCAGGAGGTTGGCCCAGATAATCCTTGGGGGTGTGCAGAGAAAGAAAGTTGCTGGCTAGAAAACAGCACCAGAAAGGCCTTGGTTCAATTTTCTAGCTTTTGAGAGAGTTTTGCTGAACCAGATCCAACATCGGTTTCCAATACTGTCTCTGGAAAGCCATATGCAGGTGATGCCCCCAGTAGGTATACTGCAGTTGAACATGGAGGCTCTGTTTAGGTATGGCTACTAATAGCCCCATATGGAGTCACCCTTCCACTACATTACCTCATTCTTCTAAAAGGATTTCTTGCTCAATCACAAACACTGAGGACCCTCAGTTAATGCCTCTGCTGCCTCAGTTTCCCTCTCTGTAAAAGAAGGCATTAAGGTAATTTTAACTTTTGGGGTTTGCTATTCAGGTGCAATGTATGGAAGTGAGAGCTGGACCATAAAGAAGGCTGATCGCCAAAGAATTGATGCTTTTGAATTATGGTGCTGGAGGAGACTCTTGAGAGTCCCATGGACTGCAAGAAGATCAAACCTCTCCATTCTGAAGTAAATCAGCCCTGAGTGCTCACTGGAAGGACAGATCCTGAAGCTGAGGCTCCAATACTCTGGCCACCTCATGAGAAAGACCCTGGAAAAGACCCTGATGTTGGGAAAGATGAAGGGCACAAGGAGAAGGGGATGACAGAGGATGAGATGGTTGGACAGTGTTCTCGAAGCTACGAACATGAGTTTGACCAAACTGCGGGAGGCAGTGGAAGACAGGAGTGCCTGGCGTGCTCTGGTCCAGGGGGTCATGAAGAGTCGGACACGACTAAATGACTGAACATCAACAACAATTCAGGTGCAATGTGCTTTACACCAAAATGTGGTAAGCTAGCCCTGTGGCATTGCTGGCGGACAGAGACCCTGCTGCTCCTTCTGCTAAGTGGGGCACTGAGCATCTCTGCCTCTAAGTCCTACCTTGACGGCATCCCTCCTACCATGCCATGGGAGGGACACATCATTTGGCACTCTAAACGGGACTCCTCCTTTTTCAGGGATGCTAATCCTGCCTCCAACCTCTCTCCACACACCTCATCCCGCGACCCGGGCCCTTTTGTAGTCTTCCTAATGGTCCGCCCCCTTCCTCTTATGGCTGCCGGCGACTTAGGCTTTCAGCTGTATCCAATTAAACGCCCTCCCCGGCCCACTGCAAGCAATATCTGATGGGCTCGGGAGAGCCGCGCTTCCCCGCTCCGTCTGGACCCGCTAAGTATGGAGGGCGAGCTTTTCATGGAAGGGCAGCTCCCGGAATTCTCCGTCCTGCAGGATCTGCTCAGCCCGCCCTGGCTGGAATCCGAGGCAAGCAGCAGCCCCGGAGGGCCCAATCCGGCGGGCGCTGAGCCAGAAGCCGCCGCTCCCAGAGGATCCAGGTTAGCTCCTCTTGACACCTGCTCGTGAGAACGGGGCGAATCCAGATCAGTTGCCCCTAAAGGAGGGAGGATCCGAAGCGTTCCCTTCTTCTAGATCGGCCCCAGGGCACCGGTCCCTGACGGCAGGCAGGAGAATCCAATTTAACTTTAGGAGCCCATGGAGAACAAGCGAGGGCTGCAGCCTGCGGACGCTAAACTCCGCAGGGTTTACTTTCGAGTCAATGTCCATAAGATCGGACTGTGCGGGCTGATCTATGCGTATCGTCTTGCATGGGCGAAGTCATAGGGGTGCAGGGGAACAGTTGCACCCCCAAAGTCAAGTGAATAAATAAAATTTATTAATTAACTGACCGGTTGTCGCAGATAACTCGGTTCTACCAACCAACATAAAGTTGCCTCCCTAAAATAAATCCTGGCAACGCCCATGCTGCTAGGGAATAAATCCCCTTTATGGGAAGACTAAAAACTGGTTAGGATCGGCCTGCGAGACCGATTCTTCTCGCGCTTCCTCGAAAGCAAGCCCCCACCTGGGCGTGCCGATGCTTACTCCCAAGTAGCCGCGCGCTCAGGGGACCGGCTTCCAAGTCAGCAAGCATTGGATCCGGCCTTCGGCGCAGCTCCACGCGCCGGCGTCTGCTCCTTGATTCCGCTGCGGGTCAAACCGGCTAGCGGATCTGACCCGAACGCTGCTCCATTGCGCGCGCGCTGCCCCGGATCGCCAGCCCGCCAAGCGGCGCGAGCCTCCGCCCGGGCCGCCGCCATTGGCCGAGGACTCGGGCGTGGGAGGGGCGCCTGAGGAGGGGAGGGGCAGCAGGAGGGCGGCTCCGAGGAGGTCAGTCGGGGGGGAGAGGCGCCGCCTCGGCAGGGCTGGTGAGACAGGCGCCGGTCCTTGGCGCAGCCCCGCGAGGAGCGGCGGAGGGTCGCCCCAGCTGGGCGGGGCAGGGCGCCGTGGAGGGCCTCCGCCTGGGTCTTTCCCAGGGGCCAGCCCCCCAGGGCGCGGCCTCGCCTCGCCTCAAAACCCGTGGGAAAGGAGCGAACAGCTTGCACTGAAAGGACGAATCCCTTCCGCCTGAAGGGAAAACCGGCGCTGTGGGTTCGCCGCCTTCCCCAGGTGGTTGTGCTCCCAACTCAGCCGCCCAAATGACTCGAGGGATCCTCCTCAGGGTCGAGTTCCCCTTCCCTCTCACGCCCGCCTTCTGCTGAAGTGATCCTGGGCCGTCAAGGGTCGTCTAGTCCTGCCACTAGTGCAGGGCCGGATTGAGGTTTGACGAGGCCCTCAGCTAATGAAGGCAATGGGACCCTTGATATGTCCAGCTCTCCTTTGTCAACAACAAATTGTCGCTGTTTTTTGGGTTGAATACATGGTAATTTATGGACCTCATCGGTGTCTAAAGGCATTTGCACATAACACAGAATCGCTCCTCGTCCCGCCCCTTCAGCCGGTCTTGGAAGCGGGCATCTCGGGGCCCGGCTTTTTTAAGACCTTCACTTCTGTACCTCAGGAGTAACGAAAATCAATCCGTGGCTTCTCTCTCCTTATGCCACACCCGCCCGCCCGCCTCAGGGTCGGGATAACTTGGGGGAGCGCCTTGGTTTCAGGAAAGTGCTCATTACAAGGAATTCCTGAACTCAAAAGCAACTGCTCGGAGTTAGTGTTAAGTCCCTGCTTCCACAAGCCCAGGGCGCGCAAAGGCAGGTGGTGTGGGGGGATCTGGCCAACGGGATCTAGAAGTATCTGACAGGTCGCAGGGAAGGATCCGCTCTCGCTCTGAAAGTGTGTCCGCGCCCCTAACGGGGCTGGCCGACCCGGTCCCGAAGGATGCCGCGCTGACCTGGGGCGCCCCCGGGCTGCTTTTGGCTTTTCTGCTCGCCGCAACAGCCCTCGGGTTCCATCTGCTGGCTATCATTGGGAACCGTTAAAGAGCCCCGGGTGTTAACTGTGCGAACTTCGAGAAGGACACTGCTGCGAGTTAATCGGAGGCTTTGCTGTTGCTGCAGCTCTCGGAAAAAGCCGCGCTTGGTTTTGGCCACTAGCCCTTCCGTCCTGTCCTGGGGGGCTGAGGACAGAGCGGAGGGGGGCTTTTCTCTGGGTTCGTTCCCTCGTGGCCGCAACCCACCCAGACCCGCGTGGATGTCGACATGTGCTCACGATCTTGCCTTTCAAAGAGTTCGGGGAGGGGGGGACGCGATCGCCAAGCGCGAAAGTGGCTCGCTCGGACGCCGGGCGGCTCTCCCCCCCCCCCCAATTTTTAAAATTAGTTTTCACAATATTATAAACAAACAAACAGACACACAAGACAAACATAAATCATAGCCTTATTAAAAATTACACTTATTAACTTTGTTAAGTGACTTCCTCGCTTCCCCTTGGTTGAATTTCATTGCATGTCCTTTTAACGGTTTTCCAAATCCCAGTTCTTATGAAATTTAACTTAAACATTAACATCCTTAGATCTTCACCTTATGGAATTAAACATCTTCCCGGCTGACGCGCTGCCCTCTCCTTCTCCCTCCTCCGCAGGTGCCAGCCCCGCGGCGCCATGGCCTGCTGCCTCCAGCTCTCGGACCCCAGCGCGCTCAGCTTCCTGCAGGAGACCGCCCAGCTGCTCTCCCCGCCGGAGCCCATTGGCAGAAAGCCGGACAGGCCGGCGTCTCCAGGCGCCGCTCTCGAGCCCTTGGATGCCCTGAGCCTCATCAGCCTGCACTGCGCCAGCCTCGGCGCGAAGCCCGTGGATCGGGGCGAGCGCGCAGAGCCCGGCGCGGCTGCCCGGGAAAGAATCCCCGGCGCCCCCGCCAAAGGGCTCCCCGCCCGGCGCCGGCGCGCAGTGGGCGCGGAGGCGCAGCGCGGGACGGACGCCTTCCCTGCGGCCGAGTCGCCGCGGGCCGGGAGGCGAGTCTCCCGCAAGCAGCCCAGACCCCAGCGGAGCTGCGAGGCCAGGGACGCCGCCTTCCAGGGGGTCACGTTTCGGATGCAGCTGAGCTTCTGCCGAAAGAGCTCCGGGGGTTGTCGACTCCTCATTCGCCCGCGATACAGCAGGTACAGCCGCCACCCTGGGAAAGAGCAGGTTGCGTTTCTCTTCTGTTTGGATGCAAAAGCAAAGCCGGCATGAGATGTTTCATGGGATGCTTTGCTTTTCCCGCCTCGTCTTTAACTGCCCCTTAGATCCCCAAGAGGGCATAGATGTACCTCCTGTAGTCTGCTTCTATGGCAGTTCCCAGGCCATTCAATGGGAAGACAGGCAGACGTCTTGTGGTAAGGAGGAGGCCTAACGCTTCGCCTGATGGGGGAGTACTTGCAGGATAGCCAGACCTAAACACAGGCAGCCTAATATGTTTGAGGGACGTGGGTGGTGCTGTGGGTTAAACCACAGAGCCTAGGACTTGCCGATCAGAAGGTTGGCAGTTCAAATCCCCACGACGGGGTGAGCTCCCGTTGTTTGGTCCCTGCTCCTGCCAACCTAGCAGTTCGAAAGCACCTCAAAGTGCAAGTAGATAAATAGGTACCGCTCCAGCGGGAAGGTAAACGGTGTTTCTGTGCGCTGCTCTGGATTGCCAGAAGCGGCTTAGTCATGCTGGCCACATGACCAGGAAGCTGTACGCTGGCTCCCTTGGCCAATAAAGCGAGATGAGCGCCACAACCCAAGAGTCGGTCACGACTGGACCTAATGGTCAGGGGTCCTTTTACCTTTTTTAATATGTTTGAAGTTAATGAGTGACCTCCAACCGCATTCATACTCAAGAAGAGATCTAATGAAATCAATGAACTCCAGTCTTCTCTCAGTATGAATAACACTGGAGTCGAAAATGGATTTTTGTTAAATTAAAAAGCACCTAGTATAACAGCACTTTTGTATTTGTTGGTTGGATTTCTGAAAGGCAAGGGCAGATTTCCCGCTCAGTTAACAACCAAGGTGAATCTTCTTGGCACAGGATATGTTGACTTATCTTGTTATTAGTGCTTGCATGATGTAGTTTTGCAAAGGACTTAAATGTATTTAGAAGTCTTTTTTTAACAAAAAACAGCATGGCAGGGATTGGCCAAATTGGATTGAAAGCATAGCATGGAAGGAGGAGGTGTTTTGCCCCTTAACATCCTGAGAATAAAAGTTCAGAGGAGACAATTTCAACTAACAACTTATGTCTTCCTGAGTGAAAATATATTGCCTCTTTCTTAGAACACTGGATAAAACAAATTCTATTCAACATGCTGGAAGGGTGATTAATGCTGCTGTATTTTCAACCACACCTGTGATGTAATTTTGACATGTTCATTTAACACACTATTATACCACTTTAAGCAGCCATTGCTTCCCCACAACGAATCTTGGGAACTGTAATTTGTTAAGGGTGCTGAGAGTTGTTCTCCTCCCTTCTCCTCACAGAACTACAATTTCCAGAGTGGTTTAATAATCAATCCCTCTGCCCAGGGAACTGTAGCTCTGTGAGTGGAGTATCCCAATCTGGTGATAACAGAATGATGCAAGGAGTGAGCTGCAGCCCAATATAGGAAAAGAGGTGGTAAGAGAACCCCTAGCTACTTTAAATGAATTCAGATCTCCAGGGACTGATGAGATGCACCCAAGGGTACTAAAGGAGCTTGCAGATGTTATCTCAGAGCATCTGTCTATAATCTTTGAGAATTCTTGGAGAACAGGTGAGATCCCTGCAGACTGGAGGCAGGCAAATGTTGTCCCCACCTTCAAAAAGGAGAGAAAAGAAGATCCAGGTAACAACCGACTGGTGAGCTTGACCTCAATACCAGGAAAGGTCCTAGAAAAATATTTCAGCAGTTAGTCTGTGAGCACTTAGAAAATGATGCTGTGATTACTAAGACCCAGCATGGGTTTCTCAAAAACAAATCATGCCAGACAAGTCTGGTGTGTATGTGTGTGTGTGTGTGTGTGTGTATAGCTGGATGGATCAGGGGAATGTTGTGGATGTAGTGTATCTTGATTTCAATAAGGCTTTTCACAAATTCCCCACGATACGCTTGCAGAGAAGCTGGCAGAATGTGGGCTGAATGAGGTTACTGTTAGGAGGATATGTAGCTGGTTGACTGACTGAGCCCAAAGAGTACTCATTAATGGTTCCTCATCATCCTAGAAAAAGGGACAAGTAGGGTGCCACAGGGTTCTGTCCTGGGCACAATATCTTTATAAACAACTTGGATGAAGGAACTGAGGGGATGCTCATCCAATTTGCGGATGACACCTAACTGGGAGGGGTAGCTAATACCACAGAAGACAGAGTGGGGATTCATAATGACATTAACAGATTGGAGAACTGGGCCAAAACTAACAAAATTAATTTCAGTTAGAACAAATGTAAGTTTCTACGCTTAGGAAGGAAGAACCAGCTGCACAAATATAACATGGGGGACAGCTGGTTTACCAAGTGTGAAAGGGGTCTAGGGGACTCAGTATGAGTCAACAGTGTGATGCAGCAGCAAAAAAAGATAATGCCATTCTAGGCTGTATCAACAGAAGTATAGTGTTTAGATCAAGAGAAGTAATAGTCCCACTCTATTCTGCCGCTGTGGGGACGCGGGTGGCGCTGTGGGTAAAACCACAGTGCCTAGGACTTGCCGATCGTATGGTCGGTGGTTCGAATCCCCGTGGCGGGGTGAGCTCCCGTCTTTCGGTCCCAGCTCCTGCCCACCTATCAGTTCCAAAGCACCCTTAAGTGCAAGTAGATAAATAGGTACCGCTTTATAGCGGGAAGGTAAACAGCGTTTCGTGTGCTGCGCTGGTGCAGGCTCGCCAGAGCAGCGATGTCACGCTGGCCACGTGACCCAGAAGTGTCTGTGGACGGCGCCGGCTCCCAGCCTCTAGAGTGAGATGCGCACACAATCCTAGAGTCTGACAAGACTGGCCCGTACAGGCAGGGGTACCTTTACCTTTTTTATTCTGCCTTGGTCAGACCCCACCTGGAATACTGTGTCCAATTCTGGGCACCACAATTTAAGAAGGATATTGACAAGCTGAAACGTGTGTAGAGGAGGGCAGTCGAGATGATCAAGGGACTGAGATCTGATAGTCATCTTCAAGTATCTTAAGGACTGTCACATGGAAGATGGAGCAAGCTTGTTTTCTCCTGCTCTGTAGGGTAGGACCTTTACCAATGGATACAAGTTACAAGAAGGTAAAGGTAAAGGGACCCCTGACCAGTCGTGACCGACTCTGGGGTTGCGGCGCTCATCTCGCTTTATTGGCCGAGGGAGCCAGCATGACTAAGCCGCTTCTGGCAAACCAGAGTACCGCACGGAAACACCATTTACCTTCCCACCAGTGTGGTACCTATTTATCTACTTGCACTTTGATGTGCTTTCGAGCTGCTAGGTTGGCAGGAGCAGGGACCGAGCAACAGGAGCTCACCCTGTCATGGGGATTACAAACCAACGACCTTCTGATCAGCAAGTCCTAGGCTCTGTGGTTTAACCCACAGCGCCACCTGTGTCCAAGTTACAAGAAAGGAGATTCCAAATCAACATCAGGAAGAACTTTCTGACAGTAAGAGCTGTTTGACAGTGGACTAGACTCCTTCATTGGATGTTTTAAGCAACTGTAATGGATGCTTTAGTTGAGATTTGTCCATTACAGAGGGTAGGACTAAATTACCCTTGGGGTCCCTTCTAAGACTAAGATTCTGTGATTCTATGGGAAGGGTAGCTAATGCCACAGAATACAGAATCAGGATTCAATATGATTGTAACAGATTGGAGAACTGGGCCCAAACTAAAAAAATGAAATTCAACAGGGACAAATGTCAGGTTCTGCACTTAGGCAGGAAGAACCAGCTGCACAAATATAAGCTGAGGGACACCTGGCTTGCTAGTAGTACATGTGAAAAGGATCTAGGGGTCTTTGTAGACCACAAACTGAACGTGAGTCAACAGTGTGATGCAGCAGCAAAAAAAGCTCATGCTATTTTGCATCAACAGAAGTCTAGTTTCCCAATCAAAGGAACTAATAGTACCACTCTATTCTGCCTTGGTCAGACCACACCTGGAATATTGTGTCAAGTTCTGGGCACCTCGGTTTAAGGAGGATATTGACAGGCTGGAACATGTGCAGATGAGGGCAACCAAGATGATCAAGGGTCTGGAAACCAAGCCTTATGAGGAACAGTTGAGGGAGCCATCTTCAAACAGCTGAAGGGGTGTCTGTCACATGAAAGATGGAGTAAGTTTGTTTTTTTGCTTTGGGACCTGAACTATTGGATTCAATGGAAGGACTAAACATCAGGAAGAACTTTCTGATGGCAAGAGCTGTTTGACAGTGGAATGGGTGGACTCTCCTTTCTTGGAGGTTTTTGAGCACTGGTTGGATGGCCATCTGTCATGGATGCTTTAGTTAATATTACTTCATTGCAGGGCATTGGTCTAGATGACCCTTGGGGTTCTTTCCAAATCCACAATATATGATTCTATGAATAGGGGTACTCCAATAACTCTCAGCATCCTTTACAATTTTCTGGATTCTTTTGGGAGAAAAGACGCAGTGTGGTGTAATGGTTTGAGTCTTGGTCTAGGTCTTGTTGTGAAGATAAAATGGGGGGGGGTGCACGTACGTACATCACCTTGAGCTCCTTGGGGGAAAGTTGAAGTGCAAATGTAATATACAGTATACATATGCCATGATTACGGTATTTAAAGTGGTGTAATAGTGCTTTAAATGTATGGGGCAGAGGGGCCTTAACTCTGAAATATTTTCAGTCAGGGAAAGTAATTATAATTGTCGCTCCATTTCAGGGATGAGTTACATATAACTCTGGAAGCTGCCTATATGTACAACAGGCTTTAAATACCTGGGTTTGATTTTACTACTCCACAGGCTTTCACGTTCATTGATGTTTTCTTTTTAAGCATGTGTTGTATGGTATAAGTCTAGTAACCCTCGCTTATTTTGCTTCTGTCTGTAATGGAAGTGGATTAAGTGGCAAATGATGATTCTAGGAGATGTCACAGGTTTCAAATCCCTCACTCAGCAATAGATTATTTAGAATGATGTTTAGGTATCCTTGAATGCGTGACTCACCTCTCAGCCTCAGTTCCCCAATCATCAAAATGGGAATAAGGTGGCCTGTTCTGGAATGACTGAAGACACGTGAGATGAGGAAAAAAGTTGTTGGTTCTCTTGAGTCTCAGGAATCACTGCAGAGTGCAAAACTAAGTCAATTAGTTTAGAAATTAGATTTCCGAAGCAGATCTAAAATGCTATACATCTAATCTGTGTTCAGTGGAAAACTTGGGAAAAGAAGCCGAACCCCTTTAGCAAGAGAAGAATGCAGAGCTGGCAGTTCCAAGGAGGAAGAAGGATGTCCCTCTACCCACAGTATGTCAATAATTTAGGCAATAAATACTTGTAGTATCAGCTGGCAATATTTGGGATACTAAGGACAAAAGAAAAGCTTGTTGTGATAATTTTTTCTCCAGGAGAAGTACAGAGTGGGGAGGGTCTTGTTCCACTTGCCAAGCATGTGGTTTTTCTGTAGCAAACCAATGAACGTTGTTGTTTCACCTATTGGTAAGGCTAGTTTTTTAAAAAAACAGAAACAAGGGAGGGGGAGAGAAAGAGAGGAAGTAAATGGATGCCTCCCCTATTTCAATGTATGAAATTATTTTTTTAGAAAACCATCCATCCCAGAGTCGTTTCACGCCATTAGTGGTTTCTGCACCCACAAGCGTGAAAGGGGGGTTACCTCCCTAAATACTCAGTATGCCTTAACGGTGGGTTGTGCTGAACTAAGTGTAGCCATGTGCAACTTTCCGAAACACTGTGGGAAAAGCAAGTGAAGCTTGGCTGCTGTAACATCTGAGTCAGTTCTGACCTCTCAGTCTGATCACTACTCAGCTGAACAGAGTAACTTTTATTCACACTTTGAAATGCTGTTCTGGAATCTTTTGATGAAGTAATATTCCAAATAAGGTATGCCAGGCTGTTTGAAATTAATACTCATGAGGGAGGTGCTTTGAACATGCAATAAACATTAAGTATTGTTTATAATAAGATTTGTATTAATCCATTAAATACCACCCAGGGTTGTGGCTTATAAACTGCTATTTGACCCAGTTGCCCTTTGTCTTTAAGGGGATAAGTGCTGTGCTTCTTGCAAGACCAGGAAAACACCACTATGGAGAGATGCTGAAGATGGGACCCCCCTCTGTAATGCTTGTGGCATTAGGTACCTTATGACTGCTGAAATAGCATGGCGTATTTCTTGTTTGTTTCCTTAAAAGGTATGCCCAGCATATCTTCTGGCAGTGCAAAAAGTTTAAAAGATAATACACAACAGCACTGAGTACAACTTGCCATGTAGCCTGAAAAGGCTTTTCTCTGTTATCTGAAGCCTGTGGTGAGATCAACAGATTTAGAAGCAATTGCAGCTCTCCTAGCAACAGCTAGAATTTGCATCGCTAAATACTGGAAGTCTGAAGCAATTCATTAGTTGAAAGATGGGCTGGAGAAGACACAGCAAGTGTTAACATGCATTCAAATGACATGCTAAATCACATAAGCCAGAAACCAACATGAGCATAAGTTCTTAGAGTGCTGGGTGCTGTTCATACGTTTTTGGAATGAAGGAGTTGTGGACAATATCTACCCTTACAGCTTATCCTCAGTGATCTGACTCCTAGATACTCTTTCTTATTCTTCCCCTTTAAACACCTCTCATTTGTGGCATCTGCTAGCATTATTTTAATATTTCAATAGGCTAAGATACTTACCTGTGTATGATGTCTAATGAACTCTGCCATTCTTCTCTCCATTTATTTTTGATTTTTAACTATATAGGCACTCCCCTCAAAAAAAGCGATGATGAGACAAAAGCGATGATCTGAACTGCATGGCAATATTAAAATATTAATATCTGAGCTTTTTTTTTTTTAAAAAAAGAATAAAGTTATACCCAACTTTTCACCACAAATTTTTAAAAGCTACAATGGTCAAAATTTTATGCATTGAAGAGTAACACATTAGAACAGTATGTATTGTGCAAGGGCACCCTGAAATAAAACAATTTAACCTGTTTGTTCCAGGCTTATTCATCTAAAAGGGTCTAACAGTTACCACTGTACAGAAACAAGCTGTAACAAATTAAGGTCGTCAAACCTTAACAAACAAACAAAGGTCGGCAGTTCGAATCCCCGCGACGGGGTGAGCTCCCGTTGTTCGGTCCCAGCTCCTGCCCACCTAGCAGTTTGAAAGCACGTCAAGTGCAAGTAGATAAATAGGTACCATTCCAGGCGGGAAGGTAAATGGCATTTCCGTGCGCTGCTCTGGTTCGCCAGAAGCGGCTTAGTCATGCTGGCCACATGACCCGGAAGCTGTACGCCGGCTCCCTCAGCCAGTAAAGCGAGATGAGCGCCACAACCCCAGAGTCATCCGTGACTGGATCTGGGGTCCCTTTACCTTTACAGTATATAACAGGCCACAGCACCATTGCAGTTTGTGTGCCATGCTCAGTGAAGCCCCAACACTATGCTGATTGACCCTTATCATATGCCACCATCACCTTTCATTCCTATATCCTGGCATCTGGGATCCTAAGCCTGATGTTTCACCTGACACCCCTCTGAAAGATGATGGATCTCCGCTTTCATGCCATTTGGAATTAACTGGGAGATTAAGTTGCGCCGGGGGGGGGGGAGAGAAGGTTACTACAGTCAGACCTAAATGAATGGAATGACCTGCCACATTACTTAAATCAACTCTGTTTTTGACCTTCAGGTACAAAAAGTACAGAATCCGGTGTTTTCAGTGCTGGAATATTCCAAAGCATGGTGGGAATCCCTTTTCTCATTGTTCCAGTTGTGGACGCAGGCTGCATTTAGTTGCTGCCCAGGAGAAATCTCGGAAAAGGTAAAGGGGGTGGTGGTTAAGGGGCAGGCGGTGGGAGAAACAGCTTCTAAAACACACCAGCCCTTCACCGGCAGGAAGAAAACACAGCTGCTGCCAACCTAAGGGCTCTCTTTTCTTTCCATTTCTAGATGTGGAAGCTTTCTAAGGGTTTGCAGTTAGCTGGATATCAAAACAGCTCTTGGGAAATCTGGCTGACTTGTTGGAAGGGTCTGGCTGAACAGCCTGGTAGATTGGTCATTAGGAGGTTCAGTGGATGAAGGGCTCTTCTTTGTTTGTCTTGGTCTTTTGTTTGTTTGTTTGAATGCTTCTTTTGTTTTTGAAGTCAGTGCTATGTAGTATGTTGGGTGTTTGTTTGCAGTGTGTGGGAGGAGGCGGGAAAGAAGGGGATGTTTTTTGCAAGGAAAAAAGTGTTTGTTTCCATTAACTTCCATAAGCAATTGGGGCTACATGCTGGAACAGAATGCAACGTTCCCATTGAGGATGGACACATTGAAATTGCTTTCAGGCAGTGATTCCCACCCAACCTTTTAGCACTTTGGGTTGCTGCCTTCTTGTTAATAGTTCTTTGTAGTGATGGACTGGAAAGTACAAAGAAACATTTCCACAAACTACAAACTTTGGGAACAGCAGTCATTGAGCAGTTGTGGTGGGGGAGGGAGTTTGTTTAAAAGACATGAAGCTCTTTCGTGAATTCCTGATGATTTTCTATTGCACTAAATATGGCAAGTGTAAATATATAATATTTATGATACAAAATATTTATATACTTGATTCAAATAATTTTTTTGGGATGCTGAAGAATATCCTTTGTTAGTACAACATACAGCATTGCTGAATGTGTCTCAGAAAGTGTGTCCAACCAGGATTGTGCCATGGGGCACTTTTCTTTTCAAAGTGGTATTTATTTTTGTAGATAGTGTTTATATTTGAAGTATTTGTTTTCTGTATTCTCCCTTACATAGCACAGCCAAAAGAAAATGAAAATAAAAAATGTTGTGAAATTGAAAGCAATTACTCTGATTTTCCTGTAATTTTCTGCTTACTATCCCAAGTCAAGGTTTTGTTCAAGAGTACTGAGCTTCTTGATGGTTATTTTGCTGGTTATAAGCTTCTGCAATAAATATTATTTATTGTAACTAAGTGTAGGAAATTCTTTTAATTCCTAATTTTTCAAGTCAAACTTGGAATAAAGCTTTGAGGGGCAGGGAAGCAGGAAAAGTAGTCTGAGAAATACACAATTGAATTTAGGTGTGGTTAGGCAATTACTGTACTACTTTGTAGTCCTTATTATAACAGTAGAGGAAACCTACAAAATAGGAGCTCATGATGTGCTTAGGATTTTGATGGTGGCTAGCTGTTTTCTAAGCCGAGACCTTGGCCTCTAGTAAAACGGTAGAAAATTCCACAAGAGACCTTGGGAAACGATCTGGACCCAACAAGCCTTACAGGGGCAAACCCCTGAAAGTGATCCATGCTACTCCTCCCCACACCCGCAAGTGCCCTAAAGGTCCAACTGAATTGGATAACAAGCTGCTTCTGACAACAGAGGCATCATTAATTCCCTTCTCTTTCCACCTCCCTACCCCAGTACAGAAAGCCAGATCCAGTACACTGGTACCTCAGGTTAAATACTTAATTCGTTCTGGAGGTCTGTACTTAACCTGAAACTGTTCTTAACCTGAAGCACCACTTTAGCTAATTGGGCCTCCTCCTGCTGCTGCGCTGCGGGAGCACGATTTCTGTTCTCAACCTGAAGCAAAGTTCTTAACCTGAAGCACCCTTTCTGGGTTAGCGGAGTCTGTAACCTGAAGCGTATGTAACCCGAGGTACCACTGTATGTGTCCTGCCAGATGCATTTTGGCCTGATGTAGTTTGACAGAGAACCATGGTTGTCATAGCAGAGATAAGAAGCCAAGCTGCCACAGACAAGACTAACTTGGCAGAAAACTCACTCCAAATCTGACCGGACACAGGTTAGAGCTCAACGTCGAGCCTACCAAGTGGCGATAGCGACGGCGAAGAAGACTTTCTTCACCGCCTCTATTGCATCTGCAGAAAATAGTAGCAGGAGACTCTTTCAGGTGGTCCGCAATTTAACAGAACCACCTTTACCACTGGGGCCTTGTAAAGACCCCAAGATCTCCTGCAACGATTTTGCAAAAAAAAATTTGCAGATAAAATCACTCATATTTGGAAGGAGTTAGACACCACCGTGGGAGCAGGGCTGGGGCGGGAGAGTGGTAGAGCCCTCTATGGTCAAGTTGCATGGAATCAATTTCAATCCGTTACCCCCAAGGATGTGGACAGGCTGCTTGGATGCGTGAAACCAACCACCTGTCTCCTTGATCCTTGCCCATCCTGGCTAATAAAAGCAAGCCAGGAAGGGCTGGGCGATGGGCTCTGCGGGGTGGTGAATGCTTCCCTCTGTGAGGGAACATTCCCAGATCCGCTGAAAGAGGTGGTCATTAAACCGCTTCTTAAAAAACCATCTTTAGACCCGGCCAGTATGGCCAACTATCGCCCAGTCTCAAATCTTCCATTCTTGGGCAAGGTGATTGAGCGTGTGGTTGCTGAACAACTCCAGGCACGCCTGGAGGATGCGGACCATTTGGATCCCTTCCAATCAGGATTCAGGCCTCATCATGGGACTGAAGCTGCCTTGGCCACGCTGGTTGATGATCTCCGGCAAGCTAGGGACAAAGGTGAGAGTTGTTTCCTAGTTCTGCTGGATCTCTCAGTGGCCTTTGATACAATCGACCATAACATCCTTCTGGATCGTCTAGAGGGGCTGGGAGCTGGGGGCACTGTTATACAGTGGTTTCGCTGCTTCCTCCTGGGCCGTGTTCAGAAAGTGGTGGTGGGGGATGAGTGTTCAGACCCCTGGGCTCTCACTTGTGGGGTGCCTCAGGGTTCCGTCCTCTCCCCCATGCTTTTTAACATCTATATGAAGCCGCTGGGAGAGATCATCAGGGGGTTTGGACTGGGTGTCCATCAATATACAGATGATACCCAGCTCTACCTCAATCCCTTCCCCAGCAATCCCTAAAATGGAATTTGCCTTTTTCGTGGCTGCCACACACTTGGTCATTGTCTTTGAGCTACATCAAGATAAACATGTTGAATACCGTATCTTCCAGTTGTTCCAATTGTTCATCAGCATGCGGATGATACCCAGCTCTACCTCTCTTTCAAATTAGAACCAGTGAAGGTGGTAAAGGTCCTGCGTGAGTGTATGGAGGCAGTTGGAGGATGGATGGCAGCTAACAGATTGAGATTGAATCCTGACAAGACAGAAGTACTGTTTTTGGGGGACAGGGGGCGGGCTGGTGTGGAGGACTCCCTGGTCCTGAATAGGGTAACTGTGCCCCTGAAGGACCAGGTGCGCAGCCTGGGAGTCATTTTGGACTCACAGCTGTCCATGGAGGCACAGGTCAATTCTGTATCCAGGGCAGTTGTCTACCAACTCCACCTGGTACGCAGGCTGAGACCCTACCTGCCCGCGGACTGTCTCGCCAGAGTGGTGCATGTTCTAGTTATCTCCCGCTTGGACTACTGCAATGCGCTCTACGTGGGGCTACCTTTGAAGGTGACTCGGAAACTACAACTAATCCAGAATGCGGCAGCTAGACTGGTGACTGGGGGCGGCCGCCGAGACCACATAACACCGGTCTTGAAAGACCTACATTGGCTCTCAGTACGGTTCCGAGCACAATTCAAAGTGCTGGTGTTGACCTTTAAAGCCCTAAACGGCCTCGGCCCAGTATACCTGAAGGAGCGTCTCCACCCCCATCGTTCTGGCGGGACGCTGAGGTCCAGCACCGAGGGCCTTCTGGTGATTCCCTCATTGCGAGAAGCAAAGCTACAGGGAACCAGGCAGAGGGCCATCTCGGTAGTGGCGCCCGCCCTGTGGAACGCCCTCCCATCAGATGTCAAAGCGATAAACAACTACCTGACATTCAGAAGACATCTTAAGGCAGCCCTGTTCAGGGAAGTTTTTAATGTGTGATATTTTAGTGTATTTTTGGTTTCTATGGAAGCCGCCCAGAGTGGCTGGGGAAACCCAGCCAGATGGGTGTGGTACAAATAATAAATTATTATTATTATTATTATTATTATTATTATTATTATTATTATTATTATTATTAGTGAGGATGTACAAGTTACCCAATACAGTGGTATCTCGGGTTAAGAACTTAATTCGTTCCGGAGGTCCGTTCTTAACCTGAAACTGTTCTTAACCTGAGGTACCACTTTAGCCAATGGGGCCTCCCACTGCTGCCGCCGCACGGTTTCTGTTCTCATCCTGAAGCAAAGTTCTTAACCCGAAGTACTATTTCTGGGTTAGTAGAGTCTGTAACCTGAAGTGTCTGTAACCCGAGGTACCACTGTACCAAAGGCCTTTTAAGGTCTTCTGTGCCACATCTGAGGCATGGATTAATATTTCCCCCCATTGATTCATATATATAGCTTCCAACCCTTTGATAAATGCTATCCCAAAGTGCATAATTTCCATAGTTCTCTTCATAAATGCCCAAGAAGCATTGTCAAATGCTTTTTCAGTATCCAGAAATATTAAGATAGCCTCTTTTTCATTCTTCTTTTCTAAGAGTTTGATAATATTCAATACATTTTGAGTGTTATTTCTTAATTGTTTTGTCGGTAAGCAGCCTATCTGCTCTTCTTGTATATAAATTTTAAAAATCATTCTCTGTTCAATCCAGTTTGTCCTTATCTCCTGCCTCTTTCATTCAAAGTTTCCTGGGAATTTCCTCTGTGGCCCCCTTCTTTGCTGCCATCACTATCTGTTTTAATTGGTTTTCTTCTACACCTTTATTGTTACTGTTTTTTTGGGTTTTATTCAGAGATCCTTTCTTCCACCTCGCTTTGACCTGCAGCTGTTTTCTTCACTCTGCTGTACACCTACTATAATCAGGCTCAAGGGTATTTGGATATTCCTTAGATCTGCTGGCATTATAATACCTTCTCCCCCCCCCCCCTTTCCCACTTGCCATGTTCGCACTTTACAGTCTGTTCTTCCTTCGCTTGTTTTTTCAAGTTTCACCACTCACATTATCGTTGTCGTTCTTGTTCTTGTTATTTATTAATTTGTGTACTGTAGCTGGTTCTTCTGTAGATCTAAGGGTTGTTTGCAACATAAAAATACAAGATAAAAACCACACACAATACATAATAAAAACAAGGACAAAAACAAACCAATAATTGCTCCCCCAAACACATTTGAAAGGGTGCATCACACTGTTGACTCTTGTTAAGCTTGTGGTCTACTAAGACCCCAAAATCATTTTCACAGGTACTGCCAATAAGCCAGGTGTTCCCCATCTTATATTTGTGCAGCTGGTTCTTCTTTCCTAAGTGTAGAACCTTTTAGCCTTGTTGGAGTTCAGCATGGGCTCTTAAACTTATCTCCTTGAAATCTATGGAAGTAAGAAATGCTTAACTTTGGCTGATGTCAGTTTTTTTGTTGTACAGTGGATGTGAAAGAGTGAGTTAGTGTCTGTGAGGTACAGTGGAACCTCGGTTTTCGAGTGTCTCGGAAGCAGAACATTTCAGTTTTCGAATGCCGAAAACCCGGAAGTAAATGCTTCCATTTTTGAACACACCTCAGAAGTTGAACAGCTTCTGCTGCGTGTTTTTCAATTTTCTTAATTGAACCTGCAGCCAGCCCTTTGCACCTCAGTTTTTGAACATTTCAGAAGTCGAACAGTCTTCCAAAATGGATTACGTTCGAAAACCGAGGTACCACTATATTTAGTTTAGGCTGGGATAGTCAACACGGTGCCTTCAAAACTCCCACTAGACCCAGCCAGCACAGCCAATGCTCAGGGATGATGGGAGCTGGATTTCAACAACATCTGGAGGGCACCATCTTGGCTGTTCCTAGTTCAGGGGAATTTAGATTATTGTTGTCTGCTGCCTTCTAGGAAACTGCTTTATATTAAGTCGGACTATTAGCCCACAATGCTCACTAATTATATTCACTGCCTGACAGCTGCTCTCTAGCATTTCAGAGTGGAATCTTTCCTCTTATATTTGCAGCTGTCAGGAATGGAATCTGGAACATTTTGCATGCAAAATATATGCTTTATCGCTGCATGACAGCTGTTCCTTCAGTATTGTCCCAGAGAGGTAGAATATAATCTTCCACAAGTGGTGGACATGTAAAAAGGTAAAAGTGTATTGGGAAATGATTTATGATGAATTGGAAAAAATGTTCAAAACTACTATCCCACAAAAACCAGAGTCCTTTTTGTTGGGGATAATACAGGCTGAAATTCCCAGGTGTTGGAAAAAGGTTATTTATGTGTGCAACAACTACGGTCTGTGTTTTATTAGCCCCCAAATGGAAAGTGAACAAGGTCCCAACTAATGAGGATTGGCAACTTAAATCTGCAAGTTGTGCATATTCTGTCAACTTAACATATAGAATAAGAGAGCAAGAAGAACATATGTTTCAAGAAGACTGGAAAACATTTATTGAATATATGGAAAATAACTGTATACAGCTGAAAACGCTGGCAGCATGAAGATAAATTCAACAGAGTAAATAATTTTTGATGGATGTAAAAGTGGAAAACTGATCTGAATGGTTACAGTAAAATATGCCAGGATGTAGGATACATAGAATGAACCATGGAAAGAGAAGAAGGGAAATCACTGGATATTTTAAAGTTTGTAAGATGTTTATTTGAAATTGAAAAATTGAAAATTTAATAAAAATTATTATAAAAGAAGAAGAGAGGTGGAAAACAAATATTTGAATGAATGTGCGTACGTTGAACAAGGTCCCATTATTCCCTTTAGCCATCCACGTCTGAATCGGATTCAGTACATCATAGCTGATACAGTGGCAACATGAGATGCCTGTTAACCAACCTCTCACGATTACTGTTGAAAAAAGACCCTCTTCCCCAGGAGACCCCACAGAGCTTCCTTGACATCTTTGTTCCTGAGGCTGTAGATGTAAGGGTTGGACATTGGGGTGATGACAGTGTACACCACAGCAAAGACAGCCCCTCGATGCGATGAATAGCTGGATGTTGGCAGAAAGTAGGCAGCAATGATAGCTCCATAGAAGAGGGTCACCATGGTGAGGTGGGAGCCACAGGTGGAGATAGCTTTGCGCCTCCCCGAAGATAACTTCATCACAGCTACCACAATGCGGACGTAGGTGAGGAAGATTAATACACAAGGTCCAAGAAGGACGACGGAACCTTCAAAGAAGATGAGGGCTTCATTGACGCTGGTGTCTGAGCAGGACAGCTGCAGGAGGGGCTGATGGTCACAAAAGTAATGGAACAAGTGGTTGTCCCCATGATAACTGAGACGCAGGAGGAGGCTGGCATGGAGCATGGAGTGGAGGGTAGAAACAATCCAGCAGCCAGCTACCAGGTGTCCACAGACCTTCTGGTTCATTACCGTAGTGTAGTGTAGTGGATTGCAAATTGCAACATAGCGATCCAGAGCCATGACGCTCACTATCAGAAGGTCAGTCACGCCAAACACGCAGAAGAAGAAGAACTGAGCCATGCAGCAGTAGAAAGGGATAGTCTTGGAAGTGGAGATGATGTGAGCCAACATCTGAGGCACGGTGACTGATAGGAAGCCCACATCCACCACAGAGAGGCTCCGAAGCAAGAAATACATGGGAGTCTGGAGTCGGGCATCCAGAGAAATGAGAATGATCATCATGAAGTTGCCCAGAAGTCCTGCTCCATACATCAGCAGAAAGATTAGGAACAAGAGTGGCTGCTCTTTAGGCTGGGCGGAAAAACCCAGAAGGACAAACTCGACGATGTCTGTGCCATTCTCACAGTCCATGGGACCTGCAGAGAGAAACACACCACACAGCTGGTATGAGCCAAAGGGCTTCATAGCATAACTACCTGTGTAGTAATTGCACGGGCTATCCACCCCCCCAACCAGTCCTCCAAACACTCTCAGGACCTGGTAGGGAGAGGGAGAGGGAGAGGTTGTGAGGTGTTGCAAACCACAAGCCAAACGGTAAGCTGCCACCACCTCCTTTCCTGGGCACCCTCGAATGGGGTCCAAGGAGGAGAACCCCCCTTTGATATTTACCAGGTTGCCCAGTCCTGTGTCACTGTACTGTGACGCAGACAGAAATCCAACAGATAGATGTACCAAGGGGTCAGGCACCAGTTTAGCTTCTCTGGGCAAAAGACACAAAAGGTAAAAGTCCTTTCCCAAGTTTATTGAAAAAGCCACTCAGAAAGTAAAAGCTTGCACATTTCTTGGAAGGTTACAAACAGAAAATAAAAAACATTATAAAATATAGCTAACTAAAACATACTCACAAAATCCAATAGTTCAAAGCACAGCGAGTAGTCAAAATCTCTTTGCTGGTCAAACGCCTTCAGGCAACAAACGCCAGGGCAAGATGTTCTGCAGTTTTCATCTGAATTCCCCAAAGCTTTATCCTTGAGAATCCCACGTGGAGAAGGGGTTTAGGGACCAATCATTTCTTTAGGTTAATTACCAATTACCAATGGCTGATATGATTATCAGGAGACCAACACAGCTGAACTTTGTTTATGCTCAAAGGACCTTGAGATGAAAACACTGCTTCTTTGTTCCCAGACTTTTCTGACATGTATCAGGCTCTTAAGCTGTAAAGGGCTGAACTCCTCAATGCCTTCTTTGCCTCAGTCTTCTCCGATAAAGAAAACAATGCCCGACCTGAAGAATTTGGAGCAAATGATTCAGCAGAGGAAAGACAGCCCAGAATAACTAAGGAGATAGTAAAAGAATACTTGGCTAGTTTAGATGTATTCAAGTCTCCAGGGCCAGATGAACTGCATCCAAGAGTATTAAAAGAACTGGCAGATGTAATCTCAGAACCACTGGCAGTCATCTTTGAGAATTCCTAGAGAACAGGCGAAGTCCCGGCAGACTGGAGGAGGGCAAATGTTGTCCCTATTTTCAAAAAGGGGGAAAGAGAGGACCCAAATAATTATCGCCCAGTCAGTCTGACATCAATACCAGGGAAGATTCTGGAGCAGATCATTAAGCAAACAATCTGTGAGCACCTAGAAAGGAATGCTGTGATCACCAATAGTCAGCATGGATTTCTGAAAAATAAGTCATGTCAGACTAATCTGATCTTGTTTTTTGACAGAATTACAAGCCTGGTAGATGAAGGGAACGCAGTGGATGTAGCCTACCTTGATTTCAGCAAGGCATTTGACAAGGTGCCCCATGATATTCTTGTAAAGAAGCTGGTAAAATGCGGTCTTGACTATGCTACCACTCAGTGGATTTGTAACTGGCTGACTGACCGAACCCAAAGGGTGCTCATCAATGGTTCCTCTTCATCCTGGAGAAGAGTGACTAGTGGGGTGCCACAGGGTTCTGTCTTGGGCCCGGTCTTATTCAACATCTTTATCAACGATTTGGATGATGGACTCAAGGGCATCCTGATCAAATTTGCAGATGACACCAAACTGGGAGGGGTGGCTAACACCCCAGAGGACAGGATCACACTTCAAAACGACCTTGACAGATTAGAGAACTGGGCCAAAACAAACAAGATGAACTTTAACAGGGAGAAATGTAAAGTATTGCACTTGGGCAAACAAAATGAGAGGCACAAATACAAGATGGGTGACACCTGTCTTGAGAGCAGTACATGTGAAAAGGATCTAGGAGTCTTGGTTGACCACAAACTTGACATGAGCCAACAGTGTGATGCGGCAGCTAAAAAAGCCAATGCACTTCTGGGCTGCATCAATAGGAGTATATCATCTAGATCAAGGGAAGTAATAGTGCCACTGTATTCTGCTCTGGTCAGACCTCACCTGGAGTACTGTGTCCAGTTCTGGGCACCACAGTTCAAGAAGGACACTGACAAACTGGAACGTGTCCAGAGGAGGGCAACCAAAATGGTCAAAGGCCTGGAAACGATGCCTTATGAGGAACGGCTAAGGGAGCTGGGCATGTTTAGCCTGGAGAAGAGGAGGTTAAGGGGTGATATGATAGCCATGTTCAAATATATAAAAGGATCTCATATAGAGGAGGGAGAAAGGTTGTTTTCTGCTGCTCCAGTGAAGCGGACACGGAGCAATGGATCCAAACTACAAGAAAGAAGATTCCACCTAAACATTAGGAAGAACTTCCTGACAGTAAGAGCTGTTCAACAGTGGAATTTGCTGCCAAGGAGTGTGGTGGAGTCTCCTACTTTGGAGGTCTTTAAGCAGAGGCTTGACAACCATATGTCAGGAGTGCTCTGATGGTGTTTCCTGCTTGGCAGGGGGTTGGACTCGATTCCAACTCTATGATTCTATGATTCTATGAATTGCCTGATAGCCTTTTCACACCCAGTCCACATCCGAGCCCCTAGCTGCCAGGATTTACAAATCAGATAGCATCTCTTTCCTGCTGTGACGGTAACATATGAGAGTGCTGGAGGTGAAATAGTTAAACAGGTTACCCAATCAGAACCCAGGTGGGTGGAGTCAGAGGGACCATAAAACCAGCTCTGGGAGGGGCGAAGGGAGAGTCTGTCGGGAGGTTGGTTGGAGTGGGAGTGAATTGGGATTAGAGTCTGTGGGTAGGTTGAGTTAGTGTAGCAAAATAAGCTGAGTCAGGAACAGATAGGAGCTAGGAAGACAAGTAAATATCTGAGAGGTGGTTTAGTGAGGTGGTTTAGTGGTTTAGTGGTTTAGTGAGTGACAGCAGGTAGCGAATAGGCACCCCATGGTTGTAATTGACTGAGACCGTTTAAGAAACCACACGCTTGTTAAACTGCAATAAATAAACAGAAGTTATGTTCCAATTTAATCCTGACTGGACTCCGTATTGTACCAGGTAGGGCCTGGGTGGTGGCAGCGAGAAATAAAGTGATGGCACAGGGATCAATAAATGGTGAAATGTCCAGGGACCCTGTGTGATCGCCACAGAAAAGTGGCGGCAGCGGCGGGATTCAATAAGTCTAAGAGTCTGTGAGGGGAAGCAATACACCTGGAGAGGGGAAGGGTAAATCGGTGAAGTGATTACCTGGCCTGAGGGTGTGATTGAGGTAAACCCCAGATTGCCACGAAGCCGAGATCACAATAAGAGCAAGAGATCTCAGAAGACTGTTCTGGCAGAGGCTTAGGCTCAGGGTCAGTGGAAGTAAGCTTGAAAGGTTAGAGGCAAAAACCTAAAGCTATACTTTGGGGACCAGGGTCTTGAAAAGCCAAGCCGGGAGGAACAGTGTTGAGAGTAAAATTCTCTTATTTAATTAATTAGTGCAAAATACTAACTCACACATAATGCCCCCCCCCCCAAGAAGACCCAGCACCCTGTGAGAGAAAACCCATACGAAAGCTCTGGGGAAGAGAATGGGAATCCCTAGGGGGAGGAAACAAGAAAAGAAGAGATGACTAAAAACCCACCTGAAGTAGAAGTTCCACAGTTCTCAGAGGATTTTGAAAAGTGGAAATTTGTACAAGAATATAACTTGAAATTAGAGCTTGAGAAAACTAGAACTGAACAAGAATTGGAAAAAGAAAAATTGAGGGCTGAGCAGGAAAGGGAACAGCAGCGGTTTCAGTTAGAGATGAGATGGTTGGAATTAACGGTATGACTGGAAAATCAAAATAATAGTAATAACACCGATGGGCAGAATCAAATGAAGATAGATTTAAAACGCTTTCCTGAGTTTAGGCATAAGGATAGCCCAGAAGCATTTTTAGTATCCTTTGAGAGAGCCTGTCACAATTTTCAAGTGAGAGAGGAAGATAAAATGATGATCTTGAGAGCTAGAATAAGTGGTCCTCTAGCTGAAATATATGCACAAATGACTGAGGAACAATCCCGAAATTTTGAGGTGTACAAGCAGTTAATATACACCCACTTTGGGATGACCTCAGAGCAGTTGAGAAAATTTTTTAGAAGTGTGACAAAGGTGAGGGAGGAAACCTATGCGCAGCTGGGTGCAAAGAAAAAAACTTACCTCACAAGATGGTAAGAGCAAGAGAATGCAGACACAGTACCTAAGATTAGGGAAGTGATAGCGTTGGAGCAATTTTACTGTTGTGTATTGAGTCAAAGGTTTTTATATCTGTATTATTATTGTCTGTATTTGCATTAGGGTAAAGTAACTGCCTTTTGGTTCCAGAGGGTACAGCTACTATTGGTTCATTTAAGCTGCTGTATTTGGATCCTCTGTCTTATTGGTTCCCTCCAAAAGGCAGGACTGTGATTGCCTGATATTGTTCCCTCCAAAATGTATCCTTTCTTGCTAGTCCCCTGTCCCTATAAATGTAGCTTTCCTCTCCCCAGACCTTAGTCTTGTTGCTTTAATAAAGAAGTGTTACTAGAGAACTGTCTCCAGCATGTTGTATCAAGAGAGCTGAAATCACAAACCCCACGTCACAACAACTGGCGACGAGGATGGGATCCGGAATGCTGAGGAGCGGTTAAACGCAGCCCTGCCTCAGAGTCCGGATTGCAGCTAAGAACAAGACTCACTGGCCAGCTGAGAAGACGACCCTGCCCACAGGACAATGGAGAGTCCAAGGGTATTGGAGCCCTTCCAGCCATCAGAGCCCCACACGTGGGAAGACTACGTCGAACGCTTTGAGTTCTTCGCAGAGGCTCAAGGGATCACCGATGCCAGCAAAAGAAGGGCCACATTCCTGAGATACTGTGGGCCTGAGACCTTCAAGCTGGCCAAGGCATTGCTTGCTCCAGCGAAGCTAAGTGAGACATCTCTCAAAGATATTCTTGCCTGCCTAACAAGCCACTTGGCGCCTACTGAGACCAAGATGGCCCGGCGGATGGAGTTTCATAAGAGGCAGCAGCGTACTGGGGAGTCTGTATCTGCATTTCTAGCTGAACTGCGGAAGCTCGCTCAGCACTGCGACTTCCAAAATCTGGAAGAGACTCTCCTGGATCGGTTTGTCGGTGGTCTGAGCAGCAAGAAAGCCAGAAGACGCATTGTGGCTAAAGAAGAGGTTACCCTTGCTTCAGCCTTGAAGGAGGCCACCGCCACGGAGAATTATGAAAGAGAGGAGCTTGATGCCAGTCGCAAGGCCCCTAAGCCACAGATAGAAGTTGCGCATGCCATGGATGAGCTAGAGGCTACTCCGAGCCAGAGCCCAGTCCGTGGGGTCGAGTCAGTGCGTCAGGCCTGCACAGTGCACAAAGATCACCGAGGCAGGTGCCCAGGTTGTGGCGGAAACCATGAGCGGAAGAGTTGTCGTTTCCGGGATGCTATGTGCCGGACGTGCGGGAAGACAGGTTACATCACCAGGGTCTGTAGATCGGCGGCGTTGGGAGCGACAGGAGCACCTAGACTGGAGCATCGCAGACCGCCCACAGCAACCCATTTTCTAAAGGACTGCCACTATGTAACGGAGATCAACGGGAGGGTCATGCAGTTCCCAGCGCAAGGCAAGGCACACGTCAAGGTGAAGATTGAGGGTCAGCAGTGCGACATGGAGGTGGACTCCGGATCTGGATTCACTATCGTGTCGGACCAGACCGCGAGGACATTCTTCCCCAGGGGTAAGTTGCCCCCTCTGGAGCCCTTCCCGGCAACCTTGCAGTCATACTCAGCGGGCCGCATCCATGTTATGGGAATGTGTGCCGTGAGAGTACAGTTCCGGGACAAACAGGCTGTACTCAAACTGGTGATTGCGAAGGGCAGTCGCCCCAGTCTCCTGGGCACTGACTGGTTCCCCGCCCTGGGACTGAGTATATCAGGGCTTAATTCAATCCAAACCTGCCCTGAGATGAGCGAGGCATTATGCAAAGAATTTGCTGGTCTCTTTAATGGAAAACTGGGTTGTTATAAAGGGCCCCCAGTTGACTTCGAGTTGGACCCTGGGGTGGCCCCAATCCGACTCAAACCAAGGTGAGTGTCATTTGCACTGCAACCCAAGATCGAAGCAGAGCTGGATAAATTGGTCAATCAGGGAGTTCTCTCACCCGTGGACTCTGCTAAGTGGGAGACTCCAATCGTCACGCCCCTTAAAGCAAATGGGGAAGTCAGGATCTGTGCAGATCCTGACTCAATAAGGCACTCAGGGGAAACTCATACCCCATTCCAGTCGTATCACATCTTTTGGCTAAACTGGCTGGGGGCAAGGTGTTCGCCAAAATTGACCTGGCACAAGCTTACCAACAGCTGCCAGTAACCCCACAATCAGCGGAAGCACAGACTATTGTCACACATAAAGGGGCGTTCAGAGTTAACAGATTACAATTTGGAGTTTGTGTGGCCCCAGGGATTTTTCAAGGGCTCATGGAACGCCTGTTAAGAGGTCTGCCGGGGTTCTTGCCATTTTTTGATGACGTTTTGATTGCTGGAAAAGACCCACAGGAACTGGTTGCGCGTGTTCGTGCAGTGTTGCTCAAGTTCAAGGAGGTGGGGTTGCAACTGAAAAAGGAAAAATGCAGTTTTGGGGTGCCAACTGTGGATTTCTTGGGGTTTAAAATTGATGCATCAGGCATCCACCCCACAGATGCTAAGATTAAGGCCATCATCGAGGCACCACGACCACAGAACAAGACGGAGTTGCAGTCATTCCTGGGACTTATTAACTTTTATCATTCGTTCTTACCCCAGAAAGCTTCGGTAACTGAACCATTACATAGACTGTTGCAGAAAAAGAATGTGTGGCGATGGGGGCAGGGGCAGCAGAAGGCTTTTGACTCCTTGCGAGGAATGCTGAGTAGCAGGAGCGTCCTTGCTCATTATGATGAGTCAAAGCCTCTGGTCCTGGCATGTGATGCCTCTCAATACGGCCTGGGGGCTGTGCTGAGTCATAGGGAACCGGATGGGTTGGAAAAGCCCATCTCTTTCTATTCTCGTACGTTGTCGCCCACGGAGCGCAACTATGCTCAAATTGACAAAGAGGCGCTTGCAATTGTGGCAGGAATCAAAAAGTTCCATGATTATGTGTACGGTCGCCATTTCTACATTGAAACGGACCATAAGCCACTGTTAGGGTTGTTCAACCCGAACAAACAAACGCCAAAATTCTCTCCCCCAGAATGTTACGTTAGTCTATATTCCTGAACGGGTTCCAGTACACCTTGACCCATGTGCCGGGGAAACGGTTGTGCCACACTGATGCGCTGAGTCGATTGCCCCTTCCTGGCGGGAGCACTGAGGATCCTGCTCCAGCGGAGCACATAATGATGCTGGAAACACTTCCGGGGGCTCCTGTAACGGCTAATGATATAGCTGAGAAAACGAGGAAAGATGCTGTTCTCTCCCGTGTGCTCACTTGGGTGGGGAGGGGGTGGCCAGGTGGTCCGCATGAAGACAAATTCAGGCCTTATGCGACTAGGCAGCACGAGTTGTCCATGCATAAGGGTTGTCTCCTGTGGGGAGATAGGGTGATCATCCCAGCACCACTGAGAAACAGGGTTCTTGAGACGCTTCACATGGGACACCCGGGAATGGTCAGGATGAAGTCGCTAGCCCGATGTTATGTGTGGTGGCCTGGAATGGACCAGAACATAGAACAATGGGTACGAACATGCAAGGCATGCCAAGAGGTGCGGCCAGAAGTGGCCAGAGCACCAGTCCACTGGTGGGAGCAGTCCAGATCTCCCTGGAGCCGGCTGCACTTAGATTTTGCTGGGCTATTCCAGGGGAAGGTCTTTTTGGTTATCGTCGATGCATATTCCAAATGGTTAGAAGTGGCGATGGTCCCTAGCATGGCATCAGCTGCCGTAATCAAGGTGTTGAGGCAGCTGTTTGCAACCCACGGGTTACCTGAGACCATTGTATCAGATAATGGGGCAGCTTTTGTATCCCAAGAATTCAGGGCATTCTTGGCTGATAACTTCATAAGAGGGGTCACAGCCGCGCCCTTTCACCCATCCTCCAATGGGCAGGCTGAGCGCATGGTAAGAACAGCCAAAGAATCCATTGTGCGCTTAATGGAGGGTAACTGGTCAGCTCGCATCGCGCGAATGTTATTTTTGCAGCATGTGACGCCGTGTACCGCGACGGGCAAGTCGCCAGCTGAGCTGCTCTTGGGTAGGAGACTGGTAACGGTGCTGGATTATGTCCACCCGGATAAAATGCCAAACCGTAATTCAAGAGCAACCCCCCAGGCTGAGACTGACACAACAAGGTATCTCGCCCCTGAAGATCTGGTCTGGGTGAGGAACTATTCACGAGGTTTGCGGTGGGTGGCTGGTGTGGTCACCCGGGCTAGTGGACCTGTGTCCTATTATGTGACGTTGGAAAATGGGCAAGTGTGGAAGAGACATATAGATCAGCTGAGGCGCCGGGCGCTCAGCAGGGAGGAGCCAGATAATTCATCCCTGGCTAACGACGCAGAGCTGCAAGACCAGAGTGAAAATGGCCCAGAGGTGCAGTCACCAGGGGCTTTAACAAATGAACCAGGGTCTGCTACTCCTCACGATGACGAGGTACAGATAGGGGGCCCTGAGATGTCTGGGACTCCATCTGTTCCTGACGAAACCCCTAGAGCAGCCCCTCTACCACAGGTAACACCCAATCCAGAACCTGCAACACCTGTTGTCAGGAGATCAAGTAGAAGTTGTAGGCCCCCACAGTACCTGAGAGATTACGTCTGCTGTGCTCACTGGGGGGGAGGGGTGTTGTGTATTGAGTCAAAGGATTTTATATCTGTATTATTATTGTCTGTATTTGCATTAGGGTAAAGTAACTGCCTTTTGGTTCCAGAGGGTACAGCTACTATTGGTTCATTTAAGCTGCTGTATTTGGATCCTCTGTCTTATTGGTTCCCTCCAAAAGGCAGGACTGTGATTGCCTGATATTGTTCCCTCCAAAATGTATCCTTTCTTGCTAGTCCCCTGTCCCTATAAATGTAGCTTTCCTCTCCCCAGACCTTAGTCTTGTTGCTTTAATAAAGAAGTGTTACTAGAGAACTGTCTCCAGCATGTTATATCAAGAGAGCTGAAATCACAAACCCCACGTCACAACATTTACGGCACAAAAAAATGGCCAATTGAAGTACCTGATAAAAGAAAGGAACCGCAAGACAATAGTGGAAGCAGCTGGTTTAGCTGATAAAATTAATGAAATGGCCCACGGATTTGATGGGCCAAAATTTGGTGGGAGATATTGGAGGGAGAGGAAGAAGAGGAAGAATTATAAGGAATTTAACCAAAGAAATAGGTATTCTCATTAATTGAAAAAATAAAAAATAAAAAATATGGCATTAAAATTATGGAGCTGGAATAGAAATGGACTGAATGATAAAAAAAAGGAATAAGGTGGAACAATTCTTAAGGAAAAAAAATTTAGATATCATTTGTCTGCAAGAAACACACGTGGCAAAAAGGCATAGGAGGATTTTGATAAATAAAAGACTTGGAAATGAATTTATATCTTCAGACAAAGGAAAGAAAAGAGGAGTAATCTTATATATAAAAAACAAAATAGAAGCCCACCAAATCTTTAAGGACGAAGAAGGAAGAATTATTGCTGTCCAAATTAATTGGCAAGGTGAAAAAATAATAATTGTTGGAATCTATGCACCTAATGGGAATAAAGCTGATTTTTATAAAAACCTGGAGGAAAAATTGATGGAATATGTGGATCAAAAAATAATTATGATGGGAGATATGAATGGGGTGGTCTCAATTGAAATGGATAGACTGAGGGAGAGCGGATCAAAAGAAGGTAAATTACCCAAATCATTTTTCGAAATGATCCAAAACTGCAATTTGGTAGATATACGGAGATTAAGACACCCACAGGAGAAACAATTCACATATCATTCAGAGCCAAACCAATCTATGTCGAGAATCGATCAAATTTGGATCTCGAACGAGTTAACCCTAAGAATCCTCCAGGTAGAAATAGAACCAAGAGTAATTTCAGATCACAGTCCGATTAAATTGGAGATTAAAGGCTTTGAAGAAAGAATGTTTAGATGGAGGATGAATGATAGCCTTTTTGATGATCAAAAATTTGTACAGCAGGCACAGAAGAAAATGAAGGAATACTTTATGGATAACTGTAACAAGGGTACAAAAATGAGCATAGTTTGGGATGCAAGCAAGGCAGTGATGCGAGGACTTTATATACAACAAAATTCAATTAAAAGGAAGAATAGAGAGAAAGAAAAGAAAGAAATCCTAAAACAAATTATGGAATATGAGCAAAAATTAATTGAAAACCCGAAGAACATGAAAGTTAGACAAAGTATCAAGGCCTTGCAAACTCAGTTTGCTATGATAATAAACAAGGAGGTGGAATGGAATATTAAAAGACTAAGACAAAGGGACTTTGAATTTGCGAATAAATCAGGAAAATGGTTGGCCTGGCAGACTAAGAAAAGAAAAGAACAGAGTACAATAAATAAAATTAGAGTGAAGGATGAGGAGATAACTAGCCCCAAAGGAATTAGGAAAGGATTTTTGGACTTTTATAGTCAATTGTATAGAAAAAAGGAAAAGAATAATATAAGGAAAATAGAGAGATATCTAAAAGAGAAAAAGGTGCAAAAGATCCCAACAGAAGCAAGAGATAGGCTGAATGCCCCGATAGAGGAAGAGGAAATCAAGGCGGTTATATCAGAGTTGAAAAATGGGAAGGCCCCAGGACCAGATGGCTTTACAGCAAGGTACTACAAAGAATTGAAATTAATTTTGATAACACCGTTGAAAGAAACAATGAATAATATCTTAAAAGAGAGGGAGATTCCAGAGACCTGGAAGGAAGCATATATAACTTTTATTCCAAAAGAAGGTATGGATTTAACACAAGTAAAGAACTACAGACCAATTTCTTTGCTAAACACCGATTACAAAATTTTCGCAGGAATAATAGCAAAGAGATTGAAAAAGGTTTTGCAAGGAATCATTCATGAAGATCAAACGGGTTTCCTTCCATGAAGACAGATGAGAGATAATGTGAGAAATATAATAAATATCTTGGAGTACCTGACAGCTAGCAATGAGAGAAGAGCAATGCTAATGTTTGTTGATGCCGAAAAGGCGTTCGACAATATATCATGGGACTTTATGTTAAAAAGTATGGAATACATGGAGATGGGGAATGAGTTCTTTAATGGAATAAGGGCAATATATACGGAACAAAGGGCAAAACTGTTAGTAAACAATGTGACAACAGAAGAAATTAAAATTTCAAAAGGTACCAGACAGGGCTGCCCACTTTCGCCACTGCTGTTCATTATGGTTCTGGAGACTCTCCTGAATTCAATTAGAGAAAATAAAAAGATAAGGGGGGTGATGGTAGGCCGCAATGAATATAAAGTTAGAGCATTCGCGGACGATTTGGTTATAATGGTGGAGGACCCGATGGATAATGCAACCGAGGTGATAGAGGAAATTGAAAAATTTGGTGAGGTGGCCGGTTTTATGTTAAATAGGGGGAAGACAAAGATCTTAACAGAAAATATGGATCAAATAATGCGGGAGAGGTTACAACAACAAATAGGTATCGAAATTGTCAAAAAGGTTAAATACTTGGGCATATGGATAACAACTAAAAATATCGACCTATTTCAAAATAATTATGTACCGGTATGGCATGGAATTAAGAAAGCCCTGGAGAGTTGGGGAAGGCTAAAACTATCCTTTTGGGGCAGAATAGCAATGATCAAAATGAACGTGTTGCCAAAAATGATATTCTTATTTCAGATGATCCCAGTATTAAGAGGAGTGAAGATCTTTAAGGAATGGCAAAGACTGATATCAAGATATATCTGGCAGGGCAAAAAACCAAGAATCAAATATAAATTGCTGACGGATGTAAAGGAAAGAGGAGGTTTTGCCCTGCCAGATTTGAGGTTGTACTATGAGGCATCATGTCTTTGCTGGGTGAAAGAATGGATAAAACTGAAAGACACGAAACTATTGGACTTAGAGGGATTTGATAATAGATTCGGGTGGCACGTGTACTTATGGAAAGAGAAGAAAAAGGGTCACAAATCGTTTGAAAATCATATCTTCCGGAAATCGCTAATTGAAGTATGGGACAGATATAAAAACATATTAGAAAGGGGAGTCCCACATTGGTTTTCTCCAGTAGAGGCCATAGCAATTAAGAAAATTAACATGGGGAGCAATTGGGTAACGTACGGTGATTTGGTCATGAAAGAAGGGGACAAATGGAAAATAAAACCATATGAGCAAGTAAAAGAATACGTTTATGATTGGTTGCAATATCTTCAGATAAGTGATATTTTTTTTAGATAAATTTATTGTCATTGTCCGTATATACACAGTATACACAACAACGAAAATCAAACACCCACCCAAAGACCGGGTTCACATATACATTTGCACGTATCTCCGACACTCTCATCCTATTCAAACATAATCTATAAAAACATAAAATCCAGAATATAACATGACCTATTAAGGCATAACATAACCTAAAACCTGAAACATAACCTAAAACCTATCTCATTCCTTCCTACTCTTCTTGCTAAACCTTGCAACTGGCCCTGAGATCATTATTTAGTGCAGTCAGAGCTCTTGGATAGAAACTATTCAGAAGGCGTGTGGTTCGTGTTTTCATTGTCCTATATCTTCTGCCCGAAGGCAATAGTTCAAAGAAGTTGTGAGCAGGGTGGGTGGGATCTCTCAGGATATTATGTGACTTCTTCAAAATGCGAGACGTGAAGATCTCATCCAGGGTTGGTAGTCGGAGCCCAATAACATTCTGGGCAATTTTAATTGTTCTCTGTAAAGCTTTTTTATCCGTTTCAGAGCTGCTCCCATACCACGATAATATACTATAGGTTAAGACACTCTCAATGGTACTATGATAATAGGACAGAAGTAGGTGCTGGGATAGATTCAGTCCCCTGAGCATTCTCAGGAAATACAACCTCCCCTGCACCTTCCTCACAACCATATTAATATTTGCAGTCCATGAGAGGTCCTCCGAGATATAAATGCCCAGGTATTTAAAACTACCAACCCTCTCCACTTCCTCGCCATTTATGTGCAATGGTAAAAATACACTTTTCTTTCTTCTAAAGTCAATTATGAGTTCTTTGGGTTTTTTGGTGTTAAGCATGAGATTATTTTCTTTACACCATTGAATTAACCCCTGTACTTCTTTCCTATAAGCAGTCTCATCGTTCTCACTGATGAGCCCCACCACTGTTGTATCATCCGCAAATTTGATGATTGTGTTGGACTTATACAGTGGGGTGCAATCAAATGTGTACAGGGAATAGAGAAAGGGACTTAGCACACATCCCTGGGGGACTCCTGTGCTTAATACTAGAGTAGAAGAATAGTAAGGTCCCATTCTCACTGTCTGCGGCCTATCAGTCAGGAAATTCCTTACCCACAGACAGATCTTCTGAGGTATACCCAAATTGGTCATTTTAAGAAATAACCTGTCTGGCAGAATTGTATTGAAGGCAGAACTGTAGTCCACAAACAACAGCCTTGCGTAGGTTCCCTGTCGTTCTAGATGACTCAGTACAGTATGGACAGCGATGGAAATAGCATCATCAGTAGATCTGTTTCTTCTGTATGCAAACTGGAACGGGTCTAAAGTGGATGGAAGACCAGCCTTAATATGATCTAGCAATTAATCTCTCAAAACATTTCATAACGACAGATGTTAGGGCTATTGGTCTATAGTCATTGAGAGATACCACCACTGACTGCTTGGGGACTGGCACTATAATCGATGTCTTCAGGCAGGTAGGGACATAACCCTGCAACAGGGATAGGTTAAAAATGTCCGTAAATACGCCAGCTAATTCTGCAGCGCAGTCCCTAATAACCCGTCCCATGATTCCATCTGGTCCAGCTGCCTTCCTAATGTTAACGCTCCGGAAGGCACGTTGTACGTCACAGGTCTGTAATAAAAATGGTTGTCTATCAGTAGTAGTTTCTGATGATGTGCTGGTGGCCAATGCTGTAGTGACGGTAGTTCCAGTTCCCTCCTCAAAGCGGCTAAAAAATTGATTCAGTTGATCAGCCAGGTGCGCACTGCTGCTAGCCAATTCGTTTTTAATATTTTGCCCTGTAATTTGTCGCAAGCCTTGCCATACTCGACGAGGGTCGGAGCTCTCAAAATGTTTTTCGATCCTCCGGCAGTACATATGTTCAAAAAGGAGATAAAAGAGAGAAGATATAAGGAAAAAGACTCGAAATTTCAAATAGAAATTATTAATAATGATTACAAGATAATATCTAAAATGTACAAAATTTTATTGGAATGGCAAACGATGGATGAAGAGGTGAAAGAGGTGATGATTCACTGGGCCAGGGATTTGGGGTATAGTATAGAGTTAGAGGAATGGCAAAAAATATGGATTGAAAATTTGAATTTCACGGCATGTATCGCGTTGAAAGAAAACACTATGAAGATGGTATACAGATGGTATAAGACACCGGCGAGGCTTGCAAAAATGTACAAAACTTGTAATAAATGTTGGAAGTGTGAAGAGAAGGAGGGCACATTTATGCACATGTGGTGGGAATGTAAAAAGGTAAAGGGGTTTTGGGAAACAATATATAGTGAGTTAAAGAAAATGCTGAAGTATAATTTTGTAAAGAGACCAGAGTCTTTTTTGCTGGGAGTAACCAGGAATGCAATAAATAAGAGGGACAAAAAACTTTTTCAGTATGCAATAACGGCAGCGAGAACCCTACTGGCCCAGAGATGGAAACAAGAAGAGGCACCGACTTTGGAAGAATGGAGAGCAAAACTAACGGACTATGAGGAACTGGACAAATTAACGGGAAAGATCAGATTTCAAAGAGATCAAAAGTTTTTGGAGGACTGGGGAAAATTCAGGGAGTATTTGGAAATTCTATGTGAAGATCATACAACGCTAGTGTGTTTCAAAGAAGCTTTGTGAAAAAATTAGAAATATTGCAAGAAAGAAAATGTAGATAGGAAATTTATTTAAAGGTGATATAATAATTAAGAAATGCGTAGGTAGAGAAATAACCACGGAAGATTACCAGGGGAATTGTGGGAGGTCCATTAAGTGAACTATGTGATGTGTAACCTGAATGTTTGGAGATTATAAGGAAAACCCTTAATAAAAAATATTTGGAAAAAAAAAGAGATATTGGGAAACAAACAATAATAAATTTCAGCAAACCAAAGGAAAGATTACCTCAGGAACTGATAAGAGAAGTAGCTCCTCTTCAAAAAGCCAACATGAGAAGGCACACACCCATACGAAGTTTACTGAGGGAAAAGTCAATAAAACAAGTTATGTAGGACCCAAAGACATGCTGGAGATGTGGAAAATAGGTCATAAAAGTTTTGATTGTAAAACAGGAAAAGAAACGTCTATTGGTAGCACCACACAAAAACAGACATATTGTATCCGGCCTGTGGATCAGGGCCAGACTAGTCAGGTTGTCAAGGGAACCGACATGCCAGCTAGGCCCGAGTCTGCTGAGGTAGTAGATGCCAAAGTCCTGGACTGTTATGCAATTCAACAAGATAATCTCTTGTTAAAGAAAGCTGGAGAGTATATCTGGATCGATGGAAAAAGATAGCTCAGGGTAAAGGACATGGGTTCACAAGTCACTATAGTCCACCTGGAGATAATTAGGGATGAAGCCATAATTCCAGGAAAATTAATAAAATTAAAAGGCATTTCGAAACAAGCAGAGATCCTAAAGGTGGCGGAAATAGATGTCAGGTTCAAAAACTGTGCAGGGAAGTGGCAGGTAGCCCTTTTGGAAGAAATTCCCACCCCTGTGCTCATTGGTTGGGACATTTTAGAACATGTGCAGAGTACTTTCACAGTTACCAGAGCAAAAGGGAGCCTACAGCCACCTAATCCTGAGGGGGTGGATACAGTAGCAGAGGCAGACAACGCTGAAGGACAGTGAGGGGATAATCTGTGTGAGGAAAGAAAAGACACCTTTTTTTTTTTGCAAGTAAATTTTTATTCAGAATTTGTAAAAGAAAAAGAAAGAAAAAAAGGGCAAACAGATACAAAAATAAACATTTTAACATACATTATTCATCCTATTTTCATGCTATACAAAAAGTATAGTATACTTTTTGTATAAGAAAAGACACCTTTTTGTTTCCTTTGACTAAAAGTCAAACCCCAAGTTTTGCCAAAAAGCAAAAAGAAGATACTGAGTTACAAATGTACTTTGAGGCAGCCGAGTCGGAGAGGCCGTTAACTCCTGAGTGCCCAGAACGTTTTTGTTTGAGCAAGGACTTTTTATATCGAGAAGTCCTTGCCCCACCATCTGGGGGTGTGTGTGTGTGTGTGAAGAAGTGAGAAGACAGTTAGTAATTCCACATGAATACTGGGGCATAATACTGCAGCACGTTCACAATAGAGTATTTGGAGTGCATGTGGGTATTACACGTACAAAACAGAGAGTGGCTCAAAATTTTTATTGGCCAGGCATGGGGAAACCAATAAAACAATACTGTCAAGCCTGTGACATATGTCAGAGAAGAGGCACCGGTCAAGACAAAACAAAAGCCAAATTGTGCCCCTTGCCTATCATATCAACCCCTTTTCAACGGTTAGGGCTGGACCTGATAGGGCCATTTCCTAGAGCCAGGCGGGAAACCAGATACATCCTCACCATAGTGGATTATGCAAACAAATATCCAGAAACCATTCCGTTGCGAAACATTGAAACAGAAACGGTGGCAACCGCTTTAATTAACTATATGAGTAGATTGGGCTTTGCCAGTGAAATAGTCACTGACTTGGGTTCTTCTTTCACATCAAGACTAACGAAAAGACTATGGGAAGTGTGTGGTATTAAGCATTTAACATCAACACCTTACCACCCTGAAACTAATGGATTAGTTGAAAGATTTAATGGAACCCTAATGAGAATGATTAAAGCCTATACCGCAGAAAATCCCAATGATTGGGATGATAAGATACAACCACTACTGTATGCATCTAGGGATGTACCCCAAGAAAGTACCAGGTTTAGCCCATTTGAATTATTGTGCTGGAGGCCCCATTAGCTAAAGTGGTACCTCAGGTTAAGAACAGTTTCAGGTTAAGAATGGACCTTCAGAACGAATTAAGTTCTTAACCCGAGGTACCACTGTATTTAGTTAGGCTGGGATAGTCAACACGGTGCCTTCAAAACTCCCACTAGACCCAGCCAGCACAGCCAATGCTCAGGGATGATGGGAGCTGGATTCCAACAACATCTGGAGGGCACCATCATAGCTATTCCTAGTTCAGGGGAATTTAGATTATTGTTGTCTGCTGCCTTCTATGAAACTGCTTTATATTAAGTCGGACTATTAGCCCACAATGCTCACTAATTATATTCACTGCCTGACAGCTGCTCTCTAGCATTTCAGAGTGGAGTCTTTCCTCGTTATATTTGGAGTTGTCAGGAATGGAATCTGGAACATTTTGCATGCAAAATATATGCTTTATCACTGCATGACAGCTGTTCCTTCAGTATTGTCCCAGGCTAGAAGAGAGGCGGAATAAATTTTTCCACATGAGGTGGGCATGTAAAAAGGTAAAAGTGTATTCGGAAATGATTTATAATGAATTGGAAAAAAATGTTCAAAAGTATTTTACCCCACAAAATCAGAGTCCTTTTTGTTGGGGATAATCCAGACTGAAATTCCCAGGTGTCGAAAAAAGGTTATTTATGTGTGCAACAACTACAACCCGTGTTTTATTAGCCCCCAAATGGAAAGTGAGCGAGGTCCCAACTAAAGAGGATTGGCAACTTAAATTTGACAGAATATGCACAACTTGCAGATTTAACGTATAGAATAAGAGAGCAAGAAGAACATATGTTTCAAGAAGACTGGAAAACATTTATTGAATATATGGAAAATAACTGTATACAGCTGAAAACGCTGGCAGCATGAAGATAAATTCAACAGAGTAAATAATTTTTGATGGATGTAAAAGTGGAAAACTGATCTGAATGGTTACAGTAAAATATGCCAGGATGTAGGATACGTAGAATGAACCATGGAAAGAGAAGAAGGGAAATCACTGGATATTTTAAAGTTTGTAAGATGTTTATTTGAAATCGAAAAACTGAAACTTTAATAAAAATTATTATAAAAGAAGAAGAGAGGTGAAATACAAATATTTGAATGAACAAATGAACGTACATTGAACAAGGTTCCATTATTCCCTTTAGCCATCCACATCTGAATCGGATTCAGTACATCATAGCCTGTTAACCAACCTCTCACTATGACTGTTGAAGAAAGACCCTCTTCCCCAGGAGACCCCACAGAGCTTCCTTGACATCTTTGTTCCTGAGGCTGTAGATGTAAGGGTTGGACATTGGGGTGATGACAGTGTACACCACAGCAAAGACGGCCCCTCGCTGGGATGAGTAGCTGGATGTTGGCAAAAAGTAGACAGCAATGATAGCTCCATAGAAGAGGGTCACCATGGTGAGGTGGGAGCCACAGGTGGAGAAAGCTTTGCGCCTCCCCGATGAAGATAACTTCATCACAGTTACCACAATGCGGACGTAGGTGAGGATGACTAACAGAAAAGGTCCAAGAACGACGATGACACCTTCAAAGAAGATGACGGCTTCATTGACACTGGTGTCTGAGCAGGACAGCTGCAGGAGGGGCTGATGGTCACAAAAGTAATGGAACAAGTGGTTGTCCCCACGATAACTGAGACGCAGGAGGAGGCTGGCATGGAGCATGGAGTGGAGAGTAGAAACAATCCAGCAGCCAGCTACCAGGTGTCCACAGACCTTCTGATTCATTACCGTAGTGTAGTGTAGTGGATTGCAAATTGCAACATAGCGATCCAGAGCCATGACGCTCACTATCAGAAGGTCAGTCACGCCAAACACGTAGAAGAAGAAGAACTGAGCCATGCAGCAGTAGAAAGGGATAGTCTTGGAAGTGGAGATGATGTGAGCCAACATCTGAGGCACAGTGACTGATAGGAAGCCCACATCCACCACTGAGAGGCTCCGAAGCAAGAAATACATGGGAGTCTGGAGTCGGGCATCCAGAGAGATAAGAATGATCATCATGATGTTGCCCAGAAGTCCTGCTCCATACATCAGCAGAAAGATTAGGAACAAGAGTGGCTGCTCTTTAGGTTGGGCAGAAAAACCCAGAAGGACAAACTCGACGATGTCTGTGCCATTCTCACAGTCCATGGGACCTGCAGAGAGAAACACACCACACAGCTGGCATGAGCCAAAGGGCTTCATAGCATAGTTTCCTGCCTAGAGGAAGACCCATCTAACACAACACTGAAAGGGATGGTTCAGTGGTTAAGATTGCAAATTTTGGAACGCAGATTCTGAAGTTGAACTCTCAGTATGTGAATTTTGGCCTTTTTACACTTGTTGAGCAGTCTTTTTGTTTTGTGTTTTTATCAGGTGGAAAATGAGGAATGCCATTAACAAACTGTCAGCTACCAAATACTATCAAATCCTTTGGATACTGTCCATCATTACATATCAAGAATAAAGTACTGTCAACATTTCTAAATACGATACCATATAGAGAATCAAATATTTTTGCTTGATAAATATTCTGGCATAGCTACCGTTAAATACTAGGTGGTCATTTCCCCCCTCATTCAGTTGTTTGGATATTGATAAAGGTCATCTCCTCCTAAACCAGAGATGGGGGACTTGTCATCTTCCAACTGTTGTTGGACCTCAACTCTCACCTGCTCCAGGTAGCACAGCCAACAGTCAGGGATGATGGAGGTTGAAGTTCAACATCTGAAGGACACAGGTTATCCACTCCTACTCTGAACTATCCTTTCCTGCTTACAATGATTCTCCAGTTTTGTTGCATTATATCTGGCTAATGACCACCAGTCACATTCATTGTTTCAACACACTTATTCGTTCGTGGCTCCACCTTGACAGTTTTCATAGGATGGAACAAGAAACAACACGCGACAAGCATGTGATGACCTGGTGCATTTCCCAATTCTTAAAATTATTTTATAATTATTAAAAAATGAAAAAATTCTTCAGGGCTGCCTTTAATGTGCTTTCAACACATAATGATGCATTATATTGTGTAAAGCCATTGGTTTACCTTGCCCAGTCATCTCTACTGTGACTGGCAGCAGTGTCCCAAGATCTCGGGCCGAGATTGCCCCCAATGAGTCAATTTAAGAGTATTTGTCGTGATCGTGAATCTGCGGAACAAAGTAACATATTCACATGGCATGCATTAACTTTTGCAACCTGATGATGCCATGGAAAACCAAGGCAATAACTGATCAAAGAAGAATCTGACAGATTCAGGGACCACAGGGCACATGTGAATGAAGTATAGAGAGGGAATGACTGAGTGGGGGAAAGTGGATAGTCATTTAGCCCTCTGCATCTTACTAGACAGTCAAGTGCAGCAGCAGATATATAGACAGAAGATGGGGAGGGAGAGAGAGAGGGAGACACAGAACATATTTTTTGGGGGTGGTGAGCCATGTTTTAAAATATGGGTTTGCTGTTATCACGTCTAGTAAGATCACATCATAGTCTGATCACAAAGTTTCATGGATATTGAACTGGGTGTAGGGATGTGTGAACATGTCCATTTTGGTTCCTTTGGTTCCTATAATCTTAAATTCAATTCTCTACATTCCTACATCAGTGTGCTTTTTATTTTATGTCTGTGTGATAATTCACCAGGATTTTAGTGCAATTTCCCCCCAGTTTGCATATTTTACATGCATGCTTTTACAAAGCAAATTGTAATGCAATTTTGTATGCTCTTTTTGGTAATATATGCATTTTTTATGAGCACTTGCCTAGTAAATTCATTTTTGTACACATTACTTGACTGAAGAGCCACAATGCAAAGTTCAGAGAAGCATGAAATTTGAAGGATGGCTGTGTTTCAGTTTTCAGGTGGCTTCTGAAAGTGTGGATTAAGTAGCCCACCCTCTTCCCGCAATAACTCTCGCTCTCACTCCCTAATCTCCCATGGACCCACTCTCTGCCTGCACAAGCTCCCATTAAAATTCTTGCTCTCCTGCTCCCACCAGACCAACCCTTTGCCCATGCAATTTTGAGGAGGAGCCTGAATATGTGAAGCCCAAACAGGACAGGGGACACTTTTCTCAAAAAAGAAAAGAAAAAGACACTCACATTTTTTTAGGGATGGGTGGCAACCCTAGCTAACACTTGCTTTGAAGTATCATTTGAAGTATCATGCAGTATCTCTGCACACAAATCAGAATGAATGCTAATTAAATGCCCATTATCATCTAATCTCCCTGCAAATTAATAAACAGGTTTTCTGGAAGCAGTCTATTAGTCTGCTCCAGTGCAAACAATGACGGGGGCTTCCTGATGACTGTTTATTGTAGGATCAGCGTTCCTCATGCATGCAAAAGTTTGGGGGTTTTTTTGTAGAGGACACACCACATTGTTGTGATATTTCAATGTCCCATTTGCAAGTTAAGCCCTCATTTGAAAGCACCCAAAGAGGTGGAAGACTGTGGTAAGCACTTGCAGCCCCCCAAATGGGGCAGTATAATTCACAATAACAAGCTTAGGATGTGAAGGTGAGCAATCAAGCTGAAACTACAGCACATATTAGAGGTCTTCTACTGTCCCACAATCACTTTACCTATTTTGTGCTCCCATATATCAAATGTCCACATTTTACATCCTTGTGCACAACATATCCACAGGCTTTCCATTCACAGATCTCTGTTGCTCATGCCTATAGGAATATACACAAGAGCATTTTCTCTCCAAACTATTGCTGGGCTGATCTTGCATCAGAAGGGCTGCCTTGCCTTGCCTTGGTCTGGGCCAGACAAATTCAGTCCCACCACAGACTCGCATTCTGTCTCATCTAGCTGATGAAGGTCTAAATAAAGGGTGCCTAGCACACTGTTACAGACATTGTGTTAAAAGTTAATGGGGCATCAGAGACTGTGGCATGCCTCAAGATAGTAACTAAATCCATCCTTACCTGCCTCTGTTTGGATGCTCTTAACTCCTCGCCCACTTGATCTTCAGGCTTGAACAAAAGCACTGGGTAAAATGGAACAAAACCCAACAGAACTGCTTTGCTTAAGTATCTCTAAGTTCTGATAAGAAACAGGAAGGGTCTTGTTAAAGGATTTGCATTGGGAGCCTGTAGAGATCTCTCACAAGCCACTTGAGAATAGCTGCTCTTCAACTCTAAAAAGAAAACTTAGCAATCGTGTTCTATATATCAAGTATAAAAATTCCACCCTTTCCCCAGCTTATGTTTCCCCCCATAAACTGGATTGTATCATATCTGTTTACATGAAATCAGGCCACCAAAGATTGCAACAGACTACAACCGACCTTGCTTTTTAACCTCTATGGATTCAGCTAGACTGGTAACGAAAAGCAATTTATATGTGTTGTATGTGCGATATGAAAGGAACATTTCGTACAAAGATTACCATAATAAAGGAAAAAAGTGGTAAGGACCTAACAGAAGCAGAAGGCATCAAGAAGAGGTGGCAAGAATACACAGAGGAATTATACCAGAAAGATATGGATGGCTCGTACACCCCAGGTAGTGTGGTTGCTGACCTTGAGCCAGACATCCTGGAGAGTGAAGTCAAATGGGCCTTAGAAAGCACTGCAAATAACAAGGCCAGTGGAAGTGATGGTATTCCAGCTGAACTATTTAAAATTTTAAAAGATGATGCTGTTAAGGTGCTACACTCAATATGCCAGCAAGTTTGGAAAACTCAGCAGTGGCCAGAGGATTGGAGAAGATCAGTCTACACCCCAATCCCAAAGAAGGGCAGTGCCAAAGAATGCTCCAACTACCGCACAATTGCACTCATTTCACACGCTAGCAAGGTTATGCTTAAAATTCTACAAGGAAGGCTCAAGCAGTATGTGGGCCGAGAACTCCCAGAAGTGCAAGCTGGATTTCGAAGGGGCAGAGGAACCAGAGACCAAATTGCAAACATGCGCTGGATTATGGAGAAAGCTAGAGAGTTCCAGAAAGACATCTACTTCTGCTTCATTGACTATGCAAAAGCCTTTGACTGTGTCAACCACAGCAAACTATGGCAAGTTCTTAAAGAAATGGGAGTGCCTGATCACCTCATCTGTCTCTTGAGAAATCTCTATGTGGGACAAGAAGCTACAGTTAGAACTGGATATGGAACAACTGATTGGTTCAAAATTGGGAAAGGTGTACGACAAGGCTGTATATTGTCTCCCTGCTTATTTAATTTATATGCAGAATTCATCATGCGAAAGGCTGGGCTAGATGAATCCCTAGCCAGAATTAAGATTGCCAGAAGAAATATTAACAACCTCAGATATGCAGATGACACAACCTTGATGGCAGAAAGTGAGGAGGAATTAAAGAACCTTTTATTGAGGGTGAAAGAGGAGAGCGCAAAATATGGTCTGAAGCTCAACATCAAAAAAACAAAGATCATGGCCACTGGTCCCATCACCTCCTGGCAAATAGAAGGGGAAGAAATGGAGGCAGTGAGAGATTTTCCTTTCTTAGGCTCCATGATCACTGCAGATGGTGACAGCAGCCACGAAATTAAAAGACGCCTGCTTCTTGGGAGAAAAGCAATGACAAACCTAGACAGCATCTTAAAAAGTAGAGACATCACCTTGCCAACAAAGGTCTGTATAGTAAAAGCTATGGTTTTCCCAGTAGTGATGTATGGAAGTGAGAGCTGGACCATAAAGAAGGCTGATCGCTGAAGAATTGATGCTTTTGAATTATGGTGCTGGAGGAGACTCTTGAGAGTCCCATGGACTGCAAGAAGATCAAACCACTCCATTCTTAAGGAAATCAGCCCCGAGTGCTCACTGGAAGGACAAATTGTGAAGCTGAGGCTCTAATACTTTGGCCACCTCATGAGAAGAGAAGACTCCCTGGAAAAGACCCTGATGCTGGGAAAGATGGAGGGCACAAGGAGAAGGGGACGACAGAGGACGAGATGGTTGGATAGTGTTCTCGAAGCTACCAGCATGAGTTTGACCAAACTGCGGGAGGCAGTGGAAGACAGAAGTGCCTGGCGTGCTTTGGTCCATGGGGTCATGGAGAGTCGGATATGACTAAACGACTAAACAACAACAACAACATGTGTGAAATAACATTGTGCCACCAGATGGTGATGTGGAGTCCCGTTTTTCTCTGCCTTTTTTCCTGTTTAAATTTACAACACTTTATACTGAAACACTTCTGCCTATGTCAGGCAGGGCAGGGCTAAGACATTTTGGCACCTGAGCTGAACCATGAAATGCCCCCACTGCAGGGAGGGGTATGAAGATCTACATCAGGAACAAGGTGGGGGGGATATATATGGGGGGCAAGGGAGAAGTGAAGAGCTACATTTGGAATAAGGGTGGGAATCAAATCAGCCTTACCCAGTGGATGAACTGGGCATCAAAGGCCGCTGCAGTGGGAGTGGGGCCTTCTCTGAATCACACCAGAGGGGTGCAGATCCCAGGAGACTCCAGAGGGCAGCTCCCACCATTTCCTCCCTGGGGGTGGGAAGAGGCCAGCAGCACCTCCTATTAAAACAGTAAAAGTGTGTTATATTAGGGAATGGGAATGTTGCTTTGCAAATGTGTTTATTAGTAAATTTTCCATATTAAAATGTATATATGGGATACCATTGCACTAAAATACTGCAGACATTCATTTTTCAATACAATGCAACCAGGTGCAGAAATATCACGTGACATCATGATGTCAGGATGAAGCATTTGCCTTTGCATACTAGCTTGCATCAAATGATTCACTTCCTGCTTCTTGCTTTCAGCAAGTATTGGCTGCCCTTGGATGCTCTGAGCAAAAGGCACCAAATGCAATTCCCACTTGCTAAGGAACCCCCAGGAGTGTTCTTAAAGTGCACTTGAGAGCCAGCGTGGTGTAGTGGTTAAGAGCGGTAGTCACGTAATCTGGGAAACCGGGTTCGCGTCTCTGCTCCTCCACATGCAGCTGCTGGGTGACCTTGGGCTAGTCACACTTCTTTGAAGTCTCTCAGCCCCACTCACCTCACAGAGTGTTTATTGTGGCGGAGGAAGGGAAAGGAGAATGTTAGCCGCTTTGAGACTCCTTAAAGGGAGTGAAAGGCAGGATATCAAATCCAAGCTGCTCCTCCTCCTCCTCCTCCTCCTCCTCCTCCTCCTCCTCCTCCTCTTCTTCTTCTTCTTCTTCTTCTTCTTCTTCTTCTTCTTCTTCCTTTGCAACCAGGCCTTTGTGGGTGTGATTGGGGCGAGGTGGCCTCACGGGCTGAATTGGAACCTCTGGTGAGCCCAGTCTGAGGTTCCTCATCTCTGGTCTACATGAAGCCACTAGGAGACATCATCCTGAGGTTTAGGCTGAGACTCCATCAGTCCATGACACCCAGCTCTCCAAAAAAGAGGATTTGCATAACAGTTGTACGTGTTAATTTATATGTATAGGTGTAAACTTGGATATAGTTACTATCGTTTAAACAGAAGACAACAAATCTCCCCAGCCATTGCAGGTGACCTGATCTGCTGTCTAGGTGCTAGTCGTGGGTAGGCAGCTTCAAGGGCCATCTACTTGCTCTCCCCTTTGGGGTTAAAAGCTAAAGGTAAAGGGACCCCTGACAATTAAGTCCAGTCATGAATGACTCTGGGGTTGCGGTGCTCATCTTGCTTTACAGGCTGAGTGAGCCAGTGTTTGTCTACTTATGCAGACAGTTTTTCCAGGTCATGTGGCCAGCATGACTAAGCCACTTCTGGCAAAACCAGAGCAGTGCACGGAAATGCCATGTACCTTCCTGCCGGAAGGGTACCTATTTATCTTTTTTTTTTATGATATTTATTGGAGGTTTAAAAATTACAGAAAAAAGAAGGGAACGAAAACAATAAAAAGTTAAACAAAACAGAACAATACCTTACAACACATCAAAAAGAAAAAGAAAAAACAAAAAGCAATACAGGAAAACAACAAGAAAAACAAAAACATTTAAAAAAACACATCCAATATTTCCGTATCTTTACCTTTCATTTACTAGTTTCATCGACCTCCTCACACCTCCCTTTTTGTATTCTAGTTCAATTATCTATTTCAGCAAATCCTTTCCATCTTTCTCAATTTTTGTTCTATAATTTATCTTAACACAATCTAACCTTAAATTTTCCACTTTAGTCCATTAACAATCTATTTTTACTTAATTCTTTATAACATTTCTGCTAAAGCCATATAGCTTCATTCCAGCATCCTTCTAACATTCATTAATTTTGCAATATTTCTGTAAATATTTTATACTTAACTCCTTATAACATTTCTACTAAAGCCGTATAATTTCATTCCAACAATTTTTCTAACATTCATTAATTTTACAATATTTCTCTAAATAAATTTTTTAAAAAACTTTTTCCCAATCTTCTTCCACCGTCTCTTCTCCCTGGTCTCGGATTCTGTCAGTCCTTTCTATCAATGCCATATGGTCCTATTTATCTACTTTAAGGTTACCTGACTTTTTTCAAAGATTCTGGGGATACTTCTTTTTTTTGAAAAGAGAAAAAAAAGTTATTAAAAAAGGTGTTTTGTAAAAAAATACGAAGTAATATCTTCTCTTCTGTGGTCTCTTCTGGCCTTCCTCTGCGGCCTTCCTCTGGGCCCTGGCCTGCTCTTTTGGAGTGCTAGCCGCCATGGAGTGGGCTCGGGTCAGGCCTGGGCTCAGCCATGTGTCCTTGCCCTCCCGGTGCTCTTCTACCTCTTCTCCTCAGTGGCGGCAGTGGCGCAGCAAGGTCGGGGCTCCCCTCTTTTTTCTCCTTCCTCTTCCTCTCTCTTCCTTCTCCCTGCGTTGGCTCCGGGGTTTTCCTGGCCCCGGAGCACTGCTGGGCAATAGGCTGGGTGCTCTCACTCCCAGCTCGATTTAGGTCAAGGGGGGGGATCAGCGGGTTTCCCAGTTGACGCACCGGGCATCCCTGGTTCCCCCTTGGCAGTGGCACTGGCAGCAGCAGTCTCAGCAGCCCGGAGCCAGCCTGGTAGCGCAGTTGGCTCTGGCTGGCTTCAGGAGCTGTTCGCTGCCATGGCACCTGCCATTTTGCCTTGCCAGAAGTCCCCATATGATGTGTCTTGTGCCGCTGAACCAATCACGAAACATTAATTCCCTACCAATAAGTCTATAACACTTAAAATATAAATCCGGGGACATTCCGGGGATGGATTTTGTCCAGGGACAGATTTGTAAATCGGGGGACTGTCTCTGGGAAACGGGGATATCTGGTAACCACAATCTACTTGCACTGCGTGCTTTTGAACTGCTAGGTTGGCAGGAGCTGGGACCGAATAATGGGGGCTCACCCTGTCATGGGGATTTGAACTGCTGACCTTTCGATCAGCAAGCCCAAGTGGCACAGTGGTTACTTATCTTTAAAATGGACTTGGAGCCAGACAGCCTTTCACACAGAGAATGCCTTTCAACAGAGGACTTTAAAGGAGGACACAGTAAAGGAGGACCACTTATGTACATCCTAGGCAGATGGTAGAGATTATGATGTTTCTGAACTAGTATCAAGGAGTAGCCTGAACAAGTGGAAAATTACAGTGGTGCCTCGCAAGACGAAAATAATCCGTTCTGCGAGTCTCTTCGTCTAGCGGTTTTTTCGTCTTGCGAAGCAACCCTATTAGCGGCTTAGCGGATTAGCGCTATTAGCGGTTTAGCGGCTATTAAAGGCTTAGCGGCTTAGCGGCTAAAAGGCTATTAGCGGCTTAGAAAAAGGGGGGGGAGCGAAAAAAAGCGCAAGACTTGCAAGACGTTTTTGTCTTGCGAAGCAAGCCCATAGGGAAATTCGTCTTGCGAAGCGCATCGAAAAACGGAAAACCCTTTCGTCTAGCGGGTTTTTCGTCTTGCGAGGCATTCGTCTTGCGGGGCACCACTGTTATCCAGCAGGACAGACATACTATTTACTGGAGAGTCACGAGTCCTGGAGAATGTGTATGATGGGGTTGCACTTTGCTTTATTGCTTATGGGTACTCCAGCACTGCCTGAGATTGCCCAGGTGTTTGGGATGGCTTCTTAAACACTTTTGGTTGGTGTAGCTGTTCTGTCCTTTTCCTGGAGAAGTCAGACTTGGCCACAGTCATTCATGTGTTGCACACCAACCCAATCTCCCACTGGTGCAAGATTCCAGGAGTTCTAGGCACTTACTCAGGGTTCACATTCCTCGGAATGAGGGACAGATGAGACTGTGGTGTCTTTGTGATATATGGTTTTTTTACACATGCTTCTCCCATAGTCACAGCCTTGGATTCCAGCAGAAATCAAGCATGTCTCTCCCTCACAAGCTTCAGCCTGCAGCCTGCTTCTAGCTTCCAGTTCACACACACACACAACAAACTCTGGCTTTTGTCTTTATAACCAACAGCAAGTTGAGGGAGAGGGCCCACCCATTTGTCTTCTGACACAGAGCCACTTCCTTTGTTACCTTAATGACCCATACTTGGGGAACCATTACCTCATCAGGAAGCTGGCCTGGCTATTCCAGCAACTGAAACCTTGCTGGATCCATGAATTAAGAGAGTCTCAGGCATGCACCCTGCCCCCAACTCACAGCACATGTATTTATGATATGCAAATTAGACTAATTAGACTACAATAATACAACGAAAGTCAAGTGCATTTAAAGAGTGTTTAGAGATTTCAATTGGTTCAAAATGTGGCTGCCAGAATATTAACTGGAGTTAGTCGCACATAATATATAACTGTTATGTTGCTTTTTAGAATTGTAGAGTTGGAAGGGACCCTGAGTGCAGGGGCGTCTAACAGGTTGATTATGATCTACCTATCAATTGTGGGATGTACCTGGTCGATCCTGGTCGATTGCGGGACCCTGATGCCCCCCAACCCCCCCAAAAGGCTCAACAACTTTGGCTGACCCTTCTCCCAAAAAAACTCAACAATTTCGGTCAATTCAATGGGTAGATCACTGCTAGTTTATTTATACTGGGAATAGATCACAGTCTCTTGGAAATTGGACACCCCTAGTGCAACCCCTGCCATGCAGGAATATGCAGCTGTCCCATACTGAGCTCCATCATAGAGAGGAGAGGTGGACTTACAGAGAAGGAAATTGCCATATCATCCATAACTGGCAAACACCACTCTGCTGTGTGATGATGAGTCATCTTCCCTTGGAGTAATTTCAAAGCTACTCCATTGTCCTACAAAAAGTTGGATTTTCTGAGTGGGGAAGAAGGCTAAACAGGGAAGGCATACCTGATATCAAGGAGGTTCCTTGTCAAAAGTAGTTGAGCAAAATGTGTCTTTCCCAAGTGTGGAAAAGTCAATACAGTGGTACCTCGGGTTACATACGCTTCAGGTTACATATGCTTCAGGTTACATACGCTTCAGGTTACATACGCTTCAGGTTACAGACTCCGTTAACCCAGAAATAGTACCTCGGGTTAAGAACTTTGCTTCAGGTTGAGAACAGAAATCTTGCTCTGGCAGCACAGCAGCAGGAGGAGGCCCCATTAGCTGAAGTGCTTCAGGTTAAGAACAGTTTCAGGTTAAGAATGGACCTACGGAACGAATTAAGTTCTTAACCCGAGGTACCACTGTACCAAGTGTGGTTGCAACTCTAACTATTTCTAAGATTGCTGCTGGTTTGTTTAGCAGCCGTAGTTGGTGTGCAACATTAATCTTTAAATTGTTTGGCGTTTTTTATTGATTTTTCTAGCCGCCTTGATTATTCTTTTTATGGACAGAATTTTTTAATATATCAACATCACCACCATCAGCAACACACTCAATAGATTCATGAAAAAGACACTGTGCCTTTTCCAGGTGCCTGCTTCCTCAGAAAATCTCTGATCCTGCCAAGAAGCCTCCGTGCAGCTGCCTTTATGTCCTGATTCCTCAGGCTGTAGATGAAGGGGTTTAGCATGGGTGTGATCACTGCATACAAGAGAGAAATGACTGTTCCTTTCTGGGCTGCGTAAGCAGAGGCAGGCTGGAAGTAGAGGGAGCTGATGGTGCCGTAGAACAAGACCACTGCAACCAAGTGGGAGCCACAGGTGGAGAAGGCTTTGCGCTTCCTAGCGGTAGGTGGGACTCTCATGATAGCACAGAAGATGTGGATGTAGGAGATGAAGATGAGAACAAAAGGCCCTAGGATATCCACAACTCCCTCTGTCTGCACCAGAATTTTTATGAGCCCTGTGTCAGAGCAGGAGAGTTCCAAAAGAGGATAGACGTCACAGAAGAGGTAGGGGATCTCCCTAGAGGCACAGAAAGACAGGCGGGATACCAGAAGCGTGTAGAGCAAGGAGTGGAGAGCGGAAATGATCCAGGACCCAGAAGCCAAAATGAGGCAGCACTTGTGGCTCATCAGGGTGGTGTAATGTAAAGGGTGGCAGATGGCCACATAGCGGTCATAAGCCATGCAGGCCAAGAGGAAATTATCAGTGTTGCCAAATGTCAAGAAGAAATACATCTGGATCAAGCAGCCATTGAAGGAGATGGTCTTGGTTTCGGACATCAAACTCATCAATATCTTAGGAACAGTGGTGGAAGCAAACATGGCATCTGCCAGCGAGAGGTAGCTGAGGAAGAAGTACATTGGGGTGCGACGGAGGTGGTCATCAAAGCGGATCAGCAGGATTATCAAAAGGTTCCCTAGTAGGGTTAACAGGTAGATGAAGAGAAAAAGAAAGAAGAGGAGACTCTGGTGTTCTGCTAGGGCAGAGATACCCAAAAGGACCATTTCAGAGATGCTTGTCTGGTTCTTTCTGGCCATTTTACATCTGTAAAAGGGAATGAGAGACCAAGATACCGTTTAACTGCTGCTGTGCAACCTTGCAACTTATCCACACAACGAGAAGGGTTCGGTTGGGTCTTGCTTACCTGCAGCAGTTCACAGATTTCCTTTTGGAGAATGTGGCAGCTGAGCTCACAAAAGAAACACACACAAAAAATTTGAATCAAGACTACAAGCTACTTCACATGTCTGTGTGGCAAAATGTGTGAGCCACTTTACTGAGATAGGGTTGTATTTATTGAGTACATTTATGTCCCATGGTGTGTGTGTGTGTGTGCCAGGAAGGCCGTTGCCCTGGGCGCACATTGGGTGCCCCCCTGGCACATGAGCACCCGCCCATCAGCAACAGGCGCTGGGGAGCACAGAAGATGCTCTTCGATCTCTGTGCCCAGCCCCAGCCTGGTGTACAAATGCCCACCTGGCAGCAGTGAAGGCTGGGGGCACAGAGGATGAAAATCACCCTCTGTGCCCTGTGCCTGCCCATCAGCATCGGCAGGGTGCACCCACTCCAGGCGCTGGCAGATGGTGCTATGCCCTTCCTTATATGCCCCTATTTATTTTCTTCCATCCTGGTTCTTAAGGAGATGTAGGCTACATTCATGCCATACATGTAAAGCATGACTTCCCCTGAAGAATCCTGGGAATTGCATTTTACCTTTCACAGAACTACAGTTCCCAGCATCCTTTGCAGTTCTCAGGTTTCTTTGGGGGAAGTCACTTTATTTTACATGGCCCAAAATGCCCCCATTCTCCTATAACATCAGGGCTGCTTCCTTCCTGTTCCTTTCCTCCCTATATTCTGGGCTTTCCCACACCTCTTTTTATGTAGTTTCAGAATACAACAACAACAACAACAACAACAACAACAACAACAACAACAACAACAACAGCAGCAACTTACTATTTATACCCCGCCCATCTGGCTGGGTTTTCCCAGCCACTCTGGGCGGCTTCCAACAAAATATTAAAATACAATAGTCTGTCAAACATTAAAAACTTCCCTAAACAGGGCTGCCTTCAGATGTCTTCAAAAAGTCTGGTAGTTGTTCTCTTTGACATCTGGGCATTCCACAGGGCGGGTGCCACTACTGAGAAGGCCCTCTGCCTGGTTCCCTGCAACTTGGCTTCTCGCAGCGAGGGAACCGCCAGAAGGCCCTCGGCACTTGACCTCAGTGTCCAGGTAGAATGATGCTCCTTCAGGTATACTGGACCGAGGCTGTTTAGGGCTTTAAAGGTCAGCACAAACACTTTGAATTGCGCCCAGAAACATACTGGGAGCCAATGTAGGTCTTTCAAGACTGGTGTTATGTGGTCTCGGCAGCCACTCCCAGTCACCAGTCTAGCTGCCGCATTCTGGATTAGTTGTAGTTTCTGGGTCACCTTCAAAGGTAGCCCCACATAGAACACATTGCAGTAGTCCAAGTGAGAACATGCACCACTCTGGCATGACGGTCCTCAGGCAGGTAGGGTCTCAGCCTGCATACCAGATGGAGCTGGTTAACAGCTGCCCTGGATACAGAATTGACCTGCACCTCCATGGACAGCTGTGATTCCAAAATGACTCCCAGGCTGCACACCTGGTCCTTCAGGGGCACAGTTGCCCCATTCAGGACCAGAGAGTCCTCCACAACTGCCTGCCTCCTGTCCCCCCAAAACAGCACTTCTGTCTTGTCAGGATTCAACCTCAATCTGTTAGCTGCCATCCATCCTCCAACTGCCTCCAGACACTCACACAGGACCTTCACCGCCTTCACTGGTTCTGATTTGAAAGAGAGGTAGAGCTGGATATCATCTGCATAGTGATGAACAATTGGAACAATTGGAAGATACGGTATTCAACATATTTGTCTTGATGTAGCTCAAAGACAATGACCAAGTGTGTGGCAGCCACGAAAAAGGCATATCCATTTTAGGGATTGTTGGGGAAGGGATTGAAAAATCAAACTGCCCTATCATAATGCCAACATACAACATACAAATATGTGACTTGGAACGCTGTGTGTTCTCACCTCCCTCATAATACTAGGAATCAGTACCATCCAAAAAAGCTGGACACTGCAAGATTCAGCATGGACCAATGAAAGTGATTCATTGATTCATCAAAGAGTGCTTACTTAAACTATGGAATGTTCTCCACAGGATGACCGCCAGTTTGGATGACTTTAAAAGAGGATTATTATTATTATTTTATTATCTATTCCATTTCTATACCGCCCATCATCTGAGAATCTCATGGTGGACCAATGGTCTGATTGGGCAATATGAGGCCATTTCCTAGGTACCTCCCTGGAATTTGTAATTTAATTTACTTTAAACTGCATAAAAAGAACCATGTGATGAAGACTTGCTAGAAGTAAATAAATGTCCAATGTTCAAAATGTCTGGATTTGGCTTCCATGTTTCTCATACCTTCAGTCCTCCTCACTCAATTCCAGCTCCCATCAGCCCCAGCCACCAAGACGGAGAGAATTGAAGTTCAACATCTGGACCATCAATTCTCTGTTCCTGACTTATGGGAGCAGGAGATGGTGATGCACACCGGTTATATGACTCTTAAATAAAGTGACTGGGACTCACCTGATAAGGAGGTGCTAGTTCCACAAAGTTGGAGCACCCGCCTGTTGACAAAACAGGAATCTGTGTGTGGTAGAAAATATATCCATTCAGGAAATAAAGCATGATAGCCAGCTTGGAAACTGGCTGAGAGAGATTCTTTTTTCCTTCCTGCAGGCTCAATAAGATCTCTTTTATTTGGATGATAGATAAAAACATTACAAAGTGTAAGGCAGCAGTTGTTTAAAATCAACAGGATGCCTTCTCTATCTTGGATGTACAAGTTCCACTGCACCTTGTAATCCTGAATGGAGCATATATTTCATTTCATGGAAGTTGTGCAATCTCCAAGGAGGAAAGAGGCCTCTTGACGGTTGAAATTTTGCTGGGCTGCAGCAATGAACACCTCCTTGACCATTAGGATCTGTCAGAAATCACGACTGGGAGAAATGTGTGATATGAATAAAATAGATACATAAATAAACTGTTTAGTTCAGCTGAGAAATAGTCCCCAGGAGTATTGATAGCAGTGGAGAACTGTGCCAGAGAGAGCTTATTAATTGGCACAGTTCTCCACTGTTCCATCCACATCAACATGTAAGGTCAAGACCATCTGTTCCTTAGGGAGCAAAGTAGTGGAATAATGTAAAGCCTCCAGGAATGGGGCAATGTTTGCAGAGATTTCTTTCACGGTGTTTTCGTGATCATAGGGAATGTAAGAAATGAAATGGATGGGATGGAATGAAAGTAGCAGCTGGCAATCTACCTCTTACAAACTAAACAACTCTGTACAGTGGTACCTTGGGTTACAAACTTAATTCGTTCTGGAAGTCCGTTCTTAACCCGAAGCGTTCTTAACCCGAGGCACGCATTCCCTACATAGGCCTCTTGTGGCCCTGGAAGCGGATTGTGTTCGTATCCCAGGGCAAAGTTCGCAACCCGGAACACCTACTTGTGGGTTTGTGGAGTTCGTAACCCAAAGCGTTCGTAAGCAGGACTGTTTGTAACTCGAGGTACCACTGTATGTAGTTTACAAAAACTCATTAACAATAATGTACAGCATTTCAACAGCTTCTGTTACACGAAACCTTAAATAATATATATACAATGCCAAATACTTGGTATCTCAAAGCCAAGCTGTCCAAACACCTGGACTTTGCTCTTTTTTGAAAGATGAGCAAAGTGCCGTTCCAAGGATGAAGCTGATCTATTTGGTGGAGCATTGAACTGCCATTGTATAGTTCCTTTTTGGGCCATCCAGAAGAAGATTCGCGAAACAGAGAATGAAATCTGGGTATCTTGCTGTAGGAGTTCCACTGGGACTGCACCAGCACAAGTATACGCATAGAGAGTTTCTCTTATGGACTTATTTCAGAAATATTTGGACTGCTTGGCTTTGTAATTAATGAGTTTTTGTAAACTACATACAGAGTTGTTTAGTTTGCAATTTATCGCTCTGTATTCCTTGGGTGTAGTCTGGCACTCTACCTGTTAGCTTCCAAATTAAGAGACAAGTATCTATGAAATCTCCAGAAACTCTCTGCTATTTATGGGGAGTGATCTCTTCTTGACTGCCGGTTTTATACTTGAGGCATTCAAGCATATTCTGGAAAATGTAAGTTTGTGCAATTAAAGTGGATTGCTCTATCACCCTTGCACAACAAATCCACTTTATGGGGGGAAAACTACTTCTTGTGGTCATTAAAGTGATAGGAAAATGCACTGAAAAGTGTGGATTAAGAAGAGAGAAGATACATAAACACCAAGCAAGGAAATCAGATCTGCTCACTGTCCTATAACAGTGAGAAGACAAACCAACCCAGATTAATTCACAATAAAGACCAGGTGTAGTCTAACCTGTGTGGAAGCTTTGTGCAAGTAAGTCAGGATGAGCTCATTATATAATCATATATTTTTCAAACTTATTTTTATTAGTTTTCATATTGTTATGGAACCACAGAGACAAGTAAACAACGACAGAAATTCCTTAATATAGCCAACTAAAGGCAGGGCATACAAAATGTAAACATATAATAACAGAATCTAAAATCATGAGAACCATTTTTCTCATGAGTAGAAATGCTAGTAAATCTGAAATTGTATGAAATAAAATATCACATACTGAATATAAATGATCAGGATCTTCCTTTCCCTTAGATTCCAATTAACTCGCATTATTTTTTTGTAATAATTAAATTCCAGAGATTTTTATACCATTAGAATACTGTAAAAAAATAACAACAATAGTTTCTACTGTTGTGTTATAGGACGGTTGTGGGACGCAGGTGGCGCTGTGGTCTAAACCACAGAGCCTAGGGCTTGCCGATCAGAAGGTTGGTGGTTCGAATCCCCGCGATGGGGTAAGCTCCCGTTGCTCAGTCCCTGCTCCTGCCCACCAAGCAGTTTGAAGGCATGTCGAAGCGCAAGTAGATAAATAGGTACCGCTCCGGTGGGAAGCTAAACGGCGTTTCCGTGCGCTGCTCTGGTTCACCAGAAGCGACTTAGTCCTGCTGGCTACATGACCCAGAAGCTGTCTGCAGACAAACGCCGGCTCCCTCGGCCAGTAAAGCGAGATGAGCGCTGCAACCCCAGAGTCATTTGCGACTGGACATAACAGTCAGGGGTCCTTTCCCCCCAATTTTTTTTATTGATTTTCCAAATAATGTTTTAAACAAACAAACAAACAAACAAACAAACAAACAAACAAACATCATTACCTTATTTGAACCTATCTTAGTATCATTGTTCAGTGACTTCCTTGTACAGTGGTGCCTCGCAAGATGAAATTAATTCGTTCCGCGAGTTTTTTCTTCTAGCGAATTTTTCGTCTTGTGAAGCACGGTGTCGGAAAAGTTTTGGAAAAGCTTCAAAAATCACCAAAAACCTCAAAAAAGGCTACCACACCGCGTTCTATGAGTTGCTCCTCGAAGTCAAGTCGCAACTGTATTAACGGTTTCAAGAAAAAGGAAACAAACTTGCAAGACGTTTTCGTCTTGCGAAGCAAGCCCATAGGGAAATTCGTCTTGCGAAGCAGCTCAAAAACCGCAAAACCCTTTCGTCTAGCGCGTTTTTCGTCTTGCGAGGCATTTGTCTTGTGGGGCACCACTGTATCCCCCTGGTTGAATTTCAATATATATATTTTTTAACGATTTTCCAAAACAAATCTTCTCTTAAAATTAACTTAATCACTTAACCTCTTTCTTTCTACCCAATTCTGTATTTAAACATATTAATTCATCACATTACATATTTAAATCATAAGCCTATCTGGTATTTGCAGGCTTTCCAATTTAAATTATCTTAACATATTTAGCTAAGTAGTCTTTAAATTTCCTCCATTCCTCCTGATAGTCCTCCTCCTTCTGGTCACGGACTCTTCCCGTTAGGTCGGCTAGCTCCAAAAAAACAGTCAGGGGTCCTTTAACCCTTTACCTTTACTGTTGTGTTATAGAGATTCTGGGAGCTGCTAGAATTCATCTCAAAAGTTCATTTTGACAAACTTTTGGATGGAATCTTGGGGAGGTTTCAAGTGAATGAGGGAGGCAAAATTGTCTCTGCATTTTGGGATCAGGGTTGGTGAATTTCAACTTGGACCACTTCTCCCAGCCTAATCTTCCACACAGGAGTGTCGCAAGGAGGCAAGGAGGAGTAATGTAAACTACCCTGAGCTCCATTGAAAAAGATTGGGATAAATGTGTATTAATCATAATAAATCACACCCCATCACTCAGTATTTTATTAAGCAGAAAAATCTGGTGAAAATCAGCTGTAATTAATAAACAGCTATACTAAATTGATTTTACATACCAGTTCTAATTTCTCCCTAAGAATTCTGGAATTTAAGTTTGGTGATGATGCTGAGGACTTACAGAGATCTCTCACCCCCACACTTAAATATGGTTTTTGACAGAGAAGGAATGACCATGAAGCCTGTTTAAATCTTCCCTGGTGTCCTTTGTCTTCTAACATCCTTGAACCATTTTCATCTTGATGATCAGTCTTCTCAAAGCAGCTTTCATCTCCTTATTCCTGAGGGTGTAAATGAAGGGGTTCAGCATGGGGGTCACCACAGTGTACATGAGAGAAGCGACAATGCTATTCTGGTCAGACTTCCTGGAGGAGGTCGGCTGCAAGTAGACCCAACAGAGGGTGCCATAGAAGAGGACTACCACAGCCAGATGAGAACCACACGTGGAGAAGGCCTTGCGCTTCCCATTGGTGGATGGGACGTTTAGAATGGTGTAAAAAATGTAGACGTAGGAAATCACAATGAGGAAGAATGGGCCCAAAACATCCAAAAAGCCCTCAATTTGAGCTGTGGTCTTCACAGTGCTTGTGTCTGAGCATGCAAGTCCCAGCAATGGGTAGATCTCACAGAAGAATTGGGGGATCTCCTGAGAGGAGCAGAAGGTCAGATGGGACATTAACAGCGTATACAGAAGGGAATGGAGAGATGCCAGGAGCCAACAACCAACCACCAGTAGGAGGCAACGTTTGTGGTTCATGCGTGTGGCATAGTGTAATGGGTGGCAGATGGCCACGTAGCGATCATAAGCCATGGAAGCCAAGATGAAGCTGTCTGTGTTGCCAAACGCCATGTAGAAATACATCTGCAAAAAGCAACCACCATAGGAGATGGTCTTGACCTGAAAGAGGAGGTTCTGCAGCATCTTGGGGACAATCACAGAAGCAAAGCCCACGTCTGCCAAAGAAAGGTGGCTAAGGAAAAAATACATTGGTGTGTGGAGGAGGTGAGCATCAGAGTAGACCAGCAGGACAATCAGCAGGTTCCCCAGAAGGATCAACAGGTACATGGTGAGAAAGAGTAAGGCAAAGAGATGCTGATGCTCTGGCTGGGCAGAGACATCCAGGAGAATGAACTGCAATGGGCCCGTGTGGTTCTCTTCTCCCATGGCTCAGCTGTGAAAAGTAAGGGCAGAGAGACAGGCATGTATAACTTCTTGACACACCCACTAAAAGGACCAAGGTGAATGTCTTAGGCTGGTGGGGGAAGGGAAGAGAGGCTTGCTCATCCATATGAGTGTCTGGAGGTGGCTGGGGGATGGGTGGCGGCTAATGTATTGAAGTTGAATTCCAACAAGGCAAAAGTATTGTTTCTGGGGGACGGGGTGGGCAGGTGTGGAGAACTCCCTGGTCCTCAATGGGGTAACTGTGCCCTGAAGGACCAGGTGCACAGCCTGGGAGTCTTTTGGACTAACAGCTATCCAGGTTAATTCTGTGTCCAGGGCGGCTGTCTACCAGCTCCATCTGCTATGCAGGCTGAGACCCTATCTGCCTGTCCATGTCTTACCAGAGTGGTCTATGCTCTGGTTATCTCCCACTTGGACTATTGCAATGTGCTCTATATAAATGTGTGTGTGTGTGTGTGTGTGTGTGTGTGAGAGAGAGAGAGAGAGAGAGAGAGAGAGAGAGAGAGAGAGATATCATGTTAATTTTTTGAAGCATTTGCTATTATTATTTTATGCCTCTTAATAACCAGAGATACAGATGCCTTTGAGGAGGAGTTACATGTGACTGGAAACAGAGTGTGCTTATGGGAGGTGGGGAGTAAATGCATCCCTTTGCCATCACTAAATGACAACTGCAATCTGCATGAGATGCTCTCAGTTGTCACACCATGGATTTTCTAAACTACATGGTACCTGCTCTTGGAGAAATTATTCCTTCCCTTCAGGGTTTGTGCTAAAGCATGGAAGTGGACACATGAGGAGCTCTCAAATTAAGAGAGTGAGAGAATAAATCAGACTAAAAAAGGAAGGAGAGAAGAGTAGATGGTCTACCTCATTCATCCCTTCATCTCAGGAAATGTTTCTTTTAAACCTCCTGCCATTAAGAATCACATCCATAACAGCAGAGTCCTCAAGATATCACTCTGTCTGTCTGTAAACCTAGAAGGATCCTCTTGAGTACCTCTGAAATTTGTTGCAAGTCACCTTGTGGAAAATCTTTTAGAAATGAGACACGTGAATATGATGATAAATAAATAATCTTGGATGCTGACTGCTGCCTACCTAACAGATTCCTTCCCCTTCTTTACTTACTGTAGTTGCTATTAGAACACATTCTCTAAGGAAACACTGGGGAATATTTGGCATTTACATTCACAGAAGGTATTTGTGTTTGTGTGTGAAAGTAAATTCATTTCTGCTCTACACCATAAGCCTTCTTGTTTGATCCATGTTGAGTTGATCTGCCGTTGCTCTTGTTAATATCTCAAAACGGCTGAATTACATCCTCTCTCTGCAATGGAAGACTAGTTGGGAGAGAGCAGATAGGATAAGCAAATCAATATTGTGTGGAAAGAGTTTGCAATGGAACCAAACGAAATGGATGCCTTTATAGAAAGCAGGAGAGCTCTGAGCCCCCAGCTAGAGAGGTCCAGGGCAACTACAGGGCCCAATCCCAGGTTAGCAAAGATTCCTGGCTCCAGGCAACCCAGATTTTATACAGTGCAGGTGCTCACCAGGTAAGGAATGTCCAACTTGCTCAGCAGGTTGTCATCTCAATGTGGAAGAAGTCATCAGATTCCAGCAGGAAGTGAGCAAATGAAATGAGGTCCAGTGGTTGAAAGGGAATTGGGGCAAGCAGGGGAAAGTCGTGGCATGACAATCCATTAGCACTGTGACTCAGCCAGAAATGTCGAGTTAGCGAAGCTCTCTGCTGCAGAAAAATGTCCGTCTATCGCGCAGTGTCACTGCTGGTCTTGCAGTCCCTACGTTACAAAAGAGATTTATCTTCCTTTCTTGAGTCCTAGCTGGGTTGTTGCAGCATGGAAGAGCACACATCTGCATGGCATTGGGGTATTTTTCAGTTGAGAAGATGTTTTATGTCTCTGAGGGACATGTTTTATTTCCCTGTGTCAGTGGTGTTTGGCACTGTGTATCCCACAAGGAACTTGTTAACTTCGAAACAGCTCCCTTCACTTGGGAATCCTCCAGTGCCACCACTCCTTCCACTTGAAGAATGGCCATAGGGTGTTTCAAGTGGTGTTTGCAAGCACAGATGTGGCAGACTTAAGGCTTGTTGGATCTACTTTGTTTGTTGCTAGGATGCCCCCTGTCCGCCCCTGAGTATCTACCACCCAGAGACAAGAACAGAAGATAATACTAAATAAAAAAATTCCTTCCAGTAGCACCTTAAAGACCAACTAAGTTAGTTCTTGGTATGAGCTTTCGTGTGCATGCACACTTCTTCTGATAAGTGTGCTACTGGAAGGTGCTACTGGAAGGAATTTTTTTATTTTGACTATGGCAGACCAACACGGCTAGCTATCTGTAAGAAGATAATACTGTTAGACTTAAAGAGCAAGGGGCTTCTGGGCACATTCTGAGCCCTAAGAGTTGGCTTTCAGAACCAGAATTAAACTGAGCTTATGGTCTTTGACTCAAAAGTCCACCCCTGATTAGCTATCTTCATTTCAACTGTCTAATTTAGGTGGGGAAAGTGGTTGTAGCCAGGGCTTTTTTTTCAACCAGAACTTACCGGAACTCAGTTCTGGCACCTCTCAGGTGGGCACCATTGCCATTTTAGGAGAACAAGGGAGGGGAGTTCTGGCACCTCTTTTTCTAGAAAAATAGCATTGATTGTAGCACTGCTGTCATTGATAAACAACTGGAAATAAGAAACACTTATTGATCTGCTACAAGTCACCCAGATAGATTTACCAGTAGATCCCAGTATACCTTCTGTCCACCTCTGCACCAAAGAAGCAGGCAGCAGTTATATAAAAGAAAATCCTTTATTTTTATTGTTGCACTGTTTACGGCATCTGCCGAAAACACTTTTGCTTAGGCAGATTGACTCACATATGTAGCTGACATGTATCTTAATGTGTAGTTTTATCTTATGATGTATATTTCCCTCTGAATTTCTCTAATCTTTTATTACTATTTTTATTATTTCCATCCAACAGAAAAGATACCATATCAACAGAAGAGAAATATTACACTAATAATCTCCAGTTATCTTCCGCATCAGAACTTTAAGAATCCATCATTAACACTCAGAAATACTCCATGTAACCTACAGCAATCCAAACATTTATTCCATCTTTACATGAAAATATTTTGTCAATAATGATGATGATGATATGATTTATACCTCAGCCATCTGGCTTATATAATATTTTTTAAACATTATATAAAGTTTATGGGACTATATAAAAGGTAAAGGTACCCCTGAACGTTAGGTCCAATCGCAAACGACTCTGGGGTTGTGGCGCTCATCTCGCTTTACTGGTCAAAGGAGCCAACATTTGTCTGCAAACAGTTTTTCCGGGTCATGTGGCCAGCATGACTAAGCCGCTTCTGGCGAAACCAGAGCAGCGCACAGAAATGACATTTACCTTCCCGCTGGAGTGGTACCTATTTATCTACTTGCACTTTGACGTGCTTTTGAACTGCTAGGTGGGCAGGAGCTGGGACCGAACAATGGGAGCTCACCCCGTTGCGGGGATTCAAACCGCTGACCTTCCGATCGGCAAGCCCTAGGCTCAGTGGTTTAGATCACAGCACCACCCGCATCCTATGGGACTATATAGTAATAGCAAATTTAACATATCATATGGTATTGGGGTTATACATTGTCCCCCTTTCAATACTGTTAGTTTCTGCAAAAGTTTTGGGGCAGGCATACTGCTTCATTTCCATTTCCATGCCACAAATTTTCCAGGAATATTTTTGTTCTGCTTTTGTATTGCTGTATTGCAAGAGTGACCCTCTGGATGGCAATAATGCAGTAACACTGGGGGAGCGTGTTGTGTGGAGGGTTCAGTATCTATCCACTACTTATGCACTATTCCTGCCTCAGGGATATTTTGCAGAATGCATATGCAGCCTCCCTCCCCACCTAAAGCTTCTTGGTACCAGGCTATAGAGTTGGGAGTATCCTATACCTGGGGCTAGGAGGATGTGCATCATGGATTAGGTCCCTTTGAGAGACTGTGGAAGTTCAGTTGTGAGTTCATTTTCTTTCTGGCCTGTATCTGTGTAGTTCAGAGTGAAGAGGAAAATGTGGATTCTGTTCCCATATCAGGGCCTTCTGCTTGCTAGAGGCTACACTCACTGAGCTATCCGCAAACACATTGAGTTCCTCTGTGGTGGATGTCCTTTCTCAGTGGAGAAGCACCTCCACTTCTCTCTAGTCTAGGCCTCTCCCCACTGCCAGTAGACCTGAGGGTTAGGATTGCTCTGCCATGTGTTTTAATATTACTGTAAGTCACCCTGTGAATGTAAATAAAGAACTAATTATATTATGAATTCATTTATTATAACAGTTTTTATATATCAGCCTTTAATACAATTCACAACAAAATAAGAGGTTCCCCGGAAGCCCAAGGAGAGGAAAATGGGGAAGAGGAGTCCCTGGAAGTCCGGTGCAGATGAGAGACCCAGCAGGATGAATCGAGTAAGGTCAGTTTGTTCCATGGCTCTAATGAGAATGTGAATGCATTCTTATTCATATCTCAGTCCTGCATTTCATCTAGATGCATAGATCCATTTGGGGGTGGATAAGAAGAAATACATTTCTTTACTTTAAACATCTGATATGCCAGCCTTCTGTTGAAAGGAATCTTGCAACCTAACTATTAAAAATAGTTAAATATTATATTATTAATTAAATAATTAAAAATAATCAGCACACAGCACTGGAATGCCTGTATCTTTAAGAAGATTTTAAAGGTATATTAAAAGACCTGGGGGAATTTTAAAAGTTCTTCATCTGGCAGTGAAGAACAGAGGCACACTGAAAGCTGCCTGATACCATCTCGGCTCAATCGTCCAGAGAACTCAGTCCTGCTGACATGGACTGACAGCAGCCCTACCTGGAGGTGCCTGGGATTGAATTTGGGACTGTTTGCAAGCAAAGCAGTTGCTCTACCTCCAAGCTAAGGCGCCTCCCCTGAATATTTGTCAACAGGCAAGTCTCTCTTTGAAGAGAAGTGTGTGGCCACCACAGAAAAGGCTCATTCCTGAGTTGTTACATGTCTAACGTCTGAAAGTGAGGGCACAGAAAATGACCTCAGTATTCAGGAAAGTTCCCATGGAGCAAGCAGCCTTTCTTTTAGACACCTCTAAATAGGGCTTTGAAGGTTACACTTTGAATTGTACTCAGAAGCAGTTCAGCAACTACAGCAAAAATTTAGCTGGAGCAAATATTGTGGTTTTATATATGTAGCAAATGGTTGAAAAGCTAGATAAAAGTTGGCATCTTCCCACTGATTGCCCTCTTTGTTGGTTTTCCAAACTGGTGCATGGCTGAGTCTTTAATCATCTCATATCCTCTATGCCTCTTGTCCTCTGAAACCAAAGCCTTAGTAGCCTTCTCATTGCCTCGTGCATCTCAGTGTTCCTCAGGCTATATATGAAAGGATTGAGCATCGGCGTCACCACCGTATAGAATATAGATGCCACTTTCAATCTGGAGCCAGAGTAGGTGGACGAGGGGCGGATGTAGGTGCCCATCAGGCTGCCATAGAATATGGCCACAGTGGTGAGGTGGGCGCCGCAAGTGGAGAAGGCCTTATACTTCCCAGAAGCTGATGGAACCTTCAAAACCATCGATAAAATGAAGAGGTAGGAGAGGAGAATGAGTATGAGAGGTCCAAGCATTGTTGCTGTGCCTTCAATCATGAGCAGTGTTTCAGCTGATGAGGTGTCTGAGCAGGAGAGCTTGAGCAAAGGGTGCATGTCGCAGAAGAAATGGGGGATTTCTCGGGAGCCACAGAAGGAAAGTTTAGAGATCGTAGATATATACAGTATTCCCTGGGAAAAAGACAGGAGCCAAGACCCAGAAGCCAACAGCAGGCAGCGCTTGTAGCTCATGATGGTCGTGTAATGTAGCGGGTGGCAGATGGCCACGTAGCGGTCATATGCCATGGAGGCCAAGAGGAAGTTATCTGTGGTGCAGAAGACCACAAAGAAATACAGTTGGGCCAGGCAGCCGTTGTAGGAGATGGTGTTTGATTGAGAAACCAAGATGTGCAACATCTTGGGCACAGTGTTGGAGCTGAATCCTAGGTCAGCCAAGGACAGGTGGCTGAGGAAGAAGTACATGGGGGCATAGAAGAGAGAGCTGTTGGAGAAGATCAGGATGATGATCAAGAGGTTCCCCAGAAGGCTAATTAGGTACATAAAGAGGAAGATGGGAAAGAGGAGCCCCCCAAACTCTGGCGCAGAGGAGAGGCCCAGGAGGATGAATCCAGCAAAGCTGGTTTGGTTGTCTTGTCCCTTTTCCATGGCTCTGCTGAGAATGGAAATAAAAGAAATGGAATCATGTTCTTATTTACACCCAGGTTCTATACTTCATCCTATGCAATAATAAAATAAATACATCTAGTTTCAAAGATGATAGATGCAGGGAAGGGGAAACAGTGACCATCTTATTATAATCAAGCAGACAAATTGGGCTTCCTCTCTACCTTGGTGCCCTTTGGATAATTATGGCCTTTTAAACAGGGAGGGTATTGCTTTTGTTTATTACTGTGTTGTGCGTTTTTGTGTTTCTATACTGTAAACTGCCCTGTGATCCTTGGCTGAAGGGAGGCACAGAAATTTAATAAATGAATAAAAGAATAGGCTGGCTTTATTCAAGATCTGCTGGTTTTGCACTGACTCCCTAACTACGAACATTCTGCTCCTTCCTCACAAGAATTCCAATGCTGCAATCCTGTACCTACTTACCTGGGAGTAAACTCCATTAAATACAAAGAGCCTTACTTCTGAATAGGCATGCAGACCATTGTAATGTAGGGACTCAGCTGTACAGCTGCAAATAAACATTTTAAGTGTGTTTTAAGTGCAACATACAATGTGACACTAGATGCCGATGGTGAGCCTTATGGGAAATTCAATGTATTTTAAAAAAATGCTTAAAGAAACATTTCCAAACCAGTTTTTATATTTGTCTAGATTCCACCTAGGTTAACTATAGACTGAATTCTTAATGACTGCTTGGATTTCAGCTTCTTACTGTGTGGTAGCATTTGAAGAAAACAGTATGTAGGGAGTACCTTCTCTCAGATTAAACTACCAGAGGAAAGATAAGTCTTGTTGTTAGGATGAAAGGGAGGGGGGAAGTGGGGAAGTTAGTAGGTTTTCAGAATTACAGAGACTCCAAGTACAAGAAAGAAAGAAAGAAAGAAAGAAAGAAAGAAAGAAAGAAAGAAAGAAAGAAAGAAAGAAAGAAAAGTTCACTAAAGGGGAGGGGGAAACAGCAGCTCTTTAGGATACCAGAGATTTCTCTAGCCTGGTGTCCAAATAACTGAATCATCAATCACAGTTCTGATTTCACTCACGGCTAAAAAATTCTGAAAGTTGGCCTCTTCCCCCGCTTTTTATATGCATCCCTTTACATTTATATGGCTGTTGCCTTTGTCCATGGAGTTTTCTTGGCAGGGATACTGGAGTGGCTTGCCGGTTCCTGCTCCAGGTGGATCACGTTTGGTCAAAACTCTCCACTATGACCTGTCCATCTTGGGTGGCCCTGCACCGCATAGCTCATAGCTTCTCTGAGTTATTCAAGCCCCTTCGCCATGGCAAGGCAGTGATCCATGAAGGGGTACATTTACTTTTACTTTACATTTACTTACGTTGAACTGCATTTGCCACTTTGTTGCTCATCTGCCAGTCAGCCTCCCTGAGTTTGAAAATGGAATTCATTATTTACCTCTGCACTCACCCAAAATAATGGTTGTTTCCTGCAAACAGTGCTGCTGGGGTCAAATACAGTACCAGGGAGATTAATGTTGGGGAAATAGTGTCCAGATCAGAAAAACTTTCTGGATTAGGCTCTGTGCAGCTGTTCTCTCTTTTTTTTTTTTTTATAAAATTTTTATTGGGTTTTCACATTTTAATAGACATACAAACATAGAAAGACACAATAAAACACGTATAATTTCATAAATTTAGTTTCATTCCCTTCTTTCCTTGACTTCCCCACACCCCCCTTTCCACCTTCCAATTTCCTTAATTGTCTCAGCAAATTATTTTCTCCCGTCTCTTAAATGTTATTCTTATCTTTTCTTAAAGTTTATTACTTTTTCTTGGCCCAATTTTGCTTATCCAGCTTTATACATTAAGTACTTTCTCTAGAGTCGGCCTAAATTCTCTCCCACAAATTCCCTCCTTAAAATGTTAAACCAAAAGTCATATATTCCCATTCTAAATCTCAGATTTTCACTACTCTACTCTCCCCTCCCCCCTTCCCCGGTTTCCGTCCCTTCCCAAACCAATGTCCTTAAAGAAAAGAAACCATTTTAGCCCGGATTTCTCACGTCCGAGGCCCTTAAGCCCCAGTTGGTCTCTCTCCACCAGTTTTGTTGGCAGTCCATTTTGTTGACCTTCTCTTCTTCTACCATCCACCCCTCATATTTCCCTCTTTCCAGGTCAACCAAGAGCAATTTCTGGCCAGGATCAATCAATCTCCCAAACTCCAACCTAAAGAAGAAGTCCCGATCATAAATGTCTGTTTTTTTATAATCCAATATTCGAATTATTCCAGGGGCTTCTTCCTTTATCTTTCTCTCCTTCTGCAGATTTGTAATCCACTGGTCATCTTCTTTACTTCCCTTGTTTCCAAAGGTTGCAGGCTCTTGGTTGGTTTTTTCCACTTGCTTTTCCTCTCCTCTCTCTTCTTCTTTTTCCCCCAGCTCCAAGGTTATCTTTTCTTCTGCAGCTGCTGGGTTTTTTCCCATCCCCTTTGTGTCATCGACAGAGTTGTTTAGTTCAAGATTGAAGGTCATCAATTGTTCACTCATAAGAGTACTGTGCTCTTGTAGAATTCCCACAAGGTAAAGCATTCTTTCTATCTCCGCCCATACTTTTCCTTCTGCAGCCATTGCAATGTCTTTAGTTCCCTCCAGGGGGATTTCCATCAATTCCTTTCCAACAGTCCGTTACTTTGTTGTTCACAGTCACCTTGTTTCCAATCAGTTCACTTTTAATGTAGCACTTTTAATCCAAAAAGATATTGTTAACACAGTTCCAATCTTTAGTCTCCCGTTTGATAGCTCTTTTGACAGCTATCAAACTCCTTGTTCTTTTTCTCGGGCTCACACACAGGGCACTTCCCGGGTCTAGGGGGGGGGGTCGACCCAAAAAGAAGACCTCTGAAATTCCTCTCTCTTCCTCTCCAGCGCAAATACTTCTTAGTCCAATTTATGAAAGTTATCTATTTAAACACCAGCGTCTTTTCCGACCTAGTGATCTCTCTTTGCTTTAGATCTTTTAGTGGGGGGGGGGAGTGTGGACTTCCTTTTTAACACGTCCCCCCGATCGTACTTAAATTCAAAAATAAAGTCTTTTAGTGCCGAAATTTCCTTCTACTCACGGGTTTCATTTTCCAGTCCAATTTCAGGAAGAAAGATAGCGCTCTTCGGTCCTGGCTCGCGGCTTCGCTCCGCCGAGGTAGCGATGGACTCTCAGCACCACGCCACCCCCCAGTCCACTCCGCAGCCTTTAAAAAGGCTCTTCGCGGGTCGGGGAGGGCGCTTAAGGTGCCCACCGAGTCACGAAGTCCGCAGGCTTCCGCGCCTGCGGTTTTTAAGGGTCCCCGTGTCGCCGGCACGGCAAGACCCGTCCTCGACGGAGCCGATTCCCTCCGGAGCTCGGAGGAAATCCGCCATTACCCGTTCGCGCTATCCCGCAGCTGTTCTCTCCCCGCCCCCGGCCACTTTTTCCCAAAATGAAAATGGCCAGATTATGAACACATATTTAAAAGAATACACAATATCTAATTTTCTCCAGAGACAACGGCAAAATGACATTCAGAGGGATACCTGGGCATCTTGAAAAAGGCATTTATGAAAATGCTCAGCAGTTTCTAAAATAAGATGCAGTTTCCTGCATCTATCCTGTTCCTTTTGGAGCTGTATAGCAGGGATGAGGGGCCTGTGACTCTCCAGACGCTGTTGGACGTCATCTCCCGTTAGCCCCAGACAGTATGCCCAAGCATGAGAGATGATGGCAGTCCAGAAACACCTGGAGGACCACAGTGTCACCATCTCTGCTGTATCGTGTCACCTGTGCAGCATCAATCACCACCCTGGAAACATAGCAGAATATTACCTACAAGGTTCAGACTCACCTTGTTGAATCTTGGTAGTTTGACAAAGGGATAGTAATGACGACGACGATAAAATGTTTTCTGCTTTCCTATATGGAAGGAAAGCAATTGGAGATTGTGCAACTAGCTTAAGGCGGCAATCAGCATAAAACAGGACCTTTAGATTTCAATGTGAAATTAATGAACCGATGGGAAGCAGGAATTCCGGTGAGAAAATAAGTCAGAGAGCAGAGGATAAATGTAATCAACTGTCGATCATGCTAAATGGTAATGAAAATCCCAGCTATGGTTGCAAAGTTGAAAGGGCAAGAACGGCCTGCATACCTGGACATTGGTTTCACTGAAGTAAATAAACTGAAGCAGCAGCAAAGAAGAGCATATAAACGTTGTATCAAACTGGAGAGCATTTCAGTGGCGTGGGCTTTGGTTGCCAAGGACAAAAGCAGCAGGAGAGCATAACTCCACAGGGAAGTTGTTAATCAAAATTAGAGCACCGCACTGCAGGTTCTGTGGTATGAAATTTCCAAGTCCCTCCATACAGCCAACGGGATTTTCCAACCAAACGTTTACTCACTTTTGCACTTTAGTGAAAGATAACTTATGACACAGGTCCTCAACCTGAGAGCATAGCTGGAAATCTAAGAAACTGTTATGGGCACCAGAAAATACCCTTTTCACAGAAGAGAAACTGGCAAGTCTCAGAACAGCCCCCTCCAAATAGGCAAAACAACCCCCCAAACAAACAAAAAGTAGAAAACATCCTCCCACGAAAAAAACCAGACTCGTAATCTGGGGAACCGGGTTCGCGTCTCTGCTCCTCCACATGTAGTTGCTGGGTGACCTTGGGCCAGTCACACTTCTTTGAAGTCTCTCAGCCCCACTCACCTCACAGAGTGTTTGTTGTGGGGGAGGAAGGGAAAGGAGAATGTTAGCCGCTTTGAGACTCCTTCGGGTAGTGATAAAGCGGGATATCAAATCCAAATCCAAACTTCTCCGTATCAACTAACTCCCATCCAAAAAACCCTCCTCAATTTATTTTTAAAAAACATGGGAGGGGCATGGGGCCTTGTTTGTGAGGGTACTATGATGCCCACAGCCACATTGGGGACCCCAGACATACGCCATATCTAAGGATGAGCTTTCGGAGGAAATGTCAGAAAATAATACAATGCATGATCTTCAAAGTCATCTTTACAACAAACCTATAAGTAGGTCAGTTTTATTATTACTCCCCTGTTTGCAGATCAGGGACTGAGACAAAGGCCAGTCATGCACATTCCAATCTTTGCCTGTCAGGTAGATTTGTTTGTGCAATGTTTTCTTCAGTTTGGGGTTGGTGTGTTTTACCAACATGGAGGATATAGGGTGGTGAGCTGTGTGAAACCTCTGCTTAATCAATGGGAGTTGCTATAAAATTATGGACATTGGGATGCAGAAAGGGGGGGTATGGGGAAGTCCCAGAAAAGAGGTTTATGAAAATATGATATGAAATTATACGTGTATGTTTGTCTTTTTAAGTGTTTGTTTGTTCTATAAAATTTTGTAAAACCAATAAAAATTTTATTAAAAAAAAAAGAAACCTCTGCTTAATCTGTAAGGCTTGACAGGGTAGAACTGATTGACAAGGTGGAAGTACTGGGAACCTCGGGAGGAAGTCAGCTTGCTGTTGATGCCTGGAAAGGTCCCAGAACAAATAATTAAACAGTCGGTCTGTGAGCACTTAGAAAAAGAGGCAGTGATTACTAAGATCTAACATGGGTTTCTCAAAAACAAATCATGCTACATGAATCTCATTTCTTCTTCTTTTTGATAGTGCTGCAGGGTTGATGGAATGCTGTTGACACAGTGTACCTTGATTTCAGTAAGGCTGAAATTTCTGTGTAAAATAGCAATAAAAAATAAGGAAAAGCTGTAAAAAAAAGATAATATAAAAAGAATAAAGTAATAATTATAAGTACATTCGATAACAGAAATGGTAAATACATTGGGAGCTGACGGGAAGTCTTTTTTTTTAAAAAATGAACATTTTATTAGTTTTTCACAATAGACAAGCATACATAAACAAAGAAAATACAAAATCACAAAAAACAATACAATACAAAGAAGAAGAAAAAAATACAAACATTAAACACATCAAGAAAAAAGAAAAAAGATAAAAACACATATAGTAACAAAAAACAAAAATTCCCTCTTTCTTAATTTCTCATTTTCAATTAGCTTATTTTCCCGACTTCCTCACGTCTCCCGTTCTTGTATCCCTTTTTAAAAAATTAATTCAGCAAATTCATATCCTATTAATTTATCTGTTGTTGGTCCAATCTTACATTTTACTTTGTTGCTAAAGCCCCTGCGATTCATTTCAATGTCCTTAACATTCATAAATTTTACAGTATTTTTGCAAATAAATTTTAAATTTCTTCCAATCTTCCTCCACCGTCTCCTCTCCCTGGTCTTGGATTCTGCCAGTCATTTCCGCCATCTCCATGTAGTCCATTAGTTGCATCTGCCAATCTTCCAAGGTGGGTAGATCTTGTGTCTTCCAATGCTTTGCGATGAGAATTCTTGCTGCTGCTGTAGCATACATAAAAAAAGTTCTATCCTTCTTTAACACCGATTGGTCTACTATGCCCAGGAGGAAGGCCTCTGGTTTCTTCGGGAAAGTATATTTAAATACCTTTTTCAGTTCATTATATATCATTTCCCAGAAGGCCTTGATCCTTGGGCACGTCCATCAAAGGTGAAAGAATGTACCTTCAATCTCTTTGCATTTCCAACATTTGTTATCGGGCAAATGATATATCTTTGCAAGCTTGACTGGGGTCATGTACCACCTATACATCATTTTCATTATATTTTCTCTTAAGGCATTACATGCCGTAAACTTAATCCCGGTGGTCCACAACTTCTCCCAGTCAGCAAACATGATATTATGACCTATGTCTTGTGCCCATTTTATCATTGCCGATTTTACTGTTTCTTCCTCAGTATTCCATTTCAACAGCAGGTTATACATTCTCGAAAGTATCTTTACATTGGGTTCTAACAGTTCTGTTTCCAACTTTGATTTTTCCACCTGGAAACCATTTTTTTTATCCAAGTTATAAACCTCTCTTATCTGAAAATAATGTAGCCAGTCCCGCACCTTCTCCTTAAGCTTGTCATAACTCTGCAATTTCAATTTGTCACCCTCCTGTTCTAAAATTTCCCAATATTTTGGCCATTTGTCTTCCATGTTGAGTTTTTTCAAAGCTTTCGCCTCCATAGGTGATAGCCACCTTGGAGTTTTGGTCTCCAAAAAGTCTTTGTACCTTATCCAGACATTAAACAGTGATTTCCTGACAATATGGTTTCTAAATGCCTTATGAGCTTTAACCTTGCCATACCAAAGATATGCATGCCACCCAAATACATTATCACTTCCTTCAAGATCCAAAACATCTGTATTTTCCAGAAGTAGCCATTCTTTCAGCCAGCAGAAAGCTGCGGCCTCATAATAGAGTTTTAAGTCTGGCAGGGCAAACCCCCCTCTGTCTTTAGCATCAGTAAGTATTTTAAATTTTATTCTGGGCTTTTTGCCCTCCCAGACAAATCTAGATATATCTCTTTGCCACTTCTTGAAACAGTCCATCTTATCAATAATTTGCAATGATTGGAATAAAAATAACATTCTAGGCAATACATTCGTCTTAATAACAGCAATTCGACCCAGCAAGGAAAGCTTTAAGTTCGTCCACATTTCCAAATCTTTTTTCACCTCTGACCAACATTTTTCATAATTATCTTTAAAAAGATTTACATTCTTAGATGTCATGTTCACCCCCAAGTATTTTACCTTCTTTACTATTGTTAGATCTGTCTCATTCTGAAACCCTTCTCTTTCTGTGTTAAGTTTTTCTCCAAAACCTTGGTTTTCAATTTGTTCAATTTAAAACCTGCCACTTGACCAAATTCCTGGATTACTTCTAGGGCCCTCTTAGTACTAGGTATCGGCTCCTGTAGTGTCATAACAAGGTCATCTGCAAAGGCTTTAAGTTTGTATTGTTTAACTCCGACCTGAATACCCTTGATCAGCTGGTCCCTTCTGATCATATTTAAGAGAACCTCCAGGACTGAAATAAAGAGCAATGGGGAAATTGGGCAACCTTGTCGTGTCCCTTTCTCTATTTTAAACTCTTCAGTAACCATGTTGTTAACTATCAATTTAGCTTTTTGTTCAGAATATATTGCACCTATACCATTTCCAAATTTCTGTCCAACCCCCATCCCCTGAAGATTTTTCTTCATAAAACTCCAAGAAATGTTGTCAAAGGCTTTCTCCGCATCTACAAAGATCAAAACTGCTTTAGTATTGATGTTCAGCTGTAACTTTTCTAGAATATTAATAATATTCCTCGTGTTGCCCGATAAGTGCCTTCCAGAGAGAAAGCCAGCCTGGTCTTTATGTATTATCTCTGCCAAAACTTTTTTCAATCTTCTGGCCAAAATATCAGCAAAAATTTTATAATCCACATTAAGCAGGGATATGGGGCGGTAGTTCTTAAGTTGTGTCTTCTCAGACTCAATTTTCGGTATAAGTGTGATATAAGCTTCTTTCCACGTCTCAGGTGCCTTTTTCCCTTCCATAATTTCGTTACAAACCTCCTTCAAAGGTTGAATTAACCAGTCTTTCAGAGTTCTATAGTATTTGGAGGTAAGTCCATCAGGTCCTGGAGATTTACCCAGTTGCATATTTTGGATTGCGCCTTCCACCTCTTGTTCAGATATTTTATGATTCAGAAAGTCTTTATTTTCTTGAGAAATTTTTTGTAATCCATTGGTGTTCAAAAATTGGTCAATTTTCGATTCCATCTGTGGCCCTTGTGTGTAGAGCTCTTTAAAATATCTCTGAAAGCAGCTTCTAATCTCCTGTGGCTTCTGAATGTTTTTTCCATCTACTTCAAGGTTAGTTACAGTATTTAATTTTTGTCTCTTCTTCAATTGCCAAGCTAACAATTTTCCACATTTGTTAGCTGATTCGAAGGTTTTTTGTCTCATCTGCTTAACTTTCCATTCAATGTCCTGGTTTATCAATTTCATATATTGTACTTGATGTAGCTTAATTTCTCTCAAGATCTCTTGGGATTTTGGTTTAGTCCTAAGTTTTTTCTCTCCTTCTTTTATTTTCTCCAAAATCTTCTCTTTTTTCTCATTTTGAATTTTCCTTTTTATTGAATTTTGTTGTATCAAAAACCCTCTCATTACAGCTTTACTTGCGTCCCAGATTGTTCTTTTTTCCACTGTAGTCTGCAAATTTATCTCGAAGTAGTCCTTTATTGTTTTTTTGGCCTTCTTAATAATTTCTGAATCTCTAAACAAGGCGTCATTCATCCTCCATCTGAAGGATCCAGTCGATATTTGTTTCATTTCCATCTTCACAGGGTTGTGGTCGGAGCAGGTTTTTGGGCAGATTTCTACTTTTTGAATTTTGGGAGCCATTCCTCTAGTTATCCAGATTTGGTCAATCCTTGTCCATGTCTTTTGGGCTTCAGAGAAGAATGTCCCTTCTTTATCTAGGGGGTTCTTTGTTCTCCAAATGTCAATTAGGTCCATATTGTCCGTCAGTTCAAAAAAAGTTTTCGGTAGTGTTCCATCTTTTGTCACCACTTGTCTTTCTGACTTGTCCATATTTGTCGACACCACACCATTCATGTCTCCAAGCATAATAATGTTTAAGTCCATAAAGTCCAACAATGTCTCATGCAATTTCTTGTAAAATTCTGATTTCCCCTCGTTTGGTGCATATATCCCTACTATCAAAAATTTCTCACCTTGATATTGTATTTCAATAGCCACAAATCTTCCTTGTTCATCCTTGAAGATAAATTTAGGTAGTAGGCTTTCTTTTGCATAGATCACAACTCCTCTCTTTTTAACTTTATCTGATGAGATAAATTCTTGTCCTAATCTTTTGTTAATTAAAACTTTCCTGTGTGTTCTAGTTACGTGGGTTTCTTGCAAACATATCAAGCCCAGTTTTTCCTTTTTCAGCAAATGAAAAATTTGTTTCCTCTTGTTCGGGGAATTCAAACCTCGAATATTCCAACTTAATACTTGCAGAGACATTGTGAAGTTATTCTGCTTCTCCTCCAGTTGCTCCCAATGTTTGTTCTTGGTCTGTGGGCGGCGTCGCTTTTGGTTTGTCCTCCAGTATTGACTTTGTTAGGTCTAGAATTCCTGGTCTTGGCCTTTGTTCTCTACTGTCCACTTCCTTATACAAATCTTCCTCATGCACCTTCAAGAACTTCTCTTTATCCTCTTCCGATTTTATTTTCACTTTTTTCCCTTTGTAGGTGAAGGACAGTCCCTGTGTGAAACTCCCACCGTAAGACAATGCTGTTTCTTCTTAGTAGGGTCACCAAGTCGCTATATTTCGCTCTAAGATCCAGCAGGTGTTTTGGGATATCTTTGTAAATCTCAGTCCTTGAACCCTCTATTTCAAGTGGTTTCTGATAGTGTAGGCCTAGTATTTTATCTCTCTCTTCTTTGGATCCAAGTGTTATTAAACAGTCTCTTACCTTGTTCTTTCTTCCCTCTTTGTTCCCTCTGCCAAGTCTGAAGGCTGTCACTATCTTAAAGTCTTTATCTGGATCAAGGTCCCAGAAATTTCCAAATTCCTGTGTAAGAAATTCAGAAAGATTACCTTCTTCTGATTCCGGTACCGCCCTGATCCGCAGGTTAGCCTGTTTATCTCTCAGTTCCAGTAGGGACAGTTGTGCCTTGTTCTCTTGTATTTGCTTGTTGATTGGTTGCAATTTTCCTTCAACCACGAGCACCTTCTCTCTAGCTTCTTCAGCGATTTTCTTTGTTAATTTAGATTCCTGTACCAATCTGTCGATAGCTTGCGTATTGGAGTTAATAGTTGTAGTGTTTAAGTCGATTTTAGTTGACAGTTTTTCTAAAGCTCCAAATATTCTATCCAATGATGCACTTAGATTTTCTTCAGCACCTAAACTTTTTGCAGAAGTTTGTCCAGTATCCTCCTTTTCCACAGCAGGCGGTGCTGCTACTGATTGTCTTCTTTGTTGTTGTAATTTAGTTTTACTTCTTGTTGACTGCAGCTGGGGCTTATCCTGATCCATTGCTTTGTTGTTCGACATCAAGGTCACTTGCGCAGTTGAAATTCCTTTCCGATGGGAAGAATTTCAGACCTTGGAGTGGAAAGTCCCCAGCTATATTCCAAACCTCCTCTAGGGGAGTACTTTTGCAACAATGTTACTTTCAAAAACAGTTTTCCAAAGGCAGTCCTGTCCTACATTCACTTTCCAAATAAAGGCAACAATTACAGAGAGTTTTTCCAATTCCAACTCCCACTGTTACAAAGAGTCCCCTCCAGTTCAATAGCAGTTACTTCAGACAGTTACAAATGTTTATAAACGGTGCAACACTTTCTTAATGTCTCTGGCAGTCCAAAATCAGGGGTTAGGCAGTGGTTTCTTTTCCCCCCTTTTTATCAATCTCAAGCTCAAGTCCACCAAGATCCCCTTTCCCCTCACTCCGAGGGGGGGGGGTTCTTACTTCAGACGTTGAAATCCGAGCCTTTTCAATTTGATTTCTATGGCTCTAGCTTTAAAAGGTCTTTGCTTTGTTTCTATCTACATGAGCGGAAGACGGACTTCCTTTTTACGTCTTTCCCGCTTCAGTGCCAAGTTCAAAATCTTTTTTTCCGATCAAAGGTAATCCAATCCTTTGATCTCTTGATTTAAAAGTCTTACTCACGGGTTGAAGTTTGTAATCCAAATTTCAAAGGAAAGAGTACAGCGCTCTCCGGCAACAGCTGCGCGGCTCACTCCAAGGAAGTAGCGATCGTCCCTCAGCGCCGCGCTACCCCCGCTCGGCTCCGGAGCCCCTCGCGGGGTTCCCTCGCTAAAAGGGGGAGCGCTTCTGGTGCCCGCTGGGTCCCACGGCTGCAGGCTTCTCCCGCCTGCAGTTTTTTCGGGTCTCCGCTGCGCCGTAGCGGCGAGACCCCTTTAATTCCTCGGAGCTTCTCCTCCTACTCAGAAGGAGACCGCCATTGCCGTTGGCGCCGCCTCCGGAAGTCCTGACGGGAAGTCTTTTGTACCATAAGAATGTATGGTGAAAGGGATTGTATAGGATTAAATTAGTTTTTATTTGTATATTCAATACACAAGATTGTTTTTGTTATTAATCAGTTTCAATAAAGCATTAAAAAAAATGATATGCTTGTGGATTTTGTAGCTGATTGACTGACCCAACCCAAAGGATACTCATTAATGGTTTCTTGTTTTCCTGGGGAAAAAGTGGCAAGTGGGATGCTCCAGGATTCTGTCCTGGTCCTGCTGTTGTTCAACATCTTTATCAATGACTTGGATGAAGGAATTGAGGGGATGCTCATCACATTCGCAGATGATACAAACTGGGAAGGGTAGCTAATGTTGCAGAAGACAGAATCAGGATTCAAGATGGCCTTAACAGTTTTGGAAAATGTGAGATTCTACACTTAGGTGGGAATAACCAGCTGCACAATTATAAAATTTGGACATATAAGGACACCTGGCATGTGTCTAACTCTGGCTAATGTGCCAACATTCCTTTTACGTATTTGCTCATGTGCAAATTGAATAAGCTCCACCCCACCCCCGGTACAGACACAAGAGCTATCCAGAATCACATCTGATCAGCCTGGACACCAGAGCCGTCTTTCCTATTGGGCTTACTGGCGTGTTGTGCCAGGGCGCTGGCCTCTCAGGGGTGCCCCAGCGAGTGGGGGAGCTGTGTGGCTTTGCCAACGGCCTCCCCTTTCCCTGCATACCTACCAGCTGTGCCCCGTCAACCATATGGCTGGCGGGCATGCAGCTTCCTTCCCAAGCCTCCGCAGGAGGAGAGCAACTCTGGAAAACGGGGGGGGGGGGGAGAGGCACCAGAGGGATCTTTGAACCACGGTGCCAGGTATGCTTAAGACAGCCCTGCCAGACACTGAGGTCCAGCTCCGAGGGCCTTCTGGCGGTTCCCTCATTGTGAGAAGTGAAGTTACAGGGAACCTAGCAGAGGGCCTTCTGAGTAGTGGTGCCGACCTTGTGGAACTCCTGTCAGATGTCAAAAAGATAAATAATTCTACAACAGAAGGCAGCCTTGTATCGGGAAGCATTTAATGTGTGATGTTCTGATATTCAAAACTTGCTACACACACTCCAGGTGGCAAGACGTTCACACTAGGGCTGGCCCACCCATGAAGCAAGGTGAGGCAATTGCCTCAGGCAGCAGGATCCAAGGGGAGGCAGATCTGGCCTCCAATGAATGAATTGACCACTGCTGCTCCTTCCTGATCTAGATCTTCACTCATTCCTTCTTCCCCAAGGGGGACACCATTTTGTGGTTCACGTCACAAGCCCAAAGGTCTTGCACTGGCCCTGGCTCACGCATTACAAATATTTTAATTGTACAACTCTGAGAGGATTGGAAACTTTCCTGTGAAGTCACTGCATGCATCCATTTAAAATGGGTGTGTACTTTTACCCTTATGCCCAACAAAGAATTTGCACACAAGGAAATAGAAGAAGATTGGTTTATTACAGAGAAATGAAAGCAGTGCCCATCAGTGCAAGGAGGGAGTTGAAGAACAAAATAGGAATATGGTAAGGGAACACCCAGCTACTTGAAATGAATTCAAATCTCCAGGGAATGATGAGCTGCACCAAGGGTCCTAGAAGGAGCTTGAGGATGTAATCTCAGAACCTCTGTCTATAATCTTTGAGAATTCTTGGAGAACAAGTGAGGTCCCTGCTGTGTGGAGGCGAGCAATTTTTGCCCCCATCTTCAAAGTGGGATGGGAGCAAGACCAGTCAGGTTGACACTGATACCAGAAAAGGTCCTAGAACAAAGAATTATCGTACTTGATCAGTCTGTGAGCAATTAGAAAACGATACTGTGATTACTAAGACCCAGCATGGCTTTCTCAAAAACAAGTCATGCCAGACAAATCTCATTTTTTATTTTATTTTATTTTATAGCGTTACAAGTGGATTAGGGGAATGCTGTGGATGCAGAGAGTCTTGATTTCAGTAAGGCTTTTGACAAAGTCCCCCTTTAGAGGAGACATGACAGTCATCTTCAAATACCTAAAGGGCTATCACATGGAAGATGGATCAAGCTTGTTTTATCCTACTCCAGGGCGTACCATCTGAACCAATGGCTTCAAGTTACAAGAGATTCCAGCTAAACATCTGGAAAAACTTTCTGAAGACAGTGGGACAAACTTCCTTGGACGTGGGTGGCCTCTCCTTCTTTGGAGGTTCTTAAGCATTTTTTAGATAGCCATCTGCCATGAATGCTTTAGTTGAGATTCCTGCATTGCAAGGGGTTGAACTAGATGACCCTCAGGGTCCCTTCCAACTCTACATTTCAGCAATTGTATGATTCTATGATTCTAAATGGGTGCTGTCTTGAGCAGCAAGATTACACATATATGGGCAGCAATGCAATCATTAAGTCAGTGTTTCTCAAACTTAGGTCCCCAGCTGTTGTTGAACTAGAATTCCCATCACCACTGACCACTGGTCCTGCAAGCTAAGGATTGTGGGAGTTGTAGTTCAACAATAGCTGGAAACCCAAATTTGAGAAACACACTGTGTGAGTGAATAATGCAAAGACCATTTGGTTGCCTTTACTATTCCTGAATCATAAATCTACTCTTGGAAGATTTAATTATCTATTTGAAGTCTGGTTACTACTTACAGGGGAGTGATTTTTAATATAAGGCAAATGTAAGATTATGATGCTGATCTTTACTTTTTTTGTCAATCAATCCTTTATTAGGCATATCAAACCCCACATTATAAAACAAACATCGTATACAGATTGTGGAAAATACGAATTCAGCATAACAATTTGCATAAATAATACAGTATAACACTACCACATCACTGACCAATCAAGAACTACTAAATCTCTCTATAATGGCCCAGTCTTTCCACATGGACAGCACACACAAATTTAGCCACTATTAAAGTAATTTGATCATTCCTGTCCGAGAGCAGGTCCTGAACCGTTGGTGGCATAGAACCGAGCCTGTTAAGTTGTAAGGCCTCTAATAATTGTCTTCTGGCATAAATGCCAAAATCACAAGAAAAGAAAATATGCTCCAATGTATCAGGTTCCTGCCTACCACATTTGCAGAGATGCTCTGCTTCTGGGAGAGCTAAATGTCTTCCTCTTACTATCATCAAAGGAAACATATTAAATCTGGCTAGCATAAACAGCCTGCACAGTTCACGATTCTTCAGATTTGTCATGTAACCCTTTTGAAAATCTCTACACAAAGGGAGATTTAAATAGAGAGGAGAGCAAGTGCTGTGCTTTGCAACCTCAAGAGTGGAGAGAACACTTTTTCCTGTAAAATTCTTCCTGATAATTTCCCAGGTATCTTTGGCGTCAGAATTTTCAAAGTCAATTAGATGAAGCCCTATTGAGTTCAATTTTCTCCTACAAATCAATGATAAATTGTAAATTACATTATCGCTTAAGAGGTCGTAAAGGAGAGAGTTAGGAGATAGGGCTCTATAATGCAGGAAGAGCCAATATTCCAAGGTTCTCAGCCATACTCTTACTGATAAAGGAAGTATTCCCAACTCACAACATATTGATTCATATTTAATAGAATTTGCAAGTCCTAATAATGACCTCAGAAGGAATGCATGAAATTTATCCAACCTCTTAAGGTCACCTGAAATCCACACTGGGGTGCCATATAAAAGTTGGGCACAAAGTTTTGGACTGGACTGCCCAGAGAAGGTGATACCACCGACAGAGCAGGAACAGGCACTTGGCGCAGTTGGAGGAAAAGTAAAGTAACGACATCATGGCTCTGCAACTATTAAGCTGGAATACCAATGGTCTCAACTCCCCCCAGAAAAGGAAAAGAGTTTTTCATTTATTAAAAAAGGAACAATTGGACTTGATTTGTCTACAGGAAACACATGTGATAAGGCTACATAGAAAAGTATTGATCAACAAAAAACTGGGTCAGGAGTTTATCCCAACTCACAACATATTGATTCATATCTAATAGAATTTGCAAGTCCTAATAATGACCTCAGAAGGAATGCATGAAATTTATCCAACCTCTTAAGGTCACCTGAAATCCACACTGGGGTGCCATATAAAAGTTGGGCACAAAGTTTCATATCAGTCACTTGCAATACAGCTGGAATATATCTATTTCCTATAGGAGGGGGGGGGAAAGGATTTAATATGGATATGGTGAGCTGTCACTTTAGCCTTAGCTATTGCAGCACAGATATGTGTGGAGAAAAAAAATAGGATTTAATATGGTGAGCTGTCACTTTAGCCTTAGCCATTGCAGCACAGATATGTGTGTTCCAATTCATGTTGTTTTTAAATACAATTCCCAGATAATTGAAATGCTTAATTTCTTGTATTAGATGTCCATTGATTATCCAATTTTTTGGGTTCCCTCTCTTTGTAAATTGCATAATTTTTGTCTTATCATAGTTAATTTTGAGGTTATTAAGAGAGCAAAAGTTTGAAAAGCTCTTAAATATTTTTTTTTAAGCCTAAAGAGGAAAGTGAGATAATTACCGCATCATCTGCATAAAGTAATTAAAAAACTGGGATATTATTTAAATAAGGAATATGAGTGGTTACATTTTGAAGAAATAATGAAAGGTCAGATAAATAGAGATTAAATAGGGTAGGGGCCAGGATACAGCCTTGCCTAACTCCTCGGTTATTCAGAATTGGTCCTACAAATCTACCAACTTTTGAAACTTTAACATATATTTGGTTATTGGAGTGTAAACTTTGAATCAATGTAAGCAGGTATGGGACAATACCAAGGTGTTCTAATTTGGTACACAGTTTATTACGATCGACCGAATCAAAGGCACTTTTTAAATCTACAAATGCCACAAAAAGTCTTCGTTTGTTTCTCAAGACATATTTGTCTACAAGATGACTTAACACTAGACACTGGTCAAGAGTTGAAGAACCTGTCTTGAAACCAGCTTGTTCCTTACCTTTTGTAAGCATCGATTCTTCCAGTTTAATAAGCAGGAATTTGGCATAGATTTTACTTATGCATGGTAACAAACTAATAGGCCTGTAATTCTCTTGGCAATTCCTATCACCTTTTTAAAAATCGGCACCACTATTGAGTTATTCCACGATTTAGGTACAAGGCCTAAATGATTAATAGAGTTAAAGAGCCGGACAAGATTAGTGGCCCACTATTCCACATTTAATCTCAGCAGATCTATTGAGATGCCGTCCATACCAGGGGATTTTCCTTGCTTCAACGAAAGAAATATCTCTTTCATCTCCTCAACATTAATTTGAAATTGTGTGGTTATTGCTGAAGAAGATTTAAAATTTTCCATCTTAAAAACTTGGGAATAATAAAAAACAGCGGTAAAATGCGTAATCCAAGCTTCATCACTTATATTAGGAAAGTCAGTGGTAGCTTTTATTGAAAGGAGTGACCAAAAGGTTTTGGTATCTTTAATTTCTAATGCAGTGACAATTTTAGACCATTTGGCTTGTGAAAACACAGATTTTTTTCCCAGGAGCATGTTCTTAAAAGCGTTTTTCATTTCAAAATAGGTCTTCCAGAGACCTTGGGAGTTAGTGATAAAGGCTTCTTTTAGACAAGCTCTGAGTTCTTTATTATGGTTGATACATTCTTTATCAAACCAATTATACTTATTTGAAGGTGTTTTTTTTTGCTGAACTGGAGATTTCAAAAGGAAGAAAATAATTCCTGAATTAGTATTAGGGTGAATATATTTGTTCTGCTATCCAAGTGATGTTGGCTCCCACTCCTGCTACTATAAGGTGTGACAGCAAAAGCCACTAATGAAAATGGCGCCTAATGATCCTCTTCAAGGCTGCTTTCATTTCACTGTTCCTGAGACTGTAGATGAAGGGATTCAGCATAGGGGTCACCATGGTATACATGACAGCGGCTACAGTGTCCTTGCGATCCGAGTTGTTGGAACGTGGCTTGAAATAAATCCAGCTCACAGTGCCATAAAACAAGACAACCACAGCAATGTGGGACCCACACGTGGAGAAAGCCTTTTTCTTTCCAGAGTTGGATGGAATCTTGAGGATGGTGTAGAAAATGCCCATATAGGAGATGACGATCAGCAAAAACGGCCCCAGAACCTCCACCGACCCTTCAGTCAGAATCAGCATTTCTATGACACTGCGGTCTGAGCAAGAGATCTCCAACACAGGGTAAAGATCGCAGAAGAAATGTGGGATCTCTCTAGAGTTACAGAAAGACATGTGGGACATCAAAATGGTATAAAGCAGAGAGTGGGCAATAGGGATAACCCAGGACACTGTTGCAAGGAGAAGGCAACGCTTACGGCTCATCAGGGCAGAATAACGCAGAGGGAAGCAGATGGCCACATAACGGTCGTAGGCCATGGAAGCCAACAGGAAGCTGTCTGAGTTGCCAAAACACACATAAAAGTACATCTGGACCAGGCAGCCATGATAGGAGATGGTCTTTTTCTGAGACAACAAGTTTTCTAGCACTTTGGGGATGGTGGTGGAGGTGAAGCCCAAGTCAGCTAAGGCAAGGTGGCTGAGGAAGAAATACATAGGAGCCTGGAGGAGCCGTAAATCAGAATGGATCAAGAAGATGATTGTTGCATTCCCCAGAAAGGCCAGCAGGTACATGGAGAGGAATAGCAGGAAGAGGAGCCCTTGGAACTCTGGCTGGATTGGGAAGCCATGGAGGAATAACTCAGAGAAGTCTGTTGCATTCCCAGGACTCATTAGGCTAAATCTGCCGTAGGGGCAAGAAGAAGAAATGTTTAGGCTAGCAAATTCTCCACCCTCTGCTTGCTAGCTGCCCAAACTGAACTATGCGGAAATCCCTCTTTCCTCTCCTCATATCATATTCTCCATGTCTGTTTTTGAGATACTGCCAGACATTGACATAGCAAGGGACTTTAAGACTCTGGATTAGAAGCTGAAGTGCCTTAGGGTACAGGTGGTTTTTTCATCACTGTGGGCTAAAGGTCACATCCACACCAAGCATTTAAAGCACACCTGAAAACATAGTAAGTCTCTCCCCCCCCCCCAAGAATTCTGTGAACCATACTTTGTTAAGGGTGTTGCGAATTGCTTCTCTGTGAGTGGTAAAATACAGTTCCCAGAAGTCTTTGGGGATAGGCATGTGCTTTAATTGTACTGAGTGAATTCAGCAGATACTGATTAGTAACCATTAAAAAAATCCTCAATAGGTTTCTTGGATGTTAGAAGCTTTTAAGTGGGTAACGCATTGTTTCACCAATCTATGAGCAGTGAGAGATTCCAGAGGTACCAGTGTGATAGGAATTTTGAGGTCTTAGATATATGGTAATGTTTATAAGTGTACCAACCAAGCATGTACATAGATCAGCACAGGAAGACCAACCTGAAACCATTTTGATTCCCAAACTGACCAAATGTTTTCTCTGCAAGGTCAAAGGAAAATGGAAAAGCCTCCCCATTGTCTTTTCCTTCACAAATCCTGTCTTAAGGGTATGTCTGTGTTTGAATAGGATGTGAGCCTGTGACATGGCCCAGGAACTAAGTATTTATCATTACAAAAGACTGGCCAGGCTCCCCAGGCAATCCAATCTAGTAAGCAGGTATCCAATCAAGTAATCTGCCAGACAGGAGAAAAACAACATTCACATTTCTGTTTTAGACCGCCTTTTCTGTGATGTAGGTATGATGTATCTGAGGGGTGGTCTTAGGTTACACCCCTTCTGTGATGTATGTATGATGTTTCTGGGGGTGGTCTTGATCTACAGGGTGGCAATTTCAAAAGTCCATATAAGGCCTTGCGTGCCATTGTTCTGGGTTCCTCCTCCCTCCTTTGTGTGGTGAGTAAGGACCCTGTTGCAACAGATCAATAAAGATCAGGCTTACTAGCTGCTTTGCTTCTCAATATTCTCTGGTTGGCCTCTGTTATTTTCTCCTACCAATAGGGAACCTACGTAAGGACACCAGGCATGTTTAACAGGGTCTGTGTTTACTTTTGGAACAATGAGGCCAAGTGGAGTCCGTGATCTCTTTAAGATACAGGGTTTATTTACATATCTATGCAACCTGTGTCTAGATGGAGAGAGATCAGAGCATTCACATCCCAAGAGGGTCCTGTTTCTTCCATTGCTGCAGCCTCAGATTCCAAGAGACTCCAAATATCATGTCTGACCTCTGCTGCAGCTTGAAACAGACTGCCTGCTTCATGCTTTGCCCCCCACGCCCCAGCTTCAAAAAGGGACAATTCTTTCCTGTTTGCTTCCTAATTGCCCACTGCAGTTCTGCTCCACCCTCCTGAAACTCTGTCCTTTTGTCTCTGCTAATCATCTCTTACCTCAGCGAGGGCTTTCCCCATTTTCTGTCCAGCCCAGAAAGAAAATGGCCTTTTTAATGGGTGTTTCCTGGACATGGAAAAACCACTTTAAACTCAAGCCCCCATTAGGCCCGGGAATTTAGGAGCTTCCTTACATTCTACCCCTTCACTGAATCCAGACATTTTAGAGGAGTCTTGCTCCCACCCCAAAAACATAAGAATATTCACACTTACTTAAGTAAAGGCACTTCCTGTTTGCTCTCTTGCTCCTGTCAATGTGAAGAACAAAGGAAGTGGACTTGTTCTGCATAGGACGAAACTGGCCTCCTTCATCTGCTGAGGAGATTAGCTCTGTGTTTTCTGATGCAAGGGAAGCTTTTGTTCATCTCTGCTTAAGGGTGGTGATCTCCAGGGTCCAAGGAAGACTCAACCAGGTTCCCCCTCCAGAATTAATAGAATGCAATAGCATAAACTCTGGAGAATCATTATTCAGAGACCCAACCCATCATTCAGCTTAACAAATTAGCTCGTCCTCATTAATAAGTGTTAGAAAAGTTTTTCCCCTTGAGTGTGGATGTTGGAGGATTCTGGTTTGCTCCACAATTGGGAACAAGTATGAAATATACTCAGAGTTGAGTGTGAATTTCCTGCGCTTTATTCAACTCATAGTAGCGATGAATGAAACTTTCCCCAAAACGTCTAGCTATATATACAGTGTTAGAAAAGTTTTTCTTTTTCTTTTTATAAATATTTTATTAAGTTTTCACAATAAAAAAGCGTACAAAGACAAAGAAAATACAAAATCACAAAAAACAATACAATACAAAAATGTTAACATTAAACACATCAAAAGAGAAAGAAAAAAAGATAAAAACATATATAGTAACAAAAATTTCCCTCTTTCTTAATTTCTCATCTTCAATTAACTTATTTTCCCGACCTCCTCACGTCTCCCATTCTTGTATCCCTTTTTAAAAATTAATTCAGCAAATTCATATCCTATTAATTTATCTGTTGTTAATCCAATCTTACATTTTACTTTGTTGCTAAAGCCCCTGCAATTCATTTCAATGTCCTTAACATTCATAAATTTTACAATATTTCTGCAAATACGTTTTAAATTTCTTCCAATCTTCCTCCACCGTCTCCTCTCCCTGGTCTCGGATTCTGCCAGTCATTTCCGCCATCTCCATATAATCCATTAGTTGCATCTGCCAGTCTTCCAAGGTGGGTAGATCTTGTGTCTTCCAGTGCTTTGCGATGAGAATTCTTGCTGCTGCTGTAGCATACATAAAAAAAGTTCTATCCTTCTTTAACACCGATTGGTCCACTATGCCCAGGAGGAAGGCCTCTGGTTTCTTCGGGAAAGTATATTTAAATACCTTTTTCAGTTCATTATATATCATTTCCCAGAAAGCCTTGATCCTTGGGCACGTCCACCAAAGGTGAAAGAATGTACCTTCAATCTCTTTGCATTTCCAACATTTGTTATCGGGCAAATGATATATTTTTGCAAGCTTGACTGGGGTCATGTACCACCTATACATCATTTTCATAATATTTTCTCTTAAGGCATTACATGCCATAAATTTAATCCTGGTGGTCCACAACTTCTCCCAGTCAGCAAACATAATGTTATGGCCTATGTCTTGTGCCCATTTTATCATTGCCGATTTTACTGTTTCTTCCTCAGTGTTCCATTTCAACAGCAGATTATACATTCTCGAAAGTGTCTTTACATTGGGTTCTAACAGTTCTGTTTCTAACTTTGATTTTTCCACTTGGAAACCAATTTTTTTTATCCAAATTGTAGACCTCTCTTATTTGAAAATAGTGTAACCAGTCTCGCACCTTCTCTTTAAGTTTGTCATAACTGTGCAGTTTCAATTTGTCACCTTCCTGTTCTAAAATTTCCCAGTATTTTGGCCATTTAGCTTCCATGTTGAGTTTTTTCAAGGCTTTCGCCTCCATAGGTGATAGTCACCTTGGAGTTTTACTCTCCAAAAAGTCTTTATACCTTATCCAGACATTAAACAATGCTTTTCTGACAATATGGTTTTTAAATGCCTTATGTGCTTTTATCTTGCCGTACCATAGATATGCATGCCACCCAAATACATTGTCATACCCTTCAAGATCCAAAACATCTGTGTTCTCAAGAAGCAGCCATTCCTTCAGCCAGCAAAAAGCTGCTGACTCATAATAAAGTTTTAAGTCTGGCAGGACAAACCCCCCTCTATCTTTAGCATCAGTAAGAATTTTAAGTTTTATTCTGGGCTTTTTGCCCTGCCAGACAAATCTAGATATATCTCTTTGCCACTTCTTGAAACAGTCCATCTTATCAATAATTTGCAATGATTGGAATAAAAATAACATCCTCGGCAATACATTCATCTTAATGACAACAATTCAACCCAGCAAGGAAAGCTTCAGGTTCGTCCAAATTTCTAAATCTTTTTTCACCTCTGACCAGCATTTCTCATAGTTATCTTTAAATAGATTTACATTCTTAGATGTCATGTTCACCCCCAGGTATTTTACCTTCTTTGCTAATGTTAGATCTGTTTCACTCTGAAACCTCTCTCTTTCTATCGGTGTCAAGTTTTTCTCCAAAACCTTAGTTTTCATTTTGTTCAACTTAAAACCTGTAATCCATTGGTATTCAAAAATTGATCAATTTTCGACTCCATCTGCGGCCCTTGTGTATAGAGTTCTTTAAAGTATCTCTGGAAGCAGCTTATGATCTCCTGTGGCTTCTGAATGTTTTTTCCATCCACTTCAAGATTAGGGACTGTATTTAGTTTTTGTCTTTTCTTCAACTGCCATGCTAACAGTTTTCCACATTTATTAGCTGATTCGAAGGTTGTCTCATCTGTTTAACTTTCCATTCAATGTCCTGATTTATCAATTTCATGTATTGTATTTGATATAACTTAATTTCTCTCAAGATCTCTTGGGATTTTGGTTTAACTCTAAGTTTTTTCTCTCCTTCTCTTATTTTCTCCAAAATCTTCTCCTTTTTTCATTTTGGATTTTCCTCTTTATTGCATTTTGTTGTATCAAAAACCCTCTCATCACAGCTTTGCTTGCGTCCCAGATTGTTCTTTTTTCCACTGTAGTCTTTAAATTTATCTCAAAATAGTCTTTTATGGTTTTTTTGGGCCTTCTTAATAGTTTCTGGATCTCTAAACAAGGCGTCATTCATCCTCCATCTGAAGGGTCCAGTCACTGTTGGTTTCATTTCCATCTTTACAGGGTTATGGTCGGAGCATGTTTTTGGGCAGATTTCCATTTTGCGAATCTTGGGAGCCATTCCTCTAGTTATCCAGATTTGGTCAATCCTTGTCCAGGTCTTTTGGGCTTCAGAAAATAGTCCCTTCTTTTCCTAGGGGGTTCTTAGTTCTCCAAATGTCAATTAAGTCCATATTGTCTGTCATTTCAAAAAAAGTTTTCGGTAGTCTTCCGTCTTTTGTCACCACTTGTCTTTCTGACTTATCCATATTTGTCGATACCACTCCATTCATATCTCCAAGCATAATGATGTTTAAGTCCATATAGTCCAGCAATGTCCCGTGCAATTTCTTGTAAAATTCCGATTTCCCCTCATTTGGTGCATATATCCCTATTATCAAAAATTTCTCACCTTGGAATTGTACTTCAATAGCTACATATCTTCCTAGATCATCTTTAAAAACAAATTTGGGTGTTAGATTTTCCTTTGCATAAATCACCACTCCTCTCTTTTTGACTTTGTCAGATGAAATAAATTCTTGTCCTAGTCTTTTGTTAATTAACACTTTCCTGTGTGTTCTGGTCACGTGGGTTTCTTGTAGACATCAAATCCAATTTTTCCTTTTTCAACAAATGAAATTTTTTTCCCCTCTTGTCTGGGGAATTCAAACCTCGAATGTTCCAACTTAATACTTGCAGAGACATTGTGAAGTTATTCTGCTTCTCCTCCAACTGCTCCCAATGTTTGTTCTTGGTCTGTGGGTGGTGTCGCTTTTGGTTTATCCTCCAGTGTTGGCTTTGTTGGGTCTAAAATTCCTGGTCTCGGCCTTTGTTCTCTACTGTCCGCTTCCTTATATAAGTCTTCCTCGTGCACCTTCAAAAACTTCTCTTTATCCTCTTCCGATTTTATTTTGACTTTTTTCCCTTTGTATGTAAAGGACAGCCCCTGGGGGAATTCCCACCGGAAGACAATACTGTTTCTTCTTAACAGGGTCATCAAGTCTCCCTATTTCGCTCTAAGATCCAGTAGATGTTTTGGGATATCTTTGTAGATTTCTATCCTTGAACCCTCTATTTCGAGTGATTTCTGATAGTGTAGGCCCAGTATTTTATCTCTCTCTTCTTTAGATCCAAGTGTAATTAAACAGTCTCTTACCTTGTTCTTTCTTCCCTCTTTATTCCCTCTGCCAAGTCTGAAGGCTGTCACTATCTTAAAGTCTTTCTCCGGATCGAGGCCCCAGAAATCTTCAAATTCCTGCGTAAGAAATTCAGACAAATTACCTTCTTCTGATTCCGGTACTGCCCTAATCCTCAGATTGGCCTGTTTATCTTTCAATTCCAATAAGGACAATTGTGCCTTGTGCTCTTCTATTTGCTTGTTGATTGGTTGCAGTTTTCCTTCTACCACCAGCACCTTTTCTCTAGCTTCCTCAGCAATTTTCTTTGTCAGTTTAGATTCCTGTACCAATCTGTCAATAGCCTGCGTATTGGAGCTAATGGTTGTGGTGTTTAAATCAATTTTAGCTGACAGTTTTTCCAAAGCTCCAAATATTTTGTCTAATGATGCACTTAAATTTTCCTCAGCACCTGTACTTTTTGCAACAGTCTGTCCAATGTCCTCTTTTTCTACAACAGGAGGTGCTGCTACTGATTGTCTTCTTTGTTGTTGTCTGGTTTTAATTCTTGTTGGCTGTGGCTGGGGCTTATCCTGATCCATTGCTTTGTTATTCAACAGTTCAAGGTTGCTTACGCGGTTCAAATTCCTTTCCGATGGGAAAATTTCTAGACCTTGTAATGGAAAGTCCCCAGCTATATTCCAGGCCTCCTCTAGGGGAGTACTTTTGCAACAGTATTACTTTCAAGGCAATTTTCCAAAGGCAGTCCTGTCCTACTTTCACTTTTCAATAAAAGGCAACAATTACAGAAAGTTCTTCCAATTCCAACTGCTACAAAGAGTCCCTTCCAGTTCAAAAGCAGAGTAATCTCAAACAGTTACAAATCTTTATAAACGGTGCAACACTTTCTTATTGTCTCTGGCAGACCAATATCAGGGATTAGGCAGTGGTCTCTCTTTTTCTTCTTCTCCAGCTCCTTAAATCTCCTTAAATCTCAAGAATTACAAGCCTGGTAGATGAAGGGAACTCAGTGGATATAGCCTACCTTGATTTCAGTAAGGCATTTGACAAGGTGCCCCATGATATTCTTGTAAAGAAGCTGGTAAAATGCGGTCTTGACTCTGCTACCACTCAGTGGATTTGTAACTGGCTGACTGACCGAACCCAAAGGGTGCTCATCAATGGTTCCTCTTCATCCTGGAGAAGAGTGACTAGTGGGGTGCCACAGGGTTCTGTCTTGGGCCCGGTCTTATTTAACATCTTTATCAACGACTTGGATGATGGACTCAAGGGCATCCTGATCAAATTTGCAGATGACACCAAACTGGGAGGGGTGGCTAACACCCCAGAGGACAGGATCACACTTCAAAACGACCTTGACAGATTAGAGAACTGGGCAAAAACAAACAAAATGAATTTTAACAGGGAGAAATGTAAAGTGTTGCACTTGGGCAAAAAAAATGAGAGGCACAAATACAAGATGGGTGACACCTGGCTTGAGAGCAGTACATGTGAAAAGGATCTAGGAGTCTTGGTTGACCACAAACTTGACATGAGCCAACAGTGTGACGCGGCAGCTAAAAAAGCCAATGCAATTCTGGGCTGCATCAATAGGAGTATAGCATCTAGATCAAGGGAAGTAATAGTGCCACTGTATTCTGCTCTGGTCAGACCACACCTGGAGTACTGTGTCCAGTTCTGGGCACCACAATTCAAGAAGGACACTGACAAACTGGAACGTGTCCAGAGGAGGGCAACCAAAATGGTCAAAGGCCTGGAAACGATGCCTTATGAGGAACGGCTAAGGGAGCTGGGCATGTTTAGCCTGGAGAAGAGGAGGTTAAGGGGTGATATGATAGCCATGTTCAAATATATAAAAGGATGTCACATAGAGGAGGGAGAAAGGTTGTTTTCTGCTGCTCCAGAGAAGCGAACACGGAGCAATGGATCCAAACTACAAGAAAGAAGATTCCACCTAAACATTAGGAAGAACTTCCTGACAGTAAGAGCTGTTCGACAGTGGAATTTGCTGCCAAGGAGTGTGGTGGAGTCTCCTACTTTGGAGGTCTTTAAGCAGAGGCTTGACAACCATATGTCAGGAGTGCTCTGATGGTGTTTCCTGCTTGGCAGGGGGTTGGACTCGATGGCCCTTGTGGTCTCTTCCAACTCTATGATTCTATGATTCTATGATTCTAAGTTCAAAGGCTTTCCTCTCCCCCTCACTTCAGGGTTTTTTTTTCTTACATCAGGCATTAAAGTCTGAGTCTTTTTGATTTAATTTCTGTAGCTCTAGCTTTAAAGGTCTTTGCTTTGCTTCTTTCTACAAGAGCGGAAGACGGACTTCCTTTTTGCGTCTTTCCCGCTTCAGAGCCAAGTTCAATGTCTTTTTTTCGATCAGAGGTAATCCAATCCTCTGATCTCCCGATTTAGAGATCTTACTCACGGGTTGTAGTTTGTAATCCGAATTTCAAAGGAAAGAGTACAGCGCTCTCCGGCAACAGCTTTGCGGCTTCACTCCACGGAAGTAGCGATCGACCCTCAGCGCCGCGCCGCCCCCACTCCACTCCGGAGCCCCTCGCGGGGTTCCCTTGCTAAATAGGGGGCGCTTCTGGCACCCGCCGGGTCCCACGGCCGCAGGCTTCTCCCGCCTGCGTTTTTTTCCGGGTCTCCGCTGCGCCGTAGCGGTAAGACCCCCAGGTTCCGCGGAGCTTCTCCTCCCGTTCAGAAGGAGACCACCATTGCCGTTGGCGCCGCCTCCGGAAGTCTAGAAAAGTTTTTCCCTTTGAGTATGGATGTTGGAGGATTCTGGTTTGCTCCACAACTGGGAACAAGCTTGAAATATACTCGGAGTTGAGTGTGAACTTCCTGCGCTTTATTCAGCTCATAGTAGCAATGAATGAAACTTTCCCCAAAATGGCTAGGTACCTCAGTGGTACCTTGGGATGCGAACAGGATCCGTTCCGGAGCCCCGTTTGCATCTTGATTAGAACGTAAGACGTGACGGCGCATCTGTGCGTGCATGGGTCATGTTTTGCCGCTTCCGCGCATGCGCGTGACGTCATTTTGAGCGTTTGCACATACGCGAGCGGTGAAACCCGAAAGTAATGAGCTGTTACTTCCGGGTTGCCGCGGAACGCAACCTGGAGGCGTTCAACCTGAAGCAATTTCAACCCGAGGTATGACTACATTATTTACACAATGGGCCCCGTGTGATTGGCTAATTCCAGGCTGCTCCTGTAGGCCAATCAGGTTGCGGAGTCACCTCCTCCAGAAGCCTGATTGGCTGCTCCTGCAGGCCAATAAGGTTGCTGATTCACTTCATCCAGGAGCCTGATTGCGGTGCTCTGAAGGGTCTTAGAGCCCTCCCACCACCTTCCCAAAGCCCACCTAGCTGTAGTAAGGAGGCAGCAGAGCTCCAGCATCCTGTTAGAAGCCTGGTGCCTCATTCCCAAAGCCCGGGAAGCTTCTGCCCAGCTTAGGGAAGTAGGCGCAATGCTCACGGGCACAACATCAACACCCCCCCATCGCCCTGGCAAGCTGGTGCCCCTACGTAAAAATTAACCGCACGCCACTGCTCTTACCCCAAGTGTAATTGGATGCTTGGGCTTCTGCCCGCTCCATATTTTTGAGGGTTTTTTGAGCACTAAGTATTTTCCCAGTCACCTTGGTTTCATTTCACAGGGGCAATAATGTCCTTGCAATTTTTCGGACATCGAAAACCACAGATTCTGGATCTACCCTGAGATGTCTTTCTAACAATGCAGTCTGACTTGGAAATGTGAGAACCATCCCCATATGGGAGCTCCCCATAGTCTTGACTTCTGAAGCATATCTCCACATCTCAGTCCTGCCTCTCATTGTTTCCATATTTTCCACATCCCGATTTTAACGCTTTAAAATTCTCCGTCCCTGGTTCCACAATTCTCAATCATGTCAAACATCATATAGCCTTTCATCCATCGAATACAGCTTTATTTGTATGTATATATTTTCCCAACTGCCTTTTTACCAGCACAGCTTCCTCTGACTCCATTCCAATCCGGGATGTTATCCAAGTCTGTTATCTGAAGTTTAATGCCGCAGCAACTCCCAGTCATTAATCCTTCCGATCCAGGCTGTTGTCCAAACCTTCCTTTTGAGCTTTAATGAATCAGTACCTTCCACATTAAATTGTTGGGCAAAACTGTTTGCAATATTGCATTGTAAATAAACTGTATTCCACAAATATCAGTCATTTGGTGATCGATCAGCCTCTGGAGACCGCACACTCCCCCCTCCAGGCCCTAGAGGGGGGCCTGCTAGACATCCATTTAGCCTCCTCTCTCATTCATAATGAAAAACCTTTGCAAACAGCTGCACTGTATATTGTCCCAAGTTGTTATCTCAAATCATTGCAAAGTCAGCCAGCAAATAGCTCCTGCTTCCCACGAAGAAAGGGAGAGAATCATATTTTTCCATGCTGCGTCATATTAACAAGCACCATCTTGCCTCCTCTTCCATCTTTGTCAAGTAAAGCTGCGGAATTAAATACCTAATTATAAATAGAAATCCATCTGTACTCTTAAAAAAAAAAGTTCTTAATGAGGCTTGGCATAGAAAACCAATTGTAGATGTTAAGGGGGGGGAACCATACCAAACACCTCCATAATTCAAACGCCATGATGAGAATCTCTTTGAAGTCTGAGCTTAAACCCCCAGGGACTGTACAATTCTGCAGGTTTTTCTTAGGCTTCTTCGGTCCAGACCATGTCTGTTTGTTGTCCAAATCTATTCATTTTTGCAAACAGATATTCCCGGCTATGAGAATGACATCGGAGAGTGCCAGCCATATTGTGCTCTGCGACCCAGTGTCTTGCCGCTTGCACCTTGATGCAAGTCGGCAGTCTCGGACAATCTACGAGACAGTCCTCCCCCACCTTGGGGAGTCTGCCAGGGCTAATTACCCCCATATCAGCCCTGAATTACCAGCACGGCTTGTTGGGATCCACAGAATGCTGTGTGAGATAGTAAGTCTGCAGGCTTGAGGTTGAGAGCTGATGCAACGGGCTGATGCAATTATCCTGCAATACTTTCTGTGGAGGTGCTGGTTCAGAATGACAGTTGATTGGCTATCATCGGTTTAAAAGGGAAACCTGTCCAGCAGTAAGGTGGTGGGGTAGAGGAGTGTGGTCAGAGAGAAAGAGTCTTCGATATTTGCCTTAAGGTGCAGCCAGGTGTATGTGTAATCATGTCCTGCACAGGCGTCTGGCTCATGCTAGCTTTAAGGTGCAGCCAGGTACTCTGTCTGACTGTATGAACTGCTTCTGTAGATATTTGTATATAAAGCTCACAATAAATAACACTGTACTGAAGAACCTGGAACTCTGAGCATTTCTGCTAAAGTGCCGCGAAGAATTCGCGACAGGGTTACGGACCCAGCACACTTTCACTGCGCAAGAGTACAGGTGACAGTTATCTAGCCGTGGGTGCTGGAGGTGAGCTGCAGGTATGGAGCAGTCCAGAGCTGGCATGTTGCTGGAGAAGCTGACGGTCACAAACTACAGTATCTGGTTGGTCTGCATGCAACACTTCCTGAAGCGTGAGGGCCTGTGGAAAGTGGTGGAAGATTCACCGCAGCCCCCTGAGGAGGATGAGAAGGATGAGAAAGCCTTGGCTACGATCATCCTTGGAGTGGACGACAGCCAGCTGGTCTACGTAGCAGATAAGGTGACGGCAAGTGAGGCATGGAATGCGCTCAAGGCTGTCCATGTGCAAGAGACAGCTGGCTCACTGATAACACTGACCAGGAGAATGTACCGGTGTCGGAAGAAACCGGGGGACTCCCTGGTAAACCACCTAAAGTTCCTAACAGGCTGTTTCCAGAAGCTAGCCTTAAGAGGGAGTCCTGTGGGGGAAGTGGACAAGTCTTTATAGTCCTGAGTTCCCTTGACGACAGCTATGATATGCTAGTCAATTCCCTCGAGTCGGTATAGACTGATAAACTGACTCTGGAATATGTTACCGGACGGTTGTATGCAGAGGAGGACAGGCGTGCAGAGAGAAAGACGACCTCAGCCCAGCTGTCGGAGCATCCCAGAGGGAACAACAGCCGGGAAGAGCAGAGGTGTTGGGAGCTGGAGAAACAGCCAGGAGGAGTTGCTGCAGACCAGCCGGTGGTCAACAAAGTAAAAAGGTGGTTTTGCTGCAAGTCCAGTGGTCATCTGCTTCGGAGCTGTCCGAGAAAACAACAAAACCAGCAGAAGCACAGGAGGCAGCAGAGAGAGTCTACCACTTGGCTGTCTGCAGATGGCCAAGAAAATGAAGAGCTGTGGGTTCTGGACAGCGGAGCTTCTCAAACTTTTTGTAAAAGAAAAGCATTGCTGACTGATGCTAGGGCTTCAGACAAAAAGCATGTAAGTCTTGCTACAGGCCAGAAAGCTAATGTGGTCTGTGAGTGGGAGATTGTGTTCCCACAGCTGGGACACACATTCAGGAATGTGTTGTGTGTGCCTGGTATGCAAAACAATCTCCTGCATATTCCTGACTTGGCAAAAGCAGGCTTTGAAGTAAACTTCATGGGAGATCAGTGCCAGATAAAGCAAAATTGGGCAGTGTTGGCAACTGCTAACCTTAGAACTAATATGTATGTACTATGGTGTAAGTCTAAGGTTGCGAATGTGCAAAATGTCCCAACCCACGATATGTGTAATCATGTCCTGCACAGGCGTCTGGCTCATGCTAGCTTTAAGGTGCAGCCAGGTACTCTGTCTGACTGTATGAACTGCTTCTGTAGATATTTGTATATAAAGCTCACAATAAATAACACTGTAGTGAAGAACCTGGAACTCTGAGCATTTCTGCTAAAGTGCCGCGAAGAATTTGCGAAAGGCTGGGATCCAATCGTACAGGAGTCAGTCATTTCCCACTGCCGGAAACAGGAAGCTCAGTTTGAGTGTCTTCAAAGCCCATGACACCTTTGGTAAAGGCTGTTCTCCAACTGGAGCACTCACAGGCCAGTGTTTCCCAGTTTTCAGTGTATATACTACATTTTTAAAGATTTGCCTTGAGACAGTCTTTAAACCTCTTCTGTTGACCACCAGCATTACACTTTCCATTTTTAAGTTTGGAATAGAGTAGTTGCTTCCATAGACCTCTGAAGGCAGACTTGTATCGGGAAGCATTTAAAGTGTGGTGTTCTGATATTCAAAATTTGCTACACACTCTCTAGCTGGCAAGATGTTCACACTAGGGCTGGCCCACCCATGAAGCAAGGTGAGGCATGGAAGATGGAGCAAGCTTGTTTTATCCTACTCCAGGGGGTACAATCTGAATCAATGGCTTCAAGTTACAAGAGATTCCAGTTACAGATAGGTAGCCGTGTTGGTCTGCCATAGTCAAAATAAAAAAATTCCTTCCAGTAGCACCTTAAAGACCAACTAAGTTAGTTCTTGGTATGAGCTTTCGTGTGCATGCACACTTCTTCAGATACACAGAAACAGAAGAGATTCCAGCTAAACATCTGGAAAAACTTTCTGAAGACAGTGGAACGAACTTCCTTGGACGTGGGTGGCCTCTCCTTCTTTGGAGGTTCTTAAGCAGAGGTTAGATAGCCATCAACCATGAATGCTTTAGTTGAGATTCCTTCATTGCAAGGGGTTGAACTAGATGACCCTCAGGGTCCCTTCCAACTCTACATTTCAGCAATTGTATGATTCTATGATTCTAAATGGGTGCTGTCTTGGGCAGGAAGATTACACATATATGGGCAGCTATGCAATCATTAAGTCAGTGTTTCTCAAACTTAGGTCTTCAGTTGTTGTTGAACTAGAATTCCCATCACCACTGACCACTGGTCCTGCAAGCTAAGGATTGTGGGAGTTGTAGTTCAACAATAGCTGGAAACCCAAGTTTGAGAAACACTGCATACAGCACATATACACAACTTATATCTAAAGGGTAAAATAAGTCCCCAGTGAACCAACCCCCCCCCCTAAAGCGTTGGTGTAACAATATACCACAGTCACATGCTAAAAAAAGAGAGAACAAGGGAGACGGTTATTTTGAATCCAGCTATACCCTATAGAGAAGGGGGAAACTTCCTGTGTGAGTGAATAATGCAAAGACCATTTGGTTGCCTATACTATTCCTGAATCATATATCTACTCTTGGAAGATTTAATTATCTATTTGAAGTCTGATTACTACTTACAGGGGAGTGATAGTTAATATAAGGCAAATATAAGATTATGATGCTGATCTTTACTGTAAGTATTAGGATTAAGATATCTGCTTATGGTAGTTCAGCTAATCCTAGCAGATGCTGGCCCCAAATACCTGAAAGACAGATTGCAGTCCGTTTCTCCATTACAGATACCCAACATTTGGGCCCAAGTTTAAAACAGACCCGAAAGCACACACACCATCTGTGTGCTCTGCTATCCAAGTGATGTTGGCTCCCACTCCTGCTACTATAAGGTGTGACAGAAAAGACACTAATGAAAATGGTGCCCAATGATCCTCTTCATGGCTGCTTTCATTTCACTATTCCTGAGACTGTAGATGAAGGGATTCAGCATAGGGGTCACCATGGTAAACATGACAGCGGCCACAGTTTTCTTGGGATCTGTGCTGTTGGAACGTGGCTTGTAATAAACCCAGGTCACAGAGCCATAAAACAAGACAACCACAGCAATGTGGGACCCACACGTGGAGAAAGCCTTTTTCTTTCCAGAATTGGATGGAATCTTCAGGATGGTGTAGAAAATGCCCATATAGGAGATAATGACCAGCACAAACGGCCCCAGGATCTCCACCACCCCTTCAGTTGGAATCAGCATTTCTATGACACTGCGGTCAGAGCACGTGATCTCCAACACAGAAGGAAGATCGCAGAAGAAATGTGGGATCTCTCTAGAGTCACAGAAAGACATGTGGGACATCAAAATGGTGTAAAGCAGAGAGTGGGCAATAGGGATAACCCAGGACACTGCTGCGAGGAAGTGGCAACGCTTACGGTTCATCAGGGCAGAATAACGCAGGGGGAAGCAGATGGCCACGTAACGGTCGTAGGCCATGGAAGCCAACAGGAAGCTGTCTGAGTTGCCAAAACACATAAAAAAGAACATCTGGACCAGGCAGCCATGATAGGAGATGGTCCTTTTCTGAGACAACAAGTTTTCTAGCACTTTAGGGATGGTGGTGGAGATGAAGACCAAGTCAGCAAAGGCAAGGTGGCTGAGGAAGAAATACATAGGAGCCTGGAGGAGCCGTAAATCAGAACGGATCAAGAAGATGATTGTTGCGTTCCCCAGAAAGGCCAGCAGGTACATGGAGAGGAATAGCAGGAAGAGGAGCCTTGGAACTCTGGCTGGATTGGGAAGCCACGGAGGAATAATTCAGAGACGTCTGTTGCATTCCCAGGACTCATTAGGCTAAAGAAGAAGAAGAAGAAATGTTTAGGCTAGTAAATTCTCCACCCTCTGCTTGCTAGCTGCCCAAACTGAACTATGCGGAAATCCCTCTTTCCTCTCCTCATATCATATTCTCCATGTCTGTTTTTGAGATACTGCCAGACATTGACATAGCAAGGGACTTTAAGACTCTGGATTAGAAGCTGAAGGGCCTTAGGGTACAGGTGGTTTTTTTCATCCCTGCTTCCTGTTGAAGGTTGTGGCCCAGGAAGAGAGGGGAAGATACTGGGGGTAAATCAGTGGCTGCTCTGGTGTTGTTGTCAGGAATGATTTGGCTTCTTGCACCATGGTTTCTGCTTCCTTGAGGATGGACGTCTGGCAAGAGATAGGTTATACCTCACAGTGGTCAGCAAGAATGTGTTTACTCATCAGGAGAGCTTTAAACTAAATCCTGAGGAGGAGGGAGACAATATTACAGACAAAAGGGAAACAGCTGTTAGTGGGCTTAATAGCTTTGTTGATGCACAGGAAACCGAGGTGGTGATACAGAAAGCTGCCAAAGGGCTAAATGTCACATCCACACCAAGCATTTAAAGCACATCTGGACTTCCGGTTGGCTCGCCCGATTATGGCGGACAGGAGCTCTTTCGTGGAAAGGGCACCGGCATTTTGAAGATAGGGGAGAACCGCCAGAGTGCATCAGTACCCCAAAAAACCCTCAGATCAAGTGTTCTGAGGACCCGGAGTTCCTGTGGGTGCTGGAAATGACTCCCCCACTCCCCGGTAAGCTCTAAAAAGAGCACTGAGTGCGAGCGGGATTGGAGACAGTGGCACTTGGGAATCAATTCGCTTCCTTCAAAGTGCAAAGCTCTGATTCCAGCGATCGTGAGCGGCCAATTCCTCCAAAGAAAATTGGATCTAAATCTTCTGAAATTCATGAGTAAAGCGACTTAAATTGGAATTACAAATTGGGAAGGAAAGGGATTTTAAAATGGAGGTCGATCCCTTCTGCTGAAGCAAAAGTGAAAGCAGCTAACGTTACCAAAATCCGCTACTTTAATTTAATTTTTCTTAGAAAATCTTCAAGTGTATTATATTACCCCTTTCTAGCAGAGGGAAGGGGGCAAAAAAAGACTAAAAGTAATTTCCCTGCAGAAGAATTTGTGAATTGTTTGAACTGTTATATCTTCTTTGTGGAAGCAGACCTCCCAGGTGAGGGAAGGCTAGACTCCATTGTGACGTAACAAAGGAATCGGATACTTTCAACTTTCGTTTTCCGCTTTGGAAAATACAAAGTCATTACAGCTGCCAGAACTCTAAAATATTTGGAACTGTATCTGTACCCTCTGGTTACTAAGTTAAAGGCTGGAAATAAATTTTTGGGGACTCAGTTAGAGGGGTAAAAAAAAGATTGGCACAGATTAAAAGACTGTGGGGGGGGGAGACTCTTATTTTGGAGTGGGGATTTTTGAAATGTGGGAACCTAGCTTGTTTCTTCGCTATCTCCCCCTCGTGACTGTAGTTGACCTGGGGGGGGAGTATGGATGGGGGAGCCAAAGGAGACAAGACAGAGAAGCCAGAGAGACCAGAGAAAGCAAAAATTAAGCCAAGAAGAGACTCTAGAACACCAACATTTGAAGACTCTGTAATGCAACTTCTTCAGGAAATTAAAACAGAAGTAAGAGGGAATCAAAAGACTATTCAATATTTGAGGAATGATTTTGTGGAACTCAAGCAGGAACTGAAAGCAGTGAAATCAGATGTAACTACATGAGGCAAGATTTGCACAATTGGAAACTGTAAGGGTCCGGGATTTAGAAACAATTCAGCAGGAAACGCAAAATTCAATTGCGTTTCTTCAAATGAAGGAGAGGGAGACCCATTTGAGATTGAGAGGGGTAGCCCAGAAGGAGCAGGACAATCTAAGGGGCTGGCTCATTGAAGAATTTTCAACTTACTGGTAGATTTCAAAAGAAGAATTAAATTTGTGGATTGACAAAGCATATAGATTTGGCCCTAAAAAAGACTCTAAAATCACACATGACTGTATGGTGATTTTTAAAACAAAAGAACAAAGAGATATTATATTAGGACACCATTAGAAAAAAGTTTAAAGATAGACAGAAAGGCCGTGATTCTGTTCAAAGAAGTCCCAAGACATTTCTTAACCCTGAGAAATAACTACACAGACAAGGCAACTGCTCTAAGGAAGAAAAACATTTTCTTCAGGTGGGAATTCCCAGAGGGTCTCTCCTTTAAATTTCAAGGGAGGAAACAAAAAAATCAGAACTGTGGGAGAGAAAGAGAGATTTCTGGAGAAAAACGCAAAGGAACTTGGCTTGGAAAGTTCTCCTCCTTTGGATGCCGGGGCAGAAGGCCCCTAAAAAATCAAGATGTCCTTAAAAATTTACTCCTGGAATGTTAATGGTTTAAATTCTCAAAAAAAAAAAAAAGACACCAAGTTTTTCATGTTTTGGCGAAACACAATTTGGATATAATTTGCCTACAAGAAACACATGTTACCAGACTGCATAGAAAAATCTTACAGAATAAAAAACTTGGACAGGATTTCATCTCATCTAAAAAAAAGAGGAGTGGTTTTTTATATTAAAGAAAAATGGAACCCCAAGTTGTTGTTTAAGGATGAGGAAGGGAGATACATTGTTGTAGAAATTACAGCACAAGGCGATAAACATTGGGAATTTATGCACCAAATGATGGAAAAGTGGAATTTTTTAGAAACTTGGATTTAAAGCTCAATGAATATCTGGATTATAAAATAATACTAATGGGGGATTTGAATGGAGTAGTCTCTACACTTATGGATAAATCACAAGAGCAAAAAGTACAAAATGCAGGCAGACTTCCAAAATTGTTTTTTGATATGGGGACAAATATGATCTGTCAGATATATGGAGACTACGAAATCCTACAGAGAAAGATTACACTTTCCCCCCAAATTCGTCCCAAACATTTTCGAGAACCGATTACTTATGGATTACCAGAGATTTAGCTTCAAGGGTATCAGAAATTCAAATATGCCCTAGGACATGCTCTGACCATAATGCAGTGTTATTGAAAATGAAAGTGTATCTGCAGGGTTCCTTCAGATGGAGGATGAATGATGGGTTGTTGAGGAATGAACAGGTGGTGGGAAAGGCCCAAAAGACTCTAAAAGATTATTTTGAACTAAACATAAATACAGAGGTAGAAACAAGAGTCATGGGGGATGCTAGTAAAGCCGTTATGAGAGGTTTCCTCATACAACAGAATGCCAGAAAGAAAAAGATACAAAAGGGGGAAAAGGGAAAAAATCTATCTCAAATAAAAGAGAAAGAAAAGAATTTAAGATCAAAGCCTAAAAGCCAACAGATACAAAAAGACATCAAAGCTTTGCAGACTCAATTTTCTCAAATTATAAATCAAGAAATAGAATGGAAAATAAAATTAATGAAACAGAGAAATTTTGAATCTGCAAATAAATGTGGGAAATTGTTAGCTTGGCAATTAAAAAAGAGACAGAAACAAAATACGATTACAAATATTGTATCGGAGGGAAAATCTGTGGAAAACCCTGGGTATATTAGAAAATGTTTTCCGAAATATTTCAAACAGCTGTATAAAGAAGATAAAGATAAAATTGAGCAATTTCTTAGGATAAATGAATTGCAAAAAATTCCCGGAGACAAAAGATCACTACTCAATGATATGATTACAAGGCAAGAGGTTGAAATAGCAATAAACCAGATGCAATTGGGCAAAGCCCCAGGACCGGATGGATTATATGCTAAATATTATAAAACTTTTAAAAACTAGGTAATTCAACCATTAGCAGAGGTTTGTAATAAGATATTGAGAGGGGAGAAGGCACCTGAAACCTGGAGACAAGCATATATAACTCTGATACCTAAACCTGACCAAGATAGATCAGATGTAAAGAATTACAGACCAATCTCACTACTAAATGTAGATTATAAAACATTTGCAAATATTCTGGCAAATAGACTGAAAAAGGTTTTAACAGAATATATACATAAAGACTAGGCAGGCTTCCTGCCTGGAAGACATATGAAAGATAACATCAGAAATATGGTTGACATTTTGGAAAGATTAGAGGCTAAAAGAGATCGCAAAGCATTATTAATGTTTATTGATGCAGAGAAAGCCTTTGACAATATTTCTTGGTTATTCATTAAAAAAAATCTGGAAAGTATAGAGGTTGGCCAAATTTTTTTAAAATAGTATTAAGGCGATCTATTCTGAACAAAATGCTAAAACTATTGTTAATAATGTGGTATTGGAGGAAATTAAAATTGCAAAAGGAACCAGGCAAGGATGCCCACTTCCCCCTCTATTCTTTATTTTGGTCCTGGAGGTATTGCTGAATATGTTGAGGAAAGAAGAGAAAGTAAAGGGCATTTTAGTAGGATCCAAGAAATATAAATTAAAAGCCTTTGCTGATGATTTGGTTATAACCTTACAGGATCCAGAGACCAGTGCATTGAAAGCACTGGAGATGATTCAGGATAATTTACCCATTATTGATAATGTCAAATGTTTCAAAGACTGGCAGAAGGCCTTGTCCAAATTTATTTGGCAAGGGGAAAAACCGAGAATTAAGTATAAATTACTTACGGCTATAAAAGAAAGAAGGGAGTTTTCCCTGCCTGATTTAAAGATATATTTTGAAGCTGCGGCCTTCTGCTGGATTAAAGATTGGATTAATTTAGAAAATGAAGATATTTTGGATTTAGAGGGATTGGACAATAGGTTTGGTTGGCATGCATATCTTTGGTATGACAAAATAAAGGCCCATAGTGGTTTTAAGAACCATATAATTAGGAAGGCGCTTTATAATGTGTGGAGTAGATATCAGGATCTTTTGGTAAGAAAAACACCCAAATGGATTTCACCAATGGAAGCGCAGGCACAAAAAAAGCTAAATACGGAAAATAAGTGGTTGAGATATTCTGATTTACTGATAGAAGATGGTGAGGGATTTAAATTAAAACCATTTGAACAAATCAAAGATAAAGTGAATTGGCTTCAATATTACCAAATTAATGAACTATTTAAGATTGACAAGAAAATAGGTTTTGCAACTGAAAAAACCAAATTGGAGTTGTTAGATACTAATGTTAAGAACATGTCTAAGATGTATAGTTTGTTACTGGAGTGGCATACAAAAGATGAGCAGGTAAAGTCAGTTATGATTGATTGGGCACAAGATGTGGGACATAATATAATGATGGAGGACTGGGAGAGACTTTGGAAGAAAGGGGTTAGGTTTACTGCATGCACAATGTTAAAGGAAAATATTATGAAAATGATGTATAGATGGTACTTAAACTCTGTTAAACTGGCGAAGATCTACCATAACTGTGATAATTTATGCTGGAAATGTAAAGAAAAGGAAGGTACTTTTTATCATATGTGGTGGACTTGCTCCAAGGCAAAAGACTTCTAGGAAAAAATTATAATGAATTTTAAAAAATGATGAAATATACATTTATGAAAAAACCAGAAGCCTTTCTTCTTGGAATAACAGGTTCTGAATTGCCCAAAAAAGATGTACAAGTATTTTTGTATGCCACAACTGCTGCACGGATTTTACTAGCCAAAAAATGGAAAACACAAGAACTACCAATGGTAGAAGAATGGCAGATGAAGATGATGGAGTTTATGGAGCTGGCTGATCTCACCGGGAGAATCCACGACCAGAAAGAAGAGGAACACCAAGAAGATTGGAAGAAATTTAAAGACTATTTGAATAAATATTGTAATATTAAAGATATGTAACCACTTGAAAGAACTAATTAGGCCTAAGATTAAATTAGGATTAAATAAATAAATAAGAAAATGTACGATAGAAAAGTAAGGAAATTTGACTGACTGTAATACGGTTTTATGAAATAATGATATTGGAAACTGCTACATTGAATTACAAGGAAATTCAGATGGAAGAGATTAGAGGAAGTCAATTAATATGTTTAGGAAGATGGATTTTAATGTAAATCTTAGTTTATGTGGTGATATATGGGGACTTTGAAGTATTTTATGTTTCATGTTCTTTCTTTTTTATTCTTTTTCTCTTATTATTGTTTCTTCTCTTTTTTGTTATGCTTTTGTATGAAAAATAATAAATTTTATTGTGGGGGGGGAAAGCATTTAAAGCACACCTGAAAAACATAGTAAGTCTCCCCCCCCCCCCAAGAATTCTGCGAACCATACTTTGCTAAGGGTGTTGCGAATTGCTTCTCTATGACTGGTAAAATACAGTTCCCAGAAGTCTTTGGGGATAGGCATGTGCTTTAATTGTACTGAGTGAATTCAGCAGATACTGATTAGTAACCATTAAAAAAATCCTCAATAGGTTTCTTGGATGTTAGAAGCTTTTAAGTGGGTAACGCATTGTTTCACCAATCTATGAGCAGTGAGAGATTCCAGAGGTACCAGTGTGATAGGAATTTTGAGGTCTTAGATATATGGTAATGTTCATAAGTGTACCAACCAAGCATGTACATAGATCAGCACAGGAAGACCGACCTGGAACCATTTTGATTCCCAAACTGACCAAATGTTTTCTCTGCAAGGTCAAAGGAAAATGGAAAAGCCTCCCCATTGTCTTTTCCTTCACAAATCCTGTCTTAAGGGTATGTCTGTGTTTGAATAGGATGTGAGCCTGTGACATGGCCCAGGAACTAAGTATTTATCATTACAAAAGACTGGCCAGGCTCCCCAGGCAATCCAATCTAGTAAGCAGGTATCCAATCAAGTAATCTGCCAGACAGGAGAAAAACAACATTCACATTTCTGTTTTAGACCGCCTTTTCTGTGATGTAGGTATGATGTATCTGAGGGGTGGTCTTAGGTTACACCCCTTCTGTGATGTATGTATGATGTTTCTGGGGGTGGTCTTGATCTACAGGGTGGCAATTTCAAAAGTCCATATAAGGCCTTGCGTGCCATTGTTCTGGGTTCCTCCTCCCTCCTTTGTGTGGTGAGTAAGGACCCTGTTGCAACAGATCAATAAAGATCAGGCTTACTAGCTGCTTTGCTTATCAATATTCTCTGGTTGGTCTCTGTTACTTTCTCCTACCAATAGGGAACCTATGTAAGGACTCTATATGGGCTCTTGGATACCCCATAAGGGAAAAGGGCAATTTTTGTTTACAACACCAGGCATGTTTAACAGGGTCTGTGTTTACTTTTGGAACAATGAGGCCAAGTGTAGTCCGTGATCTCTTAATGATACAGGGTTTATTTACATATCTATGCAACCTGTGTCTAGATGGAGAGAGATCAGAGCATTCACATCCCAAGAGGGTCCTGTTTCTTCCATTGCTGCAGCCTCAGATTCCAAGAGACTCCAAATATCATGTCTGACCTCTGCTGCAGCTTGAAACAGACTGGCTGCTTCATGCTTTGCCCCCCCACGCCCCAGCTTCAAAAAGGGACAATTCTTTCCTGTTTGCTTCCTAATTGCCCACTGCAGTTCTGCTCCACCCTCCTGAAACTCTGTCCTTTTGTCTCTGCTAATCATCTCTTACCTCAGCGAGGGCTTTCCCCATTTTCTGTCCAGCCCAGACAGAAAATGGCCTTCTTAATGGGTGTTTCCTGGACATGGAAAAACCACTTTAAACTCAAGCCCCCATTAGGCCCAGGAATTTAGGAGCTTCCTTACATTCTACCCCTTCACTGAATCCAGACATTTTAGAGGAGTCTTGCTTCCACCCCAAAAACATAAGAATATTCACACTTACTTAAGTAAAGGCACTTCCTGTTTGCTCTCTTGCTCCTGTGAAGAACAAAGGAAGTGGACTTGTTCTGCATAGGACAAAACTGGCCTCCTTCATCTGCTGAGGAGATTAGCTCTGTGTTTTCTGACGCAAGGGAAGCTTTTGTTCATCTCTGCTTAAGGGTGGTGATCTCCAGGGTCCAAGGAAGACTCAACCAGGTTCCCCCTCCAGAATTAATAGAATGCAATAGCATAAACTCTGGAGAATCATCATTCAGAGACCCAACCCATCATTCAGCTTCACAAATTAGCTCGTCCTCATTAATAAGTGTTAGAAAAGTTTTTCCCTTTGAGTGTGGATGTTGGAGGATTCTGGTTTGCTCCACAACTGGGAACAAGCTTGAAATATACTCAGAGTCGAGTGTGAATTTCATGCTCTTTATTCAACTCATAGTAGCGATGAACGAAACTTTCCCCATAATATCTAGCTATATATACAGTGGTACCTCGGGATGCAAACAGGATCCGTTCCGGGGCCCCGTTTGCATCCTGAATCGAACATAAGACGCGATGGTGCATCTGTGCGTGCGCGGGTCGCGTTTTGCTGCTTCCGCGCATGCGCGTGACGTCACTTTGAGCGTCTGAGCATGCGTGAGCGGCCAAACCCAGAAGTAACATGCTCCGTTACTTACGGGTTGCCGCAGAGTGCAACCCGAAGGCGCTCAACCTGAAGCAAATTCAACCCGAAGGTAAAGGTTGTTCTCCAACTGGAGCGCTCACCTCTTTTGCTGACCACCAGCATTATGCTTTCCATTTTTAAGTTTGGAATAGAGTAGTTGCTTCCATAGACATCTGAAGGCAGCCTTGTATCAGGAAGCATTTAATGTGTGATGCTCTGATATTCAAAACTTGCCACACACACTCCAGGTGCAAGATGTTCACACTAGGGCTCGTGAGGCGATTGCCTCAGGCAGTAGGATCCACGGGGCAGCAGATCTGGCCTCCAATGAATGAATTGGCCACTGCCGCCGCCGCTGCCACAATTGTTGGCAGTTGTGGCACACACCTTAAGAGACCAGATCTGCTGCCTCCCCCCCCCCCCCGCTTCTACATTGGCCAATACATATATTTATTCCCTCTCCTTCCTGGTCTAAATCTTCACTCATTCCTTCTTCCCCAGAGGGGGACACCATTGTGTGGTTCATTTCACATGCCCAAAGGTCTTGCACTGGCCTTGGCTCACGCATTACAAATATTTTAATTGTACAACTCTGAGAGGATTGGAATCTTTTCTGTGAAGTCACTGCATGCATCCATTTAAAATGGGTGTATACCTTTACCCTTATGCCCAGCAAAGAATTTGCACACCAGGAAATAGAGGAAGATTGTTTTATTACAGAGAAATGAAAGCAGTGCCCAGCAAAGCAAGGAGGGAGCTGAAGAACAAAATAGGAAAAGGTAAGGGAACACCCAGCTACTTGAAATGAATTCAAATCTCCAGGGAATGATGAGCTGCACCAAGGGTCCTAGAAGCAGCTCGAGGATGTAATCTCAGAACCTCTGTCTATAATCTTTGAGGATTCTTGGAGAACAAGTGAGGTCCCTGCTGTGTGGAGGCGAGCAATTTTTGCCCCCATCTTCAAAGGCGGGTGGGAGGAAGACCAGTCAGCTTGACACTGATACCAGAAAAGGTCCTAGAACAAAGAATTATCGTACTTGATCAGTCTGTGAGCAATTAGAAAAGGATGCTGTGATTACTAAGATCAGCAACTAGTGAAGATCCCAAAGCGCTGCATCATAATCTGCTGAAAGAGACAAGGTTTCATAACTTTTATAGACCTTATAACCCATTACTGGAATAGCATTCCTGCTGCCTCTGGAAGAGTAACATCTAGAGAGAACTTAATAGTACATAATATTATTGCATTGTACATTATTAATTGAAAATACTCCCCAGCTCTTCTCCTATTATTTATATATACTTTTCGTATTTTCTTTCTCCTTTATTCCTTTACAAATTATAAATAGCATTATTATTATTACTTTCTCTTGCTTTATTTTTCTTTTACCCTCCCATCTTTTCTTTGTTTCTTTCTTTTGTAATTTTCTTTTTGGGTTGTTTTTTTTTTTGCTTTGTTTGTTTTGTTTCTCTGTTTCATTTTTGTTGTTTTTCTGGTCATGTTTTTGTGTGGTCTTTGACTTGTGTGGTTTTGTCTTGTCCCCCCCCCGTTTTTTGTTTTTGTCTTTTGTTGCTGTTTTTCTGTTTTTGTTTGTTTTTCCTTTCACTATCTATTGGTAGCTATTGCAGCTGATATTAGCATCAGATGTCATTAGTTTTGTTGCAAGGTGCTGATTAATTGAGCCGCTAACCTGTTTAAAGATTTATATATATGATCTATCACCCTGAATGAGCAAGTGAACACAAGGATTGCAATCATTTATTATATTTATTTGATCTGTGATATTGCTGTATCGATGCTAGGCTGTAACTAATTAGACAATTGTTCATAATCAATTTTAAATATACTTAGTGAAACTGGTGAATATAAAGAATTAGTGAATACATAGGCCGGAGATTATTATCAGATTGGTAAAATTGTCGTGATTGTATTAAGAAAGATTGAATTTAATTGATATCCAGTCTGTAAGACAGAAAGAAAGAAAACAAATTACCTTGTGAGATAATTGAATTTCATAGTGATGTTTGGTAAAAAAACAACTGTGTCAGGTTCTGCGGCAGTTTCAGCCTCACAAATCAGGAGAACGTCAGTAATTGACATGGATCAACTGCTAGATACGAGAGAATTAATTTTAAGTTTGAAGAAAGATATCAAAGATTTAACAAAACAATGTAAATGAAAAGGCAAAAGCAACAGAAGAAAAACTTATTTCAATGGGAGTTAAAATAGATGAAAATGTGAAAATAACAGCTGAGTTATCAACTTAGGTCAACAATTTAGTACAAAAAAATTCAGAACTGACGAAAATAGTGCTAGACCTTAAAGGTAAAACACAGACTACAGGAAGCTCAGAAAAAATTACAAAATGAAAATAGAGAGCTGAAAAGGGAATGCGATAAGTTAAGGAAAGAAACAGCAGTTCTGAAAGCGCAGCAGGATTCAACTCTGGATGCTGTTGCAATGTTGCAAATGCAGAGAAGGGAGAATACCCTAAGATTCAGAGGATTAACAGTGGACGCAGAGGAAATAACTGGGGAGGAAATCTCAAAAGAGCTAGCAGCTTGGTTAGACCTAGAAGAAGCAGAAGTAGCACAAAAATAGAAAAAGCATTCAAAGTCAAATCTAATGTAGCAAAAGCAAATAACTGGCCGGCTGATTGTTTAGTCTCTTTTAACTCTATGGATTTCAGAAACAGAATTTTACAAGCTAGTAACAAGAAGAAATTCCAGTCGGAAGGAAATGATATTATTGTCCACAAGATTATCCCAAATCGATTGATAAAAAAGAGAGAAGCTTACAAACCTCTGGCTGATGCACTAAAGGCAAAGGCAGTGGACTATAGGTGGGAGTACCCTGAAGGCATCTCCTTTTTCTTTAAAGGGAAACGTAGAAAGTGCTTGTCGGCATTAGATGCGGACAAGTTCTGGAGAAAGTACCAGAAAGAGCTCGGAGGAAAAAGACAATTGTTGGGAGAATCAGAGGAAATTGAACAAACAGTTGAGAGTTAGGAGTCAGATCTAAGACGGGAATTTATTAAAAGTATATTGAGACCTTTAATGTGTAATTTTTTTATTTTATTTTTTTAACCTGTTGACTTATCATAAGAAATAAAGTATGAATTAAAAATCTATTACTTGGAACGTAAATGGTTTAAATGAAAAATCAAAAAGGAATAAGGTGGAACATATTCTGGTTAAAAATGCTTGCTAAAAATGTAGCCACAAAAGAAAAGGACAACTTAGAAAAATCTCCTGAAAATCTCCTCAAAAGCGAAATACCTGGGTATTTGAGCAACCCCCAAGAATATAAACTTATTTCTGGATAATTACACCAAAACTTGGTTAGAGATTAGAAAAAACTTTGAAACCTGGAGTAAATTAAAATTAACATTTCTGGGTAGGATTTCCATTATAAAGATGAACGTGCTTCCAAAATTAATCTTTTTATTTCAAATGATTTCAATACTGGGTGAAGCGGGTTGTCTCAAGATATGGCAAAGAGAAATTTCCAAATTCCTGTGGGAAGGGAAGAAACCTCGGATTAAACACCTGATCTTAATAGACATAAAAGAGAGAGGAGGCTTTTCTCTACCCGACCTAAAACTTTACTACGAGGCAGCCTGTTTCACCTGGCTAAAAGATTGGTGCACGTTGCAGGATCTGGACCTCCTGGACCTGGAAGGTTTTGACAACCGTTGGGGATGGCAGGCCTACCTGATATATGGAAAAGCGAAAATTCACAAAAAAATTACCAACCATATAATAAGAAAGTCACTCTTTGCTGTATGGGAAAAATATAAAGACCTGATGGAGCCTAAAGTCCCGTGGTGGACTTCTCCAATAGAAGCCATAGCAGTAAAACAGAAAAATACCCAAGAAAGCTGGTCAACATATAAAACACTTCTAAAAAATGAAGATAACAGACACAAATTCCAGTTTCTGGCCGATTGCCTCAACCCATAGATCGATTTAGGCAATCGCCAAACGATGACTTGCCCATTGGCCTCGAACCCTGGAGGAGGAAGCATGTACAAATCCTCCTGGAGGTCTGAGTTCAAGTAGGCTACATCCACATCAAAGTGATGCACCTTCCAACCTCTTTGTGCAGCTATGGCTAAGAGCATGCACAGTTTCACTTCTGGAAGTAGAAGCATACACCTCAGTGTAATGCAGCCCCTTCCGCTGCTTGAACCCTCTGGCTACTAACCTAGCCTTGTACTGCTGTTCTCCAGATTCTGTGGGTTTAAGGCGATAAACCCACCTGCTGCTCACAGCCTGTTTGCCAGCCGGCAATGTTGTGAGGGAAAACACACCTAGAGACTCCATTGAGCTCATCTCCTTCTGCATTGCCTCTTGCCATTTACTGGCTTCTTCTTGAGGCAACTTCTGAACATCCTCAAAACTTTCAGGTTCACACTGAACCACCCCAATCCACAAACTTGTGGCCTCAAACCTGTCAGGCGGTTTACCCTTCGTGGTTCGGGTTGATCTCCTCAGCATGAGCTCCGGTACCCGCTCTGTCCCACTAGGGCCAGCTAGACCATCCCCAGCATTAGAGAGCTCCCCCTCTGACCTGCTGTGTCTTTTTAACCTTACAGCTGGACCTGTGGGCGAGGACGGTTCACTCTTTGGCTCTGTCTTGACAGCCTTTGGAGAGGTTCTAGGATGCACCTGCTCTGGACTCTTTTCCTCAGCAACAGGATCAGGCTCCACCTCATCATCATCTGTGTCAAGAAAACTCTCCGAAACAACATCTGGGTTACCATGTATGCGTGTCCACTCACTTTGCTCACAAAACTCAGCACTGCTGCTCACTAGCAGCCCGGATTGATTACCTTCTGGATAGGCAAATCTCCACCCCTTGGTACCTGGTTCATACCCAAGGAAGATCGTCTTCCTGGACCTTGGTCCACCCTTTCTGCGTTTGGCCTTTGGTATAAGTACCCAAGCCTCGCAGCCAAAAACACAGAAGAAATGCACCTTGGGCTTCTTGCCATGCAGCAGAAAATAGGGCGTGTCCCCTACAACAGAAGAAAATGAGCGATTCTGAGAAAGCGACGCACAGCACCAGGCTTCAGCCCAAAAGCACTGTGGGAGCCCAGAATCAAACAGCATAGCAGCCATGGCCTCTTGCAATGTTCTATTCTTGCGTTTAGCAACACCATACTGTTGAGGACTGTGTGGTGCTGTCAACCTGTGACCAATACCCTTCTGGCGGAAGAAATTCTGCAGCGCAGACCCAGTAAACTCCGCCCCTCTATCACTCTGAATGTTGCGGACCTTTGTAGAGAATTGCAATTCTACAGCAGAGATCCAGTCTTTCACCAATGCAGCAGCTTCCCCTTGGTGTTTAATCGAGAAGACCCAAGAGTTCCTAGAAAAATCATCCAAAAGAAGCAAAATACATTTTGCCCCACCCAGACTGGCTACTGGCATAGGGCCACACAAGTCTGCATGCAACAGCTCAAAAGGCTTGGCTGTTTCTCTGCTAGACTTGGGATATGTGCACATTTTTACCTTGGACTGATTACAAGCTCTGCAATCTAAAAACTTATCACATGCCTTCATTTTACACCCCTCTGTACACCCCGGGGCCCTCGTGACATAATTCCAATTCGTATGTGCCATCCTGCGATGCCATAGGTGGGAACAGCCATCATATGTTGGGACATTTGCACACTGCACCTGTGCTACCTCAGTGGGACTGTTATTTGCAATAGGCATTTCCACCACGAACAGCCTGTTCTTGCATTCAACACTGAACAGTTGTCTCCCACCCCTGGAAAAAGAACACATGTTATTCTCAAAACAAACGCTGAAGCCATCAGTGACTAATGCAGAGACAGACAAAAGACAGCTGGACATTTCTGGAACCACATAGGCTTGAATCTTGTGCTCCAAGAACGGACAATAAAGAGTCCCAGCATTGACAGTTTGACCATTCTTAACAGCCTTGCAATCCCAAAGAAGCCCAGCAGATGGAACCAAAGAATGCGTTGCTCCACTGCCAATGACGAAGGTCAGCCCAGCTTCCTGTTTACAGCCTTTAACCGTTGCCATGGAAGCTGCAAGGTGATACTGAGAAGACTTATCTTTGCTTTCACCTCGGTTGGAACTTTTGGACATCTTCCCACGCCTCGCTGCCGTGGAAGAGCCCCTTATCTGCATCTGTTGCTTGACCTTGCATTCCTGAGCCTCTGCCGGACAGTCTCTCACGAGATGGGAGGGGGACCCACATCTGTAGCAGTGTCTCGAAGCAAAGGCTTTTACAGACTCCTCATTGCTTCTTGCTGCACCCCACTCCTCCTTGGGGCACATCCTGCATCTGCTCACCCAGCTCTCAGTCTCTTCTCCTGTTCATCAACTAATCTCCCAGTAATATACTCCAGAGAAAGCTGGTCCAATGGCATAGTCTCCATCGTCAGAACCAGGTTCTCATAACTCCTGTCCAAAGAGCTCAGCAGGGTGTATGCCTTGAGCTCATCAGGGAAAGGTACATCCAGCTGACGCAGCTTAGTGAAAATGGACAGCAACTGTGTGATGTGATCACGTACCGATTCCCCTGGAGACAGCCTCTTCTCAAAAAGAGAGCGTATCACATGGATCTTGGCACCAGCTGTGGTTCTTTGATGCACTCTGACCAAAGCCATCCAAATCCCATGGCAAGACAATAACCCATCAATGTGAGGCAATTGAAACGCCTCAAGAGCCATTACAATATGGGACATAGCTTTCTGGTCCTTCTTAATTGCGGCGTTAACTCTCTCAATCTCAGCAGCATTTGCCCCAGCAGCTGCCACTGGTGACTCATTTTGGGTGCACTCCCAGTGTTGTTTGCCCAACAGCCAATATTTGATCTGCCTCGACCAGTCCTCCCAATTGCGGTCATTCAATTGCTCAAAAGGAACATTGAAAGTCTCATGCGATTGAGATGGATTTTGCTGCGCCATCTTCCCGAGGCTATAAGCTTACTCATGCTTTCTGCTGGCCGGTTGCTTCAAAGATGCTTCCTGCAGCAAGCTCCACTTTCACCAGCGACATCACAGCTGCCTCTGCCCCCTTCCCAACAGCAGGCAGGATCTCAGAGCTGGACTCTGCTTTGTCTCATCCTCACACTCAGCACAAACGTGGCCTGGGTCCTTCCATAACCTGTTGGACAGCTGACTGGGTCCGGTACGTTTCCACTGCTCCAGAATTCCTAGCCAGTAGCAGAGCGGCGGCGTGTGCTTGATGTGTAAGTGAAGAGAGAGTCCATACGCTGTTTCTTTCTAATCTAAACAGCTTTATTTACACAGACAGATAAAATAACAAACACCGTCCGAGACAACAGACATTGTGTGTGTCTCTCTTTCTTCTCCGTTGAGAAGTGAAAGTAACTCACAGACAAAGAACTCAGCTCCCGGATGTAGGAAGCTCCTCCCCAGATGCAGGACACATAGAGGTTAACCCTATAAGCACCAAACCTCACACAAAGACCATTTGGTTGCCTATACTATTCCTGAATCATAAATCTACTCTTGGAAGATTTAATTATCTAATTGAAGTCTGGTTACTACTTACAGGGGAGTGATAGTTAATATAAGGCAAATATAAGATTATGATGCTGATCTTTACTGTAAGTATTAGGGTTAAGATATTTGCTTATGGTAGTTCAGCTAATCCTAGCACATGCAGGCCCCAAATACCTGAAAGACAGATTGCAGTCCATTTCCCCATTACAGATACCTAACATTTTGGCCCAAGTTTAAAACAGACCCGAAAGCGCACACACCATCTGTGTGCTCTGCTATCCAAGTGATGTTGGCTTCCACTCCTGCTACTATAAGGAGTGACAGCAAAAGCCACTAATGAAAATGGCGCCTAATGATCCTCTTCAAGGCTGCTTTCATCTCACTATTCCTGAGACTGTAGATGAAGGGATTCAGCATAGGGGTCACCATGGTATACATGACAGCAGCCACAGTGTCCTTGCGATCCGAGTTGTTGGAACGTGGCTTGAAATAAACCCAGCTCACAGTACCATAAAACAAGACCACTACAGCAATGTGGGACCCACACGTGGAGAAAGCCTTTTTCTTTCCAGAGTTGGATGGAATCTTCAGGATGGTGTAGAAAATGCCCATATAGGAGATGACGATCAGCACAAACGGCCCCAGGATCTCCACCACCCCTTCAGTCTGAAGCAGCATTTCTATGACACTGCTGTCTGAGCAAGAGATCTCCAACACAGGGTAAAGATCGCAGAAGAAATGTGGGATCTCTCTAGAGTCACAGAAAGACATGTGGGACATCAAAATGGTATAAAGCAGAGAGTGGGCAATAGGGATAACCCAGGACACTGTTGCTAGGAGGAGGCAACGCTTACGGCTCATCAGGGCAGAATAACGCAGGGGGAAGCAGATGGCCACGTAACGGTCGTAGGCCATGGAAGCCAACAGGAAGCTGTCTGAGTTGCCAAAAGACATATAAAAGTACATCTGGACCAGGCAGGCATGATAGGAGATGGTCTTTTTCTGAGACAATAAGTTTTCTAGCACTTTGGGGATGGTGGTGGAGGTGAAGCCCAAGTCAGCTAAGGCAAGGTGGCTGAGGAAGAAATACATAGGAGCCTGGAGGAGCCGTAAATCAGAATGGATCAAGAAGATGATTGTAGCGTTCCCCAGTATGGTCAGCAGGTACATTGAGAAGAAAAGCAGGAAGAGGAGCCCTTGAAACTCTGGCTGGGTTGGGAAGCCACGGAGGAATAATTCAGAGAAGTCTGTTGCATTCCCAGGACTCATTAGGCTAAAGAAGAAGAAGAAATGTTTAGGCTAATAAATTCCCCACCCTCTGCTTGCTAGCTGCCCAAACTGAACTATGCGGAAATCCCTCTTTCCTCTCCTCATATCATATTCTCCATGTCTGTTTTTGAGATACTGCCAGACATTGATATAGCAAGGGACTTTAAGACTCTGGATTAGAAGCTGAAGGGCCGTAGGGTACAGGTGGTTTTTTTCATCACTGCTTCCTGTTGAAGGTTGTGACCCAGGAAGAGAGGGGAAGATACTGGGGGTAAATCAGTGGCTGCTCAGGTGTTGTCAGGAATGATTTGGCTTCTTGGACCATGGTTTCTGCTTCCTTGAGGATGGACCTCTGGCAAGAGATAGGCTATACCTCACAGTGGTCAGCAAGAATGTGTTTGTTCATCAGGAGAGCTTTAAACTAAATCCTGAGGAGGAGGAAGACAATATTACAGATGAAAGGAAAACACCTGGTAGTGGGGTTAATGGCTTTGTTGATGCACGGGAAACTGAGGTGGTGCTACAGAAACCTGCTAAAGGGCAGGAAACTACAAGAAGGAAGCAGCTGGATGGAACATCTTGTGGTTTCAGTTGTCTCTATACAAATGCACAGAGCATGGGAAAAAATGAAGGCGAATCTGAATTCTTAATACAGGGTGGTGGCAGATATGACCTAATAGACACTACTGAAACCTGGTGGGATAAGACACATGATTGGAATGTAGAAATTGAGGGGTACCACCTATTCAAATGGAACGGACCAAACAGAAAGAGTGGAGGGGAGGAGTATTATATGATGTGTACACTTGTGAAGAGATCCATGACCTGGAGCATGGAAGGCAAGTTGAGAATATATGGGAGGAAATAGTAGGAGAGAGGAACAACAGTGACCTTACTTTGGGTGTCTGTTATAGACCTCCAAGCCAGAGACTTGGATGATGCAGTCAGCAGTATGTTTAAGGAGAGATATCTGCACAAAACATCCAGCCCCTGGCATTTATTTCTTTTTGCTATGAAAGTTTTAGCAAGCTATCTCCATCATCAGATATGCCAAGAGGTCACATCCACACCAATGTGGATTTAAAGCACATCTGAAAAACATAGTAAGTCTCCCCCCCCCACCCCAAGAATTCTGAGAACCGTAGTTTGTTAAGGGTGCTGGGAATTGCTTCTCTGTGAGTGGCAAAATACAGTTCCCAGAATTCTTTGGGGCTAGTCATGTGCTTTAATTGTATTGGGTGAATTTAGCAGATACTGAATAGTAACCATTAAATAATCCTCAATAGGTTTCTTGGATGTTAGAAGCTTTTAAGTGGATAACACATTGTTTCACCAATCTATGAGCAGTGAGAGATTCCAGAGGTACCAGGCATGCTTAACAGGGTCTGTGTTTACTTTTGGAACAATGAGGCCAAGTGGAGTCCGTGATCTCTTTATGAATTCACATCCCAAGAAGGTCCTGTTTCTTCCATTGCTGCAGCCTCAGATTCCAAGAGACTCCAAATATCATGTCTGACCTCTGCTGCAGCTTGAAACAGACTGGCTGCTTCATGCTTTGCCCACCACACTCCAGCTTCAAAAAGGGACAATTCTTTCCTGTTTGCTTACCTCCTTGCCCACTGCAGTTCTGCTCCCCCCTCCTGAAACTCTGTCCTTTTGTCTCTGCTAATCATCTCTTACCTCAGCGAGGGCTTTCCCCGTTTTCTGTCCAGCCCAGACAGAAAATGGCCTTCTTAATGGGTTTTTCCTGGACATGGAAAAACCACTTTAAACTCAAGCCCCCATTAGGCCTGGGAATTTAGGGGTTTCCTTACATTCTAACCCTTCCTTACATTCTAATCCAGACATTTTAGGGAAGTCTTGCTCCCACCCCAAAAACATAACAATATTCAAACTTACTTAAGTAAAGGCACTTCCTGTTTGCTCTCTTGCTCCTGTCAACGTGAAGAACAAAGGAAGTGGACTTGTTCTGCATAGGACGAAACTGGCCTCCTTCATCTGCTGAGGAGATTAGCTCTGTGTTTTCTGACTCAAGGGAAGCTTTTGTTCATCTCTGCTTAAGGGTGGTGATCTCCAGGGTCCAAGGAAGACTCAACCAGGTTCCCCCTCCAGAATTAATAGAATGCAATAGCATAAACTCTGGAGAATCATCATTCAGAGACCCAACAGATCATTCAGCTTAACAAATTAGCTCGTCCTCATTAGTAAGTGTTAGAAAAGTTTTTCCCTTTGAGTATGGATGTTGGAGGATTCTGGTTTGCTCCACAACTGGGAACAAGTATGAAATATACTCGGAGTCGAGTGTGAATTTCATGCTCTTTATTCAGCTCATACTAGCAATGAATGAAATTATCCCCAAAACGTCTAGCTATATATACAGTGGTACCTCTGGATGCGAACGGGATCTGTTCCGGAGCCCTGTTCACATCCTGAATAGAACGTAAGATGCAATGGCGCGTCTGCGTGTGTGCGGGTCGCGTTTTGCCACTTCCGCGCATGCGAGTGATGTCATTTTGAGCGTGTGCGATGCGCGAGCGGCGGAACCCGGAAGTAACGCACTCCGTTACTTCCGGGTTGCCGTGGAGCACAACCCAAAAGCACTCAACCTGAAGCACATCCAGCATGAGGTATGACTGTACATTATTTACACAATGGGCCCCGCGTGATTGGCTAATTCCGGGCCGCTCCTGTAGGCCAATCAGGTCACTGATTCACTTCCACCTGGAGCTGGATTGGGTGGCTCCTGCGGACCAATCAGACTGCTGTATTCTTGATCCTAATGTTCTAGGACTCAACTCAGTACATAACAAAGCATAATCTCCAGGGGCTGGGGGCGGTCTTTGCAAAGATCAGAACAGATGTGAGGGATAATCTACAAATTGATACCCAAAGGAGATTGACAGCACAACAGTACACAATGGTCTAAGGGCTGCCTCCTTTCTAAACATTTTACATTGGCAAGATTTTGATTTGGAACAGGAGATGGGATGGACTGGGATGGACTGGGCCAAAGAAAGGAGATTCTCCATGTACCAGAGAGGAAGCAACTGGGATCCTGGAATTGTGTTTGAAGCAGCTACAGAAATCGTCAGCAGGGGTTAAGCTTCTGCACCACTCAGTGAGTTTTGAGGGATACAATGGAGATCTCTTCCATGACTTGCATAAAGGAAGGAGTGGGGAAATGAGCAGAAAAGACTGGGGGATATATCACCCTCCCTCTTACCCAGTGGTGTGGGGTCATTGAAATAGGGGAACTAGGCTAGTTCCCTAAACGTTTCCCTTGCACCTCATTCCTAAAGCCTGGGAAGCTTCTGCCTGGCTTAGGAAGAGAGGTGCGATGCTCTGAAGGGTCCAAGAGCCCTCCCACCACCTGCCCAAAGCCCACCTAGCTGTAGGAAGGAGGCAGCAGAGCTCCAGCATCCTGTTAGAAGCCTGGTGCCTCATTCCCAAAGCCCGGGAAGCTTCTGCCCAGCTTAGGGAAGGAGGCGCAATGCTCACGGGCACAACATCAACACCCCCTCATCTCCCTGGCTAGCTGGTGCCCCTATGAAAAAATTCACCGCACGCCACTGCTCTTACCCCAAGTATAATTGGAGCCACATTTTTCACCAGCTGCAGCCTCTGGACCATCTTCAAGGTCAGCCCCACTTAGAGGGCATTAGAGTAGTCCAAACAGAATTTTCCATTAGATAAATTTTGTGCCCAGCTCCATTTTTTACAAGACTTGAAATAAATATCTCCATTCTACTCTATCAAACACTTTTTCTGCATCTATAAATAACAGTCCATATGGATTGCATTGTTTTCTAATTATATAATTAATATTCAGCTAATATTCAGTTAGATGCCATTTTGCTGTTCATAAGAAATGCTGTTTGATCATTCTTTATAGAGTTGTCAAAAAATGTAAATCTTGCCACCAAATTACCTGCCTAGTGTTTAAAATATTGGTTAAGTAATATGATAGGCTGTAAGACTAAGCTTAACTGCACATATCCCTGGTCTGGCAATCTTTGCTTTGCTTCCCCCTCCCCCTTGACAGTATTGAGAGATTTTAATAGATGATTAATAAAATTATCTGGGAAATTCTCATAATACTCAGCTTTATTTTTTTTTATATATATAAAATTTTTTATTGCGTTTCTTTCCATAGGTTAACAGATTTGTTTACATAGCAACATGCAAGAAACATTTTTTTTATATATGAAGAAAAATAAGAAAAAGAAGAAAAAGTTAAGTAACTTTCACAACGTCCTTCAACAGTTCGCTTTCTTTTTGGACCTCCTCACATCCTCTCAACATTGCATTCATTATTCTAGCCAGTTCAGCAATTTGTTATCTTGTTTCACATCTTATTGTACCTTTGAATTTATTATGTTACCAATTTCGGAAATTTGTAATTTAGTTTTAACACTCTTAATAAACATAATATTTTGTTTCTAATTTATCTCGTTTTTTCATCAATACTTACTTTATCATTTACTTAGATAAATTGCAGAAGCATAACGTTTCTTAATCGTGCACAATCTTAACATTCAAACAACTTATAATATTTTTGCAAATAGTCCTTAAATTTTTTCCAGTCCTCCTCCATTGTTTCTTCGCTCAGATCTCGAATAATACTCAGCTTTAAAGTCATCTGGGCCTCAGCCAGGAGTTTTGCTGCCCCTTTGTCTTTTAATCAACTGAGTTAATTCTGCTATTGTAATTAGGTTTTAAAGGTTTTAAAGAATTTTTCTTTCATCAAAAAAGATTTTAGGTAAAACATTTTCTTTACACATAATATCCATTCTTTCATAATTGATATCAAAAAGTACTGCTTCATCAAATCTGCATTAATTCCAGCACAAAATAAATGAAGTCCAGTTTTGCTATTAAAAAACTTGGGTTCTTTTCTCTTGTAATTGTCATATCTAGTAATTTTATTCAGTAGGATGGTGTTCCAGTTCCTTCTCAACCACTGATAACATTTTGTTGTATCATTACATGTACAATACAAATTTTCAAAAGCACACACCTGAAAACCAACCGATGCAACATTGGTCCATGATTGTCAAAGATTGACTTCTACCGTTTTTTCTTCTTATTTCTGAAATCACATGTCATGGTCTAAATCTGAATGCACTTTTAACTTCTGATGGACTCAGAAAAAGTCACATTCCTGCAGGTGTTCTAAAGGAAGGGATAGATGTCTCTTGGGCTTCTGAAATTAAATTTGCTTGGACTGCCGTGCTAAAACTATTGATAATTAACATCTTTTGGGTTGAGTTTTAAAGAAATCTGGGGATTTCAAAGCTCATCTTCCACCTTTAATCCCTAGATACTTCCTCAGAGACTGCTGAATCTCAGAATTCCTCAGGCTGTAAATGAAGGGGTTCAGCATGGGAGTCACAACTGTGTAGGCCACAGACATCACTCGGACCTTGGAGCCAGAATAGGTGGAGGACGGGCGGACATACACAGCTATAACAGTTCCAAAGAACAAAACGACTGTGGTGAGGTGAGCGCTGCAGGTGGAAAAGGCCTTTCGCTTCCCAGCAGCTGATGGGATCTTGAGAACCTTGGAGAAAATGAGGATGTAGGACAGAAGAGTGACCATGAAAGGTCCCACCATGGTCACAGTGCCCTCAGTGAGGGTCATCATCTGGATTGCTGAGGTGTCTGAGCAGGAGAGCTTGATCAAGGGATGGAGGTCACAGAAGAAATGGGGGATCTCCCCGGAGGCACAGAAGGAAAGGAAAGACATCATCAGGGTGTAGAGCAACGAGTGGAGAAAGCCTAGGACCCAACAGCCTGTAGCCATCAAGAGGCAGTGTTTTGCGTTCATCAGCACAGCATAGCGAAGTGGGTGGCAAATGGCCACAAAGCGATCATAAGCCATGGAGGCCAGGAGAAAACTTTCAGTGTTTCCAAACCCCAGGAAGAAAAACATCTGTGTCAGGCACCCTCGATAGGAGATGTGCTTGGTATGAGTCAATAAGTTCTGCAGCATCTTAGGGACAGTGGTGGAGGAAAACCCCATATCGGCTAATGAGAGATGACTGAGGAAGAAATACATGGGGGAGCAGGAGAGCCGGACATCGCGGTAGATGAGCAGGACAATCACTGAGTTGCCCAGTAGGGTCAGCAGGTACATGAAGAGGAAGCCAGGGATGAGGAGACACTCGTATCCTGACTGGTTTGAGACAAGACCCTGCAGGATGAATCCATCGGGATACGTCATGTTGCCCTGAGGCTGAGAAAGAGTGAGGGAAACAGAACTGACGCCATGTTCCCCTTGTACACTTGATAGTAACAAGAATACAAGAGGACACTCCACAGAAGGAATGACAAAGCAAACACATTTCCTTTCCCCATGCTTCCAATGCCAGCAGTGGTGAGGAGGCAGGTGAGTTCCCCTGGTGTGTTTGCATCTCCCAACTGCAAAAGCCTGGGGACAAGAAATGTAAAATCATTTGTGTTTTCCTCTCTCAATTTTTCTGGGGATCACACCTAAATCCGGAGGTTATCACTTGGCTCTCCTAGTCCCAATTGTGGAAAAGGTATATATTTATCAAATGGCACACTTGTAGGTGTGCATGGTAGTGCGCATGGGAGATCACACTCGGTATGTGCACACTAGCAGGAAATGTGGTGATGGGGCCCTTCAGTGATTCTGTGGCCCAGAATCATTGATACTAGGGCCATTCTATAGATTCTGGGGGCCAGAAAATGTCCAGCCTTGCCCACTGCTGGTGCCGGTCACTTCTGAAGTTGTGTTGGGGGGAAACTGGTAGAAAACAGGTGGGGACAGGATGGCTAATAAACAGGTATGATGGGGTTTGTAGTGTAACAGCATCTGGAGAACCACAGGCTAGCCGCCACCCCCTGCTTTATAGCAAAGTGGGTTTGGGGGGTTACTTTTTACCACAAATGGACCACACAGGTAAGGCAAGCAGAGGCTTTCCCACCCCCCATTTTCTCTCACCGTGCACTCCATTGCATGCAGCACTTTTTGACCCCATCCTGCATCAATTTCTGGGAGGGTTGGGACTTGGGAGTCTGCAGCAAAGGAATGTATGGGGGTGGGGGAGATCCTAAGCAACCCTGTTGAGGTCAAGCGTCAGCCTCCTTCCTATTTTAGACGTGAATGGGGAGTGGGAATATGAGAATAGCAAGAATGGCTTCCGCCATCTGTCTCAGGTAAGCGATTCAGAGCTTTCCCATATTCCAACAGAATATTAAAATACAATAGTCTGTTAAGCATTAAAAGCTTCCCTAAACAGGGCTGCCTTCAGATGTCTTCTAAAAGTCTGGTAGTTGTTGTTCTCCTCTGGTGGGAGGGCGTTCCACAGGGCGGGTGCCACTACTGAGAAGGACCTCTGCCTGGTTCCCTGTAACTTGGCTTCTCGCAGCGGGGGAACCACCAGAAGGCCCTCGGCGCTGGACCTCAGTGTCCGGGCAGAACAATGGGGGTGGAGACGCTCCTTCAGGTATACTGGACCTGAGTAATAATATTTTACACCAGCAGTTCTATGGAGTTGTTTCTTTAGTAGCCAGCCAATTTAATGATTGCTCTGTATTGCTTTTAATGGCTTTTTAAAAGATTCCACATTGCTGAGGACTCCCCTCAGCATAGATTATAGATTCCCTCTCATGGATCATTCTATGAGAGGAAGGTATATAAATATTTTAAGCAGACAAACAATTTTTCAGTTGAAGTTAAAGTGTTACAAAAATCAGAATTATTAATAATTTATGTTTATGAGAATTAATTAATCATGCTTGATTTGCTTTTGTACTAATTGCTTGCTTCTAAGTATATTTTTTCTAAAGCACAGGACAGTCAGAGAGGGAATGAAATGCAGGCTATGTGTAAGCAGATAATACCAAGAACAGAGCTGGCAGAACCAGCTAGCAGAACAAGGGTTTGCAACAAATTTGGCTGGCAGAGAGGAATTGGCAGTGCAGTGCAGTGCAGTGCAGGATAGATAACATGGCAAATACTCCTTTGTTTAACACTGTTTCACTGGAATGCATTTTTTATATATAAACTGTGATTTCTTTCTGTACCACGCAGACCCTTTTTCTGACCTGAGAAGTCAGTGGTCTGTCCCTTCTTTAGGTAAAGGTAAAGGGACCCCTGACCATTAGGTCCAGTCGTGGCCGACTCTGGGGTTGCGGCGCTCATCTCGCTTTATTGACCGAGGGAGCTGTCGTACAGCTTCTGGGTCATGTGGCCAGCATGACTAAGCCACTTCTGGCAAACCAGAGCAGTGCACGGAAACGGAAACACCGTTTACCTTCCCGCTGGAGCGGTACCTATTTATCTACTTGCACTTTGACATGCTTTCGAACTGCTAGGTTGGCAGAAGCAGGGACCGAGCAACTGGAGCTCACCCCATCGCCGGGATTCGAACCGCCAACCTTCTGATTGGCAAGTCCTAGGCTCTGTGGTTTAACCCACAGCGACACCCGCGTCCCTTCTTTATTCAGCTGAATAAACCTGAGTTCTGCCTCTAAGAAGTCTGATTCCCTTTCATTGAGTGGAAAATCTGGAACACCTATCCAAGGGAAGAACAGCATAGATTTCTGCAACAAAGGATTTATAGTGTGATCCTAATCTCCCAAATATACCAGCTGGGAGAGTTTAGAGTGTGGGGTGAAATCTCCCTTGATCCTGGCCACCTTTACTTGCAGAGGAGATCTGTTGGTGGATGCAACCCCTGACATAGCTGCCTCCTTAGGTTTGTTCTGCAATGAAACATTTTGGGGAGGTTAAGATAATGGGACTCACCAGGGCAGGAGACGTTGACATGGTCAAATGAGTAGTTCCATCACATCCCGATGTTGTGATCTGTGCAAAGAACAGAATTTTTTGGGGGAAAAAACTAGGTTGAGGCAAACCGTTGACAGTGGCAAGAAATGAGGATTCCTTTGCTGGCTGTAATTTTTGATGCTTTAATTTATAGTGAATTGCCCTGAGACCCCTGGGTATAGGGTGGTATATAAATTCAATAATAATAATAATGGAAACCTGTTAACTTTTAAAAACTAACCATTTCAGAGGTTTCATAAGTGAGGAATTCCTATAATAATGATATTCCCAACTGATAGAGGAAACACCTCAAAGTTAATATATTCAATGTCTATTGCAAGAAGTGATCATTTCATGGCAAGATCACCCAGTTTCCCTGTTCTAATGAATCAGTGGCTGCAGCATGTCTTTCTCCTCCTTAGTTCTCTGGTCAGCAGACTCTTTTTACCCTCTCGAGTCCCAGGTGGATTAGAACATGACCAGAGCCCTGCTGGATCAAGCCAAAGCTCTTTCGAGTCCAGCATCCTGTTCTTAAAACATCCTATCAGATGGCTGGGGAAGACAACAAAGAGCAGGCTCTGAATGTAACTGCACTCTCCGCACCAGTAATCTCCGGCAACTGGTATCCAGAGATACATGACTGGTATTCTGAGCCAGACCATTAATCCATCTGGTTCAGTATTGTCTACACTGACTGGGTGCAGCTTTCCAGAGTTCGAAACAGAGAATTTCCCCAGTCCTACCTGGAGATGCTGGGAACTGAACCTGGGATCTTCTGCATGCAAAAGAGATGTTCCTCCACTGAGCTATGGCCCTTCCCTTAATTGTGTGAACCCATCGCTATTTCAATAGATTGGGAGGTTTCCTCCAGAGGCAGCAGCAGGTGCCAGCTGGGTGCATGTGAGGCTTGTTAATCAAACCACTTCTCCCCTCTAGAGAGCTGTACTTTCTTAGCTAAACTCAAGAGAGGGCCCAGACATAGCTGTCAACTTACAGATTTGAAAATAAGGGATCAGCAGCCAAAATAAGGGGTTTTGCTTATACATAAATCCGCCACTGATGGAGCCATGCTGCTTTTGCTGCAACTGACTGTGTTTTGCAGGGGGTTGCACTAGATCAGTGTTTCCCAACCTTTTTTGGGCAAAGGCACACTTGTTTGATGAAAAAATTCTCGAGGCACACCACCATTACAGCCCCGTGACGTCAGCGCGCAGCGTCACGCCGGGAGGGACGCACGAAAGTGTAAGTTTCAATTTTCCCCCCTCCCCCTTGCCGGGGAACCTCCAAGCTTTGGGGGTGGGAGGAGGCAGCAAAGCGAGGCAGGAAGGAGAGCGCGGCTTGGCTGGGTGAGCTTTGGCAGGGGCAGGGAATGAGAGCCGCGAGGCGGGCGCTGCGGACGGAGGCGCTGCCCGCCGAGCTCGCAGGCAGCCAGGCAGGCAGACGGCGAGAGCCCCGCGCTGGGCGGCCTCTCCTCGCCGCCGCCGCCCCGCCTCTCGCCGCCCGACTCGCCCGCCTCCCTCCAGGCAACATCTCGCGGCACACCAGGCAACATCTCGCGGCACACTAGTGTGCCGCGGAACAGTGGTTGGGAAACACTGCACTAGATGATCCGAAGGGTCTACAACTCCGACCAAAGAAGAAAGGCACACAAAACTGATGAACGACGTCGAGATGGCAAAGCTTACAGGCAGAATTAGAAACCAGGAAGAGGACCTTTTTAATAAAGAATGGGGAAAGTTTATAATTTATTTGAAAAGCTATTGTAAAGAGTTTCATACACTGGTAGGATTGACAGAAAACTTGTAGTAAAAATTTGAACTATGGATGGACAAATGATTTATAAAAATAGAGTTATGAAAGGGATGCAGAGGGGGAAATCACTACATTAAGATGCTGCACTGGTTGGAGGGGATGCTAAGCAGCACGTTGGGGCTGCCGTCGTCCTGGCACGAGGAGTTCCATCGGCCCTTCCCCGCCCGAGAGAGAGGGAGGGAGGGAGACTTGCCCATGCTGCCCGTGAGCCCGGCATGAGGCAGCTTCGGTGCTGCGGCGGCCGCTGAAGTGCCGCCCTTCTGCGTCCCTCCCCATCCCCATCCCCTCCTCTTCCTCCTTCCTCAGGCTGCTTCCTCAGCCACCGCCGCCACTTCCGGCTTCCCCTGGCACTGCGGCAGAAGTCTCGCAAGAGAGGGGCTGCCTGCCTGCCCGCCGCCACCTGTCTCCTCACAACGTGCCCCTGAGGGGGAAAAGGGAGAGACGGAGACGCGGCAGCCAGTGCGCTCTCTCTCTCACTCTCTCTCGCGGCGTAGCCTCCCGAGCTGGGCAAGCATGAAACCTGGGAAATTTAAGGGACATCATCAATCCAGGACAGCAGTGGGAAACTGGGCTGGGATAAGGGAGTTTCCCACCAAATAAGGGGCGGTTGACAGCTACAGGCCCAGATCAGAAGGTTTGTAATCACCAGTGATGCTTTGCATGGAACCTCCTCTCTCAGGGCAGCCTCTGAGCTATTGCTGAGGGCACCCCCCCCCCCACAATTTATTTAACTGCTCTTAATTTGAACAATCCTGTTTCCTGCTTGGCAGGGGGTTGGACTCGATGGCCCTTGTGGTCTCTTCCAACTCTATGATTCTATGATTCTATGATTCTATCTTCATTGTTGCCTTTCCTAGCCTATTCACATGCAACAAGTGCTCAAGGTTGCTGGCTTATGGGAATTTCCTGGAACATTAACGCCAGCTTTTCCTTTACTTAGTTCCAAGGTGAATTTTTTAAAACCACGTTATTCAGTCCTCCCACATTGATTGACATCTAGTCTGATTCAGCTCGAGTTGTCAGATCCTGTGTGTTGTAGTTGCTAGTGTTGAATGAGAAGCTGGGAGAGCAGACAATAGAACACACATGGCCAAAAAACAGATAGTCAAACACAGTTACAGCTTTAAGCCAACACAAGGGCAGTAACAGCTTGTTCCTTTCAAGCAGGTTTTCAAGCCACCTGGATCTCTTCAGGCATTGCTCCTCTTCCTTGTTGGGCACTCCCAGTCACTGTCCTGTATCCAAGATGCTGACCCCATCCTTGGCATGCCCAAGATGAGCTTCCAACACACTAAGCCTAGATGTAAGCCTAGGAATTCTAATCTAGGAATTAAAATGGAGCTCAGGCTTACAGCCTTACCCCCACCCCAAATTCATAATATATTTACCGTATTTTTCACACTATAGGACGCACCGGACAATAGGACGCACTTTGTTTTAGAGGGGGGAGAACAAGAGAAAAAAATTCTCCCCCTCTCTGCCCAGCGCCCCTTCAGCGAAGCGGCAGGAGGCGCTGCGCAGAGGGGGAGAATTTTCCCACTCTTGTTTTCCCGCTCTAAAACAAGGTGCCGTTCAGGCGGCTACCTTGGAAGCCTGGAGAGTGAGAGGGGTTGGTGTGCACTGACCCCTCTCGCTCTCCAGGCTTCAGGTTCCTTTCGACCTGCTCTTTGGGGCTGGCGGGGGGAAGCCCACCACCAGCCCCAAAGAGCAGGTCAGGGAGCAGCGGAAAGGCGCAGCAGAGAGGCTCCTGCCATAGCTGCGCGTCACCTCTCCAGCCGGGAGAGGGTCGCGGGGCTATGGCTTCTTTAGCCCCGCGTGTGCTCTCCCGGCTGCAGAGGTGACACGCGGCTATAGAGGCTCCTGCCATAGCCACGCGTCACCTCTCCAGCCAGGAGAGGGTCGCGGGGGGCTGCTTTAGCCCCGCGAGTGCTCTCCCGGCTGGAGAGGTGACACGGGGCTGTAGAGGTTCCTGCAATAGCCGCGCGTCACCTCTCCAGCCGGGAGAGGGTCGCGGGGCTATGGCGTCTTCGCTCCATAGGACGCACACACATTTCCCCTTCATTTTTGAAGGGGAAAAAGTGCGTCCTATAGAGCGAAAAATACGGTATTCTGAGACCATCCGGTTAATGTGAGTATTCCATAATGTTACCTGATCCAACAGGGGTCATAAGAAGTGTTCGTTAATGTTAATATGTTATAAATGACCACTGTGCTATGTCAAATTTGTATTTCTTCTTCTTCTTCTTCTTCTTCTTCTTCTTCTTCTTCTTCTTCTTCTTCTTCTTCTTCTTCTTCTTTTCCAAGACCCCTAACCACTCAGTTGTGATATGTTCTGAAAGTGCTACATACTGTATTCTAACACACCAAACCTTCATGATGAATCCTTTAGATCAGGGGTGGGCAACCTAAGGCCCAGGGGCCGGATGCAGCCCAATCACCTTCTCAATCCGGCCCGTGGACGATCCAGGAATCAGCGTGCTTTTACATGAGTAGAATGTGTCCTTTTATTTAAAATGCATCTCTGGGTTATTCGTGTGGCATAGGAATTCGTTCACACACACCCCCCCCAATATAGTGCAGCCCACCACAAAGTCTGAGGGACAGTGGATCAGCCCCCTGCTGAAAAAGTTTGCTGACCCCTGGAATAGAGCCTTACTGCGAAGACTGTGTGTTGGTCAGCATGCACTGATCTACACACATAAAACAAATTCACTCACAAATTCACTCATGCCATTGGAATAGAGCATGGGTAGGCAAACTAAGGCCTGGGGGCTGGATCCGGCCCAATCGCCTTCTAAATCCGGCCCACGGACGGTCCGGGAATCAGCGTGTTTTTACATGAGTAGAATGTGTGCTTTTATTTAAAATGCGTCTCTGGGTTATTTGTGGGGCAAAGGAATTCGTTCCTTCCTCCCCCCCCAAAAAAATATATAGTCCTGCCCACCACATGGTCGGAGGGACGGTGGACCGGCCCACGGCTGAAAAAGGTTGCTGACCCCTGCTTTAGATAGAACACCTTTTAAAACCATGTCTGAAGCACAGTGTGTTTGAAGTGCATGCTCTCCTTTCTTTTTGAAACGCAAACGTACTAGCCAATGTATTTATTTTTAGGGTTAAAGGATTTGTGCCTTTGGCATGCATGTCTACTGCAGATGACCATCTAATTGTTTATAGCACTAGTGAGTCATATGAATGAACCAGCAAGTTGGTCAAAAACAGAATAAACTGAAGTGGTCTGAAATATAACACCCACCCACAAATTTTGCCCCTGGTGGCTTTTGTAGAGCTCTGTATGTACGGTACCCCTTTTATGATTTCTATTTATTTAAACATTGCTGTCCACACAGACACCACCAGGGGAGATTCTGCTTCCATGGGCTGTGATTTGAATGAAGAAGAAGAAGAAGAAGAAGAAGAAGAAGAAGAAGAAGAAGAGGAGGAGTTTGGATTTGATATCCCATTTTTATCACTACCCGAAGGAGTCTCAAAGCGGCTAACAATCTCCTTTCCCTTCCTCCCCCACAACAAACACTCTGTGAGGTGAGTGAGGCTGAGAGACTTCAAAGAAGTGTGACCAGCCCAGAGTCACCCAGCAGCTGCATGTGGAGGAGCGGGGAAGCGAACCCAGTTCACCAGATTACGAGTCTATCGCTCTTAACCACTACACCACACTGGCTCTCATGAACAGATAGATCCTGGGGATAGGAGAGATAGCTTCTAGAATGAAGAGATGGATCCTGGGGAGATCCTTTAGAAGACTCACATAGAAACAGTCACTGTGCTCTGAAGCCCAAATTGAGTATTTATGAAGTGGACAAAGGGCTACTCTGATTTTTTTCTCTCTTGCTTTTAACACTAGAAAGCTCCCTGGACATTGACTTCAAAGGGTGGGATCTCTGCTACTCAGGGTGAATGCTTTTTAAAAAATGAGAACAGCCGTAATTTAGTATGTAGAGCAGACTAACATTGATGAACACCCCTGATACCTCCATATTCATCCCAATTTCTTCCCTTTCCTGATTTGATAGCTATGTAGCTTATTCTTTATATATGTCTGCTCATTATAAATGACCCAGCTGCTAGATGAGCACCTTTTTACTTGATTTCCAATATTGCCTTATTCTTTATATATTTCTATTTTTATTTTCATATATAAATTCATTGCTAGATAAACAAAATATAATTACATTTTTCAAGTTAAAGCAACTGGCAAGTTCCACTGTAAACATTTTTATGTTTAAATAGAGTAACTTAATTTAATCTAATTAAATTAAATTAGAGCAATACAAACTATAGTAAACTCACACTGTGGAAGCAATGAGGTTGCTCTAGAATAACCTTACACTTATTCCTAAAAAACATATGTTGGGGCAAAAAGTAAACACTACTTTCATCAATAGTCTCTGACTTGCCTTATTCAATGGAGGGAACCCCTAGACCCCTCAGTGACGCCATGGATACCCATAGCGATTTGAAATGTTCATTTCTTTCTCCCGCTCCACAAAATATTTCACCCTCCCTATGGAAGTCCAGTGAGATGCCTCCTCCCGCTCTCTCTGAGCTTGCCTTTTCATTGCCTCTCGGATGGGCCGTTGTTCTTCGGTTATCGGCAAGGACTCCTCAAGGTCGTCTGGAGGTGTCCTCCAGGGAATAAAAGTATCCCCTCGGTACGGCGGAGAGGCTGGTGGTTGCAAGGGCTGAGCTCTTGTTGCAGATGGTCGGATGTTGCTCAGGAACCTGGAGCTTTGACGTGGCACAGCTGGTGGGTGAGGTCGGGTGGGCAGCCTCCCAGCATTGGTGGGATGTGGTCTTAACCAGCTGGCGTGGGAAAGCTGTGAGGTGGGCGGCCATCCTTCATATGTAGCTGGTGGCTTTGGCCATGGTTTTGGCAATGGATGTTCACAATGGGTGGGCAATCTCTGGGAAGAAGAAGAAGATTGCTGCCTAGGCACGGAGAAGGGTGCCAGCCTCCGCGCCAAGTGGGGTGCTGGCCTTGGCAGGGAGGGGGGCTGGGTAGTGGGCACTGGCTTATGCAGGGACTTCAGGAGAGGTACCTCCTGTGGAGCCTGTGAGTTCCCAGAACTACTGCTGGTGGCAGTTAGTGGAGGGAGATTTCTGGCCGCCATGGATGTACTCTTCTTCTTCCCAAGGGGATGGAAGACTTGCACAGACTCCATCATGTGCCAAGCCAGATTGGTCCTTGGGATTGGCACCAAGGGGCGCTCTTCCAATTTGATCTTTTTCCCTTTAATGCCTGGTGTGCTCCCTTTCACTGTGGCCTTCTCTTTGGTTTCAGGTCCCATCTCATTTTTCTCCAATCCTGTCTGGCAGTGTTTGGAGTTTCCTCTATCCAGATTGTCCTCTTCGTTTTTTAAACTTCCCTCCTCTTGAAATGGAAGCTTTCTCTTTTCCTTACATTTTTTCTCCTGACTAGGATGACTTTCCTTAGAGCCCGTTATGCTTGTTCCCTCTATGCTCAGAATACACTTGGGAAACTTGGGTGAAACTTCTGCCTTTGTCGAAATGCCTTTCCTTTTCCCCTTAATCTCTGGTAATGTCTTTGGCATCATGGACTTTTCATGGGTGGGCTGGCATTTTCTAGAGCCCTTTGGGATAGGTTCCAGAGTGATTCTGGGGAGCTTGATTAACGTCTGGGACTCAGCAACACCCCACTTTCTTCTCCCTGTCATGCTGATGGGTTTGCCTTCAATTTTCCCGTTCCCCTCGCGTTTGCCTTTGCTTTGGGTGGAGTCACATTTTGACTTCTGGGTTTTCTTCAAGGATTTGGGTCTCAGAGGATCTGGTGGAAATGGAAACCCGATATCTTTTAAGATGTAAACTGGGCGCTGGATCAGTGGATTACCCGAGGGCTTATTCAGTTTTGTATCCTGCTCATCTGTTGGAGGAAGTGATGCCCGTCCCTGTGTTGCTGAGCCCTTTCTGAGTATGGCCACCTCTGTGCCCTTGATGTTTAGATCTTTCACAAAGGAATGTGGGTGCAGGGCTTTTGGCACCTCTTTGCATGGCTCAGGGGCATCTGGGATTGACTTTGCCTCTACTCTGAAAGACCTTGTGGACACTGGTGCTGATGACTGGTGGCTCCCCAGGGCTTCCTCTGGAAGGCAGGCCTCCACCAGCATTCCTTCACTGCCTTTGGTTGTCTCACTGGAAGCAAGAGGTGGAAAGAGGCCTTCTGGAATAAGCGGCTCCAGTGAAGCAATCAGGGTCTCTATCTCGGGATACTTGGAGAGGAGGTCCTCTGGCAGCTGGAACTCGTCTCGGAGGAGACTTTCTTCATCGGCTGGTTGGGGAGGTGGTGGCGGATGTTCCACCACTGAAAGAAAACAAATGAAAAGCACAGCACTGAGTGCCTGAAGACAAAGAATCTACTCCAGTTGGCTGAGACAAACTTGAGGAAGTCCAAGACTCCCATGACTATCTGTTAGAGCATCTCCATATTAAATAAAGTTTAAAAGTGGCATATGGTTCTGGCTCCATGTTTATCATGTGTAGATTCTTAGCTGACCTATCAGAAGTGCTAGATTAGGCCATGACATCTAGTCCGGAAGGCACACTTGGAAAGCACATGGTCTCAGTCACCCACTTACCATTCAGCGCAGCATTGTTGGCCTGGGTTCCTTCCAGTTTTTCTTGTGCTATAGATGCACCTAGGACATCTGTCACTTGGGCACTGACTGCTCCTGTCCCCTGAAGTCCATGTGGGACTTGTACAACTGAAAGAAATTAATCAGGAGGGATCAGTGATTCTACAGCCAAGGAAGACCATTAATTAATTAATTCAGTTACTCTTTCTTCTGTCCAGAGGAAGGTAAGTGAAGGCCTTGTTCTCTGTCCTAGGGAGGCTCAGCAGCCATAGACATTCCAACTAGATAATGCACAAAACTGTCTAAAGGTGGGCAGGCTGGCTGCCTGAAGGTGGGATCAGGGGCTAAAGTGGCCTAGTTGCACTACTGGGCTCAGTGTGTTATCAGTGATATAAACTGGGGACCATTTTTATATACCTCAGTGTTCAGTGATGAGGTGACAGCGGGGAAACTGAATAGTATAAGGTACCCTGAATCCAACATTGTCCCAGAGGATTATGGGTGGTAGTATATGGTGTGTGGTATGCTCACATGACATGCTGTTTTGGATTAAGAACATAAGCCTATGAGAAGAGCCCTGGCTAAAGGCCCATCGCGTCCAACATCCTGTTCTCAGATGATACAAGGAGGACCTGCGTACGACAGTGCTTTCCCCACTTGTGATTCTCAGCAACTGAGAATAGGGAAGGTAGAATATGGCTGTTGTGGCCAGTAGCCATGAATAACTTCAGCTATGAAATTGGATTGTTTTTCTAAACAAACTTGTCTCTCCGCTGCGATGAGAGGTTGTCCCTTGCTATCATAATCTTGCCAGAATTGTGCACTGTACAGTATTCCAAATGTGGTTGCACTGTAGATTAGGATAACAGCTTTTGGTTATTGGAACTTACTCTGTTCCATAAGAATATACCCAACGCTCACCCACATTGCCGATGCAGGTGGTGCCGTGGGTTAAACCACAGAACCTAGGGCTTGTTGATCAGACGGTTGGCGGTTCGAATCCCCGCGACGGGGTGAGCTCCCGTTGCTCAGTCCCAGCTCCTCCCTACCTAGCAGTTCGAAAGCACGTCAAAGTGCAAGTAGATAAATAGGTACCACTCTGGTGGGAAGGTAAACGGCATTTCCGTGCGCTGCTCTGGTTTGCCAGAAGTAGCTTAGTCATGCTGGCCACATGACCCAGAAGCTGTATGCCAGCTCCCTTGGCCAATAAAGCAAGATGAGTGCAGCAACCCCAGCAATCCACGACTGGACCTAATGGTCAGGGGTCCCTTTACCACCCACATTGCAGGGCCATGTGGAAATGGTACTAGGAAATGGTACCTACTGAGGTTAGGTTAATTGCCTGATGGGTTAGAGGGTCCCAGACACCCATTAGAAAGCAAATGATTCCTTTACAAAGATGAGCACAAACCTTGTGAGGCTGCAAAGTACCCAGTGGCTGGGGCAGGATCCAGGGTGGACTGAGGTTCCACCTGCTGGAGGACCAGGAGCATTTCATTGTTCGCAGCTGGTGGCATAGGGACAGCGCTACCAATCCGGACGATCGGGTTCCTCTGCTCCAGTGGGATGGGAGCTAATGTTCCATGGTGGTAGAGGCCCACCCCGTCCTGGAAGGTGGCTGGGCGAATGGGTCCAAGACCAGGAGGCTGCACCTGAACCAGCTGGAGGTGAGGTTGTCTATATAATTGATTCACAGGTCTGGCTGTTGCAAAGCCCCTGTGCTGTGTTTGCAGTGGTGCATACAAAGGCACTGAGAGATGTCCACTTGTGCCCCACCCATGGAAAGAAGGACGGAGAGCTACTGGGGTGAAGAGCTGCTGCTGATCATTCGGTACACCCTGTAAGAGAGGTATTTCACCATGAAGGTATCCCTGGGTGGTGGTGCTGCCTTGGTTTGGTTGGAAGGGCAGAGCTGATCCTTGAGCCTGCAGCCAACCGCAGTTCTCACATGGTGCTGATGAGTGGGAGATGCTGTGTTGACATTCTCCCACCGTGGAGCTGGTAGTCACTGTGGTGCTCTGAGGCTGGCTGTTGCCCCCTTCGGTCCGCCTGCTGTTCGGAGCCTGATCTGCAATGCAAACAAAGTGAGCAGGAGTGTAAAGATCCCTGCAGTTTTTGATCAGCCTTCGCAAGAATGGGCCCTTCCTTAGCAAAGTGGTTTTCTTATTGTTAGGTCAGCCTCTTTACCACTTCTAATTGTTAGGTATTTTAGAGACCCTTTTCTTCAGTTCCCTCTCTACTCTTCAGTGCTGCTCTCCATCCCTCCTTCCTTTGGGCCTTAACCCCTCATGAATGTATGCTGTTTCTCAGCAATGCCCACCTTGTTTGACTTTTCCCCAACTCCTGTTGCTGGAGGTTCTAAACTACTGGATCTTTGAAAAGGGTTGTGTAAAAATGCTGATGAATGGCCTTCTTTTGCTGCCTTGAGGTCTTCCTGCTATTTTATTATCCCCTAGTATCTGGTTGCTTATGATCCCATTGGGGAGGAATCTTTTCCCCATCCTATCTCCCTCCCTCTCTCTTCCATGGAGAAATAGCGCCACCCTGCTGATGTTGCCATAACACATTCTGTCTTTCATGATGCTCTGCTATGTCCCCCCCTCCCCCGGGTAAACATGAGGGTGAATTTTCCCCCAGTGTTCCTCACCCATGCTCAGTGTCAATTCTAGTCAGCATCCCTTAGGGTGAACCTATGGATCTGGGATCATATGAACCTGTTTACTGCTGTCACCACAGTAACCAGCAAGATTCTAACTGGCCAGAGAATGTTATGATGCAAAAGGCAGTGCAGAGTCATGGGCAGTTGGCCTGAACTGAAGGTGCCAGGAAAACAAAGATGTCTCTTAGTGGAACTGAAGAGTAACTGAAGTTATGGCCAGTTTGAGTCATAACAAGCCCTACCACACTCTCCACCCATTGTAGGCATCCCCCCAGTGTGACCGGGTTAATCTAGATACCTAGTGAAGTGATGGGCACCAGCTACCGTAAATCTTACACCTTTTAAAGCCACCTGTTTATATAACTTGGCGAGAAAGGGGTCACAACAGCAACAAAGAGCATCATTCATCTAAGGACACCACTCCTCTCAAAGAACAATTGCTGTTTCTGGCTCTCAGATGAGAGCAGAATCAAACCAAACTTCATTTGGCTCTGGATCAGTGGATAATTTATGGATATGTACTTATTGATCTATAAAAACCCGTAAAAGAAATGGAGTGGCCCTCATAGTCAACAAAAGAGTGGTGAAAGGTGTACTGGGATGCAATCCCAAAAATGATAGAATGATCTCGATATGAATCCAAGGCAGACCTTTTAACATCACAGTAATCCAAATTTATGCACCTACTGGTGCTGAAGAAACGGAAATTGACCAATTCTATGAAGACTTACAACACTTTATAGAAGTGACACCAAAGAAGGATGTTCTTCTCATTATAGGGGATTGGAATGCTAAAGTAGGGAATCAAGAGATAAAAGGAACAACTGGCAAGTTTGGCCTTGGAGATCAAAACAAAGCAGGGCAAAGGCTAATAGAGTTCTGTCAAGAGAATAAGCTGGTCATCACAAACACACTTTTCCAACAACACAAGAGACGACTCTATACATGGACATCACCAGATGGGCAGCATCGAAATCAGATTGATTATATTCTCTGCAGACAAAGATGGAGAAGCTCTATACAGTCAGCAAAAACAAGACCTGGAGCTGACTGTGGCTCAGATCATCAGCTTCTTATAGCAAAATTCAAGCTTAAACTGAAGAAAGTAGGAAAAACCACTGGGCCGGTAAGATACAATCTAAATCAAATCCCTTATGAATTCACAGTGGAAGTGAGGAACAGGTTTAAGGATTTAGATTTGGTGGACAGAGTGCCTGAAGAACTATGGGTGGAGGCTCGCAACATTATACAGGAGGCAGCAACGAAAACCATCCCAATGAAAAGGAAATGCAAGAAAGCAAAGTGGCTGTCCAACAAGGCCTTACATATAGCGGGGGGGGGGGGGGAGAAGGCAAGCAAAATGTGAGGTAGATAGTGAAAGATATAGGAAATTGAATGCAGATTTCCAAAAAATAGCAAGGAGAGACAAGAAGGCCTTCTTAAACGAGCAATGCAAAGAAATAGAGGAAAACAACAGAATGGGAAGAACCAGAGATCTGTTCAAGAAAATCAGAGAAATGAAAGGAAAATTTTGTACAAAGATTACCATAATAAAGGAAAAAAGTGGTAAGGACCTAACAGAAGCAGAAGGCATCAAGAAGAGGTGGCAAGAATACACAGAGGAATTATACCAGAAAGATATGGATGGCTTGTACACCCCAGGTAGTGTGGTTGCTGACCTTGAGCCAGACATCCTGGAGAGTGAAGTCAAATGTGCCTTAGAAAGCATTGCAAATAACAAGGCCAGTGGAAGTGATGCTATTCCAGCTGAACTATTTAAAATTTGAAAAGATGATGCTGTTAAGGTGCTACACTCAATATGCCAGCAAGTTTGGAAAACTCAGCAATGGCCAGAGGATTGGAGAAGATCATTTTACATCCCAATCCCAAAGAAGGGCAGTGCCAAAGAATGCTCTAACTACCGCACAATTGCATTCATTTCACACACTAGCAAGGTTATGCTTAAAATTCTATAAGGAAGGCTCAAGCAGTATGTGGACTGAGAACTCCCAGAAGTGCAAGCTGGATTTCGAAGAGGCAGAGGAACCAGAGACCAAATTGCAAACATGCACTGGATTATGGAGAAAGCTAGAGAGTTCCAGAAAGACATCTACTTCTGCTTCATTGACTATGCAAAAACCTTTGACTGTGTCGACCACAGCAAACTATGGCAAGTTCTTAAAGAAATGGGAGTGCCTGATCACCTCATCTGTCTCCTGAGAAATCTCTACGTGGGACAAGAAGCTACACTTAGAACTGGATATGGAACAACTGATTGGTTCAAAATTGGGAAAGGAGTACGGCAAGGCTGTATATTGTCTCCCTGCTTATTTAACTTATATGCAGAATTCATCATGCAAAAGGCTGGGCTAGATGAATCCCTAGCCAGAATTAAGATTGCCAGAAGAAATATCAACAACCTCAGATATGCAGATGACACAACCTTGATGGCAGAAAGTGAGGAGGAATTAAAGAACCTTTTATTGAGGGTGAAAGAAGAGAGCTCAAAATATGGTCTGAAGCGCAACATCAAAAAAACGAAGATCATGGCCACTGGTCCCATCACCTCCTGGCAAATAGAAGGGGAAGAAATGGAGGCAGTGAGAGATTTTACTTTCTTGGGCTCCATGATCACTACAGATGGTGACAGCACCCACAAAATTAAAAGACGCCTGCTTCTTGGAAGAAAAGCAATGCCAAACCTAGACAGCACCTTAAAAAGTAGAGACATCACCTTACCAACAAAGGTCCGTATAGTAAAAGCTATGGTCTTCCCAGTAGTGATGTATGGAAGTGAGAGCTGGACCATAAAGAAGGCTGATTGCCAAAGAATTGATGCTTTTGAATTATGGTGCTGGAGGAGACTCTTGAGAGTCCCATGGACTGCAAGAAGAACAAACCTCTCCATTCTTAAGGAAATCAGCCCTGAGTGCTCACTGGAAGGACAGATCGTGAAGCTGAGGCTCCAATACTTTGGCCACCTCATGAGAAGAGAAGATTCCCTGGAAAAGACCCTGATGTTGGGAAAGATGGAGGGCACAAGGAGAAGGGGATGACAGAGGATGAGATGGTCGGATAGTGTTCTCGAAGCTACCAGCATGAATCTGACCAAACTGCAGGAGGCAGCGGAAGACAGAAGTGCCTGGCGTGCTCTAGTCCATGGGGTCACGAAGAGTCGGACACGACTAAATGACTAAACAACAACAACAACACTTATTGATCTACTGCTTTTTCTCCCAATGTTCTGTGTTGTTGCTCCCTGGAAACTCTTGGCTTGTGAGCTGCTTTGGACAAAGTGCAGTGGACCTTATTCTACAAAGTGCGATGTAGGTTGACAGTGGTTCCAAAATAATTCTGTGATTTTGAAGGCGCCTCAGTCTTGATTGGCACATCTCGTGAAAGTTGTATTGAAGACTAAGTCCCATTGAAGAACACTGAATAGGACTTAGTCGTGGCTTATCTAAACACCATGGGTGGTACTGGGACTCTGACTACCTGGAGTGGACTGTGCCTGGTAACTTTTGAAAGGAATCCCCCTTTCTCCCTATTCTCTTGCTTACACTTCCACGTATGTTGCCTTCTTTAAGTTGTTGAAAGATCTGCACCATTTCCCTGCTATAATCCCTTAACTTCTCAGATGGCTTCTCTGTCTGCTTCATGGGACAATGAAGCAGAACATCTGAACATTAAATGGAACCATTTCCTACCTGCCATGCCGATAGGAGCGCTCAAATAGCACGAACATAAAACCAACCAATGGAGAGCAGTGCTTGCACTTCTCATGGATCCAGTGTCCAGTAAGAAGTGGGCAACGGAATGGTGATGGTACAAAGCTGTTCATTAGTGTCTCTATGGTAACCCTGCAGAATGTGAGGAAGGGGCTAGGAGAATATTAGAATCAGAATCAGATGATGTCATCATGGAAGGTGGAAGAGCAGCCCAGAGGTGAGAAAAGGGTGATCCGTTCACACTACCTGGTTGACAATTCACAGGCTCCTTTCAAATTTTTTAACATGGGCATCTAAATTTTCCTTGGGGGTGGTATTTTTGAATGGAAGACCAATGTATTCTTATTTTTCCTTATTAAATGCTAGCTCCACATCCTGTTAAGGTCAACGCACCTGTAGCTGTGTCCTATCATGTTAAGTATAATGGTTTAATGGAGATTGAAATGGAAAATGCTTGTATATATGTTGCCAAAGGTTTACGGTAACTGGGAAATTCCATTGGGCTATATGGAAGCTAAGAAGAGCTATCTGAGCACTGAGATGGGTTGATAATTAACTGTTGATGTTCTCTGCTAGCTCTCACATGGTGAGAGAGGGATTCAATTGCAAGTGCAGGGATCTCAACTCAAGCATCCATGACAGATGGACATCCAACCTCTGCTTCAAAACCTCCAAGGAAGGAGAGTCCACCACCTTCTGAGATAGTTTGCTTCACTGTCAAACAGCTCTTATCATCAGAAAGTTCTTCCTGAAGTTTAGTTGGAATCTGCTTTCCTGTAACTTGAAGTCATTGGTTTGGGTCCTAGCCTTCAGAGCAGGAGAAAACAAGCTTCGTCTTCCACGTGGCAGCCCTTTAGATTATTTGAAGATGGCTAGCATATCTCCTCTCAGTCTGCTTTTTTCCAGGCTAAACATACACAATTCCCTCCACCGTTCCTCATAAGTTTGGGCAAGGAACAAGGTGACTAGAATGAGATGTGAGACCGATTGTAATGTCAGTGGAAAATATTAATGTTCACCCCAAGGTGAAAGACAGAAACCTGTAATTCACAGGACATTTTGATGGACAAGTGACATGATGGGCACTACAATTTATCTTCAACGCCTCCTCTTCCTGTGACATGGCATGACAGGTTATTGTTGTCACTCTTTTTCATGGGGTGGGATTGCTGTAACGGTTTTGCAAAAACAATCCCATTATGCTCTTTATTTGGGGCTGCTTCTTCCTCTAGCCTTTGGGAGTGAAAACCTTGTTGCAACAAAATAATAGTCACTTTGCTTCTTGTCTGGCTGGTTGCAACTTCTGATTATTTTCTCTGACTGACAAGAAGGACTTGTGGCATCATGGTGAGTCCCTTGAGCCCTAGGGGTGGGCAGTACATAGTGACCCCATATTTCTTAAAACACAGGTTATATTGAAAGCCCCCCTAAACCTTAAAAGCCCCCTGAACCCTGGAACAGACCCCACACCTCTCGAAATCAGGACAATCAAAATTCCTCTTCCTAATTCAGCTTTCCCTATCAGCACTTGCCACCGTGGTCAGCATACCAGTGTACTGGAAGAAGCAAAGATCACCAGTGTTGAAGCAATGCTTCTTCAACATCAACTTCGTTGGACTGGTCATGTTGTGCGGATGCCTGATGATCGTCTTCCAAACCAATATTCCAAACTTAAAAATGGAAAGCGTAATGCTGGTGGTCAACAAAGGAGGTTTAAAGACTCTCTCAAGGCAAATCTTAAAAAAAGTAGTATAAACACCAACAATTGGGAAACACTTGCCTGCAAGCGCTCCAGTTGGAGAACAGCCTTTACCAAAGGTGTTGTGGGCTTGGAAAACGCTCAAACTCAGGACACAAAGGAGAAACGTCCTAAGAGGAAGGCACACTTGGCAAATCCACACCGTGATCAACTCCCACCCGAAAACCAATGTCCCCACTGTCGAAGGACATGTGGATCCAGAATTGGCCTCCACAGTCACTTATGGACTCATTATTAGAACCATGTTTATGGAAGACAATCTTACTTGGCTATGAGTGATCGCCAAAGAAGAAGAAGAAGATGGCAGGGGCTGAGGGGAGTTGCAGTTCAGAGCCCCCAGGGGCCACCAGGTTGAGGGGAGCTGCACCAATTCATTATCAATGCATTTATCCTTGCCCTCCCTTCCCCACACAGAAAGCTGATGAAGACTGCAATTTGAAGAGGACAGCTCGCTATATTGCCCTCATATTAAGGTTCCTCTTTCTTTTTTATTTGCATTTCCCTGTGTTTTGTTTTTTTTATTTCATAAAAGTTATATACCAGAGTTCAGTGGCATACTGTGGAGGGGCCAGGGCGGCCATGGCCCCAGATGCAAAATTCTGAGGGGGCAATGATTTACAGATGGTATTTAACTCTGAGTAGGCTTGCTAAGATGTATAAGACTGAATCAGATAAGTCCTGGGGATGCAAAGAGGTGGAGGAAACGTTCATGGTGGAATAATGGGTGGTACGCCAGGGGGATTAGTGGGGATGGGGTTGGGGATAGTTTGCCTATTTCTGTTTTCCATGCTTTGAGCATGGTCTGTGTGTACCTGTTAAGTGTTGTGGGAATTTTTTTTAGTTTGTTTGGGAGGAGTGAGAATGCTGTGGTGCAGGTATTTTCAATTCTGTCCCTCTCTAGGTGTACCCATTGTTTTGTCTCATCTTCTAGTATATATGGGATTATATGGTGTATTTGGTTGGCATTGTAATATGCTTCTATGTTGGGGATTCCCCATCCTCCCTCTGAGGTGGGGAGGTGCAGGTATTTGGGGCTTATTCTTGGTTTTTTATGTGAGAAGATAAAAGAGTGTAGTTTTCTCTGTCAACTGCGGAGTTGGGTTGGGGGGATCCAGATTGGGAGGGTTTGGAATAGGTAGGTTAGTTTTGGGAGGGTGATCATTTTGATCATGGCTATGTTGAAGCCCAAGTGTTCAAGAAGAGATGGGGACAGCCCAGTTGAGTAGGTTTTTGGGTGTTGTGCTTGGACCATCGAGTGACGGACTCTTCCTGAGCTAGATATTGGAGCAGTCCTGTGCCCAGTTTGAAAACATTTACCTTATGCCAGTATTTTAAGGCTGCTCACCAGGCCCTGGTCAGTAGAAGGCATTCCCCAGTTTCCAAGAAAATGTCTGAGTTAGGCATACATCTGGGGATCTGGAGGAGAGCCCTCAATTATTTAGCCTGGAGATTATCCAACTAAGATGCTAATCTTCCACTCCAGGTATTAGAGGCATATAGTAATTGGGCCGCTGTCATTTCTCTCTTTTTTTTTGGAAATGATTTTTATTGGTTTTACAAAATAAATCTCACATTTAACACATTTAGATTTTAAAAGGGAACAAGATTCTTCCAAACCTTTGGACTCCTCTCCTCTCCTCTCCTCTCCTCTCCTCTGTGGGTCCTTCATATATCTACGTCAACTGCATATTATAATTCATCCGCATTACAGAGGATACCTCAGGTTATGGACGCTTCAGGTTACAGACTCCACTAACCCAGAAATAGTACCTCGGGTTAAGAATTTTGTTTCAGGATGAGAATAGAAATCGTGCAGCAGCGGGGGTCCCCATTAGCTAAAGTGGTACCTCAGGTTAAGAACAGTTTCAGGTTAAGAACGGACCTCCAAAATGAATTAAGTTCTTTTTTAAAAAAAATAATTATTGGAATTATATTTACAACATAACAAATAGCCCCCCCCCATACACAAATCCACCCTCATTAAATGTCAACATAACATACAATGAGCATAACATAAAACAATACAAACAGCCAAATAAAAGACTTCCTTTATCCTGTATCTGGCCTCCTTATTTACTTCTAATAAACTGTTTCCTTTATGAATAATTATTAAGATTTTTCTAATTATAAATATCCACAAAGTCTCCTGCAGACATTAATTGAAACAAGTCCAGGTATGTCAGAACAAATTAAGTTTTTAACCTGAGGTACCACTGTATAGTCCTCCAAAGTACCGTATTTTTTGCTCTATAAGACTCACTTTTTCCCTCCTAAAAAGTAAGGGGAAATTTGTGTGCGTCTTATGGAGCGAATGCAGGCTGCGCAGCTATCCCAGAAGCCAGAACAGCAAGAGGGATTGCTGCTTTCACTGCGCAGCGATCCCTCTTGCTGTTCTGGCTTCTGAGATTCAGAATATTCTTTTTCTTGTTTTACTCCTCCAAAAACTAGGTGCGTCTTGTGGTCTAGCGCGTCTTATAGAGCGAAAAATACGGTAGCCAAAGTCTTTGTAACATTGCAAGAGTTATTGAAGATCTGCCAGAGAGCCCAAGTGAGTACCAGTGGCCAAGCTGCATGCTCCGGCACTGGGGGCGGAGAGCAGGCGGGGGCCTGGCTGGCGTGCATTCCGGGGGGCATGGCGCCCGGTGTGGTGGTGGGGTGTGTGGCACGTTTCCGGGGGGGCAGCCGCGATGGTACCGCCCCTCCCCGATGGTGCCGGGGGCGGTGTGCTCCCCCCGCCCCCATTCTTCCACCAGTGTTCTTTTAGGTACAATCCGTATTTGTCCCATTCCTTATTGAAGTTTTGATCCTCATGATTTCTCATCTTCCCTGTCAGCCTCGCCATCTCTGCATACTCTAGTAGTTTCATCTGCCAGTCGGCTTTTGTCGGCGTCTTCTCCCCTTTCCATCGCTGGGCAAACAGCATCCTTGCAGCTGTTGTCGCGTTCATGAATAGTCTTCTCAAATCCTTCGGTATGTCTGCTCCTAAAATTCCCAACTAAAAGGCTTCTGGTCTTTTAACAAATGTATTTTAAACTTTTTTTTATTTCATTATATATCATTTCCCATAATTCTTTATTTACAATTCCACCACGTACGATAAAAGGTGTCCTCTTTTTCCTTACATTTCCAGCATACATTTGAGTTAGTTCTATACATTTTTGCTAACTAACTGCGTGTTAAATACCAACGGTACATCATCTTCATATAATTTTCTTTCAGCATGTAACACGCTGTAAATTTTAAGTCTTCTTTCCATAATTTTTCCCATGCTGTCAACTGTATACAGGATTATATCCAAAATCTCTTGCCCATTGAATCATTACAAATTTGACTTCATCTTTAACAAACCATTCCAACAACTATTTATACATTTTTGAAAGAAGTTTCACCTTATTTTGTAACAATACCCTCTCAAAACTCCATAATTCAGTAGTGAAACGCTTTCTTTTATCCATTTTAAAAACATCGTTCAGCTGATGGTATTGTAACCAATCTGTTAATGGGTCTCTTGTATGTCATCATTTTCTTTTTTCAATTTTAGCTGATTTTCCTCCTCTCTATGCAATTCTTTATATGTTCCCCAGTCTTTTCTTAGATTCAGTTTTTCCACAGAAATTGCTTCTAGTGACGATAACCACCATGGTGTTTTTTGTTCTAACAGATTTTTATATTCATCCCATACCGCATATAGGGACTTCCTTATTACATGGTTCAGGATTCCTGTGTACCTTAACTTTTTCATACCATAAATACTCATTGGGCAGCTGTTTTGGCATTGAATACTTTGATGGCAGGTGGAATATATTGACCTCCTTTAGTAAAGAAGTAGCACAGTGGCCAACTGACAACCTGTGCTTTCTGGAGGACCGCAGATCTATGGGTGGGTCCATGTCATTGTGTGATGGAATGTCAGCCCCAGGTATTGGAAGCTTCTAATCTATTGTGACTATTTGCACTGGGGAAATGTCTTCTCAAAAACCAAGATTTTAGATACCCCAAAGTTTATTTTTAGATCATTCTGAATGTCATAAGACATGAACCTCCTCTAATTGGTAATGTAGACGTGGTCTGGAACATGAGAGAATGGCTGTGTCGTTAGCATACAATGGAGTCCTCCTGACCCCAAGTCTGGGCAGGTGGCCAAGTGGGTTCATTAGGGCACCCTCAAGGTCTTTTAAAAATATGCTAAAGAAGGAGGGTGCAAGGATACAGCCCTGTCTGACTCCTCAAGACATATTTCACTCAAAAGCTGTCCCTGGGTACCCCATCTGACTAACAAGGGCCTTGATGAGGCAGAAAAGTATTTTGACAACCAGAACCTGGTCCAACTTTCCCCATAACATGGCTCTGGAGATGAAATCAAAGACTGATTTTAGTTCCATAAAAGCTAAATGCAATTTGCCTTGTAGAGGTTTTGAATATATCTTGGCAAGGTGGAATAGAACTAAACAGTGATCAGAAGTTGAGTACAGTGGTACCCCAGGTTACATACGCTTCAGGTTACAGACTCCGCTAACCCAGAAATATTGCCTCGGGTGAAGAACTTTGCTTCAGGATGAGAACAGAAATCATGCTCCGGCAGCGCAGCAGCAGGAGGAGACCCCATTAGCTAAAGTGGTGCTTCAGGTTAAGAACAGTTTCAGGTTAAGAACGGACCTCCGGAACGAATTAAGTACGTAACCCATGCTACCACTGTAGTTCTCTCTAAATGCAGCTTGTGCCTCAGTAAGGAAGCTATTCACATTCAGAAAGGCAGTCAGTCTATTGCAGAGGTAGTGGGCATACTTTTCTCCCATTATTGGTAACAAGCTAATGGGTCTATAGCAGGGGTTGGCAAGGTTTACCTCTCCTGGGCCAGGACACTTCCATGGAGATCGCTTTGTGGGCGTTCTGCACAGAGACAATTTCCAGCACCACAGAAGTGAATTCCTGCTCTGTGCTGCGCCGGTTTAGCGCAGTGTGCGGGGACTTGCCGAGCGGGCGGCTCGGTTTGGGGGCAGCTTGTGGGCCATTTAAACGATCCCCATGCGCCACAGGTTGCTGACCCCTGGTGTATAGTTCTCAGGGTCACTGGGTTGGCATTTCTTGGAGTTTGGGACCATTTGTGTGGCATGGAAAGGTGAACTCAAGGAAGAGGATCTTTAGTCACATGATAATGAGTTTATTGGGGTAACAATAGGGTTGGAGATGGGATGAGAGTTCTTTCTTTGCAGGACATGGAGGAAGTGGATCAGATCAGCCATGTCTGGCACCCTTGAAGAAGGAGTGGGGTGATTAAGGCCAAAATGTCTTTAAACAGCAAGTTGCAGCTATACTGGTGACTGGGAGCATGGCTGTCAACTTTTCCCTTTTCTTGCGAGGAATCCTATTCAAAATAAGGGAATTTCCCTTAAAAAAGGGAAATGTTGACAGCTATGACTGGGAGTGACTGCCAGGACCTAAAGGATCTTCACTGGCTCCCAGTATGCTTCCGAGCACAATTCAGTGTTGGTGCTGACCTTCAAAGCCCTAAATGGCCTCGGCCCAGTGTACCTGAAGGAGTGTCTCTACCCCCATTGTTCTGCCCGGACACTGAAGTCCAGCGCCGAGGGCCTTCTGGTGGTTCCCTCCCTCTGAGAAGTGAAGTTACAGGGAACCAGGCAGAGGGCCTTCTCGGTAGTGGCACCCACCCTGTGGAATGCCCTCCCATCAGATGTCAAAGAAATAAACAACTATTGGACTTTTAGAAGACATCTGAAGGCAGTCCTGTTTAGGGAAGTTTTTAATGTTTGATGTTTCAATATGATTTTATGCTGTAAGCCACCCAGAGTGGCTGGGGAAACCCCACCAGATGGGCAGGAAATAATAATAAAATCTACTACTACTACTACTACTACTACTACTACTACTACTACTACTAAATAAAAGAATATAAGCTTTACCACACAACCCCTTGCCCCTCTTTTTCTTCCCAATCCTATGCAGCATATAACACTAATATCTTACATCAAATGTAATTGATCTGTAGAAATCACAACCTAAAAAAAGAAACAATGCACTTACTTTTTAAACTAAGAAAATCTTTAATAAAAACAAACTCTTCAACTATAATACTCTTTAAAGGCTATGAGACTATTAAAAGATAATAAATATAATAAAACAATAAAAGCAATTCTTGCAAGCAGCATTACAACAACCTCGGCTATAAAATTGGAGGCTTCAACAAAGCTATTGCTGCCAACGCCATTTTCAACACCTCGCTTGGCATGCTATGTGACCCGGACAGCGGTATCAGCAGCCTATGCCAATGGTGAGCAGGCAAGGACTCACCTTAGTCAATGGAGGGAACCCCTAGACCCCTCAGTAACACCATGGATACCCATAGCGATTTGAAATGTTCATGTCCTTCTCACGCTCCACAAAACATTTCACCCTCCCTACGGAAGTCCAGTGTGATACCTCCTCCCTCCATCTCTGAGCTTGCCTTTTCTTTGCCTCTCGGATGGGCCGTTGTTCTTCAGTTATTGGCAAGGATTCCTCAAGGTCATCTGGAGGTGTCCTCCAGGGAATAAAAGTATCCCCTCTGTATGGTGGAGAGGTTGGTGGTTGTACTTGCAAGGGCTGAGCTCTTGTTGCAGATGATTGGATGTTGCTTAGGAACCTGGAGGTTTGACCTGGCACAGCTGGCCGGTGAGGTCTGGTGGGCACCATCCTAGCAATGGTGGCCAGTGGTCTCCAACGTCTGGTGAGGAAAGCTGAGAGCTGGAAAGCTGAGAGCTGGATGGCCATCCTTCATGTGGATGTGAGCCTGGTGGCTTTGGCGATGATTTTGGCAATGGGTGTTCCACATGGGTTGGCAGTCTTTGGGCAGAAGAAGAAGATTGTTTCCTAGGCAGCGAGAGAGGTGTCAGCCTTCGCACAAAGTGGGGTGCTGGCCTCAGCAAGGAGGGGCGATCGGAAGGGGGATCTTCATTAATTCCTCGGACTCTGGAACACCCTAGTTTCTTCTCCATTTCCCTTCCCATTTGCTTTGGGTGAAGTCTGGAAGAAAAAGAAGAAGGTGAAATCATTATTTTAGATGCACCTAGTTTGTCCATAATGGAAAGTCTTAATTTATTCCATTGTATTATATCCATATTTATACCTTTCCAAGATGACTACAATTAAACTGACCCAACTTGTTCAAATTTTGTGTAATTTGTACCCCCAGATGTCTAAAACTTTTCCTAGCTTTTGGAATCTTCAACATTGCTGTAAAAGTCTGCTATATATGTGGTGATGTATGAAAAAATGTTACCTCTGCTTTCTTAAAAGTAACTTGTAATCCTGAGACCCCGGAGGAACTGTTCCAGTTCTGTGCATAATATTTTGCCTGCTCTGATAGAGTCAGAGGTGCATAAAATTATATCATCTGCAAAGAGGTCTGATTTTTGTCCATTTCTGTTTATAACCACTCCTGTACCTTTGTGTGTGTGGGGGGGGGGGAGTTTTCTTTTAAGTATAATTGGTAGAGTAGAGAGAGAAAAATGCTTATGTATGCTACCATTGTTGCTTAAATGATTTATGCCCAAAGATGGAAGAAGGAAACAGTTCTGACAGAAGAAGATTGGCAATATGGAATATGTAGAAATAGCAAAACTAACCAGAGGAATAAGAAATCAAGAAGAGAGACTTTTTAAAACAGAATGGAGAAAATTTATTGACTATTTGAAGATACATTGTAAGCAAATCAAAACATTACTGGGACCAATATAAACACATGCAGTAAGAGTTAAGAAATGGGGGGAGGAGGAAAATAAGAGGGAAATAGTAAATATATTTGAATTGGACATGCCTTAATAAAAAAATATAAAATAACCGCAGAAAGGAGAGGAGGGAAGTTGAGCGGAAGGTACATGAGATCTGTAAAGACTTTGGGTTTTTTGTTAACATATTTATAAAAATTGGAAATGGAAAATAAATATTTATAAAACAAAAATGTTTGTAACCATTCCTGGGCAAGAGAGGGCATTGCATACTTTGATTGCAAATGGTTCTAAAATTAATACAACCAACAGGGGTGACAGAGAACATCCTTCCTTCTGAACTAAAAGGCCCCAAGCTTTAGCTCAACTAAAAGGCCCCACATGAGGAAGTTACTCCAACCCCTGGATAATTTTAATTGTTTATGATCCCATTGGGGAGGAATCTTTTCCCCATCCTATCTCCCTCCCTCATTCTTCCATGGAGAAATAGCGCCACCCTGCTGCTGTTGCCATAACACATTCTGTCTTTCAGGATGCTCTGCTATGTCCCCCCCTCCCCCCCCCCCGGGTAAACATGAGGGTGAATTTTTCCCCAGTGTTCCTCACCCATGCTCAGTGTCAATTCTAGTCAGCATCCCTTAGGGTGAACCTATGGATCTGGGATCATATGAACCTGTTTACTGCTGTCACCACAGTAACCAGCAAGATTCTAACTGGCCAGAGAATGTTATGATGCAAAAGGCAGTGCAGAGTCATGGGCAGTTGGCCTGAACTGAAGGTGCCAGGAAAACAAAGATGTCTCTTAGTGGAACTGAAGAGTAACTGAAGTTATGGCCAGTTTGAGCCATAACAAGCCCTACCACACTCTCCACCCATTGTAGGCATCCCCCCAGTGTGACTGGGTTAATCTGGATACCTAGTGAAGTGACAGGCACCAGCTAAATCTTACACCTTTTAAAGTCACCTGTTTATATAATTTGGTGAGAGCAACAAAGAGCATCAAAGGACGCCACTCCTCTCAAAGAACAATTGCTGTTTCCGGTTCTCAGATGAGAGCAAAATCAAACCAACTTGCTTTTGGCTCTGGATCAATGTGGATAATTTATGGATATGTACTTATTGATCTACTGCTTTTCCTCCCAAAGTGAATGTTTTGTGTTGTTGCTCCCTGGAAACTCTTGGCTAGTAAGTTGCATTGGACAAAGTGCAGTGGACCTTATTCTACAAAGTGCAATGTAGGTTGACCGTGGTTCTGAAACAATTCTGTGATTTTGAAGGTGCCTCAGACTTGATCGGCACATCTCGTGAAAGTTATATTCAAGACTAAGTCCCATTGAAGAAAACTGAATAGGACTTAGTTGTGGCTTATCTATACCCCATGGGTGGTACTGGGACTCTGACTACCTGGAGTGGACTGTGCCTGGTAACTTTTGAAAGGAATCCCCCTTTCTCCCTATTCTGTTGCTTCCACTTCCATGTATGTTGCCTTCTCTAAGTTGTTGAAAGATCTACTCCATTCCCCTGCTATAATCCCTTAACTTCTCAGATGGCTTCTCTGTCTGCTTCATGGGACAATGAAGCAGAACATCTGAACATTTAGATGGCACCATTTCCTACCTGCCATGCCGATAGGAGCGCTGAAATAGCACGAACATAAAATGAACCAATGGAGAGCAGTCCTTTCACTTCTCATGGATCCAGTGTCCGGTAAGAAGTGGGCAATGGAATGGTGATGGCATAAAATTGTTTATTGCTGTCTCTATTGAGGCTGACCAGATTGGTCCTGGAGACTGGACCCCATAAGGGAAAAGGGCATAATTTTATTTACAACAGAGGCTTGAAAGGGCGTTCTTCCAGTTTGATCTTTTTCCATCCTTTGTGTTGATGTGAGCCTGATGGCTTTGGCAATGGATTTCCCACATGGGCTGGAAGTCTCTGAGACAAAGAAGAAGATGGTTGCTTAGGCAGCGAGAGAGGTGCCAGCCTTTGCACAAAATGGGGTTCTGGCCTCAGCAGGGAGGAGGGATCAGAAGGGGGCACCAACTTAGGTAGTGTCAGAGAGGACCTGGGATAGGCTTCAGAGGCCATTCTTCAAATTTATTCTTGTTCCTTCTAGTACCTCGTATTCTCTCTTTGCTTTCAGCTCCATTTGCTTTTTCACCACACCTTACTGCTGTCACCACAGTAACCACCAAGATTCTAACTGACCAGAGAATGTTATGATGCAAAAGGCACTGTGGAGTCATGGGCAGTTGGCCTGAATTAAAGGTGCCAGGAAAACAAAGATGTCTGTTAGGGGAACTGAAGAGTAATTGAAGTTTTGGCAAGTTCATTGAACTATTTCCAACCTGCCATGCCGATAGGAGCGCTGAAATACAACGAACATAAAACCAACCAATGGAGAGCAGTGCTTGCACTTCTCATGGATCCAGCGTCCGGTAAGAAGTGGACGACGGAATGGCGATGGTACAAAGTTGTTCATTGCTGCCTCTACGGTAAACTTGCAGAGTGTGAGGAAGGGGCTGGAGAATATTCGAATCAGAATCAGATGATGTCATCATGGAAGGTGGAAGAGCAGCCCAGGGGTGAGAAAAGGGCCATCAGTTCACCATACCTGGTTAACAATTCATCTTCACAGGCTCCTCACCATTTTTTAAACATGGTCATCTGAATTTTCCTTTGGGGGTTTGTTTGAATGGAAGACCAATGTATTATTATTATTTCCTTATTAAGTGCTTGCTCCACATCCTGTTAGAATCAAGGCACTTGTAGCTGAGTCCCATCATGTTAAGTATTTGTCCCTTCCAATCCACTCTTGTACACAGGTGTACTTGCACCCACAAAGATCTCATACATTCACTCAGTTGACACTCTGTTTGTTGTTAAGGCAGTCTAAGAAAGCAAATTGAGGGAGTCTGAGTCAAACAGTCTGAGAAGAACAGGAGGTAAAGGAAGAGAAGCCTCCTCATTTCCTGTATTGTTTTGTTTTTTGCTTTCTTGCTTCCTGCTTCCACCAGGGTAATTCCACCTGTCAAACACTGTAGGAATTTCAGCCTTTTAGCTCTTGTGATTCTGGAGGTACTGTATTAAGATGCAGCACTGCTCTTTTTGTAACCTGGGAAATAAGATACTGCAAGGAAGAGGCACATACAGTATGAGCTCCTAAGAATCAATGAAACAGCTAGAGGCATGGAACACAACAGATTGTTGTTGTTGTTGTTGTTGCTGCTGCTGCTTTTTTATAGAGTACATCACTGGTCCACACTCTCTTCGTATGTTAGTCTCCATGGTCACAGATGATGGGGGATGTAGCACAATGACATCTGGGTGGCACCATGTTGACAACCCCTGCTTTACCTTCTGCACTGTCTTCAAAACATTAAATGGTAAAGTAAAGCAAGCTGGTTGTCAATTCTTCCAGCAGCAACTGATCGCTAAATTCTGCTGGTATTCCGGGGCCACAACTAGTAGCAACTCCAGCTTCTAATAGTAAAGCGGTGGTAAAATCACCAGGGCAAATCCCCGCTCCCGCCCCAGCCTCCGAGTCCATTTTAAACAACTTCTTTGACATTTAGTTTTTCCTTGTAGAGTTGGAAGAGGGAGCTTCATTGTCCAAACGTGAATGCCTGGTTGGAAGAGGTCATATCCAGCAATGTTAAGGAAGAATCACTCTATTGTAACCTTTTCCCATTCCCTATCCAGAGGTCACTTAAGGGATTTAAGAGCCCATTGTCACTTGGGAAATAGACAATCTGAGTTAATCATCAATGCTTAGAACTCCAAGGAGGCCATTTCCTATATTTGGTTTTAGATTTAAATATCAGAAGGAGTGATAAATCACTAATCTTGGGGTTCCTGGAGGGATTTTATCTCTCATTCCTTGCTGGACAGCTTTTGTAAGGGAGGCATGATAGTTTATTGATAGAAGATGTTGTTTCTATTCCAGATGATTCCAATTGTGGGGGGACTATGACAGGATGCTTCAGGGAATGGCAGAGGGGGCTATCAAAATTCATTTGGAAAGGGGGGAAAGCCCAGGATTAAACATAAATTACTAATTGATATTAAGGATAGAGGGGGTTTTGCGTTACCAGATCTGAAGCTTTATTATGAAGCATCCTGTCTTTGCTGGATCAAAAGAGTGGATGATCTTGCAGAATACTGACTTATTGGATTTGGAGGGATGGGACAATAGATTTGGGTGGCACGCCTATTTAGGCTATGAAAAAGTAAAAGCACACAGAGGTTTTCTAAATCATATAATACAGAAATCTCTATACATGGTGTGGGACAGGTACAAAAATCTATTGGAACCAAAAACACCCTGGTGGTTATGTCCTCTAGAGGCCATCTCAGTAAAGAGGAAAAACATGGGGGGAAATTGGGCAACCTATAAAGAAATTATAGAGGAGGAACAAAACCAACTCAAATTGAGAAAATTTGAAGAAATCAGAGATCACCTCACAGATTGGTTGCGGTACCATCAACTAATTGATATTTTCAAATTTGATCAAAAAAATGGGTTTGCAACAGAAGTATTGAAAAAGATGTATTACAGAATAAAAAGAAAATACTATCTAAAATGTACAGACTGCTGCTAGATTGGGAAGTAAAAGAAGAAAAAGTGAAGGATGTGATGATTAAATGGTCAGAATACTTTGGTTACTCCATTCAGATGGCTGCTTGGGAAAAATTATGGAATAAAGATCTAAAGTTTACTGCTTGTTATACACTAAAGGAAAACTTTATGAAAATGTTTTATAGATGGTACATGACCCCAAGCAAATTGGCCAAAATGTACAAAACAAATTCAAACATATACTGGAGGTGCAAGAAAATGGAGGGAACAATGTACCATACGTGGTGGGGCTGTGAAAAAAATTACGAACTTTTGGGATATTGTCTATGAGGAACTAAAAAAATGTTTAAACAAACATTTGTGAAAAAAACTGGAAGCCTTCCTTCTGGGCTTTCTGACAAATGATATTCCAAATGACAAGAGGAGGGTTTTCCTGAACGCAACAACAGCAGCAAGAAAGTTGATTGCCAAAAACTGAAAGGGAGAGAAAATTCCAAGGAAGGAAGAATGGCAAATTAAATTATGTGAATACTTAGAACTAGCAAAGATGACAGAGGCAATCAGAAACAAAACAAAACAAAACAAAAATTTAAAACTGAGTGGGAGTGTTACAGATTACAGTGGTACCTCTGGTTAAGTACTTAATTTGTTCTGGAGGTCCGTTCTTAACCTGAAACTGTTCTTAACCTGAAGCACCACTTTAGCTAATGGTGCCTCCCACTGCCGCTGCACCGCCAGAGCACTATTTCTATTCTCATCCTGATGCAAAGTTCTTAACCCGAGGTACTATTTCTGGGTTAGCAGAGTCTGTAACCTGAAGCGTATGTAACCTGAAGCTTATGTAACCTGAGGTACCACTTTATTTTTAAAAAACATTGTTCCAAAACAAAATCTCTAATATGATTTGATTAATTTTTGCAAATTGCTTAACAGACAGATAATGTACGCCACATGAGATCAATGAATTAAAAGGTGAAATAGGGCACAGTTAAAAAGAAAAAGAAGAAGTAAGGACCCGCAATGAGGTGGAGGGAAGTCATTTTCAAAGATGTTGAATTATTCTGGTTTTTCTTTATGTATCTTATTATGTTTTGAAGAATGAAATGAATAACTGTATTATTAAACAAACTCAATAAAAAATATGGGGGGAGAGAGATATGGATAGAAAATGAGACACAGATTTTTGAAGCCTGGTTTTTACTCCATCTCGAATCAGCATGTACAGGTCACAGTCAAAATAGTACGAGGTTCAGATTTCATGGGAAATATATTAGGCTATTCCATATCTTATACTCCAGGAATGGGGAACTTGTGACCCTACAAATAATACTGGACTCCAGCTCCTGTTGGTGCAGAAAAAAGAAAAAAGAGAAAAGAGAATTCCTGGATGCCAAGATCCAAGTTTGGGGCAAGTAATCTTTGGTGAAAGACCCCCAGCAGAGATTAAAAGTTACAAAATATGCAGCAAAGTAAATCATGGAGCTCTAAACCTATAAAACATGCCCTTCCAAGTGGTTCACAATTTTCCTCTTCCTCCAGCATAGGAAAAGACCACACATTTGGCAAGCTAAAAATTGGTATATTTATAAACTCTTCAAAGGTCTGCTTCATGTCATTTCCCATATATCAGTCAGAAAAGTTGCACAAGCAGTGAAACATATCTTAGTTACAAGGTGGTGAAAGTTTCTAAATAATTGGTATAGGAACTCAAGAGAGGCTGGTGAGAGCCATGCGGCTTTGCTGGAGCAACCCACTCATACCTCTTCACACACTGAGCTTCTCAGGTAGTTCAGCCTGGGTGTTGAACAAAGGCTTGATTACCTATTTCTTCCCAAAGTAACAGGAAGTGACATAGCTATGCCTGGCAAGACAGCTCACTCCTACCTGCATTAATTAGACTTAAGAACATTGGTTGTGTGAGGTTGGTTATCCCACAGTTCCCATCAGCCAATAGTAGGGGATGGTGAGAGCTGTAGGCTGCAGGCACACTATACCTTTAAAGCATATTCAAAGCACATTTCCCAACCTCAAACAATTCTAGGCATTGTTATTTACCCCTCACAGAATTACAATTCCCTCTCACTTTCCCAGGTACTGGCAGCAACAGTGGTACTTCTGGATGCGAACGGGATCCATTCCAGAGCCCCATTTGCATCCTGAAGTGAACATAAGATGCGTCTGCGTGTGCGCGGGTCGTGTTTCGCCACTTCAGCGCATGCGCATGGCGTCATTTTGAGCGTCTGCACATGCGCGAGCGGCGAAACCTAGAGGTAACATGCTCCGTTACTTCTGGGTTGCCGTGGAGCACAACCCGAAAATATTTAAGCTGAAGGTATGACTGTATTGAGAAGCCAGGTAAGCAACAGTGTCCCACCCCACTCTATCTGGCTGGCTGCTACCATCTAAATAACCTCCAAGTTCACTTCCAATTCTTAATTCTATGACCCTATTGTGCCAGGCTATACTTTGGATCCTACCCAAACTGCTGGGCTCCTTCTATTGCTCACCCCCGACCCAAAATACAGTGCTTCTCTCTGAAACCATCCCAAAGAGACTTCAAATTATGGGACTCCTCCCTGGGGCCATCTGAAATAGCTGGGCCCAACCTTCAGTTATGGGCCCACCCAGGACAAAACAATGGGCTCCAACTATATATTCATGACCTTGGCCTCCTGTGAGCTCTGTTTCCCTATCAAGGGGCTCTATAAGCAGGCCCTGCCCAGAGACATGATTTATTTCCTCCCAAAATGCATTCTTTGTCAAACACTTTATGTCTTACAACATGTATTGGAACATATCCAGAAGACCATTGTTACCAGAATTTTTATAAAGGTTGGGGGTTGCTTCCAGTTAAATGGGACGCTGCACCCCCAGACCATCCCCCAAACCGACACCAATAAATTTTGTAAATATCCCCATAAACCCACCACAGTTTTGCTACATTGTATCTTGTTCAAGGTTACATAGTATTCACCTTTCCTTTTGCATCAAAACCTTCAAATATTCATATACAATCAGGCCTATTTCAGATCGAGCCATTCCAAATTCATTTTACTCAGGGAAAAGGGGGGACTTGGGAAACTGGTAAAGAAAGCCATAATCTTTGAAACCTGGGATCACATACACAGCAGCCTCTTGCACAAGAGATAATCACTGGCATCCTGGCAAGTGGGTGCCAGACAGGTAGTCATCCCACAGACAATAGCAGACCATCCAAGAATGGATTGTGCTCTAGTTCAGGACAAAGAAGTGTGATTACCTGCCACCAGGAACTTGTAAATATTTCCATTGTATCACTTGATGGGTGTGCAGTAGAGGGCAAGGGAGGGTTGGGGGCAAACTTGATGGACCGGTTTCTGCCACAAACCCCTCCCTGTTTGTGACATGTATGGTGTATTTATGATGTATGCATGATGCTTCACAAAAGGTGTTTGTGGGTAAAAGGGAAAACTTGTTTTTTTAAAAAAGGGAGCCATCCTTTGTTCTAGGCTTTTTCCTGTTTCTTGCATGAGGTGGGTGGAAGTCCTGCTGCAACAGTCTTTTGAATGAAGATCAGGCCTACAGGCTGCTGTTTTGCTCCTATATACCTGGCTGGTATATTTGTTTGGCAATCCAAGCAAACCTAAGCAGTGGCGTAGCGTGGGTTGTCAGCACCCGGGGCAAGGCAAGTAATTTGCGCTCCCTAACCCATGGATTTGCGCCCCCTAACCCGTGGATTTGCGCCCCCTAACCCTAACCCCTAGATGTTGCGGCCGGTGCGGCCGGCCCCCCCTGCACCCCCCACGCTACGCCACTGAACCTAAGGGTTTTCCTATAACACCACTGTATTATGAGGAGTTAGGGGTGATGCTGTGCCAGCTGAGCAAAAACACGCAAGATGCAAAGCAGGGCCAGTGCAGGGTGTGACCTGGGGAATGTTTCAACATCAGACAGAGAAGGGCTGATAGGCCATGTTCATCTAACATTCCTGTCCTAAACTGTCTTAGGAACTATGGTTCTCAGGTGCCTGAAACTGCCTGGTTTAAGACACAAGATCTCCCACAACTTTTTAAAAAATATATAATTTTTTATTATTTTCTCCTTAAACAGTATTTCCAATAACATACATAAATCCTTCTGCTCTGCCGAGCCTGTGGCTTCCCTCCCTCCCTTCAGTAGGTTTTCTGCTTTCAAGTCTTTGTCTCGCACTTTGACTCCCACAACTTTTTAGATCCCTCTCTAAAGTATATAATCAGCAGTATCATGTCCACACACTGATTAATAGCATGAGTAGCCCCCCTAGTTTTACCCCTTTGACTCTTGGATTTGCTCACACAGTTGAGGCCAGCATTCTTATCACCACCACTGATTCTGAGTTTTTCTGTTTTACTAAGTTAAAAAGACTCTCCAACATCCAGCATCTAAAGAACAAGCTCATAAAGGGCCATTCTATGCTATCAAATACCTTAATATGGTGATTGGATGCTTGCAAAGCAAGCAAACATTCCAGACCCTGATGATGGACTCTGCCAGCTGATGTCTCGGGATAAAGCCTGTTTTATTTCTCTTTCTGACCACCTGTAGATCTCTGGTAGCTGTCATGAGCCACTTTGGTTCTGGTTGCTGCTTAGAGGCCCAGTTCTATAGCCATATTTGTGGCTTTAGCCATTTCCCCTTCTTTGTCCAATACTCAGTTTGGCTTCTGATGGGGACAGCCCATTTATAAGCACTGTCTTCAGTGCTTATTAGAAGCATAAGTCTTCAGTCAATTCAATTCAGACATGTTGATTTAAAGGAGGTAGGTGGTGTAAAATTTCCAAACTTTCAATACATCTGCACACACACCTTTGAGCACAACAGCTTCTTCATCCTCATTCAACTGCTCCGAGTGGCCAAACTATTTTTTTGTCATTAAGCTTAATTTTGGGAAAATGGCTCTCAACCTATCTCCTGTATCACCTCTTCGGTGTTTTATGAAGAATCGATTTAAGTACCCATGTAAAAGCTATCAATGCTATTTATTACTCATAAAGAGGGGAGCTCTTGAATTACATGTTTGTCCGACTGCTGGCAAGCCACATACACCTCCCAAGACCTCAGGGTTTTAAAATTTTCAGATACACTTTGATGACCCTACTTATCAGTCAGAATTACCCTAAGTATCCAGCCATTCTGTCTGCTAACATCAGCTATCAGCTCCTGTGTGTGTGTCAGGCAGGAGCGGAGGTAGATATCTATCAGCAAGCCTAGCCAGCCATATAGTTTAGTTACCTAGTTTTATTTTAAAAGTTTTAGTGATTTTACATATACCTGTTTTTAATAGTTTTTGTGGATTTCTGATATGATTTATCTACAATTTTATTATATACACGGCTTTGAGAGCTCTTTGATTAAGTTCTTTCTAAATCATATACCCACTGTTTCTCAATAGCTACTGATGATGTGAGCTTTTGCTACGGAGTCGCATGCCACAAAAAAGCTAGCTTTTAATGTTCTTTGTTTTAGACTTACGAGAGGATATTTGCCAATAGATGTTATACTTAACTTACTGGGAAACCATCAGACTCTAACCATCAGACTTAGTCCCCTGCAGATTTGCTACAACATACACACATGTCTCATCATGTGGTGCTGGAGTCAAAACAAAATCTCTATTAATTAACCCTTATGGAATTGCTCACTAATAAAACTGATTTTCTACCAGATTCCCCTAAGGAGACACCCTCTGCTGTCAGCCAATTATTACAAGTAAACAAATGAAAAAGTTAATGAGCAAACTTTTTAAAAGTAAGATTACAATTATTCTACAGTGAACTTAAGTAGCCTTAGGGGAGGCAGGCCCTAAGTGGGTGATGAAAGCAACTGGGATATACAGTTACTTTATAGCAAAGGAAGTTTAATATGAGTTGCCAGAAAAAAGAAAATCTCTTAAGCTAAATGACAAATTTCAAAAAGAAGACCTTGGGTCACTTTTATATATTCAGTGGAGAAGAGCGTGGGAGCTGCATCAACAAGTTGAAATCTCACACTGTGGAAGAGTAAAGTGAATGATGTGACCAGAATCAGTACTTGCTGAAAGAAAGGATACTAGCTGGGCAGGAAACTAATATTACTTTACCTCTAATCATACATTCAGGGACGCGGGTGGCGCTGTGGGTAAAAGCCTCAGTGCCTAGGACTTGCCGATCGAAAGGTGGGCGGTTCGAATCCCCGCGGCGGGGTGCGCTCCCGTCGTTCGGTCCCAGCGCCTGCCAACCTTGCAGTTCGAAAGCACCTCCGGGTGCAAGTAGATAAATAGGGACCGCTTACCAGCGGGAAGGTAAACAGTGTTCCGTGTGCTGCGCTGGCTCGCCAGATGCAGCTTGTCACGCTGGCCACGTGACCCGGAAGTGTCTGCGGACAGCGCTGGCTCCCGGCCTATAGAGTGAGATGAGCACAGAACCCTAGAGTCTGTCAAGACTGGCCCGTACGGGCAGGGGTACCTTTACCTTTACCTTTAATCATACATTCACTTTTTTATTGTTTTCATGAAAGACCCTGATCAAACACAACACATGGTCCAGTCTAAAGTCCAATGAGTGTGGGAAGTGGAATTCCATCAAGGCCACTCCATTTTGCTAACATGTCTCAAACTGGTGTGATGTATTCTGTAAAATGGGGAAAATAGGTAGCAGGTGGCGCTGTGGTCCAAACCACTGAGCCTCTTGGGCTTGCCAATTGGAAGGTAGGTGGTTCGAATCCCAGTGACGGAGTGAGCTCCCATTGCTCTGTCCCAGCTCCTGCCAACCTAGCAGTTCAAAAGCACACTAGTGCAAGTAGATAAATAGGTACCGCTGCAGCTGGAGGATAAACGACATTTCCATGCGCTCTGACACACATCCCACTGTCCCATTGCTCCAGAAGCAGTTTAGTAAAGCTGGCCACATGACCCAGAAAGTTGTCTGTGGACAAACACTGGCTCCCACGGCCTGAAAGCGAGATGAGTGCCACAACCCCATAGTCGCCTTTGACTGGACTTAATCATCCAGGGGTCCTTTACCTTTTATCTTACTCTGTAAAAAAAGCAGCAGCAACAAACTGTTGTGTTCCATGCTTCTAGCTGCTCCATTGATTCTTAAGAGCTCATATTTGCTTCTTTATCCCAACCAGTACGTTTCCGAGCAGAATTAAAAGTGTTGGTGCTGACCTTTAAAGCCCTAAACTGCCTCAGTCCAGTATACCTGAAGGAGCGTCTCCACCCCCATCGTTCTGAGGTCCAGCACTGAGGGCCTTCTGGCGGTTGCCTCACTGCGAGAAGCGAAGTTACAGGGAACCAGGCAGAGGGCCTTCTTGGTAGTGGCGCTTGCCCTGTGGAACGCCCTCCCACCAGATGTCAAAGAGAAGAGCAACTACCAGATTTTTAGAAGACATCTGAAGGCAGCCCTCTTTAGGGAAGCTTTTAATGTTTAACAGACTACTGTATTTTAATACTTAGTTGGAAGCCGCCCAGAGTGGCTGGGGAAACCCAGCCAGATGGGTGGGGTATAAACAATAAATTCTATTCTATTCTATTCTATTCGAACCAGGGACTTTTCTGCAATTTGTTGTAGAGGCAACGACCAATTTATATGCGTCCAATTGACATGCAACCCAGAAGTGGCCAGGAAAGGGTGTGGGGTGGGCCAGTTGATGCACATTCCACCATCAGGCTGTGATAGGAATTTTATGGTCTTAGATATATGGTAATGTTCATAACTGCACATACATAGATCAACACAGGAAGACCAATCTGGAACCATTTTGATTCCTAAACTGACCAAATCCTGGAAAAGCCTTCCCATTGTCTCTTTCCTCACAAATCCTGTCTCAAGAATATGTCTGTTTGAATAAGGTGTGAGCCTGTGACCTGGCCCAGGAAATAAGTATTTTACCACTACAAAAGAATGGCCAGGCTCCCCAGGCAATCCAATCAAGTAACTTGCCAGACAGGAGATAAACTGTGACAGGAGAAAAACAACATTTAAATTTCTGTGATGTAGGTGGGATGTATCTGAGGGGTGGTCTTAGGTTACACCCCTTCTGTGATGTATGCATAATGTTTCTGGGGGTGGTCTTGATCTAGAGGATGGGAATTTCAAAAGTCTTTATAAGCCCTTGCACAGCAATTTTGGGGGTCCTCTTCCTCTCCTGCGTGTGAGGGGAGTACCCTGTTGCAACAGATCAATAAAGATCAAGCTTACTAGCTGCTTTGCTTCTCAATATTCACTGGTTGGCCTCTGTTATTTTCTCCTACCAATAGGGAACCTATGTAAGGACTCTATATGGGCTCTTGGATACCCCATAAGGGAAAAGGGCATATTTTTATTTACAACAAGGCACAATGACCTAGAACTCAACCCCTGCACAGATCGGTGCCTGTACATGTCGTCGCTTTCCCTACTGCCACTAAACAAAGTTTCTCCTTGTGATCTTTGTGGAATGACAGAATTATCTTGAGCACAAGGTGTAGTGAATTGAGAGAGCTTGGTTCTTGCATCATCCCAGAAGCCACAGGGATGGAAAAGAAACGCGCTCCAGGAAATACCTCATTCTCAAGACAGTACCGTAAAGTGAAATTGTGTTTAATAGCTGCAGGATTCTGGTCTATTTCTGGCTTACTGGGCTTATGATGGGTTGCAGTTGTTTCAGAATGAGCCACTAGAGAGAGATGTTGCACTTCTGGTGTCCCAAATACCTGCTGGAAATGTGGAGAACCAGGTGGTACCATGTATCAAATGTGGTGGGTGTGTAAAAAGATCAAAGTCTTTTGGAATGATATTTATTTAGAATTTTAAAAAATGTTAAAAGCACCTCTTCTTAAAAAGCTGGAATCATTCTTACTTGGTATTATGGGCTCCAATATTCCCCGGAATTCAAGAAGGATCTTTCTATATGCCACAGTAGCTGCGAGGGTACTCATAGCTACATATTGGAAAACTGATAAAATCCCCTCTAGATCACAGTGGCTAATGAAGCTCGTAGAATACACCGAACTAGACAATCTTTCAGAAAAGATCAAAAACAAGCCTAAGCAAGAGTTTATTTCAAATTGGAAATTTTTCAAGAATTACCTCAAGAACATTTGCTATAGCTTAAATTCGGTAGCAGCCTTTTGATATGGGGGGGGGGGGCATGTCTTCTTCACCTCCTTCTTCACTACAATATATCCATTTATTTCCAATTGCCAATGTCAAAAGGGACTAAAATCTATAAAATTCATAGAAAATCAACGTGCCAATTTGCTCAATTTCTCTAGGACCCCATGACACCTCCCCTGTCCTCCATAATCCCTCAAGCAAGGTGTCAAGACCCTAATCCGGTCAAATCGCTCTGCCAAGCCCTTCCTCCGGGCGATGCCAGGTGACAGACTATGCATACATGGACCATTGTAGGTGACAGACTATGCATACATGGACCATTGTCTTATCAGGATGTGCTTATCTGCGCAGATCTCCAGCTCTGCATATTCCCCCCTCCCTCCTCCATATGTTAATCCGGTGTAACCCAACCTCTTCCTAATGTATTCGTGATGTAATCTGTGTAACCCAACCTCTTCTTAATGTATTCATGATGTAACTGGGATGTATTTTGCACTGTAATCTGGGACATGGAGGGAAATTTCAAAAGTTCATGTCACCCCCTTCTCGCTGTTCAATCTCGCCTTGAACCTGTTGCGCAATAAACTTGGATCTTCTGCAGTTTGCTCCTGTCCAGCTGAGCTCATTTTCTTCCGCAGGGACCCGCGGACCTAGTCCGACGAGCTGGGTGGCAGAGTAGCCCCGCACCCAGATTTTTCCGTAACACTTTGAACAACCTCTGTAAATAATTCATGTAAAAGGAAAATGACATAGATATCTTTCCTTTATTACCAAACAAGTAGATATGTTTATGCAACAGATTTAAAATGTATGAAATATGGAAAGGACGGGAGGTCAGACGCTTTGGAAGAAAAATTATTGTTAAAATGTCTGGTATTTTATGAGTTTTTTGACAATTTAGTCTATTGACAACAATGAATTTAAGTCTATGATGTACAGATATAATAATAATTTATTATTTATACCCCGCCCATCTGGCTGAGTTTCCCCAGCCACTCTGGGTGGCTCCCAATCAAGTGTTAAAAACAAGACAGCATTAAATATTAAAAACTTCCCTGAACAGGGCTGCCTTCAGATGTCTTTTGAAGATAGGATAGCTGCTTATTTCCTTCACATCTGAAGTGAGGATGTTCCACAGGGTGAGCGCCACTACCGAGAAGGCCCTCTGTCTGGTTCCCTGTAACCTCACTTCTCGCAATGAGGGAACCGCCAGAAGGCCCTCGGTGCTGGACTTCAGTGTCCGGGCTGAACGAGGGGGGTGGAGAGGCTCCTTCAGGTATACAGGACGAGGCCGTTCAGGGCTTTAAATGTCAGCACCAACACTTTGAATTGTGCTCGGAAACATACTGGGAGCCAATGAAGATCTTTCAGGACCGGTGTTATATGGTCTTGGGGGCCGCTCCCAGTCACCAGTCTAGCTGCTGCATTCTGGATTACTGTAATTGCAGTTTGCGAGTCACCTTCAAAGGTAGCCCCACGTAGTATTTGTAATTTTTTCTTAATTTTTACTGTTTTACCTTTTGAGGTATTTTTTGTTTTGTTTTTACATGTTGTTGTTTTATGAAATAAATATAGAATAAAGAATAATTAATTGACTGTGGCCATTCACACAAAACCTTTCTTTGAAAACAAAGACATCCCAACACAGATAAGCCAATAAGACATACATACAATATGGTGCACGTTGATCATTGTGCAGAGATCTTTGGCTGTGCGCATAGGGAAGCACAATATTCTACATACTGTCCGAGCTGATGAAGACCAGGGTACCCAATGGGAGGGGGGAGTTTTGACCACAGCGTAAGTGTAGCACTTTGCTTTTCTCTGTATGACAGACCCTCCAAGTGTCTTTATTTTCCAGGGACGTCCCTGAATTAGAGAAGCTGTCCCGGTTTCTGATCTGATCCTTTCCCCATTTTTCCTTAGGATGTCCCTATTTTCATTGGAGAAATGTTGGAGGGTATGGAGTTATCTGACCCCTGAGCCATCTAAAGGCAATCCTGTATAGGAACGGGTTTTTAAAAAATATTTAATGTTTGATTATGTTTTTATATATGTTGGAATCTGCCCAGAGCGGCAGACTCAGAAAGATGTGTTGGGTATAAATAGTAAAATTAGCCTTATGGAATGGGACGTCTCTATTTTCATCAGTGAAATGTTGGAGGGCATGGGGTGAATGAATTACAACCAATCACTCAACAGAGGAGAAAGGAAGACAAATATTCCCCTTGCCTGTGGTGACCCCAGACTGCCCCACCAAACTGTCCTGAGTTGAAACTCTATGGACCCTCTAAGGGTATTAACAGCGAGGCGTGAATGAGCTGTGGGTTCTGATCTCTGGTTCTGTGTTGCAAAGAGTTGCTGATAGCCTCCTTCCCTGGTCCAATGGGCTCCTTGTCCTCCTCCCTCTCCCTAATCCCACTGCCGCTGAAATCATCTGCCTCCTTCTAACATAATAATAATAATAATAATTTATTATTTATACCCCGCCCATCTGGCTGAGTTTCACCAGCCACTCTGGGCGGCTCCCAATCAGTGTTAAAAACAGAACAGCTCTCTCTCCCTCAGCTGCTTCTGAGAGGTGGGAATCCCATGCATCAAGATGGAACCAGGGAGAGAAACCTCACAAAGAGAAAATACCCAAAGGTGATGGTCCAGTGGCTATGGACAGCCAAGGAACCAGGCATCAAATTGCAGTTCAACAATAGACTCCTTTGAGTGGCCTTAGAGCTCAGTTCACCTTCTCCAAAAGAGAATAAGTGTGAGCTACCCCAAGGCCAGGAGCGGGGAACCTTCAGCTCTCCAGACGTTGCTGAACAGCAACTCCCATCAGGCCTAGGAGGCACAGTGAATGGCCATGGATGATGGGAATTGTAGTTCAGAAGCATCTGAAGGGCCAGAGGCTCCAACCTCCCCCCCACAACCACACCATAGGGTTATTGTAAAGGGAAACATGAAAATGAGTGTATAGCATTTTACAAACTTAGGAAAATGACAGAAAGTCCTGCAGCATTTCAAGACTGTGTTTCTCCACTATTTTGAACTTACATGGTCCGATCTGAAGTCCAAATAAGTGCAGAACTTGGGGAGTGGGATTCCACTGAGGCCACCCTATTCTGCTAACAAGTCCCTAGCTGATGTGATGCACCCTGTTAAAAACAACAACACAAAAACAAAACCCTGTTGTGCTATGCAGGCCACTAGCTGCTGCATTGACTATTAACAGCTCATATACCCCTCCTTATTCCAATTACAGTATTCTCTGCTGAGGATGCATCGTGCCTATGACTTTAGGAGAAGGCTGAGTCTCCACTACAGTATCTGCTGTCCCTGTTACAGACAGAAGCGGTGCTGCAACCACCACCTTCTTAATACCATCAGGATCCCAAGGGCTAAACAGCTGAAACTCCTACAGTATTTGACAGGTGGAAGCAGGTATGGGGGGGGGGGAGCCATAGGAAATAAGGAGGGAGGCTGGATTAGGACTCTTCCTTCTGACTTTCTCAAACTCCCCAATCCTTCTATTTACTTTCTTAGCCCCCTTTAAAAATGGGGTGAACACATGAGACCTTTGTGGGTACATGTACAGTTGTGTACAAGAAGGGGTTGGCATGAATGGCTATTCAGGTCTTCTTTCCCAAGACTTAGAGCTCATCCACACTTTCTTTTTGCCCCATGCTTTCTAGACTATGCCGGTCCATGTCCAAGGACTTTCCCCCCTTTGCCTGAGAAATCCTGATCTTTACAGCTGAATCAGAACAAATGGCAATTGGGGTTTTCTGTGGATTGTTGTTTGATCCGATTCAGCAGTAAAGAGCAGGTTTTCACAAGGAAAGTTCCGAGCCAAAAAGAAAGTGCTCAGACATGGGTCTGGAAAGCCCAGACCTGTGCCTAGCAATGCGGGGCAAAGATAGGTGTAGATGAGCCCTTATATACCGCCTCTCAGTAAAAAGCTCCAAAGGCAAGGTACAATAAAATCAACATAAAAACCATAAAATCACATGCAGGCTCATCAAAACAATAGTAGCAAAAAGCCTGCAAACTGAAGCCACATCAAGATGTGAAGTTCAGCCCCAACCCAACCAAACTGCCTCTGGGCTGCTTTAGTTTTTCTCACAGCACTCTCTCTTATTGTTGGCTTTTTTCATCAGCTCCTCAATTCCCTTAAACCCTGCTTGCCCCTAGACATCAGTTTCCTTCCTATTCAGTTAGGTCCATACTTCTCAGTCCACTTCCTGTTCTGCACCTCCCCCTTCAAGCACCCTAATCTGTATCCTCATCTCATTCCCTTTTCCTCAATCCTCACCTGCCCCCCACACAGTTTCCTATCACTGAACTCTGTACTAGGTTTTCAGTCCAGCCCAGTGTGTAGTTTTTTTCCCCATCTGCCACAGAAGCTAAGAAGGTGCACATTCTGTTGCTGCTCCCTCTCTGCGCATTCAGAGGGTTCATGAACATTTTGTGATGTGACAGTTCAGGCAATCAGTGTCAGAGGTCTTACTGCCATGTGCAGGAATACAATGTATGTATGGTGGATTTTTGTCGTTGTCTTGTTGGGCTGTGTCTATACCACATTGCAATAAATGTTGTAGGAATTTCTCGTCCATGTTCTGTTTTGTATATTTAATAAAATCACCCCATACAGTGTAAAAAAATCATCTTGTTTTTTCCTTTCCCCTTGCCACCTTCAGTTTTTGCAAACATTTCCATCTCATATGTTTGTATGTACCTACGATTTGGCATCATCTCCAACATAATAGAGAGCTATTGTGCTTTATGTAGGCACCTCAGTGTTAAATAACATCCGTGCACAGTTTTTAGTGAATGTGCCCTAGTAGTTGCTGACAGAGATTTATATGGTGCTTTTATCCATAAATTGTTCCATTTATCCTCTTCAATGTTTATATCCCATTTTAGAAGACATCTTAAGGCAGCCCTGTTCAGGGAAGTTTTTAACGTGTGATATTTTACTGTATTTTTGGTTTTTATGGAAGCCGCCCAGAGTGGCTGGGGAAACCCAGCCAGATGGGCGGGGTATAAATAATAAATTATTATTATTATTATTATTATTATTATTATTATTATTATTATTATTATTATTATTTCCCACCAGCTTTTTAGACCTTCTCCCAGATAAGTGTATAACAAATCAGCTGATGCAGAGAAGGTATTTTGGGCAAACCTTCATGGGCCAAATTTAGCCTGCAAGCCAGAGGTTCCCCACTCCTGATATAACAATTGAAAATGGGGTCTGTGGTGCAGACTGGTCTTGGAGGTCTGAAAAGATCGAAGATGACTAGCCTAGCCTGTCCGACAGTGCCTCTCCAGGGAATGGGCCAGTTCTGCCATCTAAAATTCTTTAACTAAAGGAGATGCCAGAGGTAAACTTGGGGCCAGCTGTCAGGCCATGTGCTTGGGTGGGAGTCAGCGTGGATTACATGATGGTGGCTGGATGGACTGAAGTGAGCTACAGAGTTACCTATCATTGCACCCCTCCCAGCTTTCAGCTTATTTTTCTGTGGTTCTCTCTCCCCAGCTCAAACCCATGGAAAGTGAGAACCACACCAGCCAGCCTGATTTTATCCTGCTGGGTTTGTCCAGTGGGCAAGAGCAGGACCGCCTTTTCTTGGCTCTCTTCCTCACCCTGTACCTGCTGAACTTGCTAGGGAACCTGCTGATTATCCTCCTGATCCGCTCCGATGCCCAGCTCCTCCATGCCCCCATGTACTTCTTCCTCAGTCACCTCTCCTTGGTGGATGTTTGCTTCACCTCCACCACCATTCCCAAGATGTTGCGCAACCTTCACACAGGCCACAAGAATATTGCCTATGCTGGCTGCCTGGCCCAGATGTACTTCTTTGTGGCCTTCGCCATCACTGAGAACTTCCTCCTGGGCTCCATGGCCTTTGACCGCTTTGTGGCCATCTGCCAGCCCTTGCACTATTCCTTGGTGATGAGCCCAATGCGGTGTCATGTGATGGTGTTCATCGCCTGGCTACTGGCCCACCTCCACTCCTTGCTCCACACCATGCTGATGTCCAGGCTCTCTTTCTGTTCCCCTCGCCACATCCACCATTTCTTCTGCGACTCCCAGCCTTTGCTGGTGATGGCTTGCTCTGAGAAGAACCTCAACGAGATACTGAATTTCTACGAAGGTGGCAGCATTGTAATAGGGAACTTCATCCTCATCCTCATCTCCTATGCTTTTATCTTCCGAGCTGTGCTCCGGGTGTCTTCTTCCCAAGGCCGGAGCAAGGCCTTCCAAACCTGCGCATCTCACCTGACTGTGGTCACCCTCTTCTACGGCTCGGCGATCGGAGTCTACTTCCGACCCCTCTCCAGCTACTCTGGGGACAAGGACAAGATTGCCACCATCATGTACACCGTGGTGACCCCTATGCTCAACCCTTTCATTTACACCCTGAGGAATGCAGACATGAAAGCTGCCCTTCACAGAGCATTGGAGAAAGTAAGACATGCTTTGGGGAAGCCACACAATGTCAAGCCGTGATGGGAAGGAGGGGAATCTGTGATGATCAGTTGTGAGAGATGCATCGTGAGAGACGTGGGAGATCAGGCGTGAGTCGGAGGAGCATGGATCTTTGAAGGACACCATTGGTTGGTAGGCAGTCATCAAGGCTGTCTTATAAGGTGAGCTGGAAGGGCCTGACCTTACCCAGCTTTCCCACCTGGATATTCTGTGCAGAACCAGTCAACGTCAGAGGGACGGGAAGGAACTTCCATAGAAATTCCATTGTTCTCCACAGGAGGGAAGTCTGTCTGGGAGCTGGATGTGAGGGTTTTTACTTGGTGCTGGGTAGCAGAGGCAGAACAGGAATCTTGCTGGTTTATTGATCATTCAGGTGCCAAACAACCTCCCTGGCAAAGCTGGCAGTGGCACTCTCTAGTATAGTGCTGAAGAACTTCACTATCAATGTCGAATCTGCCTTGCCTAGGCTGGCTCATGACCTCATGGGTGCCATGATAACCACAGGGCTGTCTCAGTATGTCATACACATGGCAGGTCATTCCCTAAATCTGGTTTCATGAATGCCCTTCCTGGCAAAGTACATCTGTCTCCTTCATTATTGAAATTTATAAGAAATTTTAAAACATTCCTATTCACCTAGGCATTTGATGGCTCAAATATACTGGCCATGACAGCCGTAAAATTAATAACTGTGAGGGTCTGTGGTTGCTTTTTAAAAAAAATTAGATATTCTAAACATTTTTAGATTGTTTTTAATTGTTTTAAATGTGTTTTTTATTGTACTGATTTAATCTTTTAATGTTTGGTACCCTGGGAGGAAGGACATGATATAATAATAATAATAATAATAATAATAATAATAATAATAATAATAATAATAATACTCACAGAGCCCTTCAAAATCTGCTATGGACATAGTTGGGTGGGGCTTATATTTCAGATCACCTGAGATTATTGTTTTCCTGTCCAGAAGCAAAAATACCTTTAACTTTAAAAATGAATTACTTGACCTGCATTGATAACACATTGCTATAGCTATTATGAATGCATTTTAAAAGAAACAACAGAGGTACACATTCAGATATTATTCAGATACACCTTAGGTGCAACCAAAGAGCTTCTCTCTCTCTCTCTCCCTCTCCCTCCCTCCCTCTCTCTCTCTCTCTCTCTCTCTCTCTCTCATAAACTTTATTTGGTTTTACAAATTCATTCACATTCATATTCATCCGTAATAATTTTTTTTACACAAGATTCTTCCAAATCTCAAGACTTCCCTCCTCCCTTCTGTGGATTCTTTGCATAACTTTTTAACTGCATATTATAAGTCCATCCAGTTTATAGACCTCCATTGTCTCCAAAATCTATGTGTCATTGCAAGAGTTATTAAAAACCTGCTAAAGAGTTCAAGTGTTTACAATGGTCTTTCAAATATAATATAAATTTGTCCCATTCTTTGTTGAAGTTTTCATTCTCCTGGTTTCTGATTTTCCCAGTTAGTCTTGCCATCTCTGTGTAGTCCAATAGTTTCATCTGCCAATCCACCCTGGTAGGCATCTTGTTCTCTTTCATCACCCAAATCACCGCTCCACGGTCAGCCTCAGTCAGGAGTGCAACATCTCTCTCTAGTGGCTCATTCTGAACCTGCAACTCATGATAAGCCCAGTAAGCTTCAAACAAGGAGTTATGCTAATACCAGACCATGTTATTACCAGGGAGGCAGGTTTAGTCGTCGGAGCACTATCCCTGCCTCCGGAAGGATACTGGAATCAACAAAGGAGACCCAAGTGGCCTTAAGGTGCTGCTGTGCAATGCCAGGTCAATGATTCATAAGACCGTTGTCATCCACGACTTGATCCTGGATGGAGGACTTAACCTGGCATGTGCAACAGAGACTTGGTTGGATGAAGCAGATGGACCTGTTCTTGCTGCTGCTTGTCCACCAGGTTTCTCTTACGCACAGCAGCCCAGGTCATACGGGTGGTGGTGGTGGGGTTGCAGTGATTTTTAGGAATTCATTAGCTTGCACCAGGCATCCTATCGGAAAGACCCAGTTTTTTAGTGCTTCTTCTAGAAGTTGGACAATAGGGGCATTATAGGATTCCTTTTGGTGTACCAACCTCCCCGCTACACCAAGGATTCCCTGCCGGAGCTGCTTCAGGTCGTGGCGGATGTTCTCCTGGAGACACCTAGTTTGGTTGCCCTAGGGGATTTTAACATACATGCCGACACGACCTTACAAGGGGCCACTCGGGACTTCGTGGAAAGCATGGCCTCCATGGGGCTGTCCCTGAATAAGTTTGGCCCAACTCATAGTCGTGGACATGCCTTAGACCTGGTGTTTACCTCTATGGATGTGGGTGATCTGACACTAAGTAAAAGTGAAACAAAAGAAGTGCCATGGTCGGATCACTTCCTGGTGCAACTGGACTTTTCCATGACCCTTTCCCTCTGCAAGGAGGTGGGACCAATTTGGATGGTCTGCTCCCACCACTTAATGGATCCAAATGGATTCCAGAGAGTGGTAGGGGATGTTTTATGCCACAATGATGGCCATCCAGCTGATTCCCTGGTAGCCCTGGTGGCCCACTGGAATGCAGAGTTAACCAGGGCTATTGACTGTCTGGCTCCACCCCCATCATTCAGCCCGGACACTGAAGTCCAGCACCGAGGGCCTTCTGGTGGTTCCCTCATTGTGATAAGTGAGATTACAGGGAACCAGACAGAGGGCCTTCTCAGTAGTGGCACCCACCCTGTGGAACGCCCTCCCATGAGATGTCAAGGGAATAAACAACTATCCGACTTTTAGAAGACATCTGAAGGCAGCCCTGTTTAGGGAAGTTTTTAATGTTTGAAGTTTTATTCTGTTTTTAATGTTCTGTTGAAAGCCAACCAGAGTGGCTGGGGAAACCCTGCCAGATGGGCAGGGTAGGAATGATAAATTGTTGTTGTTGTTGTTGTTGTTGTTGTTGTATCCTGACCTGCAGCTAATAAACTCAATTTCATTTTTTCACAATTTTAAAGAAATTAGGTCTTTCCTGAAATACATTTCCCCATCACCACCTTCCTGGACAGAAAATCTGCTTTTGGAGCACATGGGGATATCTGGAAGAAATCAGATATCTTGGGTCACTGCTCCTTGTTCTCATGAGAATTTCATCTCCTCAGAAAGATGACAGGGAGGAACTTTGTAAAGTGGTAGTGAGGAAGCTGACAACATGTAGAGGAATGGGATTTCACCACAGGGTCAAGAGATGACAGAGGCAGGTCAATAACTCCTCCACAGACAGTGGTGGGCAAGAACATGTTTGTTTGTTTGTTTGTTTGTTTGTTTGTTTGTTTGTTTGTTTGTTGTGTTTCTGTATCACCTTTTTTCTCCAAGGAGCTCAAGGTGGCATACATGGTTCTCTCCCTCTTCTTTTAGTCCCCACAACAATTCTGTGGAGTAGTTTAGGCTGAGAGGCAGTGACTGGCCCAACATAAGTCAGTGAGCTTCATGACCAAGCAGGGACTTGAACTCAGATCTGACTCCGCTGTACTACACTGGCTGCTCCTTAACTGGCAGGGAGTTAAGGATAGCTGGATGGAAAAACTGAGCAAGCACCCCAGAGGTGTCTGATTCATGCAGGAAAGCCACTCCCCACCACACAACCTCACCTTCCCACCCCAAGGCCCCAAACTGAGGGTCAGAATTTGAACTCTGGAAGCTGACACTAGCACACCTAGCTCAGTATTGCTAACAGCAGCTCTCCAGGGTTTCAGAGTGACACCATACATTTAAAGCACATGACTTCTCCTCCCCAAAGAATCTTAGGAACTGTAATTTACCACCCACAAAGCTACAATTCCCAGTACCCTTAATAAACCACAGCATCCAGAGTCTTTGGAACAAGGCGTGTGCTCTGACTGCATAGTACAGATGTTTCTCCAAGCCCTACCTAGAGATGGTGGGGATTGAACCTGGGACCTTGCGCATGCAAAGCAAGTGCTCTACCACTGCGCTACAGTGGCCTGTATAAATTAAGGGACCTATATGGAAGTTGAGTGTGCATGGAAACAATGCAATCCCAAGACTGAGGTCTGAGTTTATCTCTGAGTTCAGGGTGAACCAAAGTGGAAGTTGACTGGACAGCATGAGCATTGTCAAGGTCCAGAGATCCAGAGATGATCCCTGCTGCTGTTTCCTTATCAGGAGCTTTCTTTAGAGTTTTGGTCCTGCTAATGTCCACAGCCCTTAGAAGTGCAGTGGCACCTTGGTTTGCATACGTTTTGGATTACAAACACGTCAAACCCGGAAGTGCGTGTCCCGGTTTGCAAGCTTTTTTTGGATTACAACCCATTTTGGGGGGATTATGAACAAAAAATTTTGGAGGCCCCATTGGCGAAAGGGCACCTTGGGTTACAAGCTTCTTTGATTTACAAATGGACCTCCGGAACAGATTATGGTTGTAAACCAAGGTACCACTGTACTAATACAGTGGACGCTCGGGTTGCGAATGTGATCCGTGTGGGATGCATGTTCGCAACCCGCAGAGTTCGCAACCTGCGTCTGCGCACATCTGGGTTGCGATTCGGTGCTTCTGCGCATGTGCAAAAGGCAATTCGTGCATGCGCGACCACTGAAACCTGGAAGTAACCCGTTCTGGTACTTCTGGGTTTCAGCAGTCCGTAACCCAAAAAAAAAAACGCAACCTGAAGCGGCTATAATCCGAGGTATGACTGTACTAGTATTCAACAATGACACAAAGTAGAATTAACAATGCAAACCATTGCCTTTGTGAACACGCAGTTAGCGTTCAAGATACAATATATCCTTCTTCTGGCCCAGAAATGGAAACAAGAGGAAATACTGACAATAGAAGAATGGAGACTGAAGCTGACAGACTATGCAGAACTGGCCAGACTAACTGGGAAAATCAGATATCTTCGAGACCAAAAGTTCATTGAGGACTGGGGGAAATTTGTTGAATATCTGAAAAGAATTGTGTGATGTGCGAACAACGCTAGTGGGGTTTCAAGAAGCACTGTAAAAGCTGAGATATATTGTTAAAAAGAAATAGAAGTGGGAGGGAAGTTTAATGGCAAAATATAAAAAGAAGAAATGCGTAATTGAGAGATAAAGATGGATGATTGTCAAAGAAGCCGAAGGAAGTCCAAACAGAACTAAATTTGTGGAAATTGCAGTAAGATTGCATATTCGTGTTGAAAAAATTAATAAAAATTATCTATAAAATAAAAAAAAGAATCAAGATATCCATGATCCCAGTTTGCAATCTTAGAATATTGCCATTATACATGTCTCTCGTGTGGTCCTATATAATTTTTTTTCATTCCGCCACCTAAAGAAATCCAATTTCCCGCCACAAATGATGGTTTTGCATTCTCCCCTCTGCTGTGGAATTTGCTCTGGTGGACCACACAACACTGCAGAGCTTTCCGGAAACATCTGAAGACTTTATCTCTCTGCCCCCTGCAGGGGTTTCTCTCCCCCCCCCCTTGAAGGAGGTCTTAATTGGTGGGTTTGTTTTCTATTGCAGGGTTTGCCTCTATCTTTGCAATCTTTGCCTGGCAGTTTCTCTTTGCAGTTGTAGGTTTTTACTATAGTTTTTGTACTGATTTTCTGTGTTTTATTGGAAAGTTTAAATCCTTATTGTCAAAGGTTAACTTTATATTATTGTTTGCTTCCTTGTGCGAAATTTTATAAAAGGTGGTGTAGAAATTTATTTTAAAAATGAATAAATTATTACATTTCCAAGGCACCTACACAAAATTACTGTTGCCTTATTTGTAAGTATAATGTTCCTTGTTTTCTGGTACCATTCCCTCAGAAGCTAAACTTTTGTAGAGAAATCCAACTCTGTCTGGTAGATAATAATATATCACTCACTTTGTGTCAGAAGATTCCAGTATCAGTTAAAAAGGCTAATTGGAGTTCTATTTTCCACCATGAACCAAGATTACCCCGAAAGTTGTTGGTCAAAGTTCATCACTGAAATTGGCCTTTTTCAATGTTATCAGACATTTCATATGACTGTAACAGCCTCTAAACAAGTTGGAACAAGACTTTAGATCATATCTGTGAATCTGGAGTTAATCAACAAAGGATAAGGAAGTGTTGAAAAGGATTCAGATTTTGTCTGTTTTTTTAAAAAAAAACCCAATATAGTTGATTGAATTGTTAAGTGCTCAAAAAAGTTTCATTTCAGGTTAAGGTTGAGAAGCATGTTGAGAACCCTGTTGAGCCATCAGGTAGGTTAAAAAACAACAACTTTAATGGGACCAATAGAATTGTGCAAGCTTTCAAGATCAGCAGAATTATGAATCCAGACTCAGAATCTAGTCTTAAAAAGAAGCATAGGGAATTGAAAAGCTTACACATTAGTTTGCAATAGATCTATTTTGTTGGTCTTAATAAATGTATTACTGTACCCACAACAACAGCAAAACATGGGGTCTCTTGAAGACTAATGCATTCTTATACATGTCTATTCAGAAGTGAGCCCCATTGAGTTCAATGGGTTTGCTCCCAGGAAGGTGTGTGCACATACCTATTTACCTGTGAGTAAGCCTCAGTGAACTTAGTGGAACTTACTTTTAAGTAAGCAAAAATAGGCATAATTGCTCTGTAATAGGTCTATTGTGCCCTAACCTTTCCTGAACTAGAACTTAATTTTCAGACCCCAGAAGACAATATGACTCAGTATGAATGTGCTGGTCCTGCCTTCAGGCTTGTACATCTTGGAATCTGATTTTTAATGACCTACAAAAGGTTATAAAGCAGCCTATGGAAAGAACCCCATAAATGGCATTGCTGAAATTTTCCTTAAACCAAAATAAAGACGTACATAAGACTTGCTGGAGTGCCTCTTAATCACAACGTTCCTGACTGAAGCCAAACCCTGGAAAGACATGGAAGGTACAACGTGGATATATTAGTAAAATACATGGCATATATGGAAAAACGGAGACACAAACTCAAAGTTACACATGTTCTTTCAAAATAGGATAAAACGAGGTTTGATTTTATCATGCAAGTCTAAAATCTAGGTCCACCACAACAATAAGCCACAATAGGGAATGCACAGTGACCCTACGTCTTCTTTGACATTTTCATGCCTTATTTTGATACTTTTTCTGATACCTCTCCAGGTTCTCAGTATTTGTTTCTTTGAATCCTGCTTACAGTCTGGATTATAGGTATTTGCAGGGGGGACCATTATCTGGATGTTTTTATTGATTGCATGTTTAAAATGTCACTTCCTTTATAATTAAAACAATAAAGATTTTTTTAAAAAAATAATAGTAAAAAACCTGTGCTTATGAGCCTTTTGTGTTTCCACAAGACTTATTTGATATGGTGCTGCCACCCAACTATCCTTCTGGGCTTCCTCAAGGTTAGTGTCTCAGGAGTAAGGGTCGATTTTTAAAAAGCTCCATTGAATTCAGCGTCGGAGCCACCCAGGATGTCTGGGTTGAAGCGGAGATGGCAGGATGGAAGGCAAGGTATGGTTGGAATCTTGCTCTTCTTGCATCCTCTTTTCTCCCCCCCCCCATCAAAACTAATTGGCTCTTCTGATCTAATCTAGTCTGAATGTTAATGAGAAGCAAGCAGAGCTCACAGTTCCCCCTTCCTTGCACAATGGTCCATCTCCTTCCCCTCCCATCGCCCTTTGATATTCATGGCTGTAGGAGCCCAACTCCCGCTGTGGGGTGAGACAATGAAGGCTTGATTTGCCCGGGGCGCCTCCAAGAAGACTTTCACAACCTCCATCCATCCATCGAACCAGAAATGTAACCGACTTCAACAACAGGAGCTATCTCAAATAACCAGTCTTTCTTAGATGATGTGGGATGGGTCCTCCCTTGGGTGGCATAGAGTTCCTAGGGTTGATATTTGACATGTTTTTACAAAGTTCTAGAGAGAGGACCTTGAAAGGACTGTAGCTTTCCCCCCTCCCCAGTCAAGGATCCCGGTGTGATGATTTCTCCTTGGGAGACGATCCTCATTGGTTCAAATTTAGAAGGATAAATAACTATGAACCCCCAAATTTCATGGTTAATGGGGCCAAATTAAGAGTCTTGTGACAGCCTAGAGACTGAACAGATCTATGATGGCATCCAGGATTTATGGAGTAATAACAGTCCACTTTATCAGGTGTATTAAGATGTACAGTTGGTAGATAGCGCACGCAAACACACACACACAGAGAGAGAGAGAGAGAGAGAGAGAGAGAGAGAGATGCAGAGGGGGGAAACAGTAAACATGATGTTCAAGAACAGCAGCCTGTGACAATTGTACGTAAAACCTACATTTATATTATCCTCCCTCCCTTCCCCACAGGTGGGCGGGGTTTGCGGCACCAAGCGAGGCTCACCTGGGCGGGTGCCACCCACCTGCCTGAGCTGGCCTTTGACCCGCCCCTGGCCAGGGAGGACAATGGACAGCCGGCCGGGGGTGGGCCTAAGGCCAAAGGAAAAGAGGCTGACTCCTGGGCTCAAGTCTCTTTTGCCGCTCTTCCTTCTGGGATCCTTTATATAAGGAAAGCGCATTAAACAGTCACACTGTGAGTTTATCTTGTGTATGGACTGAAACATTACTTGAAAACTACTTTTTGCATGATGTGGACATTTGACTCAATATATTTCCATCTGTGGAACACTTTGGGACTTCACCCATATTTGAATTCTCCCAGTACATGAGATGTAACAGGGAGTGGGGCCATATGTTTCCACTGAATTTTGACCAAGGAATCGACATATTTGACTGAACTCTCATTCTACTTCCAGGATTGCAATTGCCTAAAATATGGCAATGAATAGCTCAATCTTACTTACTTACAGTATTTCCACACTCTGATCTTCCTCTAAAACAGGGATGGGTGACCTATGGTCTTCCAGATCATGTTGGACTCCAACCCCCATCAGCCCCTGCCAGCATGGCCAAAGATGAGGGAGATGGAACCCAATAACATCTCAAGGACCCCTCCTGCTCTAAATTCCATCTGCCAAAAAGCAAACATAAGTGCCAGACCTGCTTCTCTTCAATAACTGAACTGACTTGTGTGCCTTTGGCCCAGTCTTATCCTGTTAATGCAAGGCACAGTCCAATGTCCACATTTCTTCTAAGGTGCTGAGGGTAGCATACTCAAGAGTTTCCCCACTTATTCCACCACAACAACCCTGCCAGGTAGGTTAGGCTGAAAGATAGTGATTGGCTCTGGTACACCTGGCGTAAGCAGGAATCTGAACCCATCTCTTACAGGTGGTAAGGTGCATTGTATTGACTTTCCATATGTGATGCGTCTCACTGTTCATCTGAACATGTGGAGTCAGTTTCCATGGACAGGGGGCAGGAGTTCTCAAGTAAGTCCACATCCCCAGGTGTGTCCACACCTTCAGTCACTGGATTTCCCTGCACTGAGCAGGGCAAGCTTATAGGTGGCCTCTACACATGTTCCCTGGGCTGGTGGGCCAGGCTGGTTGCCAGTGTCAGTGACAAAGTGCTCGGCTGTGTGGTTCCCTGGGCTGATATGCAACCATTGTAATATCCAAGCAGAGGGAATCAAGTGTGGTGCAGTGTTAGGAATGTTAGACTCGGGTTCAAATCCAACATAGCCATGGAGCTATGAATCAGCTGACCTTGGGCCACTCAGCTTCCTTCACAGGATTCTTGTGAGGATAAAGTGGGAAGATGGAGAACTGTGTATGCCACCTTGAGCTTCCAGGAGGAAAGGAGGGATATAAATGTAATTTAATACATTTGTGAAAAGTAAACTGGAGGACTTGCAAGAAGGCATATTATCTTTGAGGGAGAGCTCAAAAAGCAGGGGAGAATGTGTCCCTCAGCACAAATAGCATATCACAGCCCAAAAGAGCTTGTATAATTTATTCATTTATTCCGTTTCTATCCCTCCGGCATATGGGGTTCCCCCTCTCCTCATTTTATCCTCACAACAGCCCTGTGAGGTAGGATGAACTGAGAGACAGTGTCAGAACTGCATGGAGGAATATATAGGGCTGTGGTTTCTTCCCAGGTTCTTAACTCAGGAATGGAGTGCAAGGGTGGAAAGCTGTTAAATGTTTAAACAAACCCACACATGTGTCACTATCATTTCCCTCTGGGAAATATCTGAGGTTATGCATCTAGTGAGTTTGTGGCTGAAGAATGATTCGATCCCGGGGAATTTCCATACCCACCACGCAAGCTAACATGCTTAAAAAGGTAAAGGGACCCCTGAACGTTAAGTCCAGTCACAGATGACTCTCGGGTTGCAGTGCTCATCTCGCTTTACTGGCCGAGGGAGCCGGCATTTGTCCGCAGACAGCTTCCGGGTCATGTGACCAGCATGATTAAGTCGCTTCTGGTGAAACCACAGCAGCGCACAGAAACACCATTTACCTTCCCACTGGAGTGGTACCTATTTATCTACTTGCACTTTGACGTGCTTTCACCTGCTTTCAGCTGCTAGGTGGGCAGGAGCAGGGACCGAGCAACTGGAGCTCACCCCGTCGCTGGGATTTGAACTGCCGACCTTCTGGTCGGCAAGCCTTAGGCTCTGTGGTTTAGACCACACCACCACCTGTGTCCCTAGCTAACATGCTGAGCTACTGCCTAAAACCAGCTCCATTGCCACCAAAAGTGTCTGGATCCCCCAGAACTGAGCAATGGCTCTGCATCCAAGGTCGGGAGCTAAAGAACAGAAGAAGAGCCAAATGAATCAGGTCAATGGCCCATCTAGTCTATCATCCTGTTCTCACAGGAGCTAACCAGATGCCTATTGGAAGCCTGCAAGCAAGACCTGAGTAAAACAGAACTCTCCCCATTTGACCCTCTTGGTTCCTCTTCATCCTGGAGAAGAGTGACTAGTGGGGTGCCACAGGGTTCTGTCTTGGGCCCAGTCTTATTCAACATCTTTATCAACGACTTGGATGATGGACTCAAGGGCATCCTGATCAAATTTGCAGATGACACCAAACTGGGAGGGGTGGCTAACAGCCCAGAGGACAGGATCACACTTCAAAACGACCTTGACAGATTAGAGCAGTGTTTCCCAACCACTGTTCCGCGGCACACTAGTGTGCCGCGAGATGTTGCCTGGTGTGCCGCGAGATGTTGCCTGGAGGGAGGCGGGCGAGTTGGGCGGTGAGAGGCGGGGCGGCGGCGGCGAGGAGAGGCCGCCCAGCGCGGGGCTCTCGCCATCTGCCTGCCTGGCTGCCTGCGAGCTCGGCGGGCAGCGCCTCCGGCCGCAGCGCCCGCCTCGCGGCTCTCATTCCCTGCCCCTGCCAAAGCTCACCCAGCCAAGCCACGCTCTCCTTCCTGCCTCGCTTTGCTGCCTCCTCCCCCCCACCCCCAAAGCTTGGAGGTTCCCCGGTAAGGGGGAGGGAAAAAAATTGAAACTTACACTTTCGTGCGTCCCTCCCGGCGTGACGCTGCGCGCTGACGTCACGGGGCTGTAATGGTGGTGTGCCTCGAGATTTTTTTCATCAAACAAGTGTGCCTTTGCCCCAAAAAGGTTGGGAAACACTGGATTAGAGAACTGGGCCAAAACAAACAAGATGAATTTTAACAGGGAGAAATGTAAAGTATTGCACTTGGGCAAAAAAAATGAGAGGCACAAATACAAGATGGGTGACACCTGGCTTGAGAGCAGTACATGTGAAAAGGATCTAGGAGTCTTGGTTGACCACAAACTTGACATGAGCCAACAGTGTGACGCAGCAGCTAAGAAAGCCAATGCAATTCTGGGCTGCATCAATAGGAGTATAGCATCTAGATCAAGGGAAGTAATAGTGCCACTCTATTCTGCTCTGGTCAGACCTCACCTGGAGTACTGTGTCCAGTTCTGGGCACCACAGTTCAAGAAGGACACTGACAAACTGGAACGTGTCCAGAGGAGGGCAAACAAAATGGTCAAAGGCCTGGAAACGATGCCTTATGAGGAACGGCTAAGGGAGCTGGGCATGTTTAGCCTGGAGAAGAGGAGGTTAAGGGGTGATATGATAGCCATGTTCAAATATATAAAAGGATGTCACATAAGAGGAGGGAGAAAGGTTGTTTTCTGCTGCTCCAGAGAAGCGGACACGGAGCAATGGATCCAAACTACAAGAAAGAAGATCCCACCTAAACATTAGAAAGAACTTCCTGACAGTAAGAGCTGTTCGACAGTGGAATTTGCTGCCAAGGAGTGTGGTGGAGTCTCCTACTTTGGAGGTCTTTAAGCAGAGGCTTGACAACCATATGTCAGGAGTGCTCTGATGGTGTTTCCTGCTTGGCAGGGGGTTGGACTCGATGGCCCTTGTGGTCTATTCCAACTCTATGATTCTATGACCCCATGTTCTATTTATGACAGAGAGAGAACTGCCTATCCAATTTCCCTGTGCTATGCATAATTTTTATGCACCTCTATCATGTCCATCCTTACCTAAATTAAAAGGCACAAAATGTTGTAACTTTTCCCATAATTCATTGGGTGAAGTCCTGTGCTTCAAATGTATGGTTTGTACCCAGAGATGCCTGCTCTGAATCCCTAAATCCCTACTGAAACTTCTGGAGAAATGTGGTTAAGAGAGGACTGTGGACAAAGAAGGCAAATGGCCATATTTATTCAAGGACATCTATTTGAATTAATGTCTACTGATGCTAACTTGCTCTCAGTAACCTTGCCATAACAAGCCAGCTCAGGATAAATGCCAGCTAGTAATACACTCGCCAAGTCCAGCGTTCCATGGCTTCAATAAGTTCCATGGCTTCAATAACCTCACACACACTTCCTCAAGCATTATCCTCAATGAACTCATTGGGGAGGACTTCCTTTAGAGTCAACCTCCAGAGACTCCAGCTGTAAATCATTCCCTACCAAGTCTTTTGCTTGCAGCAAACCCAGAAGCCATTGCTATTGCTGTGACTTTGCTTTTCCTCACCGCACTCCCTTGGGGAAGTGTGGGGTTGTTGTTTTTTGCCCTCCTTCCAGAGAGAACTGGAATGGGCAGCCAGCAGCAGGTCTGGTGGGGAGGGCTCATCTTTGGGGTGCAGACAGCTCTGGATCCAAGCCCCCTTTATTGCTCCTTTCCCCCCTCCAAAACTCAGTCCTTTGTCTCTGTTTGCTTCCCTTCATCCTGCCCTTCCTCAATTTGCAAATGAATTTCAGCCTTGAAGGCCACATTCCTGCATATCAGATTAAGGGATGTGAGAACGAAAATACCTCCTTGCATACAGGCAACACACACAAACAAACACACTTGTCACTGGTTGCTGAAATCCCTCTCCCAAGAAGGAATAAGGATTGTTTTTTTGGACAGGCCCCAGCAATATCAATCTACACCAACCTGGGCCAACCTGGCTTCCTCCATCCATCTTTCAGGCTGGGGCTAATATGAGTTGCAGCCCAAAGCATCTGAGGGTGCCAGGCTGCTAAAGGCTGATCTATGCAACCTCAATCCTCACATATTTGGGAGCGAGCCTCATGGATCACAGAGGGTCTTACTTTTGGGTCAGTGTGCCTGGAGTTAGGCTGCACAATGTCTAAACTTCATTCTACGTGGGGCTACCTTTGAAGGTGACTCACAAACTGCAATTAATCCAGAATGCGGCACCTAGACTGGTGACTGGGAGTGGCCGCTGAGACCATATAACACCGGTCCTGAAAGATCTTCATTGGGTCCCAGTACGTTTCCAAGCACAATTCAAAGTCTTGGTGCTGACCTTTAAAGCCTTAAACAGCCTTGGTCCTGTATACCTGAAGGAGCGTCTCCACCCCCATCATTCAACCCGGACACTGAGGTCCAGCTCCGAGGGCCTTCTGGTGGTTCCCTTGCTGCGAGAAGTGAGGTTACAGGGAACCAGGCAGAAGGCCTTCTCGGTAGTGGTGCCTGCCCTGTGGAACACCCTCCCATCAGATGTCAAGGCAATAAACAACTACAGTGGACGCTCGGATTGCGAATGTGATCCGTGCGGGATCACGCAACCCGCAGCTTTCGCAACCTGAAAAAACGCAACCTGAAGCGGCTGTAACCTGAGGTATGACTGCATTTTACTTTTAAAAGACAACTGAAGGCGGCCCTGTCTAGGGAAGTTTTTTTTATGTCTGACGCTGTATTGTTTTTAATATTCATCCCTCCAAGCAGTTCCAGGCAGCATACATAATCCCCCCCCCAATTATTCTCACAGCAGCCCTATGAGGGAGACTAGGGTTAGAAACAATGACTGGCCCAAGGTCACCCAGTGAGCTTCATAGCTGAGAGGGGATTTGAACCCTGGTCTCCCAAGTCCTAGTCTAAGATTCCATCTACTACACTACACTAGCTCTCAACAGGGAAAGGGCCATAGCTCAGTGGTAGGAGATCTGCCTTGCATGTAGAAGATCTCAGGTTCAGTCCCCAGCATCTCCAGGTAGATATCAGATTTGGCATTCAGGTCTCTCAAATCCAGACTCACAGTTCTCATTTCAGTAGCTTACATTTGCTCTCACCAACAACTGTAATTTGAAGAATTTTGGGTGCTGTCTTTCCAAGCGACTAATGTAACAACCATCCTTGTAAGAGTTAAAGGGGAGACCTAAGAAACTTCCCAGTATGGTATAAGAAACAGAATACTTTTTTTTACTATTGAGGACCGCATTCCCTTGGGGGTTATCTAGTGGGTTCAACTCCCCACTCAGCCATGAAGCTCAGTGAGTGACCTTGGACCACAGGGACACATCCTTGCTGAGGATGGTCTTCATCTCCAATAAGCATCAGCAATGAGGCTCAATAATGAGAAACACATGCACACCAAAAAATATCTGAAGTATCTGAAGAAGTGTGCATGCACACGAAAGCTCATACCAAGAACTAACTTAGTTGGTCTTTAAGGTGCTACTGGAAGGAATTTTTTTATTCTGACCAAAAAATAAAAATGCTTTCCCCAGCAAATATTGAAATGCTACTTGGTTAGAAAGCAAGACTGAATTTGGGGTCATGTGTTTCTTTTGGCATTGGCTGAAGTCATTTCACATGCTGAGGAAGAAAACAAAGCCCAGAGATGATTGGATTTGGGCTGGGTGTGAGTCATCTTTGCCTAGATGGTGATAGCATTTACACAAAGGGTGAGTGATAAGGACTGAGTCACTCCATGGAGCATTTGAGGTGCCACCCTTGGCCAATAGCTTAAGTAATGATCTATCAACACAAAGCTCAGGAAATCCCCAGGGAATCTGCCCATCCCATCCAGGCTTCCAAAATAATGGATCTCTGGAGTTTTGGAAAGAGGGGTCTAGACTAGGATAACTGCATCTAAGCACTGTGAAAATAAATGGTGGTTTGAATATAATGTGGCTCAGTCAGTGCAAGGCCAATGTCTCTCAACATCTTGGTAAGAATACCCACATACAACCCAATACATTTCCTGGCTATTGGAGACAGGGAAACCTACAAGCGGGCCAGGCTTCTGACCCAATCTTTGTATCTTGCACTACAGAGGAATGGACAGGTGAAAGGGGATCAGGGATCTGATACTTTCCACACACCCGCCCCCCAACAGTTGGGGCTACCAAGATGTATATGAAATTGAAATTGAAATACTTTATTGTCACTTGTACAACTTGTATACAGTGAGATTACATGAGCACCCCCCACTCAGCTCTCTTAGTCTTCATTCCCCTCGTTTACTGACGCACACCCCCTGAGAGCAGGAGATCAAGAAAGTGCTGGCCAGGGTGTGAATCATCCCTGAGGGTGTGAATCATCCCTGAGAATTTTCCTCACTCTCCTGAGGCACCGTTCTTCCGCTATTTCATCCAGCAGATTCACCGGACAGCCCTTAATATCTCGTGCTGTATTCACCACCCTCTGTAGACGCTTCCTATCAGTTGATGTCAAACCAGCGTACCACACCGTGATGCAGTATGAAAGGACACTTTCTATTGTGGAACGCTGGAAGGAGATCATCAAATGTTGATTAACATCGTTCTTTCGCAATAGTCTGAGGAAATGGAGTCTCTGTTGGGCTTCTTAACCACCTGGGTTGTATTGATTTTCGAAGTAAGGTCTTCACTGGGATAAACTCCTAAGAATCTAAAGGAAGAGACTCTCTCCACACAGCCCTCCCCGATGTACAGCTGGGCTAGTTCTCCTCTCTTCCTCCAAAATTCCAACACCGTCTCTTTTGTCTTGCTGATATTAAGGTGCAAATTGTTCCCTAGGCACCATGTAGATATGTTTTGGACCTCCCCCCTATACGCTGATTCGTCTCCACCTGTTATTAAACCCATTATGGTGGTGTCATCTGCAAACTTAATAATTGCAGTAGGCGGGTCAGATGATACACAATCATATGTATACAATGAATACAGGTAGGGACTTTGCACACATCCCTGTGGTGTGCTAGTGCTGATTTTTAAGGAATTAAATGTTACATGTCCAATCCTCACTGTTTGTGTCCGATCTATCAGAAAGTCTTTAATCCAGTCACAGATGGTAGAAGAAAGCAAATGTGGAGGAAATGAATCCAGACACTGTGGATTTTGCAGGATTGAGAGTTTTGGCAAGAACAGCATTTCGCAACATTAAAAAACTACCTGCTGTTTGTTTCATGCCCATCTTCTGTGAGAAGCAATCTGCATGGAGCCCCCAGATGGTCTCTCTCTGAGTACTGCCCAGGCCCAGACCTGCTTAGGACCTGCTTCCATGGAGGATAACACACTTAAGTAGTAATGGCTATTTTGTCTTCTGCCTCCACTATCAGAAGCTACATAACTCAGTATGCAAGGATTCGCAGTCAGGAGACCACCGTTGCACCCATGTCCTGCTTGCATGCTTCCAGTGGGATCTGGTTGGCCGCTGTGAGAACAGAATATTGGACAAGGTGGACCACTGGCCCAATCTAGAATGACTATTTTTTCTGTTTGTAAGTTCTTATATGCCTTTAGCCCATGCCTAGGCTGTACTCTCTAAATTCTCCTGGGACAACATCATCACCCCACTCTTATGCCACATGAAGTTCTCCCAGACAACAATATGCATTTCCCTCCTGCAGGAGGAAAACAGAGCTTGATGTTTTTCTGAGAGTTTTCAGAGCTAGTGTGGTATAGTATGTAAGAGTGTTAGACAAGGATCTAGGAAACCTGGGTTCAAATCCCCGCTCAGGCATGGTTCTCACTGGGTGGCCTTGGCCCAGTCACTGTCTGTCAGCTAAACCTACCTCACCTTGAGCGGTTTGAATCCCAGTGATGGGGTGAGCTCCCATTGCTCTGCCCCAGTAGATAAATAGATACCGCTGTGGCGGAAAGGTAAACTGCTTGGCAGGGGGTTGGACTCGATGGCCCTTGTGGTCTCTTCCAACTCTATGATTCTATGATTCTATGATTTCTGTGTGCTCTGGTTTCCGTCACGGTGTTCTGTTACGCCACATTCTGGCCATATGACCCGGAAAGCTGTCTGCGGACAAATGCCTGCTCCCACGGCCTGAAAGGAAGATGAGTGCCACAACCCCATAGTCGCCTTTGACTGGACTTAACCATCCAGGGGTCCTTTACCTTTTACCTTTACCTTGGAGCAAATGCCAGGTATAAATGTAATGCAATGAATTAATTAAATAAAATCGAGAAGACCATGTAGATGGCAGGGCACTTCACCTCCAACTGATACCTCAAAAAGCAAGTTGTGTTGCTCCAGACACCACTCCCACACATCTCAGGGGTCACCTGAAGGAGCGTCTCCACCCCCATTGTTGAGCCTGGACACTGAAATCCAGCGCAGAGGGCCTTCTGGCGGTTCCCTCATTGCGAGAAGTGAAGTTACAGGGAACGAGGCAGAGGGCCTTCTCGGTAGTGGCGCCCACTCTGTGGAACGCCCTCCCTTCAGATATGAAGGAAATAAGCAGCTATCCTATCTTTAAAAGACATCTGAAGGCAGCCCTGTTCGGGGAAGTTTTTAATATTTAACACTGTACTGTTTTTAACACTTGATTGGGAGCTGCCCAGAGTGGCTGGGGAAACTCAGCCAGATGGGCGGAGTATAAATAAATTATTATTATTATTATTATTATTATTATTATTATTATTATTCCAACCTCTAGAGAACCTTGTATATGATTACATTCCCCACCCATCTTTCCTCCATGGAGCTCAAGGCAACATGTAAGATTCTCCCCACCCCGTTGTTAAACCTCACAACAACCCTGAGAGGTAGGTTAAGCTGAGGCATTGACCTGCCCAAGGCCATCTAGTGAACCCAGGTTTCCCGAGTCCTTGTCTGACACTCTAATCAGAACACAACACTGGTTCTCTTGAAGCATATCTGACGAGAGGAGCCAATGACCCCAGAAGGAATTGCTTCCATCTCAGTAATGGGTGACCTTAAGTCGGAATGGTAGATTTTCATCCATCCAACTGAAATGGAGTGGATGGAGGGCTCATCTGGGAATCTCCAGTTTGAGGGCAGAATGAATTCAATTTACAAACCCACAGCAACCTGGACAAACACTGGTGGCAACATGAAAAGGTCCCGCCACTGAACTTGTGTGTGGGATGTGCTGGATCAGACCAGTGGCCCATCTATTCCAGCATCCTGTTTTCACAGCAGCCAACCAGATCCCATGGGAAACCCGCAAGCAGGAGCAGAGTACAATAGCCCAGCAATTGGTATTCCAAAGCATTGCTGCCTCTGACTGTGGAAGCAGAGTGTGGAATTACCGTATGTCTTGCAGCCATTGATAACCTTCTCCTCCATGAATTTGTCCAATTCTCTCTCTCTATTTGATTTTATTAATTTTCCAGAAAAGGGATATAAGAATAACAGAACATCAAAATAACTGGTTCCCCCGCTCCTACATCTCCCCTAGAAGGCAAATACAGCAAATTTCCCCATAAATCTATATTTGTAGTTGTTGGGTCCCACTCATTAAAAATTGTCAATAAACTTAGGCATGGATTGCATTGTACACCCCGATTCATAATTTTGCATATTTCTGTAAATATCCTTTTCTAAAATAGGTGTAATTCCAATATCCAATACTCTCCTAATGTCATCTCTCTCTCTCTCTCTCTCTCTCTCTCTCTCTCTCTCTCTCTCTCTGTGTGTGTGTGTGTGTGTGTGTGGTGAGAGAGAGAGAGAGAGAGAGAGAGAGAGAGAGAGAGAGAGAGAGATAGTTTTGGAAGGTTTTGCAATTAAATATATGCTTTCCACTCCAGGGCCAGAAACACAGTGAAGCATTAAAAACACACTTTTAGTTTCAGCCACCCATGCAATTTCATGTCGTGTCGAAATTTTTTTCAAAGAGGACGAGATTTGATGAAGTGAAGGGCCATGAGGGCCAACCATAGTTGCTAACCTTTTTTTAGGATTGAAGTTGTTGAACTTTTTTATGATTTTACCCCAAAGTTGTTGAGCTTCTTTTAGGATTGAAATTCTTGAGGTTTTTTAGGATTTTACCCCAGGAAATAAACTGCCACAGGGGCCGATTAAACCAACCGGCAGCCCGGATTAGACCCCCAAAACGGACTTTGGACATGCCTGTCAGAGATCAACCATGGTTACCCATGAAAACATGATGAGAACCATCTTGACAGTAGGCTTGGCAAAGCCTCAATTATCTGAGATTAACCTCCTGCCTGTATTGCAGGAGGTGAGCTTGAACGTGCTGAAACAGCTATTCTGGGGAATTAAAATGATAGAATACGCAGAGTTAGCACGTTTATCTAGTAAAATAAGAGAACAAGAGGTTCAAGTATATAAAGAGGAATGGGAAAACTTTGTGGAGTATCTGGGAAATAACTGTAAACTATTCTGTAAACTATGCACCATGTTGGGGCAGAGAACTTGTGGCCCTTCAGATCTTTGGCTCCAATTCCTACCATGCATGGATGGCGATCAAGGATGATGAAAGCTGTAGTCCAACAAAAGCAGCAGGGCCACATGTTCCCCATCACAACACTATCTGGACTGTGTCTGCAATGGCACACTTACCAAGCTATAGACCAGGGATTGGGGAACCTGTGGCTCTCCAGGTGTTGTTGGGCTTCAGCTCCCATCATCCCTGACCATTGGCCATTCTGGCTGGGGCTGATGGGAGTTGGTGTCCAGCAGTAGCCAGAAGAAGTCCATGGGTTCCCCATGTTGAAGGAAGACATAAGAAAAATAGAAACCTACAGTCTATATGGAAAGACTCCAGGAAGCCACTAGGCATGACCTGGCAGATCACAAGTTTGGCCTAAGGAAGCTGGAAAGGAGGATTTTTGCCTTCTAGAGAAGGTAGCAACAGAAACTCTTGGAAAGGAGCAGACTTGGAGAACTTCTCTTTGGCCTTAGGTTCATTTCCCTATCAATTGAAAGTTGATTATGGAGTGTCTTTGCAAGTCAACCTTGGCTCCAGGCTTCTGAAACAGTTCCAGGAAGATGCTTATGATGGGTGGGGGATGTTGAGATAGTTGGTGGCAGGACACTTAATCTTCCCATCACAAAGCCTCTCTGTCTATTGAACTTTCATTCAAATGCAGAGATATCCTCCCCCACCCCAACCCCCTATGGGCCAAAGATTTCCTGCCTGTGCCCTCCTCTCAAGACTCTTCCCAAAAACTATTGATATGCAGGAATCTTCAACTCCCCCCCCCCCCGCCCTTGCTGTAAGCCAGCACCAGCCAGTAGAATGGGAAGCTTGATTCTGGTGGCCAGGATTCCACCCCCATCCACCCCACCTTCTCTGTTAACCACTTCAGTTCTGGAGCAAGATTCCTGAAGACTAAACTAAAATAAAATAACTCCTGTTTTCAGCCAGATTTGTCCCCAATTAGCACATCTTCTTTCATTGCTATGGATTTAATGGAAAGAGTGCATATATTTGTGTGTGTGTTTATGAAGGATGATTTTATAAAGAATTCATTATAAAAGTCCCATAGAGTTCAATCAACAGAGATTTCTATAGCAAATACTGTGGCCCAAAGTTATGCTTAAACACCATTAACTTAAAATGCATTATAAGATTACTCAAATTCCCCCCTCAGTAAGTATTTCTTTTCCCTTTTCCCTGTTTTGCTTTATTTCACGTGTCTGTATTGGTGTGTGAGAGAGGTTTGTTAGCCTCACCAATTTTGCTGTTTCCCCCAATTTGCTTAAGCAGTTTTATAGATTTCCATTTATATTTTGCAAATAACAAACATAAGGAAAGAGCAAGAATAAATGGTCTATATAAGCCTGTATAGAAACTTAATTTTTAAAAATGCATTTATTACTACCTCTGCATTTGGATATCTGATCAATTCACTATTTTAGATGCCGCTGTGAAAAACACTCAACGTACATCAAAACACTTAGATGCCTTGGGGGTATTTTTTTAATATGTTGTGGGACACTCTGAATATTTATTTTTAACAATGGAAGCATAGGATATAAATCCTCTTAAATAAATAAGAAATACTTGCTCGCTCCCCCCCCCCGTCCCTTAGAATTAAAAGACATGCTGTTAATGTGTAAGGGAGTATGAAGAAGAATCTACCCAAATATTCCTGGTTTAGGGAATTAATTCTGAATCCTTGATCTTCCATTATCACTCTAACGCTGATTTCCAAAGGATACTCGGAGATTACTGGATTACTCAGAAGCAGCTAAATCTGCCAAAGCAATAAATAATAGTGGAGGGGTCAATAATTTCCAGGGATAATTACCAGCAGTAGACTAATACTGTATGGGTTTTCAATCTTTCTTCCTCTCTTTTCTTCTATTATCTTTTTTTGCTGCAATCCTATACTCAGGTTCCTGGAAGCAAGTCTCATTTAACTCAATGTGACTTATTTCTGACAGAGTAGATATTTATACAAGATTGTGCCAATAGAAATTGACTAGGGACATCAACAATAATAAGACTGAGCATTTTAGACGGCTGGAAGTTATTCAGAATCATTGTATTGTGGCCCTTATACCCGTCAAATTAGGTCAGCATTAATTACCTGCATATTTTGTATTTTAAGCCGCTCTGTTTTCTTCTGAGGAAGTGCAAAATATACCTGTTTATGCTTTTGTGGTGAACAACATTGCACCCTGTACACACACCTCGAAATCAACTGTTTAACTTACTTAAAACAGATTGGAATGGAAAGGGACGGAAATGCTTCACAAATATTTAGTATGCATGTGAAAATTCTCAGAATCTTACATTTCAAATTGGTATGCACAGTGCTTTTTTCAAGAGTATGCAGTCCCAGCACCTCTTTTTGTTGTTGTTAAAAAGTGTGTCACAACTTCATGGTGAGTAGGTATGCTTGTATTTAAAAATACAAAACATTTTTAAAAATAAAATAGTAATTGTGGGGTGGGGTATAGCAATGAGAATGGTAGATTAATTCTGGGGAGAGTTGGGTTCAAATCCCCACTCTGACATGAAGTTACCAGGGTGACCCGGGGATACCCGCTATCTCTCAGCCTAACCTACCTCACAGGGATGTTGTGAAAGTAAAATGGGGAGGGGGAAGTCATGGATGCTGCACTGAGCACATCTAGTCTTCCTGAGGCAGCAGGGATAACTGTGGCCAGCTTCAGTGATCAGTTGCTCTGGGGCTAGTTAATAATAATAATTCTGGGTTATTATTAAATTGCAATTTTGACTGTTTGGTGTGCTCCCTACCTTAAATCTTATTAACTGTAAGCAAGATCAATTTGATTGTCCTCGAAGAGATGATGTGGAATTGAGGCTAAGAAATTGGGGGGGGGCTGGGGCTGGCTAAGACCACATGTTGTGTCCATGTCAGAGGAAAATTTTCAGCTGGAGATTTTGAGATTTCTTTGCTCAGACCATGCTGGCTTTAAGTGCTGCTGCCAACATGTTGGACTAGGACTAGGCTTAAATACTGTTGCTATACAGTTCCCAGGGTAACCTCATAAAATTGGCTCCTGTGCCAAACCCTAAATTGTTATACTCTGACATGTTACAAATTAAAAGAAATCTGGCACCAGCTTTCATAGCTAAGGGCCTATATCATCAGTAGCATGAAGCATATAGAGATTGATGAAGCTATACATGCACAAATATTATACAGTACACGTTGCTAGTCATCGTGTGAGGTCTATAGATGGTTGGCCTTATAAAACCATATATACATATATATAATGCATATATAAATTGTTATTTATCCTGCGAAATCTGTTGATCATGTGAAGCCTGCATATTATTTGGCTTTTAAAAACGGATTCCATTTTTGGTTTTACATGTTTGTTAACCAACCCTGAGAAGAAAAACGTGTGTGTGTGTAGAGTGGGACAAAAATCTCTTAACAAAATTAAATAAAGTGTGCACATAAGGGAGGAATCACATAAAGTCGGGAGGGAGGAAAATGGTTTTGGAAGGTTAAAATGGAAGGAATAAAATGGATGAGCCCTCCAGCGTGAATAGATCATACAAGCCTGTAGGTTTTCTTTCCAACTTCCCTCCTTCCTCCCAATACTTTGGCATTTTCAATTGATTCAAAATAATTGGCTTTAGCATGATGATCACCTCAACCTCTTTAAAACAAAGGGACTCTTCTCACTCCCCAGGGCTTAAGGAAAGGCTGGCCCATTGGAATGGGATGGGCGGGAATCTGCATGCCTGAGGCTCTCCTCTCTTACCCACCTTCCTGGGTGTGGGGGTGATGGCTTGGCCCATTGTCTCCAGCAAAGGCTTGCGCTATCTGCCCTCCATCACCCCCTTGATTGTTTCACCTACCCCACCCATTCCTTGATCCATTCACCAGGCAAGGGCTTGGTCAGGGAAAGGTGGGAGGGGAAGGGGACCCCAGCTCTTGAACTTGATTGGAGGAAGATAGCCAATGGAGGGAAGTGGCGAGCCAATGACACCCTCGAGGCTGCAGGCTTTATAAAGGGCGCCCCTCGACGGGGACAGCACATCTCTGGACCCCAGGAGCAGAGAGCACCACGGAAGATGGCACGGCTGGTGAGCATTAGAGGGAAAGGGGTCGGGGAGCTGGTGGGCTTGGGAAGACCTCTCCCAGACCATGCTTTGGATCTTGGGACGGCCAAGGGGAGATCTCTTGATCTGCCCGGGAGGTTTAAATTCTTGGGATTCTTTTGGCTCTGTTCGTGGAAATTTTGCAGGACGGGCCGGACTTTTTTTTTGTTCCCCGAACGTGAGACCTTTCAGGTTGGTCTCTTTTACCTTCAAAGGTATATTTTTTTGCGGTTTCCGGGAGGTGGGATGCAGAAATTTGTATCTTGCATATAGCTTGCAGACGTAGGTGCTGGGGGCTTTAAACCGCGCAATGACACTTGGAGGGGGAATGGTCGTTTCTTAACTGGTTGTATTTTTAAGCATTACACAGCAAAAACCTCTACCCAACCCTGAATGTTTTCTGTTTGGTAAATATGAGGGAGGGGATAATTGGGTGGGGGTTTTCATATGGGGAATGGGGAGGCGTATTTATTTGGTTTGGGGAAGCTTTGAAAGAGTCTTGTCTTCCTAGAAGACTGGCAACTTAATACGTAATTTTCCACAATCGAGGCCACGTGTTTGAGATGGTCAAAAACTAGAAGGTTTGGGCTGGGGATCCAGTAGACGGGAGGAGGAAGTTACGTCTCCTTTTCTTTGGTGTTGGTTTGGCATCCTTTCTGCAGCTGGGGTAAAGGATCTCTTGTGGCATTTCGCGGGGTTTTGGGGGGGGTCTGGGGTCGGGACGGCATCCTGGGGCCACGAGGGCTGGGTCCAAGCACGCTTTCTCCGCTGCCTGGACGCCGCCAATACGATAGCACTGCCTTGTGATTTTAAAACTGAGAAAGTGCTTCATTATATTGGCAACGTCTTGGTCAGGTTTTCGCTTAAAATTTCTTGACTTGGGACTAATTCCCAACCAGGTACACTGCTCTGGCTGCCGTCCATTAAAATACCAGGGTGGTGGTTGAACTCTTGGTGGCGCCTCTAGCGGTAGCAATCGGATTAGCCAGTTTCGCTCCGCTTTTGTCAACCCAGTACAAATCTGTTTATTTTTAATGCTTTTAGCATTTCACGTGTTTTGAGCTGCGGGGGGGGGGTTATTCCTGTGTTCTTCATAGGTCAAGGTACCTTTTCCCGTGCTTTTCAGTATCCGCTGTTTTGAGTGCAGAGTTTAAACCCGGATCAGCTGTTGGCGCACCCCATCGCGACCGCAAAGAGATCCAGAGTTCATCCCGAGCAATTTTTATGAAGGGCTGCAAACTCTCCCATTCATCGCACAGATCTGGAAACTTGGGGCCTTGTGACCTCCACGCAGACAGTGGCACTTTCTTGTTTATATTCAGAGTCAATTAAGTGCTATATTGTTTGTGTGGAGTTCAGGCCTGACTGAGCTACAAACCCCCAGAATAATTCTGTGAGGGAGCAGCGGCATTTAACAATTTCTTGTCCTGTGACTATCAATCTTTCCCTAATCTTAAATCTTGTTACAGATAGGTAACCGTGTTGGTCTGCCATAGTCAAAAAAATAAAATTCCTTCCAGTAGCACCTTAAAGACCAACTAAGTTAGTTCTCCCATTCCCACCACCCTTCTGAGTAATACCCCTCCCCACCTTCTCACTATATAGAAGGATCTGGCAACTTCTGTTTCAGTGTATCTGAAGAAGTGTGCATGCACACGAAAGCTCATACCAAGAACTTAGTTGGTCTTTAAGGTGCTACTGGAAGGAATTTTTAAATTTTGCTTAAATCTTGTGATTTTTGAAATGTGAGGAGTCTCTTCTTGCCTTCCAGATCTTTAACACTGTTTTTCTTGGTATTTTACAGGGAATACAAGCAAAGCCTGCACTTCATCACCTGGAAGCAAGTCAAGCACCCAAACCTTCTTTGACCAGACTAGGATTATTTATCTTCCATGTATCTTTAGCAGGAAGATCTTTGAGCCAACCCTTCCTGAACCTTGCCCAGGCACTGGCACTTTCTGTTGCATTAGACCAGGAAAGTGCTTCATTGTTTGGGTGAGGTTCTGGCTCTAGTTCACTCTTCAGAGACCTTATCCATCGGTATATTCAGCTTTTTGTGTGTCTGTTATCCTGTTCCCTGCCAAATCTTCCCTGCCAAAGGTGTGTCTCCTTTCTCCTCCTCATAGGCTACTTCACCTCTGAGCACTTCTGTAACCTGTACTCATAAGTGCTCCTTGATGAAGTGGCTTCTAGGAGGTCCTGCACCAAAAAGGACTAATCTCTGGCCAGATGCTGCTCAAACATTAGCACTCTACTGTTGTGGCAATATGGGGTAAGTGCTACATTGTTTGGGTAGTTTCCAGTCAGAATTTGCAACAAGTGTTTTCCATAGTGTTTCCCCCTGTTTTCCCTAACATAATGTCACAATGTATGGTTGCACAAGTTTTGTTTAAACTAAAGCAAAAGGTCCGGATAACTGAATTAAAACTTGATACATTCCCTAGTTCCATCTTGCTTTATCTCCCCTGCAATCTTTTCCTTTAACTAACTGAACTTTTGTTCTTTATAACATAGTTGCTGTTATTGCAGCTACTGTATGGAACTACTAAAAGCTGATAGTCTTTTTAAATTAATAAAAATTGTGCTCGAATGAATTGTAATGTGACTTGTGGTTTTGTCAAATAAAGTTTGCCATGCCTGGTGAATAGCTCAATAGACCCATTTCTTGGTCTCTCAACACTTGGGGAGCCTACTCTGGGTCAAACCACATAACTTTCAAACCTCAGTTGCATTCTGCACATAAACTAGATGTTTGCATAATTATTTGGTTTAATTCTTTTCCACACCCCCATACAGCTTTTGCACTCCACCTTGCACCATAAAGCCACTTCCTGCTTGCCCAGGAGGTGGGGTTGCGGGCTTCACGCCCACCCCACATGAGCGGGGGCTGGTTGCAGCCCCCGCGAGAGCAGGGCCTGCCCCCCCCCCAGCCAGCCAACCAGCTGGCTGGGGGGGCGAGGCCTGTCCTATTTAGGGCCGGTGCTGAGGGGGCTAGCCTTGACTCTTCCATAAACACTGTCCTTCCACAGTGGGGACACTGGTTTTTTGGGTTCATCACTCTTTGAATTTGCCAAGCGTGCCTTCCTCTTAGCACATTTCTCCCTTGCATCCTGAGTTCCAGTGTCTTCAAACCCCATGCATAATTCTTGCAATTGTATTGCTGGGCCTTTTATCACTTTCAAGGGATCTGCTGCCCCTTATACCTTTGGGAGAGTTCAAATCCCCCTCCAACAATGAAATTAAATAGGTGACCTTCATCCATTCACTCTAACTTTCCCAATTTATTTCAATATTAAGTGTAACATTGCCCATGTTGGTCACCTTGAGGTCCTTTGAGAAAAGGGGGGGTACCTCAACCTGCAAATCCAGTTATCTTATACAAAACATAGATATTTCCAGTGACTGTTTACAAACATACATGCATGAACCACCACCAGCCTGTGACATTTTCTCAATCTTTTAATTAAAAACAGTCAGGCTATATAAAGTGTTACTCATGTTTAGCACATTTTACATCTTCCAGGGCAAATATGGATTTTCACTATTTGCTTATTGAGGATTTAATTATTGAGGCAACTGTGGGATTTAATACTGTATTTTATCTAATGATAGTTTGTGTGCATCCCTCCAGTGGCTCCTGAAAATGGGAAGTAATACTTATTTCTTGCAGTAATGACATTTTCCCCACTCTGCCTTTGTTATTGAATAGCACTAGATTTATCTTCTGAGAGCCTATAGGAGGCGCTGTACATGGTTCTCTCCATTATTTCCTCAACAACCCTGTCAGGTAGGTTAGGTGACTGTTGCTGGCCCAAGGTCACCCAGTCAGTGCTTAACCCCCAAGGGGTATGCATGCAGTCAGCTATTTTTCTGGGATTTGAACCCTGCTCTCCCAGATCCTAGTCCCAACACTTGTGGGTTTCCTGGGGCCACCTTGAGAGCAGGATGCTGGGCCTTTGGCCAGATTTAGCAGCTAGACCTTTAGATAATGTAACCATTGCATTATGTAAAAGTTGCGTAATGGTTATTGCCTAGCAGCTGGTCCCTTTCACAGCAGGGGCTTGGACTAGATGACTCTTGTGTCCTTTCCAACTCTAGCTACAATCACATCACCATTTAACTTTAATAATAAGTTATTATTAATTTATTTATTATTTATACCCCGCCCATCTGGCTGAGTTTCCCCAGTCACTCTGGGCGGCTCCCAATCAGTGTTAAAAACAGTACAGCGTTACATATTAAAAACTTCCCTGAACAGGGCTGCCTAGGATGTCTTCTGAATGTCAGGTAATTATCTCTTTGTCATCTGATGGGAGGGCGTTCCACAGGGCGGGCGCCACTACAGAGAAGGCCCTCTGTCTGGTTCCCTGTAGCTGAGGGAACCACCAGAAGGCCCTCTGCGCTGGATCTGTGTCCGGGCAGTTTAGGGCTTTAAAGGTCAGTGTTTTAGGGCTTTAAAGGTCAGCACCAACACTTTGCTCAGAAACGTACTGGGAGCCAATGCAGATCTCTACCGGTGTTATGTGGTCCCGGCGGCCACTCCCAGTGTCGAGACAGTTCGCGGGCAGGTAGGGTCTTAGCCTGCATACCAGGTGGAGCTGGTAGACAGCTGCCCTGGACACAGTTAACCTGCGCCTCCATGGACAGCTGTGGGTCCAAAATGACTCCCAGGCTGCGCACCTGGTCCTTCAGGGGCACAGTTACCCCATTCAAGACCAGGGAATCCCCCACACCAACCCGCTCCCTGTCCCCACAAAAACTACTTCTGTCTTGTCAGGATTCAACCTCAATCTGTTAGCCGCCATCCATCCTCCAACCGCCTCCAGGCACTCACACAGGACCTTCACTGCCTTCACTGGTTCTGATTTAAAGGAGAGGTAGAGCTGGGTGTCATCTGCATACTGATTAACACCCAGTCCAAACCCCATGATGATCTCTCCCAGCGGCTTCATATAGATATTAAAAAGCATGGGGGAGAGGACAGAACCCTGAGGCACCCCACAAGTGAGGGCCCAAGGGTCTGAACACTCATCCCCCACCACCACTTTCTGGACACGGCCCAGGAGGAAGGATGACCCCAGATTCTTATTTTCTCAACACAGTGTATGATGGTTTATGCCTCTAATGTTTTCTTATTTGCCCCTTTAAAAGGGAGGGGACAACCCAAATCATGGGAATTCTCCACACACACCCCATTAACAGTGGCCATATGCCTGTGAAACTGATGCATGCATCTTACCCCGTGGTTCTAAGACTGCCTTATGGAGAAGCCTGGGGCCTTACTTGGAAGCTTATCAGGGATTACTCAATGGGTTAAGTGGTTGTGTTGGACAGATACTTCCCCAGGGACAACTGCCCAGCACTTTTTTGCGATGCAAAGCACTGAAGAAGGCTGGGTTGTGGTGTAGTGGGCAGAGTCTCAGTCTAGGACACCAAGAGGCCAGGATTCAAATCTCCACTCAGACATGAAGCCCTTGTGGCAGTGACTCCCAGTGACAAGAATCCTGGGAGGTGTAGTTTAAGGGTTCTGAGAATTCTAGCTGTGTGAAACGGAAATTACAGTTCCCATGATTCTTTCTTTCTTTCTTTTTTTTGGTGTGAGGAGTGGAGGATGTGCTTAAAATGTATGGTGTGTACACAGCCCATCTCTTAGCAGACCCTACCTCACAGGGTTGTTGCAAGGAAAAAGTGGAGAGGGAGAAGAACATGTATGTAATAATAAAAATAAATGTAGGAATAAATAAAAATAAATGTAAGAATAAAATGTAAGAATTCTCCTATGTTCCTTTTTTAAACTGGGGGTATACTAGGGGCCTTTTCTGCAGTGGCCCCCCATTTGTGGAATGTTCTGCCCGGGAGGTTTGTTTGGTGCCTTCATAAAACGTTTTTAGGCTTTCAAATGTTCTGTGGAAGGTGGCTTATTTGTTCCGTTCTTATTTTTATTGTATATTTTGTGTTTTTTATATTGTAATTTTATGTTGAGAACCACCCTGAGTTCTATAGAGTGGCATACAAATTCAATTAACAAAATGAACAACCAACTTGTCCTTGCAGGAATCTTGTTTGCCACTACTGACCTTTAAACTGAGGAAGCCCCGATAACGTCCTGAGGGACCTCTTGGAATACAGTTTGAAAACTGCGGCATCATAGATCCCAACATGTCCCCTCACATGAGCTGCAATACACAGTACCTCAAATCACAGAGTCTGAAGAAATATTTTTATAGCACAAGATTTGGTTCTCACTGTCCAAGTTACAATCAGTCTCCCCACTGCAGGGCCCAGCCGAGAGCTTTAAAAGAGTTTATTCATGCAGCACTATTTAGCTCCAGGAAGGCAGTAGTCCCAGGGTGCAAGCCACACATCCGGCGCCCAGCCCTTCCACAGCCGCCTTTCTGTCCTCCTTGTTATTCTCTCACAGAATACATCCTTTCAACCAGGCAGACAAATCAAGGCCTTCACAATTTTCCCTCCAACCCATCCTGAGTGAGAGAAAGAAAGGGAATCTCATTAAAGAGAAATTCATGGATAAAGTATGGAATGTAAATTTACAGGATAGCTTCTGCTGTACAAGTCCCAAAGAAACAGACAGGAAGAGTATAGCCTGCGCTTGGAATAAACTCATTCAAATTAACTGATGCACTGAATAAATTCAAAAACCTCTGGATCACACCTGAGAGTAGTTCCTATAATTTCCAGGTGAGCTAAATGGTGGAAATGAGGACAATTTTTAATTCAATTCAATCTGTGTTTGATTGTGACCATTGCATTTACCATTTTTAGCTATCTGAAAAGTGATGCTGCAGCAGACCCTACAAGTGTCCCTATTTTCCAGGGACATCCCTGATTTAGAGAAGCTGTCCCAGTTTCTGATATGATCCCGAAATACCCTACTTTTCCTTAGGCTGTCCCTATTTTCATTGGAGAAATGTTGGAGGGTATGGAGTTATCCAACCCCCAAGCCATCTAAGGGTAATCCTGTATAGGGAAGGTTTTTTAAAAAAAATGTTTAATGTTTTATTATGTTTTTATATATGTTGGAATCTGCTCAGAGTGGCTGGGGCAACCCAAGTAAGATGCGTGGGGTATAAATAGTAAAATTATCCTTATGGAATGAGACGTCCCTATTTTCATCGGAGAAATGTTGGAGGGTATGCTGCAGTTGAAGATTAAAGCTCATGATTGTTGGAAAGAAGAAATGAAACAAGTGTTCACATTACACTGGGGATGGTGGGGATTTTAAAAAAACGTTTCATAGTCTTCTTAAGCAGATTTTATACTTTAGCAATTTAAAATTCTGAAGACTAGGGGGAAATGCTGAGAACCATGTGAATGAATTGTGAACTGAGCTGTGAAGTGAACTGGAACAGAGTTAGTTGCTTTCTGGAGGGGTGAACTGGAACAAAGTCCTTTTAAAATGAACTTTCCAAGCCCTGAGCATAACTCCATCTTCACCAACCGGATGATTTGGACTACAACTTCCATCAGCCCCTGCGTCGTATGGCTGTCCCAGATGGGGTTCATGGGAACTGTAATCCAATACATCTGGATGGCACCAGACTGGCAAGGGTCACCATAACCAGACAACTAGCTTCTGCACAGCTGCAGAGACATAATGGTCCACTGGAATCTGAATGGTCAAGGAATCTATAATGTCAGGCTTACAATATGATTCTTCTAAGGGCCGTAGCTCCATGGTAGAGCATCTGGTTTGCTTTGCAGAAGGTCCCGGGTTCAGTCCCCAGGAGCATCTCCAGGTAGGGCTGGGAGAGACCACCTGAAACCTTGGAGAGCCTTTGCCAGTCAGTCTAGGCACAGTTGAGAGGGACATGCCAATGATCTGACTCAGCATGGCAGCTTTTATCTTCTATGAGCCTGTGATAAACTCTTTAGGCTGGGGTAGCTGGCAGGGGTCTGATAGAGGTTGGAGTCCACCACCATGGGCAGCCAGTGTGGTGTAATAGTCAGGGTGCCTGACTAGGATGTGGGAGACCAGGGTCCAAAACTCTACTCAGCCATGAAATTCACTGGGTGATGAGCGTCAGCCCTACAACATCTGTAGGGCCACAGCTTCCTTACTCCTGAACTGTGGGGCTGTTATTGCATTTGTTCAATCAATGAACAAATCTGGTCTGCTGTAAAGGTAAAGGGACCCCTGACCATTAGGTCCAGTTGTGACTGACTCTGGGGTTGCGGTGCTCATCTTGCTTTATTGGCCGAGGGAGCCGGCCTACAGCTTCCAGGTCATGTGGCCAGCATGACTAAGTCGCTTCTGGCGAACCAGAGCAGTGCACGGAAACGTCGTTTACCTTCCCGCTGGAGCGGTACCTATTTATCTTCTTGCACTTTGAGGTGCTTTTGAACTGCTAGGTTGGCAGGAGCAGGGACCGAGCAAGGGGAGCTCACCTCGTCGCAGGGATTCAAACCGCCGACCTTCTGATCGGCAAGTCCTAAACTCTGTGGTTTAACTCACAGTGCCACCTGCGTCCCAGTCTGCTGAGGTTACCCTAAATAGGATTTTGTAAGAACAGGCCCAATGACTCCTGATCAGCTAACACAGATCTGAATTTTTTGGACTTTGAAATCTCTCTGTTATTTAAAAGTGTATCAGACTTAATAAGGGATTTTTATTTGGGCATTTTGTGGCTTTGCAAGGCAATTGTTCATTATTGCTTTTAAAATTATCCTGTGCATCAGATCCTTGTATGTGTTTGTGGTTTCTAAGTGCTATGTATTATATTTTAAAAAGATCGTTGCAATTCTGCACTATACAGTGGTACCTCGGGATGCGAACGGGATCCGTTCCGGAGCCCCATTTGCATCCTGAATAGAACGTAAGACGTGACGGCGTGTCTGCGCGCGTGCGGGTCGTGTTTTGCCACTTCCTTGCATACGCGTGACATCATTTTGAGCGTCTGTGCATGTGCGAGCGGCGAAACCTGGAAGTAATGTGCTCCGTTACTTCCGGGTTGCCACGGAGCGCAACCCGAAAGCGCTCAACCTGAAGCACATTCAACCCGAGGTATGACTGTACTTTAATAATAATTTCTGTTGCTTGATTTCTTTGGATTTTTTCAACATTGATTTACCATCCATCTTAAGAGACAAGATCCTTCTGATGGCTGGTTGTCCAGAGGATGGGGACTAACAGTAAGGCTGGATATCACCACGGTGTCTTGCTAACAAATTCTCCTGTTTTGCTTAGCATGCAGCAGAAGAGCAGGACCTAGTGGTGGTCACCAGATTCTACCCCGCTACCCCTGAGAGCTCCCCTTACCATGCTCCTAGGCCCCTTGGTCCTTGTGCTATCCTCATGGCACAGACAATGTCATCCTTGATGTCACTGGTCAGCAGATCTGTGGGGACAAAGGAAAAGAAGGCATGAGGGGCTGAGGCAACACCCTCAACTCCTGCTTCTGCAGAGAAGAAGCCTGCAGAGGTGACCCATGAGTTAGAACATCCCTCTGGAGCTTCTCTCCAACCAGCTCCTTAGCCTGCATCTTGTGCCTTCCTATTGGAAAGAGAATATCTCTGCAGACCAGCACATCCCCCTAGTACAGAAACCCCCAAAATGTCTGCCAGGGGACATAAACATGCCATGAGATGGACAGCCCTCCATAATTTGCTGGGCTACAACTCCCAACAGCCCTGGCCATTGGTCAGGCTGGCTGGGGCGGATGGGAGCTGTACTCCAAAGGTCCATGGGTCCCCCATTCCTTCTATAAGAGGACAGCAGGGAATCAAATCTCCCACCTGCGTGGATGTTTGCCTGTTGCTTCTTTGTGTGATACCTGGGTCTGGCTTGGCCAGCTTCTGATGAAGAGGGATTGGGGCACAGGTAATTCAGCCTTGTTGCCACATTGTCTGGGCATGGATCTTTCAATTGCAGCACCTTGGAGGAGGCAGCCAGTGTCTCTCTCCCTAGGTCCCTGTGCTTGCCCTCTTCCAATCAGAAGGTGTGTGTCCAAGATCAGTGGCTCACGCAGAAATGCAGGATGCAGGCTCCACTGAGTGGACTTTACAAGCAAAGGCGGCAGCAGATGCTGCAGTCCCTGCAGGGAACTCTGCTGCAACCTGGTCCCATATGGCTGCTGAGCAGCGCCCTCTAATGCCAGGATGTAGAACTGAAGCCAACCCACTTCAGAGCTCACCGCTGCAATGCATTTTGCAGAAGTTCGGCTGGAAGTGTTTGTAATCTTCACACCAAAGGTGGCTGTTGATCTGGAAGATGCCATTGCTGGTGCTGCCGTCAGCTTCGTGGTCCACAATTGCCGTGTCAAAGTGGCTCTCATAGAAGGCCAAGCAGACCCCTATAAGGTGGAGAGGGAGAAGGATCCAGGAATTCTGCGCCAAGATTAACACAAATTCTGCTCCAGGAAATGCTGGGGTTTGGGTCACCTGTATAAATTATGCAAATTAAGCATATTTACATATAGGTCCTTGTTTTGCATAATTTATTTGCTTCTGTCAGTCATGCGGGAGGGACAAGGAGCTAGGAGGGGCACACATGCTTCATAGTGATTCACGCAGCAAGGTGGCTCAGTTATTGCAATGCACTCTGCAAGGCTACGCTTGGGCCTGGCCTGCAGGCTGCCGCTGGTGCAAAAGGCTGCAGCTAGACTGTTGACGGGAACAGAGCAACACCAGCACATAGCTTGAGTGCTCGAAAGCTTGCACTGGCTGCCCACACCTGGGCCAGGCTCAAGGTGTTTGTCTCAATTTACAACATGGTCCCAGGATACCCCTTGAATCTTTATATCCTGCCCAAGCCTTGAGGTTTCCAGGGGAGACAATGGTAGCAGTCTCCCCACCCCACCCCCCGGCTAAGATGCACACCTTAAATTTCCAAGGCAGAGTCCGTTCAGCATTTTGGACCCAATTTTATGGAACCGCTTTCCAGATGAGGTCCCTCCCTTTTGAACTTCCAGAGCCTGTTGAAAATTGCTATGCCAGCAGTCATTTTAACTGAATTCTGATTTTATAATTTGAACCAATGTTCATTTTCAGTGTCTTCAGTTTCCCATACACCGCTTAGGGACGGATGACTGCAATTAAGCAGTAGATAAATTGTCATAATATATAAATAATAAATAACTAAACGTACATTTCCAAGTCTTTCTCTTCACAGTCATGAGAGCTAGAAGTATGCCTTTTTCTTTTGGGGATTAAAGCTCACACATTCTCACCACTAAATTTCATGTGACACTTTTTTTAACTGCCCTTGCACATGCTTGTAGAACAGAGCTTTCCAAACTGTGCATTGTGACACATTAGTGTGTCATCTGCAGTGTGTAGGTCTGTTGCATGAACGCTCCCTGTGCTCCTCGTGGGACTGGAAAGGGGTTAGTTTAACTTCTGGTTTGCTAGTAAAACTCAATTACTGTGTCGCAAAATGATGCATGTCTAAAAAGTGTGCCACCAACAGGAAAAGTTTGGAAAGCTCTGGTGTAGAATATGCAGCCCTGATTATTACAACCACCCCACCCCAGTACCCAGGTCCTGAACAGGAGGGCCAGGAGATCTTGCTCCCCATACATGAGGGCTGACCTCAGTTCAGGTGAGAGGGACGGAGGGAAGAGATGGAGAGAAGCACTCACAGTCAGCTAGACTGTATCCACGGTAACCTTCCAAGCCAGACACCTTCAATAAGTGGGCCAGCTCACAGCGTCCGAAGATCTTTCCCCCAACTCTGGATGTAAAGCACATGAGGAGAGGCAGCAGCAAAAGAAGCTTCTTCCCTAAAAAAAGTGTTGGGAAGGACATGATCCCCGAGGAACGACAGGTGTGGCATGGGACTCCAAGGCAGCCTATGGAGAAAGAGAAAACCACCATGAGGCCCCTTGTGGTGAAAGGGTTCAGTTAGCAAGCGACTAGGCCACTGTGATTTGTCCTTACATTTGAGGAATGGGGAGAAAGCTCACCACTTATTCCTGGTGTGTGAACACTTCCATGCACATCACCTGACCTCATTCAGACCGTGCAATACTTGAGCCCTCAGACAAAACAATTCATCAGCTCACACTTCTGGAAATGAATATTTAAAGCTTTTTGGATGTTGAAGACTACATGTATGATTATGTTTATATCTGATACTTCCTCTTTACATGGGGAACTGTGGTCCTCCAGATACAACTGGACTCCAACTCCCATCAGCTCCAGCTAGCATCGAGAACAATGGGAGCTGTAGTCCAGCATCACTGTAGGATCATCCCAGAAGAGTGAGCTTGTAGGCTTTGTCTTAGCCACACTCCCTGTCTTGGCCGTAGTGTTGACTAACTTTGTGAAAGGCAACAAAATGTAGGTCCCAGGGTATGTGGTCTTAACACACACAATAAGACTCGGCACCTGGCTAAGCTAAGTAGGTCTGTGTTTGGTCACTGTCTGGATGGGGAACCATCGGGGAACCTTGGGTTCCATGTTGAAAGAAAAGCTGGATACAAATGTAAGATCAATGAAAAAAACTCTCTGGCACAGCAGTCCAAAATTCTCCAGTACTTCGACTATGCGCTGATGGCTATCTTTCAAGAGTATTCCTAAAGTGAAGATTGTCTGCTCCCCCTCTACACACAGTAAGTGTGCCTCAGCTGACTAAGATAAGGTTACCAGATTTTTTTCAATGAATCTGGGGACACATTTCAACTTCAATGGATTTTGTATGGGGACTGATCTGTAAATCTGGGGACTGTCCCCAGGAAAGGGGATGTCTGGTTAACTTAGACTAAGAGTTTGTAGCAGAATCAACTTTCCTTGTAGGATTTGAAAGAGAAGCCCTCCACAAATACACATTCCACCCCATCAGAGACATGCAAATGAAGACACGAGTCCCCACTTCCCTTGTAGACCAGCTAGAACTCAAGAATTGAGCCTCATGCACCTGTTCTACTCTGTTTATCCCATGAGAACACATGTCCATCTCAAAGCTGTGGCTGAGGTCTACACATCATGACTCCACACCCAGCCTGGCTCTTCTCCCACCCTTCCAGAAAGACACTTACTGAACAAGCCCTGCGTGAGTGAGAGAATCACTTGGGTCCCTCTGCAATTGGAGGCAGACTTCCCAAGGGGCAGGTGCTTCTGGAATCTGATGGGTTTCCTGTGATGTCACAGCAACTGGGCTTCTAGAACATGACCTGCTTCTGCTTCCCACTGCCAGCAGATCTACGCTGCTGAGAAATGGGTGCATTCTTCAATATTGCACCCGTTGTGAGCGGTGGGAATAGGAGTCATGGGATCTTCTGGGTGATTGTCCAATAGGCTCCACAGCTGAGTCAGGATAAGCTAAGCTATATGTAGATAAGAGAGTCCATTCTGTACATCAGCTCTGAAGGGTTTTCTTTCTTGGCTTGGGTTTTGTGTGAAGGACTGACAAAGAACCCACCATTTTCCTTTATTTGGTTGATCTCTTGCGTCTATTTGATGGATTAAAGAGTCCCTCTCCCCTCCTCCCTTTGGCAAATCCTTAAATACAGAGCTGATCTTATCACAACCCAAAAAAGGGGAGTTTATCGTAATCCAAAAAAAGGTGAGTCCAAGAACTACATGCACCTATAGCTGCAACTTAGCCCCATTAGCTACTGAGGGCTGCATGTGCACAGGTCTCAGAGACATTTTTTGGCACAGGATGGAGCCTCTGGATTGGTCAGACTTGGTCTATAAATAGACCAGGGTCTTCTTTCCCTTGCATGTTCAAAAGAACAGCTCCTTCGGTCTGCTGTATTTCAGCAGGACCCTTGGGTCCAGCTCCTGCTTTGGTTAGGAATGTGAGAAGAGCGCAGCTGGATCAAACAAAAGGTCTCTCTCGGGGTTGGGGAATCTTTTTCAGTCCAAGGGCCATGTTTCATTTATGGGCTACATGCCAGTGGTGGGTGGGGCCAGAGGCAGAAGTACAGTGGTACCTCACAAGACGAATGCCTCGCAAGACGAAAAACTCACAAGACGAAAGAGTTTTTGGTTTTTTGAGTTGCTTCGCAAGACGAATTTCCCAATGGGCTTGCTTCGCAAGATGAAAACGTCTTGCAAGTTTGTTTCCTTTTTCTTAAAACCGTTAATACCCAGGGTGCATTGCTTCGCAAGACGAAAAATTTGCAAGACAAAAAAACTCGCAGAACGAATTAATTTCGTCTTGCGAGGCACCACTGTAGATGGAACAACAAATGTACATTTTGCTTTTGTGCAATACAGTGGTACCTCGGGTTATATACACTTCAGGTTACAGACTCTGCTAACCCAGAAATAGTGCTTCAGGTTAAGAACTTTGCTTTAGGATGAGAACAGAAATTGTGCTCCGGCGGTGCGGCAGCAGCAGGATGCCCCATTAGCTAAAGTGGTGCTTCAGGTTAAGAACAGTTTCAGGTTAAGAACGGACCTCCGGAACGAATTAAGTACTTAACCTGAGGTACCACTGTACACTGTTTTCTACCTGTGCTCCACACCCCATTTCCAGCTTCCATCCAGACAAGCAAAAGGCATCGTCGGAGTGCCAGGGCATATTCCAACCAGGCAGATATACTCAAGGAGGGTGTGAAGCAGGGCTGGTGAGAGGGGGGCCATGGGAGAAGAGGTGTGTGGCTTGGGGGAGAATCCTGGGGGCTGGGTAGAGAAACTTGGAGGGCTGAATTTCCCCACCCTTGGCCTCTCTTGCCTACCATCTTGCTTCCCTGCAGTGGCCAACCAAATACCCGTGCGAACTCCCTAAGAGAATAGGAGCACAACAACATTCTCCTGCTGCTGATTGTACAGCGAAACAGTCCCAGCACATTGTGGGAGGTGGGGGCCAATCCATCAGCAGTTAGGATTTGGATACAGTCGACCTTGTCTCATGGAAAGAAAAAACATAATGCGTCCAAGGCACTTGAAATTTTGCCACTCTGATGCCTTCCTTGATTGCTTTAAAGTCCATAAGTCAGGCAACACGACAATTTTAAGCTTCTCTCACAGTGCTTTTTAGCAGCACAGTGTCGCTATTTCCATTTAGTGGTACACATGCAAGGAATGAGATCTGCTCACACAATGGATCTTTCCTCTTACAGCGCACCCTCTAAACCTGTTCTTGTCAGGATGCTGTCAGCGGCTCCCAGCTGGTTGCCCAGGAAAGTATAAAGACAAGGGAAAGTTCCTTACCGCAGTGGCGTAGCGTGGGGGTGCAGGGGGGCCGGCCGCACCGGGCGCAACATCTGGGGGTTAGGGTTAGGGGGCGCAAATCCACGGGTTAGGGGGCGCAAATTACTTGCCTTCCCCCGGGTGCTGACAACCCATGCTACGCCACTGCCTTACCATCCTTTTTTATTTCAGTCTTTACAGAGAGAGGCTACAGAACCCAGTCTATTGGATAATGGTGTTGTCCCGAGTGAATCTCCACCACCATCTCTCCCACTTCCTCATTCCTCATTCTCATTGTCTCCTCTGCGGGTGCTGCTATGTGCCCTCTGTCTTTGATCTCTTTGCTCTCCTACTTTTAAGGCTCGCCGGGTTCTGGGAGATGGAGGGTCTGGAATTCTTTTTAATGACAACGTGTCAGCTGGGTGTTGCTCCGACTCTCCCATGATTTCCCAGGTTCCCACCTCATCTGCCTCTGAGCTGCGACCTCCCTCAAACCCCTGTTGTAATTTATTATTAATGTTGCAACACATATATGAAATCTTTACATAATGATACATATATATAATATTCGTAAATTCACATTTTCACATTTCATTATTTACCAACATTTATCCATTTCTTATTTCTTGCCCTGTGTCTTCCCTCCACCCGTGCGTGACTTCCTTGTTATTATCTTGTAACTTTATTATTGAGATTGTATTTTTGTATCTATACTGTCTTCCTTTTCCTTCTCCTGGGGAGGCAGTCTCCACCATTCCTCCTCTACTCAGTCCCTCACAGTTCTAGGAGTTCCCCATACCCTCTAGATTTAGGGAGGTGCAAGAAGGGGAGAGCGTGGAGGGAAGTCCCGTTGTGCGAGTGGGCCTCATTCTGCACACACAACTTAGCTGAATCCCACCCAGTATCTCGACCGTATAGGCATGAAATGTGCAGATCAACAAAGCCAAATACACAGAAAAGAAGATGAACTTGAAACAAATCTGAACAAAGCAGCCAAGGCACACATCATGAAAACAGTGTTGTTGATACTTCTAAAACAGAGGTGGAGAACCTGTCCCAGACAACCATCTAGGGGTCACCTGCCAGTATTGAGCGTGACCAGAGTGAAAGTCAGTGGAGCAACGGGTCTGACCTTTCCACATTAGGCTACATCCCAGCCAGGCAAACTCCAGCAGTTTGCACACATCCATCTCCATGTCCCATCCAAGCAAACAAGAAGCATTATGCAAGGCATGTTCCTGCCAGGAAAAAGCAAACAAGAAGCATTATGCAAGACATGTTCCTGCCAGGAAAAGCAGCAAAGAAAGGTGCTGAGCTGGCCAGGGAGGGGTATGGCCTGGGAAAGTCCTAGGGGCCAGTTAGAGTGGCCTGGAGGGCCGCTGTCAGGGAACTGCCATCGGAGAGACAGGTGGTGGAAGGGCTCACGGAGGTTGGGAGAGACCCAGCAGCTAAAGCAGGAACCAGCAGGGGGAGAGGTGGGTCTCTGAGGGAAAGCGAGCAAGAGGGAGGGCTCAGGGATACTTCCAGCGAGAACAGTGGGGAGGGTTCTGGACCTCCCATAGGGAGACCCACTCATCGCCGGAAACTGTCACGCCGTGAGTCCAGAAGACGTGTTTCCGTTAAGGAGCTTTTATGTTGGAAGCGATTCCGAAAGTAGCCACTGTCGGAATCTGCTAGTGACTAGAGGAGCCATGTCTGAGGGGCTCCGTCACAGACAGAGGTTTGTGGACTTGAACAAACTCTGAGGGACTACGATTTTACGCACAAGCAGCTCATCATCCCATCACAGCATTCCGACAGTCTTTGAAAGCAGCTTGTGCAGGAGAAGGCATCATGAGCAACCCAGCCGGAACCGGAGAAGCAGGAGCGGGAGCGAGTCCAAGCCTGGAAGAAAGGTACCGGGTGTTGGAGGTCCAGCTAGCGCTGCAGACGGCGAGGCTTGAGGAGAGGAGGGCTCAGGATGCAGACAAAAAGGGGAAAGCCACCCAGCTCGCCAGAAAGGTACCAGGATTGGTGCAGAAGTTTGGGGGGGAGCCCAAGGACTATCATGCCTTTCGGACAGAGATGCAATATGCCCTCAATCTGCAGTTTGATGACTTCCCTGAGGAGGAATCGCGAGTGGCTTTCGTGATTGGGCATCTTGAAAAGGGGGCGAGAGACTGGGTTAGACCCCTGATGGCAGCGAATAATGACGTCCTAAAGGACACAATGAAGTTCTTTCGCGCCATGGATCTGATGTTTTCCAGCGATATTGAGCAGGGAGTGGTGCGCAGACAGTTAATGGCTTGCAAACAGGGGAGCCGATCTGTCCGTCAGTACTGGACTGAGTTTACCATGTTGGTTCACAGATTGGGGTGGGACTTATCGGCGGAACCCATTCAAATGCTGTTTGAAGAAGGGCTTGCTTCGGCTGTGAAAGACGAACTTTCCCGGGGCCCCAGGGCGGATTCTATGGACCAGCTGACCAAATCTGCGCTGACCATAGGAGCGCGCCAGGAGGCGAGAGCCTTGGAGAGGCGGGAAGGGAAGGGGGAACGTTGGAAGGAGTTCCGCATTCCTGACATTCCAGAGCCAACTTTCCCGCTGGCAGAGCCAATGGAAATCGGAACAGCGCGCGCGCAGTTTCAAAGCCCAGTGAGGGGGGAAAGAAGGAGGGAAAAGGCGCCCGGAAATGCTATCTCTGCCAACAGCCAGGTCACTTTGCCAGAGTCTGCCCCCAGAGGAAGGAATGGCAAGGGATGGTGGGAGCTGTTGCGGGAAGAGAGGAAGAAGTACCGGATCAAGTAAAAGCCAACGCCTGGCTGCCACTGTCGGGGCACAGCAGCCAGGCCAAAGAGCAGTGAAAGTGCCCACGCCGGAACCTCCTAAACCAGCCCTAGTGATAGAAGTGTCGCTAGAGCTGCCAAACGGACACCCTCTAAAGATAAAGGCGCTGTTGGACTCAGGCAGCTCCTGCAATTTCATGAGCAAAGAGGGAAAGGGTTCGGCAGGGGCCCAAGCCACCCTAGCAGGGACTGAAGTAACGGAGAAAGAGAAGGTACCACGACAATACGCAGATCTCCGCGACGTCTTCAGCGAAAGGGAAGCTGACCAACTACCCCCGCATAGACCCTTTGATTGTCAAATCAATTTACTCCCTGGGGCACAGCTCCCAGTAGGCAAGTTGTATGCCATGTCAGACAGGGAGATGTTGGAACTAAGGGAGTTCATTGACAAAAATCTGAAGAGGGGTTTCATCCGAGAGTCCAGAGCGGTGGGAGGCAGCCCAGTGTTTTTTGTGGATAAAAAAAACACGGACAAGCCGAGGCTGGTGTGTGACTTCAGGGCCTTGAACGCAGTGTCAGAACCAGTGGCTTTCCCTATGCCCAGGATTGACGACATTTTGACAAGGGTGCGGAAGGGAAAGATTTTTACAAAGCTGGACCTAAGGGGGGCGTACAACCTGATACGTATAAGGAAGGGGGACGAATGGAAAACCACCATGTTCACCCCATTGGGAGCATTTGAGTATCTCGTTATGCCCTTCGGTCTACAGGCAGGCTCAGCATGTTTTCAAGCGTTCATGAACCACGTCCTGGGGCCTTTGCTTTACAAGAATTGTGTAGCCTTCTTAGACGATGTGTTGGTGTATTCTGAGAATGAGGAGCAGCATGTGAGAGACGTCAGAGAAGTGTTGAGCAGGCTGCAAGCGAACCAGCTGTGGGTGAAACTGGAGAAGTGTCAGTTTCATACCAAGGAGGTGGAATTCCTGGGGTATCGCCTGTCAGACAAGGGATTGGCCATGGATCCCGGCAAGGTCCAGGCGGTGCTGGAATGGAAAACACCCAAAACAAAGAAGGATGTGCAGAGGTTCCTAGGGTTTGGGAACTTCTATCGTAAGTTCATCCGAAACTTTGCCCACCTGACGGCGCCCATTACGGACTGTCTCAGCAGTAAGAAGAAATTCATTTGGACTGAGGAGGCGGAGCGAGCATTTGAGGAACTAAAAGGGGCCTTCGCCTCTGAAGAACAGCTCCTGCATGTGGATTTACAAAAACCGATGAGAGTGGAAACCGACGCATCAGACAGAGCGATAGGGGCGGTGCTTCTGCAGACAGGGAAGGAGGAGTCAGAGTGGAGACCGTGTGCCTTTTTTTCGCGAAAGCTGAACAAATCCGAGAGGAACTACACGGTGTATGACCGAGAACTACTCGCTATTCATGAAGCGTTCCGGAGATGGAGGCACCTGCTAATTGGTGCACAACATAAGGTGCAAGTGTGCACTGACCACAAGAACCTAGAGTATTGGAGAACGGCACGAGTGCTCAACCAACGGCAAGTGAGATGGGCCCAGGAGTTCTCCAAATTTAACTTTGAGATTTGTTACGTGCCAGGTCCGGAGAACATTAGGGCGGACGCTCTCTCACGCAAACCCGAATATTTGGAAGGGGAGGGGGCACCCGAAGAGAGACATGTCATTCCAGAGGACCGTTGGGTGTGGGGGGCAGCATTGGTGGGGCAAAGAGAACTGGTGGAGGGAACGGAGAATGATGAATACGCCCAGGACAAGCTCAGGGGTCTCAGGAGGGAGGGAGACAAACCCAGAGGTTTTGAGGAGAGAAACGGGACATTGTATTACAAGGGAGCACTGTATATACCTGAAGGAGAGTTGAGGGGGAAGGTACTCAAGCAGCTGCACGATAGCCCCACAGCGGGGCATTTTGGGCAACACAAAACCATGTGGTTGGTTACCAGGGAATTTTGGTGGCCCAAGGTCAGGGAAGATGTACGGGAGTATGTGAGAGGTTGTGACCAATGCCAGCGAGCCAAAGGGGAGAGGCGGGCGCCGGCGGGGTTATTAGAACCGCTACCCACACCTGAAAGACCATGGGAAGCAGTGTCAATAGATTTTATGACTGATCTGCCGAAGTCCAGGGGGAAAACAGCCATCATGGTTGTGGTAGACCTGTTAACCAAAATGGGCCACTTTATAGCCTGCTCCCATGCTGTCACGGCAGAAGAAACAGCGAAATTGTTTGTAGAAAATGTTTTTAGGTTGCATGGCGCCCCCTTGAGGGTGGTTTCAGACCGAGGGAAACAATTTACTTCCAGGTTCTGGAGGAAGCTCATGAGCTTACTGCATGTAGAGGTCAATTTTTCGACTGCCCGGCATCCTGAAACCAACGGGCAGGCGGAAAGAGCCAATGGCATCCTCCAGCAATATCTGAGGTGTTATGTCAATGACAGAGAGAATGATTGGGTGGAGAAGCTGGCGTTGGCGGAATTTGCCTACAACAATGCGGAGAACGTGTCCACAGGGATGAGCCCCTTTTTGGCTAATTACGGGTGCCATCCCCGAGCTTTCCCAGGGGGGGAGGGGGAGAACTGGAGCGTTCCAGCTGCCGAACAGTTCGTAGAAGAAATGGAAGCGATCCATCGTCAGCTCCAACTCAACTTAGACAGGGCCAAGGAGGAGTATAAGAGGCAGGCAGACAAAAACAGAAGGGAAGGTGAAACCATTAGGGGGGGGGACCATGTGTGGCTGTCAACCCAAGGGTTACCATTCAAAGGGGGTTGTAAGAAGTTAAGACCCAAAAGATTGGGCCCATTTGAAGTCACGCAACAGGTCAACCCAGTGGCTTTCAGACTCCGGTTACCGAACCACATGAAGTTGCACCCAGTTTTCCACAGGTCGTTACTGTCACCGTATAAAGGGGACAGAGAAGGGAGGTTCACCCGGGGACCAGCAATGGAGGAAAGGGAACACAGCAGCCATGTGGCGGAGATCCTTGATTCCAGGTGGAAGGGAGATCAAGTGGAGTATTTGGTAATGTGGGAAGGGGAACCGGAGTCGGAAAACACCTGGGTCATGGCAGAGGATGTCAATGACGAGGTCTTAATAGAAACTTTTCATCAGAGGTTCCCACGTAAACCTCAGCCTGTAGCGAGGTTCCGGAGGGAATACTTTGCAACCACAGACGAGGAAGAGGAGTTGGAGGGGTTCACAGATTCCGAGGAGGAGGAGGATTCAGAGACCCGGAACGGCAACCGATGGAGGGAAATGTTCGAGACGTCTGAAGATGAAGAGGATTCTTTTCGGGGTTTTACCTCCTCACCACCCAGAGGAGAGGGAACGGGAGGGGGTGACGGGGGCCCTGGAGGGGAGGTGGATGTCAGGGAACTGCCATCGGAGGGACAGGTGGTGGAAGGGCTCACGGAGGTTGGGAGAGACCCAGCAGCTGAAGCAGGAACCAGCAGGGGGAGAGGTGGGTCTCTGAGGGAAAGCGAGCAAGAGGGAGGGCTCAGGGATACTTCCAGTGAGAACAGTGGGGAGGGTTCTGGACCTCCCATAGGGAGACCCACTCCTCGCCGGAAACTGTCACGCCGTGAGTCCAGAAGACGTGTTTCCGTTAAGGAGCTTTTATGTTGGAAGCGATTCCGAAAGCAGCCACTGTCGGAATCTGCTAGTGACTAGAGGAGCCATGTCTGAGGGGCTCCGTCACAGACAGAGGTTTGTGGACTTGAACAAACTCTGAGGGACTACGATTTTACGCACAAGCAGCTCATCATCCCATCACAGCCGCGTTTGGTCCCAAGGTCTCAGGTTCCTCACTCTTCATTCTAAAAGAATCTGCCATAAAAGTGTCCTTGTGATGTTGTCATGTCAATTTTCTGGGATGAATGTTGCCTTTTTCATGTGAAAAGAACTGTTACTGGTTCAGTCTGGGAACAAAGTATATTTACCAGGCATGACTGCTCTCAGACTGGTCATGCTGGCTGCTGAAGAAGCCTATGGGTCCCTCCAGACGTCCTATTTATTGCACATGGATGAACATCTGTGCTTGGAGTTGCCAGGTCAGGGGCACCCCAGACCCTGAGATTCCAGTGCCCCAACCTGAGAGCTAAGGGCAGGCCCTGCTGATGTCATGGGACAGGCCCCAGCGATGTCACTAAGCAAGACACAATAAGCATTAAACACAATTGCTGAGCGCACATCGTTCAGATAAAAAAATGCAGAGTCTAACAAATGAGCAAATAAGTCACTGGTTGGAAATTCAGATAGAAACTGGAGCTAAAGGATGCTTTTGTAGCTCCAGAGGAAGCCAGAGGGGTCCATTTCTTCCCACAGACTGAGGGAGCCTGGATAGGGAGCATTTAATCTAGCTTCCTTGTTTCTGGCCAGAAGGGTTCAAGTGCCCTCAAGCACTTAAATCACTTGACTCACCCAGTGGAGAAACATCCTTGGCACATGTCAGGTGTGCGTGCAGGAGCCAGGCCCTGTGACCAATAGGACTTTGCAGGACTGGGGCCTTCCTAAGTTTGTTCTGAAGAGGCAAGGCGCGGCCTCACAGGTGAGGCCGATTGGTAACTCACAGCACCTGGTGGCAAGAGCTGGGAAGGGATATAAGGTCAGCATTTCCCTTCGGCTCTTTGCCACAGCAACACACATCCTGTCTTGCTGCGTTTGGCTTCTTGCTTCCTGATCCTTGAACCTTGGCTTCTTGACTTCTTGCTTCCTGTTCCTTGGACCCCTGACTTTGTGCCTTCTTGCTTCTTGATCCTTGGAACCCTAACTTCATGACTCCTTGCTTCTTGATCCTCAGACCCTTGACTTTGTGACTCCTTGCTTCCCGACCCTTGGCTTCCTGACTCCTGGCTTCTGGACCCCCATTCCTGCTCCCACCCTGCTATCTTTCCCCTGGTCCTGACGTCCCCTGCCGGGACTTTGATCGCCCATGAACTGGACCAAGACAGCACAAGAGGATCAAGAGGATAGCTGTTCATCTCCTAAGCAACAGGTCCCTTCGGAGGAACTGCTTCCCTCTTCCTCAGAGTGATACTCTCCTTCCCTAAGAGCATCATTCTCCCTACCATTCTGGGAGTGGGACACAGCTATAACATCCCTGAAAGCCTCATCCACCAACTGCTCTGCCTCTCTTCGCTTTTCCAAATCTGCCACCTTGGCCTCAAGAGAAAAGATTTGACCCTAGAGACCCAGGAGCTCATTGCACCTCAGACACACCCAAGACTCCTGTCCAACAGAGATAGGTATACTTGTGACGGACAGTTCAAAACACTGGAAAGCCCAAACTCCCCTTCTGGCTTTCTTCCCACATACTTGTTTTTGTGCTTCACGTTACTTTATTGAACGCTTGGGTCAAGGAAAGGAGAAGCAGGGCGGGTTGTCCTGACCTCCTGGCCCTGCTGCCCAACTCCCACATCTGCTCAACTCACCTGGATGCTTTGTCAGCCAGGGCTCCCTTTACCTCATGGGCTGGGAACCCTTAGCAGGGTTGTGCCACAAAATATTGGGCCACCAAGACCTGTTTTTGAAGAACTAATATGCAAGAATACACAGACATGAAAATACTCGGCACCCTTCCCAGCGGTGAAGGAACAGGCTGTGCCAGTTGACTGCCTTTGCAAATAACTAGGTGCCAGTTTTTCCACTGGACAAAAACAATAAGCAGGGCACAAATCAGAGGGCATCACTCCCACTGTTTGTTCTGGGTTCAGGAGGTGGTAAGATAAGATAAGGTGGTGAAAGTCAAGCGACAGCCATAGGAAAGTCCTTTTGACTAGACCATGGAAATTGCCAAGAGCAGAGGCAAAGCCAATTGCTATAGTGAAAGAAGGCGTCATGTGGTTGAAGGGGTGCCCCATCATCATCATAATCATTTTATTTGTATGCCACCTTTCCACAGTTAGGGGACGTGGGTGGTGCTGTGGGTTAAACCACAGAGCCTAGGGCTTGCCGATCAGAAGGTCAGCAGTTCGAATCCCCACGATGGGGTGAGCTCCCGTTGCTTGGTCCCTGCTCCTGCCAACCTAGCAGTTCGAAAGCACGTCAAAGTGCAAGTAGATAAATAGGTAGCACTCCGGTGGGAAGGTAAATAGTATTTCTGTGCGCTGCTCTGGTTCGCCAGAAGCGGCTTAGTCATGCTGGCCACATGACCCGGAAGCTGTATGCCGGCTCCCTCAGCCAATAAAGCGAGATGAGCACCGCAACCCCAGAGTCGGTCACGACCGGACCTAATGGTCAGGGGTCCCTTTACCTTTTTTCCACAGTTAATACTCAAGGCAGCTTACAATATGAAAAGATTTACATAATTACAAACATAGCAAAGTAGTCATAAAAATAAACAAAACACATCAAAAACTACATAACCAAACTGAACAATTTCCACATAAAAATAAAGATACAAAAAATTAATATCAATAACAACAAAAACTCCAAAGAAAATTATCCCCCAAATACCCCAGTCCTTGCTGTGTGGCAGCAGCAGCAGCAGTTCTTACAAAGCCCGTCAGGCCCCGCCCTGAGCCAGGTGGAGAGAGGCAGGAATGGGGCTCTCAGGCTCCCAGCAGGTCAGACTCCCCCCCCCCACTTGCCTTTTCCTTGCGAGGCTGATCCTGATCAGGAGCCAAAAAGTTTCTACACTTCTGTACTAGTGCAAAAAATTCCTTGAATATGGCCCATTAGGTCTATTAATTTCAGCCAGTCTACGCTGAGTAAAACTTAGCTGAATACCAACCATAGAAAGTTCTCATAAATTACCCTATTTGTACATTAAAGTAAAAATTCTAATACAGGAATTAAATTGATTAGATTGTGAATTTATCAAATATAGTATGGCAATACTTTTTTTAAATGAATTGATTAAAATCTAGTAATACAACTTGGATCCTGGAGCTACAGCTCTCAGCCCTCCGCCACAGGGAGTGGGACACAAAGAGTCATGTCCCCTTCTTCTTGTTGACACACACATGCAGATTAGCTAAGCAAGGTCAGGGCGAACGTCCTCAAGGGTCTGGCAACATCATGCAGACCTTGGCTTCTTTCCAGAGGAGTGCCCAAGAGCCCATATAAAAGCAGGCGTGACACCCTCACCATCTACCTTGACCTCCTGCACTACAACGATGAAGGCTCTTTGGCTGCTACCCTTCCTTGCTGGTCTCCTCACCACAGGAGAAGGCATGATCTATGGCCGCTGTGAGCTGGCTCAGAGGCTCCAGCAGTTGGGCTTAGATGGTTATGCTGGCTATAGCCTGGCCAACTGTAAGTCCATTGGGGGACATCTGGGTATTGGCTAGGCAAGCATTAAGAAAAGACAGAATTTATCTGAGTGGGGGGCAGCAGGGGGCAGCGGTGGCAGGTGGCTGTGCACTACATCTGGGGAGAGTGCTTAATCTTCTGGGTCTGACTGACTAGGTGTGTAGCTGTAATTATGAGAGGAAGGTGTCCTCCCCCCGCATTTCTATAGCTAATTTGGAACATGCCATGCTGCATCCTGCTATAGGGCTGCTATAGGACTTAGGTGGCTCTGTGGTCTAAACCACAGAGCCCTTTGGGCTTGCCAATCGAAAGGTTGGGGGTTCAAATCGCCACGATGGGGTGATCTCCCGTTGCTCTGTCCCAGCTTCTGCCAATCTAGCAGTTCGAAAGCACACCAGTGCAAGTAGATAAATAGGTAGTGCTCCAGCGGGAAGGTAAATTTTGTTTCCGTGCGCTCTGGTTTCTGTCATGGTGTCCCATTGGGCAGAAGCGGTTTAGTCGTCCTGGCCACATGACCCAGGAAGCTGTCTACAGACAAACGCCGGCTCCCTCAGCCTGAAAGCAAGATGAGCGCCACACCCTATAGTCACCTTTGACTGGGGTCCTTTACCTTTTTACCTTATAGGGCTGCAGGAATAGGGTGTACATGATGTGTGTGAATGAATGAATCAGGGTGAAGAATGTGGTTTGTGCATCCACATACAGAGAAGTGGAAGGGTGCAGCGTAGAGGTGGATGTGATGAAGCCAGGAACTCACTGGACAGCTGGATTTTTTATTTTTTTATTTTTGAATTTGCATTTTATTTATTTGTTAACATTCTTATATTACATCGGTAAATGTTGTCATATTACATTACAGGACATACTATAATTTCCAACATGTATACAAAAATTATATAAAAAATTTATATACCTAGAAAGAAAATGAAACAAAAAAAGAAAGAAAGAACAAAGAGGGAGGGGGAAAACATTTCCCCCCCAAAATCATATACATACCAACACACTAGACTTCCTGTCTTTCCTGTTGTATATTCCTTTTTTACAAATGAATGTATTATTATTGTATGTTTCTTTACATATTATCTAATACATTCCTATATCAATATGTGCTCTCAATGTATTTCTCAACTCAATCTCACTCCAATGTCAATCAAATGCTAGCATAGATAGCAAACCTTTACTGTATTTTTGAACATGTTTTATATCTATCCCACTTTTCTGTAATTTTTTGTTTTGAATTGCCTCTCAGGGTATTGGTTAACTGCGCCATTTCAGCAAATTCTTGTAGCTTATAATGCCAGTCTGTTATTGTCGAGGGTTCTTGTTCCTTCCACCCCTTTGCCACCAAAGCCTGCAGCTCGGACTCACTGGACAGTTGGATAAGGCAGGATTTCAAAACACGTGTGGGTGTGAAGAATGGGGCTTCCTCCTCAGAATCTGCGCACTTAGTTCTGACCGTATCATGCCTTCTGTCTCAGGGGTCTGCACAGCATGTCATGAGAGCAGCTACAATACCCAGGCCATACACTACGACTCTGACGGCAGTGCTGACTATGGCATCTTCCAGATCAACAGCCGTTACTGGTGCCAGAGTCCCAGCGAGCCAAGTTCCAACATATGCGGAATTCAATGCTCTGGTGAGAATCGGCTTCTCCTGGAGGGAGATTTGCCTCTTTCAGAGATGGAGAACCTTTGGCCCACCAGATGTTGATAGTCTACAATTTCCACCATCCCAGACCATTGGTCTTGCTGGCCGGGGCTGATGGAAGTTAGAACCAAATGACATCTGGAGAGCCACAGGTTCCCCACCCCAATCTAAATTGTGATGCACAGCACATCAATTGCTTCTGGGAGACAGAAAGGATCAGTTGTCCTTCCTCACCCTGGAGCATTCTGCTTCAGCTCTTTGCAGGTGTGGCATTTGCACTCCCAAAGAGAAAAGGTCAGATAGCTGTGGTTCAGCGGTCTAGGTTGAGCAGCTTATTCATATGTTGATGTATCTGCTGGCTGGGAAAGCCCTAGCTTCCTACCTGAAATGCAGCCCTCCTAGCCAGGAGATTTCAAGTTCCACATGTAGTCTGTTTGGACATTAAATTGTGTAGTCAGATCATAGAAGATACATTTATTTGACTTGGAATTAGTAAGTGTATAGGGACTGTTCCCCATTTTTTACCCTCTGGATACAAAAGGCTATTTCAAGCTGCATGCTTGTGATGGCCTGGGAATCCGATTCAGAGGCTGAACCGGAGGAATCCCAGCCTGCACAGGAGTCCCCGCCTCCAGGGCCGGCTGAACTGGGGCAGGGCCTTGATTCTGAAGCGCCTGCACCTGTGCCGGATCCTCAGGAGCAGGCACCAGGTGAATCCACTCTGGCTCCGGAGGTGGTTGAGGACTCAGTGCCTACAGGTGAGTCTCCCCCTGGGCCCAGTAACTCTTCAGCCTCTCCTGAACTGCAGAGGCTCAGGGCAGAGAGGCGAAGGGAACTGGTTTCTCCCAGGAGGAGTGCTCACCTTAAGGCCAGGAGAGGCGGGTCTCCTGGGGGCCGGGACCGCCCCTGGCCTCAGAGAAGATAAAGGCCAGTCAGCCCGGTCCCAGGTTGCGGGAGCAACGTCGTTGATGAGCTGTTTCGGCCAGCACCCAGTCCTGTTCCCCCAGAGTTCCTGTCCTTGCCCGGCTTCTCACTGTGGACCCTGCTTTGCCCGAGGAGGACTGTCTGGCGACCCTCAACTCAGGTCCTGGACCTCGCCCCACGGTAACCTCCCCCCTGGACCAGCACAATGCTAATGGACAGAGGGTCAGTCTAGGACAACTAGTTGTTGTTTTTCCCAGGCAGCTCCTGTTTCTTTAGCATTTGCAAAATAGACAGAAATTCCACATAGAGCAGCCATGGCCAAACTTGGCCCTCCAGATGTTTTGGGACTACAACTCCCATCATCCCTAGCTAATAGGACCAGTGGTCAGGGATGGTGGGAACTGTAGTCCCAAAACATCTGGAGGGCCAAGTTTGGCCATGCCTGACGTAGAGCTTCATCCCACCATCAAAGCTTTCCCATCCTGGAGGAAGCTACACCTGTTGTATTTCTGACCGCCTCATAAGAGCCATGCCAGGTGGGAGGGGAGAAAAGGTTGCAACTATGGGAGAGTCAGGTGATATTGTCCGGCCCTTTTTACATCTCTTTTGTCCCTTCAAAACTGCACCAGGCCTATAACATCCCAACAGGGCCCCTTCATGCCAGCGGTGGAGCTGGCCGCTCGGGCGCCTGGAATGGTTCACATGTTGTGCACCCGGGGGCAGAGCGATCCGCCAAGGGGGTGGGGCAATCCACCTGGGGGCAATCGCACAGTCCACCCAGGGGGGATTTTGTCACCCCCACTCTGGGATGACATCTGGGGTAGGCTGCCCCCCCTACACCCCTGCTTCATGCTCCTATTGCATCTGCTTTCCTTGCAGAACTGCTGACGGACAACATCGCCGTAGACGTGGCTTGTGCTAAGGTTGTCGTTGACAATTCACCCAATGGACTGGGTGCCTGGTAAGAAGCCCGTGAACTGTTGGGAGAAGGGTCTTCCCTTGTGAGAGGTGGAGGGACACCCTAAACACCACAATCACTGCAGAAGCACCAGTTCCCTCTGAGCTGGGAAATATGAGGGTGCCACAATTATGTTAGAAATGCTCCTGTTTGATTTGAAAATGGAAGCGACGGTTGAGTTGAGGTGTGTCCACTTGAGACAGTCATTGCAAATGTGCAGATGAACAGAATAGAAGTTGAACAGAGTCTTGGGGGGGGGGGTTGAATGTACAGGGAAACAAATCAGGTAACAAGCCTTGGATGAAGACATCCCCAACCTGCCCCCCCCCCAGGTCTGTACAGCAATGTAAAAATGTGAGTTGGGAGACAGCAGGGGAACGACATCACTCTGTTTCAAGCCACTAATGTGCACACAGTCTAAGTTGCCATGCCTATGAAATGTGCTGCATTTCAGTTTTTCAAGGGGGGCCCATGGCGATCTGTTAGATCAGGGGTAGTCAACCTTTTTATACCTACCGCCCACTAATGCATCTTTCTTGATGGTAAAATTTCCTTACCACCCACCAGTGCTCGATGGAAGGAGGATTCAGCTTGTGCCATAGAAGACCCCACCGCCCACCTAGAATCCTGAAACGCCCACTAGTGGGCAGTAGGGACCAGGCTGACAACCCCTGTGTTAGATGATATCAATTAATATATGTTCTTTAACACGTCTATTTTAGTTAAGAAAGTTTTGCATAGGGAAACAAGTCAAGTGATAAAACAAAAGCATTGTGCACACTCATGTTTTCTCTGTATCCAAAGTATTCCCACCACTGGTTTGTGAAACAGTGTGCACACAACCGTAGCCACAAACTATGTCGATCCAGTTGTGATATAACTATGTTTTGATGCATTCTCTCCTCACCCCCAGCCAGCTTCAATCCAAATGGAGAAAACGGACAACCTAGCTGTGTTTGAAGCTGATAAAATGCACGCACAGTTCATTTTTCATATCTGTTCATTTCCCCCTCCAGGGTGGCATGGCGATTACATTGCCAAGGTCAGGACCTGTCTCAATACGTTGCAGGGTGCAACTTGTAGAAAAAACACAATATCCTGGTGTCGGCAGGGATGCTAGAAAACTGACTCCAGCCTCAGTTATGTCTCAGCCTGTCAAGAAATTGTTCTAACTCAGTCGCAAAAATAAATGCAGTAAAAAACACTGGAGACCTGTTTTATAATGTCAGTTCAGCACCTATCCTTACATTTTAGGTGGGAGCACCTTGGGAGGAGTTACTACAAGGATGCCCTAGGCAGGTGAAGTCCTGGGTTATTCACGCATGTCGCAGAAAGATTGTAGGAACCACCTGGAAGATGACTTGTTTCTTAAGAAGTTATTATTGTTGCTGTTAGTGTTTGCATTTATTGCCTGCCTTCCACCAGCAAGTCCCATGGCAGGTTACAACAACTTAAAACTCAGAATTAAAAGCACACACACACATTACAGTCACAGGAATAGGGTGGGCCAAATGCCAGGATAAAGAAGTTTGTGTCTTCAGCCCTTGCTCAAACCTATAATGCCACAACTTAGGAGCTGCCACAGAGAAGGCCTTCCTTCCCCAGGGCCAGCAGCTGAGTTTGGGAACACTCTCAAGAGGCCGAATCTATGCCAAAACATGGGTGAAGTCATGCCACATTGATGTTTCAGTCCTCCATCTTGATTCAAAACAGTGCCCAGCATCCAAACAGTGACCGAGTCCACTGCTCTGACCTTGGTAAGCCTCATGGTGAGTTTTGCAATGATATATTTAGTGGTAGCTAAACCTATGCAAAAAAAGGGCTAAGTCATGCCAAAATCATATTTCAGTCTACTATCATGAATCACAATGGTGCGCTGCATCCAAATATCGACAAAGACCATTGCCCCCGTGGTGGGAACCTCATGCCAAGTTTGTCGACAATATCTGAAGAGGTTGCCAAACCTATGCCAAAAAGTTACCCTCAGGATAACTTCCAACTCTACAATTCTATGATCCTATGGATAAAAAGGTAAAGGTACCCCTGCCCGTACGGGCCAGTCTTGACAGACTCTAGGGTTGTGCGCTCATCTCACTCTAGAGGCCGGGAGTCAGCGCTGTCCGCAGACACTTCCGGGTCACGTGGCCAGCGTGACAAGCTGCATCTGGCGAGCCAGCGCAGCACACGGAACGCCGTTTACCTTCCTGCTGGTAAGCGGTCCCTATTTATCTACTTGCAACCGGGGGTGCTTTCAAACTGCTAGGTTGGCAGGCGCTGGGACTGAAGGACGGGAGCGCACCCCGCCACGGGGATTCGAACTGACGACCATGCAATCGGCAAGTCCTAGGCACTGAGGTTTTACCCACAGCGCCACCCGCGTCCCTTCTATGGATGCTATGGATGCAGCAATACAAAAGTCACATTTTGGTCCACCATCTAGATTCAAAATTGCACTGGGTACCCGCACGTTGATGTAGACCCTGACCTCAGGAACCTTCATGACAAGGATATCTCAAGAGGTGGGCTAACCTGTGTAAAAAAAAAAAGGCAATAACACCAAAGTGATTTGGCCTGCCATATTGATTCAGAATGGCACCTGGCATTGAAATGGCAATGAAGTCTGCTACTCCCACCTCAGGAACCCAGTGTGGCAAAGATATATCAAGAGGTGACAGAGCCTACGCCAAAAATTGGACAAAGTCGTGTCAAAGTCTCTTTTCCGTCAACCATCTTGATTCAAAATGGTGGCTAGCATCCAAACGTTGACAAAGATTGCTGCCCCCATCTCAAGAGCCCTCCTGCCAAGTTGGGTGGCAAGATCTTGAGCAACAGCCAAACCTATAGAACCACCCTAAGAGACAAGAGTCTCAAGAGCTCCTCTTCTTGGTATGTTGCTCACTTTCCTTTGTAAGGACATAAGAAGAGCTCGGCTGGATCAGGCCAAAGACCCATCTAGTCCAGCATCCTGTTTTCATAGTGACCCACCAGGTGCCCCATTTCAATTCAGTTCAGTCTCAGAATTAACCCTTGAATGAGTCAAGGCTGAAGTGAGTTCAGAAGCTGATAGCCCATCACAAAAGCCAATTAGATGGAGTGGTTTGTGTAGCTCCACAGGAACAGGGGGCATCATATTGAAGGATGTGTCATACAACAGAACTGAAGCTCAGTTAAGCAAAATCTCTCTTTCGATTTTCCATGCAACTGATAAGATCTGATTCAGTGGGTAAGATTGGATTTTCGCAAGGCACAGCCACAGAACAAGGAGGGAAGCTCTCCGGCCCTTGAGAATTAATCAGAACATAATATGGTCAAAATACTGGCCACACAACAGTGTGGGAAAGCCCCAAATTCCATTAACCAACTGACGCCACCTATTTAAGATCTCACCCTTGTACTCTGATTACTTATAGAGCAACCCTTATACACATCAACTCATAAGGAAGTCCCAGTGAGTTCAACGGGGCTCACTTCCAGCTTAATCTGAAATAACTACCATCACTAGTGGCATGTTCATGGCAAAAGATGGGTTGGGTTCCACCCATCACTCATAAGCATGCTATAAATGGCCATGACAGAAAACACTATTTTGCCTTTCTGATGGTCATTAGGAAGGAACAGTGAAATGGGATTGAATGATTTATGTGGGGTAAAAAATGAGCAGCAAGACTCTAGAAGTGGTGTGGGGAACTATTAGCCCTCATGCTCAGCTCCCATCGTCCCTGGCCATTGACCATGCTTGCTGGGGCTGATGGGAGTTGTAGTCCAACAACATCTGTAGGCTCAAAGGTTCCCCATACCTGTCTTAGAAGCTTGTGTCAGTGGAGGCTGATAACTCAGTTGGACTCTGCATAAAAGATCCTGAGATACGTAAGTACCTCTGAATCTTGACTGTGTTAGCAAACTCTAGTAGAGCACACAATGGCTGCAGTAAATTGCTCTCCAGGGAAGTGGCAGAACTAATGAAGGACAGTGCTTTCTGTTGGCATTTGTGAGGGAGCCTTCCCAGACCTGCTTCTTAAAAACCGCTTTTTAAAAAACCATATTTGGACCCAACCAATATGGGCAACTATCACCCAGTCTCAATTCTTCCATTCTTGGGCAAGGTGATTGAACAGGTGGTTGCTGAACAACTCCAGGCACGCCTGGAAGACATGGACCATTTGGATCCCTTCCAATTGGGATTCAGGCCTCATCATGGGACTGAAACTGCCTTGGTCGTGCTGGTTGATGATCTTTGGCGGGCTAGGGACAAAGGTGAAAGCTGTTTCCTAGTTCTGCTGGATCTCTCAGTGGCCTTTGATACCATCGACCATGACATCCTTCTGGACCGTCTAGAGGAGCTAGGAACTGGAAGCACTGTTATACAGTGGTTCCACTCCTTCTTCCTGGGCCGTGTTCAGAAAGTGGGGGGGGGATGAGTGTTCAGACCCCTGGGCTCTCACTTGTGGGGTGCCTCAGGGTTCCGTCCTCTCTCCCATGCTTTTTAACATCTACACAAAGCTGCTGGGAGAGATCATCAGGGGGTTTGGGCTGGGTGTTCATCAGTATGCGGATGACACCCAGCTCTACCTCTCTTTCAAATCAGAACCAGTGAAGGCAGTGAAGGTCCTGTGTGAGTGCCTGGAGGCGGTTGGAGGATGGATGGCAGCTAACAGATTGAGGTTGAATCCTGACAAGACAGAAGTACTGTTTTGGGGAGACAGGGGGTGAGCAGGTGTGGGGGACTCCCTGGTCTTGAATGGGGTAACTGTGCCCCTGAAGGACACATACAATTGGACAAAACCTGCTCTCCCTTCCAATACCCTATGTGTGCTTCATTTGGGGAGGGGGGAATGTTTAAAATATTGAGATTTAAGTTGGAGGGGCAAGAACTGCAGAGAGTGACCAGTAAATGGCTATTCATTCATTAATTCATTTATTAAAGTTCTATACCAGGCACCCCCAACTCGGCCCTCCAGATGTTTTGAGACTACAATTCCCATCATCCCTGACCACTGGTCCTGTTAGCTAGGGATGATGGGAGTTGTAGTCCCAAAACATCTGGAGGGCTGAGTTTGGGGATGCCTGTTCTATACTGTCCTTCATCAGAGGATCACAGGAGGTTTACCAGATAAGAACACAAGAAGTGGCTGGCTTTCTTGGTCATGCTACAATCGCTTATGTTTCCCTCAGCTTGGCTGCGGAAACAAGTAGGCATATGAGTGAGCATCAGTAAACAGAACTTGCTCTTTCGGAAATTCAAGGTAGTTTACAGAATGCTAACATGGACACCCTTGGGTGGGCCAAGGAGGCTGTGCCAGAATCTTGTTTATCTCCACTCTCCACTAGTTGAGGGAAATTGTGCTTCAGGGAAGTGATGGCCCCCCTGACTAGCGAACCATGATGCCTTCAGTTGACATTTAAATTTTAAGGTGAGGCAGTCCACTTGTTGTGGGGGAATAATATGACTAATATGTGAACTTTTGTTTTTATTGCTTTGAAAAGCTTTGTCAACAACTGGAGTAATTTATCTTTTCTCTGCCAGCTCTGCCATATGCTCCTCCTCCTCCTCCTCCTCCTCCTCCTCCTCCTCCTCCTCCTCTCTCTGTTGACCAGTCAGTACCTCCATTCTGATACCTGTCCTGTTTTGGCACTGCTTAGCAAGAAGATGCCTTTACGGCTGTGCTGTTCCCTTGTTTAACATCTGAGTGATCCTGAAGGGAACAAATGGTACACATAGTTCCATTGCTTCCTACAAGACTAGCAGATGAGGAGCAAGATGGGACTTCTTCTCTAAGTTCACCTAGATAGAACTAGGGCTGTAACTGAAAAATGTTCTAGTCTATTGAAGTATGAGAGAAGGAAATATAGGCCCTATTGGCATTATACATTTAAAGCAGTACCATGGCACTTTAAACTGTCATAGCTTCTGTCAAATAGTCCACGGAACTGTGGTTTGCTAAAGGTGCCAAGTATTGTTAGGAGACTCTTTCTCTCTCACAGAGCTACAGTTCCCAGACGTCCTTGGGAAGAGGGATTCAGAGTTAAACTACTCTGCAGGGAGCCTTTGGTCCTCCAGCTGATGTTGAACTATGAGCCTCATCAGCCCCAACAAGCATGGCCAATGGCCAGGATTGACACGAGCTGCAGGTCAGCTACACCTGGAGGGCCACATCTGAATTAAAGATACAGAAGGGAGTTATTACATGCAACTCTAACCTAAGGTTACCAGATTTTTTTCAATGAATTTGGGGACGCTTTAAATACATACATACATACATACATACATACATACTACACGTTCGGGACATTGATGCTGCAGCGATGGTGGTGGCAGAAGGGTGGCTGCCACCTTGACCTCAGCCGCCATGTTCCCCCTTCCTCTGAGACTTCTATCTCTTTTCTCCATGAGCCCGGGCAGCCCGAGTTGTTGGTTCTTCGGTGGTGGTGGGGAAGCAGTGCACTGTGGATCAGGCATGGAAGGCGGAGAAGGAAGGGCGAGAGCATCGGCAGCGAGGTTCGGGCAGCGCGATACCTCCCTTCCCATCAGAGCAACCCCAATCCCATTCCTACTTGTGTGCAAGCAGGAGGGGGCAGGGATCCCTCAGCTGGGAAGGGAGGCTTCCCGTTGCCTAACTGAGAGATCCCAGCCCCCTCCTGCTTGCACACAAGCTCTGATAGGAAGCGTGAAGCCTCCCTTCACAGCTGAGAGATCCCCGCTCCGCTCCTACTTGCACGCAAGTAGGAGTTAGGAGGCTGCTCTGATAGGCAGTACAAAGCCTCCCTTCACAGCTTAGTTGCTGGGGTCAGGGAAGGGGAGGCAGCCCGGAAGCAGCATCTCTGAGCCCCTGCACCACCATCTCATGGGGACTTCCGAGCAGCTCCTGTAGCCAGGCAGAGCCAACTGCTCCGGGCTGCTGAGACTGCCGCTGCTGCATTTCCCAGGGACATTAGATGAAATCCAGGGACGTTCCAGGGATGGAATTTGTCTGGGGTCTTATTCACAAATCCGGGGACTGTCCCCAGGAAACAGGGACGCCTGGTAACCCTACCCTAACCGAGAAACCAGCTTCATCTGCTCTATTGGAATAAAGACCATTCATACTGGGTGAAGATTGCCCACCATCATGTTTAAGGATCAGAAACCATGTATTTAGGTCCTTTGGTAGCTGCACTCCGCTGTTCCCGGAAGACAGAGACATGGTCACAAGTGGTTTGCGGTTAGGTATTTTAAAGCCCTTTAACAAAACAAGTTAAGATAAACAGTGGACCAGGTGCGTAAGAATCAGCCACCCCAGCCTATAATTAGCTCAGATGTGTTCCAGACTAATCTTGATTCATTTGGTTAGAGGAACCGAAAAGCAGCTGAGGTTCCAAAAGAAGGCCTCTTGTCCATCTGTTTGGCCGCTCGGGTTGTCTGTAGCCTCACCACTTGGGGGGTTTCAAGACAGAAGGCGACGTGTCAATTGATACTTAGGTCTTCAGAGGCCCCACCTCAGCTCCATTTTGCTATGAGCTCAACAAGGTCCTCATTTTCAGGAAACATCGCTCAGTCTTCAAGCCATTGTCACCAGACTTGGGGTTGGCTCACCTATCTAGTTAATTGGGTAAAGCCCTGAGCCTGATCTCTCAAGTGGTCACTTGACTTGTCTGCCCCTAAATCCATATTTACACAGAAACTTCAGATAATGAACTTGGTTACTTCGTTCAGAGGCTTTTCCTCAAAGAAGTGATGACAACAACAACCAGCCATTTCTTACTGAGATATAAGGTCCCATGATATAGCAAAATCACATCTTTCAGGTTACATATTAAAATTATCAAAGTGAGCCTGCAGCAAACAATTGACTCAAGAGAGCAGTGATTAGTGGAGAGTCTTGAGCAATAAATGTAGACACCAAGCAACCTTTGACCAATCTGTGTTGACTCGGTACATTAGAACAGAAGCTGAGAAGCATTATTCCTAGCAGTCTGAATTAATCCTGTCAGGAGCAGCTTTGAAACTCCTTAGTTTCCAAGAAACCACCAATGCTATCAACACCTCTCAGCAGGACAACAGTGTTCCTGGAAGCCTTTAACCTGAGACCTTCGGGTATAGGGTAGTATAGAAATGAAATGAAATATAAATAAATCATGTCTCCAACTTAAAGCAAACTTGGATTATAACAAATAATGGACTTCACATGCTCAACAGAAACTCTCAGCATCCTGAATGCCTTCCAATAAGCAAGACTTGAAAAGGCTGGCATAGGGCATCATACTGAAGACACACACACCTTTCTTTTCTTTTTCTTAAAAATATTTTTATCGGAATTTTATTTACAACATAACATAAACCCCCCAATACACAATCCACCCTCATTAAATGTGAACATAACATACAGTGAGCATAACATACAACAATACAAACAACAAAATAAAAGACTTCCTTTATCCTGTATCTGGCCTCCTTATTTACTTCTTATAAACTGTTTCCTTTATGAAGAATTATTAAGATTTTTCTAATTATAATTTAAATATCCACAAAGTCTCCTGCAGACATTAATCGAAACAAGTCCAGGTATGTAATTTCAGGGCACTTTTGTGAAGTATTCTCTGCATTTTCCCCATGCTTTTTGAAACTCTTGTCTAGTGTGATCTCTAACTGCCTCTGTTAATCTAGCCAGCTCAATATACTCTAACAGTTTGTCTTGCCATTCCTTTTTTGTTGGCACAGTTTCATTTTTTCCAGTTTTTAGCAATTAGGATCCTTGCCGCTCCTGTGGCATAAAGGAATATTTTCTGATCTCTTGCTATAGCTGTGTCCATTATCCCTAGTAGAAAAGCTTCTGTATTTTTTATAAAGTTATACTTAAACATTTTTTTAAGCTCGTCATATACTGTGTTCCAGAAGCTTTTGATTTTTTCACAGGTCCACCAAAACCTTTCAATAAAAAATGTAATATGGATAAATGGGAAATGGATATGAATTGAAATCTACAGTCCACACATAGAACAGTCTGAGCAAGAGGACTCTGGGAGGCCGGTGTAGCACATTCCTTGAGAATGGGGATGTGACAGAAAAAGTGGAGGGGAAGCTTCCTCTGTCTCTTCTGTGTTTCCAATGTGTTTCACATATAACGCTAAGCCATGGCTTGTTTAACAAACTGTGAGTTAAGGCAGCAACAAAGCATTGCTTCAAATCATGGTTTGTTGGCGGTAAAAACAAACAGCAGTTGAGTTACTGGGCAGGGTTCATACACCACACTAAGTCATGATACATCATTATGTGTGAAGCAGGCCATTGTTGTTGCCATTATAAAATCTGCATTAATCCCTTGAATATGCATGTATGTTTTGTTTTATTCTTTTAATTGTAAATTTGTAAATGAGCTTGAAAACTATTGTTGCAGGATGGGATGTGAAATCACTGTGTATCCTAATTCCCATTCTATTCTCTAAGTGCCGTAGCCTAGATATCGAAAACAGCCACACACTAGAAGGGAGTATTGGCAAACTTGTTTGTAAAACCAAAACTTCATTATTATTATTATTATTATTGTCGTTGTTGCTTAAAAAAAAACAACAACTAAAGAAAGGGAGGGGATCTGCCCAAAAGCCCATTAAGGACTCGTGGAATGTGGACTGATAGTTGAGAGGAAAAACTGTAATACACTTGCTCTGTGAGATGTGACTTTATTTTGCCATGATTCTACTTCTACTGTGTACTTCGTTGTTCTTATTTATTGTTTGACTGGATTTGTTTATGTTGTATTTTTCTAAATGCTCGATAAAATATATAATTAAACCAGAGAGAGAGAAAAGCAGAAGGGGTTACAGAAATCCAGGTTGGAGGGGAAATGGAATAAAGTGACTGTGAAACGACTATCGAGAAGGAGACACGCACCCATTCCCTCTCTCTTTTGCCAGCCACTGCCCAGACCCCATCCTGCCTGTTCACTTGCTCTCTTACCAGATGGCAGCTGCCTATCATTTATTCTAGTAGTACGACTCATGCAACACGTTGGCGACTAATATACACACAATAACTACCAAAATAATTATACATTCTTTATCAATCTTCTGAGAGAAATATACAAAACCTTGTGCAAAGCCACAGAGACTTACGAACTACTCAACCTAAGATGAACTTATAATATCTGGTTTCAACGGATTTTTCAAATGCTTAACTCAGTCTTTTGTTTTCTTTATCTTTTTAGGTACCGGTAAGTTCATGAATAGACCAACAAAGGGTAAGTTCGGTGTTGTTCACAATACTGAGAGATGCTACTGAAGTTGTAGATGGATGTTAATGAAGTTGTAGACAGGGTGCCGGCGTTTTGCACCTGTTTCACCCTGGCAGTCCAAGTAAGGCCACTGTTTGCCCCTGATGGGGCCCTTTTACTGGGGCTTGCGGATAGCACACTCCCAAGGTAGTTTTCCGGGCTTCTTCAGTGGTCTAAACTCAAATGACAGAGCTGTGTTGCGCGAACCTCAGGGAAACAATCAGCCTCTAGGCAAATGCTTGCAAATGAGCATGGTCGCCATAAAGCAATGTGCATGGTGCATATGCGCTAGAAAGACAAGCAGTTTCATCATCAAACCACCTCCAAGAGGAGAAGGATGGGCTCTCATATCCTGCTGTGTCTCTCTTTGGTTCTCTCCATCCACGGTGAGTACACACATAGCTGGTTGCCAAGTTAGAGAGGCCAAGAACTTGCAATAGGCCAGTGGGAATGATGGGGAAATGAGGAATTTGGGCCTTGTGCTAGAATAGAGAGAATGAGCATGATGGACTAGAGAAATCTGCACACCTCTTGTGTCTTTTGTTGGAGGTCAGTCAAGGGCCACGGCTATGGTCTAGGAATGGCAGGTAGATGTAAAGGACTTCAAAGGTTGGTGTACACCTAGAAGGCTGGAGGAGAAAACCCAGACCTACTCATTCAATCATCCCTCTATCTACCCGCTAGGTACTTACGAATAGCGATGGTGGGAAAATTCGACTCAGTTCAGATTTAAAGGCAATCCTATCTAGTCCCCACTTTCTAAACAATATCCATGCTGAAGTATAGCCACCCATCAGAATGTACACTTCTCCGATTCGCTCAGTGTAGTTGTGCAGCCAAGTGAAGTGTATAGAAATGAACACTCTAGGGCGGAGTGTGCATAAGAAATGCATATATCAGTGACAATGACATGCACAAATATATTATATTCTATAATGTATAGGAATTTGCTCTGCAAAATGTGTGCGTTGGCAAAACTTGTATAAAAATATGTGTATACTAGGAGAAATTCACAATAAAATGCAGATGAGGGGTTTTTTAAAAAAATAACAACAAAATGATGAGGAAATGTGGAAAACTGAACTTAAGACTAGAAAAGTTAAAAACTCAGCAGAACTGAAATGGACAAACTGGCCCACCGCTACTGAGCAGACTGAAATCATTTTTGAAATGCTGGCTCCGTAAGCAAAATACACTAAATACAAGGGGGTGCAGACTTTCAAGCTGTATAAAATTCACAGTTCACTCCCATTATCAGGCTGAAATTTTAGCTTCACAACAGCCACCTACTTCCCTCCTCGCAGGTGGAGTGCTGCAGCCTCTGCCCGCCCAGCCACCACAGGCCTCCGTTGCAGAGGGAACCACTGCTACCCTGCCGTGCCCTCTGGAGAGGGGCAATATCCAGGAGTACCATGCCTTCTGGTTCCAGCAAAAGCCAGGAAAAGGCCCGGTCTTTATACTGAAGGATCACATTGATGGCAGGGTAGAGCGTGCTCCTGCATTTGATGAACGTTTTGTGGCCATCCGGGATGCCAATACCTACACGTTGCAGATTCGGGAGGCGCGCACGGAGGACAGCGCCATCTATTACTGCCTGGCAGAGGCAAATTATTTCAACACCGCTGTCTCAGGGAGTGGAACACAGCTCAGTGTCACAGGAGGTGAGTGAGAATACCATGGCTTACGAATGGAGCACTTGGGCACAGGGAGCCCAATGTACTACAGGAAGCATGCAGGGGGGCTTGTGTAGCATAGAAGTTATGAAATGTGCCCTAGGAAATTCCCAGCTCAGGTCTCGCTTCGGGCATGAATTCACAAAGTAGCCTTAGCCAAGCTGCTACGCCTCAGATTCATGCTTGCAGTGTAGGAATAATAGCACTAGCAACCTTATAAGGTGAACTGCTTAATATGAACACTCAGAATTCTAAGTGGGATCAGAAAAGTGGGATCTAACTTATGCATTCCAATATTGCAAGGATTTCCACTTGTGCAGCAGAACTTCCCCCCTGCCTCTTCTCACCCGCATGCGCTCCCCGAATCTGCTCTGGAGAGTTGTGGGGGAACCCAGAGCAGATTTAAGCAGGGGTATGAGGGGGAGTCCTGTTGCACAAGCTGAAATCTTTGCGTCAACAGGAAACTTACTTAGCACTTTGCTGCATATAGGCAGACTCCAACTCCCATCATCCCTGGTCAATGGTTACACTGGCTGGGATGACAGAAGAAGCAAGTCCAACAACATTTGGAGGGCTGCAAGTTCCCCAACTCTGCCCTATTCTTTTTGTCCTCTAATGCCCTTTCTCTACAGCAGCAGACTCCATGTGCACAATAGTCTGCAACGATGCCTTGCGTGTTCACCTGAAAAACACATTTGGGTCGCTGGGTGGGGGGAAGGTGTCAGAAAATAGAATGAGGGCTTAAGCAAATTTACCTTTTGTCCCACTCTTTCTAAGCACAGGTCTGTGCTTTAAAGCTCTACATCTGAGCATTTGTTTGTTTGTTTGGCTTTTTTTATGCCCTGGAGCATTCCCCATGAAAACCTGCTCTTTAAAGCTGAAGCACAGCCAACGGCAATTGCCATTTGCTCCGATTCTGCTTTAAAGAGCGGGTTTTGGTGTGGAAAACTCCAGACCCAAAAAAAAGTGCTGGGATTGCACCTGAAAAGTATGGAGGAAAGGCAAATGTGGATAAGCCCTCAGAGTGGAAGAGGAGCTCAACCACAGAAATGCTTGTGCAATCTCCACAAGTAAATCATCAACTCCAACCCAGGCCTCTGGGGCCCAAATGACACATTAAGTTATCCAGGGTGGCATTTCTGTGTGTGGGCTCTGTTAAGTACTGCTGGGGATTCTCAATTAACTTTGCTTGGAAATCCCCGTTCAGCAGCACCACCCAAAAATAATCAGGTCACTTGGATTCTGTGACCCACTCATGGTGTCTCTTTCCCAGGTAAATCAGCAAAGGAACCGGCTTCAGTCACCCTCCTGTCTGATGCTTACCAGACAGCTGACTCGCCCACCATCCATGCCTTGTGCATCGCCGAGAAATTCTACCCAGGGTTCCTAGAGATCAAGTGGAGTGAGGCTGGAGTCAACATATCAGAGGGGGTGACTGCTGGGCCGGTGGTCTTGAATGAGGATGGCTCCTACAGCGCCAGCAGCATCCTGAGCATCCCTCGCAGCCGCCTGACCTCTGACATCTCCATCAAGTGCTCCACATACCACATCGCCTCCGGAACCAGAGCGGAGCGGAGCCTGGAGCAGTGCCAGGGAAAGTAAAGGCCTGCCGAGATCAGCAGCACCTCTCCCATCTCCTCCTTCATCCCTCAAAGCCAGACCAGAGGGGCAGCTCTGCTCCTCCTTCTTTGTTTCACAATAAAGCCACCTTCACATCCCTACTGTGTATATCTATCCTCCATTATTGGTTGAACCTTGAACGGGCACAACCCACCCACCCACACAATCATTTCCGCTGCTGTGTACAGAACCTCACCATCGTGTCCACCTGAGGGAGAAAAATACCTTGGGTCAAACCTGCAGGGAACTGTTTCGAGAACATGTGTAAGCCAAGCTGTCTTGAGGGCTACCCTCACCACCCTCCACCTTCAGTTGGCAACACTAGGAAGAATCCTGCACCCATATGTGTATAGTTTGTGCCTCCCCTATTATTAGTATTAGTATATTGCCCTATAGTCACAGGTCTCAGGGCAGCTCACAACAAAAAACCACAATATAAAAACACAAAATACGTAATACAAATAAAAACAAGAACAACTCAATAATCCCCACCCTCCCCGACACATTTTAAAAGGGCATCAGATGCCAATCAGCTGAAGGCCTGGTTAAAGAGGGACTTTTTTTGCCTGGCGCCTAAAGGTGTATAATGAAGGTGACAGCCAAACCTTCCTGGGGAGAGCATTCCACAAATGGGGAGATTCCAATTGTCCTAATCTGCATCAGAGATGGGTAGGGGACCAGTGTAGACGCCATGGATGCAAAGTAATTAAAGATGTGTGTATTTCATACATTTAAGACACATAACTTCCCACCAAGAATCCTGGGGACTGTGGTTTAGGCCTCTGAGAGCTATGACTCCCAGCTCCTTTAATTACAGTTCCTAGGATTTGGGGGATTTGTTCCTAGTGTCTTTGTGTGTATGGTGTGTACACAGCATAAATTGCTTCTTCGTTTCATATTTGGAATTTTTTTACCATCCAGGGAAATAACAGATATAAGAAGCATTTTACAAGAAAAAAAACCCAAACAACTCTGTATTGATGACATGAGAGATGGCAAACAGAAGGTAGACAGGTTTTCAGGGCTTACACCCCCTCACCCACTCACGCAGGTCTTGCTTTTCACAGTGCTTTTTCCACTCCTTCCTGCAGAAGGCAAATCGGAGAAAGAGGAAGTCTGTTACCACAATGGCTATTCCTAAGGACAAATTTTCATGCATAGGGATCATAGCATTTTCTCAAACTACAATGCAGTTGCAGAACAAAAGGATTAAACCATAATCCATCATGGAATTAAGCATGGTTCAAGCCACTAAATTCAAGAGAATTCTAGATGCAATTCCAGCAAAGCACACTTACTAAGGGGTAAGTAGTGTTGGACTGACTGGGTAAACATTACTTCCTGAGTAAACATTCATAGGAACTGGTGGCAGGTGCATGCATGCACACACACACACACACCCCAGCAAGGCCGTTTGGTGATTTTTATAATGGATCTTGGACTGCACCATTAATTCATAATGTGCCATATACACTGAAGGCTCCTGGCTTCCACCTACTGCTCAGTGCACAAGGGGTGTTCCCAGGATACACTGGAATTATCAGGTGCAAATTAGAGGAAGAGTCCGGGGCATTTAACAGTTATGAACAGGTGATAACTTTGGCAAGTGAAGCTTCTTTTGTCACTGCATAACAATACCTGCCAAATTTCACCAACACAGCTATTCAGAAATTGTCTGTGGTTTGCCCTGTTCTCCTTAACATCCAAGTAAGAAGGCTTCCCCTATTAAGTTGGGTTTGTGCTAACATGACATCCTCACACCAGTGGCATTTTAGCTTGTAATTCCTCAGGACAGCGATCTGCGCTATTTGTCTTACGTTTTGTTCTCTATGTGTTGAAAATATTGCACAAATAAATGCAACCAAACCACTCAAGTACACAAGAATTCCTGCATGTGTTAAGGAGTCCCATCTTTGGTTAACCATCTGCATTTCTATGACACGGTTACCAACTTTTTTCTGCCAGGAACCCTGTGCCTTTAGCTTCTGTGTAGTAAGTTAGAAATCAGCAGCTGTGGGTTTTTCTGGAACGGCAATTCAGTGATAGAGAGAGCTTCAGCTATGGATTCCTGCCTGTTTCCAGGTTGTGAAAGGCACTCGCGGGGGTGATAAGACTTGGCAACTCTACTAACTGTTTTCCTTGGATGCCTCTGACTTAGGCAGCAAGCAGGAAAACAGAAAGTGAGCTTCTCTACTCCATTAGAGATCCAGCTTGTTTGAAGCCAAATGATTGACCCAGCACTGAAAAATGACAATTTATTAGATCAAGCAGGGGAACTAATGCTGTTGGACCCCAGCCAGAAAGACCAAGGGTCAGGATTATGGGAGTCAGTGTCCCAGCAGCTTTTAGAGGCACACAGGACCCCCATGTCTGACTTGGATTTTTTAGTTAAAAATAAACCAAAGCAGGCCTGGCTTCTGTGCAGTCTGGCACACATAAATTAAGGCCAGGGAGAAGATGTTCATGTCATAAACTGATAGCAGAAATGCCACCTGCTTGAGACCAGCATGTAAGGTTGTTATAAAAAGCAGTGGGGGGTGTCTGTCAAGACTATTTCAGCAGGAAAGAGAAATACAGCTACAGAGAGAGCAGATCGGTTTTGGTAACGCTGGAACAACCAGGTGAGGGAGGTGTTTGCAGAGTTAGCCCCTAGAGGGCATTCAACTAGGTGGGGAAAAACAGAAGATGCTCTCATACCAGGTCCCCATGCCTTGGGGATCTTTCACAATCCTCTTGACACATAAGATATCATCGTGAATATCAGTATTCAATAAATCTAGAAAAGAGAATGAAAATGTATGAATGGAAGGGAAAGTCGGCAATTATTATCACAGGGTTAGAATAAACTAAAAGTCAAGCTTAAGGCTAATTGCAGAATCAAATCTCCCTAGGGTTGCCACCTCTAACGACATCCTTTAGCAACCCCCATGTAGCAGGAATGGAAGCAGCCCACTTACTCTCTCCCCATTCCTCTCATCAACAAGGGTGGGGGTCAGGGGTGCCAACTTGAATAAAATATTGGGGGGCCTTGGTAAACTCCGCCCTGCATAACCGATCACATGATGCAACACATGCACACCATTTGAATGGCAATACCCAGTGCAAGTAGATAAATAAGTATCGCTCCAGCAGGAAGGTAAACGGTGTTTCCATGCGCTGCTTTGGTTCACCAGAAGTGGCTTAGTCATGCTGAGCACATGACCCAGAAAAACTGTCTGCAGACAAATGTTGGCTCCCTTGACCAGTAAAGCGAGATGAGGGCCACAACCCCAGAGTCATCCATGACTGGACTTAATGGTCAGGGGTCCCTTTACCTTTATTCTATCTGAATGGGGAAGCTGCTTTTACATAAAATTGCTGAAACAGCAAAGCTGACTGTGTGGATGTAAAAATCAGTGATAGGACACTTTGCCTAGTTCTATCACAATGGCTAAAACGCTTTGCTACTAAAGATGGACAAATCTGTCAGTTTTCCAAGTGTCTCATTTTTCCAAGCTTAAATTCAGTTCTCCACATTTCCACAACATTATGCAATCACCACCACCACCATCATCCTTGTGAAAATCTGCCAGCATTTTAGTACTTTAAGGATTGTTGTTAGGTATTGCAATTAGATTATGAATCTGCTTTTGCAAACCTCTCACCTTTAGAGTCGCTTCAAAGCCAATTCTTACGCCGACTTTTAAAACTACCAACATGCGTAAGTAATGCGGCTATTCGCTTAGAAATGAAGATCCCCTCAGTGGAGTTAGTTTTATGGAGGAGAGTTTTGATTTATTGGATATCCCTATGGCATAAACTCCCGAACCACTATCTCATTCAATGCATGTGGCGGGATGACTTCACAAATTTGTGGTCAGGAAAAATTCATGCCAAATTGCTGTCCTATGAGATCTCGCCCACGGAATTGCTCAAACTGGATCTAAACGCGGCAAAAAGGTGTATAAATCAAAGGCTGGATGATGTGGAGCTATACCAAAATTTCTTAGCTGGTGGTGGAGCCTGCTCGCCGTTAAATCTCGGCATAACCCCTATCTATCGTGCTCCGTCCTACTTAACATCGCTTATAGCCGCATCTCACCGATATGCCTTCATTAGAGCCAGGTTCAATGTTTTTCCAACAAACGTGCTGAGACATAGTTTCACTAAGGGCCAAGTCCCTTCAATGTGTGCTTGTGAAATGAAAACATCTGAATCTTTACATCATGTTATGTTTATCTGCCCTATGTACAGTTCAGCTCGTGCTAGTATACTAAACTCCATAATCCAGCCTATGGCTGACAAACCAGTAGACCTACAGCTTGCCTGGGTTCTTCAAGATGTAGATCCTTATATTACTCTACAGGTTGCTAAATTCCTAACAACCGTCCTCTCGTACAAGAGACGGAATGGAATGTTAGCTGATTATTGATAGTTATAAGAATTTTTGATATTGACATCAGATATTGATTTTAGCGTAGTGCCTAAATTTTAAACTTTAATCTTAAATTTCTGTTTTGATTTGCCAATATTTGTCCTTGTCCTTGTGAGCTGTGAATTGTGTTATATTACTTGTGGCTTGTACGAGACCGCTGTTTTATTTGATTTGTTTTGTGTGTTGTGCTTTATGATGGGCGTAAAGCCGAATAAACATTTTGACATTATGAATCACTTGTAATGAGCGCTTGAAAGCACATTACAAAATATTAGGCACTTGATCAGCTGCTAAGGTATTAGCAGCCAGCAGGTGGTGCTGTTGTAACATACCTTCTTACCTGAACAAGAAAATTGTTAAAATAAAAAAATTCCTTCCAGTAGCACCTTAAAGACCAACTAAGTTAGTTCTTGGTATGAGCTTTCGTGTGCATGCACACTTCTTCAGATACTGGAAGGATTTTTTTTATTTTGACTATGGCAGACCAACACGGCTACCTATCTGTAACAAGAAAATTGTTGATGGATGTAATTGCTGAAATGGCAAACCTTACAGTTTGCATGTAAAAATTAGGGACAGGACAGTTTGACTAGTTCCAATGTAAAAACACTTGAATACAAACCAAATAGTCGGGGTTTTTGGAGGTGGAATAGGAAAAGCTCAGCATTTACTCCTGCATTATCCTTGAACCAGCTGCCAGTCTTTTGCAGCCTATGAACTCTTATGAAATGGCTTACTAACATTCTGAACAAGAGTAAGATATCCTTTAAAAAAAAGAGAGATCATATTCTGCCTGAATTTTAGAGCTGGATGATTATGTTTCAATGTATTAGCATTTTAAATATAACAAAATTACGTAATTTATATTTTTGAGCGGCATTGTTGTGTTTGGAGGGATCAACATTTTAACATAAAAATATGAATTCAGCAATGTGTTATTACTGACAAGACTAAAAATGTGCTTACTAACCTAAGAGGTATTATGCTATTAAATCAAGCTCTGTTTTAATTTGAAAATATAAAACAAAAATGTCAGGAAAGGCCAGTAGTATGTATCCCAAGGACTGGGAGGCTGTGACCCTCCAAGTTTTTGCATCAATCATCCCTCACCGTTGGCCATGTTGGGTTGGGGCTGGTGGTAGCTTGAACAACATCTGGACAGCACTGGGTTCTGCACCTCTAACATAGCATTTAGCAAGCTGTTCCATTTTCTGCAGCACCCCATCATTTTGCCTGTCCCCTCTGGCACAGTGCCACCTGTGGCGGGGGGAGGCAGGAAGGAACTCACCTGCACAAGACATGGAGCAAAGGTTCTCTGAAAGGGTGCCTTCATCTTTACACCACCAGCCATTGTTGATATGGAAGATGCCGTAGTCTTTAGTGCCATCCTTGCGCCTGTCAACAGCCTCTGTGTCAAAGCCAGTCTCAAAAAACGACATGCAGATCCCTTCAGGGAGAAGAATAGAAGTTACACTCTGTAGTAGCAGCCAATTTATTGCAGATTACTAAAATATCAATCACGTTTCAAAAGACCACCAAATCGCCACAAACTTTAATCGGATTTTCATTGGATTGAAGTTTGCTCTGATTTAGCACTAAATTTGGAGAGAGTTTTTAGGGGAAAGTGGTGAGGCAAAGCAAAACAGCCTAGAATGCATGAGACAAGCGGAAAACCGCCCAAACAGAAGTGTGCACAAGCCCTCAGCCAAAGTCTGCCCTCTCAGCTCAAAAACCGAGTTGCACATCTTCCAGGATGTGCTGCCGGGTGAATCAATTGATGCGTGCTGTACTCTCACCCCCAAAAAACACTTTTTTTAGGGTGCAAGAGCGCAGCTCCCAAAATGGCCGCCATGATCTCGTGTGAAAAAACAGGATGTCCCATTTTTTCTGAGGCACTTGGTGGGTATGAAGTCTTCATTCCTCAAATACATGTAGGGAAGGAGACATTTTTTCTTTCCCTACAAATCATACAAGAATCCTCCAAATCTGGGGTAAGACAAGGCTTTATCAAGCCTCCACTGTTAAGTTGTGGGTGAACATATCAGACGACACAGTGATTCTTCAAACAGGTCTTCTTTATTCAGAGGCAGAACAGGACTGAACTGAGGAGTTCAGTCAGCCTGAAGAAGAAGAAGAAGAAGAGTTTGGATTTGATATCCCGCCTTTCACTCCCTTTAAGGAGTCTCAAAGCGGCTAACATTCTCCTTTCCCTTCCTCCCCCACAACAAACACTCTGTGATGTGAGTGGGGCTGAGAGACTTCAAGAAGTGTGACCAGCCCAGGGTCACCCAGCAGCTGCATGTGGAGGAGCAGAGACGCAAACCCGGTTCCCCAGATTATGAGACTACCGCTCTTAACCACTACACCACACTGGCTCTCAATACCACACAGCCTGCTTATATAGAGCTCCAGAACAATGTAACTGTTGCCATTTTCTAAAACTATCCAATCACTGAACGTCACTTTCGATCCTTCATTTGCATACAAACTATCCAATCACTGAACGTCACTTTCGATCCTTCATTTGCATAACTATCTACAGTATCCCCCTGCTGGCCCAGGGTGAGAACTTCAGTACATAATATCCACATTTCCCTCATGATGGTTGTCCTGTCAGGTCAGGGCCCAGTGGGAGCTTTCCCCATCCTCAGGTGAACAGCAGGTCAGCTGTGGCTAGGCGAGCTGGAGATGTGTGGTGTGTGTGTGTGTGTGTGTGTGTGTGAAGACCCTACTGACTGGCATGTCCCAAAATAAATTTGGTGACTGGGGCAGCAAGTAACCTGAGGCACCACCTGCCAGGAATTTTCCCTGCAAGAGGTCCTGTAATGTACAGGTGGAAAACTTGCAATCCCTCAGACATTGCTGCACATCAACTGCTATCATCCCTGCTCATGGGTCTTTGGTTGGCCGTTTAGGGTGTTAAAGGTCAGCACCAATACTTTGAATGTGGCAATGCAAAAAAAAAAAAAAAAAAAGGGCTCAGACACAGACTGGGAAAGCTTGCAAGTGTGCCTAGAAAGAGCAGGGCAAAAGGCGAGTGTGGATGAGCCCTGTGTCAGATCTGTGTACCTTCCATTTGTGTAACAGAAATCTGCTTCCAGAGAGGATCATCTCGTTGCCTTATGGCAACGCTGGCTCAGAGCGAGAATGGGAAGTAGAGAGGCATTCATTCATTCATTCATTCATTCATTAGGTCTTCAGATAATGGCGTGCTTTGGGGGAGCATTCATAAGAAGTAAACTGGGACAGGTTTTAGGCCAAAGCAAATAAATTGCTACCCTCTTGTGGACGTAGAGACAAGGAAATGATGTCTGGAAAGACCATGGTTGTTATCTCACTCCTTCCCTCCCACAACATTTGAAGTATGCTCTGCATTGAGAAGCTACACTCACAGTTGGCCAGGCTGTACCCCTCATATCCATCCAGTCCGCTAACTTTCAGCACGTGGTACAACTCGCAGCGACCAAAGATCTTGGCTTGCACAGTGACGGCAAAGCAAGTGAGGAGGAGGGTCTGTAATAAGTGGATCATCGTCTTAGCTGCTTAAATGTGATGGGAGGGAGTTGACAAAACCTCTGAAGTTAACTCCTTTAGGGAGAAGCAGAAAAACAGGAAGGTTGGCTCAAACAGGGGACAAGAGACATAATGTTTTAAGAGTGACAGAGGTTGGAAACACCCCTGCCCTCTCAAAATAATACATGTTTTCTGTCCTGGGAAATCTCTGGGTAGGTTTTTCAGCATTGTTCAGTTTGTACCAGGAAAATGCCAGCTGGAATGAACACTTTGTGGCTAGTACCAGTGTTGTCACCAATCACCACCCAACCCATTCCTTGGCATATTTATGAGGGATGAACTTATATACTGTATGTATAAATGCCCATTTGAAGCTCTAAATCAACAGGGATGGGGAAAGTCTTCTTGGACTCCAACTCCAATAATCCCTTAGCATTGGTCATGCTGGCTGAGGCTGATGGGAGCTGGAGTCCAACAACATCTGCAATAATAATAATAACAATAACAATAACAATAATAATTTATTATTTGTACCCCGCCCATCCTGTGGGTTAAACCACAGAGCCTAGGACTTGCCGATCAGAAGGTCGGCGGTTCGAATCCCCGCGACGGGGTGAGCTCCCGTTGCTCGGTCCCTGCTCCTGCTAACCTAGCAATTCAAAAGCACGTCAAAGTGCAAGTAGATAAATAGGTACCTTTCCAGGAGGGAGGTGAACAGCGTTTCCATGCACTGCTCTGGTTCACCAGAAGCAGCTTAGTCATGCTGGCCACATGACCCAGAAGCTTTACGCCGGCTCCCTCGGCTAATAAAGCGAGATGAGCGCCGCAACCCGAGAGTCGGCCACGACTGGACCTAACTGTCAGGGGTCCCTTTACCTTTACCCCACCCATCTGGCTGGGCCTCCCCAGCCACTCTGGGTGGCTTCCAAGAAAGATTAAAAATACAAGGGCACACATTCCCCATCCCTACTTTAAACAAAAGCAGATGGTTGGGCTGAAGTACAAGGCTTTTCATCTATCTTTCCCTGACCCTTCAAATGAGTCTAGCTCTCAGTCTCTTCCTTGGAGGTAGAAGGGAGAGAGCTGCATGTTATGTCAAAGGTAAGGCAAGGCGCAGAGAAGCTGTCAGCTTTACCGGGTGTGCAATGTGCTTAGCCACCTTGTGATTCTGAGTTGGAAATACATCAGTATATACCGTATTTTTCGCTCTATAAGACGCACCAGACCACAAGACGCACCTAGTTTTTGGAGGAGGAAAGCAAGAAAAAAAATATTCTGAATCTCAGAAGCCAGAACAGCAAGAGGGATCGCTGTGCAGTGAAAGCAGCAATCCCTCTTGCTGTTCTGGCTTCTGGGATAGCTGTGCAGCCTGCATTCGCTCCATAAGATGCACACACATTTCCCCTTACTTTTTAGGAAGGAAAAAGTGAGTCTTATAGAGCAAAAAATACGGTAACTGTCCAACTTCCACTCATCCACATTATTTGAACACAAACAATGCCCTCCGTTGAGGAGCTGCATTCACAAATGGTCTGGCTATGATCTTAGGAACACAGACTCCCAATCTCATGTTACTTGTATAGTATGAATGTGGAGATGAGGTTGCTTTTTGCAGCGGAAAAGCAGCAGGTGGGAGGAGGCCTGATTCACTCTTCCCCTAGGCACTACTTTACTCCTACTCCTTACTCCTACTCCTTTCTTTTCCCAGCTTCATCAAAGGCCAGAAAAAAAGCACAGCTGGAAGAAAAGTCTGAGGGAGAAAGTGGTAGGTAGGATTAGATATCACCCCTCCCACCTACTGCTTCTCCCCTTTCAGATGCTTCCTCTGTAGGATAGAGCCCGGCTTTGCTAATATACCGGTAATATGTATTTCTAGAATGAGATAATGTGGTACTTGGTGATAGTGGGATGGCTTCAGAAACCAGGAAGCAGTGAAAGTCAACAGTGAGGAGTCATCTGAGAATAAGGCAAGATCTGAGACTAGGCTGAACCACAGGAGGAGAACTGGCTGTGACAACAACAACAACAACAACAACAACAACAACAACAACAACAACAACAACAACAACTATTATTATTATTATTATTATTATTATTATTATTATTATTATTATTATTATTATTATTATTATTATTATTTGTACCCCGCCCATCTGGCTGGGTTTCCCCAGCCACTCTGGGCGGCTTCCATAGAAACCAAAAAACACTAAAATATCATCCATTAAAAACTTCCCTGAACAGGGCTGCCTTAAGATGTCTTCTGAATGTCAGGTAGTTGTTTATCGTTTTGACATCTGGTGGGAGGGTGTTCCACAGGGCAGGCGCCACTACCGAAAAGGCCCTCTGCCTGGTTCCCTGTAGCTTTGCTTCTCGCAATGAGGGAACCGCCAGAAGGCCCTCGGCGCTGGACCTCAGCATCCGGGCAGAATGATGGGGGTGGAGACGCTCCTTCAGGTATACTGGGCCGAGGCCGTTTAGGGCTTTAAAGGTCAACACCAGCACTTTGAATTGTGCTCGGAAACGTACTGGGAGCCAATGTAGGTCTTTCAAGACCGGTGTTATGTGGTCTCTGCGGCCGCTCCCAGTCACCAGTCTAGCTGCCGCACAACTGTCTTCAAGGCACCCATTACTGTCTCAAACACCAACAGCTCATGTGACACCATGAAAAAGGCAGGGGACCAGGCCTATGATCACAGCCTTTCTAGTGAGTGGCTGCTAGGAGTCAATACAAAGCTGCCAAAAACTAAAAGATAAGCAGTGTAATATGTACATTTGGCCTAGGAGCCCAAATGGTGCCAGATCAGTGGACGTAGCAGGTAGAAAGGAGGGTGCTGAATCTTCTGCCCCTGCTTTCCCCTTGCAACCCTCCCTGTGCCATGAAACAAATATACCTTTGGAATCCCGCCCAGGGTAAAAGCATCTGGCGGAGGAAGTAACCGGGGGACATCAGAGTGTAGAGGCAGGGTTAGGCAGCACCTGCCCACCACATCTGTGAGGTGAGTCACAATGTCCCCTGCTGCTTTTCAGCTTGTAGACGACAAGCCAGGTTCCCACACCCAGCCCTACTGCCAGCCACATGTTGCAAGGCCCAGATTAATCAGGCAGAATACTGCCTGAACTTTTCTTCCTTAGATCTTCCACGGGGAAAAGAAGCTAATAAAATGGCTAAGCCTAGCAGGTAACTCTACTGATCTCTATTTTTTTATTTTTGGTTTGAACATTTATTTTATGGAAGAAGACGGGGGATACTTTAAATAGCTACATACATAATAAATGAAAACATATACGAACTCTGTGATTCTGAACCAGTCTGGAATCCTTATGCCCCATCCAGTTCCCAGTTTCAGTGTCCAGACCTTGCTCAAGTGACCCCTTCGTATTCTACCAGAGGACAGGGATGGCTAGCTCCAGAGGCTAGCAAGGGTGGGCATCTGCTGGGAACCCATTGCCCCCATTTACATTATGAGCACCCAAAATACTGGTGGCAGTGTGTGGGAATTCCTGTTCTGGGCAGCTTAAGGGGGTCCACTGAAGGTACCTTTCTGGAAGACACACACCCCTTAAATCCTGGGAGAGGAATAGATATAAGTGGCAGCAATATTCCCAACAAGATTTAAAATTATTATTATTATTATTATTATTATTATTATTATTATTATTATTATTATTATTAATACCCTGCCCTCCCCAGCCAAGACCAGGCTCAGGGCAGCTAACACCAAATATAAAAACAATTGATTAGAATGCAGTGAATTTTAAGAGCGTTTGTTGGAATTGCTCTCTTTTCTTATGCATTGTAAAATGAAGACGAATATCACAGATGTGGTTGCCCTCTCTAAATGACACGCTTCCCCTCAAACTTCCCAGCAGATGGAGCTGCAGGGCAGCTTCCAGAAAGCAAAAGCTAGTTACTGTTCCCAAGTCCCACCTAGGTATCCTCATCACCCTGTTCAGCTCACGGTTTGCAAGAAGAGGATGAGATCCCGCCAAGCTGGCCAGGGAAGGAAGGATGCCCTTCTTCACAAGAGGAAAAGCAGAGTGGGAAAGGCCAGGGAAGCCACCGTGGCTTTTGCATGGTTCTGACCCCTCTTCCTCTTCCATTTAGAACTTTCAAGGAATTCCAGAACTTCCTGAAAACTGACTATGAGATCATTTCATCTGAGGACACAGGAGGCCAGCCCAAAGGCACTGTTTACCACAAAGAGCACCTTCAGGTGCAAACAGCAGGCAGGACAGGAGTGGCGAGGGATGGGGGTGCTCCACAGGAAAATATTGTGGGCCCCAATCCAGATATAGCTGCTTTGTCTTTAAAATTAAGAATGCTGTTAAAAAGAGTCTGAAGGTGTTTTGGCTATTAGATCACACAGCTAGCTGCCAGTCATATATGTTTATTTTTATTTTTTTATTATTATTATTATTATTATTATTATTATTATTATTATTATTATTATTATTTATACCCCACCCTCCCCAGCCAGAGCCAGGCTCAGGGCAGCTAACACCAGTAAAATTACAATAAAGGCATAATAGGGGGGGGGGACAAACCAATTTAAAATACAGGTTAAAATGCAGCCTCATTTTATAAGTAGCCTGTAAATCAAAACTGTAAGGGGAAGGAAACAGAAGGGCCAGACTGAGTCCAAACCAAAGGCCAGGTGGAACAGCTCTGTCTTGCAGGCCCTGCAGAAAGATGTCAAGTCCCACAGGGCCCTAGTCTCTTGTGACAGAGCGTTCCACCAAGTCGGGGCCAGTACTGAAAAGGCCCTGGCCCTAGTTGAGACCAATCTAACCACCTTGCGACTTGGGACCTCCAAAGTGTTGTCATTTGTGGACCTTAAGGTCCTCTGCGGGGCAACAAGGCACACAAAAAAACCCTCAAGAAATGTTTGTGTATGTACGTGAACAAGCTTGACACACCCCACTCCAGAGCTCAGCATATCTAGCCAGCTCTGGTTCTTTCTTTCTGGACAAGCAGCTCCTCTTGCCGTTCTCCCCACAACCCTGCCCTGCCATGATGCCCACCCCCAGTATCCATACCAGGGACATGACAAAGTACATGGCAAGGCCTTGTCTGGGAATGGAGTTTATTTATCAAAATAGCGTTATGGCTTCAATCAGATTACATTATGGAATTACATCTGAAGACAAGACGTAGGTAGGCAGGGTGACTTGCAGGACATGAGTTCCATGGATTAATTCACAGATTGCAGGCAGCGACCCAGTAACTCAGATCTCTGCCGCGGCAATGATCTCTCCAGCCATACCTAAGGAGAAAGGGGGAGCAGGGAGAGAAAGAAATGCAGACAGCATGCGAAGCCAGTCATGAGCCAGATGGATCCATGGCCTTACTCTGTATATGGCAGCTTCTTATGTACTTCCATTGTAATGAAATGCAAAAGTGTGACATGATAGTATCAGGCTGTGCATTTCTCCACATCTGCCTCGTGTTGCTGGAGGACTGTGGGGAATTTGAATAGTGGCTCACAGAACCAGCCATCTGGTATGGGGGCCCAGGGTAGCTGTCAGTCTCCGTGGTCCCTGCTAGGATGGGGACGTTGGTGAAAACCAAATGCTGGACCCAGCAGGGTTCTTCTTAACTGAGGGGCCAGCAAAGTTTGGAGGTCCTAGTTGTACAACGGTGTGTCCTGAATGCACGCCCTTGTTGAGAACAGCAATCTGAGCACACCATTAGTTAGACCCCCCCACAGATGTTGGGGAACCTGTGGCCCTCCAGATGTTGCTGCACCACAACTCCAATCATCCCACCCCATTGGCCATTATGGTTGAGGCTAATGCAAGTTGGGAGTCCAACAATATCCTGGGCAGGGGAGCACAGGTTTCCCACAGCTGACACAGACAAAGGACAAGGAGAATGCTTATTTATAGTATCTCCCTGAAATTGCTGAGAGGAGAAATCAGATTCTGTGTTCTTGACAGGGTGGTTATTCTTCTCGTGTGTCTATGACTCACTTGCCTATGTGATTATCTGGACATCTCCACTACTTTGGGGGTCTCTCTTTGGCCCACTTGTCTTTGGGGTCTGAAACTTGGAACTGGGTCATACCAATTTAGATTGCCAATGGGGATTCACAGGATTGCATGCTCCTTCATACAAAAACATCCCTGAACATAACAAAACTCATTGTCAGATAGCATGTCTATGTAGGGTGTTGTTTTGTTTTGTTTTGTTTTGTTTTGTTTTGTTTTGTTTCGTTTCGTTTCGTTTCGTTTCGTTTCGTTTCGTTTCGTTTCGTATGAAGAAGCATCCAAGTCTTTGAGTGCAATCTGTGTTATGCAGCACAGACTCAGGTTTACAACCTCAGAAAGAACTAGGCCTTAATCTGCACTTAAATTATCTTTTTGGGGTATCCTTGCCTTGTCTCGTGTGCCTAAAAAATCTGAATCTCTTTGCTTTGTAGATAATTTACTGCAGTGCCCTCTCTTTGTGGGTCAGTCTGGTCCAGAATGCAGAGGTGATCTGTGCTGGAGTGATAGTCCTCCTGGCTTTGGGCAAAGTGAGTGCAGGGAATGGACCAGAACTCGCCAGCATCTTCAGTTTAAAAGGATCAGGTGATGGATCAGGTGATGGGAAAGACTCATTTCTGCCTGAGAACCTGGAGAACTACTGCCAAACACATTAATCTCAGTACTAGACGGCATTGACTTGCAATAAGTTAGTTTCATATGTCTAGATGACTATGTGTTCATGAGTATCCAAACCTGAGGTGTAGTCCCAATGCCAGCTTTCAGGACCCAGGCTATTGGGGAATACAACTGTGTGTGTGACTGCATCTGCAGTTCTGTTATTTGAAATATTTCTCCCACTCAAACACTGATCAGGATGGCAATTTTTTAAAATTATTTTTACTACTATTAATTCAAGGTTTCAAACCAGAAATCTTAAGCAATCATTCCTTCCTTGCCCACCCTCCAATAAGAACTGGAAAATGGAATTGGCACAGGTGCTTACTGCCAATTGGATTTTAAGGCTAGGTGGACAGCTACCAGAAAGAGGAGATAATACAGAATGGAAAGATGGGTGGAGCATGTAGACAAGACTGCTGAAAGACAAACTCATCCCCTTACCAGTCTGCCAAGCCTTCTGGTTCAGCTGTAGCTCGCTTGAGACAGATTATGTCATCAATAATTTCTTCAGTAAGCAGATCTAGGGTGTGAGGAGGAAATGGCAATATTATGTACTGTACAGTAATATACTGTTGGCATCTGTCTGTCTTGAGAGACAATGGAGTGTGCCTCTGGGGGTGAAGTCAAATCACTATATTAGCAGTATCAAAGTGACCCCCTCCCCAGGGTGCAGGACAGGCAGATTGTATGGCGGTCCTGAGTTGCCCAGATGACAAGTCCTTGCTGATGTGGTCCAAAGGAAAGCAGAGAAATATGTTTGGCACCAGCTTGGCTACAGGAGTTGCCAGAAGGAGGTGCACAAGGAGCCATCCAACTGCCTTAGGGACTCCACTCCGGATTCATGTAGGGTTTACTCCCTTGCCTATTCCTCTCCTGAAGATATCCCACAAGGCAGCAGAGATTTAGGATCAGATTATCCTTCTCCTAGATGAGCTACCTTCCCAGGTTGACGAGCCTTATCTACCCCTCAATTCCCTCTACACCACATGCAAAAACTTCCTTCTTGACCGTTGAACCCTCTAATGGTCTCATTAATACATACTGAGATAAATATTGTTAAATAATTATTTATACTGAGCTATCTGTGTGCAGCAGTTTCAGCAGAGTGCAAAAGGCCAGATTGAAACAGATTGTTTGCAGGTTGGTCCTATCATTAGGCAGAGTGATGCAGCTGCTTCAAGAGGCAAATGCCCAGCAAGGGAGGGACTACGTTGAGATTGAGATCTTCTCAAAGGAAGATTAAGGAGTGCTTAGGGCTTGTGGGGGTGTACTTTGATGCCAGTGACAATTTCTTTTGATTTCCAAACACGCCCCTGTGTCCCCAAAGGTCGGTGACCCTGTCCTAATGAAAGGGCAATGAGTGGTTGGTGGTTGGGTGGCTAAAACAAGAGAGTTGGAACTGCCTGTGGTTCAGAGGAAGTGATGGCCAGAGGAAGGAGTCTCAGGGAGGGAAGCAAAGGGTTGCAGGGGAAGAGATGTTAAAGAGAGGAGGAAGGGGGAAATTCTCATATGGATCTGAAAGCAAAGCCCAGCTCTCTAGTTAGAGGCCCCTATTAATAATATAACAGTGTTTCTGTGGCAGGTTTCCAAAGCGTACAAAGCACTTTAAATACATTAGCTCAGTAATCATTACAGCAATTATTTAAAACAGATTTCATTTACTCAGTTAAACATAGGTGCCCTTATACAGGGGACTCAGCTACACTCATCGATTATATTGTTATAACTGCTTTATAAACATGTGACACCGGATGGTGCTGTAGAGCTATAGATTCATCACCAATGGGATTTTTCCATTAAGAGTGTTCATAACACGTTTTTTTCTGCAGTGTATATAGATCCAGCCTGGGTCAGACTATAATTTTATCTTATTTTATTTTATTTTCTGACAAGTGCAATATTGTCTACTCTGACTGGCAGAGGTTTCCCAGGAACTTTGACAGAGACTTTTTCCCATCACAGAAGCATGAGAAGAGCATTGCTGGATCAGGCCAGAGGCTTACAGTGGCCAACAAGATGCATTTGGGAAGCCTCCAAGCTGGATTTGACCGCAACAGCATTCTCCCCACTTGTGGTTATCACCAACTGGTGTGTTTTTTTTTAAAATAAATATTTTATTAAGGATTTTCTTGTTTTACAGAAGTAAGTGTAATGCCTCGTATTTTTTTCCCCCATGTAACATTTTTACAAATCCGTTTCATTTGTTGAGGCATTAGGGGGAGAAGAAAAAAAGGAAAAAAGAAAGGGGGGGTGGAGAGAGGGAAGATGGATGGGGGTGGGGTCGGGTGGCGGTGTTTCTATTATGCTTAATGTATGTAGAGTTTGGTGTCAGCGTTGCTTGTGTTGTTCACTTGTGTTCCTTTGGTGGTGAGAGAGGTTGGGGTTGGCCTAGGGTGTGATTGTTTGCTTGTGATTGGCTGTGGTGATCTTTGTTTTCGTGTGTGAGTGAGGTGAGTGTTTTGGATCAGGTTAGCCATATTGATTTGTAGGCTGTTGGTGGATTATTGTCATTGTCCTGTTGGGCTGTGTATGTGATAAAGGGGAGCCATACCGGGGTGAAGGCGTCTTCTTCTGTTTGTCCCCGTGTCAGTTTCAGTTTATTAGTTAATTTTTCTAGTAGGGCTGTTTCCCATACTATTTGGTACCATTGGTCCATGCTTACTCCTTACAGGTATCTCCAGTGTCTGGTTATGGTGTTTCTGGCTGCTGAAAGTAGGTGGGTTATGAGTTCTTTGTGGTGTAAATGAGCATTGTTGTCTTGGAAGATGTTTAGTAGGGCCAATTCTGGGGTGATGTCTATTACTTGCTTAGTTATTTTACATATTTCTTGTATGGCTGTTGTCCAGAATAGTAGGATTTTGGGACACTCCCACCACATGTGGAGGTATGTGCCTGTGGAGGTGCACCCTCTCCAGCATTTTGGGTCACCAACTGGTGTTTAGAAACATACTGTCTACAACAATGGATGTAGAACGTGGTCATCGCAGCTAGTAATCTTTGACAGCCTTACACTCCATGTATTGTTCAACAGTGGAACAGATTCTCACAAGAGCTGGTGGACTCTCCTTACTTGGAGGTTTTTAAGCAAAGGCTGGAGGACTATCTGTCATGTATGATCTAGCTTAGATTCCTGCATTGCAGGTGGTTGGACTAGATGACCTTTGGAGGTCCCTTCCAACTCCGCGAGGGACAGGGATCTGTCCTACATCTTCTGCTGTGAAGACAGATGCAAAGAATACATTCTGCTTCCCTGAAATCTCTTTATCCTCCTTTAACACACCTCTGATTTCCTTGTTGTCCAAAAGTTCAACTGCTTCCTTAGGTTTATGTTTCTAGCAATGGGCTCATCCCATTCTGTTTGGGTATCCCTTGGTATCTGCTTGCACTTATCTTGCCAAGGTTTGTACTCCTTTTGTTCTTTTCAATTGGACAATACTTCCCTTTTCTTCCTTCTTGACTCTAATACTCTCTTTGACTCTTCTCCTTAACCACGTTGCATCCCATTGGGCCTAGTGATCTGCAATATACATTATAGCCCAGCTTCTCTTATGGTGGTTTTGAGCAACCCCCAAGCAGGCAGTTCCACACGATACATTCAAAGCATATTCAACACCAATCTAAAGTACATGGCTTCCCCCCAAAGAATTCTGTGAACTGTAGTTTGTTATGGTTGCCAAGAACTGTAGTTCTGTGAAGGGGGAACTGCAATTCCGAGGGCCTTCTGGCAGTTCCCACACTGCGAAAAGTGAAGCTACAGGGAACCAGGCAGAGGGCCTTCTCAGAAGTGGCACCCACCCTGTGTAATGCCCTTTGGTCAGATGTTAAGGAGATGAGTAATTATATAACATTTAGGAAACATCTGAAGGCAGCCCTGTAAAGGGAAACTTTAGAACGATTAATGTTTGACTATGTTTTTATATATGCTGGAAGCTGCCCATAGTGGCTGGGGCAACCCAGTCAGAAGGGTGAGGTATTATTATTATTATTATTATTATTATTATTATTATTATTATTCCCAGAATCCTTTGGGGGAAGCCATGTGCAACGAATGTGGATTTGCCCCTTTTTCGAGAAATTTGACCCTGCTGTTACAGCCTGAGCCTTACTTAATATGCCAGGGATCTTTACACAGGCTTAAAGGTTTTAAAGGTTAAAAACATGTAATGTCTATGTCTCTCCAGCACTGGACTATTACCCCACCCTAAAAATCCATACAGTCTCTTAATTGAGTGACAGCCACTACATCACCCTGATTTTCAATGGCTGGTGTTGCAGCTGTGGCTATGTGGATTCTAGCAAATTCTCAGAACATCTGCTGGAGATTGGAAGACTGCAGCAGAGCTAGTTATGAGCGTTCTCTGCAAAGGAATCCCTGAGCAGGATCACTAGTTTTAAATGATTTGGAGGTTCCATTTACAATTAAGAGGCGTACAAATTCTGTTAAATAGATTTGCCAGGCCAGACTGTGGGCTTGCTGTGCCCAGCATGGAGGTTGCACCATAACCCAGGCATTCACCCCTGCCTTCTTGCAATGACACTCACCAAAGCAAGATAAACTGCACAGGTTCTTTGATAGAGTGTGTCGATCAGCACACCAGGAGCGACTGTTGATCTGGAAGATGCCATATTCGGAGCTGCCATCTGAGTTATGCATCACAGTTTCCGTGTTGAAGCCACTTGCAAAGTACGCCAAACAGATCCCTAAGATGGACAGGTGGACAGGTTAACCACTTTTCCTCCCAGAAAGAAGTTGTTAGGAAAGCAGATTTTATCAGAGATGAAATTTGTCTCAAGGAAAATGTGAGTGGGCTTTCCCTCACTGGAACTCAGTTCTGGCTCCTCTCAGGTGGGTGCCACTGTCAGAAGAAGAAGAAGAAGAAGAAGAAGAAGAAGAAGAAGAAGAAGAAGAAGAAGAAGAAGAAGAAGAAGAAGAAGAAGTAGTAGTAGTAGTAGTAGTTTGGATTTGATATCCTGCCTTTCACTCCCTTTAAGGAGTCTCAAAGCGGCTAACAATCTCCTTTCCCTTCCTCCCCCACAACAAACACTCTGTGAGGTGAGTGGGGCTGAGAGACTTCAGAGAAGTGTGACTGGCCCAAGGTCACCCAGCAGCTGCAGGTGGAGGAGTGGAGACGCAAACCCGGTTACCCAGATTACACTGAAGAAGAAGAATAAATTTATTTATATCCCGCCCTCCCCAGCCGAAGCCGGGCTCAGGGCGGCTAACAACAATAAAACTGTGATGGCCTGGGATTCCGATTCTGAGAATGAACCAGAGGAATCCCAGCCGGCACAGGAGTCCCCGCCTCCAGGGCCGGCTGAACTGGGGCAAGGCCTAGATTCTGAGGAGCCTGCACCTGTGCCAGATCCTCAGGAGCAGGTACCAGGTGAAACCATTCTGGCCCCAGAGGTGCTTGAGGACTCAGTGTCTACAGGTGAGCCTTCCCCGGGGCCCAGTAACCCTTCGGCCTCTCCTGAACTGCAGAGGCTTAGGGCAGAGAGGCGAAGGGAACTGGTTTCTCCCAGGAGGAGTGCTCGCCTTAAGGCCAGGAGAGGCGGGGCTCCTGGGGGCCGGGACCGCCCCTGGCCTTAGAGAAGATAAAGGGCAGTCAGCCCGGTCCCAGGTTGCAGGAGCAACGTCGTCATTGAAGAGCTGTTTCGGCCAGCATCCAGTCCTGTTCCTCCAGTGTTCCTGTTCCCCGCCCGGCTTCCTGCTTCTGATCTTCGAGTGTTCCTGTCCCCGCCCGGCTCCCTGTTTTGGACCTCACCTCGCACTTTGTGGACTATCTCCAAGCTAGTGACTTAGGACTGAACTTGGACTACGGTAACAGTAACCTTCCCCCTGGGACCAGCACAGTAACAGTACAAAAGTACAGCACAAACAACACTCTAAAACCATTCATTATAAAATTAATTAATTCAAGCCACTGGCAACCATTGGGCCAGAGCTCCGCGAAGATTGCCGAGGGAGGGAGTCAGGCTGTGCCCTGGCCAAAGGCCTGGTGGAACAGCTCTGTCTTGCAGGCCCTGCGGAAAGATGTCAAGTCCCGCAGATCCCTAGTCTCTTGTGACAGAGTGTTCCACCAGATCGGAGCCACGGCCGAAAAAGCCCTGGCTCTAGTTGAGGCCAGCCTAACTTCTCTGTGGCCTGGGACCTTCAAGATGTTTTTATTTGAAGACCGTAAGTTTCTCTGTGGGGCATACCAGGAGAGGCGGTCCCGTAGGGCTTTAAAGGTTAAAACCAGCACCTTAAACCTGATCCTGTACTCCACCGGGAGCCAGTGCAGCTGGTATAGCACCGGGTGAATGTGATCTCGCAGCGAAGACCCCGTAAGGAGTCTCGCTGCAGCATTCTGCACCCGCTGGAGTTTCTGGGTCAGTCTCAAGGGCAGCCCCACGTAGAGTGAGTTACAATAATCCAGTCTGGAGGTGACCGTCGCGTGGATCACAGTGGCTAGGTCAGGGCGAGAGAGGTAAGGAGCCAACTGCTTAGCTTGGCAGAGATGGAAAAATGCCACCTTTTTATAGCTGCAATCTGTGCCTCCATGGAAAGGGAGGTGTCGAAGATTACACCCAAACTCTTAACGGACGGTGCTGGCACTAATTGCGCCCCCGCAAGAGATGGGAGTTGCCCCCCCAATCCCATATCGTCCCGTCCCAGCCACAGGACCTCTGCCTTCGAAGGATTTAGCTTCAACCGGCTCCCACGTAACCATCCAGCCACAGCTTCCAAACATCTGGTCAGTGTGTCTGGGGCCGAGTCAGGATGACCATCCATCAACAGATAGAGTTGGGTGTCATCGGCATACTGATGGCAACCCAACCCAAAACTCCGGACAAGCTGGGCGAGGGGGCGCATAAAGATGTTGAAAAGCATCGGGGAGAGTATCGCACCCTGAGGTACTCCACACACCAAGGAGTGGCGCGATGACAATTCCCCCCCAAGCGCCACCCTCTGTCCCCGACCAGAGAGAAACGAGCGCAGCCATTGAAGGACTGTGCCCTGGATCCCCACATCGGCAAGGCGGTGGTCCAGAAGTTCGTGATCGACCATGTCGAAAGCTGCTGACAGATCTAGAAGAATCAGCAGCCCCGACCCACCTCGATCCAGCTGTCTACGAAGATCATCTGTTAGGGCAACCAGAGCCGTCTCGGTCCCATGACCAGCGCGGAAGCCGGACTGGAATGGATCCAGAGCCGATGTTTCATCCAGAAACCCACCAAGCTGTTCAGCAACCGCTCTCTCAATCACCTTACCCAGGAACGGAAGATTCGAAACCAGGCGGTAATTGGATAGATCTAAAGGATCTACCGTAATTATAAGTGAACGAGGGACCTCTTTTTCTAGGAAAATAGCGCTGGATATAATTATATGACAATTATCCTTCAAAAGTCACACCTCAAAATTTTGAGATGCAGTTTCCCAACCAATCAGTCTTAAAAAATGCATTTATTAAGGGAAAGGGTATATAAAAATGTATACATTGGTGAAAATGATATATAAAATACATTATGTTGAGGGGAATTGCTTTTAAAAGGTGCATATTAGTAAAAGCTGCATACAAAAATGTGTATATTAGGGGAAATTCAAGCTAAAATAGGGATGAATCTTTATGAAGATTTTGGTGCAGAAATGTGGAAAGCTGAATTTAGGAGTGGAAAGCTGAGTGAAACTGAAATAGACAGAATCACTCATCCCTAGCTGTTCTGCTAGCGGAAGAGATATATTTTGAAAAGGATCTTGGGATTAGCAGGATGCGTTCTGCACACCCACAGTGTCAACATGCAAGCTCAGAAGGATTTGACTTTCTTTGATACTGATCTTCAGTCTGATACAGTACTAGAAAAATATAATAATAATAAAATAGTTATCCCCCAATTTCCTCTTTGTGGACGATTGGGATAGATAGTACGGTTAAGTGGGTGGATAGAAAATGGTAGCATTTCCTATAGTAGGGACATTAGATTCCTACCCTGTACCCATCAAAAGCTCTTCCCAGCTCCCCATTGCCTTCTAGCCGTTACCAGAAGATGCAAGGCACTTTTAATTTCTGCCAGCTGCCACCCACCCCACAACCTGTAGCCAAATTCTGCAGTGTGTGCTACCAGAGTGCACTGGCATTCTCACAGTTTAAAGTAAACTTCGTTCTGCATTTTGCAGTAGCTTAGTACATTTCACTGTAGTGAAACATCTAATGGGGTATACCAGTGGCATGGGAGACACTGAAGGAATCCCTTCTAATTTGAATCATTTCTTCAATGGACAATAGCAACATAGCATCATTATACTACCAGCAACTGTATGGTAGGGCAACAAAAATAACCATCACTATTTATGTAATGCTGTGAAATCCCTAAAGCTGTGCCCATCACTTGTGGCATAGCCTTTTGGTTGGACTATAACCAGCACCAGCAACTTACTGCATACTCTGTAAAAGTGTCCAGGAGACAGAAAATTATGTTGGGGAAGAGAGAAGGGAATTCCCCTTGCTCCTCGGGTGGGGTGGGGGTGGGGAGATGCAAGGATGTGTTAAAGAAAATTAGAAAGGGAGAGAAAAGGTTAATATTTATTATTTTGTTAACATATAAATAAACTGGGACTAGAAAGGAAGGAGGATGCTGTTAGAGGAGGAGAAAGTGAATGTAAAAAGAGGAGAGGAGGGATGAAAGGTGTGAGAGATAAGGTACAGGTTGGGTGCGAAAGGAGAAAAGAAGAAATTACAGGAGATGGATAAAAATACAATCTGAGGCATGGTGGGTGGGGGAGGAAAAATATAAAAGAAAAGAGCTCCTCTACAGAAGCCATGAATCAGCAAATTCTGCAGAAAATGAGGAGGCTGGTTCATAAGATGCACAGAGCAAAAACAACACAGCTGTGGAACTTCTTGCCACAATAAAAATTCTGTGGCAAACAATTCAGCAATTTCCAAAGATAGAATATTCAGTTGCCAGTTGATTATGCAAACTCTGCCTCCATCTTCTACCACTTTGTGTCTGGCTCCACCCCAGTGCCACCATTTTGTGACTGGTGGGCCTCAGTAATTTTCAATCATTTCAAGTGGGCCCTTAGGGTAGAAAGTCTGAGAAGCTTTCCAAAGCATAATGTCCATTGTTGTTTTCTTCAAAGTGGATTTGTCGTACTAGAGCAACAGAGTGCTTTAATCTACTTTTAATGCAGAAACCTGTAATTTCAGCATGCACTTGAAACCCGACTGCAAAATACTGGAGGACTGGAGGCTAGAGCTGCCATACTTCAAAAAGTAAAAACCAGGAAACCACCCAAATTGTTGAGCTTTTCAAAGGGAAACCCTAAAATTCACCCCGGACGTCAATTCCACCTTTGAAATCCCAGTACAGTGGTACCTCGGGTTAAGTACTTAATTCGTTCCGGAGGTCCGTTCTTAACCTGAAACTGTTCTTAACCTGAAGCACCACTTTAGCTAATGGGGCCTCCTGCTGCCGCCGCACCACCGGAGCACAATTTCTGTTCTTATCCTGAAGCAAAGTTCTTAACCCGAGGTAATATTTCTGGGTTAATGGAGTCTGTAACCTGAAGCGTATGTAACCTGAGGTACCACTGTATTGTCCAGGAAAATCTGAGCATATGGCAGCCAGAGCAAGTTGGGAAACTGGTTTCTTGGGGCCACTTTAATTTCTGCCCACACACTCAATGGCTTTCTGCAAACTTCTCCTTGCCCACATACAAGCTGATCCTGCCAGTTTTGGTGATGCACCATGTCTTCATACCCTCCCACAAAACACAGTAAGCAAACTGACAACCGCTCATTGGCTACTCACAGTTAGCTAAGCTGTAGCCCTCATGCCCATCCATTCCCCAGCGTTTCAGTATCTGTGCCAGCTCACAGCGACTGTAGATCTTGCTACGGACTTTCACCGCAAGGCAGGCCATAAGGGGCAGCAGCAAAAGAGCCTTCATCTCTTCCCAGCGGCCTGGTCCTGCTGTCCCTGTTGCTAAGCAGGAGGAAGAGGGGACTTTTTCAGGCTGACCAGATCTACAAAAATGAAATGTAGGGAAGAGAGAGTGACTTGGAGATCATCCCGGGAGGAGAAGGAAACATTACTATTGGGGAGAGTTATCGTGATGTAGCAAGGAGACAAGATGTGCTGTGTGGGCATCTCTACCAGGAGTAGCTGGAACTGACGTGCAGCTGCCCCATGGGAGCCACTGAATTGCAGGTGGCCGGACTTCTCCATGAAGAACCTTCTAAAACTAGAGTGACCTCACCCATCCATTGGATCTTTCTGGGCAGGAAGGAATATAGAGGTCTTCCTGTCCCAGCTGAGCCTTGCATCATGGTTCATGGCCTAGGGCCTGGTCTCCTCTTAGGAGAAGAGACCATGGACACATGGGAGCATAATGGACTAGGAGGTAATTTTGCCCTTGGAACTTGCCTCCAATGTTCCCACCTGCTTAGAAATTCCAGCACCAGGCACCTGAAAAGCTACATTACAGTCCAAGGACTCGAGCGTAGAGGCTGAAGTGCAGAACTTGGAAACCTGTGGACCTCCAGTTGCTATTGGACTTCAGTTCCCATCAGTCCCAGCCAGTGTGGCTAATGGTTAGGGATGATGGAAGTTCCAGCAGCATCTGCAACACCCCAGTTTTCCCAGCCCTGCCATAGTGGAACCATAGTGGGACCCAGCCAACCTTGTGCTACTAGAGTTAGGAGCTTATAAAGCAAGACGGACCCCTTTTAAGAGTAGGAGTGCCACTCATGAGGACTGAGGCTGTTTAGCAGAACCTGTAGCCCCACTTAAGGCTCCGTTTGGGCTTGCTGGCTGTTGCAGCAATACCAAAGTCTGTGTCCTCTGGCTTCTAGCCTAGTTTTCAACTGGAGCCGTCCAGGGTGCTACCTACCTTGGCCTCTACTTTGCCTAATTTCACTTATCTGGACCCATCCTCTGCTCTGCTTACTTCTGCCCTACTGGTGCTTGATCTCTGCATGAGCTGAATCTGCTTACTGGATCCTGAGCTTGGACTTTGCAACCTTGAGTCCCTTGATAGTACATGCCCCTATTTCCCCCTGGTTGGGACCACTAGCTGGGATCGGACATCTTGCTTGAGCATCAAGGGATTCCTGAGCTCTGGTGTGTTCCTGCATCTGTGGTTAGTCTTTCCTCCTGACTTGCAGATTTCTCCTTGACTCTATTGCCCCTTTTCTCCTCAGTGCTTGTCCCATGACCCAGCACTGGCAGTCACTGAAGGCTGTTGCTTGGCAAAAGTAAATGCATGGGAAAGGTTGGGATGGCTCAGTGCAGGCACCACAATACAGCAATTTGAAAATGACCCGATACAAATAAATAAAGTACCACGATCTTGATTTATTTGCATGTACATCTTGGGTATAAACACATGTACCACCTGTACACATGCACTACCTGTACATGTGCACAGATTGCATCCATATGCACACAACATAACACCTGGTTGACTAAGTGCTTTATTACCCACAGGGCTTCATGGAGGCAGAAGCCCTGCCTCTCAAATTAAGAGCATTGCTCTGTCTTGATGCCTCACACTGTGTTTCGGCTACTACATGCCTCAAAGCACAGCCCCTGCTTTTCCCCTGGGGATCCTTTAGAGAACAAACTGCCTTGGGGGACTGGTTGCTATAATTTCAATTCAAAAAGATATGAGCGGTCTCTTCTGGTTCTGAGAGGCTGGTGATTCACTCTTATCGTTGGGAAGCTCCATTCAGAATCCAGCCTTGGTTGATTGAGGTGCCTTGAGACCTCCTGGCAAATGGTCCAGGCTTTTGGGAAAGGGCGTGGCTAACAGAGGAATTAAAAGCTTTCCTCTTGGCAACATCCTCACCTAACTTATTATCCTCATGCCAATTATTCTCCCAGGGGAAGGAAAGTAGGAAACATACATAAGAGTGTGAACTGTGCAGCATGTCCTCTTGAATATTGCCTTAGAGCAGTGACTGCCTAACCCAGTCTTCCCCATGTTACTGACACCTGAGGCACACAATTTTTCCAAATGAAAACTGGAAGCATGTGTCCCTCTCAAACCCAAAAGGACCAGAAGGAGATGGGCAGGTTGGACGTCTTATGATTCTGGCACTTAATGGTCTCTACTTCAGGTATATTTGGACCATTCCATTGCTCCAGATGTAGAGAGACTGTGTGTGTGTGTGTGTGTGTGTGTGTGTGTGTGTGTAGCATTTATTGCCATCTCAAAGGATGGTGAGTTGAATGTGATTTCCTGGGAAACTATCATTATTTTAACGGCATAATATTCATGGTAAATTGTGTATCACAACACAAAGATACACATGGTCTTTCTCAACACAAAGATTGGGAGCGACTGACCCTACTAACCTAGCATGGTTTGCCTGATGAGGGTGGAGTTCAAATCCATTTCAAATTAGCGTAGTGGGACTTCTAACGTAGGCAAGAATTAGGCCTCAGTTTTTCGTCTTCAAGATGCCGAGTCTATAGCTCCAGAAGCCATACAGTGCTAACTAGCAGAATGAGGAGCCTACCTTTGCCCAAATGCCTGCCTGAACCTCTCCAGGGCCACCACAAAGTTCTTAAACAGCCCAGCAAGTTGCAGCAGGCAATGCACCCCACCCAGTGTTGGCAGTTCATCTGGCTTCTAGAACCTCGGCTCTGAGGTCGCCCTGTGATGTCACAGCCTGTTACCACTCCCCTTGAAGAGTCAGGCCCAGTCTCTCAATTCTGGCCTAAGATGTTTTTTGCTGCCTAAAGCAGAGCACTAAAGGAGGCCTCCACCCCACCCTGGGATCTTGCTGCATCATTCAGAGACTATTTTCTGCTTTCATCTGCATTCTTCTAAATGCCACCACCTGCTTCACCTTGTTGCATGATAGGACTGGTGCTGCAGGCTATAGGTCCTGAAGTACAATTACCTACCAGTACCAGAAAACATGGCCAATGGCCAGTGATGATGGGAGTTATAGTTCAGCAATTTCTGGAAGGCTAAAGGTGGAAACCTGATGTAGAGCAAAAGCATGGAGCAAAAGCATTGTGACCCACTTGCTCTTTCCCTAACCTCTGTGCATCTGCTGGCCTCACTCCCAACCTCCAAACCTGCAGTAGAAGTGAGGAATGGGCTGTATGCATGGGCACGTGTACACATGTAGAGCTTGTTCTCATCTTCTGGTGAATGTACTAAGTCAGGCCAGTGGAAGTGCAGAGGTCAAGAACGCAGCCACGAGGCACAATCCTATTCACCCTTCATGTTTTCAGTCTGCATGTAAATCTAAGGAGGAGAATACACACTTTCTGCACTCCCAACCACACAATTCAAAAGTCACTTTGAAGTAGCAGGGGCTGTTGGCTTGCTAAGTCCTTTCTGGAACATCAAACACTTAAAGGCACACACAGCATGAATGGACTCCCATCCCTGTGGTAGAACTATAAATGAGATAAAATTCCTAAGGAGATAATAGCAACAATAAAAAGTTTGGTTAGGAAAAGGCATCAAACTGGGTCAAGAATGCAGAGTTCATTTTTTGCATGCTCAAGGGAAACATGTGGAGAAAATAGCAATTTGATGCTTTCCTACCTTACAGAGGCAGCAAACATGGACATTTTAGGGAGCTACAAGGAAGACCTCTATGTGAGTGTTCCTTAGGAACACCTACATTTCTAGCCAACTCACTGGTTCTTCATGCTGAGTTCATGATAGCTAGGTTCTGTCTTTGCTGTTGAAGGCGGAACCACTGGTGGAGACATTACCGTTGCATTCAGTTCCTGCTTGCAGGCTTCCCAGATGCATCTGGTTGGCTACTGCTGAGAACAGAATGCTGGACTACATGGTCCCTTGGTCTGATCTAGCAGGGTTCTTCTTATGTGCAAGGCCAGCCTACCACTAGGCAGCAAGGCATTGAGTGGTGGAGAGCTGCTGCAGCCCCTGTGCTGGTTTGCGGCCGTCTGATGTGGTGGAGGATGTTGTTACATCACTAATGTTGGCTTGAAGTCAGATTCACACACCAGAGATAACAATCTTCTCCTTTGCCTCACCTTGTGTGTGAATATATCCCAGAGTGGGAGTTTAGGGTTTCCATTTTGGGAATCCTCCCACCACAATGTAGCCATATTTAGGGAACAGTGAAGACACTTGAGGATGGGGCAAAATTGTCTTCATCCCTGTGCAGGTTCCTTGCAGGCATTCCCTTGGACATGCACCCTTCTGGGGCAGAAACTGCCACCACAATGCTACTGCAGCTTCTGCCATACCTCTAGTTCATTGTACCTCTAATGAATGCCTCTGTAGGACTAACCAGACTAAAATCTCCCCCTACTGAAAACTGAAATGTCACCCCAGCTGCACCCTTACTAGTTTGACTAGTGAAGGAGAAGAAAATGTGCAATCAGTACTCCTCCTAGCTGCAAAAGTGGGCTGGAGCCCATCAATTAGACTCATTCATTGGATTCAAAGAATCAACACTGTGGTCAAGACTTAACTATGATTTGTAAAAGCTTATTGACATATAGCGCTATGGGAGGGCTAGAGATTATTATTTCCTGCCATCTGCCACCCCCCATACCTTGTGCCATGTCCTGAGGGCACAGCCTCTCCTCTCCACATACGATTGCCAATTAGTAATAATGAGGAAGGCTGCCCACTGGGACCCAGGGGAAGGCTTAGCAATCACAAGGGCCTAATCACATTAAACCGCAATCGAAGGGCAATCAGCACAACAGCAGCAGTCGATGCACAATTTCAGGGCTCATCCTTCTACTAACTTCCCAGCAGCTTTGGGGGGTTGTGGGGAGCCACACAGGTGGTATAAAGAAACAATACACAAGAGCACAAAACATCGTATTGCTGGATGAGACCATCTTCTAGCCCACCGTCACATTTCCAAAAAGGCCACCCAGATGTTTCTGGGGTTGGACTAGATGACCCTCAGGGTCCCTTCCAGCTCTAATTCTATTTTTCTAAGGCACATGTGCAATGGCCACACCCTGCTGTTACTCCCCTGTTCTCAGCGGTAGGTCTTCCGAACATGGAAAGATTCTGTTCTATCATATCTAATGATCAGTCTATCTTCTGTACATGTTATCTATTCTAGCCCTTAAGTGAACTGCACATTATGTGGAGGTTTATTTCATTATTCTCAGTCTTGAAGAACCTCTCAGCCATCAGTTTCATTGGGCGATTCCCAGAGAAAAGCAGCAAAATGTCCCTCTCTTCCTTTGCAATAGCAACCAAGCAGGTGCAGGATTCTTGGATCACTGCAGGATTCCTAGGTTAGAGACGGTGAAGGTTAGAACTCTTTGATGACCTGCTGGACTTCCTGTCACTTAATGGCAGGCATGGCACTTGCGTGGCACAAAGCGGCCACCGGTGCCATTGCTGTTATCTTTCATTACACCGTGTCTGGTTTTAAAAGGGAGAGATTGGCTCCTCAGTGTTGGGGTGGGACATGGCCTCAAGCAGTGCCCAGCCACACTATTCACACCTTTACCACTACCCTGCAAGCAATGGTGAACTGGAATGCTGGACTAGCTGCAGGTTCCCCTTACCTGCCAGACCAGTTGGTACCTTTGTCCCTCTGGAATTGCTTTTAGGCTCCACAATTGTGTCACAAAGACAAAAGCTTCAGCAAGGAAAACCCAAAATGATAAGCAGTGGCCTGATATGACCCCCACCTCACCCCTGTTAGGACAGCAAGGAGGACGGCGGTGGATCTGAGTGTGGAGATGCTTTTGCAGTGGCTGGAAGGGCTGCAGACGCTGCAAGTCAATTCCAAGGGGGATGTGGCAAGCAGAGAGCTTTTCAAGGGCCTCTCTGTGGACCGGCTGGCTCCTGCTGTTCCAAGGGATTTGCCTTGACAATAGAAAGTCATGATTGCTGGAACCTTATCCCAGGAGATGGGTTCAGGGTGGGCTGCCACCCACAGAGGGCCTCCGGAGTGCTGTCAAGGAAGGCATCAATTCAACACACTCACAGAGCAATTGGCATACCTCGGGAAGTCAAGGTGTGCACGCCACTCCAAGACAGCTACAAAACTCTCATAAACAAAAACGCACACATACTTACAAGTGCATCACCGGGAACTGTAACAAAACAATGCAACAACTCTCCACATGCAGACATATGCATGCATTCAGCAGCATTTTCACAGAGAATCTAGGCACATCTATAACCTGCATAAATAAATTTTAAAGTAACTCCGCTGCACAAGTTCACATTCCGGACTGCACATATACCCAGAGTTCCAGTATCCTTCCACTCCACATGCCTTGCCTGGCCCTGTTCCCTTGATGTGAACATCCCTTCCCTTCCCTACCCCACCCCCCACTCCCTCCTGCTCCTGGCCATCTCCATCCTGAGAGGGGGTGCTCCAGGCCAAGGGGTGGGAGGCGACATGGCAAAGCCGCACCCTCCACACGTAAAACAGACAACCAGGGAGGGGGTGACGTCAGAACTGGCTTAAAAGTTTGGTTGGGGGGGACACAGCAAGGATCAAAGGAGATGGAGGGTGGACGAACAGGGAAAAGGAAGAGCGAAGGGTTCACTGACGTATACCCTGAGACTGTCAGCTCCACAGCTGGTGAGTTTGGGGAAGCTTTGGTCTACAGACATGAGGAGGGGCACAGGGAGGCCATCTAGACCAAAGAGGGTCCAGATGCTACTGAACATTTGGGCGGAGGAAAAGCTGCATGTGAGGGGTTGTGCAGAGGGGGACTTGGGAGCCAGTACATCAGTGATGTGCTTCCAGCTCTGAGCAGGACTTGAAAACTGTGTGGGAAGAAGTCTACAAAAGCCTTCAGGAAACATTTGCAAGGCTTCCTTTTTAGAGCTTTTTATTAGAACCAAAAACCAGGGTCAAGCAGGTCTGGGGTGATCTTTGTTTCTGTACGTTGTTTCTGTATTAAATGGGAAATGATATTTTTGTGGTATTTCTTCTTACACCATTGTTGAGCTTTGGAGGAGAGACGGACAATGAGATGGGAATATTCCAGGGCGGTGTGTCTCTAGCTCTTCTCCTGATGACCTATTTATTGAGCATCTATCCTTATTTGCTAGCACAAAGCTTATGTGTTAGATTATATCCAGTCTCTATTGAGAATTCATTATTTGTAAGCAGGTTACACAGCAATGAGCATTCATCCTGATTTGCTTGCAAAGTTTTTATATATCTTCCCATTCATCATTTGTACATTCCACACTTATCAGTGCAACTCCCTGTCTCTTTCCTAATCACAGAAAGCCCATCTCTTTCTTTATTATATTTATATGTCCCCTATTCCTCCAAGGAGCTCAATGTGGTTTTCAGAGTTCTCCTACTCCCAGTTTTCTCCTCACAACAACCCTGCAAAGTAGGTTAGGCTGAGGGACAGTGACTGGCCTAAGATCAGCCAGTGAGCTTGTGACTGAGTACGGATGTGAACCCTGGTATTCTGAGTCCTAGTCCAACAGGTACACTACATTGGCTTTATTAAAGTGGTTGTTGTGCTAGAATGGAGCACTTTAATAACTTTTAATTGTAAACCTAAATTTCCCAGTATACGCTTGAACCCCTTCCACAGAATACTGACAGCCTGGAGACACTTTGAGGTTGGGGTTTGGTAGGACAGAATATCAGGAGAGCATATTTGAATACTGCCTGTGGCTTTCAGAACCATCTTCTGCACTCATCACAACACTAATCACAAACTTAATTCTGATCCGAGACCAAATTCCATGAAACCACCAGCAGATGGTGCCTCCTGGCCTTTTTGCAACCCCAACTCAATCCCAAATTTGTGATGGAAGCGGAAAGCAATGTAACTGTGGTTGCATGCACACTATACATTTCAAAGCACATGACTCCTTTAAAAGGAATCCTGGGAACTGTAGTTTGTTAAGGGTGCTGGGAATCATAGTTCGGTGAGAGGTAAACTACAGTTCTCAAGATGTTTTGAGGAAAGTCATGTGCTTTAAATGTATGGTGCATGTGCAGTTTCCTGGAAGGGGCAACCCTTCCATGCATAGTCAAGGAACCATCTGTCCTAGTTCCAGATCTTGTTCAGTGTGATTTTAGCCAGGAGGTCTTTTAGGAGGGGAAGAGTTGCCATAGTCTCCACAAAAGCAGGAAACTTGTCCCAAGGAAAGAGCAAACTCATTTTCCACATGACAGCCTCTAAGGAGCTGGAGGAGATTGCTGAGTAGCAGGAGACTGAAATAGGCTGGAGGGGGGCTTGCAATCCCTTGGGGGCAGCCTCTCCCGAAACACTCGGATGCAAAGACATTAATGAGAAAGCTGTTTGGGCTCAGATCCCTGGGGGCTCAAGTTCCTCTATGCTGGGGTCCCAAATTAATTAGCTTTTCAGGTGAGCCTATTGTGCTCCCCTCACTCTCACGATCTCAGGTTCTCCCAGGGAGTGGGGGCTGGAGAATCATGTTCCCCCCAGTTAATCCTAGGGATTGCAGGAAGGAATTGGGGAAAGGGTGCGGGGAAATATTGTTACCGTTCCGGCACTTCATTATCAGTACAAGAGGTAAAGGTTCACAACACCTGATGCTGCCAGGTGCGGCTTCTGAAAAATTATTTGAAATGCTCACAGAACTTACAAAGCAGGAGACCCTTTATGAAGAAGAGACAGTTGCGACACAGCTTTTTGCAGCTGGCTGAAGCAATATCCAAGTGGTTCTAAGAAATATAATGTCTGCTTGCTGGCACTCACCAGGATCACATACCAGGGTTGGCTCAAGCTACAGTATTCTGCTGTCCTGAGCCAAAAATAAAAATTTTAAAAAATCATTCTTACAGGGTGGGAAGTGTGGGGAGCCCACACAATATGCAGGAGGAAGAGGGATCTCTTTCAAGGGCCGTTCCATTTCTAGCTCCTTTCATAGAATCATAGAATTGTAGAGTTGGAAGGGATCCTGAGGGTAATCTAGTCCAACGCCCTGCAATGCAGGAATATGCAGGTGGCCCATATGGGGATTAAACCCGTGACCTTGATGTTATCACCACCACACTCTAACCAGCTGGGCATGAGTATGTAAGGTCCAAACTACACGGGGCTGGCAAACATGCATAAATGGAACTCCCAAGAGCCTTCCGAAAAGGAAAAGCAGCTTTGGGAGGGAATGATCTAGAGCAAAGAAGCAAGACCAAACAGACCCCACAGCTGCAGAGTTCTTGTTGTAGCGATGTCACATTAAGAGGATGTAGGCAGAGGGGAAGGTGGGCGTGAGGGTGGGTTAAAGGAGTAGGGGTTGGAAAGTGCTCAGTCCTGAGGGGCACTGGCAAAGTTTTGGATAAAGGTGACTTGTAGGTCAAGACAGAGAAATGCCAGTGGATCCTCTTCTTGCCTTCCAGATGTGGAAGTTCCCCTCTGTAAGAAGTTCCCCAATGTACCAGAACCGGCTGGGGTCTCTCCGGCTGCAACTTCCTCCCTTCACACAGCTGCCGCCCCTACCAGGAGACGTCACCGGACTACCTTTAGCCAGGACCAGCTAGATCACCTGGAGGCAACATTTGCAAAAAACCATTACCCTGATATTTACTGCCGAGAGGAGCTGGCCAGGGCTATCAAACTCAATGAGGCTCGCATCCAGGTACCTGCTCAGTACTTAATGGCCCCAAGAACATATGGACACTGCCATATTGGACGTGTTAAAAGCAGCCTGCAAGGGGCCTTTTGGAAACTGGGTCTCCAAGGCACTTACGTGCTGTGCCTTTCTACAACCATGGGACAAAGAAAGTGTGCTTTTTAAAGTCACATTTAGAACTATTTTTCCCCTTTGGTGCTTTTCATTCTATGTTTTCCTAATAGTGAGGCAGTATTTTACTAACTGCATTAATGGGTGTATGGACTTGAAGCTCTCCGTTTATGTAAACTTAAACAGTTGTGTTACATGTATTTCTTTATAAAAATATTTATAGACCACTAATTCATATAAAAACATCAGAGTGCTTCACGACAATTGTACATAAAAATACATACAACAAAACCCATAGAAAATAGTTAAAATCAGAAACCAAGTAACAATTGTGGAAAGGTGCATTCTTAATTGCCTGAAGGAATGGAAAAGTTTTCAGCAGGCGTTTAAAAGTTGAAACAGAAGGCGCAGGGCTAGACCAATGTTACTGGTTACATGTTGTTGTAACACAGATTCTATATGAGAAACTGAGGCATCCCCCTCCCAATACCTACTACAGTGGTAAGGTAAAGGGACCCCTGACCATTAGGTCCAGTTGTGACCGACTCTGGAGTTGCGGCGCTCATCTTGCTTTATTGGCCAAGGGAGCCAGCATACAGCTTCCAAGTCATGTGGCCAGCATGACTAACCGAACCAGAGCAGCGCACGGAAACGCTGTTTACCTTCCCGCCGGAGCGGTACCTATTTATCTACTTGCACTTTGACGTGCTTTTGAACTGCTAGGTTGGCAGGAGCAGGGACCGAGCAACGGGAGCTCACCCCATCGCGGGGATTTGAACTGCCGACCTTCTGATTGGCAAGTCCTAGGCTCAGTGGTTTAACCCATGGATTAAGTACTTAATTTGTTCCAGAGGTCCGTTCTTAACCTGAAACTGTTCTTAACCTGAAGCACCACTTTAGCTAATGGGGCCTCCTGCTGCTGCCGCGCTGCCGGAGCACAATTTATGTTCTCATCCTGAAGCAAAGTTCTTAACCAGAGGTACTATTTCTGGGTTAGCAGAGTCTGTAACCTGAAGCATATGTAACCTGAAACGTATGTAACCCGAGGTACCACTGTACTTTTTTATTTTAACAACAACAAAAAATATTAACCAGAGAACCAGCTGAGTCAGCAAAGTCCAGAAAGCTGCTAAGAATCTCTGCTTGGGCCCACAATTCCAATCTGTCTACCTACACATACCTATGAATAAATGTGCATCATTCCCCTTTTGCCTATTGTTTTGTAAGTATAATTAGTCCATCCCAAACACACTGCACAAGCTTATCTCATAATTTCCTGCTTCTGGTAGATGTTTACCTTCTGCCAATGTCCCAGAACATTCTTGGTCTTCTTAAAAGGCTGGCACTGACAAGTTATGGATTTTCAGGAATAATTCTATTCTAAACATCATTGCCAAGATGCCTTGCCCAGGGAATTCAATTCATAATATGCATTTTCTCTCTCCTTGTGCTGACAGGTTTGGTTCCAGAACCGGCGAGCCAAGCAGCGAAAGCAGGAACGAGCGCTGCCCAAACCAGGCACCCCTGGTATCCTCTGTCCCCTGCCTACAGCCCTACCTCGACAGTACCAATATCCCCCCACTCTTGGGTCACATCCTCACCTGCCTCGTTTTCCCTCCACCTACACTCTGCCACCCCCAACTCCCCCTGCTACTTCTGCCCAGTTTTCCTGTCCTGCCCCCCACCACCCTCAACCCTCCCATGCTCACGAAGACTGGTACAGCCCTCTGCGCTCCACAGCTGCTCCGCCACCTCCTGTGCTCTCTCTGAGTCTTGACCCCAGCACCCACTGGAACTAAGAGCTCTTTCTCTGCAGCAGATTGACAAGGTGCAGGAACACTGGGCAGGGGAAATTATCATAAAGATACCCAAATATGTGCATCGTTGTCTTGTTTATTCTCCTGGTAGTGGCTTCCATTAAGCAATTTTGCTGCATGAGCTTGACTGTTCCAGTGATAAAGAACAACACACACACACACCACTGCCAAACAGTGATATTCATGGTATCTGAAGAACAAGCTCAGTGTAACACCCTGTTTAAGCCACGTCAACGTATCTGCTGAAGAACCCCTGCCCCTTTGCTACAAAACCCCTGTGCTTCTCAAAGTCTTCTCGAATGGAGAGAGAGGACTTGGTCCATGTAAGGTGCTGCCCAGGCCAGTTGGGCCAAACCTTTACATGAACAACTTAGAGAGCAACCTAGAACCCCAAACTTCTCAGTATCTGCAATTTGAAAGTAGGGTGACCCGATACACATTGCCGAAAAAGAGCATTTGCAGCACCAAAAAAAGAGGGCACCAGTTTGCATAAAATTTGCATATGGTAATTTATATGTATAGACACAAATCTAGAAATAATTACTATAATTTAAATACAATTATAAAACAACTCACCATAGTGGAGAAGACGCCACGCAGCAGGTGATACTAAATGTTGATGGGCAGCTTCAAGTCCCTTCCAGCTCGCCTTGTGGCTCCTTATTTTTAAACTGGATTTGAATTGGACAACCCTCAAACAGCTTCAATTAAAGGACTGTCCTTTTCAAAGGACATGTGGCTACCCTAACTACAGGGGAAGATCAGTAATGGTGAGCAAACTACCTTTGAGAAAGCCCTGATAAACTGCTGAAGAACACTGGAGGTTTCCATTAGAGAGAGACATGCATATTTGAGCAGAAAGAAAAATTGAACTGTTCTATTTTAATTTGTTCTGAAATAAATGGATAGATATGAACTTGTATTAATAAGAACAAACAAACAGCAGAACTATGAAGACAAATGTGAATACCTAAACAAATGTAACTGCAACAGATGAAGAGACAAACAAAAATTATTTGTACAAATCAATAATGAATGAGATCTTAAATAACAAAATGAATGACAATAGGAAATTGATGAGTGTTGGAGATTTTGCAAATCCCTGTTCCCAAAAATGCAGTCTGAAAACCATGGCTTTATGCTCTTGGAGGACAGATATGGTCCACTATATTCCTCACAAGTTCATCAAATATTTGCACCATTGTCTGTTTTTGTGTAATTTCAGGGGTGCCATTCAAACCAGAAAAAAACACATTTTTAAAAGATACATAAAATTTTAACACACCACTGCCACAATTAATCCCATCTGAAAATTTCAGCTCACACATCAGATCTTACACAGCAGCTACTGGATGAAGCTTGGATAGTCCACCTTGGCTCTCACACAAAATGCCTATATATTTTCATATACTTGTTATGCCTTTTAAAACAGTTTAAGTTAATAGGCCTGCTATTTTTCCGCTTCAGCCTCTCTTTCATTACACACAGGATGAATAAAAAGCAATTACCCGGTATTATTTTTCAAAAAATTAAAAATCAGGTTTTTTTATTTAAATCAGATTTTTAAAATTTAAATCAGATTTTTAAAATAAAATGCTTTTGGAGGGAAAATCTTTCTAAAGATAGTTTTCTATTTAAGTTACATTATAGTCCAAAGACTTATTTCCATCAGGAAATAAGGATTTGTTTTCAGTTTTTCATGTGTGCTAAAACTCAGTCTAAGGTGTTTTTTTTAAAAAAAAAAATCATTTAACTACATCAGCTAACAAACATGGATACATATGCTATACTGTAATATTGTTTTAGTTAAATAAATTGTTTAAATTGTTAAGGAAATGATCATTTTTCTTCATCCAATAAAGTACAGCAGAAAAGTTGTCCAAATATGAACAGTTAACTTATTAAGCCTCACAATAATTTCATAATTATCTGTCAATGTATTTCTAATAGTATAACCAAATCAGTAATTTTTGATATAACTGCAAAAACTACTCTAAAAAATTTATTATTCCAAAAATGGAACCAGTTCATCTGGTTGTAAATATTAAGATTATACCAACAAGAATGAGTCTTTCTGTAAAAAAAATGATTTAAATCAAGTCTTACTGACTCATGATTTAAATCGTGATTCAAATCAAATCCACCCAGATTACACCCTTGCAAAGTGTTTATGTACAGTGGTACATACGCTTCCGGTTACAGACTCCACTAACCCAGAAATAATACCTCAGGGTAAGAACTTTGCTTTAAGATGAAAACAGAAATCGTGCTCCGGCGGCACGGCGGCAGCAGGAGGCCCCATGAGCTAAAGTGCTGCTTCAGGTTAAGAACAGTTTCAGGTTAAGAACAGACCTCCGGAACGAATTAAGTACTTAACCCGAGGTACCACTGTATTTACATTTTAGACCTTGAGGGATCTGAGATGGATGGTGGTGGATGTATTTTAAGGTACCTTCACACCCTCCCACATTTCAGAGATGAAAATCGGGGTGCTCTTGTGTATGTGTGACGTGCCTCGAGTGGCACACCACAAATCATTGCCTCAGAATGATTTTGTCCCTCCTCCGCCACCACACATTATGTAATGCTGAAAGCTCTTTTTGGCCTACTACTCCAGATTTCATTCATTTGCTCTGAAATAGCCTGTCTAGTCTAGCACTGGTTTCTAAAAGAGTGAAGCAGGATATATTAGTAAACTTAAGAGTGTTCAGTTGTTTTTTTTACAAAAGACTTTAATGTTTAATAAAATGCTAAATGCTAAAATGGATCTGCTGGTTTTTGTTGCAGAACAGTTGCAACTCAAAGAGGGGGGAAAATTCACCGTGACATCTATATTATCAGCATTGTTTGGGGAGGGAAAAGATGGAAGGAAAGTGGCACCAAGGGATTTTATGTCTGTATAATTTGCATGCTTGTGCCTTAAATAGATGCATGTCCAGATGCATCTACCCACCTATTGGGAGCTTTAATTAATCTAGAGGAGCTGAACCGTGAAGAATTCTAGTGCATGTGTGTGCAAATTAATACAATCTTGCAAAGGTGTTCCCCAAAGACATAACAAGGATGGTACCTTTCAAGAGAATGATACAAGAACAATAAGGACTACCAGTAACTTTTACAAAGTGACTGCTGGAATGTGCTCACCTGGTCTCAAATGCATATGCATGTAAACAACTGCACATGAAACACATGAAGAAATTATTATTATTATTATTATTATTATTATTATTATTTTGACTTATTAGTCACTTGTTATCTAAGAAGGCCTCCAAGAGACTTATATTTAAAAGCATAAACAAGAGCACATTATTCCATAAAAGATAAATAGTCATTTTATTTTTATTATTATAAAACTTTTATGTTTTTTACAGTAATTCGAAACAATCCTTCCCAGCTGCAATAGAAAACTTTTGCATCACAATAATAATAAAACATAACACAGACCATCAAATGTCGGGGGGGGGGGCAGCGAGGTACATTTTTACCTGGTGCTGAAAATATGTCAGTGAATGTGTTATGTACTGAGTTGAATAGGATCCAAACTGCAGCAGTCTGATTGGTCCTAGAACAACAGGATCCAAAAGGCAGCAGTCTGATTGGTCCTAGAACAATAGGATCCAAAAGGCAGCAGTCTGATTGGTCCTAGAACAATGCAGCAGTATGATTGGTTGGCAGGAACCACCCAATCATGCTCCAGATAAAAGTGAATCCACAACCTGATTGGCTTACAGTAGAATTCCAGAATTAGCCAATCATGTGCAGCCCATTGTGTAAATAATGTATATAAAGCAGATACTTTGAGGGGACTTTCATTCATTCCTCGTCACCACTATGAGCTGCATAAAGAGCATGAAATCACTTTGCGACTCTGAGTATATTTCAGAGTGCCAGGCAGACCTCTGGAGAAAGCATTCCACTGTTGGGAAGCCAAAGCTGAAAAGGTCCTCTCCTTTGTCATCACCCTTCAAGTTTCCCTCAGAGGAGACCAGAAGATGGGCCTCAAGTGAAGATATAACAGACTAGGTTTATACTGTGAGAGGCATAAAAAGCCGTAAAGAGATTTAAAAGTAAAAAACAGCACTTTGCATTGGGCTTGCAAGCAAATATATATGCAGCCAGTGTAATAGGAACAGTACTGGTATGCTTGCTTCAAACCTATGAGAAGTTAGGCTGCACTAATTGAAGCTTCTGCACTATATTCAAAGGCATCCTCACATAAAGCTCATTACAATAATCCAATCTTAAGGTTACCATGTTGTTGGTATTTGTCTGTCTCAAGAGACAATGGAGTGTGCCTGTGGGGGTGAAGTCAAACTGCTGCATTTACAGCACCAAAGTGACCTCCCCAGGGCACAAGCCTGGGCAGTGTTCATGGAGGTCCTGGGCTGCCCAGACGACACGACCCCTCCGTCAGCCTCGCTGATGTGGTCCAGAAGAAAGCAGAGCAATATGTCTTTTTTTTTTCTTTTCAAAAGATATTAAAGTTGTTTTTTTTTAAAATATAACAATGAAAAAATGAAAAAATAAAAGAAACAAAATACAAAATACAACATAAAAACAGTTAAAAAACAAATAATTTTCCATACCATATCTTCCTTACGCTTATTTCCCCAGACCTCCTCATACCTCCCTTCTTTGTATTCCACTTCAATTTGTTAGTTCAACAAATACCATTAAGCTTTTACCCATTTATAAACCTTTTTTTTCATATCTCCTAAAGCATTACAGCTAAAAACCCCTTAGTTTCTATCCAACATCCTTCTAACATTCATTAATTTTACAATATTTCTGTAAATAGTCTTTAAATTTCTTCCAGTCTTCTTTCACCAACTCTTCTCCCTGGTCTCGGATTCTGCCAGTCATTTCTGCCAAGAAAGCAGAGCAATATGTCTGGCACCAGCTTGGCTGCAGGAGTTGCAGGAAAGAGGCATACAAGACGCCATCCAACCACCTTAGGGACTCCACTCTGGATTTGTGTAGGGTTTACTCTTTAGCCTTCTTTTCCTGAAGACAGCCTGCAAGGCAGTGGAGGGTTAGAATCAGTGTTTTCTCTCCCCCCCCCCCGATGAACTACCTTCCCAAGTTGATGAACCCCATCTGCCCCTCATTTCTCTCTACACCATGTGCAGAAACTGCCTTCTTCACCATCGGATTCACTATTGGTCTCGTTCGCAGTGTTGTAAAAATCCTGCCAATTGCCCAGACCATCTCTGTATTCCACAGCTTTACTAGGACTTCAAAATATGAGCCAGCCACGCCAACTAGAAAACTCCCCAGAGCTCTCTGGAAACCAAGTGGATCCATGAGTGTACAAACTGCCATTTCATATACATTAGTTGATTGATATACATTAGTTGATTTATTTTCCACTGTTGATAATCAGGTGCTATAATAAGGCAACTGTGTTTTTTCTAAATGGGAAACATTTTCCAAATTGATGCAAGAAAGGCTAGGTAAAGGGACCCCTGACCATTAGGTCCAGTCGTGACTGACTCGGGGTTGTGGCGCTCATCTCGCTTTATTGGCCGAGGGAGCCGGCGTAAGGCTTCTGGGTCATGTGGCCAGCATGACTAAGCCGCTTCTGGCGAACCAGAGCAGTGCACGGAAACACCGTTTACCTACTTTATCTACTTGCACTTTGACGTGCTTTCGAACTGCTAGGTTGGCAAGAAAGGCTACTGCCACATAAATACAACATGCTACAGCTTGAGAAGACCCTCTAGTAATGTGTAACAATGTGGGCCAAGATGCTCAAGCAGAATACATTTACAGCACACAACAGCATCCTTATTGTCATTTTGTGACATGTTGCAGGGCAGTTATTTTATTACAAATTCCAGAAAGCTAGCCGTGCCTGTTGCAACAGTCTTCTCATGCAAATTTACTCAGGGGCAAGTCCTATTTTCAGTGGTATTTCTTCCTTGTGCAAGTTTTTAAAGGAACAGCAACATTGAATGCAGTGGAACTTGTTTCGGGGTAAACATACACAAAGGTTTGGACTGAAGTCTGAGCACAAGGGAGCAAACTGCAGTCTAATGCAAAGTCCTCCAAGCAAACTGACAGAAAATGGAGCATTGGCGGGAACCCTGCAAGACTACCATGGCAACAGCCTCTTTTAAAAGGCAATGTCATAAATCTGATAGTATCAGGTTTCCTGTGTTAGTAATGAAAAGGTTGGTAATGCTTTTTTGAGGTTACGATGCACGAGGTGATGAATTTCAGTAGTTATGAGCTATCTGGGTCCCATTTGTAAGTGGTCCATTCAATTTAATGTCGTGGGGAAAAGCTAGAAATATGTAGGAATTCGCTCCCGAAAGCAATAGTTAAGAAATTATCTTTATAAGGAACAGCTAACATGTCCACGGAATAGAGAGCAAGCTGTTGACGGTGGCTGCTTCGGTGCTACCGAGTATTGCAATTTCTGGAATCGCGTTCTTTATCCATGGCTTTTTCATTTTGAGTACAGACGGTATCGTCTGGCCTACGTCCACATATGCAGAAGGGCGCTGCTGGCCTCGGGAACGGAGGTATCCAGAAGCCCGCGGGGGAAGAGCCTCCTCGGAGCGAGAGCAAAGGGCTTGAAAAGGAGAGCAAAGGGGTTGCCTGCGCGCACCGAGGCCCGAACCAGGGCCAGGCGGGCTACCAGCGCGTTACGCGCGTCAATCGGCTTCACCAACGTCGGAACGTGCGCCTCGCCCTTCGCTTCCCCTCAGCCCTGCGAGGCAGCCCCCGCGAACTTGGGAATTATTATTATTAATTTATTATTATTATTATTTTATTATCAATGATTTATTCCCCGCTCATCTGACTGGGTTTCCCCAGCCACTCTGGAGGCTTCCAGGACGCAAAAACATCGTAAAACGTCAAACATTACATTTCCCGATAATAATAATATCGTCCACGGAGGCCTCGGCCGCAAGAAACCTGTTTAGGGTCCCACATTATTTCCTCAGTTTGTCTTTCAAGGCACCACAAAACCCGCCTTGCTTCAAACAAAACGCGCGAGTCAAACGTCCCGCCCTTAACGGTCGGCGCTCTTCGTCTTCCTTCTGGCCCTTCTCCCTCCCTGCCCGTAAAAAAGCCTTCCTTCAGAAATGGAGGGAACAAGAATGGCCATTTCGCAAAGCACGGCCTCAATTAGGCAGTCGCTCCCCCGCCCTACAATCCAGTCAGAACCGGAAGTGCAGGTCTCTATTATGTGGAATGCAGGGGGGAGGCGGAAGCCTCGCGCGAGCGAACAAAGGCCCCGGATGCTGTAGCACATCTCTTTTTGGAGGGAAAAAGTTGAACGGATCCCCGGATGTCGGAGCGACCTCTCTCGTACCACAGGCGTAACGGTCGTGCGTAGTAAGCGCATGCGTAGTTTGCGCACTTAACCCTAGGAAGGCGCGGCGTCCATCACGTGATTGGTCGCGGTGGGCGGGACGCTATATAAGCGAAGCGCGGGCGGTGCCTCGGCCGCATTTTCAGCTGCTTGAGCCCAGGAAGCTTCTCTTCGGTAAGGCGGGGGGGAGCGGTCTTGCGGGCTTCCTTTGTTGTCGGTGAAATGCACGCACGGTGTGGGGGTGGGTTGTTTCCGACGCTTCCGTTCAAACAAGTACGTCAGTAGCGAGGTAACGGTGGCTGTTCCTCGGTAGCGACGACGTGAGGGGGTGGCAGTGGGGGCCGCGGCACCAAAGCGCACGCGCGTTCGGAGCGGCGTTCCGAATGCTGATGATGTGCGCATGCGGCGGAGGAGCCCGGTTCCCCTCGCGCCGCGAGAGAGAGAAAACAGCGGTCTGGGGTGGCGCGTGTGCGCGCTTTGGTTTTGGAACCGGGGGGGGGGCGGGGCGGGCATGAGAAGAAGCGGAGCAAGGAAATGGCGGGGGGGGGGTCCCGGCGGGCGCGCGGGGCGCACTGGCGAGGCCATGCAGCGGCCTTCGTCGCCTGCCGCCATCTTTGGTCGTCCGGATTGCCCCTCTTTAAGCTGGGGGTGAACAAGATGGCGCTCGAGGCGGGGAAATGGAGGGCGGCCTCGAGGCGGGGAGGGGGAAGCGCCGTTTCCTTCGCCCTCGCGCCACCCCCACCTCTCGCCTTCCGCTGAGGAGTTTCCCTTCGGGAACATGCAGTTGAAATAGAAACTGAGGCGGGGGTGTGGCTTAAGGCTTGCTCCTCATTTATTTATTTATTATTTATTTATTTAAAAAAGCCCAGCAGCAGCCCTGAACTCGAAGCTTGAAGGCGCTTGAAGTGGGTCAGATTTAGCAACTGCTGCTGTGACGCTTAGGGCGGGGACGTATTAGCACGGCCCTGAGAACCTTTCCTTTTCTGATTGGAAGTAATGCGCAACCACATGGAGCTTGGCTAGGCGAGGATGGGTGGAAGAGATGGGGACAACATGTGTTATAAAACCTGCAACAGGTTTTCTTAGTGTTGTGGCACCATATGCAGGGTGACTTTTTTTGGGGGGGGAATTAAGCCACACTTGATGAATCGAGTGAACAGAGCAAGAGTACTGAAAATATTGCGACTGATAATTAACAGTGTCTGGTGTTTCTGGAGGGTTGGGCGTTTTAAATTCTCCCTCACGGACTACGACAGGTTGTTTGCATCTGGATTTTGCTAACTTGCTCTGCAATAAGCATTGGTGGTTCTTCAAATTCTCGTAATGGAATTATTCCAGTATTAGACCTCTGATCCACAGTTGTGCGCTTTTCTCTTCTTCAGACTCCTCCCTACCACCATTATGTCTTCTGAAGAAGGAAAGCTGTTTGTTGGGGGTCTGAATTTTGACACAGATGAGCAAGGCCTGGAGCAGCATTTCAGCTCTTTTGGACCCATTTCTGAAGGTAAGCAAGTGTGGTGTTGGGGATGGAGTTTTCCCCTGGGATCAACATAAAATTGGATAATTTTAGCTACTTTTGTTTTCTGCTCTTAGTTGTTGTGATCAAGGATAAGGAGACCCAGAGATCAAGAGGCTTTGGCTTTATCACCTTTGCCAATCCTGAACATGCATCAGATGCCATGAGAGCCATGAATGGAGAGGTGAGTACTTTGTTGTGGTGTGATCTGTTGTCCCACTGTGTCCTGGCTGCTTTAATTAAATAATAATAAGTTTTTATTCCCCAACCAGAGCCAGGCTCAGGGCAACTAACACCAGTAAATTTACAATAAAAATGTAATGGGGAAACCAATTTAGAATACAGGTTAAAATACAAAGAGACAAACAGTTTCCCAGGAACCATACTGCTTTGATTTTAGTTTTTGTGAAATGCCCTTAATTAAACTATATTAGAAAAAGGCCTTTTCTTGCTTGCAAGTGTCAACCCAATAGTAGGGAGCTGTCGCAGTGTATGCACGTTACCTAAAAGCACATGCAGTGATGATGCTTCTGATTTAGTGTCAAAGTGAGCAGTTTCTTATGTCATAAAGTGGTGAGAGACAGCTACATTGGTAACAGGCACAGACGAGGAACCTGTGGCCCTCCAGATGCTGCTGGACTTTTGCTTCTATCAACATTTGACTATTGGCCATGCTGCCTGGGATCCGGCTCTTGGGAAGCTGGATCCTGCATTCTTCCAGTTGTATTGAAAGCTCATTGAGTGGCATTGCTAGTTCACATTTCCACTACCCTTCTTACTTTCAAATAATAATACTAATGTTTATTATTTATACCCAGGCCATCTGGCTGAGGTTGCCCAGCCACTCTGAGACAAGCTACTCTCAGATTATTTACCACCCACCTTTACAGGGTTTGCACCCAACAGGAATCTCAGCTTCAGGACTGCTGTCTGTGATTCCATTTCTTAGGGCTACCAGAGGTTTTTCAGAATATTGACTTATCTTTGGGAAATTATTTTTTAAGTGGTTCAATTTGCTGTGTGGAGTGCAAGTTCCAGAATAGCTGCTTTTGCTTGTAGATCTTTTGTAATGCAAGTGGCAGATACCCAAACCTACACAGGTGGAGAACTTCAGAATTCAATTTAGAAATAAATCCACTGAGCTCTACAGTATCTTAATAAGAGCAATAGTAATTGGTGAAAAGTCATGTTTTATTAACAATTGGTTATGTGCATATGAAAATTCATGTAAATAGTTGCTTCATTTGATCAGCTAGTTAAGCAATGGTTATAATTAAAGTACTTGCTCATTATCAGTCTGTAGATGGGCGCCAGATAAGAGTTGATCACGCAGGGAAGTCTTCCCGTGGATCTAGAGGTGGCTACTTTGGAGGCAGGGGGCGAGGCCGTGGTTATTCCAGAGGTGAGTATAAGGAGATTGAAACAAACATTTGCATGCATTGGGGTAATGAAGTGGGTGGGCTTGCTGGTGGCTTAGCTGTCACTGAAATGTTTTTTTTCCCCCCTCCTTGGAGGTGGTGGAGACAGAAGCTATGGTGGGCGATACGACAACAGAAGTGGAGGCTACAGCGGTTCCCGGGATTACGGCAGGTAATTGTGCTGATGTGCGAGAGCATCATTAATGTTCAGTTTTAGGTGAGCAGATATAAAACACAAATGCTTTGTTTTCAGAAGTCAGGGAGGTTATAACGATCGCTACTCTTCAGGAGGCTCTTACAGAGACAACTATGACAACTGAGGTAAGTGGATTTTGGGAAGGGAGTGAAAATGCTGTCTTGCCAAAACGCTTGTGAACTATCAGTGTTCCGACTTCACACTGAGTAACAACAGTAACTACAGCTCCCTACTGAGTTGTCAGTATCAAAGATGTTTCTTTTCTTTTTTGTTTATCTGCCATTTGCTCAGATCTAAAACATTGCAGCCCTCAGTTCACATTACTGGTAAATAACTTTTAAGTGCATGTTGGACCTTAAAGAACTCTTAAATTCAAATTGCAAAGTTGTCAGAGTGCTAACTGGGGGAGGGCCTGAGATTCCTAGCATCACTAATCTAAAAAAGTAGGAGTGGTGAATTGCTGCAACATGTCCATATGCTTGTGCCTTTATGATTGTACCTGCTTCTTGTCCTCAGCTCACACCGAGTAAAAATCCTTCCTGAATCAAGATCGTCCTTCCAATGGCCGTATTTATAAAGATTTTTGGAGCTTCGCTGAATCTTGTTTAGTTACCTACTTGTATCTTCCCCCATATAGCTTTTGTCACATGCAGCCCGAAAGCTTCCTCTACAAGATGGCCTGTTTAGACTTTGCTCAAGAGTTGGTTTTTTCAAGAGTGGTTTTTAAGCAATTTTGAAATCGGTTTTATTTGTCTTGCTTTCTCAATCCAAGGTTTCTTTTAACGTGACACATGGGGCCCTACAACTTTAAACAGCTGGAAACTGAGCAAACCTTTTTTTTTGAAATAGTGCAATGCACTTGAGTTCAACTCTTAGCATAGTGTAAGGGAGGGCAACAAATGCAAACCACCTTGGTATTAGTAAAAGAATTAAATGATTCACGCTGGTTTAGTAAAAAGCTATTTTACTGTAAAAAGTAAATCCAGAAATCAAAACTGAACGCTTTGAGAGGTTCTTGAAAATGTTTGTTTATATTGTCCTTTTTTTACTGGAAGAAACGTGCATAATTCAATTGACATTGTATTTGAAGTGGATAAGGAAGTTCCTGTACTGAGTTTTTGGCTTTACGAAGCCCATTAAAATCCCATCTGAAACAATTCTCTGCTCTTGACGTTTGACATCACATTGCACCGCACAACTTTGATAGCTTAGTGACAAGGAAGCAAAAGCATGTTGGGCCTCACCTAGGTAAATCCCGGGGTTGGTACCCAAGTAATAAATTTGATATACACTAATACTTAAGCGGTTGGTGTGAAATGGTGGAAACAGGAAATCTTCAACATGGGGAAGTGGAAACATCTGTCTGCTCCTTAAACTGGCTATAGGATATTTTAGCATGACTTTAAGCTATAATTGTAGCATCTTGTTAGTCATGTTGTATAACTTTGTATCTAAATGATATATATTACCCTAATTGCATAAACCAACACATGATTCCCTAGAATGTTTATAGCTGTGCCAGTGCTATCCTGGGGAAATGAATCTGGGTAGTGGCTGGTGGCGGTGAAATACCTGTGGAGTCTTGTGTTTCAAACAAGGCTCCCAGTGGAGTTCAATGCAGTGTTACCTGCAAATCTTTGGGCTTTCTTTCTTAGTCTTCAAACAGTGAATTATTTAGCTGAGCCTTTAGTGAAGGCAAATAATTATTTTTGGTTTGGGAGTCACTACTACAGAGGGACCAAAATACAGGGTAACAAGCCAAAACATGTGTGATGAAACATGTGCCCTATGTTTAAACATTTAAGTTCAGTGTTATAACCTAGAATGGGTTGGTTCTCCTTGCTACAATAGTAGTACACAGTATTGCTGTTGCTAGAGAGGAAGACTTGGGAAGGACCTGCCTCCTTACACAAATGCTAAAGTAGGATAATGTGTCCTACTACAACTGGAAAATTTCAGCTGTCAGATGAGCTGGTGGAGAAGGAAGTTTTTGAAACTGGGGGGCCTTGAGGCTTTGTTCAGGGTTAAGGCTGAACTGATATTGGGCCTAGATGGGCCTACCTGTAGTTAGCTCTGTCCTGTTCTTACACTGTGAGAATTCTCTGCTAGCGTGTGGAAGCCAGTGTCCTTGGAGACCCCGAAGTGTGTTGTGCCTCCTTCAGTGCGATCCATGTGAGACGAAAGCTGCTCTTGGCTAGTTCATTTGTGGAAATAGTCCTGTATTTCGAGGTAACTTTTTTGCTCATGTCTGCATCTTCCCTCCCACAGAGCTCCATTCTTGTGGCTACAGCAAACCACTGATTCTTATTTCTTTGACAAACGTACTGGGCAAGTTTGGGGTCTCCTCAGACCCCACGAGAACTTGGACTGAAATCTGCTCCTTTTTTTATCTGGGGTGGGAGGGCCTACCTGGCTGTTGCGACTTGAGATTTGCTTTCAAAAACTTAGAGGGAAGGTAGTTGGCCAAACAGTACTTGGATTCATCCAGCTGCATTTGCTGTTTTGTCCAATATCTTGTAATTGTGCCTTGTGCTGACCTTGGACTTGTTAATTGGGAAGACTTCCGATTGCAACATTGTTTGGGTGTGGGAGGCTTCAATTTCCACGTAAAACTATCCAATTCTTAGTGCATATGGTGGCTTTTGGACAAGAATCTAAAAGTGGGAGAAAAATCTGAACTTAATAACTTGGGGAATCTCCCAAGGGCTAGGTGAACAGCATCACCTAGGCTTGGAATATCCTGTTAGACATGTATAATCTGAATATAATCTGAATGAGAATTTGAATGTACTTGTGTTAAGTGACACTGCCTTGTTTTTGACAGGTTAGAAGAGATGATGGTGGCTATTCTAGCCTGAAAAAGTGTTGGCCACACTATCTTGAAAGAAGTGATGGAATGGAACGGGGACTACTCTTTGGATCCTGAACTTGAGCTACGAAGTAAACAGTTTCTCCCACTTCAAAGTAAATACACATTTTTCTTAGAGAAAAACCTTTGCTTTCATATTCAGTAGTTTAAGCATGGCTATGTGTTGCTGTGCCATTAAACTGTGGCTATGGTACAAATTGTTTTTGGCTATGCAAAAGTAAATAGGAGGTCAAACTTCCATTGGAGAGGGTCAGAAGCGTGTTACTAGTGAATTGGTACTTCATTAGTCACACATTGCTTAGTGTTCTGCTTGTGCAAGAAGTGATGGCAGCGAATAGCTATGGTCACTTGTTTCTTGCAGCACTTGATGAAAGTAGCGTGGCCCATACCTTGTGCATGATAAACTTGTGACAAACTTACTGATTTGGATGCCACAGAAGTAACCATTTAAATTTTCTAACTTTAATATGCAGTTCGTTTATTTCTTCAAAACCAGGAACTTCATGCCTCAATGCTCATATATGACTGTTTCATATCTAGGGTGCCCTTCTATAATGACTGACCAATTCTTTTCTTGCAGGGTCCCTATAGCTACTGGGTATTAAGTGGACAAGAGGAAGATGCCTCTTGCAGAGACTTGTTCAGCTATTCAGACAGGTTTGTTTGTTTGTTTTTTAAAACCCATTAAATTAGATGTATCTGAAGGGAGCAGGAGCAGTAAGCTCAATTGGTTTGAGTTTAGGTTGGATTTATGTTAAAAGGCCTTGGCACAAACTCCTGTAAGAGTATTAACTGACTTAGCACATTAAATCGGTGAGTTCTGTGTGCTAATTTGTCTTCTTGCATTCCGTATTAGGTTAAGTATCATTACTGGAATGAACCTATCAGCTGGCAGCAGTGGAGCAAGTAGATTACTACGGGCTGTGCATTCAATACTGTTGGAATATAGGTGCTTATGAGGAGGCTGGCTGGCTAAGAAGTGGAAAGTGCTCAAAAGTGAACTGAATTTAAAGAATTGTGGGTGCTCAATCCTGTGATACAGCACTTTCTGAAATGTTTAATTTGTAAAATGTGAATGCTATCTATATATATATAGTGTGTTTTGGGGTAGGCTTGTGCAGCGCTTGAGCTAAAATCTTTTAATGAGACCTATAACTGGAAGAATGTCTGAAACCTTAACACCAAGTGATGTAAAATTTAAATGCTACTTAAAACAACTATTCATCATGTGCTTTGAATTCCAAATATGTTAAACCATGGCTTCTAATAAAAATGAAACAGTAACTGACTTAGTGTTCAGCTTGTATTCTTCAGCACGTCATCATCTTAACACATATACAACCTTCTAGGGTAAGCAGCTGGTTAACATTAAAGAAGGGTGCATTGACTTCCAACTCCTTGCACATCAGACAAGAGTAGGCAAAGGATTACAAGTGTGAACTTAATGAGTAAATTTGATAGGTATTTTACCATACCTTAAAAAAAATGTTTTATAAGAAATGCAGAACATGCCTCAGTGGAAAAGACAGGAACCTTCATATGACTTGGATTAACTAGCTATGTGCATGATTTTCTATTTCTGAATTTATTTAGTGATCAGAATACATAACATCAGTCACTCCTAATTTAAGATCCACAGGTAAATGGACTGTTGAGGGAATGGTCAACCAAAGTACACTTGGGCAAATAAGCACCTCCCCTCATAAAACTACATATAGCTACTAAGGCTAGAACTCAAACCCCCTGAACTATTTACATCCTATTCCCAGACTTTCTTGTCCACTAGAAATTCAAATCAAAATGGATACAAGAAAGGGATAGCTGTTCCAAGTTTTTTTGCTTCAGATAATACAGGATAGTTGCCTCTGCTTTTCTAGTGAGTTATAATTTCTATGTACTTATGCTTTGGGTGGTAGCTAGGTTCTGTTATTACTGGTGCAAGTAACCTGCAGGGAGTGCTGTAGCGGGCTTGTAAAGGGGTAAGCGTAGGTTGTGTTCATTTTGAAGGTAATAAAAGGTCTGAAATGGGCAAGTCCTGTGTGAGGTTTCATAATGTAAGTAGAAGCAATGTTTGCCTTCCATTAGGAACTTGAGTTTACCTTGCACCAGAATGTAAATTGTTTTGCTGCATTGCACAAGTTCTGCCTTCAGATTTGCTTTATCTCCATAGAGTCTTATTGCAACAGATGAAATCTGACATGGGAAGGTAATTGTTGAATGGAAAAAACAAGTCTAAATCACACTGGGAGTACTCTGCAAAATTAGCTAGGCACCAGGCACGTTTTGCACCTGTCTTGACCACTTGCGACCAAGTGGAGATGTCCAGACACAAGGATGATACCTGATGTTTTCACCATCTGGAGGTGCATGTCTGGGAATCCTTGGATGTGGACTGTTTTCACACACTAATAGGCTATTCTTGTGGAATTCTGTTATATTTTTTTTGCACAATCGGAATGAATTTTAGGAACCACAATGCTTTTTCTGTGCATTTTAAGCAGGAGCAGACAACATTTAAGGCCAATATGTATGTGGATTGCCCTGGATAAAGTGTCTGTTCTCAGAGCTCTTAACCTAGCTCAAATCTCGTTCAAAAATGCCAACTGGACATTTCATTTTGGCAACTGCAACCTTTGTTTAAGGAGCCATTTGGCACCCAGTTTAGTATCTTTAACACTGGGAGTGCTGGATGTTGCTTCATCCTCTGATAAACCACCCAAGGCAAAGTTAGGACAACTAGCAAAATGTCACTCATGTTCTTGCCTATTGTGATAGATGCACTCCTCTTCTCCTGTTCTCCATACTGTGTAGTAATATGCTTCCATGGAAGATTTAGTGTCTTGGGATTCCATTCGCACACGAAGAGTGCTGTAACATGCCTAGTTTCCAAGCATGTATCCATAACAAAGAAGGGTACCTATAAAATAGGGATCTGGGCTGTTTCCATTTCTGTACATAAACTTGAGTTATTTTTAAGAGCCTTTGTTTTTTTACACTGGTTTTCACAAAGCTTACACGCTTTAAAAAAGCAAAACCACGTACTGCTCCTTAAAAGAGCTGCTTTGTGAGCAATGAAAGTCTTAGGGGCCACCTTTCAGGGGAACAGACATTTTTCTACTTCTGAGTGATCAAGATTCATATAAAATCGTAACTTAAGCAAACTACCCTTTATTGTAAAGTCAAAATGTAGGAAACTTGAGAGGAATCTGGGCGATGGCTTAATTTAGCCTTGGCCACCATCAACTAGCAACCAGAGGAACACGGATTTTTCCTTTGTTTTCTTGGCGCTCTCACATTATGGGAAGGGCCTGGCTCTGCTGCGCGGCGTCTGCCTTGCTAGAAGGCTCCAGCCTCCATCCCCAGCAGCATCTGCACGTGGGCTTGGGACAGCAACCCGGCCCGAAACCCTCGAGAAAGAGCAGCTGCCAGTCCGTGTAGAGCAGAGGCAGGCAACCTCCGGCCCGTGGAGCCTCACGAGGCACTGCCATACACGTCCGGCGGGTAAAACCTTGGCTCCATTAGCATCGCCCCCTTCATCCGACACTCCCTGCCTGAAACCCCGGAGTGCCGCTGCCAGCCAGGGCAGGCAGCGCGGAGCTCATGGGCCAAGGACCAGAGTTCGGCATCCTTCCCGCGCCGTTTGGGCCGCAGCCTTTTCTCGCCTTCCGAATGAAGAGCTGCTGGCGGAGGCGGGCCTGCTTAGGCGCGCTTCCTGAGGAGAAAGCGAGGCGAGCTCGAGTAGGCCGCGGCTTTTGTCGGTTATCTTTTGAAAGAGGGGAGGAGGTGGGGGAGGGGAGGGGGAGGGGCAGGCGCGCAGGCGCACGTGAGGCGACGAGGCCTCGGAGATGAATTGGGGGTAGCGGGAAGGAGGGGGAGGGGCGTGGTCGCCATTGTGATTTGGCCCCGCCCTCCGCGCGCCCAGCCAATCCCGGCTCGGGAGCCGCGTGTCGGGCGTGGCCTAACCGCAGCCTCGCTTTCATTCTCCTCGCTTGCGTCTCTCTCTCTCTCTCTCTCTCGGCGCCATCGCGATACCCTCTTGCCTCAGTGGCTAACGGCTCTCTTCGCATCCTGCTCGGAGACCGGCTTCGGTGAGTGCTTTGACGCCGGGGAAGCGCCCAGGCCGCTGCAGGAAAGCCGTAGGAGGGGCGCTGCATCGAGCATTGGAAAGGGGAGCCGGGAGGGTAGCGGGGAAGAAAGGCTCCTCTTCGCCGTGTGAGGCGGGGGAGGCTGAAGGGAGAGACGCTCCACAAAATGGCGGCGGCTGCCCATAAAGAACGAGAGGGCCCCTCTGCGCACACTCTTGTGTTTGAAACGCCGCTCTCTCAGTCTCCTTCGTGAGGAGCGGTGCGCGGCTGAAGACCACCGGGAAGGGACGAAATTGTTCCAGGGGGGTGGAGAGCATTAGACGTGGTCAAGTCCGCTATAGCAGCAGGTTTAACGCGGGGGCGGGAGAGGAGGAGCCCTTGCCTTACTGCGCCTGCGCGAAGGCTGTTCGCGGAGCGCGGGACAGCAGCGGGGTAGTCTTTGCGCATGCCTGCTGGGTTCCCAGTCCGTAGAACGTGAGACGCGCTGAGCTCGCCTTCCCGCATTCTGCTCAGACCACGTGTTCGCGGCCATTTTACCAGGGGGGAGGGGTGGATTGGTTGGGGCAAAGAATGGGAGCCCATTCTCTCTGCACGTCTGCCTTGATAAGCCGTCGGGAGCCGCTGCAACGCTCACTCACTAGTTCCTGCTTGCTTGCCTTCCTTCCTTCGATGACTTGTTCCAGCTATTGATGCACTGAGTAGATTGCAGGATCTTGCCATACGCACCTGATGGATGAAATCTGCCTCAGGTCGTCAGCCTCATGTTACCAAAATTATTGACCACAACATTCTAGTAGTTGCTGCACAGGGTGGAGCCAATACCAGGCTTCATAAGATGGTTCGAGAACGCCTGATCTTAAAATATTTTTAGCTTGAAAGTAAGATGCACCTGTACGGCTAAGGACTTAATCCAAGCAGATAAACACTCATTTTCCTGTAAAATAGAAAATGTGCTGAACTATTAGCCCTCATACTAATTACAATGAGTTTGCCATAATAATAATTATAATATTTTATTTATATCTGGCTGGGTTTCCCCAGCCACTCTGGGTGGCTTCCAACAAAATATTAAAAATACAAAAAAAAACTTTTTCCAAAGTGTGTGTTCACCCTAATCACTTTAATCATAAATAGTATGAAAGGTAGCTTCCCTAGTAGGGAAGTGGCTTAACACTGCCACCTCTTTTTCACATCTGAGAAAGATTGCCTGCATGCTTCCTTCAATTAGCCTTCCATTTTTCTGAAGTATGCATTGGTGAAAATTGAGAAGTGCTTATTAGCATTTCACCTTAGTATGTCCAAACCTCGAAAGTCTGACTGATAGCTTATCAGATGCTCTGTAGAGAGCAATTCAGGCACGTTGAGTAGGGGAAGTAAGCATCTTCCATCTCTGTTTGGCGATTAACACAGTTATATCACTGGGAAAACAAGTTAACTGCTCATTTGTAGCTAATTCACTCCTGCCTGCTTATAGCTAACCCCAGTCACCTGTATCTAATTGCCTCTAGAATAATGAACTGTATCAGCTAGGCTCATTCTGTGTCCAGTAAAATGTACTTTAAGACTGTCCTTTACTGTAGAAGGCTCAAGATATAAAAACTCGTAACATTAAAATAATGGCACAAAAACACCTTGTCTGGTATTAAGATAGGAAGCATCAAAAGAACAAGTGGGCAACATTAGCAATCCTACCTTTGAGTAAACTTTCAGAAAATTCTTTACTCCTGCAAATATCTACTTTTTGGCCACAGTATATGCTGTTTTATTGCATGCTTATTTGAGAGTCAGTCACATTGTTTTCAGTGACGCTTATTCCCAGATAAGTTTGCACAGGATTACAGTTAAGACTGCAATTCTGTGCACAATTGCTTGGGAGTAAGACCTACTGGAAATAATACTTCTGAGTAAACATGCATAGTTGCCTGGAAATAAGCAACATTGATTTTTCAGTTTGCTGCTTCCAGATAAATAAATAGCTGCAAATAAAAAACAGAAGAAGTAATTTTTCAGGTTCTCAGTGTCTCTGCCTCAGGGCATGCAGGGGAAAGTAAACATGTTAAGTTTACTATGCTCAGTTGGAATAGATAATTATGAGTCTCAGTTCAGTGGGAAACAGATAGTAAAACCAAGTCAAGAGGCTCCAGGCGTGGAAGTGAGACTGCTACTGGAAGTCAGGCAACTAATGAAGATAAGCTACAAAAGGAAGATGTGACCCTGGTCAATATGGGCAATTTATACATCAGTGACGACTATACAGCAGATTAACAAGAAGCCGGGCTGTACCAGATTATTCATTGAAGAATAATGATAATCTGATTTCCTGGAAAATTAAAATGGGCTGTTAGTTCTCAGTGATCAGCTACTTGTAAATTGCTAGTGTGGCCTGTTATCTTTTGTCCTTATTCCCACCTATGTTTCCCAAATCTAAACACATTCCTTCCCTACAGATAACTTAAACAATGGCATCGGATGAAGGAAAACTCTTCATTGGAGGGCTCAGTTTTGACACCAATGAGCAGAATCTGGAGCAGTTGTTCTCCCCCTACGGAGACATTGCAGAAGGTGAGGAAGGGTGTCACACTTGATTTTATTCTGTAATTACAGAAGTTCTGAATCTGTTAATGTTTCCACACCAGGAAACCAATTGGTAGGGCTTTGGGGTTTGCAAGTGCATGCACTCACACAATGCTAGCAACTATACTATGATAAGTTAAAGACTTGTCACATTTTGCATTCAATGCATGATAACTCTTTGGCTGAGGCAGAAAATTGCCATTCTTTGTTGAGGCAAGCAAGAGCCACCATTGTAATTCAAGGATGCATTCCAGAAAACAAAGAGTTTGTTGAGTGGGGCTGATGAGGAGTGTGGTCTGGAAAAGTGCCTGGGGCCTGATAGAGAGCCCTCAATGACCACATTTGGCCTGCAGATCATAGGTTCCTCACCCCTGTGTTAATGTCAGCAACCTTGAATGATTTAGCACAGGGGTCAGCAACCTTTTTCAGCTGTGTGGTGGCCCACCGTTCCTCAGACCATGTGGTGGGCCAGTCTATATTTTTTGGGGGGAGGGGGAATGAACAAATTCTTATGCCCCACAAATAACCCAGAGATGCATTTTAAATAAAAGCACACATTCTACTCATGTAAAAACACGCTGATTCCTGGACCGTCTGTGGGCCGGAATGAGAAGGCAATTGGGCTGCATCCGGCCCACAGGCCTTAGGTTGCCTACCCCTGATTTGTGTGATGAAGACTGTCCAACCATGTTCATATTGAACAAATGGGGTTTTGTTAACATGGGAGAGCATTTGATACATATCTGCATTCTGAAGTGATACTCCTGGTAATATATAGTGTTAATAACGATGTGCATTTTGCTTTCTCCAAATTGTGTTGTAATTAATACTATGGCTTGCTGATTATTTATAGCTGTCAAAATGGGATGAGGGGCATGTATAGGTTAGATTTGAAGAATGCCAATGATACATGGCTGCATCTTCCTTGTTTTCAGAGTGATTAATTGTATTCAAAAAATACAAAGGTATCAGGAGGGATTGTGCTTTGATACTACAGACCCTTGGTGTATAGGTCTGAGGTTTCCTGGAAGCAAGCTCTTGTGATTGAGAGATTGGTTAATAAATTACCTGAGCTCATGAATAACAGCATCTTGTTTCCCCAGTAAGATAGACAGCAGGGTTTTTCTTATTCTTCAGCATCCAATTCTTGGAACTTATTTCCTGGATGCCCCTGTGCGGCTATAATGTCCTTCCAAGCAGTCTTTGAGTCTGAAGTGGGGCTAAAGAAGGGACCTGGCAAGGGACACTGGCTGTCATCTACATGTAGAAAAAGAGCCAGGAAAATAAATCTGTTAAATTTTTTCTCTCTCCAGTGGTTGTGGTGAAAGACAGGGAGACTCAGCGGTCCAGGGGTTTTGGTTTTATTACCTATTGCCGTCCTGAAGATGCCAAGGATGCCATGAGGGCCATGAATGGAGAGGTAAGTGTCGCCCGCAGAGATTGCTCACCATTTCTTATTGCATCCACTTTCTTTCTAACTTCCTAGAATATGGAGGGCTGTTAGATGTGATCTTCTGTCTTGCTTATATTGCAAAATGTTGTAACTACCTACTATTATCTTGGTGGGTGTGCTGCACAGTGAGCAGTAATAGTTTTTAGTCCTGAATTACAGCTCCAGGGTTGCTTAATTCACCTTTTGTTAAAGCGACTTTATGGTGCTCTTCTAAACTGGGGTGGGGAACCTCTGGCTTGTCAACCCAGAATCCACATTTGGCTCATGAGGCCATTTCACTCCCAAGTTACGTTCAACTGATGTCATAACTGATGTCAGTTGTGTGGAAAGTTTGGTCCTGTTTGGTTGGGGTGCACCAGTGAGATACACAAAACTGGTGTTCCTGAATTCAGCTTTTAAATTTATTTTTAATAAAAATATTTATTTAAATATTTAATTAAATTAAATATTTATTCTGTGGGTATTGCATAGCATTCAGCAGAGCAGGGATTTGTTCTGCTTCCCAGTGGCAGAGGATGCAAATTGTTCAAAGCAAAATTTCAATCCAAGCTTTGATTATATTGGACTCCTGCGTCCTTGGTAGCAGGTTGGAAGAGTAGCATCATCTTGTTAAAAGCTCTGGCTCTGATTTGTTCTCTTGCTTCTCCCCAAGTCTGTGGATGGGCGTCAGATCAGAGTGGACCAGGCTGGAAAATCCTCCCGTGGCTCTTCTGGAGGCAGAGGGCGTGGACGTGGATTCTCCAGAGGTGAGCTTTCCTGTGGCATGTGCCCTTCCGTGCTAACTGCTTAGTGGTGTGGGAGCAAATAGGCTTGATAAACATTCGTGTCTTTGCTGCAGGAGGTGGAGGATATGGAGGTGGCCGTTATGATAACAGAAGCGGTGGCTATGGTGGATCTAGAGACTATTATGGCAGCAGGTAAGACCAGCATGCACACCTAAGAGATACTTGGTTGCAGCAGATTGTGGTACCTACAAATATGATGTTGAGATCATGATCCTTTGTGTTCTGTATTAGAATAACAGTTTGAGAGTTCCTTCTGAACCATTAAACTTTTCCTTAGAGTTGGCAAAAGAGAGCTGTTGAAGTGCTCCTGATTATTTTAGCACTAGGAAATAGGCTTAGCCAGCTGTGTGCTGCTATGGCATGGAAGCTTTAGGTATTGCTGTTTTAGTAACAACAGGCTATCATGTAGAAAGGAAGACTAGTCCTGCCATGCCTGTGTTTCTCGTCTAAATAACAACACAGTTGGGTATGAGTCTGCCAGTAAGACTTGACTTACTGTAATTGAAATTGTTAACCTTAAATGAATATCAAATTACAGTGCTGCTGTATGCCCTTGTTCCTTCATGTATTGTGATTGGCTTATATTTCATTTTGGTGGGACGTGGTGGCTGGAATCTAGTCTGGGATGATACCTGGTTTTCAACATTGCTGAGATACATCGCCCAGTCCAGGCCCCTATACCTCTCTGGCTCATGTGAGCCAGAGGGGCACCACAATTTCCTTAAACTGCTCAGCTGGGGGATGCGAATCCTCCAGCCCCTCAGCTGAGCGAGCCCACATACTGCTGCAGCTCACGCAGGCCAGGGGACTTACTCAAAGGTGCAGGCAGACGAAGCCTGAGAAGGTGGTCACCCAGAACTTCTTCAGGCGCTGTCTGCTTGCGCATTTGCCGTCTGCAGGCAATTTGAGCTGATGCAATGCATTGTCAGCTTAAAATGTCTGAAACTGGTATCACGATCTGAACAACAGTGGAATCCTGCTTTCCAACTGGTTTCTCTTTGCCCCTAAGGCAACTTAGCCAAAGTGGTGCCTTTTTTATGCTGCTGGACTCCCATCAGCCTCAGCCAGCACAGCCAATTTTCAAGGAAGATGGGAGTTGTAGTACATCAACATTCAGAGGGCCATAGCTCCCACCGCATGCTGGGTTTGTGTTTTGATTCTGGTCATTTTGTGATGCAGATCTATGCCCATCACCTATGCCATCTGTGTACATGGTGCTTTACAAAAACTGCAAGAAGCAAAGAAGTAGTTGCCATTTTGCTTTCATATAGGTGCTTACTGGGTACAGTATTGGAAAGACATCTTGAAAAACTAGTATAGCTAGAAATGGATCCTAGTTTTTTATAACCTTATTACTAAATCGGTCCTTCTCTTAATGACCAATTTATATACAGCACTTAAATAAGAATGAGGTTTATAAATGAGCAATTCTGTATTGCACGTAAAGGTTCTTTTTGTGATTTTGGCATTATAGTGATATTTTAATATGCCCACCTGTACAATGGGACATCAGCCCCAAAATAAGTTCTGGGTGGTCTTCCAGGTCCCCAGATCAGATTTTTTTTTCCATGGGCGGGAGGAAGCAAAGAAGAATCCCCACTGCATGAGTGGATGGATGCCTGCTCATACTACATTGAATCTCACTCAGTGTATAGCATTTAACAGCAGCTCAGCAGTGACATATCAGTCTTTTGTGCTTTTTCCCTCAAGGAATCAAGGAGGCTATGGAGACCGTTACTCTGGGAGCTCCTACAGAGACAACTACGATAACTAGGTAAGTGTATGTCTAAGCACCATCTGCTTCTGATAACAGGATAGCTATTAAAGCATAGGACTGAGTTCTCTCACGTCACAGACTAACTTTGTCAGCAGAACTCCTTTCCTCATCAGCAAGTCTAGCATAATTGCGTATGGAGATTTGGCCTGTTGCTGGAGTGAAGCAAAAAATAAAAATGGGACAGTTAAACCCATCCACACACTTTTTTTTTTTAAGGGACACTGTTGAACCAGTCTATAAAAACCATGACTACAGCCTTTTATACACGGAAACTTTCTCCGAACCGTAAGTTTATGGGAATTAAACCTCCACATTCCTAATAGGGTCTTTTAAAAGCAAAAAAAGTGTATGCAAATATTCATTTACTGGCATATTATTTCCACCCTGCATCATCTCCAAGGCTGCAAACAGTTGCCCTGGGCTGGGAGGAGGGAGACTAGGTTAGCATCATGCACCAATGTTCTTCAGTGTACTTTATGATTTGTACCTGCTTCTTGTCCTCAGCTTGCACCGAGCATAAATCCTTCCTGAATCAAGATCGTCCTTCCAATGGCCGTATTTATAAAGATTTTTGGAGCTTCGCTGAATCTTGTTTAGTTCTCTACCTGTATCTTCCCTTTTTGTAGTCTTACCACAAGCAGCCCAACAGCTTCTGCTACAGGATGGCCTGTTAGAGCTTTCTGAAGGAAAACATTTTAATTTGCCTTTTTTTTACAGGTGTGTTTAAGCATTTTTGAATACATACTTTTATTGCTTTCCCCCACCTCCACCCCCTGGATTTCTTTTAACACACCAAGATGGGGGTTCTGACCTATTCTTCACCTATAATTCCCCAGAGTCTGAGCAAGGTGTGAGGATCCTCCTTGTTTTTATAAATGCATTAATACCTTGTAGTTTTGTAAAAGTCCTATGGTGTAGCAAGCAAGGGGTATGGTGGAAGGCAAAACCCCCTTGATTATAAAGGGAGACGTGTGTTTGATCTTCAGAAATCAGAATTTATACTGTATGATGTACCTAGAACTGAAGCTTGCAGAACTTGCAAGTTGTTCTTGAAAAACCGTTTGTTTATATTTTTTTTTAAACTGGAAGACACACATGTAACTCGATATTGTACTAAAAGTGGTTAAGGAATTCCTGTATTCAGTTCTTTGGCTTCACGAAGCCTATTAAATGCCCTTCTGAAAATGAAATTTGTTCTTGACGTTTTAACACTTCAACTATGCCCAATCTAAAGCCATAATACATGGCACATATTTTAAACTGCTGTGTATTTGTTAAACGGTTACCTTGGAGAGGAGATGCCGAGGAATTTCAGTACTTAGTTCAGTGGGCTAAATCCCACAAGCATTTGTATTTGGGTGCTTTGTATATTGTCAGTTTGAAACTTTGTGCCTTGTGTTTGGGATTCTTTCTATATTGGCTTCTGTGCCACAGAACCTCTGCTGTTGAGGTATTCTGGGATAAGCATGTAAGATACCAGCCTGGCCTGTGGAGCCTGAACTAGATGCATCCATGGGTACGGGCTATCATCCCTTGGGTGGTATTCAGCTTGACTTTTACCAAAAAGCATACCCATTGATAACAATGTTTGCCCATTAATTTCAGTATGTTTACTCTGAGTAAACTTTGTTCGATACCACTCCTTGTTTGACTATATACATCACAGAGGAATATCTGTAACAGTGGGCAATCTGTCTTAATAGGGCAGGTTATCTGCTGTTGCCAATGTCTCCACTCAGGTACCTAAGAAAAGGGTCCCAAAGCAGTGTGTGAAAACCACTGAGCTAACGTGTAGGTGGGGCTCTATGCCATGATTCCATGGGAATTAAGACACCACCACTTTACCTCCCAAATGGTGTAAGGTGTACACCTTGACTTACAGAAAATACCAGGCTTTGATTTTAATAAATAAGGGGGAAACATGTTTTGGTATCGACAATATGCCTGAATATATATTTTGGGGAGAGGAGAGTTTACCTACTAAAATCTCAGAAGCTGCTATCCCATCGTGGGTCCAAAGACTTGAAGTGCTTTGCACGCCTTCTTGCCTTTCCTTGTGGCTAGCAAAACTAGACTAGTCATGCACTGTAAACATGCATTGCACAATTGAAATAAGAGCATATGCAAATTTGGCGTATTTGCATTGTGTGTCCTAGATGTAGAATGCAGCTGTGTTTTGCACAGATTGTGCAAGGGTACACAGACCTCTGCATAGGCCGTATTTCGTAGCCAACCTGCGTTTTGTCACATTTACGTTAAGGCTTGTTTTGTGATAAATCTCAGGGAACTATTATGAGACCCTGAAAAGGGCAGGGGCAACAAATACATGGGCTCCAGAACAGAGTCAATACTTCATTGGAAGGGATTCTTGCTGTGGCTTCTGGTGTCCTGTCCTTTCCTGCTGGAAGAGTTTGCTGCTGCTGCTACTGCTGTTGTTTCTGCTGCTGCTGGCTGAGCACTTACTGATCTTGGTGGTGCCTGAGGTAGTGCCTCCTGCTTCACTGCTTTTTCTGTTCTTTATATCTTTATAATTTACTGAAGCTACCAAAAGCCAGGTTCCTTGGTTGGGTACAGTTTTGAGACAGATACAAGAGAGTTTCCACTTTTGGCTTTTTAAGCCATTTATATACACCCTTCATAAACACATATGCCAGTATGATTTTCAGTAGTTTAACATCTAACAACAATAAAAATACACAATTAAGACATTAAAAATCAAGTAATTAAATGACAGAGTGGAAAAATAAAATTACCAGTTGTTTCAAAAGACGAACTGGTTGTTTTAGTAGGCAAGCTCCACCAATGCTACTTTGACATCTTATGAGTGGGAGGCTGAGTTTTCTGACCACAATAAACTGGTTTCTTCCTTTGCTTTGTTTAAATGGAGCAGGGAGAAAACTCCTCAAAGCGAAAAGTCTTGAGTGGGGTGGGTGGTTGTGTTTCAATGTAAGTATTTTTGAAATTACAGTAAAACCATTCCCGGGGGGGGGGGGACCTGGGCTGGTGTGTGTGTGACACCTTGTAGGTATTTTGATGGGAATGGTAAGCACACATTGTCGTGACTTTAAAATCTTAAGAAATCACTCAGGACTTGTTTGATGATAGATGAAAGCTGATGGGTGTCTGCCACTTTACCTGCATCTGTTGAAATCAAATCAGATTTAAATACATATCATTTCAGTTGTAGTGAGAAGAGCTAATGGTACAAGAGTCAACAACATTCTATAAATTGCAGTGTAGGATTTTTGATTGAGAATGCTTGTAGGTTATCAAACTTGTGCAATCATTGTGTATCCAGGTTGTTTCAGTGGCCCATTGGCTTAGTTAGGCAGTGGTTTCTTGTGGTTGCTTTTAAAACCATGGTGATACCAACCTTTTGCTCCGATCCCGTTTTGTGAGCAGAGGATTAAAATACCCTTGTCTTCAGGAAGGAAGATGGAATGCCTGTAAAATATTTAATGTGGATTAAACCCAAGACATCTGAATTCAGCAAGCAAGGCTCCATTGACAAGATAGTCATGGTATTGAGTATTGAGCCAGAATTGTAACATGGCTTTATTTGGCAGGTGGAAGGGGCACCCCTGGATCCGGAAGTGAGTTTACCTCAAGGCTGGAGTTGAGAAAAGACTTTCCCTTTGGGTACCTCTCTGGAGCTCCTGTCTTGTGCGTATATTAATGTGGTCATTCTAAAATATGAGGGGCAAACCTTCCAATAAAATGAAGTTAGGCTGTGGGGGGTGGAATGAGTACTAATTAAGTAATGCAAGTACACTTGCACACAGACACATCAACAGTGGCATCTGCTGTGGCATGGATGCACCATCTGAAAAGTGCTTCTCCCGAAACTTACTTTTTATTAAACCTTTACTCCAGCTGGTGTAGCCTTCATAAAAACCAGCGTTTTCCCCATGTCCCCACATCAACAGCTGCCTGACATCCAATGAGAGAGAGAGAGCATTCTCTGTAAATTGCTGCATGAAGTGCTCCATAAGTGTTCATTGAGAATGCCTAGACTCGTGCAGTTTTTGTGTGTTGAGGTTATTTCGGTGGCCCCTCCAGTCTTGGGCGCTGGCTTCTTGTGGGTTCAGCCTACTTAAGAGCAGGACAGAGTTTACCCATCTCTGCTTCTTGTGTATAAAGTTTCCTCTCCCTACTGCTTTTCATTCTGCAGCCAAAATAGTGCAACTTCTGCCAAACCTTTTAGAACCTGCTTCATTTTGGCTCTAAGCTGGAAGCAGGGGCACTGCTACTGCTTGATGTCACACTACTCTCTCATTCCTCTCACCAAAAGCCAGGGTGGGAAGCTCATTTTCTTCCCAAGCCCAAGAGCTGAACACATTTCTTAGCTGTAGTTTGTTAGAAAGATGCAGATCCTGATCCACATACACCTGGGTGACTCCAGAAAATGAATGGGGCATAGTTAGCTCATCCCCATCCTGTTCTGGAGCTTTGGGTCTCTGGCTGAGAGTAGGCTGTACAGTGGTGCCTCGCAAGACGAAAAGAATCCGTTCTGTGATTCTCTTCGTCTAGCGGTTTTTTCGTCTTGCGAAGCAAGCCCATTGAAGGATTAGCGCTTTTTTAGCGGCTTATCTGCTGATCGGATCAGCTGATAAGTGGCTTAGCAGCTTAGAAAAAGGGGGGGGAGGGGGAAAAACCAGCAGGAACTCGCAAGACGTTGTCGTCTTGCGAAGCAAGCCCATAGGAGATTCGTTTTGCGAAGCACCTCCAAAACGGAAAACTCTTTCGTCTAGCAGGTTTTCCGTCTTGCGAGGCATTCGTCTTGCGGGGCACCACTGTAACAAGATTTGTTTCCTCTATTGTCGTAAGTGGCCATCACTCCATTTAAAATTCAACCCACTGACCACAGGACCTTAAACACTGCTGTTTCAGGAAGTGGAAATTGATGGTATCGGCTGGGAGAACTGAAATAGTAAGTTTTTGTGAGAACACCCTCAGTTCTTTAGTTTTGAATTTCTTGTTGGTGTTTTTCGAGCCCTCCAAGTGTGTGTGGGGTGTAGTGTTGCTGAGAGAACCCTTTAATTCTCTACTGTGGGAGCTTGCTTTTGGCCCTCAAGAAGTTACTTTGTGGCCTAGCACTGTTTTGCTTGCTGGTTGATTTATGGTGTTTTCTTGTACTTTAGTGTATATTTTGTGTTTAAAGGGTTCACCACTTCAAGGCTTCCCTAGGATGAAAAGCAGTATATAAATATATGATAGCAATGTGATCAGGGCAGGCATGGAGAGGAACTTAATCCTTTCCTCCCCTTCTGTGGTCCTGGGGGAAAAATCCTTCTGAAGAGGAAGTCCCATCTGTTGGTGCTGAGGAAAGCCTTCCCCCACCCCACCCCAAATGCAAATAACATCTTCGGAGAAGGGATTTTCCTCAGGATGAGTAGAAACGAAGGAGAAAAAGGGTTACATTCCCTCTCTGATCCCACCAGCTGATTCAATATCCGGTTTATAAAAACATGCTGGTTAGATGCTAAGGTGCATTTGTCCTGAGACTAGGTTGTGAATTTTTAATATCTTAATGCTTAGAAGGCTTCCAAAAGCTGTAAAGCATCAATAAATAAATTATTTTCCTTTCTTTTCTTTTAAAAAGGCACATGCACTGTTGCAGACCAGCTTAGGTTTTCCTGTTGAAAGTCAGTATGTGGTGCACACATTTAATTGAAGTGGGGCACACAGTGCAGTGGCAATTGGAATTGGGAAGGGGAGATATGGAAGGCTCCTTACTCTTCAGTGGAACAGAATCCTGCTGGATGTCTCTTTGTAGCTTTGGTATCCCTCTGCATTGGACAGTGGCACTTGAGAACCCATCTCCGCTGACTCAGAAACTGATGCTGCTACTACAAGCACTGATGGTGCCCCACCTCAAAGCAGCCTGGAAGAAAGTCCTCAGATCATTGGTAGGGTGGCAGAAAGGTAAAGAGTTCTGCTATGAAGGGACGGGGCAATGCAAGGTGGGTGTAATTGCTTGTGTGGTTTTCCCCCCCAAGGAGGCGATCTGTTCCAGAGGTGAGTAGATGTTTGAAGACCAAAAGTATTGTGCTTCCTTTCTTTGTCTTTCAGAGTGAGCCAGTGAGAGAACCTGAGAAGGACTGCCGCTACCACACAAGTCCTGAAGAAGCAGCCTTAGCAAATGCTGCTTTTCAGAGAAAAGGCAGGCTGTATTAGTGCTTAGAATCAGATGAAATACTGGGGAGCGTTGAAGGAAGGTGTCCTTTACCTTCATGCCCAAACTTTCCTTTTTGTCCCCTGTTCCCCCCTCCTTCCAGGGGCAATTTGGCAAGCAGGGTTGTGAAGCCCCATCAAAGTAGCGGGGACTTACTCTTAATCCTCTTGGAGATGATGGTTCTCAGCCAAACCACTTAAAATCCTGTCCTGCCACTAGCAGCGTAAGATGCAGCCTTCGAGCATTTTGCCAGAAATGTTTTTGGGGTTTTTTTTTTTTTACAATAAACATCTTCCAGAAATCATCAGGTACCTTGTTTTGAAGAATTTATTTTATATTGCTCAAGAAATATAAAGGTGCTGAAGCCTGTGGCAGCATCTCAGCTCCAGAGGGTTTTGAACGATCTGGAGTAATTCTATTCCAATCTGGTTTCTAGCCCAAATCTAGGACCGAGACATCTTCCAATCCTCAGAGATAATAATCTACACCGGGGACTAGTGGGGCGGGGCGAGTCTATCCCTGTTCAGTCTGGTTATTTATATCATCAACCATAGTATCCTTCCACAATGCCTGACTGGGGAGAGGGGACTGCTTTGTGGCAGCAGTCTTCCCCTGTTGCTGCTTAGCTGAAAGCTCCCTTTTCTACAAGAAGCAGCTGCCACTATACATACATTTGAATACATACATTTGCATGCAAAGTAGTTTGCCTTTTCTATGGGTCTGATCCTGCAGAGGTTTCTCCATTCTGATTTAAATCAGGGGTTTGTTCAATTTATATCTCCCTTCCAAAGTAGCCCAGAGCAGGGTTGATTGATTTTATGTACAAAGGCTATGTACAAAGGCTGAGGATGTATCCAGATGTGAAATGGGATATTGGCAATCAGGATATCCTGTGACTTTTTTTTTTAAAAAAAGCAGTGGTATTTCCTAGAATTTATACATACTGATTGTGAAGAAGATGATTTTACTATTTATATCCCACCCATCTGGCTAGGTTTCCCCAGCCACTTTGGGTGGCTTACAGCATATATAAAAACAAAGTAAAATATCAAACATTTTAAAAAGGGGAAGCCATCTAAGCAGTTTTCAAAAAAACAAGAAAATAAATTTAAAAATTACAGAAACAGTATAATTCAGGTTAAAATAGGATACATTATAGACTAGTTTCAGCATTCTTTGTCACTCAATGACAATTAGATCTACGGAACCAAATAATGACTCCTTATTTCTACCTGATTATTTCGGGTATCTTTGATCTGCATGGAGTCAGATTGAAATCCAACAGGCAGAAAACGAGGTATTGGGTCTGAAATAGATAACTTACCTCCTGCTTCACTAGCAAGGTCCTGATCTGGATTGGGGGGGGCACCTCCAATTTACAGTTTTTCTATCTATTTATTTATTATAGAACTAATTGTGGAAGGGTTGTATTGTTTACTTTTGCCACCTAAATGTTTCCTGTCAGAAGAAAGTGGTGAAAAGCAAACAGCAATCTAAAACACTATATTTGATTGTGTCACAAGGGAGCTTAGAGTTGGCAACTTGACCAGGAATCAAATGAATTCTCTGGAACCAGAAGCTTGAAAAACTCTTCTTTCTTTTTTTAGAAGTAGGACATGCCTGAAAGATGCCATCTCCATTTCCTATTGAGAAGCAGTGTCAATAGTCTTATATTTCCTCATAGAAAAAAAAATTCTGAAGATCTGCAGAGCTCAGAAATAAAATGTATTTGTGCATTATTTTAACTGCTTTTGCAAATTGTGCAGTTCCTTTGATAGCAATACATTTTTTCAGTACCGTGGCTACACACTTGCATTTGACTTGTGCTCAGAGATCCACTTGTCAAAAGTACTATTTTCTGTACCTGTTCTTGGTAATTACTGTGCCCCCCACTTTTTTGCCTTTTGGGAATGTCATATTAAATTTTTGTTGGCTGGTGACATTCTTAAGGTTTCAGCTTCTTTCAAGAACACACATTCTCTTGAGAAGAGGGGCAGCGGCAACTTTTTAAATGCATGAGCAACTAAAAGCACAGGTGTTAAACTGCAAGGTGCTGCACAACCTGCCATTTCACACTGCTAGAAGAGTTGCTTCAAAAAATAAGAGAACAGGCTGTTTTTCTACTATTCTACGAAGAGAACAATTGCCCTTTTACAGCAGCCGCAAAAGGAAAGGGAGGGAGGCATTTTAAATGAAAAATGAAATTCTGGAATTCAATTGTGCTGTAAAGACACAAAGTTCCAAAGTCTGAGAGCAGCCACTAAGAAGGCCCTGTCCCATGTCCCAGCCAGCTGTGCTTGTGAGGGTGGTGGGACCAAAAGAGGGCCCTCCCCCAAGGATCTCAGAACCTGGCCCAGTTCATAGGAGGTAATAGTATGTTGAAGGTGTAGATTGAATACAGATCGGGAAGGATGGCAGTGGTCAGTCCAGCCCCAAGCTGCAGAGGTTAAACTGACCACCTGTGTAATCTTTACATATGGACAAGCTGTATGCATGTAGGCTATGTACAAGGGCTTGGGAGCCGCACACAAAAGCATGAACATACACAGATTCAGATGTGGATACAGTGGAGCTTCTCATCTCTACCTTCCTGCCCCCTCCCAGGCACATGCCTCCCCCATAGCTGTCAACTTTTCCCTTTTCTTGCAAGGAATCCTATTTGGAATAAGGGAATTTCCCTTTAAGAAAGGGAAACATTGACAGCTATGGCCTCCCTCCCCCCTTGGGGCCACCCCTGTGGTTATCGGCTCATGTGGTGTTAGCCTCTGCCTCATTCCTAAAGGTTTTTCCCCCTTTTATAAATTCACAGTTGTACCTCAGAAGTCGAATGGAGCCTGTTCAACTTCCAAAACATTTGGAAACCAAGGCACAGCTTCCGATTGGCTGCAGGGAGCTTCCTGCAGCCAATCGGAAGCCGTGTCGGACGTTCGGGTTCCAAAGAACGTTCGCAAACCGGAACACTCCCGGGTTTGCTGTGTTCAGAAGCCAAAATGTTTGACTCTCAAGGTGTTTGACTTACAAGGTTAGACTATACAAAGGAAGCCTGTGAAATGCGCTGTGCAGGGGGCTCCTCTTCAGGGTTCCAGCCACCAGCAGCTTCTGCAGTGCTCCATTTCTCCCCCCCCCCCTCCTTCCTTTGCTCAAGTCAATCCATGTTGAGCTGCTTCTGGGTTTTCCCTTACTCGATTCCACCCTCCCATAATAATTTTTTGTACACCCTGGGGTTCCTGTAAGGCTTGCTATTTCCCTCTTCTATTGGGATGGGGCAGTCTGGTCTGGGTAAGGACCCGCACTCGGAAAAATGGGTTTGCTGCTTTGCACAGCAGGAGTGAGAGCAACGTTTCTGGGTTAGGAACTGATAGTTCAGTAACAGGAGCTTTATTTAGAGGGGCCTCTAAGACCTGCTGCTAAAACTGAAAGGCCTAAGAAGCCAGGGCAAGTCCTCAGGCTGCCCCTTCCAGAGCATTCAAGGGGATCAACAAATCGCAAGCTCTACCAATGCCCTCTGGGGAGTCTGCAGCGCACGTTCCCTGCTTCTGCCTCCCCTGAGCCCATTCACCTGGCTGGAATGCAGCTTGATACACAAAAATAAAAGCCAGTTTTGTTAATCTGCCCACCACCAGCATTTGGCCCCAAGGAGGTTGCCCAAGAGAGAATGTGGCCCTCCGAATTGAAAAGAGTCCCTGCCTCTGGTATAGAGGTTGTGCATACTCTGCCTCCCCCTTGTGGTAATCCCTTGCCATTGCAATGCAGCCAAAAGCACATCTTTGTCCCCAAAGCCGCCTTTTGGATGCAAAGGAAATGCTCATGAAACACATCCCACAGCATGTTGGCCTCTGCGTGCTGCAATGAGGTTCTGGCCCACAAAACAGCCTCAGTGAGAGGCTGTTAAGAGTTTCTTTGGAGTTGCTGAAAATGCGTGTCTACATGGTATTTGACCCCCGAGACATGTTTTAGGATTCACCCTGTTCTTTTGACTATTGTGTTTTAATACAGTATTTTTAAATTGCTGTAACCCAACCTGGGGCTTTGTGGTCAAGGGCAGATAAGAAATAGAATTAAAAAATATATATGAAGATGATGATGCCTAGTGGTGCAGCTATAAAACTGCTAACACATTTGCAAAGCTAAGCAAGGCCCAGTACAGTTTCAAATTGGATGGGGGGACTCTGCGTAGAGATTTCTACATTGTAGGGCAGCTTTCCAAACTTTTGATGTTGGTAACACACTTTTTAGACATGCATCATTTGGCAACACAGTAATTTAGCTTTACTAGCAAACCAGAGGTTAAACTAACCCTTTTCCAGCCCTTGGAGGAGAGTGGGGAGTGTTTGCACGGCACACCTACAAACTGCAGCTGACACTGATGTGTTGCAGCGCAGAGTTTGGAAATCTTTGTTGTAGGGGGTTGGGCTAGAATAGATGACCCCCAGTGCCAACTACAATTCTGTGATGCAAACCAACCACAAGCCTTTCTATTTGTCTGGGCAAAATAGAAATGCAGCAAATCTTCTCTATGTTCTTTCTATCTTTTTGTAAACCACTTTGAGATAAATAGGGTCTCAGCTGGCATACTAAAAATGGAGCTGGGAGACAGCCACACTGGACACAGAATTGACTTGTACCGCCATGGACAACTATGAGTCCAAAATGACTCCCAGGCTGCGCACCTGGTCTTTCTGGGGCACAGTTACCCCATTCAGGACCAGGGATTCCTCACATCTGCCCCCCAAAAAAACAATACTTCTGTCTTGTCAGGACTCAACCTCAATCCATTAACCACCAGCCATCTTCCAACCACCTCCAGACACACAGGACGTTCACCACCTTTACTGGTTCCAGTTTAAGAAGAGGTAGAGCTGGGTATCATCCACGTACTGGTGAACACTTATCCCAAAGCCCCTGATGATCTGTCCCACAGGCTTCCTATAGATGTTTAAAAAAATGGCGTGGGAGGGAGAGGACAGAGCCCTGAGGCACCCCACAAGTGACTTCCCAGAAGTCTGAACACTTGTCCCCCCTCCAACACTTGTCCCCCCCCTTCTGGACACAGCCTAGGAGGGATAAGAACCACTGGATAACTATGTCCCCAGCTCCCAACTCCTAGATGGGCCAGAAGCATACCATGGTCTGTATCAAAGGCTACTGAGAAATCCAGCAGGACCAGGAGGCAGGTTTCACCTCTTTCCATAGCCTGCCGGAGATCAACCAGTGCAACCAAGGCAGTTTCAGTCCCGTGATGGGGCCTGAATCCTGATCGGCGATAAAGAGAGGTTAAATCATTAATTTAGGACAACATGAAGGGGATACAAATAGGTCAGATTTGAAGGAAAAGGGTGGGGTGAGGGGAGGAGGAATTCTCAAAGTCTTTCAGAGCTTGTCAAATTGCTTTTATTTTTATGTCTGCCTTCTCACATCAATACAGCAGGAACCTTTCCATCTTTCACTTAGAGGCAGAAGAGGCTGAGAATGAATCTCACTTCATATGTAAACTCAATGTTAATCGTTATACCAGCTTGTTTCTATGCCTTTCCATGTCTTCCTCCTCTGGAGGTAAGATTCAGAAGCCACATTGCAGAACTAAAAGACATCAATCATATCCCAGCAGAGAAAAGACATTTGGATGGAAACGTAGAAGCTTTCATCAGGATTTCTGGGCTCCAAGTACCAGACACAATTCCAACTCCACAACTGAGATTGTGGACCCACAAAACTCTATTCTGTTTCAAGCTTTTCCTGCATAATGAAGCTGTATGTAACATATAGCGTATGGCTTACCAAAGAAATGCTGAGCATTTCAAACCAGAGCTACAATAATCCAACTGTTCTTTTACCTAAACTGGGAATCAGATACTCCTTTAGAACACTTCCCATTTGATGTCCACACACTGTGGTTGAAGAACAGACATAACCAGTGCTTCAAAATGATTTTTTTATTTACCAGTTGTTACCTGCCTTCTCTCTCACACACACACACACATTAAAAATGGAAATAATTCCTAATGTAGGTGGAGTCTGCTTAGGCTTAATTTCTATTGCTGAAACATTGTGAAATGCAAAATAAAAACAATAAAAAAATTGAAATAATTCCAGTAGTAACAGCCCACATTTTTTGGACAATATATGAAAATGATCAATCCCAAACCCAATTCAACACTTTTTGGAAAAATAACATTTTCATGGGGTCTGTGTGATTATTGCTGTTCTAGCCCCTGATGTTTGTTTCAAATATCAGCTGCATGTTGACTTAACAGTATTATCACCTTAATGTCACCAAAACACTTAGAATCCCCATTTGGCGCATCTCATTCCAAAGTACCTTGGATGATCAGCGGCAGAGAACTGAAATGTCCACAAAGGCAGTGCTTGGCCTGTTCCTCCCCCCAACCCCCACCCCAATTTCTAAATGAAGATCAAGGTTCCTATTAGCAACTGGATTCCAGCTAGTTTCAGCTCCCCTCCCCCGCAGCAGCATCTGATCTAGAACAGCACACTCTTCCGCTGGATCAACTTCTGAATTTGATTCAGGACTGGGCAAGGTGGGACGGCCACCGCCAATCTCAGCCACCAAGAGAACAACCAAAAGAGCAAGGCTTTGCCAAATCCCCACAGGGGAAAGCTTTAATGCTGCTCAGGCAAAGCGAGACAGCTCTCTAAAAAGAGGCTCCGCACAGCAGAAAGATCAACAAGTTTTACAACCACAGCGCATGTATAAAATGTGCCGTGCAACAAAGAATGAACTTCCCCTGCCTGCTTTGGCAGGTTCAAGAATAGACTGAGTCTGCTTGGCTTATAAAAACCCAGCAGCCAGCAGCTAAACCAGGGTCAGCAGCAAACCTGACATTCCAGAGGACAAGCGCTACTGTTGGATATTGAAGATCTTGGATAGGAGAGAGCTGTTTGACTGGGATTTCTGCTGGATCTCAGCCGCCCGGGCCAACTGCTTCTTCAGGCGCTTGTTCCCTTTGCTGGTCTGGATTTCCTCCTCAGTCTGGCGCTGGACAAAGCCCCAGCTCTTCTCCTCCTGTCCTCCCCGATTGCCCTTTTCTGAAAAGCACTTGCTCTTCTCTACATTCTGCAGGTAGAAATTAGTCTCGCGCTTGGCCAGTGAAACTTCGGCCCGCATGCGCTGCTGCCGCACCTGACGCTCATAGGCCAGTCGCTCGCTCAGGTGAGTCCACTTGAAGCGGTGCAGATACTGGGGACAAAAGACAAGGAAACTTAAGCCCTGCAGGATCAGGCCAAAGGCCCGAGTCCAGCACTCTGCTTCTATGCCCCTATGGGAAGCCTGCAAGAGGGACGTCCCCCACAGGCCACTCCCAGCAATGGGCATTTAAAGGCGTGCCGCCTCCAACAGCAGAGGTACAACATCTTCTTAACACTTTCTAAGAGTGATTCTTTATACAGTGCATAGAGTCCTGGGGTCTCTTTTCCTTCCCATTACAGTGGTACCTCGGGTTAAGAACATAATTTGTTCTGGAGGTCTGTTCTTAACCTGAAGCACCACTTTAGCTAATGGGGCCTCCTGCTGCCGCTGCACAATTTCTGTTCTCATCCTGAAGCAAAGTTCTTAACCCGAGGTAATATTTCTTAGTTAACAGAGTCTGTAACCTGAAGCGTATGTAACCCGAGATACCACTGTATTAAAAACGTAGGCTTAAAAGATTTGACAATCGTGCAATCAGGAATGGCCAACCTCTGAATGATCAAGAAGCACCTCTGTCCTCCAGACATTAGTCCAGGGACCCCTGCTCAGTGGTTAATCTCCATAATCATGTAGCATTAAACATTTTAGTGATATGGAGAACTCGTACTTGGATGATCTGACATCATCAAAAGGAGCTGGAATGGGAGCAGAGAAATGACTGTACTCCCCAAAAAGTATCCCCTCATGACCCACATTTGGCAGCAGCCCACTGCTATTCCAGAATGTAGCTGTTTTGCCAATGAGACGCTGTTTGCATATGAAAAGATACCCATATGGATTCATTGTTTCTTCTCCTTGGAAGTGAAATATTACTTTGAGGGTCAACTCTGGACTTGACCATCCCTGTTTCTCCACCCCCCACCCAGCTCCCTGGGCTTTGGGAGCAAGAAGCACTGATATTTGTGCCCACCCTTCCAAGCATAGTTTTGTAAAGCAGTTTGTTTTGCACCACATTAATGAATAGAAGATGGATGTAAGAGAGGCTTTTGCAAACTCATGACTTCATCCAAGGAGAGTGTGAGAGGGAAAGTCCGGTACCTTCAGAAAGGTCACTTTACACCTCATTCCTTCAACGGAGAGTTTAAGTCACAAGATCAACTAGATGCGAAGGGAGTAATCCTTATTTACTGGCGCAGCCCTCAGCACCCACTTACCTTCATATTCCAGAGGTCATAATGGAATCGGCTCCTCTTGCGGACACCCATGGGCGTATTGTGCAAACTGGCAGCTACCACCTTTGCCACACGTTTATCCCTGAATTCTACCCAGCCTTCAGTGAAGTTCTTGGCATTGCTACCCGCTTTCTTCTTTTTCTTTCGTATAAATCGCTCTGCAGGACACAGAGAGGAGGGTTACAGGTTTGTGCAGAATGTGACAACGGCCTAGTTTTAAATGCAACCTCAGTCCACACATCCACTGGCTTCTAGATTTCTCACTCAACTGTAGTTTTTTCATATCCTCTGAAAATGTAAATATTGCACAACGCTTCAATTAAGGTAGCATACAGATCATAAATCAAATAACACTCTGAAATCAGCTTCTCTACACTAATCTCCACGTCTTTCATACGCTCCCCATACCAGATGCTGACACCGGTTCTAAGGCACCTGTATCCAGCACGGTATTTTGCTTCGTAGCCTTTCACCATGGTGTTTATTCTGCCTGACCCTGTTCAGCTGACTGGCAGACCCACCCACCCCTGCCCCCTGCTCCCCAGTACACACCAAGAAGGCTCACCTTCAGGCTGCAGGAAAATACGTCCTACTTCACCATGCACACTAAGCAAGTTACGGACATGTCGTGGCCGGAAGCGAGGAGGGATGTGACCAAGGTAAATTATGCCTGGCACAACTTTTTTGGCACCATCTTCAGTGGAGAGATCCAACTGAACCTCACTTCCTTCTTCCTTCTGGTCAGTCGCTGCCTCTTCCTCTTCAATGTCCATTACCAGGTCTTCAGCTCTTGGTGTCTCCTGACACTTCTCTACACCTTGATCAGCCATCCAAGCGTTGATCTTACTGCTATTATTATTACTATTATTTGTATACCGGATGGCGTCGGGGAAAGAAGGGAACGTTGCGCTGGGAGGTTGCTTTCTTCCTGCAAGGAGAAGAGACATTTCAAAAAATAACAACACTCAGGAATCTGCAAGGGAGAGAATGCCTCTTTTTAACACCCAGACCCTCACTGCCACCCATGGCGATCCCTCAGTGTCTCAGTCCATGACATTTATTGTCACTTGACATTTATACTGCTCCTTATCCCATAAGCCATGGGTAGGCAAACTAAGGCCCAGGAGCCAGCTGTGGCCCAATGGCCTTTTAACTCCGGCCCGCAGACTGTCCCGGAATCAGCATGTTTTTAAGTGGGTAGAATGTGTGCTTTTATTTAAAATGCATCTCTGGGTTATTTGTGGGGCATAGGAATTCATTCATTTTTTTCCCCCTTCAAAATATAGTCTGGCCCCCCACAAGGTTTGAGGGACAGTGGACTGGCCCCTGCTGAAAAAGTTTGCTGACCCCTGCCATAAGCCCTGGCTGGCAGCAGCCACTCCTGGGCTGGATGATGGAAGTCTGTGTTGCACAGTCCTGTCTGCTTCTCGGGCGCTATACTGTGGCCTGGTAGACCGAACACAATGCTAACAATACAGCATAAAGCAGTGGTTCTCAAAGGGGGTAGCAGGAACAATCAAGGGCGATTACACGTGCTACTGCCCTGCATGATGTTGCGTGCACGCCTTCACACGTGCGCACACACGTGTCCGTGCCAAGCAGGTCTAAGCCTTAAACCTCCATGCCCCTCGCTCCCCTCCCCTCCCCTGCCTCGCCCGTGTCCCGTCCCCGCCACTCGCTCCCTTCCGTACCCACGAAAACTCTCACGCTCGGCGCCCACCTGGAATCTGCGCGGAGGACTTCCGGCGCTCACTTCCGGCAGCTGTCGCAAAAGGAAGGCGGTAAAAGGAAGTCCAAGCCCCGCCTTCCCACCCCATAGAGATAGGAAAAGAGAAGAGTGACACGCATGCGCAGCTACTCAGACTCCATTCAAAAGGAGAAGCCGCCTCTGGAATGGCACGAGTCAGCCAGAAGAATTTTTAGGCCCGTCTGAAGAGATAATTATTGTATATATATATTTTTTCAATGCAAAATTGCAACAAAAATTACAAACATTGAATCCAAAATAAAACTATACAAACAAAGGAAAAAAACCACACACATATCTACAAATGAAACCATATCTTCATTCTAATCTAGTCATTACATACATGTACACATATTGCCTGCCTTCCTTTGTTCTCAGACCTCAAAAAATTTACTCTTTCTAAATTGTTGTTTCTAAGGTTGATTACCTCTACCTTTATACTTTTTAAAGAAAAAGAAAAAGGAATTATTGAATCTTTATTGATGTATTTACTTATTTATTTTTCTTTTATTTGCACAAAGCAACTAAAAAACTGCTTTAAAAACAAACACATCCGAGCGGTGATGCAAGCTGCCGCAATTCCTGCCAGAGCGCCCGATTCTCTGATTTTCAGGGTCGAGGAATCCAGTGCAGCCCCTTTTCCCACTGTTGAAACGAGCAGAGCGTAGCTGCCCTGGGCGGCATCCTCGGCGGACATGTGGCAAACAGGGCAAAGGCATGATTTTTGCAGAATTGCTCTGATATTTTTTTAATGCATCCCCCTCCGCGCTCATTTCCAGTTCCTCTCCTATTATTGCATCCCTTTTGCGAAGCCTACGACAGCCCTGTCACCTACATTGTTCCCATCCGCTGCCCACCAAAATGCGGTTCACCATTTCTCTCCTGTTGCGTTTTATTTTTTTCCTAAACTATGTGCAAAATTAATAGGCTTTTTTATAAAAATAAATAAATTAAAAGCGAGCTTTGAGGTCACAACGTACGGGTGAGGGCCAGGAGTGCCAGCTTGGCCCCGCGACTGTGGAGGGGCCAGGGCTGTAGGTGTCATGCAATAATAATAATAATTTATTTATACCCCACCCATCTGGCTGGGTTTCCCCAGCCACTCTGGGCAGCTTCCAACAAAAGATTAAAATACAGTGGTACCTCGGGTTAAGAACTTAATTCATTCTGGAAGTCCGTTCTTAACCTGAAACTGTTCTTAACCTGAGGTACCATTTTATCTAATGGGGTCACCTGCTGCCGCCGCTGCATAATTTCTGTTCTCATCCTGAAGCAAAGTTCTTAACCTGAGGTACTATCTCTTGGTTAAAGGTAAAGGTAAAGGTACCCCTGCCCGTACGGGCCAGTCTTGACAGACTCTAGGGTTGTGCGCTCATCTCACTCTAGAGGCCGGGAGCCAGCGCTATCCGCAGACACTTCCGGGTCACGTGGCCAGCGTGACAAGCTGCATCTGGTGAGCCAGCGCAGCACACGGAACACCGTTTACCTTCCCGCTGGTAAGCGGTCCCTATTTATCTACTTGCACCCGGGGGTGCTTTCGAACTGCTAGGTTGGCAGGCGCTGGGACCGAACGACGGGAGCGCACCCCGCTGCGGGGATTTGAACCGCCGACCATGTGATCGGCAAGTCCTAGGCGCTGAGGTTTTACCCACAGCGCCACCCGCGTCCCACATCTCTTGGTTAGCGGAGTCTGTAACCTGAAGCGTCTGTAACTTGAAGCATCTGTAACCCGAGGTACCACTGTACAATAGTCTGTCAAACATTAAAAGCTTCCCTAAACAGGGCTGCCCTTCAGATGTCTTCTAAAAGTCTGGTAGTTGTTGTTCTCTTTGACATCTAGTGGGAGGGCGTTCCACAGGGAAGGCGCCACTACCGAGAAGGCCCTCTCCCTGGTTCCCTGTAACTTGGCTTCTCACAGTGAGGGAACCGCCAGAAGGCCCTCGGCGCTGGACCTCAGTGTCCGGGCAGAACGATGGGGGTGGAGACGCTCCTTCAGGTATACTGGACCGAGGCCGTTTAGGGCTTTAAAGGTCAGCACCAACAGTTTGAATTGTGTTCGGAAACTTACTGGGAGCCAATTAAGATCTTTCAAGACCGGTGTTATATGGTCTCGGTGGCCGGTCCCAGTCACCAGTCTATTTGCCGCATTCTGGAGTAGCCCCACGTAGAGCGCATTGCAGTAGTCCAAGCGAGAGATAACTAGAGCATGCACCACTCTGGCGAGACAGTCCGCAGGCAGATAGGGTCTCAGCCTGCATACCAGATGGAGTAGAATGTGTCCTTTTATTTAAAATGCATCTCTGGGTTATTTGTGGGGCATAGGAATTCGTTCAATTTTTTTAAAAAAATATATATAGTCCAGCCTCCCACAAGGTCTGAGGGACAGTGGACCGGCCCCCTGCTGAAAAAGTTTGCTGACCCCTGGTGTTTATGATACATAGTTTATTTACACAACTGTACAACCTGAGGCTGCTTGCAGAGGGGCTCACGGTCACAGCAGCAGCAGCCCCAAAAGCGCCAGCTCATGTCATAGTAAGAGCATCAGTATCGCTTATCTTACACTGCACGGTGCATCCCAGCTAAACTCCAAGCCCGTTGCTTCTCCCCTGGCATAAATTCTGGTCTCTTTTATAACCCAGGGGAAGGTCCCTTCTTCAATGGGCTAAAGCTCATTATCTTAAAGGGGATTAGCTTTTCACACCCATTCCTACTTTTCCCTTTCAATGCTTTGAACCTCAAATCCCCCCAGGTGGTCACCTCACAAGGAAAGTGGTCTTTTCAATTAACACTTGTCGTTTGGTGAAGATTACTGTCCTCATACACAACCCAGGAAGTGTGCCTTCTTCAGTAGCTTTTACATGTGATAATTACACTTAATTCTGGAGGGACTCTGACACATGTTTTTAAATACCACATGGAGTTTAGTGTGGAATATGGAAAAGGGACTGACTTGTCGAGAAGGGTCAAAAACATTGTCAAGTTGGAGTTCCCACGAATGAAAGGAGCAGGAGATAAAGTAAAGTACAGGTATAAATATGAAGAAGAGCCGCGGAAGGGACATGGAAGAGACTTAAGGGCCTCGGATATAAGATTACCAGGTTAATGCGCTAGATTGACGGGATAGAAAGGACTGACAAAACCCAGGACCAGGAGGAAGAGACGCTGGAGAAGATTGGAAGAATTTTTTTTTATTAGGATTGTTTTATAAAATTGATGAATGTTAGAAAAATGTTGGAACAAAATTATTTGGCTTTAGCAAAAATGTTAAAAGAATTATGTAAGAATATTATGGTTATGAGAAACTGGTACAAATAAGATCTAAGTTTCAAGTTTTAGGGTCTTTTATAGTAAGATAAGGTTAAAATAGACTAAGGTAATGTAATGACAGAATATTATGAAAAATGGAAAGGATTTGCTGTGACAGTTAACAACTAGGATACAAAAAAAGGGAGGAGTGAGGAAGTCAAAGAAAGAAGGTAATGACAGTTAAGGAATTGAGAATATTGGATTTGTTTTTAAATGTTTGTGGCTTATTTTTGTCTTTTTATTGTGTTGTGTGATTTTTTGATTTTGATTTTTATCAATTTGTATTGTTTGATTGTGGTTTGTTTTTATTTTGTTTTCTTTCTTTTCTTTTTTGTTTTTTTCTGTAATTCTAAAACCCTTAATAAATATCATTTTAAAAAAATGTGATAATTACAGAGGCTTATCATTGGGACCACCACACCACTTATGACCCCCAATACACACTTAGGTCTGCCTTTCCCTGCTCCTAACATACCAGTTCTAATTAAATCCTAATATTGATTGAACCCAAGCATTTTGCATCCACAGACCTACAGCAATATATGAAAACCTCTACAGCTCCCAAACGGGGGGGGGGGGGGCGGCAAGCAAATTCCCACCTCAATGTAAGAGAAAGCTCACATCTACACTAATTCAACACCCTCCAGCTTTGTAATGCGTTCATCCACACTTTCACTTGCCCCATGTTTTGTAGCCATGGGTCCAAACAGTTTTGCCCTTCCTCTGCTGCATTTCCCCAGAAAACCTGCTCTTTAGCGCTAATCGGAACAAACAGCAATTCACAGAAAACCCAGTTGGTGTTAGTTCCAATTTAGCACTAAACTCTGGGTTTCCCCAGGGGAAAGCCGCAGGGCAAACCAAGTGTGGATAAGCCATACATTTCAGGAATTTTGATCTGCCACTACAGGCTTTTATGAGCCCACAAAATGCTCAACATCAGGACCCCCAGAAAAATCTGCTTTGAGTAACATATCCCTCTGTGTAATCATGAAATAGAATGGGCTGGCACATAAGATCCAGTGAGTTAAAAAAGGGTAAGCAATACAAATGATTGAGAAATAAATGGAGACCCAGATGCAAGATCATTAAACCTTGCTCATAGATGCTTAGAGATCTACGAAGTGCTTAGAGATCTACGACAACTTTCTTCTTCTTTAATTAAAAAAGTGAGTATATGGAGCATAAAAGAGCATCTTTGAAGCAGTGTCATGCAACTTAACAGAGGTCCTCATTAAATGCAGCCCTGGTGTGATGCTCTTAGAAAAGGCAAGCCTATAAATAGCACCAGTCAAGTGGTAATGTGGAAACAGTTTCGGGGGTGGGAATTACTCGGGTATCTGAAGCAAAAATTGGACCAGCACACACAAAAAGATTTTGCAGCAGCTTTGGGCAATTAATTGGCCTTAGGATAATCTCTGTGGTATTTCTCTGTGTGCAGGGCAATTAAATTTGCATTTTAATGAAATCGTACCAGTCAAAACGATAATGCCGTCGAGATCTCCCAGGTTCCTGGTGATAAGCAAAGTGTAACAAGTGACTAAACTTGCATACAAATGAGTCACGGAGGAGAGTCACAACCGGTTTATTCGCTTCTGAGGTCATAAAAATGATCCCCTTTGTCCAGTACTGGAGACAGTGAAGCTGGAAAAAGGAGAAATTTTGGGCGGGGTGGGAAAATCCGTGGCAAATGGCAATGGGTGGGAATGTCAGAGGCAACAGTAAGAAGAATTTATGCAAAGTGTAATCGCTCCTACTTGCATCTACTGAATACTGTGTTTAGTGGTATCCAATAAAGTGCAGAATTGTTAAAATTTACTAAGCCATAATATATTATGGAGTAATTCCCACAGTCAGGATCTCCTATTCATTTCCCCCCCACTAGGTGGAGCTGGTCCATCAGCTTTCCAACCCCATTGTCTGCAAAACATTTCTAGATGCTAAAATAGGCAAGAAGTCCCCACTGAGTTGCATATTAAAAGCACCACATACTACTTCCAGGCTCAGGCAGGGACTCTCCTAGGCAAGGACAATTAGCAGGGAACCAAAAAGAATGAAAACGCTCTGCATGCTTTCACTACCCATTAGCAGTGATGGTCTCTCTCATGTTGTAAGTGTTTTCTGCCCCTTTAGAGAGGGCCCAAACAAGAGCAAGTGAAAGGCTGGAAGTCCAAGGGGTACAAGTCTGTGACAGAGGGAAACTGATGCTTGATTATGTTTGTGCCAGCTTTTTTTGCTGCATTTATACGGAAAATCCTGATCTTGCGAGGTTTGCTGAAGCAGTTTTAGAACAGAGCAGGCAACATTCTGGGGTTTTGTTTTTTGGTAAGCAATTTATTAATTTTATAACAACAACAAAAAAGAAAAGAAAAAACATCATAAACAAAATTTCAAACCATAATTTTTTGCTTGACTTCCTTCCACTCCCCCTCTTGGTTCCATTTGTGCTTGTTCATGCACGTCCATAAAACCGTATATTCTCAACAGTTCAGTTTTAAGACCTTCTTCATCTTACTACAAGTGACTTTTAAAAGTTCTACTAATGTCAAAATCTATACACAAAGCTTTTAAAAAATGCATTAAACATTTCCCTTTTAAAAAAAATAAAATATCAAAGTCCTCTTTCTTTCTTGGGTTAACCGATTATCTAATTTGTCCTGCATAGTTCGCTAATTTGTTTTGCCAATTTTCTTTATCTTCTTTGGCAGTGGCTTCTTCCTTCTGTAGGTGTGGGCTGGTCTTTGTGGGAATGTTCAGGGAGGCAGGAGAGGATATATTGTTTAATTCTATCCTTCCCAACTTGTGTTAACAAGTTCTACAATTTAGCAGAGTAACATTCCCCTTTTCAAACTTGTACAGTGGATAGGTTTGCCAGACTTGTTTAAACTTCTAAAATAAGTCTCCTGGTAATTTCCCCTTTAGTCCCTCATAAAAAGTTAGACATGACACAGTGTTGTATAAAAGTATATACTGTAAAATAGTTTACTCACATTCAGTTCACAAATGGATCCCAGAAGGCAGACTTAAGTTACAAAGTATATACACCTGGAATCCATCCCATAAGGAGATAGTTCCTTTGTCCTCTCTTGGTGAGAGTATCTCAGACTAAGCAGATGTTGCTTCTTTGAGGAATGGCGTCAAAGAGAGATATGACTGCCTCCTCTGTGCTATATTGTTACCTGCACAGGTGAGGCCACGCCCACCTCTGGTTACATGCAGAGGAAGTCTGTCCCAGCCCAGGAGGAAACAGGAAGTTCCGACTGTCTGGTCCAGACACCCCCTTTTTATGTCCACTCTAGGAATGTTGTAATTTGACTGCTCTGTGTTTCATACCCCACAGTCTTGACCTGGCATCCCCTCTCAAATACAGGGACAAAGTCTTTCGCTCTATAAGAGCAGACAACATTCTGAACTGTCAACTGCTGATTCAGAGTGAGCCAGAGACTTTCTGGAGAAAGTGTGTGTGTGTCTATGTTTGCTTGTGTGCGCGCAAGAAACTCAAACCTGTCACTCAAGAGAGAGGAGCATACCTCCCTGTGTGAAATGCTCTCTCAAGAACCGTTAAGTCCCAGAGTCCTGCTGATATTTCCTGTGAACAGGCAGAAAGAGCCAGCAAGGTATGGCAACAGGTGGAGGCAAAACAAGCACCCCAAGAACCAAGGACTGTGCAACTTAACAGCTGCTACCTCTGATAGGTTACACAAGCCTGTGAATATATGAGTGTAGCCGCTGATATCCTGAGTACCAAATAGGGACAGTGTCTAATGGACATTTGTCATTTGTGTGCAGTTAAAATGCAGCCAGGCCACACTGGCCTATAAACATAAATCAATCGGCCAGAAACACAAAGAGGTTAAGCAAAGGGAGAAGAAAGAAGCTAAAGGATGCTAGTCCATCCTCCAGCTTTCAGAACATCCAAGAAGGGTTCAGGGTAATGATACCAGGGCACTGCTTTGGGAATGTGTTTTCAAGGAGGCATGGGCTAGAGACCTTAGAAAGGGGTTTCACAGCTAAAAGTGAGGCATGGAAGCCAGGGCTTTCTCTCTTTCTCTGGAAGGCAGTTCAAATAATATGGCAGGAGCAGTCCAAGAGATTTGGGTGCCTGGCGTGCCTCATCCAAATGAGTAGAGTGTGACTACATAACTTTATGACCACTGCTCCATTGTTGTTTAGTCGTTTAGTCGTGTCCAACTCTTCGTGACCCCCTGGACCAGAGCACGCCAGGCACTCCTGTCTTCCACTGCCTCCCACAGTTTGGTCAGACTCAAGTCTGTAGCTTCGAGAACACTGTCCAACCATCTTGTTCTCTGTCGTCCCCTTCTTCTTGTGCCCTCCATCTTTCCCAACATCAGGGTCTTTTCCAGGGAGTCTTCTCTTCTCATGAGGTGGCCAAAGTCTTGGAGCCTCAGCTTCAGGATCTGTCCTTCCAGTGAGCACTTAGGGCTGATTTCCTTCAGAATGGAGAGGTTTGATCTTCTTGCAGTCCATGGGCCTCTCAAGAGTCTCCTCCAGCACCATTATTCAAAAGCATCAATTCTTCGGCGATCAGCCTTCTTTATGGTCCAACTCTCACTTACATACATCACTGCTCCATAGCAATTGTTATTATACTTTTCCATTCACCATATGGATGGGTTTATGAAGTATTTCTGCATCCTTCTGCTGTGCTGAAGAAGAATTCCACGAAACAGTGGGTATATCCGGAATCACTGTTCACGTCTATTTGCGAACTACTTCGGCAGCGTTGGACGTCATAAACAAAGCTTTACAGCCTGTTTTCACCAGATAAGAATCTGATTCATTGCTTCTTTCAGAGACTTGCATAGTCTTCAAAGACTTTCAGAGACTTATAAGACTTATGTTCATTTGGTTTTATGTTTTCAAGATAATCCATTAAGAGTGCATATTTTGTGACTTTCAGAGATTCATAAGTTTTCTGTTTATGTGATTTCATCTATTTCATATTATATAAAGAGTGTACATTGATATTGTATCATTGTATTTGGTCATCGTGTTGCCTTGGATATTACTGACTATTGTTTGCAACACAGGGGTTAATTTGTTTGGTTACTTGCCCTCAGGTAGAGGGCAGGATGCTGCCCCATCCCCAGTGCTGAAGTAACATTGACATGAGAGTCCAGTCAAATTCTGGATGGAATGAAGGGGAATCATCTTGTTCTTTACCTCAGGCATGAGATAGATTCAGCTGGTGGAGCATGAGACTCTGACTCTCAGGTTTGTGGGTTCGAACCCCATGTTGGCCAAAAGATTCCTGTGTTACAGATGGTTTAGCTAGATGACTCTTGGGGTTCTTCCAATTCTATGATTCTATGAAAATATCTGGGGCCAACCATGATCCAAATGGTGCACACCTCATGGCTGAAAAGTGTAATAATGAAACAACAGTATCCCAAATAACCACCTGAGATGTCAGCCTTTTTGCCTTTTCTAAGGGCCGAGAATGGAATTCGGTGGGTTAAAATAAAAATCTGCCATTTTCTTCCCCATTTGGGTGACAGGTTTCCTTCCCAGCCACCGTATAAAATCATTCTTTAAAGTGCTCAAAAAAAGCACACTGGGACACTCCCTGTGTTGCAAAATCCTCTGCTGCTGAACCAGGCAACAAACAAATCAAAACAAAATCCATTAACTAAGTGGAGAAAGTAGCTTTACTTGAGGACATGATAACGTTTTGTACTGACCAGAAGGGGCAAAGGCAAGAAGATCAGAAAAAGGAGGACAGATCATCTCAGTCTCTTGTTTAGAAGAGAAAACCGAACCTCTTCAAAGTGGTGCATTTTAAAGCAATGTAACCACAGAGCCTATGGCTTGCCGATCGGAAAGTTGGCGGTTCAAATCCCCACAATGGGGTGAGCTCCCGTTGTTTGGTCCCTGCTCCTGCCCACCTAGCAGTTCAAAAGCATGTCAAAGTGCAAGTAGATAAATAGGTACCACTCCGGCGGGAAGTTAAACAGCGTTTCCGTGCGCTGCTCTGGTTCGGCAGAAGCGGCTTAGTCCTGCTGGCCACATGACCCAGAAGCTGCCTGCGGACAAACACCAGCTCCCTCGGCCTATAGAGCGAGATGAGTGCTGCAACCCCAGAGTCATTCGCGACTGGACCTAACAGTCAGTGGTACCTTTACCTTTACCTAACACAACATCCTATGGCACTCATGGTGATTCCTGGGTCTTTCTAGTGCAGGTGCTACCGGTCAGTTTGCTGGCAGGTAAGTCATCTTCAAATCTCCACTAACCTGCTAGAGACCCTGGAGTTCCTCGGAAGCTTATCAGGGTACCTAGATGAGAGAACCACTAATGGCTAGCCGTGTGCCCACTGCTACCAATCTCCATGGCAATGTGTGCCTGCAGTTTCAGGTGTACCCCCAATACATACGCAGTGATAGCAGCCCTGATGTCAGGGGTCAGCACCACTGGGCTGGTTGCCCAAACCTATGAGAGGGCCCACAATCCCATCTTCCCCACAGGGTCTCCTCTTCCGTTATCAGGAAGCAGGAGTGCACCAGCCGCCACCAAAAGACTCACTGTGGACACATCAGAACACAGTGCATTTGAGTCCTCAGAGGCAATGCAGGGAATTCAAATGGCAGGTCCTTGCTGGCTAAGGAGACCTTCTGTTGCTGCCGCCGCCAGGGCGAACTAGCTTCATGGTAAGGGGATTCAGGATGTGCAGAGCTACTGCTTGCCAGGAAAGGGGGTTTCTTGCTTAACTAAGTTGTTTTGTGCATTGAACAAGGTCCTAACACACAGGAGGACATCTCCCCACCCCTCCAAATTCTGCTCTGGAGGGTTTGGATGATGAGGTGATTGTAATAGGTTTGGCAGGCATATGGGTTAGCAGGGGGGAAGAGTTTCATTGTGCAAGCAGACTTTGTTCCTTGCACACATAACCCCACTAAGCACAAAATTGAACCTACAGTGTTTGCTGAAATCTGTATGTTTGGGAATCACTCCTCTAGGGAAGGCAGGAACTTAGGATCAAATATTAATTGTAATGTTGGAGGCACACAAATACCACAATTCTACTTCCAGACTTACCATTTACATCCGGAGAGCATGTGGATAATACATCCATCAGTCTCGTGCTGCCTCAGTTTCCTTCCACTTTAATGGGGAGATAATCATATTTCCCAGCCTCATTAATGCTTGTGGGAATCACCTTAACATCGTTCCATGGAAGAAGCTGGAGGATTAGTCTTATAGTGGAATTCTCCCTCCTGGCTCTCTGCACAGTCATAATCCTGTGTGACATCCCGGTGGGTTATGGCGGGAAATGGCTGTGATGGGACGCAGGATTATGTCTGGTGAACCCACAAAGAAAGCCGGCACTGGGAGGAGATGGCGTGTCAGGGGAAATCGTCTTAGTGACAGAAACAAACCTCTGAGAAGGAGAAGTGTGGGAAGAGACTGCCACAAACATGGAATCTATGCTGATTTGTATACAGCGTGGCATGTCGAGTACGTGGTCCCCGCACCCCAAGCAGCACTCTGTACGAAGCACACACACCACGGTGGTCCTCCTAGCCAGTCAGACTCATATCCCCTCATTCCATTTATGACACTGAGCTCACACAGATGACAGGCTTTATCGCACATTTCACCACAACTGAGGTATGGATTGGTAAAATCCTCTACAGCAGGATGATAGCGGCACCCTAGCTGTGCTGGGCCCGGGAGTAAACCCAAGCAACGTGGTCCAGGTCTGGTCCCAAATCCAATGGTTCCGTGAAGAGTAAGTCTGACAGGGTCAAGGCAGGAAACCAGGCAAGGTCAGGCACAGGGTCACAGGCAGGTTCTAGCAAACAGCAATGTTGCTTCTGCAACCTGGCACAGAGTCAACAGCCTTTTATCTCTGTCGGGTAATGGCCGGTCCTGATCCTCTGGTGACTCACCTCCCTGTCTCGCCCAAAGGCAAGCACTCCTGAGAGTACTCAGGTCTCTCCTTCTCTCAGACCTTAGTCTCTGCAGCTCGAGAGATGTCAGTGGGTTACTAGACCCAGAGGCCGCCTCAGCCTCCCCTGACCCAACCGGTAGTGGAGCAGCTGTAAGTGATGGCCCAGCTGGAGGCAACAAGGTAATCCCCGCATCTGGAGCCAGGGCAGGCTCAGGCCCCTGACTCAGCCCAGCTGATGCTTGTTGCAGGGGAACCTGTGCAGACTGGGGCTCTTCAGAATCAGGCCCCAGACTTGGTTCCGATGCCACCTGAGGCAGAGGATCTGGTGCGGACTGAGACTCCTCTGGTTCTGAGTCCGAGCCCGAGTCCCAGGCCATCACACTAGCTTACACTAAGGGGAGGGAGCTCATCCTGGGATGAATGGCTGGATAGTCTATTTGGTCTGGCTCATTATTCTCTAATCCTAGATATACACCCTCCATCATTTTTGGCTCCTGTCAGGTTGGAAAGCAAGGAGCAGCACCGTTCGCTTGACTGGTGACCTGCTCTCCATGTAGTTTCATCTTTGGCGAAGGGTAGCACTCAAGCTTGATTGATGCTTTTGAATTATGGTGCTGGAGGAGACTCTTGAGAGTCCCATGGACTGCAAGAAGATCAAACCTCTCCATTCTTAAGGAAATCAGCCCTGAATGCTCACTGGAAGGACAGATCCTGAAGCTGAGGCTCCAATACTTTGGCCACCTCATGAGAAGAGAAGACTCCCTAGAAAAGATCCTGATGTTGGGAAAGATGGAGGGCACAAGGAGAAGGGGACGACAGAGGACGAGATGGTTGGACAGTGTTCACGAAGCTACAAACATGAGTCTGACCAAACTGCAGGAGGCAGTGGAAGACAGGAGTGCCTGGCGTGCTCTGGTCCATGGGGTGACGAAGAGTCGGAAACGACTAAACAACAACAACACACAAGCTGCATCCCCAGTCCTAAGTTCAGGTAAAAGGTAAAGATAAGGGACCCCGGATGATTAAGTCTAGTCAAAGGTGACTGTGGGGTTGCATCGCTCATTTTGCTTTCAGGCTGAGTCACCTTTCATCCACAGACAGCTTTCTGGGTCACGTGGCCAGCAGGACTAAATCGCTTCTGGTGCAACGAGACACTGTGACGGAAAACAGAGCGCATAGAAATGCCATTTATCTTTCCGCCGCAGTGGTACCTATTTATCTACTTGCACTGGTGTGCTTTCAAAACGCTAGGTTGGCAGGAGCTGTGACAGAGCAATGGGAGCTCACTCCATCACTGGGATTTGAACCACTGACCTTCTGATTGGCAAGCCCTAGAGGCTCAGTGGTTTAAACCACAGTGCTACCCTTTCTAGGTTCAGGACCTGCTGCAAATCACCTGTTGCTGGGAGCTGCAGAAGAGAGGGTGATGTTGCACTCAGGTCTTGCTAGCAGTCTCCACGGAGGTTTCTGGAAGGCCAGCTGGGAGAACAAGATCAGGGAAGAGATCTGGCCTGATCCAGTAGGACTCTTCTTAATGCAAGTCCTAACAGCCTTGTGGCACTGAACCACAGACCTTGTTAAAGCAATAGGCCTTGTTGAACAATAGGCTTGTTTGCCCAGTGAGAGCCAGTGTGGTACGATGGTTAGAGTATCCGACCAGGAGACCAGGGTTCAATTCCCTACTCAGGCACACAGCTCACTGGAGAAAAAGTGGGATAAATTGCAATCCACAAATAAACCTGTATCTCCTTGAGCAAGACTAACAGAGCAGCCTACTGAGAGAGGCTGTCCTCACCATCACGATCGATTCAAGCCAAAATGGCTGCCTAAGCCGGCCTTTGTCACTTGTGTCTCCTCACATCAGCCTGGCAGGCCCTTCCAAGCACTTTGTGCCTCAGTTAATACATCTGTGCCAATAGAGCAAAGAGATGAAGTCCGTTCACAGAGAACGGAAGGTAAAACAGATATTTTTGCAGCTTTTAGCCGAATATTTGGGGTTTTTTTTGGTTTTTAATAAGGAATAATGGATGCTGCAATTAGGCCTGTGATTGGGATGTGTCTGTGTGGATAATGTCCCCTCCTCTCCAGCACAACCCCATCAAGTCTAATTCCAGGCTCTCTCTTTTTAATCCAGCCCGTCCGCCCCCCCCCCAGCCCTTGTATCAGTAAGCGAGACAGCTGTCTCTTCCCCTGCTAATACAGCCAAATCCCTTCCCAAACTGCACGGCTGCTGGCAAAGCCAAGCTCGCAACCCTGGTCGCAGCAAATATTAATTATGTCGAGCTGGGTAAACAGTTGGCCTTTTATTGTAATTAAGCGGGATGATTTAATTGGGAAAAAAGGTGAAAGGAGGGAAGAGAAGAAGCTTCGGACAGGCGAGGGTGACCCAAGGTCTCCTGAGGGCCTTGCCATCAGTACAAAGGTGGGCGGTGGGGTATCAAAATCAACACAGCCCTATGAAATCTGCCCAGGTTTACAGTTCAAAAAAGCAGGTTATGTAGGTCCGTTGACCCAAGAAAAAAATATTGGCTGTTAGCAGAGGGTTGCCACGACTTTCCACACTTCATTTGGTTTGTTTTCCTCACTCTCTGCTCAGTCTAGAAGTATTTGCCTGTTTTTATCTATCTTCATTCATTTGCTTAAGAATGCATTCATTCCTCCACACACCTGAATGCATTCATTCCTCCACACACCTCCACACATCCTGATGTTCTTATTCTGGAATCGACCACGAGGCAGTTCAACATACCTCTGTCTACCTTTATTATTATAAGACCCTCTTTGGACACAGTAGCTGAAGGAAAATGTTCAAAAACCCTTTTTTTGTGAGAGGGGTGGCATCTCTGTCACACAGGGGATTCTAGCCACTCCTTCCTTGTTGGCATTCACAGTATTGTGTACTGCGCACAACCAAAAGAATTACGGACATGCAGATTTAGCTTAGCAGAGAAAGTGCTGAATGTTCAAAGCTGCCTCACGAAGAGTCAGTCTCATGGTCTATGTTCGGGTTGCCATACATGTGGATTTCCCCAGACATTACCAGGTACAGGGATTTCAATGGCGGAAGTGACGTCCTAAATGGTGGAAGTGACCTTCCTAAAATTGTGGGGGTTTTGCATTTTTTCCAAAAACAACTCCCCCCCCCCGAAAAAGGTCAACGATTTGTTTGTGTCCAGATTTTCATTTCTTGAAACAGGGAAAGCCTGGTCTATCTAGTCCAGTATTGTCTGCTTGGACTGGCAGAAGCTCTCCGTGGTCTCCTGATGCAGCCTTTTATATCACCTGCTACCCAGGATTCTTTTAACCACAAATGCCAGGGACTGAATTCGAGAATTTCTACTTGCACAGCTGGTGCTCTGCCTCCCAAGCACTGATGGTTCCCTGATTGGTAAATATTCCGTCTGATGTCCAAAGGGCCCTACTTGATAAAAAGAAAAGAAGACTGAACTGGCCTAGAAAGCTTTGCAGCAGTTGGGATTGGCATCCTTGGCACAATGACACCTTTGAGGTCTTCTCCTGGCAGAGAAGGAAGAGGAAGAAAAGGAAGAGGAAGAGGAGGAGGAGGAGGAGGAGGAGAAGGAGAAGGAGAAGGAGAAGGAGAAGGAGAAGGAGAAGGAGAAGGAGAAGGAGAAGGAGAAGGAGAAGGAGAAGGAGGAGGAGAAGAAGAAGAAGAAGAAGAAGAAGAAGAAGAAGAAGAAGAAGAAGAAGAAGAAGAAGAAGAAGAAGAAGAAGAAGAAGAAGAAATGGAGGAGTTTTTTAATGTCCTGGCTTGGCAGCAAACAAGCAAAATAATAATACAGTGGTACCTCGGGGTAAGTATTTAATTCGTTCCGGAGGTCCGTTCTTAACCTGAAACTGTTCTTAACCTGAAGCACCACTTTAGCTCATGGGGTGTCCTGCTGCCGCTGCGCCACCGGAGCATAATTTCTGTTCTCATCCTGAAGCAAAGTTCTTAACCCGAGGTACTATTTCTGGGTTAGCGGAATCTGTAACCTGAAGCGCATGTAACCTGAAGCGTATGTAACCTGGGGTACCACTGTAATTAAAGCATCTTAAAAACAATTCCATTACAGATGCAGACTGCATAAGATCTCCGCTTGAAAGAGAAAGGTCTTCAGCAGGCACTGGTGTCGAGCCCCAGTTGGTGCCTGTCTAATGGGAAGGAATTCCAGGGGACCCGATTCCCATATTGTGAGGAGCGGATCTCCTGATAAGATGGTGGCTGCAGGAGGCCCTCTCCTGAAGAGCACAGTGATCCGTCGGGTATCTCGGGGGATTTAATGGAAGTGGTCCATAACGGCAATGGAGCAGTGTGACACTTTGGATTATAATCATTTCTACTCATACCGTGTGCGTTCGATATGCATCTGAAACTGTACAATCCACCTGCAAGAGGGAGAGAGCAGCAGGCTCAGGGGAAACTCTGAGATTTGCAGAAGTCCAAAAAGCATTAGAGGGAAGGAAAATCCTAAGAGGGGACAACCCCCCACCCCATGCAAGCAGCTCAGTGGGGACTGAACACGCTCAGAGAACCCAGATTGCTGACTGGTTGTTGCAGGAGGGGGAGATGGAATGGAATGGAATGGAGCATCCTGAGCAGGCTGGCTGAGGATGGAATGGTGTATCCCGGAAGAGGCTGGTTGGAGCCCTGAGCAGAGGTACGAGGCTCTGCAGTACGTTTTGCTGCAGGTCCCCCCACCTGTCTGCAGTCCTGTCCCCTTGAGAGCAAGACCCATTGAAAGCAGTAGGATCTTGCTTCCGAGTAAACTTTGAGAGGAGTGGTCTGCATGTACATCATACAAAAATAATAGGCAAGGAAGGAGATATAAATGGATGAATAGATAGTTGTGTGTGTGTGTGTGTGTGTGTGTGTGTGTGTGTGCCAGGCAGATTCCAGCTCTGGAACAGATCTCTTTCAGACCCTGTTTTTAGTGATGAATTAATGCAATTGCTTCTCCCGCATCCCTCCCTCTATGAGTGGAATGGCATCAGGAACAGTTGGCATTTGTGCCGAGTAATTCATAAATTGCAAGAGGAGAGCAGCTGAGCTGGGGCAGTAAAACCTCATCCAGCAGCATGGAGAAATGCTGTACCAAGCTCTGAAAAAGAAGAGCCACTGCCGCTCATCTAGATCATGTCTCTGTGGTTTTATTAAGGTTGAACCTGATCCTTCCCACAATCCGCCTGCTGGTGCCCCAGCACAGCCTCCTTGTGCTTCCCTTTCAGACTTGCCCCTTCCTTCCTTCCTTCCTTTCCTCCCCATTAGATCCCTGCCCTGCATGACCCCTGGCCTTTCCACCCATGGCCTGCGATCCCGTGCCACAGTGGGGCTTAAAAAGGTAAAGGTCGGTCCATTAGGTCCAGTCGTGGCCGACTCTGGGGTTGCGGCGCTCATCTCGCTTTATTGGCCAAGGGAGCCGGCATACAACTTCCGGGTCATGTGGCCAGCATGACTAAGCCGCTTCTGGTGAAGCCAGAGCAGCGCACGGAAATGCCGTTTACCTTCCCGCCAGAGCGGTACCTATTTATCTGCTTGCACTGGCATGCTTTTGAACTGCTAGGTTGGCAGGAGCAGGGACCAAGCAATGAGAGCTCACCCCATCGCGGGGATTCGAACCGCCGACCTTCTGATCGGCAAGTCCTAGGCTCTGTGGGTTAACCCACAGCGCCACCCGCATCCAAGTAAACATGCAGCAAGAGCAGCAAAAGTGCAGAACCTGGTGCCCTCCAGGACTACAACTCCCAGCATCCCTGGCCAATGGCTATTCTGGCTCAGAGGCTGATGGGAGTTGGAGTCCATCAACATCTGGAGGAAGACACCCTGATGTACAGGATTGTGCTGACAGCTACTCTCAGATCTGCTATAATTCTTCCTGCCCATTATTTATTGGACTCCTTCACAGGACATCTGTGGAGCCTCGTCCTTTAAATGCAGTTCCCAAATTCCCCCCAATAAACCACTGTTGTTTAGGGTCTTGGCAGACCACTTAATGATTTTTCCGCTTGTTGTGGCAATTGTAATTCATGCTGCCAAGCGTGCTCTGTGAGTTCATCAGAATTCAAACTGTAATGCAATAAAATACAATATAAGAAAGAAAAGAAGCTATAAAAATACAAATAAAAATCAGTATGAATGGGTGATGGGTGTACTGACTCCTGTCTTCACCTACAAAGCCACAGACACACCAAGGACCACCTGAATGAAGCTCATGGTCCACTAGTGGTCAGCCAACCACAGTCTGGGAATGCCCACTTGAAATCCCTCCTCAGCTTCTGCCTTTGGAAAGACCCTTAACCCAAGACTGCCCTTCACCAACTGAAAGAGCTGAGCAAAAGATGGCCTCCCAAAATTATCCACCTTATTTGCGAGCACTGACGTTGGAGGAGCCAATGGGGTGGGATATATGCGGACCCCAGTTCCTGTTCTACGATATTAAAATATATTGAGTGGCACCTGTAATCCACAGATTTAGTCTGCATACACATTGTACATTTAAAGCACATTCAACACACATTTCCCACTCTCCAAAAAATGGTTGGAATAGTAGTTCACCTCTCACAGAGCTACAATTCTCAGTACCCTTAACAAAGTACAGTCCCCAGGACTCTTTCCAGGGGTGTGTGCTTTAAATTGTACGGTGTGTCCCAAGTGCCCAAAGCTGTATGCTAAATTGGGGAGAAGTTGGGGACAGGGCATTTCATCCAATATCTTGCGCACGTGTGTGTGTGTGTGCTTTCAGACTCTCTGACCCTTTTCAAGGGCTTGAAATGCTGATAAATTTCAGCCCAGTTCTTCAGAAGCCATTGATGTGGTATTCATCCTCTCCACCTCCTGTCTCTTCCTTTCCGCACTGCCTCCCCACATTGTTCCTCCCACATCACCACACTGCACATGACAACAAACACATTGCTGTAACTTCCACAGATTCCTCTTTTTCACTCAAACTATCTGGCACAGAGAGGCCTAGTCAGCATCGGGCCTGCAGTGATGGGGCTCGACACTTCATTCCCCTGCTCTGATCCCAAAGAATATCTCCTCTGAAGCGGTTGTCAGGCCTCCACCAGGATCATCTTTGACTCTTTAAAGCAGGGGAGAAGAGCCTCAGGTCTGGAAGACAAATGAAGCAGTCCCAGGTGTCTCTATCCACCCCTCTGGTCTCTTCCCAAGCCATGCTCCTCACTCGCCCTGCTCTGTGCCCTCCTTGAGGGCATTTTATCAAGCTGCAACATCTCCTTGTTGTTGTTGTTTAGTCGTTTAGTCATGTCCGACTCTTCGTGACCCCCTGGACCAGAGCACGCCAGGCACTCCTGTCTTCCACTGCCTCCCACAGTTTGGTCAAACTCGTGCTGGTAGCTTCAAGAACACTGTCCAACCATCTCGTCCTCTGTCATCCCCTTCTCCTTGTGCCCTCCATCTTTCCCAACATCAGGGTCTTTTCCAGGGAGTCTTCTCTTCTCATGAGGTGGCCAAAGTCTTGGAGCCTCAGCTTCACAATCTGTCCTTCTAGTGAGCACTCAGGGCTGATTTCCTTCAGAATGGAGAGGTTTTTCTTCTTGCAGTCCATGGGACTCTCAAGAGTCTTCTCCAGCACCATAATTCAAACGTTTCCTAGAACTGCGCTAATGCCTTTTGGATGTGGTCATGGGGTTGGGTTTTGTCTGGCTGGAATATAACCTACCTACACACAAAGAATTGCACCTGTGGATCCATCCACTTCCACTTTGACCTCTGGCCCTGCACACCTTGATGTGCTGCGCCAGAAAGTTGTGTAGTGAAGGAATGCAGCCTTCAGGCTCGAGAAGGTGACCCACTCCTGCTTTAAAGCATCATTTACATCAGGGGGGGGAAGTAATTCAGCCCAATCTTACAGCTTTCAGGTGCTGCTTGCTTGCAGTCAGCCCAGAGATAAATGTGGGTGGAGCACCAGGTGTGACTCTGACCTTTGTAAGGTAGGCTGCAGTAAAAGTGTCACCTGCTGATTTCTGGACATCAGTGGCAGAGACACAAGTCAAGCCAATTTCCCCACCTTCCTGCAAGATGAAGCAGATCAGTGCAGGACCAGTTTGACCCCTATTTATGTTTCTCCCACTCCCGTTCATACCGATGGTGGATCCCTGTCACCTTTCCTGTTTCTCCTTTCATAAAAACAGGCCAGCCTGTTGGTCTCCAACAGGCAACCTTCGTCATCTCACAGCAGAGAGCAAAACTCAAAGGCCGCGGGCCAGAGAGTGAGAAAGCGAGTGAGCCAAAGAACGGTTTCTAAAGCTATCAGCCGCATCCATCCTTAATCATCTCTCCCTTGCCCAGGGCAGCTCAAGTGAGAGCACTCAGGAGCAGAGAGAGAGAAAGGCAAGGGGAAGAGAAATGGACCAAAACAGTAATCAGAGGTTCAGAGGAACAGGGGCTGGGCAGGCACAGTCTGGAAAGCACAAGGGCCAAGGAGCAATCTCTCTGTCATCCACCACTTCACACTTCAGCGTGCGTAGGGATAGGTGAACCTGCCCATTTCAGCTTTTCTCGGTTGTCTCATTTTTCAAATCTTAAGTTCAGTTCTCCCCATTTCTATATCAGTTTTTGGATTTCTTTTTCATGTCTTCATGAAAATTCCGCAGCATTTCTCCTAAATATGCACATTATCGTTTGCATTTTTCTCCTGGAAAGCTGCACTGCAAAATTTGGAGACGCGCATATTTGTTTTGAGAAATCTGTAAAACTGGTGGGTTTTTCTTTAAATGTGAACTCAATTGAGTCCCACCCACCCCATCCTTAATGTTTGAGTAAACAACTTATTCCTTTTACCTTTCATGCCTTCCAAGGATGTCTTGTTCTTATCTAGCAGAATTAACAAAGTATTTTCAGCTGCACCGCAGGATCCCTTGCAAATGTCACAGAAGAAGCATTGCAAGGAACACCAAGCTACACCTCACAGGCTCTGCAACGCTTCACAAGTTCCTCCCCACGACCACCACTCCCAAATATTAGCATCCCATTTTAAGAGTTAGGCTCAAGTATCTCCTTCTCCTGCATCTCATGTCCCCCTGTCTGAGGTCCAGGATGTGGCCCACTGCCATATCACAGGTGCGGCCAAGTGGTTCCAAATGTCCTTTTGGGGAAACCAGAGGCCTTTCTCCTGGGCATGGTCGGCCAATTGGTGCCAAAGAAGGACAGAACTTTTTTTATGTATGCTACAACAGCATACATAAAAAGAATACTTATTGCAAAGTATTGGAAGACACAAGATTTACCCACTCTGGAAGAATGGCAAATGAAGGTGATCGACTACATGGAATTGGCAGAAATGACTGGCAGAATCCAAGACCAGGGAGAAGAGTTGGTGAAAGAAGACTGGAAGAAATTTAAAGACTATTTACAGAAATATTGTAAAATTAATGAATGTTAGAAGGATGTTGGATAGAAACTAAGGGGTTTCCAGCTGTAATGCTTTAGGAGATACGAAAAAAAGGTTTACAAATGGGTAAAAGCTTAATGGTAAGGATTTGCTGAACTAACAAATTGAAGTGGAATACAAAGAAGGGAGGTATGAGGAGGTCTGGGGAAATAAGCGTAAGGAAGATATGTTACGGAAAACTATCTGTTTTTTAACTGTTTTTATGTTGTATTTTGTTTCTTTTTACTTTTTTATTTTCATTGTTATATTTTAAAAACTTTAATAAATATCTTTTGGGGAAAAAACCAAATGTCCTTTTGGGGAAGGGGCCAGAGCTGAGTGGATAGATCTTTTCATGCAGACGGTTCCAGGTTCAATCCCTGACATCATTTCAGCTCAAGAGTAGCTCAAGTAGCAGGCAGCCTATCAGGATGCACAGAACTGACTTGGTTTATGGAAACATCAGCAGCCAAAGCGGAGGGAGATGCCCTTCCATTACCTTTCAGGCAGATGTAATGTCTGGGGTCACATCCATACCATACATTTGAAACACTCTCACACCACTTTAACAGTCATGGGTTCCTGGGAATGTGCAAAGTTGTGTCACGTGATGAGCCTTTAAACAAGCTTGTCAATCAGAAGGAAAGCAATTGCCATTTCTATTTATTGATTTAATGTTTATGGTGGTTTTCAGTCCTTCTCTCTTTTAATCTTCATTTCCCCACTGTCTTCCTCTGAGGAAGGCTATGGTATTCTCAGCTTAGATAGAGAAGCTGTGGCTGGCCAAAAAAAAAAAAAAAAGTACTTAGCCAAGGTCACTCAGGGAGTCCCAGTGGGGAAGTGATGGTCAGCAATCCTAGATTTCTTTCACCTGGAAGGGGCTGGCGCAAGACATTTTGCTGCCTGAGGCAAAGGACAAGATTGTACCTACCCACCTACATCCCAGGATACAGAAGCTGACAGAACTGGCAGCTGAATCTCATTTCAGCACTGGAGATGGGACAGCGTTTTCCACTGCAGTGCCCTTCAGACTTGGGTCCCCCAATGTTGTTGGACTACAGCTCCCAGTATCCCCATCCAGTATGGTCAGGATGATGGGAATTGTAGTTCAGCAACATAGAATAATAGAATTAAAGAACATCTGGGGAGCACACATTGAACAACACTTCTTTAGTGAACCTGAAGCCAGCATGCTAGTCGAATGTGTGATGGGCCCATGTCACACACAGATCTTATCTCAAACATGGAGAACAGCTGGTGGGAGGGGGGACTCGCAAGATATGACAGTGCCCTCCCCCCCAGCATCTGCCACCTGAGGAGAATGGCTCACTCTGGAGTCAGTGTGGTGTAATGGTTAAGCATAAACTGGGGAACCGGGTTCGCGTCTCCACTCCTCCACATGCAGCTGCAGGGTGACCTTGGGCTAGTCACACTTCTCTGAAGTCTCTCAGCCCCACTCACCTCACAGAGTGTTTGTTGTGGGGGAGGAAGGGAAAGGAGAATGTTAACCTTTTTGAGACTCCTGAAGGGGAGTAAAAGGCAGGATATCAAGTCCAAACTCCTCCTCCTCCTCCTCTTCTTCTTCTTCTTCCTCCTCCTCCTCCTCCTAATAGTAAAGCCAGTCCCTCCACTGGCTTAGGCAGAGATCTCTTCAAATATTGCTGCCCCTGGGAGGATTATGGGATGAAGGCATTCCTGAAGGCATCATTTACCTGGAGCATTTGGCCGATGGAGCAAGTTCACTCCATTTCCTGCCCTGGCTTTTTGTGGTGTAACAAGGCAGCCCAGGGAATGATTTTCCAGGAGCCCAGCAGGAGACAGAATGCTATGCCTGACTTCAGTAGCGGTAAAAATAGCTTCAGAACATGGCAGAGATGAGAGAGGAAAGAGGCAAAGTAGACAAGAGGGATTCATGGGCAGATTTAGATCTTGGTTCAACCACATCCTTGTTCTCCTGAATTTGGTATGCTGCAGAGCCAGAGCTAACATCAGGCAGAATGAGCTGACAGCCTCAGGCACTTGATTTTGGGGTGTTATGAAAGCATAGCCAATTGTTATTTATTTACTTTATGACTATTGCAATTTTGCTCCAAAGGAGAGGCGCTTGTGGGATTTTCTGCCTAATGTTCCGAAACAAATTGACTGGGTCTAAGCTGGTGTTGAGAGACCAGGAAAGAGATCTTGGGGTCATGATGGAGAACTTGATGAAGATGTTGACCCATTGCACAGCAGGTTTGGGGGGGGGGAAGCAAATCCCAGGGGTGATTAGGAAAGGGGCTGGAAATTTGCACTGCCAATATTGTAATGCCTTCTTAACAGTTGAGGTTTCCTAGTTTCAAGAAAATGGTTTCAAAAATAGGGGGACAGGTCAGAGATTAATAAAATAGTGCAGGGTGGATAAAGCAGATAGGGAGCTATTTCGCCCTCAGAGTCATCCAATGAAGACTAATGGTGGAAGATTCAGGACAGAAATGGTGGAAGATTCAGGACTTTGCTTCCACATGATGTGGTGAAGGATAGACGTCAACTTAGGATATTTCTAGACTTTTGTTATTTTTGGGTGGGATTCCATGGCACCCTAGCAGATTCAGGTTTTGGGCAATTGAACGTTATTTTGGCACTGTTGTGCAACTCACCCACTTCCCTCCCCCAAAAGCAGACAAGGAAAGGGGATGGGGAAATGTGTCAGATAAACATGGGACAACGCTTGCTCGATGCATCGTGGTATAACCTGGCTGCCAACAAATTGGAAGGAATGCTCAGTACACAGCTGCCGCCGTCTAACCTCTCCACAAACTGTATGTAACCAATCAGGATGAATGCTCAATATGCAAGTTGTCTCGAAGTGACCTTAGGTGGCTCTAAAAAGTCTACTCATGGGGTGGAGGGCAGCAGAAGAGGACTACTGCCCCCATGTCCTGCTTGCAGATTTCCTAGAGGCAGCTCTGGTTGACCACTGTCCAGAAAAATGCTCCTGCTTCAAAACTGTCATGCAAAGCCTGTGTTGGCAGCTGCTGTCCAGCACGCTCTTCTCTGGTTTTCACCTAGGTCCTGCCAGCCATATCCAGTAGCTGGATGCGCTCTGCTGTGTAAGGCTGCAAGGCACAAGGCACAAAGGACGTTGCTCTGCCTGACCTGCTGCCCACACTGAGCCTCCGAGCAAGCTACTGTCTAGATTGCAGTCAAGCGTCTTGAAATTGTTGTTGTTGTTGTTTAGTTGTTTAGTCGTGTCCTACTAAGTGACCCCATGGACCACAGCACGCCAGGCACTCCTGTCTTCCACTGCCTCCCGCAGTTTGGTCAAACTCATGTTCGTAGCTTCGAGAACACTGTCCAACCATCTCGTCCTCTGCCGTTCCCTTCTCCATGTGCCCTCAATCTTTCCCAGCATCAGGGTCTTTTCCAGGGAGTCTTCTCTTCTCATGAGGTGGCCAAAGTACTGGAGCCTCAGCTTCAGGATCTGTCCTTCCAGTGAGCACTCAGGGCTGATTTCCATAAGAATGGATAGGTTTGATCTTCTTGCAGTCCATGGGACTCTCAAGAGTCTCCTGCAGCACCATAATTCAAAAGCATCAATTCTTCGGCAATCAGCCTTCTTTATGGTCCAGCTCTCACTTCCATACATCACTACTGGGAAAACCGTAGCTTAAACTATACAGACCTTTCACTACCCTAAGGAGTCTCGAAGCGGCTAACAATCTCCTTTCCCTTCCTCCTCCACAACAAACACTCTGTGAGGTGAGTGAGGCTGAGAGACTTCAGAGAAGTGTGACTGGCCCAAGGTCACCCAGCAGCTGCAGGTGGAGGAGCAGGAATCAAACCAGGTTCACCCGATTACAAGGGGCGTTGCTCTGCCTGACCTGCTGCCCACACTGAGCCTCCCAGCAAGCTACTGTCTAGATTCCAGTCAAGCGTCTTGAAATTACCCTTCTTTATTATGTACTGGAGGCAGTTGCTGGGGTGGGGGGCAACATTACTCAATTAAGAACTGTTTCTTATATATTGTGTGACTTTTGATACTCATTTCCATGCCCTGGCCCTTCCGGCTGGCTGGCTTGGGAGGGTGCAGAGTTAAGCTCTGCTAGACTGGAGTGATTCCCAGAAGGTGTGGGCCTGCCCCAAAGTTCTTGGGAAAGAGCAGGGGATGCGCGCTGGCGCACCTGTCTCCCGCACTCCTGCCTACCTGAGAGCATCCCTTGCGCAGCAAAAAGGAAGGCAGGAAGAGGCGATGCAGAAAGGCAGAAAGACACCAGGAAAGGGGTGTGCGATGAGAAAGAGAGGGGTGGGGACTCGGAAAGGCTAGAATGGAAGGAACGGAGCCGATCTCTCCCTCTCCCTCTCATACTTAATGCATGGGGAGCGCGGGGGGGGGGGGGAGGCGGAATTCGCCGTCCTGGGTTCCCCCCTCCCATTTGCACTCCAATCCTCTCCAAAGCCGCGTGCATTAAAGCGCGAGGATTTTCCGAGCGGATTTCCCTGCCCGCCGCTTCGCTGCCATCTCTAATTCCAGCGGGCGCCCAGCGGCTGGGCAGACGGGGCGTCAAGGCGCCACCCGCCGCCGCCTGGGGACGCAGGCGAGCCCGGGGGAGCCCGAGATGCCGCGCGGAGACGGCGGCGAGAGCCAGGGACCCCGAGGGCAGGCGACACCGGCGGGGGACCCCGGGGTCAGGTAGGAGGAAGAGGGCGGCGGGGGCGCAGAGGAGCGGGGGGGGCGCTTCAGCTCCGGGGACCCCCAGTGCAAAAGAGGGGGCGCGATCAATAGAAAGGCAGTGCCTCTGAGCATGGGCAGAGGGCTTTCCTCTCGCCGCTGCCTTCTGCGGGCTGCATCCAATGTTAGCCCGGATCAGAAGGGACCCGTCGCGATCAAGGGACGTGACTCCCTCAGGTCCGTTGGTGTCAATGGGTCTACTCTCAGCGCAACTTAATGGTATATATACTGCCTTAATAATAATGTATAGCCGGTTCCCACCAGATGCAAAAGAGGACCCCGTTTAATTTCTACACGACAAAGAGGCGCGGCGGGTTCACATGCGATTGGAATTGCTGCCGCCTCTGATCTGAAACCCCCCGTTGAATCACTCGCGGATGAAGGAAATGCACTCTGTACCTGCTCAGAGGCACTTTCGTTTGTTTAATTTTCTAAACCGGACGCTGGGCTGGGGCTGAGCCCTCGGAACAAGTCAACGCCGCCTCCCTCCTTTCCTTAAACAATTGCAATGAGAGATGAGGTTTGTTTGGTGTGAGGGGTTGTAGAAACAGCTTGGGGGGGGGGGGAGAGAGAGAAGAAGCTGCCGTGGCTGTTGGGAGTTCCTTCTTCGACACAACTCTTGTTCTTAGCGCAAGGCAACAAATTACAAAGAAATGAAATTCCGACTAAACATCAGGGGGGGAAAACTTTCTGACAGTAAGAGGTGCTTGACAGTCTCCCTCTGGAGGTTGTGAAGTCTCCTTCCTTGGAGATTTTTAAGCAGAGGTTGGATGGTCATCTGCCATGGATGCTTTAGCTGAGATTCCGGCATTGCAGGGGGCTGGACTAGATGACCCTTGGGGTCCCTTCCAATTCTACAATTCTGTGATTCTATACCTTCTATGAACATAGAATATATGAAACAGACCCCCCCCCAAAAAAAGCATGGGGAAAAACAAACCCCACCCTCCCTTCAACTAACCACAACCCCATTTTACAATTAATTACCCTGTTAAAGAGGCACAGAGATGGCAGGGAAATGGGTCTTTGCTTTTGCTAACTTGGACAACAAAACCTGCAGGATTATTATTCTTGGGCCTTACAGGTCAGGGCAGAAGCGGCTTTTCCAAAGGACGAGGTGAGGATTGGGGGAAAGCATTAAAGACCACAGCAGTGGCAAGCGGTGCAATTTTTCATAGGGGAACAGTTAGGGCCAGAGATGCGCGTGAGCATCGTGCTTCCCTCCCTTAAGCTGGGCAGAAGCTTCCCAGGCTTTGGGAAGGAGGCACCAGCCTGTAATACTTTAATACTCTAATTTACCAGGAACATTTAGGAGACTAGCCTAGTCCCCCTAGTCCACTGACCACACGCCGCTGGACCACAGGGTGGGAGAAGGACAGATCTGTTCCACGGGAGACAATCTACTGTACGTGGTAGTGCTCTTGTGCAGCTCCTGTTCATGTCAGATAATTTTGTGCAAGAGAACTTCCCAGTGGGCTGTGCTCAAAGATAATTCCTGCACAAGGAAGTGCCATTTTGGATATTTCCAAGTCGGGCACAGACTGGACTCTGGGCCCGCATCAGCTCTGAGATCAGTGCCTCCTCTACAAAAAGACAAAGACCTCACACTGTCACTCAGCCAGCAAATTGGTTGGGAGAGTGATCATTGCTCCCACTTTGCAAGTGAACAAACCAAAAGGCAAAGAGCAGCTTCTGCAGTGGCCTCCAGGGGCCACCATGCTGAATTCTGGTGTAAAGGCTGGTGCAGGAGGTGCTGCCTGGTTCAAGGGATCTGGTGCAAGGCAGCAAAACGGAAGGGAAGAGCTCATCATTTCAAAGAGGCCAGCAGGTCACATGGGGCAGCAGCACATCCAGGGCAGCTAAGTGGAAAGAGCAATCCCTTTGGTAGCCAAAGCCCCAGAAGCCAGGCCCAGCCCAGGAGTCCAAGTAACCCAAGGGGCTGCTTGGGGTGGTGGTGTCTTTAGCAGTGCCCATGAAGCAGCACACTCTCTCTAAGGGAAGCAACCCGCAGGGTCTCTTGTGATGACACAGAAAACACACAGAAGTTGCCTTATACTGAGTCAGACCAGTATTGGTCCATCCAACTCAAAACTGCCCCAACAGAAGCTCTCCAGGGTTCCAGGCAGGGAAAAGTCCCAGCCTTTACCTGGAGCTGTCAGGAATCGAACCCGGGACGTTCTGCATGCCAAAACAGAATTCTACGCTTGGAGGGCTACAGCCCTTCCTCTCAAAGGTTTCTGATCATGTCCAAACTGTGCATGATCTCCCAGCTTTTGAAATTCTTACGGGATCCTCTGGGTCAAATCTCTGGCATCCATTGTTTCATTCTGTTCTTATAGGAAGAGTCATGAGATACTCCTATAAACACATGATCAGTCAATCGCTGCTGCCGCTGCTGTGGTGCAAGAGAGCACACTCAGAGTGGGTGACTTTGCTAGAGTGAAGTCTACAGGCTTGCCTTTCAGGGATTAAAAACTGGGTGAGTTTTGCAGGGCAGCTGTGCACCGGGGGATCTGAGCTAGCAGCTCTATGAGGTGAAGCAAAAACAAGAAGGTAGAACGTGCTAAAAGAAGTCAAAGGACTTAAAAGATTCCTCTTCGTTGCCTAACTGTGCCCGCCTTGTCGGCTGTCATGTGGAGAAGACCAAGGGAGGCTCTTTGGAAGTATAGATAGAAGGACATGTTTGGGTAATGATGCCATCTCCTGACCATCAGCAATATCAAATCATAGAACTGTAGAGTTGGACGGGACCCCATGGGGCATCTAGTCCAACCCTCTGCAATGCAATGCCTTTAAAGCAGGGGTGGGGACCTGTGGCCCTCCAGATAGTGTGGGGCTCCAATTTCCATCAGGCTTAGTCAGCAGAGCCAATGGTCAGGGAGGGTGGGAGCTCTGGAGGGACATGTGCTCCCCAGCTCTGCCCTAAAGCAGCTGGTCCTTGTTCTGGACTGGATCTCTTCCTTCCGACACCAGGGCCTAATTCTCAGGCTAGTATACTTACATTCCGCCTTTCCTCCAAAGGGTAGCACACAGGGTTCTCCCACCTCCCATTTTATCTTCACAACAATCCTGTAAGGTAGGGTTGAGTGGTTGGCCAAGGATGACCCTCTACAGCTCTAGGGTTTTAGGATTGCCTGATGAGTTTCATAGCTGGAGTGGAGATTTGAACCCAGCTCTCCCAGGCCTTAGTCTGTCACTTGAACCACCACACCGCAATGGTTCTCGGAAGCTTTAGGGTTTTGGCCTCCTTCCCAGGACCTACAGGGGAAGAAGGAAAATCTCAGGGTGACAGCTCAGAGCCAAAGGGGCCAGGTGTATCCATGAAGCTTGAACACTTTTGTTATTCACTCTACCTTGGTGTCCAGCAGCCCTGTCCCTTACTTGCTAGTCACAGCCAGGCTCTGTCCTCAACCTGCCAAGCGATGTTCTTTGCCCCCTGCAGCTCCTGTTAGCCTCTCCTGCTGCTGCTCTAGCATCCTGCCCCTTCTTAGGAGCTGAATCGGAGGAGAACTGGCAATGCCTCATGCAGGGGTGAGGAGGCCTCAGACCCAGGAAACGAATGCCTGGCTTTAGGAAGTCTCCCCAGACCTCATCCTATACCAGTCCTGATTCACATACTCCTTGAGGGTTTTTGCCTGGCTGGAAAGTGTCCAATTTTATCTTCATCTGCCTCTGCCAGACAATCATCTGACATCTTGATCATGTCAGGTGACAGACAGGTGGGCGATCCTGCCCACCTGTCAAAGTTGACCTGCAGGGGGTGGCTTGGGGGTGTCTGCTTTGGTAGCGTGCTCCCCACTGGGGAAGCAGCACCCAGCAGGATTGAACCCCAGTCCTGCAAGCCCGTCAGCTGAAGCTACCCAGTGACATCAGTTGATTGACGGACGGGTGTGGTTTGGGGGACATGGCCAAGCTGGACCCCTCTGGCAGAACCAGATTGACCAATGAGTCAGAGGTTTCCCACCCTATGCTACAGGCTGCCTCGAAGTTCTGCCTGCACTGGCTGAACAGCAAGTCTTGCTACCCCAGCCTCAGGCCTGGGCAATATCCGTGCAATGCCATGCAAGGCAGCAGTTGCAATCAATCCAGGTGATCCAAGGAGGCCATCTCTGGACCAAACAGGACAGGCCTTGAGCCAGTGCAAATCAGTTGCTCTGGATCAGCCCAATAGAAGGGGCCCAGAAAGGAGAGGTTCAGTGGAAGAGTCCATGCTTGGCTTGCAAACGGTTCAGCCCTTGGCATCCACAGGTAGGACTCAGAAAGACTCTTGTCCAAACCCCGGGAGAGTCACTGCCAATCACTGTAGACCAGGACAGGGGAAGCTGGATCCAGCCAGATCCATAGTGGTGGCCAATCCACTGTGGGTCCACTTTGCAGCTGGGTGAGGAAAGCCACCTGCCAATCACCTAACATCATATGGCATCCAGTAACTATAACTTCAAGCTGCAGCTGCCAAGGAAGAGTTGGGAGCACACACTGTCGATGTGGACCATACAGAGCTTGATGGTCCAACTTGGATGGCGTGAGGCCTGCTTCCTGTATCCCAAAGTAGGCAAGGCTAGGCAGACAGTTGCTCTTGCCCAGGCTAGGAGTGTGGGAGGTTGGGGTTGGAAGAGACCATCGATCCAATGCAAAAAGCAAGGGGAAAGGTTTGCTGTGGTTTTTGGGGAGGTGCTTGTGCATGAGAGCAAGTCCCCAAATCCTGCTTCCCTCTTCCCATCTGCCCCCAAACGTGCTTGCCCTGGGGGAGTGGGGGGTCAAAGCCTGCTGTAGCAGCTCTCCCCCACCCACCCCTTGCCTGGCCAGTCGTCCTCTTTCCTTTTTAATCCTATTTGGAAAGAAGAGACCCTCCATTTTCATCCCCTGGCCCCAGCCTGATCTCCGCAGATGCATTCCCTTCTCTCTGCCTAATGTACTGTGCTATTATCCCAGCCGTCCAGGCTTTGGCACCAATCCCCTTTCCCCGGAGAGAGAGAGAGAGAGAGAGAGAGAGAGAGAGCGCACTTTCAGCTTTAATCGGCTGCATTTCAGTCACAGAGGGAAGTACGGTAAATAAATAACACACACAAACAGCGCTCAGAAATCGGAATTCCATATTGAGGGTCTTTAGCCCCGGGTGGCTACCGCTGCCTTTCCTCCAATGCAAAGCCATCTCCACCCTCCTCAGTTCTCAGCCTCTACCAATTCCCCCGCCTCAGGGGATTCCAGTCCTTGTTCCTGGATTCAGATCTGATCTGACTTGTTCATTTGGGGGGTGTTCATAGCGGTGGTGGTGGTAGTAGTAGTAAATAATAATGCTTCTAGTGCTTAAGACTTCAGAGAAATCAGAAAATTATATAGGCAGATCCTGATGGGCGCTGGGTTCAGCCAGACTTTGGATGAGGCTCAGCACTCTGCCCAGCTTTTTGCCATCCCACCTTCCTTTCCCCTGTCCCTGCAGCCCCTTCCCCAATTCCTATTTCCCCAATTCTCAGTCCTTCTCATACTATTCCGAATTCTTGGGAAACCTGACTCTTCTACACAAATCAAAAACAATGTTTTTTTAAGTATGTAGTTCTGCTCAATGTGTGCACTATATTCAGAATGGTGAAATTTCTTTTGAAGCACTGGGGCGGGGAGGAACTGAGCAGCCGGGATCTTCTATTCTATGCTCAATTGGTAAGAGCATGAAACTCTTAAAACTCAGATTTTTGGGTATGAGCCCCACATTGGGCAAAAAGATTCCCGCATGGGGGGGTTAGACTAGATGACCCGATGGGGCCCTTTTCAACTCCATAATCATTCTATAATTCTATTCCAGCCTTGGATTCTCTGGCACTGACTGCCTCTTCTCTCTTTGGTAAACACACAAGACGTAACCGGCTGTACGTTTGAAAAAATAATATATACCATTCATTGTATTGAATAGTAGCACATAAAGTTCAACGAAAAAAGTAGAAGACCCAGTGGATCAGTTCATTCTCTAATCAGTTTATGCATATGTGAAAGTGTCTTTTTCACCTGTCTGTTCATAGAGTCCAACAGTCCACACGAAAGGTTGTTGCAGTTCCACAGAATACTTTCACAGAGTCTAAGACAAGGATTTCTGGAATATTAGCCTTGTTTCGCCGTCTTGGGCTTCATCAGTAGTACAAACTCATATATGATATCACAGGACAGTGGATCTTATAGCATAGCAGTAGCTGCTGACTTTTGTTGAAATCTACAATTCAATACAATGAATAGTATATATTATTTTTTCAAACGTACAGCTGGTTACGTCTTGTGTGTTTATTGAATATGTTTCACGTAACCAGAGGTTTGTTGTTGTTTTGCGCATCTCTCTTTGGGACAGGAGAAAGCATTCCTCACCCAGCCGTCACTGAGAGCAGTTGCAAGCCGAGAGTCAGGCAGATTTCTGGGGGAGAGTCATATTGTGTCCAAGGATACCCAAGCCCCAGACATGCCTTTTGTAGGAACCACCTATGGCTGGGCCGTCCAACCTCTCAGACCAAGTGGGCTGCAATAATACTTTGACACAGGGGCCACACGCTGAATTAAATTCCTGTAGCAATAATTTAAAGTGTTTGCAATAGAGTTAATACAAGACAATTAGTTGTTTGCTGTTGTTGTTTAGTCATTTAGTCGTGTCCGACTCTTCGTGACCCCATGGACCAGAGCACGCCAGGCACTCCTGTCTTCCACTGCCTCCCGCAGTTTGGTCAAACTCATGCTGGTAGCTTTGAGAACACTGTCCAACCATCTCATCCTCTGCCGTCCCCTTCTCCTTGTGCCCTCCATCTTTCCCAGCATCAGGGTCTTTTCCAGGGAGTCTTATCTTCTCATGAGGTGGCCAAAGTATTGGAGCCTCAGCTTCAGGATCTGTCCTTCCCGTGAGCACTCAGAATGGATAGGTTTGATCTTCTTGCAGTCCATGGGACTCTCAAGAGTCTCCTCCAGCACCATAATTCAAAAGCATCAATTCTTCGGCGATCAGCCTTCTTTATGGTCCAGCCCAGCCTTTCACATGATGAATTCTGCATATAAGTTAAATAAGCAGGGAGACAATATACAGCCTTGTCGTACTCCTTTCCCAATTTTGAACCAATCAGTTGTTCCATATCCAGTTCTAAGTGTAGCTTCTTGTCCTACATAGAAATTTCTCAGGAGACAGATGAGGTGATCAGGCACTCCCATTTCTTTAAGAACTTGCCATTGTTTGCTGTGGTCGACACAGTCAAAGGCTTTTGCATAGTCAATGAAGCAGAAGTAGATGTCTTTCTGGAACTCTCTAGCTTTCTTCATAATCCAGCAAATGTTTGCAATTTGGTCTCTGGTTCCTCTGCCTCTTCGAAATCCAGCTTGCACTTCAAGACAATATTCACAATTAGTCCATATAATCAAGCACACAAGGAATAGATTTGATATATTTATTTTTTAAAGAGATCAGAGGCTGCCAAGTGTGATGGGGATTGCTGGATTCAGGCAGGACTCTGGTCAGGAAAGAAGGGGGAGGAAGAAAGTAAGGAAGTTCTTGCCAGCTCGCGGGGCGGGGCGGGGGAGGCAAAATTTATAGTAAAATTATAAGTTGTAACCAAGATGCTTACAGTGATGGCAAGGTGGAGCAGCAGGTGTACATCCCATACATGTAAAGTGCACTTAAAGCACATGGCTTCCTCCAAATATTCACAGGAACTGCGGTTTACCCCTCACAGAGCCACAATTTCCAGCACCCTTAAGAAACTACAGTTCCTGGTAATCTTTGGGGGAAGTTGTGTGCTTTAAATGATTGGTGTTTCTGCATGTTCCTAAGTGATTCTGCCCCATGTGAATGAGTGGAAATCCCCATTGGGATTTTCCATCCCAGGCAATCAAATGTCTTGGTCTCACCCTTGGCGTGATTCTCCCATGAGTGATTTTTCAATGCCATCTGAGTGCAACATCCCATTCATGTGTAACAGATGGAGAAGGTGTTTTCATTCCCACTAGGAACAACAGCCTTCATATGGGGTACATGTAAACAATCATGTTGCTGTCAAGCACTTTGCAAAAAAATAACAGCAGCTAAATGAGTGTTCATGAGCATGGGTTTTACTGGAGAGGAATGCAGAAAGTTCAGATGATGATGATGATGATGATGATGATGATGATGATGATTTATTTATACCGTGCCCATCTGGCTGGGCTTCCCCAGCCTCTCTGGGTGGCTGCCAACAAAATATTAAAATACAGTAATTCATCAAACATTAAAAGCTTCCCTAAACAGGGCTGCCTGTTTAGAATAAGGCAGAAATGAAAGAATGTTGTTGTTGATGATGATGTCCAATGCTAGTCCTACTCAGAGTAGACCCATTAGAATTAATGGACACAAGTAAGTTAGGATTATTAATTTCAGCAGGTGTACGTTGAGTAGGGCTAGCATTGGAGACAACCCCCTGGAATTGCCCTAGCAATGAATGGGCTGTTTGTGAAAGAAGCTTTGCATTTCCCCTGCAAGCAGATCAGAATGAATGCACGACAAATAGCCATCGTCGTTTAAACTCCCTGCAAGCTTTGTGCAAACAAATCAGGATGGATGCACAATAAACAGGTTCTCTGGAAGCAGCCACAGTCCACAGGGAGACCGCAGAATAAAAGCAGCAGAGCCAACAGCTGAAACCTATTTAAAGGAGACAGGGTGAGCTCCCATTGCTCAGTCCCTGCTCCTGCCAACCTAGCAGTTCGAAAGCACGTCAAAGCGCAAGTAGATAAATAGGTACCACTGTGGCGGGAAGGTAAACGTCGTTTCCATTCGCTGCTTTGGTTCGCCAGAAGCGGCTTAGTCATGCTGGCCCCATGACCCAGAAGCTGTACGCCGGCTCCCTCGGCCAATAAAGCAAGATGAGCGCCGCAACCCCAGAGTCGTCTGCAACTGGACCTAACGGTCAGGGTTCCCTTTACCTTTTAAATATCATTAAAAGTGTGTAATAACTTTACACTTTCCCCAAGAGAACTTACAGTTAATTCATTACCCTTCCTACATGTCCAGCCCAAGGGATCTGCCCACCCTCTAAAGTCACTTTTCACTTCCCAAAACTTGTACCCTGAGTAACGGCATTCTTGTATTGCAAGGAACAGAAACCTGTATCCTTCCAGATGTTGCTGAACTTCCATCAGTCCCAGCCAGCATAGTCAGGGATCAGGAATACGGGAGCTGTAGGCCAACCACATCTGCAGGGCCAGAGGTTCACCCTCTGCCTCCCACTGCCTTACTGAATACTTCTCAAGCTCTCATGTAGAATCCTTGATCTGCCAAGCAATCGCACTCATCCCCTGCTGGTGCACAGGGCTGTCGACAGGAACGTGTGGCAGAGTCCGTGTGGCAACAAAGACCAAACACCTCACTCAAAACCAGGGCCAGCCCAAGACATTTTGGCACCTGAGGGGACCCACAAAATGGTGACACCCTCCCTGCCAGGGCAGAAGGGCCAAATGAACATTCCCTCACTGCAAGAAGTGAAGTTGCAGGGAACAAGGCAGAGGGCCTTCTTGGCAGTGGCTCCATTCCCATCAGATGTCAAGGAAATGAACAACTATCTGACTTTTAGAAAACCCTGTATTGGGAAGTTTTTAATGTTTGAGGTCAGGGGTACCATCTCACCATCAGGATTGTGGGTGCCCGCTACCGCAACATGGACGTGCGACGTCACACACACTACGTGCAGGTGTGTGCCTGTCGGCTTTTCCCATTGGCTTTGCAGGTGCCCAGCCCCCACAATTATATTATTATGGGTGCCCAAGGACCCTCGGCCCCCTGGAGTTGGCTCCCATGTTTGAAGTTTTGCTATGTTTTTATCTGTACTGTAAGCCGCCCAGCGTGGCTGGGGAAACCCAGCCAGATGGGCGGAGTATAAATATTACCGTATTATTATTATTATTATTATTATTATTATTATTATTAGGAACAAGAGCAGGGGGAGGGATAAAGATTAAAATCAGGGTCGACACATAAGCTACGGGACAAGGATAACTGTGACTTTAAAGATGAATGGGAACCCTTTACAAAGTATTTGAAGACGCAACAAAGCGAACTGGACTCCTTGGCTGGCTTTGAATAAACACTCACAAACTTTTTATTGACAATAATCAGTTAAATAATTTAAGGATTTATACAACTTTGTAACATGCAGAGAAGAGCATTCACAGAGAAACCAAAGACTGGAACTGAGGGAAGTCGGGGGGTGGGTGGGGGGTTGTGTGGGAGGGTGGGGGGAGGGAGGGAGGGAGGAAAATGTGGGGGAAACTAAGGACAACATGTTTTTGGATAATATGTTTTGTTTAAATCTTTAATAAAAATTATAAAAAAGAGATTAAAATCAGGGTCTGCTGCCCCTGTGGATCTGCTGCCTGAGGCAGTTGCCTCAGCTTGCCTCATGGGTGGGTCGGCCCTGCTCCAAAGAATATCTCTTTCTGATTGCTCCACCGCTGCTCATGTGCATCAGAACAGAACTATGGGAAGTGCCCATAAGGAGACAATAACTGGCAGGGTTGGAGAAGGCATGTTTAGCGCTTTAGGGCTGCCTTGGTCTCCTGCGGTGCAGAAGCTTAGACTCAGTGGTGGAGCCAAAATGCAAGGGACAGTGCTGTAAGATAGACAGTAGCAGCTTTTGCCTTCTTTTAAATTCTCCTTTCAACACCAGCGCAGAATTACCCACTGCAGAATCGGAACCCTCTTTCCTTTGTGCTTTCAGAAAGGTTTGTTACTTGCAGTCATACAATGGGGGAACAGCTATAGCTCCGTGGCAGAGCATCTGCTTTGTGTGCAGAAGGGCGCAGGTTCAATCCCTGGCATCTCCCGGGAATTGTATGACTGTAAGTAACAAGCCTGCTTTTTAAAACACAGTAAGAGAGAGATACTGTATTGGCCCTAATATAAGCCGCATCCAAATATAAGCCGCACCTTTAAAATTGGAGGAACAGAAAGAAAAAATACCTGAATATAAGCCGTTCCGTTCCTCGCTGCTCTTGGCTGCATGCTGGAAAGTCGTGAATATAAGCCGCACTTTAACTTTTCACGGTCGGAATTTGGGGGGAAAGTGAAGCTTATATTCAGGCCAATACGGTAAGTGTCTCTAATGGCCTTCTTTAAGATGGTCAAAAGCTTCCTTTTTAGGGTCATAAATGGTTCCTCCTTCTCAAAGTGGTTTTAATTGCTGCCGTTATATTATTTTTGATGGTGGTTGAGTTTTTAAATAAATATTTTTCTTGTACCTTTGTGTTTTATGACACCCTTGCTATATTTATTGCTGTGGCCAAATTGTTTTAAAAATGGTTGCATTGCTGTTTGAGGTCTTTTGTGAGCCACTCTTTGGCATAAGTGTTTCAGGCAGCAATCTTACGTGGGGCTTACTCTGCAGCAAATGACACCATCGAGTGTTCCCCCTCCAATTTCCATGGACTAAATTTAGTCCCGGCACTGGCAATGGGGTGGCTTTCCTTCAACCCTGAGGCCTCAGGTGTTGTTGGACTACAACGCCCATCTTTCTCAGCCATCTCACCCAGTGGTCATGGATGGGAGTTGTTGTCCAACAATGCCTGTGTACACACCATACATTTAAAGCACACATAGGTAAAGGTAAAGGGACCCCTGACCACTACGTCCAGTCGTGACCGACTCTGGGGTTGCGGCGCTCATCTCGCTTTATTGGCCGAGGGAGCCGGCGTACAGCTTCTGGGTCATGTGGCCAGCATGACTAAGTCGCTTCGGCAAACCAGAGCAGCTTAAGCGAACGCCGTTTACCTTTCCGCTGGACCGGTACCTATTTATCTACTTGCACTCTGATGTGCCTTTGAACTGCTAGGTTGGCAGGAGCAGGGACAGAGCAATGGGAGCTCACCCCGTCGCAGGGATTCGAACCGTCAACCTTCTGATCGGCAAGCCTTAGGCTCTGTGGTTTAATCCACAGCGCCACCCGCGTCCCTATAAAGCACACATACCCCTGCAAAAAGAAAAAAGAAAGAATATTTGGAACTGTAGTTTAAAGGTGCTGGGAATTGTAGCTCTGTGAGAAGCAAGCTATAGTTCCCTTGATTCTTTGGGGGGAAGCCGTGTGCTTTAAATGTATGCTGTGTGTGCAGTCAATGGGGGAGGGGGGTTTCCAAGAACGCTGTGCCACCCAGCTAGAGGGCAGCAAACTAGTTTAAGGGGCACAGGCTGAGGTCAACCCCTGCAAGGTCCACGCAATGCTGTCCACTCCTCCTGCACCCCATCACCTGTCACCTGAGGCAGCTGCCTTACTCTGCCTCAGGATAGGGCAGCCCTGCCTGTCACAGGAAGAGGGGAGGAGAGATGGGTAGTCAAACAGAGGCAGATTTGTCTGGGATTGCTAGAAAACAGAGAGCCCCTCCCTCCCCAGTGGCCTCATTTCATCCCAAAGCAGAGATGTATCTCTTGTTTCAGAGCTGAAGCAGCTGAGGAAAAGTGCCCTTGTGTGTCTTGGGTCAGGTACTAGGAAAAGCTTTTAGAGAGGCATTCCTTGCAGCTTTCCCTCTTCGCCTTTTCTTCGCTCCCTCCTTTCCCTCCCCTCCCTTTTAAGCGCCTTCCTTTCTCACTGGCTTTCTTAGCTTTGGCCGCAAGTCGGGTGGGGACAACTCTTTCAGGCTGGGGGCCACATTGCCTTCCAAGCAGCCTTCCAGGGGCCACAAAAGAGTGATGGCAGGTGGGACAAGAAGAAGTATGCAGAGCAAGGAATAGAAACTTTTGCCATATGTGGTGGGGGCGTAAGGTGGTAAAACAATTTTGTAACGAGATACATGAGGAGATCAAAAAGAGCCTCAGGAGCTCTATTTCAAAAAAACCAGAGTCATACTTATTGAGTTTATTAACAAACGACATACCCAAGGACAAAAGGAATGTATTTTTGTATATAACCACAGCCGCAAGAATACTTAAGGCAAAATACTAGAAAACAGAAAAGGTACCACAAATGACAGAATGGCAAGTTAAGACTTGTGAGTTTGCTGAGATGGCAAAAATGACGGCATCAATCAAAAATTATATACAGAATGGGAATGCATAGGGGAATACATGAAGAAATATGGTGTTAAAGCAGAACTCTTAATAGGCGATTGCTAAGCGTGTATGGACAAAAGAAGTAATTATAATTTATCAGTTTTCATGTTATTTTATTTTGTTAAAACAACTAAAAAAACATGTTAGGAAGATCTCACACAGGTGAAGGGAAGCAGTGGGGAGGAGAGCAGGGTTAGGTTGAATTTGGGAAATAAAATAATATATGGGACAGCAAAGGATATAATAGATTCTTATAGAATAGTAATATATTGTAACCAGAATAGAAGTTCAAAAGGAGAAGTAAATGTATTTTTAGTATTTTCATTATTGTAATAGTTATTATTATTTCTTATCAGTAGAAGGCAATGTTAACTTAGACTTCATCGTTTCTTAGTTTTCTTTTTTTTAATGATATTTATTAGAAGTTTAAAGATTACAGAAAAAAGAAAAAAGGAAAACAATAAAAAGTTTAACAGAACATACATTACAATACATAAAAAGAAAAACATAAAAAAACAATACAACAATACAGCAAAAAGAAACAAAAACACTAAAACACACATCCAATATTCCATATCTTTACCTTTCATTTACTTGTTTCATCGACCTCCTCACACCTCCCTTTTTTTGTATTCTAGTTCAATTAACTATTTCAGCAAATTCTTTCCATCTTTCTCAATTTTTGTTCTATAATTTATCTTAACGGTCTAACCTTAAATTTTTTTATTTTGGCCCATTATCAATCAGCTTTTACTTAATTCTTTATTACATTTCTGCTAAAACCATATAGCTTCATTCCAGCATCCTTCTAACATTCATTAATTTTGCAATATTTTTGTAAATATACTTTAATTTTTTTCCAATCTTCTTCCACCGACTCCATCCTAATCTTTGGTCTTAAAATAGTAACATTAGATTTTTCCCTATTAACAACCCATTTTTCATATTCCCTTAAAGCATTACAGTTTCTTTACATTTCCAACATTTATTATCGGGCAAATGGTAGATTTTTGCAAGCTTGACTGGGGTCATGTACCACCTGTAAATCATTTTCATAATATTCTCTCTCAAGGCATTACATGCCGTAAACTTCATACCTGTGGTCGTTTCTTAGTTTTCTTAAGTCAATAAAAAAAAGAAGGGGGAAAAAGAGAAACGTTTGCTTTTTTTTAAAGATATTTATTAAAAGTTTAATAGTTACAAAAAAAGAAGAAGAAACAGCAAAAAGTTCACAATACATCAAAAGTAAGGAGGGGAAAAAAAAGAAAAGAAAAAACAATACAATAAAACAACAAGAAAAGCAAAAACATTCAAAAAACACATCCAATATCTCTATATCTCTACCTTTCATTTACTTGTATCATCGACCTCCTCACACTTCCCTTTTTTGTATTCTTGTTCATTTAGCTATTTCAGCAAATCCTAAAAAGAGAAACGTTTGCTTTGTAATGTAGGCTAGTTTCTAAACAAACACAGACACACAGACACACCAGCCTCCACCCCAAGTGCAAAAGCATTCTCAGAGTTCACACACATTATAGCGAGGCAAAAACACTCCAGGAGGCTGCAGAGTGTAGGGTTGCAATATGTCTGTAATTTACCAGACATAGCCAGGATTTGGCTGTCGGAAGCCGTGTCCTGGCGGAAATTGTAACCCATCTCGTAAGAGTACATTTATTCTCTTAAAAATACAGTGGTACCTCAGGTTCCATACGCTTCAGGTTCCATATGCTTCAGGTTCCAGACTCCGCTAACCCAAAAATATTGCTTCAGGTTAAGAACTTTGCTTCAGGATAAGAACAGAAATCGTGCTCCGGCGGCATGGCAGCAGCAGGAGACCCCATTAGCTAAAGTGGTGCTTCAGGTTAAGAACAGTTTCAGGTTAAGAATGGACCTCCGGAACAAATTAAGTCCTTAACCTGAGGTACCACTGTAGCTCTAGAACATTCTTTGGGGGCAAAGCCTAACAATTTTTGGTTCAGAAAAAAAAAGAAAAAGCTCAACAACTCTGCCCCCACCCCAAAAGCTTGTGTCAAGATTTTTTACTTTTTGAAATCTATGGCAACCCTAGCAGAGTGGTGATGAATTGCCTGAGGAGAGAAGGGCTGTGGCTGAGGAGGAGGTGAGCCTGGGAATAATCTTGAGCAGGGGTCTGCAGCCTTTAAGACAAAAAGAGCCACTTGGACCCGTTTCCGAAGAAAAAAAAACTGGGAGCCGCAAAACTCGTCATTATAAAAATAACTTTTTTGTCACTTTTTTATTATTTCTTTGTTTGACCCCTCAGAATTAATCCTCCTCATAGAAATAAATGTTAAATTAACAAGTTACCTTTTGTGTGTGTGTGTTCTTCACGCCCCTTCAAAACAGTGACCAGCGTACGTGCCCCCTTTCAATGCAGTGACCAGCATACATGGCCCTTACAATGTGGCGGGTGGGAAGGTGACGTCGGGACGGTGCGTGACTAACGCACGCACCGCCCCCATGCGACGTCACAGCCAGTACAGCACCCGCCACAGTGGGGAGTGTCGGGGTGCACAATGCGCCTCCTCCCCTCGCTAGTATCCGCCCCGGAGCCGCGGCAAAGGTGTAAAAGAGCCACATGCGGCTCCGGAGCCACAGGTTGCAGACCCCTGATCTTGAGGGTCAGAGAGAGGGAAAGACCTGGAGGGATACATTTGGCCCTGGGGGGGGTGAGCTTCCCCACCCCAGTGTTACTGCAGTGAAGGCGAAATGTGAACTCACCCAAGGGATTTATTTTTTAAAAAATCTTTATTAATTTAAATTACACACTTATACAAAGAATTTACAAAGAAGTTACAATCTCATACTACAAAAAAAATTGAAGAAAAAACAATTAAGAAAAAAGAAAAGAAAATACAGAAAAAAGAAAAAGCAAATTTACGTACCAAAAAAAATCTTCCTAATTAATACTTAATTAAACACTTAAATCATAGAATCATAGAATCATAGAATCATAGAGTTGGAAGAGACCACAAGGGCCATTGAGTCCAACCCCCTGCCAAGCAGGAAACACCATCAGAGCACTCCTGACATATGGTTGTCAAGCCTCTGCTTAAAGACCTCCAAAGGAGGAGACTCCACCACACTCCTTGGCAGCAAATTCCACTGTCGAACAGCTCTTACTGTCAGGAAGTTCTTCCTAATGTTTAGGTGGAATCTTCTTTCTTGTAGTTTGGATCCATTGCTCCGTGTCCGCTTCTCTGGAGCAGCAGAAAACAACCTTTCTCCCTCCTCTATATGACATCCTTTTATATATTTGAACATGGCTATCATATCACCCCTTAACCTCCTCTTCTCCAGGCTAAATAAAAAAGACTTCTGACGAAAGGAGTCTTCCAACCATTCTCATTGTACTGTTTATGCTGTCATTTCCCCCCGCACAGTTTTATATTCTTTAATATTGTTTCCGTCTACTCCACAAATGGTATTTTTGTGTTTACAAGTATCACTCAAGTTCTGCTAATATGGTGTGATTGGTACAATACGATCTTATATTATCCTTAAATATTCTCCATTCTCCAAATATTTTCTGGCTCTATACTCCTCTAACTCTTCCCGTCAGTTTTGCTAGTTGTAAATATTCTAACATGAGTATCTGCCAATCTGTAATTGTCGGTATTGTTTCGTTTTTCCATTTCCTTACCACAAAAATTCTTGCTGCTGTGGTGGCATACATGAACAGCGGTCTTACGTCTTTTTTAATTTCTAATGGTAAAATGCCTAAAAGAAAGATCTCAGGGTTGTTGTTTTTAAAGGTTAGTCTGAATAATTTCTTAAATTCATTATAGATATTATCCCAGAAATTTTTTATTGTTGGGGTAAACATTCAAATGGCACCTTCCCAGTGCTGGCTTCAAGTCTGAGGGTCCCATGGTCAAAAGTGCCCTCCGATGGACTACCCTACCCTGCTCCCTCTCCTAACTCTTCTTTCTTCCGAACCCAGACCGTAATCCTCCCGGCATCCCAGCAAGACAACCCAACATGGACCCAGCCGGCTTCCTGCTGCTGTGTCTATGGTCACTGTGGACCTTGAGATGCAGCCAAGCAGCTACGCAAGCAGACTCGATCAAGATAGAAGGGGACATCACATTGGGAGGGCTGTTCCCCGTCCACTCCCGTGGCCCCGCTGGAGTGCCGTGTGGGGACGTGAAGAAAGAGAAGGGGATCCATCGGATGGAGGCCATGCTGTACGCCCTGGACCAGATCAACAGTGACCCTGACCTGCTTCCCAACATGACGCTGGGCGCTCGCATCCTGGACACCTGCTCCCGCGACACCTACGCCTTGGAGCAGTCGCTGACGTTTGTCCAGGCCCTGATCCAGAAGGACACTTCCGGTGTGCGCTGCTCCAACGGGGAGCCACCCATCATCGCCAAGCCCGAGCGTGTGGTGGCTGTCATTGGCGCCTCTGCCAGCTCTGTCTCTATCATGGTGGCCAATGTGCTTCGCCTCTTTGCCGTGAGTAGAGGGGCAGGACTTAAAAATGGCATTTCCCCAGAAAAGGCCGAACAGCTATGGGGTGGGGGGCAGGGTAGGAATGGGGGAGAATCATAGAATTGAAGAGTTGGAAGGGAACACGAGGGTCATTAGTACAAGCCCTCGCAGTATAGGAATCTTTTGCCCAACGTGGAGCCAAAGTCACGTAATTCACAGCTTCTGAAGCAATATGCGAATCAAAAGAAGATAGCAACCTAGTTGTCAACACAACCTACAACCTTTGAATGGTTATAATAGTTCTCTGGCTTCAGTATATTGAAATGAGCTCTTCTTAGTCATTGGCTTAGATCATACCCTGCAACATTTATCCAATGAAAATAGGGACGCCCCATTCCATACTGATAATTTTACTGTTTATACCCCACACGTCTTACTGGGTTGCCCCAGCCACTCTGGGCAGCTTCCAACATATATAAGAAGGTAAAGGTAAAGGGACCCCTGACCATTAGGTCCAGTCGTGACCAACTCTGGGGTTGCGGCGCTCATCTCGCTTTATTGGCTGAGGGAGCCGGCGTACAGCTTCCGGGTCATGTGGCCAGCATGACTACGCCGCTTCTGGCGAACCAGAGCAGCGCACGGAAACGCCATTTATCTTCCTGCCGGAGTGGTACCTATTTATCTACTTGCACTTTGACGTGCTTTCGAACTGCTAGGTTGGCAGGAGGTGGGACTGAGCAACGGGAGCTTACCCCGTTGTGGGGATTTGAACCACGACCTTCTGATCGGCAAGCCCTAGGCTCTGTGGTTTAACACACAGCACCACCCACGTCCCTTCCAACATATATAAAATATAATAAAACATTAAACATAAAAAACCTTCCTTATACAGGATTGACTTCAGACGGCTCAGGGGTCGGATAACTCCATACCCTCCAGCATTTCTCTAATGAAAATAGGGACATTCTAAGGAAAAGCAGGATCAAATCAGAAACCGCAATGGCTTCTCTAAATCAGGGACGTCCCTGGAAAATAGGGACGCTTGGAGGGTCTGTTAGCTGGTGTGTGTTACTGGGTGTTCAGAAACATTCCAACTGCTCAGAAGTCAGCACACTCAGGTTAAGAACCAGATGGCACTGTTCAGGTCCTAGGAAGGGAGAAATAGCTCTATCAAAGTGACAATCAACTGCTACTAGACCAGAAATGGCCAATGGTCATGGATAGTGGAAGTTGAAGTTCAACAACATCTAGAACAAGGGTGAGAGAGCTTTTCTGAATGGGAGAGAGAGAGAGAGAGAGAGAGAGAGAGAGAGAGAGAGAGAGAGAGAGAGAGAGAGAGAGAGAGAACGCGCTAAAAACTGATGTCTTGTGTACACATGTTCGATGCTGCCCGAAATGTGGGTGCCTGAGAATTTTGGCATTCATGTTTTTAAAAAGTTCCTAGCCCTCCTGTTTGTGGAGATGTGTTTGACTAACACAGGACTGAAACTTCTAGATTTACTTGGGAACTTCTCCCTTTCTCATGTCTTCCTCCTTTATACCCTTGCTGCTCCTCTCATACAGTAATATTCTGCACTTTGTAGCCACATAGTTATGGTAGCTAAAGAAGTTTAAAAGTACAGAACTTTTATATTTGCAAATACATCAGAGAGGAGAGTTTGCACAGGTTGGGGACTGAACGTTCATTTTCTCCAAAGATGGGGAGAAAAGCAATGGTACCGAGCATTTGATACCAGGCCTTAAAGACTACCATCCCTTTTTAACTCGACTCCTGTGCCTTTAACCCATGAGGCAGAAAACCAACAGGCAAAGTACTTCCTGGCATGAAATGTGATGATGGGAGAGATTCACCTGTTGAATTTCTGCCTGTCACGCTGCACTTAAAGGCACAGCAGGAGCCCTGCAAGCAGAGAGAAATTGAGGCAAGCCTCCCTGAGCACTTGATCATGGATGAGTAGCCCAGTCACACATAAACACACGCCTGACCTTTTAACTATACTCAGCTGGGAGTCTCTGGGGTGATGATGGGGGGTAGCAGGGTCAGTTCGAGCTGTAGGACAGATGGCTTTTCCCTGACACGCCAGATTTGGCAGAGGTGCTTAGCAGCTGCCTAGGGAGGGAAGCTAGAACTGGCAGGGCTGGTAAAAGGGGCAAGGGAGGTGGGCTTGGGTGGAAGGGTGGGCATTAGCTGCAAGGCAGATAAGTGAGTGTGGCAGGGAGCCAGGCACCACCAGAACACCACCTTAAAACCATTACAAACTGCAGGAATTTGGGGCATCTGAGCCACCACACAGCTCCATCCCCACCCCCCTTGTTTCCCTTAACCTCCAGCCCAACGAAGGGCTCTGCGGAACCTGGAAGCTTGCTCATTATTTTGTGACATTTCGCAGAACGTCAAAGGAAGGTGCTGCCCTGTTGCGACTTCGGGATTATGGGGCTCATAGCCAGACACATGAACACAATGCAATGGACGTGCATGTTTATCCATGGGGGCCCTTCCCCTCACCCCACACCAGGGGTCAGCAAACTTTTTCAGCAGGGGGCCGGTCCACTGTCCCTCAGACCTTGTGGGGGGACGGACTATATTTTGGGGAAAAAATATGAATGAATTCCTATGCCCCACAAATAACCCAGAGATGCATTTTAAAGAAAAGCACACATTCTACTCATGTAAAAACACACTGATTCCCGGACCGTCCGCAGGCTGGATTCAGAAGGCGATTGGGCCAAATCCGGCCCCCAGGTCTTAGTTTGTCTAGCCATGCCCCACACCAACTACACTGGGGCTGCAGGAGGTGGGGAGAGACAGTGCAAAGCTTTCCTGTCTGCTGTGCTCTCCCGATCCTTGTACTTTTGGGTTTTTGGGATTTTTTTAAGCATGCACATTCATTGCCTCCATGCCATTAACACCATATCTCGTTTGATCCTTCAATGGACACAGAGAAATGGAGGCAGACACAGAGAATGAACTTTCAATGGTTAATGGTTGAGCAACCTTTTTTACTATTAGCCAACACCCCCCCAAAAAAGCACACACCCCAAGCCTTTCTAGAAACAGCTGATTCATCAGGGCCAGCCCTACCATTAGGTAGATTCCTTAAGTGGCAGGTGGGAGGGAGGGGAGGTAGAGCCATACATGCCACACGGTCTACCCAGTGCCTCCAATGTCTGCTGAAATGGGTGGTGATGGGTGCCATCTAGTCATTCCCCTCAAGCAGCAAAATGCCTAGGAGTGGGGGTGGGGAACGTTTTACAGCCTGGGGGCCACACTCCCCCAGAAGCAACCTTCTAGGGGCCGCATGCCAGGGACAGGCAGGGAAAGAGTTGGCCGGGCAACAGATAGTTAGATGGTTAGAGCTAATAACTGGTAACTAGTACCAATCCCAAGGAGCAACCAATTTGTATGGTTCTTGAGTTTGCAGGAGCTGAGAACCGCAAAGGAGGACCCAGGGACCTGCTGCTCCCTCAATGTGACTTCACAAGACACACCCAAAAATCATGAGCACAAGGGAGTCCTGAAGGATGCTCACAGGGGAAAGAGCCTGAGATGCAAACCTAACAATTAAACCCCTGGTGTTGCAAGCAAATATCAGTAATATCCAAAGGCAACACGATGACCAAGTACAACAATGTGATGTCAATATAAACTCTTTATATAATCTATACAGAACATTGAACAATATGAAATATGCACTCTCTGCAAAACCAAATAAACAATGCTGCCAAAGTGGTCCTCAAACAGATGTAGTGAACAGTGATTCCAGATATACCCACTGTTTCGTGGAATTCTTCTTCAGCACAGCAGAAGAATACAGAAATGCTTCAAAAACTGCAATTGAATTATTGAAATGATGACCTTCATCAGCATTGGACGTCATAAAACAAAGCTTTACGGCTTGTTTCCTCCAGATAAGAATCTGACCCAGTGCTTCTTTCAGAGACTTGCATAGCCCACAAAGACTTTCAGAGACCTACAAGATTTACGTATGTTTATTTGGTTCTATATTTTGAAGAGAATCCATCAAGAGTGCATATTCTGTGACTTTCAGAGGTTTAGAAGAATTCTGTTTATTTGGTTTTGCAGAGAGTGCATATTTCATATATTTCATATTGTTCAAAGTTCTGTATAGATTATATAAAGAGTTTATATTGACATCGCATTGTTGTACTTGGGCACGTGTTGCCTTTGGATATTACTGAGATGCAGGCCTGCCTGCCTAGTCCACATTCTTGCTCTGCAGATCTAGGTAAATGTGCTGTTCCGCACATGGGTCCTGCTGAGCAGCATCAGCCTTGCAAGCTCCCCCCCCCCCTTCCCCAGCCTCAGCTGTCCCTGACTGGAGCTGCTGCTGCTCATTTTGCTAAAACCCCTCTAATCCCCATCACTAATCGCTTTAATGGGGCTTCTCACAGACCCAGCGAGGGCGGGAAGCAGAGACATGCTGTGGAAAGGGAAATGGGACAATTTGGTGCAGCTAGGAGAGGAGGACGGGGGGGGGGCAGGATAAATGGAAGCCAGCATTCTCACTGGGAAACTGGATTTTGGTGAGGAGGAACCAGGAGTCCTGGGATCCATCTGCCTCAAAGATTGGGAGACGATCCAGGAGACGTGGGTTGGAATTGGGAAAGAGCCAGGGTGATCAGCTCAGTTCTGTTGGATGCCCTCTGCCCTCAGTTTCCTCACACTGCCCCCAAAATCTGGTATAAAACACCACTCTAATCTCTGCCTTCCATTTCCCATTTAGCATTTCTGTAATAATTATCCACAGACAAGCACAGCAGTGCTATGATATATGCCAGCTGTCCCCAGCCTCGTGCTCTCCAAATGGTTTGGGTTACATCTCGCAGCATCGCTGACCATCACCCATTGAGCTTCATCATGGATCTAGGTTTTGAACTGCAGCCTCCTGCGTCTTCTAAACCCAACTCTCAGTCCTCTTCTGTCAGGGCGGCTCCAGCAGCTATTTTTCCGCTGCCTGGCCTGGCGCACAGCCTCTCGGGTTGCTTCTGTGCTACTGGCCCTTTAACTTCTGCAATCAGCTGGAAGAGGGATTGTGCACCATGTCCACATGGCACTATGTTAAATGGCAATCTCCCTCCCCATGGTCAAAATCTTTCTCAAATGTTTACTTGCAATTGAATGGTAGCCACCAATGTCCCCTGTAATGTTAATTGGTAGCTTCTTGTTTTCAGGCTCTGCTCATTTTATTCCTTCCTGTTCTACACAGCTGGAAGTTTTGAGATGCACTGCCCCTCAATAAGTCACGTTCTTTTCACTATTATGCAGGGAGAGCTTTAATTACAGGCTTCCTTTCACTATTGTTTTTCTTTTATAGCAAAATAACTATTTTTCTTTAAAAGAAAAGAAACTGGTTTATTAACTGCACCACCACTAGGCAGGAAACAGAAGCTACCTAATTAAGGGTCTCTTAAGGCAGTGTTTCCCAACCGGTGTTCTGCCGCACACTAGTGTGCCGTGAGACGTTGGCTGGTGTGCCGTGGGAGGTAGGTGGGCGAGTCGGGCGGTGAGAGGCGGCGGTGGCGAGGATCCGCGTCGAGCCGGGGGCGGCTCCGCGGTGGTGGTGCCAAGGTTTCTTTCTCCATTCTCCCCTCACACACACACACAGGAAATAACACAGGATCAGCTGACAGGACCCAGCCAATGGGGCGGCGGCGGGGCAGCGCGTGCAAAAGGGAGGAGCGCGAGACAGCGGACGAGGAGGAGGCCGGCATGTCCGGGCAGCAGCAACTCCCGGCAAGCCCCTCAAGCCCCGGGCAACCCTACTCCCTCACCGGCCTCGGCCGCCCTCCTGCTCCACCCGCCGCCGCCTCCCCCGCCGCCGCCGGCCACCTCGGCCCCGCCGCCGCCCCCTCCTCCGCCCGCTATCGCCGCCACCACCACAACAGCCGCCGCCGCCTCAGCTGCCGCCGTCCCTCAGTCCCTCGCTTTGCTGCCTCCTCCCCCCCACCCCCAAAGCTTGGAGGTTCCCCGGCAAGGGGGAGGGAAAAAAATTGAAAACTTTCACTTTCGTGCGTCCCTCCCGGCGTGACGCTGCGCGCTGACGTCACGGGGCTGTAATGGTGGTGTGCCTTGAGATTTTTTTCATCAAAAAAGTGTGCCTTTGCCCAAAAAAGGTTGGGAAACACTGTCTTAAGGAGCAATTGATCTCTAACCACCTGGCAGCACTGAACAGGAAGTGATAAAAAGCGCAGAACCTAAAAGAGGAAGCTTTTAATCAGAGGCACAGTAGTTAAAAGCCTCAATAGCATTTTGACTGCCTGCAGTTGGCAGGCAGGTGCTGCAATTATGCTTTATTGCAACCCCGCCCCTGAAAACCCCCTCAAAATGGGGGGGGGGTTCAGAAAACACTAGATTGGAAGAGGGGGATCATTGTGTAATCTTTATTCTCTGAGAGGGGGAAAAGGCAATATGAAAGAAAGCGGCTAATCTGGAAGTTTTCCTGATCTCATCTGCTAGCAGCTAGGGAATGTATGTAATGCATATGAAAAAGAAATCATATTCCAGAACCTAGAACTGAGCCTCACATACCTCAATGCCCTGTTACAGCATCTTTGGGTTTGAATGGTTTCCTTCACTAGTCTGGAATTGTTTTGACAATACATATTTATAGGCTGGTACTTGGTTTCCTGTTTCAAGTGAATCATCCTTTTCAATTCTACAATAACAAAGCTTGGGTATTAAGTGCGCACACTGGGGCCAGACTAGAAACACTGTGTTTGCCATGTGACATATAGATGCTTCAATCTGCTCTGGAATTTGGCATGGCTGTGCAATGATAGTACCCCATAGAATTGTTGTTGTTGTTACTATTACTATTATATAGGTTTCTTACCCACCCTTCATAATGAGGTCCCAGGGTGAGTAGCAACCATTTTAAAATACAGTATTAAAATACTGATTGGCTAACCTTTGGTTAAAGGGATGCGGGTGGCGCTGTGGGTTAAACCACAGAGCCTAGGACTTGCTGATCAGAAGGTCAGCGATTCGAATCCCCACAACAGGGTTCCTTGGTCCCAGCTCCTGCCAACCTAGCAGTTCGAAAGCACATCAAAGTGCGAGTAGATAAATAGGTACTGCTTCGGCAGGAAGGTAAATGGCATTTCCGTGTGCTGCTCTGGTTCGCCAGAAGCGGCTTAGTCATGCTGGCCACATGACCCGGAAGCTGTACGCCAGCTCCCTCGGCCAATAAAGCAAGATGAGCGCCGCAACCCCAGAGTCTGCCACGACTGGACCTAATGGTCAGGGGTCCATTTACCTTTACCTTAACCTTTGGTTAGCATATTTGTGAAATGCTGCGTTCAGCCACTGGAAAGTACAGCAGCCCATTATCTATAAGGGTCAATTCATATGTAATAATTTACATATTTTTATATTTTATTAGGTTTATGTTACATGCACTCAGTGCTTTTTTCTAAAAAAAAATGTTTAGGGGTACTCTCATCTTCAAATATCTCAAGGGCTGTCACATGAAAGAGGGAAAAAGCTTGTTTTCTCCTGCTCTGGGGGGTAGGACACGAACCGATGGATTTAAGTTACAAGAAGGGAGATTCCGACTAAACATCAGGAAGAAATTTCTGACAGTAAGAGTTGTTTGACAGCGGAATATTGGGAGCTTGTGGACCCTCCTCCCTTGGACGTTTTTAAGCAGAGGTTGGATGGCCACCTGTCCTGGGTGCTTTAGTTGAGATTCCCATATTGCAGGGGGTCAGGCTAGATGAGTCTTGGGGATCCCTTCCAACTCTAAGTCTATGATTCTAATGGAGAAGGGAAGGATATTGCAGGCCTAGAGAGGCCTGAGAACAAGTCTGTAGCATAATTAGGGTAGGACAATGTACCAGCACCTAGCGATTCCCAGTGTGGGGAAGTGGTTCAGAGCGGTGGACTCGTAATCTGGGGAACCGGGTTCGCGTCTCCGCTCCTCCACATGCAGCTGCTGGGTGACCTTGGGCCAGTCACACTTCTTTGAAGTCTCTCAGCCTCACTCACCTCACAGAGTGTTTGTTGTGGGGGAGGAAGGGAAAGGAGATTGTTAGCTGCTTTGAGACTCCTTAGGGTAGTGATAAAGCGGGATATCAAATCCAAACTACTACTCCTCCTCCTCCTCCTCCTCCTCCTCCTCCTCCTCCTCCTCTTCCTCTCCTTCTCCTTCTCCTTCTCCTTCTCCTTCTTCTCCTCTCCACCCCTCCAGATACCCCAGATCAGCTACGCCTCCACGGCGCCTGAGCTCAGTGACAGCAACCGCTACGATTATTTCTCCCGCGTGGTTCCTCCGGACTCCTACCAGGCCCAGGCCATGCTGGACATTGTCAAAGCCATGGGCTGGAATTACGTCTCCACGCTGGCCTCTGAGGGCAACTACGGCGAGAGCGGTGTCGATGCCTTCATGCAAATCTCCCGCGAGGCTGGTGAGCCAGAGGATACCTGATGGGTGAGGTGGGGGGGGCAGCAGAGCCAGGAGGAGAACCCAGAGAGACCTTTCCGCTTGAGCCACCACTTTCCTCTGGGAGAAACTGCGGTTTGGCGCTGACTCAGAACAAACGACAATCGGGTTTTCTGCAGCTTGCCGTCTGTTCCGATTGAGCACCAAAGAGCGGGTTTTCCAGGAGGAAGCAGTGGGGCAAAGGCAAAAGTGCTCAGAAAGCACAGGGCAAGCAGAAGGGACAAGCAGAAACAGCGCCTTCAAGGAAGGTGTTCGATGATCGTAAAACGGTCCAGGAAGTGGCCGTGGCAGAGGACAGAGCGGGGGGGGGGAGTTAGCAGGTGGTGGGGAAGCTGTGGCGGCAGCAACAGGATGGTATCCCAGCATCCCAGCGTGCACCGTCACAAAAAAAGCACTGAGCAGAAGTGTTGACAGGCCCTTGGGTGCAATAACTATGCCTGACATTCTGGAGTGTTTGTGGGAGGGGAGAAGACACATGCCAGTCATGGGCATAAAAGCTGGAGTCTACTTCCCCACACCCACCTGTCTTTATATAGTTAGAGAATATCTGTCTAAAAAAAGATGTCATCATGCTGCTGTTCTTGCCCAACTGCAGCTTAGGGACGGAACAGCATGCAGCACAGGCAGGTGAGTCCGCAAATGGGGCAAGCTGCCTAGGCTAGCGCCACCAGGACGGGCCAGGCAGGGGTGTAGGAAGGGGGGTGGGGGCGGTCCACCCCAAGTTCCATCATAGAGGGAGGTATCAAAAAGGAAGAATTACTGCCCTACTAGGGCGGTTCATAAAAACTTTTTTTAAAAAAAAACGCCTGCTCCAAAGGTCTTAACTTACTAGGGATTATACAGCTATATCTGAAATTTCACACATATCAGTTAATATCTTGACCCTCCTCCACGAAAATAACTGTTTACTTTGCCGTTTTCATACGTCGTGAAGGCTGAAATTTCAATTCAGTGGAGCCAAAACACAATCCATCCTGTAGATTTAAGAATCTGTCCACAGTCCCCTCCTTGTTATCAGAGGCCCATAATCCACATTCTTTTGTAAGAAAATATGAAATAACGTAAAACTATTTTTGCAGGCAAAAAAAAAAAATCAATGGGGGGGGAGGTGACAAGAAATTTTCCGCAGTGGGTGCCACCTGACCTTACTACACCTCTGGGACCAGGGCAGCTCTCCAGCAACTGCACACTGATGTGAAAAAAGCACTGGGGAGGGGGACATTTTAAAGAGGAAAATGTGCCGAAGAGAAAGGCTCACGAGTCCTTTCCTCCCACAGTTCCACCTGTGGCTCTCCAGCTGCAGAGGTTTAAGTGCTGGACTAGGACCTGGGAGACCAGGGTTCAAATGTCCTCTCAGCCATGAATCCCATTAGGTGACCTTGGGCCGGTCTCTCAGCCCAACCTACCTTGTTGCGAGGATAATAATGGGGGGGGGATGCATGTCCGAAACCTTGAGCTCCTTGGAGAAGAAGGTGGGGTAGAAATGAAATGAAATGAATAATAAACTCCCGTAAGGCCTAGCAAACATGGCCAGTGGTCACGGGAGCTGTAGTCCAGCAATTTCTGGAGGTCCTTGCCTGCTCTGAGCGGTGGCAGCTGCCTAGGAGTCCAAGCAAGGCTCTGTCACATCTCCTGGCACCTCATTGTTTCTGAAATGGAGGGGCTAGAGACTTAATCTGGGATCCGTCGGGCTCCTCCCAATCGCTTCCTGAAGTTTTCTTACACCTGTCAGGTGGAGTCTGCATCGCCCAATCCATCAAGATCCCACGAGAACCCAAGCCGGGAGAGTTTGACAAAATGATCAAGAGGCTGATGGAGACCCCCAACGCTCGTGGCATCATCATCTTCGCCAACGAGGACGACATCAAGTGAGTGCGCTGTTAGCAGCAACGCAGAACGTGTCCTCCAGGGGGAGCGTTGGGTGAGGTATTACCGTACTTTTCCGTGTACAAGACTAGGCTTTTTTACTTTAAAATTATGTGGAAAACTGTGGGTCGTCTTATACACAGGGCAATCTCCCCCCCCCCCATTTTCTTAAATTGGAGTCCTAAAAATAGTCTTATACATGTGGGCGTCTTATACATGGAAAAATATGGTAATAATAATACTATAATAATTTATTATTTATACCCCGCCCATCTGGCTGGGTTTCCCCAGCCACTCTGGGCAGCTTTCAACAAAATATTAAAATACCGTAATACATCAAACATTAAAAGCTTCCCTAAACAGGACTTCCTTCAGATGTCTTCTAAAAGTCTGGTAGTTGTTGTTCTCTTTAACATCTGGTGGGAGGGCGTTCCACAGGGCAGGTGCCACTACCGAGAAGGCCCTCTGCCTGGTTCCCTGTAACTTGGCTTCTCACAGTAAGGGAACCGCCAGAAGGCCCTCAGCGTTGGACCTCAGTGTCCGGGTAGAACGATGGGGGTGGAGACGCTCCTTCAGGTATAACTCTCGCCCCCTGCAGGCGAGTGCTGGAGGCTGCACGCCGGGCCAACCTGACCGGCCAGTTCCTTTGGGTCGGATCCGACAGCTGGGGCTCCAAGATCTCTCCTATTCTGAAGCAAGAAGAGGTGGCTGAAGGAGCCGTCACCATCCTACCCAAGCGAGCTTCTGTGGAAGGTAGGCGACAAGATGGCACTGGGGCCAATCGTAGTGGGAGAGAGTATGACAGGCAGACGTAGATCCCACACCTTTTTGGACAGGATGTTTTGGGACATGGGACCTCAGCTGACCCTCATTCTTCCCATTGCTTTATTTCTCACCCGAACATGCTTGCTTTCTAAATTTAATCTGCTCTTAAGCACCGCACCATAATAGCCCCGGTTGAGAGTACGAGAAGGCGCTAAAGGACATTAAGTGGTAGCTAATCCATTTTAAGGGGATCCCGAGTCTGTGACTTAACACACTTGCAAACCAGCCATTCATAGCTATGAGGAAAGACTCTCCATTCACTTTTGCTGCCTGCTTGAGGGTTTTAATCTACGAGTGACTTTGAGTACGGGACCATGGCTGGCAGTCATTCTGAATTTATTCCTCTGGAACCAAAATAGAGGAATGGAAAAATCAGGGAGCCTGAACAAATATTTGCTTGGAGGGTAGACTGACTATTTCTGTAGAAATAGGATCTTATGACTTGGGCTGCCATTTTTATTCACTTGACAGCAGCCTGTGATGCAGGCAGAAATCAACAGGTGCAACTTTTCCCTGTCTCAGCAGCTCTAGGCTGAGCAAAGCTGGTTAATTTCTGCCTGTTCTGGGCTGGGGAACTGTAGTCTTCCAGATGTTGTTGGACTACAACTCCCATGATCCCTGATCGTTGGCCATTATATCTAGGGCTGATTGGATCCAGAGGTCAACAATCTCAGGGACACACACACACACACACAGAGAGAGAGAGAGAGAGAGAGAGAGAGAGAGAGAGAGAGAGAGAGATATTTCCCATCCCTGCCTTAGATAAGATAGAAGCATCACACAGCATTCCCCCTACAGGATCACACAGCATTTTAAAAATAAAGTACTGTAAAGGTGGGACGCGGGTGGCACTGTGGGTTAAACCACAGAGCCTAGGACTTGATGATCAGAAGGTTGGCGGTTTGAATCCCCGCAACGGGGTGAGCTCCTGTTGCTCGCTCCCTGCTCCTGCCAACCTAGCAGTTGGAAAGCACATCAAAGTGCAAGTAGATAAACAGGTACCACTCCGGCGGGAAGGTAAACGGTGTTTCTGTGCGCTGCTCTGGTTCTCCAGAAGCGGCTTAGTCATGCTGGCCACATGACCCGGAAGCTGTACGCCGGCTCCCTCGGCCAATAAAGCAAGATGAGCACCACAACCCCAGAGTCAGCCACGACTGGACCTAATGGTCAGGGGTCCCTTTACCTTTACCTTTATTGTAAAGGTTGGGTTGCCAGCTGACTAGAAAAAAAGTCAGCTTGGCTGGCTCTTGGGCCTTTAATAGCAGGATGATCTGCTGAAATCAGTAGGCAAAACTTTTCTTGCATGCATGGAGAGAATATTATCAGCTGCTAATGTCTACAGAGGTCAAGCTCCTATTACAGCTGCAGCTACGGAGGCTGGTGAAAAGTTGGCAATGCAGTAGAAGGATGCCCACAAAGGCCATGACCTCCCTGTTTTCTCCCCCAAGGTTTTGACCAGTACTTCACCACACGCTCCTTGGAGAACAATCGGCGCAACATCTGGTTTGCTGAGTACTGGGAGGAAGATTTCCGATGTAAACTGACTCGTCCAGGGTTGCAGCCTGATGAAGGGGCACGGAAATGTACTGGTATGGAGGCTTTGGGAGAGAGCTTAAAACAGGGCAGGGTGGTACCAGGGATGGGGGAGGAATTCAAGTAAGTTCTCATTTGAAGATGAACCTACCATGGAATCATAGAATCATATAGTTAAGGGACCCTGAGGGTCATCTAGTCCAACCCCCTGCAATGCAGGAATCTCAGCTAAAGCATCCATGACAGATGGCCATCCAGCCTCTGCTTAAAAATCTCCAAGGAAGGAAAGTCCATTCCACCCTCAAACAGCTCTTCCTGTCACAAAGTTCTTCCTGATGTTTACTTGGAATCGCCCTTCTTGTATCTTGACGTCACTGGTTTGAATCCTACCCTCCAGAGCAGTAAAAAACAAACTTGTTCCTTCTTCCATGTGACAGTCCTTGAGATAGTTGATGTTGGCTATCACATCTTTTCTCAGTTGCCGCTTTTTCAGGCTAAACATGCCCAGCTCCTTCAACCATTCCTCATGTGGTTTGGTTTCCAAATTTGCACTTTCAGAAGCCATATGTGAACCAAAACACAGGCATCCTTCAAAATTTGCAGTGCAGCTGTTCAGCCAAGTAATATGCACAAAATGCATATGCTAGGCAACAGTGTGCATAAAAATGCATGTATTTGTGAAAACAACATACAAACATGCATTATATTAGGAAAATTTGCTTTGCAAAAATGTGCATGGTAGGCTTATTGGGAGAAGTATGCAGCTGAAATGCCAACACATTCTTATGAGGATTTTTCTTTTAAAATCATAAATTGCTGCAGAAATGTGGGGAGTTGAAGTCAGAATGCAGAAATGCGAACAACTTCAGGGTTAGGAAAAGGAGAAAGTGAGAGAACCAAAAGTGACAGATCCATCTGTTACTTCGAAGATACATAGAGCAGCTGTTGCCAAGTTCTCCCCACTCACCTGGGTCACAACTATTTCTTCGCAGCCTGGCTGTGCACTAATCCCTATTTTTGAGAGGCAGCGGTGTTAGAAAGGGAATATTATCGGGGAGCTGCAGGGCTTGGGTTTATTTCACCGCTCTGCAGGGAATGGAGGGGATTAGAATTCCAAGTGGTGTCATCCCAACCCCATCCCCTCCACAGAATGTCAAAGTACTGGTTTTCCCTGCCTGGAGCCCCCAAATCCAGCCTCCCCTGGCTGAGATAGACTCAGGTTGAATCTGGCATTTTTCTGAGGTTCTGTTATTGCCATTATCACAAAGGTTCCCAATTCTTCTCACATTCTCTCCTGAGCTTCTGCCTGGACCCAAACCGCTCCATGTTGCCTGACAAAACTGTTTGGGGGTTGGTTTGTTTTCCTTCTCGGCTGACACCCAGCTGTAGCTGAAATTATCGGTATGGTGCTGAATTCTTCGATCAAAGGATGTGCATCGTAAAATAATGAGATGTCTGAGTTATTACAGGAAATAAATTATTACTTGGAAATAAAACCGGCAAAAGTCTGTAGCCAACAAAAAAAAATTACTGGCCCACTTGCCCACAATATACAGTCATACCTCAGGTTGAATATGCTTCATGTTGAGCGCATTCAAGTTGCGCTCTGTGGCAACCCGGAAGTAATGGAGTACTTCCGGGTTTTGCCGCTTGCACATGCGCAGATGCTCAAAATGATATCACGTGCACGTGCAGAAGTGGCGAAAAGCGACGCACGCATGCGCAGACGTGCCATCGCTATTACGTTTGCTTCTAGATGTGAACGGGGCTCCGGAACAGATCCCGTTCGCATCCCAAGGTACCACTGTACATAAGTTGGCTACCTGTGGTCTAAAATGGGGAACTTTTTCTAAAGTTTCCTTCTTTGCCCACCTGGAGGCAATTCATACCCCCAAGGGGCAAACAAGAGTCTCCTGCCTCTTTCCCATCTTGCTTATTCAGCTTAATTAAAAGTTGAAAGTACATAATCCTAGTGAGCAATGACTAAAGTGGTTATCCTGGTTTGTTTCCTGACTTAAAGTTAATCTTACTATTTGTCTGTGTGGCAACTATTGTTTCACAGGAGGTGCTGATTAGATTTTACTGGTAACTAGATTACATGTGCTGATCTTTACACAAAGTATTAGGAGCTCAGGATAACTTCCAAGACACAGACTGCTTCCGAGGTCAAGAAAGATCATAACGGAGATCTCTGTCATATTAAGTTATGCCAGCATTTCCCCATGCTATGATCTACACTACAGCAATAGACCATGGCAAAAGTTTCAGAGTAACACTCACCTATTTGCAGTTGCACTCCAGTTCCCACCCTCTTCCTCAGGCCGTTGACTGGTTGGAGCTGATGGGAGCTGGGAGTCCAGAAAGCCACAGCTTCCCTTCCCATTGTCTTACTCTAAGTAGACTCACCATTGGCTCTCACCCCTCTGTGCTTGGTTCTGATCCACATTTTACCCTTCCCCGCCACAGGCGAAGAGCGGATTGGAAGAGACGCAACGTACGAACAGGAGGGGAAGGTGCAGTTTGTCATTGACGCCGTCTATGCCATGGCTCACGCCTTGCACAACATGCACCTGGACCTCTGCCCAGGCCACATCGGAGTGTGTGAAAAGATGGACCCCATCCAGGGCCAGACTCTGCTGCGCTACATCCTCGCCGTCAACTTCAATGGTGAGATGGGCAGAGTCCCTTTGACCGCAGTAGCGTCAGGTTGCTTCACCTGGCCTCAGATACAAAGGGCCCTTTTAAAGATTTGCATGCATTTAAGACTGAGGGTTGTCTCTAGTGCTAGGCCAACTCAAGAGTAGGTCAACTGAAATGAAGGAACCTAAGTGAGCCAGGTGTTTCAGGTTAGGAGCATCCCAGACCATAAGATTTCAGGGCCAAAGCTTGAGAACTGGGGACGGCCCCCAGTGATGTCACAGGAGCAGCCCAACTCAAAGACATTCCCACCCACCTGGAGACTCAAGGCCACCATCTGCCAACAGGCAAGGAAACCTGAAGCCTTCAGGTCAGACCTGGAAGTCTGGAAACCCAAGCATTGAGCTAACAACAGAGGCTGGTTTGGCCAATTCAGTAGATCTCTTCTACAGCAAACCCGCTTCTTACCGATACTAGATACAGGCTTGGTTGGGAGCTGCAGGCCTCATCCAAACCAACCCCCAATACTATAACAGTCTGAAGAGCCCTACTGGCATCCATCCCATTTAACTCAGGACCCAGTAACTCACAGTGGACAGTCAGACACCACAATGAAGTCTCTCACTGCTCTTCCCCAGCAACTGGTAATTTAGAACTGTGTTGCCATGTTGCCCTTGAAGGTATCATAAGCCATCGTGTTGATAGCCCCGTCCTCCTTGAATTTGTCTAACCCCCTTGGAGAGCCATCTCATTCAAGAGAGGCAGTGAGCATCCTGCTTGCAGTAACCCTCCCCTTCCTACAGGCAGCGCTGGGACACCTGTGATGTTCAACGAGAACGGAGATGCGCCCGGCCGCTATGACATCTTCCAGTACCAGCTGACAAACACCACAACCCCCGGGTACAAGGCAATCGGGCAGTGGACAGAATACCTACGTCTGAACGTGAGTGACCCAGGCACAGCACTAGAGGTTGCTGTGGGGCCTGGAACACGGTGGGGATTTGGCCAGGAATCTGTGTTCTCATTGGCAGCCACATCGTGTTGCATTCTGACACCATCAGACCAGGATATCTGAGGTGCAGAAAAAGGCCAGAGTGCAACACAGTCCTGCATATGCAGGGCAGGAACGCAGCATGGTCTCTAGGACAAACCACTCTGCCCTCTATATCTCTATGGTGCCTAGATCTATTTGCCTGTCATTGGTTGCCTCACTGGTCATTCAGTCGGTGGCCTGACTTTGCCTTCTCACCTGCCCATCCCCACCCCTCTTTTTATGAATGAGGAGAACCCATACTCTTTTCTGCTAAGTTCCCATTCAAAGCCCAGGCCCACAACTCACAACTCACCTTCCAGCCCAGAACCCATCACATTGTTCTCCATGGAAGTTGTCCTTCAAGCTTGTGCTTGAAGGCTGCACAAGTCCTATAGCCGCCGCCTCCTCCTCCTCCTCCTCCTCTTCTTCTTCTTCTTCTTTAAATGCACCACATTGGTTCAGCACTGTCCATGACAACCATGGTTTGCAAGACCCATATACCTGGAAAGCCCATAACCATGTTTCCAATTTGTTGTACATTTGGGCAGTGTGTTCATGGGAATTTCCTCTGTCAGGCTGGCATTCTTTGCAGATGGTGCACCTGTGTCTCATGGTCATTGAAGAAACATTTTAGTAGAGGAGGCGTTTCCACCTAAAACATAATAAAGATACAAAAAAAGATACAAATAAAAAATACAGCAACAACCCCCAGCCAACAAACCCCCCTAAGCAAGACCCCCTTTGCTGTTCAGCACCCTCATCTTTTGTAGCTGGAGTCAGTGAGGGCCCTACCCTCTCAGGCCAGGTGGGAACAAGCCAGCCGGTTTCCCAGGACTCACAGCCACATGAATAATTCTCTGCAGAGGTGTTTTAAAAGTGTTCTGCTTTTAGGAAATACTTTCCACAATGACCTTTAGGTGCCCAGGAAGCCCAGAGAGTCTACTATGGAACCCCCTGTTTGTTACAAAGGACTCTGGGGCATGCTCTGTGATACACTTGGTTCACAGGAAGGCCTCCACAGGTTGTGCCTCTCTGGCCTGGATGACATTGCAGAAGATGGCCAGTAAACTCTGCCAGGGAAGCTTCTCCACAATTACTGGTCCTCTCACTGGTTTATCTGGGGATGGGGAACCTTTGACCGTCCAGAGAAGTTGCTGGACTTCCATAATCCCTAGTCACTGGCTGAGCTGGCTGGGGTTGATGGTAGCTGGAGTCCAACATCTGGAGAGCCAACATCTGGAGAGATTAATCCTTGATACGCTTCCTGGAAATGCTCAGGTTCCTTGGGACCGTTTGGAAACCACTGCTCTATGGCTCCCATCTTGTTTATGTATCTCCCTCTATAGATTGATGACATGCAGTGGTCAGGCGGCCAGAAGGAGATCCCGTCCTCCGTGTGTAGCCTTCCCTGCAATCCCGGTGAGAGGAAGAAGATGGTGAAGGGCGTGCCCTGCTGCTGGCACTGCGAACTGTGCGACGGCTACCAGTACCAGCTGGATGAGTTCAACTGCGAGATGTGCCCCTTTGACATGCGGCCAAACCTTAACCGCACAGCTTGTCGCCCGACCCCCATCGTCAAGCTGGAGTGGAGCTCCCCCTGGGCCATTCTGCCCATCTTCTTGGCCATGGTGGGCATCGTTGGCACCATCTTCATCATCATCACTTTCATCCGCTTCAACGACACGCCCATCGTCCGAGCCTCTGGCCGCGAGCTGAGCTACGTGCTGCTCACAGGGATCTTTCTGATCTACACCATCACTTTCCTGATGATTGCGGAGCCTGGCATTGGCGTCTGTGCCTTACGGCGCCTCTTCCTGGGCTTGGGCATGTCCATTAGCTACTCTGCTCTGTTGACCAAAACCAACCGCATCTACCGCATCTTTGAGCAAGGCAAGAAGTCGGTGACGCCACCCAAATTCATCAGTCCCACCTCCCAGCTAGTCATCACCTTCAGCCTCATTTCAGTCCAGATAGTGGCTGTGGTCATCTGGCTGGGGGTCGCACCTCCCCACAGCATCATTGACTATGAAGAGCAGCGCACGCCCAACCCGGAGTTTGCCCAGGGGGTGCTCAAATGTGACATGTCAGACTTGTCCATCATCTCCTGCCTCAGCTACAGTATCATCTTGATGGTCACCTGCACAGTCTATGCCATCAAGGCCCGTGGTGTGCCAGAGAACTTCAATGAGGCCAAGCCCATTGGCTTCACCATGTACACGACCTGCATCGTCTGGCTAGCCTTTGTGCCCATCTTCTTTGGCACAGCGCAGTCAGCAGAGAAGGTGGGAACAACCAGGCCAAGAAGTGGGTTGTAGAGTAAAGGAAACCGGGTAGGCGTGGCAGGGGTCGGGTTAAGCAGAGCACAAGGACCAAGCTATTTATTTACATCTAGAGGCCACCTTTATCTTCCAACAGTCTCAAGGTGGTGTACATAGTTCTCCTCCCATTTGATCCTCACAACAACCCTGTGAGGTAGGTTAGCCTAGGAGATGGTGACTGGCCCATGGTCACCCAGTGAGCTTCATGGCTGAGTGGGGATTTGAACCCTGCTCTCCCACATCATAGTCCAACACTCTAACCATTACACCACACTGGCTAGAGGAGAACATGTGAGAAGTTATTGATAACAGCAGCAGAAAGGGAAGGGATGTTTTTCCCTTCTGCCTTTTGTCCAGTCAGAATTGCCCTCTCCAGGCTGCCTTTCCCTCCTCAGGGAACCCTCTGTCTTTTCAGTTAAAAAACAAACTCAGAACGCCCAATTTCAGGAGACTGTTCACACATCTGCTATATATTGTATGGTTTGGCCCTAGGAGCTCAAACAGACAGGGAGAAGCTCTCTATGAAACGTTTCTTGCTGGGCTGTACCAATTCAGATTGCAGGTGAGAAGTGGGATGGGCACTTTCTGAAACAATATGAGAACTGAAACACAAGCACTTTTCAAAATTTGCATTTCTCCGAATTTTGCAATGCCAAATAATGGTTACAAAAATGCATACAATTAGGGGGACGTGCACATAAAAGTGCATGTTAGTGAAGACAACTCACAGAAATGCATTCTATTAGGCAAAATTGCTTTGCAAAAATCTGGATATTTGGGGAACTTGCATACAAAACTGTTCATATTAAGAGAAATACACACTTAAAGTACTGGTGAATTTTCATGAGGTCTTAAAACTAAGAGAAACCAAAGTTGACAGAGTGGCCAATTTCTAGTCAAGACTTTATTACCTACATTTGCATATGTAATACCTACTGTTTTGTCCCTTGTTGAGTTAACCTGAGCTGGTGACAATTTCTCAGCCTAGCCAACCTTACAGGGTTGTTGTGAGGGAAGAGGCAGGATAACCCCACATCTGCTGCCCTGAGCTGTCTGGAGGGAGGAATACCATTGCAATAAAGCAAGCAGGACGGGAACTTAGAGCGATGACCCACCCCCAAGCCTTCCTCCAGTTCTGCGCTCCTGGGATTTAAATGTCACAACATTTCCTGAACTATTGAGTCTGTCATTCTCAGAGGGTGTGCAGCGAGAGAGCTGCTAGGGGTGCCATGATCAGTCACATTCATTCAGTAATTAACGGTTGCCTAGGAGCGCAATGTGCCTGCCTGGCGCATCTCTGCACAAGCCGGTCCCTCTCGCCTTTTTGCCTCCCATCCAGTTTATGTCGTGAGTGAGGCAGACTTCTCTCCAGGTGGGTAAATCCTGACTCTGCCCCATTTCCAAAGTGAACCTTCTCTGGTACAAAGGTGAGGCATGCCTCTGATTTCAATCCAGGGCAGAGGTGGGGGGACAAGGTTTAGCTCTCAAAAGGTTGGGGTGCGATGGACTTCAGTAGTCCAGGCAGACTCATATGAGCTGACATGGCGCACCAGGACAGCCTGATCCAGTCCTGTTATATTATTATTATTTTTTATTTATTTATTTATTTATTTATTTATACCCCGCCCATCTGGCTGGGCTTCCCCAGCCACTCTGGGCGGCTTCCAACAAAATATTAAAATACCGTAATACATCAAACATTAAAAGCTTCCCTAAACAGGGCTGCCTTCAGATGTCTTTTAAAGATAAGATAGCTGCTTATTTCCTTCACATCTGAATGGAGGGCGTTCCACAGGGCGGGTGCCACTACCGAGAAGGCCCTCTGCCTGGTTCCCTGTAACCTCACTTCTCGCAATGAGGGAACCGCCAGAAGGCCCTCGGCGCTGGATCTCAGTGTCCGGGCTGAATAATGGGGGTGGAAACGCTCCTTCAGTTGGGTGTGTCTTAGGGCCCCTTCCAGGCAAGGGTACCAGTTCCTGGGGGCTATGGGCCCCCAACCCTTTTTAAGGAGGCCAAGGGCCCCCTCCATATTCAGAGGACCCCATGTGCAATGTCAGGACATTGTGTCAGGCCCCTTCAATCATTTGGAGAAGCTTCCATATCAGGGATGATTTGTGCCTACTGGGGCAGTCAGACACAATCCTGCTTTAAATTCTGTGCCGGCCTGCAAAAGTTTTGGGATTGTTACACAGCTTCATTTCCTATTTGTGCATATCCGGTCACTTCCTGCTAAAATCCTGCAACTTTTCAAACCATTAATGTTTGAGGCTGGGGGTGGGGGTGGGGAGCTCCAGCTACAGCCCCTCCAGACAGCAATAATGTGTTAGCATTGAGAAAGCAGCTAGTTAAGCGGAACAAATCTGCCACCAATACACTATTATTGCGTCAAGAAGGTGTTGCAGAATCGGCCCACAATAAAGCACCATTCCAGAAGGGTCTTAAGTCCACTGACATCAACAGTCTTAGGCATCAAACATTTAAAACTCCCCTAAACAGGATTGCCTTCAGATGTCTTCTATAAGTCAGATAGTTGTTTATTTCCTTGACATCTGATGGGAGGGCGTTCCACAGGGTGGGTGCCACTACCGAGAAGGCCCTCTGCCCGGTTCCCTGTACCTTCACTTCTCACAGTGAGGGAACCACCAGAAGGCCCTCGGAGCTGGACCTCAGTGTCTGAGCTGAATGAAGTGGCCCCAATCCAGTCGAGGGAGAAAAGATAGCCCTCCTACTTTCTTGGCCAGCCTCCCGTTCTTCTCCCTGCCAGATCTACATTCAGACGACGACGCTGACCATCTCAATGAGCCTGAGCGCCTTTGTGTCGCTGGGGATGCTCTACGTGCCCAAGGTGTACGTCATCATCTTCCACCCAGAGCAGAACGTGCAGAAGCGGAAGCGCAGCTTCAAGGCGGCAGCCACAGCCGTCAACGCCTCCACAAGGCTCTCGCAGAAAGGGGCGCAGAACGGCGAGAGCAAAGACGAGAAGCCGGACAGTAAGTAGCCAGAAAGTAGGTATCGCTGTCTTATTTTCTTTTTCGATGGCCCCTTCCTGACATGCCTCAACTGACCTCCGTCTGCCCTGTAAGTACCACCCCCTCCCTTCTGCCAACCCCAAGATGTTCCCACTCTTCCCAGTACCACCACCGCTGTGCCTTTGGGCCTGACAGAAACGGGGGCTTTCTGCCCCCCGTTGTTTGGAGGAAAGGCCAACTTTGATCTTTTTCTCTCTCTCATTCCTCATTGCAGTAACACACCAGAGCCAAAATAGCCTCGACGTGAAAGGAAGTGTGCTCTTAAACTTCAGCCCCACTGGTTAAAAAAAATTCCATCACTAAAAATGGGCCTTACCAATCAATCAACTGACATTTTCCTTGATTAATCTATCAGTTTAAGTTTTCAGACCTAACAGGAAATCCTGAAGAACTGGGGAGAGTTTCAGGGCCATCACCTAATCACCCTTTGTTTCTCCTGTTGGAAAGGCCTGGTAAAATAGTAGTTGATAGGTAGCCAGGACTACTTGCTAGTTGGGAATTTGCAGCAGAAATGGGGGGCAAGGAAGGATGGGGGCAGGCTTTGAAAGCTCCGTGCTCTCTCTCAAGCAAGCCGAACCTCACTGTCTTCCTGATGGTTTGTGGGATCTCAAACCTCCTCAAGAAGTTTACAGTAAGCCTGATGAAGTCTAAACATAATGTGACTTCAACATGCTTGAGTTAACAGTGCTACCCTGGAGTCATTGCCATCGTTCTTTGCAAGCCTGGAATAGACATGCCACCTTGTCCTTTTCAAAGACCAGGGAAAACCAGGAAGTTGTGTTGCTTCAAATTTTGTTGGACTGCAGTTCCCACTACCCCTGGCCTTTGGCTGTGCTGGCTGACGCTGACAGGAGTTGGAATCCCTTTTATTTAGAATAATTTATGCACTGCTTAATCAAAGGAACCCTATGCAGTACACATAAAATGTAAAGCAAGTATAACTTAAAACAATTATCAACATACAAATAAAATCAGCATAAATTAAAGACGAGTACAGTGGTACCTTGGTTTACGAACTTAATCCGTTCCGGAAGTCTTAAACCGAAACTGTTCTTAAACCCGAGGCGCGCTTTGAGGCCTCCCGCCAACAGTGCTCTTCCACTGTTCAGATTCCGTTGTTAGACTGAGGTAAAGTTCGCAAACCGGGACACTACTTCCGGTTTTGCGGAGTTTGTAAACCGTATCGTTCGTAAACGGGACTGTTCTTAAACCAAGGTACTACTAAAAATAAAAAAATTCCTTCCAGTAGCACCTTAAAGACCAACTAAGTTAGTTCTTGGTATGAGCTTTCGTGTGCATGCACACTTCTTCAGATACACTGAAACAGAAGTTGCCAGATCCTTCTATATAGTTGCTGAATTGCAACTCATTACCAAACTTAAAACCATGGAGAGACCTGGTCTGAACAAAGACATTGGATTCTTATCTCACTATACATGACTAAGCCATTTTTCACCTTCTCACCCCTTGCCTTTTCCTGTAAGACCTATTGCAGTCGTTAAGAGTCGTCAACAGGCTCATCTCAGCTATCTGCCAATCTTCCATTCCCACCACCCTTCTGAGTAATACCCCTCCCCACCTTCTCACTATATAGAAGGATCTGGCAACTTCTGGCAACCAACACGGCTACCTATCTGTAACAAGGTACTACTGTACATACAACTTCTTTATGTGCCAGGGCAGGCCTGCTGCAACGGAATTTATTTTGAGCAGGCATCTGAAACAGCATGACAGGTGGAAACTAGTCATCTTTATTTGCTGCTCTGCCTACGTCTACCTTTGGCTTAGCCCACCTCTGACATATGGACCCCAGAAGGGGAAACTGGCCCTTGGGCTGGGAAAGTTTCCCACCCCCACTTTAACAGGAGAAGGGCAAGGCTTGAGCCTGCCCACACATACATCCCAGCATGCATGCACCCCACTGGGTCGCCCATTTAGACAAGCAAGAGGCATGGCCAGAGTTCAAGGGCAAATTCCAGCCAGGCAAAAGCTCCCAAGAAGAGTGTGAATCAGGAATAGTGGGTGTGTGGGCTAGGGCCAGGACCCTGGAGCCCAACAGAGAGCCTTTGAGGTCTGCATTTGGCCCATGGGCTCAAGGCTTACATCCCTGTGTTCAGAAGTTCAGGCACCAAAGATGAACGGGGCCTCACAGAGGCCTGGAAGCTTCCCCAAGGGCTCCTGCGTGGCGTTCCAAAGCGCGAGCGAAGAAGACGGCAGATTCGCTCCCGTCGCGTTTTCTTCAGCTGCAAGCAGGCCTGGAGCCCCTTTGCACACTGGCCTTCGAGGGGAAAGCTGGGCGGGGGTGGCTCTGGAATATTAATAGCCACCCTCTGGGTGAGGATGTCCCAGAGCAGATGGCAAGCGCTCACAGCCAAGAGCGCACGCCTGACCAAGCAATGCGCAGAAACAAGGCGAGACGCAGGAACCTTGCCTGTTCACGCTGCCTCTGCCCTCTCACTCTGCCCCAGGAGATGCCACTTTGCCCACGTTCTCAAGATCACATCCTTTACTTAAAGTAACAACAAATCAACAAAACAATAGCTGAATGAAGATGAAAGAAAAGCCACTCCCAATTTTGCCTCTGCTCAAGCCAGTGGGGATTCAAATCCCCATTCTGTTCATCTGCATGCATTGAAAGAGGGGCAGGAATCCAACTTTCTGCCATCCCAATTTAATATTCATTGCTCTCTATATATCTGGCCCAACTGTAAGAACATGGGGATTCCCTTGCTGATTTAGACCAAGGGAAATTTAATCCAGACTCTGCTTCCAAATGCAGCCAGCCCCAAGTGCCGGGCTGCCCATGAGCAGGGCATGAGTAGACAGGACACACACACCCCCAGTGTTAGTTCCCACTGCCTGCCATTCAGGGGTATACTACAGTACTGCCTTTGAACATGGAGGTTCTGTTCAGTTGTGATCTTGAGAAACGTGTAGCGATGGCACACCTAGTGGCTTTTTTGAAAAGCAAGCCGAGCTTTCACCAATTCCACTGCCCAAGAACCTCACCCCCTCTGCTGTATTTTAGATCAGGAGTGGGGAAGTTCTGCCCCCACACCAAGATGTGGCTAAACCACAACTCCCATCCGCCCTAGCAAGCATGGCCAAGTGCCAGGGATTATGGGAGTTGTAGTTCAGCAACATCTGGTGAGCCAAAGGGTCCCTGCACTTATTTTGAGTTATTATGGCAGCTTGAAATTGTGGGAATGTTCAAGGTGGCAGGAGAGGATATATTGTTTATTAATATCCTTCCCAACTTGGGCTAGCAAGTTCCTTTATGTAGCAGAGTTACATTCCCCTTTTTATATGCACGGCAGATAGCTGGTTGCAGGCTCGTGTGAGCCTCTCACTATTACACAATTCAATCTGTCTCAGATTGAGTTGTACATTCCTGGTAAGTTCCCTTGAATTCCTCTTAAAAGAATAAAGACGCGACAATCTTATTCAAAGTCAATAAAAGAAGTTTACTCACATCAGTTGACAGTTGGATTCTTGAAGACAGACTTAGTTACAAATATGTACATGCGGATCTACCCCATGTTGTTGTTGTTGTTGTTTAGTCGTTTAGTTGTGTCCGACTCTTCGTGACCCCATGGATCAGAGCACGCCAGGCATGGACCAGATATCCCATATGGGGGAATAATCCCAGTGCTTCTGCTAGCTGAGAGCTAGTAGAGCAGACCTAGCTAGAAGCTGGTGAAACGAAAAAGGAAGTCAAAAAGAGGAAGGTGTGCTGCGTGATTTATCCTTTTGTTACCTGGACAAGTTAGGTCACGCCCACCTTCTATCACATACAAAAGGAAGCATGCTCCAGCCAGGAGGAACAGGAAGTATCGACTGGCTGGACCAAACATTCCCTCGTATGTCTTCTCTAGTAATTCAAGGAATATTGTACTTGACTGCCTCTCATGGATCACATCCCACAAAAAGCATGGTGGCAGCAGAGTGTATATGTGCAAGGGCCCATTGATCTAGAGCAGGGGTCAGCAAGGCTTACCGGGCAGGGGCCGGATCACTCCTGTGGAGATACTCTGTGGGCCGGGCCAGCGCAGCGTGATGCCGAAATCACATCTGCGCATGTCCGTGGCACCAGAAATCGCTTCTGCGCATACCCAGACTCTGAAAATTGCACCTGCGCAGAAGCGATTTTCATTGTCTAGGCATGTGCAGAAGCAATTTCCGGAGCCATGGAAGAGAGCCCCCACACCACGCTGTGCCAGTTTAGCGCAGCACGTGGGGACTCACCGAGTGGGCAGCTCAGTTCGGGGGCGGCTTGTGGGCCAGTTAAACGGCCTCCGTGGGCCGCTTTTGGCCCATGGGCCTTAGGTTGCCTACCCCTGGTCTAGAGCCAGGTTTGACGTAGGTAGGGGGAACTATTGGCCCTTCCGATCTTGTTGGGACTCCACTTCCCATCGGCCCCAGCAAGCTCAGCCAACGGTCAGGGATGATGACAGAGGCAGTCCAACACTAGCGAGACTGAAGTGTCTCCGTCTCTGATATAAACAGCTGGGCTCTGATATAAACAGCTGGTCTGTTGAGGGCTTTTCATGTTCGCCCAGGCAACTGTGTGGAAGCCCCCAGATTACGAACCAGGTTCTTGGCTTAAGTCCTTCCCCCAGAAACTGAACAGCTCCCCACCCCCCGCAGGCAGGTTTTCCGGTTTTCCCATTCGGGGTCCCAGCGTGGCCCATCCCTCCCCGCACCCACCCCTCTCTAACAACTCCCCATTTTGTGTCCTTTGCAGGCCTCCCTAAGGTGATGTACATCAGCTACACAGAACTGACCATGGGGCCCACATGACCGAAGAAAAGGATGGGCACAACCATTGCGGGGAATGGGAGGGGGGAGGGTTTTTTGCGGGGTGAAGCTCAACAGAAGGGGCTGGGGTGGGCATGTGTTGGGGAATAAACCTGTATTTTTACAACACCGCTTTGCTTTTTTTCCTCCCCCAGCTTCAGCCTAAGGGCATTCAAGGGGCCCTAACTGAGGCCCGAGTGCAACAGGACACCCCCTTCCCTTCTTCTTCTTCTTGGCAGGGGTAGAGAACCCGTGGCATTGCAGGTGTTGGCTGGGCCACAACTCCCATCACCCCTGCCCATTGGCCATGCCAGTTAGGGTGACTGATGGGAGTTGGAGTCCAATGACACCTGGAGGGCAACACAGGCTCTCGAACCCAGCTCTAGAATGGAACTGCCCACGTCAGAAAGGCATCGTATTTTCGGTGTGCTGCCCCTCTCCCAGTCCTATTACAACAATGAAGGCACCTGGAGGCTCATTGCCTAGTCCAGATCTGGGCTGCAGAATGTGCCCCCCCAAGCCAAACACCAAGCACTGGCGATTGGGGGGGGTGTTATTTACAAGGAGCAAAGGAATTCAACGGGAACAGGCAACTTGGTCATACTTCTGTAAGCGGAGGGATGAGTGAATTCAACTCCAGGCAACCTCCACCCACTGGGGGTGACTGGCAGGGGGAGAATTATGCCCTCAATTATGCTCTGTGGTATCTTCTGAAGCAGCTAGTTCCCTCTCCTCCATCTCTCCCCCCGCCGCCCCCCTGCCTTGTGCTAGAGTCTACATTTTGCTACCTGATGCAGAGCCCAAGTGAGTCCCACCCCCCTGTCAGAGAGACAGCGTTTGATTGGACCGGACACTTGTCACGCTGTGTCCTCCCCCCCCCCCATACTGAATGTACACATATCTTGGCATTCAGTGAAGAAGTCCTAGCTGCTGAGAAATTTGGCTTATTTTTTAAACATTATATTATATTATTATTATTATTATATTATTATTATTATTACTATTATTATTATTATTTAAATTTGTATACCGCTCTTCTTCCGAAGATCTCAGCGCGGTTCAGTGCATAAAAATACAGAATAAAATGACAAAGTACATAATAAAAACAAGAAGAGAAACAAAATGATACAAATACAGTGGTACCTCCGGTTACGAACTTAATTCGTTCTGGCGTTTCTTATCCTGAAACTGTTCTTAACATGAGGCACCATTAGCGAAAGCGCACCTCCAGTGCGCTATCTCCGCTCGCATCCCGGGGCAAAGTTCGCATCCGGGAGCAACTACTTCCAGGTTAGCGCAGCTCGTAACCCGACCCATGCACAACCAGAGGCATTCGTCTCCAGAGATACCACTGTACACTTAAAAGGACATACAGTGGTACATTGGTTCTCAAACTTAATGCATTCCGGGAGTCTGCTCGACTCCTGAAACCATTCGAAAACTAAGACGCGGCTTCCGATTGGCTGCAGGAGCTTCCTGCACTCAAGCAGAAGCTGCGTCGAAAGTTCGGCTTCCAAATAACGTTCGCAAACTGGGACACTTACTTTGGGAGCCATTTTTTTCAGGAGCCAAGCTGTTCGAGAACCAAGGTACCACTGTAGACTGTTCATCAGCTGAAGGCTTGGCTGAAGAGGAATGTTTTCGCCTGGCACTTCAAGATGTATAATGAAGATTATATGCTAAAGTTTTTTTGTTTTTGTTTTAAAGCTAAAACTCAGATTTAAGCATTTCATCTGTTAACATTTAATACCCTTCACCAGGGACAGGGAAACTGCAGCCACCCAGAAGTTGCTCGATTTCAAGTCCCATCATCCCTGACTATTGTCCTTGATGGCTGGGGATGATGAGAGCTGGAGTCCAATGACTTTGGGAGGGTGTCCAGTTGGGGAAGGATGGCTTAAGGGACAGACCATCACTCAGGGACTTAAGGGACAGACCATCTGCTTTGAGCGCAGGAGGTCCCAGGTTCAGTCCCCAGCAGTTCCTGGAAGAACAGAGAGAAAAACGCATCTGAAATCCCAGAGAGCCATTACCAGTCAAGTGTAGGCAAGACTGATACAGTGGTGCCTCGCAAGACGAAATTAATTCGTTCCGCGAGTTTTTTCGTCTAGCAAATTTTTCGTCTTGTGAAGCACGGTGTCGGAAAAGTTTTGGAAAAGCTTCAAAAATCACCAAAAACCTCAAAAAAGGCTACCACACTGCGTTCTATGAGTTGCTCCTCGAAGTCAAGTCGCAACTGTATTAACGGTGTTAAGAAAAAGGAAACAAACTTGCAAGACGTTTTCGTCTTGCGAAGCAAGCCCATGGGGAAATTCGTCTTGCGAAGCAGCTCAAAAAACGCAAAACCCTTTCATCTAGCGAGTTTTTCGTCTAGTGAGGCATTCGTCTTGCAGGGCACCACTGTATACCAACAGTCTGACTCTGTATAAGTCAGCTTCCTGTGTTTTTATGTCCAGAGCCAGCCCATTTTTGCTGCTTGAGGACATTTAAAGGGTATCTAAGGAGGATATCTCAAAGGGACGTGGGTGGCACTGTGGGTTAAACCACAGAGCCTAGGACTTGCCGATCAGAAGGTCGGCGGTTCAAATCTCTGCGACGGGGTGAGCTCCCGTTCCTCGGTCCCTGCTCCTGCCAACCTAGCAGTTCGAAAGCACGTGAAAGTGCAAGTAGATAAATAGGTACCACTCCGGCGGGGAGGTAAACGGCGTTTCCATGCTTATGCTGGCCACATGACCCGGAAGCTCTACGCCAGCTCCCTCGTCCAATAAAGCGAGATGAGCGCCACAATCCCAGAGTCGTCCGCGACTGGACCTAACAGTCAGGGGTCCCTTTACCTTAAGGAGGATATCTACACAGCTATGACATGGAGGATGGAGCAAGCTTGTTTCCTCCTGCTCCGGAGCTGAACCAATGACTTCAAGTTGCAAGAAAGGAGATTCTGACTAAACATCTGGAAGAACTTTCTGGCAGTAAGAGCTGTTCAACAGTGAAACGGACTCCCACGGGAGGTGGTGGACTCTTCTCCCTTGAAGGTTTTTAAGCAGAGGCTGGGTGGCAACCTGTCCTATGATCTAGTTGAGATTCCTGCACTGCAGAGGGTTGGACTAGACAACCCTTATGGTCCCTCGAAGATTCACTCCCTCTAAGTGCTCCACTCCAGTTTCATGTACAGTACAAGCAACCAGACTTCACTTCAGCACTGGGACAGCACCCTCCACCACAGTCGAAGACAGCAAGCTAGCTGGAGGGGGGATAGTATCCAGCTCTGTCCTAATACAGTGGACGCTCGGGTTGCGAACGTGATCCGTGCGGGATCCACATTAGCAACCCACAGCATTCGCAACCCACAGTGGTGTGTCTGCGCATGCACGGGTTGCAATTCATCGCTCTGCGCATGTGTGACCCCCAAAACCCAGAAGTAACCTGTTCCGGTACTTCCAGGTTTCAGCAGGTCCGTAACCCAAAAAAAGGCAATCTGAAGTGTCTGTAACCCAAGGCATGACTGTACTTTGCCAATGCTCCCCGCCTATATCCTCCATGATATGCTGCCTGATGGCAGGGCTGGCTCTGTGTATAACCACCCATGCTGTAGCACTGAGTAGCAGCCTCCTATGAACAACCACATCCCATCATTTCCCTCCACAAACACACTTCTTTGGCTCCTCCCTTTTGGCTCAGCACTTGCTGTTGATACAGGACAGGCATCCAGTTCGGCTGCCCACACTGCTCCCTTTGGCACCATCCCCTGGGAGGGGAAGCGAGCGCAGAAGCTGCTTTGGCAACAGCCCTTCCCAGAGGCTTCCAAGCGCCGCCATGGCAGAGCTGCCAAGAGCGGCAGCGCATCCACTGCCTGGAGCTTCGTTTCCCCCCACCCACCCACCCTGACTACTTTGACAGCCACCTCTCTGCCTAGGCTGTTGGCCAGCAAGACCTGGAAGCATGCTTGGTCACCCAAAGCCCAGCGCCATCTCTCCTCTCATGTCAAATCTCTCTCTCACACCACCACACACAAAAACCCCACAAAAACCCACAGGGAACTGACAAAAATGGGCAGGGAAACAAGAACAGATGGCTCTGAATTGGGGCACAATTGGGGTGCCTGAATGGAACAAGAAGAGGGGTGAGAGGCAGAGGTGCATAACCCTCCATATTTTGTTGGATTCCCATCAGCCAGCATGCCCAACTGTCAAGGGTGATGGAGGGTCCCAGGCTCTTCCTCAGCCCTGAACTAGAAGCTGGATTCTTCCCCCTGCCCACCGCTGACCAGCCAACTTCTTTGGGTTGCCAGATGACCAGAAAAAGACTAGCCTGCTTTGTGCCTTTTAGCAGCAACTTTAGCAGCAGAAGCCAATAGCTGGTTTCCTCTATTCTGCCCCCCACCAGCAGAAGTAAATTGCAGATCACGACCCAATGTCTTGCAGATCACACTGCACAACTACAGTACAGCTGTTTGAGAAGCTGGCAAGCCTGCAACTGCCTGCTTGGTGTTTTCTCCCCGTTGACTTGGGGCGGGTGGGAAAGGGAGGAGTAAAAGGGCACACAGATGAAGTGTGGAACTCCAATGGAGTGGTACTGTCCACTCCAGCAGCAGAGAACAAGAGCGGCAGGCAGGGTGGGGCTGTGGGGCAGAGCATCTGCTTTGCATGCAGAAGGTCCCAGGTTCCAGTCCTGACATCTCCACTTAGCGCTGGGACTGTCCTGTCCAGGAAGCCCTGGAGAGCCACTTCCACTCAGCGTAGGCAGACGACGCAGAACACTCCATATAAGGCAGCTTCCCATAACCATTTAGATCAGCCTTTCTCAACCTGTGAGTCCCCAGATGTTGTTGAACTACAACTCCCATCACCCCTAGCTAGCAAGGCCAGAGCTCACGGATGATGGGAGCTGTAGTCCAACAACATCTGGGGACCCACAGGTTGAGAACCGCTGATTTAGACTCTACCTGAAGCAGCTGGCATGTCCTTCAGAAGTCAATAGGAACCATTGCCTTCTATGGGGGGGGGAGGAAAGCGTGTGGTGTGTTTTTGCAGTACAACTTGTCACCTCCTGTGGGATACTTGCCATGTTTTTGGGTCAATCCAGGTTCCACTCCTTACATCAGATAGGGAAGTTGGGTTTCCTCCAGATGTTGGGGTATTCCAACTCCCATCATCCTTGACCAATGGCACTGCTGCTTGGCACTGATGGGAGCTGAAGTCAAATGACATATCAGGGTGCCACAAATACCCTATCTATAGGCTAATCCACGCCGTCTCCCACCAACTCATCTTCCTCTTAAGTCCTGTCAGCTGGAAGCACTGGAGTTGTGGCCTGCTGACAGTTTTGCATTTACTCATTTGGATACCTGTTGCCTTGCTAGTGCTGACAAACAGGTCCACCGAATCTTACATTTTGGTTCCAAAATGATCCAAGTGGTTCCAAGTGATCAGCTACAGGATGCTGTTGGTCTCCAACTCCCATCTGCCCAAGCTAGCACAGCCAATGCAGGGCATCCATGTCCAGTGTTGACTACCGCTGCTCTGGGTACTTGACAAGCCTGCCATGAAGATGATGGTCTTGCCTTGGTGGTTTCCCCCCAGCTGGTATTCAAGGTATACTACCCCCATCCATGGAGGTTAGCGTTTAATACTGCCATTAAATAAAAAATGCCCAACAGTACAGGCTTTCCATGTTTAGGGATACGATATACAACTCCTTCAGCTGAATATTTTTATTTTTTAAACAGTTCATATTCAAAACATGCAATGCAACAGAGCAGAAATGTAAGCTATGTTGACGGTTACGAAAGGTATTGTATACACCACCCACCCACCCCCTTTAAAATGTGCTAAAATTAGCTCTAAAATGGACTAGGATGTTCCAACAGAGAGCATTGCCTTGTTGAACAAGTACAAAAGAATGGTTTAAAGAACAGGATGTAGGAAGCCCAAGGACATGGCAGAAGCCTAGAGAAAAGGCTCAAAAATTAATGTCCTGAGCATGTTCCAGAAGGCAGTTAACAGAGTCTTAAAGAGTTAGTATACAGAGGCTGCATTTAAGCCCCTTCTGGGCTGAGGAAAAAGTGTGTGTGTGTGTGTGTGTGTGTGTGTATCACACAACAGAGTAACTATGGCAAAAAAGTGGACTGCCTGTCCAGACAGGAATTCTTACAGCAGGTGTCACCAAGCTTGTGGGCACATTTCAAATTTTGAGAGCGCTGGGGGTGACAGTCACAAAATGGCTGCCACGGATGGGGCGTGGCATAACGCAAAATGGCTGCCACGGGGAGCATGGCTCAACACAAAATTAGAGGGACAACCACCCCCAACCCATTTATGCTTACCGTATGAAGTAAGCTATGGTTTGCTGGTTCTGATCATAGAAATCTCTCTCACACACACACACATATAAACAGCATTCCTCAATACCGGGGGAAATATACAAGGTATTGACAACACTTGTATTTCAGAGAAATCAGTTAGGAGCCCTTTACTTTCTGGGAAGACCAAAGATCTTTTTTTTAAAAAAAAATTAAAAATGAAAGCTCAGAGTTTTTCTCAGGCACTTGGCCCAGAGGCACCACTAGAGGCTTTCGCAGGTGCCATGGTTCCTGTGGGCGCTGGGTTGACAATTCCCTTTATCAAGGAATGGATTTGATGAGTGACCTTACAGTCAATGGATTCAGCTGGTTATTTAAAGTCCATGAGATTTCTCACCTGCTTGAGAACCAGGCCTTGAATATACCCTGCAATTAAATGAAAGATCGTAAAAATGGCAACATAACACACATTCTGCATCAAGAATTTGGGGAGGGGCATGTTTCAGAATTCACTCGTGCAAATCATGCACGTTCACACCATATATTAAGTACTTTCATATCCCACCTTTCTTCCATCATGGAACCAAAAGTGACATACAGTGGTACCTCAGGTTACAGACGCTTCAGGTTACAGACTCCGCTAACCCAGAAATAGTATCTCGGGTTAAGAACTTTGCTTCAGGATGAGAACAGAAATCGCGCGGCGGCAGCAGCAGGAGGCCCCATTAGCTAAAGTGGTGCTTCAGGTTAAGAACAGTTTCAGGTTAAGAACGGACCTCCAGAACGAATTAAGTTCTTAACCCGAGGTACCACTGTACATGAAAGTTCGCCAGTGGCCTCCCATCCAGAAATGGACCAGACTCGACACACGTCTCTTCAGCCAGGCCAGGTTCTCCTTCTGAGCATCCTTTTCTCCATAACACCCCTCCCTTCCCACCTCTGCCTGAACTCTCTACTCACACAATATTTTATTTCCTTCGCCTTGACCCATTTTTTTGCCTTCCCCATCCCACTTTTGATTCGCTCTGTTCCTCCAAACAGTGGCATAGCATGAGATGGCAGGGGGAGCAAAATTCTGAGCAGGCACAACCATGTGCCCCCATGCAGACACTGGCTTCCACAGGGATGCCTGCTCCACCTTGGCCAAGGCAGTAGAGTAGTCCATCAGGGGGTTGCCAGCACTGCCACCCAGACCCATCTTGGTGGGCCCCATCCCCAGAGCACAGCCTGGCCTCGCTGGTACGTCCCCAGCAGAATCCAGCAACCATGCACAGCCCAGGCAGAGGGCTCAGAGTTAGCGGCGTAGCGTGGGTTGTCAGCACCCGGGGCAAGGCAAGTAATTTGCACCCCCTAACCCGGGGCAAGGCAAGTAATTTGCGCCCGCCCCCTAACCTGCCGCGTCAGGTGATCTGAGGCGAGTTGCCGCTGGCGCTGCCGCCCAAACGACGCCGCTTGCCCGGAGGAGGGCAGAGAGGCGAGGAAAATGCAACATGGCCCAGCAGCAGTGGCGGGGCTGTGAGGAGGGGCTGCCTGGCGCGCCCTCCGCGGCCCTGACGCGCGGGGACCGCGGCGAGCACTGAGAGCCGCTGCCAGCTCGTCGGTTCCCCGAGACATGGGGCTCTGCTACAGCCTGCGCCCGAGGCTCTTTGGCGACTCCGGAGGCAGCGAGCGCGCCCCCCCCCCCAGATGTTGCGCCCGGTGCGGCTGGCCCCCCTTGCACCCCCCACGCTACGCCACTGGTCGCCACTCAAACAAACAAAGTTTGGAAAGGAGGGTGGAGGGAGAGCAAAACACAGCATGAGAACAGGTGTCCTCTGCTCCCTGGTGTTCATGGGTATCCCTCTCTCCCATCTAGGCTGGCTCCTGTTATGTGCCAAAGTGTTTTCACGCATCCAAGACTGTGATATCTCATTCAATGACTTCCTTCATTGCGCGTCCCATTCTGCCCCATGACTCTGACACTGCCAACCTCTTCCCAGCCTACCTTATCCAAGCGCCACTTTTCTGGAACAAACTCTGCCCAGTTCTCAGACACTGTTTAAATATTTCATCGTGCAAGACCAAGCAGAAAACGCTCACTTAAGGCTTTTCCCGACTCCCACTTCAGATGGGTAAATATTTCATGGGCAGCAGCCTCACCAACCCCAGACTGCTTTGCATCCAAGGGCAAAAAGTCGAGGTTGGTGGGCAGGCCAGATACAGGGGCAGCTTCCATCTTGAGCAACAGGTTGATGACCCAGGACCTGCCAAATCACGAGGAAGATTTACAGGTTTCAATTCTCCCCTCTTAATAAAAAGAAAGAAAATAAATGGAGAGGAAGATAGATCTCTAAAGGGGGCTCCTGTTTCTCAAGACACACTTTTCCATTCCCACCTCTGACTAGTGGAAAAGCTCCCTAAACCAAGTCCTAATCCAACCTATCCCAGGAGCTTCAGTAAAGAGCTGCAGGCTGACAAAAAAAGGATAAAAAAAATCTCGCATTATGGGGCTGCAATTCTATGCACTTACCTAGGAAGAAGTCCTATCGAACTCAGAGGAACTTACTTCTGAGGAGATATGGATGGAATTGCACTGTAAACAAGCAAGTGGAAGTGAAAGGGGACACACACAGAATTTAAAGATCAGAGCTTAAAAATATGGCAAGGCCCAAAAGCTGCCCCCCCCTTACTTTGTCCCTAAATCACATTTCTTTGTCCCTAAATCAGCCAACCAAGAACATTGCACTGGCCCCCATTACCTCCTGGCAGTTTAGCTTTTCACCTCCCAGATCAGGGCCCTGAAACCAGCCATAGACAGCCCCTCATGGCTCCCTCTATTTACGTCATCCATTATGCCTTGATCCTCTCAGAAAGAAGCCAGGCAGCCACATTTATCCCTTATGCGGCAAGCAAAGCCCCCTCAGCCCCCTCCCCACGACTCTGGCCTCCCTGGAAACCCAGACCCTCTTAACCTAAGCCAAGCTGATCTGCAGCAACATCTCCCCCACCCCCAATATTTTAGGTAGGCAAAGAAGGGAAGGAGGAGCATTTAAGAGCTGCAACAGTAAAGGAGGCAGCGAACAAAGGAAGATGCCTCAATTCTTGATGTCATAGTTTCACCCTCAGCAAATGTAAAAGAGCATACCTGTGTGCACATACAGCAGTACCTCTGGTTATGAACTTAATTCGTTTCAGAGGTTCGTTCTTAAGCTGAAACTGTTCTTAACCTGAGGTACCACTTTAGCTAATGGAGGGTCTCCTGCTGCCGCCCCCACACAATTTCTGTTCTCATCCTGAGGTAAAGTTCTTAAATGAGGTACTACTTCCGGCTTAGCGGAGTCTGTAACTCGAAGTGTTTGTAAGCCAAGGTGTTTGTAACCCGAGGCACCACCGTATAGGGAGGGAGGGAGAGACTGGTCTAAGACAGGGGTCAGCAAACTTACCACACCTTGGGCCGGTGTCTCCAGCGCAGATCGCGCGGAGGGTCGGAGGGAGGAGGAGAGCGTGCCCATACGCTATTTCTTGCACACTTCTGGGTTGGAGGAGCACCAGAAATAGCTTGTGCGCATGTGCATGGGCCTCCTCCGACCCGGATGTGCACTGAAAATAATTGTGCATGCGCACAAGTGGGCAGCAGCACAGCACCGCTAAGAGCGGGCGGCGGCGCTCGCCATGGGCCGTATAAATGAGTCCCTTGGGCCTTATCCGGCCTGCGGACCTTAGTTTGGGGACCCCTGGTCTAAGAGTTCTACCCTTGCTTGTAGAACTCTAAAAAGGAAGTAGTAGCCATTAGGCTGGTACCCAATGCTCCACTTCAAATTCAGCATTCATGGTGGGAGGGTAGAAATCTTCTGTGTGACTCAGATACAATTTCTTTGGGGGGGGGACCACCTGGAGTGTATACACTGGCCTAGAATCAAAAGCAAGCAGGGGGGAAAGTAATCCTGGGTGAAGGGGGCTCCGAAAGATCACCCTCCAGAGTTGCATCTGTCGCTCCAGGTAAGGCTCTCTCTTCGCAAGAAGTGTGGTGAAAGAGCAGCACCAAGTGGCAAGATGCAGAACTCCGCCGACCGACAGGTGCCTGCTTTAAGCACATAGGAAGTTGCCAAATGCTGGGTCCGAGCATCGGTCCAACTGGCTTCGTACTGTCCACACTGACTGGGAGCTGCTCTCCAGGATTTCAGGCATGATTCTCTCCCAGCCCAACCTAGAGATGCCCAGGACAGGATGCAAAGCAGCTGCTCTGCTCTTCTGTACACACTGAGTTCTCATCACCAAATTAATAGTATTTTTGGTCCACGAAATGAAATGCATGGCTACATATTTTTTCCCCTACCTCTAATGTTCCGAGTTCTGCTTTTTTCTGTTTCAATTTACTTTATTACCTTCAGTCTGTTTGTGTTCTTGTTCTAATTCAGTTATATCTCCAATAGTGAATCCTTCCTTCTGCTTCTTTCCTTTTAAAAATGATTATTTGCACTGATTCTTGTATGACAGCCTTCCAAGTGTCTCGTAATAAGGCTTCCAAGTACTGTGATGAATCATTATGTATATAGAATTCCTCGATTTTTAATTTGATGCAGGGTTTTATTGAACAGAAAACAGTAAGATTTCAGAATGTTTAGAAGTGAAGTCAGACACAAAGACACGTAAGGATAAGAGGGGGCTTGAAACATACAAGAGGAAGATCCACTCAAGACAAAGAAATCAAAACTGACCAGGGGTTGAGGAGGGAGGAACTGAAATGGGCCAGCACAAGAAAGGAGAATGCAGCTGTCCCTGGTTAAGTCTCTTCTCCTTCCCCAGGATAGAGGCAAGGAGAGCAGCTCCTTAGCAAGCTTCTAGTCCCAAACCTTTCTTCACCCTCCATGGGCAGAGGGAGCAGCAGCTGCTCAGGCAAGGAAAGGAGCGTTGAAGTCCACGGCACTGAGATATTCCAGCCAGTCCCGCAGCGAAGGTCTCTCCTGAGGGGGCTGCCAGAAAGAAAGAAGATTAGTGAATCATGGCCAGGGCTCAGAAGAAGAGGAAGAAGAAGAAGAAGAAGAAGAAGAAGAAGAAGAAGAAGAAGAAGAAGAAGAAGAAGAAGAGTAGTAGTAGTAGTAGTAGTAGTAGTTTGGATTTGATATCCCGCTTTATCACTATCCGAAGGAGTCTCAAAGCGGCTAACAATCTCCTTTTCCCTTCCTCCCCCACAACAAACACTCTGTGAGGTGAGTGGGGCTGAGAGACTTCAGAGAAGTGTGACTGGCCCAAGGTCACCCAGCAGCTGCATGTGGAGGAGCGGGGAAGTGAACCCGGTTCACCAGATTACGAGTCCATCGCTCTTAACCACTACACCACACAGCCTCAGGAAACCACAAGGAGCTCCTAGGAAATGGATGCCCATGAATGTCTAACTGGTGCAAGGCAGGCTACTGAGAGTTTGATGCCGCTGCTTAAAACAAAGAGAAGGGCACTGCCCCTCAAATACCTTCCATAAAAGCATCTCATGCCTCTGTGACCCCACCGCAGTGTCCTTTTCAGTCACTTTTAACATGAGATGGAGGGTTACGGCCAGAAAACAGAGAAGGAAGCAAGCAAAAGCCTATAGATGAGGGAACTTTAGCCTTTCACCCAGAAAGAGGCCCCTCTCCCCCCAAAAAACGTGATTCCCCTAGGAATCCCCATTCCTTTGGGACATCAGCAGCCATTTTACAAATCCCACCCTCATTTCTATTTGCATGCCTAACAACCTAGGAAGCAAGTGCAGCTATGCTTAATAGGGCTGGAAGCAAAGGGTCAAGAATGAGCATGGGCAGAAGCACTGACCCACAGTTCCTCTTTACAGCTGCACTTCCATGCACATCCCCAATGTTTGGTGCCCATTTTTCTACCCCAAATATTTTTTTTTAAATATTTTTTATTGCCTTTTTTTTCCAGATATAAACAGAAGACAGAAAAAGAAAAAAGAGAGAAAAGAATATAAAAGAAAAAAAAAAGAAAAATCATAACCCTTCAACAGCTTATTCCAACTTTCCATCGAACTTCCCCACATCTCCCGCACAATGCATTCTTAATAATAAATTTATCAGCAAATTGTAACCTTGTTTCATGTGTTTCTTTGTTACTTCCAATTGCAGTTTAAGTTTAAATCCCTTATTGTCCAATTACTCTAAAAACAAAAAATATTATCCTTTTTAACATTTAAACTTTGATCCCTTCAATATTGTTTTCCAATTTCATAAGTATTACACTCTCATTGCTGGGGCTAGCATTTCAAATTATGCGTCATTTTATAAATCATATAACTTATAAAGTTTTTGCAAATAATTTTTAAATTTTTTCCAGTCCTCCTCCATTGCTTCTTCTCCCAAGTCTCGGATTCTGGCAGTCATTTCGGCCAACTCCATATAGTCAATCAGTTGCGTTTGCCACTCTTCCAACGTGGGTAAATCTTGAGTCTTCCAATATTTGGCGATCAAAATTCTTGCTGCAGTGGTAGCATACATAAAAAACGTTCTATCCTTCTTTAAAACCTTTTGGCCGACAATACCCAAGAGAAAGGCTTCCGGTTTTTTAGGGAAGGTGTACTTAAACACCTTTTTTAACTCATTGTAGATCATTTCCCAGAAGGCCTTCACTCTTGGACAAGTCCACCAAAGGTGAAAGAATGTTCCTTCAGCCTCCTTACACTTCCAACATTTATTATCAGACAAATGGTATATCTTAGCAAGCTTGACTGGGGTCATGTACCACCTGTATACCATTTTCATAATGTTTTCTTTCAAGGCATTACATGCCGTAAATTTCATACCGGTGGTCCATAACCTTTCCCAGTCTTCAGACATGATATTGTAACCAATGTCTTGAGCCCACTTTATCATGGCTGATTTCACTGTCTCATCCTGAGTACATTTTTCTACCCCAAATAGATCTCTAGCCAGAAGGCAGGAGAACAGAGAAAAGTGGGACAGTTGGGCACAAGAGGATCAAAGATTTTAACAGCCTCCTCTCCTCAGAGTCTTAACTCTTGCTGTTTCGTTTACATTCAAGATCACCACCCACCCAGCGCTAACCTTATAGGAAGTTGCGTCAACTGTGCCATGCTGCACCTTCACTGAGCAGAGGGAGATGCCACCGCTGGCTGGGTATCCTGGCTCCACATAGAGGTTACAAGTGGAGCTGGGCTTCAGGTAACTCAGAATCCTTTTCTCTTGCTGCCAATCAATAGCAAAACTGCAGGGGGAAGAGCAGAGGGAGGGTTAAGGCATCAGCAATGGCTGGCATGGAGACAGTCAGTGGGGACAGAAATACAACCTCCCTCCAAAATGGGAGGGCATTCCCTTGAACGTAGCAATCCCCACTGCACATAGAGGCCAGGCAGTTCTCCAAGAACAGGGCAGGCTGATGCCTAAGTGACGGCTAGCAAGCACAAGAGAGCCAGGTCTCATTGATGCCAGGGGTCGGCCCCAGCCCCAAGACTGCCAGCTGCCAATCCCTACTAAGAGCCCCCTGGCAGATACCTTGGCATGTCTCTTTTCTGTACAGAGCCTAAACAAGTATGAAAAGGGATTAAAAGGGAACAGAATCTTCTAGGTTCACAGATGTTTTGGGGGGTGGAGGGCATCTCACAGCCTTCCTTCCATTCTTTTCCAGCCTTGCTTTCATCCAAATGGCTTGAAACACGCACTCTCAGTGCTCCAAGCGTTCTCAGTTGTCTTTAGAACCAGCCAGAGGAGCAGTGAAAAGGTGAGAGTGTGGTTTGGTTAAGAAGACCACCTGAGTTTCTGACGAAGATAAGATCCCAGTTGGGGTCTGAAAACACATCAAAACAGATATCTCTAAACAGCTGCATCAGTGCAGGCGGAGTAATGCTCGTGTACTGGAAGAAGCAAAGATCACCAGTGTTGAAGCAATGACTCTTCAACATCAACTTTGTTGGACTGGTTATGTTGTGCGGGTGCCTGATTATCGTCTTCCAAAGCAACTATAGTCATACCTCAGGTTACAGCCACTTCAGGTTGCGTTTTTCGGGTTGTGGACCGCCAAAACCCGGAAGTACTGGAACGGGTTACTTCTGGGTTTCAGCGGTCGCACATGCGCCAAATCTCTAAATCACGTTTTGCGCATGCGCAGAAGCGCAACCCGTGCATGCGCGGGCGCGGGTTGTGAACGTGCATCCCGCACGGATCACGCTCACAACCCGAGCGTCCACTGTACTCTATTCCGAACTTAAAAATGGAAAGCATAATGCTGGTGGTCAATAAAAGAGGTTTAAAGCCTCTCTCAAGGCAAATCTTTAAAAATGTAGTACGGTGGTACCTCGGTTACAGACGCTTCGGGTTACAGACGCTTCGGGTTACAAACTCCGCTAACCAGGAAGTGGTTGCTCCAGGTTAAGAACTTTGCCCCAGGATAAGAACGGAAATCACGCACCAATGGCGCAGTGGCAACAGGAGGCCCCATTAGCAAAAGGACGTCTCAGGTTAAGAACCGTTTCAGGTTAAGAACACACCTCTGGAACGAATTAAGTTCTTAACCCGAGGTACCACTGTATAAACACCAACAACTGGGAAACACTGGCCTGCGAATGCTCCAGTTGGAGAACAGCCTTTACCAAACGTGTCATAGCCTTTTGAAGATGCTTGAACTCAGGACAAAAGGAAGATGTTTAGAAAACCCTCACCGCGATCAACTCCCTCCCAGAAACCTATGTCCCCACTGTGGAAGGACGTGTGGATCCAGAATTGGCCTCCACAGTCATTTACGGACTCACTGTTAAAACCGTGTTCGTGGAAGACAATCTTACTCGGCTACGAGTGATTGCCAAAGAAAGAAGCAGCTATCAAGTGATCAGGAGTGTCGATTTCACATCACTGTGAAGGGACGTATTCACAAAAAACTGGAAGCTGGCCAAGAAACAGAGCAATGTGCACTTTAGTCTTAACAATGACAACCTTTCTCTCTGCGGCGCTCATGCTGTTAACTCCCCTCCTGGAAAAGGTTAAGCCAGCCCCCCTCTCTCTCAAGCTTCAGGCAAGCAATTAAAACCTTCCTATTTTTCCAACCTTGCCGTGTGGGTGAAAAGTTACATCTCCCTGCTTTTATATTGAATTATATTATCCTATTTTGAGTATGTCAGTTTCACTTATTTATGAGCTGCTTCCTCTGAAGTATGAGTATCTCAAAGCAATTTCACAATACAGCTCAGTTGCACCCAACTAAATTTTACTCAGAGCAGAGGCGCTGAAATTAGTCATGTCCATTCTTTTCAATGGACCAACTCTGAGTAGGAACCAACATCGGACACAAGCCAGTATTATCATATATAAATTTTACACAGTTCAGTACACCCAAAGATGTATTGCCAACAATAAAGCATACATCTCTAATTGAAAAACAATCAATTCCTCACTGCACGTTATAATATCCTCTATAAAGACATAGAAAGATAAACATCACTATTCCTAGTTACAGGTAGGTAGCTGTGTTGGACTGCCATAGTCAAAACAAAATAAAAAAATTCCTTCCAGTAGCACCTTAGAGGCCAACTAAGTTTGTTATTGGTATGCACACAAAAGCTCATACCAATAACAAACTTAGTTGGTCTCTAAGGTGCTATTGGAAGGAATTTTTTTTATCACTATTCCTAGTTCTCATCTTAATAGTTCTTCCTCATAAATTCAGAAACTCAGTCCTAGTATCGACAGCTATTTGGTTATGCTTTTGAATTCAACACACAAAATTGATTTGAGTGACGTGAGCTGCTTTTCTTGTGTTTTATATGTATTATCTATATTTTTACTGCTTTGCATTTATTCTTGACAAAAGAGGAGGGCATAAATTTCTAAATTTTTTTTAAAAAATTCAATTTGAGCAGATAAACTAGCAGGCTTGCCAAGGCAGTTCCGGGGCCCCTGTGATCCAACCCCACTTCACTTGGTCTGCTTCATTTGGCAACGGGTCTCTGCACCGCTCCCCTACATGCTCCAAACTGGAGACGCCAGGAAATAAATCAAAGCAAGGTCTCTGGTGCTCAGCTACACTTGCCCCTGCAACTTCCTCTCTGTGTAGACAGAAAAACTTCAACTCAACCGTGAACTCCAGAGGCCCAAAACGGCTCTACAAAAGCCATACAAAAGCAAGGAAGCTCACCAGCTGTGCAGCAACTCAATTTCAGCCAGAAGTTGTGCTTGCTGGAAGTAGCTATTCTGCAACTCCAGGACGATGGCTCTGATGTTGCCGCAAGTGCCTTCGGGAAGCACCAAAGAGGGAGGGAAGAAAGGGCTGTCGCTCTGCACGGGAGAAGGAGATCCAGTCAGCGGTCTGAAAACTCCGATCCAGGCCAGAACCCGATTCTCGCTCTGACTCACCTGCAGCATGACACTGCCATCATCCCTCCAGTGCAAGCGCAGCTTCAGGGCGTGGGGAGTGGCAGCCCCCGGCTGGGCTGGGGAGATCAGCTCAAACTCCAGGTCACTCTTTGATTCAGAAAGCAGCCTGACCCCTTGCAAAGTCTCCAGAAGGGACCGGATGTCAGAGATCCTGCGAACAATGAGCAAGTCCAGGGCAGGGCAATAAAAAGGAGGAAACATGGAGGCATATCTCCAACAAGACTCATGGTGGAGCAGTCAGGGTGGTGGCTGGAGTAGTGAACGGCTGGATTCCTCCCACCCCAAGCTTTTAAAGGCAGCCTTAAGACTGAAGGTTTTAACCCATGCTATAAAATAAGGCAATGAGTACAGTGGTGCCTCGCAAGACGAAAAGAATCCGTTCTGTGATTCTCTTCGTCTAGCGGTTTTTTCGTCTTGCGAAGCAAGCCCATTGACGGATTAGCGGATTAGCGCTATTAGCGGCTTTTAGCGGCTTATCTGCTGATTGGATCAGCTGATAAGCGGCTTAGCGGCTTAGAAAAGGGGGGGAAGTAAAAAAGACCAGCAGGAACTCGCAAGACATTGTCGTCTTGCGAAGCAAGCCCATAGGAAATTTGTTTTGCGAAGCACTTCCAAAACAGAAAACTCTTTCGTCTAGCGAGTTTTCCGTCTTGCGAGGCATTCGTCTTGCGGGGCACCACTGTACTCCAGACAGACAAAATCTGAACTCTGCACCAGGTAACCTGCAGTCTCTTGTGGATTATAGAAATTATTGTATTTCTCGCTCTATAAGACACACTTTTCCCCTCCTAAAAAGTAAGGGGAAATGTGTGTGCGTCTTATGGAGTGAATGCAGGAGGGAGGCTCTGCCCAGCGCTCCCTTTAAAGAGCCACGTGGAGCGTGTGTGCGGCTCTTGGGGGCTTTTCCCTGAGGAGGAAGAAGGGCTGCCCTCCTCCCTCCTCGGGGAAAAGCCCCCAAGAGCCGCACACACGCTCTGCGCGCTCTTTAAAGGGAGCGCGGCTCTTGGGGGAGCCTTCCTCCCCCTGCCCGGAAGAGGCTGTGCACGGCTAAGGCAGAAGCCAGGACAGCAAGCAGGATCACTGCACAGCGATCCCGCTTGCTGTCCTGGCTTATGGCTATCCCAGAAGCCAGATCCCTCTTGCTGTTCTGGCTTCTGGGATTCAGAGTATTTTTCCCCCCTTGTTTTCCTCCTCCAAAAACTAGGTGCGTCTTATGGTCTGGTGCGTCTTATAGAGCGACAAATATGGTGGCGTGATTCCCTTATTATGCATAGTTTGATTCAACCACCATTAGTTACAGGGAGCTGCACACATCTACAAAGGACACCGCAGAATTTCTCAGCCACCCCTCTGGCTGCCCAGCTGAAAAGAGGCAAGGCCCACACGCTTGCAAGCATGCATCTTTCCTCGCATGAGCAGAACCTTAAGTTTCAACGGCGGGGTAGCTGTGCATATCCTGCCCCAACTGCAGATATGGAATCAGGGGGCGGCCATTAGTCCCTATTCCAAATCCCAGGTGCATTCTTGGGCACATTTCAGATTCCATTCCCCGCAGCCAGAACCAGCGCCCTCACCTCTGGACCTCTTCCTGCCAAGCGCAGGCCTGGCGCTCTTCTTCCTCCAGCTCCCTCTGCAGGTGCTGCAGCTCCTCGCGCTGCGCCTGCAGACTGCCTTGCAGCTCCACCATGCGCTCCTCCAGCCGCCGCCGCTGCTCACACAAGGCGTCCTGCCAGGGTAGAGACAACCAGGATCAAGCCAAGGGACTCAGGTTCAGTCCCCACTCCAGACCAGCTCAGATCTAGTTCACTTGCCCTGTTAGCCCCACCTGCTCCTTCTGCTGCCTCTTCTGAGCGCTCCTCGCCTTCTCCTCCATCTCCAGTTTCTACAAGGGAAACGCAAAATAAGTAAGTGCAGGAATCCCAAATGGCTGGGTCGCAACCTACGCCTTATCAATATACACTGCTGGCTGGGCTTACAAACATGCATTATCCCTGATGGGACATATAAACAAAGGCAAGGTGTACTCCATCCCACCCTCCATTATAATACTTTGGCTACTAAGGGGCTTCTTGAATTTGAACCCAATGAACACAGCATGTGGTTAAACTACAGAATTTGCCATCAGGTACAGTGGTACCTCAGGTGGTGCTGTGGGTTAAACCACAGAGCCTAGGACTTGCCGATCAGAAGGTCGGCAGTTCGAATCCCGCTCCTGTTGCTTAGTCCCTGCTCCTGCCAACCTAGCAGTTCGAAAGCACGTCAAAGTGCAAGTAGATAAGTAGCTACCGCTCTGGCGGGAAGGTAAACGGTGTTTCCGTGCGCTGCTCTGGTTCGCCAGAAGCGGCTTAGTCATGCTGACCAGAGGACCCGGAAGCCTTACGCCGGCTCCCTCGGCCAATAAAGCGAGATGAGCGCCGCAACCTAATGGTCAGGGGTCCCTTTACCTTTAACTTATAGTGGTACCTCTGGTTGCGAACGGGATCCATTCCGGAGCCCCGTTTGCAACCTGAGCAGAACACAACCCGCGTCTGCAGGTCGCGATTCACCGCTTCTGTGCATGTGTATGACATCATTTTGAGCGTCTGCGCATGCGCGAGCAGCAAAACCCAGAAGTAACAGGTTCCGTTACTTCCGGATCACCACGGGATGTATCCTGAAAAGATTTAACCCAAAGCGTCTTTAACCCGAGGTATGACTGTATCGTCAACTTGGATGGCTTTAAAGGAGGACCAGACAAACCCATGGAGGATAAAGGCTATCAATGGGGACTAGCCATGAAGACCATGTTATTTAATTTTTCAGGTTGCAAGAAAGGAAATCCCAACTAAACATCAGGAAGAACTTTCTGACAGTAAGAGTTGTTCGACAGCGGAACCTCAGGAGGTTGTGGACTCTCCTTCCTTGGAGGTTTTTAAGGAGAGACTGGATGGCCATCTATCATGGATGCTTTAGTTGAGATTCTTGCATTGCAGGTGGTTGGACTAGAGCAGGGGTAGGCAACCTAAGGCTCATGGGCCACAAGCAGCCCACGGGGGTCATTTAACCGGCTCACGAGCCGCCCCCGAACCAAGCAGCCTGCTCAGCGAGTCCCCACGCGCTTTGCTAAACCGGCGCAGTGCGGCGCGGGGACTCACTTCTGCAGCGACAGAAATAACATCTGCGCAGATGCTGGAAATCGTCTTCTTGCTGTGTTATGCTAGAAGATTAGTGTGCATATATCATTTGATACATGTCGCTGAAGTGCACTGGAGAAGAAGGGAAATGCCTTTTCCAGAGCTGCGCATGCCGGAGGACGCTCAGAGTTCAGGGGCTGCAGGGGCACCCCAGGGCGTTTTCCAACAGTGGAAGGGGGGTTATTGGTTTATTTTTGTTCTCATTTCTATTATGCACTTTGGGGGGGGTGTTTATATTGTAATTTTATGTTGTGAACCACCCCGAGATCTATGAAGGGTGGTATACAAATTTAATAATACTAATACTAATAATTACTTTTTAAGCTTCCCTCCACCTGAATCTTTGTAAGGGTTTTTGCTTTCCCCTCCTTCAACCTCCAAAATTCTGCTGGGCGAGATGTCTAGGCCACCCTGGCTTTAGCATCTTGTCTATGGGCAGCTTGCTTTAATCCAAGGGCAGGAAATCTCTGGGCCTCTAGGTCTGGTTGCTGACGTCTGGAAACATCTCAAGAGCCACAGGTTCACCACTCTTGCTATAATCAGAAACCAGGGGGACAACTCCATCCCAGGCTCCCCATCACCTAATCAGCAAAGCACCTTGTCTTGGTAGCGTTGCAGAGCTTCTTCCAAGAGCTGAGCTCGGTTCCGTGCCTCCTCCAGCTTGAGCAGCAGTTGTGGCACATCCTTCTGGATGCTCTCCACTTGTTGTTGGTACTCAGCTTTGAGCTTCTTCCACTCCTGCTTCGCTTCGGCTACCTCCTGTCCTGCAAGAGAAGGGTGCGGCAGTGGGGAGCCCAAGATCAGCCTTGGAGACAGAAGAGGCGGTACAGTCGTTTCACCGAGTTTCTCAAAGTACCAGAAGTAGAAGCAGGAGTTTCCAACCCACACTATGACCAGCCACAATAAAAAAAAAACTCTCCAGGGAACAAGGCTGATGTTCATTAAACCAGCTTGCCCAATACACCCACCAATCACCAGCTGAAGAAATGTAGCTCCACAGAGCGCACTTCAGCACTGCTCAGCTTGGACTCTTGGACTGAAAGCACAGAATGTGTTCTGGGGAGTTTAAAAAAGTTATTTCCTGCTTTGCATTTATTTTTATTTTGTGGGAAATAAATGCAAGGCAGTTAAAAAAATATATAAAGATTAAAAAAATTAAATTAATAAATTTAAATTAATAAATGAAATAATAAAAATAAAAACCCCATTTGTTAATCCAGGGGTGGCCAACGTGGCATGCTCTGGATGCTTTGGACTACAACTCCCATCAGCACCTGCCAACATGGACTGGCGATGATGATGGGAGTTGTAATCCAGCAACATCTGGAGGGTCACAGGTAAGTTGCCCCCCTATTTTGGCCCTGGAAACTGTTTAAGGTTGTATATGGCAAGGAGGAAAGCAGTAGTGCAACGCTATGGCACAATTCCATGGGAGTCGATCCAAAAACAGGTTTAACTACACTAAGCAATCCACAATGCAGGGCTATTTTTCAATATATGCAAACTAGAGATATTTTGATTCACACTACACCCTCATTAGTTTGGACACATAGAAAACCGTGACTTGTGCAGGACGCATACTCACGAACAGAAGATTTGGAGGCGTTCTCAGCGCAAAGTCCAGAATCAAGGAAATCCAGACAGAACTTCAGCACTTGCAGCTGCATCAACATAAACTTGTGGGCGTGCCTGGTGCTCTGGAAAACACGCACCAAAAGCAGGGTTCAAGTCAGCACCCTGGGAGCTCTCCGCCCGTTGAGCCAGCCAGGACTAAAGCCAGCATCCCCTCCAAGGGAAAAAGGGCTACTACTCACCACGGCATGCTCAGCCAAAACCTGAGGTGGTAGGTCAGCCTCCACCCCATATTGGGCTTGGCTCTCAAAGGCGAGTGCATCCTTCACCCGAGCAAGGAGCCTAAGGAGAACATGAAGAAACCACATCAAGAAACTAAAAGAACGCTTTTCAAAACTTCATATGTCCCAGGAAACATTTCAGCTGCCACGGCGACCCTCCATACTGGTGAAAGATTCAAGATCATATTCTTACCTAGTCCAGGGTGGGCAAATGTGGGCCCTGCAGATGTTGTTGGATTACAAAGTCCCATCGTTCCTGACCACTGGCTACACTGAGGCTAATGGGAGTTGTAGTTCAACATCTGGAGGTCACAAGATGTCCATGCCAAGGGCATACATCCAGCTCAGCTGGGATACTTGCCAGGCTAACCAGGGTTCAGAGTTGCTCTATGCAAACAGGGAGCAACACCTTGAACACACCTAACACCAATGTGGTATAATGGTTAAAGTGTTGGACTAGGATATGGGAGACAAGGATTCAAATCCCCACAATCATGAAACTTGACCCACCTCAAAGGGTTGTTATGGGGATTAAAGGGGGTGGAGAACCACATACACAGCACTGAGGTCCTTGCAGAAAAAAATGTGGGATATAAATGCAATAAAATAAATAAATATAGCTGTACAGGTGGTCAGAAATGACAGGAAAGTTGTTCTATACAGGGAAACCTGTCTGCTGTTTCACTGCCTCACTGAGAAATCAGTTAAGCCTATGCTGCTGTTTAATATGTTCTTGATTAACGATTTTGTACTGGTTTTTAAATGATGTCTTATGTTTTACTTGTTATACGTATTGTTATAAGCTCTTTTATGAGATGGAGGCATATACTTTTATAAGCAAACAACCCCCTGATGAACTTTCAAGGAACACCCATGAGTCTGTGGAAAATTCATAGAATCGTAGCGTTGGAAAGGACCTGCAGATCACCTAGTCCAGCCCCCTGAAATTAGAATGTTTTCAAGCAAATGCAGCAGAAGCAACTAGGGAAATGCAGAATTATGTTTTTAGCAGGCACTGAAATGTGTGGCACCTGCTTGATCTCAATAGGCAGGGAGTTTCGAAGAGTAGGCACTGCCAAACTAAAGGATCAAGTTCAAGTGCATAAAATGGGTATTATGTGGCACCTGCTGTGGTGCCAGTAGCCCCAATTAGTAAGCTTTAAGGAAGCTCTGTGATGTGAAAATCTAATAAGAAGTATAAATAATGAATTGAAGCTACCAGAATAAATAACAATAAGTAGGATTGTGTTAAAAGTTATAAAATGAAGGCAGTTCAGACAAATTGAGGGAAGTCAAAAGAATGGAATTAAGAGGTAATTAAGAAGTTCGAATGTACAACTTTGTTTTCTTTTTTGTATTTGTAAACCAATAAAATATAAATTTAATTGTAGTGCCAGTAGCCCCAATTCAGAGCGGTTGAGTGGGCACAGGGAGGGCCAGTCGACCTCGCAAGCAAGCTGGACCAAAGATATGTACATGCGTGTATTTATATATATATATATTGTATATACAAATGAAAACCATTCTTCCTTCAATGCCCAACGAAATAGTTAAGTGCAAAGCGGGGGAAGTACCGCAGCTCTCCCAAACGAGTCTGCTTGATGTATAAATGGTGGTTTTAGGCGACTTCGTAGGTAAACCGGTCCCAAGCTGTTAACCTTCTCGAGATTACTGTATATGGATTTTTAAAATTTAGTGCGTTAACAAGACGGAGAAGCAAAGTCCTGTCGCTCCCAGAAGCCCTTTAACCACTGGAACCCAAATACACCCGTCGCCCGGTGAACTAGCACAAGAGTATTTCCCCCATATTGTTTTAATGCCTTTATTTACACTGCTTGGTTGTTCCAAATATTAAAAAGTCCCTGAGCTGTTCACAAAAAGGCAAGACATATAAAACCTGGAAAAGTTTGCCATATATATATATATATGTTACGCGTGCAATAAACTAAAACAAGATTAAAATACCCTAAGATTTATACCAGCTGAAGAGAAACCAGAGCACGTATATATTTTTTAAGAAAATCCCTATTTCTTGGGAATAAGTGGCAAATAAACAGCACTCACTCCGCAGCCTCCGAGGCCGCCATAGCCGCTCACTGTCGCTGCGCTCCTCGCGCCTTTTCATTTGAGTCCACATCACTCCACTTCCGCCCGCCAAGCGCACCAATCGATGCTCGGAGACCAAGCAATGCCCCGCCCAGTGGCTTGGATCCCGCAGCGCCATTGGACAGAAGAGGGGTGGAGGCGGGAAGATGGGCGGCGACCGAAATGAACGTTCGCCTCCATTTTGAGAAAGGCGTCTGGCAGGGCGGCCGGACTGGGGATTGTGGGGAGGAGGGAAGCGGGGCTGGAGGGGCCGGGGCGCCACAACAACAGCAGCAACAACAACAACAGCAGCAGCAGACGCTCAATGCCTAAAAGAGACCTATTGGCCGTTTCCGAGGCTGGGGAAGGGGTCCATCTCAAAAGAATGAGATTAAATAGAAAATGGGCATAATGTCTCAACAAATGAAACCGATTTATTTTTTTAAGTGTTAGGTGGAAAAAAAATACGAGAGAGAGACATTGCACATACCTTTGTAAATCAAGAAAATCTTCAATAAAAATACATTTAAATAAAAAAATAGGAAATAGGCAGGTTTCACACACACACCCAGTCCCACTTCCTCGTCTGCTTTTGAACACATTGTTGAAGTTGGTTCCCAGTTGCTTATTTGCTTGAGATTTCGAAAGTACGCAGGTCCCTCAACATGAAAAGCAAAGTTTATATGGCCCTCAGCCCCAGAAATAAAGCTTGGGTTAACTCATGCTGTGTATCTGCGTGGTTATGGGACTCCCCTCCTCAAGCACAGCAATTAGTTTATTCATTCCGAAGTCGACTGCTTGTAAAATGTTCCTAAATGCGTGATGACCCCCATAAACCTCATAAATGGGTAACGGAGGGGATCCCCGTCTCAAAAACTGCTTTGGGCCAGGGCGAAGAATAATGCCCAAGCAGATAGCAAAGCATCTTCTGTGACGTGGTGTATCCTGCTTTCCCACAGGTGAATGGAATGGTCGAGGACATCCATGAACACCATAAATAGCCAAAATATTTAGAAATAATTGGGGTTTCCCCTCCCCACACCCCCGCCAATATGTGCTTCTGGCCAGAACAAATAATACACTCAAGGAAATGGACAGTGCCCTCTACAAGATGTCGATGCATTCTGCCTGATCCAGAGCTTCATTTGGGTGCATGTCACAATTAAGGACATTTTAAAAATTGGTAATGTGTGTGTCTACTCCATCCATTCCTTTTATTTGCATGCTGTTTTCCCACACCCCCAAAATCATGCTCAAAGCAGCTTACAACAAAGAAAACAATAATGCATTTTAAACAAATACTACAAAAACAATTTCATGATAACATATCAAAACAATATGAAATATAATAACGTACAAAAAATGACATTTCAGTGTTATAACAAGATTACTTCAACAACATGCAGTGTCCCAACAGCAAAAATAACGAGAGCTTCACAGTTTCACCTTAGTCCTAGAAACACCCTACTTTCCCTGGTGTTGCTCACTGTCCCTTCCCTGGGTGTCAATGACAGCAGGATACCACCCATAGTGAGTATGCCCACTAGTAAGGCTTCCAAAAGTATGCTCTGGGCCACCATTAATCATGCACCCACTTCTTCTTTCTTCTTCTTCTTCTTCTTCTTCTTCTTCTTCTTCTTCTTCTTCTTCTTTCAACTTATACACCGCCCTATACCTGGAGGTCTCAGGGCGGTTCACAAGAGATGATGGTGTGATATGGAATACCACTTCTCCCAGAGGGTCCTCCTGGCGCAGGCCACCATCAAGGAACATCTAAGCATACCAGCTTTAGTGAAGTGTTTGTTTTTTTAACTTAAAGTAACTTTGGGAGATGTTTTGGTGTCATTAATTGGAAAGAAATTAGACAGCAATACTGACAGGCATTTGTACAGCATGAGCCTAGGCATGTTTATTCAAAAGTAATTTTCACAGAGTTGAATAAGGTCTGTTCCCAGGTGAATGTGCATTGGATTGTCGCATTATCATAGCTGTCAACTTTTCCCTTTGCTTGCGAGGAATCCTATTCGGAATAAGGGAATTTCCCTTTAAAAAAGGGAAACGCTGACAGCTATGCGTATTATGTATATTTTTAAGTTACTCTGGATGGTATAGTCACAATGAAGCTGTAGCAAGAAACTGAAGAATTTGGCAGATTTTTTCTTCTGTGCCTCTCACCCAGTATTCCTCATTAAGAGCTTAGGATAAAATCCAGGGTTGTGGTTCATATGTGCATATGCATAATTGTGAGACATTTGTCTGTCAGCTTCTTTATGAATAAGCCTAGTTCTTTCCTGCATTTTATTCTGGTCCTACGAACTTCTGGTTTATATTCAACTTACAGCTCCCATGGATGTTTAGTCAGAAAGAAGTTCCACAGAGCTTAGGGAGTCTTACTTCCATGTAAGATTGTGTGGGGATACTGCCTTTTAAGACTGCCACTTTTTCTTCTAACTTCTCCCGTAGTTAAGCTTCTTATTCCCACTTTTCTCCATGTTAGGAAAATCATCTTGCTTTACTTCTTCTATGAGTCCGGCTAGAGTTAAAACACCTTCTGCTCTTGCCTTACTTCTCTAGTAAATAAATTATGTTTGGGGCTATAAATACATTGTAAACTTAGCTGTAGCTTTGTATGAAGGCTGCAGTTCTTGTAGGCGCTTAGTGGAGCATCTCACTGGAAGCAGCGGGGCTGGACTTGTGAGAAAATGAGCAGAAAGCTCAGGCTTTAATTGTAAAATCTCATAGTCCACTCTAGGTGGCCTATAGATGCCTCTCTGAGGCACCTAGCCTTATACCAGGCTCTCCAGGAATTTGAACTACTTACTTTTTTTTACTTACGCACGCACACACACACACACAGATAGAACTGGCCTTCCTTATCACCAGTTCCTTTCCCAAGCAGCCCCACCCTCTCTACAAAGGCCCAGATTGCAGCCTAGCAGGTGCATCTGGCTTCCTCGGGAAAGCCATGGAGTGGAATCCGGAGAGGAGGAAAAGAAGCTCTGTGAGTGGCAGCAGCTGGGGCAACTCGAGCTGGATGAGATTCCAGTAAGTTTCCTTGCGTTGTTTCTCCTTGAGCTTCCTGGTGTGGCCTCTGGCTGGGTGGCTTGCAAAACTTTGTACAGACATTTTACAGGAAATGCTTGCTGGCATGCTGTTCAACTCCTGCTTGAACTCTCCCTGCTTCTTTCCTTGATATTTAAGTAGTCCATCCTTTTTTGCTCTCCTTGCTCTGGATCGCTTTGGTACCGTAAACAAGAGATTCTGCAAGGGCGCAGAGCTCTTCATTCAGTAGAGTGGCACAAGAGCAGTTTGTAAAATGACGGGCGCAGAGGCAGGCAGGGTTAACAGGCGCAACTTGCTATACAAGGGTTTGGCATCGCCCAAATTCCTTCCACCCTGTTTTCTTGAATTGGAGACTGGTATTTCTCGGTTGCCTTTGCACCTCCCTCCCTCTGGTCTCTTCCTCCCCACTCACTCCCTAGCCGTAATGAAGACTGCAAGCCCTTCTAGGCACGAACCTCTTAGGGTGAGATGCAAGGGTACTCTGCAGCCTAGCAGTGCTATATAGTTAATATTATTATGCAACTTATTGTACTATGTTTTTATACGTGTTGTAAGCTGCCCAGATGGGCGGGGTATATTATTATTATTACTATTACTGTTACTATTATTATTAACTATATTGGAGCCTGGAGTTTAAGGGTTAATAAAGCGAGGTCTCAGACCTCCAACTACCCCATCTCCGTTCAGTTCTAGGAGTCACTTTTGTGCAACGCAGTTCCAGCAAAAGCTTCCCCAAGTGTATGCAAAACTACAAAATGCCTCCGCCCTCCAAACACATATTGGGACTTTGTGATGACTACGGGCAGGGGTGCCAACTTGAATAAAACATTGGGGTTGGGGCACATAATCGATCACACGCACACTATCTGAATGTCAATGCCCATCAACTTGGGAGCGTCTGTCTCCCCCAAATATTTTAATGGAGGTGGGGGGAGGGACCTGGGTCCCTAGGAGTTGGCTCCTATGACAGCGGAAGTGGCTCCGACGTCGAGGCTGGACGAAGCCCCTTTTGATGAACTTTGCAAGGAGCAGAGACGGGGGGAGCAGTGGAGAAAGGAGAAGCGGCGCGGGGGAGGGCAGAAGAGGAGGAGGAGTTGTTCTGTGTTATTGTTTTACAAACGCGGACAAAGATTCTGGGTTCCAGTTACAGATAGGTAGCCGTGTTGGTCTGCCATAGTCAAAATAAAAAAATTCCTTCCAGTAGCACCTTAAAGACCAACTAAGTTAGTTCTTGGTATGAGCTTTCGTGTGCATGCACGAGAATTTTTTAATAAAGATTCTGGGGTTCACGTCCGTTTTGAAAATCTCACCAGTTGGTCGCTACCCGCCCCCGCCCCGCCTCATCCCCGATGGGGAGATTGCACTCTGCACGTGCTCTGGAGCGCGCGCACCGCAGCAGCAGAGCAGCGAGGCCGGCGAGCAACCTCTAGGCGGCTGACGGCGGCCTGCCACTCGCATCCCCTAAGCGGCGCCCGGCCACCTCCGCCTCGGAAGGGCCGGGCGCCGCCGGGCCCGCATGCGCCGCGCCTTGTGGGCTGGAGCCGCCGGTGCTCCTCCTCCCGCCTTCCTCGTCGTCTCCGCCTTTTTCTTCCGCTGCTCTCGCTGCTGCCGCTGCCGGCCATCGCCGCGGCTGAGGACTCGGGAGCCGCTGCTGCAGGTACCGTCCGCGTCCCCAGCGCCCCTTCCACCCGCGGGACCCCGACCCGACCCTCCGGCCGGCTGCCCTCGCAGGATGAGGCCCCCCTCCCTCTCCCCGGGTCCGGTTGCCGTGGAAACGAGCCCGCCCCTTGCAAGGTTGGCCTCGCCTGCCTCTCCGGCGAGGTGGTCGCCATGGAGACCCCGTGGACTCCCTGCCTTCGGGGCAGCCCGCGGACACAGGCCCTTTCTCATCGCATCCGCATCCCTCTTTCCCTTGCCTTCCTTCATCCCCCTCGTCCTCTTCTCATCACCATAGTAACCAGCCCATGCCATTACCCCCAAAACGTCGCTTCTCCCTTCGCATCTCTCCCCACCCCCCACGTAATAGGGAATTAATTCTCCTCCCATCAAAAATGCTTACGGGATTATTCCGCTCCTCCAGCAAATCAGACTGTCATTGCTTCTCATCCCCGTGATATCATACCGCATCGTGAGCCCGTTCTTCCCTTTTTCGTCACCCCCCTCCCCCAAATCAGAAATTAGGCCCCTTTTGAGGAAAGATCCAGCAAAAATTGCCCACTGCAAAGTCCAGTTGTCGCAGATAATGCTGGTGCATATCCCCCTGTGACCTTCCTCTTTTCTGGGGAGCGTGTAGGGGGATATTAGAGACCAGATGGCACCGTGCAAAAGGCTGGATTTGGCTTAGGGTTCACTCTTATCTATCTCGTATGGATGCTCTAATGCAGGCATGGCCAATTTCTTAAGCTATGGGGACTGGGCCCCTTTTGCAAAGTCGCTGTAGGGGAGGGACGCTCCACCCTGGGAAGAACTGCCAAGAATTATTAAGGTAATAATCTGCAGAGGGGGCAGATGAGAGTCATGCTGCAGGTCTCCTGACTGGACGGTTTGCAATCCCTGCTCTAGTACCTTTTGCAATCCTGTGGCCCATATCCATTCCCTGTATTAGTGCTGTCTGTTATGTGGAGGGAACATCAGTGTCAAATCCAAACCTTTCTTCCCTCCCAGTAAAACAAGTCAGCAGACTACACAGTGGCTCCCGTATGTGGGACGCACAATTCATGCTCTCCCTTATGCTGCAGGAAACAAAATACTACCACCACACCCATTGGTGACCGAGTCCCATCATCTGCTTCAATTGGCTCTTCCTTAGCTTGTCAGAAGCACTGTCACAGAGCTGTTTTTCCTGTGGGAGGGGAGTGTGCCTTCCCTGTCCGTTGCCTATGGCCAGTTTCACAGCTAAGGCTTCTTTTGTCATAGCCATCTGTGCGCCTCTTAGCCTGGAAGTTGCATGCTAATGGATGGGCCACCATGTTGCGCAAGCCTTTAATCCCTCTCTGCGCCCATCTCTGAAGCTGATTTCTCTGTGACCTCTCAATTGCAGACGCCCACTTACAAGCTCCCCTGAGCGGCCAGTGGCAGTGTGGGGCATGGCAGCAGTGTGGCAGCAAGTGTTGGCTGTAGACGCACGGTAAGTGTAAAGGAGTAGGGCCCGCAGGGGTCTTGGGCAGTGCTTTGTGCTGTTGGGGTCTACGTGTGCTGGCGGAAGTAGTGTCCTTCTGCATATCAATTGCTGGGAATCACAAATGAGGAGAGTGCTACTGCTCTCAGGTGGGCTTCCCACAGCCATCTGGTTGGCCACTGTAAGAAAAGGATGCTGGGACTTTGGTCTGATCCTGCAGGGCTCCCCATGTTATTATGGGAAGAGCAAGTCCAGAGAAGGAGCTAAATCAGTCTTGTCTAATTGTTCAGGGAGATGGGTGTCTTGTGTGAGAATTCTAGATCCATGTTTGGTGGGAACATCAAATATGCTTTCACAATTACCCTTGGTAGTTTCTCCAGGTGAGTCAATCATTTTTGATGCCGTACTTTCAATTAGTGCAGGAATTACCATATTGGTCTGAATATAGGCTGCATTCCACTCTTCCCCAAACCAGGCCTGTATAAAATCATGCTCTTACAGGGGTGCTTTTTAGGGGTGCTTCCTATATTGGGGGAGGCTTGTATCCGGACCAATATGATCAAACCTCCACTAAAGACATGTCCTGAGAAAGGGTCAGTAACTTGTGTCTTTGGACAACTAAGTTTTAGAAGCAAAATATCAACATTTTAGAGGTAGATGGTGAATGGGTGGGTTCCTCAAATCTGACTTCCTACCAAAGGGATCTTATTTCCAGTTGTTGAATGTTTTTCATTAGGTGGCCTCAAATATATTGTGTCACGCCATTATACTGTTATGAGCTGGAGTACTGACCACAGCGTGGCAATGCAAGATACTGTGCTGCAGGGGAATCTTGAAGGAGATTCTCTCCGTTCAGTTGGTGCCAACCCCAGCACAATGCTAAAGATCAAAGGAGAGCAGGGTGAGCTGAATTAGAATGCGGCAGGCTCGGGCTTCCAGCAGCTGATGCACCAACCCCTATTTCAGGTACAACGCATACCGCACCCCAACCTTCCCGCAATTCCGCACACAGTACATCCGCCGGCGCAGCCAGCTGCTGCGGGACAACGCCAAGGCCGGCTACGACCCCTCGCTCCGTAAGCAGTACCTGCGGCTGCGCAGCCAGCTCCTGGCCCAGCGCTACGGCCCCCTCTCAGAACAGAGCAGCTTCCGTGCCTACAGCAACAGCATTGTCCGAAGCAGTCGTACCACACTTGACCGCATGGAGGTAACCAAGGGCAGCCGGGGGGACGAAGAGAGTAACACCAGCCCTGTGCATTTGGCCCGGGACATCATGTATTTAAATGAAGCCTATTCCATTGGTGGGAAGAGGGCTATAGTTTTGCCGAGGTCAGCACTTGCTCAGAGGAGAGAATGATTCCTTGCCAACACAGGAGCATTTCAGCTCCCACTCCATGCAGCACAGTATTCTTGTCCAGTAGGATCAGGGCTGTGTGTAATCTGTCCCCCAGGGAAGCCAAAGCTAAACTATGCATGTGCCATGGGCATAGCCGGGGGGGCAGGGAGGGGCAGCTCCCCCCTCCAGATCAAGTAAAACAATAGAAATACTTAACTGACCAACCACATTGGTTCTGCTCCCCCTAACAAAAAACTTGTCTATGCCCATGGCATGTGCAATAGACATACGCAGAGTAAATTTGTATAGAGCCGCTCACATAATTCCAATCCCAATAGTCAGATTTTCAGAAAATTTGGCAGATTTGGGAAAACAGACAAGAAAAATGGGAATGTAGAGAGCAGAACAAGGTACGGGCACAGTTAAAGAGGTATTCCTCCCTCCGCAAAGGTTCCAGAGCCTTCATTAAGAGCCTCCCGACACAATTTTAGTCATCAGGATTAGAAAATAGACAAACAAAACAGAGGGAACAGAAGCACAGGTTAGAAATCTGAGTCTTTTATAAAGGCACTCTGCAACTTAAGTGCTGGTGTCCGTTTCCTCATCTTCTCATTCCTTCCTCTCTGGAAACCCTGACCTTGCAGATACGCCTGTCTCTGCTTCCTTCAGTAATGCACCCAGCACAGTGTGTCACCTAGCTCCTTGCTATCTTCCAATGTAACTACTTTATGCATTGTGCCACAGGATTTTGATGACGACCCAAGGGCACTGGGTGCCCGAGGCCACCGCCGCTCTGTCAGCCGAGGGTCCTACCAGCTGCAGGCGCAAATGAACCGAGCTGTCTACGATGAGAGGTATAAGGCCGACAGATCTAATCTGGGGCTAAAAGCGAGCATGGCATTCATCTGCTCATTTGGTGCATGCCAATTCTTTGACTTCCAAGTTTTTGTCAGAACCCTGGATGCTGTTCTGACTCCAGTACAGGTGAAGCAGTCAGGACAAAAGCTCTATGCTCCCATACTGGTCTCCCCACCCCACCACCCATTCCACTGGAAACAAGGTGTGCTTATTTCATAACAATGTCTTGTGTCTTCCTTTAGACCCCCTGGCAGTGTTGTCCCCACTTCGGTGGCAGAGGCCAGCCGTGCAATGGCTGGGGATACCACCCTAAGTGAGAACTACGCCTTTGCTGGCATGTACCATATATTTGACCAGCACGTGGATGAGGCTGGTGAGTAGAGCAGTCGCTAAGGTGTCATGGGTTAACTACTAACTGTCTCCATGTTGTCTTTTGATGTCACATTGGTCATATGAACCAGGGTGACAATGAAGATTGTGTTTTGGAGAGAACTATATAGAAGTGACACACCACACACCCCTGCAAAAAAAACAAAACAGACGACTCCAGGACAAGTAGTGAGATTATTATTCCTGCCTTCTTGAGGTGGAAGCGAGCAAGGGAAAGTGGAGGGTTGGTTGGTGTTGCTACTTTTGCTGATAAGCATGCTTAAGTGCAGCTGTTAACTATTAAGTAGCCTAACACAAAGCCTCCCTTCCCCCACAGCCTTTTTCAAATGCTCCTTAGAGAGCTCTGTAATTGTGTTGATGCAAGAAGGGAATCGTGTTCTGAGTGGTATCTGGCAGAGAGATATTTGTAGCTGGAGTGCATGGAAATAATTAAGAATCCCTTAAAACTGTCAGCCTCTTAGAGGGTGGGTGCTCTTGCCTTTGCTGTCAACATCCGGCTAACAACCATTTCCCCTTTTCTTCCCCAGTGCCCAAGGTTCAGTTTGCCAATGATGACAAACACCTATTAGCCTGCTGTTCTCTGGACGGTACCATTTCTGTGTGCCAGCTAGTGCCAACTCCCCCTGTGGTGCTGCGGGTGCTGAAGGGACATAGCCGTGGCGTGTCAGACTTTGCCTGGTCCCTCTCCAACGACATCATTGTTTCCACTTCCCTTGACGCCACTATGCGCATATGGGCTACAGAGGATGGCAAGTGCATCCGGGAAATTCCAGATCCAGATGCCTCTGAGCTGCTCTGCTGCACTTTTCAGCCCATGAACAATAATCTCACGGTGGTGAGTGAAGGCCTAGGATATAGTGCCCCTGCCCACTTCCACCTGAGCGAATAAACAAAGCACTGGGCCTTTCCCCTACAAGGGACATGTGCTTGCATACAGTTGAGGTTTCTTCCTTTCTCCCCACCCCCAAATGATGTAGGTACGTAATAAGTGGGCTGAATCAAAAGAAATGGGGACTGGAATCAGTACTGCTGGGGGTGAAGCAAAGGCAGTCTGGTCACAAGTCAAAGGGACTTGGCACAGATAAAAACATAAACTTTCTCCTCTAGGTGTTTCAACCAAGATGGTGGTGAGGGGAGAGTCTCCTGGGGGGTAAGAGAAAAGGAAGAGAGAGTGTGTGCCTGTTGCTCATTCTTCTGCTCTGTAGAATAGTATGAAACTGACATCTTTATTTGTCCATAAGGTGGGGAATGGAAAGCACAACCTCCATGTGGTGAACATCTCAACAGGGAAAAAAGTGAAGGGTGGCTCAAGCAAGCTAACTGGCCGAGTGCTGTCTCTCTCCTTTGATTCCCCTGGCCGTATCCTCTGGGCAGGAGATGACAAAGGCAGCATATTTTCTTTCCTCTTTGATATGGCAACAGGTGAGTGGAGTGGGATGGGGAGCATAGTAAGGACAAGGATTAGCACAGATTGGCTCCAAGCCTTCTGCTTCCTTCTTCCCCACTGCAGGAAAACTGACCAAGGCAAAACGGCTGGTAGTTAACGAGGGCAGTTCTATCACCAGTATCTCGGCCCGCTCTTGGATCAGCAGAGAAGCACGGGACCCCTCCCTCCTCATCAATGCATGTATTAACAAGCTGCTGCTATATAGGTGAGGGGCTTTCCATGGCATTGCCATGCTGGAAGACAGACACTTGCTCTACTCATATGTGCAGAGTGCCAATGAGCCCCACATTAGAGGATAGATTATGTGATACATGTTTGTGTAATGCAGGTGCAGAGAAGCAGTTTGCTATGATTAAGCTATTTATCCATTGTCTGTTCTTGGCTACTTTTTCCTGACAGGGTAGTGGACAACGAAGGGACACTCCAGCTTAAGAGAAGTTTCCAGATACAGCAGAGCTCGCATCCTGTCCGCAGCATCTTCTGTCCCCTCATGTCCTTCCGCCAGGGAGCTTGCATTGGTATGATGCCCATGAGAGTTCACTCTCATTGTAAAGGGGATGCTGGACAAGACATTCTCACTTGGAATTTCTTGCAGGTTGCCACTTCCTTTCCTGCAACTCTGCTCCTGCATGCAGCTAATCTGTATGACACATAATTATTGCAGAGCCTAGTCCCCTCACCCCACAAAAAACAAACAAACAGGGAAGCTTTTGTCCTCTCTAATTACTTCTCTTTGTGCATTTCAGTGACCGGCAGTGAGGATATGTGTGTCTACTTCTTTGACGTGGAGCGAGCTACCAAGGCTATAGTCAACAAACTACAAGGTCATAGTGCTGCTGTGCTGGATGTCAGCTTTAACTGTGATGAGAGCCTGTTGGCGTCCAGTGATGCCAAAGGCATGGTTATTGTCTGGAAAAGAGAACAGAAGTAGCATTTCTCCCCTGATGAATGGAAAGAAGTACACTCACTCAACATTGTTGAGACAGCCTGGGTGAAAGTCAGGAACCCTAAACACCATTTGTCCTCCTCTTGCTGATAGTTTTATTTATATATTCTGCAGCTGTGAAAGTACTGAGAACATCTTTACAGTGAACCAGCATCCATTTCTTCCCAGGTTTTCAATTAGTGGGATTTTGTATAGCAGACAAAGGATGCAGGTTATCCTGTGAGAAGTTTGGCTTACTTCTGTTGTGGTTTATGTGTTAGATGTCCAGGTTGCTGTTGGCTGTAATCAACAGGACACAATGTATGCCAAAAGGGAAGGTGGTAAACAATGCTCCAGAGCCTCTCTGCCAACTGGCAGCGTAGGAATTGGGACTACATGGGTTCTTTGGCTCACGAGCATGAAATTTAGTAGTCCTAGCTCCCATTTAGTAGTAGCTTGCTCCTTGCTGCTGCATAACTACTTTGCTGTTGCAATGGTCCATTCCTTCCTGGAAATACCAAGGACATCAAACTCCAGAAAGCTGCATCTTCTCTTTGCCTCCTTCAAGTGCCAGACTGAGCCATCAACTTGGAAGGATCAGCCTGCTTTATAAGAGTGCCTGTTGGACATGTGAACTTCTGCAGCTAGAACTTTGTGGACAGATTCCCCTCCAACATGAAAAATCTTGCAGCTCGTGTCTACATTGGGCTCTTAGTTCTGGCATGTTTTTCAGGAGCAGCTACCAGTGATGAAATGTCTTCCGATTACCGGGAAGAGGAAACTGCAGGTGCTGAATAGATTTGCTTGCACACCAACACAGCTTGCTTGAAATATTACTAGGAATGTGTTTGGAATATCAAGAAACTCAATCTGGAACATTCCTGACAACTGTATTCAAAAGCAGGTGGTGGAGTAGAGTCTGCTAAATTGAACTTTGCAGCTACTTAATGCAGTTGCTTTTTGCCACTTATCTTCCACAGCATGTGTGGCATTGTAACAGGGAAGGGGGTTAGTTGTATTGAAACTCTTCTGTATTGTGGCTGTGATAGTTGCTTTTTCCTCAAATTTGTTCTTTCTGTGGACTAGGAGAAAAGATTTCTAAATTCACTTTTACTTGAAAAAAGTAAGTGGTAGGATTTTCAGGCAGGCATGTGGAAGGTAAGAGCTGATGGGATGGTGCTTCAAATTTCCTCATAGGTACCACATCAGTCACCTTATGAAGAACATGAGTTCACCTAAGGGGATCCTGTACATGGGGTGGCAAGCCAGCCACATCTTTGCATCAAACAGATTGCACAGCCTATTGCAGGGTTGAGAGAATCGTGGCACTCAGAACTGGAGACAGCATTCCAGGTGTGATTTGACTAAGACAGTATAGAGCAGTAGTATAACTTCCCTTGGTCTGAACACTATACTTCTGTTGATGCAGCCTAGAATAGCATTCATTTTTTGACCTGCCAAATGCCTTTGGAAAACCCACAAGCAAGACATGAGAAGAATAGCCTTGTTGCTAAAGATCAATAATAGATTCAGAGGCATACTTCCTCCAATCTTGAGGAAATAGTGCTTTCAAAACTAGTAGCCCAATAGCCTTGTCCTCTATGAATCTGGCAAATCCCCTTTCAAAGACATTTAAGCTTGTGACCATCATTACATCTTGTGGTAGCAAACTTTTAAAGAAAAAGTGCTGTTTGAAGAACCTCCTTTTGTCATTCCAAAATATCCTGCCAAACAACTTTATTGAATGACTCTGGGTTCCAGTGTAATGAGGATGGAAAATTGTATTTCTACCCACTTTTTCCACACTACGCAATTTTATAAGTTCCTGTCATACCCTCATACTTGCTTTCCCACCCTAACTTAAAAGCCCCAAGCACCATAGCCTTTTCCTTATTATAAGAAGTATTCTAAACCTCAGTTTATTTAGTTCAGCCTTTCTGCATCCTCTCAAACTAAACAACCTTTTTGAGATGTGGCAACCAGCACTGTACAGAGCACTCCAAGTGTAGTCACTACACTACATGTTTTTAACGGCATTGGATCTCTCGGGCACATGAATGGCGATACAAAAAATATAACACACTGGCAACCTGGACAACAGCGCAATAAACTAAACAATGGCCCAGTTTGGTCTCACTATGCTTTAGTGAGAAGGAGCAAGCTTTGCTCCTCCCCTGGCCTTGCTGTTTTCAGACTACCCAGAGCTCACCATTTGTCTTCCTCAAAGAAACAACCAGTGGCAAACCAATAACAAACGTCAGTTGTAACTCACGGTTCATTACGAATAAATGAACAACACTATTAATCTTAAATATGTGCACAGACCTGTCTCCTTTGCCATGGGCCAATGATGGAGTGCCCTTTTCTTCTGGCAAGAATTGCATGGCACCTGAGCTTGGATGCTACCAGCATTCTCCTGTTTGAGAGTAGTGGAAGCGGACTGCTTTTCCACACCACATTGTAATAGTTGCATGACATGCAGAAATTCAGCTCATGGAAATGAAAATGATGGGGGAAAGATCACCTATTACATATTTGCCTGGCATGCAACTATTAAAAACAGATAACCTCAGTCAGCAAAAAAGCATAGCATCATTACCGGGCATCATACTAAGCAGCTTCTTGAGTTTCTACACTGTGAAAGTCAAATACGTTGCATTTCACTAAAATGAAAGCAGGATTGATGGCGCTAAAAGCTTTTTTCAGTTTTAAGCAATGAAGAATGAACAAGTGTGTGAATAGACTTCTGATATTTCTTAGAGAGATTTACAAGGATGTAGGGCCAGGGACTATCCCCTGAAATGGACAGAGCAAAGCAGGATCAAGTTCCACCCTGCACACTGAATGAAAATGCGGAAACACTTAACTTCCTCTCCACACATGACATGCTAGTTTCTTTTTCATTTAACATGGCATCCAAACCTAGTATCCTTATTCTTCGTGAACTCTCAGTTTAGAGGGGCTGCACCTAGAGATGTCCCATTTAATTATCTACAGAAGTAGGATAGAGAGGCCTGGCCCCTGGACTCGAGGTTCCCTACCACGGATTTATACAGCTGATTACTTGTGTGAATGACGGCTACATGGAAAATGGATGCTAAATAAAATTACCTGAAATTAGTAAAGCCTCAGTTCTGTATTCCAAACCTTAGTGTATACCCCCTTTTGTAGTTCTTAGGGCTGATGCAGGTAGCACAAAACAAGTGAATGAGCTGAAGAACTGGAATGACTTTCTAGAATGTGTTAGGCTAACACTGGTTTCTAGTTCCCACTTGCCACACACACTGAAGTTATCTGAGTTTTTGCTTCAAAGAAGGAAATACAAGATGATGTGTCACAAGCAAAATAAGGAACCCAACCATCTAATTCATTTCGTCAGTCATAATTAAAAAGCTTCATCACAGCTTCCAAAATACAGTGGTTTCCAGAAGCTAGATTCTTTGCCCCAACCCATTTCCTATATATATATATATTTATACTGTATATTTAAAAACATATTCTCTTCAAAACAAATGCATTAATTACAAGAAGCAACATTGTGGCTTTTCACTTTGCATAGGGCTTTATGATGGGTATTAAGTGCGACTTCAAGTACAAATTACATGGGCCTCTCCCATCCTCAATGAAAGCAAGTTCTATGGATGTGGAAAGGTGGGGAACAGTCATACGGCACACTGAGGTAATACAGAGTCTTTGTGCAGATAAATCCATTTTTAAAATGGCTTGTGTTTTACCATTTACTCATAAATGTGGCTAGAAAGCAGTTCTGCTGTAAAACCAAGACTTGTATCCCTTAGAAAACCACAATGAAGATAAGAAACTCGTCAGTGTTCTCTGCCACGTTGCACTCACAATCAAGCCTTCAAAATAGTAAAAAGCTATAACAGGTTCTAATAAGACATCCAGAGACTTATGAGATACTATGCTGTTTTTCCAACCAGTACATCAACAGCAAGTTTGACAAGTCGAACCAATCTCCTGCCTGCTGAAGAATCTCTCAGCTGCTGTAAGAATATTTCAGTCTGGCAGTAAGAAGCAGCCAGTCATGGCTGGGTAGCATAAGAAATGTCAGTTATTGCTCTCTCTGCAATTCAAAGTACTGGGTGTTTTTTGTTTTAAGCAGGTAAGTTCCTGACTCTTACCCTCTGCCTTCAAACTTTCAGCAACTGCCACTTCTGTATTGAATTCAAGTCCAAGTCTATCCAGACAACTGTAAAGCAAAACTGGCAAGGAACTAGAAGAGGTATTTCCGGCAAGACTCTGTGCCACATTTACACTCAATGCGCATCCGCTTCTTTGGAGAGCCAGCCAGGCCTCCAACTAGGCCAAAATTAGAGTCCATCCTTGTGCTTTCTGCATTTACTGGGTCCACTGTGGGAGAGATAGGGAAGGTGGGAAATCAGCACTGGAACCAGAATATCTTCCATCATAGCAGACCTGTCACTGAATTTTATCTAGCGAATGCACCCTATCCACAACAAGGCTACATACTGGCCAAAAGGCTAAACTCATAAAAGTTCCCTGTTCCTTTAAGCTCCTACCTATCACACAATTAAAAAGAAAAGATATCAGAATTATCTTAGAATACTGTTGCTATGCTTTATTTGAAATTCGAGGAAATCGAACCAGAATTTTTTAATGGTTCAAAACATGATCTTCATTCTTAATCCCTGCCTCCCAAAATGAACAGGTCTCAATGCCCACCTAAATTTCTCAAGCACTCCCCTTCTTACCTTGCATGTTGTAGTCAAAGGTGAGTTCCTCACCAACACGGATAGGTCGAGTAGCAAAGAAGGCAATGCGTGGCAGCCTCTCATCCAAATTTTCAATGAAGACATTGTAAACCTGTAGGTTAGGGTTACACTGGAAGCAGAAAACAGGAGTAAGAGGGAAGTAAGACAAGCTCTACATTAAAAGTTATGTTAAAGACATGGCTCCCTCCCCACTGTGATCTACCCCACTCACACTATGGTTGACAAAATGTGAAATGTTGCCATAGTATGCGGCATCCACTGTGTATACATCTTCTACGTAATCAAGGTCAAAGAGGTATGTGGCACCCTGTCGATCATAGATCTGACCCCGTCGTTCAGCCTCCTCTGATGTGATTATCTGGGAGAGATGCAAAAAACAGTAAGCACTGCAAAAATGGGGCTACTGCATCTTTCTTAGTAATCTATTGAAAATATTCATCCAGATCTCACTTGTTCCCTAATTTCTGCCATCTCTATGCTGGGTAACCTTCTACACATGCTTAGTCTCACTTTTGGTTATCAGTTTAAATCAAAGTTCTAAGTTCTCAAAGATATGATCATGGATAGAAAACCTTCTAAAGTCATTCCCATCATGGTACATTAATTTGCCAAAATGTTTTTCTTCCATGAATCTTTGATGTTCAAGATACTGAAAGTTGACTGCCTAATTATTTCAGTAAAGACTTAAAATCTTGACCATCCTTTATGGTATCTTCACCCATCTAAGCCTCTCTGTGACACAGGTATCCAGTAGGTGGCTCCAAAATGCCTCATTTTCTGCAGCAAAACTCATTCTACAGTTTCTACTACCCACGTGTTTAAGAGTATCAGGTAGGAATCATACAATTATGGCCTTCTTGCTAATCAGCTGCATTCAGTGCTGTTTGTGTGCAAGTAGAATAGACTTCCACTCATGCAACAAGGCTCCCACTGGCCTCACAGTCCTCAAAATCTGCTCCTGAGAGTTCCTCAGTCCTCTCGAGCATATTTGAGGGCACGCAGGGCAGAGAAGAGAAGACCATAGAAGTCTGGTCACCCAATATCAGAAATTTTATAAATAAACACTGGGCAGAATCTATTTCCCAGTTTGATCAAATAAACCTTGAGGGGACTTATATGTAATTGCAATGATATACACACATGCATATTCACAAACCCAATATAGCAACCCATAGTCCCCTGGTTGATGAATCACTAAATCTGTGGTGTCAATATGTCATAGGATGATTTACTGAGCAAAATCATCTGAAGTGTGCATGCACACGAAAGCTCATACCAAGAACTAACTTAGTTGGTCTTTAAGGTGCTACTGGAAGGATTTTTTTTTATTTTGAGCAAAATAATGTTGATGTTCTTAGCTTTTGGCACTATTCCCCAAAACTATTTAAATTGTATAAAAGATCTCTCACTTTAAAATGAGATACAGTGGTACCTCGGGTTAAGTACTTAATTTGTTCTGGAGGTCCGTTCTTAACCTGAAACTGTTCTTAACCTGAAGCACCACTTAAGCTAATGGGGCCTCCTGCTGCCGCTGTGCCGCCAGAGCACGATTTCTGTTCTCATCCTGAAGCAAAGTTCTTAACCCGAGGTACTATTTCTGAGTTAGCAGAGTCTGTAACCTGAAGTGTATGTAACCCGAGGTACCACTGTACAGTTTATGACAAGGGCAGGGCTGGCAGGGACACAACTAAGATTTTAAGAAAATTTACTGGTTACATCAGATGAATGTTCAAGTTTGAGTGTCAACCACAATATCTATACAGTAAATGTTCCTTTCTTCCTGAATTTGTCCATCTACTTGTCCCACTTGAATTAGCAAGACCTACAGAAACCACCCACAGCCTTCCAGAGGCCAGTAATGTAGAGATGGACATTGCACAACTTTCCCAGAGCCCAGTAAAATAGAGATCATACGTGGGAGGGGGGGTTATTCCAGGGATCTTCCTGATTTCATGCAATGTTGCCTTTTGTGAGCGGACCTCAGGAATGTAACTCCTGTGTAAGTTTTGGGCCTACTGCATTTAAACTCCACAACTTTCATGTTTGAGAACCCCTCAGAATTCAGGGGTCAGCAAACTTTTTCATCAGGGGGCTGGTCCACTGTCCCTCAGACCTTGTGGTGGGCCAGACTATATTTTGGGGGGAATGAACGAATTCCTATGCCCCACAAACAACCCAGAGATGCATTTTAAATAAAAGGACACATTCTACTCATGTAAAAACACACTGATTCCCAAACCGTCTGCAGGCCGGATTTAGAAGGCAATTGGGCCAGATCTGGCCCCCGGGCCTTAGTTTGCCTACCCATGCCTCAGATGGATCGGTCACAAAGAGCCTCACTATCCTTGTAATGTAACTGATATCCCCCTGTTCCCTGATCAAAGCAAATCTTGTCAACTGACCATATAATGATAAATTTTATCACTTTGGAAAGTAAGTGCAAATATAACCGCTCCATCTTAGACTGGAGCCCATGCAGTATAGCCGTCTATTTAATAATGCCCGGTTTGACTGGAATATTTCAAGTTCCTATCCTTGTCGTGTGTAAATATGCATAATACCTAGCCCTTTTAGAATTTTGGTGAAGAGTTGCTTCTGACTGACTGGAGCATTTCAGAAAATCAGAAAACATTACAGGCAGTTAAAATAAGTGATACCAGAGCAGAAAGAGGAAGAAAGAGAAAACATAAGAGATATTTCCATTCTTTATAGTTTCAGGAGTTTTTTGTTTGGTGTTAGCAACAAGTGATATGGATTATATTTTGATAAAATGAAATGTTTGTTGTTTATTCCCAATATACTGTTATGTTTTATGTGTATTGTTTTTAATGTATTAACTGAATTTTTTTATTATTATTATTATATTATTATTATTATTATTATTATTATTATTATTATTATTATTATTATCATCATCATCATCAGACACTAATAAATCTGACTAAGTTTAAAGGGGTTTACTCCTAGGTAAGTGGTTATGATTGAAACCTAAGTATCTCTGCCTCTTCGATGAGTCTGAAGTAAATATTTCTACCTGAAGCTCACTGCTGGAGCATGTCACGTACAAACATGGTGTTACTGCTTCACATCTTATAGAATGGAACAGGCCAACCCAGCTTCAATTTTTCTTTCCTCCTGTACCCTGGATCACAACTAAACTTCTGGTCCATGCCTGCTCATCCTACCTCTCCTACATACTCCATGACAAAGCTGTTCTTGCGGATCTTCTCCAGTGTGCGCACACCCCAGCCACGTCCATTATCTGTCCGGAAAATGCAAAGATCGTAACGAATGCCTTTCTGCACCACACGGTTAGAGCAGTCAATCCCACAGCTGCAGCGAGAATTGCACTCATAGATGGGCATACCAGCCTTGATCTTCACTTGGCCAAACTCATTATACGCAAATTTATGGTGTGAAGCACCAGGACAACAACCTCCTGCTGCTTCTGAAAAACAGTCCAAGCACTCGCAACCCACAGCCACCTGGTTGAGAGTGATGCCCTCCCCAACCTTGTACTCATTAATGTAGACAAAGTCCCGGGGAGGCCCTTCCAAGTCCACCTCATTCTCTACCACAATGCATCCCTTGTGGTTGCGCTTGGCATTGAGTTCATATTCCCAATGCTGCAAAGCCCGCCGCTGTTTGGCCTTCTGCACTAGGTAGTTGGAGATGCCTTGGTCAAGCAAGCGTGTATTCTTTCTGAGCTTGCTTCCTCGTCGAATCAATGCCTGCTCTAGGTCCCGGTGGAACTGTTTGAGTATACTGATACAGCGCAGGTTCTTTCTGGGCTCCCAAGTGTTCTGTGACTCAGGGTAGCCCCGCCACTTCACCAGGTAGTATTCCTCATCCTGAGTAAAAGGTAACCATGCACAGTGTCAGCTTAAAACATGACAATTCTCTTCCCAGAACTGAAAACAAACCCCAGAAAATAAGCTCTCCCAATAACCCCTTCTCCTCTAACCTACTAAAACCCAGAGTAAAGGACAAAACCCAGGTATCTCATGCAAAATTAAGCAACTCTGCAACATTCTCTCTTAACAGCTTCAGTCCTGTAAACTATTGGCCACCAATCAAAGGAAAGGGAGATTATCTGGATCAGTAATGCCTGGCTAAAAGTATAAAGAGCAGAAAGAGGGGTGAAGGAGTGCCAACTAACACCAAATCTCAATGTACAAACACTTAACTGAGAGCTAGGGAAAACAGATGCAAGGTTGAATAAAAGGTGTTGCTAAAGTTGCAAGAGGGCCCAAGTAACTCACCCGAGCTTTCTTGTAGTCACAGAGATATTCTACTTCAAAATCACAGAGGTTTTTTCTGGTAATACCCAAACCAGAGCAGCAAACTTTCTGCAAACGGCAGAGATCCTGGAGGTGGGACCAGGTTGATTTGCAACAAACAGTGCAGGCTATGGGAGATAAGGCAGATATACATTAGAATAACTGTATATTTTCCTTTAACAAAAAGTAGTAATATACTTTTCTGGCTAGCTCTATCATTGTTTTTAGGATCATAAGGAAAAGGGAAATCTCAAAATGTTAAGTCTTACACACATTTCTGATGTTTGCTGCCGCAGAGGGCAAGAACTCTAAAATTTGTGCAATGCATCCTAGAAGGTACAGATTTAATTTCCTACCTCTGTTCCCATTCCAGTACTAAACATACCACATTCCTTGCCTGTGTTTCACTTTCACATCTGAGGTTTGCTTGTTCTTTTGCAAACCTATTTGCATATAGTGATGAATCTTAAAACAGGTCAAAGGTTATCACATCATGTGACTACTCAATGTATTTAATTCAACTAAATGCCCTGAATACCAACCCACAGCAAAACGTGGCAATGTAGCACAAGGCTTGTGCTGCAAGGCCTCATACATTTTTGTGATAGCTCTGTCATAATTCTTGCTCTCATCCCTATCTTCTAACAACCACCGAACAGACCTGTGTCCTAGTTGCTTATCCTTAGATAGCTAAGCAGCATACTTACATAAAACTATGTCAAATGTTATGTCCCAAGCAAAACATTTTCTGTTTGGCAGCATTTCTAACCAGTTCAGGTCCCAAAGAGTAGGATTACTTCCCCATTTTACACAGGGAACTAAACATACAGCTTTTCTAGGGAAATTACTAAAACACTTCACTGTTCTAAGAGTTAAAAACCTTCTTCTGGTCTCCAGCTTCTATTTGTTGATGGTCCATTTGCTGTCATTATTATTATAATTTATAAAGCATCAAAATTGCTAGGTGCTGTACAGAAATAACACAGCCCTCGCCTTCAGACTTACAATCTAAAAATAAACTTGACACACTGGGGGTGAGGGAATTATTTTTTTTTTTAATGAACAGTGGCATACCTGATTCTCCTCCACCTCCCCTACAACCCTGTGACATAGGTTAGGCTGACAGTGACTGGCCCAGGGTCACCCAGTGAACTTCAGGGCCAAGTGAGGATTCAAACCCTGGTCTCCCAGAGTCCTAGTCTGACACTTTAGCCATTACACCACACTGACTCTGCAAGGAGAATCAAGCCAAGGTGAATAGGTATTAAAACATGCAAATGAGAGTTTTCAACCCACTTTCCCATGCAGTGTCTAGCTGATGGAAGAGTTCAAGAAGGTAGTAAAGTCAGAGAACTTTTTCCATGCAAAACAGATGCTCTACCATTAAACTACAGCCCTTCCCTCAAGTCTTCATTGTTTCTTTCTTATTAGACCCAAGGTATCTTTAAATGGTGTTTCCGTGCGCTGCTCTGGTTTGCCAGAAGCGGCTTAGTCTGCTGGCCACATGACCCGGAAGCTGTACACCAGCTCCCTTGGCCAATAAAGGTAGATGAGCGCCGCAACCCCAGAGTCGGCCACGACTGGACATAATGGTCAGGGGTCCCTTTATATTTACTATCTTTAACATAAATAAGCAATTCTCCCTTCTGTTCAAAATATGTTAACTAACTCCTGGAAGGCACCATAGCTCAATGGCACAACACCAGCTTTAAAAGCAGAAGATTCCATATTCAGTCCTTGCCTGGCATTTCCAGGTACAGCTGAACAAGTTCTCTGTGTGAGACCCTGAAGAGCTACTGTCAATCTATATACAGATAACACTAAGTTAGGGTAACCAGTGGTTGAATTCATAAGGCATCTTTGTATGTTCACACAATCATTTCAGTGGATTTTCTTGGGGTATTGAGTATACAGTAAATTCCCCATTCTGGGGCTTTGATCAACAAAATCCTATGTGAACAGAAATTAAGATGCTTTGTAAAGTCTCTAGGAAACTAGTTTGTTCAAACACCTTGCCTTTCACCTGCAGGATCCTTGTTCTTTTCAAGCCTATAAAGCTGATAGAACTAGATGCAAGGTGAACACCAAATGGGTCAAAGATCCAGAGTTTTGTGATTAGCACACTGTCATCAGCCTTAAACCTTTGGCATCAGGCAGACTATAAAATATGATGCAACAAAAACAGATTGCAAGGACAATCACAGTTGCATTCTGAAGAATTAATTGGTAGGTGGAGGTTATCATAAACTTGCCATAAAATCCATTTATTTATTAGATTTATATACTGCCCATCATACGATCTTAGAGTGGTTCACAGGATAAAAACATGTAAATAGCTAAAACAAAACAGCAAAACAATTACCCCCACTTCCCTATTGTATTCTGAAGGCAAGATTAACATAAGCATACTGAAGTGGAAGCAACATGAAGATCATTTCTTTCAGTAATCTCTCATTATGATGAGAGATCCCCCACTCACTATTCTGAACAACTTTAAAAAAATGCAAGAGTGCACTGCACTAAGAACACATGTACAGTTTTACAGAAATAGATTACATGGATTGCCAAATCAGAATTGTACTGTCATCTTAAATTTATGAGGAAGACCTACTTAGGGAACTAAAGTTCTTGTGAGTGTTTTAAGCAAACTGGGTTTTTACTTTTCCACCAAAAAGTGGGAGTATATATATATACAATCATTGCTGCAATTATTAAGAAAACCAGAGTAACCAATGGCTTTTCTCTGGCATCTGGCCCATGTAAGTTTCTCCGCCAGGTATCAAGCTCACTGCCTCCTCCTGCTCCATGACAGGAAGGTATCGGGATTTGAAGGTGGGGGGGCTTCAAAACTGCACGCCCAGGGTAATGACCCCCCGAAACAGGGCCGGTCACTCTTAGCCCAGGGGTTTCACAGCTGCTTCCCCGTCTCCACCAGCTGCCAATCTCTTCCGCACACAAAGTTCGCCTAAGTGGCTGAGCTGGCTGTCTCTCTCTCTCAGGAGTCTGACAGGCCAAGGGTCCGAAAGCAAGGCAGCCTTTTGTCAGGAGCCCAACCTTGTGCCATTTCCTACCCCCCCCCCCCAAAAAAAAAAACCGAGAGGCCTAAAGGAAACCTAAGCCTAAATGTTTAAAGGCGTTCAAAGGCGGCAAGAGTTTTCCAGGGGCGGCAGAAGGAAAGGAAGCACATGGCGAAAACACAAGGCGGGGAGCGGGACACCCACACCCGACACCCACATATAGGGGGAGGACGGTTGGCAGAAACAAATGACGGGGGGGGGGACCGCAACGGGGTCAAAGCTCCTTTGCCCACGAAAGAGGAATAGGAGGGGCAGGCCGGCGTTTTGGTCCTGGGGGGCGGGGAGAGGGGCGCTTCTGCCTCTCAGCAAGCGAGACCCCCCACATTCCCCTCACGGCTCCCGTTCTTCCTCTCCCCACGCGCGCCGCCTCCGCCTCCTTCCTCCTCCTTTCCCGCCCTCAGCGCGAGGCGGCCGCCCTACGGCCCCCGAGCCGCTTACGCCGCCTCTCGCGCGCTCCCCCCGCCCCCGTAACGGTCGCCCGCGGCCGCCTCAGAAGGCTGCGGGGGGTGGGGGGTGTGCCGGGGGGGTCCCGTCCTCGCGCCGCCCCCTCGCCCCCCACCTCCGCGCCCGAACGCCCGGCTGCCGAGCGCCGCTTCTGCCCGCGCGGTTCTCTCCATCGCCGCCGGCGCCGCCTCACGCGCCCAGCCCGAAGCTGCGCCGCCTCCTATCTCGCTCGCTCGCTCTCGCCCGTTTTCCCTCTCACCTTTTAAATTTTCCGCCATCTTGCGCTTCTTTCTTTTTTTTCCCCCCTTCCAACTCCGCTCCAGCCACTGAGGCCGCCGGAAACTTTTTTCGTCTCTCGCGGGGAGCGCGAGAGGGTCGGAGCGGCGGAGGCGGCGCCAGAGAGTCGCAGGCGGATCCTCGGAGCCATCCGCGCGCGGCCCAATGGCGAGCCCCGCTCAGCTCTGCGGGTCCCGCCCAGCGCCGCCCGCGACCAATGGCCGCTCGCCTCCCCGGCTGCCTCAGTCGGCCTCGGAGTTAGTGGCCGCCTTGAGCCCCGTCAGGGAAAAGGCGGCGCGTCAGTAGGGACCGTCACTTGGGAAGACAGGCGGACTGATGCCCGTGTAAGCAAAGGTCACCAGTGTCGAAGCAATGATTCTTCAACATTAATTTCGTTGGACTGGTCATGTTGTTCGGGTGCCTGATGATCGTCTTCCAAAGCAACTCCTCTATTCCGAACTTAAAAATGGAAAGTGTAATGCTGGTGGTCAACAAAAGTAGCTTAAAGACTGTCTCAAGCATAGCTGTCAACTTTCAGATTTGAAAATAAGGGATCAGCAACCTCACCTGTCCCTGAGACAGTCTACGGGATATCTAACAATCCAGGATAGCAGCGGGAAACGGCGCTGAAATAAGGGAATTTCCCGCAAAAAAAGGGAAGGTTGACAGCTATGGTCTCAAGGCAAATGTTAAGAAATGTAGTGTAAACACCAACAATTCGGAAACACTGTGAGCGCTCCAATTGGAGAACAGTCTTTACCAAAGGTGTCATGGGCTTTGAAGACACTGGAACTCAGGACGCAAGGGAGAAACATGCTAAGCGGAAGGCACGCTTAGCAAATCCACACCGTGATCAACTCCCACCTGGAAACCTATGTCCCCACTGTGGAAGGACGTGTGGGTCCAGAATTGGCCTCCACAGTCACTTACGGACTCATTGTTAAAACCGTGTTTATGGAAGACAATCTTACTCGGCTACGAGGGATCGCCAAAGAAGAAGACGACAGAATGACCACTTAGGAATTAGTACCATGTTCTTCCTCCTCACCTCCCTGAACAGAGCACAGCAACACACACCACACACACATGCTCATGTAACTAAGGTCTTATTTTATGTAAACATTAAAAAAATGTTTCTGCAACTTCCCAATAGAACTGACTTCTATGGAATTCCTTCATCTTCTCCACCATAGGTAAAATACAGAGGGTAAACTGTACCTCATTTCTGCCCCTGTCCATCAGCCAGACACAAGGTTTTCTCTGGCTGGAGCAGAGAAAGTGGGAAAGGGTAGCATTATTTATTTCTCAGCAGCTAGCAACTTGCACATTTTAATCCACACTCCCAATACGTATATTTTTTATATACAGTAGTGCCTCGCAAGACGAAATTAATTCGTTCCGCAAGTTTTTTTGTCTAGCGAATTTTTCGTCTTGCGAAGCACGGTGTCGGAAAAGTTTTGGAAAAGCTTCAAAAATCACCAAAAACCTCAAAAAAGGCTACCACACCATGTTCTATGAGTTGCTCCTCGAAGTCAAGTCGCAACTTATTAACGGTGTTAAGAAAAAGGAAACAAACTTGCAAGACGTTTTCATCTTGCGAAGCAAGCCCATAGGGAAATTCGTCTTGCGAAGCAGCTCAACCGCAAAACCCTTTCGTCTAGCGAGTTTTTCGTCTTGCGAGGCATTTGTCTTGCGGGGCACCACTATATAAATAAATCTGGGTCATATGGTGCCGAGTCCAGGCAATGGCCATGCTCCTAGGTAATACGGCAATGTTCCTATTTACTTTTTGTTGGAATACTACTGCCTCTTCACAAACGAAAGATGAAGCCGTTTCCTATAGAGAACACTATTCTACCTAAAAAGAGGATTTATAGAAACCATGGTTATTGATCCCTTCGGCAGCTTTAGGTCAGGAGATGTTGGCAGGATCTCGTAGGTACATCACACCAGTCCTTGGCCATTTGGGGTGTGGGAAGAAGCCACAGTTGCTCAACTATCTGTAATGCAATCCCACACAGGTTTCCTCACATCTAAGTGCCACTGTGTTCAGTGAGTGTTTATGCCTAGTATCGCAACCACAACAGGCTTGCGAAACATTGCAGTTTGATTTCCCAATTCTTTCCCATCTCTTCGGGCATTTCTAAAAATCTGACTTCTCCCATCTTGGTCTCATGATTGCCCAGGGCCTGTATATAAATGCCTGGCAGTGAACCACCCTGCCATTAAACATTTTGCTCTTGAAGTGCTGTCAGTACTCAGCAGGACCATACTGTCCTCTTTGCCCTAATTTCACAGTGCCTACCTTTATCTGCTCTCTGTTCTGCCCCTACTGGTTGCTATCTGCAATATTGTGTGGCTATCTTTAGTATTTAGTCTGAGAGCTGCACATTCTCCTATCCTGAACTGCATGAGTGTGTTACTTAATGCTCACCAGGGTTTATCTAGATCAAGGGTGGCCAACTCCCAACAGACTGCGATCTACTCACAAAGTTAAAAACTGGCAGTGATCTACCCCCTTTTAGCGAGGGGGAAAGCCACGTTTTTGGGGGGTGCAAGGCAAAGATGTTGAGCTTTTTTTAGGGGAGCCGAACTTGTTGAGCTTCTTTGGTGGGAGCCAGTGATCTACCAGTGATCTACCGCAGATGTCCAGTGATCTACCGGTAACTCACGATACACCTGTTGGACGTGCCTGATCTAGATTCTAGAATGGGTACACCATACCTGCCACCAGATAGACCAAAATGGAAGTCTTGTAGTAAATTCGTCTTCTATAAGATTGAGGCAAGTATCTTCAAAAGATTCTGATATAACGACCTTAAAAGATAATCATGCTTTACAATCTGAAATGCACAACCTATGTCTTCAAAAATAGTGCAAAGGAAAAACCAGCGATGGTGAAAACAAGGGCTACCTTCTGTACATTTGTCACAATATAGTAATATCTTTTGAATGCATTATAAACGTGCAACACCAGATGGCACCAGAGAGCAAAAATGAATTTTTATGGAATTTTACATAGGCTTCTTGTTGTTGTTATGATTTAATTCCTGACTTATTTATAGCGTTTTTAACCTGTGTCTAGATCCATCCCAGCTCAGAGTTAGGCAACCATTTGGCTTCTTTAACAGGCTTGTTGCTGCAGAAGATACAGTTACGTCTTCTGCAAAAGATCTGCTTTTCCCTGCTGTGGTATAACTAGGGTATGTTTTTTTAGCCGGAACTCAGTTCCAGTATCTCTCAGGTGGGTGCCATTGCCATTATAAGAGAACAAGAGAGGTGTTCGTGGTGAGTTCTAGCACCTATATTTCTAGAAAAATAGCACTGGGAATAATAATAATAATAATAATAATAATAATAATAATAATAATAATAATAATAATGGTGTCCTGCTTGCATCCAGGAAGGTGCTGCTGTTGCACCCTCAGTAATGTAGTAAGATTCAGGATGTCAAGATTCTTGGCCACATGGTGTTCAACAATTATCCCCTCTCCCTGTGCAAATAGGGTTGTGGATTCTACATAGTTGGGGAATATCCTGGGTTGTATCCAGTAATCCACAAACAGAACTCCACTTGCACAGCAGGGCTTTCTCTTCCTTCCCTCCGTGTGCCCCCAAAATCTGTTCCAGACGGCTCTCCAAGTCTCTGGAGCTGATTTTGTGAATGCACAGGAGGCTGCAGGGGAGAAGAAGAGAAAGTCTAGTGGAAAATGAACAGTAGTTACTACCCCAGGGTATACAGAAGTAACTAAGTTTCTGAAATGAAATAAAATTACATTTAAAAAACTTTAATGGAAACCTTTGACTTTACTTAGTTACTCTGTTCATAGCTGTTGAGCCTGTAGAAAAAAAAAGGATCTAAAGAAACAAGAAAGACAGTGGGCCAAACTGGACATAACACAATGTGCCACTTTAAAATATGTTACAGTTTTTAAATATATATATATATTATAGGCACATAGGTGGGTGTCAGTTTTAATAGGAACTGCAGCACGGGGAGTAAGGAGATTTAACCCTTCTTTCCCTAGTTACAATCCTGACCAAATTTCCTCTTCATGATGCTATTAGCCCTAAAAGAATAAAGCTCATGTTGGCACCAAATTTATAATGTTCATATACTACCAGACAGCATTTTCCCACCCTGTTGCCACCACAGCACAATGTACTACTTTTATGTTTCACTAGCAACCCTCTAAATATGAGAATAATGAATCAGGAATAGAAAAAAAGTGTGTTTGACCTCAGAAGGTGAAAAGTACAGGAGGCTGAGGCTCAGTGCCCCTTCAGACAACCTGTTTATTGAACATTTATCTGTATTTACTTGCATAAAGCTTGATTATATCCTATCATTATTGAGCATTGGATTCATTTACAGAAAGTTTATACATCTGCCCATTAGTCATACGTTCATCCCACATGTTTCTATGCATTTCACTATCGCTTTCTGAACCACAAAAAGACTGATTCCCCCCCCCCCCCCGTGGATTTGTTGGACTATGGTGACAGAGCTGTTTAATCCACTTTAATTATGCAAACTCAAAGTTCTGGTATGTACTTGAATCCGTGGCCTCCGGAAGGCACCCTCAAAGGAAAGGATCCTGTGTCTGTTCTCCAAGCTGCCCAGTTTCTTCTGCACAATGTCAAAACACCAAAGGTGAAGCTAAGATTTCCTGTGTAGAGCTACTCACTTGAAAAGTCTCTAGTTACTACAATATTAATTCCATTCAAAGGTAAGTGGCATAAGCTATTTATCTGTGGTCTTCCAGACATTTTTTTGTTTTCGTTTTGTTCTGTCCAACAGGCACATTAAGATCCAAGCCAATTTTCCTTCCCTGGAATAGAACAGAGTTCATGGAACTGGACTTTCCCACCTCCCCTTTCTTTCACAACCTTCTGCGTCCAGTGGGGGACCACTGGGAATGGTGTAAGATATGATGTGGGGCGTTGCAGACCATTTGGCAGAAATCACACACCCTCCCTTGTGCGGAGAGAAGAGCAAATTAGGATCCAAGCCGCTGAAAATACTTTAGTTTTCAGTATATATCTATAATACCGTAAATAAAAGAATAAGGATTCATTGAAGTCAAATCTGGAATTGCGTCCCCTCTATCACACTGCAGTCAAAACAACCAAATTTGAAAGTAAATAGGCACAGTATACCTGTCTTAAAGTTTGGAGACTGCATCCCGGCCACCCCTACCCAAAGGTAAAACTAAAGGAAGGGAAAACATTCCTCCGAAAGGCGTGCAAATAATTCGGTCAACTAGGATTTTTATGTGTGTTAACAATACACTGGTTATTTTATAAGACAGAGGTTTTGCTTACATTCCTGTAATCTTCATACCTGCACATTGGCCTCAAAGGGGGAACCACTTCTTAAAGACACACAAGATTATACATCGAGGAGAAAGAAAGGAGGATGAAGGGGCTGGATGAAAGATAATATGGCTCTTAGAAAGTTAGAGGAGATTAGAAGTGGTATTGTCAAGACTGAGGGTTTGAAAGAGGGAGGATTACAGCCGAACTTTCTAAGACTGTCAAAGGCTTGCAGGTGCACAGAATGGGAATTATTCTTTAGCCTAAGTGATGCTGGAGAGGAGGAATGGGAAAATAATGACCTGCCACTGCAGGGACTAAAGCGGAGCTGCCCTTGCACCTACTGGATTTCTGCACAGATTGTGAGGGGGACCATAACAGAGTAGCAGTCTGATTAAATGCCCACAGCAATTCAGACAGAAACAGATTGTCAGAAGGATCAGGCTTTGCATCCTTCTGGACTCAGTCATCCCACTCGTCATCCTCTTCATCATCACCATTGTCTTCATCGTCATCTGTGGGTACAATAGAACAAAGCAACAATGTGAGAGGAGGCTTTCCCGAATAGCACTTCTAAAGTGCACCTACACCTCTTTTTCCATACAGGAATGAATGGTCATCCCATTCATTCACCCAAACCACCTCCCCATACTTACAAGTTATTCCAGCCTGCCCTTCTCCCTTGGAGTTGTATTCAGTGCTAGTCCTACTCAGAGTAGACCCGTTTTTTAAAATAATAAATGAGTGGACTAAAGTTAGCAATCTCTATTGATTTCAATGGTTCTCCTCTGAGTAACAGTGGCATTGGACAGAACCCTTTGCATTTACAGTCATACCTCATGTTGCGTTTGCTTCAGGTTGAGCGTTTTCAGGTTGTGTCCCGCAGCGACCCGGAAGTACTGGAAAGGGTTACTTCCGGGTTTCGCCGCATGCGCGGATGCTCAAAATGACATCATGCAGAAGCGGCAAATTGCGGCACGCGCAGACGTGGGTTGCGTTCTGCTCATGTTGCGAACAGGGCTCCAGAACGGATCCCGTTCACAACCAAAGGTACCACTGTACCTGTTTAATACTAGATACAATACCAGTGCAGGAATCAAGATTTTACCCCTTGCAAAATGCCACTGGCTCTGCCTCAGATCTTAGCTTTGTCCTTTCCAGTCAAGCACAAAACTTTAGACAGTTTGTTAAGTTTTTGTCTGTAAGCACGCAGTCCAAAGGATGAGATGCATCGGATGCAACAAAATTCACCTGAGGAATGAATGACCTTGCTCCTCTTCTGCATCACATGCATAAGAGCTCCTACCAGGCCTTCAGAGCTCTGTGCAGGCGATGGCGGTTCCAGCACATCAGGGGTCTAAAAGGTAAAAGGATTGCAGGTGGTGTCATTAGGGCTTCGAATGTTGACGGCCCTTAGAACCCACACGAACCTTTCAGCCACACAAAGCTGTCTTTGTTCACGCTGCTCTTCCTCAAAACAGATACAACTGTCACAATCCAGTGGACAGTGGTAGAAGGCAAATATTTAAGACTAGTTTGCACAAACGCAATTGACCATGTCCGGGCTATACCACTTTAAATTACAGGGGGGCTTATACCACTGAATGTTCTTCCAGAGATAACACTTCATAGAATCATAGAATCATAGAGTTGGAAGAGACCACAAGGGCCATCGAGTCCAACCCCCTGCCAAGCAGGAAACACCATCAGAGCACTCCTGACATATGGTTGTCAAGCCTCTGCTTAAAGACCTCCAAAGGAGGAGACTCCACCACACTCCTGGGCAGCAAATTCCACTGTCAAACAGCTCTTACTGTCAGGAAGTTCTTCCTAAAGTTTAGGTGGAATCTTCTTTCTTGTAGTTTGGATCCATTGCTCCGTGGCCGCTTCTCTGGAGCAGCAGAAAACAACCTTTCTCCCTCCTCTATGTGACATCCTTTTATATATTTGAACATGGCTATCATATCAACCCTTAACCTCCTCTTCTCCAGGCTAAACATGCCCAGCTCCCTTAGCCGTTCCTCATAAGGCATCGTTTCCAGGCCTTTGACCATTTTGGTTGCCCTCCTCTGGACACGTTCCAGTTTGTCAGTGTCCTTCTTGAACTGTGGTGCCCAGAACTGGACACAGTACTCCAGGTGAGTACTTCCTTCCACATAAAATTCTAAGTAATAGAGAGAAGGGTTCTGGCCTAGTTTTCTCCCTGTCACACTAGTAGGAAATATTTATTTTTAGTTTTATTTGCCTTAATTTTTCTATTGAGATGTTTAAAAGGGTAAAGCAAAGCAAAAACAAAAGCAAAGAGAGAGTATAATGCCATCACAATATTACATATATGTGTACATAAGCATAAAGACAATTAAGGCAAATTGTCAGTAAGTGAAAAATAGGTGCCTAGCAAAATGAAAACACATTGTCTCAGAATTTAGCACAGCAGCACTTCTTAAAAATACATATATTAGTCCATTTCTCTTTTCCCTCCTTTTAGGTGCATAAAAATATCAAAAAGTAGCAAAAAATATAATGTCCAAAAGGAAACATTTGATGATGGCAGTTGGCAACCATGTTCTACTACACTAGCAAAGTTAATTGTTTCAAAAGGGCCCTTCTATTTCTGGCCAGGGGCAACCCTAAACTTTTCTAAAGTTTTTTTTCTAAACTTCTATTTTTTTCTAAAGCAGCCGTCTGCTATACTCTCTAATTGTTGTTGTTGTTGTTTAGTCGTTTAGTCGTGTCTGACTCTTCTTGACCCCATGGACCAGAGCACGCCAGGCACTCCTGTCTTCATACTCTCTAATACCACAGGTCAAATATCACTCCATGAAAATCCCTAGTTGCAAGCTATGATGGTCCTTGCTGCTTCCAGTAAATGACCCAGCAATCCTTTGTGTTTCAATTCTAAATCTAAACCTATATATAGGTTTAACCGTGATAACTGCAAGGCAGGGTGAGCCCACTGTTCAATGTTGGAGTTAATTTCCTTAAACATCACCCCACCCAGAAAGTTGAGGCACAAAGACATTCCCACCACATGTGTACATATGTACCAACAAGTTGGAACCCTCTCTAATATATAGATGTCCCCCCCCTCCCAATTGGGGAGTATTCCATCATGTGATTCCCCACCTGCAGTCTGAAGTGGCAGAGAACTGGAGAACTAGGCCTTAATGTAATGAGAACAGTTAAGTCTGACATCATATTTCTTTCCTCCATTATCACACATTGCCATAACTTTGCTATCCTCCTGCCACATCTGGTTCTTAAGTAATTCTCTAGCCCAGGGGTGGCCAACTCCCAAGAGACTGTGATCTACTCACAGAGTTAAAAACTGGCAGTGATCTACCTCCATTTTGGGGGTGCAGGGCAAAGATGTTGAGGGGTTGTTTTGGAAGGAAAGTCCTGTTTTGGGGGGTTCAGGTCAAAGTTGTTGAGCTTCTTTGGGGATCTACTGGTGATCTACCACAGACGTCCAGTGATCTACCAGTGGATCATGAGCTACCTGTTGGACATGCCTGCTCTAGCCAATCCAACCAGGGAAATCATATATGAGAAATCATACTTAACACACTAAGCATGAACCACCCTTTGATGCTCTCCACCGTGTCTTACCTTATTGAGTTGTATTCCTTGGCGTATCTGATCCAGTAAAGCACCACGTCCGGTGGAGGCAACAGCAGGTGAGCTAAGCCCTCCAGAGGGAAGAGGGGGAGGGGGACATGGGGAAGAACTTGGGAATGCAGGAGGGGGTGGTGGGGGTGGCGGGGGTGGGGGTGGCGGTGGGGCTGACCCAGCTGGGGGTGGTGGGGGACGAGCTGCTCCCGGCCGAGAGACTGGTGGAGGAGGTCCCCACTGAGGGCTGGGCTGTCCTCGAGAGGGCTGTGGAGGTGAAGGGACAGCTCCCCTGTTTGATACAGGTGGGATGGGTGGTAGAGGACCACTTCGGCTATGTCCAGGGCCAGAACGATTTGGGGGTGGGGGTGGAGGGTGACTTGGACCTGAAATGAGACAAATATCAACACTAAAATCCCAGTGGGCAGCTTTAGTAGAGAACTATCCATGTATTCTAGAACGAGCAAAAATACTTTGATAGATGGCTTATTGTGCTGATCACGATTAGATCAGTAAGAGCAATAAGGATTATTGTCTCTCTCTGAATACCAGTTGCTGGGAGGTTACCAGAGCATAGCTCTAGTAGAGCATAGCCTACGGAAGCTAGGTTACCCTTGGCAAATAGTGGTATACTGGTAGAAAGCACTCCATGCGACTGTGGCCCTCACATGACAGAAAAAGATCCAGGAGAATCACAAAACTACAGACTTCTTCCTTCGGAGAGACTGCAGCCCCATCAAGAACATGCAGTCATCCAGTCAGAAGAGCTACCCACTAACAATAGCTCTGTCTTGTCTGGATTGAGATTCCCTTTATTGGCCTTCATTCAGTCCATAATTGCACCCAGGCTCTGATTCAGAACATGCACCCCCCCCCCATTGCTGAAGATGAAAAGCAGAGATAGATGTGAAGGGCAACAGCATACCGATGAACACACAGCCCCAAATTCCACCACTCAATGGTGAAAGATAAATTTATACGCGTAGACACACCCCTGCATGCCAATGCCAATTGTGGACTACAATCCATGCATCTTGTAAGTGGACTCTAAAATGTAAAGGTAAAGGGATCCCTGACTGTTAGGTCCAGTCGCAGATGATTCTGGGGTTGCGGCGCTCATCTCGCTTTACTGGCCGAGGGAGCCGGCGTACAGCTTCCAGGTCATGTGGCCAGCATGACTAAGCCAGTGTTTCCCAACCGGTGTTCCGCGGCACACGAGTGTGCCGTGAGACGTTGCCTCGTGTGCCGCGAGATGCCTGGAGGGAGGCGGGCGAGTCGGGCGGCGAGAGGCGGGGCGGCGGCGGCGAGGAGAGGCCGCGCCTCCTGCTGCTGCCTGGCGCTCCTCCTCGCAGCCGGCAGCGCTGCCTGGGCGCCTCCGCGCCACTCTGCCTCGCTGGGTTTGGTCTCCCAGCAGAGACGGGTCACACGCGCACCTCCCTCCCTCCCTCAGCCTGTGCGGAGGGAGAGCCAGAGAGAGGCATCGCTCCCGCGCGGCGGGAGAGGGAGCAGCCGGAGCGATGCCCCAAACGAACGCATGGGACCGGAGGGGAAATCCTCTCCGAGGCGGATTGAGCGCAGCTGAGAGAAGCCTTTCGAGGAGCTGCCGTGTCCCCTGGAAACCCCCTTCCCAGCTCTGCCTGCCTGCCTGCCGTGGGGCTCGTATCGCCCTTTAAAGGGCGCGGAAACTAGAAATGTGGGGACTTGGGGTTTTCCTCAGGCTGAATTCCGAGCTGAATTCCGAGCGAGGGACTGAGGGACGGCGGCAACTGAGGCGGCGGCGAGGATCCGCGTCGAGCCGGGGGCAGCTCCGCGGTGGTGGTGCCGAGCGGCGGGGAAGCGCGTGCAAAAGGGAGGAGCGCGAGACAGCGGAGGAGGAGGAGGCCGGCATGTCCGGGCAGCAGCAGCAACAGCAGCAGCAGCAACTCCCGGCGACGGCTCCTCAAGCCCCGCCGCCGCCCCCTCCTCCGCCCGCTATCGCCGCCACCACCACAACAGCCGCCGCCGCCTCAGTTGCCGCCGTCCCTCAGTCCCTCGCTCTGCTGCCTCCTCCCACCCCCAAAGCTTGGAGGTTCCCCGGCAAGGGGGAGGGAAAAAACTTTCACTTTCGTGCGTCCCTCCCGGCGTGACGCTGCGCGCTGACGTCACGGGGCTGTAATGGTGGTGTGCCGCGAGATTTTTTTCATTAAACAGGTGTGCCGTTGCCCAAAAAAGGTTGGGAAACACTGGACTAAGCCACTTCTGGCGAACCAGAGCAGTGCACGGAAACGCCGTTTACCTTCCCACTGGAGTGGTACCTATTTATCTACTTGCCCTTTGACGTGCTTTCAAACTGCTAGGTTGGCAGGAGCTGGGACCGAGCAATGGGAGCAGACCCCATCGCGGGGATTCGAACCGCCGACCTTCTGATCGGCAAGCCCTAGGCTCTGTGGTTTAACCCACAGCGCCACCCGCTACTAATGCACAAACATTTAAGCTGTCATAAATCGGTAACCGTTTGAGGTGACACAAGGATCTTTGTTGTTCTTACTGCAACAGACTAACATGGCTACCGCTCCAGAAGTTATTACTCAGATCAGCACATCCAAGCTCAAACAAAACGTTCAGCATGGATAGGCCTTCTAATAGTCAGTGTAGTATTAGTTAGAGACCAGGATCTGGAGCCATTCACTGGTCCAGTCTCAGAGAGGCAGCCAATTATACCTGAGGTCGGAGCCCCTCCCATTCCAGCAGCTCACCCTGTCGTCTCAGCTCTTCCTTCACAGCCTCCAGCCCCCCTTGGCCTTCAATGAAGTCATAGATAATCTTTGAAGTCTCAACATCAGTCAGTTGAGCCTCACTGATTCCCGCCTGGGAGAAGAATGTCTTCAAATCGGGATCTAAATTATTCACCTGAAATAAAAACATAGACAAATGTGTGTGTGTGTGTGTGTGTGTGTGTGTGTGTGTGTGTGAGAGAGAGAGAGAGAGAGAGAGAGAGAGAGAGAATGTCTGTTCAGTGCCCATCTACTTCAGCCAATGCTCAAGTTCTTCCAGCATAGAATGAGGTAGCTGGTACGGTTAAAACAATTATACAGTCCTAACCTCTGCCTAACCTAAGGTACCCCTGCCCGTACGGGCCAGTCGTGACCGACTCTAGGGTTGTGCGCTCATCTCGCTCAAGAGGCCGGGAGCCGGCGCCGTCCAAAGACACTTCCGGGTCATGTGGCCAGCGTGACGAAGCTGCAACTGGCGAGCCAGCACCAGTGCTGCACACGGAAATGCCGTTTACCTTCCCGCTATAAAGCGGTACCTATTTATCTACTTGCACTACTTGCTTTCGAACTGCTAGGTGGGCCGGAGCTGGGACCGAACGACGGGAGCTCACCCCGCCGTGGGGATTCGAACCGCCAACCTTACGATCAGCAAGTCCTAGGCACTGAGGTTTTACCCACAGCGCCACCCACGTCCCTCCATGCCTAACCTACCATCGCCTTACCTACCTGCCTAACCTACCATCACCTTAAACCTTCTTCATAGTCAAATCAATCTTAAAACTTCAACTATCTTTAAGCATTACAGTGGTACCTCTAGTTACAAACTTAATTCGTTGTGGAGGTGCGTTCTTAACCTGAAACTGTTCTTAACTAGAGGCGTTCTCAGACTGGGGCAAAGTTCTCAACTCGAGGTAACTCTTCCATATTATCGGAGTTTGTAACCTGAAGCGTTTGTAATCTGAGGCGTTTGTAACTCGAGGTACCACTGTCCCTCTGACCACTGGGCCTGCGGGCTAGGGCTGAAGGGAGTTAGAGTCCAGCAACAACTGGAGGGTCCCACATCCTTCCTGTAGCTGTTTAGGCTGTGCCTTATCACCCAACTCCAGCCAAATGCAGGAAGAAGACTAGCCATACCAGCTGAGAGGCGAGAACAGGCCAGGTGATATCCCTACAGAAGCTTCTGAATCAAAGCTGTTCAATGAAAAGAGTAACTAGGAGACCACCTGCTCTTCCTAAAGAACAGCATTGCTTCTTTTTGGCTCCAGTCTAAACTTTTTGGCACAGCAACTAGCTCTGACAACACCTTATAATTGGAATATACAAGCAAACCTTGAGAGAAAGGGCCTCATGTTTTCAGTGAGGTATGATGTAAATAAGCACGTCATGCATTGCAGGGTCCCTTCCAACACTACAATTCTATGATTCTATGTATAAACACAGAGTTTGCTGGACTTCAGTAACTCCAAAGTCTCATAGAATCATAGAATCATAGAGTTGGAAGAGACCACAAGGGCCATCGAGTCCAACCCCCTGCCAAGCAGGAAACACCATCAGAGCACTCCTGACATATGGTTGTCAAGCCTCTGCTTAAAGACCTCCAAAGGAGGAGACTCCACCACACTCCTTGGCAGCAAATTCCACTGTCAAACAGCTCTTACTGTCAGGAAGTTCTTCCTAATGTTTAGGTGGAATCTTCTTTCTTGTAGTTTGGATCCATTGCTCCGTGTCCGCTTCTCTGGAGCAGCAGAAAACAACCTTTCTCCCTCCTCTATATGACATCCTTTTATATATTTGAACATGGCTATCATATCACCCCTTAACCTCCTCTTCTCCAGGCTAAACATGCCCAGCTCCCTTAGCCGTTCCTCATAAGGCATCGTTTCCAGGCCTTTGACCATTTTGGTTGGCCTCCTCTGGACACGTTCCAGTTTGTCAGTGTCCTTCTTGAACTGTGGTGCCCAGAACTGGACACAGTACTCCAGGTGAGGTCTGACCAGAGCAGAATACAGTGGCACTATTACTTCCCTTGATCTAGATGCTATACTCCTATTGATGCAGCCCAGAATTGCATTGGCTTTTTTAGCTACTGCATCACACTGTTGGCTCATGTCAAGTTTGTGGTCAACCAAGACTCCTAGATCCTTTTCACATGCACTGCTCTCAAGCCAGGTGTCACCCATCTTGTATTTGTGCCTCTCATTTTTTTTGCCCAAGTGCAATACTTTACATTTCATACGCATGTCTCATCTCATACGCATGTGAGACCTCAGGATAATTCCCCCCCACTGAGATTCTCTCTCTTTGAAGTCTATTGATGAATCACCATGGCTACGTACGTCAAATCCACTGTTGGGATCCCATCCAATGTGCTGGATATGCCTGGAAAGGAATCACAGAAGACATTCAATGAGTGAAGGCCTTGCATCGCAATGCGTCCACATGACGGCTTCCAGAACTCTTCGACTTCCCCTCTCCTCCTTCCATCTGCAGCATATTGTGACTTGCTTGCATCCTACTTATGTTTCCACCACATTTCCATATGAGGCAGCACCTGCGCATGTGCAAAGCACAGCATGGCAGTCCTCTGCTGTGGGTTAGGGTTACACACACTATGCTACGGAAGTAGTTCTCAAGCTGTGTTTCATAGAAAATTTCCATATGCTAGTAAAGAAACAAAAGTTTCAAGGGCAAAACAAAGAAAGCCTGATATGAAAACTTCAGAAAAAGAAACTGAAGTCAAGGAATCCTTTCTGTTATGTTGTTTGAAATTTGAAGGTGTCCTACTCTCCCCAGATCCCAGTCTTTGAGAGTCTGCATAACTTCCACAAGCACTCACTTGAACCCACTTGGAGCACCAATGTCAGCCTTTGAAATCTTTTTCTTCCCCTTCTTTTTCTCCACTGCAGTAGGAACAGGAAGTCCACGGTAGCGGGAAAATGTGATGTCTGGATTCTGGATGTCAACCGTTGCCAGAGGCAGAGATGCTGGAGGAGAGTTTGGCTGCATGCCACGTCCTTTGGGGAACATAAGATGGGGTGAGGAAGCGAACACCTATCAATCAGACCTCCCTCTACAACACTCCCTGTGTTGCCCACCATCTCATACATTGTTTTTCTTTCTATGTTTCATCTCTTTATTCTCTAGCTTTGTTTGACTGCATGTGTGTGTTTATTTTACCTAAGTCACTGGGAACATTTGCAGCTAAAGAGCTGGATAGATATTGCCCCACTGTAAGTGCTGAAGACTGCTCCCTGCAAGACCCTTTCCACCTGGCCTAGGGGACAGAGCCCAGACTCACCCTGCTCAGTGTAAGGGACTCCTGGGAGGCCGGAGGGACATTGCCCTGCTGTGAGCACTGGAGCCCAAACTCACGGGAACAAAGTCTGGGGTTGGGGCAACTATTGAAATTGCTTTTAAATTTTTTAAAATGTTTTAAAATAGTTTTTAATCTATGGCGTTTTAAAATTTTGGTTCTTGTTGGGTTTGTTTGTTTTTTGCTCTGTTGGGGGTGGGATGAATGTTTAGTTGGGTCTGGGGATTAGTTTAATTTTAGTATACAGTCATACCTCGGGATGAATATGCTTCAGCTTAAATATTTTTGGGTTGTGCTCCACGGCGACCCGGAAGTAACAGAGCGTGTTACTTCTGGGTTTCACCGCTTGCGCATGTGCAGACGCTCAAAATGACGTCATGCGCGGAAGTGGTGAAACACGACCCGTGCACGCGCAAATGCGCAGTTGCATCTTACGTTCGCTTCAGGATGCAAACGGGGCTCTGGAACGGATCCCATTCGCATCCAGAGGTACCACTGTAACTGCAATTTTTTATTATTAGTTTCTACTGTTTTATTGGTTTATTATATAGTTTGTATAACATATCCCAGGACTACCTGGGAGTGGATCCCAGTCAACAGAATGGCTGTGGCAGGTTCCAAGGGCACTGGGACACCTGATCTCAGTGATCATGGGTAAGAGGAGGAGTTATGCTAGGACCAGACCATGTCATTACCGAGGAGGCAGGCTTAGTCATTGTTTGAATCTATCTCTGCCTCCGGGTTTTGTCTTGACCAGAAGGATACTGGAATCAACAAGGGAGACCGACATGACCTTAAGGTGCTGCTGTGCAATGCCAGGTCAATGATTCACAAGACCTCTGTCATCCACAATTTGATTGTGGATGGAGGACTTGACCTGGCATGTGTAGCAAAGACTCGGTTGGATGAAGTAGATGGGCCTCTTCTTGGCTCTGCTTGTCCACCAGGTTTCTCTTAAGCACAGCAACCCAAGTCATACTGGGGGGGGGGGGGGAGTTGCAGTGATTTTTAGGAAGTCATTAGTTTGCACCAGACATCCTTTTTGGAAGACCCAGTTTTCTGAGTGCAGATTTGGAAAGAGGTAGACTCCACTACGGGAGCAGGGCTGGGGCAGAAGAGTGCTAGAGTCCTGTCTAGTCAATTCCAATCTGTTACCTCTGAGGATGTGGACAGGTTGCTTGGACGAGTGAAACCAACCACCTGTCTCCTTGATCCTTGCCCATCCTGGCTTATAAAAGCTAGCCGGGAAGGACTAGGTGATGGGCTTCGTGGGGTGGTGAATGCTTCCCTCTGTGGCAGAGCCTTCCCAGACGCACTGAAAGAGGTGGTTATTAAACCACTTCTTAAAAAACCATCTTTGGACCTGGCCAATATGGCCAAATGTCGCCCAGTCTCAAATCTTCCATTCTTGGGCAAGGTGATTGAGCAGGTGGTCACTGAACAACTCCAGGCACGCCTAGAGGATGCAGACCATTTGGATCTCTTCCAGTTGGGATTCAGGCCTCATCATGGGACTGAAACTGCCTTGGTATCGCTGAAGGCAACCCCGTATCGGGAAATTTTTCATGTCTAAAGTTTTACAGTTTTTCATGTGCTGTAAGCCACCCAGAGTGGCTAGGGAAACTCAGCCAGATGGGTGGGGTATAAATATTATTATTATTATTATTATTATTATTATTATTATTATTATACTTTAAACAAACAAATAGATAAGGTGGGCTGCCCCTATTTTGCTTGTGCAAAAGTATACATCTTCCCCTTTAAAGAAAACTGTGGTGAGGGGAGCATACAAAGGATCTGACCAAGACCCTCCTCTCCTCCCCTGACCAACATAATGACAGAATATGGAGCTGCTGGTACTGGAATAAGCAGCCAAAGAAGAAAATTCTACCTTATTTTATCTTGGTCACCTAGAAAAGTATAGTGGGTGGGCTCCCATAAGCCCAAGGGTGTGATGGAGAGATGTGCTCTTTAGCAAGTGGTACAGCACCAGGGACAGGGATGTCCAGTAAGGATGCCGTGCTTTGGCAATGATAGGTGACCTTTTAGTTTTAAATCCAATGCACTACTGCCACATGCAACCCTACAACTGGTTAATAATAATAATAATACCCATAATAGTTTTATTATTTATACCCCGCCCATCCGGCTGGGTTTCCCCAGCTACTCTGGGCAGCTTACAGTATATATAAAAAAATGTAAAACATCAGACATTAAAAAAATTCCCGATACAGGGCTGCCTTCAGATGTCTTCTAAAAGTCAGATAGTTGTTTATTTCCTTGACATCTGATGGTTGCAGAGAGTAGTGAAACTTCACAGTGGCCCAGCACAGGATGTTGCCTATATTATAAAAGATCATTTTCGTGATCTTGTATCTCTTTTGGAATTTTTTGTTATGGCTCTTGTACCGAGAGCTCTTTTGCCATGGTTCATTTTGGATGCTTCTCTTACTGAAAGTTTCTGATTTTATTGCTGTATTCTCTGTTTTCATGCTGCATTTGTTAGCTGACCGGCAAACTTGTAGTTGTGGATATGGGTACACATTAAATAAATGAACAAATAGCACGCAAACAGAGTTTCTGCAAGCTGCTTACCATTTGAGTCAATCCCAGAAGATGGCGGCTGGGGGAGAGCTGGTCTTCTGTCTAACAGATGCAAAAAAAGTAGTGATCAGGATGTAAAGAGGCAGCAATTTCCATCCTGTCCTGTGTTTGTCACAACCAACACTGTTTCTATTCTGCTGCAGTTCAGCTTGTGATAGAGTCTACATTGTTGGCCTTGCTATCGGCTATGGACAAAACTGATGGAATCATATAATTACCTGATTATTTCAATGAAAAGAAAATATCAAAACAATGCAGAAAATACTGTAATTATTTAGGCAGCATTTGAAGATTTCCTTTCCTCGCCTCAGACAAGCATGTGGATTTTGGCAATTTTCACTCCCGCTTGTGTTTCCAATGGAATTCTCTGACCTCCCTAGTGATAGCTCACCATCAGCAGCTCCAGGAGAATTCCCTGTGGGAGCTGCTGAGAACTTCTTGAAGACAGCACTGCTATCCACAGGCTCTAAAGTGGGATTGCCATATGTCCAGAATGCCATAGGTGGGATATGGCAGTCGGTAACCATGTCCAGGCAGAAATGTAAATGTCTAGATGCAAAACTTTAAAAAGCTTTTCTGTCCGGATTTTCACTTTTTGAAATATGGCAACGCAACTCTAAAGCAACTGGAGTGAGCCCTCAACCAGCACACTTTACTGACAAATTATGATTATCTATCTATATCTATCTATCTAGCTATATCTATCTATCTATCTATCTATCTATCTATCTATCTATCTATCATCTATCTATCATCTATCTATAATTTTTTTAACATATATGTTCCAACAATCATTTAACATAACTTCTTATCTTATACAGTATTTTAGACTTCCGTCAACAACCTCTAAAGATTTTCCATTCTTTATCACTTGTTCTGCATTTCTTAATTTCTCTATTAATTTTAATTGTCCTTAACTAATAATTCTTTTCAAAGTCTTCCTTGCAATATTTCACAAAGTCCTCCTTACAGAACTTCTTGCAGTCCTACTAGCGTAATCTGTTTATCACAATTGCTTTTCAAATAATTCAAATAATTACTCCAGTCCTCTAAGAATCTCTGATCCCGCAGGTTTCGAATCCTTCCTGACAAATTATGATTATCAAGGGCTTTCCCCCTGCACTTAATAGCTCAGGTGAGTAACTTGTGGCCCCCAGTCTTATTTTAAAAGCTCCCTGTAAGTGTTAAGTGAGGCTTCTGGTAAGAGCAATCTACCCCTCCCCTGGCAAACCTACAGGGCATGGAAAAATAGGGGGGGAGAGAGAAAAGGAGGTATGATAAAGAGAGAGAAAAAAGTGTGTGGTAGAAAGAGATAAAGAATGAGAAAGGGGTGGGTGTGTCTGCTTCTGGCTCTGGTTTTGGACCCAACCCACAGCTGGCATGCGCCCACTGACAGATTATTCTGAAAGGAATGTAATCCTTGGCAGAAAAAGCACCATTGCCCCTGCTTCGACCAGACACAAAAGAGTATAGGGATATGTGGGCTGCACAGATACATACCTTCATTGACTGGAGGTGGAGGTGGCGGCTGTCTATCTATAAAACAGGAAGAGATTTATGAAGAGGAGACAAGCCTTTCTGCCATGCTTCAGGGGTACCTGGAAGAATCTGGCCCCTCTTAGATGGAGTCTTGGTCAGCAGAGGGGTTCATTGTGCTGTAGGAACCACTCACTCATATCAGTATATATATACACAGTGGTACGATGGGGGAGGCGCTGTGGGTTAAACCACAGAGCCTAGGACTTGCCGATCAGAAGGTCGGCGGTTCGAATCCCCGCAACGGAGTGAGCTCCCGTTGCTCAGTCCCTGCTCCTGCCAACCTAGAAGTCCAAAAGCACATCAAAGTACAAGTAGATAAATAGGTACCGCTCCGGCGGGAAGGTAAATGGTGTTTCTGTGCGCTGCTCTGGTTCACCAGAAGCGGCTTAGTCATGCTGGCCACATGACCCAGAAGCTGTACGTCGGCTCCCTCGGCCAGTAAAGCGAGATGAGTGCCGCAACCCCAGAGTTGGCCACAACTGGACCTAATGGTCAGGGGTCCCTTTACCTTTACCTCGGTTTAAAAACAGTCCGGTTTAAGAACAATTTGGTTTACAAACTCTGCAAAACCAGAAATAGTGTCCTGGTTTGAGAACTTTACCTTGGTCTAAGAACAGAATCTGAACAGTGGAAGGGCACCGGTGGCAGGAGGCCTCATTAGGGAAAGTGCGCCTCGGTTTAAGAATGGTTTCAGTTTCAGAAGGAACTTCCGGAACAGATTAAGTTTGTAAACCGATGTACCACTGTATATATATATAGAGAGAGTTGCTCACTCTTCAGCTCCATGTGGGTGGAATTTGGTACTTTGTGAAAACGTTGAATTATTGAGAAATTAATTGAGTTTCTATTCCTAGCCCTCATGGTTGGGGCAACAAATTTGCTTCCATGTCTAGACTAGAGTTCGGGGGATGAAACGCCTAAACGCTGCATGCTAGCATGTCTCTTATTCATGTCCCCCACCTGTTTAGCTCAGTAGTACACCAGCCTGAAGAAGAGTTCGGATTTGATATCCCGCTTTATCACTACCCAAAGGAGTCTCAAAGCGGCTGACAATCTCCTTTCCCTTCCTCCCCCACAACAAACACTCTGTGAGGTGAGTGGGGCTGAGAGACTTCAGAGAAGTGTGACTAGCCCAAGGTCACCCAGCAGCTGCAGGTGGAGGAGCAGGGAAGCAAACCCGGTTCACCAGATTACGAGTCTACCGCTCTTAACCACTACACCACACTGGCTCTCAATGCATTCTCTCTTCTTCACTCATGACCCCGCAGCTCCTGCCAACAAATCCCAAATCCTATAAAAAGTTGGCATCCCTCTTGGTATATACACACTGACACAACTTTGTTAACATATTCAGAAACATTTATCTGAATGTTTATTTTTGTTTTACATGTAATTTTACAGGGGATTTGGTGTCAATTTAGCATGGGGAAATGGCTGGCAGGGAAAGGGTTAAGACACCACTTTTTGCTCAAAGAAGCGCTGCTCCCCAAACTGCTTCACATCAGAAAAAGCAGCCACTTTTTCTCCATTTGTTTGTAGTGTACAATTTGTCCCTGAGTTGCAAACCCTGCAGACATATTTTCTTACAGCCACCATTTTGAAAGAGGCATGACACCTACCCATTCTCTGGTTCCTCTTCTGAATCTTCTCTTCCACCATTTGTTGAAAATTGTATGCCTCATTCTCATCGGCAAAGTTGAGCCCCACGTTGCACTCCTGAAAGCAATCCCAAGTCAAAACCTCTGGGGTATGGGACCATGGCCGTTCCCATGGGAACAACCCTATATGACTCCAGCTCCTTTAACAAAACTGTCACACAGCTCAATGCACATCCGAAAAAGGGAGCTGGAGTTTCCCCAAGTTTACATTTATTTATCTATTAAAATATAATTGAATAACTTTTATATTTTGAAGGCTTAGTTAAAAAACAACAATAGATGTACATTTGAAATTATATTGTTACTTTAATGAAAAGCAACAAAGCAGAAAATGCTTTCATCTCCACATGCTAACTTTTCTTGCATACAACACAGTAGAATGTGTGACTAAAAATGCTTGCTTTATTTTTTCTGATGTGCTTGTGCTTCTTCTCTGCAGCCTTTGGCCTTTCCCTCCAAGCAGAGTCACAGGACATTTTAGGAATCCTACACACAGTGCTTTTTTACTGGGGGGTAAGCATAACCCAAATCATTTTGTGAATCTTTGTACTTTTGTCCATTTACTGTATTTATTTCCCCTGATTTGAACTATAAAATGGTGATTTCCTTGAGTCAAAATGAAAGTACCCCTAAACATTTTTGAATGAAAAAAGCACTGCCTACACATATATGCACATATTCACATAGCCACATTTTCAACAATCTAAAGAGCTCTCACATGCTTTCTCCTGCTCTGGAGGTTAGGACCCGAGCCAATGGCCTCAAGAAAGGAGATTCTGAAGAACTTTCTGACAGTAAGAGCTGTTGGATGGTAGAACAGACTCACAAGAGAAGATGGTGGTCTCTCCTTCCTTGGAGACTTTTAAACAGAGATTGGATGGTCATCTGTCATATATGATCTAGTTGAGATTCCTGCGTTGCAGGGGGTTGGACTGGATGACCCCGTGGGGTCCCTTCCAACTCTACAATTCTATGATTCTATGAGTCAATACTCACATCTCCTGAAAAGGTGTGGAAATAAGAGGTGGGAGCCAAGTAGACCAGCTGGCTGCACAATTCCTGCTCCCAGGTCATCTTCCTATCCTGAAACAAAGGAGCAGAGAAGGGATAGAGGAAGCAATTCCCCTTAATATGATGCATTTCTGTACATTATTTCCACCAATATATGCATTTTTATGCCTCCTTGACCCCAGTATGTGCATTTTTGTATACATTACCGGGCTGGAGAGCTGCATTGACAAATTCAAATAAGTGTGAATTTGGAAGGCTAGCTATAGTTTGTTTGGAATCTTGTTCCAGAAGCTGTGAATTAGGTACAGTAGGTTAGCCTTTAAATAAAAACTGAATCAAATGTGTCCCCTGGTCTTCTTTCCCTCCTGTGCCCGTGCCATTCAGACCTGGGCTTGTGGCTAAACCTTCTCTCCTCACTAGCATTTGTTGTGAGTCAAGGCCTCGCCCCCGCTTGGAGATAAATAAGACACAAGTATTTTAGGTTAATGGGCTAAAAAAGGCCATAACTTTATTGGTTACAGGATGTGAGTGGTATTGGCTTAGGCATTGGATCGAACAGACTATACTTGACTCCTGCCCGTTCTGCAAGGAGTCACAAAAGGGTTAACAACCTGTAGGGGGAGCTTGTTGACTGGAGGGTCGTGCCATGGCCCTAGCCACCACCTGGGCATCAGACAGGAACCATGACCGCTGAATTCCTTTAACAGAATACCCTTCAAGGGGAGGGGTAGGTGATGGCCACAACCTCCCCTCCGACACACAACACATTTTCCAATGCCTAACAAAGTTGTGACGATTTGCTACGAGGTAGGCGAAGAACCAAGTAGTTGGTGCCAATCTCCCAAGTGGAAAAAATTCCTTCCCAAAATACAGATGTGCCTTCACACTGGCCAGATTGGATGTGATGCCCTCTGCCGTGATTGAGGGCAGATACCAAAAGATTCCAGCTGAGAAATGACTCTGCCCCTGTGGAGATGGCAATCTGAAACAGTGGCTCATGTTCTCCTGTCCTGTCCCCTTTATAAAGATCTGAGGAATGAGATCATCACCCCACTCTTACTTACCATCCCAGGCCGCCCATCTGAGGCCACATTGTTCTTTCTTTTATCAGATCAAAATGATCAGACAACAGCAAAGGTTGCTAGGTTTATTGAGGGTGCAATGAGATTAAGGGCCACTATCTGAATGATAATCTTGGTCATCTGATTGTCCTTTTTACCCATTGTTGTCTTTTTAATTGTATATATTGCTTGTTTTATATTGCTATGGCAGTTGGCTAATGCGAATATCTATCTATCTATCTATATCTATCTATATCATCTATCTATCCATCTATCATCTATCTATCATCTATCTATCTATCTATCTATCTATCTATCTATCTATCATCATCATTATCTATCTATATCTATCTATCTATCTATCTATCTATCTATCTATCTATCTATCATATATCTATCTATCTATCATCTATCTATCTATCTATCATCTATCTATATCTATCTATATCTATCTATCTATCTATCTATCTATCTATCTATCATCTATCTATCAATTCATCTATTTATCTATTTATCTATTTATCTATCTATCTATCTATCATCTATCATCTATCATCTATCATCTATCTATTCATCTATCATCTATCTATATCTATCTATCATCTATCTATCTCTCTATCTATCTATCTATCTATCTATTCATCTATCTATCTATCTATCTATCTATCTATCCTACCAGGTCCCTTGGACAACCAAGGCGACCAACCAAAGTCCATAGCACGGTCAAGAAACGAAGCAAAAACCTAAAGGGAGGAAGGGCAGGTGATCCGAGGAAGCCAGGAACATTAACGGAGAGTCCGTGTGCCCACAGTCATTCAAATACGGCTAAACCATGCCCCCACCCAGCCATATTGGCTGGCTGGTGGGCATGATGCGGGCACAGGACTCAGTGACGCAGGGGGCTTGGTTACGCCCCCTGCGAATGCGGGCAGAGGTTCCCGCTCACAACACCTCCCCTCCGGGAAGAGGAGAGGCTCTGTGGACTTGACATCATTTTATTCTCATGAATGAGCTCCAGGGGCTCACACCTGGAAGGGTGACAGGATGAAGGGCAAGGTCACAAGGGAGCCAGGGAATTGGTACCTTCAAATCATAGAAGCGCATGAAATAGGAACGTCTGGGGTTATCCTTCACGAAGCACAGGACCCCGCAGCCTTGCTTGGACCAGCTTCTGCTGCCTTGAGGCAAGGCCAGGAGGAGTTGGGCCACAGTTGTGACCATGGTCTAGCGGGAAAGAGCAAACGCATGTTAATGATCTACCTGTGCCAAGGATGCCATCCCCAGCCACTGTAAGAGTCTCACGCCTCCTTCAATTTCCTACAAACCACACCAAATCCCTAACCCAAAGATGGAGAACCATAGACCAGGGGGTAAAACCAGGAGCAGATTTAGGGCACTGTGAGCGGTGCAGTTACAGGGCTTTGAGAAGGACTGGGAGAAGGAGACAACAAACTGTCATTCCAGTAACTTATTAAAATTAACTTCTCCTAGGATCCAAGTCGTGTTTTGTGGAAGTATCATATTTTGGAATCAAGGAGGCCAGGACCCCTGTGTCAGTATAAGGGCAGGTCTCAGCTGGATTCAAACCACGGAGGAGCCATGAAATGGGGGCCTGTGAACAGAGGCAGAGCCAGGATTTTTTTTTTGGGGGGGGAAACATTGTTGAGCTTTTTTTTGTGAGATCATGAGTAGAAATCCCCCCCTACAGAGGATGTTACTGGGGGGCAGGCTTGTGGGGGGCGGAGCAGAACCTCAGTTAATTGAATATTTCTAATGCTTTTCAAATATTTTTTTAGGATTCAGGGGGAGACAGCTGGCCCCAGCTGCCCACGCCCATGCCTGTGAAACTTTCCTTAGGACTCCACTTCCCATCAGCCTCATCCAGGGACGTACCTTGAAGGTTGTTCCCTGCCACGGGTGCAGGCCAAAGGAGGAGCAAAAATCACGCCTCTCCCCCCCCCCCCCAGCTTGGAGTGGCTAGGAGGAGCGTGTTGTATGATGCATATTTCAAATTAAGTGATTTTTATCTTGTCACTACAGGCCATGAAATATACTCAGAGTCGAGAGTGGATTTCATGCTCTTTATTCAGCCCATAATGGTGAGGGGGAATGGAAGTTCCCCCAGAGTTTCTGCTTTATATACATTATTTACACAATGGGCTTCACGTGATTGGCTAATTCTGGGATTCTCCTGTAAGCCAATCAGGTCGCAGATTCACTTTCACCTGGAGCTGGATTGGGTGGCTCCTGTGGACCAATCAGAGTGCTTCATTCTGAATCCTATTTTTCTAGGACCAATCAGACTGCTGCCTTTTGGATCCTATTCAACTCAGTACATAACAGGCCACATATCTGTTTGTGGATAAGGATATTCCCCTTCATATTTTGGTCCAGAATTTTTGAACCAGGTGAAAGGGTCTATTCTGAAGGCGGGTTTGACTGCACGATGGGGCTTTCCGGATGTCATCACTGCCCAAACCACCACACTGGGCCTCTTGAGGAAGTGGTTTTCTTCCCCCATTTCCTGCAGACAAGGCAGCCTACAAACTACGACCTGCAGCATTCTCACTTTACAAATCAAGCGATTGCTTCATAGCAATACCTCCAGTCTCTTCTACACAGAAGGTGAGAGAGATTCAAGATGCCGTGAGAAATCAGGTTTTCGTTGAGCATCCCAAGCCCAGAGCATTACCATCTGCTGGTTTCAAACCACCCCGACCGGGGCATCTTCTTATTTCCAAAACAATGCTAGTCAGTTACCAATTTAAGTCTGCATCAAGAGGCAGGGAGTTCCGAAGTGTAGGTGCTGCCACACTAAAATATTGATTTTTTACAAATACAGAATGAGTATTACGTGGCACCTGTAACAGAACCGGTTCCAGAGAATGAAACTCTGAAGTGGGCATTTGTGGGATGATGGGGTCTCCCCCCCCCCCAAGGTACTACCCCTCCCCTAACTCCCCCACCACTTCCTGACTGCTCTCTTACTGTTTGTCATAATTTTCTAGCATTTTCTCATTTATCCTCAAGCCAGTGCAGAAAGGGAAGTCAAGCTGAGAGGGACTGGCCCCAGGCCGCCTGCTCCAAACCAAACCCAGGGGTCCTCTGCATTGTACCACTTGAATCCCCCCCCCCCATGTGGCCGTTAAATCCCAGCCCACAACCACCTGCCGTCCTTGTGGCAGCCTCCTCCCTCCCCTCGACTCTCAGGAAGTTCTGGCTTCTGCTTCCAAGGCCCTTCCGCCCCTGTGAAATGATAACAGAATTACCGTGCACTTTCTGCCCAACAGTTCAAAGACCTGCTGGTTCTCATGGTCCTCAAGGAGGGAGGAGGACGCGTTCTCCTGCTGCGTCCGGGCTGCTGGGTTGGACCTCCGGCTCATCCTGGCCCTGTCAAGATGCCTCGGGGCTCTGCGCTCTCCGATCTCACCCAGAGCAAACTTCCGCGTTGCGAGGGCTTTTCAACAGGAAGCTCAGAAACCACCGGGTCACACGCATGCACACACACTAAGCTGGGTTCCCCATCTGGCTGACACAGGCCCAGTCAGAGTAGGGCCCCGGAAGTGCGGATACGTGCATTGGAGCAAAATGTGACAAAACAATTTCACCCGAGAGCTGCGCATTAGTGCATCGGCCCAGCAAAAAACTAGAGAAGCATTTACTCAATGATAATTTAAAAAATAAAATGGTTTCTCTTTTTCGGTGCCTTGTTTTCCTGTTCCCTTCTTTATTATCATTATGGCTAGGGCAAGTCAAGTAATCTTTATTGGCATCACATAAGAACATTCAGAATACATTCAGAATAGATAGGCCAGTGCGATCTTGATGCCACCCCAACGGCACAGTCACCCGCCAAAGGGCAGAAGAGGCGAGCAGTCCACCTCATCTCTGAGGGTTTCCAGCAAGGGCAGGATCCTGTAGCTTACTTTGGCGACAGAAAATCAAATAGAGGAACTTAGCCACTGTCTTGGTGAGCTCCTGGTCTCTCCCCTGTAATAAGAAGCGCATGACCTGTCTCTGGTTTCCATGTTGGAATACATCGATGGTCTAGAAATTGTTGGCAGAGATCATCAGACATTTTTTATGGCTAGGGCCCTCAAGAGCTGGAGGTGGCCTGGGTCTCCCTGAACCTCTTGAGAGGGCCTGCCCAAAGCTACCCAGCAAGATTGAGGCACAAATAAAGAAGCCAAGCCCAGTCTCAAATCTTCCATTCTTGGGCAAGGTGATTGAGTGGGTGGTTGCTGAACAACTCCAAGCACGCCTAGAGGATGCGGACCATTTGGATCCCTTCCAATCGGGATTCAGGCCTCACCATGGGACTGAAACTGCCTTGGTCACGCTGGTTGATGATCTCCGGCAGGCTAGGGACAAAGGTGAGAGTTGTTTCCTAGTTCTGCTGGATCTCTCAGCGGCCTTTGACACCATCGACCATAACATCCTTCTGGACAGTCTAGAGGGGCTGGGAGCTGGGGCCACTGTTATACTGTGGTTCCGCTCCTTCCTCCTGGGCCGTGTTCAGAAAGTGGTGGTGGGGATGAGTGTTCAGACCCCTGGGCTCTCACTTGTGGGGTACCTCAGGGTTCTGTCCTATCCCCCATGCTTTTCAACATCTACATGCAGCCGCTGGGAGAGATCACCAGGGGGTTTGGGTTGGGTGTTCATCAGTATGCAAATGATACCCAGCTCTACCTCTCTTTTAAATCAGAATCAGTGAAGGCGGTGAAGGTCCTGTGTGAGTGCCTGGAGGCGGTTGGAGGATGGATAGCGACTAACAGATTGAGATTGAATCCTGACAAGACAGAAGTACTGTTTTGGGGGGGACAGGGGGCGGGTGGGTGTGGGGGACTCTCTGGTCCTGAATGGGGTAACTGTGCCCCTGAAGGACCAGGTGTGCAGCCTGGTAGTCATTTTGGACTCCCAGCTATCCATGGAGGGGCAGGTAAATTCTGAGTCCAGGGCAGCTACCAGCTCCATCTGGTACGCAGGCTGAGACCCTACCTGCCCGCAGACTGTCTTGCCAGAGTGGTGCATGCTCTAGTTATCTCCTGCTTAGACTACTGCCATGTGCTCTACGTAGGACTTTGAAGGTGACCCGAAAACTGCAATTAATCCAGAATGCGGCAGCTAAACTGGTGACTGGGAGTGGCCGCTGGGACCATATAACACCGGTCCTTATAGATCTGCATTGCCTCCCAGTACATTTCCGAGCACAATTCAAAGTGTTGGTGCTGACCTTTAAAGCCCTAAACGTCTTTGGCCCAGTAATATCTGAAGGAGCGTCTCTCTCCCCCCCCCCCCCGGCCATCATTCAGCCCAGACACTGAGATCTAGCGCCGAGGGCCTTCTGGCAGTTCCCTCATTGCGAAATGAGGCTACAGGGTGTCCGCCCCATGGAATGCCCTCCCATCAGATGTCAAGGAAATAAGCAGCTATCCTATTTTTAAGACATCTGAAGGCAGCCGTTTAGGGAAGTTTTTAATATTTAATGCTGTATTGTTTTTAACACTCGATTGGGAGCCGCCCAGAGTGGCTGGGGAAACTCAGCCAGATGGGCGGGGTATAAATAATAAATAAATAAATAAATAATAATAATAATAATTGGTAAAGATGAAGGCTGTGACCCAGACTGTGTTCATTTACAGCACACACACACACCCAATCCGGACAAACCTTTAGGAGTGGGAACAGAGGCACTCACACCTGATCTTCATCCCAGCAACTGAGAAGCATGATCTAGAGTTCAACACCACATCTGCAGCCAGGGAGAAACACTCAAGATATGAACCCGGGCTTATCAAGGATGTGGCCTGGGAAGATTCTCAAGGGGCACTTTTGACCCCTGAGATGCTCCACCTCTACACCGTTCTATTTAGATGGCTGGTCTTAACCTCTGAAGCCCTCAATGGTTTGAGCTACTTATGTGCCCACCTGCATATTTGCACCTGTACCATGATGTCCTCTTGGGATGGCCATCCCCTTAGATCCATAAGCTGGGTGATCATGGGGGTGGATCTTCTCCATGGTGGCCGCACAGACTTAGAACTCCTTCGCTGTGAAGAACTGTGGCCGAGGGCTACACATCAGGGTCAGAAGGCCTTAAAAGACTTGTTTCGGTTGGCCTTCCCCAAAATCATTTTTGTTCCGTTTACTAAATAGAGGCTGGGTAGATCTTATTCCATAAGTTTTCTGTAATGGTGGGTGTACACACACTAATAATAATAATAATAATAATAATAATAATAATAATAATAATAATAATAATAATAATTATTGCAGTTTTGACTGAGGTAAACCACTTTGGACGGGCATTTGCCTAGAAAAGCAGTGCAGAAATATTTAAAAATAAAATAAATAAAACTAATTCCCTGATATTAAAATATGAAAGAGGGCACAAAAACAATGTACTCTTTCCCCCTGCCTCCTTTGCTGACTCGCAATGGATGTATGAGTGAATACGCTTGTTTGCATGTATAAATTACATGTGTGCACATGTACAAAAGTATTTTGGAAGGTAGTGTACCTAAAAGGCAGTATGTGAGCATTTAAAATAAAACAAAAAACACATACATAAAAGCATTCAGACTGCCTCAATGGAAAGTCAGTCATTCTTTATTGAATTCCAAAATTATACAAATACTGTGTCCTTACATCCATTTCACATTTTGAATTTGTGTTCCCTCCTCCCTTAAATCCAAATCCCTCCCCTACCCCCAAGCAGAAACAGAGCCCTTGAGTCTACGTAAAAAACTTCCAGAGATTTTCAGACACGGGGAGAAGGGAAGGACAGAAAGTTAAGAGGTCACCTGGACGCGAGTGGGGAAGGTGCGTTTGTAGTGAGATATACGTATGAAGCTGGGAGAAAAATAAAGGCGGGGATCTGAACAGGTAAAGTGTGAGAGAGAGGCCTATCCCATCAATGGTACAAATGGATCCTCCATCCGGGTGATTGGCTCAGTACAGGTGGATGCTCTCAGCCAGGTGCCCTATTTAGCATTCTCCTTGCTTCTGGTCCAGGTCTAACTAGATCTGGAAGAAGGCAGCAACTACTATATAGGCCAGAGGTTTTCCACCTTTTTGTGTCTGCGGCTCCCTTGACCAACTACAGTGGTACCTCAGGTTAAGAACTTAATTCATTCTGGAGGTCTGTTCTTAACCTGAGGTACCACTTTAGCTAATGGTGCCTCCTGCTGCCGCCACACCGCAATTTCTGTTCTCATCCTGAAGCAAAGTTCTTAACCCGAGGTACTATTTCTGGGTTAGTGGAGTCTGTAACCTGAAGCATCTGTAACCTGAAGCATCTGTAACCCAAGGTACCACTGTACGTTCTTTCTGTAGCACCCCTGTGAGGTTCAGGAGCCCAGTTCTGTCACCCCTTCCCTGCAGAGCTGACAGCCTCTCACCCTTTTTCAAATACCCTCCCTTGTGGAGGCTTCCCTCAGCCTCATCTCCTCTCCTCTTGGGAGTCCTCTGGGCAGCCATTGCCACCGCCCTTGGTCTCTGAGCTGCCCCATCTGCCCCAAAGAGAGGTGCCTTCTCACACTGCCCCACAGGGGCCTGGGAAGAGGATGTCCCCTGCCTTAGTGGCTCAACAGAGACTGGCCAAAGGTGAATGTGAGGCCAGCACCTTACCTGGGGAGGCAGCAGTGGGTGCTGCCAGGTGGAAAGGCTCCCTTCAGCACCAGGCATTCACCCTCCCATGCAGGCCTTTCACACAGCACAAGAAAGGCCAGCACAGCCACTGCCTGCCAGGCCTCCCATTTCTCTGCCCATTCCCAACAGCAAGGTCTGGTGGACTGGCTTGCTGGGCTCCCTAGTCCGCTTGCTTGCTTACTCCAAAGCTGCCTTAGCTCCTGGCAACCAGCACCCCCTGGCCAGCCCCAGAGGCACCATTCGCCGGGGGAGCTTACAGCAAGGGCTGCTGCAACAAACAGCTGTGCAAGCCTTTGGGAGGCAGAGAAACAAGAGTAAGGTTACCAGATTTTTTCAATGAGTCCAAGGACACTTTTCAACTTCAGTGGATTTTGTATGGGGACTGATTTGTAAATCCAGGGACTGTCCCTGGCAAACAGAGACGTCTGGCAACCTTAAACAAGAGGGCATCAGAAGAGGGAGGGAAGGAAAGAAAGAGGGACGGAGGCTAGTGTTGCCCATGGCACCCCTGATCACCATTCAAGGCACCTCAGGGTGCCACGGCACACTGGTTGAAAACCACTGGTCTAGACAACTGTGATAGGCTTCTTCTCTCCTCTGGTGTTTCGAAATGACCATCTGGTGGACTCAGCAATGGGATGGCGAACACCTCAAGGGCAAAATATACAGCACTCCTTGGGTGAAAAGAGACATAGGTTTCGGGAGGCCTCTAGGTCACCACGGGGCACCTAGAAGTAGCAGTGGCATGGCTTTTGAAGCGATGCAGGACATGTTCCGCAATAAATGTCAGATGAAATCAGGTAGACTATGTTGTGTGGACAAGTAGCTCCTCCTCGAGTGGGATGGACAGCAAGCAGCCATGGCTACCACTGGTTTCAGGAGAGGACACTTCAAAGTGTGCATTTCCAAAGCTCTCAAACACTGTACAGTTTCAGGATTTCAAAGCTGAGTATACATACTAGCAAACATGTGTGTAGTAGATCAAGTACTGTAACAAGTTTCTGTTAAATAGGTCCACATGTTGAGGTCATCTGATAGGAATAGTACATACAACTTAACCCGGCCCAAGGCATCCGTTTTACTGTGCATTCATGATTATTTGTGGTTGTACAGAATCAATACTGTGTGTGCCTGCAAAAGTTTTGGGGTGGTCACGCTGCTTCGTTTCCAATCAGTGAGTATCCCATAACTTCCTGCTGAAATCCCACAACTGTTTATTCCACAACTGATGTGTTATAGGTTATTTGTGGCAAAAATGTGGTTGCGCTGGGCAAGCATCACGCAAGAAACTAAAGCAGGAAAAATCCACCGTTAATGCCTTACTGTGTCAAGAGCATGCAACAGAACACACCTGCGATAAAACGCCCAAATGGAGGGGCTCTGGGTAGACAGAGGCAACCTGTGCACAAAGGAAATGAAAACAACACAAACTGGAAGGCAAACTCAGAAGAAAACCTCTAGCCAGAACACCCATTTGCTAAAGACTGTCCCAAATAAAAGTCTATTGTGGTGGAGGTAAAATGGAGTATGACGGGTAGGGTGCCCACAAGAATCGACAATTCTTATCACTGTATGAGAAGATCCATGATAATTATAATTCTACTTAGAAGCTCTGTCCCCAGGGACGCTTTGCAGGTGGATCACAGAGTTGTGGGCTCTTGCAGATCTGTAAAGGAGTTTATGTGCAATCCTATGCAACCATACTTAGTAGTATGTCCCTTGGAACTAAATGAAGCTTACTTCACATGCACAGGACTACCCTGTTAACCTGGGAATGGCCAGTCATTAGAGTTCTTGTACAGTGGTACCTCTAGTTAAGAACTTAATTCGTTCTGAAAGTCCGTTTTTAACCTGAAAGTGCTCTTAACCCAAGGTACCACTTTAGCTAATGGGGCCACACAATTTCTGTTCTCTGTTCTGTTCTCATCCTGAAGTAAATTTCTTAACCCGAGGTACTACTTCTGGGTTAGTGGAGTCTGTAACCTGAAGCGTTTGTAACCTGAAGCACCACTTCTAAAAAGTTGTGTAGGTATTTTGGCAGATATAGCTGTCGCGGCTTTTATAACATCTGAGTATGCAAGAAACCTCTGATAAAAACCCCTCCTTCTGCAAGGCGTAGGAACCCTAATATTGCTAGCTTAATCATTTCCGATTTAATCTAAATCCTGTATTTGTAAGCTCTTTGTGGCAGGGACCTATTTTATTATTATTATTATTGCTTAGGTTACACCAAGTACATTGATGGTGCCATGTGAATAGTAAGTAACAACTTGGGCATACATGTTATGCTCACAGGGATAGGACAAAGACTGAAGTCCTAAAGAACAGGACTAGATATCAGGGGCTTAAGTTACAGGAGGGTAGATTTTGGATTAACATTAGGAGAAACCTCTTGGAAGCAAAAACACTTTGACAATGAAACCAATGGGGCAGTCTCTCTGCCTGAACGCCTTCAAGCAGAGACAGTCATCTGTTGAGAGATGTTCTAGATCTCTGGATTTCCTACACTGAGCAGAAGATTAAATGAGGTCTTCTGCAGCTCTTATGATTCTTAAAAAGTTTCCCCTCCCCAAATTAGGTAATATAGCAGCAGGAACTACATGGCACGTCATGGTATCTGTTAAGAGAATGCACAACTCTAATGAAATTGAGTCAAGACTATTGAGAAATGATATATAATGAGATTAAAAAGATGTTCAAGTTGATCGTTTCCCAAGAAACCCAAAGCTGTTCTTTTAGGAATTATAAATAACAATGTATCAAAAGAATTGGCTAACTTATTTATGTATATAACAACAGCAGCACGAATATTGTATGCCCAAAGACCAAAGATAGAAAGAAGGAGAGGTTCCAACAAAGGAAGATTGGCTTTTGAAAACAATGGAGTAATGCAGAACTGGCAAGATTAACAGCAAAGATTAGAGACCAAAATGATGGAAAATTCCTTGAGGACTGGAGACCTTTTATTGAGCATTTAAAGAACTATTATAGCAAGATGAAAACGCGAGCAGGACTTGAAATATGAGCGTCAGCGTTAATTATTGAGATAAATAGGTTAAAATGTATGCATTGAATAGTATATGCGAAATATGCCACATCTAAAGGTAAATATTGAAACCATGGAAGGGGAGGATGGGAAATCAATGGATAATTTATGGTCTTTTTTGTTTTGCTTTTTTCTTGCTTTTTGTGTGTGCAAAATCAATAAATAATATTTACCAAAAAAAGTGAGTCAAGACCATTAAACTAAGCCACCAAGGATCTCAGTTCCCAATCTGTCCAATTAAAAGAAGAAGAAAAGCTAGAAAGAAATAGAAAATAGAAATAGAAAATAGAAAATATTGAGCTCCCAAGATTGCCGTTAAGTTAATGGAGGCAGGTAAAAGAAGCAGATATAGTTTAATACATCTAAAACATTGGTTTTAGATATGTTACTGATGGCTTATTATTGATGATAGAGGAAAATTGGTCAAGGGGAGATTTATCATCATGTACTATTTTCAAATCAAGCCTGGGAACATGTGGTGGTAGGCTAGGGATGGGGGTATCTGTCCCCAACTCCCACCTACTCCAGCCAGTAAGGGGTGATGGGAGTTGCAGTCCAGCAATGTCTGGTTCGCCACCCATGAGTTATGGTGATCACCATCTCTACAGTACATAGAAGGCAATCTGCTAGCCACCTTCAAGTATTTGGAAGGCATGAATTAGTTCTATCATCCATAGAAGATGGAACTAATTTGTTGCCCATCACTCCAGAAGGTAGGATCAAAATCATAGAGTTCAAAAACAAAAAAGAGGATTTTTTACTTCCTGACTGTACAAGCCATCCCACACTGCCTTGGAAAATAGTAAGGCACGCTTGATCAACTCCCACCCAGAAACCAATGTCTCCACTGTGGAAGGACGTGTGGATCCAGAATTGGCCTCCACAGTCACTTACGGACTCATTGTTAAAATCGTGTTTATGGAAGACAAACTTACTTAGCTACGAGTGATCGCCAAAGAAGAAGGACTCTCCTTTCTTAAGAGGTTTCAAAGGAGATGCATTACAGTCACTTATCAGAGGTGCCACAGCAGTGGATTTCCGGCATCACACTGAACTAGAATATCTTTTGAGATCCCTTTCAAGTCCATGATTCTAAGTGGTTACCAGTTGTGGCTGACCAGCCTTCACAGGTTGCCACCCACCAGCAATAGCAAGGCACGGCCACAACTAGTTCAACACTCGCACAACATCACTCAAAGGAACATTAATAGATGGAGAAATAAGGAAGCATTGTCGCCATGGTAACGGCAGCATCCTTGGGTACTGGCACGGAGGCCAGGATGATTTCTGATATCTGTGTAAAAAAGGGGTGGACAAATGAGGAGGAAAAGACAAACTAACTGGAGACGGAAGAAGAGACAGGACACTGAAGGTTCCAGATCTAGAAAATTGCCCTGGCACAGTTCTTGCCAGACAGGCAAAGGGAATTCGACAGAAGAGGATGGTACCCCCGTTTCCATTTCACTGCTTCATTTCGCCTTCATGCTAAACGTCCAGTGTGTAATACAGTCCACTGCATTTTGGTGCTGGGGGCAGAAAACCCAAAGGGCATGACCCGACCCCCTTTCCCCTCTGGCACAGCGGCATAAATGAAGGCTATAGTTGATAATTTGCTGCCTTTAAAACAGCACTGCCTGAGAACGGCTATGCCACCCCGTAGGGACTGCTCTGACCCAACTGGCAAAATACATCAGAGCTCTAGCAGGCTGTAGTTCAGCTCTCTGCTGTGGTTTTGCAACAAGGTTCAAAGAGAAAATGAAGAAAGGATTCCAGGCTGGGGGAAGGGGTGCAGGAAGAGGAGGAAATGGCATGGAATGGGGAAGGATCATAAGGTACTTACAGGCTGGTGGCTCCCAACAGTGACCAAGCACTTCTGCTATAAGCTGCATGCAGAACTGTAAGGGGCTTCCTGTGCTTTGGAGGGGGAGGAAATTGCAATTTCTGCGCATGCACAGGCAACGATGTTATGTTTACACCTAACACAACCATGCAGAAAAGGGAGCAACAATTCACCCGAGAACAACATCTTACAGCAATTGCCTCCAATTGAGTCTTGAATCATTTTTGTAAAAGGTATGGGCTAAAGTGCTTCGTAAAAATTCAGCGTCGTTGCAAGATCACTTCAGTGTTATAAAGTAAGAAAAAAACTAAATTAAAAACAACACCAAAGAAATCAAACGGCACTGAATACGAAAAGGAGAATGGCAGTGTGTGGCGCCTGGTTTTGTTTTTAAAAAACCAACAACACTAAAGTACCTTTTTCATTTAAGTGCCTTTGCGTAACTATTTTAATTTTTTAAAAAGAACATAGGCAGAAGGAGCAAATTAGAAGATTGACAGCTGGCTAAAATGTCACAGACCAGAAAGGTCACGGTGCTTAAGGTGATCCGCAAGTGTAAAGACTGCCCTACAATCCTGTTTAATTTTTTTTTAAAAAAAATCTGTAGTCTGAAAGAAGACAGAAGGAAGTTGCATAGGTAAAAATTGCAGGAGGAAAACAATTTGACGATGCCATCATGTAGATTTGCCATGAAAAGCTCGTAAACAAAGGTCCATACTGAGGTCCTAATACGGAAATACCCGTAGCGTAAACATTCCTCCTTGGTTTGCTTGAATTGTCCATCAGCCGGACCTTTTCATGCTCACTGTACATTAGTGTCAATTGTAATGCATTGTGTTGCGGAAAAGCTGCCTCAGGAGCCCTGAAAAGGGCAAATGAGAGAAGCCCCAACCTAATGTTAGGATAGTCAATAGTGTAGCCCAGGGAGTTTTCCAAAGGGAATCAACCTAGCAGCATTTCAGTATTAAGAAGAATTAATCTTTCCTGGGTGGCCTTGGGAGAAATCCAAAATTGCTCTGCAACAGGACAGCACGAGGACCTTCTCCTGAGCAACGAGATGAGGGGACTCCACCAAGCCAATTCCCTCCTGCTCCCTTCAACACCTTGTTTCCAAACCTCCTGCTGTAACACCACATCCACCTAAGAGCTGGGAAGAGGGTGCCCAGGAGTCCAGTCTGCCCACCCTCCCTCGTTTCAACACCCCAGACCTTGGCCCTATCAGGAAAAAAACAGAAACCCTGACACCAAGTATGACGACACCAGGGTGGTTATCTTTGTAATCTTTGGTCTGGTAGCCAGGTCCAAATTAGGTCCAAGTTAGGTCCAGGGACCCCTGACCATTAGGTCCAGTCGTGGCCGACTCTGGGATTGCGGCGCTCATCTTGCTTTATTGGCTGAGGGAGCCGGCGTACAGCTTCCGGGTCATGTGGCCAGCATGACTAAGCCACTTCTGGCGAACCAGAGCAGCGCACGGAAACGCCGTTTACCTTCCCGCCGGAGCGGTACCTATTTATCTACTTGCACTTTGAAGTGCTTTCGAACTGCTAGTTTGGCAGGAGCAGGGACCGAACAACGGGAGCTCACCCCATCGTGGGGATTCGAACCGCCGACCTTCTGATCGGCAAGTCCTAGGCTCTGTGGTTTAACCCACAGCGCCACCCGCGTCCCTAGGTCCAAATTAAATATGAGCAAATAAATTAGATTGTCCACTAGGGGCACCGTTGGCTTTTGGCACTCCAACGTGGGGCCACAACCCCCCAGGCACAGCGGGCATAGTTGGTACCAGGCAGAGGAACAGAGAAGTGAGGTGGAGGCTCTGCCCCCATGGCAGCAAAAAGAGCAGGAGCCCGTTTGCATGCTTGGCAACAAAACACAGGAGACAGCCGGGCACCACTGCTGCAGCGGCAAAAGAGGGACGCCCAGAGTATCCTCCCATAATGGCAACGATGACGAGACAGACAGAGAGCGTGCGAGAGAGCGCTATTATCCTGGACCCACCCCCGCCCCCCACAAAAAAGTGTAAACCCAAAACTCCATGCAGTTTTGTGGTGACAAGCAATGGCTGGCCACGGCCTGACTGCCAAAGAGGAAAAGAAGGCCATGAGCTCTGTGCTCCTACCATAGGAGCTGAAAGCATGTAACTGTCACTTGTGTTGTCATAGCACCAAAACTGACCAACGAGGAGAGCTTATGCTAGCTCCGTGGCAACGGGCAGCCTCTTTCTGATCACCTGTTTCGCGGCCACGGAGCCCAGAAGGGCCAAAGAGAAGCTCCCCGCCCATGCCGTTCCAGGTTACTTTGTCATGACCACGAAGGGTTCCTTCCGTCACTTCCCCACAGCGATGGACAGGAGGTGTCGTTCCAGGATGAGCGAGGGTGAACAGGAGGGGGCGATGGCACGTCTCTGTCAGGAAATGGTCCTCCCTGGTAAGAACCACTGTGTCTTTGGGGGGGCGGAGGGGGTTAGTGCCCCACTCCGCTGCTCTTCCCTGTCGTTACCCAGTCGACAATGATGAAACTCAGGCTCATCACCATGAAAACGAAGCCAAGGGCAGCAAAGCAGGCAGCCTGTGAAGGACAAAGAGGAAGGCATGATACCCGCCGTCCAGTTCCAATTACTGTATTTTTCGCTCTCTAAGATGCACCAGACATAAGACGCACCCAGTTTTTGGATGAGGAAAACAAGAAGAAAAAAATTCTGAATCCCAGAAGCCAGAACAGCAAGAGGGACCGCTGCACAGCGATCCCTCTTGCTGTTCTGGCTTCTGGGATAGCTGCGCAGACTGCATTCGCGCCATAAGGCGCACACACATTTCCCCTTACTTTTTAGGAGGGGAAAAATGTGTCTAATAGAGCAAAAAATACAGTACCTTGCATGCTTCAGTGGGGAGAGGGAGGGGCTGCATGTTCTAAATAGGGAGGGAAAGAGGGGGCTATCCCCCTGCTTGGAAATGAGTATCCCACTTGCCATGTTAGTTCTTGGATTCAGCCTCATTCTACCTTTTATATATACCTTTTACATGCCTTACTACGGTGTCTAAGGAGTCTCAGAGAGACTTGAAAACCAGCTGTGATTTTGTTGACAATTGCTAGTATGATTTTTTATGGGCAGCTAGAAGGAGTGGCGGACCAACTGCATGTCTTCAACAAACTAGGCTTGGAAGTTTCATGGGTGAGCAGGTGTCTCCCACAGCCTAGAACCCCCAAGCTGTTCTCTTGCCACCTTAGCTCAATCTTAGCTTGAATCCCCTTCCTCTCTACCTATCATAGCTGTTAACGTTTCCCTTTTTTAAAGGGAAATTCCCTTATTCCAAATAGGATTCCTCGCAAGAAAAGGGAAAAGTTGACAGCTATGCTACCTATTCCCTTCCCTTGTATATCTTCGCAAACTCATCGACAGGGCTTCTCTCTCTCTCTCTCTCTCTCTCTCTCTCTCTCTCTCTCTCTCTCTCTCTCTTTTTTTTTTTAATGGAGGTGAACTGTCTGAAAAGCAGGATACATATAAATGCATTTTCAGCCAAGAAAAGCTTGGAACAGCTACACTTTCACCTGGCCTCCCCTGGGCTCATCTCATCCTTGACTGAGCTCCCGCCCCCATTTCCTTTGCCTTACCACCTTGAACCACTTTCCCTTCCCTCTAATGGGGCCTCTCACATTCCCACCCACCGGCCAGCATCTGGTACCTGGATTTTGGATCTGGATCTCAGAGGCTCTTTCTCGTTGGGGATAATGCGGATGTAGAAGATGCTTGGGAGGATGAAGATGAGGCTGGGGGCCGACGTGGCTCCTGAGGCGGGAAGAGTCAGAAAAGGGAACATATTCTTGGGTATCCTAGGTTAACATCTCTGACATACATTCAAAGCAACATCACATCCTGACTCTGAGTCTGATGCTGGTGATCAAAGGATCCCTGAATCAGAGTTTGGCAGACAGTAGCCCCTGAAACCAAGTTCTGCAGCACCAGGGCTTTCAAAGGCACATTCCACCCCCCACCCCCCGCGAAGGAACCAAAGGCTTCCCATGTCACCTTGCCAGTCCAACAGCTCAGGGAGCAGACCATACCAAGGAGCAAAGAATGAGTCCCAGTCTCCAGGTCAGAGGGTCGATCCTTTAAGAGACTCTCCAAAACAGGACACTATTCCCTCCCCGGCACGATCTCAAGAAAATCACCCAGCCCACCTGCTCCAACAATCCACACACACTTATTGGCACAAAAATGGAAGCAAGAAGAATTACCGACGAAAGAAGAACGGCGGGTGAAATTAATGGACTATGCAGAATTAGATAAATTAACAGGAAGGATTCGAAACCTGCGGGACCAGAGATTCTTAGAAGACTGGAGTAAATATATGAACTATTTGAAAAGCAATTGTAATGAACAGATTACGCTAGTAGGACTGCAAGAAGTTCTGTAAGGAGGACTATTTGAAATATTGCAAGAAAGATTATGAGGAGCATTATTAGTTAATGATAATTAAGAGTAATAGAGAAATTAAGAAATGCAGAGTAAGTGATAAAGAACGGAAAATCATCAGAGGTTGTTGACGGAAGCATAAAATGTTGTATAAGATAAGAAGTTATGTTAAATGATTGTTGGAAATGATATGTTTATATATATATATAAAAAATCCACACACACAGTGGTTGTCATTAGACACAAATGTGAGGTTCCCCAGCCACAAACTCTAAAACTCACTGCCGCATGCTAAACCCTGCTCACCTCCAGGCACCCCATATCCAGTTTTTAAAAACAGCTTGTGAGGTTGCTGATCACGTCATGAATGTTAAGGTGAAGCCCAGCCCCGAGCCCCTCTGCTACGCCTTCCTAACGCACGTCATACATACCAATGACTCCAAAAATGTCCTTGATGTTTGGCACGAAGATGACAAGAAGGTTGACAATAACGAGGAGGCAGCAGGCAATGATGACATGGCGGACCCAGCTGAAATCCTTTTTGTGAAACAGCAGCTGCTGGATGGCCCTGCGGATCTGTGGTGGGAATGAGAGTGTGAGCTATACTGGGCAAAGAGGCACTAAGGGATACGCAAGAGATCTCTGTCACTCGCTGTTCAAATGCAAGTCTCCAAGGTGTTTAGCTTTATCTCTCTGCCACGGCAAAAACAACCAATAGCCTGTTACGGCGCCTTATTCCAGGATCAATATTAGCCTTTACAGGGCACTGGGTTGTCTTTGCTCAAAGGCAGGGGCTTCAATAGCTGCTCACATTTATTTTTATGTATTTGCAAAGAAATCCCTATACTGTCATCATGGTAGCAAACAACAACAATTAAATTACATTGATAAAAAAAATACAGTGGTGCCTCGCAAGACGAAATTAATCCATTCCGTGAGTCTCTTCGTCTTGCGGTTTTTTCGTCTTGCGAAGCACGGCTATTAGCGGCTTAGCGGCTATTAACAGCTTAGTGGCTTAGCGGCTATTAACGGCTTAGCGGCTTTAAGAAAAAGGAAACAAACTTGCAAGACGTTTTGTCTTGCAAAGCAAGCCCATAGGGAAATTCGTCTTGCGGAACGACTCAAAAAACGGAAAACTCTTTCGTCTAGCGAGTTTTTCGTCTTGCGAGGCATTCGTCTTGCGGGGCACCACTGTACAGAAAGCATCAATCGAGCAACAGATCAGATCAGCAGATCGACATAGCTGGATCACCTCTCAGGGAAAGCCTGGTTTAAGCCAGTGCCTAAATCAGATGTTTGAAATCTTCTGGCTCCCCGGATGTTGCTGAATGACAAGTCCCATCAGCGCTGACCAGCTGGAGTTGGTGGGACTTGTAGTTCAGCAACAGCTGGAGGGCCAAAAGTTGCCTCATTCCCGACCTCAGAATGCTTCTGACACTGAATTGGGATGGCAGAGAGAGAGGAAGGGAGGCAGACAGACTGGAGAAACTAACTGCAGGTGCTTTGGGGAGGAAAGCCATTTGACGCTGCAACAGGGGATGAAAAAGGCAATCTCTTACCGGGAACAGAACCACAGGCACTGTGAGTGTCACAGCCATCAGCACAGCCAACCGCACAGAGAGGATGAGCTTGTCCATGGCGTCAACTTTGATATAAGTGTGCAGCATCTCTGCTTCAACACTCTCTGCCAGAAAGGAGAAGAGATATACTCATCAGTCCGAGAGGTGGCAGACGTGAAACGACAGGGTCTGGGGCCAGATGGGAGGGCTTTTGACTGGGACTTCAGAAAGGTCCTTAAAAGGGTACTTTAGGATGCCATTAGTTCTCAAGCTGGCAAAAGATCTTGAGCTGGAGACAGGAGTGACATCGGGGTGTGGATTCAGGCTTTGTGCCAGCATCAATCTTTGGCCAGGAAAGGAAGAGATGTAGCGCAACGAGAGAGAGGGCGTGTGCTTTTTATGCACAAAATCCCAGGTTCAATCCACATCATCTTTAGGTAGGGCTGGGAAAGACTTGTCTGAAACCCTGCCAAATTGTTTCCAATAAGACTTACAACATGGTGCCCACGGTTGCCAATATGCCCACCAACATCTCCCATGGAACCCACAACAGGTCTCCATAAATACCCCCTCAAAAATCCACTGTGAATGACAGTTCACTCTTCCTGCTCAGCCTCTCCAACACTGAAGCCTTTATGTCACACCCGTGGCAGCCATTTTGTGTCATGCACACCCCACAGCAGCCATTTTGTGATATATATACTATGTCCTCATGGCAGCCATTTTGTCACTGATGCTCATGACACTTTCTTGAAATTCCAAGTCTGTTCCCTGGCATAAAAAGGTTGGCCACCCTTGATGTAAACAATGCTGAACCAGATAGACCAATGGTCAGACTCAGTATGAGCCAGTCCAGCCAGGAAGCATCTTACCGGGGGGGGGGGGGGAGCGCATCATGTGATACTCCTAGACCAATGAAAAGTTTTCATGTCAGTCTTGTTCTGAGCCAATAAAAGACTCTACTTTTTGTGCTACCTAAAGATTGCTTCCCATCTGCCTTGCCCCCAGCATGACAGGAGCTGAACCAAACAGGTTCTGCACACATTCCCTTAGGAAATTTTTTTATGACAGTTGCCTGCATGCTCAAAAAAAGAACGTGTACACCTTTTCTTTCAACTTGGTTTGCACAAAAAACATGCAAGTGCAGGAAGACCAACCAGTTGTGCAACTCATTTTTTATTTTGTATCCGATATACAGTGGTACCTCGGGTTACATACACTTCAGGTTACATACACTTCAGGTTACAGACTCCCCTAACCCAGAAATAGTACCTCGGGTTAAAAACTTTGCTTCAGGATGTGCTCCGGCGGCGTGGCGGCCCCATTAGCTAAAGTGGTGCTTCAGGTTAAGAACAGTTTCAGGTTAAGAACAGACCTCCGGAACGAATTAAGTACTTAACCCGAGGTACCATTGTAATGTTCTAGAAGTGCATCCTATCATGAGTGTACCGTTGAGTGGGGAAGTTATTCTGCGTACACTATACAGTGGTACCTCGGTTTACACACTTAATCCATTCCGAGAGCCAGTGTGGTGTAGTTAAGAGCGGCAGTCTTGTAATCTGGGGAACCGGGTTCGCGTCTCCGCTCCTCCACCTGCAGCTGCTGGGTGACCTTGGGCCAGTCACACTTCCTTGAAGTCTCTCAGCCCCACTCACCTCACAGAGTGTTTGTTGTGGGGGAGGAAGGGAAAGGAGATTGTTAGCTGCTTTGAGACTCCTGAAGGGGAGTGAAAGGCGGGATATCAAATCCAAACTCTTCTTCTTCTTCTTCCGAAGTCTGTTCTTAAATTGAAACTGTTCTTAAACTGAGGTGCGCTTTCCCTAATGAGGCCTCCTGCCGTCGGTGCCCTTCCACCGTTCGGATTCCGTTTTTAGACTGAGGTAAAGTTCACAAACCGGGACACTACTTCCGGTTTTGCGGAGTTCATAAATTGAATCGTTCGTAAACAGGACTGTTCTTAAACCGTACAGCAATAGTAAATTAAACACAGGCCCCAACCCCATTCCGTACTCTTTCAGGTCCAAAAGGACCTGTGCATCAACGATTACACATCAGCAATTGCACATCAACTGAATGTGCCTGAAATGGTCACCACATGCAACTAACAAAGTGTTGCTGTTTCATGACCCTTGAAGTCTGATGCTACTGCATCACTCTACCTCATAGGAGGGACGGCTCTGTTCGCTTCTCTGTTCCTGTGCATGAAAGATAATTAAATGGTTTGTCTCCCATTATTACCTACTGAGGGAGGTTGTTCCTTACCGTAGAAAGTGAGGTAGCCAAAAATGGCAGTCAGCAGGTACATGACAAACATGGCGAGGATGGAGACATTTGCTACATTCTGCATCCGACGTTTGGAGGCCCTAGGCAAAGCACAGAGAGTTCACGTCTACTGTTTATAACCTATATTTAGCCCCAATCCCCTTTCAGAGCGGTGTGGGGTAACAGAACCTAGGATTTCTGGCTTCCAAGCCCTTGCCAGTCAATGGAGATTTGAGGTCAAGATGGAAACCCTCAGTCAGTGCTGGTCCCCAAGCACCAATCAAAACACAGCACACAAACACGACAGGTTCCCCCTCCAAGACCTGAGAGGGTATCCCAGAAGCCTCTGAGGCAACCCCTCATTTCCCAAAGAGAAGGGCGCCTACCACTCATGTGACCTGGGGACGACGACTGGCTGGATTCCAAGTGGGTGTGGTGATGTTTTATGATGGCTGGGTGGGAATCCAACCCCCAGGCAGCACCCTGGGGCTGTCCTTACTCCCCTGTGATGTGCTCCTCTATTCCAGCCCCCCGCTTTCCCCCAGTTAGAAGAGACCCCTGCAGTTTGGTGAAACTTATTGCAGGAAACAAGGGGGGAGAGTGCTGTTGGGGTCATGCCCTGTTTGTGGGCTTGTCCACAGTATTTGTCTGGCCACAGGATACTCGACTATCCCACTGGCATGATCCAGCAGCCAGATTATTCTTACATTTGGAGAGTTTCTGTCCAATGTTCCTTTTTCTTTGGGGGGGGGAATCTTTTGCACTTTCTCCTACCCTCCCTCCTTCCTTACCCCCTTTTAAAGCGTTGAAAAAGAACAGGCTTCCCCTCTTTTAACCTTCTATCATGCCTGCAGTTTACATACCTGCGCAGCTCAGTGTAAATGGGCAGAACTTCTGGATGGCAGACAAAGGCAAATGCCAGAATGGGGATGGCGTAGGCCGTCTGTGAAAGGAGAGGGAGTATAAATCAATTCTCTGCTCCACTTGCCACATCTGAAACCCAGGACTTCCAGCATATCCTTTCTGGGGTTTTTTTTAGGGAGGGCAGAATGTGTCTTGCTCCAATAGCCATTTCAATGCACAGTGCTTGGTGCTACCGGAGCTACAAAGACTCTTGCACTGCAGTTTCCAAGCACCCAACAACTAGCTGGCTCTCAAGCACTTTGTTAAGCTATGTGCATTGGACTTTGTCTCACCCATTCACACTCACCCATTTATCTCCATACAGTGCAGTGCAAATGGGGCTCCCTTTCTCACATGCAATGTGGAAATGGCAGCTGATTGGGCTGATGGAACAGCAACACAAACCTCTACTTTGCCTGCCCAACTGGCCGTCAGGTAAGCAACACAAACCCTATCCCTGCTTTGCCATTCTGACTGACTTGTATACAGTGGTACCTCGGGTTACAAACACCTCGGGTTACAAACACTTCGGGTTACAGACTCCGCTAACCCGGAAGTAGTACCTCGGGTTAAGAATTTACCTCAGGATGAGAACAGAAATTGTGTGGCAACAGCAGGAGGCCCCATTAGCTAAAGTGGTACCTCAGGTTAAGAACGGTTTCAGGTTAAGAACGAACCTCCGGAATGAATGAAGTTCATAACCAGAGGTACCACTGTACTGGCAAGAATGTGACATGCAGAAGCCAAATGGACTGGAATCAGAGGCCTGATGAGCCGTATTTGGTCTGGGGAGTGGAGGTTTCTACGCCTGCTATTAAACAACACTAAAATGAATTGAATTATTTTTGGGATCTATTTATTATTATTATTATTATTATTATTATTATTATTATTATTAAACATACTGGGGCAATGAAAACAGGAGCTACAAATTCAGAAGTAAGCTACTGGCAAAACTGAAAAGCAATGGCAAACATTGACGTCAATGCCATGTTTAAATTTCCAAAATGGAAGGTGTATATTTACACATTTTTCTGTGCTCTTTCCCTTCCTGTGCCTTACCATTATAGTAAGGTTTTGACACTGGGGCATCATACTAGAGTTTGGCCATCCTTTGCTTCACAACTGGTATATGAGAATTCATGGCAATCTCTGCAGATTGAATCTTTCTAAAAGTGAGAAGATAAATTACCATTCTAGCGCATCAAATGCTTCATCTGCATCCATGAACTTCACAGTGGCTTCTTCACCATTATAGCATTACGGGAATTAATTATAGCAAAGGCTGTTCTGATATTACCTGAGAAGTTCGTCCCTAAATATGAAACCTGTTCCTGAAGTTTATACTTACAAACTGTCTTTTTAAAAACTGCTCAGTCAATTATGCAGGGAAAATTTAGCAGGTCCCAGTTCAGTAGGTCCATACCAGGAACTGGCAGCCTGTGACCTTAGGGTCACATAATGAAGACTGGGCGAAATGAGTGCCAGGGGAGTGGCAGAAAAGGAGGGGCTCCACCCATTTTTGCACCAGTCCTGCCCACCACTAGTATGCCACCCCTAAGGAGAAGTGGTCCTTCATGGAAATGTTGCCCATTCCTGGTTTAAACTACCTTGATATGTTTTATGAGTAAAAGTAATCCTAGCTTCATTCCAGAATTACAGTATCTGATGTTAACAGAAACATTTTGGAAACAGAATTGTCAGGGGTTGGCTTCGTAATTTCCTCAAACTTTTTGGAGTCCTCTGTCCATAGGAAGCCCAAGTGAGCCAGTAGTTTTTACTCAAGTTTGCTTGGCATTCTTCTTCCTCACTTACTGGAGAATTAAATGTCTTCCTTGTATTTATGAAGTAAAAGTTAAAGGACCCCTGGACAGATTAAGTCCAGTCAAAGGCGACTATGGGGTTGCAGCAAAAATCTCGCTTTCAGGCTGAGGAAGCCAGCATTTGCACACAGACAGCTTTTCCAGGTCATGCAGTCAACATGACTAAACCGTTTCTGGCGCAATGGAGCACCATAACAGAAACCAGAGTGCACAGAAACACTGTTTACCTTCCTGGCGCAGTGGTACCTATTTATCTGCTTGCGCTGGCATGCTTTCAAACTGCTAGGTTGGTAGGAGCTGGGACAGGGCAAAGGAAGCTCACCCCATCGCAGGGATTCAAACCGCCAACCTTCTGATCAGAAAGCCCAAGAGCAGAGGTCAGCACTCTAAGGTCTGTGGGCCGGTTCCGGCCCCAATGGGTTCTGGATCCGGCCCGCAGACGGTCCAGAAATCATCACATGGTTCTGATTCATATTGTTCGGAAATCGCTTCTGCACATCCCAGACACCGAAAATTACTTCTGCGCAGGCGCGGTTTTCGGCATCTGGGCATGCGCAGAAGCGATTTCCAGCGCCGTGGACATGTGCAGATGTGATTTCCGGCTTCACGCTGCGCCGGCCCGGCCCACGGACAATCTCCATGGGAGTGATCTGGCCCATGCCCGGTATGCCTTGCCGACCTCTGCCCAAGAAGCTCAGTAGTTTAGACCACAGCACCATCCGCGTCCCTACTTCAGACCCATGTCTGAAGTATGCACACACACACACACACACAGGTTATCAGATCTCCCATAAAAACCTACAAGTTCACTTCTAAGCTCCTCATTTGATGCAGTTTCTCTATGCCTTGCAGCCACTTTTTTAAAATAACCTTTTTACTCAAAATCAAAACAAAACATATTATCCAGAAACATATCATCCTTATTCCCCCCCCATTTTTACTCCCTCCCCCCACAGAACTCACCCACCCCACCTCCCTACTTCCCTCATTTCCAGTCTTTGATTTCTCTAAAAATGCTGTTTTCTGCATGTTACAAAGTTGTATAGATCCTCAAACTATTTAGCTGATTATTATCAATAAAAAGTTTGTGAATGTTTATTCAAAGCCAGCCAAGGAGTCCAGTTCGCTTTGTTGCGTCTTCAAATACTTTGTAAAGGGTTCCCATTCATCTTTAAAGTCACAGTTATCCTTGTCCCGTTGCTTGTATGTCAACCTTGCAGCCACTTTTAAGCCCCTACACGTCCCCCAGAATCCTTTTCAGGATCCTTCCTACTAACCTGGGAGTTGACAGTGAAGACCTCAGAAGCACAGACATCATCATCCTCATCAGACCCCAAAGTGCCATTGTTCCCATTATAGTAGACGGGGGGCTTTTCAGAGTGCGTCCCATTGAGGGGGCAGGGAATCTCAAATTTCTTGTAGATCACCTTTAAGGCGGGAATGAAAACTGATGTTGAATACCAAGCTTGGAAAAGGAGCAGGGAGTGGAGGGAGAAGCTGCCACAAAATTTATTTCTGCATTAAGTACTAGGAGCCCTGGATACCCATTTCCTATTACACCTGGCAGCTTACAAAGGAAACACAATTCTCCAGGTGGGAGAAGACGGCGCTTCTGAAAATTCCCATCAACTCACCGAGATGAGGAAGAAACACATACAGGTGAGGGAGAGGCCACTGGTATAACCAAGATAACCTGTGAGGAGAAGGAGGGAGAGAGAGAGAGAGAGAGAGAGAGAGAGGGAGAGAGCACATCAAGCTTCCACATAGAGTAACAAGGATTAGAACAGGTCCTCTGTTCAGTTCTTTTCAACCTGCTTGTAAACAATGCCATTTCTTGCTCACCATGTTATCTCCATGCCATGGGTAGGCAAACTAAGGCCCAGGGCCGGATGGGGCCCAATCGCCTTCTAAATCCGGCCCTCGGACGGTCCGGGAATCAGCTTGTTTCCCCATGAGTAGAATGTGTCCTTTTATTTAAAATGCATCTCTGGGTTATTTGTGTGGCACAGGAATTCATTCATATTTTTTTTCAAAATACAGTCCGGCCCACCACATGTTCTGAGGGATGGTGGACCGGCCCATGGCTGAAAAAGGTTGCTGATCCCTGCTCCATGCCAACAAAAACAGCACCTGTTGGACCTCTCTCTCTCTCTATCATTCTGCTAAAAGGCACAAGAACCCTGATCACAAACAAACAAACAAACAAACAAACAAACAAACAAACAAACAGGGTTAGGGCTAGGGGGAATACTTGAAATTAAAATTTCTGCAGTTTTGCCGGACTAGGAAGCACATTTATGCCGCCCTATAGAGGGGAAGTTGGGGGGATAGGGCGAACATATTTATTGGGTGCTTCCAGAACACCACTATTTTGTGACGGGGTTCAATGGCGCACCAACAAATTCAGGTTGCACAACTTAAGGTGAATAGGCACTGTTGCAAAGCAAACCCACTTCCCCTAAAAGAATCGGTACTTTTTTCGCAATAAGGAAAAGTGACAGAAAAATGCACTGGATAGCGTGAGATAACGCTTGCCCGACTTCCACGCAAACAAATCAGAACCAAGTGTTACATGAAAAGCTATTGCTGTCTAACCTCTCTGCAAACTTTGTGCCAACAAACCAGAATGAATGCTCCATAAATAGGTTGGCTGGAAGGGACTGCCGTGATTCACATGGGCAAAGGTCTGCTTGTAGTGGAGACAGTGGCTTCCTTAAAAAATATTAATTACAGTGGTGCCTCGCAAGATGAAAAGAATCTGTTCCATGATTCTCTTCGTCTAGCGGTTTTTTCGTCTTGCGAAGCAAGCCCATTGACGGATTAGAGGATTAGCGCTATTAGCGGCTTTTAGTGGCTTTTAGCGGCTTATCAGCTTATCGGATCAGCTGATAAGCGGCTTAGCAGCTTAGAAAAAGGGGGGGAGGGAAAAAACCCCGCAGGAACTCGCAAGACATTTTCATCTTGTGAAGCAAGCCCATAGGAGATTCGTTTTGCGAAGCACCTCCAAAACAGAAAACTCTTTCGTCTAGCGAGTTTTCCGTCTTGCGAGGCATTCGTCTTGCGGGGCACCACTGTACTTGATCAGGAAAGGGTGTGTGTGTGTTGTCTGTGAAAGGACCCTCTTAATGGTGGACACGGACCACCCTATCTTCATTCCAGGAACACTCTGGGAGCACAGAGGTAAGTGGCAACCTACTCTAGAAGTAAACTTTGACACCTATTTATTTACTTAAAATAAATTTCTTAAGACTGGCCCAACCCCCTGCAACAGGACATACAGATTCTTCACCCGCAACATTTCCCATGGGCATGCAAACATACAGTAATTCCCCAGAGGAAGTAGCAGGTTTGACAGGACAGTGTGAGAACAGCATGCTACTCATATGATGCCAAAGCTGATTCCCTCCAGCAGAGGGCAGGAGAGACACAAACAACATTGCCTTCAACTCTCAGGGAAGAAGGAAGGAAATGTTCACTGCAGTGACACACACACACACAGGGCCGTCTTTAGCATATGCACCACTGGGGTGCAAAGATCTGCCCAGCGCCCCCAAATTAAACATTATGATGACTCACCGCTTGCAATCACACGTGCTGCCATTGCTGCCTAGCGTCTGCCCGATCAGCGGAAGCAGCCACCTGTCACTCACAATTGCCGCAGCGGCAGCCAATACACAGCGGACATTGCCGCAGTCACCAATCGCCCACCAGATAGATAGTTTAGAGCTTAGGCAGCTTCAGTGACAGGTGCCTGCTGCCCCCCAGAATTCGGCGCCCAGGTGCCCCGCACCGCTGGGTAAAGACGGCCCTGCAGACACACACACACACACACACACCCCATGGCTGGGCCATTGCTTATGCAAGTGTACCCAAGCAAAACACCACGGACAGATGCTCTCCACCACTTACCCAAATGTTTCATCATAGCCAGGGGCAGGATGACACCAACACTGACAACGATGATCAAGACATTCCCGTTCATGTACCACTCGCTGAAAACAAACAATATCAAGGTCACAACAGCCAATGGATGCTACGTTTTCCCCCTCAGGTGAACAGAGCCAGAAGTAAACAGGACTCCTGTCCTTCAATTCCAAGAGGGAATTCGGGCAGCATTTCTCGCCTTTGTGCAATGAGCTTGAATTCCCCCTTCTGCACAGTGGCTGGAAAGCACAGGGTCTGGGTTCTCCTTGGCATTTGCTCACTCAATCCCGTCCCCTCCATTAAGTCTATATGGATTAATAAGCAAGAACAACCAGCAGAATACTTCCGAGACAGGAAGCCACGTTACGAAAAGCAACAAACGCACCTGGCACCCTCAAGGTCTAGCAGCTTTTATAAACTTTTGGAAGCTTGTGCACATGGCAAATGCCTTTTAAAGTTATTTCTGCGGCAAGAGACTCAGGTTTGCCATTCCCTGCTACTGCAATGTGCTCTGCCTGGGGCTTCCCTTGGGATGGATCTAGTAGCCGCAGATAATGCAGAATTTCGCAGCCGGGCGGCTGAGAGGAGCCACTGGGCATGCACACCTTACGCCAGTGCTGAGGATGTGCACTGGTTGTCAGTCCGCTACCGGGTCACGTTGAAGGTCTTGTTGACACACAAAGCTCTGAAAAACTCAGGTCCCTGAAAGATCACCTGTCTTGTAAGCCTTTGCGGCATCACACCCTACAGAATATCATAGGGCGGTGGCCCAAAACAGGCACTTTCTGTTATTGCCCCTGCACTGTGGAATGTGCTTCCCTTTGCTATACAGGGGGCTTCATATGTCTTGGGAATAATTATCTTCTGCCCAGGCTTTCTCTGACCCATGAGATCAGACCCTGTTTTCCATCCTCTGGATTTCTGTTTCATTGATTTTTTGCATGTTTTTATGTGTTTCTATATTGTGGTTTTAACCGTTTTAAGATGTATTTCTATTTTACTTTTAAATGGTATATAGTTTGTTTTTAGACTGCACTTCTTAACTAGGCAGTTTATAAGTTATCTTGGGTACCAAATGCTAGGAAAGGCCCTCTGCCAGAAACTGGGAGATCCAGCAGCTCTCAAGACGAGATGGAACAGCGCTGGATGAACCAGACTGTATAAGGGAGCCTCAACAGAATATTGATAGCTTTAATTTTTAGTTTTCAAAAACAAACTTTCCTAACCCCAGTGACTCTAAGTGGAGGCATGAGAATAAAAAACCACAAAGCATCTTCTAGACCAGGGGAATACCCTGAAACAGCATTTTGCAGGAAGTGAATTTAACTGTACACAGTGACCACCCCCGCCCCCTTTTAGTCACTCCGCATAATCAGCCAAAATACAGTCATACCTCGGGTTGAAGTAGCTCCAAGTTAAGTATTTTCGGATTGCACTCCACGGCGACCCGGAAGTAATGGAGCTTGTTATTTCCGGGTTTCACCGCTCGCGCATGCGCAGATGCTCAAAATGACATCACGCGCATGCACAGAGGTGGCGGAATACGACCCATGCAATAGTACCAGAAATAGTACCTTGGGTTAAGAACTTTGCTTCAGGATGAGAACGGAAATTGTGCTCTGGCGGCGCAGTGGCAGCAGGAGGCCCCATTAGCAAAACTGGTGCTTCAGGTTAAGAATAGTTTCAGGTTAAGAACGGACCTCCGGAACGAATTAAGTTCTTAACCCGAGATACCACTGTCTAGGTGTAGCTTTTCTTTTCCTTATGAGTGAAATGGAAGGCAAGTTTTCTTCTACCCTGCTCCGTGAAGCCCACCAAGGACCCTCCCAGCTTCCAGGGCTACATCCAGCCGGCACAATGGACACCAGAACTCTGTAACTTGGCACCATCTTTTCTATATCTACCTTTTCAATAGCCAGTGTGGCAAAATGGTTAAAGTGTTGGACTAGGAGCTGGGAGAGACCAGGGTTCGAATCCCCACTCAGCCATGAAGTTCAATGGGTCACAATCTCGCAGCCTAACCTACCTCACAGGGTTGTTGTTAGGATAAAATTGGGGGTGGGGGGGGGAGAAGAACCACCTACACCACCTTGAGACTGTTAGAAGAAAAAGGTGGTCTATAAATATATATTAAGTAAATAATATTTATTCAACTAATGGGCCCACTTTCTCCAACAGTAGCAGCCCTGGGCCTCAAGGCTGACTCAGCAAGATTCTCCCTCACAGAAACATAGCATTTTGATTTACTGTTTTTAACAGCTGGGAGTGAGAGGTTCAAACAACGTGTTACACAACACAGCTATGTGAAACATTAGCCAGAGGTTACTTTGCCACGAGGCAGCCTTGGGGACGGGGCGGGGGGCTGATTTTTGGTGCAGTAGCGGCAGGGAACGGAGGGGCGCTTAACCTTCTTTCTGGTCACTTTCCTCTGCAAAAACTCCTTCTTTTCCAGCCACTTTTCCTCCTTCCCTTTATCTAACTCTGGACTGGATAATGTTACAAGACAGCTGTGTTTCGATGTGGTAGTTTGGCCCCAGGTTCAAAGCGAACATCGAGTGCAGGTGTCAAGGGCAAGGTTGTAATTCACTTGGGGGGGGGAATGTGCCCTACGCGTTTCTGTTTGAGGGGGATCGGGTCCTCCAATTCAGGACACTGCTGAGGAACGGCTGGGGGCAGCCAGGCCCCAGAAGCTCTCTTGCTCAGGGAAGGCATGTGAAGAGGGCAGCAAGCCCCATGCCGGGAGCCATTTATAGAAGGGAAATGGAGCCAAAAAAGGCCAGCTGCTTCCCTCCATAAAACGGCTCCGAAGGCCTCACAGCAGAACTAGCTTGAAGGGAAGGGCCAAGATTGGGGGGGGGGGAGAGAGAGAAGGGGAAGAATCCTGATCCACTTTCATCGCGGGTCACAGTGGTCCTACGATGGCTCCAGAGGGATGGTCAATGCGGGTTCAGATCCTTAAAATAACCACGGATGTGATTGGGTGCTGCCCCCAAGTTGACTCTGAGGTGAAACTACTGGGTGTTCTCACTGGCTCGAAAACGGATTTTAATTTAAAAATCTGTTGGCCAACTGTTAGTAAATTGAAATCACACAAAAAAAACCTCCCGTGGAATAAGTCGAGGAATGCGTCCAGGCAGGGCCAGGGAACCCTGGGGTGACCTTCCAGGACTCCAACTCCCATCAGCCCCCACCAGCAGAGCCAGTGCATCAGGGATGCTGGGAATTATAGTCCAACTAATATCTGTAGGGCTCCAGGTTCCCTATGTCCACACTAGGGGTTGTGGAAAAGGGTGTTAATTGCTTTAGTAGTACTTAGGGGGTACTACTAAAGGGAGTACTAAGTAGTACTCAAGTCTGGTTGTCCTCAACATGGTGCCTATAGCAGTAATGATGCCCAGGAAGGGAGGGAGGAAGGAAGAGAAGGAAGGAAGGAAGGAACTGAAGACCATGTGTGTGTGTGTAAAAAAATTCCTTCCAGTAGCACCTTAAAGACCAACTAAGTTAGTTCTTGGTATGAGCTTTCGTGTGCATGCACACTTCTTCAGATACCGGAAGAAGTATCTGAAGAAGTGTGCATGCACACGAAAGCTCATACCAAGAACTAACTTAGTTGGTCTTTAAGGTGCTACTGGAAGGAATTTTTTTATTTTGACTATGGCAGACCAACATGGCTACCTATCTGTAACTGGAACCATGTGTGTGTGTGTGTGTGTGTGTGTGTGTGTGTGTGTGTGTGTGTGTTTTCCTCTTCCTCTGGGAGTTTGAGCTATTGTTGTTGTTTATTCCCCTCTCTTTCTTGACAACAGCAGGGTGGGGGGGAGTGTTGGTGTTTGGTCCCCCTCCTTGCAAGGGTTCTTCTGTATACAGCTGAAGAAGTGAGAAGCGAAGTTACAGGGAACCAGGCAGAGGGTCTTTTCGGTGGTGGCGCCCGCCCTGTGGAACGCCCTCCCACCAGATGTCAAAGAAATAAACAACTATCTGACTTTTAGAAGACATCTGAAGGCAGCCCTGCTTAGGGAAGTTTTTAATGTTCGACGTTTTATTGCATTTTTAATATTTCGTTAGAAGCCACCCAGAGTGGCTGGGGAAACCCAGCCAGACGGATGGGGTATAAATAAATCATCATCATCATATGTTGTTTTCCCCTCCACTCTGGAAGTTTGTGCAGGGGTGGACTTTGGCAACGTTTCGCAAAATGGCGCACTGAGCAAGACCAAAATTTGGCACCCTCAAATGGATCTAGTGGATCTCCTCAATTTGGTGTCCCTCAGCTTGGCACCCCGTGTGGGGCAACCACCCACACCACCCTAAACCCGGACCTGGTCTGTGTTTGTTGTTGCCCTTCCTCAGCTCTGGGGCTCTGATGCTTCCCACCCAAACACCCACGTTCTGTTTCTTGGTTTGCCATCCCATTTCCCCCTGCCAGCCATACTTCTTTCTGGGGTCTGTTTGCTTGCTTTCCAACCTCCTTCTCTCTGGGTGACAGATGTTTTTGTCGCATTTGCACCCCTCTCCACACACACACACCCTGCCTTGGAAAGATATGGACTCTGTGCATTTTCCCTTTTTCCTGCTCCCAGCCAGGCTGCCTCCCTCTCAGCATCTACAAAACACACACCCCACATTGTGAGAAAGCAGGGGAGGGGACAGCAAATCGTAGCAGAACACACTTCCACAGGCCACCACAGGCATTTTGTGGCCTGCCGTGGCAACCATTTTGTTGCGGTGCTCACAGTTCTTTTTGAAAATGCCAAAAGGGCTCAGAAAGGTTGCAGATGATCTGGGTTAAGCAAGATCAAGTGAGGCCCTACTAAGTCACCTTCTATTTCTTTTTGGATTAAATTTGTACACTGAGTGTGGTCACTGACCCTTCCAAATTTTTATTTAAAAAGAAAACAGAAACAACAGAGGGGGAAAGGTCAGTGCAGGACATAGAATTGAACTGGAGGTTGTTTTGCTTACCCGTTGTCCCCTGACAGCCCTAAGAAAGTTTGGATGACGAGTGGCAGCTCAGATTTAACGATAAACAGGTAGCTGGACATTGCTGTGAAAAGAAAAAGCTGTCAGGAGGACTTCCCTTCTTGACCCGGCAGGAGGAGAGCAGTCAGCAGGGCCGCAGGACAAAATTTTTCCACCATTTCGCATACGAGCCAAATCAGGTAGCAGGTATGATGCGGAATTCATGAGAAAATGACCAGAGTTTCGGCACCCTATACAGTTCTTTGCCCACACATTCTCTCCTGCTAGCATAATACAGGATAAATTTGGCACAGACAAATGGACTAAACGTTCAGGGCAGTATCCAGGTAACATGCCCTGTAAGCGCAAGGATTTCCACTTGCACAAGGAGACTTTCTCCTCTAATCACCCTGTGCAAGCCCCACACCCTCCCAAATCTTCTCCCAAGGGTTGGGGGAACCCCTGGAGCTGTTTGGGGGGGTGCATGGAGGGGGGGAGAGCGGGAGGAAGTTCTACTGCACAAACAGAAATGAATGGATGGGATGCTTCTTGCCATTATGTTGGGAGACAATCAACAATGCCTACAGGTTGTGGAGCACCAGACTTTTTTGGGGGGGGTGTCGGGTGGGCTTTGTGTTACCGTGACAGATTGTTTCTTAGCCTCACAGAACATCTGTGGGTCAGAGCAAGCCCTTACCTCCTATGTTGTGTATTGAGATTATCACAGCTGCAACCACTTTGCCCCCGTGGCCAAAAGCCCGGAGTCCCAGCTGTTCATAGGCTCTAATTCCTAGATGAAAAAGAGAGATGCAGATTGTTGTTGTTATTGTTTTTTTTTACAAATGGCTAGGAAATCACCTTACTTGTAACCCATGGCTCCCGGTTAGTGTCACCGCTCCTCCAGTTCAGCCACCTCCCCTCTATTTACCAGTGAAGCTTCTCCCATCATGAACATCACCACTCCCCACTCCAGCACTCACGGGACAGTCCCTATCCTGCCTAGTCAGGAAAGTGTGCGATTCTACGTTAAGGCAGTGAAAGGAGGCCCAAACATGCTCTTCAGGCATAGCTTGCCTGGTCACAGCTGACACAAAACACTACAGAGATCCAACTCAATTGCAAATGCCAACTCACCTCATGCCTCAATCATTTTAAAAACCAGGAATCTGGGCACTTTGGTGGCAGAAGTTGTGCAAGAGAGGCTGAGGAGAACGTTTAAAGCATGGGTTTATCTGCCATGGCTTGTCAGATTTGGCAAGTGTTGGTACTGTTCCAAAAGCCTTCAAAGCCTCTTCAGCCAGAGGCAGAACTGAGCCTTGGTGAAGACTTGCATTTTATCCCCAAAAAAGTTTGTGGTTGAGTTTTCACTGAAATGAGGTTGCATTTTAATGTTTTATTTTAATCTTGTTTTTTAAGCTTTATTTCAATCAATTGTTTTTATTTGGTGTTAGCTGCCCTGAAGGAGGGCGGGGTATAAATAAAAATTAGTAGTAGTAGTAGTAGCAGCAGTAGTAGTAGTATTAAAAATAAAGATCTGTGCACTCACACATACAGCGTGTCAGCGAAACCCTTCTTGAACCAATTCCAATTCTCCTCTAAAGATACTGTCTGACTCCAGACAGAGGAATGAAGTTTCCTACTCCCCACGGCCAGAACACCTTTGATTTGTGCCTCTTGGGGCGAGTACAGATGGCATCCGAGGAGCATCGAAGGGCTTCTACCGCTGCCCACAACTTACCCACAACGCCAGCGCATTTCAGTAGCAGGTGGATGGAGTAGGAGGACAGCAAAGCAATGCAGATCAGAAGCACCCTAGTGAAGAGATGGACAAAAGCAAGCATCAGCCACACTCTGTAGTCCCAGGGGCAAGCTTCAAATCCAAACCTAACTCCCTCCCTTCCCGCAGCCAGGCACAGAAATCCCGGAGGCCACAGAGTCCTATCAAACCTCAGACCAGGGCAGTCCAACTTTTCATACCAAGTGGGCTACAAGTGTACTTTGATGTGGAACTTCTGTGCTGCACGCTTGTCTTGTTGGGAAGATGGGGAGCAAGGCCGACATTTGTCCTAGAGCCCTTCCACCTTTTCCCCAAAGCTGGGAAAGCTCTAAGTAGGCTTTAGGGAGGAGGTTCTAGGACCCTGGCAAAGCCTCATGCCTCCTTCCCAATGCCTCACTTACCCAGATGTGGGAAGCCAGGGCGAGGGCGAGAATCAAATGTTGGCAAGGGCAGCCAAAAAGGCATTGAGGGCCAAATGTGGCCCGAGGGCCATGTGGTGGAGTGCCCTGCTCCAGGCAGCACATCTGCTTCACATGCCGAAGGTCCTGGGTTCCATCGCTGGCATCTCAGGTGCCTGAAAGCCTGGACAGCCGCTGCCAGTCCCTGCAAATGCTACCGAGCTAGACGATCTGGCTCTGTGTCGGGAGTTTGCTGCTCTGCTGCTGCTCAGCTGTACTCCCCAGAGGCAGCTCTGTGCGTGCTGCCCTGCCAATGGCCTGTGCCCTTGGGTGGGATGAGTGGGGCGGGGATGAGTGGGGCGGGGATGAGTGGGGCGGGTTCCCACCCGCTTCCTTCTCCCCAGGGCTTTGAAGCCTCCCTGGCCGGTGTGCCAGGCAGGGGCACTCACACAAAAAGGACGATCCCCGTGTTCCTCATGGCGTAGGCCAGGCCCAGGATGCCGCTGCCCATGATGGCGTTGCTCAGGTTGAAGACCGACATGCCAAAGGACGTCTTTCCCTCAAACTGCAAGTCAGAGGGGAGGGAAGAGTCAAAAATCAGGTCAGAGAAAAATGGTGGGGCACACACAACATAAGCAAAGGGTTTCGCTTCTGTGAAAGGGGAGAGTCCGTGTTGTGGAAAATGCATTGTTAACAACAACAACAACAAAGCACAGCAGGGAAAGGGAGCCAGACGACTTCCTGGACTACAGTTCCCATCATCCTTGACTGTTGGTTATGGTGGCTGGGGCTGATGGGAGTTGGGAGTCCAGAAATATCTGCAGGGCCACAGGTTCCCCACTCCTGACGTAAAGGGACTGGCGCCTATGACAGAGTCTAGGAGCCAGGAAGAAAAAGGAACTTGGGTAACATGATGTTCATGCTGGTAGTTGGGCCAGGGGTGGGGGTCTTGGCTGGTAGGAGCCATGTGGAGGCAAGGCGTAGTGCAAACATTTAGACCAGCCTTCCTCAACCTGATGCCTTCCTGCTGTTGAAGGACTACAGAGCCCATCATCCTTAATCGCTGGCCAGAATAATGGGCTGATGGGGGTTGCAGACTAGGGGGAAACCTGGACGGTTGCCGACTGGGGAAGCTTCTCAGTTCAGACTGAGGACCTGGGAGATGCAGGGGCTTCTTTGCTCAGGCCTCAGAGGAGCTGGAGCAGATTGGGCTAGTGAAAGTCTCTTGAAAGGCAGAATATGGGCGGGGGGCAGGAGGGGGCTTTAAACTGGCAGTACGGTTTTGACACGCAAAGTATGAGGAGGAGAGACAACAGCAGGACTGGCAGTCAGCTTCTAGGAGAAGAATGGCCAGAGTTCAGAACAGACAGGTCTAACTCTTTGACATGGAAACGCAACTTTAGCATCCAACAGATACTGAACCAACCATTGTAGTCGGATTCAGCAGGACTGGCATCCTTCAGTGAAAAATTATGGCTGTGGGGTCTGGTTATCTGCTGGGTGCGTAGTTTGGCCCTCTGGGTTTGATGCCTCTTCTCTTAAAGAAATAATAATTTTAATTATAATAATACTCTAAAGAGACTTTTTAAAAGGGGACAATATGGCACAGACATCACCAGGGCCTGCCCACCCATGAGGCGAGCTGAGGTGACTGCCTCAGGCAGCAGCATCCATAGGAGCAGCATTTCCGACCTCCAAGAAAGGCATGGTGGCATCAATGGCTGAAGTAAACATGTTGGAGAGCGGATCCGCTGCCTCCTTGGCAGCCCTCCCTCCAATGTGGCCTCTTGGCACCGCTGGTCTCCTCCCAGTTCTGTACTCACCCAGTGTGATTCAGAGCAGGCCCCTTCCCACACACACCACTGCCTTTGATTCCCACTTCAACCACCAGGGAAGGTTGGCTTGACCCCCCCCTTTTGTGTCCAATGTAAATCTTCACTCCCCCTTTGCTCCCGGGTTGGGGGTGCGCCATTTTGTGGCCTCAGGTGTCAAACCGTCTTGGGCCGGCCCTGCGCATTACAGCAGGGACCAGTGTACTGCCATTTACACCACAGATGAAATTCAACAGGAGCCCCCCCAACACTGCTGCCTGCCAGCCCCTACTATGCCTACAATAGATGCTCTGTGCTACTGGAGTGGGGGCACAGAGGCAGAATGACATTTCCCCATGTGCAAAATAAAGTAGACTCTGCATGGGAAACTGTACAATCCTGCTCCAGATGCACAAGCTGCACGGTATTTGTCTGCTGCTTGAAATTTTATTTTTTGGCGTGAAAAAAAAAATGATATTGAGATGTACAGGACTTGATGGACTGTTTGAGCGAAAGGCTCAGTTCTGATATGCGAGACTGGATGCCAGGCCAAGACCAAGCAGCCCCTATGGAAGGAAAACGCTTCGGCCAAAGAAGATCAAGAAGAAGACTGGCAAAATAAATTACTGAACTATGAAGGACTATTTATTACAAAAAATGGCAATTGTTCAATGCATATTTTTTAAGCTTTGTGTACAGATTTTTACATTAGTATAACTTTTAAAAGTCACTTGTAATAAGATGAAGAAGGTTTTAAAATTGGATGGTTAAGTATATAAGTTCTATGGATGTGCATAAACAAGTACCGTATTTTTTGCTCTATAAGACTCACTTTTTCCCTCCTAAAATGTAAGGGGAAATGTGTGTGCGTCTTATGGAGCGAATGCAGGCTGTGCAGCTATCCCAGAAGCCAGAACAGCAAGAGGGATTGCTGCTTTCACTGCGCAGCGACCCCTCTTGCTGTTCTGGCTTCTGAGATTCAGAATATTTTTTTTCTAGTTTTCCTCCTCCAAAAACTAAGTGCGTCTTGTGGTCTGGTGCGTCTTGTAGAGCGAAAAATATGGTACATTATAATGGAACCAAGAGGGGGAGCGGAGGGAAGTCGACTAAAAATTTATGGTTTAATTTGGTTATGAATTTTTTTTCTTTTCTGTTTTTGTTTTGTTTTGTTACTTTTGGAAAACCAATAAATTGTTATTAAAAAAATTAAAATAAATTATTTTTGAAGAGGTTCCTGTTGGTTGTGAGCCTGGAATCCAATGCAATGGATATAAATATGCTTATGTGCCCACAGTAAGCATCATTAATAGGAAATGGGCCACACAGAATCAGCAGAAATTAAAAAGAAAAGGGGCAAGCAAGTGAATGCAGGGAGAAACTGTGGACAATGATAAAGACGAAATCTCAAAAAAGGAACTGGTTGCCTTGTTTGGGTGCAGCTCTTGCTACTGGGCTGTGCCACTGGAGATTGACTGGAGGGGTGCAATCACAATGCTTGAATGCTTCCCTAATATAATAAAATCCTTCCACATATAACGGTAGCATGTTGGGGAGAACAGCTCTTGTGGCTAGCCTCCTCTATGCCATGCTGGTTTTCTGTTGGCATGAACTGGTTTAAATGGGAGATCCTTCAATGCAGCCTCCCCACCTGCCGTCTGAACGGAATGGCACCATCCAGGAAAAGCGATGGCATGCGATTCTCCTGGTGGCTTCAGCTCTGAAGTGGCCAAAAGGTGCATCCGGCAGAAATGAGGGCAGGAGGAAAGATGAGGAAAGCAAAGGTTGCAACATCCGTTGGCCATGCACAGAGCCCCTTGCCAACCCCATAAATTCTGAGTACGGAGGATCGTCCTATATATGGTTAGGGAGAGGGCATGTGGACTGTTAACTGGAGTTCAAAGAAAGCAGATATCCTGTACATTGGGACCTCTTAAGAATGGATGTCAATAGTCTCAGTTTCTACCCAGGGTGAGATGAGAATATCTGGGCTCTACGGCCACCTACGTCAGTGAACTGGTTCAGTTTCTTGCTAGCAATGTGGGGCAGGAACTCCTCTTCCTCAGTCAAAGCACGCTCTTCTTCCTCATAGCTGGAAGGGAAAGAAACACAGAATCAGGGAAATGGACGCAGCCCCAGAGTTCGGCATCAGCAAAAACCCCAGGCTCCAAGCCTGCAAAATGGCTCTGTCCGAAACAAATGCATGCACATTTTGTATCCGTCCCCCGCACCGGGTGCTCTGTTCTGACAGCTCAGCAAGCCAGTCAATTCCCCCCATCAAATATTGTCACTAGTTGATTTCCTGATATTTGGCTGCAGTGAAGGAGAATCTAACATCCCAGCGAGGAAGGGTCGTAGTTCAGCAGTAGAGCAGCTGCTCCACAGGCAGAAGGGTCCGGGTTCAATCCCAGGCACCGCCAGGTAGGGCTGAGAAAGAGACCCCTTCCTCAACCTCTGCCAGTCAGTGTAGACCATACTGGGCTATATGAGGCAATCTCACTCGCTGGATCATCACCTTGTCGTGGTAAGTGGGCTTGCATGTTCCTAAGACCCTTGTGAGCGAAGCCATCGGGAGTCTCGTACTCCCAGCAGGGTCACCCTAGGCGGTAAGGTCAAAGGGAATGAGCTAGACAAAGAATGATCCAAGAAGTCCTCAACCTCAGAACAGGCGGGTGATAACAAGCGGTATGTTACAACGGCTGTGAAGGCGGATGAAGGCTGCAGCAGATAAGAATCTACCGGTCATTGTGATACTCATGCCATTGGAATAGAGAATGGATAGGCAAACTAAGGCCCGGGGGCTGGATCCAGCCCAATCTCCTTCTCAATCCGGCCCACGGATGGTCCGGGAATCAGCGTGTTTTTACATGAGTAGAATGTGTGCTTTCATTTAAAATGCATACCTGGGTTATTTGTGGGGCCTGCCTGGTGTTTTTACATGAGTAGAATGTGCGCTTTTATTTAAAATGCATCTCTGGGTTATTTGTGGGGCATAGGAATTCGTTCATCCCCCCCCCCAAAATATAGTCGTCCCCCCCAACAACGTCTGAGGGACAGTGGACCGGCCTCCTGCTGAAAAAGTTTGCTGACCCCTGGAATAGAGCCTTACTGCAAAGACTTTGTGTTGGTCAGCATGCACTGATCTACACACATAAAACAAATTCACGCACAGGCGTCTTCCCAAAACCCATTTTATGGAAGACAATCTTACTCAGCTACGAGCGATCACCAAAGAAGAAGATATGAGGCAATGGTCTGGCTCAGAGTAAGGCTGTTTCCTGTGTTCCTATTCTGCTTGAAGAACCAATCTGCTGCCTACGGAGCACACCTTGCCTTTAAAAACTGGCCTTTGTTTCTTAATAGTCTCCGTTTCTTTGCTTCGTTTTGTTTCTTTTCTTTAATTGTATAACTGCAGACCAGCCCTGGTGCTCCAGGATAAAAGCTGAAGAGAAAAATTGTTGAGTGAATCATCCACGTTCACACAAACCTCACCTGGCGTAATTAAAATGTGTCCGTTTTTCTTTAATGTGATTAATTACTACAAAAGCTATTTTTATTCTTTCACAACAACAGTTAATTAACTGCACAGTGTCAACTCAGAAGCAAGAACCAACCATTTCAGTGGGGCTAACTCTCAGGTTAAGCAAAGGATGGCAGCTTAATTTATTGCTGTCATCAGCCTAATTATCAAACCTGTTAATGATTAGGCTATCTTGCTTGTTATTGTTGCTCCAGCAGTGAAGGCTTTAAAAATGTGTGACCATCATTTGACAGCCTTGACACACCTGCAGAATTTTGACACATCAGTATGGAGGCTCTGAAAGAACGCATTAGTGACTAATGCATTATTTGCACAGCCCCAAGTTTACATGAAGGGCAAATAATAGCTGGGATCTGAAGCTGCTCATGAAAGAGGGGGAAATCTGTCACTTCCCAACCTGCAGTGCCCCCCTCTTGGTGTTTTGTTGCTTAAATTAAAGGATAAGATGTGTTTCCCCCCTCATTCCATGCACAGAAATCCAGGAGTTATATCTTACTTCAGAGGTGGTGATTGGACAGCATTTTCCACCACACCAGAGGGCTAACTGAGCTCAGGGGACACAGGGCAGGCCTTAAGGGACTCTCCAGAATCTGCCGCCTGAGGCAGACCCCTTCACTCGGTCTAGTGGTAGGGCTGGCCTTGCCCCCTGCCCCATCACCCACACAAAGGGCACTCCAACCCCCAGAACCACTTTTTTCAGGAAGCAGGAGGAACAAAAGCCCCATTCTGTGCAACACTGTTCCATCCACAGAGGGAAGCCAAGAGCCAAGTCTTGGAAACTGCCACAATCCACACAAAATCAGGATATGATCCCAGTGCATCGATGGGACTTGAAACCTAAACCATCTGCTTCCCACTATCCAACCCAAGAGTGTAAGAACAGCAATCACATGAAAGGTATGGACAATCCAGTCCCCTACCAGTGATCTCCAGGTATTTTGGACAGTATTGGGTGGGGCTGCTGGGACTTGTAGTCCAAAACAACTGGAGGGCACCAGATTAGGGAAGGCTGTGGTGCTCTTTCTCCAACCAGCCAAATGCTTTTGGAAAGCTTAAGCAGGACAAGAAAGCAACTGCCCTCCCTTATCATTCATCCCCAACATCTTGTCTTGAGACGCATAAACCTCTCAACGCAGCAGCTCTCCCTATCCACCCCAATCCCTCCTCTTATTTACTCTGATGTATTACAGTACACAGGGCTGCATCCAGCACTGCTGTCCTGCTCACCCAACACATTTCTTCTTGTGCAACAGGTTTCCCCCCTCCACTCCTTGGCGCTGCAGCCAGAGTTCAAAATTTGCCCCAGACATCTCCACCATCTGGAGGTGCAGGCCTGGGCATCCTTGGGTCTGGACTGTTTTCACGCACAATACCCCACCCCGTAGAATTTCATCCGTTCTATTTTATCTGCACAATCGGAACGAACTTCAGGAACCAAAAAGTTGTATTGAAAAATGTGACTTTCCAGCTGCCTGGCCCCAAAATGGCAAACAGACATTCTGTTTTGGCAACTGTAACCCTGGTTTAAGGAGGCGTTTGGCTCCTAGCTTATATATCTGAGTTTCTAACACTGCCTGCAGCCCCTCCACAAGCACCCCCCCCCCCAAATCTGTTCTCCAAACATTTGGAGGACCCTCTGGAGCCAATTTGAGGAGGGGAAGCGCATAACACCCCCCTCAAGACTCACCCATCTTCCAGGACAGCAGCCTTGTCACTATCAGGCAAGGTCCCATTGAGCTTTTCGGTGCTTGCATCCTCTCCCATATTCTGTAGCTCCATCCTGGTGATCCTCTGTCAGGTGTGTGTGTGTGAAACTATCTGAGGTAAATCGCCAAGTAGGGCAGCAGCAGGGGCAGCAGCAGCAGCAGCAGAGCACACCTTGATCAGCAGCACACCTGGGGACAAGGAGAAGTAAAGAATTCATCAAGCAATGCACTGTAAGGTTTACAAAGGGCCGCAGGGGTTGGAAGAGGGTGGCTCCTGGAATCAAGATACCTAAATTCTCTTCTTCCCAGCTGCAAAGTAGGTGTGGAGGAAAGAGTTGTGAGGCGTTGCCAGGAGAGGCATTGCCCCTGCCTTTTCATGGGGTTTACTGAATGCCAAAGAACAGGCAGTGATTCCAACCCCTTGCCTAGAGGGGAGTCTGTCCCGACAGGAGGTGGGTGAGGAGGAAGGATGTTACCCAGTTCCCCTCCCTCCCTCCCTCCCTCCCTCCCCTTCAGGCGCAAGCTGGCAGGCTGCCCTGTCTGGCATTTCCACACATCCTCTTGCCACCCTGGGAAGGACAGCATGTATTACCCCAGGCATAAACCCCACAGAAGCTCCCCTCTCCTAATATCACACTGAGGGGAGGCAAATACTGCACTCAGAAGACACTGTGCAAAATTAAATCACGCTCGCTTTTCATACCCCATTCTGCTTCCAAAAAGCTATGGCTTTTTTTCAGCCGGAACTCACAGGAATTCTGTTCCAGCACCTCTCAGGTGGGCGCCTTTGCTATTATAAGAGGACAAGGAAGGCATTCAGGGTGAGTTAAAGCACCTCTTTTTCTAGAAAAACAGCATGGGCTGTCACAAAAATTATTGTTCTCATTTACTCTTATTATTTCAATGCATCAGATATTAAATGTGTAACAACATTCTAGCTGCCTGTGAAATACATACAATAAATCTGTATTTCACTGGCTTTAAGAGGATAGGTTTTGCAGCTGCTGCTTTGTGCAAGGACCCGGATGACACAAGGGGCAAAAAGGGATGGGATGGAAAAGAAGGGCAGAGATTTCCCTAATAGTGCAACGCCAGACGTGTGCCTGTGTTGTGAACAAGCCAGAACAAGCCAGATGTCATGCCTGGGAAAAGCAAGTGGCCTTTTTTATGGCACAGAAAGTGCTGAGTCCTAGGATTTGAGGGAGCTGCCGCCATCCTGCAGGCGCTTCCATCCTGAGTGCTGCTATTTTGGGGTGGGATTCAGTTCCATATTGGCAAATTCAGACGCCATGGTTAAAATTTATTGGGAGGTCTTGTGCAACAAACCCACACGCCCCACAAAAAAAGAGATAAGGAAAGTCAGGGGGAAACGCAGTGTGCTCATTAAATAGCTAATGCCCTTTAATCTTCTTTCATGAAGGGTGGCATACAAATTTAGTTAACAACAACAATCAGGATGAACGCTGAATATTAACAGGTCATTTGGAAGTGCCCTCAGTCAGAAGTAATGCAGGAAACAAAACAAAGACCCCGACCCCTGTAAGACCCATTTAGTTTCAGTGAAGTAATACACTTTCCCATTTAAGGAGCCCCCACCCATTAAGTCCAGGCTCTAAAAGTTACAATACTGCACCACTGAGTCTCATGTCGAGCTTTGGGGGGAAAGTTAACCCACAGCACAACGTGGACCGTCATGTCTACTCAGAAGTCTTACTGAATTTGGTGTGGTCAGGACTGCAGCCACAGTCGGTTAGGGCAAAAAAGAGGAAAAGGGAACTAGGAATCCTGTCCAGGGATGGCAGTATTAGTTAGCTGGGAGAAGGGAGCTGCCTGGATCTCTTAAGCCTGGATCTCCTTGGCCTCTTCTGATTTATGGCGTTGCTTGCTTCTCTGATACGCTTCGGATGACCGAAGTGCAAAAAAGGCCTGGACTTGGCAGCGTCAGCAGCAAGGAGTGGCATTCTGTTTAACTCCTGGAATGAGATCTGCAGGCCCTGTCCAGGCTAGCAGACTTTCTAGACTCGGAATGACCTCATTCCTGGGGAGCTCAAAACATTTAACTCTGGTGGTGGGGATTGTGAACTGACATGGGGTAAGAGAGGATAGGCTGCGTATGTACATCAGATTTTGCTGAAGGGCCCTGCCAGCCTAGGGGTTTTGTCTGTCTGTCTGTTTGTTTTGAGGCACTGATGCAGCAATAGTGCATAAATGGTGAATTTATCCTGGGCTGTCCACACAGCCATTCTGCTTATTTCTTTCCCAACCTTCATCCCCAAAGCAGCCTAGCAGTTCTGTGATGCTCAAAGCAAGGATTCTTCAACATCAACTTCGTTGGACTGGTCATGTTGTTCGGATACCTGATTATCGTCTTCCAAAGCAACTCCTCCATTCCGAACTTAAAAATGGAACGCGTTGTGCTGGTGGTCAACAAAAGAGGTTTAAAGACTGTCTCAAGGCAAATCTAAAAAAAAATGTAGTATAAACACTGACAACTGGGAAACACTGGCCTGCAAGCGCTCCAGTTAGAGAACAGCCTTTACCAAAGGTGTCATGGGCTTTGAAATAATAATAATAATAAAAATTCCTTCTTGTAGCACCTTAAAGACCAACTAAGTTAGTTCTTGGTATGAGCTTTCGTGTGCATGCACACTTCTTCAGATACACTGAAACATGCACACGAAAGCTCATACCAAGAACTAACTTAGTTGGTCTTTAAGGTGCTACTGGAAGGAATTTTTTTATTTTGACTATGGCAGACCAACACGGCTACCTATCTGTAAATGGGCTTTGAAGACACTCAAACTCAGGACGCAAGGAAGAAACGTGCTAAGAGGAAGGCAGGATTGGCAAATCCACACCGTGATCAACTCCCACCCGGAAACCAATGTCCCCACTGTAGAAGGATGTGTGGATCCAGAATTGGCCTCCACAGTCACCTACGGACTCATTGTTAAAACCGTGTTTATGGAAGACAATCTTACTCGGCTACGAGTGATTGCCAAAGAAGAAGAAGAAGAAGAAGAAGAAGAAGAAGAAGAAGAAGAAGAAGAAGAAGAAGAAGAAGAAAGCTTTCTCTACGTCACCACATTCATCGTTACCTGGAGGGGCACTTTTGCTTTATAGCACAACAAAAGTGAGATCGCACGCATGCACACGCACAATCCAAAACATTTGTGGTGTGAAATGTTACAAGATTTCAGCAGGAAGCTATGGGACATGCAGAGATTGGGAATGAAGCTGTATGTCTGATCTTGACACCTCAGAAGGCAGGAACAGTATTGAAAGAGGGATCATGTATATACACCATCGTAAACGCAGGTCATCGTGAATGCACAATACAACAGGGCATCTGGAAGGGCCCTGAGGCTGCCAACAGGGATGGGAGATAAATCAGTTCCATTCACATTTTAATGGAAGCAGGCCAAATTCACACATCCCAAACCAATATGGGAATTGATATGCGGGTCTAAATTTGCACTTCTAAGAATTTTGTGGTGCAGTTCCCTAACAAACAAACAAAAACTGCACACAAGAATAAATGTATTAGGGAAAAGTGCATGCAAAAATGCATAGGGTAGTGGAAATAACATACAAAAATGTGTTATATTAGGGGATACAGTTTTCAAATAAGTAAATGTACGGTGGGCAAAACTGCACACAAAACCTATTAAGGAAAACATTAATTAATGTGAAGCCTCCCCCCCCCCCCGAAAAAAAAATCACCGACTTACTGCGGAAACAGGGCCAAGCAAAACTTAACATCAGAAAAATGTGAAACTGAGGGAACTAGAAAAGGACATGTTCATCCATCCCTAGCTGCCGGCCTTTCAGTTGGCTACTGAAGCTGTGTCTTTAATAATCATCATCATCATTTATTTTTTATACCCCGCCCTTCCCAGTTCAGAAAACCGGGCTCAGGGCAGCTAACAACAAAGTTAAAAAACTTAATTGATGCAACAAAAAAAGCACAAAATACAGTATAAAACGTGAATAACAATAAATTTAGAATTCAAAAATCAATTTAGGGGGGAAATCCATCCAATAAACATTAGATGATCACCAGGGCCAGCTGGCTGAATTAGTCCTATTTGGGCCAGTGAGGAGACCAGGGGAGAATTAGCTGTGGGATCCTAGAGCAGGTAATCTTCATAAAAAGGGGAGGGGGAGGGAATAAAAGGGGAATAAAAGATCAGGCTAAATTCAAATTAAAGGCCAAGTGGAATAGCCTTGTCTTACAGGCCCGACGGAAAGAGGTTAAATCCTGAAGAGCCCTAGTCTCATGGGACAGAGCATTCCACCAGGTCGGAGCCATCACTGAGAAGGCCCTGGCCCTGGTGAAGGATAATCTGACTTCCTTAGGGCCCGGGACCTCTGATTATTCATGGACCTTAAGGTCCTCTGCAGGGCAGACCAGGAGAGGCAGTCCCGTAAATACGAGGGCCCTAAGCCTTTTAACAGCCTTTCCCAGGAAATAACCATCACCACCACACAATAACGGCTAACATCCAACCACTCTGCACCTGGGAGTAAGTAACGCCCACTGGACTTGGCAGGACTTCCTTTTGAGTAGACACAGTGGAAAATGTTTTCCATTCGTTCATTCCTTTAGATCAAGCCGCTATGAAAGGCACCAAAGCAGGTGGAGGGCTTGGTCTTTATCCCGGTCAGCTGGCAAAGCCATATCTGAGGCCCTCTGTAACTGAGGCCACTGTCTCAGGCAGTGCAAAAGGGTAGGCGAGGCCAGGCATGCTTCCCCCATTTCCCCCAAACCAACCACACCCTACAGAATATTGCAGTAATGCTGACAAGTCACACCACTCCCTCATATTGGCACCGGTTCCCCGATGCTGGTGGTACGGGGGCGAGACACAAGATGGGTGCATGTTTTGGCAGAACAGATGGGGATCAAAGGCAGTGTCGTCCCAAAGCGAAGCCGTTAGGGCCTTGGCGCCACCTCCCACCTTCGCAAATTCACCTTGAGGCCGCCCCCGCCCCGCTGGTGGGAATGTTGCCCTGGTGGGAATATGGCACCCTAGGCTGGAAAAAGCTCCTTGCCCCTGCGAGAAAATACAGTCACCTTTCTGCACAGCCGGAGTCTACGGAACCAAGAAAGGGAAGGGTTAACGCTGTTGCCCACACCTGGGAAAGTGCTCTGGAGGCTGGGTGGGGCAAGGGAGATGTCTGGCTGCTGCCTTGATCTCCAACCGCATCCTTAGCTCAATGCTATGTTCCCACAGAAAGATGAAGAACACCTGGATTTTTACCCTGGCTCAGGTAAGGGAATGGGGCCACTAGGATCGAGGAAGGTGGCCGGAAGCCAAGTTGGGTGCCGAGTACCCACAGGTCTTTAAATGCAGGGAAATTAGAAAGCCATAACTTCTAGAGGCCTGGGGGAGAAAATTGATTCAGTCCACATTAAAAGGTGAATCTTATCAAATCTGTACTTTTCGAAACCGTCCGAGGACTGGAATGCAACTCCCCACAGAAACAACCTGAATTTTGCAATGCAGCTCTTTGGCTAAGTAATGCGCACAGAAATATATTGGTTTAAAAGAGCTCATAAAAATAAACGTATTAGTGGAAATAACGCACAAAAGGCATTGCATGAGGAGAAATTGCTTGTAAAAATGTGCTTATTAGTCAAAGCTGTGCACAAACAAGTTGAGTAGGAAAAATCTGCACGCAAATACTGTAGGATTTAGAAATGTGGAGAACTGGATTTATGATTGGAAATAGTGTATGAGAAACTGGGAGAACCCTGAGGCACAGACCCTTCCATCCCCAGTCCTGGGTTATTTCCCCTCCAAAACAAAGGGCTGTTGCCCCTTTTTCCTGGCACGTCATATTATTATTATTATTATTATTATTACTACTACTACAGTGGTACCTCGGGTTAAGAACATAATTTGTTCCGGAGGTCCGTTCTTAACCTGAAACTGTTCTTAACCTGAAGCACCACTTTAGCTAATGGGGCCTCCCGCTGCCAACGCTGCATGATTTCTGTTCTCATCCTGAAGCAAAGTTCTTAACCCGAGGTACTATTTCTGGGTTAGCGGAATCTGTAACCTGAAGCGTATGTAACCCGAGGTACCACTGTACACCTCCACATAAGCCCGCATTTCCATTCGACATTTGAAGCCTCTTAGTAGGCTAAAAAACCTGTCCAGAAATCTGATGCAAGTAGGGTTGCCACCTTTGGTCAAGCAAAATACAGTGGTACCTCGGGTTAAGTACTTAATTTGCTCTGGAGGTCCGTTCTTAACCTGAAGCACTATTTCTGGGTTAGCAGAGTCTGTAACCTGAAGTGCCTGTAACCCAAGGTACCACTCTAATTATTATTATTATTATTATTATTATTATTATTATTATTATTATTATTATTACCATTAGCATGCTCTTCCATTTTGGCTGCTCTTCCAGAAACACCCCTGGATGGGCGTTATCCTCCCCAGGGTGTGTAACCAGAAGCCGCAGTCTGGGGGAAAGGTGAGCTGGCCTGCTGCTGTGGCTGGCCTGGGAAGCAGCACCCAGCCCACAGGAAGCCTGTTCCCAGGGCACTCCTCAAGTACAATGGCTGGGAAGAAGCTTGAACTGCTAGCTCCCCTCACTTCCCCAGCAGTTATGCTTCTACCGAAGCCCTGGCCCTGCAACAGCGCCTCCTTTCCACAAGGAGAGGCTGTCACAGGATCACACAGGCCTGGGAACTTCTGCAGTTGTCACATTCCCGATGCCATAACCCCACGGCATGGGATCCCCATGCAAAGTCCTGAAGGTCTGTGCTGGAACGCACGGCCACGTCACACTGCCGTGCCTGAATATTTGCTTTGCGTGTTTGCACAACCTTGCCGGGCAGGTCTACTAACTTCACGCCTCTCCAGTCCAAGCAACCTGCACAGGAGATGGCGATCAAAGCCAGGAAGGGGTGGGAAAGGAACAATTCCTGCGTTTGAGGCCCTTAGCCAGGCGCCACCGGTGTCCCCCGGAACCAGAAGTCACAAGGGCACGGCCAACAGGCTCGCAGTGATGTGGCCAAGTTGTCTTGGTTTTCTCCGACTCCTCCTCCCTTGCAATGATGCTGTGGACATTGCAGTTTTACAAAGGCTTAAAAAAAAAAAAAAGGTAAAGGACCCCCGACAGTTAAGTCCAATCGCGAACGACTCTGGGGTTGCGGCACTCATCTTGCTCTATAGGCCAAGGGAGCAGACGTTTGTCCGCAGTTTTTTCTGGGTCATGTTGCCAGCATGACTAAGCCGCTTCTGGCGAAACCAGAGCAGCGCACAGAAACACCGTTTACCTTCCCGCTGGAGCGGTACCTATTTATCTACTTGCACTTTGATGTGCTTTCGAACTTCTAGGTTGGCAGGAGCAGGGACCGAGCAACGGGAGCTCACCCCGTCACGGGGATTCGAACCACCGCCCTTCCGATCGGGAAGCCCTAGGGTCAGTGGTTTAGACCACAGCGCCACCCGCGTCCCTACAAAGGCTTAGCACCTCACTAAACTCAAAAGTGCCTCACCTTTGCTCACCTGGGGTCTTGCTGTCACAACTGCTTCTCTACCTGTCCCGATTCTCTCCCTATCCTCTTTCCTTTGCAAAGAAACAGTGGATACCAAAACCCTGCAACTTTATGAATACGGTACTCAGCACTTAAGTGTCTTATCTTAGTTCAGTAGGGGGTCTCTGCTGTCACCATTTCTAGCGTGGCTTCACATCACAGAATGGAATAAAATGAAGAAATATAAAGTAGATTAGGGCCTGGGAGACCAGGGTTAAAATCACCACTCAGCCATGAAGCTCACCGCCTGACTGTGGGCCTGTTACTATCCCTCAACCTACGGAATCATGAATGCCGCCTCCAGTTCCTTGGAGGCAAAATGGCATGGGTGGAAGCATCATCCTGAAAAAATAAATACAGTGGTACCTCGGGTTACGTACTTAATTCGTTCCGGAGGTCCATTCTTAACCTGAAACTGTTCTTAACCTGAGGTACCACTTTAGCTAATGGGGCCTCCCGCTGCCGCCAGAGCACGATTTCTGTTCTCATCCTGAAGCAAAGTTCTTAACCCGAGGTACTATTTCTGGGTTAGCGGAGTCTGTAACCTGAAGCGTATGTAACCCGAGGTACCACTGTAATAGCAAAATAAAAAAGTCTCTCCCCAGTATGCCTGTCCCAGATTTTGAATTAGGGAAAAGGGGCAGGTCTGGAATCATGATTTTTAAAAAACCTACCTAAAAATTAAAAAAAAATCTTGAACACAACCAGGATATTCAGGCACACCAAGATTGGACTTTTACATGAGGGTCCTGGTCAAATCCAGTGTGGGGCTGTTTGCTGAGACAAGCTTGCCTGGGTGGGGCTGTGGAGGCAGTGTGCAATCCATGCTCCCAGAGTACATATAGTCTCCACACACCGAGTTTTGCACACACACACACACAATCCTACACCTCAGCTAACCTATGCAGTTCAGCTCAGGAGGGGAGGTTATTCCCCCCCCCCAACTCAATAAATGATCAATCTGGTAACTGGAATAGAGGGGATCTCCACCCCCTTCAAGGCACTAGGTTTCACCCCATCCCATCATGTATCTACTTTTAAAGAAATGGTTTTTGTCACCACTGCCAAAATTGGTAGTGAGGTGGGGAGTGAGAAAAAGTCTGCCAACTGTGGGGTTAGCCACCTCGAGGCAAGATGTAGTTTGTTGTTGCTGATAGCATTGCAAGACGCCACTGCACCCTATAAACTATCTCCTACGTGTTTTGAATTGTCCCCTTCCCCACCAAAAAGCAAACATGAGAACTAGAAACTTGCGTTGCTTTAAAGCGGAAGACAACACTGTCAAAATCCAGCTCCCTGTTTCAAAAGCCAGATTTTAACTGACATGCTGCATTCCTGTTTGCAAATACATTCTGCATCCAGGCATAGTACTGTATAGGTGAACTGTCAGGTGTGCTGAATGTGAGTCCACAGCATGAGGAGGAGAAACAGAGCAGCAGTGCAGAAATGCATCCAGATTCCCAGGAATAGAGACAGAAGTGTGAGGCAACCTTTGCGTTGAACATGCAGTCAATGGAAATTCTTCAAGGCACTTAAGCTTTTGGCATATAGATGGGAAAATAACACACTTCATTTTTTAAGCATGTTACAGAATGCTTAATTGATGCCTGCTTTATCAAAGGAAAAACAGAAAAGTCCTACTCTTTCCAATGCCAAAAATAGGATAATTTTGTGTGTGTGCTGCACAAAAACTAATGCACAAAAACAAGCAAGGTGAGCCCTGTATTTAAGCCACTCAACCCGACTCCCCCTTTCACTACAAGGAATGGTCCAGGTCTTTCAAAACAGAATAGCAAAGTACTTCCTAAGATCTTTCCATTTGGAGTCACTAACCAACATTTGCATTTTGCTAAAAACTACATAGGTGCTTTTGGGGTGACATTAAGGGAAGCGTTAAAATCACTTGCAGCCTAATGAGGAAAAGTTATTGACAGTCTTTGTCAGAAGGCACCGAGGGACCACCTTTGAAATAAAAAAGTATTGCTCAACCAGAAGCTAAAGAGGGGGGGGGGGGAGAAAAAAGGAACACACAGTTTAAGTTATGCAATCTTATGAACACTTGCTTCCTAGTAAGCCACACTGTGTTTGAGGGGGCTTACTTCCAGGAAAAGCGTGCACAGATTTGCGGTCTTAAAGCTTTCATTTAGTAGGTTAATCTACCCAGGAATGTGTGCAGCCCAACTCCAAAACTGTGTCATATTGAAATCAACAACACAAACCAAAAACCCCGGCCAGAGAGCCAAGTGGGCATCAGCCTTAAGGGAACAGGAGCCGATTTACACCAAGTCACCCCAGGGGCCTGCTAGCATCCAAACTCCTCTCTGGACGGACCCTCCCATGCTAAGGGGTGGGTGGGTGGACCGGGGACATCAAGTCTGGGACAGGGACCCATGTGGCTGCGAAGGAATAACTGGGACCAGCCGCTCCTTTGCTGGAGCAAGGTGCCCTCCCATCCCCCTTGCAATAGCATGAAGTGATTTTCATTTAAATTGCTGCTAAAAAGGAAGGAATTATGGTGAATTTGAATTCTGGTGCTGGAGGAGACTCTTGAGAGTCCCATGGACTGCAAGAAGATCAAACCTCTCCATTCTGAAGGAAATCAGCCCTTAGTGCTCACTGGAAGGACAGATCCTGAAGCTGAGGCTCCAAGACTTTGGCCCCCTCATGAGAAGAGAAGACTCCCTGGAAAAGGCCCTGATGTTGGGAAAGATGGAGGGCACAAGGAGAAGGGGACGACAGAGGACAAGATGGTTGGATAGTGTCTTCAAAGCTACAAACATGAGTTTGACCAAACTGCGGGAGGCGGTGGAAGACAGGAGTGCCTGGCGTGCTCTGGTCCAGGGGGTCACGAAGAGTCGGACACGACTAAGCGACTAAACAGCAACAAGGAAGGAAGCTCTGTTTCAATTAAAGTTCTGGCAGGTGGGTGGGACAACCCACCTGTCAATCACCTGACATCATGACGGCATCAGTTACCGTAATTGATATGAGGCTGTCCTGTCCTCCCTTATCAAAGGTGGCCCAGATAACGATCCGGCCCCTGGGCCAAAAGGTTTCCTCACCTCTGGAGTAGCAAAACAAAACAGATTCCCAGAAACCTGAAGTCTGCCTGCCGGCGGATACAATGACTGTCACTGGAATTAAGTTGTTCTCTCCTCAGATATGGTCGTTTTACCGGGTTTGCGTACTGTTATTTGATTGTATTCAGTGCTTTTTTTAAAAAAAAAATGTTCCAGTACTCACCATGAAGTTGATACAGTAAGTGCCACACTTTTAACACTGGGGGGTGCCGGTACTGCGAACCCTTGAGCACCCCCAGGAAAAAAAGCACTGATTGTCTTGTATTGTTTTGAAACTGTTTTAACTGTCTTGTATTGTTTTAAAACTGGTCACCTCGCTAACTTAGACCAGCCTGCCCCCAACCTGCTGCCCTCGAAGGGCTGATGGGCAGTGCGGTCAAAACACCTAGAGGCAACTAATGAATATAATGAGCAAACAGGCAAGCAAAAAAAATTTTACTTTTAAAAAAAATTATATATGCAGATTTGCACAACACAGTTCTGCATCCAGAACATGATTTCCTTGGGGTGGAACTTAGGGTATGTTATTAGTATTATTATTGGTTAAACTTGCATACTGCCCTTAATCCAAAGATCACAAGATAAAAATACAAAAGTACATAATACGAACAAGAACAAGAGCAAAAACAAACACACAACCACCACCACCACCCCAACACATTTAAAAGGCCATAGAATGTTTCACCAGCCAAAGGCTTGGCTTAAGAGGAACTTTTTTTGCAGGGCATAAAGATATGTAAGGAAGGTGCCAGGCAAGCCTCCGTGGGGAGTCCATGCCACAAGTGGGGAGCCACCACAGAAAAGGCCCGTTCTTGTGTTGCCACCCTATGGACATCTTGTAGAGGAGGCATGTTTTGTGTACAGTCATACCTTGGGTTACAGACGCTTCAGGTTGCGTTTTTTTGGGTTACAGACCTGCCAAAACCCGGAAGTACCGGAATGGGTTACTTCTGGGTTTCGGGGGTTGCGCATGTGCAGAAGCGCTAAATCGCGCCTTGCACATGCGCAAAGCACCAAATCACAACCCGCACATGCGCAGACACGCCGCTGCGGGTTGTGAACGTGCATCCCGCACGGATCATATTCGCAACCCGAGCGTTCACTGTATTAATGTGCATAGTCCAATTAATAGAGACACACACATGACACATACAGCCATCCTCTCCCCCCCCTCACCCCAGATCAACACATGGCATGGGGTGGGAGCAAGGGGTAATGGAGGAGGAAGAGGAAGCCAAAAGCTGTCTGTGGCAACAGCAAAGTGAAGTTCAAGAGGGGAGGACATGTTTAAAAAGCACCTCTGCCAAACCAAGCACAAGCCCTGAAACATGTGCAAATTTCCCACCCTCCCACATCCACATGCTATCTTATGCACAGAGCACTCAACAACAGGCAGCAGCTGTCTGGGGCCCAATACCAGCATCTATGCCAGCCCTGCTGCTGCCTGAACCAGTTCCCACATGCCTTGTTTCCCAGCCAAGCCCTTCACAAAGGAAGCCACAGCTATTCTGGTCACCATCCGGATGGGGGTGTTGGGAAACGCCGAAATTGCTTCCAGCTGCCTCCGGCCCCCTTCCTCCTTCTGTTTCCCCCATGCAATTGTGGGCACATGCGCTCGGCCAGAAGGACTTGCGCCACTCAGGGCCGAACCCGGGAGAAGATGACATGCGCTCTCCTTCTCTGAAGCAGCGGGGAACAGGAGACATTAAGACCAGCTGTGCGGAAAAGCTCCCCTTCCATTGGCACGCTCCCTAGTAGGGACTGCAGGCCCAGTTCTCTGTCCCAGGAGAAGACACGCAAAACCTTCGTGCCTAGAGATAAAAACAGGGTGATCTGCGTGGGCTCCAAGCCTGGGGAAAGATTGCAAATGGGAAAAGGGCACGGACTTGTGGGCACTGATACAGGAGCAATCCTGCCAGGATTCAGGGGTGGGAGAGATGGGACTGAGACACACAGTTTGGTCCCTTTCCAGGTGCTTCCAAAATGATCCTGGCTGGCTCAGGAGGCAGGGATTGGTATCCATGGCCTCTAGGGGCGAATGGTCCTAATCTACAGGCAGACTGACAACCTTGCAAGGCTGTTTTCCACTGAGCCCAGGCTGCAACTTGCAGGAATCGGGAAAGAATGCTACTCTGAGGCCCGTCACAGCTGTTCTACCCATTGCATGCTCATCGTTTGACGACAGCACCAGTGTCGTGTAGGCGAAAAAGGGCTGCCAAAGATCTGACACCAGAGTTACAATGCCCACATCACCTCACGCCCAACACTTTTCAGTGGAGTCTGCTCTGTCAAAGCACTCAGGTGCCAGCCAAGGGCTGTTTCACACATGCGCACTCAGGGCTGCATGATCTAGGGTTGTCTTGCACCGAGCGCATGAGCCATCACACTGGAAGCCACAGGCAGAACTCTTAGCTTCCCCTCACATCTTTTCAGACACAAGGATGTCTCCGATGGGAGTCAGTTCACACATTCAGTAGCCAGTCACCAAGGGTGGAGATGTGTGCAGATATATTACAGGTGCATGTGTGAACCAGCAGTTCCTCCAGGCAATACTTGAACTGCGGCGGTTCCCATTTCAGAATGAGGAAAGGGGTTGATAAGCATCCAGGTTTAAAAATAAATATCATCCTAAATCAGAGATGCAGGATGATCAGATGGAAGCAGAGCAGGAGAGAAAGAGAAGGAAGTCTGCATTAGCCCAAAATATTTGGTACTTGCTGCAGAAAATACAAAATATAATCAAAAAACCGACATTTTGCTGCCTTTTCGTCCTACCCAGAAGTCTGCCATTTTAGCCTGCCTAAGAGACTGGGCAAATGTCACCCTCTACCCATAATTATGCTCTGAAAAGCTGCAGAAACAACCCCTTTTACTGATCACATGACAAAATGCTTGAAGGATATTAAGGGTTAATTAATCCATGCCAAGTAGAGCAATCCGTTTAAGAGGCCGAGCACCTGCCCTCTCAATCTTCACTCAACTTGGTAGCTTAAAGGGGGGGGTGGGCTGGGTGGATCCAAGGAATGTTTCACTGGAGTAATGGGAGCCGTCACCCAGTGGCAAATATCCTCTTTTTGGGGCAAGGTATTCAAAGCAGTAAGGGACGTGGGTGGCACTGTGGGTTAAACCACAGAGCCTAGGACTTGCTTATCAGAAGGTCGGCGGTTCGAATCCCCGCGATGGGGTGAGCTCCCGTTGCTCGGTCCCTGCTCCTGCCAACCTAGCAGTTCGAAAGCACGTCAAAGTGCAAGTAGATAAATAGGTACCGCTCCGGCGGGAAGGTAAACAGCGTTTCCGTGCACTGCTCTGGTTGGTTCGCCAGAAGCGGCTTAGTCATACTGGCCACATGACCCGGAAGCTGTACGCCAGCTCCCTTGGCCAGTAAAGCAAGATGAGCGCTGCAACCCCAGAGTCGGCCATGACTGGGCCTAATGGTCAGGGGTCCTTAAGGAGTCTCAAAGCGGCTAAGAATCTCCTTTCCCTTCCTCCCCCACAACAAACACTCTGTGAGGTGAGTGGGACTGAGAGACTTCAGAGAAGTGTGACTAGCCCAAGGTCACCCAGCAGCTGCATGTGGAGGAGCGGGGAAGCGAACCCGGTTCACCAGATTGCGAGTCCACCGCTTTGTACACCGGCTCCCTTGGCCAATAAAGTGAGATGAGCGCCACAACCCCAGAGTCGGTCATGACTGGACCTAATGGTCAGGGGTCCCTTTACCTTTACCTTACCATATAAAAAGTAAATGAGGCTGAATCCAAGAACTAACATGGCATACTCTTGTTTACCTTTACCTTATTCAAAGCAGTGGTTGCAGCCCAGCTTCAGGTATGCTCAGACCCATTTCAGACCAGTTTCGCTGAAAATACCTTGTTCATTCTGCTTGATGGCATTTGCAGAGAGAGATGGGGAAGTGTGACCATGAGATCCTACTAGAAAGTGGGTGTTGTGGGTGCTACACTGCGGTTCCACTCCTACCTTCAAAGCCCTTTTCAGAAAACAATTATGGGGGCGGAGAGGAGGCAAGGTGTTCTGCACCTTGGGAACCGCCCTATGGCACCCCAAAGGCTCCATCTCGTCCCCCATGCTATTTAACATCTGCCCGAAGCCACTGGGACCTGTCATCAGATTTGGGATGAGGTGCCATCAGTAGGCAGTTGGCACCCAACTCCATCCCTCTGTTCCATCTGAATGGGAAGTGGTTCAGTGCTTGGAGGTGACCAGATGGATTTGGGCCATGTGCTGCAAGTTCCTGTGTCCAAGAGTTAAGGAAATGGCACACACACCCAGAAATAGCAGGTCTAAACCACAGAGCCTAGGGCTTGCCAATCGGAAGGTCAGTGGTTCGAATCCCTGCAACGGGGTGAGCTCCTGTTGCTCGGTCCCTTCTTCTGCCAACCTAGCAGTTCGAAAGCACGTCAAAGTGCAAGTAGATAAATAGGTCCCGCTGCGGCGGGAAGGTAAACGGCGTTTCCGTGCGCTGCTCTGGTTCGCCAGAAGCGGCTTAGTCATGCTGGCCACATGACCCGGAAGCTGTACGCCGGCTCCCTCGGCCAACAAAGCGAGATGAGTGCTGCAACCCCAGAGCCGTCCGCAGGGACCGAGTAGCGCCCCCTAAACTGTGAGATTCACTTCTCACAGAGATGCCTCTCTCACCTTCATGGTATAGCAGGCATGTTCAAAGTCTGTTTTGGAGACCTAATCCAGCCCGCTGGTCGATTTAATCCAGCCCCTGTGGCAGTATATGTCCTGGGGTGAAATTGTAAAAGAAAGCTCAACATGCATGTTCACTTCATCAAACATGGCCCTCTTTGAAAAAGGTTTGGGCACCCCTGTGGTATAGTATTCGACATTTATTGAAGATGAATCTCTTTGCCCCGGCCTTTCACAGATGAGTTTTATTTTTTAGGCCCCATCCTATTCTTCAGATGCAAATTGTTTCAACTGTTTACTAATCTGTTGCAAATTGATTTTAATATTGTATTATTATACAGTGGTACCTCAGGTTAAGTATTTAATTCGTTCCGGAGGTCTGTTCTTAACCTGAAACTGTTCTTAACCTGAAGCACCACTTTAGCTAATGGGGCCTCCTGCTGCTGCCTCGCTGCCAGTGCACGATTTCTGTTCTCACCCTGAAGCAAAGTTCTTAACCTGAAGCACTATTTCTGGATTAGCGGAGTGTATAACCTGAAGCGTATGTAACCTGAGGTACCACTGCATTGTCACAACTCATTTCTGAGACCTCATAGTGGAGGGCGGATAAGAAATCTGATCTGTAAATAAATAAGACACCCGTTGAACAGGGCTTCCCCAGATCCTTTGGAATTGCTTCCACAACAAGATCCCACCCTCCACTGAGGGAGATCCCAAACAGGGCCACTTCATGAGGACTAGCTACCCTTACAGCAAAATCCCAACAAAGCAGGACTACTCAGAAGCAAAAACAGCTCAAACTCCCTAAAAAGAGTGTTGGATTGCAGTTTAGGATCTTTAAAGATGGGGCCACACTGTATGGTAGTAATGATTACGGGGCATGATCCAGCAAAAAAAAAAAAAAAAAGCCACTTTTGCATTGCAGCAGGACTTTATTAATGTTGGTTGATTGTACCCCAATTTTTTAGCCTTTCAGATCCATACGTAAAGGAGGAATTCTAATCCATTTTGCAGGAGGATGTACAACCAGGAGTTTGCAATTGAGGGCAGTAAGTGCGATGTTGTGGTTTTAAAACCGCATTGACGTTTGGTTTTTTACACTCAAGAGAAGTGAATAATAAACAGATATATGTGCTGCTGCCCAGGAACAGTCGTTCTTGCCCGCTGACCCCCACACTACTCCTAGTCCCCTCCATGCCCCTTTCTTCAAACTGTGCAGGATTTGAATCCAGGACACCTGGCATTTTAACACACACAAATGGCTACTCTGCGTTACTTTTTTCTGCTGCTGCCACCACCTCGTTTCTGCATAGATTATTATTATTATTCACACACCCCCTTTTTTTAACTGATGTGATCCGATCGCAGGCCCGGAGACACCTCCCGGGGCCCCGTCCGCCTGCATCGCCTTTGGGAGCCCACGTGGCAACGGCAGCGCCTCTGGGCACCACAACAAGCCCCTTTCACACGGGTCTGGAGCGACACGCGAGCAGAGCCTGACGAGCTGGTCTCCCCCCTCCTCCTTGCAAGCCGCCGCTTCCCTGCAGAGGCCTCCAAAGGGGGGGGGGTCCTCTCGGTTTAACCCTTGCGCTGCCAGCCAAGCCCACCGACGAGGACCCGGCCTGCCCACGATGCGCGGCGCCACCCACCACGATTCGCCTCCTCCCAACTAACCCATTTCTGGCTACATCTTGATCCTCGCCCGCCGACCCACCCAAAACTTGGGAGTTTTGTTCCAAGGACGATTTCCTTCCCTCCCGTCGCAACTCCGGCAATGCCCGACGGCTCGGGCTCTTGCGCCCATCGGGGCCTCTCCAAGGAGGCGCCACGGGATCGGGGGATCGGAGGCGGGGAACGGGGCGAGGGTCTCGGCCTGGCCCGCTTTCCTCGCAGCATGCTGGCGTCCCGCTCGGCGCGTCTGATGCAACAGTCTGCTGGAGTTGCAGGAGGGCGAGACGCGCGCCGGGCTCCCCGGCGGCCCTTTCCCGCTCTCCAGACCCAAGACTTCCCCGCCAAGGCGCTGTTTCCGCACTCACCGCCGGTGGATCTCGAGCGCGAGCCCAAGTTGCGCGGGATCCGCAGCCCCAGCGGCGCAACGTCGGCGGCAGAAGCGCGCAGTTCGGCAGCGGGGCTCTGCTCGCGGCGCGCTGGACGCCCAGGGAGGCGCACTCGCGCGCACTCGCACATAGACGCACACCCTGGCGCGCGCCGCTCAGCCAATCACACCGGCGCAAGTTCAGGCTCGCGGGGTGGGGGGAAAGTTTGCAAAACTTTGCAAAGAAGACGGGTCAACCCTCCAAAGCCCGCGCACACCGGGCCGGGAGCAGGTGGATCCCAGAACCAGGTTGCTGGGGGTTTTCCCCTTTCTTCTCCTTCTAGTCCGCGGTGGCTTTGCGTTGCTCGCTCCCCAGCGACGCCAGCTCGGAAAATCCACGTGTGCAGGTTCAGCCCGTTGTTTTCTTTTTGCAAAGCGTCGTTCACACGTGGGCTCTGCAGCTGGCCCAGGTTGGCACTCGAATGGGGAAGCAGGACGGCGCTTGAGAACGGCTCAGACGCGCGTGGCTGGTGGTGATGTGGAGGACCTAGCTGCGAATTTTGAGGTGTGCAAGTCGCCACCTGACGTTGCACAGGTGGTGGGCATGCACGTGTGAACCAGCATGTGGTGTTTTCTCTTTCATCGCGTGCGGAGATCATGGGAGAAAGCTGCGCTCGGTGTGGTTTCAAATGGAAGGGAGTCCACGTGTTAAGATTCCTGCATTGCAGACGGTTGGGCTAGTTGATCCTCAGAAATCCCTTCCAGCACTACGGTTCTGTGGTTTTATGATTCTATTTGCTGCATACATGCAACATGCGTTAGGAAGAGGTCGTTGGGGAAAGGTTTCACAGGCACATGGAGTAGCAGGCATGGTCAAATAATGTGTGCACACAACAGCATACTCACAAGTGATTAAAAAGACAAAACAGGAAGTTGTTGCTCAAAGAGCTGAAACCACAGAAGACAAAAAAACCCTACAAAGGTGCTGGTGGGATTTAAGTATTCAAATAAGATACAAAAATATCTAAAATATGTATAAAACAGTATACAAGGACCTAATGCGCAGGCTTGTTATGAATAGCAAGTGGGAACTGCAACAAAATGCTGCAGTTCAGAACTCAACGCAACCACTCCATTCTGTTCACTCTTACTAATTTTCCTCTTGCGCAACACTCCGCCAGCACTCCATGGCCACTAAGCATGCTCAGTGTTCATGTGGCTGTTTCGAAGATCTACCAGTTAGGGCCCACCTCACAGCATTTGCCTCCTTTTAAGTTCTGCAAAGGGACACGGGTGGCACTGTAGGTTAAACCACAGAGCCTAGGACTTGCCAATCGGAAGGTCGGCGGTTCGAATCCCTGCAACGGGGTGAGCTCCCGTTGCTCGGTCCCTCCAACCTAGCAGTTCGAAAGCATGTCAAAGTGCAAGTAGATCAATAGGTACCGTTCTGGAGGGAAGGTAAACGGTGTTTCCGTGCGCTGCTCTGGTTCTCCAGAAGCGGCTTAGTCATGCTGGCCACATGACCCGGAAGCTGTACGCCGGCTCCCTCGGCCAATAAAGCGAGATGAGCGCTGCAACCCCAGAGTCGGTCACGACTGGACCTAATGGTCAGGGGTCCCTTTACCTTTACTAATTTCTGCAAACCTTGAGTTTTCCCCAGCCTGCTGCTGGTTCTTTCTTCTGACACATAGGTGGCGGCATTTTGGCTACATAATCAACAGCACTTGCCACCTGAACATCAGATATAGAGGAAGTGATTGTAGCACAAAGTCACAAGATGTCTGTATGGCGGAAAAACCACCTTACTTTGATGCCTGCCAAATAACTGATCTGGAATTTATCTGCTGGATTCGGTGAAGCTGAATGATGGCTGGTGGGTAGCCCATCGCCGAACCCATTTCCAGCTTTCCACAAAATCTCAGCCAAGTTATGAGTGAACCTCCACATTTTATGTTAGTCCACCATATATTGCTTCATGATTTTAAAAAAGCCCAAATTCATTAACAATTGTGCTAACAAGTCTCGTTTCTCAGTGCAGATAATGGTATCGAGCTTCCATTTCAAGGTAGCCAATATCTAACATTCAAGGACTCCTATAAACAGCAGCCCAAAATGTAAGGCTTCTGTGTGGAGTATTTGTTGTGGGAAAGTTTCTCACACAGCTGTGAATGTCAGCGGACAAAGTTCTTCGAGATAGCGAGGTTTTTTTGTGCGTTACTGAAGGGACGGTACGGTGATCTTCAGTTTGTGAAAAGTTTTTATACTACGGACTGTGGGTTCTTCTGAACTATTTGTGTCTTCTGATTTTATGTATTGAAATGGTTTTTCAATCCTGCTCCTCAGGAAAACAGCAACAACTCGCTACAGAGCAGCTTACAAATCAGTAGAGAGAGAGAAAAAAGAGACCGTGCCCTCAGACTTACGATCACAACGACATTACCCAAAAGGAAAATGGATTGGTGAGGAGGAGGAAATAAGTAAATTCGGATTCAAGCTTTTAGTAATGTGTTGTTCTACTGGCCAGCTGGGTGGAGATAAAGTTGCTGGTCTCCTTGTTGCATCTGTTAAGTTGCCCTTCTCTTCCCTCCTCCTCTGATGGAGCCTGATATGGTGGCTGTTGCCAAGTGACAGCTGATCGAGGGGGCATCCTATATATATTATTTGCATATCTCAGTCAATAAAACCTATAAATGGAACACAATGGGAATCTTATCTAGGAACATGCTTATGTTCCACCTCCTCCATACAACCCTGCCCAGCAACTGTACTCCTCAAATGGGACATGGCGGAGTATACTGTGCTCCAGAAACTGGGCTTTTAGTGTTGCAGCTGCAGCCCTCTGGAATAGAGCATCAGAAGGTACCCACTGCCATGATGCCTCCTGATGACATTTTTGTTTAATAAGGCTTCCCGTGAGACATCACCTAGTAATTTGTTAAATATTAATCGTACAATTGTTGGAACAGTTTTAGTGCTTTTAGAGATTGTAGAAAGGCTTTCGGTTTCTTTTAGAATTTGCATTCTATGCATTTTATTTTTATTGTATTGTACACCTCTTGGGAGGCCCCAGGCTACGGAGCAGTTTATAAATTTGTAAAATAAATACAATTAAAAATGGCTCTGTCTCAGGAGAGGACCAGCTTCCCCATATATTCTCTCACTGGGCCCTAATATAAGCAAACGTTTCAAATGACCCAGTCCAAAAATATTGCATCAAACTTGGATGAGTTCTCAAAGGCGTTCTCAATAGGTAACTTTTCTGGAGCTAAATCTGAAAACAGGACCTCTCTCTCTCCCTATAAACATTTCTGGAGAATCTCCACAGTCGTCCGGATTTGTGGGAGGCACAGATACAGAGAACAGCTGTATGATTGGAGGCATTCATATCAACTGCCGTGGTGAATTAATTGCTCCTTACATATTTGGCAGAGTGAGTCCATGTTGGTGACTCCCAGCCTGCTAGAACAAAAGACCTCCAAGCAGTATACATGTCTAAAATGTCCATTCAAAATACCAATTAAAAACAAATGTTAAAAACAAGTTACATAAAAATGTGTTTGGATACACGTACACACTGGTCATATTTATGTACTCTCTAGCTAGCTAACTAACTAAATAGGCAGCAGTGACACTTCTTGGAAAAACAGGGCTGCTGTTTTTGCCCTATGGATTTCAGTGCCAACTAAACTCTTCTTTGTTCCAGCAAGGCTATCCAGCCATGAAATTTTGTTAAGCGAGTTCAGCAGGCATAAGTGTTTTACCTACTAAAATCATGTGTCAAAATAAAACGCCTGGGTAGGCTTGTTGGAACAAAAAAAGCGTTTTAAACAGGCACTGAAAATAATATGGCAAAGGAGCCTGCTCAGTATCAATGAGCAGGGAGTTCCAATGTCTAAGTGCTGCCAGTTTAGATGGAGAGAGAGAGAGAGAGAGAGAGAGAGAGAGAGAGAGAGAGTAAATGCATGGCAATTTACAGAGCATAAGAAAAGGATTGGGCCTGTCCTGAGTTTACAGTCTAACTTTAGACTGGAGTAGCAATGTGAGGCAAGGGTGGGGGGGGAGAAGGAAGACACAGTAGGAGGGGAGAAGACAGTCAAAACTAGGATAATGAACATGAGCAAAGACAGTTACATATCCGATTTTGTTTCAGCGAGACACTAAGGGGTTAAGCCAAATGGAGGAGGATATTTTTGCGCTGAGCTTTTAGCAGGGGAGGGAGGAGCAGGGAGAGAGAAAGAGAGGTAGCTCCTTATGGATATTCTGGGAGCAGTTTATTTACTTACTATATTAATATAAAGCTGTCCAATGGCATTGTTCTCCAGAGTTACAGCATAAAGTGATCAATTGCAATTAAAAACACAGCAAACTGAAATAACAACCTGGGGCACCAAACAGATGAATAAAAACAGGTAAGAAAGATATAGCCCATGAACAACAATTACTAAATGAAAAGGTATATTTACGTCACAGGTTTGAAGTTTTATTTATTGCTGTTCAGTTCCAAAAATCACCAGCAAGGCTATAACAGTTCAGAATTCGGGGTGTGTTTGTGCACACACGTGCGCCTGTGCACAGACAAAACGGCCCTGTCTGTTTGCTCCTAACCAGTGTGCCCTCAGCCTCATCATCCCTATAAGGAGGCAGTGTTGTAGAGTGGTTAGACAGTGTTGGAGTAATAATAATAATAATAATCTATTATTTATACCCCGCCCATCTGGCTGGGCCTCCCCAGCCACTCTGGGTGGCTTCCAAAAAAATATTAAAATACCGTAATACATCAAACATTACAAGCTTCCCTAAATAGGGTTGCCTTCAGATGTCTTCTAAAAGTCTGGTACAGTGATGCCCCGCAAGACGAATGCCTCGCAAGACGGAAAACTCGCTGGACGAAAGAGTTTTCCGTTTTGGAGGTGCTTCGCAAAACAAATTTCCTATGGGCTTGCTTCGCAAGACGACAATGTCTTGCGAGTTCCTGCGGGTTTTTTTTCCTCCCCCCCCCTTTTCTAAGCCGCTAAGCCGCTTATCAGCTGATCCGATCAGCAGATAAGCCGCTAATAGCGCTAATCCGCTAATCCTTCAATGGGCCTGCTTTGCAAGACAAAAAAAACCGCTAGACGAAGAGAATCACAGAACGGATTCTTTTCGTCTTGTGAGGCACCACTGTAGTAGTTTTTCTCTTTGACATCTGGTGGGAGGGTGGTCCACAGAGCGGGTACCGCTACCTAGAGGTCCTCTGCCTGGGTCCCTGTAACTTGGCTTCTCGCAGTGAGGGAACTGCCAGAAGGCCCTCAGTGCTGGACCTCAGTGTCCGGGCAGAACGATGGGGGTGGAGACGCTCCTTCAGGACCTGGGAGACCAGGGTTCAAGGACTCACTCAGGCATGAAGCTCATTGGTCGATCCTGAGCCGGTCTCTCAGCCCAGCCTACCTCGCAGGGCTGTTGTGAGGATGAAATGGAGAGGGGGAGAACCTAGCGTGCTGCCTTGAGCTCCTTGGACAGAAGAGGGGATGACGACGACAACGAAAGCAACACACGGGGGAAAGCCATCCCATGGAGCCTCACAGAAGCAGTGGCTGATTTTCTAAGTTCTTTTCTAAGTTCCTGAATGGTCCAGATTTGGGAAAGAGGCAGGGCTGGACTTAGGTTTGACGAGGCCCTAAGCCACTGTAGGTAATGGGGCCCTTTATACAGTGGTGCCTCGCAAGACGAAAAGAATCCGTTCTGTGATTCTCTTCATCTAGCGGTTTTTTCGTCTTGCGAAGCAAGCCCATTGAAGGATTAGCGCTATTAGCGGCTTTTAGCGGCTTATCGGATCAGCTGATAAGCGCCTTAGCGGCTTAGAAAAAGGGGGAGGGGAAAAAACCCGCAGGAACTCGCAAGACATTTTCGTCTTGCGAAGCAAGCCCATAGGAAATTCGTTTTGCGAAGCACCTCCAAAACGGAAAACTCTTTCGTCTAGCGAGTTTTCCGTCTTGCGAGGCATTCGTCTTGCGGGGCACCACTGTATAACAACAACAACAACTTTTTATTTATACCCTGCACTTCCTGGTTCAGGAAACTGGGCTCAGGGTGGCTAACAACAAATTTAAAACACTTAATTGATGCTACAATAAAAAAAGCATAAAATACGGTATAAAGCATAAATAACAACAAAATCAATTTAGGAGGGAAATCCATCCAATAAATGTTAGATGATCACCAGGGCTAGCTGGCTAAATTAGCCCCACTTGGGCATATGTCCAGCTGTCCTTTGTCAACAACAAATTGTGGCTGTTTTTTGTGTCGAATATATGCTATATGGTAATTTATGGACCTAATAGGTATCTAAAGCCATTCGCATATGTTGCCATGCAACCAGTCCATGCAGAATGAAGGCGCCCTATATATAGAAATGAGCAAACCCGTGATATTTTAAGGAGCAGGCTAGCAGGTGGGGCCCATTACTTAAATCATAGGAGCCTATACAACACAAAACACTGTATGTAGGTTTTATTTCATTTGTTTTTTATCTTATGTTTTTGAAATGTACATCCAGGTTGTTTTTTGAATTTTTTGGGGGGGCCCAAGGGAATGGGGCCCTAAGCTATAGCTTGTTTAAAGGTAAAGGTACCCCTGACCATAAGGTCCAGTCGTGGCCAACTCTGGGGTTGCGGCGCTCATCTCGCTTTATTGGCCGAGGGAGCCGGCGTACAGCTTCCGGGTCATGTGGCCAGCATGACTAAGCCGCTTATGGCAAACCGGAGCAGCGCATGGAAATGCTGTTTACCTTCCTGCCGGAGCGGTACCTATTTATCTACTTGCACTTGGACGTGCTTTTGAACTGCTAGGTTGGCATGAGCAGGGACCGAGCAACGGGAGCTCACCCCATCATGGGGATTCAAACTGCCGACCTTCTGATGAGCAAGTCCTAAGCTCTGTGGTTTAACCCAAAGCGCCACCCGCGTCCCAAGGTTGTTTACCTTATACTTAAATACGGCACTGAAAAGAGGCTAGCTATGAGGGAACACTGCTACCTAAGTGCTCAGGGGGGTTGCTAGACAGGGAAACTTCAGTTCAGCTGTTCTCTGTCCTGTTTACTATATGTGTGTGTGTATCCAGAACTTCCGGGTCTATATAAGGGCCTGTTTCCCAGCTCAGCTGCAGCCAAGTCTCCAAGCAGTCCTTCCCTTCCATTTCCATATTCCTCCCAGCGCTTGCCTTTAAACAGGCTTGTGCCTGACAATGGCTATAATTATGCCCCCTTGCTAATTAGGTGTAATTATAAACTGTTCCTCTAAAGCAGCTTGGGATTCCAAAGGCCTGGGGATTGTTAGCGTAACGCGTGGAGCAAGCCAACGGTAACTGGGGGATGCCAGGGAATCCGTGGGGCCAGCTCTGACCATTGGACACTGCTGCCTCTCTGGGCCACAAAGTTTAATTTGAGGCAGCTCTGGCATATTCCTTCAAGTGCTAGGAGCTCGGGGAAGGGGAGGCGTGATAATGGCAGGCTTTTTCAGCTATCATTCCGTCTAGTTATAGCCAAAACTGTGCAAAGAGTGACCTTCCAAAGACAAAATCCTGTTCCGCCTGGCCTTTGGTTTGGACTCAGTCTGACCCTTATGTTTTCCTTTCCCTTCTGGTTTTGATCTATGGGCTACTTTTAAAAATGGGGCTGCATTTTAAATTGCATTTTAACCTGTATTTTAAATTGGTTTTTTCCCCATTATGATTTTACTGTAATTTTACTGGTGTTAGCCACCCTGAGCCTGGCTCTGGCTGGGGAGGGCGGGGTATAAATATATTATTATTATTATTATTATTATTATTATTATTATTATTATTATTATTATTTTATTATGTCACTCAGAGCTGCGTGCAAAATTTCTGCCCTCGGGTGTGATGGAGGATGCTATCCTGTTGGTGGCATGGAAATCAGATTAAATTGCCCATCTAGTTGGAATGGCAGAGCAGGCAAGGGGCATCTTGTCCTTTGCCTCAAGCAGCAAAATTAGGCTTACCATACATCAGGAAAGTTCTAAGTCCTGGTTTTTGGGTATAAAAATGGCATCAGGGGGATTTTGCCGGAAAACCCGGATGTATGGCAACGTGATGAAAAAAGCAGCGGGAACAGCATAAAATCACTATTTGGGGGGCAGGTTTCCCCAAAAGCTCAACAACTTTACTGGTGTTGGGAATTTTTGAAACATGGTAACCCTAAGCAAAATGTCTTTTACTTTTGACTCATGCAAAGAATGGAAATTTCTGCTCAAAGCTGTTAGCAAGGAGTTGTCCCTGCAGCTCCCATCTCATCTCTCAAGCCTCCATCATTGCCTGGCAAGGGATGGCTACCTAGCACAGGGTTTTTGCAGGACCAGTTGCTACAGGCTGCTGGCAGTGAAAAGAGAGCACGCTGGTCCTCTGCACAATGGAAAAGGGGGCACAGAAAAGCCAAAGCCCCCCAAAGCCCAATGGAGCCATAACAATAATATCAAAACATGCTCCAGCTCAACTCCCACTCCAGCTTTGCAGAACCACTTTACAACCAACTGCCCCGGGGGAAAGGTCCTGGTGTTTATTGCATGTATGCATTTTTTTAAACATACAGTGGTACCTTGGTTCTCAAACGCCTTGGTACTTGAACAACTTGGAACCCAAACACTGCAAACCCAGAAGTAAGTGTTCCGGTTTGCGAACTTTTTTTGGAAGCCAAACGTGCTCCGGTTTGAGTGTTACGCTTCTGTTTTGAGTGTTACACTGAGGTCTGTTTTTGCTATTTATTTTGCATTTTTGTTTTTGCAGCTCATTTTTTGTTTTGTTTTTGTGACTGTGTGGAACCCAGTTCAGCTACTGAATGATTGATTGATTGTGTGACTGCAGTACATTGTTTATCACTTTCATTTTATGGATCAATGGTCTCATTAGATAGTAAAATTCATGTTAAATTTAACAATTCATGTTAAATTGTTTTAGGGGTTGTTTTTAAAAGTCTGGAATGGATTAATCCATTTTGCATTACTTTCTACGGGAAAGCGCACCTTGGTTTTGGAACGCTTTGGTTTTGGAATGGACTTCTGGAACGGATTAAGATTGAGAACCAAGGTACCACCACACTGTAGTTTAATGTTTCTTGTGAGCTACCTTGCAACGATCTGTATCCTGAAATCATTGTAATAAACAAGCAAGAGCAATACCATGCAATTCATTCGGGTGAGGTCCTTTCCCAAGTTCTATCTGTAGGAAAGTTGTGTCGTGCGCTGAGAAAGACAGGACCTTCTCAACGCTGGTGCCCATCTTTGGAATGCTTTCCCAATTGAGGTAAAACTGGTGCTGCTATTGTACACTTTTTTGGAGGCAGGTTAAGACAGGTTTCTTTTTGCCCAGACTCTTAAAATGTTGTATTGTTTCATCTGATTGAATCATTTTTGGTTTATTACATTTCAGGTTTTTATTAGGTTGCTTTGATTTTTATACAAGGTGTGACCGGAAAGTAGGGTGAATAATGAGAAATGATGGATTCGTGAAGACACATGGGAGGCGTTTGCCCGTATCTCAGCTAATATATGCGCACATGTCTTGGCATTTGTTGACAGGCCTACGTTCATGCGGTAGCTTTTAGTAGCTGTTAACAGTGCAGTGGTTTTCCCAGTAGTGATGTATGGAAGTGAGAGCTGGACCATAAAGAAGGCTGATCGCCAAAGAATTGATGCTTTTGAATTATGGTGCTGGAGGAGACTCTTGAGAGTCCCATGGACTGCAAGAAGATCAAACCTCTCCATTCTTAAAAAAATCAGCCCTGAGTGCTCACTGGAAGGACAGATCCTGAAGCTGAGGCTCCACTACTTTGGCCACCTCATGAGAAGAGAAGACTCCCTGGAAAAGCCCCTGATGTTGGGAAAGATGGAGGGCACAAGGAGAAGGGGACGACAGAGGACGAGATGGTTGGACAGTGTTCTCGAAGCTGCTAAAATGTGTTTAACCAAACTATGGGAGGCGGTGGAAGACAGGAGTGCCTGGCGTGCTCTGGTCCATGGGGTCACGAAGAGTCAGACAAGACTAATCGACTAAACAACAACAACAAATAGTGCAGTGTGTCGTGATTGAAAATGGAGCAGAGTGTCAGTATGAAATTCTGTTTCAAAATTGGGTAAATAGGCACCAGAAATCCACGAAATGCTCACAATTGTGTACGGAGATGAAGCTGTAACTCGAAAGACAGTGTATGAGTGGTTTAAGCATTTCTGTGAAGGGCAGCAAACCATCGAAGATGACCCTTGGTCTGGCTGGCCATCGACAAGCAGAACGGCGGCAAATGTTGACAGAGTTCGTGAGTTATTAATGCGGGATTGGCGTTTGTCCGTCCGAATGATGGCGGAATGTTATGACTATCGGCTTGGTTACTTGAGAGCGAACAGGCAAGATCCCCACTGGTCTTTTCAAAGGCTTTATTATTGGTGCAAAAACATTTACAGTGCAGAACGCCTCAATTCCATGTCTTGCTCAGTCACTAGCAGAATCTGAGAGTGGGCGGTCCTTAAACTTTCCCCAGCAGAGTAGTCTCTTGATCCCCATCCGACGCCTCCCCTCTCTGCACAAAAACCTACTGCACAGGGAGGGCGTGGGTAAAGGGGGTCCTGCCTCCCCCCCCCACTTTGCTCATACACAGTGTCCTGGCTCTTTCTTGCATCCTCCGAGCCCTGCATCTCTTCCCCACTAGAGGCGGGGCTTCCCTCCTCCGCTGAGGAAGTGCTGCTTCCCACGATCTATGGAGGCTCCCTTGTAATCCAGCTGCCCTTCCACCTCTCGTCTCTGAGCTGATGGCAGTTCCCTGACACGGAAGAATTGCATATTCCACGTGAAATTGTTGCTGAGATTACTGAGTTGTCCCGCCCTCCATATTCTCCCGATCTGGCCTCACCAGATTTCTTTCTTTTTCCAAACCTGAAATCTGCACTGCAAGGGCACAGATTTTCCAACATTTCACACATCCAAGCTGCTGTGACAAGGGAATTGAAAGCAGTACAAAAAGGACTTCTCCAGAAGTTTCCAACAGTTCTATGAACATTGTCAACGGTGCATTGTATCACCTACTTTGAAGGCCTGTAAGGTATGTATGTTCAAATATTTCTTGCTGTCCGATTTCTATGACCATTCACCGAACTTTCCAGGCGCACCTTGTAGTTTGTTTTAAGATTGCATTGCCATATGGATTTTTAGGTACACTGCCCTGGAATCCATGTTGGGATTAAGACATGGTTTGTAAAAAGTCAAAATAAATGAAATGCATTAACTATTGAGAGTCCTGAATCCTTGTGTTACCTTTTAACCAGCACTGGAACACATCCGTCCATTTGTCTGTGCTTTAAAAAGCACAAACAATTTCTCCATTTGTTCCAACAGAAAACTCAAATGAGTTTTTTTGTTTTCTAACAGGGCAATCCAGTATATCTGCACTCAGAAATGAGGCCCACTGAGTTCAATGGGGGTTACTCTCCGAAATGTAGGGACACAATTGCATACCTGAAACTGTTCTTCCTGCTGGCCCCTATCCCACTCACAAACCCCTCTTTTCTTCTGGAAACCCCAAATAAACCAGCTCCTCCCACTTTTACCCTGAAGTTTACCCTGGAATCCTTTCCTGGATTAACCCTGAAATTGTGAACTCTCCTCCTCTGACGTGCTTCTGGCAGAGCAGAAAGGAAGGATAGGTAGGTTGCCATAGGTCCTCTTTTTCCAGGACATGCCCTCTTTTTCATGGGTAGAGTCATCATAGCGATCCATAGTGTTAAAAGCTGGCAAATGCGTCCTCTTTTTTGCTCTTCAAAATATGGCAAACCTACATCTGGACAAGCAGAGACCTGCATCAGTTCCCAGCAGGTCTCTAGTTCTGCATTTCATTCTGCCCATTCCCTCTTTCTTCTCTCTCTCTCACACACACACCCCGCCTCTACACTGTGGTTATAATCTTTTTGATATGGTACAACAGACTATATTCTGTCTAATGCTGATATGTCGTTTTAGGTTATACAGCAAATTTGGTCTCATCTTGTTCTCTTCCATGCTAATATATGCTCACAACCTCATCTTATCTTTCTGACCCTCTATGCTCGGGGGGGGGGGGGACACACGTTTTTGTCTTTACCGTAACTCCTTGAGAGTGGTTAAGCTTCAAGGCTAAAGGAGGACTGAATCTAGATCTCCCAAAGTCCAACACCAGATCGACTGCACCACCAGGGCTCTTACACCTTTTAAACACAGGGGAGGCAATGCCTTTTTGCTAAGCAGATCTCACCGAGTATTTGTCTTATTTCCAAGTGTGCGAGAGACGAGGGTTGACAGCTGGCCAGCACTTGATTACCTGCTCCCATTTCGGCCACACCTCTTCCAAGAAACAGCACAAAGCCCCATCTGTCCCTGGTGCAGCTGACATTTCCTTCAAAACCTTCTGAGCTGTTGCAATATTTATAAATATTCCATTGCACCTCAGCAGAAAAGCCAATGGCTAGGAAGGCCTCCTTCCAAATGACGAAATCCAGCAGAGCTCTCGCCGTCAATCACAGCAGACACGGAACAGCACCCCATGTAGCAAAAGGGGCTGCTGTCCAAATGATTGTCGGAGCCTCCCACTTCCCGCTTCCAACCCACTCACGTGTGGGAGAAAAGGAGGTGAATCTTACCCAGTGCTTGAATTTATCTTTCTGCTCCCACAACATTACCCAACCCTGCATGAAAGATACATAAAAGGTAAAGGTAAGGGGACCCCTGACCATTAGGTCCAGTCGTGGCCGACTCTGGGGTTGCAGCGCTCATCTCGCTTTACTGGTCGAGGGAGCCGGCGTACAGCTTCCAGGTCATGTGGCCAGCATGACTAGGCCGCTTTCGGCGAACCAGAGCAGCGCATGGAAACACCGTTTACCTTCCTGCCAGAGCGGTACCTATTTATCTACTTGCACTTTGACGTGCTTTCGAACTGCTAGGTTGGCAGGAGCAGGGACCAAGCAACGGGAGCTCACCCCGTCGCAGGGATTTGAACCGCCAACCTTCTGATTGGCAAGTCCTAGGCTCTGTGGTTTAACCCACAGCACCCCCCGCATCCCTGAAAGATACATAGGAGGTGGGAAAATGTCATTATAGCTATCCTCAGGTGCATGGTGGGTGAGCATGGCAAGGCTGTGGCAAGAGGGTAAGAAGATTGGTGGTCTTGTGAGGTGGTACAAGCTTTCTGGGAAATGATATATAATGAGTTAAAGAAAACACTCAAGAAAACTTTGGTTAAAAAACCAGAGGCTTTTTTTGTTTTGTTAGGTATGATAGGTGAGGAACTACCAAAATCAAATAAAAGACTTTTTGTGTGCGCAACGACGGCAGCAAGAATGCTTCTGGCCCAGAGAGATGGAAAGAAGGCGAAGTACCGACCAGAGGAGAATGTCAGACCAAGCTGATGGAGTACGCAGAAATGGCAAGACTGACGGGAAAGATCAGAAACCAGGAAGACCCAGTATTTTTAAAAGACTGGAATAACTTTTTAATATATCTGAAAGACCACTGTAGACAGCTGAAATTGGCAGGAAAACAATGACACTACAAGTTGAATGAACTTTGGTTACTATGATTATATAATAGATGGATTACAGTAAAAAATGTAGGGGGGGGGAATTCAGAAATGGAACCCACTGAGGGAGGGGGGGAGGTCTGAAGGTTCAAAAGAACCTCTTCTTATTATTATTATTTTTTTTTTTTTTGGAATGGTTATGTTTATTGTGTACAACCTAATAAAACTAATAAAATAAACTAATAAAAATTTTTTTTTATTAAAAAACGAGGGTCAGAAGAACGCCATGCACAGTCTGGGACGCTCCCGTCTCTCCTGTTCACACATTTCTCGGCCTCGGCCTCATTATAAGTCACATTCTGGGACTGAACCCTGGTAAACCCAAACTCCAATTAAGCCCTGCCTGTAAGGCAGTTAATATTTGGCAAGCCAAGGCTCCATTCCCTTTGCAGCTGCTGCCCAGGGGGCCTTTCCCAAGAAGCAGAGCAAAGAGATAACAAAATCAGCCAACCACAGGCATGTCCCAACCCTGCAGGGAACTGCACTCCCACTTCCTCTGCTGCACACAGAACAATCTCCTCATTCAAAATTCCAGGTTCCCTCCAAATTGTCAAGCCCAGGGCAGCCGCTTCCTCATTGATTAGTTTGCAATGAACAGCGGGGCGTCTGAAGGTGTAATGCTATTGCCTCCACCTCTGCAATGGCCTGGTGTGACCTTGCATAGACCCAAAAGAAACATTACTGGAAACCCTTGCTCTGTCAGACACCGGAGGACAATTATCCCCACAAACAGATCTGAGTGCTCTTGCCCCAAAGCAGTATACAGTGGTACCTTGGGTTACATACGCTTCAGGATACAGACGCTTCAGGTTACAGACTCCACTAACCCAGAAATACAGTGGTACCTCGGGTTAAGTACTTAATTCATTCCGGAGGCCCATTCTTAACCTGAAACTGTTCTTAACCTGAAGCACCACTTTAGCTAATGGGGCCTCCTGCTGCTGCCGCGCCACCGGAGCACGATTTCTGTTCTCATCCTGAAGCAAAGTTCTTAACCTGAGGAACTATTTCAGGGTTAGCAGAGTCTGTAACCTGAAGTGTATGTAACCTGAAGGGTATGTATTTTTTTTTAATGATATTTATTGAAAGTTTTATAGAATTACAAAAAAAGAAAAGAAAAAAAGAGAAAGAAAAAACAAACCACATCAAACAATGCAAATTCAAAAAACAAAAATACACCACAAACACTCAAAAACAAATCCATCATTCTCAAATCCTCAACTGTCATTACCTTCTTTATTTGACCTCCTCCTCCTCCCTTTTTTTGTATCCTAGTTGTTAATTGCCGCAGCAAATCCTTTCCATATTTCATAATATTCTGTCATTACATTACCTTAATCTATTTTAATCTTATCTTACTATAAAAAACCTTAAATCTTAAAACTTAGATCTTATTTTTCCAACTTCTCATAACCATAATATTCTTACATAATTCTTTAAACATTTTTGCCAAGTAATTTCACTCCAACATTTTTCTAACATTCATCAATTTTATAAAACAATCCTAGTAGTAAAAAAAAAAGAAATAAAAACAATCCAATCTTCATCCAGCATCCCTTCCTCCTGGTCCCGGGTTTTGTCAGTCCTTACTATCCCATCGATCTAGCGCATTAACCTGGTAACCTTGTATCCGAGGCCCTTAAATCTCTTCCATGTCCCTTCCGCGGCTCTTCTTCATATTTATAACTATATTTTCCTTTGTCTCCTGCTCCTTTCACTCGTGGGAACTCCAGCTTAACAATGCTTTTAACCCTTCTCAACAAATCAGCCCCTTTTCCATAGTCCACACTAAACTCCATGTGGTATTTAAGAACATATTTCAAAAACCCTCCAAAATTAAGAGCCCCCACAACCCCAACCATCTCACGGCCCATTGCCAGACTTGAAAAGTCTAAACATCCCTGTGTCTATCCAACCCCCCATTTCCAAACCAAACCAAACTTTATCTTTCCAAATCTGGCTTTTTCCAAGTTCATTTGTCAAGTCCAAAAGCTCATGTTCCTGCTGGGCCACAGCTCCCTCCGTCTCTGGCGCCCAAGATTCAACAGCATCCTCTTCCCTCATCTGTTCTGTCAGGGCACACTCCTGATTTAATTCCTGGGTGGGCTCTGTATAATTTCCCACTGCCTGTTCAAAATTTCTGATCGCATCAGTCATCAAATCCGTCTTCTCATGTAGCTGTTCCAATAGGGCATTTGTTTTAGAGAAAGCGCACAACAGAGCTTCCAAATACATTGTCCTGCAAGGTCAGAAGTCTATTCCCATGATTGTAATCTGTAACAGCTGCAAGCTCCCCGGAGTCGGTTACAGTTTCACAGTCTCCCTCTAGGGGGTAAACTTCTATTTGTTCTTTCTTTTAAAAACAAGTCTAACAACAAAGTTTCATTTTTCAGATATTTTGTCAATATTTGTTCCTTTAAAAAGCGAAGGGGAACAATGGAATCAATGTTTCTCTTCTTATAGCTATCTGTCAAAAACGTTTGTCTGTGGTCAATGAGCTTTAAAAAAAAAGAACGTCAGTCCTGACACCCCGCTCCAGTATCAGGACAGTGGAAAGTTACTTTACTTTAGACTCACTTCTGCAGATTTAAACAGTCCGAAAAAATCCCCCCTCTTCCCCTGCTTCCGAAGGGGGTTCAACAATTTTAAATGATGAAAGTTAATCTTTTACGAGCGATTTTCTGGGCTCTAGTTTGCCATGTCTTTGCTTTGATCTATCTACAAAGAAACGGAAGGCTGACTTCCTGTTTAGACCTTCCCGTTTCAGTGCCAAATTGAGGTAAACTTTTAAGTCTAATTTTCCTTTCTGATCACAAGTCCTTATTTAAAGTCCAATTGTCCGAGTTTAAGTACTCATGGGTGATTATTTTAGAAGCCAAATTGTCCCAGGAAAAGGCAGCACTCTCCGGCAACGGCTGTGCGGCTTCGCTCCACGGAAGAAGCAGTTGACTCTCAGCACCGCGCCACTTCCCCCTCTTCACTCCAGAGCCCGTTAGTGGGTTCTTTTGCGGGTTGGGGAGGCGCTAAAGGTGCCCGCTGAGTCCCATGGTCACAGGATTCATCTGCCTGTGATTTCTGAAAGGGTCCCCGCTTCGCCGTAGCGGAAAAGACCCGTTTCACGTGGAGCTAGTCCCTCCAGATCAGAGGGAGTCCGCCATTGCCGATGGCGCCACCCCGGAAGTCCGTAACCTGAAGTGTATGTAACCCGAGGTACCACTGTAGTACCTCGGGTTAAGAACTTTGCTTCAAGATGAGAACAGAAATCATGCTCCGGCAGCGCGGCAGCAGTAGGAGGCCCCATTAGCTAAAGTGGTGCTTCAGGTTAAGAATAGTTTAAGGTTAAGAACGGACCTCCAGAACAAATTGAGTACTTAACCCGAGGTACCACTGTATACAGAATCAAGGACAATGTGAGCCTGGACTTACAGGGACTGAGCTCTGGAATACACTGAGAAAGGGATTGTCACTGAGCATGTGAAGAGTGCTTTTTATTCTACTGAGTAACTACAGACCACTGTTGCATGTAGAATCAAAGCTCCTGGGCTTTGCACTTTTGCACTGCCTGATTAACCACTGAGAGTCGATGCAACAGATCTGGCTTCTGTGGTTCCAGGGGGGTGGGCTGAAATCAACCTGTTCAAGTTACAAGGAAGGGGATTTCGAGCAGCCCTTACCAAGAACTTTCTGTCTGTCTGAGCTGTTCGGCAGTGGAACAGACTGGGTGGGAAGGGCTCTGCTTCACTGGAAGTTTTCAAGCAGAGGCTAGATGTCCCATCAGGGATGTCATAGCAGCAGACTTACTGCATGAGCAGGAAACAAGACCAGATGAGGTCCTTTCCAACTCAATGATTTAGTAATGAGCATTGTATGGAGAGGGATGTGGGTGGCGCTGTGGATTAAACCACAGAGCCTAGGACTTGCCGAAAAGAAGGTTGGCAGTTCGAATCCCCGCGATGGGGTGAGCTCCCGTTGCTCGGTTCCTGCTCCTGCCAACCTAGCAGTTCGAAAGCACGTCAAAGTGCAAGTAGATAAATAGGTACCGCTCCAGCGGGAAGGTAAACAGCGTTTCCGTGCGCTGCTCTGGCTCGCCAGAAGCAGTTTAGTCATGCTGGCCACATGACCCCGAAGCTGTAAGCCGGCTCCTTCGGCCAATAAAGCGAGATGAGCGCCGCAACCCCAGAGTCGGCCACGACTGGACCTAATGGTCAGGGGTCCCTTTGCCTTTATTGTATGGAGAAAGGGGGGAGAGAAGTGTTGTTCGCCCTCTCTCCTAACACCAGAGCTTGTGGACATTCAACGAAGGTTGTCCAAAGATTCAGGACAGAGAAAAGAAATCACTGCACATCACACAGCACATAGCTGAACTAGGGAATTCCATAAGAGACAGTGATGGCTACCATCATGAATGGCTTTAAAAGAGAATTTGACAGATTCATGGAAGATAAGGCCACCAATGGCCTCTAACCCCGATGGATATTTTCTGCCTCCACCATTGGAAGCAGGATAGCTCATTCTGAAGGAAATCAGCCCTGAGTGCTCACTAGAAGGACAGATTGTGAAGCTGAGGCTCCAATACTTTGGCCACCTCATGAGAAGAGAAGACTCCCTGGAAAAGACCCTGATGTTGGGAAAGATGGAGGGCACAAGGAGAAGGGGGTGACAGAGGCTGAGATGGTGGGACAGTGTTCTTGAAGCTACCAGCATGAGTCTGACCAAACTGCAGGAGGCAGTGGAAGACAGGAGTGCCTGGCGTGCTCTGGTCCAGGGGGTCACAAAGAGTCGGACACGACTAAATGACTAAACAACAACACAACAACAATTTGGGGAGTAAGACGCTTCTCTCTCTAAATAGCCACATTAAAAAATATTCGGGTTGGTGTTGGTTAATTGTTTAGTTGGGGTTGGTAGTTATTTTAATTTGGCTATAACTGTCTGTTGTTGTTTATTTCTGTTGATTTATTGGTTTGTTTGTTGCTTGTATAGGATTTTTTAAAAAATGTTTGATGTTTTGTTGTGTTTTTATATATGTTGTCAGCCACCCAGAGTGGCTGGGAGGGATAATAATAATAATAATAATAATAATAATAATAATAATAATAATAATATTTCCTTACAATATCTGTGTCATAAACACCATGTTATGACTGTCTGGGCATCAGCACTATGAACATTCCTAAAGTTACGACCACTGATCCCTAGGAAAGAATTGCGCCATACAACACATTTCTACAATTCATGCTTATGAAAGAGGCGCTTATACTGGAGATGAGGAGACCTCGCAACCACATGCCAGGAGTAGAAATATAATTGAAATGGGGGTTGGGGGAATTCACATACATTCCTCAAATTGCCATATTGAGAAAGTTCTCTCCCAGGATTCATTTCAGCACAAGTATAAGTGACATTCCCAGAGCATAGATTCTTGCAAGTCATTCCAAACTAGGCCTTTTTGTTGTTGTTAGAGCAGAGTTTTAAAAACTACAAGCTGTGTGTGCACACTCTGAACATCATGCCTTCCTCTGACAGTCATCACAGCACAAATATATTCATGCGTCTGACAAAGTGGACTCTGGTCCACAAAACCTTATGCCATAATAACTTTTTTCACCCTTTAGAGTGCTGCCAGACTCTCTTTGGGTATCACAAAGGCTGGAATCCAAAAGAGGTTTGTGGATTGTGCCCAACAGAGCTCTTTTACTTAAGCTGCCTTTGTTTGTAAAAATGTCCATATTTGCATCTAATCAAACGGTGCATCCAAAGATGCCTATATTAGGGAAAATTGCTTGCAAAAGTCTGTTAGGCCATAATTGCATTAAAATATGTATTTTATGAGAAATTTCCACAAAATTGCTGGCAAATTCTCATAACCAGCAGGGGATTTTGTGTGGAAGGAGTTCCAGTCCAGCTCTTTGTTTTTTTATATTAACTCCTTTTCTTGTTATAAAAGAATAAAAATCCTATTAGAAAACAACTATATTGTGGGGTTTAAAAAAAAAATCCAGTGAATATTAAACATTACAAAAGAAACAATTATTTAATTCTAAGTGTATTTTTTTTGCATATGGCTCCAGTTGGTGGGTGTTGGCTTCTAGTAAAAAACAAAGATTCTAAATGCCTAAAGTTTGCACATTCCTGTACTTGAATTCAAGGAATAATCAGTAAGTTGTGTGGTGGCACCTTAAAAAACTAATAAATGTATTATGGTAGTGGTTCTCAGCTGGTCATCTGAGGACCTCAGAGGGTCTGTGGCACCATTCAGATAACAAAAAATACCATAGAGATTACAAAATGTTCAAGTCCATGACTTGGCTTTTGAAAAACAGGGGCTCTGCAGTACTTAGTTAATTGGGAACCACTGAATTATGGCATAAGCATCTTATCAGTCTTTCAAATGCCACAAGACATTTTTCCTGAAATAAACTGAAAATGTCTCTCTCTCTAGAAATTGGAAGGCAAGAACTGTACCTGGGAAACAGGGATTGTTTAGAACATAAAAGGTAAAGGTAAAGGGATCCCTGACCATTAGGTCCAGTCGTGACCGACTCTGGGGTTGTGACGCTCATCTCGCTTTATTGGCTGAAGGAGCCGGCGTTTGTCCGCAGACTGTTTTTCCGGGTCATGTGGCCAGCATGACTAAGCCCCTTCTGGCGAACCAGGGCAGCACACGGAAACGCGTTTTACCTTCCCGCCGGAGCGGTACCTATTTATCTACTTGCACTTTGACGTGCTTTCGAACTGCTAGGTTGGCAGGAGCAGGGACCGAGCAACGGGAGCTCACCCTGTCGCGGGGATTCGAACCACCAACCTTCTGATTGGCAAGTCCTAGGCTCTGTGGTTTAACCCACAGCGCCACCCGCGCCCCTTATTAGAACATACAGCCCCCTTAAGACCACCTCAAGCCACTTAGGGACCCAGTCATTTGCCCAAATGGTGGATCATGTTGTGAGACGCTGGCCCAACTGTTTTCTATGCTTTTGCATTCCTTGCCATGAACACTGACAACTCTCTCACCAAGAGTCAGCAGTATCATTGCTACTCGCAGTTCCTCTGGCAGGAGGGGCAGTTCTGCTATTCCTCTGCAGGAAAGTCAAGCTTCGCTGTGAATTGGAAAGTCCCAAGGGAAAGTATTTTGACAGCTTGCACACATCTGATCGTAAGCATCTGTGCAAGCTTTTGAAGCCAGAAAAGGCAGGGGCAGGAGGATTCCTGAGCTGCTCTGTCCTCAGATCTGAGCAGGGTGTAGGTTCAGATCTCAGCGGACAGAGAAAGAGAGAATCAAGGGGACAATCTCCCCTAAATTCTCTCTTGGAACAGGTGTGCTATTAGGAGGGAGGGGAAGTTGAAAGGGGCGAATGTGGACTCTGTTTGCATCTCCAGCAAAGCATTTAAAACAGCAGCCAATTTCCAGAAAGTGAAATCCTAAAGTCTGCTCAGAAGCTGATCTCTGGGCCTGGGAGAACAGGGTTCAAATCCTCTCTCAGCTGCAGTGGTGTAGCGTGGGTTGTCAGCACCCGGGGCAAGGCAAGTAATTTGCGCCCCCTAACCCATGGATTTTAGCAGGGGGCAGAGAGCTGCAAGTACGAGCGCGCGCCCCCCATGTTGCGCCTGGTGCGGCCGGCCCCCCCTGCACCCCCCACGCTACGCCACTGCTCAGCTGTGAAGTTAACTGGGTGACTGTGGTGCCCAGTTATGAACTCTCAGACCAACCTACCTTACAGGGTTGTTATGAGGATAAAACGAGAAGGGGTAGAGCTCTTGGTTTGGAGCTCTCGGACAGGAGGAGGAGTGTCCTAGACGGGGTTGGAGACATTGTGGGGAGTGCATGCCTTGGAAAATTCAAGGGAGGAGCCTAGAATATTACTGTATCCCAGTTCTTGGGAGGCAAATAGGATCTCGTCAGGGCTTGTTCTCTGTGGTGAGAAGAGACAGGGATTCAGGCAGAAAGTAAACTGGCCTTCCTAGATTCCTTCTCTCAGAGTCAGGCCTCTTGTTCCAGAACAAATAAGCCTCAGGAACAAACTGAGATTCCATGCTTCTCGCCCACCAATCCTGTGTGAAATTCTTTCGTAGAGATTCGCAAGTGGGACGAATACAGCTCTGCCACAAGTACGGACTGGCTCCACAGGTGTGAATTCGGAGGTTTGCAGAGGGAGCTGTTGCTGTAACCTTGGCTTTCTCAGAGACCACTCAGGGGCAGCTAGGGGGCTGGCCCACCTCCTTCCCTTTCTGCCTCCTCAAGAAGAATTCCCCCCACCAGAAAAAGCTGCCAGTCATTTTGTATTCCATGTAGCTGGGAAACACATTTAAGCAAAAATGGCCTCCTTCATCAACAAAAATGGCTCCATTTAAGCAAGGCTTCTATTTTGCTCCAAAACGAAAGCAGTGGAACTTTCCACTGCAGATGTGCATGGCAGGGTATAATTCGAACATTTAATCCCTTTTGCACCGATAGAGAAGTGGAGGCGCTAAAGGGGGGAAAGTGTGTGTGACCATTACCCTGAGCCCGTTAATAGAATCAATTCCACTCACCTTGCTGGGTCTAGAACCCAAGAGTCCTGGTTCCCAGGGATTCCCCAGAGTTATGGTTTAACAGCAGAGCTGAGCACACCAGTAAATGGAAGCAATAGGCAGCCTTGTCTCATGCATGTCATGAGGTCTGACCCAGCTGGGAAAAGAAACATCACACCCATGCCATTAGAACTAATTCCCTGCCTACTGACAGTCATGTCGTTCCACTTAGAACTGCTGCCCAGACCCTTGACATGAAGACAGTAAATATTATCATCAGTGCTGGCTCCAGGATTGTGGTAGTCTTGAGGCAAGGCTTAATATTTTGGATGACATATAGAGTATGCACCAAGATCTCTCTCTCTCCCTGCCTCTGAGCTTCTGTGCCAAGTGAGGAGGACAGTGATCATGGTGCCATGGGTCTCTTGCCAGTCTTGGCAAACACCCAGCCCTCCAGTTCTCAGGGACCCCCCTCCTCCCCCAGTAATGGAAGTGTGTCATAAAAGGAAAAGAGAAACACGAGAAACGACTCTGAGGAACTCATAGATGGTAAATAATGGAGGAAAACTTCACCTGTTGCATTTCTGCATGTTTTCCTCTCTGGGGATCTGAGTAGGGGTGCTTGTTTGCTTTCACTGTTCTGCCTGCATAGCTGTAAACAAAGCCCTATACGGCCTCGGGCCCTCGGACCTATGGGACCGCCTCTCCTGGTATGTCCCACGGAGGTCCTTACGGTCTTCAAATAAAAACATCTTGGAGATCCCGGGCCACAGGGAGGTTAGGCTGGCCTCAGCCAGAGCCAGGGCTTTTTTGGCTGTGGCCCCGATCTGGTGGAACGCTCTGTCACAAGAGACTAGGGCCCTGCGGGACTTGACATCTTTCCGCAGGGCCTGCAAGACGGAGCTGTTCCACCTGGCCTTTGGCCAAGGCACAGTCTGACCCCCTCCTTTGGTAATTCTCACAGAACTCTAGCGCAATGGTTGCCATTAATTTGACTCTGAATTGATTTTAGAATGAATTGATTTTAGAATTCCTTCCAGTAGCACCTTAAAGACCAACTAAGTTAGTTCTTGGTATGAGCTTTCGTGTGCATGCACACTTCTTCAGATACACTGAAACAGAAGTTGCCAGATCCTTCTATATAGTGAGAAGGTGGGGAGGGGTGTTACTCAGAAGGGTGGTGGGAATGGGAGATAGGCAGATAGCTGAGAGAGCCTCTTGACGACTCTTAACGACTGTAATAGGTCTTACAGGAAAAGGCAAGGGGTGGGAAGGTGAGAAATGGTTTAGTTATGTATAGTGAGATAAGAATCCAATGTCTTTGTTCAGCCCAGGTCTTTTCATGGTTTTAAGTTTGGTAATGAGTTGTAATTCAGCAGCTTCTCTTTCCAGTCTATTTCTGAAATTCCTTTGTAGTAAAACAGCTACTTTGAGATCTTGTATAGAATGTCCTGGGAGATTGAAGTGTTCTCCTAGTGGTTTCTCTGTTCTGTGATTCTTGATGTCAGATTTATGTCCGTTTATTCTTTGGCGTAAGGTTTGGCCTGTTTGTCCAATATAGAGAGCTGAAGGACACTGTTGGCATTTAAATAATCTTTAAATAATCTTCCCAACAATACTATACTAGCTACTATGGATGTGGAATCTCTGTATACCAACATCCCACACAACGATGGTTTACAAGCTATAAGGAACACCATATCAGATAAAACCACAGCGGACCTTGCCACTAAACTCTGCCAATTTGTCCTTACCCACAACAACTTCAAATTCGGTGATGACCTGTTTCTTCAGATCAGCGGCACAGCAATGGGCACCCGCATGGCCCCACAGTATGCCAACATCTTCATGGCAGATTTAGAACAACGTTTTCTGAACTCCTACCCACTCAAACCTCTCTTGTACCTGCGATACATTGACGATATTTTTATCATCTGGACACATGGTCAACAGACCCTGGACACCTTTCACCAGAAATTTAATGATTTTCACCCCACAATCAACCTTACAATGAATCAATCTATGCAAGAAATACATTTTTTGGACACTACTATAAAAATACAGGATGGGCGCATAGACACCACCTTATACCGCAAACCAACTGACCGACAAACATATCTACATGCCTCTAGCTACCATCCCAAACATACCAAACAGTCCATTGTATATAGCCAGGCACTACGTTACAGCCGCATCTGTTCCAATTCTACAGACAGAGACTCTCACCTAAGGGATCTACAGCAAACCTTCCCAGAACTAAAATACCCAGCAGATGAAGTTAGACAACAGATCAACAGAGCCAGACTGATACCCAGAGAGAACTTGCTGCAAGACAGACCCAAAAAAGAAAATAACAGAACACCTCTAGTCATCACATACAGCTCCCAAGTTAAAACAGTACAACGCATCATCAGAGATCTACAACCTCTCCTGGACAATGACAGTTCTCTTTCTCAAGCTCTGGGAGGAAGACCTTTCATTGCCTACAGACAGCCACCCAATCTTAAACAACTCCTAACCCACAATAATACTACAACCAGACTTAACACAGACACTGGCACCAGAGCCTGCAATAAACCCAGATGCCAACTTTGCTGCCACATACACCCGGACAACACCATTACTGGCCCCAACAACATCACACATACCATCTCGGGACTATTTAATTGCTCATCGTCTAACATTGTGTATGCCATCAAATGCCAACAGTGTCCTTCAGCTCTCTATATTGGACAAACAGGCCAAACCTTACGCCAAAGAATAAACGGACATAAATCTGACATCAAGAATCACAGAACAGAGAAACCACTAGGAGAACACTTCAATCTCCCAGGACATTCTATACAAGATCTCAAAGTAGCTGTTTTACTACAAAGGAATTTCAGAAATAGACTGGAAAGAGAAGCTGCTGAATTACAACTCATTACCAAACTTAAAACCATGAAAAGACCTGGGCTGAACAAAGACATTGGATTCTTATCTCACTATACATAACTAAACCATTTCTCACCTTCCCACCCCTTGCCTTTTCCTGTAAGACCTATTACAGTCGTTAAGAGTCGTCAAGAGGCTCTCTCAGCTATCTGCCTATCTCCCATTCCCACCACCCTTCTGAGTAACACCCCTCCCCACCTTCTCACTATATAGAAGGATCTGGCAACTTCTGTTTCAGTGTATCTGAAGAAGTGTGCATGCACACGAAAGCTCATACCAAGAACTAACTTAGTTGGTCTTTAAGGTGCTACTGGAAGGAATTTTTTTATTTTGACTATGGCAGACCAACACGGCTACCTATCTACTACTGATTTTAGAATGTATTACAATTAATTGATTGTGATTTTATGTAAACTGTGTTCACTGTGGTTAGCCGCTCTGATCCCGGCTTCGGCTGGGGAGGGCAGGATATAAATAAATAATCATCATAATCATCATAAATGTTGCAAATTGCCAATGCTTTCCAACCCAAAGGAACTCCAGTAAGTGCCACCCGTGGCGGCTTCTCAACACTTGGGTAAAAGGGGAGCATGTAGCAATACCAGATTTTGAGCAGTCCGAGGTAGACACAGGATCCTACCCCAGACACGTGGGCTGAAATGGTAACCTATGATATCCATGAGAGCCTTGCCTTCCTGGGTAAAATTTTGTGACATCCTAGAGATCCTAGAGACTCTGGCATGAGATTTTATGCAGGTTCCAGCATTTGGTGGAATCCCCTCACTTCACGCAGGTTACTCAGAGATGAGAAGAGTTATGTGGCAGGTGCCTCATGCAAACCTAAACTGTGGCACTCTCAGTTCAATTGCCCTTACAGCCATTGAGGCCTTGGCAAGTGCCCCTGCCCCACATTTACAAGCACTATCCACAGTGGCAACACAAGCCTGGCCCTAAATTAGGCCAAAATAAGGCAGTCACCTCAGGTGGCCAAAGAGAGGGAAGCAGTAACTGTTTCTGCTCTGGCGTTTCCTTCTAAGCCCTCCCCTCAGCTGCTTCCCAGCCTGCCATACCTTCCCTAAACTAGCCTGCTCTCAGGTCCAATGGAGGACAAGGTCCCATTGCCTGGGCTGACGTAATATTTTACTGCCAGAATTAGAGACGGGGCTGTTTTTGGCGGCAAAAAGCCGCATCCAGCTCCGCCTTCAAGGTGAGGGTATGCATAGAGACAGGCAAGTTGACAGGGCGATACCTAAAAATAGAAGGAATGAAGCCGGGGGGGGGGGCATCCTGACAGCTGATATGATATACATGTATGCAATATGTAATTAATCCCACATGCGCACCATACATTGAAAGAACACCTCCTCAAAAAAAAAAGTAATGCTGGGATCTCTAGTTTGTTAAGGGTACAGTGGTATCTCAGGTTACAGATGCTTCAGGTTACAGACTCCGCTAACCCAGAAATAGTACCTTGGGTTAAGAACTATGCTTCAGGATGAGAACAGAAATTGTGCAGCGGCAGCAGGAGGCCCCATTAGCTAAAGTGGTACTTCAGGTTAAGAACAGTTTCAGATTAAGAACAGACCTCCAGAACAAATTCTTAACCTGAGGTGCCACTGTACTGGGAAGTGTAGCTCTGTGTGGTGTAAACTACAATCCCAGCATTCCTTGCAGGGGTGGATGTGCTTTAAATGTATGTTGTATATATGGAATTATTTACATATTGCATACATGTATATCACCTTGGCTGTTCTTTTAAATAAGGTGTGCACATGGCCCTGAGGGGCAGATGGGGCTTGTCAACCTGGGAAGGGGGAAAGAAAACTCTGATCCTAACCCTCCGCTGCCTTGCAGGGTATCTTCAGGAGAAGAAAAAGCTACACAAATCCAGAGTGGAGTCCCTAATGTGGTTGGATGGCATCTTTTATGCGTCTTTCCTGCAACTCCTGCAGCCAAGCTGGTGCCAGACATATTGCTCTGCTTTCTTCTGGAGCACATCAGTGAGGCTGAGGGAGGGGTCCTGTTGTCTGGGCAGCCCAGGACCTCCATGAACACTGCCCAGGCTTGTGCCCCAAGGACATCACTTCAGTACTGCTCATGCAGTGGCTTGACTTTACCCCTGGAGGAGCACTCCATTGTCTCTCGAGACGGACGGATGCCAACAATATAGTCCTAATCATTTGCTGCAACAGCAAATGACAAATCCTGGACAATTCCTACTCTGTTGAGTTGTTTGTGATTAGAGACCTACCGCAGGTCCTTACACAAACCCTGAGAAACTGTCGTTGGGATTTGGCTCTGCCAACTACTCTGTTTCTAAAGTGTTTTGTGTGTTATTGTGTACAATGCTATGATGAATACAAAACGATAAGACAACAAAAAAAGAGCTGTCATCCAGTTTGATTACGGAAATTTCAGTTCCGCAGCTTCTCATAACAACCAATCATTAAACGCTTTTTTTTGCTTTAGTATATCAGCAACCTTAAGCTCCGATGTGGAAGAGGTTCATGCCCTTTACAAGTCACAGCAACAGCCAAGGCGACATTTTTCCACCTTCGCCGCATCAAGCAGTTGGTCCCTTACCTTTCCCGCCCCGACCTGGCCACAGTGATCCATGCGACAGTCATCTCCAGGCTTGACTACTGTAACTCGCTCTACGCGGGGCTGCCCTTGAAGCTGTCCCAGAAACTCCAGCGGGTACAGAATGCTGCAGCGAGGCTCCTCACAGCGTCTCTGCCATGGGAGCATATTCATCCAGTGCTTTTCAAGCTGCACTGGCTCCCGGTGGAGTACAGGGTCAGATTTAAGGTGCTGCTTTTGACCTTTAAAGCCCTTCACGGCCTAGGACCCTCGTACCTACGGGACCGCCTCGCCTGGTATGCCCCACGGAGAGCCTCAAGGTCCATAAATAACAACACCCTAGTGGTCCCAGGCCCTAAGGAAGTTAGATTGGCTTCAACCAGAGCCAGGGCCTTTTCAGCACTGGCCCCAACTTGGTGGAACGCTCTGTCTCATGAGACCAGGGCCCTGCAGGATCTGATCTCTTTCCGCAGGGCCTGTAAGACAGAGTTGTTCCGCCTGGCCTTTGGATTGGAGCCAATTTGATTCCCTCCGCCCCCTTTTTCTTTTTTCTTTTCCTTCTCCTGCAATGAGGCTCCATTTTAATATTTTAATGTTCCATTATTTTAATGTTGTATTTTATTTTTGTTTTTAAGTTGTAATCACTCATCTTGTTTTTATTATTGCTTGTAAGCCGCTCTGAGCCCGGCCTTGGCTGGGGAGGGCGGGGTATAAATAAAAAATTATTATTATTATTATTATTACTATTTGCCAACTCTCATGTTGCTTCTTCCTATTATCAACAACCAGTTACAGAGAGGGATGTGCCAGGCCAGGGCTGAAATCTTCCTGGAAGTGACACCCTCTTTGGCTGCCAAAGCTCTGCCTGGAGCTTCAGTTTGTAGCCAATTACCTGTTTCTCAGGAGTAGCAGAAAGGCAGCTTTTCACAGACACTGCTTCGCATGGTGTTCTAGGACTGACCCTGTAGTTCATAAAAGGGGTGAACCCCAGTTCACAATACAGCTTGCTCTTTATATTTGAGGTTTTATTATTTATTATTATTTATTTCTATACTGCCTTTTATCCGAGGATCACAGGGCAGTTTTACAGTATAAAAACACAAAAATACGTAACATAGTAAGAGACAAAAACTATCACCCCACCCCACGTTTAAAAGCCACGGATTGTTTAATTAGCCAAAGGCCTGGTAAAAGAGAACCGTTTCTGCCTGGTGCCTGAAGATGTATAATGAAGGCACTGGCCGAACCTCCCTGGGGAGGGCATTCCACAAATGTGGAGCCACTGCAGAAAAGGCCTGTTCTCATGTTGCCACCCTCTAGACCTCTCATGGAATAGACACACAAAGAAGGGTCTCAGATGATGAACTGTTAATGTGGGGAGAGGTGGTACTTGAGATATTGTGGTCCAGAGCAGTTCAGGGCTTTATAAGTCAAAACCAGGACTTTGAATTGGGCCCAGAAACTAGTTGGCAGCCAGTGCAGTTGAGCCAGGATTGATGTAATATGCTCAAACCATCTTACTCCAGTGAGCAACCTGGCTGCCAAATTCTGCACCAGCTGAACTTTCTGTACTGTCTTCAGAGGCAATCCCACATATAATGTGTTGTAGTCTGACCTAGTGAGGTTAGTGAATTGGGGCAAATTGGGTGTCCAGACTTCATTAGGACCACTGTCAGAGAAGCCAATATCACCATGATGGAAGCAACTCTGGGACTTGCAGCCTGTCTTATCCTCACAATTTTACATAATGCCTACCTTCTGCCCAACTGGCTCCATCTTGCAGTCAGCATGGAAGTAGCTACAGCCAAATCTTACTTGTTGAACATAATCCATTCCGGAAGACCATTTGACTTCCAAAACATTTGACAACTGAGGCATGGCTTCTAATTGGTTCTGAGAGCTTCTTGCACTCAAGCAGAAGCCGCGTCAGATGTTCGGGTTCCGAAAAATATTCGAAAACCAGAGCATTTACTTCCAGTTTTTTGGCATTTGGGAGCCAAAACATTAGAAAACGGAGCCGTTCGAGAACCGAGATTTGATTGTATTGGAAAATTTGGTTCCATCAAACAGCTGTGGCCCAGGCGAAGTGAGCCAAGGTCCCCTAGGAGCACAATCTTCTGAACTCAAGGGAAGGGACCCTAGAGATCATCTACCCCAACCCCCTGCAATACGGAAAGATGTAGCTGTCCTATATGGAGATTGAACATGTAACCTTGGCATTATCAGCACCGTGCTGCAACCAACTGTCCTTTACTCTTCCCATAAATAAATCAAAGATGTAGCTATGACAAGATATGGGCTCTTGCTTGCACTTTCTTTTCGCTCTGTAAATGATAGGTTGGAGTTTAGACGTGACACATTTTGTAATCACAGCTCCATAGAGAAACAGTGTGACCTGGGAATGACTCAAGATTTGAGGCAATATTCTAGCTATGCATTATATGCACTACATCGTGTTGGCACATAAGCACACAAGGCATTCCTTAGTGTTTGTTGCCAAGTTCTATCCTAATCCCATTCTGAGAACTAGAAGCATTTACACCAAGGGTAGGAAACCTGTGCTCCTTTCAGGTATTGTTAAGACGCCAACTCCCAGGAGCACCAGACAACATGCCCAGGAAGGATGGGAGTTGTAGTTCAACACCAGGAGGGTACCACACTGGCCACCCCTGGGTTACATGCTCCCCACCCTTGATTTACACCATCACTGCTATGGAATGAAGTCATCCTGAATCAGATTTGACACAGTTCTTGGTGGCTTACCACCAGAAGTTCATTTAAGAACTGCACAATGACCTTTTTGATGTTAAGTGTCCTTGTTCCACTGTTCCAAGTAAAACCCATGTCTTTTGCAGATACATAGCCTGTGTTTCCCAGTGCCTAACGTTTCCTCCTAAAACTGTCTCATCCCCACAGCAATCTCTATTTAGCTACCCTTCCATGCTTACTCTCTTTGCAGTTGGCACTCTAAGCCGGTTTTTTGTTAGTAATGCACGGAGTACTATTGTTTCCCTAAGCAAATTCACCAATAAACTGTAGGTGTTCAGTTAACTATGATTCTATGCAAGTTTAACAACACTGGCCTTTTGTTCTTTATGGTTGCAATCCAGTCCAGTATCAACCACAGTCAAATTATTCTCTGCAACCCACAGAATCTAGCAAAGTATTTGCCATCTACAAAATATAGTTTCGCTGCTGGCAGCTCAACTCTCCAGTTACCAAGCTTGTATGGATATACATCAAATATTGAATCCTTCCTGGATAGGGTTGCCATGTTTGTCACTGCCGAAAGATCTGTAGCTTCAGTGTTGCCTATGGCATTTCTGCTGCCTGAAGCAGGCGGCCGAATGGTGCCCTCCAACACACCACGGCCAATGTTTTAAAGTCTGGTTGCACTATTCAGACACCAATTCCTGCCTTCATCCATCCATCCGACAGAAAGATTCTTTCCACTTCCTCTACCACCTCAGGCAGGTCACTTCACCCTGTTGGAAGGAAAAGCTGGCTCTGGTACTTTTAAACAACTGCACGACAGGAAGAAATCCAACAAGTAACCTAAAGTGCAATTATATAAATTACTTGGAAGAAGTTTATTCCATGTAAACAGATTCAGCTTTTCTTGGTACAGATTCTTATTTTAAAAAAGAATTTCCCCGTTTTGACTTTTAACACAGGTCCACATTTTTTATCTGTGCTGTTTTAGTGTGTATCAACTTATAATATGTTGTCTACCAACTGTTCACTCCTTCGTCTCATCACATCTCTGCCTGTGAGCCTCTAGGGCTGGAAACCTGCTGATTTCTGTCCAACACCATTATTTCTGTCTGGGCAGACCAGGCACACCAAAGCAGCTCTGAATGAAATCAGCAAGCAGCACTGCTTTATTTAGATTTCCATTCCTTTATCACATCAGCTTTAAAACAAGGAGAGACAAAAGTGCCTGAGGCCTCGAAGAAAAGGGGCCATTTGAGTTGAATGATTACACATTAAGAGGGGATCAAAAGTGGAAGGAAGTTGCATACATATATGAGACAGAAATGTTTTAAATAAGACGGACCCGTTCAAGCACATAGCACTATGAATGCCACATTTCATGAGAGGGAGGGAGATTGTGGGATGGGGGGAGAGACTGAACTCCAAAGGCGATGGCCTCGCTTCTTGCCACCCAATCTACTTGCTGTTCCTTTTCAGTTCATTTGTAAATTGGGTTGGCTGGAGGTGACTCCCTGACCCCACTGGACCCCATTTGGAGTCAGCAAAGCTATGAAGAAGAATGAAGCAAACTTGTCCCAGAGGCATAAACATAGGCTGGACTCTGAACGTAGGCTGGACATTGTTAAAGGCTTCAAGATCTACAAAAGAGGGGCTGGGTTAACAAGAAAGCAGCTCGTATGCTTCCATTCTCTCAGCAGGTGAACACAAATTTAAGCTTCCAATTTAAGCTTTGAAAATATACAGGATAAACAAAACATTTTGGTGTTGCTGGGAGAAAATCAAAATGGCACTCTACCTCCTATTTGTTGAAAGGGGAACACAATCCACTGAGATTTTTTCTCATGAAAGCCACACAGAAGTCCAATTCAATACCCCATCTCTTGTAATCCCAAATCTTCTGCCTATGAACATTATTGGACACCCTTATATCTTGAATTTTCACTCAAATAATTTTGAACAAGGCGTTTCTTCGGCTGAAGCTCTTTGAATAACTTTGTTCAGGGCTGGTGGGAAGCCTATATAAATTATCCCACAAAAAATAAAAACCAGGCCAAACATGTGTAGTGGGATTCTGGCACAAACAGTCCTCAAAGCCAGACAGCCCTCCCTCAACACCTTTGCGTTTGTGCACATCCCAGCCCAAAACTAAAATAACCCGCGCCAAAAAGCTTGCAAAATAAATAAGCAGCACACAACTAATATGAAGGCAGAGTAAAAGCACACACTTATAAATATAACACAGAGCAACAAGTTTGGATAAGGTAGAAGTCTTGTTCCAATGGAATCTGACCATCAGCACCAAGTGCAGCAAGAAGGCTCCAAAGGTGGAATAACGGAAAACGGAGTTTACGTCACAGCCTGTGAAACTTCTGCTTGGCTTCCAATGCCAGGAAGAGGCAAGGTACAATGAAAGCAGAAATTAGGGGAGTGAGAGATGGAGCTTAGTAACGTACCATACCCCTGTGATAAGCAAGACTGCCCCCTAGTGGAATCTCAGAAGCAGAGATACAGCCATACATGCTGTATATCATCACTACCCTTTATTAATGAACATCCACCAGGAACTTCTCATATGCAGACTTCATGGACGCTAACAGGAGCTGCACAAATAAAAAGATCCTGGTTATTCTAGTTAGGAAAGCTTCCCAGTGGACTACAACCCATGGGTCAGGTCTTTCTTCCATGGGGCAGCTGCCTCATGGCAAGATTCCTTTGCTAGAGGCACACAGAGGGAACAGGAGGGGTGCGTGGTGGTGGCAGAAGTAGGGGAGGAGGGAGAGAAGAGCGAGGAGGAACAGGGGCTCAGACAAGTGTGGCAAGGGGTCATCTCCCAATTCCCAAAGCAAGTAATATCCAAGCACACCTTAAAGCTACAAGTAATGCTAATTAAGCAACTCTTCTTTCCCCACCAACCCCCTTGTTAATAAACCAATCACATTTCCAATGTCAGTTAAAACCGTTATATTATTCAGGTAGTTGATTCAGTTCCTCCTGGTGCAGTATTAGGGGGGGAGGCAGGCAGGCAGAGGAAGACAATCATCCTAAAACCACCAGACTTTGAGGACTGCAATCCTGAAAGGAAGTTTTCTGAGTATGGCCAAAAGGTTGGGAGCTGATGTGCATCCTGTCCTCAGTGTAAAGGGGAATTATGTATCTTGATTATAATGTAGGGACATCCTGGAAGTTAAATAACCAAGGAGACCTGGTTCAGACACAGTGACTCCAACAGCATCCTGTAGGAAGCAAGCCACCATATTGGGGTATGTGTCTATGAACCAGCTTTTGCAAGCCAAGCTAGACACTCTGCATTCATCCAGAATCAACTTCTTTTAAAAAATAGGGCAATATGGGACCTATGTAATGGATGTAGCTCCAAAACAGGTTATTCTACCTTTCCTTGACCTCTGTTCTCAAAAGGACTTATGCCTTCTGATTAATTGTTCTTCACCTCTACTGCTGTCTGCCATCAGTGTCAATATGGAAGGAGTTGGTGAAAGGGTGTAGAGAGCTGTACAGACCTCCTCCAATGTAGCTTCATTGTTTTAAACTAAGATACAGCTCCTTCTAGTGGACATTTCATTTAAAGAATGAGCTCATGCCTTTTAAAAAATATAGATAGATAGGACTTGCAGTTCTGCATCCCCACCCCCCAAATGAAGTACAGATGCCTCTGTGACACTACGTTATCTGAAGTCCCTTTTAATTAGCCCTGCTTTGATTCTCTCTTATTGACTTTGATGGTTCTCAGGTTGTTAAAATTCACCTAACTCCACCCAATCAAGAAAGGAAGCTGCTTAAGACCTCACTGCTGATGGCAAGCCTCCTTTGTGGCCCCTGCCGATTTCTGCTCTTGGTCTGCAGAGATTTAAAAGCCCATGTTAGTGCAAAGGCTGCTCTGGCTAGAAAAGATGTGATGGCCTGGGACACTTCACCTCATTCCCACCTTCCAGTATATCCTTTTTCTAAGCCAAAAATTTTCTAGTCTGGAGAAGGAATTTAATGTAGTGTTATGGCAATCATTCAGTTTGTCGGACAGAATGACCCTTCTCTTCTACCCTCCTGCATGCTGTTCTGGGGATTCTCCTGACCCCTCAGAGCAAATTTAAGGGGGTGTGGAGGAGGGAATGGGAAGCCCTGTTGTGCAGGCAGATGTCCTTACGCAGGTTTCCACAGAACTAGTTAGTTGAAACCCACCCTGGGGATTTAAGCCACAGCTAGCTGTGAATTAAGGCAAGCAAATGAACACATGGAGGAATGGGGGGGCAGAACAGGGCACACTGTGGCACCCCCAACATTAAGAGAGAGGGGGGAGTCTCAAAATAATTTGCCACTGAATCTAGGAATTGCACATCTAAAATGGAAACTGAACCCTAACACTGGAGTTAAAATGTTTCCAATGGCCTTTAGGGACATGGTTGAGCCCATTTTGCTCATCTGAAGCAGAGTGAGCCCACAACCATGTACCTTTTGGCCAGAAAAGTGGTGCTACTGACTGAACAGTACACAACACAGTCTACTTTTTGTACCATCTACGGCATCTCCCACCCAGTCTGTTCCAAGGGAGAAAGGTAGAAGCACAGCCTATTCAGGTATCAACTCTCAATAATCAAACAGTTTTAAGACAGGGTCACAAGTGATTTGGTTTCCAGTTTAACCTAGAAACAGCAAGAATGGAGATTCAAGAATCAAAACACTTTTTCTCTATCAAGAGGCAAACACTACTACCATTTGCTACTATTTGACTTCAGATTAATGCATTAAGATTAGAAGCAGCTTGAGTTCTCTCTAATGATACAGAATCTGTTGCTACATGTTCCAGCGCAATCCTGCCCTGCAAGCTAAAGATGCATAGAGAAACAATTGTTAAGAATTTGGCAACCTGCGTTTAAATAAGAAAGCCAGTTAGAGAGAGTGGAAACAAAACCCACCTGACCAGGCAATGGCTGTTTTTACAGCAAGCAAATCTTGGATGATACATCAGCTGAGGAGAACGCTAGTTAAGAGAAAGTGTGCGAGCCAGACACAAGGTATTACTTACCCAAAAGCAAGATCTATAATTGCACTGTGGCATCAAGACTCCATTCAACTCTCCCAATCCACTCTTTTACTAGACTCTTGACTCCCTGTGAGTATTTAATTCACAAAAGACCACTGAGATGGCCCAATTTAAAAAAGGACAACCTGTTCGGATTAAAAATCGGCCAGTAAGGGCAATGGGGTGTTACAAGTCCACTTTTAAACACACCAAGCATATTTTTTCAAGGCTGCGAGTTCAGTTCTTAAAAAGCGCTTTCAAGCTAAAACAAAAAGGCAATACTAGAGGAATGACCAAAATTATAGAGAAAATAAAGTGCTTTTAAAAAACCCAAATGGGCAAAAACATTTGAATAACTCAGCATAAAAGGCAAATTTTTGCAGAGAGGCATATGTGCAGGGAAATTAAGGTCACATCAAGATTCAGCATTTAAAAATGCCTTTGGCAAACCTGCCCAGAACGGAAGAGACCAGGTTACAGAAGGGTCAGAAATCAATCTTGATTGCTTAGTGACCAACATTCTAAGGAGGACATTAGTAAGTGGGTAGATAAGAGAGGGAAATGCATGTCAAGTATTGACTAGGAGGAGGGAAAGGGGCCAACAGAGTGTAAAACCTGGCTGCTCCAGGGTAGATCTTCCTAGGAAGATAATTAGCACTTTGAAGGGTAGGAGGCACAGGAGATAGATGGAACATCTCTGCCAAGATATTTGCACAAAGAGATAGATAAAAACAGAGTACATTTGACACAGAAGGTGTATTGAGTGGGACAATCCAACTTAGCCGCTCCAGGCCACCTCCCATGAAGATTACTGTAGAGCTGAGACCAAGCCGGATTACTCATTGTTCACCCTTCCACATCAGTGCTTGCACCATAATGGCAGCAGGGAACCAGTCCCCACATGTCAAGAGAAGAAAAGGGGTGGGGTGTGGGGTCACAACGCGGCAGGAGATTCAGCCGCTGCCTCATCACCCTCTTCAGAGTCCCAGACTTCTGACTGCAGGTAGTTGGCAAAGAGGGCCTTGGCACGATGAAGGATCTTGTTCAGGTTGTGACGACGGACCAAGCGGTCAAAATGCATGGCCAGCTCATTGTAGTCCATGTTGTTCTTGATGATATGGTCTCGGTGCTCCAGGAGGATGGCGAGGCACAGGAAGAGCACAAAGGGGTTGCCTCTGCCAAACTCCTGCGGGGGTGGCAGGCTGACTGCAGCAACAGGAGAAGGAGCAGCAGTTCCGCGGGAGGGAGAGGAAGGGGTGTGAACCACGGAGTCCCCCTTCTCCTCATCCGACTGGCTTTCCTCATTGCCGTTGGTTGAGGAGGAGGCTGAGTCTCGAGAGGGTGGAGTCAAGGCCCGAAGGGATGGAGCAGAAAAGGACTTGGCCACGTTAGTTGTCTGGATCAATGGATCCTGCTCATTGCTACAGTCCTCGTCCTCTTCTACTGAGCGCTGAAATCTGGGCGATGGGTCATCCTCTGAGCTGTCCTCATTATGAGTGCTGTAATACTTGAACTCCCCAAAGCTAGACTGTTTCACTAGGGTCTTCTCATCAGAAACTGCCCCTTGGCAGGGTTGGTCCCCAGCTGCTTCAAAACTGCAAGCTGGACGCAACATGTGTCTCCTTCGAACAGGCTGGCTGCTGTCTCCGGGCCTGGCCGGCGGGCCCACCAACTCCACTTCCTTCTCAGGAGGGTCAGGAGGAAAGGAGCTCCAGGTGACCTCCAGCATGCGCAAGGCATCCTCAAAGGCAAACTCACGCTTGAGTTCCAGCAGCAGCCAGCGATAGCAGAAGAAGAGGTCATCGGCGCCCCGGGAGAGGAGGTAGGAGTAGAACTCTGGGTCTGAATGGCGGAGGAGAAGCTTGAGGTGGGAGAACTTCACCGACATGACTTCACCATCCACCTGGAAATTGCCCTCCAGGCGCTTCATGATGCCACAGAAGCAGATGAAGGCATGAGCTTCGTTGTCCATGACAGCCAGAATGGGGGAGGCGATGTCACTCATGCCCTGGCAATAGGAGATTTGTGGGTGGGTGACGGCATAGGTGGTCAAGAGGTCGTGCAGGGCTGTCAGGTGGGGGTTGTCATCTGAGCCCGCGTAGTAGGGATGGGTGCGATCTGTTCGCAGAACGTCCTTCAGCACGTTGCTGCGAATGAAGTCCAGGTCCTCAGGGCTGGCGCGAGCTTCCCACTCCCCCTTCAGCTGCTCGTACTCCCGAGTCTTCCGCTTCATGTAATCCATGCGCTCCTGACCCGTCAAACCATCAGGATAGACATTTAGCAAGTATCGCCAAACCACCTGTGGGAAACAGGGAGGATGACTCAACACCGGAACAGCTTTTCCCATCAATGGCAACAAGCTGAAGGATCAGTTACAGGAAGACACCCGCCCTCAAAGCAGCGGACACGCACCCATGCCAAGGTCAAGACTAATGGCCTCAGAGTGGGAGCAAAGGGAAAGAAGCCTTGCTCTGGCCCCCTTAACCACATGCCTGTCTCTCGAGGCAGAAAACTGACCTCCAGAATCCCCATCCCCACCTTGCGTAGAGAGGGCTCAACTCCACCGTGGAAAATTCGGAGACGCAGCTCTGCAGGTCTTGTCAACTGTCCTTCATGGTTCAGGTACGTGTGGAACTCGGAGTCGCTCAGCGGGGGCTTGAAAGGTTTGACGTCCTCGCCATAGGACCAGCTCAGTGCTTGTTGGACCTTAGACAGCGTCCTGCCCACCTGCCAGTTGACAAAAGTAAGGCTGAGGTCAGAAGGTAACCTGTACACAACCATGCTCAAAAGAAAGAACTCGTAAGTTCTACAACATGAGCTCAGTAACTTAAAACACAAAGGTAAGAGAACGGGCAACCTGCCTCAGACATTATATATATGTATGTAGTTACATCTTGGCTTTAGGGTCACCTCTGTAGCTTAGGAGAGGGAGTTAATCTTCTGAGCCAAAAAAGCTGGTATGGAGACAAACTGGATCTTTTGTGGTTCCAGCTAGGCTGGAAGATAATGGAAGTTAGAACTGCTTTCTCTCCTCTGCCTCTTTCCATCCAAGGAGTTAAGAAGTACCTCCTGGATATTTGTTTGTGGAACATCACATCGTGAAGTCTAAGTCAAAAGAATCATCCTCTTATGGCTTACCTGGGAGATGATGGACTGAGTGAAGGGCAGGGCGGCTGCTGCCAGAGACCGCTTCTCCACCAGCAGCAGGTCGGTACTGATCACATCCTTGGGGCTGATGATGTCCCAGTCTTCTAGCAGGGGGCCTAAGAGAATATGGCAATGACATGAGCCAACTCCCCAAGCCCAGTATCTTCCATTCCCTCACTACCACCCAGCATAATTTCACAGGATCAAATCTCACTGCATGTTGAGAAGTGCTACAGAAAGGACACAAACAAAATAATCATGCTGTGCATACCTCACTTTAAAAAGAAAAAAGAGCATAAAGCAGAGTTCCATGATCTGTATAAATGATGAAAACAAAGTATTAACATTTACACATTCTTGCTTATTTTACATAATTCTGCTTCTGCCGTGAAGGGTCAATTCTTCTGCTGGATAATAATAAAGCATAACCACATGCTTGAAAACAATAATATGTATCAAAAAGCCCTAGAAATTTGCTTTGAAAAGAAGGATGGGTTACAGGGGACTGGATTCTACAGTCAGTTCCAAATTCTGCACTCGCGTGTTGCAAACACAGAATCCACAAAGTCTGAAAAAAGGTTTGGGCTGCTTTGCATGCCACCCATAAACGGGAGTGATCAAACTGCACTCTATAAAAAGGCAACAGGGAGTTCTAAAGTAAACTGAGCAATATACAGTAGCCAGAGTTGGAAAGGTATGGGGGGGCATAGTCAATCCCCCCTCTTCAGCCCTAAGATTTTTTCCCCTTAGAGTCTCCAGTAAATTTGATGCTTCATTTTGTACCTAGATCAACATCAAGTGATTCAAATCATTCCTTTCTTTACAGCAGCAATCAGGTAACAGTTCTACAAGAGTAAACAACACTAGCAGAGAAGACAAAAGAACTGAATTCCTTGGACATGTCCATAGCATAAGGAGCCAAGTGAGGACTTGAGATGGGACCAAGGGGTGCAAGGACTGGAACCAGGACTCCCAGCTCTCTTGTTCAGTGTGTGTGTGTGTGTGTGTGTGTGTGTGTGTGTGTTACTTACTATCCTCTGAGGGCTTGATGTCTATCTTGAGCTGCAAGTAAGGCTTGGAGGCTCCAGCAAAGGCCATGCCCAGATCCCAATCTGACATCAATGGCAAATATGATTCTTGGCCTTGCTTATCTCGGCCCAGATAGCTGATGGCAAAATTCTTCTTCCTAAGGTGAATAAAGACAGACATGTTCATATTCTTTCCCTGCATTTAAAACAGGACACCTCTTTTGTTTAATGGAACCTACATGGCTGTTCTTATGATGTTGTTTAAAAAACAACAATACGCAGTCACAGTTGCTGAATATGTTTAATTCACTGCTGGTAGACATGGTACATACATGCAGTGGAGCAAATATATGTGCCTTCATCATTCACAACTGTACAAGAAGCATGCATGCTGCGTCCCACACCAAAACAAGATCTATTACATGTAAAGTGGCTCTCAGGACAAAGTTTCCTACTGTCTGTGTAGAAGACAGGCTGTCCATACATGTGATGAAATCAGGTCTGGCTTACTCAGGACATAACAGCTAAATCCCATCCAGACTTAGCACCTTGTTGTGCTAACATCTGGGGGTTTTCTGCAAGGGAACCTATCTCACTCTCTGCATGAGGTAATTGTTTAGTTCTCACAGGCAAAGAGGATGGTAGCAAAATGATTTGTTGGATATTACCATGTGCTTTTTTAATTATGATTTTACTGTAAATTTCAGTCACTACTGAAAACAGAAACTGTTAATAATAATGAAGGTAAAGATTGTTCATGTTTATTTGAAATGACAGAAGACTGGTGATCCAAAGTTTAACCACTCTCCCTCTCCTTACTTATGAGGAGATCCCTTGGTATGAGAGGCTCTCCTTTGAACATGGGATCAAATCCGTAGCTTTCAGAAGATTTGATGTCAGAACCGGGAAAGGAATGCAAGACTTCCTGTTCTCAGGTCACTTTTACTCATGTCCCTTCAAACCTCATTCCCCTCCTAGATACGAAAACAGAAGCTCCATCTCTCAGCTCCACCTTCACTGACCCCATTTTCATTTAGTGGGAAAGTAGCTAGGGAGCTAAAAGTCGGGACTACCCAGTTCCATATTTTCTATCCTCTTCCCAGACTCACCCATTTAGGTCAAATGCCCTGATGAGGATGTGCTGCAATACATCCAGTGAGGTGATCTGTGGATCCACGGCGAAGGTACGGAACTCAGGTTGCAAGAAGCCTTCACATTTCTGAAAGGATTACAAAAAGTAAGCAGGAGCAAAGAACCAACCCTATAACTTGGAGGAAGCAGAGATCCAGTGAATGAGAGGTTGGGGAAAACAAGTTCAGAATGCCACCCAACTATAATCTCTTAATTTCCCTATTGACAAAAATAAAAAGTTTGTCTCCAAATCTCCACACCACCAGCAACACACTCTGCTTTTCTACCACAATGATACTAAGTTCTAAGGGGTCGTTCTACCCACAGTGAAAACAGCCCTTTAAATGCTATCTATATATACCAAACACATAAGCCTGATACTTTACAGACCAAAGAACAGATCCTTCCCCTAGGATAACCCTAACGAGAGAGGAACAACGAATGGTTCTATTGTTAGTGTATTAATACACAAAGGGGATAGCTCACTGACCATGAACTGATGCAATTCCATTTACATCAATGGAGTTACACCAAGCTAAGCGCTTGGCGATCTCTCTCACAAAAGTAGGCCTTCTGAAGTATATCGGTCGGTGCAACTTGCTTCTTATCAACCTAGACTTTATCAAGGGGCAAATTCAGCTCTTTTACATCAGATTTACTACTTGAAAGATTACTAGTGGGAAAGGTAGATCTCATACGCAGGTGTGTTTCTCAATATTTTGTAACCAGGGATACTGGGGGCCAAACATGTGAGCTGAAACTTACAAAATATTTGAGCTATCACTCAGCTATTGCAGTATCTACATAGCTACAAGGTTGGCAATAATCCTTCAACATCACACAAAAGAAAAAGGGTCCAAAATGGCTTTTGGCTACTTCCATATACAATGTCATCTCTTCACACTAACAGAAACAATGGAGTGAGCAGATCTTAACACAGTCTGGAGTATGGTCCAGATTATATCATTTACAGAAGGTTTACAGCCACAGAGACATAGTCCTACCTATGTCTGATGGGTGGTGTACAAATAATAAATTTATTATTATTATTATTAGCAAAGCAGTGGCTTCCAATTAAAAAACTAACTGCACAACCCTAAGTATATTACTTTGATAATCCCGTTGAATCAATCAACATACTTCCAAGGTGAGTAAACAAGCTTTACCAGGAAACAAGCCAGTGAACTCAGTTGAACCTATCCCCAAGCATGCTTACAGCAGTCTGCCAAAATAACACTTTTGACTAGTATAAAAACAAATAATAATAATAATAATAATAATAATAATAATAATAATAATAATAATAATTTATTACAGTGGTGCCTCGCAAGACGAAATTAATTCGTTCCGCAAGTCTCTTCGTCTTGCGGTTTTTTCGTCTTGCGATGCACGGTTTCCCATAGGAATGCATTGAAAATCAATTAATGCGTTCCTAGGGAAACCGCCTTCAGACCAGGTCCGGGGACAGTCTGTCCCCGGACCTCTTCTGAAGGCTGGGGGGGGGGGGAACAAGGGCTTTTCTTCCCACCCACAGCATTTTAAAAAACCCTGGGACAGCGGAGGACTTCTCCGCTGTCCAGGCGATCTTAAAATGCTGGCAGGCGGCATTTTAAAATCGCCCCGGGACAGCGGAGGACTTCTCCGCTGTCCGGGGCGATTTAAAAGCCCCTGGGAAGGCAGGCAGGGGGGACAAAGACTTTCGCCCCCCGCCCGCCTTCAGAAGGTGTTCCCGCCCCCCCGCCCCGCTTCGCAGCAGCGCTACGAAGCTCGGCGGCTGGGGCAGGTGTTCCCGCCCCCCCACCCCGCTTCGGAGCACCGTTCTGAAGCGGGGCGGTGGGGAGAAGCGATCTCCCCGCAGCCGCTTGCTTCAAAAGAGGTCAGGGACCTCTTTTGAAGCAAGCGGCTGCGGAGAGGAGCGATCTCCCCGCAGCCGCTTGCTTCAAAAGAGGTCCCGGACCTCTTTTGAAGCAAGCGGCTGCGGAGAGAAGCGATCTCCCCGCCGCCCCTTGCTTCAAAAGAGAAGACCCGCTGTCCCCGGGGCAAGCTTCGCTTTGCGAAGCAAGCTCATAGGAAAATTCGTCTTGCGAGGCAACTCGAAAACGAAAAAACCTTTCGTTTTGCGAGTTTTTCGTCTCGCGAGGCGTTCGTCTTGCGGGGTACCACTGTATTTATACCCCGCCCATCTGGCTGGGTTTCCCCAGCCACTCTGGGCGGCTTCCAAAAGAATATTAAAATACTATGATACATCAAACATTAAAAGCTTCCCTAAACAGGGCTGCCTTCAGATGCCTTCTAAAAGTCTGGTAGTTGTTGTTCTCTTTGACATCTAGTGGGAGGGCGTTCCACAGGGAGGGCGCCACTACCGAGAAGGCCCTCTGCCTGGTTCCCTGTAACTTGGCTTCTCGCAGTGAGGGAACCGCCAGAAGGCCCTCGGTGCTGGACCTCAGTGTCCGGGTAGAACGATGGAGGTGGAGACGCTCCTTCAGGTATACTGGACCGAGTCCGTTTAGGGCTTTAAAGGTCAGCACCAACACTTTGAATTGTGCTCGGAAACGTACTGGGAGCCAATGTAGGTCTTTCAAGACCGGTGTTATATGGTCTCGGCGGCCGTTCCCAGTCACCAGTCTGGCTGCTGCATTCTGGATTAGTTGTAGTTTCCGGGTCACCTTCAAAGGTAGCCCCACGTAGAGCGCATTGCAGTAGTCCAAGCGGGAGATAACCAGAGCATGCACCACTCTGGCGAGGCAGTCCGCGGGCAGATAGGGTCTCAGCCTACGTACCAGATGGAGCTGGTACACAGCTGCCCTGGACACGGATTTAACCTGTGCCTCCATGGACAGCTGTGAGTCCAAAATGACTCCCAGGCTGCGCACCTGGTCCTTCAGGGGCACGGTTACCCCATTCAGGACCAGGGAATCCCCCACACCTGCCCGCCTCCTGTCCCCCAGAAACAGTACTTCTGTCTTGTCAGGATTCAATCTCAATCTGTTTGCCGCCATCCATCCTCCAACCGCCTCCAGACACTCACCCAGGACTGTCACCGCCTTCACTGGTTCTGATTTGAAAGAAAGGTAGAGCTGGGTATCATCTGCATACTGATGAACACCCAGCCCAAACCCCCTGATGATCTCTCCCAGCGGCTGCATGTAGATGTTGAAAAGCATGGGGGAGAGGACAGAACCCTGAGGCACCCCACAAGTGAGAGCCCAGGGGTCTGAACACTCATCCCCCACCACCACTTTCTGAACACGACCCAGGAGGAAGGAGCGGAACCACTGTATGACAGTGCCCCCAGCTCCCAGCCCCTCAAGACGGTCCAGAAGGATGATACTTCAGTTCTCAAATGAAATCTGTTCCAAAAGCCCATTCGTCTTAAGAGAGGCGCGGCTCCCCATTGGTTGCAAGAGTTTCTTGCACTCAGAAGCCGCGTCACACGTTCGGGTTCTGAAAAACGTTCAAAAACGGAAACATTTATTTCCGGGTTTTTGACGTTTGAGAACCAAAACATATGATGACGGAGGTGTTCGGGAACCGAGGTTCCACTGCACTAATTACATTACTAACAGAAAAATTTGAGAGGAGAAATATTTGCCCAAAATGTAATCTAAATATCTATATACTGTCAAAGTAACAGGTGCTAGACACCTGACAAGAGAAGCAGGTGCAGCTACTGCAAACCAGACAATCTGAGTACAAAACATGTGTTTTATAGATCAGTGTGTTATAGATTATCTGTATCTGAAGAAGAGTGCATCACATGAAAGCTCATACCTAAAACTACTCAGTTGGTCTCTAAGGTGCTACATTATAATTTTAAAACCCTTTTGGAAGGATTCTTTTAAAGACTTTCTTAGATCATATAACTTTTTTGAAGACATGATTCTTTTAAGGGAGTTTTTAGGTTTTTAAGAAGAGTCTTAACTATCTTCTAAAAGAACTGTTTTAATTTATTTCAACTACGGCAGACCATCACGGCTGCCTACTTGAATATAGATTAGTACAACCATTAGGGACAAAGTCATAGAATTGTAGAGTCGGGAGAAACCCAAGAGTTATCAAGTTGTCCTTATTTTGGAAAGCGTGTAACTCAAGGCATTCTTCTTGTGAAGAAGAAATCATCTCCAAACCTGTAAGCGGTTGTGTATAGTGAATCAACAATTGTGAACTCATTCTCTTTCTTCTTCTACGAAATGAAATACAGTTCCTTTACAACATTATTTTACACTCATAGATTGTCTGCAGCTATTAAATTTAGTAAAGTTTCTTAGAGTAATAAAGCACTAAGAAGTGTGAATTCCCATTGCCCGCTGAGAGCAAGTTAATCTCTCTCTCCACATCTAAGTTCCTAAACTGTCACTAATAACTGTGTAAAAGAGTCAACACACTACTTGTTATTTGTATCCACCAAGGAGGCCACTCACAATTTGACAGCAATGAGCAGTACATCAAATTGAAAGAAAGCGGCTCTAACCCTTTGAGAATTAGAAGTATGGCTACTATAAACAACTGTTTGGTGTGATGTCTGCATTGAAACAACGACTTGTGCAAGGCAGTAAGTTCAAAGGCTGAGCAGGAATTTGCCCCTGCTCTGCTCTAGCCCAGGAGTGGGAAACGTGTGGCCCTTTAGCAATGCCATGGTCCAGTATGGACAGTGGCCATGGGTGATGGGGGTTGTAGTTAAGCAGCACACCTGAAAGACCGCTTTCTTCCCTTAGAGATCCTCCTAGGCATTAAGATCGGCAGAGGGAAGTCTTTGGGTAGTTCCACTGCATAGTTGTCAACCTTTCCTTTTTTTGGAGGAAATTCCCTTATTCCAGCGCTGTTTCCCACTGCTACCCCGGATTGTTAGATATCCTGTAGACTGTCCCCGGGACAGGTGAGGCTGCTGATCCCTTATTTTCGAGGCTCCCCGGGACAGGTGAGGCTGCTGATCCCTTACAGTGGTACCTCGGGTTACATACGCTTCAGGTTACAGACTCCTCTAACTCATAAATAGTACCTTGGGTTAAGAACTTTGCTTAGGATGAGAACAGAAATTGTGTTCCGGCGGCGCGGCGGCAGCAGGAAGCCCCATTAGCTAAAGTGGTGCTTCAGGTTAAGAACAGTTTCAGGTTAAGAACGGACCTCCGGAATGAATTAAGTACCTAACCTGAGGTACCACTGTATTTTCAAATCTGAAAGTTGACAGCTATGTTCCACTGCCCTCAGAGGTTCAGCAGGTAGGTGGCCCAGGAGTTTTTTCTCTGCGGCAGCCCCGAAGTGGTGCAATTCCCTCCCCGCAGAGGTGCACCTGGCACCTTTATTTTGGAGCTTTCGTGAAGTGCTGAAGGCACACACATATGTTTAGGAACCTCATTGTGCTCTGTCTTACACTCTGCTTTTGCCATTCCATCTTTAAATCTCCGCAGCCCACCCTAGGACCAGGTGGCCGAAAGGGCAAGCGAGGAACCTAATTGTAAACCAAAACCCAGCCGTCGGAGGGCCGTAGGTTTCCCACGCTGCTCTAACCGCTACGTGGCACTGCCTGCCGTATCCCTCCTGAAACAAAGGGCGGCTCCTCTCGGGTCTCCGTCCCACAACCCGCCTCAATACGAAACCGGGTTCCCTCCGCCGCCCCCTGTGACGTCAGCCGCCCTTCCCCCCGCCCCCGAGTCCCCTCAGGCAGCTCACCTTGACCCGCACGCGAACCACCTCGTGCTCCTCCTCCTCTGGCGCCCCCGCCGCCCCGCCCCCTCCCGGCGCCCCCGCCGCCGCCGCCATCCCGGCGGCCCCTCCACCTTCTGGCGTGTGAGGGCGGGGGGAGGAGGCGCCTCGCGCCGGGGCCGTTGCAGCCCCCTCCCCCTCCACGTCACGCGCCCGGCGGGGGGGAGGAGGGGGAAGAGGGCCCCGCGCCGTCAGCCGCCTCGCTCCGCCGGGACTCCCGCGTCAGGCAGGCGGGAGGCAGGCGGACGGAGAGGCGCCGCTTCCATCACGTGACCTTTTCCCCCCCCGCGCCGGCTACTTCCGCCCCGTGCGGCGCTGACGTCACCGCCCCGGCCGTAAAGGCGCAGAGCGCGAAGCTGGCTCAGGTGTTTTATTTAAGCGCGTGTCCGCGAGGAAGGAGGAGGCGGCGGCTGAACTGCTTCGCCTCTGCGGGTTTTTTGGCGCGAGTTTCCCGCTCTTTCTGTGCTTTAATCGCCTGAGGAACTGAAATGCGCAAGGTGGCGAGGGAAGGGTTAAGAGGAAGCGGCTCCCACGAAGAAAACAAAAGGGGGAGGAAGTGAGAGGACCAACCAATCAGGAAAGGGGCCGTGAAGAGCAACATCCGGGTCAAACGGAAACTAGTGCACGGCAATAGCCTTGTGTGAAGGGCAACAACATCCGGGTCACCCGGAGTCCACGTTCCATTGGATTCACCGGCTGCATCCGGGTCGAACAGGGACGCGCGTCCGATACAAGAAAAGGAAAGAGGCGCCTACGTAGGGCCCTCCGACTTCTGTGTTGCGGAAGCATCTTGCGCCACGGGGCTGGCCAAACACGTGGGGGGGCGTGCCGTTTTGTTCATTGAAGCCAATGAGAAAGGGGGCCGTACCGGTGACGTCACAATAGCGCGCTTGGGATAACGGACGGGCCTTTATTGTACCAGGATTGGTCTGTGATCATAGAATCTTAAAGAGTTGGAAGGGACCCCGAGGGTCATTTAGTCCAACCCCCTCTAAGGAATCTCAGCTAAAGCATCCATGACAGGTGGCCATCCACTCTCTGCTTAAAAACTTCCAAGGAAGGAGAGTCTACAACCTTCGGAGGATGTAACAACTCAATTGTTGATATATTTATTTAGGAAAATATGTATATACTACCGTATCCTAAAGATACATCGCATCGATTTACAACAACGTAAAAACAAGCAACGAATGAATAAAAAATTAGGATATATTAAAAGCAAGCCAGTAGGGTTGTGTGGGTTGTAATCTTAATTGCCTACAGAGGCCTGGCAGAACAGAAAGGTTTTTAGCAGGCGTTTAAAAGGTGGCATAGAAAAATGTTTTTTACCCCACCTTTGGTGAGGGACGCAAGGCAGCTTACAAATAAAATAAGAGCATTAATAGAATTAAATCTCTCTCTATTCTAATCTGTTATGCAAGATAACATCATGACAAACAAGAGACCATGATTGCATCTGCTTTCCACTGGGAGGCTTTCAGCAGCTGGGACTCAGAGATGGCTCTTATCATGAGCTACTGGGGCAGCTGCAGGTCACGTGCCAACACTCCTGAGCCTCGCAAAGGGAGTAGGCAGACAAATGATAAATGTTCTAGGCAAGCATAGCTACTATGCCACTTGAAAACAAGTGATCCTTCACTCTGTCTTTTTAATACCCCTACCAGGGTTCACTGGGACGCGGGTGGCGCTGTGGTCTAAACCACTGAGCCTAGGGCTTTCCGATTGGAAGGTTGGCAGTTCGAATCCCCATAATGGGGTGAGCTCCCGTTGCTCAGTCCTACTCCTGCCAACCTAGCAGTTCGAAAGCATGTCAAACTGCAAGTAATTAAAAAGGTACCTCTCCGATAGGAAGGTATACGGTGTTTCTGTGCGCTGCTCTGGTTCGCCAGAAGCAGCTTAGTCATGTTGGCTATCTGTGGACAAACACCGGCTCCCTCAGCCTATGGAGCGAGATGAACGTGCAACCCCAGAGTCGTCTGCGACTGGACCTAACGGTCAGGGGTACCTTTACCAGGGTTCACCAAGGTTCACCTACTGCACATGTGTGCACGTGCTATTTACATCAGCCTATCTCCACCTCACGCCTTCCACAATGCCAATCTTCTTTCATCGCTGGCCATGCTGGCTTTTAAAGCAGGGTGTGTTAGCATACTGACTACAGCAGGTTTGCTTTTTGAAAACTTAAAGAAGTTTAATGAACTGCTTTATTTCGCAAAAGATCTGGATGTACTTATTGTAGAAACGCTCCAACTCAAACCATATTCATTAGCATTAATACTCTGGATAGGGAGTTAAGAGGGGAAGGAGGAACAGCATGTAAACTACTTATCAAAGGCATCCCAAAAGAGAAAAAGAAAGAGTGTTGCACCAGAGACTGTTATAAAATATAGATGGAACATAGGCAGTAAAATGCAGCTCTAAGATATGCAGGTAACTGCCTCTCTGCCAAAACTATTTCACAAAGTTACTGTGAGGATAACATCAATTAAACCTGCACTCATAACTCTTCCTCTACCTTTAAAGTAAGTGGAGAAAAGTTACAAGTTAACCCTCAGATAGATCAAAGCAAGGATTTAAGTAACAGAAGTAAAAAAAGAGCTTCATTACATTTTTCAGTTGGTTTCACCACCTAACCATTTAAGGCAGTGATGGCGAACCTTTTAGAGACCACCTGCCCAAACTGCAACCCAAAACCCACTTATTTATTGTTAAGTGCCAACACGACAATTTAACGTGTATGTCTCATTTTTTCGGTGTTTCACGTTTCCTCTTTATGACTGCTGTTGGAATAAATAATCCTTCATAAAAGTTATTGCATTACATTCTTCATTAAATTATCTTTCCACTGATATATAATCTTATGGTATAACTCAGTGTTTTTTTCAGGAAAAAATGTTTAGAAGTACTTTCATTTTGACTCAAGAAAATCACCACCGGGGGTGTGTGTGTGCGGAATAAATACAGTTCAAATTGGGAAAAAGAAATACAGTTCAAATTGGGGAACCTGAACACCTAAACCCGGAAATGAGTGTTCCGGTTTTGGAACTTTTTTCGGAAGCTGAGGAGGGCCTGGCTGCCTTCAGGTGGTGCAGGGGGTCTCAGATGCAGCTCTGGGCTGCTTGCACCTTCCCCAACCCCAGCAACTATTCAGCCTGGCTGCCTTCACGGGGTTGGAGGGATCTGATTTGGAGGGGGGGCTCCTTTAAACTTCTTCCTTGAGGGGAGTGCAGCCGCGAACTCCTCAACAGAAATTGTGACGGAGCCTGCACATCCCCAGCTGAGCAGCCCTGATCCTGTTCCCGTGCAAGCAGCAACGCTGCCTAGCGGAGCAGCCCGATTCCACTCCTACTTGCCTGACCCTAACCCTTACTCTAATCCTTACCCTAACCCAGCCCTCCTCTCCTCCACACACTTCCTCTACTCCCGGCACAGAAGCTATTGCCCTGCTGGGGCGACAGCATGTGTGCCCTCAGAGAAGGCTCTGAGTGTCCTCTCTGGCATGTGTGCCATAGGTCCACCACCACTGGCCTAGACTGTAAGTCCAAGCACATTCTGGAAATGTCAGAAAACACAACTTCATTTTTTATATATGTGTTTGCATTTCCCACAAGAAATGCAGGCCTGTATATGTGCATTTCTCAGGAGAGTTCTTAAAAAGGAGGTACAGCAGCTAACATCTTGCACACAGGCCATGTTTCACATTCATTGCAACACAACGGCTACTGAAGAAAAAGTGTCCACAGTGCACCGTTCTCATAGCCTGGAGGGCTGAAATTCTTCTTCAAGGAGCTCCTCTACTGTCACATTCTCATAAGCCGGAGGAGGTGTGAGGGGTTCCAGGCGTTCCGCCCGCTCTTCAACACCTTTGACTTCATGGGTACCCAACACAAATCACTGCAGTTTGGGCAGTATGAGCAACCTGAGGCGGAACCTGGACTGTAGATCTGCCTCTGAGGCAGCCGTGTGCCTGGTGCCACCGAAACACTGAACGCCTCAACCACAGTCTCTCAGTGGGCAGGAGGCTCAGTGACCACGCTGCACAGAGGGGACTCCGCTGGGGTTGTTCCTGGACTGGATGTGATGGTCCAGGTGGTGGGTCCCAATAAGTAGCCGGTAGTCACCACCTCCTCATATGCTGGTGCCTCATAGGCCTCCTTGTCTATGCTGGTAAAAGAGAGGGGAAGTAGTTAAAAACATTAATCCTCATAACAGCTCCATACAGTGGTACCTCACAAGACGAATGCCTCGCAAGACAAAAAACTCGCTAGACAAAAGGTTTTTTCGTCCGCGATTTGCCTCGCAAGACGAATTTCCCTATGGGCTTGCTTCGCAAGACGAAAACGTCTTGCGACTTTGTTAAGCCGTTTAAACCGTGCTTCGCAAGACGGAAAATTCGCTAGACGGCAAAAATTGCGTAACGAATTAATTTCGTCTTGCGGGGCACCACTGTACTTCCACAAAGGAGGATTATCTGTGCTATCAACAAACAAGGCATGATAACTACCATATTCAAGCAATGGGATCATCAGGTGCATTCTGCTATCTGGCCCCCACAACCGCAGGCCTCATCTGCACCATGCATTTAAAACACTATGATACCAGATGTGTGTGGTGTAAATAATAAAATTTATATGACTATTAAACAGTGAGGGCTTGCCCCAAAAGATTTCTGGGAACTGTTGAGGCATCTGATCAAGGCCTGTATTTTAAAATGAGCTTAAAGATATATTTGCAAATGTTTGTATGTTTCATGCCAGGCAGAAACCAGCTGGCTAAGTACTTTGGCAGTTGTTTATCTTCCTGCTCTCCTGAACAAGGACCCCCCTGATTTATAGCAGTAGCAGGAGACAAGTTTCTCAAAGTTGTAAAAGGGAATTACAGGCTGGGAGCAAAGGTTATACTGACCCTACATATTACAGAATACAATCAAGCTGCAAAAACACTAATTAAGAGTTGGTAAATAGTAAGATTTATTGTTTAACAGAAAATAATACCATGGGAAGAGCTAATGGGAAAAGCAGCTGGCTGGGAAAGGAGGGTGTAAACTGAAGAGGCTTCTTTTGAAGCTGTTTTTACTGAGATCCTTTTTTACTTTGCGAAGGCCTTTTCTTCTAAAAAGCTATCTATGTTATGTATGAGATTTGTTGGCTTAATGTAATTATGCAAAGGATTTAGAAAGTAAGAAATGTTAGATTCTTATGTTAGATTCTTATTTCATTGATGATGTGTGAGAATGTGAACCCAAGATCTCTGTTTAGATGGAATTTAATACCATGAGCCATTTGTTTTAGCCATTTGTTTTGGAATGCAGGGGCAACAGGGGAAAAAAGGTGATCTGGTAATTAAGGTGCCTTGTCGGGGCAAATGTAAGATATATGGCTACTTGTCTGCCATTTATGGATAGAAGGAAATATAGCTCTTTGTCTCCCATAAAAGGTAATAGGAAATGGGTGTATCTTTTATAATTGGTTCTAGCAAACAGCCAATAGGAATTTCAACCAGGCTGATTGGACAGAGGCAGCCAAAGGAGGAGCAAGGGGGCTGGGCTGAGGGAATATAAGTGCTGGCCATCAGGGCTGGGGGGGGGCAAAGCTTTGGTAACCATATACCACTGTGCCTATCATTTATTTGTCTGACAAATAAATTATTATTTTAATTTCTCTATTGCTGCGTTGAATATTTCATTCCAGCTAAGCGTTAACCACAAGCAGGGTGCTACTGTAACTTGCCAAAAGAGCTCTTAGGGGACTCCTACGCCTTTCACCAGAGCTACAGTTCCCAAAGTTCGCTGTGGAGAAGGAGTGACCATTAAACCTACTGTAGAATCTGAGAGACTTTAAGGGTGCTTCCAGTTAGAATCCCACCCCAAAATATTGGAAAATTCAAGCTGCACAATTGTAGTCGATTGGTAGGTCTTGCGCAACAACCTTCTTCTCCAAAAGATTGGATTTTCGGCGATAAGTGAAGGGATGGTATAATGCAGTGCTTTTTTTCTTTAAAAATGTTTAGGGGTACTCTCATTTTGACTCAAGAAAATCACCATTTTATAGTTCAAATCAGGAAAAATAAATACAGTAAATTAACAAATTTACTGAGGACAAGATGGTTGGACAGTGTTCTCGAAGCCACAAACATGAGTCTGACCAAACTGCGGGAGGCAGTGGAAGACAGGAGTGCCTGGCATGCTCTGGTCCAGGGGGTCACGAAGAGTCGGACACAACTAAACGACTAAACAACAAACAACAAATTAACAAAAGTACAATGATTCACAAAAGGTTAAGAGGTATGAATACCCCTGCGTCCCCCCAGAAAAAAAGCACCAGGATAATGCATTGGAAAGTGTGGTGCAAACGCCATCTAACCTCTCTGCAAATATTGTCAGTATCTTTTAACTCAGTTGATGGGGATTCCTTCGCTCTTCCTCCTGGCTTTCTTGAAGTTGGTTCAGATGCAATGCCAACCCATGGTTTACATTGCTTTTAACAACCAGCCACAAGCAGTTTTGTTAATGTGATCCTGCAGTTCTCCACTGGGAATATTTCACATAATGCATGATTTGATTCACTGACCCAGGAGGAGGTGGTAACTAAGTCAACGGAGAACAGATAAATTACAAGCTATTTGCCACTGCAGTGGTACCTCGGGTTAAGTACTTAATTCGTTCCGGAGGTCTGTTCTTAACCTGAAACTGTTCTTAACCTGAAGCACCACTTTAGCTAATGGGGCCTCCTGCAGCCGCCATGCCGCCGGAGCACGATTTCTGTTCTCATTCTGAAGCAAAGTTCTTAACCTGAGGTAATATTTCTGGGTTAGCGGAGGCTGTAACCTGAAGCGTATGTAACCTGAAGCGTATGTAACCCGAGGTACCACTGTACAGTTAAATAGAATCTCCAGCCATTGTAGCTAAACAGCTAAGAGGTAACATGGTGTATACATATAAATAATAAAATTAGTATTCTTATTATTATTGAATAGGATGTCCCTCTTTTCATCAGAGAAATCTTGGATGGTATATTTTTATGATAGTGTACACAATAAGAAGTGATCCTCTTTCAAACTGCTTCCAGCTCACCAAAAAAAGAGAGGCTTGTTATTTCTCTCTGATATTATGTCAGTGGTTATTTACACTTTTCGGAAATTCTTCAAAAACCACAAGACTGGAAGTGGGCAGATGTTGGAGCAATACTACTCAAACAATTGACCAGGACTGCTGTGAACATTTTTGGATATTGATTCAGAAGATTAAGAAGGCAAAAGGAATTAATATTATTATTATTATTTAAATCTGTGTATGGGGATTAATCTAATACATGCTGCCACTTGCAATTACAACTGGGTAGAAATTATTGGAGGAACAAGAACATCTTATTATAGGGAAAGGGAAGAGCATAGATCCCCCCAAGCCCCCCCCCCCAACTGGCTATGGGAGGCTCAAGAGAATCTCCAGAAAAGCACACTGTGGAGGAGAGTTTCCTGGCTCCCACTCAATGAAGAATTTGAACTCAGGCTGCAGTGTCTACCAAAATCTTTAATGCTCAGATCAGTGTGGTATATGGGCAAAATGCCGTTCAAAGGCACAGCAGGTGCTACACATAGCCAAGCAAGCAAAGACATCGATCCAGAAATGACACAAACCCTGGCTTAGGAGCTAACTCTTCTTAAGGCCCCCCCCCAAAAAAAAAAATATTTGAGGGGGGCAGGCACCCCCCAAGTAGATTGGCATTGTCATTTAAATGCTGTGTGCTGTGTCATGTGACTATGTGGGGCAGGGCTTACTGCCCCCCATATTTTATTCAAGTTGGCACCCCAGCAACCCTGTTATTAGGGAGTGGGGCCAGCACTAATTTCTCACCCATGCGCAGTGATCCCATGATGAAAACAAACACATTTGTATCAACTGTATTACTGCGCCGAGGGACTTTTTTCTGTGCCCTTATGACTGACAGGTGGTGGAAGGCGCGAGCCAGAGTCTAGTGAGTGAGACTGTCCCTGGCTATAATACTGGTTTTAGCCCTCTCACTGGTCAGAGCTGAAGTTGTTATTTACAACTTTAAAAAGAGATACAACAGATGTTCACTTGTGATCTCCCTAGTTGGCAAGTTTAAATATTGCTTATAGATAGATAGATAGATAGATAGATAGATAGATAGATAGATAGATAGACAGACAGATAGACAGACAGACAGACAGATAGACAGACAGACAGATAGATAGAAATCTTAATTCAGTAACTCCCTAAAATTGTTAGGAGACGCAATACACTTTAAATTAAAGGGAAACTGAAAGTAAATAGAAGACCAACAAAGAATTAATCCTAATAAAACAGGGAGAGTAAATTGTGGACAGATGATGGACTTTGAGAAAGCCCCCAAAAGAAAGCTTAGCCAAGCAAAATTTAAACTGAAAACTCATAGAAATACCAAAATGAAGATTTTAAAGAGAATCAAGAAAAGCAGATACACCTGATGACTAGAAAAGACAAATGAAAGAATGTGAGGGGCGAAATCAAGTTTATTTACCTTTCGACCAACTAGTCTTTGGATGTACAAAGGAGCAGAGGAAAGGGTGGGTGGATATGAAGTCTGCTTCAAGCAGAGTGAAGAATAATTGCAGGAAATAGAAGGCTTTTCTTTTAAAAGGCAACTGGAGAAGCCATTTCATAAAAAGAAGGCTGGTGTTTCTGTTGCCGAAGTTGTTATTATTATTATCATCATTATTTATTTATTTTATATAGCGCCCTATACCCGAAGGTATATATAAGAGTGGCTGGGGAGACACAGCCAGATGAGCGGGTACCAATAATAAATTATTATTATTATTATTATTATTATTATTATTATTATTATTATGTACACGATAAGAAGTGATCCTCTTTCAAACTGCTTCCAGCTCTCCAAAAAAAGACTTGTTATTTCTCTCCAACCGCATTGGTTCAGGGACAGAAATATTTTGGGAGACTTTCAACAGAAACAGTACCTTCCTGCAGTAGACATGCATTCATGTTTATTTGCTGCACATATCTTCCTCAGCACTTAGTAGATTTGAGATATAGGGCAAAGATAGGCATAACGTGTGTGTTCAGGTAGAGCACTAAACCATGGTTTAGCATAGCAGGGGCATGTGAGCAGGGTGGGGTGGCAGCTTGAGAATCTGGGTGTCCTGCAGGCATCCATGCCACCCACCCTGAGCCTGGCCGCCACCTGGACCCACTGCATCTCTGCCCCATCATCAATAACAAAAGGATGCCACTGCCATTCCACCCCCTTCATGCGCTACAGATGGCTTAACAGAACAAGAATGAGCCCCATTGAGCCTTGGCCTCTTCCATGCCCTCTCCAGGGCAGCCACAAATAAGAGATCATAAACACCCACTTCAGATCAACTCCACTTTCGCCTGTCGTGTGAACACAGCATAATTAACCCTAACTAGGGTTAGTTGAAACTAGCTAACTTGGTAAACTCTGGCGTGACGTTGGCCTGTTTCAACCTGCCTAGTTTGTCTGGTTTGAACAACATGGCAAGCTGCACTTAATCTGAAACAGAAGCAAAAGCCTCCAACTTCTTTCTCACAGCCATGCCAGTGGGATGGGGACTGTGTGAGATGGAATCAAAATCAACCCAATCTTTAAACAGAGTAGTCATGGCAGGTTCTTCACTCGTGTTCCAAGTGCAGATTCCTACTGGCGTTGCAATTCATCTGATTGTAGTACCTTCTTTTGGCACATTGAATGTTGTATCCTCCTTTTTAAAATATACGTAGATCTATATTAATTTAAACATTCATGCTTTGCCTTTTAAAAAATAATAATAATAGAAGTGTTTAGAATAGAAGCAAAAGTGCCCTGAGGATGGAATAAGGTGCTCTCGTCCACAGCCAGTTTGGGGTGCAAACTAGCAGAACTGCCTCTCCCTGCCCCAGAGCACATCCCCAGAGCAATAATTGAGATGCCCCTGTTTCCCCTTTGAAGGAGTCTTAATAAATTTTGTTAAACCTTCATATTAGCACCTGGAAGTTGGGTTTAATCTCTAGGGTGGAACAGAAGCTTCTTGGCTACATTGTGGATCTATGTAGATAAAATCACACAAACAGTCTGGGATTCATTCTGAACTGTCAAGTATGATAACCTAGTGATGGGCTGTAATAAAGAAAAATCTGCCCTTATTCCCTTATGGAGGACACAAGAGCCCTTATAGAGTCCTTTGTAGGTTCTCCATCGGTAGGAGAAAATAACAGAGGCCAACCGGAGAATATTGAGAAGCAAAGCAGCTAGTAAGCCTGATCTTTACTGAACTGTTGCAACAGGGTGCTCCCCTCACACGCAGGAAAGGAGGGGGACCCTGAACAAAGGTGAGTCTGCCCTTATATAGACATTTTAAATTCCCTGCCCTGAAGCTCAAGACCACCCCTCCATACATCATACAGACATCACAGAAGGGGTGTAACCCAAGACCACCCCCCACAAACATCATACCTACATCACAGAAAAGATGGTCTACAACAGAAATTTGAATGTTGTTGTTTTTCCTGTCTGCCAGGTTATCTGATAATGCCTTATCTGATTGCCTTTCCTGGTAGTCTGGCCATTCCTTTGAGATGAGTATCCCTGTTAGGTATCCCTGGTCTAGATAGGAGCATAGCTGGGTCACCAGCCGAAGCTGATGGAAGGCACTCCGGGTCACTGAGCGCCTTCCCTTGTCTCTGGACAGAGGTACAGGGCGACCAAGGCAGTTTCCGTGCCAAAAGCAGGCCTAAACCCTGATGGAAAAGAATCCAGAAAACCAGCTTCTTTCAAGAGCACCTGGATCTGGTCTGCGACCACTCGCTCCAGCCTCACTCCAGAAGTAAGAAAAACCAAGACTGGGAAGATTTTAACACAGGTAAGACTTAGAAGTGAGACGGGTAGGGGGATCCGGGGGGGGAAAGAAAGCTGTGCATGTGAGAAAGAGCAAAGCAGAGGGGCAGAAGACAACATAGCTCCTTTTAATTTCAGGTTAGCTCAGGTTGCCTTGTTGACAATAATGCATTGCATTGCACTTGTGATAGCTTCCTGGGGGCTATAGAAAAGTTCCTTCGCTAATGGGCAGAACTTCATTTATTCATAATGTGTCTTCCAAGGAGTAGAATAACAAACCCTCTTGAGCAGCTGGCTTAAAAGTGGTGGCATTTGACATATAAAGCTAAGAAGAGGCATTATTATGATTATGACTGTAATTGTGATTATTATTGTATTTTAATAATACCCCACCCTTCCTGATTGGAATCAAAGCATTCAGGGAGCCACTTCAGAGTGGTGAATTTAAAAAATAATGAAAGCGAAGTAACTATTGATCAAGGAAAGGTATGGAAGCCATTAGGATCAAGAATTGTTTCTGGGAGGGGGAAAAAGGGGGGAAATAACTGAGAAAGCCACAAGGAGAAGCATAGCTGTCAGCTTTTCCCTTTTCTTGCGAGGAATCCTATTCGGAATAAGGGAATTTCCCTTTAAAAAAGGGAAACATTGACAGCTATGAGGTGAAGCAGTGAAAAGCAAGCAACCAAGGGTGAGAGTATTATACCTAATTGTAGTTACTGGGCAACTGCAGAAGAGGGTCACCAAAATATTGTTCAGTTTTTGTTCCTTCAGATGTGTATAAATCCATAAATCCATACTACTGTTCCTAATGTAGAATTTAGAACACCCATTTTAAGATCATATGCATCAAACTGCTTCCTTTGTCTGTAACAGTTGCCTGGCTGTTTTAAGTGTGAAAAAGCAAATAAGGCATTTTGAGGGTGAATCTACTGGTGGGAATGGTAGAGACGGCCTGGTAGAGGCGTTGGAGTGAGTAGAGGTTTTCACCATTTGGTCGGCCATTTCTAAGCAAAGAAAGTCCAGCAAACGTTTAAGAACATCCATATTACTAAACGAAAGGTTGAGCCTTGACCATTTTTTCCTGTACATAAAGGGCAGAAGATTTTGTCTGCTAATGGTAAGGCTGAAATGACTGAGAAAATATTGGAAATCTTATGACTCCTGACTCTCTGGCCATTTTGACTCGTAGATAAGGGGGTGGCTGATTGTTCCACTAATGACCAGAGTGTGGCCACACAAAATCATAATAACAACCCACATTTGTGAAACATTTTCTAAGAGAGGTCTGTACCCCTCAATCCTGTAGATAAAGGAGGCATGTAGCTCCCCATTTTCTTTGCCTGGAGTACCGGTATTTCTCTTGAATGCAGGAAAGATGATCCATATATGCTGAGACTTGATTCAAAATTTAATTTGACCCAAATTCTATGACAGGCTTTTTGGTGAAAACCTGCTGGGTTTCCGACAAATACTAAAATTTGGGTCCTCACCAGTACTTCTGTTCCTAAGGTAATTTATTTAAAAACCTGGTGTAGGAAACTGCTTCCTTTGCCTGTAACCTCTCACTTGTTTACCTTCAACTACAATCCAACCTTCTAGTAAAAAAACTTTTGAATTATCAGAGGTGGTGAGAGGCACTAATAACTAACAATTAATCTCTAAATGCTCTATCTAATTGTATCTAATTGCATCTAATTGTAGCAGCAATGCGGTTGTGTGTCTTCTGGCTGAAGGTCAACTAGGTGAGTATCTTGTGCTTGGCTGAGGGGAAAATCTCTGCTGTGTTCTGCCTGCAACTCTTTGTACAAAGATTTTTTCAGCTCGCAGTGAGGGGGACCATTCAAGCACCCTGAGCCTGTTGGAGAAAAGGTAGGCTCTAAATGGAATCATACATCAAATATGCAAACTAAATATTCCAAAATAAAAAAATTCCTTCCTGTAGCACCTTAAAGACCAACTAAGTTAGTTCTTGGTATAAGCTTTCGTGTGCATGCACACTTCTTCAGATACACACTTGTGTATCTGAAGTTGGTCTTTAAGGTGCTACAGGAAGGAATTTTTTTATTTTGACTATGGCAGACCAACACGGCTACCTATCTGTAACTAAATATTCCAAAGAGCTTGTATTGAGCAATGTTGATTATTCAATCAGTTTTTCAGAAGAGCTGCGAACTCGAAAGCCTAATGCGGTCGCTCTCCGTGCTTCTACCTGGAGGGACTTCTCTTGTCGGGACACCACTGCAGGGGAGGCCCCTTCCTGTGCCATCACCACACAATAAGGTACATCTTTTGGTGGGACAGCCAGCCTTGTTTTGTTACAGCTCTTATTTTTACAAACCTCACAGAGCTACCTGTGCCGGAAGCAGATCTGCTCCATTGACAAAAGGCAGTGTCAGAGCTCTTGATCCATCAAATGAACATCTGCAGTGCAGGATTGAGAGACACCTGCGTCTTGACTGCGCTGCTTTAGGTAACCTGCTGTTTTTGCTCCTGTGTCTGGAGGGGAGGGCTGCTGAAGACCCTAGTCTCTTCCAGGTGCATCTCAGTGACACAAGAATTTTGCAAGCCTTCAGGAAACTTAACGGCAAGTGAACTTCACACTCCACAATTCAGTGATCTTTTTCAGTACAATCCTTTTGGGCTGGTTTCTCCATTTCCCCCTGCTTGATCTCTTCACAGTTCTGCCCAAGAGCGGACCACACTCAGGGGAAGCCAGCTCTTCCTGCAGAAGTCAGGTCAGTAAGAAGAGCTGTGTTCCAAAAACATTTCTCTGGAATTGGCGGGAAAGGGCCGGGGACAAACTAATGAGTCCAGATTGCTTTTCACAGACCAGCAGAAGGAACTTCCAGGCCCATGAATTCACGCTTCAGAGGAACAGACAAAAAGGTGAGCATAAAGGCAGAGTTTGAAGTCTGGAACCAGTCTCTCTGTTCTGCCCTGCAAATTAATGGCTGTCAACATGGCACTCTGTGACTTCAACACATCTAGGTGAATATCCCTTGCTCATGGCAACCTTGATTGTGTTCTGTCTGCAACTTCATAATTCTTAAGGGTTTTCTTTTTTCCTGAGAGAACATTCTGTATTCAGAGTGTTCTCTCAGGTTTTGCTTTTCACCTTGTTGCATTGGCCAAAAAAAAGCAAAAGACGCTGGTGGTTGGCGCTCCTGGTTTCCAGGACGGGGTTCAAGCCCCTGCGGTGTCCCTGCTTACTTCCAATGCAACCTCTCTCTCTCTCTCTCTCTTTCTCTCCCTCCCTTAAGAACTAAATGAAGCAAGTTGCATTTCTAGAGCTGCTGTGAAATCAAGGTAGTGGGTTGCTAGGGTTTCACCAGCAAAGAATTATGGGCACTTTGTTTTTTTTTATTTTTATATAATATTTTTTATTGCATTTCTTTTCATAGGTTCACAGATTCATTTATAAAGCAAGAAACAAGAAACAGTTTTTAGATATACAGAAAAATAAAGAAGAAAAAAAGAATTAGTTGTGTTTCAAATCATCCTTCTATAAGTTGCTTTCCATCTGGACCTCCTCACATCCTCCCAACATTGCGTTCTTTAAACTAGCAATATCAGCAATTTATCATCTTATTTCACCGCTTATTGTACCTTTCAATTTATTATGTTACCAATTTCCAAAAACTTATAATTCTATTTGATACCTTCAAAATAAACATAATATATTTGTTTCAGATTTGTGTCCTTTTTTTATCATATCTTACTTTATCATTTACCTAATCAAATTGCAGAAGCATAACGTTTTTTAATCGTGCACCATCTTAACATTCATACAATTTATAATATTTTTGCAAATAGTCCTTAAATTTTTTCCAGTCCTCCTCAATTGTTTCTTCGCTCAGATCTCGAATTCTGCCAGTCATTTCTGCCAACTCCATGTAGTCCATCAACTGCGTCTGCCAGTCCTCCAGTGTGGGTAAATCTTGTGTCTTCCAATACTTTGCGATAAGAATTCTTGCTGCTGTAGTTGCATACATAAACAAAGTTCTGTCCTTCTTTAACACCTTCCGGTCCACCATGCCCAGAAGGAAGGCCTCCGGTTTCTTAGGGAAGGTATATTTAAATACCTTTTTCAATTCATTATATATCATTTCCCAGAAGGCCTTTACTTTCGGGCAGGTCCACCAGAGGTGAAAGAATGTCCCTTCTGCCTCCTTACATTTCCAGCATTTGTTGTCAGACAGATGGTATATCTTAGCCAACTTGACTGGGGTCATGTACCACCGGTATACCATTTTCATAATGTTCTCTTTCAAAGCACTACATGCTGTAAATTTCATACAACCTGTAAATTTTTCCACAACCTTTCCCAGTCCTCAGACATAATGTTATGTCCAACATCCTGTGCCCATTTTATCATAGCAGATTTAACTGTCTCATCCTGTGTATTCCATTTAAGCAGCAAGTTATACAAAGAATTATGGGCACTTTGTAGCTTTGTGAGGGGTTAGCGACAGTGCTCAGGATTCTTTGTGAGGAGAGAAATGGGGATAAGTTTTCCTTTAATGCTTTTTGACCACTAACAACTGCAAATACAACAGAATGGTGACTGAGTGGGGTGAAGGGAAAGAGGTAGGAAGGCCTTTAATGAAATCCACATGCCCTGGGCCCCCTCCTGTTCTAGTTATAACATATCTCCCCCTGCTTCCCTGATGCAAAACCCCTCTAAAAATAGTAGGCGAAAGAGGTCGGCACAAAAATAGCCCCCCTCAGCCCTCCACCCTGCAATTTGAACATTGGTCTTGAGTTTTCTCCATCCACAGTCATGGATAAGCAGGGATTCTAATCCATGTCAGAGCTCCTCAGTCGAAAACCAGGGACTAAAAGCTCTCCCAGAAATATTAAACACAGAATACAATGGTGACCTTGAATAGAGTGAGTGTCTCTTGTTGGAAAGGTAGGCAGTGTGCACGTGTGTGTGTAATTTTCTTGTACGTTTTATGCTCCTTATCACTACCCCCAACATCTGTGAGCTGAGGATCCCTTTCCCATCATCATCATTGGCCCAGATTGCGCTGGGCTCCCTGGACCCGAAACCTGAGCCCCGCAAAGAAGGAATCAGCAAGGAACTGGATGTGACGGAGGACATCTTGCATGTGTGAGTATTGGCCAGGCGCCCCCTACTCCAAGAGGCAAGATGTGGCAGCAGTCGGGGCAGATGGTGGGCTCTGAGTCCTGGGTGCAGCCTGCTGGAAGGTCTCCTGCACAAGCTGCAGGAGGATGAGAGACAAGGTGGCACTGTACTGGATGGCATGTTGAACTTGAACCAGGGTTTAAACAACAACAACAATTTTATTATTTGTTCCTCCTCAACCTCTAGACGTCTTCTGTTCCCCGAAACATCTCTGCCTTTTCCTCCCTGGTGCCCCATATGCCTGGTACCCTCTCTCAGTGTATCCTCCTCGCTTATTTCCTTCAAGCCTTCCCGCTCACCTTCCCATGAAGCCCTTGGAGCAGGGACACCACAGCAGCCAGGCCTCTAACTAAACCACAGCAGTTGTCAGTCAAATCATCGCCTCCTTTGCTGCCCCCACGAACCCTCTCCTTCCTCTGTTGTGCCAAATTTTAGCTGTAAGCCTGTCAGGGCAGAGATCTATCCCCTCGTATTTTCTGTAAAGTGCTATACAAGCTGATGATACTATATAGAGGAGAATAATAATTCCTCCCTTCCTCTCTGTCGAGTCCTTTGCATTCAGGTGCTGCCATGATAAGAATAAATTGGAATAGAATGAGGGACTGGAATAGAATGAGGATATTGGACTGTTAAGTGTAGTGCAAGTGTTGACTACAAGTTTCGGTCTACACAAAGTATATATATATATTATTATTTTTTTGCAGTCGATGGAGAGCAGATGAAGCCCGGATTCTGCGTGTATCCATCAGCTCCTTCTTGAAGCATCTCTCCTTGGTGGTGGAAACTATGGACCTGTTTGGGTCTCCTGTGGCTTGATAGATGGTTGCAACAGGAAGCTTCCCCATAGTCTTGGCTGGACTCTGGACTTGCCCATGGGCTACTGATGTAAGAAGAGGCCCTGAACATGTCATCCTTAGAGCCAAGATGTTGTTTTCTGTTCTGGAGCCAGCGCGGAACTCTCTACTGTCGGATACTCTTGGACATTGATAGATTTTGGGTGCTGAGAAGCAGGCAAGCCTGGGACTGCCTTGATATAAGACAATGTACATAGAATCTGGTGCTCTAATAAATTATCCAGTGTACTTTACTTTATAGTCTGCATGTGTTAACTGATTAAATATATTTGAGCCGGCTCACCATATTGATTAATCAATTACAGTATACAGTGGTGCCTCGCAAGACGAAATTAATTCATTCCGTGAATTTTTTCGTCTAGCGAATTTTTCGTCTTGCGAAGCACGGTTTCCCATAGGAATGCATTGAAAATCAATTAATGCGTTCCTATGGTCAAAAAAAGTCCAAACAAAGCCAAATTTGGTACAACAAGAGTTTATTAAGTGCTCTTTAAAGTCACACATACTGTAAAGAGCATTTCAAAATTCAAACCCAGAATTTTTTTAAAAAAACAGCAGAGTGGCCCAATGGTCACAGAAAATCATAAAAATGCAGGAAAAAAAACACAAGCTTCCAGATTCTTGCAAACCCCTTCCCAACACCAAGTCCTTGAATTCCAAACACCCCAACCCAAAATCCAACCCCCCCCAAAAAAAAGTTTTAAAAGCTTAACTTACCAAATGGCTGCAAAATAAGTTTTGGAAAAGCTTCAAAAATCACCAAAGTCTTTAAAAACCTCAAAAAGGCTACTATGTACACTGCGTTCTATGAGTTGCTCCTCAAAGTCAAGTCGCAACTGTATTAACGGTGTTAAGAAAAAGGAAACAAACTTGCAAGACGTTTTCGTCTTGCGAAGCAAGCCCATAGGGAAATTCGTCTTGCGAAGCAGCTCAAAAACGGAAAACCCTTTCGTCTAGCGAGTTTTCCGTCTTGCGAGGCATTCGTCTTGAGGGGCACCACTGTACAGTCCATGGCCGAGGGTTAGGGCTAGTGGGAGTTGAACCGGGGGAGACCCAGGTTCCCCATCCCCATTGCTGCATCTCTCTGTCTCTCTTGCCACCAGGGAGAAAGCAGCTAATAGCTGGCAGTGAGGAAGAGGAGGGGGCCAAGTGGAAGAGGAGCCAAAACGGATGGCATGGCCTTGAAGTCCTATTCATATAGGAAAATTTGCCTTTCTTTCTTTCTTTCTGGCAGGGCTCCTACTTTTAAACAGCAAGCAAAACTTCCCCACCTCTGTTGCCACCTTGGCATTCTAGTGAAAGCTTCACCTGTTGAATTTCTGTTTGACATTTGTCGTTAGTTATACTTGCAGCTCCCTCTTGAAGGCACACATGCTGAAACCTGGATTTGTGCTTGTGTAAAAAGACCCAAGAGCGCTTCTTGCCAGCCATTGCTGTTCCTGAACTGGGATAGTCTTGCCCCTGTTATCCATGCTCTGGTAACCTCCAGAGTGGGATTACTGCCTTGCACTGTAAGTGGGGCAATGCTTGAAGAAATTACTAGTGCAGAAACAAGTATTTAGTTTTGTAGTTTGCTTTCAGTGCTGGTAGAGACCAAGTGCCCAAACTGCAACCCAAAACCCACTTATTTATTGTAAAGTGCCAACACGGCAATTTAACCTGTGTATCTCATTTTCTCTGTGTTTCACGTTTCTTCTTTATGACTGCTGTTGTAATAAATAATCCTTCATAAAGGTTATTGCATTGATATGTAATTTTATGGTATAACTCAGTGCTTTTTTCCTAAAAAAAATGTTTATGGGTACTCTCATTGTGACACAAGAAAATCACCACCGGGGGGAAAATAAACACAGTTCAAATTGGGGAAAATAAATACAGTGGTACCTTAGTTTTTGAACAGCTTTGTTCTCAAACTACTTGGAACTGAACACTTCAAACCTGGAAATGAGTGCTCCAGTTTTGGAACTTTTTTTGGAAGCTGAGGAGGGCCTGGCTGCCTTCAGGTGGTGCAGGGGGTCTCAGATGCAGCTTCCGGGCTGCTTCCACCTTCCCCAACCCCAGCAGCTATTCAGCCTGGCTGCCTTCAGGGGTTGGAGGGGATCTGATGTGGAGATGGGGGCTCCTTTAAACTTCTTCCTTGAGGGGAGTGCAGCCGCGAACCCCTCAACATAAAGCGTGAAGGAGCCTGCACCTCCCCAGCTGAGCAGCCCCGATCCAGCTCTTGTTCCTGTGCAAGCAGGAACGCTGCCTAGCGGAGCAGCCCGATCCCACTCCTACTTGCTTGCAAGCAGGAGTGGAGGCAGGGATCTCTCAGAAGTGGAGCCCCAGCCCAGCTTTCCCTCACTTAGTGCCGGGGTTGCAGGGCTGCATTCAAAGTAAAAACTGAAACTTTCCAGAAAACCACAAAGCCAACAAACTTGCAAGCCATGAAAAAGCAGCAACACAACTAATTGAAAAAAGCAAACCAACCGCAAATCAATCAAAATCACAAGAAAACATAAAACAACACTAACACTGACCCTAACCCCTAATTCTAATCCTTTAAGGTAAAGGTAAAAGTAAAGGTACCCCTGACCGTTAGGTCCAGTCGCGGAAGACTCTGGGGTTTAATGCTCATCTTGCTCTATAGGCTGAGGGAGCCGGCGTTTATCCTCAGACAAATTCTGGGTCATGTGGCCAGCATGACTAAGCCGCTTCTGGCGAACCAGAGCAGTGCATGGAAACGCCGTTTACCTTCTCTCCAGAGCAGTACCTATTTATCTACTTGCACTTGATGTGTTTTTGAACTGCTAGGTGGGCAGGAGCTGGGACCGAGCAAGGGGAGCTCACCCCCGTTGTGGGGATTCGAACTGCTGACCTTCTGATCGGCAAGCCCTAGGCTCTGTAGTTTAGACCACAGCGCCACCCGTGTCCCAATTCTAATCCTTACCCTTACCGTAACCCAGCCCTCCTCTCTTCCTCACTCCTTCCCTGCCCCCAGCATGGAAGCTATGGTACCAGGGCTGCAGGCTTTGGGTGCTCGTGCGCCTAGCATGGAAGCTGGGGCGATGGTGCGCATGGCCACAGAGAAGGATGTGAGTGCCCTCTCTGGCACGCGTGCCATAGGTTCGCCACCACTGATTTAAGGCAACTCTTAAACATAAGTAGAAGCACTTTGTATAGAATTTTGCATGAAGATTTCCACCAAGCAGAGCTGCTTCTTGGCCTCCTTACATACTTCCCCACCTGCCATGCACACAGTTTCAACAGACAAGGAAACAGGTGGATCATCATTTATTTAAAAAACAATTGTATCTCATTTTACAAAACCAGTGAGTTCAGCAGCATATGCGAGGTACTAAAGGTGTTCCTTTGAAAATGTACTGAAATGCTTAGGAGCATAGTTTACAGAAAAGAAACTTGTTTCAAAAGCAGGAGAAAGGTCCCCTCTTAAGAAGAGACCTAGATGTGAAATCAGCGTAATATTATTAATGGTGGATTTTGTGCTACCTTCACAACTAGATACACAAGCATCCCAAACAGAAATTAAAACAACTGGATGCTTCTACTCTGCAGCCTCATTTAGCTTGAGATATAACCCTAACCCCAGGGTCTAGCAGTCACACAGAGCCCTATATGAAGTCTTCATAGCACTGCTCTGCTTAGTCTAATACAGAATTGCATGATGGAGGCTATCCATAATGGGACCTGCAACCCATTTGCTCAGAAGTAAAACCTACCAAATTCAATAGGGCTTCCCCTCAACACACTCTCCCTGCCTTGCCCCAGCTCTCAGTTCCAGAGGTCTTTGATAGAAGTCTCTTCTGGAAGGAGCTGCAGGACAGAGCATATTCCAGCAGCTGTAAAATAGATACAGAAGGCCATTCCACTTAATCCCGAGGAGGGGTAATTGGTGGATACTTGGAGAATGTCCCTAGTTGATGGGGGCAGTGGACGAAATAAACCTAGACAAGGCACCAGAAAGTAGCCAACCAATCCCTGAATTATTCCAGTGCTTCTCCAATGGCATATGTGTTCATGATGATCCACTATGCAAGAGGTCAGTGCTTCTTGAATTTGCCAGCATCCGTTATCTTCTGGCAAGCGCTGAGGTGCTTCCAAGCATCCAGGATGAGGATGGAAGGAATGATGATCCACAAAGCGTTCATGAAGACAAAATAAAACCAGAAGTATATCGGGTGCCCTATCTCACTGTGACTGAAGCCCTCGAGATACTCAGTAGAAAAGTACAGAACGTCTCCATAGAGTTGGCCTGCAGTGAATGGTAGAGACAAGACAACCAATTAGAGCAGGGGGTAAGGAACCCTTTTCAGCCCAAGGGGCCACATCCCTTCATGGGCAACCATCTGGGGGCCACTTACCAGCGATGGGTGTGGCTAGAGTGGAGGAACAACTTCAACTCCTAATTTTATCCCATAGGCTACATTCAAGTCATGAACACTTCAGAGGTTTTCACACACATCTCTCCAGCCAGGTAAGTGAAAAGCATGACCACAGTTCCAGAGACACAAAAGCACACAAGGAAGCGAGTTGAGCAGGGCCAGTGAAGGGTCTGGCACAGGAGTGAGCAGGGCCTGGGAGAGAACCCTGAGGGCCAGACGCAAGAGATCTGGACAGCCACATTTGGCCGCTGGGCCCAAGGTTCCCCACATCTGGATTAGAACCAGACAAAAGAGATACACAGCCCGAATTTCCTAGTTCCATGAGTTTCCTAGGTTTTCCAGTGGTTGTAATTGAGTGTGAGAGAGATAACTGGGATTTTTTTTAAATTGTTTGGGGTGGGGAGAGGGAGAAGACAAGGGTGAGGGGTTATGGATGCCAGGAACACAAGGAGCGTGCAGCAACCTTTTCAGGCATTCTTCCAGTGCAGAACATGTGGTGAAAAGGCACAGGGGATTGGGATGCAGTTGAGCTCGGCCGTCGTTATATTTAGAAATCTGTCCTTGTGTGTGCCTCATATACCTACCCAGCGACACAATCAGTTGCAGCACAAACCGATGGGGCTGGTCTGAAAGAAATGCTAACACAGTCCAGATGGAGAGGGGGCCCCAGGCGAAGGCTGTGATGGTCTCCACACAAACTGTGAAATTGTCTGATCTGTAGGGACAAAAGTGAAATAGAAATCACTTGGGGGTCAAGAAGTATCCAAACTGTTTTTTGCACTGCATTTCTCTATGGTCTCACTCTTCACATTTCCACCTCCCCAGCTCCAATATCAGATGCATTGAAGCATTATTAAGAAACAGACTTGAGTCCATAAATGCTTATGCTGGGGGGGGGAGCTTTTTCGGCCCAAGGGTTGCACTACCCTGTAGAAAGCTTTCTGGGGGCCACATTCCACTGGTGGGCGGGGCCAGAAAGAAAAGCAAGCAGAGCTTTTCTGGATGTGACTTTGTACAGCAGGCTGCATTGCAACTGCACAGAAGTCAGAGATTCCCCTTCATCTAGGCACGCAAGAGTCCAGGGACACATTCCAGCCAGGCAGAACAACTCAAGGGGTGTGTTCTGGGGAGCAGAGGGGTTGCCTGGGGAAGAGTCCTGAGAACCAGGCAGAGAGGCCTCGAGGGCTGCATTTGATACCCCAGCCCCAAGTTTCTCCAAGCCTAGCTTAGGCTACAACAAATGTCTTCTTCTTTAAGGCACAAGGAGGCAAATTTTCTTGTTTTTTGCTGCAACGGATTAACATGGCTACCCCAGAAGCTTTTAGCACACACCCAACAGTTGCTAACTAACAACTAGCCTTCACCCTGCAGGCAGTAAGCAAAATGTTAACCATCTAATGCCAACAACAGTGGCTTCTCAGGTAAAGTATTATTCGCCCCAAATGCAAGCTCTGCTGAGGAAACGCAAGAGAAATGACTCGGGGTAATCCCATGCAAGGCTGTCCCACTTTACCTCCTTATGGGCTGCCATGTTATAAGATGTAGCTTAAAATATGCATCTATAGCCTTTTAAAGCTGTTAGTGCTCCCCCACACCAATCTTTCTGTTTCTAATGATTCAGTGCTGGATCTTTGCATGACTGAATCCTTTTCCTCCATTACGATATAGACAAACAGCTATCCCACCACCTCAAAGCAGACACTCACATGACGTATCTGCTGTCACCTTTGGCGTATTCCTTCCCTATAGCATAGTGAGGAGAGAAAATAAGGCACAACATTGGTTATAATAAGCTGAGAAGCACAAAATTTCACATGAATTGAAAAGCTTGTGTATTTCACTAACTAGCAATTAGGTAAAGAGAACTGTTCAGACTTTCGAATTCAGCACCAATTTCCAAGTGGAAACAAAGCCAATTTAAGCATATTACATCTCTGCAAAAAATAATAATAATGCTACTTTGTTCTATTTGCTGGTTTGGGGAGAAAGGGTGGGATAGATACTGAATAAATAAAATGAAATGTTAATGATACAGTGGTGCCCCGCAAGACGAATGCCTTGCAAGGCGGAAAACTCGCTAGACGAAAGAGTTTTCCGTTTTGGAGGTGCTTCGCAAAACGAATTTCCTATGGGCTTGCTTTGCAAGACGAAAATGTCTTGCGAGTTCCTGCGGGTTTTTTTTCCTTTCCCCCCCTTTTTCTAAGCCGCTAAGCCGCTTATCAGCTGATCCGATCAGCAGATAAGCCGCTAAAAGCCGCTAATAGCGCTAATCTGCTAATCCTTCAATTGGCTTGCTTCGCAAGACGAAAAAACCGCTAGACGAAGAGAATCACAGAACGGATTCTTTTCGTCTTGTGAGGCACCACTGTAGAGTCTATATAATGCTTCCCTTATTTAACTGCTACGACATACTTTCCCCAGAACTGGGAGAAGAACGCTGGTGTTTTGCATACATGCCCTTCATCCCCCCACCATCAAGTCAGTCTTACAGAGCTGTGAAAGAAAAGATTGGTCCCCTGCGATTTCCTTGTGGTACAGGCTGAACCAGCCTTCAATGACACCATGAATAAAGCCACAGACAGCAAACCAGCAGACAGCCAAGGAGCGCCATGTTCCAAACGGTGCAGCTGTCCTGTTCTGCCATCTTGCTATGAGCCAAGTTACTATCAGCAGGAGCCCAGAGACAGAGAAGAGGAAAGTCAATATCTGCCACATGGGGCGGTCATTGGGGACGTAGTGTTGGAGCTCCAAGTTTCGAGGCCAGTAAGGGTGGGGGACAGCAAGGTGCTTCGCTTCTAACCCCATGGCGCTTGAGGAGAACTAAACCAAGTTGCTGAAACCGGTGAATGCTCTTTCGCTCTGCAATAAAGAAACAGAGTTGGTAATGTTAATTCGCTAGAAAGCACATGTGAAATGAATATGGATTCTGGGCTAATGAGTTACCATTGTCACAACTATGGGAAATGTTTGAACTATTACTTAGAAGTACACAGAACAATGTAATTTGAGGTCATGGGGTGTCCAGAAAACTAGAACTGTAGCCCATATCAAAAGGGGTGGAAAGACTACATATACAAATAAATCAATGCGTTATCTAGCCAACAGATTTACATATAGGTCCCCATTGTTTAGTAATCCATAATATATTTCCTTTAAGAATCTTTTGTTTCCAAACCTCCATTAGATAAGGTGACTCCAGAAGTAGTAGATAGAGGAAGCAGGAAACCACCTCCAGATGAAGATTTCTCTATGCTGTCTTCCTAACACGCAGCAGCCTGGTCATCACAATATTTTTACACCTTCCACATAAAACTATGTAGAGCATGGATGGGGAACCTCTGGTCAAACTGGGCCCACCAGAGGCCCCAATTGGGCCCATGAGACTGTTTCCCCCAAACCACACTGCACCTGCTGTGCAGCAGGTACTTCTTTCTTCTTTGGCGATCACTTGTAGTCAAGTTAGATTGTCTTCCATGAATATGGTCTTAACAGTGTGTCCATAAGTGACTGTGGAGGTCAACTCTGGATCCGTGCATCCTTCCACAGTGGGTACATAGGTTTCTGGGCGGAAGTTGATCACAGTGAAGATCTTCCAAAACATACCTTTCTCTTAGCTTATTTCTCCTTTTCTCCCTGAGTTTGAGCTTTTTCAAAGTCCATGACACCTTTGGTCATGTTGTTCAGATGCCTGATTATCATCTTCCAAAGCAACTATTCTATTCCAAACTTAAAAATGGAAAGCGTAATGCTGGTGGTCAACAAAAGAAGTTCAAAAACTTTCTCAAGGCAAATCTAAAAAAAATTAGTATAAACACCGACAACTGGGAATCTGGTCTGCGAGCGCTCCAGTTGGAGAACAGCTTTTACCAAAGGTGTCATGGGCTTTGAAGATGCTCGAACTCAGGTGCGCAAGGGAGAAATGTGCTAAGAGGAAGGCACGCTTGCAAACCCTCATTGTGATCAACACCCTCCCAGAAACCTGTGTCCCCCCACTGTGGAAGGACACGTGGATCCAGAACTGGCCTCCACAGTCACTTACAGACTCACTGTTAAAACCGTGTTTATGGAAGACAATCTTACTCCGCTAAGAGTGATCGCCAAAAAAGAATACAGTTCTCCCGATGTGCATTCATCAGAGACGAACTCGCATTGCCCCTGGGCATGCACAGAGTGCTTTCCCCACCACCACCCACAACCCGAGGTTAGGAAGAGAGATGAGAATGCATTGCACCGCTGCACGCCTTCCCCACCAACAGCAATATAGGCACTTCCGAGCCCTTACTTACCAGCGCTGCCCTCCGTCCACAAAGGCGCCTGCAGAATAAATGAACCTGCAGCTCAGCAGCTGCTTCCCTCGCCGATATCGCCCTATTACCTCCGCAGCCAATAGGGTTTCCCTTCGGTGTTGATTGGCGAGCACTTCACCCAATCATCCTGCAGCGAGTCGGAGGCGGGCGACCACCTAGGCTTCCAACGGGAGCGTAAATATCGACGTCACGGGCAGCTCAGCATCATGATTGGTTGCGGAGCGGCTGAGGCGATGTGAGTTCATGTTGTAGATCTGTCGGTTGTTCCTTCCGCAGACCTAGTTTGCCTACCTGAGACCCGAGGACTTTGCCTGGCCCTCGGCTCTTGCGCCACTTTGGCCGCTTCACTTCCAGGGTGGCTGGGAATGCTGAATAGGAGACCCCTGTCCTCTGGCCCCTTAATTTGCCCAGAGGCACTCTGGCAAATTAAAAGTGCAGGTGGATAGCAGATTTTCAGCCACTCTGGGCAACTAGCAGCAGTTCATCTTTTATAAATTTTTATTAAAATAAAAAAATTCCTTCCAGTAGCACCTTAAAGACCAACTAAGTTAGTTCTTGGGATGAGCTTTCGTGTGCATGCACACTTCTTCAGATACACATTAGATATACATTTTTATTAGATTTTCCACAATGATAACAAAAACCACAAAGCAGAATGATACACAAAAACAGAAAAAAGGGAACAATAAACAGATGAACAATAACAACAAACTTAATTCTTCACAAATCCAACCTTTTAAACATCTTGGTTGACTTCCTCAAGTCCCTCCCTTCTGAGTTTCCTTGTAAAAGTAACAGCTTTCCAATATCATTATTAAACTAAAACAATTTCCAATCATAGTCCATCTTATTCACTTTTCTTAACATTCTAAATCCCATTTATTTAATTATAACTTAGTTTAATCCTAGGCCTATTTGTTTCTTTCAAGTAATTTCTAATTTTTTATATTACTTCCAGCACTTCATAGTATTGTTGTGAGGAGGATAAAATGGGCACAGGAAGACATATAAATGCTGCCCTGAACTCCTTGAGCAGGGACAGGCAACCTAAGGCCCGGGGGCCGGATCCGTCCCAATCACTTTCTCAATCCGGCCCGCGGACGGTCCAGGAATCAGTGTGTTTTTACATGAGTAGAATGTGTCCTTTGATTTAAAATGCATCTCTGGGTTATTTGTGGGGCATAGGAACTTGTTCATTATTATTTTCCCCCAAAATATATTCTGGCCCACCACAAGGTCTGAGGGACGGTGGACCGTCCCACGGCTGAAAAAGGTTGCTGACCCCTGTCCTTGCGGAATGGGCAGGATGAAAATGGCAGTGTGCACACATTTAAGTTTAAGGGTGCTTGGAATTGTAGTTTTTTTTAGAGGTAAACTACAGTTCCCAAGGGGACGTGGGTGGCGCTGCGGGTTAAACCACAGAGCCTAGGACTTCCCCATCAGAAGGTCGGCGGTTTGAATCCCCGCGATGGGGTGAGCTCCCATTGCTCAGTCCCTTCTTCTACCCACCTAGCAGTTCAAAAACACGTCAAGTGCAAGTAGATAAATAGGTACCACTCCGGCGGGAAGGTAAACGGCGTTTCCGTGTGCTGCTCTGGTTCGCCAGAAGCGGCTTAGTCATGCTGGCCGCATGACCCGGAAGCTGTACGCCAGCTCCCTCGGCCAATAAAGCGAGATGAGCACCACAACCCCAGAGTCGGCCACGACTGGACCTTTACCTTTACAGTTCCCAAGATTCTTGGTATGTGTATGTGCTTAAAATGTGTTTTAAATATATGATATGCAGGTATATGGGAAGTATACAAGCATTTTCCTGTTACTGGTATTGACTACACAGAGAAGTCTGTGTTACATCCTGTGTACATGCTACTGGCTTAAAATACAGCAAGGTCATTCTTTTTCTCAATTCAGATTGAAGCTGTTTGGTGGGGGAGCACATCAAAATACATTATTTAATAAGAAACAACAGGATAGAGATGGACTGTATCTGATGCTGTTTGTTGGTGACTAAACCTCTGCATCCTTGGGAAAGCACATCATGCACAGTAAACGGGTCTGCAAACATAGCCATAATCTAACAGGTGGGGGCAGAGGAATTATACCTCTCAAATGTAGTACTATCTTTCCATCTCTAAAATTGGCAGATGTTTTTTGGGAAGTCTGATTTCTTGATGCTATAATGTATATCATGTGCTTGGAGATTTCTTGGAATATACAGTTTAGAAATAAAATAAAATCAATAAATCAACAAACTGTGCTTGGTTTATCTGCACTGCACACAGCATATTTTCCTGCTTTCCAGTTGTGGCACAGATTATGCTGTTCTGATGTGGTTGGATACTATGGGTGGGATTCACCTAATGAACTCTTGTCAGCAAAAGCCCTGCCGTAAGTGTTTTGTCTACAGTAGAGATTGCCATGTCACACCTGCAAGGAGCTTGATTGACAAAAGATTACGAGAGGATTCTATAAAACTCACTCCCTTAGGAAACGCAGAGTTGAAGATAAATTGCAAAAGGAACACTGATGGTTTGTAAAATTAATAGTTGTACTAATTAGCCCAAATAGCTTCAGCTTTCTGTCATTTTATTGTTCTTGTTGGAGGAGTTAAATTTCCATACATTGTGTGCTTAATATCCAGGTCCTGTGAAATATTTTCCATGTCGTAAGTACTTGGAAACGGTTGAGGCAGTTGGCTGCGTTTAGCCTGGTAAAGAGGAGACCGAGGAGATATGATAGCCATCTTCCCATATTAAAAGGGCTGTTGCATGGAAGAGGGAGCGAGCTTGTTTTATCCTACTCCAGAGGCTAGGACTGGAACCAATGGATTCAAGTTACAAGAATAGAGATTCTGACTAAGTATCAGGAATAACTTTCTGGCAGTCAAAGCAGTTTGTCAATGTAAAGGTCCCCCTCAAAAGGTGATGGACTGGAAATTTTTAGGCAGAGGTTGGATGGCCATCTGGCATGGACGCTTTAGTTGAGATTCCTGCATTGCAGGGGGTTGGACTAGATGACCCCGTGGGGTCCCTTCCAACTCTACAATTCTATGATTTTATCATTCTACTCCAAATGTTACCATCTAGTTCCCCCCAGGCTCCTCCTATTCACTCCTGTCCATATCTGCACCGCAAACGTCCATAAATTCTGTGCTGGTTGTATCTGCCAAGGCTTCCCTAAAATATTCACGGGTGTGTAGCTTGGTGAGAATGCTGCCGGGCAGTTTTGCCCCCTGTCCCACCGAGTGCGTGTGGACGCGGATGCGCGCTCGCACCGCGGATTCCTCCCCAATCGCTTGAAGGATTCGCAGGAGCGCAAACACGAGTCGAACCCGGGAATACGAAGCTATTTTATTGTATTTTTTTTTTTAGTTTCCCTGCACCTCTTCCGCATTGGCTGCCCACCTGCACCCTCCCCCATCCCTTCCCTCGGATTGGCCACTCCGGAGATCCAACTGTTCCTTTCCGGCATTCCCATTGGCCTCCCGACTCGATCCGCCTCCAATTTTAAAAGGGATTATTGCTCCTCTTTCCCAGCGCCGACCTCCCCTTCCTTTCCCAGTTTCCAGCTGGGGGGGTGGGGGTGGGGGTAAGGGAGAAAACCCGACTCGCATCGTCCCCGGAGAGCTGGAAAAGGAGGGTGGTGGAAGGAGGCGCCTCGGTGAGTTCGCCGCGACCCAGGGGCTGCCTCTTGAAGAAGCGCAGCTGGAGCTGCAGGGAACATCTGGCCGGAAAGGAGAGAGAGGGCGCACGCTGGGGGAGGGGGGCCAGGGCCTCTTCCCGGGTCTCCCGCATTGCAGCTAGGGAAAGGGCATCTGAATCCGCCTAGGATTTGCCCCCTCCTAGATGTGAATCCCTCGAGGGCACGTCGAGATCCACGGAGCCAGGGCATCTTTTAAGGGGATTCTCCCCCCCCCCCCCGTTCCTAGATAGAATCTGTCTCCCCCAGGGAAACGGGCCGGTGTGTCCTGGGGAGAGCGAGGAAGGGGAAAGGGCTTCCCCCAGAGTTGCATGCCGGAAGGGGGAAAGGAAAGCGGTTTCCGCGCAGGAGGATCCCGATCTGATTTTCTCTCGAATCCCGACGACCAGTTTTCCTTTGTCTATGGTCCATGCGTTTCCCCAGGCAGCGTTTCCTTCCTGCACCTAGGAAATCCCCGGCCTGCAAAACCGCTCCCTGGATCTTCCAGCAGGCGGGCTGCCGAATAGGCCGCAGCCGCCCTTTATGTACCCGTGATCCCTCCATATGCAACCTTACAGCCGTTCAACTCATTTATTCATCCATCTCATATTTCTCATCGGCCATCTCTTCTGCACCATAGATTACTATTCCTCTGGCTATTCCCTTCCTTCTTTTTTCCCTTTCTTGTCCATCATCCGTGGTCACAGGAGCCCCCAATATTTTATTAAAATTGGCACCCCTGGCCTTGGTCCATATTTTGGTGGAGCTGGAGATGCTGTTCAGTAAAGAGCTTCCTAGCACGCAGTTGGCACCATGGTCTAAACCAGTGTTTCCCAACCACTGTTCCGCGGCACACTAGTGTGCCGCGAGATGTTGCCTAGTGTGCCGCGAGATGTTGCCTGGAGGGAGGCGGGCGAGTCAGGCGGCGAGAGGCGGGGCGGCGGCGGCGAGGAGAGGCCGCCCAGCGCGGGGCTCTCGCCGTCTGCCTGCCTGGCTGCCTGCGAGCTCGGCGGGCAGTGCCTCCGTCCGCAGCGCCCGCCTCGCGGCTCTCATTCCCTGCCCCTGCCAAAGCTCACCCAGCCAAGCCGCGCTCTCCTTCCTGCCTCGCTTTGCTGCCTCCTCCCCCCCCCACCCCCAAAGCTTGGAGGTTCCCCGGCAAGGGGGAGGGAAAAAAATTGAAACTTACACTTTCGTGCGTCCCTCCCGGCGTGACGCTGCGCGCTGACGTCACGGGGCTGTAATGGTGGTGTGCCTCGAGATTTTTTTCATCAAACAAGTGTGCCTTTGCCCAAAAAAGGTTGGGAAACACTGGTCTAAACCACAGGGCCTAGGCCTTACCGATCGGAAGGTCGGCAGTTTGAATCCTGGCAACAGGGTGAGCTCCTGTTGCTCGGTCCCTGCTCTTGCCAACCTAGCAGTTCAAAAGCACATCAAAGTGCAAGTAGATAAATAGGTACCACTCTGGCGGGAAGGTAAACGGCGTTTCCGTGCGCTGCTCTGGTTCGCCAGAAGCGGCTTAGTCATGCTGGCCACATGACCTGGAAGCTGTACGCCGGCTCCTTCGACCAATAAAGCAAGATGAGCGCCGCAACCCCAGAGTCGGTCACAACTGGACCTAATGGTCAGGGGTCCCTTTACCTTAAAGAGCTTCCTGCCTCCCTTTCCCTGCCCTTAAAGGAAGCTTTTTGGAGCTTTGGGAATAACATATGCTGGTAGTCTTACTCATATTTTTACCAGGCCTGCATACAGCCACTCAGCTATCTGCCCTGTGACCCGTGAAGAATTGCTTCCAGGTGATCAAGCAGAGGAAGCTTAATCTTAAATACAGTGGTACCTCGCAAGACAAATGCCTCGCAAGACGAAAAACGCGCAAGACGAAAGAGTTTTCCGTTTTTTGAGTCGTTCCACAAGACGAATTTCCCTATGGGCTTGCTTCGCAAGACGAAACGTCTTGCGAGTTCTTGCGAGCTTGTTTCCTTTTTCTTATAGCCGCTAAGCCGCTAATAGCCGTGCTTCGCAAGACGAAAAAACCGCAAGACGAAGAGACTCGCGGAACGGATTAATTTCGTCCTGCGAGGCACCACTGTAGCTTTTGTATTTGCCCTTTTCAAGCAAGTAACAGGTTTTATTGAAACTTACCACCATTGCAAGCATGTTAAGGGCTGCTACCAAGAGAAGGCCTAAACAGGGAGCTTCCCCTGCTCCTTTATTGCTAATGCACAACAGAGGACTTGCAAAAAATGTAGTACAGTGCGGCTTTGTGGGTGGTTTGTGCACCATTGCTACATGTGCAATGTGCCCATCACTGCTGTGCCTGTTGCTTGCCTTAAGAAGGATCACCATGATGAGATGATTCCAGGATCTAGGCAGATTCAGCATGCCTACCTGAGCTTTAGGGACGCGGGTGGTGCTGTGGGTAAAACCTCAGTGCCTAGGACTTGCTGGTCGCATGGTCAGCGGTTTGAATCCCCGCGGCGGGGTGAGCTCCCGTCGTTCGGTCCCTGCTCCTGCCCACCTAGCAGTTTGAAAGCACAAAGTGCAAGTAGATAAATAGGTACCGCTTTATAGCGGGAAGGTAAACGGCGTTTCCTTGTGCTGCGCTGGTGCTGGCTCGTCAGCTGCAGCTTTGTCACGCTGGCCACGTAACCCGGAAGTGTCTTCGGACGGCGCCGACTCATGGCCTCTAGAGCGAGATGAGCATGCAACCCTAGAGTCGGACACGACTGGCCCATACGGGCAGGGGTACCTTTACCTTTACCTGAGCTTTTGTGGAAGTAAGCATGTGCTGAAACTAATCCTTAGCTTGCTCTGTGTTCAGAGGGAGTAGTGGAGGCTTAAAGTAAAATGCAGGTGTGCATGTTCTGCAACTCTATACCACCTGAGTACCCAAACCAGCGCATGGTGGCATGGATCCTGGAAATCCCACCTGGCCTTGCCTCTGGAGACGGGCACATGTGCTAGAGCTAGCTATGGGGAGGGGATTTCTCAGCTACCCGTCTTGACATCCCTTTGTCTCCTGCTTCTTCCAGGCAGCGGCCATGGCCACATTCACCCGGGAAGAGTTCTACCAGCAGCTCCTGAGCGGCTGCGTGTTGCCTACTGCTCAGCAAGGCTTTGAGCAGGTCTGGACTCTTCTGCTCTTGTGCCTCGTGTGCCGTCTCCTCTGGAGATTGGGTAAGTGCAGACAATCTTATGCACGCAGTCCTCTAGGGCATTCATCAGACCCTGCGTTACAACCCCATATTGCTTTCACTCATGATCTGCATCTAAATCCACCTTCCCACAGCTCTCTTGCTTTGCGCAATTGCATCACAGCTGCGGCCCAGTGGAAAGAAGACTGTTCAGAAGTAATGGTGTTATGAGAATGAGTCTTGGGATTCCATATGCCCCCCCACTAGATTTGACAGTAATTGGGGGACATGTGGCCCTGCAGATGCTGTTGGACTACAACTCCCATCGTTCCTGGCCATGCTAGCTGAGGCTGATGGGAGTTGGGGAGATCCTAGTTCCCTACTCCTGTTCGCAGCCAAAGCATCCTTACACTAAAATGCTCAGAACGAAGTGCTCCATCATTTAAGATATTGTTATGATGAACTAAGAAATGCTGTTGTTATCATTTAATTTTGCTTGAACCATACATGCCTAAACCAGGGCTGACCAAGGTCATGCTTTCCAGACTTCAGTTCCCATCAATATCAGTTGCCTAGGACCCTCGTACTTACGGGATCGCCTCTCCCGGTATGCCCCGCGGAGGACATTAAGGTCCATAAATAGCAACACCCTAGTGGTCCCGGGCCCTAAGGAAGTCAGATTAGCCTCAACCAGGGCCAGGGCCTTTTCAACTCTGCCTGGTGGAACGCTCTGTCTCATGAGACCAGGACCCTGCAGGATCGGATTTCTTTCCGCAGTGCCTGTAAGACAGAGTTGTTCCGCCTAGCCTTTGGTTTGGAATCAACTTGATCCCCTCCCCCTCTTTTCTTTTTCCTTTCTCCTTCTGTAATGGAACTCCTATTTGAGGACTTCCCTGGCTTTTTTCTGACCCACGTAGGACCAGTCTGGAGAGTTGGCCTTGGTGAAGATTTGACGTTTTCATCCCCCAAAAGTTTTTGATTTGAGTTTCTACTGAAATGAGGCTGCATTTTAATGTACTTAATCTTGTTTTTAAGTTGTATTTTAATCAATTGTTTTTACCTGGTGTTAGCCGCCCGGAGCCCGGTCTTGGCTGGGGAGGGCGGGGTATAAATAAAATTTATTATTATTATTGTTATTGTTATTGTTATTATTATGAATGGCAACAGTCGAGGGTGATAAGACTTGTAGCTCAAAACATGTGGAGGGCACCCCATTGGTCACCTGCTGGGGGAAAAGGCACACACATGGTGCCTGCTTTTCCTCCTGCTGCAACAACCAGGGCTCTCTCTCAGTCTGAATGTCATTACTGAGCTACATCCCTGGACGGAAAGCAGCGCCAGAGATGAGATGGAGGGCAGAGTTCCAGACAGACTGGAGCAATCCTCAGGGAGTGGAGAAGCCACAGCATCCTTCCCTCCACTCAAAGCTCAAGCGTTTCCCTTTATTTGTAGTGGACCTGCTGTTTTCAGCGTCCCCCTTTCAAAGTGGCTTTTGCCTACCAGGTCCTAATGCAAGCCCCAGCTTTCTTTCACCTTCTAGTTACAGCTCCTACCCTTCTTACAACTGTAGCATAAAATGACCCAGGAGGGGACTCTTGAGTGTCTTCTTTCTCTTCCAAGGTAAATACACAGCTGGGGAGTCTGGAGGAGGGATCTTGAGGGAGAGGGCGTAGCTCAGTGATGGAGCACCTGGTTTGCACACAGAAGGTTCCAAGTTCAAATCCCTGCAGGGAGCAGGTGATGTGGAAGGCCTGAGACTGGAGAGCTGTTGTAGACAAAACAGTCCGTGCCCCTTCCAAACCATCCGTTTCAAACCACTTTAAATAGTCATGGCTTCCCTCAAAGCATCCTGAGAGCAGTAGTTTGTTAAGGGTGCTGAGTGTTGTTAGGAGGCGCCTATTCCCCTCACAGAGTTACAATTCCCAGCGTTCCCAGGGAATAGGGATCGACTGTTAAGACCACTCTGGAATTCATTATATATCATTTCCCAGTAGGCTTTTACCTTTTTATAATGAATTGAAGAAAACGTTGAAAATAACTTTTGTAAAAAAACACCAGAAGCCTTCTTACTAGGTATTTTAGGCCAAAACATACCGAAAGAAAAGAGGACTTTCTTTATGGATGCCACTACAGCAGCAAGAATGTTGATTGCACAAAATTGGAAGACTGGAGAAATACCATCTAAAGAACAATGGCAAGAGAAGTTGGTGCACTATGCAGAACTGGCAAAAATGACAGACAGGTTAAGAGAAAAAGACAACAGCGACTTTGAAAAAGAATGGGAACCATTTATATCATACTTGTAGAAACAAAGAAAGTCGATAGACTTAATGGCAGGATTTAAATAAGCATTCACACTATTAATATTAGAAAATGTCTAGAGAAATATTATGGTGTATTTACTTTTATTTTTAGGTTTGACGTTATGTTGTTAATAACATTTTCTGTTAGGAGGTAACAAAGTGGGTGAAAAGAGAAACAAACCAGAAGTGGAAGTTGGGTGAAGCCTAGGAGGGGAGGGAGGAAGGAATACGTAGTAACTGTTAAGCCTTTGAGATGTATGTAATGAATGAAAAAGAAAAATGAATAAAATTTATATATACATATATAGAGAGAGAGACCACTCTGCAAATTGTAGCTCTAAGCTCTAGGAGGGTAATTGGGGTCTCCTGACAACATTCTTCACCTCGTAACAAGCTGCATTTCCCACAATGCTTTGGGGGAAGCCATGACTGTTGAAGTGCTATGATACTGCTTTAAATGTATAGTGCAGATGGGGCCATGGGCAGCTTCCTATGTTCCCTGACCTTCTCTCCACCTGACCTCCATTTTCCTCTCTGGCCTTCTCCTCGCAGCTCTGCCATCCTACGTCAAGCACCTGAGCACAGTCGCCAGCGGCTTCTATGCCCTCTACCACTTCTTCCAGCTGCAGATGGTCTGGGTCGTCCTTCTCAGCCTCCTGTGCTACCTGGTGCTGTTCCTGTGTCGCCACTCAACCCAGCGCGGCGTCCTCCTCTCCATCACCATCCTCATCTACTTGCTCATGGGGTGAGTGCGGGCGAGGAGCAGGGAGGGAGGGCTGCTCACAGGTTGCTATAGTCATAAGCGGTTGGCTGGATGAAGAGAGTAGTTAATGGGAAGCGAAGTGCAACAGAAGTTAAGAAGATCTGGACAACTGTGGAGCAAAGGTGGCAGCTTGGCGATAGGAGAAACCACTACTTAATATATATATTAAAAGAATTGGAAGGGACGCCTCAGGGTCATCTAGTCCATGGGTAGGCAAACTAAAGCCCGGGGGCCGGATCCAGCCCAATCGCCTTCTAAATCCAGCCTGCAGACGGTCCGGGAATCAGCGTGTTTTTACACGAGTAGAATCTCTCCTTTTATTTAAAATGCATCTCTGGGTTATTTGTGGGGCCTACCTGGTGTTTTTACATGAGTAGAATGTGGGGCATAGGAATTGGTTCATATTTTTTTCCAAAATATAGTCCGCCCCCCCAAAGTCTGAGGGACAGTGGACCGGCCCCCTGCTGGAAAAGGTTGCTGACCCCTGATCTAGTCCAACCCCCTAAAATGCAGGAATCCAGCCCACAGCCGTCCCTGGGTGGGCTCGAACCACCAACCTTCTGGTTCACAGCCAGACATACTGACCCATTGCTCCACCTGAGGCATCATAACCATTTCCCATCTTTGACCTTCTCCCCTTCTTCCCCCGCCCTTCCTTTTTGCAGGGAGATGCACATGGTGGACACCGTGAGCTGGCATAAGATGAGAGGTGAGTGTTTTGTGGATTTTCTCTTTCTAGGCCCTGATCAAGCCTTGGGGGATCGTGGGATAAGATGTTGGAGCTTGCTAGGGCTAGTCAGTTTGTGTGTGTGTGTGGAATGCGCTTCCTTTCCAAAAACTTGAAGATTGCTCAAAGTGCAGCGTTCATACTTCTCACTCTGCAAAGAACAGATAATAGGGAGCTCTGAGCAAGGAGGACTCCCAGATTCTGTGCCTGGTTTTGGGAAGTGGGAATGAAACCGATGGGACTGTGAGGCAGCCAGGGCTTCTGGGATTTGGCCCTGATTGGGTCTCAAAGGGAAGCCGGTTCTTTTTCATAGGTTAGATGGGGGCGGGACAAGCCAGGTGTTTCCTCCAGGCAGAGCAGTTGGTCTCTTACCTTTCTCGCCCTGATCTGGCCACAATGATCCACACGACGGTCACCTCCAGGCTTGATTATTGTAACTCGCTCTGACCCAGAAACTCCAGCAGGTGCAGAATGCCACTGCGAGGCTCCTTACGGGGTCCTTGCTGTGGGATCACATTCATCCAGTGCTTTACCAACTGCACTGGCTCCTGGTGGAGTACAGGGTCAGGTTTAAGGTGCTGGTTTTGACCTTTAAAGCCCTATGCGGCCTAGGACCCACGTACCTTCCGGACTGCCTCTCCTGGTATGCCCTGCAGAGGACCCTAAGGTCCACAAATGACAACATTTTGGAGGTCCCAAGTCACAAAGTGGTTAGATTGGTCTCAACTAGGGCCAGGGCCTTTTCAGTACTGGCCCCGACTTGGTGGAACACTCTGTCACAAGAGACTAGGGCCCTGCGGGACTTGACATCTTTCCGCAGAGCCTGCAAGACAGAGCTGTTCCACCTGGCCTTTGGTTTGGACTCTGTCTGACCCTTATGTTTCCCTCACCTTACGGTTTTGATCTATGGGCTACTTTTAAATGAGGCTGCATTTTAAATTGCATTTTAACCTGTATTTTAAATTGGTCCGTCCCCCATTATGTTTTTACTGTAATTTTACTGGTGTTAGCTGCCCTGAGCCCGGCTTTGGCCAGGGAGGGCGGGGTATAAATAAAATTTTTTATTATTATTATTATTATTGTTGTTGTTGTTGTTGTTGTTGTTGTTGTTGTTGTTGTTGTTATTATTATTATTATCATCATCATCATCATCATCATCATCATCATCTCATCTCCCCATGTGTTCCATTTATCTTTTCTACATTCTGTGGCTAACACAACATGCTTGGTTCTCATTGGGTTCGGTTTTTATTTTTTTTTTGCAGGGAGGTGGGTTCTCTTTCAGGTTTTGAAATATATAGTACTTCTTCGACTCTTGAGTTTGGCTGCCAATAGCTCCTCCTTGTTTCTCAGTGGCTCTCTTTTGTCCTCTTGGCACTCAGCACTTGAGTTTTCCATTAAAAGGAATTACATTCCCCTCTATTTGGCGGTCCCATTCAGCCACCATGGACTATTACCTTTTCTCGATTTGCCTGATACTTTTTCAAAAGTCATGTCCCATCTTGGGCAGTGAGGTCCATAGGTTACGGGCAAGCACTGAAGCATGAATCTCTATTGCGTGTCTGTCTGCTCCCTCCCACCAGGTGCCCAGATGATTGTGGCAATGAAGGCCGTGTCGCTGGGCTTTGATCTGGACCGGGGCGAGGTGCCAGCCATCCCCTCCCCAGTAGAGTTCATGGGATATATCTACTTCATTGGGACTGTCATCTTTGGACCCTGGTTCCGCTTCCGCACCTACCAGCAGGCCGTGGAAAGCAGGAGAATGGTGAGCTCCCTATCGTGTGTTTACTCCTGGCCCAGTATGGGGAACAGGGCCTGGTTAGTTGGGGGTTCAGTAAAAGGGCACCATCTTTGAATATTGGAAACCCACATCCATCCTACCCAAGCGTTTTATTACGTCATTATTCCATTATTATTATTATTATTATTATTATTATTATTATTATTATTATTCCCTGCCCATCTGACTGGGTTGCCCCAGCCGCTCTAGGCGGCTTCCAACATAAATAAAAACATTAAAAAAATAAACATTAAAAAGACTTCCCTATACATTGGACGCTCGGGTTGCGAACTTGATCCGTGCAGGAGGCACGTTTGCAACCCGCAGCGTTCACAACCCGCAGGGCCGCATCTGTGCATCCACGAGTCGTGATTTGGCACTTCTGCGCATGCGCAAAGCATGATTTAGTGCTGAAACCTGGAAGTAATCCATTCCGGTATTTCAGCGTGGTGCGCAACCCGAAAATGTGCAACCTGAAGTGTCTGTAACCCGAGGTATGACTGTACAGGGCTGCCTTTAGATGGCTTGGGGGTTGGATAACTCCATACCCTCCAACATTTCTCTGGTGAAAATAAGGATGTACTAAAGAAAATCAGGACATTCTGGAATCAAATCAGAATCTGGGATGGCTTTTGTAAATCTGAGACTGTTCCTGGAAAATAGGAACACTTGGAGAGTCTGTATCCCTTGTTCAAACACATTTTGATTTTGTTCTGTGAAAGCCTTGAGTTCTCTGGGTATAGGGCAGTATATCAACAACCACCACTACCACCACCACAACAGCACCAGCCTTATAACAACCACAACAACAACCACAACAACAACAACACCAGCCTTATATCTGATGAGTTGACATGAAAAGGGTCTCTCATTTCTATTCATACTAAGATAATGACATAAAAACAGTGTGAAAGACACAGGCCTGTGATAGTATTTTCTTTGTCTTTCTCTCTCTTTCCTCTCCTGCAGAGCTTCTCCTGGCTCCAGAAGGTCTGCCTGAGCTTCTTCCTCTGCCTTGTGTGCCTCATCATGTCCACTTGTGTGGCCCCCTATCTCTTCTCTTACTTGATACCCCTCTACAGCTACAAGCTACTCAGGAAGTAAGTTGGTTGCTCCAAAGAGATGCTCTGACCTCGGCCCCAGGCTCCCTACAGCTGGCCCATTGGGTTTGTTAGGGAATCCAGCCAGTAAGCACAGGCCAGATTAACCCTGATGGGAAGTGTGCTGTAGAGCAGGGCTCCCATAAAATGGCGGGCCCTAGTATATTTTTAATTCCTGGGTGTTTTCAAAGGCAAGATCACTTTATTGTCTGACTTCCTCTCTTCCTCTATGCCTCTGAATCATTCAGAGAACTGTATTCCACTTACCGTATTTTTCGCTCTATAACACGCACCAGACCATACCATTTCCTCCTTTTAGAGGAGGAAAACAAGAACAAAAATATTCTAAACGAAATAGTGGATATATGATTTTTGTGGTTCATGCTGTGGCCGCAGACATGTGATCTGACAGTGAGTTTGGAGTAGCCCAATGCAAAAATCCTGAGGATCCATGTGGATCCATGCTTTGTAACCACGGAGGAGGGAAGGAAGGGGAACCATGGATCCTCTCCTCACGACTGCAGGAGATCCCCACCACCACCCGCAGGCATTCGCTCCATAACACGCACAGACATTTCCCCTTACTTTCTAGGAGGAAAAAGTGAGTGTTATGGTGCAAAAAATACGGTACTTTAAGCTCTTACACAAACCAAAAAGCTCTCTTGCGAATACTGGAGGGGGGAGGAGGAAGGTGAAATAGGGTATATGGGATATGGTCCTTGACCATATATATCAGGTCATTTATTGCAGGTTAGCTGCCCCTTGACTGGAATCAGAGTGGCTAAACATAAGGAACAGGCTGAATGTTCTCCCCCTTTTGTGTGTATCTGAAGAAGTGTGCATGCACACGAAAGCTTATACCAAGAACTAACTTAGTTGGTCTTTAAGGTGCTACAGGAAGGATTTTTTTTTATTTTGACTATGGCAGACCAACACGGCTACCTATCTGTAACTGGAACCATGGAAGGCACCACATTGAGCCGCATGAAATGGAAGTCCATCAACCTCAGTGTATCTGAAGAAGTGTGCATGCACACGAAAGCTTATACCAAGAACTAACTTAGTTGGTCTTTAAGGTGCTACAGGAAGGATTTTTTTTATTTTGACTATGGCAGACCAAGACGGCTACCTATCTGTAACTGGAACCATGGAAGGCACCACATTGAGCCGCATGAAATGGAAGTCCATCAACCTCAGTGTATCTGAAGAAGTGTGCATGCACACGAAAGCTTATACCAAGAACTAACTTAGTTGGTCTTTAAGGTGCTACAGGAAGGATTTTTTTTATTTTGACTATGGCAGACCAACACGGCTACCTATCTGTAACTCCCCCTTTCTGTGAGTGTTTGTGGGTGAAGCTATTCCGGATTCATTGACCCAGGGTTAGGTTAATTAACATGGGGACTAATTAATATGTTTCCTGCTGTGGAAGCTTCTGAAAATACAATTCTGGGCAAAGTTCTCATGATGTAACAGTACTGCATCCCCTGTTCTAAAACTTCAGCTTCTAGCTCAGGCCTGCCCAACGTTATGATCTTTGGGCCTGGTGGGCCAAAATATGGCATTTGTCTTCCATCTGTGATGCTGTTTAGCACCTAGGGGACAGAGGGGATATGTTTTGTACAGGGTGAGCTACTCTAAACTCCGACCAGCAGCCATTCTGCTGCTGGCTATACAGTTCAGAAGGGCTTCCAGCCTCCTCCTTTAAGGCCCTGAGAGAATTGCTTTCACATCCACAAGCCATTTGGCAACTAGGACAGAAGTAATGAACCTGTGGCCCTCCAGTTGAGAGCTTTCCAAACTGTGAGTCGCGACACATTAGTGTGTCGGCTGAAGTGTGTAGGTGTGTCACACGAACACTCCCCACGCTCCTCCCAGGGCTGGAAAATGGTTAGTTTAACCTCCGGTTTGCTAGTAAAACCAAATGACTGTGTCGCAAAATGATGCATGTCTCAAAAGTGTGTCACCAACATTAAAAGTTTGGGAAGCTCTGGTCTAGTTGTTGAATGGCATCAGCTCCCAGGAGGCCAGTGGTTGAGGATGATAGGAGCTGTGTTTCACAACCTCTGGAGAGCCACACAGATTCCCCATGCTGGGGCTCTGATAAGTGCCTGGTATCTTCACCTTGGGGTAGTTATTGGGCCTTGGAATAACCGTAACAGATAAGGGTGCTGTGGCCCTTGGCTGTGGGTGTGAGAAACCTGTGGCCCTCCCGATGTTGCTGCAGGATCCCGTTTTAAGACTGACGCTGCAGAAACAGTACCGTACTTTTCCGAGTATAAGACTATGTTTTTTCTCTTTTAAAATCATGCTAAAAAGTGGGGGTCATCATAGGGTGGATGTTTGTTTGATTGGTTGCTGCTGCAGCTGTCAGCAGCTATTGTGCATGTTATTGGTTGCTGTGTCAATGGGTGGTGTTGATTGGCTGATGCTCTGGCAGTTGGGTGAGTGATTGGCAGCTTCTGCCAGTGATGGGACAGACGGGAGGCAGATTTGGCGACGTGTGCGGGTGAGTGATTTTTGGCAATCCCCGCTTAAAAAGCTCAACAACCCTGGGTAATCCTTTGCAAAAAAAAAAACCTCAACAACTCTGTGCCATCTCCCCTCATTTTCTTAAATCTGAGTCCCTCAAAATAGGGAGCGTCTTATAACGGAAAAGTACGGTACTTCTTCACACAAGGCACAATCAGCTATGGAGTTTCTCTGCCATGAAATGCGGTGGGCCAAAAGTGGTTTGAACAAATCTGTGAAGGAAGAGCCTATCAAAAGTGGCTGCCAGTTAGTTACTGGGCTACGTGGTTGGTTTTTGGTGTGTGGGGTTTTTGTCAGTGAAGCTCTGTTGTGCAGCCTCTCGTCCCAGTTTCCCCTTCCAGTTCTTCTGTGTTAAAATTTTGCATTGGTACGGTGAACGAAGAGAGGATCCCAGGAATATTGAGGCATTTAACAATTGCACAATTGAATTCAGTGGATGCTAGGCCAGGGAGAAGAATTTCAGCAGTTGTGGCCTTTTCCATCCATACTGGGAGAAGCAGACCTTTATCAAACCTTTTCCTGCCACATAGTTAAATCGTGTAAGAGCATTCAAGGGCAGGTATTTTAAATATTATTTGGAATGTCCTAAAGCCTGATGAGCTCATTTTCTTTCTCTTTCTCTTCTGCGTTCTTTTGCTTCGTTTCCTCTGCCCTCTCCCTCCCGGTTCTCTCTCTGTTGGGATCGTGCTACTTGCCACAGGAAGCGCAGAAGCAGGTAACACCCGCCCAGCGCATCTCTCTGGCTGCCGGGCTGCATCATCTCACTCATTGCACAGCTGCATTCTTAACCTTCACGTGTCTTTTGTGGCTTCCATCAGTGGCAACCCATTTGTTCTGTCTCTTGACGGGAGGCACCGTGGGGTCATGGCTACCTCAGTCTGTTCGCCATGTTCCAGACACGGTTTGTTTTTTCTCTGTGAGGCCCAGCAACCGACATATCCTCATTGACTCGCTTTCACTGTGCTCGCTGTGTCTTGGCCTGTGTCCGGTGTGTCTGCTGTCCTTGTCTAGTCAGTGCCACTTGTGGCTGCTTTGCTTGACATTTCTGTGGTCTTCACCAATTCGCCCTGCTTAGGTCTGTGTCACCTGGTGGCTTTGAAGTAAGGCTTGGCTTTCTTTCCCCAAGTCTTGTGTAGTGTGACTTATTCCATGCCTTGAGCACTCCACTTCTTTCTGTGCAGTGAGGCCTAGTCTGCACTCGTGCCAGAACCTTAATCACAACCTACAAAGGCACTTAGCTCAATGGAAGACCCTCCGTCTGTAAAGGTGCCTGCCTTTAAAGTACCAAATGCTGGCATCAAACAACAGCGTGTGGCCACCAGATTTATGCAGCAGCGTTGTGTGACTTCATGGTGCCCGGGGCAGGCATGAACCCAGTGCCCCCCATGCCAGTGCCCCCAGTGAGGCCCAGCCCAGTGCTCCTCTCCCTGAGGGTTGGTTCCTCCACCGCCGAGAGAAGAGCGCTCCGCTGCACTGGGGGCACCTGCTTCCCGTGCCCTCAAAAATCCACGCCCAGGGCTATAGTCCCTCTGGCACACCCCTGCCTTTATGCTGTTCTTTGTGAGCTCCTAAGAAGTGTCTAGAGGCCACAATGAGAAATAGGAAGCTTATTCTGATCCAGTGAGGGAAGTACAGTGGTACCTCTGGTTATGTACTTAATTCGTTCCGGAGGTCCGTTCTTAACCTGAAACTGTTCTTAACCTGAAGCACCACGTTAGCTAATGGGGCCTCCCGCTGCTGCCGCCACACCGCTGTGCGATTTCTGTTCTCATCCTGAAGAAATGTTCTTAACCCAAGGTACTATTTCTGGGTTAGCGGAATCTGTAACCTGAAGCGTATGTAACCCGAGGTACCACTGTATTATGTTTTCAAGCCAGGGCTCCTGCCTTTTCCTGGCACAGAGGAAGAAAGCGCCTTCTGTTTGACAAGTTTGTCATGCAGATCTTAATGAAAGAACTGTTATTGAAATTTCTGCACTTGCACACTATCATACAATACAATACCCACAGGCCTGGCTTTGTTCAATGCAAACCAAAGCTGTCCAAATTACAACTGAAATCTTCAGCATATTGGCACTGCCAGCCATGGCTCTCTGTGGCTTTTTTATAGTTCTGTGGTTCAGTCTATATGGAACACCTCAATGCCCCAATATCTACTGATATCTTTATTCTTTCCTCTCTGTTTCTCGCTCCTGCCATGTTCTTCCCCTCCTTGCTTCTGCCAGGAGCACCATGGTGAGGTGAGTCTTCATGGGGGCATCTGTTTCTTCTCTGACCCATCGTGTGGGTTTTGCAAAGGTTCACTGGCCTCTAAGGCAGGCAAGCAAAATAATCAAGGGGTTGGAGCAGCTCCTGTAGGGAGGGGAGGTTACAACATTTGGGGTTATTTTGTTTAGAGAAAAGGCGAGTAAGTCAGCAGGACAGTGTAGAGGTGGAGAACTTCAGGCACAGTGGGGAGAAAGTGGACCGGGAGAAGTTTTGCTTCCTCTCCCATAATATGGGAGCTCCGAGCCAGGGAAGCTGAACGTTGGAAGTTTCAGGATTGATGTGGCGTGGCTTCATATCAAGCAAGACGGTTGTCTAGCTATTTTACGCCCTGCCCTTGAGAGCTCCTTTAACGCATCAAGTAGCAGTTATTCCAAACTAGTATTATTCCAGGATGATTGGCTCATAGAGGGAATGCAATTGGCATTGAGCCGACAAAGGCTTCAAATCCCCATTTTGCAGAGTTAGCACCATCGGAGGGATCTAAGAGTTACTGCTGATGCTAAGAGTTATCTGCTGACCTGCATGTAGCTCTTGTCTCTACTAACCAGAAATTCTCCGTGAATCAAGAATGATTGTTTGGGATTACTAAAACTGCTAGGGAGATTTTTGGCATGAACACCTGTCACCTAAGAAAAATGGAGAAACGAAAAATTGTGACTTGAGATTTGCAGTTACGTCTGGAGGAGCAGTAGTACATAGGGTACAGATCCCAGGATCTTCTCGGGGGCAGGGGTGGACCTGTGTCTTTGGCTCACTGACTTGAAATTACCAGTCGAAGTGACTTCTCTCTAGACATTGAACAGGTTTATCAGGCTGGGGGGGGGGGCTCACAGGGCAGCCAAACACAGGACTTAGTGCTATGATTCTAAAGTTAAAGGAGCAGTACTTGAAGGTGTGCATAAATGTTCACATGATGAAATATGGGGAGAGCACAATTCTGATTTTTCAAGATTAAAGTTAAGGGGGTAACGGGGTTTAGACCCATTACTGCTGCAAAAGGGGGTGAGTATTAAGTGGGAGGGGGCTTCCCTTTCAAACTGGCTTCCCAGCATAAAGATAAGTCTATACTGCACCAACTCTAAGAGATGCAGGTGTGCTACTATCCAAAGTACGCCTGGAAGTCCCAGAAGGGCTGCAAGAATCCGATCCCAGCTGACAACAGCTAGGATAAAGAACACAATAAAACATTATGTTTGTGCATGTCTGTTTTCCTTGCCCTGGGAACAGCAGAAGGAGTGCTCTAAAAGCAAGAACCTTTGGACTGCAACAGCCCGCCCCCCCAGGAGCTAAGAAAGAGAGCAGAGCCACCGAGTGATATCCATCAAGGCCCTCTCTTTATATTCTTGTAATGTCCTGGTTTATGGTTACCCTGGTGGGGGTTTTTCATTTTCGTTTCATATATAGTTTAACTGTCCCCATTTTTTACTGCCACCTCACACTGCATTATTGCCCTTTATTATGAAACATTTCTTATGAGCTGGCCCTTGGGGGGGCATCTATACCGCCAATCTTATGTCGTCAACCCCCATTGCTCGCCCACGATTAAGGAGTGGATATACACCTGATATTCAAGGGTGGCATAGCTGATCCCTCAGCTCCCTTTCTGAAGCTCACCCTGGAGGAGCTGCAGTTGATAGAAAATCCATTTTACAGAACAACACTCAAAATCTGGAGGGGCTCCGTCAAAGTCTTGGCTCCAACACCCTCTCTTTTTACTCCATTTGGAGAACACCCTCGTTTTCAACCTACAGTGGTGCCCTGCAAGACGAATGCCTCGCAAGACGGAAAACTCGCTAGACGAAAGAGTTTTCCGTTTTGGAGGTGCTTCGCAAAACGAATTTCCTATGGGCTTGCTTCGCAAGACGACAATGTCTTGCGAGTTCCTGCTGGTTTTTTTTCCTTTCCCCCCTTTTTCTAAGCCGCTAAGCCGCTTATCAGCTGATCCAATCAGCAGATAAGCCGCTAATAGCGCTAATCCGTCAATGGGCTTGCTTCGCAAGACGAAAAAACTGCTAGACGAAGAGAATCACAGAACGGATTCTTTTCGTCTTGCGAGGCACCACTGTACTTTTGAGAGTGGTCACTTTGGTCATTGGGCAGTCAAGAGTTTCTTCCGTGTTTTGGATCGGTTAGAGGGCAACGAATGAGCAGCCTTGCCTGAAGCTCATTGGCACTCCGGTGAACGGTTTTCAAATGGTGCAAATTCAATCTTTTAGTGCACTTGTCCTTAGAACGCAAGGCCCGCTCAGAATGCTCACCTTTTATGAGCACATTTGTATGGGCTTGTCTGGAAACTTGAAAGGGGTGGTTTCTATTGGTAAAACCTATTGGTGTTTCGCAACTTTCAGACTAGTTGCAGGACCTTAGCCAGACCTAGCAGAGTGCACGCAGAATCCACGGAAGCAATTGGCAGCTTGGCTGCAGACAGGATAGACGAAGCAGGAACCAGGAACTTGTAGTTAGGTGTTTAGTATATACAGTGGACTATTTACAGGAACAGAACACGGATCGACCAAATTTCTAAATCTTTTTTCACTTCTGACCAACATTTCTCATAGTTATCTTTAAATAAATTCACATTCTTAGAGGTCATATTCACCCCCGGGTATTTTACCTTCTTAACCAATGTTAAGTCTGTCTCTTTCTGAAACCCCTCTCTCTATCGGCGTCAAATTTTTCTCCAAAACCTTGGTTTTTATTTATTCAGTTTAAAACCTGCCACCTGCCCAAAATCCTGGATCTTGACCAATCAGGGAGCTACCTCCATGTCTCTGTTATCACCAGGCAGACTTACTCCTTCACATGACCTTCTGGCTGTCTGCCAAACCTTAATTGACTCTGTGTGAGTAGCTGTACGTACACAGATTCCCAACAGTTTCTTTATTGTAAAGTACAAGGGATTTCTGTCGGAAGAGGGAGGGACTGCATCTAGTCTGAGAGAGGGAGGCTGATCTGGGCAGAAATATTGATGAAGGAAAGTTGAGAGTCCAATGAGGCAAACTCCGCTCAGTTTCAGCCAGAATTAAAGAACTGGTGCATCAGGTGGGTCTCTGATGAGACAGTGCACCTGTTACAATGGGAAGAGTAAACCGAAATCTGCCCATGCAATGCTAGTGGGGCTGCTGCATATTGGGCATGGACTACCACAGATGGTAGTTGTGCCTAGTAGTGGCAGCTTTTTGGACCTGCGTTTTTCAGGAAATCTTGGTGATTGTTTCTGCAGCTTATTCTCTCAGACGCAGCTCTGCCTCTGTTGTCTGCCTTTTCATCAAGTATGAAACAGGTGATCTATGAAGAACTTAGCCTTTTTTCTTTTTTAAAGTGGCTATTAAGCTAGAAATCATTGGCGTTCTCATTCTCCCTTTGCTTTGGAGGGTTGCTGGGCAAAGTGTGTCAGATTTGCTGGTGTAAGGGTCTTGCTAAGGCTTCTTGAGTCAGAGGTACCTGGTGGCCTCTTCTGGTGTTTATTGGTTGTAAGGATAGCTAAGTCGGACCTCCTCTCTCAAAACCCAGCTTTGAGAGGCATTTCATTTGGGACTGTGACCACCTACAAAGACAAGTACAGTCAAACCTTGGTTGTTGAATGGAATCTGTTCCAGAAGCCTAGTCAGCTTCCGAAATGTTCGACAAGCGAGGCACGGCTTCCAGTTGGTTGCAAGAGCTTCCTGCACTCAGCAGAAGCCACATCAGATGTTCAGCTTCCAAAAAACTTTTGAAACCGGAGCATTTACTTCCACGTTTTCAGCGTTTGGGAGCCAAAACGTTCCAAAACAGAGCCGTTCGGGAATCGAGGTTTGACTGTATATCCTATACATACTGTATTTATCGCTCCATAAGACACACTTTTTTCCTCCTAAAAAGGGGAAATGTCTGTGCGTCTTATCGAGCGAATGTGTGGTCGATCGCTGGCTCCCTTTCCAGCCCCACTACCTTGCCCAGGCCTCCATTGTTGAATGTTCTGCAGACGGAGGCTGTTTGTTTCCCCAGCGACATGTGACTGGCTGATTAGATTATCTGTCTGGAAACTGTAGAAATGGCTCCCTTTCCTTTCCTAAAGAAGCTGCAGAACTGTGAGTTGAACCACATAAAAACAGGATTTTTTCCCTTTGCAAAGTAAGCTCAACAACTTTGAGCTGATCCTCAAAAAAGGGGCTTTCCCCTTTGCAAAAGAAGCTGCACAACTTTGAGCTGATCCTCAAAAAAACTGGGGCTTTCCCCCTTTCCTCCTCTAAAAACTAGGTGAGTCTTATGGAGCGAAAAATACGGTGATGTGTTCTTTGCTGCCCTGCAGTGCTGTTCCATAGTATCCAGGATACTAATTGTAGTTCCAATGTGGGTTTTTTTCTCTTCATTTCTTGTATTATTACCTGGTTTTTACTTCCTGGCGTTTTAATTGTTTCCCCTATCTAAATAAAATAAGGAGAGCACTTCATACGGCACCATGGAATTAGATGGCTTTAGAAACGGATTAAACCAATTCATGGTCGGGAATAAGGCTGTGTTCCGCTGTCAGAGGCAGTATTCCTGTGAACACCTGTTTCTGGGAATCACCTGCTTGTAGGCTTCTCACAGGCATCCGGTTGGCCACTGTGAGGACAGAGAGGCCTTTGCCCTGATCCAGCGGGACTGTTCTTACATCCTTGTGTCTTGCTGTTGCAACGCAGCTGGCTTCGGGCTTACGAGAGCGCTAGCTCCTTCCACTTCAGCAACTATTTTGTGGGCTTCCTGTCCGAAACAACGGCCACCTTGGCAGGGTCTGGCTTCACGGAGGAGAAAGACAACCTGAAATGGTGAGTGTTGTTGCAAGGGGGGGGGAGAGGTGGGGGGGTGCCTAGGATACTGTACTAAAAATGTAGCCTCCTTAAATCCCACAAATAGGTAAATCAGAAAACAGGTCTTAAAGTAACTTTTTATGCATAGCTCGGTCTGCTGGAATAGTTTTTGCAAATGTGTTAAATGTGGGCAGGTTCCCCCCTCCCTGGTTTGTTTTTTGGTGGGTAGTTATTAATAATAATGGCTTCGATTCAGACTCAGTTGAATTTAGTCTGCAATCTGAACTGTGCTTACCTGGGAGTTAAGCTCCATTGAATTCAGTGGGATTTAATGCTGGCTAGACATGATTCGGATTATCACCTCGTGTTGCCAAGTCAGTGGAGACTTTTGATGAGTCCAAAGATTCCCCCCTTCCTGATTTCTTTTTTTATAAAAACATTTTTATTTTTTTTAAGATTTTAAAATATAACTTTATTGAATAATACAATCAATTTCCAAACACATTGTTTCTTCTTTCTTCTTACCTTTTTTTGCGGTTTTCGTTTGGCAAGTATGTAAATTGTGTTTTTGCAGATGTGTTTATTTTTTAAAAGTTTTATTGAACAATTTCAACATAACAAATTATCAATCCATTTAATCAATTAATTTCCCCCCCATCCCTCCCTCTCCCTCCCACCAAATACTTCCCTCAGCTCCCCTCTCTGATTTTTTTGCACATATCGCTCTCTGCATATTATAAAATTGTACATACCTTTATTTTGTCTATCATATGTTCACCTAATAAATTTGCAGATGTTTATTCAAAACCTGCCAAGGAGTCCAGTTCATTTTGTTGTCTTTTTAGATAATTTGTGAAAAGCTCCCATTCTTCCTTAAAGTCAGTTGTCGTTGTCCCACAATTTGTATGTCAATTTAGCCAGTTCTGCATAGTTCATCAGTTTTTCTTGCCATTGTTCTTTCGTTGGGATTTCCTCATTCTTCCATCCTTGTGCAATCAAGGCTCTTGCCGCTGTTGTAGCATACATAAATAAATTCTTTGTTTTTCTTGGCAAATCCCTATCAAAAAAATGCTTCCTGATTTCTGGCCTTCATAATGATTTTATTCCCTCCTCCTTCCAGGGATCTGACAGTGTCTCGCCCATTGAATGTGGAGCTGCCCCGTTCCATGGTGGAGGTTGTCACCAGCTGGAACCTGCCCATGTCCCGTTGGCTGAACTCCTGTAAGGATGTGTACACCTGCTATGTTAGTTATGTGGAGCCTTAGAAACAGGCTGCATGAGGACCCTCAGCCGTGGGCATCTGTGTCTGACTCGCCCCTGACAATGGCTCCCTGAGGAAGGGAGGTCAGTGACCCCTTACGGCAGGGATGGGGAACCTGTGCCCCCCCCCAGAAGATGCTTCCCAGCATAGTTAGGTTCTTGGGTCTCCCATTGTCTTCACCCCCCTCTTACTACTGGGAAGGGGGATGTAGAATACCCAGAACTCCTCTCTCTATTGCTCTAAATATTTACAAATCCTGGGGATAGACTTGAGATAATATAGTAGGGTTAATCCACACGTGCAGATTGGGGAGTGGGGAAAAGATTTCAGATCTGTGAGCCCTGAAATGGACTAAGTTATCTTCTCATCCAATGCTGGGCATTTCGACAGATCCAAATCTCTTTTCCTTTCACTAGTCAAGAGGTAAAGGAGCCCCTTTTAAGTAGGTTCTGGGCTGGCAAAAAAAGAAGTACTTCTTCACACAAGGTGTGATTAACCTGTGGAGTTTCTCTACCATGAAATGTGATGGATTTAAAATAGTCTGAACCGATTTGTGGAGGATGAGCCCTTCCAAAGCTGCTTGGCAGGATGGCTAAATGGAGCTTCCATGTTAGGAGGCAGTCTACCTATGATTTCCATATGATATGGTTAAATGTCAAAGGGAAGGCTACTGTAAGTTTCCCAAAAGTGTCCAGGTGGCCAGTATTGGGAACAGAATGCTGAACAAGATACATAGCGAACGTGTACTCTCCAGATATTGTTGGACTCCAAATGCCATCAGCCTCGGCCAGCATGACTAGTGATCAGGGGTGATAGGAGTTGTAGTCCAGCAAGATTGGGAAGAGCCACATTTTCCTTTCCCTCAAAATTAATCTCAAACAGCAAGGCTGTTCAGATTCTTAAGTCTGTGGAAGCGTCATGCCCTAGAACTGGCCAGGTGTGAGAGATCCCCACCAATCCAGTGCTATGTGGGAAGAGGAGGAGTGACAGCTTCCAGAAAATACTTTGAAACTCAGTGGCCGAGTGCCTGGAACAGATAAATGTAGTAGCTTGAAGTAAGTGCCTTTTACTGCATCTCAGTTGAGGTGGGGAAAAGCTGGCCAGGGCATCCAGTAGGAAGCAGCACGTTCTGTCCCATCACTAACTTTCTCCGCCTGTTTCCAGATGTCTTCAAGAACTCCCTGAAACTGGGCACCTTTTCAGCAATCATTGTAACCTATGCAGCTAGTGCCCTCCTACATGTGAGTATCCCTTTACAGAAGCCGCTATTTCCCGTTCCTTGGTCGCACCCTGTCATGATGAAACATGTACTGATTTGTTTATCTCAAACATTTGTGCCCCATCTTTCTACCTGTAAGAGGCGCCAAGGCAGCTCACAATCACATGGACTAGTCCCCAGGGATTTTGGCAGTGTTTCACCCCGCCTCTGGGTGCTGCCTAAAGTAGGTTGCTTTGCCCTGCTGCAAGGCAGGACTGGCCTGACCATCCCTCCCTTTCACGAATGGCTACTCAGGACAAACCTGTTGACCTTCATCAGTTTCCTTCCCAATATGCACCAAATGGCTGCCAGGCAGAGGTGGAAATGGCAGCAGGTGACAGCTCCAGGGTGCTCTAAGTGCTATATATGCGGTCTTGACTCTGCTACCACTCAGTGGATTTGTAACTGGCTGACTGACCGAACCCAAAGGGTGCTCATCAATGGTTCCTCTTCATCCTGGAGAAGAGTGACTAGTGGGGTGCCACAGGGTTCTGTCTTGGGCCCGGTCTTATTCAACATCTTTATCAACGACTTGGATGATGGACTCAAGGGCATCCTGATCAAATTTGCAGATGACACCAAACTGGGAGGGGTGGCTAACACCCCAGAGGACAGGATCACACTTCAAAACGACCTTGACAGATTAGAGAACTGGGCCAAAACAAACAAGATGAAATTTAACAGGGAGAAATGTAAAGTATTGCACTTGGGCAAAAAAAATGAGAGGCACAAATACAAGATGGGGGACACCTGGCTTGAGAGCAGTACATGTGAAAAGGATCTAGGAGTCTTGGTTGACCACAAATTTGACATGAGCCAACAGTGTGACGCGGCAGCTAAAAAAGCCAATGCAATTCTGGGCTGCATCAATAGGAGTATAGCATCTAGATCAAGGGAAGTAATAGTGCCACTGTTTTCTGCTCTGGTCAGACCTCACCTGGAGTACTGTGTCCAGTTCTGGGCACCACAGTTCAAGAAGGACACTGACAAACTGGAACGTGTCCAGAGGAGGGCAACCAAAATGGTCAAAGGCCTGGAAACGATGCCTTATGAGGAACGGCTAAGGGAGCTGGGCATGTTTAGCCTGGAGAAGAGGAGGTTAAGGGGTGATATGATAGCCATGTTCAAATATATAAAAGGATGTCACATAGAGGAGGGAGAAAGGTTGTTTTCTGCTGCTCCAGAGAAGCGGACATGGAGCAATGGATCCAAACTACAAGAAAGAAGATTCCACCTAAACATTAGGAAGAACTTCCTGACAGTAAGAGCTGTTCGACAGTGGAATTTGCTGCCAGGGAGTGTGGTGCAGTCTCCTTCCTTGGAGGTCTTTAAGCAGAGGCTTGACAACCATATGTCAGGAGTGCTCTGATGGTGTTTCCTGCTTGGCAGGGGGTTGGACTCGATGGCCCTTGTGGTCTCTTCCAACTCTATGATTCTATATGGAAAAGAGGCACTGTGATCCCCTGCCAAGCCCGGAGGAAGAGGCAGATGTCTATGAGATACAGGCTGATCCACTCAGAGAGGAACCTGTAAGGACAGGGCCTGTTTACCTTCCTTGAGCTCAGAGGATGAATCCCCGGTCATCTCCAGCCCCATGTAGAAGCCAGCGGTTGTAGAAGCAGAAAAAGTCATTTTCTAGAGCTCAGACAGCTCCTTCAAGAAGTCAAGGCTAACTGCAGTACAGTGGTACCTCAGGTTAAGAACTTAATTCGTTCCGGAGGTCCGTTCTTAACCTGAAACTGTTCCTAACCTGAAGCACCACTTTAGCTAATGGGGCCTCCTGCTGCTGCCGCGCGATTTCTGTTCTCATCCTGAAGCAAAGTTCTCAACCCGAGGTACTATTTCTGGGTTAGCGGAGTCTGTAACCTGAAGCGTCTGTAACCCGAGGTACCACTGTATAGGTCTTGCCAGCTGCCTTAAGGCTTCAGCTCTTTGCTGAAACAACATCACTCTGTAGCTGCAACAGGAGGGAGAGCTGCAGATGGGAGGGTCCACTGGCAGCTGCCCATGGTCCTGAATTCCCTGATCTCTGCTGAAAGAGACTCCACATGACTTTGCCAGCCCAGAAGAGATTCTGCTCTTCCCTTGTAAAGGTAAAGGAACACCTGACCATTAGGTCCAGTTGTGGCCGACTCTGGGGTTGTGGTGCTCATCTCGCTTTATTGGCCGAGGGAGCCGGTGTACAGCTTCTGGGTCATGTGGCCAGCATGACTAAGCCACTTCTGGCGAACCAGAGCAGCGCACGGAAACACCATTTACCTTCCCTCTGGAGCGGTACCTATTTATCTACTTGCATTTTTGGAGTGCTTTTGAACTGGTAGGTGGGCAGGAGCAGGGACCGAACAGTGGGAGTTCACCCCGTCGCAGGGATTCGAACTGCCGAGCTTCTGATCAGCAAGTCCTAGGCTCTGTGGTTTAACCCACAGCGCCACCTGCGTCCCATCCTCCCTTCTGAGACCCCCCAAAAAGAGCTTCTTGCAATCAGCAAGACTTCAGGGGAGTGGGCACTATTGCATCGGGGTCCAGAACTGCCATTTGTCTTTGCTTCATTAAGCCTCTTCTGGGGAGGGGAACACCCTTAAAAAGCAGTTAGTTTTCTTCAAGAATGCAAGCAAGACGCACCCCCTGTCCTGAGATTGCTGCTCCAACTGAGGAACTGTCTCTCTTCCTCTTCCTTCCCAGGGGCTGAGCTTCCACCTGGCGGCTGTGCTGCTCTCCCTGGGGTTTATCACTTACATTGAACACGGTGAGTTCCCTCTTTCCTTTGGTTGGGGACCAAATCCGGGTGGTTCTTTACCTCCATCTAGCCTTGGCCCAGAAATTGGCCCAGTTCAGACATAAAGACAGGTCATGGTTTGTTACATGCATGCCCCCTCCTCCCCTTGCTCCCTCCCTTGCGCTCGGGGGGATGGCATTCAAAGCTTTCTTTTGCCATATGTAACAAACCACAGTGATCGGTTTAATCCAAATACAGGAAACTGTGCTTTGAATAAACCACAATCTGTTAACAAGCCATGATCCTAAAACCAGTATTTAGGCTTTAAGCAGCAAATACAGCTCTTGAGCACAGCCTCTCACATGCAACCACTTCTTTTCTTTCTTTCTTTCAATAATTTTTATTGGTTTTACAAAATAAATCACGATTAACATTTTTCAATAAAATCCAAAATAAAGCAAGATTCTTCCAAATCGTAGGACTTCCCTCCTCGCCTCTGTGGGTCCTTTAAGTATCTTAATCAACTGCATATTATAGTTCATCCGAATTACAGTTCTCCAATATATCCAAAGTGTATGTAACATTGCAAGAGTCATTCAAAGCCTGCCAAAGAGTTCAAGTGTTTATACTGTTCTTTTAAGTACAATCTATATTTGTCCTATTCTCTATTGAAGTTTTGATAGTCCTGATTTCTGATTTTCCCTGTCAGTCTTGCCATCTCTGCATAGTCAAGTAATTTGCCACTCCTACTTTGTCAGTATCTTGTCTTCTTTCCATCGCTGGGCAAGCCACATCTTTGCAGCTGTAGTCGCGTACATGAACAGTCTTCTGAAATTCTTTGGGATATCTGCACGTAAAATTCCTGGTCTTTCAAAAAAAGTTGAACATTTTTGAAAGTTTTAAACATTTTAAAAATTCATTATATATCATTTCCCAGAATTCCTTTGTCTTTTTACAATTTCACCATGTATGGTAAAAGGTGCCCTCTTTTTCCTTACATTTCCAACGGAGATTTGAGTTAGTTCTATACATTTTTGCTAACTTACTGGGACTACCGCTTTCTTTCTGCCTAGTTCTCCGGAAGAGACTCGCCGTCATCTTTGATGCCTGCATACTTTCCAAGAGGTGCCCGCCAGGGTGTTCACATCGCCACAACACGGTGAGATGGGCCTTGGGTTCTGAGGATCTACAGGCAGCCCTTTATGCCGCCACACCAATGGTCTGGCAGCTCAATACATACAGTGGATGCTCGGGTTGCGAACGTGATCCGTGCGAGAAGCACGTTTGCAACCCGCAGCACCGCATCTGTGCATGCGTGGGTCACGATTCAGTGCTTACGCGCAAAGCACGATTTAGCGCTTCTGCGCATGCGCAAGCGCCAAAACCCGGAAGTAACTTGTTTTGGTACTTCCGGGTTCGGCGCAGTGCGCAACCCAAAATTGCGCAACCCAAAGCATCTGTAACCCGAGGTATGACTTCACGGTCTTCCTGGTGTCTCAGGCGGATGTCCTTTCCGGCTCTGCCTCCTGCGTTCCTTTTGAGGGTGGGGGTGGGTGCAGCTGAACATGCCAAGTGCGCTCCTTACTCCTCGCTTGGTTCCATCCCTGCCGGTTATAGCAGAGTGATTCCTGGTTGGTGCACCTGGACTGAGCCTCCACTGTTTCTTCTTCTTCTCCTGCAGAGTCTTTGGGTTTACCTCCTCAACCTGCTCTTTGGAGCGCTCGCCATTTTCCACTTGTCCTACCTCGGCTCGTTATTTGACATGGATGCAGACGACTCTGTGGAAGAGCAGGTAAAAGGGGCAAAGCCCAGACTCGGTGGGCAGTTGTGGTGGCCGTACTTTAGGACAACAACAACAAACCTATGGTTACGTGGAACATACTCAATAAACACACAAGACGTAACCGGCTGTACTTTTGAATAAATAAGGGATACTATTCATTATATCAAATTGTAGATTCCAACGGAAGTCTCATAAAGTTCAACGAAAAAAGCAGAAGACCCTGTGGATCAGTTCATTCTCTAGTCAGTTCATGAACTTTATGAGACTTCTATTGGAATCTACAGTTTGATATAATGAATAGTATACCGTATTTTTTGCTCCATTGGACGCAACGGACCATAGGAGGGGGAGAACAGGGGGGAAAAATTTCTTGTTCTCCCCCTCTAAAACAAGGTGCGTTCAAGGTACATTCACCAGAGCTTGTGGGGCTGGCGGTGGGGGGAAGCGCTGCTTTCCCCCACCGCCAGCCTCAAAGATCCCTGAAGCCTTTGGAGCGCAGCGCCCCGCTGCCCTGCAGAGGTTTGCGCGCAGCCATCCCCAAGCTAGAGCAGCGAGACGGAGCCCTCCCTCTCGCTGTTCTGGCTTGGGAACAGCCTTGCTAGCTTCTGCAGGACAGCGGGGTGAAGGCACCGTCCCCAAGCTAGAGCAGCGAGAGGGAGCGCTCCGCAGTGCTCCGTCTTCCTGTTCTGGCTTTGGGCTTAGCGGCGCAGTCTGCATTCGCTCTATAGGATGCACACACATTTCCCCTTAATTTTTGGAGGGGGAAATGTGCGTCCTATAGAACGAAAAATACGGTACCTTATTTATTCAAAAGCACAGCCGGTTATGTCTTGTATGTTTATTGAGCGTACTTTAGGACAGGCACATCCAGCTCCCAAGAGACTGCAATCTACTCACAATATAAAAAGACCGGCCATTGTCATTGCCAGGAGCTGTTGAGCTTTTTAAAGAGAAAAGTGGACCAAAGTTGTTGAGCTTTTTGAGGGGATCAAAAAGAAACACTGAGGTGATAGTGGAAACATTGAAGAAGCAGGACGAGGCAGGAGGCCCCAGAAGCAGGGCAGACTTTGGTCTTTCAAATTTCCACAGTGCCCTCTGCAAGCTCAAAATCCAGAGCCCTATGCCTCTTGCCTTCTGTTCTACTCAATTTACTCTATCATATTTGCACCCCCTGCAGCGCCCCCTAGGCTCAGCGCTCAGCATGGAAAAACTGTTTGCGCTGCACTAAAGCCCAGAAGAGAGTTTTTTTCTGGGGAAGAGGGATTACTTACAAATTACACTATTTTTTGAAAAAGAAATTAAATGCCGTTCTGTGGCATAGGCTGGGCTCACTGATTGCTGCAGAAAGATTGTGATGCATTGGGGGGGGGGGAGGAGCAGCTAAACTTGCCTGCCTGGAGTCTCCCTCCCTTTCAGCACCTCCTTCTTTGTCTGTGTTAAGCTTACATTTGTAAGAACTTTCTCTCCTTACCCTGCAGGGCTACGGGATGTCCTACACCATGCGCAAATGGTCTGAACTGAGCTGGGCCAGCCACTGGGCAACGTTCGCCTCCTGGGTCTTCTACCGCCTCATCAGCTGAGCTGCGACCTCGGTGCCGACGTGAGGAGACGGGGCAGAAGTCCAGGAAGGAGAGGCGGAACCAGCAGACCTCGTCTCCTTCAAGGAAGTCGGATGCCGTCCCGGGCTTGTGCATCCCTGGACACACTGGCTGGCCCCTTTCCCCCCTCTCAGGACACTTACGGAGGGAAGGGGCCTCTGGGCAGGGCATACTGTGTTCTGCCATGCGCTGGCAGGCCCTGACCCTATGCCCTCACAAAAGGAAGAAAATCAGGTCCCATGTGGAAAGGGGCTGCTGCCCAAACACACAGAGGTGGTCTTGCTTTTGGTTTTAGACTTCCTTCCCTCCTTCTGCCCCCATTTCATGATGGTTTGGGGACACAACATCCCCCGCCCCCCTGGGAAATTGTCTGCCCATCTTGGGGCTCCCTTTAATGACCAGTTGTGGAAGTTGCAGCACCGTTTCTCCTCCTTGTATGATTTAAAATGTGATTGTTTTATGTTAGAGCTGTTGCCCTACATTCTCCCCATGCATGCTCTCTTATTAGCTCCTTTTGCTCCCTTGCGGCTGACTGTCAGAACTGCACCGGCTGCTGTCATGGCATCCCTGGTTTTTGTTGGGATTATGGGCTCTTTCTTCAGTAAAGTCTGATGATTGGTTGATTGTTATCACCGTCTCTTTTAAACTGTATGTGGATTTCTGTCGTCTCCCCTTCGCTGTCTCTGAGGGAAGGGCAGGGGATGCAGATTAAGGAGGTTATGGTACCTGCGTTTCCAAGTAGGGCCGGCCCACCCATGAGGCAAGGTGAGGCAGCTGCCTCAGGTGGCAGGATCCACAGGGACAACAGAACCAACCTCCAAGGAATACAGTCATACCTCATGTTACGTTTGCTTCAGGTTGAGCATCTTCAGGTTGCGTCCCGCAACAACCCGGAAGTACTAGAAAGGGTTACTTTCGGGTTTCACCGCTTGCGCATGAGCAGACGTGCAAAATGACGTCGCGTGCACGCGCAGAAGTGGCGAATGGTGACCCGCAGATGTGGGTTGCGTTCTGCTCATGTTGCAAACTGGCCTCCGGAACGGATCTTGTTCGCAACCAGAGGTACCACTGTACATCGCCTGCTGTTGCTGCCACTGCACTCCCTCCTTGTTCCCAAAGTGGATCTTGAATCCTTCCTTGTTCCTGATGTAGGTCTTCACTCGCCTGTTCTTTCCTGGCAGGTGGGGGGCACACAATTTTGTGGTTTGCGTCAGGTGGCAAAATGTCTTGGGCTGGCCCTGTTTCCAAGACCTCGCTTTTCAAAGGCTTAGGGATTTTTGCAGAAAGAATAAAAGGGCAGGGAGAGGAGGGCTGGATGGCCGAGGGGCAGGAAACTATAGACATGCAGAGTGATCAATGGGAGCCGTGCAATGAACTGAAGCTTTGCCTATTCAAGACCAGTGGAATTCCTGTTTATTCCAGTTCTCTTCCTCTGCAATTATACGGACTACAAGCTTGTTCCATTGCCTCACCCCCGAAAACTCAGATGCTCAAGTTACTAACTCCATGCCAGATTATATGTAGATGCTCAGAATACATACCATAAAAGCTATATTTCAGAATTTTATAAAATGGAATAATTATACTCCCGGGTTCCATGCATGTTACTGTTGGTTAGAGTCACGGCTACACCTAAAAATTTGCATTAAAGGCAAGGGGAGAGAAGGAACATTGCACCTTCCCTTGATTGTGAATAGATCAAAAGGCCCCTTGAGTAGGTTAAGGGTAAAGGGACCCCTGACAGTTAACTCCAGTCACAGATGACTCTGGGCTTGCGGCGCTCATCTCGCTTTATTGGCCAAGGGAGCCGGCGTTTGTCCGCAGACAGTTTTTCCGGGTCATGTGGCCAGCACAACTAAGCCGCTTCTGGCAAAACCAGAGCAGCGCACGGAAATGCTGTTTACCTTCCCACTGGAGCGGTACCTATTTATCTACAGTGGTACCTCAGGTTACATACGCTTCGGGTTACAGACTCTGCTAACCCAGAAAAAGTACCTTGGGTTAAGAACTTTGCTTCAGGATGAGAACAGAAATTGTGCTCCGGCGGCAGCGGGAGGCCCCATTAGCTAAAGTGGTGCTTCAGGTTAAGAACATTTTCAGGTAGGAACAGACCTCTGGAACAAATTAAGTTCTTAACCTGAGGTACCACTGTACTTGCACTTTGACTTGCTTTTGAACTGCTAGGTTGGCAGGAGCAGGGACCGAGCAACGGGAGCTCACCCCATCGCAGGGATTCGAACCACCGACCTTCTGATTGGCAAGCCCTAGGCTCTGTGGTTTAACCCACAGCGCCACCCGTTACAGGGCACCAAATCTTAAACATGGATTCCTTTGCTTCATCTTTACATTATCATCTTGCAAAAGTCCCAGTACTATTTGGCAGGTTCCATCCTACAACTTACAGCTGTTTAAGTGGTGTAGTTAACTACTACTGATGTAATCCCTTCTATTGCAGCAAAGGTTTGTGAGTTTGATACCTGTACCTGCAAAAGGAATGGTTGGTCAAAATTAAGAAGAGGCAGAAGCAGACAGTAGTCACCCTTGGAATAATCCTGCAGCTCAGAACATAACTGCACCTGGAAGAAAAAGCTAAATATGGATACACCCTAGAAGCTGTTCCATGAGCAGAAAAGATGAGGCAAAGAGCCGCAGTGACAGAATTGATTCTACTTTTTCAGATCACTAGGGTAGTGTGGGGTTGAAGCTCCCCTTGATTTTTGGTTTTCAAAACTCCCTACAAGTACAAAATACCACAGTATTGAGCAGCCTGACCTTTTAAGTGGGGGAGCAAATCACAAATGCAACTCAAAGCCCTGCAGTCTGAAGTGGGGTGAAGCCTGGTCTACCACCTCAGCGTTTTGCTACATCTGTGAAGGCAGACCTACAAAGCAGTATAGGAAAGCTAGTGGTCGAAAGAGTTCTCTTGTGCTTTACCTATTTTGGACTATTTGGAGCATGGGGGCTATAGGCAGAGCACAGGAGCTGCAGGCTGAAAAAGGCCCAACTCCATTTGCCTGGGAGTAAACCCCACTGAATTCTTTTTTTCTTTTTGAGTTGAAATTGAACTTTATTGAACAATCAACGTCAACCTACCGTATTTTGCGCCCCATAAGACGCTCCGGCCCATAAGACGCACTTAGTTTTTTTGGGGGGGAAATAAAGAAAAAAATTTTTATTTCCCCCCCCCCCAGGTGCGGGGCTGGAAGAACCAGGTCGGGGAACAGTGGGAAGGCACGCTCTGCCTCCCCGCTGTCCCCCGAGCTTGTGGGGCTGGCGATGGGGAGAAGTGCACCAGTCCCGGGAGGGCAGGCAGCTCTGTGCCGCCATCCCGAGCGGGGCGGGACTTAGTGCCCCGCTCGGGATGGCGGCGTAGACCTGCCTGCAGTCCTGGGACGGCAGGCAGCTCTGTGCCGCCATCCCGAGCGGTGCGGGACTTAGCGCCCCGCTCGGGATGGTGGCGCAGAGCTGCGCTGGTCCCAGGACCGCAGGCAGCTCTGCTGGGCCACCGGGAGCGGGGCGGAGCTTCTCCCCCGGCTCCCGGTGGCCGGGCAGAGCTGCGCTGGTCCCAGGACCGCAGGCAGCTCTGCAGGGCCACCGGGAGCGGGGCGGAGCTTCTCCCCCGGCTCCCGGTGGCCGGGCAGAGCTGCGCTGGTCCCAGGACCGCAGGCAGCTCTGCGCGGCCACCGGGAGCGGGGCGGAGCTTCTCCCCCGGCTCCCGGTGGCCGGGCAGAGCTGCGCTGGTCCCAGGACCGCAGGCAGCTCTGCGCGGCCACCGGGAGCGGGGCGGAGCTTCTCCCCCGGCTCCTGGTGGCCGCGCAGAGCTGCGCTGGTCCTGGGATTGCAGGCAGCTCTGCGCAACCCTCGGAGCCGGTCTCCCGAGGGTTGTGCAGAGCTTCCTGAAGCCTGGAGAACGAGAGGGGTCGGTACGCACCGTCCCCCCTCGCTCTCCAGGCTTCAGCGAAAGCCTGCATTCGCCCCATAAGACGCAGGAACATTTCCCCTTCATTTTTGGAGGGGAAAAAGTGTGTCTTATGCGGCGAAAAATACGGTACATGACAATACATAATACAATATTTACAAACAAGATACACAACTTACACATATTTTACGGAAAAGAAAGAAAAAAGATGAAGTATATAAAATAAACTTCCGATTATTCTCATTGTACTGTTTCTTATTTTGTCGTTTTACCCACAATGCCTTCTTGTTATTTTTGTTTTCCTAGAACTTTTCATACTATTCTATTAGCCAGTATGTTACAAGAATCATTCAAGGTCTGCCAGGAGAATTTTGTTATCACAGTAATTTTTCGAATACTCTTTAAATAAATATCCATTCTTTATTCACCTTCTGCATCAAATATACTCGTAACTCTGACTCTGACAGGGAGAGTTAGAGTTAAAAGCCAGTGAATTCAGTTGGCATCACCTCTGAGTAGACAGGGTTAGAATTAATTGCACTGTAAGCAGCAAAACACTTTCTACATGAGGCCTTGCAGAGCACCCGCCAGCCAGTATGGAAGGACTGGGCGAGTTAGTTTTGATTCATTGGCCTGGCTTGCATGTAACATTAAGCCATTATTTGTTTAGCCAAAGTCTGGTTGAACACATGAACCTAGCCTCCTAAGCCATGGCTTGTTTTCTGGTAACAAAACACCAAGTGAAACCATGGTTTGATATCTGTAAGATTCTTAACTCTGTCATATCATAACTCATCATCATCATCATCATCATCATAAACTTTATTGCACTAGCCAAAGGCCATGGCATCATTCACAAAGGAAACAAAAGGGGAAAAAAACAATAACCATTAAAAACCATAAATACATCAGGCACTGCAAATACAATAAACCACAGTCTCATCTAGAATTTTTTTGTTGCATATGATAGAATAGCAGGAAGTTCTCTGATAGAATGTGCCAACTTAAATGTCCGGATCACCTTTGCAATTGACCGCTATTTTATCTAGTTCTTTTTCCTGATCTTCTTAGCTGCCAACGCATATAGTGCTACTTTATAAGTTATGAAGTCATCAGTATCACTCAGCAGTCATTTCACCCTTTCCGCCCTGTTCAAGTGGCAGAACCCATTCGTAAGCAGGGGTTTTATAAATCGGTCTCTTGGTTCTATATATAGCGGGCATTGCAATAAATAGGGGTACAGGTCCTCTACGCAAGGTTGACCACACAAAGTCTCTCCTTGTGCTGTACTTTGCCGTACTGACCATCCACCACCGCCAAGGGCATCGACTGGAATTGTAATTCTGTAAAAATGATTGTTAGTACTGCAAGTGGGAGCTTTGTCAGACAACTAGCTCAGATGTGCTCCGTTTTGATAACTGGGAACCATGGTGAACCTTTGGTAGAGGCAATCATGGTTAAATCCCTTTCTGCATCGGACCTGAAGAGACAATCTCTTAAGTGCCTCTTCTCCATCTTCATGATGACCTGAAGATCTTGTAATTGATATTGGGTCAAGGGGTTGTCACGTCCGCTTCCACGCAGAGGAGCAGCTGGGGTCCCATTGGGGAGCAAGAGCACTTTCCTGAGGAATTTGTTCTGCACTATTTCTAGGGCTTTGTTAGCATTTAGATACATTCCCCATATCACTACTCCATAGAGCATCTGGGAGACCACTTTACTGGCAAAGATTTTCAACACAGGTTCTAGTAACTGGCCACCCACCGTAAAATAGAATTGAATTACCGTAGTTTTCGCTCCATAACACGCATTTTTTTCCTCCTAGAAAGTAAGGGGAAATGTCTGTGCGTGTTACGGAGCGAATGCTTCCCTCCTCCGTGGTTTCCAGCGGGAGAAGAGCCGCTGAATGGGGAGGAGAGAGGGACAGAGTGCCTGCTTCTTTAAAGGAGCAAAGCGAGAGGGGAGAGGAGCCGCTTACACTCGTGTAAGCGGCTCCTGTCCGGTTGGCTCCTTTAAAGCAAGAAGGTTTTGCTTCTCTCCCTCCTCCCCACTCAGCGGCTCTTATCCCGCTTTGCGGGGGGAGGGAGAGAAGCAGAGCTGGAGGGACAGAGAACAACCGGTAGGCTCCTTTAACGCAAGCACGTTCTGCTTCTCTCCCTCCTTAGCGAGCTGAAAAACTTTGCTGGAGGGACAGAGAGCCTGCTTGCTTTAAAGGAGCAAAGCGAGAGGGGAGGGGAGCCGCTTACACGAGTGTAAGCGGCTCCTGTCCGGTTGGCTCCTTTAAAGCAAGAAGGTTTTGCTTCTCTCCCTCCTCCCCACTCAGCGGCTCTTATCCCGCTTTGCGGGGGGAGGGAGAGAAGCAGAGCTGGAGGGACAGAGAACAACCGGTAGGCTCCTTTAACGCAAGCACGTTCTGCTTCTCTCCCTCCTTAGCGAGCTGAAAAACTTTGCTGGAGGGACAGAGAGCCTGCTTGCTTTAAAGGAGCCGACCGGACAGGAGCCGCTTACACTCGTGTAAGCGGCTCCCCTCCCCTCTCGCTTTGCTCCTTTAAAGCAAGCAGGCTCTCTGTCCCTCCAGCAAAGTTTTTCAGCTCGCTAAGGAGGGAGAGAAGCAGAACCTCCTTGCTTTAAAGTCAGATCACATAGCATGACCATGGCTACAGTTTGCACCAAAAAAATCACGCACCCACTGTTACCTGGGGCTGCAGTGGTGCAAAAACATGGTTACAAACATGGATCCACATGGATCCTCAGGATTTTTGCATTGGGCTACCCCAAACTCACCGTCAGATCACATGTCTGTGGCCACAGCATGAACCACAAAAATCATACATCCACTGTTTCGTTTAGAATATTTTTTTTCTTGTTTTCCTCCTCTAAAATCTACATGCGTGTTATGGTCGGGTGCGTGTTATCGAGCGAAAAATACGGTAATGCCCCACAAGCTTTCTGCACTTTGAGTTTCATAACTGATTTGGCATTATGTCTGAAAACCCAACAGCCTTGCTTAACCATGGTTTGTTCAGCCAACCCATTTCAGTTGCTGAGGCGTGAGGCTAGAGCAGCTGGAAAACAATCCAAATTTAGGAGCAACAAGGTAGGTTTGTTCATCTGTGAGATGACACATGGTTTGTTGAGGAAACCACGGTTAAAACAAACAATGGCTTGGGGCTATGTGTGAATACAGCTATAATAAGGCAGTTTCTTAAATTAATATGCTCCCTGAGTACCAAAAATGATAAGCAGGTTAAGTGGGGGAGAATTCTGGAAATCTGGCTCCTGGCTCTGCTCTGCCTTAATGGAGGCAGACCCCACGGCAGCAGAAGATCATTGGTGAAGGAAAAACAAGGATGATTGAGGTCTAAAGCCTATAGCCTCCTGGGCTTGCTGATCAGGAGGTTGGTGGTTCAAATCTCCACAACGGGGTGAGCTCCTGTTGCTTGGTCCCAGCTGCTGCCAACCTAGCAGTTCGAAAGCATGTCAAAGTGCAAGTAGATAAATAGGTACTGCTCTGGCAGGAAGGTAAATGGCATTTCCGTGCGCTGCTCTGGTTTCGGTGTTCCAATACGCCAGAAGCGACTTAGTCATGCTAGCCACATGACCCAGAAAAACTGTGGACAAACGCTGGCTCCCTCGGCCTGTAAAGCAAGATGAGCGCCGCAACCCCTGAGTCGTTCACGACTGGAGTTAATTGTTAGGGGTCCTTTACCTTTTTATTATTGGACTGTAATTTAAAACTAATAAAAAATTATGATAAAAAAGAGAATTTTGGAAATCTGACAACACACGCATCACTTCTGTTTATATTACAATAGTTTTTTCCCTCACTCTGCGTGATGTCTGGAACTGGTGGCAATGAGGAACAAAAGTGAAGCCACAGGTATACCTCCCCTGCTGCCCCAATATGCACCAGATGTGGAAGTGAAGGGAACCTTTCAAAGTGGGGATTCTGGCTGACAATGTGGCTGTGAAGGCGCCTGAAAAGCGGCACGTGCTGGGCTTCACTTTTCTCTGCTGCTATTAAAGACACAGGAACTCTGTGCCATTTTGCATCTGGTCACCCCTCCGAGTCCTATGAAATGGCGAGAACAAAGCACAATTCCTTACTTCTCAGTGGGCCAAAATATGTTTATGTTAAACTGGTGTCTCCTGCTGCTCCAGTAAAACAATGAGGTTCAGAAAAAGGATGAGAGGTAGGAATGCTATTTTGCTTTTTTCAGTTGCATTTGATTTGCTACCTGTAAAATAAACATTAGGGGGGAAACACTGCAGTGCTTTACTGCTTACTGTTTAATACAATACCCACATTAAAAGGGAAGAAGGTTTGTACACGTGTGGACTGTTAATAGAATGGTGATTGGAAGTCCAGTGAAATTGACTTCCATAGTTATAAACAGCATACAGTCATTGGGGTTCTGTGGGCAGAGCCCACTGGGCAGCAAGGCAGCAGGATTTCAGGGAATAGAACCCTCCCTGTGTTCAGAGCAGCACTGGATAAGAGACAGTAAAAAATAACAGGAGTCTTGCGGCACATTAAAAGAGTAACCAATTTATTATGGTGTTAAGGTTGCTGGCAAGGGAGGCAGGTGGCGTTGTGGGTTAAACCACAGAGCCTAGGACTTGCCGATCAAAAGGGCGGCGGTTCGAATCCCTGTGACGGGGTGAGGTCCCTGCTCCTGCCAACCTAGCAGTTCCAAAGCACGTCAAAGTGCAAGTAGATGAATAGGTACCGCTCCGGTGGGAAGGTAAACGGCGTTTCCGTGCGCTGCTCTGGTTCGCCAGAAGCGGCTTCGTCATGCTGGCCACATGACCCGGAAACTGTATGCTGGCTCCCTCGGCCAATAAAGTGAGATGAGCACCGCAACCCCAGAGTCGTCTGCGACTGAACCTAATGGTCAGGGGTCCCTTTACCTTTACCTTTAAGGTTGCTGGAAATAAGCTCCATGAAGGGAAAAATACAGTTCCCGCGATTCTTTGGGAGAAGTCATGAGCTTCAAATGTGTGTTGAATGTGCTTTAAATATATAGCGTGGGTCTGCCCTCATGGCACAATACTGCCCTGGTTCAGGATTCCCTGGCAGGTGAGGAGAGGTGGACTTGGCCCTGTTGTCAAGACACCTGTGCCTGGCTTGTGTCAATGATTAATGTGGTGACTAATGATGGGAAAGGAAGCGATTATTGATTGGGGGTGGGGAGAACCTGGAGGCACCTGTCCAGGAGAGAGGAAAATGGCGCGCGCCTCAAATTGTTCTCTCTCTGGGGGTCAGTTCCCTTTGTCATCGGAGATCTTTCAAGGTGAGTTTGGGGGAGCTGTTGTGAGGTGGAGAATCATGACCAGGACGCGGCTGTGGTTGGAAGCAAGGAGAGCCGGCCAGAGGGTACGGAAAGGCAGAGGAAAGGGCTTCAGAACTTACTCTGTTTTTGACTCAGCCATGGGACATGGTGCAGTAAGAACAGAGTGCCTTTGACCATGTGCAGAGTGCCTTCTCCTCACACATGAAAAAGCCCAGCCAGCCCTTGTATATCTGGGGTCAGGAAGAAAGGCTTCCGGGTCGGATAAGGTGCTCTGTAGTATTCCTGCTTGAGGGATCTCTGCGCTTTTATTCCCTGACTCACCACTGTCCCTTTTGCACAGTCATCAAGGCTCAGATCTGGATCTTCTTAGTCCCCGTTTTCCTGGGCCTCGTGCAGGTCGGCCTCTTCCTGGAGCAGATGGGCTTCTTCCTGCGCCATGGCAACAGCTCCCGCCGAACCAGCCTCTCGCTCTGGATCCTGGGGGTCTATCCGGTAAGAATGGGCAAAGGAGGCAGGCAGCCTTCCCTTGCGTCTCAGCCTCTTAAGACTGCAACCCTGTGTTCACTTCCTAGGAAATCCAGCTGAGAAACCACAGTGAAGCTGATTTAGGATCCTGGCTAACACTTGGGTCCATTCATTTCAATAGGTTTACCCTGAGTAAAAGTTAGCTGCCTGCAACCCACTGTTCCCATGCTTGCAGCTCTCCCTACGTACTAGTCACACATAACTGCTTCACACAAATGTGTAATTAGCTGGCTTGGTCTGCAGCCTCATGTTGAGATAGCAGCTAGTGGTTTAAACGGAAGGCTGCAGACACACAACAATTCAGAGTATCTTCTGCCACCCGCCCCACAAAGAATTCTGAGCACAGTACAGTAGTTCATAGAATCATAGAATCATAGAGTTGGAAGAGACCACAAGGGCCATCGAGTCCAACCCCCTGCCAGGCAGGAAACACCATCAGAGCACTCCTGACATATGGTTGTCAAGCCTCTGCTTAAAGACCTCCAAAGTAGGAGACTCCACCACACTCCTTGGCAGCAAATTCCACTGTCGAACAGCTCTTACTGTCAGGAAGTTCTTCCTAAAGTTTAGGTGGAATCTTCTTTCTTGTAGTTTGGATCCATTGCTCCGTGTCCGCTTCTCTGGAGCAGCAGAAAACAACCTTTCTCCCTCCTCTATGTGACATCCTTTTATATATTTGAACATGGCTATCATATCACCCCTTAACCTCCTCTTCTCCAGGCTAAACATGCCCAGCTCCCTTAGCCGTTCCTCATAACAAGTCAAGGACAAATAGACTGAAAAACAGTTTCTATCCAAGAGCTGTGGCCTTTTTGAATGCTGTAACTCGATAGTGAGATCTGGGAGTTTTTGGGGGTGGTTTGGGTGTGGTTGGAAGGTGGTTTGTTTGGTTGTTGTTGTTGTTTTGCTTTTACTGTTTTTAAGGGATGGCATCCAATTTCGTTGCACTTGTGCAATGTTGCACTAGTGTAATGACAATAAAGAATCTATCTATCTATCTATCTATCTATCTATCTATCTATCTATCTATCTATCTATCTATCTATCTATAAGGCATCGTTTCCAGGCCTTTGACCATTTTGGTTGCCCTCCTCTGGACACGTTCCAGTTTGTCAGTGTCCTTCTTGAACTGTGGTGCCCAGAACTGGACACAGTACTCCAGGTGAGGTCTGACCAGAGCAGAAAACAGTGGCACTATTACTTCCCTTGATCTAGATGCTATACTCCTATTGATGCAGCCCAGAATTGCATTGGCTTTTTTAGCTGCTGCATCACACTGTTGGCTCATGTCAAGTTTGTGGTCAACCAAGACTCCTAGATCCTTTTCACATGTACTGCTCTCAAGCCAGGTGTCACCCATCTTGTATTTGTGCCTCTCATTTTTTTTGCCCAAGTGCAATACTTTACATTTCTCCCTGTTAAAATTCATCTTGTTTGTTTTTGCCCAGTTCTCTAATCTGTCAAGGTCGTTTTGAAGTGTGATCCTGTCCTCTGGGGTGTTAGCCACCCCTCCCAGTTTGTGAAAGGCTACTGAGAACCGTAACTCAGAGAGGGGTGAACTATAGCACCCCAAAGTCTTTGTGGGGGGAAATCTGCGCTGAATGTGCTTTGCATAAAATGGATTGTGTAAAGGAATGTGCTGCTTAGGGACAAATTGCAATCCAAACCAGGTGCAAATCTTTTAATATCATATCCCATCTCCTTATCCAACAGGTGTTCAGTCTCACTTCCCTCATCGGTTTGTTCATCCCTCGCACTTCCTTCGTATGTAACTTTGTGGCCTCCATGTGAGTTTCTTTTGATGGGAGTGGGAACAGGCGGTGGAAGGAGCAGGATTAAATGTAATTTATCCTAAGGGTGGCGCTGTGGGTTAAACCACAGAGCTTAGGACTTGCCAATCAGAAGGTCGGCGGTTCGAATCCCGGGGTGAGCTCCTGTTGCTCGGTCCCTGCTCCTGCCAACCTAGGAGCTCAAAAGTATGCCAAAGTGCAAGTAGATAAATAGGTACCACTCTGGCGGAAAGGTAAACGGCGTTTCTGTGTGCTGCGCAGTTTCGCCAGAAGCTGCTTAGTCATGCTGGCCACATGACCCAGAAGCTGTATGCCGGCTTCCTCGGCCAATAAAGCGAGATGAGCGCCGCAACCCCAGAGTCGGCCACGACTGGGCCTAATGGTCAGGGGTACCTTTACCTTTATCCTGAGGGAATTACTGCCAAGAAGACCTGAAGTTATCTACTTCAGGATTGTTTTTCCTCGAAAAATCTGCAGCAAGGCTGGGGAACCTTTGGCACTGCAGATGTTGCGGAATCACAACTCCCATCATCCCTGGCCATTGGCTGTGTTTGCTGGGGCTTATGGGAGATGTAGTTTAGCATCTTTTAGAGGGCCCCAGGTTCCCCACAGCTGGTCTACAGGATGCAACCAAAGTTGCCACTGTGTTTGCTTTTTTTGACAAATGACTCTATGGTGAATGAAGTTTGCCATCACCTTTGGGAAGGAGTCTGTGAACCTTTAATGACTGCATGGCGGTCTCCTTCATGAAGACGGTGGGCAAACTCAAGTTGCAACAGATTATCCTCCAGAATCCCAATGCCACATTATGGAACGTTTACTGCAGGTAAGGCTCTAGATTCCCTCAACGCACTTACTCCATTTACTGGCTGGCTGGTCCACTGGATCATTTCCCACCACCCAAATTTAGCTGCATTTGGACCCAGGTCTATTAAACTGATAACTACTAGAGCACAATGACCACTTCACTGGGACTATAGAATAGCGTCATTCTGGCTGTTCATCCCACCTTCCATTTCCCCATGTCCACCTTCACAATAAATATTATGCAGAAACACCTTTCCTCCTTCAAAATGGATGTGGCCTTGTAGCCTTGTGTCCTGAACGTGTGCACCACATTTCAGCCTGAGAACCCAAGGAAGGATATTGTGTATATCATACAAACAAAAGGTGACTTAAGCCTAAGGTCTGAACTTGCTCCACCAACTAGTCCTCTCCAGCTCCACAAAATTGCCTGTTTGATCCAGCAGATGCATAGTCTGTAACTCTCCTGTTCCTACAGCTACCACTCCATCACCCTCTGGAAATTCCTTGCATTGATCAGAGATTTCTTTGGCGGATCAGACCGAATGCTCCAGCAACTGGAGAGCCAGCGCGTTTCTCCAAACCCTTTCCCCTGTTGCTGCTGTTGCTGCCTTCCTGAAATTGCTGCCAACAGGTAAGCAGAGCCTGCCTTTGTGCCGTGTCAGAGTTGGTCCTGCACATTATAGCTTCCTGATTGTACCCTATAATCTGCAACTGATCCAGAACAGCTCAACTAAATGCATTCCGCCCCCTTCTTACATCAGGCTCTGCGAAATTTCCTCATTCCCCACATCTCCTTGTTCCTTTTGCTTACATTTTTAGATTATGAAAAGCGCAGGCAAGGACTTGTGGTTTTGTTTTTATTTCTCAGTGGTGCCTAGCACATGACAGATGGTGATAAGCCTTTTCCTTAAGGTCCTACAATGACACAAACACACACATTCATGTTGTACAACAACTTGAAGCTTCCAGACCTTCACATTAGAGCTGTCCTCCTAATATGCCTTTTACCGTATTTATTCTCCTATCTCCATGGCTGCGCAAACCCTGTGCTTTTAAATACATATAAAATGTTGAGCCAGGCTGAATTATTTGACCTCTAAAAATTCTGCAAATCACATTTCCTTATTCTGGTTTTCCCGTTCAATGTCTCATTTTCTTAGTTCTTGTTTTATGCTGCTTTTAGTTTTAGATTTTTAATGTACAGTGGTGCCCCGCAAGACGAATGCCTCGCAAGATGAAAAACTCGCTAGACGAAAGGGTTTTGCGGTTTCTGAGCTGCTTCGCAAGACGAATTTCCCTATGGGCTTGCTTCGCAAGACGAAAACGTCTTGCGTTTTTTGCAAGTTTGTTTCCTTTTTCTTAACACTGTTAATACAGTTGCGACTTGACTTCGAGGAGCAACTCATAGAATGCGGTGTGGTAGCCTTTTTTGAGGTTTTGGGTGATTTTTGAAGCTTTTCCAAAACTTTTCCGACACCGTGCTTCGCAAGACGAAAAATTCGCTAGACGAAAAAACTCGCGGAACGAATTAATTTCGTCTTGCAAGGCACCACTGTATCTAATTTATGTGTAAGGGTGTAAGGGTGGCACTGTGGTCTAAACCACATAGCCTAGGGCATGCCGATCATAAGGTCAGCGGTTCGAATCCCCGCAACAGGGTGAGCTCCCGTTGCTGCTCTGGTTTCACCAGAAGTGGCTTAGTCATGCTGGCCACATGACCCAGAAAAACTGTCTGCGGACAAATGCTGGCTCCTTTGGCCAGTAAAGCGAGATGAGCGCTGCAACCCCAGAGTCATCCATGACTGGACCTAACGGTCAGGGGTCCCTTTACCTTTACCTTTAATTTATGTGTGGCCAGAACCAGAGGCACCATTCACCTGTGGAGCTTGTAGCCAGGGCTGCTGCAACAAATAGCTGTGCCAGCCTTTGGGAGGCAGAGACATGAGAGGGCATCAGAGCAGGAAGGGAAGGGAAGAGAAGAGGCACAGAGGCCAGTGTTTCCTGCAGCACCCCTGACCATCATTCAAGGCACCCCAGGGTACCATGGTGCACTGGTTGTATATAGGAAGTGCAGTGTAAGCAGTGGAAGTCAGCCAATGACATTTTATTATTGAGATATTTGTAGAATAAATTTGGAAGAAATTCTTCCAACTTTTCTTCTTCTTCTCTTTATTTTCTCTTTTTCTTTCTTTTATCTCTTTTGTTCTTTTTTATATATGTGCGCTTATCTGAAATATATATGTATGTATGTGTCAGGGGTTTAGGTGCAGAGGCACGGGCAAGGGAGGAAACAGAGAGCGAAGGGGAGGAGACAGAGGAAAGGATGAGTGATGACGACGACCCGAGATCTCCCAGTCTTTCCAGTGAATCAGAGGATTCACAGAAAGGAGCACCAGTGGCCAGGGCAAGGGGGGAGTCTAGGGAGGCACCCCAGGAAGATAGAGCCAGAGGAGACTCAGGGGGAAGCAGCTGGAAATCGGGACCAGCGTCACCGCCAGGAAGCAGGGAAGAGGAAAGGAGCCAGGGGGGAAGCGCTGGCAGCTCACCACAGGAGGGAGGGCAGGAGTCAGGAGTGGCCACACCTCCATCGGGGAGCGAAGAAACGGTTAAGAGGAAAGTGGAAGGTTGGGCGCGCGCGCCAAGTTCAAATGCAGAGGAAGGCGGCGCAGTGAGCAGCCCCGAAAGGGAACCAGGTCCTAAAGCCCGGCGCAAGGAGGCAGAAGGGTCCGGGTCAGCGTCAGAAGAATCCCGGAAGGAAGAAGCCCCGGGGGGTAGAGGGACCCAGAGGAGGACAGTCAGGAGGAAAAGGTGGAGCAAGGCTAGGATATTAAGTTGGTGCGCACGGGGCGGAGACTCAGACGGAGCCTCGCCGATCTAGCTAGTAGACGTAGAGTTGCAGACAGCAGCGTGAGAATGGAAACTGTAATTCAATAAAGACTTTTACTTAATGACCGCTGGCTAGCGTGATCCTCTGTGAGCTAGGATCTGGAAGCAGCTCTGACAGTAGGCTCCGTCTCTACATTGTGGGCATCTGCAGCCTCGAGGAGGGGAGAGAAACAGGCGCCCACTAGCGAGCTCACGAACGGCAGGAGACATGACGGCTGAGCAGCAGATAGAGGACCTCAGAAAAGCAGTGGCACAACTGAACGCCGAGGTTCTTGCATCCAGGAAGAGAGAGGACGAGGCAGCTGCCGCCTGCAGGGATCTCCAGGTCAGGTTAGACGTACTGGCAAAGCAAACACCCCGGCAGGAGGGAATTGGGTTGGCGAGACGGACAGGCGGGCTGCTCTCTCACTTCGATGGGAACCTGCAACAGTATCCCAACTTTAGAGCCGACGTACTGTGCGCACTGCAACTGCTGCATAAAGACTTTAGAGATGAACAGGAGAGAGTGGGGTTCATCATGTCCCATCTGCATGGGGAGGCGAAAGCATGGTTGCGCAATTTATGGAGAGATAACGATCCGGCGCTCCAGAATGCGGATGCCTTTATTAAAGCGATGGATGGGTGTTTCTTATCAAGTATTGACATTGATCTTGCACGGAAGGAGGTGCATGGGCTGAGACAAGGGAGGGCCAGCGTCAGACAGTATCATGCCCGCTTTTTCGCCTTGGTCAGCGCCCTGGAATGGGACAGAGATTCGGCTCCTGTAAGAGACCTCTTTTGGGAGGGACTGCACAACTCGATTAAAGATGAGATAGCGAGGGGGGAGAGACCCCGAACCACCCAGGAGGTCGTTCAGAGGGCACTGGCAGTGGGGGTGAGGCTGGAAGGACGTCCGTGGAGCAAGGACGAAGGACGTGGAGGGCGCGAACCAGCCGGGGGCCCCTCCTTCTTTCCCAGAGAAGCAGCGCGGGCGCAATCCACGCCTCCGCCAGGAGGAGGAGCCGAACCTATGGAGGTTGGAGGTGCAAGGGCTCAGTCAGCAACCAGAGCCCTAGCACCGGCAGCAGTGAAGGCGAAGCCTCCTAGAGGGACCAGGAAGTGTTACGTCTGTGAGCAGCCAGGGCATATGGCGAAAGAGTGTCCCCAGAGGCCCCACAAGCTTACTGCAGCCTCAGCAATGGTGACTGCAGCAACGCAGCAGGGAGGACCACAGCAGGGAAACGACGATGTCTGGCTGGAGGAAGAGGCACTGGGGCCCAGCCAGACGTGTTAGTGACGCAGTCCCCAGAAATTTTACAGCCAGTGAACCCCCTCCCGCCCAAACCAGTAGTGAGGCTCACAGCATCTCTCCAGCTGCCCGATGGAATCACCATGGACGTGCCAATCACCATCGACTCCGGCAGCAACGCGGACTTTATAGGGCAGGAATTTGTCGACAGGCACGCTGTGCAGTTGCTGCCGGCCACACTGCCCCTGCAGGTTGTCACGGTGGATGGCAGGGAGCTGCTAGGGGGGCAAGTGGTGAAGCAGACGCCACCAATGGTGATGCGACTTGGGAATCACAGGGAAGTCATCAGCTTCAACGTCACTCAACTGTCTGACACGCCCATTGTATTGGGCATGAGTTGGCTGGACAAGCACAGCCCAACGATGGCTTGGTTCCAGAGGCAGCTGGTCTTCGGCTCTTCCTTTTGTGCTGAACACTGCATCGTACCCAGGCAGGAAGGAGAGGAAGAGGAGTCACAGCTGCTGCTAGGCACGCTGCAAGCGATTCCCCACAAGTACGCAGAATTTCTGGAAGTTTTCTGCGAGAAGGAGGCGGACAGGCTACCCCCTCACAGACCATATGACTGCAAAATTGACCTGCTGCCGGGGGCGGCGCTGCCTAAAGGGAAGCTGTATTCCATGTCTGAGGACGAACTGCAGGAACTCAAAGACTTCATCGATCATAATTTGGAGCGCGGTTTCATCCGGGAGTCTAAGGCAGCGGGGGGCAGTCCTGTATTCTTTGTTAAGAAGCGAGACACGCCCCAAAAAAGACTCGTAGTGGATTACAGGATTTTGAACAGTGTGACCAAGCCGTCGGACTTCCCCATGCCCCGCATCGACGACCTCCTGGCGAAGGTACGGAAGGGAAAGGTGTTCACCAAGTTGGACCTGCGGGGGGCGTACAACCTCATTCGCATGCGGGAGGGTGATGAGTGGAAGACAGCCATGTTCACGCCACTGGGTACCTACGAATACAGAGTTATGCCTTTTGGACTGCAAAATGGCGCTCACGTTTTTCAAGCATTTATGCATCACGTGTTGGCGGGACTTCTCTACAAGACGTGCGTCTGTTTCTTGGATGACATCCTGATCTTTTCGGAGTCGCAGCAAGAACATGACAAGCACGTCAAGGAAGTGCTGGGCAGGCTAAAGCAACACAGGCTCTACGCCAAGCTGGAGAAGTGCCAATTTGACGTGCCGGAGGTGGATTTTCTGGGCTACAAGCTGTCTGACAAGGGGCTCGCCATGGACAGCGCCAAGGTTCGAGCAGTGTTGGATTGGAAGAGCCCACGCAACCGGAAGGAGGTCCAACGGTTTGTCGGCTTTGCGAACTTCTATCGCAAGTTTATCAAGGGCTTCGCGATGCAGACGGCGGCCATCACTGACACCCTTAGCTCCAAGAAGAAGAAGTTCATTTGGACAGAGCAGGCGGAGCAGTCCTTTCAGGCCCTCAAGCGTCTCTTCGCGTCGGAAGAGCAGTTGCTTCATGTCAACCCCAGCATGCCGATGAGGGTGGAGACAGACGCTTCGGACAGAGCAGTGGGGGCGGTCCTGCTGCAGAAGGACCCGCAGGGCGTGTGGCGGCCGGGAGCGTTTTACTCCAGGAAGCTCAGCAAGTCCGAGCAGAACTACACCATATGGGACAGGGAGTTGCTGGCCATTCATGCAGCGTTCAAGGCGTGGAGGCACTTTCTGATCGGCGCCAAGCACACGGTGCAGGTTTGCACGGACCACAAGAATCTGGAACACTGGCGCACGGCACAGTTCCTGAACCAGAGGCAGATACGTTGGGCTGAGTTCTTTGCGGACTTCGACTTCCGCATAGAGTATGTCCCGGGGGACACCAACATCATGGCAGACGCTCTCTCCCGCAAGCCACAGTATCTGGAGGACGCAACACCAGCGGCCGCCATGCACATCTTTGCACCGACAGTGTGGGCGTGCGCCGCGGCGACCGTGGACCTAGAGGCGGTGCGGCGAGCGTTGCAGGGGGACTCCTTCGCACGAGCAAAGATGGCAGAGGTGCAAAGGGGCAAGGCAGCGGCCGACGGTTTCCAGCTACGAGATGGATTGCTCATCCGTAAAGGGGCCATCTACGTGCCGGGTGACGAACTTCGAGCCAAGGTGCTACAGCAGCTGCACGACGCACCCACGGCCGGGCACTTTGGCAAGGAGAAGACGGTGGAATTAGTAGCCAGGGATTTCTGGTGGCCTGGAATGAGAGGGGAGGTCGCAGACTACGTGGCGAGGTGTGACACCTGCCAGAGGGCAAAGCCGGTGCACAAACCGCCGGCTGGACTGTTGGAGCCGCTGCAAACTCCGGTCGAACCTTGGGAAAGGGTGGCTCTGGACTTTGTCACGGATCTGCCCAGCTCAAGGGGCAAGACGGCAGTGTTGGTGGTTGTGGACCTGTTCTCCAAGATGGCGCATTTCATTCCGTGTGCTAAGGTGGCCACGGCAGAGCAAACCGCCAAACTGTTCATAGACCACGTGTTCAAGGTTCACGGTCTGCCACGGTCTATTCTGTCCGACCGCGGGCGGCAGTTCATCTCGAACTTCTGGCAGAAGCTGATGGGCTTCCTAAACGTCAAGATCAATCTGGCGTCGGCGAGACACCCGCAGACCAACGGGCAAGCGGAGCGAGCCAATGCCATCATGCAGCAGTACCTGAGATGTTATGCAAACCAACAGCCTGCGACGTGGGTGGATTACCTGCCGCTTGCAGAGTTTGCCTACAACAACACGAAGCACGTATCCACGGGCGTCACGCCGTTCTTCGCCAACAACGGGCGGCACCCTAGAACCTTCCCGGGACTGGAATGCAGGGGAGAAGGGGAGCCGCAGTCAGCAGATGCGTTCGCGTCGGAACTGCAGGAAGTCCACGATCAGCTGCGGCGCCACCTGGAGCTGGCTAAACACGCATACAAGGTACAAGCGGACAAACACAGAAGGGTTGGCGAAGAGCTCCACGTGGGAGACTGGGTCTGGTTAGCAGCCCACGCAGTGCCGGCCAGGTCGTTGGCCAAGAAGAAACTAGGGCATAAACAACTGGGGCCATACCAAGTCGAAGAGCAGGTCAACCCGGTGGCTTTCAGGCTGGCGCTTCCGGAGGGTTCCAGAATGCATCCGGTGTTCCACAGATCGGTGCTCACTCCCTACAAGGCACCGCACAGGTTCCAGGAACCCGGAACGGCGCCGAGTCCGCTCAGAGAAGGAACGGGGCACGCGGGAGTGGCACAGGAGGAGCGCATCAACGAAGTCACGGAGATTTTGGACTCCAGATGGGGGGAAGAGGGAGTAGAATACTTTCTCGCCAGGGAGGGCACCCCGGCCAGTGCGAACAGCTGGGTGCCGGGCTACGCTTTGGACGAACCTCTGCTCAAAGACGAGTTTCATGCCCTCTTCCCACATAGACCTATGCCAGCAGACTTTTTCGACGACTGGCTTTTCACGCCCACGCTTTCGGACAGCACGTTCAGGGGGTTCGACTCGGACGAGGAACCAACACGAGACGTCCGTTCCCCGGAGGGGTCACCCTCGGGATCTGTCTCAGAACCCTCGTATTGGTGGGACGATAGGCCGGAGGAGCAGTTCCGCAGGAAGTGGCTGGACTGTTCCGGCCGAGCAACGCCGCCTGGAGGAAGTGCGGGAGAGACGGACATGGACATTTTCGGGGACGACCCGGGTTTCGAGCACGGCGGCACAGAGATGGAAGAGGAGGTGACTGTCGTCAACGAGAGCAGAGAGGAAGACCCGGAAGAGTTCCGATGGAGGCCTGCCACGGGAAGCGACCGATATCCGACGTTCGTCCCTTTGCAACAGCAGCCCCCAGCTCCAGCACCGGAAGGAGGGGAGGGGGGACTGGGGGGCTTCGAGGGGGGGATGGATGTCAGGGGTTTAGGTGCAGAGGCACGGGCAAGGGAGGAAACAGAGAGCGAAGGGGAGGAGACAGAGGAAAGGATGAGTGATGACGACGACCCGAGATCTCCCAGTCTTTCCAGTGAATCAGAGGATTCACAGAAAGGAGCACCAGTGGCCAGGGCAAGGGGGGAGTCTAGGGAGGCACCCCAGGAAGATAGAGCCAGAGGAGACTCAGGGGGAAGCAGCTGGAAATCGGGACCAGCGTCACCGCCAGGAAGCAGGGAAGAGGAAAGGAGCCAGGGGGGAAGCGCTGGCAGCTCACCACAGGAGGGAGGGCAGGAGTCAGGAGTGGCCACACCTCCATCGGGGAGCGAAGAAACGGTTAAGAGGAAAGTGGAAGGTTGGGCGCGCGCGCCAAGTTCAAATGCAGAGGAAGGCGGCGCAGTGAGCAGCCCCGAAAGGGAACCAGGTCCTAAAGCCCGGCGCAAGGAGGCAGAAGGGTCCGGGTCAGCGTCAGAAGAATCCCGGAAGGAAGAAGCCCCGGGGGGTAGAGGGACCCAGAGGAGGACAGTCAGGAGGAAAAGGTGGAGCAAGGCTAGGATATTAAGTTGGTGCGCACGGGGCGGAGACTCAGACGGAGCCTCGCCGATCTAGCTAGTAGACGTAGAGTTGCAGACAGCAGCGTGAGAATGGAAACTGTAATTCAATAAAGACTTTTACTTAATGACCGCTGGCTAGCGTGATCCTCTGTGAGCTAGGATCTGGAAGCAGCTCTGACAGTATGTATTTGCAATATTTTGCTTATATTTTGTAATAATTATGTTAAATATTTTTTTAAAAAAAGAAAAGAAAGAAAACCACTGGCTTCTTCCTCTTCTACAGAACAAACTTGCGATGTATGACGCTGGCTGTGTATCAGCTCTCTGTCATCAGGACCATCCTCTTTTTCGTCACCCTTATCCTCTGGACGGATGAGAAATATGACTATGGCGATGTAAGTAATTCTGGCTGTGAAATTCATGGCTAACAGGCAGAGAGGAAGGGAATTAAGTCACACCTTGGGCATGTCTATTAAGCACAGAATGATTACTTGGTATTCCCAGTGATGCTGCAGGTTGGATATTTTCCTGAGGAAAGTGACAGGTGCCCATTCTTTGGTCTGTTGATAGATGCTTCCATTGGACTGAGCTGACTTGAATCTGGGCATTCTTATGAGTAACAAAGCTGGTCTTAATTATAGCCAAAGCATATCAAATTGATGTGGCAAGGCAGCTCAAATTCTGTATGGATAATGATAGGAAGCTTTGGCTGAACCTTAGCAGTAGTTTCTTTGGATGACAACCATAGAACAAGGTTGGTATCGCCACTGGATCTTACCATGAAAATGCTGTTACGTTCCTGAGCACCAGGCTGGGACCACCCAGGGCAAACCTGGCAATTAGGGAATGGGGCAACTGTGGATTGGTATCAGTTAAAAGTTGCTCATCAGGATTTTAAAAGCAGAGTAAAATTCCACAGCCCTGGGAATGGAAGCTTGCAAGCAGCCTCCAGTTCAAGTAAGTGCAGAACATAAATTGAAAGGTGGGAAGGAAATGAATGTGAGAAGCAAGTTCAAAGAATTGTGTTGCCTTGGTTAACAGGCAAAGAGGGAAGAGCAAGGGCCACTCCTGGGTGATATAAGCAGAACCACCACCACTTCTGGCCCTCAGACCACCTCCGGATTTCCATAGATGGAACTATATTATGTTAGAGATGTATATGAAGTGGTCCCCTTCAGGTCTTCCGCTGGCGCCCACAAAATATTTATCTCAACACACACCCATCACCCCACCATGAAGCATGGAGGGTGGTTAAGGTAACATTTTCTCCCTTGAAATGTCCATAGACCTGAAAGGGGAAGTTAGAAAAGCAATGGTCTTTCCCACTTCCTCTTTTAGCTCTATGGGCTTTTCAAGGCTCAGATTGTTTTGGATCCAGCTTTTACCCAGATCCCTTGGAAATGGTGTGTGAGTTCTCTCTCTCTGTGAGATACTTGCTCAGGTGTGGAGCCCACAGCACTCATTCAAAAATTCAGATCTTCCTATGTGCCTTAAAAAACATTGATGATCCCTGCTGACAAAGAGCGCAACAGCATTTCCCATCTTCTCTGTTAATTTAAAGCCAGATAAATTGAACCAGTGATTTCATGATTAGGCTATAGATCAGGATGGGATTAGCTACAGTAGAAATTTGAGCTTTTCTATAGTTATTGTATCCTGCTATTTATATGCAGTTTGGCAAGCTGTTCACATTTCTGATTATACCAAAGTACTAGTGCTGAAGCTTAGCCTTTTCCATGATTTATTTTCATACATTTTTATACCCCTGCTTAATATTTCAAAAAACCCTGTGGTATTAATTTGTAGGAAGAAACTTAAGAAAGGTGTCCTAAAAACAACAACAACCTAAATATACTCTTGAGAGCTAATGTTTCAGGACCTTGAACTGTGTTTTTTGTTTTCTCAAATGTGCTGATCTTCACTGTACCATTCAGCAGTAGACAAAATAAAAAAATTCTTTCCAGTAGCACCTTAAAGACCAACTAAGTTAGTTCTTGGTATGAGCTTTCGTGTGCATGCACACTTCTTCAGATACACTGAAACAGAAGTTGCCTGATCCTTCTATATAGTTGCTGAATTGCAACTCATTACCAAACTTAAAACCATGGAGAGACCTGGTCTGAACAAAGACATTGGATTCTTATCTCACTATACATGACTAAGCCATTTTTCACCTTCTCACCCCTTGCCTTTTCCTGTAAGACCTATTGCAGTTGTTAAGAGTCGTCAACAGGCTCATCTCAGCTATCTGCCAATCTCCCATTCCCACCACCCTTCTGAGTAATACCCCTCCCCACCTTCTCACTATATAGAAGGATCTGGCAACTTCTGTTTCAGTGTATCTGAAGAAGTGTGCATGCACACGAAAGCTCATACCAAGAACTAACTTAGTTGGTCTTTAAGGTGCTACTGGAAGGAATTTTTTTATTTTGACTATGGCAGACCAACACGGCTACCTACCTGTAACTGAATTCAGCAGCAGAGTTAGGGAATTTTAGATTCTGCACTTAACAGTCTTATTGCTTCCATGGGTAAGTGTCTGTGGCTCTTTAGGAGCTAATGTGCATTACTCAAAATGGCATAAGCCACTTTGGGTGGGCCCACTTTCTCCTGCTGCTGAGGGGGGCCCTGGACTTCTACTCAAAAGTCTTGCTCTGAAAGTGCCATTCGTGACAGATAATTTTGCCCAAATACGTGTTGCTGGGGAGAGTCAAAGCATCTGACATCTCATTTGCCCATCCCTCTCTCCCAGGTGAGCTACACCAACCCCAACTCTTACATCTACACCATCATTCCCATCTCCACATTCCTTTCTTAAAATATTTTTAATTTATATTTAACATACTATTTCCAACAATCATTGAACATAATTTCATACCTTATACAATTCTTTGACTTCCATCAATCACATCTGAAAAGTTTCCAATCTTTTTCACTTAATTTACATTTCTTAATTTCACTATTACTTTTAATTTTCTTAACTAATAGCTCTCTTCATAACCTTCCTTGCAATATTTCATATGTTCCTCCTTACAAGGCTTCTTGCAATCCTACTAGCATAATCTGTTGATTACGATTGCTTTTCAAATAGTTCACATATTTATTCCAGTCCTCCGAGAATCTCTGGTCCTGCAGGTTTCAAATCCTATCTATCATCTTACCTAATTTTGCATAGTCCATTAATTTCGTCTGCCATTCTTCTTCCGTCGGTAATTCTTCTCGTTTCCATTTCTGGGCCCAAACACATGTTGCTGGGGGGAGTCCCAGAATCTGACATCTCACCTTTGCCCATCCCTCTCTCCCAGGTGGGCTACACCAACCCCAACTCTTACATCTACGCCATCATTGCCATCTCCACATTCCTATCCTTCTATGGCTACTTGCTCTTCTACAAAGCCACCAAGCCAGCGCTCAACGGCTACAGCTTGCGCTCCAAGTTTGTCTGCATCATCTTGGTTCTCGTCCTCTGCGGCCTGCAGAGTGGGATCCTGGAGACCATGGGGGCAGTGGGGGCCATCCCTTGCAGCCCACCTCTCTCCCCGGTGACACGCTCCCAAGGTAAGCTGCTTCAGGGAGGCCAGGAGCCTGCAGCAGGCGCCATTGAGGGTGGCTGGCTGACGGGCAAGTCAACCTCACTCTCTGACTTGCCATCTCAGGGCATTTGCCTTCCTTGCTGTCTCACACCAGAGAGGTTCCCTGCCCCCTTGCGGGGTCTCTCAGGGGGCAGAGGAGGGCACGGGGAAAATAGTTCCTTAAAAAAGCTGGCTCTTGGGCAAGGGGCAGGGCGTCATCTGGGCTAGCCTTCACTAACCTAGTGCACCCCAAGAGTTGTATTCACAGTAGAGCTAAGGAGATTGTTCCATCAGCGTAAACATTTCTGCATGCTTGACAGTGCCCCTCTCTCCGCATGCAGTTCTCGGGGTTCCCTCAACCCCCTGGAGCAGATTTGGGGAGGCTGTGGAGGTGTGCGGGGGAAGTCCAATTCAAAATGTTGGTGCTGACCTTTAACACCCTAAATGACCTCGGTCCAGTAGACCTGAAGGAGCGTCTCCACTCCCATCGTTCTGCCCAGACACTGAGGTCCAGCGCCGAGGGCCTTCTAGTGGTTCCCTCGCTGAGAGAAGCCAAGTTACAGGGAACCAGGCAGAGGGCCTTCTCGGTAGTGGCACCCGCCCTGTGGAACGCCCTCCCACTAGATGTCAAAGAGAAAAACAACTACCAGACTTTTAGAAGACATCTGAAGGCAGCCCTGTTTAGGGAAGCTTTTAATGCTTAATAGACTATTGTACAGTGGTACCTTGGGTTACATACGCTTCAGGTTACAGACTCTGCTAACCCAGAAATAGGACCTTGGGTTAAGAACTTTGCTTCAGGATGAGAACCGAAACATGCTCCGGTGGCACGGCAGCAGCAGGAGGCCCCCATTCAAGGGCATCCTGATCAAATTTGCAGATGACACCAAACTGGGAGGGGTGGCTAATACCCCAGAGGACAGGATCACACTTCAAAACAACCTTGACAGATTAGAGAACTGGGCAAAAGCAAACAAGATGAATTTTAACAGGGAGAAATGTAAAGTATTGCACTTGGGCAAAAAAAATGAGAGGCACAAATACAAGATGGGTGACACCTGGCTTGAGAGCAGTACATGTGAAAAGGATCTAGGAGTCTTGGTTGACCACAAACTTGACATGAGCCAACAGTGTGACGCGGCAGCTAAAAAAGCCAATGCAATCCTGGGCTGCATCAATAGGAGTATAGCATCTAGATCAAGGGAAGTAATAGTGCCACTGTATTCTGCTCTGGTCAGACCTCACCTGGAGTACTGTGTCCAGTTCTGGGCACCACAGTTCAAGAAGGACACTGACAAACTGGAACGTGTCCAGAGGAGGGCAACCAAAATGGTCAAAGGCCTGGAAACGATGCCTTATGAGGAACGGCTAAGGGAGCTGGGCATGTTTAGCCTGGAGAAGAGGAGGTTAAGGGGTGATATGATAGCCATGTTCAAACATATAAAAGGATGTCACATAGAGGAGGGAGAAAGGTTGTTTTCTGCTGCTCCAGAGAAGCGGACACGGAGCAATGGATCCAAACTACAAGAAAGAAGATTCCACCTAAACATTAGGAAGAACTTCCTGACAGTAAGAGCTGTTTGACAGTGGAATTTGCTGCCAAGGAGTGTGGTGGAGTCTCCTACTTTGGAGGTCTTTAAGCAGAGGCTTGACAACCATATGTCAGGAGTGCTCTGATGGTGTTTCCTGCTTGGCAGGGGGTTGGACTCGATGGCCCTTGTTGTCTCTTCCAACTCTATGATTCTATGATTAGCTAAAGTGGTGCTTCAGGTTAAGAACAGTTTCAGGTTAAGAACGGACCTCCGGAACGAATTAAGTTACTTAACACGAGGTACCACTGTATTTTAATATTTTGTTGGAAGCCGCCCAGAGTGGTTGGGGAAACCCAGCCAGATGGGCAGGGTATAAATAATTTATTATTATTATTATTATTATTATTATTATTATTATTATTATTATTATTATTATTATTATTATTATTCTACTCGGAATCATTGTGCTGGCTTCCGCTAGTGCAACTTCGGCACCTGCCAAGCTAGCTGGGGCTGATGGAAGTTGTAGTCCAAAACCTATAGAGGTCATCAGGTTGGCGAAGGCTGGTATGGCCCAAGCATCAAAGGAAGGTGCAAGGCACGCTTCCTCAAACTCGGCCCTCCAGATGTTTTGAGACTACAGTTCCCATCATCCCTGACCACTGGTCCTGCTAGCTAGGGATCATGGGAGTTGTAGGCCAAAAACATATGGAGGGCCGAGTTTGAGGAAGCCTGGTGTAAGGAAACTGCTTTCCCTTGCCGATGCACAACTGGGAGAGCACTGGTAGTCAAGTCTCTTTCTACCCACCTGACACCTGAAATTGCATATGATGTTGGATGTGGGGAAAGTGGGCAAGGTTTGGGGGAAAACAACCTCCTGGGCCAAACTTGAATCCCTAACAGGCCGTAAGTTCCCCACCTCTGCTGCAGAGCATACCATATTCTTAATTCTCTCTTCACCCCTCCAGTGATCTACTACTATTCCCTGGCTGTCGAGATGTTCTTCATCGGCATATTTGCCCATTACTCTTTCCGAAGAGCCGAGCCGCAGCTGGACACTCAGCAGGTCACCCGCCATCGAGCCTCTCAGACCGAGGGTCCCCGGTCTGGACGCTGCAGCCCGGGAGACGACGCGTCCATGGAGGGAGCCAACCCAGGCTACCTGGGTGAGGAGTCTCTGTGTACCATAGAGCACACTCCGCTGGACCGGTTTGATTTCATTGTGGGGGGGCCTGTGGATGGCTGGGGGCCAGGCATCCTGAGAACAGGGCTTCCACGGGCTGAGGGCCTGAAAGCCAGCTCCTCGCGCCAAAGTACTGGCGCAGAATCACCGCCAGCTGGAATCCAAATCCATGCCCAGGTGGCCAAACTGAATGGTGAAGGGGTCACTGTTGTGTAGCCCTCAATCTCCAGAGAACGGTCCTCCCTTTGTGGCAACACCTGGATTCTGAGGAAACAAGGACTGATCTGAGGAAAACAGGATGATGGAGGAGGAGGACAGCAACAACCATGAACTCCGTGCTTTGGCAAGGAGTGGGGCAGGGGGAGAAAGGACGAGTTTACCATGAGGAATAAATAGCATTGTGAAGGAATTTCAGTCCATCTATAGCAACTCCTGACTGTCAGATTAAAGAAGATAAAGAAATAAGCAGTATGCCTAAAGCCAGAATAATCAAAAAGCTGGAAGGACATGCGGTACTGGGAAACAATATGCCTTTGTTAAATTATTATCAGTAATTTCTGCAGCACTCAGAACACAGTCTGACTTTGAGGGAAGAGAATCCTGTCTGCTCTGGATGAATGAACACGAATTTGAACCTCTCTCTGTGTGTCTTCCCAATAAAGCATTCCAGCTACTTATCACAGCAAAAGAAAAGCTCTGAGCAAGTGACAAAGCTTTATTAAAATCAACACGGTTTTGGTTGGTCAGGCAGAAAGGGACTTTGTATTGATAAAACAGGAAATTCTGTAAAATAGTGGTTCCCAATTGGTGGTAGTGGGTCTGTGTAACCCACCCAGAGGGGTCTGCATTTTTAATGTTTGAGGTTTTATTGTGTTTTTAATATTTTGTTGGCAGCCGCCCAGAGTGGCTGGGACAACCCAGTCAGATGGGCGGACTGTAAATGTTATTGTCGTTCTTATTCACCTAACAAAAACTACCATAGAAATATCAAAATTTCAAAAGCAAGGGGTCCACGGCCTGGCTTTTGAAAAACAGGGGGTCTGCAGTACTTAGCTAATGGGGAACCACTTCTGTAAAAGGTAAACCAAGAAGGATGAAAAGTCTTTCGAACCAGCAGGGGGCGGTATGCATCTCTTGCCCCCCCATTTCTGTGATGATGTCACGTTGACAGTTTTCCCAGGGCGTCTGTGACCTCGGCCTCTAGGGGCTCTTGCTGCTCCTGGAGTGCATTTTCCTGCTGAGGCTGGGGCACTTGCTCCTTGGTCAGCAGATTGTGTTTCTTCAAGAAGCAGGCCTCTTCGTAGGGAGGGCAGATGGGAGGCTGAGTCGGGGGTACGTAAGTGTATTTCTTCTCAGGATCCAGCTGATCAAATGGGAAAGAGAGCAAGAGAGCCTTAAAGCAGGTGGTCCAAGTCCCTTTCCGGAGCCTAAGCACCATCAACCAGCATTATCCTTTTTGTGAATCTCCAGTGCTAATCAATGGGCACCTCCGTTCTCTACGTCTTTGGGTTGTAGCCAATGCTAGTTCTACTTAAGACTTCTAGGCACCCGTCTGTCTTGAGAGACAATGGAGTGCCACTCCAGGGGTGGAGTCATACCACTTTAGTAGCAGCACCAGAGAGACCTTCCCAGGTCGCAAGCCTGGCCATGTGTCTGGAGATCCTGGGCTGCCCAGATGACAAGACCCCCCTCTCGGCTTCGCTGAAGTAGTACAAAGGAAAGCAGAGCAATACGCTCAGCACCGGCTTGGCTGCAGGAGTTGCTGGAAGGAGGCGTACAAGGCGCCATCTAACCATCTTAGGGACTCCACTCAGGATTTGTGTAGCCTTTTCTTCTCCCAAAGATATCCCACAAGGCAGCACAGGTTTTCCTTCACCTAGATAAGTGATGGCCCTCCAGCTGTTTTGGGACTACAAATCCCATCATCCCTAGCTAACAGAACCAGTGGTCAGAGATGATGGGAATTGAAGTCTCAAAACAGCTGGAGGGCCACGTTTGGCCATCACTGACCTAGATGGACCCCCTTCCCTGGTGGATGAGCCCCATCTGCCCCTCACTTCCTTCTACAGCACATGCAGAAACCGCCTTCTTGACCGTTGGACCCATTATTGGTCTCATCCAGAGTAGACCCATTGAAATTAATAGCTGGGACTGAGGTCTAATAATTTCATTGAAGCTGCTCCACGTAGGACTAGGACTGGATGCAACGCTGCCTGTTTCAGGTTCTCCTGCTGATAACTGCGAGGCACCAGGGACTTTGGACTGGGAATCCCTAATAGAGGGACCCATGTACTTTAATCTTTGCACTGAAGACAGTATGCCTCTGAATACCAGTTGATGGAAATTGCAGATGGGGAGGGAGACTCCTATTGCCCTCAGGTCCTGCTGGTGGGCTTCCCATTGGCATCTGGTAGGCCACTAAGGATGCTGGCCAGGACGCTGGACTAAGATTGGGCCTTTGGTCTGATCCAGCAGGCCTCTTCTGTTCTTAGCACCACCACTGCCAATGACCAGAGGGTGGTTTTGCAGCTACCGATTCAGGAAGGACCACGTGACGGAAGAGGGCCCATAGGACTCCCCCTGGCTCTAAAAAGCCTGCTTCCTCAATCGGAGCAAAGACAGATGGAGCCACGCTTGAATCGCCCATTCCCACTGGCCTCCAGGCGCACCACCCAAGACCAGCCTTACCTGCAGAGGGTATGTCCGGTCGGAATCATAAGCACTCAGGTCTCCACAAGCCAGGAAGGGGACAATCACCCGATTGGGGCCCTCCAGCTGGTTAAAATCCACATCTGTATTGGGAGAGGTTTGGTAAGTGCTGCTTGCAAACAGGTGGACCCTTCAGGGTTGAACACAGCCTGCCCCGCCCCACTATTCACCTTTCTAATTCTTTACAATTCCTAAACCTATTCCCCTCATTTGCAAATATCCTTACAACTTTTTTAAAAAAAATCTCTTTGGCTAAGAAGCTTTCGGACTCCTCAGTCCTCCTGGGGAACATATTTTTAAAGGAAACCTGGCTTAGGGCAGAGGTGCCTTTTTCTCCTGCTAAAACGCTGCTTCAGCAAAAAGGGCTTCCAATACTTGGGCTGATCACAATGATAATGATGGTAACAGCAACAAGGGAGTCTTTATTAGGCACTATAACTAGGCACCATGCAGAAGGTAATAGAATATAACACAACTGCTGCCCAGAAACTTAAGACTCCAATAAGATTTAAAAGCAGGGAGAGAAAAAAATACCAGAAATTGGACAAGGAGAAATACGGGGGAATCTTTTTGGTGCAGCGAACCGTATCTTCATCTTCCCATACCATACAGGGCCAACTTGTGACAGCCATCTGATCTGATCATCTGATATCATGATGACAGGTAGCCTATCCCAGCCCCCTCTTGAAGTTGCCCCGGGGGGGGGGGAGGGAGATAACAAGCAAGCAGGATCGAGATCCCTCCCAATCAGCTGGTGGGCAGGGAGCTCAATCCTACTTTCTGCAGGGATTAGCTGAGCGATCCAGTCAATGGGGCAGGTTGGTCTTGTTTGGGGAAAACAGTCTGGTGGCCCTGAAGACCCGAGGTTCTCCATCCCTGCTTTAGAAAATACCACATTCATCTAGGTTTTCTGTCACACTGCTGATGTTAACATATTAAAGCTACTGTGATTTATGTTATCACCAACAGTGTCAGTTGTGAATGTTCACAGTGTTTATTTTCTATGCAGCTAAGCTTCAGCTGAATTTGAATTGGCTTTACTTTTTGTGTAGTCTTGTCGCTGGCCTGGAGGCTTTACATTTTTTGCCCTCTGCATCCACCTGGCCATCTGATGGCATGGACTCCAGTCCAGGAAAGTTTACACCACAACCAATTTGCTAATCTGCAAGTTGCCACAAGGTACTTTTGCTATATTTCCTTTGTCAACCTGATTTCCTTATGATCAAACTGCACTCACTGCACACTGGATTAAAACTGATGTTTTCCCTAGGCAAATTCATTCTTTTCATATCCAGAACTTATGGAAAATTTTGATTTCATTGCGTATATACTATGGGGCCTGCCTGGCTTCTCAAGACATTGACTCTATGGACAGGAAACATATGACAGCTTCAGCCTCCAGAGTCCCTGCTCAATACTGCCAAAAAACAGAAAGAGAAGCAACCCGACAATGGATCACTTCCTGGGACCAATCACAATCCCCCTGTAGTCAATTTGCACCTGCCCTCCTCCATCCAAACTTTCTTGCCTCTGCCCTCAAACCTCCCACTTTCCCTTCAGTTTCCCTGCCCCGCGTCCCCCAACACAACAGGAACCCACAGAAACATCTCTTCCCCCTTCAAGGTTCCTTACCGTAACAGTGATCTAGCAAAGGATTGGACATGTTTGGCACGTAGCCTTCAGGGGGGCTGTAGTTTCGGCAAACAACAAATGCCTCTAGAAGGATGAAAAGGCAGTTAAAAGCTTTGGTGATCACCGCTCTGGCATTCCGATACGATACAATAATCTTTATTGTCATTGTCCCATACAGAACAGCGAAATTGAAAAAAAATTAAAATCTACATAAGACATTCAAAACCAACAAGTCTGCTATCCCAGCCTGGTTAGCCCCCTAAAATCTCTGATACCCCATTTTTAAAATACAATACACTCCCATAGAGACTCCTTACACTGCGTTTAAAACCAAAATCGCATTTGGATAGAAACTGTTTCTCAGTCCTAGTCTTTATAACCCTGTACCTTCTTCCAGAAGGCAGAAGCTGAAAGAGATTTTTTCCGGGGTGTGCACTAAATCATACACTAAATTATACACAAACACACACAACCCCCTGCTGTTCCCCCAATACAGTTGGTTATCAAGCCCCGTGAGGAGTATGCTGTGCCTAACCTCAACCTGCATTGGGAAAAGGCATGTTCTGCACTAAAACCATCAGGCTGGAGGTGGGGGGGGGGGAGACACACAGCAAAGAGGACAGAGCATCTGCTTTGTAAACAGAAGGTTCCAGGTTCAATCCCTGGCATCTCCTGGCAGGGCTAGGAGATACCTTTGCCTGCAGCCCCTGAGGCCCACTGCCAGTCAGGGCTGACAACTCCAAGCTGGATGGATCCAGTAGCCTCACTGATGCAATCCAGCTTCCTATCTTCTGATAAACGGGCCATTTCCAAGCTTCCATCAAATACGAGCATGACCAAGAACCAGCATGGAGCTATTCAGACACAGACTCTGTTCTAAATTGTTTCCACTGAGTTCTATGTGACAGAATAAAACAGTCTGACTCCTGGGATGCAGAAGATGAGGGACGTATGACTCATGCAATAGACAGAAGGCTCTTCAATGGCAAGAGCCCATTTGCCAGCGGTGCCCTTGAGAGAATGACCTGCAAAAACGAATGGCTGCGGCTCACATCTATAGGAAGTGGGGAAACACAGCCTTTGGGGATTAGCTTTGCAGCAGGAGGAAACAACTGCCCACTACCTCCGACACTGGGTAGACCGAGCCTTCAACAACAGTACAGTGGTACCTCAGGTTACATATGCTTCAGGTTACAGACTCCGCTAACCCAGAAATATTACCTCGGGTTAAGAACTTTGCTTCAGGATGAGAACAGAAATCGTGCTCCGGTGGCGCGGCAGCAGCAGGAGGCCCCATTAGCTAAAGTGGTGCTTCAGGTTAAGTACAGTTTCAGGTTAAGAACAGACCTCCAGAACGAATTAAGTTCTTAACCTGAGGTACCACTGTACACAGAAGATGTGTTGTACACATGTCCTAATTTTGCAAATGCATGGCAACCCATTGAACGCAATGTAATGGGATTCCTGTCCCTAGCTGAACTAGGAGACTAAGGAAATGTGTTTGCATAAATTTAAAAAGTTAGCCTAAACTGCAAGTGCAGCTGCTGCAACACAAACATGACTTTTGTTTTTTAAAAATGGCACTGAAGCAGAAAAGACCTCCACCAAAGATATCAAAGCAAACTCAATCAAAAGCCCTAAGAGAGCATTACGCCACGGCATGTGCAGATTCTGTTGTGCACTTCTCTGACCTGCGTTCACTTTTGTGTTTTTGGAGAACTGCTCATTTGCTTTCTTTTAATTGTAGGAGGTTGCTGCAAGGATCAGGGTGGAGGCAGGAGGAAACAGTTGGCAAAGCAATGGGTGATAGGGCGATGAGAAAGATGCTGGAAGTCACGAGGGGACGTGCATATCATGCAGGGCGCAAAAGCACCATCTTTCCCCCTCTGCCTGCATGCTTCCAGACATTCACCTGCAACAATGACAACTAGAAACATGGGACCAGCAGATACAACTAAAGAGCTGCGCTAGCGGGAGCCAGGACAAGTCCCGCCAGCACAACATGGCTTCCCCTTGCCTCTCCTCCCCTTCCATGCCCCCCAGATAGGCTCTGGGGGTGTCAGGAGGGGCCCCAGAACAGCCTACAGGGGAAGAAGAGGGGGAAGATCGTTTCATTGGGCAAGCAGAAATACTCGCGCAGACAGAGCAATCTCCTTAGTGCCACTTAGAATTCCACTCATTATTATAATTTTTTGAGATTCCAGTGATTCTGAACAAGCTGTCAGATCCTGTAATGCTTTGTAGAGTTTCCCCCATGAGTGGCAAAGCTGCAAGTTAACCAAGCTTGCAAGAAGCTGTTTGGTCACTCACCGATGCTGGAGTTGCGGCTACTTCGGGGTTTGGCGCACGTCACATCAGGAAAGAAAATTCGCAGCTGGGAATAGAGGAGCGTGATGTCCTTCCCTCGGAATATCTAAGGCAGGGAAGCAAAATGCCATCATCTCGCCTGGATAATCTACATTCTTACGCCACATTACCCAGGCTGGGGATAGCGACACAGATGAAGAGGAATCCTCTGCCAATGAGAGATGGGGAAGGAGCGTAATTCAGATGTCCTAGAGACACTGAGCTCAGCAGCATCAGGTGCCGAGAGGGAACAAGCCCAGGGTGCTCCCAAAACAGACTCAACATGCAGCCAGCACCCAAGTGCAGTGACTCTTGATAACACTGGAAATGAACCCAAGTTCCCTGCTGTGGGATCTCACGAAGTGACAAGATCCTGCCTCAGCATGTCAGCAGAAAGCACATCAGGAGGATTCCCAATGCCACTAACTGCCACCTTTGCCTTAAGGCAGGCATGGCCAAACTTGGCCCTCCAGATGTTTTGGGACTACAACTCCCATCATCCCTAGCTAACAGGACCAGTGGTCAGGGATGATGGGAATTGTAGTCCCAAAACATCTGGAGAGCCAAGTTTGGCCATGCCTGCCTTAAGGTTTCAAGTCAAGCTCTCATGAATTTGGGTCCTTGCATTCACAATCCCTGGGAAGCGTAACGGGCTATTTTGCTTTGTTTGAAAGTATCAGGTTGTTATCCTCTGGGTCTTGCAATATTCTTGTTTGAAGGTGAAGAGTTATTAAGAATTCCAAATAGCGGCTTATTTCACCAGAGGTGTTTAAACACCATTGTTATCATTTTCATATAAAATACATTTTTGCCATGTGGCTGAAAAACACGTCACCTTTGGTCTGTCTTCTACTATACCTTACTTTGTGAGTTAATTTTTCAGCACTAGCTATGGGCCAGATTTGACTCTGCCATAATTTGTACCCCTTTTTGGCAAATTTAATTTTAACTCCTACTCAGTTGTGTTTTTCTTTTTCTGTTTCCTTATACCTTACACATTACTGAATTATATTTTAAAATAAATAAATAAAAAGAAATAGAAGTTGAGCTTAAAAATTTTCAGTATTCCTTCTCAAGTTCCCTTGTTCCTGTTTTGAAAAACCTCCTGGCCCACTGCTGACGCTCAATGGGCTGATGAACTGGACAGGCCACCAAGTCCCCATCCTATTTGCTGTGGTGCTAAGCAGGTGCTGAAGTATCACTGCAGGGTGATGACTTTGGTGCGGTGCCCACAGCAGCCCTGTTTGGCCACACCTAAAGCAGAACTGCAGTGCCTATTAACTCTTCCCTGATCACGTGCAGGGCTCACCTTTGCTACAAATGTCCCTCCCTTCTTTAGCACGTGCGTAGTGATGTTCAGAGCCTGGAAGAAACAGAAGGAAACAATCAGCACCATAAGAGAAAAGCCTTTTTTGGCACAAAGATGCAGCAGGTGAGGAACAAAGCCACCAGCATCCCATGACAGTTTGGGCCGGAAAAGAAACCTAGATAAAAGGTGAAAGGGTTTGCTATGGTCCTGCTCTTTTCCTCGCTGTTAGCAAAGGCCCAGTACTTGAAAGACAGGGTGGGAAAGTGGACTGGATCCTGGGCTTTTCCACCTTCAGTGGCTCATTGTGACACATGAGCAGGGTCCACCTTGAAGTCAGCATTGATCAGCTGATGAGTGGGAACTGAACGTCTCCCTGGCCAATGCACCATCTCGAACAGTCTTTACAGCTCCCGACTGCGAACTGGCAGCCATGTCAACCCTTCCTTGGGTTTCTGAGAATTCACAAGAAGTTGTGACTGTTAATCTGTTTTTACAGCTGTAGCATACCTTTTTTAAAAAGCCAAGATTCAGAGCCAAATGCTAAATACTGTACTGAAAATCTATTTTTGAAATTGCATATTGAGATTGTGGGGCAGCCCTAACCACAGAAGACTCCACTTAGGAGCAATCTATAGATCTTCCAGGTCTGGGGATTATCATGACACCAGATAGGTCCTTTGGAGGGCATCCCATTAACCTGTTTGATATCAGGCCTTATGTCAGGACCCAGAACAGTGTGGCATTTTCTGGGGCCTGTGGATCCCAGGATGACTCACAGGGGCTGATGTCATACCCATCACTTGCTGGCACTCCTTCTATCAAGCTTCCTGATCTGCTGCACTCAGTCAGCCTGGGCTACTTTCTGCTGAAGGATGCCAACCGGCTCTTTCATCAGTGCAAAGCCCCCACAGCACCCATTGTGGATGAGTTTGCTCACCACATATAGCGGCAAACACCAGGAGATACTCACAGCGAGCAACAGCTGGGCCTGAATGTACTCATCTATGTCATGGAGTCCGGTCACTGCAGAGTAAAGGATTTACATATCAGAGCTAATTCAGGCAGCTTTTCCCTCTAAAGCCACCGTTGGCCCAGCAGAGCTCCCCGATTCCCATGACAAGGCTGGGAGCCTGGTTGTCACCTACCATCAGGGGCTCCATCGCACACCACCAGGTCAGCGGGCTGCCCTTCAAAATGGCAAATGATCTCCTGAGCTGTAGAGACCTGGAAACAGAGAGGTAGGTGGGTATGTGAGCAAAGAGACTGTTCTCTGGGTAGGCCTCTTTTTCTTCTGCTGCTTAGATGGGGTAGAGGCCAAGCTCAAGGCTGACATCACCCCAAGATGCACTAGGTAGCACCTACCTTGGTAATGTCCCCCTGAATTTGGATGACACCCGGCAACGGAGCCATGGCTTGCAAATCTACAGCTACTATCTTGACATCAGAGTTTTTCATGTCTTCTCCTCTGTGGGGTGGAATATAAGTAGATGCCATGAGAGTCTAGCCCATCTCTAAGGGGACGGAACCCACTAGATATATTTGAACTGAATCATTTGCTTACTTGATCTTTCGGCTTAAAACCTGGCTCCAGCTCCCAGGAGCTGCACAGAGGTCCACAGCTCTAGAGACACCTAGGAAGGACAAGAGAAGATCAGTTAGCACCTCTGCAAAGGGGCTGAAAAAAAGACTAGGAAGCAGAAATCCTGAGATGATTCTCTGGGGGAATACATGACTGTTTAAAGTGGTAAGATGGGGCTTTTTGTTGTAGTGTTATCTCCCCAAAAACAGGACTCTGGTCATCCAAATAAAGCTATCTGCTAGAAGGAGGTACCAAAGCAAAAGTATTAATATTCCACTTCACAGGTTCTGGGTCTAAGCCCTGGCATTAAAAATAGGTTTGAGTGTTCAACACTTGTTCATGCCCTTCAGTGATGCAAGAAAAAGTGGTAATATAATGGGGATGCATGCTTTTTGGCCCACCTTGAAACAAATGGTATTCCTCATCCAGTTGCAGAAGTTTGAACGCACTACGGGCTCGCCACCCCTCTTCTTTGGCCAGGCGGTAGTAAATGTCACGCTTGTCTTTGGAGGAACGTCCCATCCTCACTTATCTGACAGGTACTAGAATGCAAGAGAAGAACGTGTCTGTTACCTGCTTTTCCACTGTGTGGGGAAGAACCTCAACTGTGGGTCAAAGCAGTAGCACTGGCTTGCTATAATGAATGAACTGGAGGCATAACAGGCCAGCCCTAGAGGAAGTAGGTAGCTATTAGCTAATCTAGTATCAATATCAAAATGGCTGCAACAGAGAACCTCAGAGAGTACTTTTTAAAGCCCTGGAGAGTTGATACATCTGAAACGCCTTTTCCTGAAAAGTAAAAGAAACTCTTGGGAGGTTGTTCCAAAGCTGCAGCCCCACCACTGAAAGAGCTCTTGTAGATTTTACCTTTTAAGTGGATGTTATTCAGGGCAGAGCTCAGTCAGATGGGTGGGGTACAAATTATATATTTTCGGTAGTGGCACCCGCCCTGTGGAACACCCTCCCACCAGATGTCAAAGAGAAAAATAACTAACAAACTTTTAGAAGACATCTAAAGGCAGCCCTGTTTAGGGAAGCTTTTAATGTTTAATAAGTTATTGTATTTTAGTGTTTTGTTGGAAGCCGCCCAGAGTGGCTGGGAAAACCCAGCCAGATGGGCGGGGTATAAATAAATTATTATTATTATTATTATTATTATTACTACTACTACTACTACTACTATTTATAATTCCCTGAGGTACTATGAGTTCAGACCGTTTAGGGGGTTAGCAGAGAATAAGCATCACCTTGAAATTTATCTCTCAAAACTGGATAGCTAAGTTGTTCCAAGTGTGGTGTAGATAATACCAAGTTTGTTGGTTTGATCCCCATACAAACAGCCGCTTAAATTCCTGCATCTGACTAGATGATCCTCAGGATGCCTTCCAACTCTACAATTCTATGAAAATGCGTTCTGTACTTTTTTATTGCACTTGTGAAACCCTGGAGAGCTGCTGCCATTCAGAGTAGATGGTTCAAGGGTCTGACTCAATACATGGCAGCTTCCTAAGCCCCTGTTATTATTTCCTAATTCTTCTTGTATTCCAGGACTGGGTGCTACCACTGTGAGAGGGTTCCCGGATGGAGACTTAGCTTATCCTCAGCTTCTTGTTGCCAAGTGACCACAAACGGAAAATGAAGCTGTAAACCTGTTTTGAATCCGCAGCACTTCAGAATGAAAGGTGGAGACAGGCTTGTGAATGATTTGCTACTCCATACCAAAATAATTAAATTTTTCTAAGGGAAAAAAAATCCCCATGGGCAGAGAAACGTGGTGCGGTGCATCAAGGTGTGTAAGACTCCATCCCAGTGTTCTCCTTGACATTCCACATTTCTGTGTGCAGGGTGAGCCCATCATGCGAGTCCCCACATGCAGCGTGGAAATGGTGCAATCCAGAAACAAGGCCCCACTCCACCCTACCCAGCTTCCTATAAATCTTAGATCTGAGAGATGCTGTTGGTATGGAAAGCCAACCACCAGGCAGAGAGGCAGGATTCATATTAACGTAACCGCCCTGGGACCTAAGTCAAATAAACAAATAAACAAGCTCTCTGCAGATGCTTAGCGTCGTAACAGGGAGAAACCAACAGGTGAAGAAGGCGCTTCCCTCTACAGAAATGCAACCGATGGAACAGAGCTTCATCTGTTGAATGTCTGCCTGTCCCACCAACTTCAGAGAGCACAGAGTCCCAAAGGAGGCCTAGACTGGCTACCCCAAAACGCGCCGTCCTTTCCCCATGGAGATATAAATCCCATATATACCGGAAGCGTCGCCCGCTGAAAACGGCCCGCGGTGGTTGTTTTTCACATGCCGGAAATGGATGGCCAATGCAAGGATCTGTAACTATGCCCCGCACCACGCATGCGCAAATGGTATTACAGCAAACGAGGCGCCGCTTGCTCTTCTGCGTCGGTGTGGCGCATGCGCAGTTTGAAGGCCGTGCGCGCCTCCCGGATCACTGCGCTTGCGCCGGCTGTCGCAAGGAAGCACGGGAGTTGTAGTGTTTTGCTTTATTCTTGCGCAGATTTGAGGGTGTCGAGAAGCCCTCTGCCGCGCTGCACCATGGGAGTTATAGTTATTTCCCCCCTCTAGCCCGCTTGCTCTCCCACGGAGACGGGAGGGGCCCGGGAACTCCGTCTCCCATGATGCCCAGCGGGCGACGCAAGTGACGCCAAAGGCACGCGAGGGAGGGAAGGAGCGACGAGGAAGCGAAGGGAAAATGGCGGACGGGGCCGAGAAGCCAGCGGGGGCGCAAGCTGCCCCGGTGTCGTTCGGCTTCACGCGGACAACCGGGCGGAGGCGGTTTCTTTTCGTGACGGGGCAGGATGGCGGCGGCGAAGCGAAGCAGGAGCCTGATTTCCTCTCCGCCATTGAGGGGCGCGAGTTGCAAAGGTAGTTGGAGGAGGAGGCGGCGGGCAGCGGGGGTCGTCTGCGCGGCGCCTCAGTCGCTCGCTTGAGCGGCCGGTTTGGGCTGCGCCTGGCCAAGCCGCGCCTATCCCGGGCGGGCTCGGTGGTGCCGCTTCTGGCGTGGCTGAGGAGAGAGAGAGAGACGGGGAGGGGGAGATATCCCCGCATGCAGAAAGCTAGCGTGCCAGGCTCTGCCTTCGCCTTCTCTCCGAGATGCCAGAGGGGATGTCACAGGGCTTTGGGTTATTAGTATTTTTTAGAGTGTTAGTTCTCAGGTTCCCCCCCCCCTCCGGGTTACACTTTCAGATGAAAAATTTGCTTGCAGCACACCGATTTTTTTATTGAGAATACACTGGGAAACAAAAAAAAAACCACACCTCCCAGTCCTGGATCAGGGGTGAGAAATCTGCCTGTCTCTTCCCTGTCCATACTCATGTTACTTAATCATCCCTGATCCTTGGCCATGATGGCTGAGGCCGACAGGAAGCCCACAAACATCTGGAGAGCCACAAGTTGCCAATCTGTTGCAGCTGCTGCACAAAACACTTGCATCCCAATGTGTGATCTGGACTTTCCACCGCAATACAAATACAGAGATGGGTTCTCCTAATGAACTTAAATTCTTCACCTTGGCAGTGGAGGAAAGGGAGAGGAAGGGTGACATGGGGTCGTGAAAGGTATACAGTATTTTTTGTCGTAAGACACAAGTATTTCTTAGCAAGGGACGACCATTAATCTTCAACAATGTAGTGTTAGTTGCTGGTCATATCAGCAAGTGACAGTAGATGCCATTCTTACCTGTATTACTGTTTTTGTCAGTCATTTGCAGGCTCAGTAACCTTTATTCCCCCCCCCCCTTAAGTTCCTCTGCAGTGCATGTGAAGGCATTTGAAAAAGTTTGTGTCCTTCTGCAGTTGTTGTTGTGGTCCAAAATTGCTGTGTGTGTGTTTGTAACATAACAAATTACCTCAATGTGTTGGTCAGTGGTGGGGGAACCTCTGGCTGGTGGGCCTTATTAAGTCCACCAGACCTCCCCGTTTGTTTTGGCCAGGCCATGATCATCTGTCAGTCATCTGATAGCACAGGACAGTTAGAGCCACTACTGCAAACAGTGGCAGATTCAAAAGAAAGAATCAGGAGTTCACTCTAAATCATATAATGCCAGGTGATTGACAGGTGACCCCTTTTGACCTGTCAAAGTGTCCTGCAGTGGGTTGGCCATATCCTGCTCCCCACCCCAAGGGAAACTACCAATCAGTAGTCCTGGCTCTACCAATATGTTTTGTTCAAAGCAGTTTCTGTTTCTCCCACCAAGTTTGAGGGTACCAGTTGGGTGATGGAATGAAGCTTGTCGGAATTTCACCCCATTGTACTTTGCTATCCCTCTGTGGTCTTAATTGGTGTATGCTCCTCTGCAGTGTTCGGCCAGCCCCACAACCGAAAGAGCTTGTCATTCCCCTGATCCAGAAGAACAAATGGAAGAAGCCAGAGGACCCTGCACCACCCCAGGAACAGGATGGGAACAGCTGCGTAGAGGCCCAAGCAGTCAGGGAGCTCATTGAAGGTGAGCACTCCTTACTCCACCTTCTTAGAATTGCAGCCTTCTCCCATCCTTGAGAACTGGAGCAGAAAACATCAGGTTGGATTTTTTTACCCCATTGGTCGTCACAGTAACCAGACAGGCTAGTCACCTCACTCTTAGGCTGTGGAGGCATACGTGACTCTGAATTGGTAGAAAATGGTCCTTGTCAGTGGAGTTGACCAAAAGCGCTTCTGGTCACTATTGCAACATCAAGGTTCAGGAGGCACTCCCAAGGCTGCGAAACTGAAGTCAGGATTGTTGATCACCATCAGGCTTGCTTACTCCACCTTAGGTGACTGTTGACACTCCTTAAAAATGAAGACTGTAGTACAGATATCCAGATCTTTTGGTTTTTGCAAACAGCTGTACTCTATGCTGGACCTTTGTCCTCTCCCACCGCACACCCGGCCTAGGAAGGACTGCTTGACTGAGGTTTCTTGCCTTAGCGCTGCAGTATGTTGCTTATGCTTCAGCTAATTGTTTCACCATGCCCAGTAAGGACATTAAATCATGAAATAGAACCTAATTGTTTTTATCATGGTTTGATGATTATCAGTTTGTGGTAACACAGACATTTTCCATTTTTGTTGGAGGCACCAGTGTTGTGGAATGCCCTCCCTGCTGAAATATGCAAGGCTGCTTGGTTTTGTCATTCTTCTAGCTCTTCAAGACGCACCTGTTTAGACAATCATTCCCCTGAACATGAACCTGTTGATCTAACTGTTTTAATCTTTTAACTGCTCTAATTGTTAAGCTTTTAAACCTGCTTGTTGTATTTTATTTAGAGCCAGTGTGGTGTAGTGGTTAAGAGCAGTAGTCTCGTAATCTGGGGAACCGGGTTCGCGTCTCTGCTCCTCCACCTGCAGCTGCTGGGTGACCTTGGGCCAGTCACACTTCTTTCAAGTCTCTCAGCCTCACTCACCTCACAGAGTGTTTGTTGTGGGGGAGGAAGGGAAAGGAGAATGTTAGCCGCTTTGAGACTCCTCAAAGGGAGTGAAAGGCGGGATATCAAATCCAAACTCTTCTTCTTCTTATTTTTTGATAGAATTGTTTTGTGGCACGTTTTTATTACGTGTGGATAGTTCATAATGGGCTTTCAACTTGTAAAATGTTTAGAAGCCATTTTGGTGTGTGAGCAGTATATAAATTAATAAATAATAACAACTTGATCTCTTTGCATTCAGAATCTAGGAAGTCGCGGGAGCAATGGGAGAGTGGCACCAAGATAGACCCTACACTTTCCATTCCCCTCCTCATGCAGAATCGTGTCCCTGATGGCTACGAAGATGGAGATAAAGTGGATGTCAGCCTCCGACCAGAATCGGTAATAGTGGTGGTGGGTCTCTGTGGACAACCTTCTGAGCTCCTATTCAGGAGAGTTTAATACGTGTCCTCTTTTTCTTTTCCTCCCCTCACATTGTTAGTCAACTGAGGCAGATTATGAAGAGGTACCAGTAGAAGCCTATGGTCTTGCCATGCTGAAGGGCATGGGCTGGAAAGCAGGCGAGGGCATTGGGAACACCTTCAAGCAGTGAGTCCTTGCTGAGCTATTTGGGGAGTTCCCTCCCTTAAGTCCCCCCCTTTTTGGTTTTTTTGTTTGTTACTGTGTTATTTACTTTCATCTTTTTATATTGTAAACAACCCTGTGATCCTTGGATGAAGGGTGGTATAGAAATTTAATTAATAATAAATAAACAGAAAAATCTCAAGGAGCTAATGGTCCATATTCTGGCAGTTCACAAATAACTGATGGGAAGGGAGAGGAAGGGTATTGGATGTGCTGAGGTTCAGATAATAATTTAATCTACTCTAGATTTGGACTCCATCCTATTTCTGCATGCTTGTGTGGGCTGCACTGCTGGGACAGTGATAACTGAACATGGTGGACTCCACAAGGACATAAAGCAGGGTGTTTGGAGTGGCCTGCTTTGCAACTGTGAAACTCTCTTCACTTTGCTGGAATGCTCCACAGCATTAATCCTTGCTGAAGCTACTTTTATAATGGCCACAATTAAGCAGGTGGGGAGTAATTTTTAACCCATTTCTAGTATTTTAATAAAAGTTCTATGCATAGGTTGTATTGAACTAGGGGTTTAGTATGATCTTTAGCATTAAGCCTCTGGTGTGGGCCAGCAACAGATTGAACAAGGGTGTAGCCAAAAGATTATAGTTGAAAATACAGATATGTAAGGGAGCATGCCTTATCTCAGTCCAAGGTCAGTTACCAAAATATATTCTAAGCCAGTTATGAGCTAATAGTTCCGGTTCTGCACCAAAAAAAGTTCCAGGGCTTGAGGTTAGGGAATGTGTTCCTATGGGAGGCCTGTCACATGTCACAGACATCATAAAGCAGGTTTTTTTTTAGAAAAAAGCTTCTGCAGGTTAAAGTAACTCAGAGCCGAAGTGAATTTAGCTGCAGTCCTAAGAAGGTTGTTGGAGAGAGGCAGTCAGAAGGGAAGAAAAGGTGGAGCTGGAGCAGTGTTGCGAGAGAGAGAGAGAGAGAGTGTACCCCAGGAATGGGGAACCTTTGGTCCTCCAGATGTTGTTGGACCTCAACTCCCATTTATCCTTGACCATTGGCCAAGCTGGTTGAGGCTGATGGGAGTTGGGAGTCCCTAAAGACTGGGAGGGTCATGGGTTCTCCACCCCTCCTGTAGCCAGTCGCTTGGTAGAATTGGCATCGTTCTGAATGCAAAAGTAAAGAATGGTTTTCCCAGCTTAGTGGGTGATGGGCTGTGGCAAACCCTTTGTAAATGCCTCTGGCCTGGCATGCCTGGCCCTCACTGGTAGATGCAGCTCTGTAGCACTGCAACCTTTGTTCCCACGGATGCTGAAATCTCTCCTTTGAGACACCCCAAATTTGCTTGGCGGAAACTTTCCCCGGTGAGTTGTGGCTGTGCCAAGATTCAGGTCCACTGTTTCCATGCCCACTTCTGTCCGTTATGCAACAGTACAGGGTTGTCTTCTTGTGGGTAGAAACGCTGCCCCAAATTGGACGGGGTCAGTGATGTGTTTCTTTCTCATCCCATCCTGCTCCTCTGCTTGCTCACATTAAGAGACGTGAAGCCTCCGGAGCACCGTCTTCGACCCAAGGGTCTGGGCCTTGGAGCAGACCGCTCAGCAGCCCAGGATTTGCAATCCTCAGCACCCCGGCGACCCCCCAAACCTGGCGAGGAGCCTTCCAAGAGCACGGATGAGCCATTGGGATTGGTTCCAGGAGGTGCAGTCTACATTGAGGCTGGACCTCACAAGGAGCTGTATGGGAAGGTGAGCTGTTTCTTTCTGCGAACTCCTGCTATTTGTCACTTTGTGCCCAGGTCTGTGTTGACCTGGGGTTTAGTATTCTTCGAGCAAGCAGGAGGGGCGCCTGAGAGAGGCATAAACATTCACTAGGAAAGACATATAGCTTCTACCCTGACTCTTTCCACCCAACTTAATGCTTATACAGCTCAGAAACAGGATACTTGAAAGAGTGTCTCTTTATATTCCTAGTCAATCTTACCCACTCTGCACAATATAAGAATTGGGCTATTAGTGCTGTGGCACCCATCCTTTGGAAAATTATCCCCTGTTAAATATTAGCCAAGGACCATCTGTATTTTTTTTTTTTTCAATTACTGAAGACATTTCTTTTCCTGCAATACTTTTAGGTAGAGATCTTTCCTAGTCTGCTTCTATGTTGGAATTGTTTTTAAAATGTTGTAAATAGGGTGGTGGTTTTTTTTGCTTGTTGTATGCCACCCTGTGCTGCTTTGGGAGGAAGGGTGGAATATAAATAAAATAAATATGTGCATCATAATTGAATCAGAAGGCGGAGAATGGACCCACCCACAGGGCACCTGTGACATAAGACTGACTGGATCCTGCCACCTTTTTCATCAGGGCTGTGGGCTGATACAGCTGGTTTTCCAGGTTTTAATTGCTTCCTTGGGATGTCTTTCTTGGTACCTATTTGTAGGTGGTTGTGGTGGGGACTTCTCGGCTGCCTCAAAGTCTTTGTACTAGTTTGGTGGGGTCAGCCTATTTTGGGTCTTTGAGTTGAGGTTTGCTTTGTAATTTCCAGAAAGTCCATACACAGTATAGGTTCTATTCTTTGTTCCTGCTCTACAGGCTACTCAGTGGAAAGAGATAGATAGATAGATAGATAGATAGATAGATAGATAGATAGATAAATAGATAGCTGAGCTTGGTCCAATATATGAGCAAGGATCATAACAAAACTATGCTCTGTTTTCCATATTTGCCTATCTTTTTCCTACTTTGGGAAGAGAGTACTATTTGTGGGTTGAATCCAACTCCATCTGTGCATGAGCAGAAAGGACTTCCACTTGCACAACACAACTGCCCCTTTATTTCTCTCCACCCACCTCCGCAGCCCTCTGTGTGCCCTCCAGATCTGTTCCAGATGATCTGCCAATCCTCCAGAGCAGATTTTGAGGGTCATGTAGGGGAGGGAGAAGCGGAAAGGGGAAACCTGTTATGTAAGTAGAAGTCAACTTTAGCACCCACCCTGTAAATTCTGCATTTTTGTTACACCCAAGGCATTCTGGGCATTGTAGTTTTCTGAATGACCTTTTGCTTCCCTCTTCCTCTTCCATAGATTGAAGGCGTTGATGGAGATAATGCTCGTGTCATGGTGAAATTGGCCATTGGTGGGAAAACAGTAACTGTGAGCCAGCATGGAGTCCGACCTGTGACCCAGAAGGAATACGATAAACTGGCCAAAGACCTGAGTAAGTTTTGGCTCCCTTCCCTAATGAGGTCACCTAATGTTGCCTTCAGTTCTTCCTTTGTGATCTATTCTGGGGTTTCCGGTACAGATTTGTGACATTTGCCTGTGTCTTGCTTTGGGGGCTTGGGTTGCAAATGAGCAGACAGCTTATGCAGCCTCCCCCTTTCAGTCTGAGCATCCCCTCAAGTTTGCTGTTTTTGCCCCTCCCACTGCAGGCCGCCTCAGTAAGGCCCACAAAGAGAAGGAGGCAGAAGAGAGGAATGGGACCAAGTATGAATCAGAACACAGAACTTCAGAGGACAAAAAGGAGGAGAAGGAGAGGAAGAGGAAGCACCCACCTGGGGCCGAGAGGTAATGGCCTCAGTAGAGGGTGGGGCAACTGTGCTGCCAGTTCTGGAGAAGCAACTGTACTAGCAGCCTCTTTGCTGGCGGCTTAGTCAAGGCTAGATTATCCACAGAATGTCTCTAGCCATCAAGAGGAGCCTCTTCCAGAACCACTGTGCATCTTTTGACTTTGCTGCAAAGACCCCTCAGCTGTTGAAGCTGACAGTGGACTAGTTTGCAAGTTATGCTAAGGCACAGTAAGAATAAACGCTGGTTTAACAATGAACAAGCTGCATGCTGGCACTTGTGGAGAAACCAACTGCAAATCTTGACTTAGTGTTACGTGTGAACCAGAGCGTGTGAGAGAGTTCACCCAGCGCCTGGTGAGCTTCTTTAGGTAGTGGAAATTATTCCAACCCCCGGGCTGTGTTTTACTTGATAACAAAGCTTTTCATCTCAATACAACCTGGTACAGTTTAAACCATGGATCTGGAACCTGGGGCTCTCCAGATATTGTTGGACTCCAAAACTCATCTGTGTGGGTCAGAGGTGATTGGAGCTATCGTTCTAACAGCTTCTAGAACAGGCACCCCCAACCTGCACCCCTACAGATGTTTTGGTCTACAACTCCCTGTTGGAAAAACGCCCGGGAAGGCCGCCACCTTCCCAAGACACCGAGGTGTCTCTCCAGTGGTCACCCTCTGGCTGTAAATCTTCCTCCATCCAGAGAGACCGGTAATAAGCGACCCCTCCCTCCTGAGAGGAGCACACTCGTCTTCTGGCATCTCATTGCAGAAGAAAGAGACAATCAGTAGCTATAAACTACTTTATTCATCAGTCTATATACAGAGAATCCACCAGCCTGTCTGCTCTCTCTGAGCAGCAGTACAGAAGAGCACACTTCACACAGAAGCGAAAGTAACTTTTTACAGTACTGAGAATGTGCTGAGACTTCCTGTCTCACGCTCTCAGACCCTCACATGATATAAACAACCATTGTGCTGCTCGCTGAGCAGCTGGTGAGATAAAAATCCTAACGCTCCCATGATCTCTAGCTAACAGGACCAGTGGTCAGGAATGATGGGAATTGTAGTCCAAAACACCTGGAGGACTGAAGGTTGGGGATACCTGTTCTAGAATATAAGGAAAGCCCTGCAGGATCAGACGGGTGGCCCATCTAGTGTGTCATCCTGTTCTCACAGTGGCCAGTCAGGTGCGCCAAAGGAAATGCGCAAGCAGGACCGAAGCCCAAGAGCACTCTCCCCAGCTGCAGTTTTCAGTGACTGATCTTCAGAAACATACTGAGCATGGAGGCAGAACATATCCGTCGTGGCCAGCAGCCACTGATCTGGAGGGCCACAGGTTACTTGCCCCTGGTTTTAGCTGCGATCCCTCATGAGTGGCATTAATACTTGACTGCTTCTGTGCCTTTTGCTCATAGAGATGACCGTGCTGTGAAGCAGAATAAGGGTGGCGGTAGCAGCAGCAGCAGCAGCAGCAATAGCAATTCCTCTTCCAGATCTTCCCACTGGTTGCGGCGAGACCTGCGAGTCCGCTTTGTGGATAAGCTCTTCAAGGGAGGCAAATACTACAATACCAAGGTATTTCATGGAAGTTCCCTTTTTAACATGGGCCAGTTTTATAGGAGGCCTCACTCAGCCCCCCCCCCGAGCTGTCCCTTGAAACAGATGCCAGTGCTGCAGCAGAGCATATGTGCCAAGTCTGCACCCATGCCGCCTGTCATTTGGGCCATGGGATGGATTTCCAAAGTTAATTGTCTTGAGGGGGTGGGGACCCTTCATCCAATGTTGGGCTACAACGGGGCTGTTTTTTTGGAGAGTTGCTTATTTGAAAACAACTCCTATATAAAAATGCAGCAATTGCATCAAACACTCTTCACCAAGGAAGGGTGGAGACCATGCCTTAAAGGAACTCCTCCGTTAAAAACTGTGGTGATGCAGTCCTGAGAGATGCCTGTGCCACTTCAGAATGTGTACGCTTTCTACGGTATTGAGGTTAAACTCCCTTTTGATCAGAGTTCCGCACGCACCCAAGACCAAGCCTGTACCTGAGCTCTAATCTTACGAGGCAAAATGGCATGAAATCTTCTGCTGGCTTCTCCCCCCACCCTACCCCCCTCCCCTCCAGATGGTAATCGAAGATGTCCTCAAGCCAGACTCGTGTGTCTGCCGAACAGAAGAGGGTCGCGTTCTGGATGGTGAGTGTGTTCCTGACTCTTCCTGAGTATCCCTGGCCTTCCCTTGGAACCTGAGGCTGTCTTTGTGTAGTTAAACTGCCCTCGTATACCGTAGTTAAGGTAGAAGAACATTTTCCTATTCTTAAGCAGTAAATAGTAAGGACCAGAGTGCTTAAAAGGCTGGGTGCTTCACCCCTCACCATTAGAACCCCAGTTTGTTTTTGGAGCCCCTCCCAAGTGGATCCAGTTTGTCATCTGCAGTTTGGAGGGGGAAGGGTAGAAAATACAGGTGGACCCTGCTGCAAAGGGGCCTTCCTATAGGAAAGCGAGAGATCTCTCTCTATGGCAGCCAAAGCCCTAGCTTCAGCCAAGGGTAGAAGGAGGGTCTTAGAATTTGACTTGTAATTAGATGGAGAAACTGTGGGTGACCAGGCTAGTGGCCCACCAAATTGTTGCTACTTCATCTGACCTCTTCAATGACTGAAGTAGTAGCCTCTGGGATAGCTCAGCTGGTAGAGCATGAGACTCTTAATCTCAGAGTCACAAGTTCCAGTCTCACGTTGGGCAAAAGGACTCCTGCATTGCAAGGGGTTGGACTAGATGGCCCTGTGGTCCCTTCCTTCCAACTCTCTGATTCCTCCTTCCACAGGAATTCACGAGTCCATGCTGGAGACAGTTATCCCTCGAAGTGATTCGGACTTGGTCATGGTGGTGCTGGGGGAACAGGCTGGCCGGGTGAGTCACAGATCACGATGGGTGGGGCCTGAGACGGGTTGGGCCTCTCGTGGAATGAGCCTGGTATTGATGGCAGAGGAGCAACAGCGGAGCACTTCTTCCGGGTGCAAGAGAATCCTGAGAGTTGCTGGGGAGGTCTCTGAGCTTCTCTTTATATAGGAATATGAGCTGTGCAATTCTACTCTAAAAAAAACACACACATGCAAATTATGCAAATGAAGTGAGAGAGATTCAAGAAAACACTGGACAGAGAATGACTCTGGTGGAGGTGGGCTTCTTTGTTGTCCTGGCTTAAGAACCATGTAGCCTACATTCCTGATTCAGCTTCGTGGGTGTAGCTTTTAAGCTAAGGCTTTGCTCAAATGGCCTTTAGTGTCAAGACTCGGCCCACAAATTCCTAACAATAATGTTCCAATGTTAGTCCTACTTGGAGTGGACTCACTGAAATCAATGGACGTGACTAACAGATCCCGCCATTTCAGTGAATCTGCTCTAAGTATGATGGTTGAATACAACCCAGTGTCTCTGAGCATGTGTAGTGTGCTTTTTCCTCTCTTACCGCAGCCACCTCTTGCATGTAAAAATATCATTCCCCTCTCACTCTATATCCCATGGGTTCAAAGTGGCAAGCAATACTTTAAATTTATTTATTTAAAATGATGTGAGCTTATGTCTTACAGTTATTGCAATAAAGATAATGAATAAGCTACATAAGTGGGTGCTAGATGTGATTGTTGGAAAACAATAGCAGTATTTTGAATTTTATCTGCAGACATCTTGGAGAACAGTTGAATGCTTAGGGTTTGTTCATTTTTAATCTAGGGTGGGAAATAGGGGAGGGTGAATTTTCTTCTTTCCTTCCCCACACATTATCCCATAAGATAGCTAACATTTGTGTCAGTATGCCTTTAAAATATTTATAAAGCTCTGATATTAAAAACAAAACATTCAGAGTGGTTCCAAACAAGAAAACCTAATCCTCAATAAAACTAATACAGTAATTCATAAACTTGGATTAAAAATGCAGTACACACAGCAGATGGTATGTGCCAGGCCAATATTACTGAGTAGGGAAGGTCTGGGTGATCAGAAGAGGTAATTTATAGTCATATATTCATTAAAATCAATCCCAGAATGGGGTGCAATATACAAGTATATGATACATGATAAAATAAAACAATATGAAACAATATGAAAAACCAAACAGCAATGATAAACCAAATTGGCATCTGAACACTGTAAGAGTGACAATATTTGTCAACTAACCAAATCCCTGTGTAAATAAAAATGTGCCTACAAAATGCCTACAGCCCACCAGGGTTAGTGTCAGCCAAATCAGCAAAGGCAGGGTTGCCACTATAGAAAATTCCTTCTCACACGTTACCACACCTTGCACAGTCAGCAGGTGTGACCCTGGTAAGAGCGTGTCTGTAAGCTCTCCAAAGACTGGCCTGGTGCATAGGGCTTTATGTCCACATAGGCACCTTGAATGTGGCTTGGTAGCTAATTGGCAGCCAGTGCAGCTCCTGTACACCTGGTGTTGCATGTTCACAGTTAACCACTGTTCTCTCCAACCTTGCTGCCATGTTGCTGCTTCTGAACCAAGTCTAAAAGCAGCCCTGCACTGCAGCAATCCAGTTGCAAAGATACAAATGCATTCACTGCTGTGGCTAAGCTATCACTGTCCAAGTGACTCCCATAACCAGAGCTGCAAACAGCAAGCAATGTTTGCTGATAAAGCTCAAGCCAATGTTGAAATCTTAACTTGAAAAGAAAATGGCAGAAGGGAAAATGGAGCTAAGAACACATAGACGCATGGTGTGTGATGATATGCAGTGTGCATGGAGAGAGCAGTGCATGCCTGCATCTGTTAAAAAACACCAAAACCCTCTGCAGTCTCAGGCAATGAGTTACTCTCTGCTCTCTCTCCACCTAGGTGGGCCGCATTCTTCGTCGAGACAAGGCGCAGAGCCGTGCACTGGTGCAGCTGCAGCGGGAAGATGAGAAGGTCTTGACGCTAGAGTATGATGCTGTCTGTCACTATGTTGGTGGATCAGAGGACGACTGAGCTCCCTCCAGAATACATAACATCTGCAGGACAGAGGAACTCCTAGACTGAAGGGGCAGCCTTGTTTCTTCAGGGCGGGGAGTGGAATGTTGAGCACATTAGAGGACAATGAACAAGACTGCCTCCACGTTTGAGGCAGGTGCTCAAATCACCCCCACAATTTTCTAGAGTGTTTTTTTTAATATATATATATATATGTGAGCTCTAGGTGTGAGGCTGCTTGCAATGTGCACAGACTTGTATCTAAACCAATGACAGCACTCTAGAACCTGAGTGTCAAAGATTGCCAAAGGCAAGAACATCCACAGAGAATGAAATCTAGAGCACAGCCAAATACGTTGCGGGTCAACTCTTGTTCTAGAGCAACAAGCAATTCGGATCAAAGCAGTCTAGCTCTGTCTGATACAGATCCAGGATTCTCGGGGGCTCCTTAATCAGTAATACCTTTCGGTATCTCTTTTTGAACTCTAGGCTGTGCTCTAGAGATGGACTACTGCAATTTGTATGATCTACATAGGAGGGAGACTGGTCTTGTGTGTGTCTGTAGGTGAGACAGCTTGCTCTTAATCTAAAAATGCTTTGAGCATTCAGGGATGGAATCTAAAATTATGTGTGTCTGTCCTGGGTTTTCCAGAATGGTGCCTATTGTTGCTGATTGACCTATGCTTACAGTGTCTGTGGGAAAATATCTTCAAGCAATTCATGGGCAGAAGAGAATATACATTGTACTAAACTGATGGTCTTTCATGAGGACAAGAGATGAGGTATTTACCAGGGTATGCCCAAAAGAAGGAAGTACACTTATCTTAAAGTCATTCTATAGCAATAGCTTCAGAATGCTGACCTGCACAAACTTGGTCATCTTAACTGGGTGTCTGTGCATTCTAAAGAGTTGTGTAAGTGGTTACCTAAAAGTGGCATGTGGAAAATACATGTCTTCCTAACTTGCTTTCATCTGCTGTGGAAATGAACATGGGAGGACCCAGCTTTCAAATAAACCAACTTCCATGAATTGAGTTACTTTCTTTTTAGTTAAATTGTGCTGTAAGCTGTAAATAAACCTCATATTTTTCCTTCTCTTTGTGTGGTTGGTAGTATGATTCTGCGGACAGGTGCAACTGTCTCTCTGCCATTGTGACCCTTGGTTCCTTAGGCAGATTGCCTTGATGTTGTTGTTGTTGTTGTTGTTGTTGTTTAATCGTTTAGTCGTGTCCGACTCTTTGTGACCCCATGGACCAGAGCATGCCAGGCACTCCTGTCTTCCACTGCCTCCCACAGTTTGGTCAAACTCATGTTGGTAGCTTCGAGAACACTGTCCAGCCATCTCGTCCTCTGTCGTCCCCTTCTCCTTGTATCCTCAATCTTTCCCAACATCAGGGTCTTTTCCAGGAAGTCTTCCCTTCTCATGAGGTGGCCAAAGCAAAAGCATCAATTCTTCGGCGATCAGCCGCCTTTATGGTCCAGCTCTCACTTCCATACATCACAACTGGGAAAACCATAGCTTTAACTATACGGACCTTTGTTGGCAAGGTGATGTCTCCTTTTTAAGATGCTGTCTAGGTTTGTCATTGCTTTTTTCCCAAGAAGCAGGCATCTTTTAATTTCGTGACTGCTGTCACCATCTGCAGTAATCATGAAGCCCAAGAAAGTAAAATCTCTCACTGCCTCCATTTCTTCCCCTTCTACAGTGGTGCCCCGCAAGACGAATGCCTCGCAAGATGAAAAACTTGCTAGACGAAAGGGTTTTCCTTTTTTGCGTTGCTTCACTAGACGAATTTCCCTATGGGCTTGCTTCGCAAGACGAAAACGTCTTGCGCTTTTTTTTTAAGCCGCTTGAAGAGGCGCAGTTGCGACGGACCGTGCTTCGCAAGATGAAAAACATTGCAAGACGAAAAGACTCACGGAACGAATTATTTTCGTCTTGCGAGGCACCACTGTATTTGCCAGGAGGTGATTGCCTTGATAGCACCCTGTAATTTGACAGTAGGTTTTTGCCCTCTTGGGCTTTTCCAGACCAGATTTTAATCTGTGGTATCTCTTTACTAGGTAATCAGTGTGGTGCTGAGAGAGAATGGGGCCACCACAATGCCCTTAAAGCCTTCATCAGTGCTACGCCATGTCTGTGGGGAAAAAATACCTCGCCTGCAGGCGCAATTCCTCCCCACCCCTTCCTCTGCCAGGTTTAATTCTACATGAAGCTAGCTGGGATCATATCCACTCCATTGCACAGTGCTATGGGGCTTTCTCCTCATTACATTGTCCTGGGATAGCTCAAGTCAAGTACAGCATGAGAAGCTTAATCTCGGGGTCGTGGGTTCGAGCCCCACATTGGGCATTGCAGGGGGTTGGACTAGATGACCCTCGTGGGACCTTCCAACCCTATGATTCTAAAATACTGAGTCTACTTTAGGAATCATCCAGCTGCTAGCAGACTACGTACCCGCTGCCGGAGCAGCAGTGCTGAAAGGGAGGTTATGCATCTCCTCTCTTGCCTCTTCAGCTTCAAACCCGAGGCCGAAACCGGCCGGCAACGACGAAAAGCTCGGAGTTGCCAGTTTTAAAAATGGCCGCTCCGAAGTCTCCCCGCTCCCGTTCGCCTTCCTTCCAGTTTCAAAAATGGCCGCCCCATGGCGTTATGGCTCCGAAGGTTCCCTCCCTCCCCGCGGCCTTTCTTCCAGTTACCAATATGACTGCTGAGGCTTCAGAGTCCCCTCTGCGTCACGTGATACGGAGCCGCTCTGCGCCTCCTCTCGGTGGCCTGGGCAAAGCTAGCCTGGCTGGTGTTGACTGCGAGGGGAGCGCGACGTCCATGTAAACAAGGCAGGGGAAGAAGGGGCGCCTCAGGTGAGGAGGGGGCGCCCGGAGGGAAGGAGGGCAGGACACTCCGGGCACCTTTGGGCTCAGGAAGAAGTCGAAGGGACGTGCCTGGATCCGAACTGAGACCCCCGGGGTTGCGTGATAGGATTTGGGGAGGCAGGAAAAGAGGTTGGGGGGTCCGGCTGTGCCCCGTCAGGTGGGGCGGGGGGCGGGAAGAGAAGGCACTTTATTATTACCAATTATATATATACGTGTGTGTACACCCCCCACGCCCCTATACTGTATATTTTCCCTGACAGGGACTCAAGGCGGCTTACAGATAAAATAAGAACAGCTAAAAACATAGGGGGGGGGTGGACATCATTAAAGACAATTAAATGTATAATTGTCTAGATATTCCATTTTCAATGTATATTCATTTATTTATTTAGAGCATTTGTACCTTGACTCATCAGCCAAAACAGCTCCCAGAGCAGCTTACATGAAATCAGAGTAAGACTACCCACAGGCTTACATTCTAATTAAGAAATAAAGATGCCACACACAAGGGAAAAGGGACAAGGAGGGAAGAGGAAAATGGAAAACTCAAAACTCAGGCATCAATTTCTAGACCATTGTTTTTCTGTTGAGCAACTGACACAGTTCAGAGGCAGGAGGAACCCTGCTTCCCATATCTCTTCCTCTCCCTCTGAGGCAGCTTGACGAAATGGCTGCCCCCAGATGACAGTTGAGAGGAGAGGAGGCCTGAAGAAGCTGGCCTCTTGCAGCAGGGAAAAACTTACAGATAATTACAATAAAAATTGCATGGCACCAGCCCTGGTGTTCCAAAGTTGGAGGGTATTCCAAACTCTGGGAGCAGCCACCATCGTGAAGGCCCTCTCCTGGGCCTCAGTTGCAGGGGCGTCTACAGAGAATTACCTCCCAAGTGGGGAAACGGATTGGAGGAAGCCACAGGTGCAGGTTATGGTACAATAAGACTTGGGGAAAGTGGAAGAATCTGGTAAGGATCCCATTTCAGAGCTGGTTAGCTGGAGGTGGTGAGAGGCAGTACTGGGGATCTGGGGCCAAGGGAGGGTGTCATGGGGGTTGTTATGAGCGGTAGAGAGAATCTGAACAGGAAGAGAAAAACATATTATATAAGAAGGAACAAGACTGGCAGTAACCAGAATCAGATATTGGGGTGTCCCAGGATAATAATAATAATAATAATGATAATCATCATCATCATCATCCCATCTGGCTGGGTTTCTTCTGCCACTCTAGGCGGCTTCCAACAAAAGATTAAAAATACATTAAAACAGCAGTCATTAAAAACTTCCCTAAACAGGGCTGCCTTCAGGTGTCTTCTAAACGTCAGATAGTTGTTTATTTCTTTGACGTCTTGATGACAAGATTTGTAAGCTGGAGGAGCAGGGAAACAATGAGAATAACAAATGTAACAGGGAAGTATTGGAGCTGCTTTTCATGTCCTTGGCACTGCTCCTCTGTGTTGATTTCTGTTTCTGACTTCCTCCTCTCCCTGTCATGGCAACCGTCATGTTGGGAAACAGTGTGTGGGAGCAGGCACCCCCTGTGTTCCTGACCCCATTGAGGGGTGTGCCCACGGGCTCATCATGGCACAGCAACGTGGGGTCAACAGCCTCCGCTTCAACCAAGATCAGAGTAAGTGATCTCCTCCTACTGGATCTCCACCTTGGATCCTCCACTGCACTTTTACTAGGAGTCATGAGCTCCCCCAAAACTGAGCCTTTTTTTTTTTTTGAAAACTGAAGGATCTTGGGCCCTGAGGAGACACTGTCAGCCTAACATCTGAGGGCAGCGTGTGCCTCTGACTAAAGCTTTCCCTTGTGGTTAACTTCTAAATTGTGAGGTGCTGGGGCTCAAGCCTACCTCAAAGCTCTTCCCACAATCCCAAGTGATTGGAAAGTATGCAGTGGTTTTTATGGGTGAAAGAAAAGCCCTTTGTTGCTGCTTGGAGGCTTATAGCTTGATTTGTTTTAGGGCCGGGCCCTAGCATTGACTGCAGGGCTTCATCCTGATTCAGACTAAACTTTCAAATGCTACATTTTCAGTGTGTGTTTATTTCCTTTCATTTATTTTATATGCTGCTCCTCCCTCCAGCCCTTGCAAAATCATAAATTAAAAAACCCTAAAAGTGGTTTGTGACAATAAAAAATATACATACGAAATAGCCAGGCATGTTTGATCCGTTCCTTCTTCCACTGCAGGCTGCTTCTGCTGTGCTATGGAGACTGGGGTTCGGATCTATAATGTGGAGCCTCTCATGGAGAAAGGCCACCTTGGTAAGAAATGGAGGGGCCTGAAAATGGAATTGTGGGGCACCTGTTTCTTCTACACGCAGGTGTGTGTGTGCTAAAAGTACCCCTCTCTCTTTTTCCTTCTGCCAGATCATGAACAGGTGGGCAGCGTGGGATTGGTTGAAATGTTACACCGATCCAATCTCCTTGCTATTGTCGGTGGAGGTGGCAACCCCAAATTCTCTGAGATCTCAGGTATGTATCAAGGGAAAGAAGGGAGGGAGGCTGTCAGAACATACCGTATTTTTCACTCTGTAAGACACACTTTTTCTCTCCTAAAAAGTAAGAGGAAATGTGTGTGCGTCTTATGGAGTGAATGCAGGCTTCGCAGCTATCCCAGAAGCCAGAACAGCGAGAGGGAGTGCTGCGCAGCACTCCCTCTCGCTGTTCTAGCTTCTGGGATAGCTGCGCAGCCTCTTCAGGGCAGCGGGGAGCCTTATTCCCACTGCCCTGAAGAGGCTGCACAGCTATCCCAGAAACCAGCTATCCCTGCACACTGATCCTTCTTGCTCTTCTGGCTTCGGGAATAGCCACGCAAAGCCTCTTGAGTGCAGCAGGAGCGCTCCTGCCTCTTCGCTCAAGAGGCTTTGCGTTGCTTTCTTGTTTCTTGTTTTCCTCCTCTAAAAACTAGGTGCGTCTTATGGTGTGGTGTGTGTTATAGAGCAAAAAATACATTAGCGATCTGGCATAGTTGTGATTTCTGGATATATATAATTGCTTCACTTCCATCACTGAATACTTAATAACCTCCAAAGAGGGGGGACGTTATCTCCTTGTTGGTTTTCTATGATTTTCTTCTCTCACACCTTTGCAGTCTTGATCTGGGATGATGCCCGTGAAGGGAAGGAGGGCAAAGAGAAGCTGGTGCTAGAATTCACCTTCACCAAGCCAGCCCTGGCTGTTCGCATGAGGCATGACAAGTATGTTGAAGAATCATCCTGTTTCACCAGGTTCTGGAGCTGAAGTGGGGTGGGGTATATGGAGTTGTGTTCACAGCAGAGGAAAAATTAGGATATAAATGAAGGCACACTGTCGTCATTTCTAGTACTCTTGTGTATGGCATTTCCAAATCCAGATTTTGCACCCAGGAATGTGCTTCAAACCCAGCTATCCATATCAACACAACACAACTAATCGAGTACCAATTGACTGTTGCTTGAAGTGAGTGGACGTAACAATTTAACAGCCTTGATGACGATGACAATAAAACAAAAGCATCAGCAAAAAAACAGAAGGATCCAACATAAGTTTTGCAATTAAAAAAAGGACTACAGTAGAATGAACACATGAATGTGTACAGGTTTTTTTAATGCTGTAAATGTGGCAATGAGAGGTTGATGTCTGTATAGCCATGCACTATCTGTACCTCATATTTTCACCACCACCAGGTCTTGGGAACTTTATATGTTTGTGTATTTTTTTTCCAATGGACCTTTTTCTGCCTGTGTTAGTAACAGAAGCATATTTTATTCAGCATGTGCCAAATTTGAGAAAGGCATTTAGATTTTTTTGAACATATATCTGCCGGAATGTAAGCTTGGATTATGGGTTCTCATCTGAGTCCTCCCTGGTGATAAAGAACTGAAATTTTCCTTTTTCAAAAATGTGCTCTATAGCCAATGGAGCAGCTCTGCCATTAATTCAACATTCTTCAAAGTCAGCCACATCCTTTGCAGAACATTTCTCAGCTGTACATGCATGTATAGATGCACATGTGCAGAGAGAGAGTTTAAATTACAATCCATTTAGTTCTGTACTTTTATTTTGCTCTTCCCACTTCCAGGATCATCATTGTGTTGCGGAATCGAATCTACGTCTACTCCTTCCCAGATAACCCCACCAAGCTCTTTGAGTTTGACACTCGGGAAAACCCCAAAGGTATGAGCCCCATACAGTCTCTCTCTCTCTCTCTCCTCTAACTTCACCTGAACAGCCCCTTCTTATGTCAGCAGACCCCATCGCAGTCCTATTCATGTATGAGAATCTAGCCCAGCTCTGATTATTGTCTGCTTTTCCCTTCCACCTCAGGACTCTGTGATCTCTGCCCCAGCTTGGAGAAGCAGCTTCTGGTTTTCCCTGGGCATAAATGTGGCAGTTTGCAGCTAGTGGTAAGTGGAGAGGGCAGGAAAGTTAGGCATAGGATAACCATCAACAAACCCATCCTTAGTCAGTGCTAGCTTATTATCACTGTCATTTAACAATTTGGAACTGCCTCTGTTGAGCAGGACCAAGGATCTTTCTAATCACAAAAAAACCCAACCTTGGTCATCCAGAACCAAAGGCGCTTTATCCCATACCCATGTAGTACAGGAAAGGTCAAGGGCATTATCATTACTCATCAAGGATTGTATCCAAAGCTGCCAGTGTAATTCTTCTGGTGCAGTACCCTGCATGTACCCCCAAATCTACCCAGGGGACCCCCCAACCCTTTGGCGCTGGTTTTGAGGGCTTGCAGGGGGTTTGAGAGAGCAGGAGAGGAAGAGCACATGGAAGTCCCTTGCCATTGCAGAGACATGTTGTAGGATGTACGCTGGCAGGTGGAACTGCAGTTTCCTGGCTCAGTTATTGGGTGTTTTTGCTCATTTGCAGATTCTAGTTTTTTATTGATAGATTGTTTATTTTGCTTGGTTAAGCAACCATGTTCACAGATGGATTATCAAGCAGTCACAGGCAGGGTGTGAACATGGTTACACATCCCTAGTATTGAAACAATTCAGAATTCTGTGTCCTGCATATGAAAAGCTGTGTGTGTGTGTGTGTGCGCGCGCGTCAAGGTAAACAGTTTGCATATGTATTATATGGGATGAATTGAACAAAGTCATTGCACAGCTTCCACACATGCCACAGAACTTCCACTGCACTTTAAAAAAAAAAAAAAGGTAAAGGATCCCTGGATGGTTAAGTCCAGTCAAAGGCAACTATGGGGTGTAGCGCTCATCTTGCTTTCAGGCTAAGGGACCCGGCTTTTGTTTGTAGTCAGCTTTCTGGGTCATGCGGGCAGCATGACTAAACCACTTCTGGCGCAACGGAATACCGTGACAGAAGCCAGAGAGCATGGAAAAGCAGTTTACCTTCCCACCGCAGCAGTACCTATTTATCTACTTGCGCTGGTGTGCTTTCAAACTGCTAAGTCGGTAGAAGCTGGGACAGAGCAATGGGAGCTCATTCCATCACTGGGATTCAAACCACCGACCTTCAGATCAGCAGGCCCAAGAGGCTCAATGGTTTAGACCACAGCACCACCTGCTCCCCTACTGCTCCCCTCTACCTTACTGCACTAGCAGAAGTTGCATAGTGGCTTCCATTGTATTCAGCTTTATTTTACGGGGATGACTAAGATCTATGCAGGGCACTGATTGCCTCACTCCCTGGTCAAGGGGGAAAGGGAGAATGCAAGCATGATGTGGCACATGATCAGTCCTTACAAACCATAGGGTTTAGGAGGGGTGTTCTGTCTGGACCAGCCTCCCATGTCTGTGGCTGTGCTGAAACTTGATATTCCCAGTCAAGTGCTAGTATGTGAATCACTAGTTCATTTAGAATCCCACCTTCCGGCTGCTCAGTCACGTGACATGGAGCAAGCAAGGCTGCATATTGGATCATGCGTCTTCTTTTGACCAAAAACTATTTTGTCCCTAACTTAGGATCTTTCCAGCACCAAGCCTGGGACCTCCTCTGCCCCCTTCACGATCAACGCCCACCAGAGCGAGATTGCCTGCATCTCTCTCAACCAGCAGGGAACTGTGGTGGCCTCTGCCTCTAAGAAAGGGACCCTCATCCGCCTCTTTGACACCCAGACCAAGGAGAAGCTGGTGGAGCTCAGGAGGGGAACAGATCCAGCTACCTTGTACTGGTGAGAAACAACACACTCCCAGCCACGCATGTTAGGAATACATTCTTCACGAAATAGGTTAATAGTTCCTCGAAACTTTAAAAAAGCGTTACAGAAGTTTCTTCGATGTGTAGGAGTGGCACTCCAAGATTAATTGATGTCAGCTGGAGATGCAATTAAAAGGAGGAAGTTGAGTTTGCAATGTGAGGCACGAGGAGAGCACACATACACTGTTAGTACGCTTGCTTACAGCTATCTGAAGAAGTGTGCATGCACACGAAAGCTCATACCAATAACAAACTTAGTTGGTCTCTAAGGTGCTACTGGAAGGAATTTTTTTATTTTGCTTCGACTACGGCAGACCAACACGGCTACCTACCTGCTTACAGCTAGTTTGGATATATGGTGAAGTGTGCTGCTGATACTCTGAGTTTGCGGTATCAGGACTGTTTATTACTTGACTGAAAGTATAGCATGCCAAAGAGAGGAAGAAGGACTGTAAATAGTTTGTAGATGGTAGTAACTAAAAATGCTTGTATAACCAAATAATAATAATAATAATAATAATAATAATAATAATAATAATAATAATTTATTATTTATACCCCGCCCATCTGGCTGAGTTTCCCCAGCCACTCTGGGCGGCTCCCAATCAAGTGTTAAAAACAGTACAGCGTTAAATATTAAAAACTTCCCTAAACAGGGCTGCCTTCAGATGTCTTTTAAAGATGGGATAGCTACTTATTTCCTTCATATCTGAAGGGAGGGCATTCCACAGGGCGGGCGCCACTACCAAGAAGGTGCTCTGCCTGGTTCCCTGTAACCTCACTTCTTGCAATGAGGGAACCGCCAGAAGAGAAGGCCCTCGGTGCTGGATCTCATTATTAGTGGCCAGGTGGCCATGGCAGTCCAGCGACGTCGAGGAGCATTGGGCAGATAGTTTTGTGGGGCTCTGGGGAGACGCTCTTCAGTGGCGACTCTACTTTTACCTCTCCTGCTCTTTTCGCAGGGAATTTGTCATTGCGTGGGTGCAGTGGTGGGGAAGAGATTTTTAATCAGGGATCCTCCCTGATCACTTTAACCTTCTCTTCTCTCCACAGCATTAACTTCAGCCACGACTCTTCATTTCTCTGTGCCTCCAGTGACAAAGGGACCGTCCACATCTTTGCCCTGAAGGATACCCGCCTAAATCGGCGCTCAGCGTAGGTAGTTGGACGACGCGCTTGAGGGAAAGCGTTGCCTCCTGTACTGTTCTGACCCTCTTCCTTCCCCCCTCTTTCAGGTTGGCCCGTGTGGGAAAGGTCGGGCCCATGATAGGCCAGTACGTGGATTCTCAGTGGAGTCTGGCCAGCTTCACGGTGCCAGCGGAGTCTGCCTGCATCTGCGCCTTTGGCAGGAATACCTCCAAGAACGTCAACTCGGTCATTGGTGAGTGGCACTGATGGGTGGCTGTGGGTGACTCTGTTGCCCTGTATCGGCTGCTTGACAGCTCGCTGCAGAACAGCTGTGGCTGTGCCCCATGGCCGGCCCTAACGTTAGACATGAGGACACAGCCTGCCTCGGGTGGTGGTTTGGCTGCCACTGAACAGCAACAAATTGCCCGTTGTGAAGTTTATTGTTATAATCCCTTCCCACACTCCCACAGCTCGGCCACAGACATAGGTAAGGTAAAGGTAAAGGGACCCCTGACCATTAGGTCCAGTCAAGGACGACTCTGGGGTTGCGGCGCTCATCTTGCTTTATTGGCCGAGGGAGCTGGCGTACAGCTTCTGGGTCATGTGGCCAGCATGACTAAGCCGCTTCTGGCGAACCAGAGCACCGCACGGAAGCGCCGTTTACCTTCTCACCTATTTACCTATCTACCTATTTATCTACTTGTACTTTGACGTGCTTTCGAACTGCTAGGTCAGCAGGAGCAGGACCGAGCAACGGGAGCTCACCCTGTTGCGGGGATTCGAACCGCCACCCTTCTGATTGGCAAGTCCTAGGCTCTGTGGTTTAACCCACAGCGCTACCCGCGTCCCACGGACATAGGAGGGAGGCCCAATTTTGAACTTCCTTCCTCATAAGCTCTCTTTGGATTAATCGTTCCTGCTGTGTCCAGAGTGTCTCAGTTCTGTTTCTCCTCTTACAGCTATTTGCGTCGATGGCACTTTCCACAAATATGTCTTTACCCCGGACGGCAATTGCAACCGCGAGGCCTTTGACGTTTACCTGGATATATGTGACGATGATGACTTTTGAGCCCAGCTGAGCCCCTGCCATGGGCAGGCAGAAGAAGCTTGCTGGGCAACTGGGGGAGCATTTGCTTTGGGGCATGTTAAGGACCCAGGCTAGGAAAGAACAAGGTTCTGGTGGGAATCCCACTGGACTTTTATGACAAGGTGGGATAGATCCTCAGAGAACTCTCCTCTCGATGCTGTTGCCTCGGGTATCCTGTTCCTAGGCTCCCTTTGCCTGGCTACCCATCCCATGTGGGGCCAGTGAGAAGGCTCAGTGGGGTGGAGTGTTTGGAAAGAGAACTTGGAAGCTGGGGAGGCAGGTTCCCAGCTCTTGTCAGACATTTGGAGGGGGCAGGGTGGAGAAGGGGTAGAACTATCATTAAAGTTCAAGTGCAAATTCTTCTCATTTGCTTTATTGTCATTCTGTAAGGGGTGGAAGACAGAGGCTGAAGAATCCAGACCTAGCCTAGGACTAATAGTCCTCTTGGGGGTCATTCATTTGCATCAGTTGGGAGGGAATCACTTTGTGTGGAGGAGTGGCAGGGGTGAGGGGGAAGTATTGTTTGAAAAATGGTAGGCCACACATCATGAGCCAATGCTATTAGGTGCACCTCCCTGCCCCCTCAACACCCTTTTTCTTCACATGGATTTCTGTTTTGTGCATTTTGGCTCCAGTAAGTGCAATTTAGCAAGCTCCCACAATGCATCTGATGCAACAGTAAAAGTTCAGAGGAACTTGCTTTATATTCTCTCTCATTCATAGCCAGAAGGCTGGTTAGATCCCTTATCAACAAACTACTACTGCATGGGCAGGGAGTTCTTGCTTAAATGTTTGCATCAATGATCTCCTCTTGTACTTCTGAAGTGGTACAATCTGGACAAAGATCCATTCATTATGTTGCTCTTCACACTCTCTACTGGTTATTTTTGGTGCAGTTTTGCATCCAGCTGTTCAAATCCACACGACGGGGTGAGCTCCCGTGCTCTGTCCTAGTTCCTGCCAACCTAGCAGTTTGAAAGTATACCAGTGCAAGTAGATAAATAAGTACCACTGTGGCGGGAAAGTAAATGGCATTTCCATGTGCTCCGGCTTCTGTCATGGTGTTTGTGCACCAGAAGCGATTTAGTCATGCTGGCCACATGACCCGGAAAGCTATCTGCGGACAAATGCTGACTTCCTCGACCTGAAAGCGGAGATGAGCACCACACCCCATAGTCACCTTTGACTGGACTCAACCATCCAGGCGTCCTTTACCTTTACCTATCATACAGAGAATTTGCCATGGCTTCAAGTGATCTTGCAAAGCAGTTTTAAAAACCCAAAAACAAATACCTGATTTTTGGAAAATGTAAATATTTTCTGCTGATCATTTTCAGTGGACTTCCTTTGGTTTTTTGGAAGCAAGTCCTATTGTTTTCAGTGGGACCTGTTTCTAAGGAAGTGTGCAGGCCTGATCCTATGCATGCATACTCCAAAGTATGTCCCACTGTGTTCAATGGGGCTTACTCTAAATTAATGCACAGAACCGCAGCTTCCACAAACCTGTCCTCTTGCATCTGGTTGGACTGCAACTCCCATCACCCCTGACCACTGGGTCTGGCAGTTAGGGATGATGGGAGGAGTTGTCCAATAACAAGCATGAGAATGGCTGATAGGCTGTTGAGGAGGATGGGAAATGGAGGGCCTGGAGAAGTCCTGCGTCCACAGAAGGGCATCACCCAGTGGTATTTTGGCAGTCTATTTGAAATATTTTAATAAACGAAAGAAGATAATTGATATTCAGCCAACAATAATTATATATTACACACCCAGACTGAGGTGGAGCCATTTGGGAAAACATGGGATAAAGGGAATAAAATGAATGCAAACTGTAAACATCAACAGTGTAGAAAAATAAAGGGAAATTTCCACATAGGGATCGCAACATTACAGAACAGAGGAATCTTGTATTTTGAGAAAGAACCCAAAATATAAATATTCCTGGAAGGCAATTAAAGAGTGGCAGTAGAGCTGAATGTCCGGTTTGATTGACGTTTGCTGGAATCCTATTATGCATAGTAAAGCTGCAGTCTATGCACTTCCATCGGAGGAAGCTGGGCTGATCTCAGTGGCACATACTGTGCAAAGCGCCTTGATCACAGTGGACTGCCTATTATTCCCCTCCACCCACCCAAAACTGCAGGCGCTTTTGCGCTGGTCTTAAGATAAAGCTTTAAAATAATAATCAAGAATCTAAACTTGTGTGTGTTTTAAAATATGGTTGGGTTTTTCTTGATGTTATTGTAGGGTTGCTATAGTTCAGTATTTCATAGCTTTGTTGAGCATTTTTTTAAATCCAATTTTAAAGCTTTTTTTACTTTTTTAGGAAAATATCCCCAAAAGCCACTGTTGACCTGGGTTGCCCGGATTGTCGTGGACCCATAAGTGTTTGGCACGGTTTTTGACTGCCATATTCCAGCTATGTCCAGACATATGGCAACCCTATTTATTGTTTTATCTTTTTGTAAACCAGCTTTGAAGATGGTTGGTTGGTGGTTTTTTTGTTTTCCTTTTTAAAACCAAGCTGTGTATTACAAATCTTACGAAACGAACAAACTGCCTGGAAGCCAAGCGATGTGAGCAGGGCCAGATTTCGGTTTGATGAGGCCCTGAGCTACTGAGGGTAATGGGGCCCTTTGTATGTCCAGCTGTCCTTTGTCAACAAGAAATTGTCCCTGTTTTTTGCGTTGAATATATGCTATATGGTAATTTATGGACCTAATAGGTATCTTGAGCCATTTGCCACTGTTGCTGTATGTAGCTTTTACTTTATTTGTTTTTTATCTTATATTTTGGAAATGTACATCCAGGTGTGTTTTTCCCCCTTTATTTTTTTGAGTGGGTCCCTCAGCTATAGCTTGTTCACCTTATACGTAAACGCGTCACTGGATGCGAGCCCCGTTCCCACCGCCGGGACTACAATTCCCATCTCTCCCCGCGGCGAGGCCCGTGCTCGCCGCGGTGCATCCTGGGGCTGGTAGTCCCGTCCCCGCCGCCCGCCAGCGAAGATGTCCGAGGTGCGGCTGCCGCCGGTGCGGGCGCTGGAGGATTTCTTGCTGGGCTCCAGCCGGCTGTCTCCGCCGGACGTGCGAGACCTGCAGCGCTGGCACAACCGCGTCGTCAACAACCTGCTGTACTACCAGAGCAACTACCTGCTGGTGCTGGGCGCGGGGCTGCTGCTCGGAGGGTCAGTCCGGCGCCGGGGCCGCGCAAGCTGCGCTCGCTCCTGCGCTCTCAGGGGCGCGAGCCCGAAAGACGCGCGCAGCATCCTCGGGGGCCAGACGGGTGGGGGGGGGTGGTCAAAGGAGGAGCGGGGTGGAAGCGGGCTAAATCCGGGGTGAAGCCCCAAATGCCTTGAGTTGGGGGCCGGATTGAGGTTGGATGAGGCCCCAAGCTGCTGAAGGCAGTGGGGCCCTTGATATGTTCGGCTGTCCTTTGTCAACAGCAAATTGTGCCTTTTTTGTGTTGATTTATATGGTAATTTTAAAGCGAGATGAGTGCCAAAACCCCAGAGTCGGTCATGACTGGACCTAATGGTCAGGGGTCCCCTTTACCCTTTATATGGTAATTTATGGACCTAATAGGTATCTAAAGCCATTTGCACATAACAAAATATGTATTTTATGAGGGCCGGATTTCGGTTTGATGAGGCCCTCAGCTACTGAAGGTAATGGGGCCCTTGATATGTCCAGCTGTTCTTTGTTAAAAACAAATTGTCGCTGTTTTTTGTGTTGAATATGTACGCTATATGGTAATTTATGGACCTAAAGCCATTTGCACATAACAAAATATGTATTTGTTGAGCTGAAATACAATTAAGAAGAACTATATTAATAGTAAAATACAATTAAGAAGAAGTATATTTTTTGGGGGGTGGCCAAGAGAGTGGGGCCCTAAACTATAGTTTTAACTTATACGTAAATCCTGGCACTGGATTTAATGCATGTTCTGGCTTTGTCCATGGGCGTAGCTGGGATTTTTGTTGTGGGGGGAGCAGTCCTTTTGTTGAACCTCAGTTTGCTATGCATTTTTATTGATTGGGGGGATAGCTGCCACTCCCTGCCCCCCCTACTCCCATGGGTTTGGCTCTCCTTTGTGTACCCACGCCCAGTGACTTACACGGGTTGCAGATGCTGTAAATTGGTGATGGAGGAGTCCCCGCGGCTGGATGCTGTTGGACTGCAACTCCCATCAGGAACAGCCAGCGTGGCCGGAGATGAAGGGAACTGTATTCTAGCGTGACAGGGCAGGGCTGCAGGCTGCTTCTCTATTAAAGAAATCCCTATGGGTAGGAGGGGGAAAGAGATGTGCAAGGTGGAATCGCCTCTTTCCTAACCTCCCCTCCTCACTTCCTTTCATTTTATTGCTATTGCGGTGCCTGTAGCACTAAGATGACAGATTGCAAGCTGAAGCTTTTGGCCACGACTCCTCTCCAACCTGGGAAAAGGGTTGCGTGTATAGGGGACTCTGGTTAAACGCATAGGGCTGGCCAAGCAGGCCCAGTAGTACAGGCAGTAGGACTTCTCTTAAACTGAGCCCAGAGCTCGATCATAGAATTGTAGAATTGGGAGGGTCACATTTAGTCCAACCCCAGGAAGCTGTTGTCAGTGCAAGAGCCTAAGATCCTGTGTTTCTTAGCAGTCAGATTGTTGGGGGGGGGAGGGCTGTTCAGGATTCCAAACATGCTCCCCCACCCCCAATCCTTTATTCCCTCTCCTATACACAGTTGCATGAGAGTAGGTCTCATGGAATTTATTGGAACTTACTTCCCACTAGGGATGCGGGTGGCGCTGTGGGTTAAACCACTGAGCCTAGGACTTGCCGATCAGAAGGTCAGTGGTTTGAATCCCCGCAACGGGATGAGCTCCCGTTGCTCGGTCCCTGTTCCTGCCAACCTAGCAGTTCTAAAGCATGTCAAAGTGCAAGTAGATAAATAGGTACCGCTCCGGTGGGAAGGTGCATTTCCGTGCGCTGCTCTGGTTTGCCAGAAGCGGCTTAGGCAAGATGGCCACATGACCCGGAAGCTGTACGCTGGCTCCCTCGGCCAATAAAGCGAGATGAGCGCCGCAACCCCAGAGTCGTCCTTGACTGGACCTAATGGTCAGGGGTACCTTTACCTTTACCTTTTTACTTCCCAGTAGACATACATAGTGTTTTACGAAAAACTGCTCCCTTTCCCTTATGGGGTACTCCGGAGCCCATATAGAGTCCTTAAGTGGGTTCCCTATCGGTAGGAGAAAACAATAGAGGCCATCCCAGAGTATTTTGAGAGGCTAAGCGGCCTGATCTTTATTCAAGGAACTGTTTCAACAGGGTCCCCACTCACCGCACGCAGGAGGGAGGGGTACCAGGAACAATGGTGCGCAAGCCCTTATACAGTGGTACCTCAGGTTACATATGCTTCAGGTTACAGACTCCGCTTACCCAGAAATATTACCTCAGGTTAAGAACTTTGCTTCTGGATGAGAACAGAAATCGTGCAGCGGCAGCAGGAGGCCCCATTAACTAAAGTGGTGCTTCAGGTTAAGAACAGTTTCAGGTTAAGTACGGAGCTCCGGAACAAATTAAGTACTTAACCTGTGGTACCACTGTATAGACTTTTGAAATTGCCCACACTGTAGCCCAAGACCTGCCTCCCCCCCCCCAAAAAAAAAACCCTCCACCATAGATGCAACACAGAAGGAGGCGGTCTCCAGCAGAAATTCTGTTTGCCAGGATACCTGATGATGGTCACTGATTGCATTACCTGGGCAGTCTGGCCATTTTTTTCCTGATGGTTAAGACTTTAGTTCCTGGATCCAGGTCACAGGCTCACCCTATTCACAAACAAATACGCCCTTAAGACAGGATTTGTAAGCAAGGCTTTCTCCATTTGCCTCCCTTACTGCAGAGGAATATCTGAGGTCATTGGGAGAGTCAAAATGGCTTCAGGATTGCTCTCCCATACTTTTTCAGACACATGGTTCATATATTTAGATATGTGCGCATTTATGATTATTTATTCTATATTTGAGACCTTAAAATTCTTATAACAATGGTATTGGCCTGGAAACATGGCTTTTGAGAAGAAGAATTTTCTTCCAGGATTGAGGTTCATCTAGGTCATCCCTTCCAAGTGAACGGTGAGGTTGTGGGTGATACCAAATGGTTCAGGATGGTGAAATGCAGAATGGATTATTACAAGGACCGAAAGGATGTCCTTGCAGGATAGGTGAATGGCAGGCACTCCGACAGAACAGAGATTAGATTAGGGTTGCCATATTTCAAAAAGTGAAAATCTGGACACAGAAGTTGTTGAGCTTTCCTCCCCCTTTTTTTATTTTTGCCCAAAGTTGTTGAACTTGTTTTGGAACTATTTTTTAATGAAATTTGCTAAAATCTACACCACCGACATTGACTGCCATACAGTCAATTTTCCCAGACATTGCAGCAATTTCCACCCGGAAATCTGTTTACAAGAACTGAACACCGGCTATGTCCAGCAAATTCTGGACGTATGGCAACCCTAGATTAGATGCGACTGTAAAGCTACATATACCAGCAATGAAACTGCAATGTTCCATTTAGCCCTGAGAGGAGCGAGAAATAGCAGAATCAGTGTTGCAAAATCATTTCTGCCAAGGTTCTCTGATATCTGCATTATTTTTAGCAGGACTCATGGTGATCTATTGTAAACAAAGCTTATTGATCTGTCTTCTATGCATTTGTTCATCATCCTGTGCAAAAAGGGTTTTAAGGCAAATTACGGCAAAAAATATAGTGCACATAACAAAATACAAAATCCCATAAAAATAAGCAGCAATAAACAACCATTATAAGTGATCAAACACTAAATCCCAGCAATTAAAACTCTCTAACCACCCAGTAATATCAGCACAATCATCGGAAAATGACAAACCAACAGTCAGTGATCAGGAAAGAGTCTGGGAGAAAAGAAAAATATTGAAGTGGTGCCGGAAATATGTTAAAGTCAGTGGCAGACAAGCTTCTTTAGGGGGAATATTCCACAGGGTGATAGGGGGTGGGGATGAGAGCAAGAAAAGCCCTTGCTCATTTTACCACCATTCAGAGTCCCGCCCCATGACAAGTTCTCTGGCCAAATAATAAAGGCCGCTACTTAAAATGGGTGTTAAAAGTAAGACCAGCCCACAAGACCACCTCATGCTAACAGGATATACAGTCATACCTCAGGTTACAGACACTTCAGGTTGCGTTTTTTTGGGTTACGGACCGCCGAAACCCGGAAGTACCGGAACAGGTTACTTCCGGGTTTCGGCGGTCGCGCATGCACAGAAGTGCTAAATAACGTTTTGAGCATGCGCAGAAGTGCCAAATTGCAACCTGTGCGTGCACAGAAGCACCGCTGCGGGTTGCGGACGCTACAGGTTGCGAACTTGCATCCTGCACGGATCACGTTCACAACCTGAGCGTCCACTGTATGGTCTTTAAATGGAATCATAGGAGCCAACTCCTAGAGGCCTGTGGCGGCTTCGGCCCCCACAATAAAATATTTGAGGAGGCTGCCCCGCCCCCAAGTTGATGGGCATTGCCATTCAAATGGAGTTTGTGCACTGTATCATGTGATCGGTGGTGCGAGGTGGGGCTGACCTGGGCCCCTATAATATTTTATTCAAGTGGGCACCCCTGAATGGAACTGACATTGCATTCCTAGTTCCCAGCCTGCCCATTTCCTTGCAGGTACTTTCGCCCCTTGTTGACTCTGCTGAGCGCTGCTCTGGTGACGCTGATCTTTGTGGGCTTCATCTGGGCAGCTGAAAACAAGGCTCCCGTGCGACGCTTCCGGCGGAATTACCCCGGCACCTGCCTCCTTACCATCCTCGGCTCGGCGTACTTTCTGGTGTCTCTTCTCGATGGCTCTGCCACCTTCTTGTTTTTCATCGCTCTGCCCATAACGTGTAAGTCCCCAAAGGGAAATGGGGTAGACATGGCAGGGGCGCATCCAGGTTAATGTGATTGTTGTGTCTCGTTGCTGAGATCTTGCAAATCTAGTGCGCTGTTAATGTTTGCATGGAACTTTAGCTTCAATATAGAATAATTCAGTCGTGCAATAAGCAGAACAGTTTGCATTCTCCGACCGTTCCTGAGTAGAATCTATTCTGGCATGGAAACCACAGTATTTATTTATTTTTTGAATATTTTTTATTATTAAAACAATTCAACATTAATGCATACATGTTACAAATATACAAACATACATTTCATACAATCCTTAAAAGTATCCATACATACACACACATACCTCAATCTGTGGGATTGAATGTGGGTATGTAGGAAACCACAATATCTTAGCTTTCTCTTAAAATAAAAAAACCTCTAGTACTCATAGAGGTTCAGATGAATCTGAAAACACACAGCCTCTGCAAAAAAGCCCCGGTGCTCAGGGGTCTACCTCCCAAATGTGCTGGACCCCACATTCTGCACAAACCTCCACATAGGTAGATTGAAGACAAACCTTCCTACATGCAACTGGGTAAGTTGCCTGAACATCAAAACAAGTTGCATCACTGCATGGCTATTAAATTTGTTCATTGAACAGCTGTCATGGTTGATTGAAGGCTGGGGTTCCAGTCTGACTTTTGTTAGTTCTACAAAGACCAAGTCTAGGTTGATGCTCAGACGCTTCCTTCTGTAATGTGTGTGTAAGACAAAATGTCCTATATTTACACACCGATCAGTTCTCCCCTGCGGTGTTTCCATGATCCAGTTAGGGCTCAGTGCATGCTGCAATGCTGCTGGAGCCCAGAAAACCTACATCGTATTAAGTCCAGAGTCTCTCAACTTTCACTTTTTTTAAAAAGTAAGGTTCTAGTGCTGGTGGTTGAGAAGTTAAGCTCAGAAGTGTTTGGCGCAACAGCTGAAATCTTTTGATGAGTAGGAGCCAGTCGTGGGGCTTCTGTGATCCGCATGGCTCCTTCCTTTATCCAGAATAAAGTATGCACAATAATTAAAAATGCAGAAAGAGCCATCCAGTTTAAGAGAAATCATGCAAATTTGCTCTTTTCACCTAGTTTATTTTGGTTTCAGCATTTTATTTTACAGTATTTTTTATTAGGCAAGGGTACCGACAGCCCAGGGATGCGGGTGGCGCTGTGGGTTACCTCGGCCAATAAAGCGAGATGAGCGCTGCAACCCCAGAGTTGGTCACGACTGGACCTAATGGTCAGGGGTACCTTTACCTTTACCGACAGCCCAGGCTGTGTTTGCCTGTCTTTCTCCTTCTCACGCTCATTGAGTTGAATGATGGAAAATCTCCCCTACAGCTCCTAGGAAAGCTTGTGGTAGAGAGGAAAGGGCTACTCCAGCCTTGCCCTTTTTGCCCTGGATGAATGAACTTACTTTCTTCTTTGGCGATCCCTCGTAGCCGAGTAAGATTGTCTTCCATAAACACGGTTTTAACAATGAGTCCGTAAGTGACTGTGGAGGCCAATTCTGGACCCACACGTCCTTCAGACATGTGGCCTATATATCTATGTACGTGTTTGCCTGGTACATTTATGAACCTTTATTATATACGTAAGACCTTAATTTATTTATTTCACCTTTCTGCCTCCCCCAACCCTTTCTCCACTGCAGTGACCCTCATCCATGCCTCCCTGCGTCTTCGAAACCTCAAAAACAAGATTGAGAACAAGATAGAGAGCATCGGACTCAAGCGCACTCCCATGGGTCTGCTCCTGGAAGCCCTAGGACAGGAACAGGAAGCCGGATCCTAGACGATTCCCTTTTAATTCTCCCTTTTCCCTTTGGAAATATGCTACCTTCCTTCCATTGACTGTTCACTTTCCCCCTCTCTGATCCCTAGCCTGTGTGCTATCTGTTCACTTAAGCCAACCTAGCAGCCCAGCTATGAGCTCATGCAAAAGGCGGCCTGTGTCCTGTGGAGCAGAGCAGTTGGCCATTGGGACTCCCTGTCCCCAGTGAATGAGGCTTGCTAGCAGAGTAGAAGGGGAACAGCAAATAGAGTGGAAATCAAGGTAGTATTTCTTACTGGCCGTTCAGTATTAAGTACTGGGACTCTTTACCTGTTTAAGTTTAAAAGGGTTCCAGTGCATGAGAAAGGGAGAAGAAGCTGAAAATAAGATGTATGGAAGGCAAGGCTGTATTATCTTTTTTATAAAAAAAACAACAACTGGTGTAAAATGTTAGACTGTAGTATGCCTAGACACATTTAAAAAAACAAACGACCCAAGGATCAGGACTTGATCCTAGAGCAAAAAACAGTAGCCAGCCAACCAATTAAAAGGGAGCTTCGTTCTAATTATTCCAAGCACGGGCAAACTTTAGTATTTACTAGTATAGCATTACTTAGCATTTATATAGCAGCTCCAAACACTCCCAAGTGCTCCACCTACAGCATGTAATCCTTTCAACAGCCATGTTGTGCACCTCAGTATTTGATCCCCACATTGCAGCTAGAGGGAGGTGGGGCCAGCAGAAAGCTGCTTGCCTTAGCCTATAATGGCGGAGGTGGTCTTCTGTAGAACACCTGGCCTCTTGTTTTCAGAAAAGGGAGATTAGGCAAGAGTTCGGATTGGATGGAGGAAAGGGGAAAAGTAATTTTGAAGAAGCTCTAGCTAAGTCAGAAATGGGGAGCCTTTTCTGGAACTACAGCTCACATGTCTCTGGCCATTGGGCTAGTAATTCATTAACCCTGTGGGCTTCCCTTATCATATGCATTGTGTGGAAGGGACACTCCGAAGTTCAGAAGCTGTGTAGCAACCTATACATTCCGCTCTGCAGAGGGAACCCCCAGCCCAGGCAAAGGGCGAGAGGTTCTTAAGAGGAGCAGAAGAGGCTTGTCTAGCCATTTCCAGAGACCAGTCAGGCAGAGTTTGACTCCTTGTCTTTTGCGGAGTCCTTACAGTATTCAAAACTTCAGAGAATGGACCAAACCCTGGTATAGTGTGTCTTTAAGAGATGTAGCTGAAGGGTAGGATGTTTTAATAAAATGAAGGAGCTTGGAGATTCTACAAGCATTGCCAAAAATAACAACTGTCCAAGGGGTTCAGATATTGTACCTCTCCAGTTCTTCTGTATGCAGTTTGCATTTATTGGGTAATGGGAGGAAATCAGTTTCAAAACCCTCTGTATGGCACTTTTTTTTGCAAAAAAAAATATGTTATTGACAAAATGACTTAACCACTAAGTCTGTGTGTGTGTGTGTGTGTGTGTGTGTGTGTGTGTGTGTGTGAAGGGGAGGTGGCCGCCTCTGTACCCCTCAATTTTCTGTGTATGAGGAAGGAAAAAGCGAGCACAACCATTGCAACCTCCATGAATTGCGCCTCCTTTTACTCTTGCTTGCCTTTCAGAAGCCCTACGCCCAGCAGTGGATTCCTTCAATCTCTCTCGCCCGATTCATGACCCTTCTGCCAATGTGCCCCTCGATTAAACTGTGTGCTAATTTGATCGTTCTGTGACAGCAAACATTTCTGCTTGCTGGACGGGACAATCTTCCCTCTCCTCCCCCTGCCCGTTCTTCTAGGGGTTCTCTAACCGTCCCCTGAACCAATTTGGGAGGACAAGGCCTGTTATGCTAGCAGAACTCTTTGTTCTGGTTCCTGACAGTGTATCTGTTTCGCTGAATCCAGCCCTGTATGTATAAGACCAGGAATCCATAGCTGAAGGAGTCCTTTCTTGGCTCTCTCCATAGGTTGTGCTTTGGTTTCAGCCATCTGTGTGCTCGGCAGCAGTGCCAACTAAGTATTTCTACAACACTTGCCAGTGCTCAAAGGCCTTCTCTTACGTCACAGCTGGGGAACCTGTAGGATTCCAGAAGTTGGCCACTCTGAGGTCAGGATCAGCTCTTGGCCTGATCCCTCAGGGTTCTTCTTGTGTTCACAACTGGTCCAAGATGTTTTGCTGCCCATGGCAGATTAGCAAATGCCCCCCCCCCCCTGAGTCCAGCCACATAGCTCCCAGGGCCAGCCAAGTTATTTTGGCACCCAGAGTCAGAAAATCCCACAAAGTAATTCCATAACAAGTTGCTTTCATGACACCCAAAACCTGCTCACCTCACCCTGCCTAATGGTGAAGTCAGTCTTGTACCCTCCTTCCTGGGAGTGTGGTTGGGTACCCATTATTCCTATTTCTTGGGCCAGCTTGCCAAAGGTGAGGTCAGTTGGACTGAGTAGAATAATAATAATAATATTTATATGCTTCCCCAGCCACTTTGGGCAGCTTCCCACAAAATACTAAAAACCTCAGACATTAAAAACTTCTCTATACGGGGCTGACTTCATTTTTTTTAATTTTATATAAATATTTATTGAAATTTTCATATTATTACAAAATGAAAAAGGAAAAGGAAAAATACAAAAATGAAAAACAGTTAAAAACAATTCCAACTTTTTGTCACTTGTCTTTCATTAACTTATTTCCCGAACCTCCTCATACCTCCCTTTTTTGTATTCCAATTCAAATTTATTCAGTTCAGCAATTTCTTTCCCTCCTTCTTACACCCTAGTCATTAATCTGAGTATATATTTATAATAACCTTAAATTTTGATCTATTTAGAAAAATCCAAATTTTTTTTCATATTCTTTTAACCTTTACAGCTAGAAACCACAACCTCAATCCAACATCATTCTAACATTCATTAATTTTACAATATTTCTGTAGATAGTCTTTAAATTTCTTCCAATCTTCTTTCACCGTCTCTTCCCCCTGGTCTCGAATTCTGCCAGTCATTTCTGCCAGTTCCATGTAGTCAATCACCTTCATCTGCCATTCTTCCAAGGTGGGCAATTCTTGTGTTTTCCAATACTTTGCGATAAGTATTCTTGCTGCTGTTGTAGCATACATAAAAAAAGTTCTATCCTTCTTTTGCACCAATTGGCCAACGATGCCCAAGAGAAAGGCCTCTGGTTTCTTCAGGAAAGTGTATCTAAATACCTTTTTAAGTTCATTATATATCATTTCCCAGAAAGCCTTAATCTTTGGGCACGTCCACCATTGGTGAAAGAATGTACCTTCAACTTCTTTACATTTCCAACATTTATTATTGGGCAAATGATAAATTTTTGCAAGCTTGACTGGGGTCATGTACCACCTATATATCATTTTCATAATATTCTCTCTTAAGGCATTACATGCCGTAAATTTTATACCTGTGGTCCATAACTGTTCCCAGTCAGCAAACATGATATTATGTCCAACATCCTGTGCCCATTTAATCATAACAGATTTCACCGTTTCATCCTGAGTGTTCCATTTCAACAGCAGATTATACATTCTTGACAAATTCTTAGTTTTAGGTTCTAATAACTCTGTTTCTAATTTTGACTTTTCCACCTGGAAGCCAATTTTCTTGTCCAAATTATGTCTCCATTATCTGATAATAATGGAGCCAATCTCTCACCTTGTTTTTAAATTTTTCAAAACTTTGCAATTTCAGTTTATCTCCTTCTTGTTCCAAGATTTCAGAATATGTCGGCCATTTAGTCTCCATATTGAGCTTTTTCAAGGCTTTTGCTTCCATTGGTGACAGCCACCTTGGTGTTTTATTTTCCAATATATGGGGCTGACTTCAGATGTCTCAGGAAAGTCAGATAGTTGTTTATTTCCTTGACATCTGATGGAAGGGTATTCCATAGGGTGGGTGCCACTACCAAGAAGGCCCTGTGCCTGGTTCCCTGTACCTTCACTTCTCACAGTGAGGGAACCGCCAGAAGGCCCTTGGTGCTGAATCTCCCTGTCTGGGCTGAATGATGGGGGTGTATACAAGGTATACAGGGCCAAAGCTGTTTAGAGCTTTAAAAGTCATTTTGAACTTAACAGCAGAGGCTTTCTTCATTAACCCTTTTATCCCCCAGGCAGCGCACAGTATTTTCAGGACCTGCTTTCCAACACTAAACCCCACCCCACTCCTCAAATTTGTTTTACAGAGGATCAAGAAAACACATGGCACTAACCAACAAGTTGTCACAGGTTGACTATGACAATGTGGGCTTAAAAACAAAAGTAGACAAATCTGAAACTGCGTCCCATCTGATGAAATTCAGTCAGCAGCTCTCCCAGGTCTGCAGGGAGTTTGTGTCAACCCTGCAGTTTCTGCGGGTCCTGCCAATTATTTCATTAGGGGCCTCCTGTCCAAAGCATGCAGTCTCTCATTTGTGGCCCTGCATCCTTGAGTTAATGGGATACAGCATTTGATAACCACAACTAAGAGCTATTTTCCTATATTATAATTACAAACTTCCCTGCAGTATTTTCTGAGGAACTGCAGTTTGTGAAAAGGTTAATTTTCTCCCAATTGGAGCACACTCTAGGAACACTGCAGTAGAAGTTGGGTCAGGATGCATCTCTCAGTTCTCTCAGCCTTGATGGCTAAATGCCTGTATGAGTGGGAACCCAATTTAACATCACAGTGCTTGAGAAGATATGAAAGGTCTGTCGCAGATGCCGTTAATGCAGCCCAGCCATCAACTGAGGAAGCAAAGCGAACTGTTCTAAAGCTTAAGGTGGTTACCGCCTTAAACATACTTATCAACATCTCTAGGACTTCCAACAAAATACAGTGGTACCTCGAGTTACAAACGCTTTGCATTACAAACTCCACTAACCTGGAAGTAGTTGCTCCAGTTTGCGAACTTTGCCCCAGGTTGAGAATGGAAATTGTGCGGCGGCAGCGGGAGGCCCCATTAGCAAAAGCGTGCCTCAGGTTAAAAATGGACCTCCGGAACGAATTAAGTTCGTAACCTGAGGTACCACTGTAGGGCTAGTTGTGGGCATTGTGAAGTGCTCATAACTGCTGCTTTTTAATAATAATAATAATAACAACAAAACAACAACAACAACAATAATAATAATATTTTTTTATTTATACCCCGCCCTCCCCAGCCAAGACTGGGCTCAGGGCGGCTAACAACCAATAATAAAAACAAGTTGATTAAAATACAATTTAAAAGAATTATTATTATTATTATTATTCTCTTTTTAACATCTACATGAAGCCGCTGGGAGAAATCATCAGGGGATTTGGTCCGGGTGTCCATCAATATGCAGATGATACCCAGCTCTACCTCTCTTTCAAATCAGAACCAGTGAAGGTCCTGTGTGAGTGCCTGGAGGCGGTTGGAGGATGGATGGCAGCTAATGGATTGAGGTTGAATCCTGATAAAACAGAAGTACAGTGGTACCTCAGGTTACATACGCTTCAGGTTACAGACTCCGCTAACCCAGAAATAGTACCTTGGGTTAAGAACTTTGCTTCAGGATGAGAACAGAAATCGTGCTCTGGTGGTGCGGCGGCAGCAGGAGGCCCCATTAGCTAAAGTGGTGCTTCAGGTTAAGAATGGACCTCCGGAACGAATTAAGTACTTAACCCGAGGTACCACTGTACTGTTCTTGGGGGGACGGGGCGGGCTGGTGTGGAGGACTCTCTGGTCTTGAATGGGGTAACTGTGTCCCTGCAGGACCAGGTATGTAGCCTGGGAGTCATTTTGGACTCACAGCTGTCCATAGAGGTGCCGGTTAATTCTGTATCCAGGGCAGCTGTTTATCAGCTCCATCTGGTACACAGGCTGAGACCCTACCAGCCCATGGACTGTCTCGCCAGAGTGGTGCGTGCTCTAGTTCTCTCTTGCTTGGACTAGTGCAATGTGCTCTAAGTGGGGCCACCTTTGAAGGTGACCTGGAAACTACAACTAATCCAGAATGTGGCAGCTAGACTGGTGACTGGGAGCAGCCGCTGAAACCGCATAACACTGGTCCTGAAAGTCCTACACTGGCTCCCAGTATGTTTCCGAGCACAATTCAAAGTGTTGGTGCTGACCTTGAAAGCCCTAAATGGCCTCGGTCCAGTATACCTGAAGGAGCGTCTCCACCCCCATCGTTCTGCCCGGACACTGAGGTCCAGCACTGAGGGCCTTCTGGCGGTTCCCTCACTGCGAGAAGCGAGGTTACAGGGAACTAGGCAGAGGGCCTTCTTGGTAGTGGCACCTGCCCTGTGGAATGCCCTCCCATCAGACGTCAAAGAGATAAACAACTACCTCACATTCAGAAGACATCTGAAAGCAGCCCTGTTTAGGGAAGTTTTTAATGTGTGCCATTTTAATGTATTTTTAATCTTTGTTGGAAGCCACCCAGAGTGGCTGGGAAAACCCAGTCAGATGGCTAGGGTACAAATAATAAATTAATATTATTATTATTAAACTAATTGAGTCAAGTTTAAATTGTTATTACCTGTACTCTGGCTCTTCCTAGAATTCGATATGGTATTTAAATGCAGAATTTGCTATTGCAAATTGACGGCTTTGGAAACTGGTCCACACATGGAACTTGATGCACAAAACAAGAAGAAAGAGAAAGGAATTGGTTTGTGTGCAGTGGCGTTTTGCTTCTACTGGAGGGAGTGGCAATTCCTCCTAATCATTGCAGCCGCCTAAAAAGTTGCTTCAGAATGCTTGTGAGAAACAGCATGGGAGGCAGTCCTGGTGGGGAGGAATCGGCTGAAATTCTGTCCTGATCCCTTTCTCAAGCAAGGCGGCTCCATGGACCCCAGCCCCCTCCACAAACAAGGGAGTCCTTCTGTTGGCAGAGGAGAAACTCTAGATCCAGCCCATTCACTCAATTTCACCCAGCGCTTGGGTTTGCTAGAGTTCATCCAGTGCACATGTTCAGACAGGATGCAGCCATGAAAAAAGAAGTGTGAGTTATATTTGCATTTTTTTAAACAAGCAGCTATATAGAGCAACCTATTCTGTCTAGTTTTTTTTTACATTTCTGCATACTCTTGAAAATAGAGGGACGGTGCTTACCACGACACTATTTTGGATATACACTTGAATTAGTGAGTTGCTTTACTTAAAACAGTTGTTTTCGCATCTCAATCAACAGCAGTTTGCTCCAATAGTGATCTTGGATGGAGAGTGCTGCCAAAGATCGGACACAAAATGTGGGCCCAGGAGGGAGGAATCGGCAAACTCTGAGGTTTGCTGAAACGCAGAAAAAGAGAGGAAAACCTTGAGGAGGTAATCCCACCAAAAAAAAGTGCAACGAGCATGCTGAATGTTTAATCAGCTGAAAAATTAATACAGAAAAGCTTGCCAGGTGGATGAGAAAGCCCTAAGGAACATTGGGACCAGCCTTGTACAAGAGCGAGTCTTGGCTCATGTAGTCTCCCATTGTCTACACTGCCTGGTCACAACTCTCTAAGATTTGAGACCAGGAGTGATTTGCAGCCCTACCTGGAGGTGCAGGGGATCAAAATCAGCAGCCTTCTGCATGCAAAACAGTTGTACCACCACTGAGCTATGGTCAGGACTGTATCTTGGTGGCCCCCCGCCAAGGGTGCAGGTGAGGAGGGGGAGCAAAATCGGCTTTAAAATATGTCCATAAATATGTCTACAAACAAAAATATCAATTATTGCCTCTTAAGAAAAGGTTTTGAATAAAGGGTGAATTGAATGGGTGGAGGGGGTGGGGTTTGGAGGAGAGGCGGTAAAAAGACCTAATTTGTCCATGGCTAGGAGTTGCGATCTGGATGGTTCTGCCAGGGGCGCAAGATCACCTAGCTATCGTTCTGGCTATGGTCATTCCACTAGTAGAATGGCCCATTGTCGAAATGGGAGCGCTCTTGCCAAGAAGTGAGAGCACACTACAACATTTTGTTGCAGGGCCCCCTTGCAATGTGTTGAGGAAGGGCTGGAAGTGTGTGCGGCAATTTTGGTGCAGGTGGAGTTTTTCCTCTGCCCACTGAGTAATTATGGCGTTTTCACCACGCGTAGCAATTACAAGCGAAGGATTTACAGACTAGAGAATACTTTTGGTGTTGGTGCCGCAACCAACCTACTTTTGAGGACATCAAGAACAAGATAAGTGTGTGTGGCAGGGAGGGTAAACTAATCACACAGCCCACTGTGTGTGTGTGTGGATACATCTTATACCCCACAACATGTCCCAGAGGAAACCACAATCTCACACGAGAGCATGGCTCAAAGAAAATGGGATATTGGCTCGCTCGCTCGCCGCCATGGGCGCCATCACCGATGAAGTTATTCGCAAACGACTATTGATTGACGGAGATGGTGCTGGCAACGACAGACAAATTTGTTGGTGAAGAGTTTCATCAAGTGCAACTCCGGATCCCATGAAGGCGGCTACACCCAGTACCAATGCATGCTGAGCACTCTGTCACAGTGTGAATTTTCAATGGGGAAAACCTTGCTTGTATATGACATGAACCTCAGAGAAATGGAGAACTACGAAAAAATCTACAATGATACAGAAATAGCTGCAGCCCATGAGAAAATTGCAGAGTGCAAAAAGCAGATTCTTCAGGCAAAAAGATTACGAAAAAATTGCCAAGAATACAGTGGTGCCTCGCAAGACGAAATTAATTCGTTCCGCAAGTCTCTTCGTCTTGCGAGTTTTTCGTCTTGCGATGCACGGTTTCCCATAGGAATGCATTGAAAATCAATTAATGCGTTCCTAGGGAAACCGCCTTCAGACCAGGTCCGGGGACAGTCTGTCCCTGGACCTCTTCTGAAGGCTGGGGGGGGGGAGAAGGGCTTTTCTTCCCACCCCCAGCATTTTAAAAAACCCCGGGACAGCGGACTTCTCCGCTGTCCGGGCGATCTTAAAATGCTGGCGGGCGGCATTTTAAAATCGCCCCGGGACAGCGGAGGACTTCTCCGCTGTCCGGGGCGATTTAAAAGCCCCTGGGAAGGCAGGCAGGGGGGAGCAAAGACTTTCGCCCCCCGCCCGCCTTCAGAAGGTGTTCCCTCCCCGCCGCCTGGCTTCGGAACGATGCTCCGAAGCCGGGCGGCGGGGGCAGGTGTTCCCGCCCCGCCGCCCGGCTTCGGAGGAGGTCCGAGGACAGTGGGGAAGACGCGCTGCGCTTCCCCGCTGTCCCGGATATTTCCCTATGGGCTGTCGTCTTGCGAAGCAAGCCCATAGGGAAATTCGTCTTGCGAAGTGCCTCCAAAATGGAAAACCCTTTCGTCTAGCGGGTTTTCCGTCTTGCGAGGCATTCGTCTTGCGAGGTACCACTGTATGATGCTTTGGCTTAAGTAATACAGCATCATCTGGATAGGCATGAAACACTCAAGCAGTTAGAAGCTCTGGGAAAAGAACTTCAGCGTCTCTCCCATATCAAAGAAAATGTAGAAGACAAACTGGAGTTGAGACGAAAGCAGTTCCATCTACTTCTGAGCACCATCCATGAACTTCAGCAAACACTGGAAAATGATGAGAAGCTTTCAGAAGCAGAAGATGCCTCAGATACACCGATGGTATCTGCAGATAAACAATAGACAGACCCTGGATATAGCTCCATAGCCTGGCAGCCAGTGGGTACTTTTTTCTTTTCTTTTGGTCTCCTGAGAAACTAGATTGTATTTCCATTGGAATGCATTTGACTTAATGTTTGAAACGTCTTTTTAATACAATAAATAGTTGGTATTACATTAAAAAAAAATATGGGATATTGAGGGGTATGATACCTACAAACTAAAAACTTTCCAAATTTTTACATTGGTCAAGTCACTGGGGGCTAGTTGCTCCTCTTAAGCCTGTTCCCAGTCAAGGTGGATGCCTCCCTTTGCCTCTCGGCGCACAGGGGGGAAATTCGGATTGCTCTCTTAGTGACTTCATGTATAGAACCAGGAAAGAGTAGCCAATCCCGATTAATGCAGAGCAAAAGAGAATCCAGAGGGCCAGGACTGGATTCCCATCTCTGCTCTTGGCTCCCGGGGCATGCTGTTGCACCAAGAACACAAGACACTTCGACTCGGTACCTGAAGCCACCACACAACACAGCCTCGCTCGCCTTTACAATCTTTATTATAGAAACCCTTTCTCATTTCATATGCACAGTGCTCAGTTTTACATTCAGGCCCCCAATATACAATCTGTACAGCAGTGAATATTAAAAAGACACGCAAGACAGTGACTCTGCTGCTGTGAACCTTGGTCCGTCACAGAGGGAAGTGGCGAGAGGGGTGGGGGTGGGGAGCCCTCCTTTCTCCCTCCTTCACCCCACCCCCTCCCTTACACCGCCCCTGTCCCCAAATATCATCTGGATTCAATGGGCAAAAACAGAGATTATTAAACAACGTGACCACTTGTGCAGCTGTGAAGAGGAAAAACCATCACATTTTTAAAAAAGCTTTTAAATGAAAGCAAGGTTTTTTTTCCCCTTCGTAACATTGCGCGGGGGGGGGGCGGTGGCATGGTTGAATGGGGTTCGCGAAGGGGTCTCTCTGCCTGTGCTTTTTAGACATGGGACAGGCAGCGCTGCACATTGGGGCTGCTGTGTGGCAAACGCCCATGTTTACAGAGATCTTCCCACATGTGAAAAGTCTGCCTGCCTGTTTTCCCGTGGGAGCCACACTCGCCCGCGGACCGAGTCAAATTTCGCACTTGCAGCTGTAACAGAAACCCCCGCGGTTCCCACAGCCACCATAACGGGCAGCCGTTTCAGCCGGTAGCTTCTGACACCACCCCACTTTCTACATAATTTTTTTAATTATTATGTGGCACTAAGCCTGTGGCCCTCAAAGGTCTTGTTGGGTTCCCTACTCCCTTAAGTCCCAGGCAGCAAAGCCATGGGTGATGGGCACTGTTATGCAACAACCTCTGGGCAATGACGGGGGGTGCGGGGTGGAGAGAGACATGTTCCTCACCTTCGATTTGAGATGAACTGAAAGCAAGAACTCTCATTCTATAGCACCCATCCCAGTTTCACCTGCCAGGAAGCAGCTGGAGTTTTGTGTTTTTTTTTAAAAAAAGGAGCTTGCATTTCCCTTACCTGAAGTCCCTTTTCTGCAGAAGTCTCCCCCAAAACACCCCTTGTCAGAAGTGGGCAGGGGGATGAACAGAAATTGCTCATGTGGTGTGGGGGGTGGGGGTGGGTGTAGATTATTTCCCCCTTTTCCGGACATTTTTAAAGAGAACTGAAATTCCACAGTCTGCGCTATGCAGCCTTTTGCCCACAAGAAACATCTGCACACCCCTCCACGATACATTCCAGGGTCTCGGGCTGGAAACGCCACACCCTGACCCACAGCACCAGGGCGGAAATGTTGCACCACTCCCGAGGGAATGCAAGAGGGTGCAACCTGCAGCAGTTAAACCCTTGGGGAGGGGAGTGAGTGGCAGTGGGGTACAGTAAATACATATCCCCCCTAAAAAAAAAAAAATCTCAAATCAGAAAAGTTTAATAATGTGTAGGAAGAACTGGAGAGACATCCCTGGTCTCCCCCCAGTTGTGTGTCCAGTGTGACATGCAACAACCCCCCTTCACACTCTCAATTTCTCTCTCTCACACACATACACACACACACAGATATATAGATATAGTATATAAACCCTGCCAGCAGGGAATCCCCCCAACATGGTGTAACACACGCACACACGAGGCACCAGCGAAGAAAAGAAAGAGAGACCAAGCTCCATTTCCCCTTGGGGGAAAAAAGCAGGGGGGGGGGTCAGACCAATGTCCCCGGGGGTGGCTGCTCTGTGGAGTCCAAGCTGTAGAGGCCAGCAGAGTCATCCATGTAAAGCAGTTCCCCAAAGGGTCTTGAGAGGGCATCAAAAGGCGGAAGGGAGGGAGAGAGAGAAAAAGAAGAAGAAAAGAATTAGGCAAGGAGGAACACAGCAAGAAGTATAGATACCTTCCTTTCATCCCATGACAGTCCACCCCAAACTCCAGCCCCCTGGCAGCTCAAAATCCTCCAGAAATGGACCAAGAGGCAGCAACAAAAGGGTGCTCCTCCACCCCCCAAAACCCCCCCAGTAATGCACTTTTAGTGGGTGGGGAGAAACAACAACAGAAAACAAAGCACAAGAATTCCCAAGCAGCTGGGGAAAAGTGCAGCATGGTGGAAGTGCCCAAAAAAAGAGAGAGAGCAGAAAGAATGACAGACAGACTCTGCGGAATTGGTGTTAGGGGGTGTGGCGTAAGGCAAGCAGGATGAACGGGGCGGATGCAGTTACCGGGGCAAATAGTGCAGTCGTGCCCCATACCTGCCATATAGCGGCTGCCCGGCATAGCTCACTGAGTGGGGCAGCCCCCCTGGCGCCCCATAGTAGCCCGTCTCGGGGTTGGCGGCAGCTGGCTCGTAGTAGCCGCGGAGCGGCTGATGGCTGGGGTGCGAGGGTCCCCGTCTCTCCAGCGCCCCCCGCTGGCTGACTCCGGCGTTGCGCAGGTACCAGTCCCGGAGTCCCTCCAGGGCCAGGGCTTTGTGGAAGTTGCGCTGAGGGGGCAGCGGGGGCCCGTAACTGACCTCCCGGGACTGGGGGGGCAACAGCGGGCCACAGGATTTGGTGCGGGCAGCCGGGCGGGCTCGGCGCTGCAGCGGGCTCTCGGGAAAGGCCCCCCACTCCAGCTGGGGGGGCCCATCCCGGCGTGAAAGGTGGTCGCCGCCGCCCCAGCACCTGCGTTCCAGGTAGTAGTCCAGAAGGAGGTCGTTGTAAGGGGGCCGAGGGTTGCGGCCAGAGATGGAAGGGGTCAGGGCCTCTGCACTTTTAAAAGGGGGCGCAGCGGGGAACAGGGGGTCATCCGAAGGGGCCCGCTCAATCAGGGCTTCTGAGCTGTTGCTGCGACGGGTCCGAGCGGCGAAGAGTGAGGCCCGGTCAGCGCTGGTGTCGCGGCTCGGGGGTCCGAGCTGGGAGTCGTGGCTGCCTGACCATTGCCGGGGGTGTAGAGCTGGGGCCTCGGACCTGAGACAGAGAAAGAGAGAGAGGTGTCAAGAGAAGCCATTCCAGATATTTGTGGAACCTGTTGCAGAAGTGAGGAGAAAGTCACGGGTTTGGCAGTTGGCAGTCATGCAATAATTATTTGGGGGGAAACAGGTGTATCGCATACTCTCTGATAATTCTTCTAGGGTATCTTAAAGGAAGATGTGAGATCAGAACATTCTAATTTAGATGGGGCTTTGTTAACAGCTGCCAAAATATTGAAATGGCATACTCCAATAGTTCCAACACAACAAGAATGGCTTGATAAAATTTGTTGCCACTATGACTAAATTAACAGAAACGGTCTGTTTAAGGCAAACATAAAGGTAGAGAAAGATCCCCCTTTATTAAATATATGAAACGAGAACATCAACTAGAATTATTTAAAGCCTTTTCAGTGCTGCAGTTATAATAATTTACAATAGAGAAACTTAAAACAATATTTAATATAACATTTTAGAATGTATTTATAGCTGTATCACATGAGGTTAAAGTTTATTTTAATGTAGAATGATTTAGATGTCAATTTGGTGACTGTTAGAATGTAGTAGGTCTATAATTATAAAAACATCTATAAACATGTGACTTTCTTATCTTATAATAATAATAATTATAATCAGTGCTTTTTTTTCTTTCTAAAAAATGTTTAGGGGTACTCTCATTTTCCTACTCATGTTGAAATACTGCCCCCTCAGTGAGACCAAACAAATTCACAAAATGTTTAGGGGTATGCGTATCCTTGCGCCCCCCCCCCAGAAAAAAGCACTGATTATGATCAGCTACACTTCTCACAAATTCCACATACACCCCCACCCCACTCTGCCTCCAGCCCAACCTCACATCCAGCCCCTGGGGATGGAAATCCAACATTTTGCCTACCTGAACTGGTGGCCGCCTGTGCAAGCGCTTCTTGCCAGCACTGGGGTTGCAGGCACACTCCGGCCCTCAAAGCTGGAAGCACTCCTGGGGAGCGTGCGGCTTGGGCTGAAAACAAGCGAAGACAAAATCATTCCTAAAAGAGCCAGTCCCATTCAGCCCCTACGTACACCACTCTGTACAGTGGTGCCTCGCAAGACGAAAAGAATCCGTTCTGTGATTCTCTTCGTCTAGCGGCTTTTTCCTCTTGCGAAGCAAGCCCATTGAAGGATTAGCGCTATTAGCGCTATTAGAGGCTTTTAGAGGCTTATCTGCTGATCGGATCAGCTGACAAGCGGCTTAGAAAAAGGTGGGGGGGAGGGGAAAAAACCAGAGGAACTCGCAAGACACTGTCGTCTTGCGAAGCAAGCCCATAGGAAATTCGTTTTGAGAAGCACCTCCAAAACGGAAAACTCTTTCGTCTAGCGAGTTTTCCGTCTTGCGGGGCACCACTGTACATGTTCATGTACAATTAGCTACAATTAGCCTCTCGCCCTGCAGTGTTATTTGAGCTTTTCTGTGCATTTTGTTATTCTTGAGAAACGTAGAAAATAACAAGATATATTTATCCAAAAGTCTTCAAACTTACACGACCCTTTAAAAATTAGCTGATGAAGGTGAATACATCGAAACAGGGCCCTGTCCTGGTTTCTAATCCATAATTTAAGATTGCTAGGCAGGCATCATTTTCCCCCCCTCTCTGTTGAAGAAACAAACCCAAACACCCTGCCATAGAAGGCCAGCACTTGAGTTACAGTCTAGCTCACTCCCTTTCTCCGTCATAGGCCAGCTTTCCATTGGCGGGGAGCTCTGTGTTTTGCATTTTTATGCGGGGGCAGCATTCAAAAATGGCACCCTGCCTCTTCAGCCTGACGTTCTACAGTCCCACCTCCTTTTGCTGCTTGTGTCCTTGCAATGGGCCCTTAAGGGGGGTCCCTGGGCATCAATCAGTTCATCAGCAAACTCCCTCCTCCCTCTGGTTCACTTTGTTACTGGAGAGACACATGCAAAAGGCCCAAGGCATCTGCTAGTCACCTGGCAGGGCTGGCAACAGAGTTCCTGCGGTCCTTGCCCTCGTTGTACAGGTCCGGCTGCAAAAGCCGCCATCCTGGTCGGCGGTCGGGGCTACTGGAGATGGCACGCAGGTGATCTCGGGCCTTAGGTGGCGAAGGACGGTCAAAAAAAGTCCCCTGGTGGTTGGAGACTTTGGAGGGGTGGAAGCTGTGGGGGTCGTCTGAGGACAGAGCACAGGGCACAGAGTAGAAGCATCCACACACTCCTACCTCGGCAAAAAACAACAACAATAAAAAATATGGTAGTCCAACAGTTTATGCTTTCTGAACATAAATGTGATCATCCTCAGCCTGGATATTTCAGATGCTGATGACGCCACGGTTGCAGGTTTGATCCCCATAAGGGACAGCTGCATATCCCTGCATTGCAGGCGGCTGGACACAATGCAAGGGAGAAAGTTAGAAGTCCTAGCAGAAAGGGGCAGAAAGCATGCCGTTATGCAGCTGCTGCCTGCAGTCTGGAATGACACAGCCCAGGAGCAGTTTTACCATAGGATGAGGGTCCTTCAGAGGAGGATCAGGGAGTTCCTAGAGGAGGTACCAGCTCATCCGACTCAGTTCCCCCCTATGCTGCATCAACTGGGTTCTGTGCTCTCACCCAGCTGGGCGAATCGACAGCACTGCTCAATGCTGGGGCCACACCTGCTCCTCTGTTCTCCTGGTGCCCCAACACTGTGGGGACAGTAAACAATGCTACAGGCCAATGAGTCACCCTCCTTAGATGTGCCCATTTTCAGGGCAGAAAATAAGTAACACCAACAAAGCTGTTTTGGCCACGTTACATTTGAGGGTTTCTTCGCCACCTTTGATTTGGTCTGGCAAATGTGCTATGAGAAGGGTTCTCTTCCCCCACCCTGACCCCTTCCACATTAGAACATGCTTCTTCCAAGAAGCTGACTCCAAAGTAGGGTTTATTTTCAATTCATTCATTCATTAAGACGCCACCCACAAACACACCCCTTTATACCAGCAGACGGGCAGGTAAGACTTTGAGCACACTTATGAAGAGTCTCTTTGCTTCATCATCTCCGGGGCAAAAGATGAGGGACCAAGTGAGCCTGAGCCTTCAGCATCTCTCATTTACGGTAATAATAATAATAATAATAATAATAATAATAATAATAATAATAATAATAATTGTCAGGGCTGCCTCAGGTCTCAGCTCACAAAAGACCAACGCCAAGCTCTTCTTATATACAAGGATGTTTATTGCAGTTCATTATTGGTTCCACAATAGAGGCGTGCAGCCCCACGTCCGTTGTAGTCCCCTCTGAGTCGGTCCCTCCCCTGCACCAGTTTAAGAAGCTTGCGCTGCTCCACCTCTTCCTTTCTCTCCTTTTCTGCAGGGTCTTCCTGCCCGCCGGGGTTTCGCCCCTCCTGGATTCCCCTGACGCTGAATCCCCAGACTGCTCTCCCTCCCTCCTGCGGGCTTTGGGACCTGGCTCCTCCTCCGGGCTCCCTGTTCTTCCGCGCGCCTCCACATTTGAACTTGGCGCACGCGCCCAACTTCTAACCTTTCTTTTGACAGTTACACTACTCCCTTCACTGCTCCCCTCCCCTTCCGGGAGGACGGCTTGCTCTGACCCCTCCTCCTTCTCTGCTGCCGAAGCTGCTTCCCCCGTCACACTGGAACCTCCTCCCCCTTCGCTGCGCTCTGGTGGGGAAGCTGGTCCTGACTCCCAGCTGCCACTTTGGGATTCCCTGCTGGCCCCTTGCCCTCGCTGCGTCCCCCCTGGGACTCCCCTTGCTCTGACCACAGGCGCCCCCTCCTGGGAATCCTCAGATTCGCTGGAGAGGCTCATGGAACCCTCCGACCCACTGCCATCCTCTTCCTCGCTGTCCTGGGATTCCTCCCCATCGCTCTCCATCTCCTGCCTCCCCTGTGCCTCTGTCCCTGAACCCCTGACAATAATAATAATAATAATAATAATAATAATAATAATAATAATAATAATAATAATAATAATAATAATAATTTATTTATATCCCGCCCTCCCCAGGCAAAGCCGGGCTCAGAGCGGCTAACAACAGTAAAATAGCACAATTTACATAAAATCAGTCAATTAACTGAAATACATTCTAAAATCAGTTCAGAATCAAATTAATGGCAACCATTGGGCTAGAGTTCTGTGAGGATTACCAAAGGAGGGGGTCAGACTGTGCCCTGGCCAAAGGCCTGGTGGAACAGCTCTGTCTTGCAGGCCCTGTGGAAAGATGTCAAGTCCTGCAGGGCCCTAGTCCCTTGTGAAAGAGCGTTCCACCAGATCAGGGCCACAGCCGAAAAAGACCTGCCTCTGGCTGAGGCCAGCCTAACTTCTCTGTGGCCTGGGACCTCCAAGATGTTTTTATTTGAAGACCGTAAGGTGCTCTGTGGGACATACCAGGAGAGGCGGTCCCATAGGTACAAGGGTCCTAGGCCGTATAGGGCTTTAAAGGTTAAAACCAGCACCTTAAGCCTGACAAAGGCACCCCTTTAACCTCTTGTCATTTACCCAGAACCACCAACCGCTCCCTCCTTAATCTAGGAAAGAAACGCAGGGGCCCGCAGACCACACTTACCATTTTCATGGCTGGCCGATTCGGAGAGGGAGCTGCTCTCTGAATGGAAAGCCTCTTCTTTTTCGTTTTGTTTTGATGAAAGAGAGATAAATCAGGGATCAATCAGAAAACAGGGTGTGATGACTAAGATACCAGAAGGATAGGGTGGGCACCGAGCAGCTTGGGTAGGAGAACGGCTACCTTCACACAAGTTCACTTCCAACACAAGAGGAGGAATCATGGTAGGAAACCCTCACATTGCCAGGAAGTGCACTCAGTCTATTGGGCTACCGGGGGAAGGGACGCCTTTTGGACCAAGAGTCCTTATCCCAGTGGAAAGCTGTCAAAGGGCTGCATTCCAGTAATGGTTAAGGCCACCCACAAAATATGCCCTGGAAGGTCTCCCTGCTCCCGTGAAGCAGATTTTGAAGGCGTGCTTCAGATTCTGAAGGTGGAATGGAGAGGAAGGGGAAGAAGTTCCATGGCACAAACCATAGGTGGGGAACATGTGGCCCTCCCAGCGTTGCTGGACTCCCACTCCCTTCGGCTCCAGGCTGCACGGTCAATGTTGGGAGCTGGAGTCTGGCAACACGTGAAGGACCTCTCTGGCTCCCCCACCCTGGGCACAAGCAGAAATCTTCTGCACAAGCGGTACAGCAGGGTGGAATGCACCCACAGATGGCAGGGGGACAGGGTTTAAAGGGTGGGCGAGCAACGCACCATGGCTGCCCCTCTGGGAGGGCCCTTTGCCTAGTCGCACCCGGAACTCTGCCACCTGAGCCTCCAGCTCCCGGAGGCGCTGGGCGGCGTCTGCCTGGACCTGCCTCCGGCGGCGGCGCTGCTCAGCCGTCAGATCTGGAGCCACGGTGAGGCGCCGGGCGGCCTCCGCCACTTGCTGTTGCAAAGCCAGCTCCTGAGTCAGCTCCTCCAGGGAAGGCGCTTCCTGCAAGGCAACGGGAGGATTGTCAGAGCCGCCCCTGAAACCCCCCTCTCTCCCCACCACCCGCTCTCCCCCGCCCCCTCCGCTCACCTCATTCTTGAGGGCAGTGGGAATTCGGTAGGCAACTGCCGTCCTCCGGCGCACAGGCTGGGGTCTTTCCCCTGGCTCCAGGGGGTATTCGGGAGGCAACTGTCCTGTCAGTTCCTGGCAATGGGAAGGGAGGCAAGCGGCATTGTCAATACTGCCCAGGTGAGGCATCCTGGGCCAGGCTGAGACACCTGTTCATCTTCTGTGCTCAAGATTAAAATTCTGCACCAGGACCAGCTGGATTTTGGTAGCTCACACAAAACCAGCCAGATCTGCATGCATTTATTTGTTCTGCAGCGCACTTCCAAAATCGATCTGTCGCGGTTCGCAACCTCTAAAAGCTTTACTTCAATAATTTCTATTTGATTTCACAAGTGTAAAGTTATAACAATACCAAATACATTTTCATATTTTAGAGATTTCCCCGAAACTCCAGACTTCCCGCCATCCCCTCCCTGGGCCCTATATTGTCAACGTTTTCAACTGCGTAATATTTCACCGTCCGTATTTTGCATTTCTCCGTATCACCCATGGTATTTGCTACATTTCGAGTGTTATTAGGATCCTGCTAGCATTTTCATTCACTTACGGTGGTTCTCCTAAATAAACCTTCCCCGTTCTTTCTTGAAAATAAAAATAAAATAAAAGCTTTACTTCAGGGATGATGAATCTATGCCCCCCCCCCCTCCAACTCCTATTGCCCTTGAACACTGGACATGCTGATGAGAGTGGCTGAAGGGAGCTGGACTCCCAACAGCAACTGGAGGGCCACAGGCTCCCCATCACCACCCTAGATTATCTGAACCCAACTTATCTAGAATAACAAAAGGTTGGATGGAATCTTGATGGTCAACTAGCCTTCTCACCCTTGCTCAACGCAGGACCTGCTTCAGAGGTCCAGACTATAGGGAGCCCGGAAAAATTAATAATTACAATTTGGATTACAATTTGGTCTTTCATTAATTTTAGTTTCTTGTTTTTAATTGGATTATGATGTGGATATGTTGATTGGCTGTTTTTATTGGAAAATCAATAAAAATGTTTTTAAAAAAGAAAAGACACCACTGGAACGCTGTTCATCTCCTGGGTTCCTCTGCCCCAATTTCTCTACCCACAAATAGGGAGGAAAATTTCAAGAGGTCTCTACTTTTTACTTCTCCTCGGATTTCACCCTCTGCTCCCCAGCAAACACAGACCAGGAATTTGCCCTCTTGAAATGGAGATTCTCGAGAATTTACCGTCTTGACGGGACACAGGCTGCTTTCTACACCCAGGGATGATTTCAACTTTCCACGCTGCCGGAACTGTCTTGGCTAGTCCTAGAGGCAGCGCCAGCCCCTCGCCCACCCACATCAAGCCGTGCTCCGGCCAACGGGTACTCACAGCCTCCTGAAGGCAAATGCGGCGCAGCTCCTTAAGGCGCAGGCTGAGAACTTGCTGGAGCGACCGCTGCTTCTCCAGCAGCTCTTGCACCCGCTCCAGCCGGATCCGCGGACAGAGGTCCCGCTGCAAAGCCTCTGCGGAGGAAAGAGAGGAGCAGATGATTAAAGCAGGGGGGGGGACCTTTTCCAGCCTGAGGGCCACAGTCCTTTGTGGGCAATGTTCTGAGGGCCACATTTCAGGGGTGGGTGGGGCCAGAGGCAAAAGCTAGCTCAAATTTCATCTTCTCCTTTTTTTTTTTTTTGAAAATGATCTTTATTGATTTTATAACTACATACTATGCATATAAAGGGTAAAGGGACCCCTGACCATTAGGTCCAGTCATGGCCGACTCTGGGGTTGCGGTGCTCATCTCGCTTTATTGGCTGAGGGAGCCTGCATACAGCTTCTGGGTCATGTGGCCAGCATTACTAAGCCGCTTCTGGCGAACCAGAGCAGTGCACGGAAACGCCGTTTACCTTCCCGCTGGAGCGGTACCTATTTATCTACTTGCACTTGGGCGTGCTTTTGAACTGCTAGGTTGGCAGGAGCTGGGACCGAGCAACGGGAGCTCACCCCGTTGCGGGGATTCGAACCGCCGACCTTCTGATTGGCAAGTCCTAGGCTCTGTGGTTTAACCCACAGCGCCACCCGCGTCCCAACTATGCATATACACGTTACTTTACATTTACATTTACTCCCATTTACTCCCTCCTTCTTTACTCCCTCCTTCCTTCTTCTGGCTTTTTACTGTCGTCTCTAAGTTTTTCACATTGTCTTTATCGATTTTATATATTGTTGTTCTTCTTTCAAATTTATCTGTACAGTGTCTATATACAAATAAATATTTCTGTATGTACACGTCTTGTTGTTTGTCTATATTCATTTACAGATAAAATTTTATGTGAAAATAGTTTTGGAAAACTGCTACAATGGACTTTATGGAAACTCAGCTAGGGGGATTCGAGGAAGTCATTTAACAATGTTAGCAAAAATGGAATTATTATAGCTAGGATAAATATTTGTTTGTTTATGTTTTCTGTTTGATATAAAACTGCAAAATCAATAAAAAATTTGGAAAAAAATATTAATTTACAGATACAATTAGTTACCTTGATTGTATTTTACATTTTAATTCATATTGTCATTAACGTCCAATAAAGTTTCTTTTAATTTCCCATTATGAGGTTTATTTCCATTCTACTGATTTCACTATTTCACCTTATCCTATATATAACATAATTTCCCCCCATTCTTTTTGAAATGTTTCATCACCCTGTTGTCGAATCTCCCCCGTTAATTTGGCTATTTCCGCATATTCCATGACCTTGTACTGCCACTCTTCTGGAATATGCAGAAATAGCCAAATTAATGGGGGACAGGGCGATGGAACATTTCAAATTTCATCTTTGTATGGTAGGCGAGTTTCTACACCCACACACGTACACAAAACACACCCTCCCTGTTTGTCAAGAGGCAGGGTCAGAGTTCAAGGGACACACTTGGGGTGCAAAGCAGCGTGAGGGGTGAGGCCTGGGGAGAGGGGATTTGGCTGAGAGTGAGTTTCAAGGGCCCCATAAAGGGGTCTGCAGGGCAACATTGAGCCCCCAGGTTCGTGTTTCCCCACACCTGAATAAAAGGGTCAGTGAAAGTTTGAAATCCATGGCAAGTCCCAGATTTAACTCTCACAGAAACATGCATTTCATACAATGTTTGTATATTCGTAATACGTATGTATTAATGTTGAATTATTTTAATAATAAAATACTTAAATAAAAAATATTTTTTAAAAAAAGATTTAACTCTCACAGGGTGCAGAAATGGGAGGACAAGGTGATCAGCCAGGCAGGAAGGAGAAAAATTGTGGGGTGTTTTTTTTTGGGGGGGGTGTCATCAGATGTATCAATAGGAAGGTACCTGAAGAGCTGTAGCTGGATGAGTTGATGAGTTGCCCCTTTACTTCCATGTCTGGAAGATTGGTTTGTCTCCTGCTTCCGAGGGACGGGAATCACTTTGATCCAAGACCCATCTGGAACTCCCGGATGGGGGGCCTCAGCTGGTTACTGCCATAGGGAAAGAAGAAAAGAGTAAGAAGCGGGTGTGACTCTGCAGATGCAAGCAGCTGAGTCATCTGTGGAGGGCATGATGCTACAGGAGAGGGATGAAAAAAAAGAGAGATAGGATCTGCCTGAAGTCGGTGGAGGGCAGGCAATATCACAAGGAGAAGGTAAGATGGTAGAGAAGCATCTCAGACTACGGAGAGCTGAGGAGCATAGGCAGGTGCACATCTATTCAGGGTTAGGAAAGCTGGGCACAGAGGAGGTTCCGGAAAGCCACTCTCCTTCCCTCAGCTGCCACTCCACAGGTAGCCCTTGAATGAGGCTGGCATTTCCAGGTTCTTCCATGGCACACAGCCAATGGTCAGAGCAGGGCTGGGTAAGTTCTTTACCCCCCATCTCCGCCATGGGGCACAGCGGGGCTTATATGGTATTGGAAAGGGAGGCAGAGCAATGTGGGCTGAAGTGTCCCAAGAATGGCATTTTTCCCAAGCATTGCTAGCCCCACAAGTGTGCTGGAATCAAGGCTGCACTAAAGAAGGAAAGAGGAAATGTTTCCTTATTATCTGAAGGAGTGTCTCCACCCCCCATCGTTCCGCCCGGAAGCTGGCCAGAGTTGGAAGCTGGCCAGAGTGGCTGGGGAAGCCCAGCCAGATGGGCAGGGTTATAAATAGATTATTATTATTATTATTAATCTCCCCAGGTCTTTCTTCAGGAACTCTTCCATGTACGTGAAGTGCAAGCCATGACAGCCGTCGCAGATCCACCCGATGGGCAGGTCCCAGAAGGAGACTACAATTGGCTGTGGGATCCCAGCCTTTCTCTTACATCAGGGCTGTGTTTACCTGTGGTGCTCCAGATGTTTTTGGACTACAACTCCCATCACCCCTGACTACTGGTCATGCTGGCATTCTCGCCATGAGGAGTGGGAGGGCTTCTTGCAGAAGAGACTCCTGTCTCAGAGGATGCTCAGCTTCAACAGGTCACTCAACCTACTTCATGGTGACTAGGGGCTCCAGCGAGTACAGACAGAACCACCTCAACCTGGCCGTTCCTGGACCACATTCTGGGGCTTGTTGGAACCATAACCCAGCAGCCAGGGATGATGGGAGTTGTAGTACAACAGCATTTGGATGACCAAAGGCTCCCCTCCCAACCCTGTTCAGGGGCAGTATTTTGGCCAGTTTTGAGTTGCTGAGGTTAAGTCAGTAATTGTGGGGGTATCATGGATTAGGAACAAACATTAGGCTCTGCCAGGGTCAGACCACCTAGTCCAGCAGTCTGCGGCAAGATAAATAGTCCAGGAAACCATGTGAAGATAAACACTACCACCGCCATCTTGCTTGCCCCTCGGCATCTAATAATCACAGGCATATTGCCTCTTGAATATGGACACTGCATTTAGCAATTACATTTCCCTGCTGTAGCTTCATTCTAATTGGCTAGACAAGCTTTTAAAAGCTATGGTTTGCCTGTCTCATGCCCCCGCAATAGTGCTCTCCACTGAAAGAAGCGTTTTACGTGTATTACGTTGATTGGTATAATTCAGGGTTTCCTTGACAGAGAACGAGACCCAGTTATTAGAGAGGGAGAGAAACCCGAACCTCTCCCTCGTACCTGAGGCTGGCTCAAAGCCAGCGCTCCGGATGGGAGTAGAAGCTGAAGTGCCCCCACCCCCACCCCCCCTCCCCTCTGCCCTGCTCGCCACTCAACTCATAAGTCCACAGACATCCACGGTGGGAAGTCTGGGGGCAGCGAGACAGCTGGCCAGCTCTCCACATTTCTGGGCCCGGGCCAAAGCCCACAGCTGCTTCCCTGCGAGACCAGATCAAGGCCGAGCCCAGCTGAGTGTCCAGAGAACAGCCAGGAAGCCTCCCCGAGTTACGTAACTAATCCCAGTCGCAGCAGAGACCAGAACTGCTCTCGGCATGAATCACACCGAGAACGACATTCGCATCAGGTACAAGGGCCGCAGAAAGCGTTCTCCGCATGCCCTGTGGAGCGTAGACGCACCTTGCACCAAAGATTCTTCTTCCTTGTGCCACAACACTTAATGCATTCATCACTCCCCCCCCACCCCCAATTCTCTTTCTCGTACACACACAGCATTGCCAAATGTGAATCCACAGAGCCGAAATTCACACGCACGTCTATGCCTCAATGAGAAGATGGGTCGCGTTGCACGCCAGCGTGACGAACGTGGGAAAGGGAAGGGTATGGGGTGGCACAGAGCAGAGGCTCTGCCAGTCTCTCCTCTCCCCCTTCCCTGCCCCAGGCTCTACCGCAGTCAATTCCTTTGCTATGACTGTTTAGTGTCAACACCTTTCTCCCTACCCCTCCCAGCCACTGCTGGCGGCTCCCTGTTCCCAGGGAGTGGATGAGGGAGGGATCTGCTATGAGACAGGGCGGAAGAAGCCAGAGCTGTGGTAAAAACAACAGCAACAAGCAAAGCTGAGCCAAGGAAACCCAAATTGAGTGCTGACAGCACATCAGCTCCCCGCATACTCTATTGCTTTGAAGAACTTTTTCTCCTGAAATAAAATGTCCAGGGGGAGGGGTGTTGCTGAGGGTTCAAGGTGACAGCCTGGTGTAGATCCAGAGCAGGGGTCAGCAACCTTTTTCAGCCATGGGCCTGTCCACTCGCCCTCAGACCATGTGGTGGGCCGAACTATATATATATTTTTTGGGGGGGACGGACGAATTCCTATGCCCCACAAATAACCCAGAGATGCATTCTAAATAAAAGCACACATTCTAGTCATGTAAAAACACACTGATTCCCGGACCATCCACGGGCCGGATTTAGAAGGCGGTTGGGCTGGATCCGGCCCCCCGGGTCTTAGTTTGCCTACCCATGGACTAGATCAGGGGTCAGCAAGCTTTTTCAGCGGGGGCAGGGGGGGGCGGTCCACTGTCCCTCAGACCTTGTGGAGGGCCAGACTTTTTTGGGGGGGGAATGAACAAATTCCTATGCCCCACAAATAACGCTGATGCATTTTAGATAAAAGAACACATTCTACTCATGTAAAAACAGGCTGATTCCCGGACCATCCGCGGCCTGGATTGAGAAGGCGATTGGGCCACATCCGGCCCATGGGCCTTAGGTTGCCTACCCCTGATCCAGAGCTTTGTGGTGCTTTGAGAAAGAGCACATTAGTGGACCCCTCCCCTTACCTTACCTGAGATTCCGTCCAGCTGCAAAGTCCTCTATCCTGCAGCAGAGGGCACATTAGCTCAGGGGCAGAGCAGGCACACTTGGCGTGCAAATGATCCCGGTTCAAACCCTGGCATCTCTGGGTAGGGCTGAGAAAGATTCAAATTGCTAGAGAGTCGCTACCCATCAGTATCAAGAATACTGAGTCACATGGACCGATCAATGTGACTCAGATATGAGGCAGCTTCCAATGACCCTATGAAAACACGCTTTTTCGCTCTGCTCAAGACTCTGACTTTCTCATGTGCAGCTGGAATGGGGGCATTTGGGGCTTGCTGATCAGAAGGTCGGCGGTTCAAATCCCCGCGGCGGGGTGAGCTCCCGTTGCTCAGTTTCTGCTCCTGCCAACCTAGCAGTTCAAAAGCATGCCAAAAAGTGCAAGTAGATAAATAGGTACCACTCCAGTGGGAACGTAAACAGCGTTTCCATGCGCTGCTCTGGTTCGCCAGAAGCGGCTTAGGCATGCTGGCCGGCTCCCTCGGCCAATAAAGCGAGATGAGCGCCGCAACCTCAGAGTCGGTCAGGACTGGACCTAATGGTCAGGGCTCCCTTTACCTTTACCAGTCTGTGGTTGAAGCACCAGGCCCTCTGCTCACACGATGCAGGGGCATAGAATATAATCAGCCTTGAACTATGCTGTGCTAAAGGGGGCACAGTAACAATAATAATAATAATTTATACCCCACCCATCTGGCTGGGTTTCCCCAGCCACTCTGGGTGGCTTCCAACAAAATATTAAAACATTAAACATTGTCTATTTCATGTCTATTAAAGATTAGAAGCTTCCCTAAATAGGGCTTCCTTCAGATGTCTTCTAAAAGTCTGGTAGCTGTTTTTCTCTTTGACATCTGGTGGGAGGGCGTTCCACAGGGCGGGTGCCACTACCAAGAAGGCCCTCTGCCTGGTTCCCTGTAACCTCACTTCTCAAAGCAAGGGAAGCGCCAGAAGGCCCTCAGCCTGGACCTCAGTGTTAGGGCAGAACGATGGGGGTGGAGATGCTTCCACAGGGTTGCAATTTACCGGTATGTATTTTCTCACTTGGGTGACTGTATGGCTTTCCCCCATCCAATTCATCCTTGTTTACAGTCCTGTAAAAGCTGTTATCATTCCTGTTTTACATAAGGCAGAAACGGAGAAAGCCAAAGGGAGGGGGCTGAGCCCAGGCCTGCAGGGTTCTGAAACTCTTACCACTGCCTTATTCTCAAAACAAAAGAGCAAATCAAGGTTGAGACCAGGAGAACAGTAGCTGGAGGGTAAATTCAGGTAGGTTTGAGGAGGAGGACAGGAAAAATAAAGAGAAAGAGGGGGGAAGGGAGAGAACCAGCATTTTATGAGCTGGGATTGTGATGCAGGGGCCGAGTTCAGCAGGTGGAGCCCTTCCCCGGAAATCCTTGCAACACCTGGTCACGTCATCTTGGCTGGCTGCCTGAGGCAAAGGTTCACCTAATCCCCAGACAAGAGTCAAAATGGGCAGGCCAAAACCTATCTTCCAGAGTCAGCAAGGTAGCAATTTCCTGCAATCCCTCCCCCCTAGATCTTGCCTTGAAAAGCATTAATTTCCACCATGGAATCATCTCCGAGAGCAAAATATACCATCCAGGAATCCTGGCTTCCAGTCACAGCTGTTTTTGAGCCAGGACTCAGCCCCAGGACTCTTTTTCAATACCTGGGCTCACCCCTGAACACACAAAGCCTCTGAGCATGGGTGCCACAATCGGAGCCACAATCAGGCTCCACCACACATTACAAAGAAAGAGGATTTCAAGATAAAGAAGGAGATTTCTACGCAGTCTTAGGTCCCAGTAATGCCAGAAATGAAGAACTATTTCACATTTTCCCTCTATATTCCACAGCCCTCCTTACTTTAGCCAGCTCAATTGTTCGCTCAAGGCTTCATGGCTGAGGGAGAACTTGAACCTGGGTCTTCCCAATCTTAGCCTGACACTCTAACCACCTACACCACAGTGTTTCTCATGTGGCAAGAAGACCAAATCATGCAAGACATCATGTACAGTCCTTTGTCTCTCTTCACTGGGTCACATTGGGTTGGCAATGAACCTGGGGTTCAAATCCCTGTTTAAGCCAATAACTCATTCAGTGGGTCTGGAACAAACTGGGATCTCTCTTACCCTCAGTTTACCTCACCTGTGAAATGGGATGGCTGTACAGAATTGTACAGAAGCACAGTAGTTATCCCAGGCATTTATGTGGTGTTTTTGCATGCTCAAAATATTTACAGCAACTTTGTAAAGCAGGTGAGCGTCATTATTACTCACAGGTAGCTCAGTTGGTAGAGCATGAGACTTAATCTCAGGGTCGTTTTGCGTTAGGCGAAAGATTCCGGCATTGCAGGGGGTTGGACTAAATGATCTTCGTGGTCCCTTCCAACTTTACAATTCTATGATTCTCTCTCTATACTGCAGAAGACGAGTGGGGGCTGAATCTGGGAGAGAGCTGCTTGCCACCTGGTGAGTTGATGGCAAAGACATGCATGATTCAAACCCAGGGCTTTTGATTCATAGTTAGTCTCTTACAGCCACAAAGCTGTGCCAAGTCTATACATAAAATTAATGTACAACAAAGTAATTAGTGTTTGGAAGAGAAGCAGTGCCATCGTTACATTTCAAATGCCTCGGTGATCAGGCATCGGGGATATTTCCAGCCTTGTTTTAAATAATAATCCCATCTGCCTGGGTTTCTCTCCCACACCCATTCTGAGAAACCCTGCTGAAAAGACACGCGTCTACTCGGAACTCTGATCCACTGCTGCAAAAGACACGCGTCTACTCGGAACTCTGATCCACTGCTGTAAAAGACACGCGTCTACTTGGAACTCTGATCCACTGAGTTCAGTGGGACTTCACTGGGGGGAATAATGTACACAGGACTGAAGCATCCCCTTCCCCCAAGTCTTCCTACTGTGTTTTCTAAGGACAGAAAGGTGCGGCCAATTCCTTCCAAAGCCAAATACTCTTAAGGTTCAAGGCAGGACCCTCGTCCCGTGCTCAGCTCGGAGCAAATCCGAGCGCGCGCTTTCTCCTCCGGCGCCGACCCCTCTCTCCGCTCTCCCACCTGGAAGCAGCACCTTCGTGGGAAAAACCCGCAACTTCTCCAAAGTTTCCAAGGCGCGCCCCCCACCTCGTGCCCCTTCGCCTGGGCGGGGGGTCAGCTTAAATCAGGCTCCCGGGTCCAGCCTAGTGAGAGACCCCCCCCCCCAACTCAGGCTCCCCCTGCGCCGCCACCCCCGCCCGGCGGCTTGCAGATCAGGAAACAAAGCAGAAAAAGGAAACGTGGGGCTTTAACCAGGAGCTTCCATCCCGAGAGATGTCTTGGGGGGGGGTTAGGATCCCTGCCCCCCCGGAAGCGGCTGGGATCGCCCTCCTGCCCCGTCGCTTCCCACCCCACCCCCCAAAAAACTTTTGCAAACTTGCCCGAACTTTGGGCGACTCTAAGTGGCCGCCTCCCCCGCGACGCGCGCCCCCGCCTTGCCGAAGCGCGCCCTCACCTCGCTCCTTCCTTGGCTGGTCGGGGGCGAGCTGGGGAGGAGACCCAGGACGGGCCAACGGCGGCAGCGCTGGCCGAACCCGAACTGCCTGCGGAGAAGAAGGCGCCGCCAAAGGCAGCCGGGGAGGGGGAGGGGCCACACCTGTTAACCCTCGCCTGGCCGCGGGCTGGCCAAGCGCAGAGGCTGGCAGGCGAGTGGGGGAGGGGATAGGGGGAAAGGTGGGCGTGGGTAGGCAGATCCTTAGGGAGGGGGAGCCCTTCTTCTTTCACCCCAGATGGGCATGGGTGTGCGGGTGGCCGGCAATCACCTAGTGGGCAAAAAGGACGCTCTTCACGTGCTCAGAAGCACCCTTGAAGGACAACTGTTGTTGTTGTTTAGTCGTGTCCAACTCTTCGTGACCCCATGGACCAGAGGACGCCAGGCACTCCTGTCTTCTGATGACTATGAGGGCCACTCCATTTCTTTTACGGGATTCTTGCCCACAGTAGTAGATACAGTGGTGCCTCGCAAGACGAAAAGAATCCGTTCTGTGATTCTCTTCGTCTAGCGGTTTTTTCGTCTTGCGAAGCAAGCCCATTGACGGATTAGCGGATTAGTGCTATTAACAGCTTATCTGCTGATCAGATCAGCTGATAAGCGGCTTAGCGGCTTAGAAAAAGGGGGGGAAAGGGAAAAAAACAGGAACTCGCAAGACATTGTCGTCTTGCGAAGCAAGCCCATAGGAAATTCATTTTGCGAAGCACCTCCAAAACGGAAAACTCTTTCGTCTAGCGAGTTTTCCGTCTTGCGAGGCATTCGTCTTGCGGGGCACCACTGTATGATGGTCATCCGAACTGAATTCGCCCATTCCCGTCCATTTTAGTTCACTGATGCCCAGGATGTCAATATTTATTCTTGCCATCTCATTTTTGACCACATCCAACTTACCAAGGTTCATGGTTCTTACATTCCAGGTTCCTATGCAATATTTTTCTTCACAGCACTGGACTTTCCTTTCGCTTCCAGGCATATCCGCAACTGAGCGACCTTTCGGCTTTGGCCCAGCCGCTTCATCAGCTCTGAATCTACTTGTACTTGTCCTCTGCTCTTCCTCAATAGCATGTTGGACGCCTTCTGACCTGAGGGGCTCATCTTCCAGCGTCATAACCTTTATATGCCTGTTTTCTTTGTCCATGGAGTTTTCTTGGCAGGGATACTGGAGTGGCTTGCGGGTTCCTGCTCCAGGTGGATCACGTTTGGTCAAAACTCTCCACTATGACCTGTCCATCTTGGGTGGCCCTGCACCGCATAGCTCATAGCTTCTCTGAGGTATTCAAGCCCCTTCGCCACAGCAAGGCAGTGATCCATGAAGGGGTGAAGGACAACTAGCCAACCGCAACTAAGGCGCCTCTCCCCCGCCAGGAGGGGGCAGCAGAGGGGCCATCACCTCCACAGGGAATGGGGAAGGGAACGGGACACACATTCCATGCTCAATAATCTGGTTGGGGGGGGTAATGGACATGGTGTCCGCCAGATGTTGATGGACTACAATTCCCATCATCCCTGACCACTGTCCGTACTGGCAGCAGTTGAGAGTTGTAGTCCAACAGCTGAAAGGAACTAGTTGCCACCTCTGCATAGTAAACACAACCCAAGGCAGTTCATCCTTTCCAACAGGACGGAGACACAAAACACATATGGGCAAACAGGCTGCGGATATACAGTGGTACCTCGGGTTACATACACTTCAGGTTACAGACGCTTCAGGTTACAGACTCCGCTAACCCAGAAATAGTACCTCAGGTTAAGAACTTTGCTTCAGGATGAGAACAGAAATTGCGCAACGGCGGTGAGAGGCCCCATTAACTAAAGTGGTGCTTCAGGTTAAGAACAGTTTCAGGTTAAGAACGGATCTCTGGAATGAATTAAGTACGTAACCAGAGGTACCACTGAAGTAACACACAGTGTTATAACACACACATTTGCCTTTCTCTTTACTGCCCCGTGGGGCAGATTTATTTAAGCCTGGTGTAGAGGATGGTGGAAATAGGTTGTAAAGTTTCTGCCATTGTTTTTTGTGGGCTTGATGGGTTATCTTCAATTTCCTTGATATTTTTGCTTTTCTTTTTCTTTGCTTCTGGTTTAGTAATGAATGTAAAAGCCAAGTAAAAACACTCTTCCCAAAACCCTTAAACACACACACACACACACAGCACCCCCACTGCCCAACCCTTGCCATTGTGTAAAGTCCGAGTTCACAGATCAATTCTGAGGACTGATTTAATGCTGCTCCTGAAACAATTGCACTGAGGAATAATTCCGGGAGGGGAAAAAGTTCCTGATTTCATCAGCTTAAACCTCCAAATGAGGTTGTTGTAGCTTTGCCTGGTTTCTAGCTTCCTGCATGCTGTTGTGCTAACCATTTGGATTCGAGGAGGAAACTTGGGGAGGTGAGAGCCCTCTAACATATTTTGCAGGATGAACCAACAGGTAGAATTCTGGACTGGACCATTTTAGACCAGAGGTGGGGGGGATGCATTGTTCACTGTTCTCCCAGATGAACAAGAAGCTTTAAAGCTGCCAACAAAACAAGGAAATACTGAGGTTTGCTGTATGTTTGGAGTTGTGCCTTGCTGTTTTTAAGTTGTGCGCTGAAAAACAGGGGGGCACACCCACACCCCACACTGCAGTCTGAAGAGCTCCAGTCCAGAATTCTACCACTTGGTTCTGGACATTGCGGGCCTGGTCTACTCGTGGGCAAGGACAGAGGTGGCAATGGAACAGGCTGCACCACTCCTGGAGGCCAGAAGGTTGTTTGACTGCTGCCCTTGCATTTCTTTAAAATCCTGCAGAAATAATGGCATCAAATAAGGGTAGAGGTTGCAACCTAGTTTTTTCCCTGTTGTGGTACTTGCTTGCAGGGTAGATTCATTTGTATACCCAGATAATTATGCTTAAAATGCCGCCCTCACAGTGATGCAATCCTCACAACACCCCTGTAAGGTAGGTTCGCCTGCTTGGGACTCTACCACTTCTTTCTGTTGCATGTAGGGACCTGGCCATGTACACAGACTTTAAAATGATACCATAAACATGGCATCAGCGTATAGCAAAGGAATGTGGGAATCTAAAAGGTAAAGATTAGGTCCAGTCGTGGCCGACTCTGGGGTTGCAGCGCTCATCTCGCTTTATTGGCTGAGGGAGCCGGCGTACAGCTTCCGGGTCATGTGGCCAACATAACTAAGTCGCTTCTGGCGAACCAGAGCAGCGCACGGAAACGCCGTTTACCTTCCCGCTGGAGCGGTACCTATTTATCTACTTGCACTTGACGTGCTTTTGAACTGCTAGGTTGGCAGGAGCAGGGACCGAGCAACGGGAGCTCACCCCATTGCAGGGATTTGAACCGACGACCTTCTGATCGGCAAGTCCTAGGCTCTGTGGTTTAACCCACAGCGCCACCTGCGTCAGACCATTGGCAACAGCGCCCCCCCCCTGTGATTTCTGATACAGGGGTCTTTCCCAGCCCTTTATGGCAATGGTGGGATTTGAACTCGGTGCCTTGAGATAAAAGCCCCCCCTTCACCTTAGGCCATGCACCAATGGACCATAAATCAGCGGGTAACGTAAAAATAATTAATAATAATTTTATTATTTATACCCCACCCATCTGGCTGGGTTTCCCCAGCTACTCTGGGCGGCTTCCAGCACCTGTAAAAACATAATAAAACGTCAAGCGTGTGAACAGGCTTGTGAGATATGCACATAATCTGCACCACCTGGAACATTCTCCTGTGAATCCAGACACCTTTTCATTCCTCAAACTCCTGAGCACCCCCTCTTCTAGCTCAGTCCCGGCTCCCTGCCCCCTCCCACCCCTCTGTCCCAGGGGGTGGTACAGCCCAGCTCTCTACTGCTGCCCTGTGTTTGTCTTAGCCTGGGATGAGATCAGATTCCGCACATTCCTGGCTCCCTGCCCTGCAGGTAGAAGCAGAGAGCGTGAGCCAAAGGGCCCCACAGCATCCTCAGAGTGACCGCCCTGAGCCTCTCGCTCCATCTAGTGGTTGTCTGACCCCTTTCACAAAGACCTGCCTTCTATTTCAAAAGAACTGGTATAACAAGGGCCATATGGTTGCTGTTCCTATCACATTCTTACAACAGCAGATTGTTGCACAGTAAAGTGTGTTGCCGAGAGAGGGAGGGAGGGTGAGAGTTTCGGCTATCACTACATCTCGGTCTAACCAAAACCACAGAGCTGCCGAGAAGAAAGAACCATCTCTCTGCCCATTTCCATCTTGCCACCTTCCTAGGGAAAAAGCAAGCTTTCAAGCTGACTCGAATTAACAACACCATGGGCATACAGTTATTTTTTTAATTAAAAAAATATTATCGCTAACCATTCATACAACGCAGCTCAAGGATTCAAAGAACTTTTTGTGCCTGGTAATTCTTACTAGGGCTGCGATGCAATTTTAAGAAGACGTATTGATCAGTTAATCAGATAAATTCCAGGGCAAGCCTATCCTTTGGCTCAGCTACCAGATATGGCTGTGAATGCATTAAAGCATGTTATGAATGGTGCTGTTTTTAGCTCGGAAGCAACAGCTTGGGGAAAAACTGCATCTCCAAGGCAGAACATCTGCCTTGCATGCAGAAATTCCCAAGCTCAGGTGCCAGGTAGGGCTGCATACACTACGTACACCTGTAAGACAGAAAACACGCCACACTTTTTTAAGGCAGTTACCCTGCAGGAGGGAGTTCAATCTATCATTTAATTTCAATTCAGCATCATGATCCCTTTCTCAGTTTTGATCCATTAGAAGCCTGCCCCCCCCCAAATGGCCCACAGGATGCCCTGCCAAACTCGCTGCAATATTTTGCAACTCGCTGCTGCTAATGAGCTATCCTACGTTGCAATGTCCACTGAAACGTAGTCTGCAGACTCTTAATTACCTGCCAGCTTCAGTCTGTTGCTCATGGTACAAAAAATGCATCGTCTCCAGTAACTACCTTGATCTCTCCAGGACCTGCAACAAAACCCCTACTCTCCATGGCTGAAGCTCCTGGGATGAGGAGGGGAGAAGAACTGGGAAATGAAAACCTTTGTGTGTGGCTGGGTAACATGCTCAGAGGAAAAAAAGGGGCTGGCTGGTCTCTGAAAAGCTAACAGAATTGAGCAGAAAGTAAGTCGGGAAATTATTTGGGGGTTTTATGAAATCCATTTCTTGAAACGTGCATGGATATATAGCTTTTAAGATAAAGGGACCCCTGACCATTAGGTCCAGTCGTGGCCGACTTCGGGGTTGTGGCGCTCATCTGGCTTTATTGGCCAAGGGAGCCGGCGTACAGCTTCCGGGTCATGTGGCCAGCATGACTAAGCCACTTCTGGCGAACCAGAAAACCTGTTTACCTTCCCGCCAGAGTGGTACCTATTTATCTACTTGCACTTTGACGTGCTTTGGAACTGCTAGGTTGGCAGGAGCAGGGGCCGAGCAACGGGAGCTCACCCCGTCGCGGGGATTCGAACCACTGACCTTCTGCTCAGCAAGTCCTAGGCTCTGTGGTTTAACCCACGGTGCCACCCGTGTCCTTATATAGCTTTTATTTCCTTTCAAAATAATGAATCTTTTGGAGTTGTAAAAATCTAAGACTTTTCTGAAGTATTGAATATTATACAAACAAATACAGGCTAGGATCTTAAGCAACTTCAACTTGACAAGCAAGCTTGTATAATGATTTTGGCTTCTAAAAAGTGTAATAATAGAATATTAATTATTTTTTTAAAAAAGCATCCTTAGGTTCTTCTGGATATGGAACACCAGGGAGAAGTTAGATAGAAAACCTCTGTGGTTCCTGCTGCACTGCACATTTCACATGCCGGCACATTGCTATTGTGAAAGAATGCAGGAGAACAGAGAATCAGAAACCATGTACTCCCACAGGTCACTCCCCAATCCCAAAGAGCAGAACATTGCTTCCAGTCTGATGCCAATATTTTTTACAGCCAAGAACAGCACAGGACAGGCAGGTCTGCTAATGTCTGATTCTGGAACTCAGATCTTTGATATCTTCTTCTTTAGCGCGGGCTGCAAATAATGCCTTTCTTAAGTACAACCAAAGTTTTTGACAGAGCAAGCAAGCTTTTGACTTACACTGAACACTTCTTCAGGCTGGATGCTAAACAGAACATTTGTGCCAGGGGTGAGAGAGAGATATGCCACTGCTTCATTCTGAAGACATGTGCTCTGGAGGGGAGAGGAAAGTGCACGAAACACGGGAAATCCCAAGACAGAGTAAAGATCGCGGTGTCTCCAGAATCACCGCTGTACCACACTACAGTGGTACCTTGGTTCTCAAACTTAATCCATTCCGGAAGTCCGTTCCAAAACCAAAGCATTCCAAAACCAAGGCGCGCTTTCCCATAGAAAGCAACGCAAAATGGATTAATCTGTTCCAGACTTTCAGAAACAACCCTAAAGCAGGCATTTAACATGAATTTTACTATCTAATGAGACCATTGGTCCATAAAATGAAAGCAGTAAACAATGTACAGTGGAACCTCAGGTTACGGCAGGGATCTGCCGCAACCAGAAAACGATGCACCCCAAAGTCTGTGCATGTGCACGGTATGATTTAGTGCTTCTGCGCGTGCGCGAATGGTGCGAAGCCAGAAGTAAAACCCGTTCCAGTACTTCTGGGTTTCCGATGGTCGCAAGCCGAGGGTGATATAAACCGGAGGCAATGTGACCCGATGCTCCACTGTACTGCAGTCACACAATCAATCAATCAATCAATCAATCAATCAGTAGCTGAACTGGGTTACACACAGTCACAAAAAGAAGAAAAATGAGCCTCAAAAACAAAAACGCAAAATAAATAGCAAAAACAGACAGACCTCAGCATAACACTCAAAACAGAAACATGGCACTCAAAACGGAAGGGTGGCACTCAAAATAGAGCATGTTCAGCTTCCAAAAATGGTTCGCAAACTGGAACACTTACTTCCTGGTTTGTGGTGTTTGGGTTCCAAGTTGTTTGAGTACCAAGGCGTTTGAGAACCAAGGCACCACTGTAGTCAGGGGTGGTGCTGAAGCTCATATGCCACTTGCACGTGGAAAGACAGAGCAACTGAATTCACAAAGGGGACATGGCCTTTACACACACACTGTTCCCAAAACATCACCCGCAGCCTGCAATGAACCCATTACTCAAAGTTCTGCAGGCAAGGATTCAAATCCTGCTCTGCTCCTGACAGTCACTGCTCTGGAGCACAGCACACGTATGGGAAAGAAGGAGGAGTCCACGCAACACCCTGCCCACATAGCCCCCTGGGCAGGAGGTCTGCAGAGAGCCCTCCTGGCAGAAGGGTGCAAGACCACCAAGGAAGAAAAAGATTCTACTGACAAGCAGCCAGGACATAAAACAAGGACAGACACACCCCAACAGCGGCCTCCTACTGTGCCTTGTTACATAGAGCACAGGGTTGAAGAACAGGAGATAAATAAATAAATATATTTTTATTTATACCCCACCCTCCCCGGCCAAGACCAGAATATAAATACAGTAAAAACATTAAAAACCAAACAAAAAACCAAACAAACAATTGGTTAAAATATAAGTTTGAATACAGTTTAAAATGCAGCCTCATTTTAGTGGTAGCCCATAGATCAAAGCCATAAGGGGAGAAAACGTAAAATATTCACCAGGACCAACTATCCATGCTGGTCCTACATGAGCCAGCAAGAGCCGAGGGAAAATTTATATACAAAATCCCATATAAGGGGTTCCATTAAAAAAATAAAAAATGAGAGCGGGGGTTAGACTGCGTCCAGCCCAAAGGCCAGGCGGAACAGCTCCGTCTTGCAGGCCCTGCAGAAAGAGGTCAAATCCCACAGGGCCCTGATCTCTTGTGACAGAGCTTTCCACCAGGCCGGGGCCAGAGCTGAAAAGGCCCTGGCCCTGGCTGAGGCCAATCTAACCTCCTGGGAGTCTGATGGGAGTCTGAGCCCCATAGAGGAAAGGGAGGAAGCAGACCCACTCGCCGTGGGGGGTCAATTGTTATAGGGACATAGGAAATGGGTTTCTACTGAGGCTATGTGCACATTCGTGGCAGAAGGGGCATTTTCCTCCTCCCTCCCACATTTAAAGTAGATTTTTTACGCTGCTGTTCACATCAAAGAGGCGGTGGAGAGGCCTTCGCCCAATGCCCATTACCCGATGCGTTTCCCTGCGCCAAACTCAGTGAAGCTGTCCTCTGCGCATGGGCAGTGGCTGCTTGAAATGTACACTCTCACGGCTAACACCATGTGCACTTGGCTTCAAGCACCAGCAGCGAGAGCGCATGCTGGAGCCAGAGGAAGCGGTAATGTGTGTGCCCAGCAGCCTGAGTCAGGCTGTTGGTCCATCTAGCTCAGAACTGTCCACTCTGACTGGAAGCTCTCCAAGATTTCAGGCCAGAGTTTGGATTTAAGAAGTTCTTGTTGATCACTTGCATTGGTGCTAACCCAGATCTAAACAGTGGTACCTCGGGTTAAGTACTTAATTCGTTCCGGAGGTCTGTACTTAACCTGAAACTGTTCTTAACCTGAAGCACCACTTTAGCTAATGGGGCCTCCTGCTTCCGCCGTGCCGCCGGAGCACGATTTCTGTTCTCATCCTGAAGCAAAGTTCTTAACCTGAAGCACTATTTCTGGGTTAGCGGAGTCTGTAACCTGAAGTGTATGTAACCTGAACTGTATGTAACCCAAGGTACCATTGTAACTGGGTGAAGCAGAGGTATTTTGAGGCAGAGAACCAAGCGAAGAATCTTGTTTGGAAATACAAAACCATCAATTATTCCCCGGAAGCCTGGGCTGTTTTCTTCCGTACCTGCAGTGCTTTCTTTCACCACCAAAAACAGACCCTCTGCAAGTGAGTGGTGTTGTTTTGGGGGGGGGGGAATGTTGAAAGAGGAACCGGTCCTTATGACACAGCAATGCCCCCTAGTGATTGTCTTATTTCTTGCAGCAGAAAAGTGCCTATTGATCAGGTCTTTTGGGCCTTGATCTATAACGTGGCCCGCCCTGCTAAACTCTTCCTTGTGCTCATCTCCAGCCTATCAGAAATATTCCCAGCAGAAGACAGAACAGCAAGTCCAGAACCTATTTAGCTTTCCCACACAGACAAGTCTCTACTGATAACAGAAATAGCCAAGCCTCAATATGCCGGATATAATGGTCATTTTGTCGTATTTGTGGCTTGTTATTGTTGACTCTCCTCCCTCCCACTTTCTGCCCGTTCCCTCCCTCCCTCCCTCCCTCCCTCCTTTCTTTCTTTCTTTCTTTCTTTCTTTCTTTCTTTCTTTCTTTCTTTCTTTCTTTCTTTCCCTTATGTCCTGGTTTTCAGGTGTAAAAATGGCTACAAAAGCTCAAAATCATGATTTTTGGGGGTGGTCTCACCCAAAAAGCTCAAAAATTTTGGTGGTTTCCTAAAAAAAATGAATTTTACTTTTTGAAATATGGCAACCCTACCCTGATCGCCTCTTCCGCCGTCAAACTGTTAGGTTTCTGGAATCAGACTTTTTTCGTGTGTATGGAAACTCCATGAATCACTATGTACATTGATGGGACTATATTAAAAGGAGAGTCTTAATATTTATAATATACAGCTGCCCACCCTCCCTGCTTTCGACATAACGCTGATTCCTTTATCCAGAGATAAATAATTAAAAAAGGCCACCTTGCCTGTTTTGTATTTTCCTTTTAACATGGAATCACAATGGCATGGGTCACTCCCACCCTTCTCTTTCTTACTTTGCATGACGGGCGGAAAAGAAACAAATGAAATCAGTTCAGCTCTGGGGTTATTTAGGTTCTTTTCTTTCTTTCTTTCCCCAAGCCGGAAAAGGAATCATGTGAAATAAACCTTTCCTGGCTAATTCTCTTCCCAGTGCACTTGCAGAGATTGGGGTTTCCTGCCACAGGAAACTTGCTTTGCTGGCTGCAGGCAAGTGAACAAAGCTCTCCCGCATCCTCCCACGCCAGCCCCCCCTCCTTTGGTCAATAACGGGAACCAACAGCATCTTGCAACCCTTCCCTAACTCTCCAACTGGAGAGGCGCCACGGCAGGCGGTGAGGGATCGCCGTCATAAATCGCCAGCTCCTACCCTCAGAGCAGGCTGCATCAAAGATAAGCAGTTTCCAGAACCTGCCTTCTCTCTCCACCTTCTCTGGAAAACGCAGTCTTCTATGTCTGCCGGTGCCATCGTGAATGCAGCCCCCCCCAGCTGTAGCTGACCCCCAACCCCCACCAGCCCGATCAGGGATGATGACAGCCGGAGTCCAGCAGCAAGGGGAGGGCCTTCTGGCGGTTCCCTCACTGCGAGAAGCGAAGTTACAGGGAACCAGGCAGAGGGCCTTCTCGGTAGTGGCACCCTCCCTGTGGAACACCCTCCCACCAGATGTCAAAAAGATAAACCTGACGTTTAGAAGACATCTGAAGGCAGCCCTGCTTAGGGAAGTTTTTAATGATTGGTATTTTAATGTACAGTCATACCTCGAGTTACAGATGCTTCAGGTTGCGTTTTTTCGGGTTGCGGACCACCGAAACCCAGAAGTACCAGAACGGGTTACTTCTGGGTTTTGGTGGTCGCGCATGCACAGAAGCGCTAAATCATGCATGCGCAGACGCACCGAATCGCAACCTGAGTGTCTACTGTATTTTTAATCTTTTGTTGGAAGCCGCCCAGAGTGGCTGGGGAAACCCAGCCAGATGGGCCGGGTATAAATATATTATTATTATTATTATTATTATTATTATTATTATTATTATTATTATTATTATTTTCGATCACTGCTGGGCTACAGTGTTGGGGCTCCTGAGAAGGCCCAGGTTAAAGATTCAAATCAGTTCTTGATCTGGGAATCCTTCCAGGCTGGTGCTGATTCCATTCCATATTGTTTGTGCTGTGTTTGCAGCACCCAAGCGACCTCTCTGGGGCGCAAGCCTGGGCAGTGTGTATGGAGGTCCTGGGATGCCCAGACAAGACCCTCCTCTTGGCCTCTCTGATGCGGTCCAAAGGAAAGCAGAGCAAGACGTTTGGCGCCAGCTTGATTGCCGGAATGAGGGGCACAAGGCACCATCCAACCGCCTTAGGGACTCCACTCCAGATTTGTGTAGACTTTACTCCTTAGACCTTTTTTTGCCCGAAGATGTCACACAAAGCAGTGGGTACTGACTGTCCCTCGGAGTTTACTCCCAAAGTGTGCTGAGCCCAGGGGTAACTCATGAAAACACGGTCCAGGTCCAGTCCAGAGTCTGAAGGTTCTGCTAGGAATCAGTCTGACAGGACACAAGGCAGGAAACCAGGCAAGGACAGGTGCAGGATCTAGCAATTAGCAATGTTGCTCCTGCAACTTGGGACGGGGTCTGACAGCCTTTTATCTTTGTCAGGGTAGCGGTCGGTCCTGATCCCCGGTGACTCACCTCCCTGTTTCACCTGAAGGCGAGCACTCCTCCTGCGAGTACTCAGGTCTCTCCTTCTCTCAGACCTCAGTCTCTGCAGCTTGAGAGACGTCAGTGAGTTACTAGACCCAGGGGCCGCCCCAGCCTCTCTTGACCCAGCCAGTAGTGGAGCAGCTGTAAGTGATGGCCCAGCTGAAGGCAACGAGGTAATCCCCACATCTGGAGCCAGGGCAGGCTCAGGCCCCTGACTTGGCCCAGCTGGTGCTTGTTGCAGGGGAACCTGTGCAGACTGGGGCTCTTCAGGATCAGGCCCCAGACTTGGTTCAGATGATGCGTGAGGCAACGGATCTGGTGCAGACTGAGACTCCTCTGGTTCCGAGTCCGAGCCCGAGTCCCGTCAGGCCATCACACAAAGCTTTTCTCACGAATGAGAACAGCTACAAGGCAGTGAAGGCTTTCCTTCTCCTAGACGGGCTATCTTCCCAGGTTGACGAGCCCCATTTGCCCCTCATTTCCATACAGCACATTCAGTAACTGCCTTCTTGACTGTTGGACCCGCTATCGGTCTCGTCCACTCAATCTGCCACAGCCTGCCCTCCATCACATGCCAGCAAATTCAGGCTCGGCAATTCTCTCCGACTGGAAAGTCTTTCACAATGAACCATCCCCCAAAGATCCGGCTTTTCGCAATAAGGAAAGTAACTGGGGAAAGGCACCGAAAAGTGTGCGACAATACATGTTTTGATGCAGCAGCGTCTAACCTCCCTGCAAATGAATCAGGATGAACGCTCAATAAACAGGCCGCCCAGAAGCGGGCCAGGTAACATCAGAATAGTTACCGTCTCTCAGCCCGAGTCGCCTAACAAGGATGTTGTGAAAATAAAATGGAGAGGTGGGTAGTGAGTTCATTTGGGGGGGGATACAAATCAATATATTTCATCTGTAAGCAGCTGCCTCATTAGGCAAGGAATTACTGTATAAACAACGGCCTCCATCCCCAAAGCAGCTGCCACACACACTCGCTAAATGCATTTTAAAGGCAGGCTTCAACGCTGCCCATCCACAAACATATTCACTGTAATATTGGGGTAGAGGAAGAAGCAGCAGCTGCCTGCTGGCAGCCATGAGACTTGGGTACCACCAATGCTCAGCAAAAGGTCCTGATTTAGCAACTACACTTAACAACTGTTATTCAAAATACTGCCACAAAAAGGTTAACGGAATTTGCCACCTGGTTTGACTCTGAGTGCAAACAGGCAAAGGGACACCTGCGGAGAGCTTACCATAAATATAGGACCTCCTGGTCGCCTCTCTTATTTACTGCATACATTTCTCTTAGACGGAAGTGCAAACAACTAATTAAATGGAAAAGACAGAGAGCTGCAAGAAATGCCTGGTACAGCCTAAGAAAGGCCTGGCACAACTGTAATGGTTTACGGTTGCTCTGGCCATTGGCTAATGCGAATAAAGTTTTATCTATCTATCCTGATTCAGCAGCTGTGGTAACACAAAGGGCCACAGTGATTTTAAAGACACAGGGACGCAGGTGGTGCTGTGGGTTAAACCACAGAGCTTAGGACTTGCCGATCAGAAGGTTGGCAGTTCGAATCCCCGCGACGGGGTGAGCTCCCGTTTTTCAGTCCCTGCTCCTGCCAACCTAGCAGTTCGAAAGCACAAAGTGCAAGTAGATAAATAGGTACCGCTCCGGCGGGAAGGTAAACGGCGTTTCTGTGCGCTGCTCTGGTTCTCCAGAAGCGGCTTAGTCATGCTGGCCACATGACCCGGAAGCTGGAGGCCAGCTCCCTCGGCCAATAAAGCAAGATGAGTGCCGCAACCTCAGAGTCAGCCACGACTGGACCTAATGGTCAGTGGTCCCTTTACCTTTTAAGGGTGGGATGGCTAACCTGTGGTTAACATCTGCAGGTCCACAGTTAACCACACCTTGTTCCTCAGTGTGGAAAATCTGAGGAAACATGAAACTGCAATTGCGTAGCTTGCAACCTGCTCTCCGGTCTGCCTTGGCCTCAGACAGTGACAACCAGATTGCTACCTGCCTGACTCAAATGTGGTTGTGCCTCTGGACTGCCAGGAATCACATCCATCTCTACACATGGTACCACTCAGAGGATTTTTCTCCTGGGAGAAATTCTTCCCAATGGCTGATGGCAAGGATGAAATCTGCTCCCCATTCTGAGCTAATCCCAGTAGCAACCGACCATTGGAAGCTGGGATCCCTCATGCCTCCCTTTTGCTATTCTAGCCCATGTCAACAAATGTAATCAGGAGGTCTAAATGCAAATGGACTCTGGGAAAGTGTGTGGATAATTAATTAGAAGGTCTGCAAGGTTATACCTCCTTGTAGCTCCACCAACTATGTGCTATGGATGTAGTTAACCCCTCTGAACCAATTGTTGTGTCATTATACTTCATTATACGCTTTAAATAAAGTGCTCCGGCCATCAGACATTCTGGTCTGCCACTAGTAACAGTTACAATCTACGCACCCACTTATCATTGTTAGTATTGCTGTTATTATTAATCACCATGATAAGCTTATTTAATATGCATACACATTATAATTAAGGTGACTTTTCCACGCACACAAAATGCCCAGTGTGGTGTAGACACATCACTAAATGTATCGTCATCTCCCAGTTAACAATGTTCATTATCTGGCCTTGTATTTATGGGCCAAAGAGAAGAAAACTGTTCTCTTGCAATATTTTTAAACAACTAGCTGTTCGAAAGGTATTGCTGTTCTGAGAGAAAAGTAAAAACTGACTTGCCGCTTTCCCCAGTATTCTGATCCCAGCAACAACCAGCCCAACACAACTGGATGCTTCTTGCAAGAATATCATCGTTCTTTGGCTCCAGAATCTGGTACTTTCAACATGAAGACATGTTCTGCTGAAACAAACATTATATTTTGCTGCCTATGTTTATGCCTGTTTGTTAATGCCTGTTTGATTATGCCTGTTTGTTAATAAGAGAATCCTGATCTGAGCAACTGTATTTGTAGTGGAATGCAACAGCCATTAGTGCAGGCTCTCCTTTAGGTGCCCCCAGTGCTTTTTTAAAAAAATGTTTAGGGGTACTGTCATTTTGAGGGACGCGGGTGACGCTGTGGGTTAAACCACAGAGCCTAGGACATGCCGATCAGAAGGTTGGCGGTTCGAATCCCCGCAACAGGGTGAGCGCCCCTGCTCCTGCCAACGTAGCAGTTCGAAAGCACGTCAAAGTGCAAGTAGATAAATAGGTACCACTCCAGTGGGAAGGTAAACGGCGTTTCCGTGCACTGCTGTGGTTCGCCAGAAGCGGCTTAGTCATGCTGGCCACATGACCCGGAAACTGTACGCTGGCTCCCTCGGCCAATAAAGCGAGATGAGCGCCGCAACCCCAGAGTCGGTCACGACTGGACCTGATGGTCAGCAGTCCCTTTACCTTTACATTTACTCTCATTTTGACTCAAGAAAATCACCATTTTATATTTCAAGTAGGGAAAAAATAAATACTGTAAATGGACAAAACTAAAAAGATTTACAAAATGTTTAGGGTTATGCGTACCCCTGCATCCCCCTAGAAAAAATAATAATACTGGGTGCCTGAGCTAAGCTGAGCTGGGTGATGCCAGGGCAGAGGGCCTTCTCAGAAATGACGCCCCATTTCTATAATTCCCTGCCCAACCAGGATATATTTTCAGTGCCAAGCAAATATATTTTTGTTCTCCGAGGCCTTTAAGGTGTGTGTTTTAAACTGTTTTGATCAGCTGCTTTTAATTTCTGGGTCTTGGTGGTGATTATTTGTGTTCAACTTGGTATCGATTTTATTGCTATTTTGTTTTGCTAGAAACCACCCTGGGAACACTTTGCTGAAGGGCAATAAACGTACAAAACAAAGAAACCATAAAGAAAATAACGTCATGGTTATTGGATCCAACCTCCGTCCCACAGAGGGCATATCAGGGAACACTGAAAAATAATACTTGCAGTTCAGTTTTACTAAAATAAAACATACCTGCACATGGATATTGATCCAATAATTGCACTTTAATTGATGACGAAGCGTTTTTGGGTGCCAGCACAAGGTTCACTGGCTCTCACATTCAGCCAGGAGCAGGCGAAATAACTTCCAAAAGCGTCTAGAGGTCAAGGCTTCATGACAAGAAATGTGTTTTGGGGGCAGGAGGTTGGGGGGAGGACTGTGGAAATGAAACGAGGGTTGCCTAGGGTTGCCAGCAGATCTCCCGAGGCTTAGATCGGCTGCATACGCACCATATACTTCTCCCCTCGAATAATTCTGAGAACTGTAGTTTATGCCTTGCAGTGCTGCAATGCTCAGCACCCATAACAAACTACAGTTCCCGGTATTCTTTGGCGGAGAAAAATGTGTTTTAAATGCATGGTGTGTACACAGCCCCTGAGACTCAGTTGTGGCGGCTCATGAGGGTAGGTTCATTTTTATTTTTTGAAAAATACCACCAGCCACTCCTTTCTAACTGATCTCTCCTTCGAGAATACATTTTATTATGCCTGTATTGGTATTTGCCTGTTAGTAAAGCCCTCCCACGGAAAGAGAATTGCTGAGCCAGAATGAAGGTGGGAGAGAGAGGGTTTCGCTCTAACTTCAGACTTGACGGAAAAGGCTGGCTATGTGGGCCTGGTGGAAAATTAAGCCCCCATCACACCAGACCCTCTGAGTGTCCCTATTTCCCAGGGACAGTCCCTGATTTACAGAAGCCATCCCGGTTTCTGATTTGATTCTGGATGGTCCCACTTTTCCTTAGGACATCCCTATTTGCATAGGAGAAATGTTGGAGGGTATGGAGTTATGCAACCCCCGAGCCAAGGAGCTAAGTAACTATACAACCTTTAGAAGACATCTGAAGGAAGTTTTTTAATGTTTAATGTTTTGTCATGTTTTTATATATGACGGAAGCTGCTCAGAGTGGCTGGGAAAACCCAGGGGTATAATTAATAATAATAATAATAATAATAATAATAATAATAATAATAATAATAATAATAATAATTTATTTATGCCCCGCCCTCCCCGCCAGGGCCAGGCTCAGGGCGGCTAACACCAAATATGAATTGCAATAAAATGTAATAGAACAACAACAACAAACAGTTAATTAAAATACAGCTTAAAATACAGCCTCATTTTAGTAGTAGCCCATAAATCAAGACCATATAGGGCGGAAACATCAGGTATTCACCTGAGCCAGCTATCCGTGCTGGTCCTACATGGGCCAGCAAAAAAGGCAACGGGAAATTTATATACCAAATCCCATATAAGGGGACAGAGTGAGTCTAAGTGATAAAATTATTATCAGTGGGGTTTTTTTCTGGGATTTCGCATGGGTATACAGCGCTGGCACCTTTTTTTCTAGAAGCAAAGCACTGGTGATAGACGTCCCTATTTTCATCGGAGAAATGTTAGAGGCCACCCTCCTGTCATAAAGATGAGGCCCCATGGAGCTACCTTCCTACCCCGTGAACTGATTTCATCATTTTCCCATCAAGCACTTCTAAGAGGAGAGGGAGGAGACCCAGGAGAAGAAAGAATCTGGGACTCTATAAAGACCTAAGCTGAGAACATCTGGTCCCACATTCTGCTCTCAAAAGTGCCCAGCAAGATGTCCACAGGCTTTGTCCCTCCTTTAGTGAGTCTAGGTGATTTTGGCCAAGAGAGTGGAAGCCAGGATTTGGGGTCTGTTGGGGTGGGGGGGGCGTGAGGATTAGACCACTAAGTACTTTCTCTGGTTCCCACTTATCCGTCTGCCTCCCACTCCTTCCTCTTCCATTGAAGTTGGGATTAGAAAGTTTGCAGGGCAAGAAGCTGTCACCTGACTTTAAATCGGCTTAGAAAGGGGGGAAAAGGGGGAGACCAGGGAGGGATGCCGGATGAATAATTCTCCCTGCTCCTTCCCACTAATGCCCCTTCCCATCAGGAGACAAGGGGCCCCCTCAAAGCTCCCTGCCATTGCATTTGGAGGGCTTAACTCTCTAAATCCTTTCACCCACCGTCCGCACACAACACAGCAGAAGTCTAGGGCGCTCTCTTCTTCCTGTTCTAATCCTCTACAACAGGTCTCCTTTCCCTTCCCAGAGCCCAGATTCCTTTCTCCTGGACCCGCCCTGAGGAGGGGAATGAAGGAATGTGGATCGTGAACATAAAAAGTCCAGCTTAAAAGGAAAGCACTCAGGGCGTGGAATGCACCACACACAGCGGAGACCTGGACTGCACCTTGCACCAGGACTTGTGAAAACTATTAGCATCTGAGCTTCAAAGACACACAAACACACGGTTTTTACCCCACATTCCAGCCAAAAAGGCTCCCACGGGTGCGTGCGTACAGTCAACTAAAACAAAACCATTGTTTCCTTCTCAGTCTTGGCTGCATACACACCACACATTAAAGACACATAACTTCAGCCCAAAAATACTGTGAACTGTAATTTGGAAATTGTAGCGGGGGGGGGGGGGATAAACTCCTCTGAAATATGTTCTCCTCTCTCCTCTCATTACCCCCGCCAAAGCTTTCTTCACTGTATAATCAGTTTTTCCTGTTCCTGCACTTCCTGTTCCAGTAGGTTTTAGATGCTTCAGGCCAGTCTCTCTACAGCTTCCACCAAGTGGACCCAGCTCACAAACTTGCAATCCTTCCCTCCCAATGGTAACAACATCAGATAAAGATAAAGGTACCCCTGACCGTTAGGTCCCAGCTCATCTCGCTCTATAGGCCGAGGGAGCCAGCGTTTGTCCATAGACAGCTTCTGGGTCTTGTGGCCAGCATGACTAAGCCGCTTCTGGCGAAATCAGAGCAGCGCATGGAAACGCCGTTTACCTTCCCACTGGAGCAGTACCTATTTATCTACTTGCACTGGTGTGCTTTCGAACTGCTAGGTTGGCAGGAGCTGGGACCGAGCAACAGGAGCTCAACCCCGTTGCAGAGAATCGAACCACCGACCTTCTGATCAGCAAGCCCTAGGTTCAGCGGTTTAGACCACAGCGCCACCCACATCCCTGCAACCCTTCCCTCCCAATGGTAACAACATTAGATAGTTGCTAGGCAATTCACCAAGTGCTTCCTTCCTCCCTGGCTTCCCTGGAGGAATGGAACAGTCCAGGAAGCAACACAGAAGCAGCTGATCTGCCTTGGACCAAATCTGTGTTCTCCACACCCCACCCTGGCACATGCTGAAGTCCTTACTAATAACCTTTGGAGGTGGAAATCCTGGACTGGCTTGTGGGTCCTGATCCAAATTTGATCCAGGGTGCACACCTGGCGCACACATTCAAATCCAGGAGTTCTAGCTTGTTTCTCCTTTGATCCAGCCCTCTCTCAGTTCCCAGGCCTGGCCCCCAGCCGCTGGTTAAGTTATTAGATGATGTCTGCACCTGACAAAAGTGGGATCAAGTGATGCCACAATACATCTGTACCACTTTGAGCTTCATGCGTCCTTGTTATCTTTGATGGAGTAGATTAGCACGTCTACCCCTCTGGTGTCTGCTTTCTAGTTACAGAAAAATCCCATTGATTCTTCCACCGGTTTTAGTGGGGGTGGGGGAGAGGAGTGGATGGGATTCACCACCAGCCCGGTAAATTAAACTAGGTCAGCCTGCCGCAGAGCTGCTCCCAGTCTCCCTGCACTAGGCCAGCAATTGCTTTGCAGTTGGGAACAGGACCCAGAAGTTCGTACAGCCTTGGTCTTCCTAGACTTCATTTACTCCTGCTGTTTGGGTCGCTTCCAAACACAGGGGTCCCAATTCTCAGGCACCCCTCCACACACTGCTGAGCTGTTGACCCGCTGTCTCCTGCAGGCTTTGCCCCTGATCAGGCTGGGTCTCCTTTCATTCCGCTTTCTGCCCTGTTTTCGCAGTGTGATATGAGATGGGTGGGTGTGTTCCTGCCGCGATCGGTGTCAGCCCTGGTTACTACAGAGGGTGGTTTTGGTCTCGGCGTCAGGTTAATTCACAAGGGGATTGTATCTTCCCAAACAGCACCAAAGACCCAAACAAATGGGAAGTGCAAGTTTGTCTTGCCAGAGCGATGCAGCCGCCACTCTGGCTAAGGCTGAGCAACTGTGTATTCAAGAGGTTTATTTCTCCAAGGCATAAAGGCTTCTATTTCTGGGGTGGCTGCGGAGAGGAGCTGTTTATGCAGCGATCCTTCACCCAAACACTCAAGGTTCAGACACTTCTCCTGTACAGGGAGGGGTTATTATGCCAGGAATGCACTAACCCACACCAAATCACAGCCAGTTTCCTGACTAGAGTAGGGGAAAAGGTCACAGTGTCCACATCCAGGTATCACTCAAATGTCATTTGTCCATCTCATGAGGTTTCTGCCCTCTGTTGACTCTCCAGAGGTGGGGAGAAAGGCTCCCTTCCGCTGCATGCCCCCTACCAACATTACCATATATAGCAGCTGATACATAATCATGCCCACTAACTCACACAGATTCTCCTGCAGAGGAGTGGGAAGTGGTCTAGACAGGCCTGCCAGGGTGTCCTATAATGAGAGATTGGGGGTTTTGCTCTGCCACAACTCTGGGGGACTTGCTTAAAGGCAAAGCGATGTGCTCTGCCAGACCTTCTGTCCTTACCCATCCCCACAGTTCCTACACCCGGGGCTGCACTACAGCCATTGAACAGAGCCGTGGCCACGGATCCCAGCCCTGCCTCAGATCTTGGTACTGGTGCTGGGCAAGCCCCTGTCTCTCCTTGCTAATTTACGATCTGTAAAATGGGAGCAATGCTAGCAATTACGCCGCCTTGCAGGATAGCCGAGAGAAACATGCATGCGTTTATCTGCCTTGAAACATAGGAAAGGGGCGGACTTTAAATCTAAATAAAGATGTGGTTTCCGATCCCTTGTCCCCCGACGCCCCTACAGAACATGCACAACACACAAAACCCTTGGATCAGAGCTAAGGAATTCCTATGGAGCACAAAGTCTTCCCGTCCCAATTCTGCCCCTTTGTGTTGTTTTCATCTCTTCCTCCTCCTCTTCCCAGCCCCAGCACACTGTTGGAGGGTTGGCCCACCGCCAAGGCTGTTTCCCCCTCCCCACAATATTCCACCTCGTACCCTGAAATAGATGGGTGAGCGGTTTTGCCCCCCACCCCCTGGAAACTTTTAAGGTGGGTGGATAGGGAACTACAATAGAGACTCCAGAGATATATATAAATATATTTTCACATATACACACACACATATATAAATGAGAGGCCCCCTCCTCAATTGCCCATCTCCCTGAATGCTTACCATTTCCTACCCGACAATGTGGATTCCCTCTTGATCCGGGTTGGGCTGTTCCTTTTAGCCGTGTAAACAAGCCAGGTGTGTGTATGTGTGGCCGGGGTCTTCACTCCCGGCGCCGACCCCATCTCCAGCCGGCCGAGCCAGCTTTCTTCCGCCCCATCGACAAGGGGGTCTCGGGTAATCTCCGTCCAGGGGGGGATTCACCCTTTCCGGGGTTCCGAGCAGGAGGGCGAGATGGGGCGGGGGAGGCGGAGACACGGCGGGCGGGAATGCGGGGGGGGGGGGGAAGGTGGTCTTATTGTTTGTTTACCTCCTCGCGTCCGGCCCCTGGCGGGTCATCCTTCTTTCCCGGTGGCGCGTGCGCGCGTCTCCCACTTTCACACAAACACAGACACGCAGAGGCCGGCTGTCGTGCAGGATGGCTGTCGGCTGCACACCCCGACGGACGGGGTGTGTGTGTGTGTGTGTGTGTGTGTGTGTGTGTGTCGGGGTGTGTGTGTGTATGTGCATGTGCGCGCGTGTGCGCGCCTTATTCTCCTGCTCTCTGCTTTAACCCTTCGGGCGCTGGAGACACAGATCTGAACATCCCTGCTGCGTGTATATGTATGTGTGAGGGGGCGGGGGTCCTCCTCGGAAGCCCCTCCACGCCCTTTTAATCCTGGAAGACCCTGCCGTTTATAATCTCAGGTGTGTGTTTGGGGGGCTGAGAGAAGACGTAAGTTGCGATTACCAGGTGAGGAGGGGAAAGAACATATGCATATGTTTTGACTTCGCTGGCCACTGGCATTTAAAACAAAGGGCAAGATCCAGCCGATATCAAGCACTCCTTCATCCCGATCCTACACAATTTTTTTAGCTGCAAGTAAATCATTGATTTACTGATTGTTCCGTAGATCTGGGAGACCACCCGCTTTCCAAACCTCTCTCAGTGGATTGATGTCACTCAATCCCGCCTTTCTCCATCCGAAAAATGGGAATGGAATAAGAAGCTATGCTAAACAGTGTAGTTCAACTTGAACCCCAGAAGCTGCTTTGAATACTGGACGGGGGAGAGAAGAGGTTAAAATGACAATCGTGCATCTGAACACGTGCAGAATGCTTAGGGATCCGTTGATAAATCGGGGCTTCTGAATCGAAAGTTATTTGCTTGCAGGCAGGGTTGAAGAAGCTAGTCTTTTTAAAAAGAAATGAAAATGAAACCACCACTGTTTGTTGTGAGAATGAAAGTGACCTTGCACTTTCAATGTGATAATGAGGAACAGTCAGGCAAGGGTGAATGACAAAGACACATTTGCACACAGCACAAAGATTAAGTCAAATATACAGCCGCACGACTGTGACAACTGAGAACTACTGGCTTATTGGTACAATTATGCACACACTACGGAAATGAATTTTGGCCTGGTTCACAAACATGCAGGCTCATCACTCGATGTACGAAATCCAAAGACTATCTGCATGTGTGAATGGTCCGTCACAAATATAACACCAGAGACAGTTTCATGTTATCTCACTACACATGCAATAGTGTTAGTTATGTCAGTTCATGCACTCAGTTGCCAGTCACCAAAGTCTGATTCCCACATGTGTGCGCACATCATTAAAGGTAAAGGGACCCCTGACCATTAGGTCCAGTCGTGACTGACTCTGGGGTTGCGGCGCTCATCTCGCTTTATTAGCCGAGGGAGCCAGCGTACAGCTTCTGGGTCATGTGGCCAGCATGACTAAGCCGCTTCTGGCGAACCAGAGCAGCGCACGGAAGTGTCATTTACCTCCCTGCCTGAGCGCTACCTATTTATCTACTTGCACTTTAACGTGCTTTCGAACTGCTAGGTTGGCAGGAGCAGGGACCGAGCAACTGGAGCTCACCCCGTCGCAGGGATTTGAACCACCAACCTTCTGATCGGCAAGTCCTAGGCTCTGTGGTTTAACCCACAGCGCCACCCATGTCCCGTGCACATCATTAGATCTACTTTAATGCTGTAGAAACCTGTTAATGCTGTCCTGACTCCACAGAACTGTATGTGAAGCGCTCGAAGCACACAGTATGCCTAGGCATACTGCTCAGAAGTAAGTGTTATTTAGTTTACTGAAATTCGTGTGGGTATGAGACTGATGCTAAAGTAGTAGAATGGCAGGTATTATAGGTTCAAATGAGAAAGATGCAGGTGTGCCTTCTACCTGATCCACCAAACGCTCACTCTGCACCATAATAAAGGCAGAATTGATCTCAGTGTGGGAAGAATAAGGCAGGGAAGGGTGCAAGGGCATGACTGAGAGCTGGAACATGATGCGCAGTGGGCATGGCAGACTGGAAGAGGTGTGGCAGGCCCTCTAGAAAGCCCTGGGAGGCAGGATTAGGCCCGGGCACCAGATGTTCCACCCTGCTACTATAGAAACTGAGAGGAATGGGTAGATAATAGGAAGACAGAAGGATAACTGACAGGTGGAATCCATAGTTGCAAAGCAGAAGTAGAGAAGAGAGTAATGAAGAGATAGTGAGTATATGCATATACTATATGTATATCCTTAAGTGGATATGATCTCATTTTATTTTCACAGCAGCCTTGTAAGGTAGACTTGGGCTGCATTACACTATACCATGCATAGGCAAACTAAGGCTCGGGGGCCGGATCCGGCCCAATCGCCTTCTAAATCTGGCCTGCAGATGGTCCAGGAATCAGCGTGTTTTTACATGAGTAGAATGTGTCCTTTTATTTAACATGCATCTCTGAGTTATTTGTGGGGCCTGCCTGGTGTTTTTACATGAGTAGAATGCGCGCTTTTATTTAAAATGCACCTCTGGGTTATTTGTGGGGCATAGGAATTCGTTCATTATTTTTTTCTTCAAAATATAGTCTGGCCCTGCACAAGGTCTGAGGGACAGTGGACCGCCCCCTGCTGAAAAAGTTTGCTGACTCCTGCCTATACCTTTAAAGCACATTCTTTTTCCTCAAAGAATTCTAGGCGTTGTAGTTTGTTAAGGGTTGCTGGGAATTGTAACTCTGTGAGGGGTAAACTGCTGGGTTGTGGGTGGGGTGGGGAATATGCTTCTAACAGCCAGTGGCGTAGCGTGGGGGGTGCAGGGGGGGCCAGCCGCACCAGGCGCAACATCTGGGGGTTAGGGTTAGGGGGCGCAAATCCACGGGTTAGGGGGCGCAAATTACTTGCCTTGCCCCGGGTGCTGACAACCCACGCTACGCCACTGCTAACACCTGCTTTAAAGTGACAGTGTGTTCATATCCTTGACAGTGAAGGCAGCGAGAGAGAGGAGGGAAGCATCGAGAGAGTGTGTTAATCCCTGCAAAGCCTGGCATTGAGCAGCCAGCAGTTCGCACAGCTTTGTATACCAGGCATATGCGCGCCCCAAACAGACACAGTCTGTTCCTCGCCAGCTCCGTCAGTTCCCGGGAAGACACCGCTCCTCTGCTGGAGGGAGGAAAGAGAGCTTTGCAGACCCAGCCCAGGAGTCCTGGAATGACACTGGCGGCTGCTGGGGATGGTGGTGTTAGCAATGCAGGAAGGGGTACCATTTGCCCATCCGCGAGCATCGCCAAGGGGTCGCCGCGCAGCGCTGCTGGCTCCATCAGCTGAGCTGCAACAGAGGCCCGGGCAGCTGCAAATCGCCCCATCATTTCCTCGCCTGCATCTTAGGTGCGCTGGAGAGAGCAGGAATCCGGCAGCTTGGAAACCGCAGGTCGTGGCGACAGCGCCCCCTTCTGACTCTGCTTGCAGCCGCAGGCGCGTTCCCTGCGCCCACTTTCAGCAGGGGGGAAGAAAAGCTTTTGATGAAATTTGACTGATGAAATTTAGAGGCAACCAGCCGCAGAGCTTGCCTTGGGGACCGCGGTCATCGGGAGAGTGGGGAAATATTTTGCTAATTTTTCATTGTGCCGCCTTTACTTTTAAAAAGTTATATTTTTTTTCCATGTTGGCAGCTTTGAGCAGCTATAGAGGAAAGATGGGGATGGTGGCATATGAAGGGTTAAATAAATCAAATAAATCAACTAGAAAGAGGCTGGATGTGAACCTCAGTGGTCTTGATTTTGATGTTCACTCCATATATGCCTGGGGCATTTATTCAAACAGCAATTTTTAAATACTAAAAGTGATCGTTTGTATTCCTCTCGCAAAAGGCCGCTAGTCCCATGAGTCTGTTACATTAAAAGAAATGAGAGTGGAAATAAGTGAAGGGGGATCTTGTGGCACGACAAAGACCCACAAATTTGTTATGGTATAAACCTTCTTCAACCATTGCCTGCTTTTTCAGCTGTAAGGCTTCAGCATTAACCTTAATGCAATGTTAGATAGTTCAGTGCTATTATCATACCCATACTGCAGATGAGGGAGACTGAGGTTGAAGGAGAATGCAGTGTTTATAGATTAATTTTAGACTCTAGGCAATAGTCATATGGAAATCCTCTCTTTAGATAGTAATGTGCATTTGCTTCGACATATGGCAAGCCATTTGGGAGCCTTCCTGCTCATGGGGTTGTGTTTTGTTTTTTACCAGCTGCGCAAATTCGCCACCAGATACCCCACACTAAAAGAAAAAGCCTAATAAACACAAAGCATGCTTTGTTCCTTGCCTGCACCGCGTATCACTGGCAGTTTCTCCAAAGGAGCCCATGGCTCTTATGTACCATACAGTGACAATTCATTTGTGCATCTGCCTCAGCTCATTAACAGGCACAAAGAGAGAGAACTTTTCTTAAAGCTCAGATTCATGATTTTGTGGGACACAGATCACAGAATTGTAACTTTTGCCCAACATGGGGCTCAAACCCACAACCCTTAGATTAAGAGTCCCATGCTCTCCCATCTGAGCTACCCTGGAGTGTCACATAGCTCAGACATCCTAGCGCTCTCATTATATTTACAAGGGCGCAAGGAAGCATTACCTGCCTTGAGATGAAGGCGCAGAAGAGGAGGTTCTGGCCCAAAAGAAGGTGTTTTAAATTGCTCTGGGCGGTTTCAGTTTTCAGCATATTCTATCCTTTTGTAATTTGTGTACGTGCTGTTCCTGACATGCTGCTTAATAAAGACATATGCCTAACGTGTCTGATTGCCGTTCCTTTTTGAAAAACTCTGCATTATCAGCTTTCCAACAACACTACTTCCTACCCCCACTTCAAAGAGTCCCATGCTGTACCAGCTGAGCTATTCTCACTGCCTAAAGCCATCAAGTGAGTTTGTGGTAGAGAGGGAGGAGATCTGAACCAGGGATTCTCTGCTTCATAGCTCATACAGTGGTACCTCGGGTTAAGAACTTAATTCGTTCTGGAGGTCCGTTCTTAACCTGAAACTGTTCTTAACCTGAGGTACCACTTTAGCTAATGGGGCCTCTCGCTGCCGCCGCACGATTTCTGTTCTCATCCTGAAGCAAAGTTTTTAACCTGAGGTAACCTGAAGCGACCGTAACCTGAACTGTTTGTAACCCGAGGTACCACTGTACAGTGGTACCTCAGGATGCGAACGGGATCCATTTTGGAGCCCTGTTTGCATCCTGAACAGAACGTAAAACGCAATAGTGCGTCTGCGCATGCGCGAGCATCGAAACCCGGAAGCAACGGGCTCCGTTACTTCTGGGTCGCCGCGGAGCACAACCCGAAAATACTTATCCTGAAGTGTATTTGTCCCGAGGTATGACTGTACTTGTAACTGCTGTTCTCCCACCTCTCAATGCTACTTCTACAGCCTACAGGAGTGACAGGACTCTTTCATGTAAAAAGGTAAAGGTAAAGGACCCCTGACAGTTAAGTCCAGTCACAAACGGCTCTCGGGTTGTGGCGCTCATCTCGCTTTACTAGTCGAGGGAGCCGGCGTTTGTCCACAGACAGTTTTTCCGGGTCATGAGGCCAGCATGACTAAGCCGCTTCTGGCGAACCAGAGCAGCGCAGGGAAACGCCATTTACCTTCCTGCCGGAGCGGTACCTATTTATCTACTTGCACTTTGACGTGCTTTCGAACTGCTAGGTTAGCAGGAGCTGGGACTGAGCAATGGGAGCTCACCCCTTTGTGGGGATTCGAACCGCCGACCTTCTGATTGGCAAGCCCAAGGCTCAGTGGTTTAGACCACAGCGTACAGTGACATTAAAAAGAAAGAAAAGCACCCCCAGACTCCAGTTCTGAAGTGGTACACCCCACTTGGGCACCTCAGGATCTGGCCCTTGATTCTGTTGCAGGTGTAGGCAATGCTTCTGAGTGTGCGCGCTAGTCTAGCACTGGTTTGCCAGTTTATTTGGAAATGCAATTCGAGGTGCTCACATTAGTGCTTAAAGCCCTACAGCAGAGATTTCCAAACTTTCCTTGCTGGTGACACACTTTGTAGAAATGCATCATTTCGCGACACAGTAATTCAGTTTTACTAGCAAACCGGAGGTTAAACTAACCCCTTTCCATTCCCCTTCCCCGTCAATGCTCTTTATTGGTTTCATTTGATATTACATCTGTTCCATTCATCATCAAAAATATCATAGAGTACAAAAAAGAAAAAATAATGAAAAAACACCCAAAATTAATAAAAGAAGTCAACACCTCCATAACTTTAAACCGTAAATAAATACTTTTCCAGTGTGACTTCCATCTGCCTCACTGTGGGTTCTTTCTTCCTTTTTTAACTGTGTTCTTTTTCACCTTATCAATTATCAGCATTATATACACTATATTATCCATCTGTCATGCAATTTGTGGAAATTAATCAAAGCTCACTAAAGATTTTATTTGGGAGCAATGTTTTTTTTAAGTACCCTCCATAGCACCCCCCCTCTTTTATAACATTTTGGCTTGTTTGATTCCTGATTATTTCTGTCATTTTTGCAAGTTCCAAATATTCAGAAAGTTTTATCTGCCATTCTTCTCTCGTTTGAGTTTTCTTTCCCTTCCAATTCTTAGCAATCAACATTGTTGCATATAGGAATACCCTTCTTTTATCAATTGGGATATCTGTTGTCAAAATGTCTAGAAAAAAGGCTTCTGGGTTTTTTGGGCAAATGTTCGTTTAAATGTTTTTTTTAAAAATCCTCATAACTGATATCCCTTTTTCATTTTATTGTTGTACATCACCACCACTAACCCCTTTCCAACCCTGGGAGCATTCACACAAGACACCTACAGACTCCAGCCAACACACTAACATGTCATGACACAGTTTGGAGAGCTCTGCCCTACAACAACTTAGGCCCCAAATATCCAAAGGAATGTCTCCATTGCTACTGACCAAGCTTCTTGTGTAGGTGAGACTCCCTCGAGGTCAGGTGAAGCCTTCTTCCCCATCTTCCCTTGCAGGGAAGTGGCAGCATTTGGTGGTTCGCCTCAGTTGCCCAAATGTCTTGGACCAGCCCTGCTGCCACCCTCAGGAAAGGGCTTCCTTTGCAGCACTGAACTATGGCCTCCCTCCCTGCCGAGGTTCATCTAACATAGTTGTAATGAGTGTGGGGTTGCTCGTGTGTAAGTTACCGCCACTCCTGGCTGTGTTGCCTTGTTAAACCTTTCTGTCTGGACAGCCCTTCACTTCGTGGCTGCCTCAGTCGCTAGCAGAGTCCGTCAGTGGGCGTTTCTTAAACCTTTTCCAGCATAAAAGTTGTTTGACGCCAAGTCTCCTCCTACTCTCCCTGTGCGGAAGTCTTCTGCGTAGGGTGGGCGTGGGTAGCGGAGGACCCGTGCTCTCCCCGCTGGTGTCCGGTGAAGAGTCCTGGAGCCCTCTCACCGATTCCCCCATCAGCCCCTCTATATCCCTGGTGTTGCGCTGATTTGCTTCCCCATCTGCGGAGCTGCTTCTCTCCCTGCTGGGCCCTTCTCCAGCATCATTTGAGAGCCTTCCCTCCGCCTCTAGCTCCGATGTCAGTTCCCTGACAATAGTGAAGGCATAGTTCCATTTGGAATGGCTTTACATGTTTTTACAATTGCAACCATTTTATCTGCTTTTATAATTCTATATTCTACTGTTGTAAACTGCCCTGCCCAGAGACCATATGGCAGGCATGTCCAAAGTCCATTTCAGGGGCCTAATCCGGTTTAACCCTGTGGCAGTTTATTTTATGGGGTAAAATCCTAAAAAAACCCTCAACAACTTCTTTTTTAAAAAATCATTTTTATTGATTTTCCAATAAAAAACATCCAATTAATATATCCAATCATAATACTTTATTATTTCAATTGAAGTATTAAAACTTCAACAACTTCAATCCTAAAAAAAGAAAAAGGTCAACAATTTTGGTTGGCCCTTTTGTCGGCCCCTACGGCCCTTCACTACATCAAATCTGGCCCTCTTTGGAAAATGTTTGGACACCACTGCCATATGGTGAAAGGCTGCTAAGAAATCTTACGAGGGAAAAGAAGTAAGTCTATAATATGCCCCACAATTCCTGATGGTAGAAAATGTGACAGCTCATGGTGATATGCCTAAAAGTGATAAAACAATCATTTAGTGCAATCATACTGGTGGAATTATAAGATGGTAGTAAGGTTGTGCCTGAATCCATTATGTTCCATGTTCCATGTCTCTCATATACAAGAATACGAGTAGGCACGGCTGACGAAGCCCGGTTGGGCGAAACAAGGAATTATCCTGGAATCCTTGTCTTATTTTCTGCATGTGCCATTCTTCCAAGTTCTTCGTCTGAAACCTGCATACAAGGAACGCTAGAATTCTTGAAATCATCTTTATGTGGAACACTACAAGATTGATACTGTATTAGAATTCCACACCGTGGATAATGCTAATATAAGAACTGAATAGATTGTATTTCCTGATCAATCTGCTGGACTTTAACTTCTCATAATATGTTTTCTTTCTATGATAAGTTGGTCTATAGAACCATATATCTTGTTATGATATGTTGAATCACATTTGATTTTTTTTTTATAGAGTTACATACAGCCTGTTACGTTTGTGTTGTTGGTAGTTAAGGTACTATCAACTTATCTGGAAACCAGTAGGTGGGAGGGAATCGGGTATGATTCACCACTAAACTCACATGTGATTATTGTGGGAAATGCCAATTAACGTGTCTCGGACTGCAGTATAAGGAAGATTTGGAAGATAATGACAACAAATAATATCTATTTTGCTGGTATTTATGAGATTCCGTAGATTCTTTCCTTATATGTATGGCAGCTTTATATTGTTTGCTGGCGAAGGGACAAGACAGAAGAGAATGTGAGACAGCAACTGTTACCTGTGGTAATGAAACCCATTGATTTATAGAATCATAGACTCTTAAGAGTTGGAAGGGAGCCAAAGGTCATCTAGTCCAACCCGCTGCAATGCGGGAATCGATGGCTCAATTCTCTGATGGCAATATTGTCATATTTGTCTGTATAACAAATCTCTTCAATAATTTAGGTGCTCTTGCGAAGGAATGAATAAAATAGGATAACCGTGAGTAACACAAGCAAGGTTGGAACAGGGTCTTAGCTGATAGTCGAATTAATACAGGATAGGAAGAGTATTGCAAGTTCCTTTGGGAGAGCACCAGATCAGATCCGGACCCTGGAATCTATTTAGCTCGATGCTTCTCTCACAGATCCCAGCTACTGGTTGCCTTAGGGAGACCTAACCTTCCCCCCCCCCCCAGTTGGCAACGTCATGCAGGTGGCCCATCCGTCTGAAAATGTGAGGTTCAAGGGCGCAAGTTGACATCCTAACTCGGACCTGCAATCTCAGTCATCCGCGGCGGCGATCATTCTGCACATGCTCAGAGGCACGCTTGCTAGCGATCCCAGTCCACGTCCCAGCTCAGCGCCGACCAATTTTAAGACACCGTCGCTTCGCCTCGGCGAAGAGATCGCCTCCGATCCCAGCTCCACCCGGGGGAGGATCCCAGTCTGATGTCATTTCCCGTGGAGATCTCCCCCCGCTTGCTCCCTCTCCAGCCGGAAAATGAAGCAACACTCCGGCTGGATGTTTTTCTCCCGCGCTGGGAGGAGACGGGTCTCTTGAACCCGCAGCTCTTGGGCCTGAATCGCTTCTGCGCCATTCTCCCCAACTTGGATCCGGAGCGCCTCTCCCCGCATTAACCGCCGGGAGCCCCAGATTATCTACCGGGGGGGGGGCTCCAGTCGGGGGGGGCGGGGGAATGATGTCCCATGACACGAGCGAGAGGCCCCCCAACCCGGAGCCGCCCCCCGCCACGGTCTACGTCCTCGTGGAAGACCCGCGATCCACGGACGCGCTCCAGCTGCTCAGGTGAGAAGGCGCCCCCTGCGCACTTAGGAGAGGATCGGGCGGGGCATCTTCGGCAGGCGCCCCTGGGGAGTCCGAGTCGCCTCCCGGATCACTTATCCGTGCAACGGCAGTTGTGAATCCCCGTGCAAGAAAGGCCGGCTGCGTTTCCCGCTAGGCTAGCGTTCCAAGGCGCGCGGACGGGACGACTCGTGGGGAGAGGCCCGACGCGTGTTCGCTGTCGCGGTCCAATTGGTCCCCACCGTGTGAACGGAGCGGCGGGGAAAAAAGAGAACTCTGCTCTTGTGCACAGGGTCAGAAGTGACTCCTGGAGCACTGGCGTTATTGGGAATCGGGGTCTGTGATTTTTTTATTCTCTCCCCCCCCCCATTATGGAAGGGGAAGTGTTGTTTATTGGTTAGGGCTTTTGCAAATGTCTTGGAGGCAGTGTTAGAAACTGAGATATGAAAACAAGGAGCTAAATGGCACCTTAAACTTTCTAGGTTGTGGGCGCAACAACAGAATGTCTAGGTGCACTTTTTTATAACGAGAATACCAAGCTGAAAATGAATGAATTGCAGCTAAAATATTATGTTCATTTTTCATATGATCTAGTCCTTCCCCTGCCTTCCCACCCCTATATATTCTTAAGAGGGTCTAGTTTCCAGTCTTCAGAGAGTAGCTGGAAGTGGGGAGGCAGAAAAAGGTACAGTGGTACCTCGGGTTACAGACGCTTCAGGTTACAGACTCCGCTAACCCAGAAAAAGTACCTCGGGTTAAGAACTTTGCTTCAGGATGAGAACAGAAATCGGGCTCCGGTGGTGCGGCGGCAGCTGGAGGCCCCATTAGCTAAAGTGGTGCTTCAGGTTAAGAACAGTTTCAGGTTAAGTAAGGACCTCTGGAACGAATTAAGTACTTAACCCGAGGTACCTCTGTACTCCTTTCCTTCCACTATGCAGTTTTAATCTGAAATCTTAGGCGCAGTACTGTGCCCAGAGCTTAGAAACTCCTTGCACTAATGAAATTCCCTGTCGCAAAATGCGCCTAGAAAAATGGGAGTTTCGAACCCTGCTTGGAGACCTATATGCAGTCGATAATACTTTCCTGCTTTCAGTTTAAGACACTTTAGCTGTAGACCTGCTGGGTTTAGGAACTGTGCTACCCTTATTTTATTTCCCTCCTTGCGGTGCATGGCATGTAAAACTGCTTTTCATCCGAATGTGGGCTCACCTGGGTTAAGCACAGAGAGCTGGTTCTAATGTCAGAAGCCTGGCCCTTAGGAAGAAGAGTGGAAAGGAGGTGTCTCTGAGCATGTGCCAAAAGCATGTCTCTTACCACCTCTCACCCAGTTGAGGCTGGACTTCCATGACCTAGGGTTAACTATATAACCCCAATTAAAATGAAAACAGAAGACCTAGACCAAACCCCTTAAGGGAATAGGAATTCCCCTGCAAAATCCAGGCCTCTCGGGTTTGGAACAGGGACACAAAAGCTCTGTGTCCTGCCGGCTCCTGGTGTTTTCCCAGCCCCGTGGTTTGAATTTGCAGAAAACCACAAAATTATCTGTGTGTTCGTGGTGTGTGTCTGGGGGGCGGGAGGAGACAGAAGTAGCTCAGTCAGTGACTCATTTTCCTCCTGTTTTGCTGACAGCAGTGCCTCTCTGGGTGCAGTTAGCTCCCAATTCTTCCCTTTTCTGCAAAAACTTTCTGCTGATCTCAACTTTTACCTGCAAACCGATCAGTGCCAGCCTTGGGCTCTCTTGTTGACTGTCGTTCAAATTCCCATTTCTGCTCCGTTCTCCCTGCCCCCAACCCCCAGGCCACCTGCCTCAGACTCAAGAGCTGGACTTTTGCTGAGATGTGCACTCTTGGCTCACTGGGCTTTGGAAAAACAACAAATGTAGATGATGGACCTTTGAGACGCAAGTCTGACAATGATGTGGGAACGGGATAGTGGTCTCTGTTGATCAGGGCAGGGATGGGGAACCTGCGGTCCTCAAGAACATAAGAATGCCAAAGCCCTGCTGGATCAGGCGAAGGTCCAATTAGGCCAGCAGCACTTACAATGCCCAGCCTGGGGAAGAAGCTCAGAAACAGGATTTGAGTGCAACTGCATTTTCCCTCCCTCCAGTAGAGCTAGAATCATAGCTGTCAACCTTCCCTTTTTTTGCGGGAAATTCCCTTATTCCAGCGCCGTTTCCCGCTGCTATCTCGGATTGTTAGATATCCCATAGACTGTCCCCGGGACAGGTGAGGCTGCTGATTCCTTATTTTTGAGGCTGCTGGTCCCTTATTTTCAAATCTGAAAGTTGACAGCTATGGCTAGAATATAGCCATCAAGGTTAAAAGACACTTGTATTGCTCAACTACAGCTTCCATTGACTACATCCCAGACCATTGGCCAGGTGGGAAGCCAAATTCTGGGGCTACCTTTGGATAAACCCAAGTAGTTTACCCACATTATGTCTGAAATATGTCTGGGGAGGTGATTGGGGAAACTGTGGACTTAAGAGTAGATACATTTGTGGCTTGTAAGGTATGGGCAGTTGGATGTTGACTTGTGAGACTTGGGTTCAGGTCTTACCTTTCTCATAGACTTTGGTTGCAATCCTAACTAACCCCATTCATTTGGAATAAAGCCCCATTTGATTCAGTAGGATTTGCTTCTGAGTAGACAAGGATGCGGGTGGTGCTGTGGATTAAACCACAGAGCCTAGGACTTGCCGATCAGAAGGTCAGCGGTTCAAATCCCTGTGACGGGGTGAGCTCCCGTTGTTCTGTCCCTGCTCCTGCCAACTTAGCAGTTCGAAAGCATGTCAAAGTGCAAGTAGATAAATAGGTACTGTTCTGGAGGGAAGGTAAACGGCGTTTCCGTGCGCTGCTCTGGTTCACCAGAAGCGGCTTAGTCATGCTGGCCACATGACCCAGAAGCTGTACACCGGCTCCCTTGGCCAGTAAAGCGAGATGAGCGCCACAACCCCAGAGTCAGTCACGACTGGACCTAATGGTCAGGAATCCCTTTACCTTTACCTAGACCTGGTTAGGGTTGGGCAGGGGTGAAACTAGGCTTTATTTCACCCGGGTCAAAGACCCAGATTGGCATCTGTGTATGCACACACATAGGCTGGGGGCCTCAACAGTGCCCCTCTGGACAAAGAAAGCTCCCCCCCCCCCCATAGATACAGCTCTGGAATGGGCTTAGTGAGTCATTCTCTCTGATCCAGTTTGTCCCATCTGCAAAACAGGGATAATACTATATTATTTTAATGTATTGTCATGCCTTCTAATAGGCACTCAGCCACTAAGTTCACTATCAACTGGAAGTGAAACAGAACAACACAAAAGAAGCTAGTAGCTTCTAAGTACTCCCTAGGTGAGATGTGGGGAACTTTTGCCCCTTCAGATGTTGCTGAACTACAACTCTCATCAGCCCCAACCAAAATAAAAAAATTCCTTCCAGTAGCACCATAAAGACCAACTAAGTTAGTTCTTGGTATGAGCTTTCGTGTGCATGCACACTTCTTCAGATACACTGGAGATATATCTGAAGAGGTGTGCATGCACACGAAAGCTCATACCAAGAACTAACTTAGTTGGTCTTTAAGGTGCTACTGGAAGGATTTTTTTTATTTTGACTATGGCAGACCAACACGGCTACCTATCTGTAACCAGCCCCAACCAGTATGGCTGATGACCAGGGATGTTGGGAGTTGTAGTTCAGCAATATCTAGTGGCTCAGAGGTTCCCTACACCTGCCCTAGGTATACAAAAGTATATAAATTTGTAAATTTAAACCATAACATCCCTCAAAATGGCCTGACAAGGACTTGTGAGTTTCCAGGATGAAATGTTGAGGTACCGGTTGTGGAGATGAGGGAAAGATTGGATCTTGGAACGGGGGACAAAAAGGGGAATTAACTCACATCCCTTAAAGTAAGCTTCAGAAGTGGGAATCAGGGTTGTGGGGTGATGTGAAATTTAAACTCCTTGCCTGTATTATAGAGTGATATTACAGGAGGAAGGATTGGGTGGGAGAGAGGGAATTCTTTCCCACTCCTCAAAACACCTCCTCTATACTGTATAACTATAACTGCCGGACCAAACTGCGGAAGGCAGTGGAAGACAGGAGTGCCTGGCGTGCTCTGGTCCATGGGGTCAGGAAGAGTCGGACACGACTAAACAACAACAAATATAACTATAAAATGCTGATGTTAGAACTATAGTAAGCTTCCTTAAGCTGAGTCAGACCATTGTTCTCTCTGTCCCAGTATTGGTAACACTGTCTGGCAGCAGTCTTGAGGGTTTCAGGCAGGGGTCTTTTCCATCCATACCTGGAGATGCTGGCAAAAGCACCAGTGCTCTTCCGCTGAGGGTAGCTATGTAGCACAGCAGGAGGCGGCTTGTGGGGTGGTCAAGCAAAGGTATCTGCTTCCCCCCTCCCCATGGGGCTTCTGTACCTTCCAGGCTGGCTGGAGTCCTCCCCTTAGGAGAGGAAGACACACTGCAACATTTTGTTGCAGGCCCCCCTTGTCTTATTTCAGCCACATGGTGCACTGGGTGATGATCTTTCTCAAATGCAAAAGAAAATGTTTCAGCAGACAAATCATTTTGAAGAATCCTGCGAATTGTGATGTTAAAAATTAAGTGTCTTAAAAGTTTCAATTTCAGGCGCATCAAAACCTCACTTTTTGTGCCTTCTGCTTTGCAAGTTTTGTCGCTGATTCCTTCTGGTCCAGCGCTGGTGCCTGGAAATGTTTAGCTGATATAGTTGCCAAGCCAACTTAGCCTCTTTTGCAACATCGTTGAGCGAATGTTTGTTTTTTTATCAGTTTGAGCTTTGAGAAACCGTGTTCAAAATACAAAAGTAAAATATTATGATAAATTTACAAGACATAACAGAGACTAATCTGTTTAAAATCTTGCCTCCGGTACCTTCCTTCCCATGCCTGCAACTCGTTTCTCTGCTCAGGGCGCGGCGACAACGCAGCAAACGAAGAAGACCTATAGTAACCATATTGAAGAATCCAGGCGCGGCCCCTTTAAGCAGCCCCCCCCCCGCTGGAGGAAAGGGCGGGGGCCCCTTGGGGGATTGGAATGAAGCCTCCCTGCCGCCCCCTGGCGGCCAGCGGGGCGCACTGCCGAGCCGCTTGCGCTCCCGGGCTCGCTATTAATAGCTTCCAAACAAGGGCGCGTTTGCGGATGCGCAACACGGATTGCGTTTGCTCGTGTGGATTGGGGGAGGAGGAGGAGAGATAAAGGGAGATCGCGGGTGGGAAAGTGGCCCCCTTCGCGGGAAAGCAGCTGGGGCTCCTGGTGGAGAAGGCGCCGCGCGTGGGCGTGCAAGACACACACACACCCAGGGCGGGCTCTGCTTTTGCGCTCCCCTCCTCCCCACGCAGCCAGGGATGCCGGGTTAAAATGCTTCTCCAAAATGGCCCGCACCAGGAAATGCAGCCGCCGCCGCCGCCAGCCCTGGGCAGAGGCCTAAAGTGGGGCAGGGAAGCGAAGGATCGCGGCGCCGGCGGGGAGCTGGTGGAGGAGCAGCCCGCGGCCAGCTGGGGAAAAGACGCCGGCAAGGGAGGAGGAGGAGGAGGAGGTGAGCGAGATCCGGGCCCGATCCTAGTTCTCACGGGCTTAGGAAACTCCCAGCAACGCCCCTCTCCTTCCCAACATCGTCTGACCTGGTTGGGGGGTGGTTTTTTTTGGGGGGGGGGAGAGAAGAGGTGGAGTTGTGGGCTGGGGTTTATTTTCCAGAAAAGCGCTTTTACGCAAAGCCAGCCAGCAGCACGATCTCCTTTCGCAGCTTCTTATAACGCCGCCGCCTCGCGCATCAATGGACACAAATAACGACAGGTCGAAGCAAAGCAAAGCAAAATACATAACGTGGCATTTGAGATTCAGATGCTATTTTTTAAAAATGTGCGCCCCCAACAATCCCAAGTTCGAAATGAATCCCATCTCGTTCAGCGAGCTTGGCGCCCAGCCAAGGATTGCAGGAAGTTTTTGCCACTCCCCGTCCCTGCCCCGGTTGGTGTCAAGAGAGTGAGAGAGTTGGCTTTTTTGTCGGAAGTTACTAGTCCGCTTGAGGGAGGTTGGTGGGGAGGTTTCTTAACTCCTCTGCAGAGAGCTGTGCAGCGCAGTTTCTCAGAAGAGGAGCTGCTGGGACGTCCACACTTCAAATCTCATCTTTGCTCCTGAGAAGTCATTCAGTGCAGAGATGAGGAACCCCGTGACCCGCCGTGGTAGCAGGAGTCCCATCATCCATGGCCCAAAACTTCCGCAGGGCCACCAGTTCTCAATCCCTTCACTAAGTGGCCTTCTGGTGCAATCCTATGGCTTTTACTGAGAAGTAATGCCCACTATGGTCAGTGGGGCTTATTTACACGTTAGCTCTCAAACTTAATCTCAAACTAATCAAGTTACAGGGAACCAGGCAGAGGGCCTTCTCGGTATTGGCACCCTCCCACCAGATGTCAAAGAGAACAACTACTACCAGACATTTAGAAGACATCTGAAGGCAGCCCTGTTTAGGGAAGCTTTTAATGTTTGATGCATTATTGTATTTTAATATTTTGTTGGAAGCCGCCCCGAGTGGCTGGGGAAGCCCGGGCAGATGGGCGGGGTATAAATAATAATACATTATAATTAATCCGTTCCAGGAGTCCGTTTCACTCCCGAAACCGTTCGAAAACGAAGGCGAGGCTTCCGATTGGCTGCAGGAGCTTCCTGCACTCAAGCGGAAGCAGCATCGGACATTCAGCTTCCGAAAAACGTTCACAAACTGGAACACTTCTGGGTTTGTGGCGTTCAGGGGCTGATCTGTTCGACAACTAAGCCGTTTGAGAACCAAGGTACCACTGTATAGGATTGCAGCTTTGCAGCGCCTAACACAATCTGAAAGTGCCATTGAACTCACTGGGACTTACCTCTGAGTAGATATTTATAGAATTGGTGTGTTTGTCTCCCATCTGCCATATGGCGCTAATAATACTGACCTTTGCAGGAGTGCACAGAAATAATGTTGATCAGTGTTTCGCAAACTTAGGTCGCCAGCGGTTTTTGGACTACAATTCCCATCATCCCTGCTAGCAAGGGATGATGGGAGTTGTCGTCCAAAAACAGCTGGAGTTTGGGGTTTCCAAGTTTGGGAAACGCAGATTTAGATGAATTGTTTAGGCTGCTGAAACATGCTATATAAATGCTGTCAGCTGATTAAAGAATTTTAGTTGATTGATTACTGGCTTTTTAACAAGTTGTTTGGTTGGTAAGTTTGATGTACATCAGACATAGGCAAACTCTAGCCCTCCAGAGGTTTGGGACTACAATTCCCATCATCCCTAGCTAACAGGACCAGTGGTCAGGGATGATGGGAATTGTAGTCCCAAACATCTGGAGGGCCGGAGTTTGCCTATGCCTGATGTACATATTACCAACCTCATTATAGATGGTGTTTTTGTGGCAGTGGTGGGAATATATATTGGAGGAAGTCTGAAGTGGACATACAATAGCCTTTCTCAGCCTAATGATCGCCAGATGTTGTAGGCTTACAACTCCCATATTCCTTGACTATTGGCTGTGCTGACTGGGGCTGATGGGAGTTGGAGTCCAACATCTGTAGGGCATCAGGTTCACAACTTTAGCTGAAAAAAACAACCACCACCATTCATTGTGAGCACAAGCTGCCTTCTATTTACCCCCCATTCTTTGGTAACAGCAGTGTTTATTGCTGTGAAAATAAACACTGCAACAGCTGTAGTTGATGAATCTTCTACTGACAGCTTGCATCCCTAATTGCTGATATTGGCTAAAGCCAGTCGTGAATATCTTTGCCCAAAAGTTGCATGACTGATCCATCCACACACTTAATCAAAAGTAAAGTTCTAATTGAAATGGAGGGGGTAATCCCAGGTTGCAGGTTTTAAAATCAGGTTAAGTGTTTTGTTGCTGTTGGATTGTCTAGTGTGCTCATAAATTGATTACAGCCCAACATTTGCGGTGCGGATAACGCTGAAGATTTCCTTTATGTTGCTGTTCAAATGCTTTCGCACCTGCCCCAAAGATCTCGAATGTACGTCATAGAAGAGCAGCAACTTGAGCTATGTCTTGTGTGAATGGTGCACAAGGGGAATTGTGGAAAGGTGGTTTTGGAAGGCCATGGCAGCGACTGTGGATAGATAATAATATTAATAATAATAATAATAAATTATTTATACCCCGCCCTCCCCAGCCGAGGCCGGGCTCAGGGCAGCTAACAAGCAATAATAAAAACAAGTTGAATGAATACAATTTAAAAACAAGATTAAAATACAACTTTAAAACATTGAAACATTAAAATGCAGCCTCATCACAGGAGGAGATAAGACTAGGGAGACAAATAGTGTGTTGTCTGGAGTAATGGCTTCTATGTTGGTTTGGAATGTGGCATCAATGCTTCAGGGGTGCAATCCTATAGGCACTTTCTGGGGAGTAAACCCCCCAGCCGCAGTGGGACATTCTTCCATGTAAACATTTATACGATTATGCCGCTAAGTCTAGAATTTTAAATAGAAAATCAATTCCCTTTAAAAAAAATTTAAAACCCTGCTCTTCTTTAGGGGCCATGTTTTTAATCAGAGTACTTCTAACTGATTGATCAAGCTGATTAGCTAATTAAGCATTTCAGCTCTAATAATAGCTGATATTTATTTACACTGTACAGCAATTTCAGGTGCAGAGAGTGCCTCACATACTCAGTGCTCTGATGGTGCTGTATATATTGAAAAATCTTTACAGTCGTGCCCCGCAAGACGAATGCCTCGCAAGACGGAAAACCTGCTAGACAAAAGGGTTTTCCGTTTTTGAGCTGCTTCGCAAGACGATTTTCCCTATGGGCTTGCTTTGCAAGACGAAAACGTCTTGCGAGTGTTCCGATTTTTTTCTGCTCCCCCCTTTTTCTAAGCCGCTAATAGCCTTTTAGCCGCTAATCCGCTAAGCCTTTAATAGCCGCTAAGCCTTTAATAGCGCTAAGCCGCTAAGCCGCTAATAGGGTTGCTTCGCAAGACAAAAAACCGCTAGACAAAGAGACTCGCGGAACGGATTAATTTCGTCTTGCGAGGCACCACTGTATTGCTGTAAGCAACAGTCCTATGGAATGAGACAGTGTTATTCCTTCAGTACTGCAGACAGGGACCTGTGGTTGAAAGTACTGATTAGCTGAAGGCCTGGTGCTTTCATGGCTGAGCTCAGATCTTGAACTGGAGAAGCCCACCTCCCAGTTCATGTGCTTCTCAACCACTACACTAGGAAGGGCCAGTCTGTGGCCCTTTAGATGGTGTTGGACTACACCCCCCACTGTCTCTGACCATTGGCCATGTTGGCTGGGTCTAAAGAGAGAACAGCATTGTTTTTGAAAACTCCCAGGCACATTTTGTGGCTGGTGCAGGTCCAATGGTGACTGACATCTCCACCTGGCTTCCCCCTCCAACTTTCTTAAGCAGAAGAGCTTATCTATTGCATATATACCCCACCTTTTTCTCCATGGAGTACATGGTTCACTCCCCTCCTCAGTTAATCCCCAAAACGACACTGTGAGGTAGGTTGAGAGACTGACTGGCCCACGGTCATCTAGTGAGCTTCATGTCTCAGTGGGGTTTCGAACCCTGATCTCCCAGGTCCTACTCCGACACTCTAACCCAGCCTTTCTCAATCTGTGGGTTCCCAGATGTTGTTGGACTACAACTCCCATCACCCCTAGCTAGCAAGGCCAGAGCTCAGGGATGATGGGAGTTGTAGTCCAACAATATCGGGGGGCCACCCTGGCTTCCTAGAGTACTTCTGCTTTGGGACAGTGCTATAAAATAAAGTAGGTAAATAAATAAATATGGGGAAAGCCAAGCATTCCTTAGAGAAGGATCTGAAATGTTTTCCTTGAAGCTTGAATTTGTTTTATTCTGTATTGTTTTATTTGATATTTTAACATAACTTTGATATTTTTTCTTAAATATACAACAAAATAGAAATTAAAAGAATAATAATAATAATAAATCTCACCCCCCCCCTCAAAAGCACCTAGATATTCTGTTATGGCGACTGTAACCTAGGTTTAAAATGCCATTTGGTGATTAGTTTATATATCTGAGTTTCTAACACTGGTACAACAGCACCTGAAGGTTCCTCCCAGATTTTATGCTATACTGTACCAGTTCTCTCTCCTCCGCCAATCCAAGTGGGATGAACTTTTGAGGTTACTTACACAGACCAGGTACAGATTGTTTTATTCCAGGAGTGCAGACACTTTTGACATTGTGCTAGAGGTGCATATATGTTGATGGGAGGTGTGAAAAGAAAAAGTGTTCTTGTCACAAGTGGGTAAGATGAAACGTGGGAAGGAGATAATGCTGTGGGTCATTTGCCTATTGGTCCAGAAGGTTGACAGGGTGTGTTCATAGGAACCGCTGCATGGCTTGTGGTTCTCTGTGTTGATGCAGGTTGCATGTGTTGAAATTATTAGTGTAGTTGAGGCAGTTCATTCCTTGTAATTGGTCTGTGACTAGCAATTTTACAAGTAGTACATGACTAATAAGAATACTTCAATGTTTATATAGTGCTTTCAGGAGTGACATTATAGACCAAACAATCCAGACTTTTAATCTACTGCTGCAGTTTGTTGTTTTATTGTATTTGGCAGTCTACATTGTGAGCAGCTCTGAGAGCCAAGGCTGAAGGCCAGCTAATAAATGATAAAAAGACTGATACATGCATTGCAATGTGGGCCCACATCCTTATTTGAGCATCAGAACCTGCCTTATATAGCATTAGAACATGGATTCATTCAGCTCAGTATTGTCTGCGCTGGCACCAGATCTTCAAGGTATCAGGCAGCGGGGATTGAATTAGGCACTTTGCAAACCGAGGCGCTTGCAAGGCAGATCAACACCATACATTGAAAGCCCATCCAATGCACCTTCAAAGCCCTTGGCTTATCCCACAGAGTCCCAGGAACTGTAGTTTTCCGCACAAGCTACAACTCCCAGCACCCTTAACAAACTACAGTGTTTGATGTGCTTTATGGGTCTGCTCACAGTCCCTGTGCTATTAGATGCATGTTGGACAACAATGGTAGTGTTGTAATAGGAATGTATACACTGAGGGGGAACCTAGGAAGCAAGCCAACTCCATATATGTGCCAAGCTTGGTGTACATTGAATGGAGTTACCAAACTCCTCTAGATTACTCTTTTGAAGTACAGTGGTACCATGAGTTACAAACACCTTGGGTTACAAACACCTTGGGTTACAAACACTTTCGATTACAGACTCCGCTAACCCAGAAGTAGTACCTCAGGTTAAGAACTTGACCTCAGGATGAGAACAGAAATTGTGCAGCAGCAGCGGGAGGCCCCATTAGCTAAAGTGGTATTTCAGGTTAAGAACTGTTTCAGGTTTAGAACAGACCTCCGGAACGAATTAAGTTCTTAACCAGAGGTACCACTGTAAATATGAACAGGTTGAGATTTGGTTTGTAGGCTTATGGCCTCTGAGGCAATTTCAATATGTAGGTACCATAATGTGGGAACAGGTGATCATTCAGGTACCCTTGTCCCAAACGCTTTAGGGCTTTTGTAGGTGGGAACCAGCACTTCTAATTGAACTGAGAAACTGACCGGTAACCCAGAGTAACTGTTTCAAAACTGGCATGATATATTATACTCCATACTGCTGGCCCAGTCAAGCAACGGGCTGCTACATTTTGCGCTACCTGTGAATTTGTCAGTCTTAAAAGGTGACATAGGATTCCTGTTGTTACCACTATAGGTGTAACGGTCTGCCACACAATCTTGGTTACTGCGGTGTTCAGCCGTGTACATTCATCCCACAAGGAGTAGGAACCTAGAGGCCGACGGAAGGCAAGGCAGAACCACGAAGTCCCTGGTTGAAATCTTGCCCTTTGCCAGAAACTCCAAAGCTTTAAGCTATAAGTTACTCTACTGAACAGAACTCTACAGTTCTGTGGTTCTATGAAGGAGAATGCTGTCAATGGCTATTAGCCATGAATAATGGCTATGTTCCGTCTTCACTATTGAAGGCAGTCTGTCTCTGAATACCAGTTGCCAGGAATCACAAATGTTGTTGAGCTCAGGTCCTGCTTACAGCCTTCTCAGGGGCGTCTGGGTGACATTTATGAGAACAAGATGCTGGCTTGAGGCAGACAGCTCCACCTCCAGGTCACCACTCAAATGTAGGGATGGTTGTTGTTGTTGTTGTTTAGTCGTTTAGTCGTGTCCGACTCTTCGTGACCCCATGGACCAGAGCACGCCAGGCACGCCTGTCTTCCACTGCCTCCCGCAGTTTCGTCAAACTCATGCTGGTAGCTTCGAGAACACTGTCCAACCATCTCGTCCTCTGTCGTCCCCTTCTCCTTGTGCCCTCAATCTTTCCCAACATCAGGGTCTTTTCCAGGGAGTCTTCTCTTCCCATGAGGTGGCCAAAGTATTGGAGCCTCAGCTTCAGGATCTGTCCTTCCAGTGAGCACTCAGGGCTGATTTCCTTCAGAATGGAGAGGTTTGATCTTCTTGCAGTCCATGGGACTCTCAAGAGTCTCCTCCAGCACCATAATTCAAAAGCATCAATTCTTCGGCGATCAGCCTTCTTTATGGTCTTTACTACTGACCAACACTGTAGGGTTGCTGCGAGGATTCAGGTACTGTACATGGATGTTTTTTGAACACCTGAAATGTCCTTTATTAAAAGGCCAGAGGTTATTGCTGGAAACACTGTGGATAATTTTTAATGTTAAAATACACCATTGGTATTTTTTAGGGGAGCTGTTACCCTGCTAGAGTAGAAGAAAAGCAGACCTGTTAGGAAGATGGGACAAGGTGGCTGGGAGAGGCCAGGTCTAAGCCTATATCTGGGTTTGCAAACACAACAACCCCATGTGGGTGGGATTCTCACTCCTTTCCCCCAAGTTCAGCCCCAATACTGCTACTTTCTTTTTATTATGACATTCTGTGCAGTCCGTAGTTGTGAAAGTCTCTTTCGCTTCCTGATATTTGGCACACCAAAGCCTTTCTGTTTTGGTGAGCTTCACACCCGAGTGGGAATTTGAACCTGGGTCTCCCAAGTCCTCGTTCAGCATTCTAATCCCCACAGCACCGGGAGGGGCCTGGGTGGTGGGGCAAAGCTTGTGGAGATACCTCCCCAGCGCCAACGTCAATGGGCAGGGCAGGTAGCCGTGGGGCTGTGGCCATATGAACACACTGACACAGCCATTCCACTCTTTCTGTTATGCCCACACAGCCCTGGCATCGCTGCTCCCCTGTCTGCTCCGGCCTCATCTTGATAAATTGCAACGAAGTCGGTTTTGGGAGGTGATCTCTGTGCCACTGTCCCATTATGGCTGCTGTCGTATGGCACACAGACTTAGGTGTGGGCATTCCACATTCCCATTGGTTCAGCCTTGCTGTGTGAAACAGGACTAAGCTGTACTCTACAGAGATTTCATAGAATCATAGAATCATAGAGTTGGAAGAGACCACAAGGGCCATCGAGTCCAACCCCCTGCCAAGCAGGAAACACCCATCAGAGCACTCCTGACATATGGTTGTCAAGCCTCTGCTTAAAGACCTCCAAAGAAGGAGACTCCACCACACTCCTTGGCAGCATATTCCACTGTCAAACAGCTCTTACTGTCAGGAAGTTCTTCCTGATGTTTAGGTGGAATCTTCTTTCTTGTAGTTTGGATCCATTGCTCCGTGTCTGCTTCTCTGGAGCAGCAGAAAACAACCTTTCTCCCTCCTCTATGTGACATCCTTTTATATATTTGAACATGGCTATCATATCACCCCTTAACCTCCTCTTCTCCAGGCTAAACATGCCCAGCTCCCTTAGCCGTTCCTCATAAGGCATCATTTCCAGGCCTTTGACCATTTTGGTTGCCCTCCTCTGGACACGTTCCAGTTTGTCAGTGTCCTTCTTGAATTGTGGTGCCCAGAACTGGACACAGTACTCCAGGTGAGGTCTGACCAGAGCAGAACACAGTGGCACTATTACTTCCCTTGATCTAGATGCTATACTCCTATTGATGCAGCCCAGAATTGCATTGGCTTTTTTAGCTGCTGCGTCACACTGTTGGCTCATGTCAAGTTTGTGGTCAACCAAGACTCCTAGATCCTTTTCACATGTACTGCTCTCAAGCCAGGTGTCACCCATCTTGTATTTGTGCCTCTCATTTTTTTTGCCCAAGTGCAATACTTTACATTTCTCCCTGTTAAAATTCATCTTGTTTGTTTTTGCCCAGTTCTCTAATCTGTCAAGGTCGTTTTGAAGTGTGATCCTGTCCTCTGGGGTGTTAGCCACCCCTCCCAGTTTGGTGTCATCTGCAAATTTGATCAGGATGCCCTTGAGTCCATCATCCAAGTCGTTGATAAAGATAAAAAAATTCCTTCCAGTAGCACCTTAAAGACCAACTAAGTTAGTTCTTGGTATAAGCTTTCGTGTGCATGCACACTTCTTCAGATACGATCAGTTGATAAAGATGTTGAATAAGACCGGGCCCAAGACAGAACCCAAGACAGATTTAAGGAAGGAAAAGGAGGAACCTGAGCTTACGCTGCCAACTGTGGTGGGCAACATGCAGTAAAAGATGGCATCAAGGAAGTTGAGAGAAACTGCAAGTGTTGGTATACTTACAATAGCCTTTTCCCCAACCCCCGGTGCATTCCATTTGTTTTGGACTACAACTCCCATCAGCCCCAGCAGGCAAGGCCAAGGATCAGGGATGATGGGAGTGGTAGTCCAGAACATCTTTGGTGCACCAGTTTGGGAGAACACCCGTCTGCTACATGAACAGTTGTTGCTACAAGAATTCTGGCTTTCTTCCTCAGAAGATCTACATTTGCTCCCAAGACTGAAGATGAACAATTTGAACAAGAGTTCTCAAAACAAACAGTGAGAGTGCAGCAAATCAAAAGGCACAATCCATCAAAATAATAAATGCAGCAGGCAGACATAGGTCCATTGCAGCAGCAGTAGAGAGGTCTCTAAAAAGCCATGTTTGCCAGGGCATCTAAAAACACTCTCCGTCTGAAGCCACAACTGAAAAGACCCTGCATTGCTGGCGGTTGGACTAGATGACCCCGTGGGGTCCCTTCCAACTCTGTAATTCTATGATACTATGACTCTGCGCCCCTGCTCTTTCTGGGTATCTTCTGTACTTCCATCAGTGAGAAACACAGAGAACAGAGAAACACAGGGCGGTCTACAACAGAAATCTGAGTGCGTTGTTTACCTCCTGTCTGGCAGGTTACCTGTTAATGCTTACTTGATTGGATACTCTGGGGAGCCCGACACAAGGTGGGTGTGAGTGGGACGAGCATATTAAGAGAAGTCCATCCCTAATGTACTTTTAAGATGCAGCTTTCCAGATACAAACAGTGTCCTAACTTAAACCTGGAAATGAATAGTCAATCAGTGCAGATTGGACAAGACTGGAATAATATGCTCTGACCTGGTCCAGTGGTGGCATTTCTGCACCTGTTGAATGTTAGGAATGTTTCTTCACATCAGTCCCGTGTAGAGCATGTTTCAGGAGTCCACTGTGAAGATTGTGAACGGCCCTGGACAAGTCAGATGTCTCCAGAAAAGGGCACAGCTTGCCTCCTCAACAAAGCTGGTTAAATGCATGTTTTCTGCTCCTATGGAGAGAGGCTGAGTTGGGTCTGTGTCTCAGCCTGTTGTCTGAGATAACGGCCCTTGCAGTTCAAAGAGAACTGGCCTTTCTGACCCCGTGTCCTTTGTATTTTTCTTCCAACAGCTTCAACTCCCTCCTTCCAGAGTCTGGGATTGTGGCTGACATTGACCTGGAGAATATCCTCTCGCTGAGCAGCGACAACTTCTACGAACTGAAGAGCCAGCCCATTGGAGTCAGGTAAGGAGCCAGAGGGCCGCCATCTTTGAACCGCCTTGTAAGCTTGAGGGTAGGCCTTCTGGGCTGCGGCGGGGAGAGAAGGGGAAGGCTTTCTGAATACCCCAAGATCACCTTGAGGTCAGTCTGGATGATTTGCTTGATCTGCTGCTGTTGCGCAAGTGAATAAGGGAAACAAAGACGGACCGTCCTTTCCCAGGTTTCCTCACGTTTGGATCCTTGCGGTGCTTCTGCTACCCCTCCCTGGGGCAAAAGGATGTGTAGGTGCCTCCATTATTTTTGCATTGATGATCCTTAGAGCAGCATGGTGGCTCGTATAAGGACTTCAGCCTCCTAGGGAGAGGAAAAGAGGCAAGATGACGTCAGGTCAGGCTAAGCTATGGTTTCTTGCCCACATCTCCGGACAGAATTGCTGCCCTTGTTGAAGATTCTAATATGGTGGTGCCTTGGTTCTCAAACTTAATCCGTTCCAAAACCAAAGCGTTCCAGAACCAAGGCGCACTTTCCCATAGAAAGTAATGCAAAACAGATTAATCCGCTCCAGACTTTAAAAACAGCAATCCCTAAAGCAGCAATTTAACTTGAATTTTACTATCTAACGAGACCATTGATCCATAAAATGAAAGCAGTAATCAATGTACTGTACTATAAAATAAATAAGGTGGTATTGTAGATGATAAAAAATAATTTTTTCCCCCTTACCTGCACTGATGATAGTCATTGTTTGGATAGGGGGCTTTTATCCATTTCCACAGCCACAAAATCAATCCATCAGTAGCTGGACTGGGTTCCACACAGTCACAAAAACAAATTAACCAAAAAAGCCACAAAAGCTCAAATTAAATATCAAAAACAAAAGCTCCAAGCTTAATCCGTTCTGGAAGTCTTTTTGACTTCCAAAATGTTCGAAAACCAAGGGGCAGCTTCTGATTGGTGTAGGTGCCCTGGAAACAATAGCTGACAGCCGCATTTGGCTTCCGAAAAATGGTTGAAAACTGGAACACTTACTTCCAGGTTTTTGGTGTTTGAGAACCAAGGCGTTTGAGAACCAAGGTGCCACTGTATAGGGGCGTGCACATGTTTAGGAAATGGCCGAGACTTCTGCCGACACAGCTATATTTTTTTTGTCCTTGCTCAGGAGACCTAGAAGGAAGCTTCCTTATTTGAAACAGAAGTTAAATTCAGACTGCTTGGGCATTTTCTCCAGTGTAGCGTGGTAAACACTGGATTTTCATAAAGGACCCAAATGGTTCTTGGGAAGAGTTGTGAGGGATTTGTAACCCGGATGTTTCCTTGCACACATGAGGGAACCCTTTTCTCTTGGTGGCCTGGCATTATGGACTTATACTTTGTCCCTGAGGTTCCTATCCTGCCCCCATGTCCTCTGTTCCTTTATGAGTCTCTCTGTACAAACGTCTCACTGAGCATGGTGTACAGGCAGCGACCATTCTATTATTATTATTATTATTATTATTATTATTATTATTATTATTATTATTATTATATTTATTACTACTACTACAGTATTATTATTTATTTTCTTTTTTATACATTTCAATAATTTTACAGTCATTTTACCATTTCAAAACTCGACTTCCTTCCCCCTCTTCCTGCGGTTCTTTAAATTTATTTTTTATATTTTCTGCATATTCAAAATTAACTTAATTTACTCATTTAGTCATCTCCTTTAAATATATACTCTTATAAAACTGCAGGTTGTTGCAACAATCCTGCCAATGTTCTTATCTGTTTACAGTTTATTTGTAAATATAAATATTTCCATTCTTTTATAAAAAGTTTGTTATCTTGATTTCTTAATTTTCCGGTAAGTTTTGCCATTTCTGCGTATTCCATAAGTTTTTGTATCCATTCTTCTTGCACTAGGACTTCTTCTTTCCATTTTTTGGGCAAGTAGCATTCTTGCCGCTGTAGTCACATACATGAATATATTTCTGTACAGTTTGGGTAGTTCTGTCCCTATAATTCCCAAAGGAAGGCTTCTGGGGTTTTTTTAAAGGCAGTGACCATTTTGCATGGAGTTTCCCATGTGTGCATCAGCAAAAGTCGGGGATTGCCTGTCAATTGGACTGGGTTTGGTAGGCACTGACTGTAGAAGTTGGCTGTTGTTCTCTGACCCATGTTCACCTTTGGACTTGGTGAGGCAGGCAGCCGTCTGATGCAATGCAAACAGTGGGGAGGGAAGCAAACAAGACGTGGGAAATTCCCCTTCTCTGCCAACCCTTTGCTGTCTCCTGCAGCCAATTCCTCAGAGCACAAGATCTGCAACTGGCTCAGAGGTAGAGCATCAGTTTTGCATGCGGAATTTCCCACATCAGTCCCTGGCATCTCCAGGTGGAGCTAGGAGTAGGTAGAGTCATGTCTGAAATCCTCGAAAGCTGTTTGCAGTCAGTGCAGACAACAGTGAGCTAGGTGGACCAACAGTCTAGCTTCCTAGTGTAATAAATGAAAATCTGCCCTAGGTTCTCCATCAGTCGGAGGAAATAACAGAGGCCAACCAGAGAATATTGAGAAGCAAAGCAGCTAGTAAGCCTGGTCTTTATTAAAGCTGTTGCAACAGGGGGCTCCCCTCACACGCAAGAGAAGGAGGAGGACCCTGAACCAAGGTGTGCCCGCCCTTATATAGACATTTTAAATTGCCAGCCCTGGAGTCCAAGACCACCCCCAGAAACATCATACGTACATCACAGAAGAGGTGTAGCTCAAGACCACCCTGCAGACACACCATACCTACATCACAGAAAGGGTGGTCTACAACAGAAATCTGAGTGCGTTGTTTACCTCCTGTCTGGCAGGTTACCTGTTAATGCTTACTTGATTGGATACTCTGGGGATCCTGGCCAGTCTTTTTTAAGGATAAATACTTAGTTCCTGAGCCAGGTCACAGGCTCACCCTATTCATACACAAACATACCCTTAAGACAGGGTTTGTGAATGAAAAGACAATGGGGAGGCTTTTCTGTTTTCCTTGACCTTGCAAGAGAAATCTTCAGGATGAGAACAGAAATTGTGCGGCGGCGGTGCGGCGGCCCCATTAGCTAAAGTGGTGCGTCATGTTAAGAACAGTTTCAGGTTAAGAACAGACCTCCGGAAAGAATTAAGTTCTTTACCCATATTAAATGTTCATAAATGTACCAAGCAAACACGTACATAAAATAAATATAAACCACATATCTGAAGCAGCACAGGAAGACAGTCCTGAAACCATTTTGACTCCCAAGCTGACCAAATGTTTCTCTGCAAGGAGGGAGGAGGTAAAAAAAAGCCTTCCTTGTTCCAGGAATTTAGTAATCACCATTTCAAAGGGAAATACTACCAGGAAAGGCAATCAGGTAAGGCATTATCAGATAACCAGGGAGACAAGAAAAACAGCAACATTCAAATTTCTGTTGTAGACCACCTTTTCTGTGTTGTAGGTATGATGTTTGTGGGGGGTGGTCTCTGGTTACAGCCCTTCTGTGATGTATGTATGATGTATGGAGGGGTGGTCTTGAGCTCCAGGAAAAGGAATTTAAAATGTCTATATAAGGGCAGACTCACCTTTGTTCAGGGTCCTCCTCCTTTCCTGCGTGTGAGGGGAGCACCCTGTTGCAACAGATCAATAAAGATCAGGCTTACTAGCTGCTTTGCTTCTCAATATTCTCTGGTTGGTCTCTGTTATTTTCTCCTACCAATAGGGAACCCATGTAAGGACTCTATACGGGCTCTTGGATTCCCCATAAGGGGAAAAGGGCATATTTTGTTTACAACAAGGGTGAGGGTATGCCGCAGTTTTTCAACTGGCATAGTGGTTTTTGTGTGTGTGTGTTTTTACCAGTAGACCATTTTTTTACAACCTCTTCCTTGCAGGATGTGGGCAGGGGCTGCTTAAAGAGAGAGAGATTCAGAGTTGCAGAGCAGGGAAGGAGAACAATGCAGGGAGATTAGGTGTGTTGGAGGAGAAGGGTTGGGGGCTGCAGTTAAAGGACTATGACCGGTGAGTGGAGATAGGCCCTTAATCACAGGGATCTGCTGTTCTTGTGGCTAATTATTAAGCAGAAATTGACCACATATCTTTGAGTTTCTTCCTCACATCCAAGGGGGCCTGAAAATGTTCCTCCCTCTCTCCCCCAGCCCCTTTTCCTCTTTCTTGAAGCTCTGATTTTAAGGATCCCACTGCAGCAACCTTAAACTGCATTTCTGGGTGTTTCAGTCTGATGGTCTGCAGATCAGCTGCAGTTATGTTGTACTCTGTTCATGTTACGGATTAGGACATACTCCCAGCACAATGATCAAAGCAGCCAAGCTTCTTCATTTATTTTGTTACTGTATGGATAGTTAATGGAATTTCCCATCCTTTAATGGCACTCACAATTACTTTTTAAATTTACATATGCAAAGGTGGCCTGCTTATTCATAATAATATACAGTCATACCTCAGGTTACAGCTGCTTCAGGTTGTGTTTTTTCGGGTTGCGGACTGCCGAAACCCGGAAGTACCGAAATAGGTTACTTCCTGGTTTCAGCAGTCACGCATGTGCAGAAGCGCTGAATCGTGCTTTGCGCATGCGCAGACGCAGACGCGGGTTGCAAATGCTGCAGGTTGCGAATGTGCATCCTGCACGGATCACGTTCATAACCCGAGCGTTCACTGTAATAATAATTCAGAATAATTTATTTATATCCTGCCCACCTGGCTGGGTTCCCCCAGCCACTCTGGGTGGCTCCTAACCGAATATTAAAATACAACGTTAAACATTAAAAACTTCCCTAAGCAGGGCTGCTTTCAGGTGTCTTCTAAAAGTCAGATAGTTGTTTATTCCCTTGACATCTGAGGGAGGGTGTTCCACAGGGCAGGTGCCACCACTGAGAAGGCCCTCTGCCTGGTTCCCTATAACCTCACTTCTCGCAGTGAGGGAACTGCCAGAAGGCCCTTGGAGCTGGACCTCAGTGTCTGGGGTGAACAGACCTCATCAACCTCTGTGCTCAGGGCGTCTCTGTTGCAGCACTCTGGATGTGGAACTCTTTCCCACTGGACGTACGGTGGTCCCCCATGTCAGTAGGTCACCATCAAGTCAAGATGTACTTTTTCGTTCAGGTCTGTGGAGGTGACTGATTTATAGAACTGATTTATAGTCCCTTCTGCTGGGTTGTGGGTTCATGACAAGTTTTACAAGTTTCTATGTTTTATTTGATTTGTTGCTTTTGTAATGAAAATGTTGTCAGCAACCTCGGGAACTTCTGGGTTCAAGGGCAGGTAATAAGTCCAATAAATAAATAAAATCAATAACACAAAGCCCATTCTTATAAATTGTCTGTGTAGTTTTTAAAGCTAGAATGAAACTCCTGGCATTTGTTCAGTCTCCACTCACATAACTTACTTATCACCTCCTCTTTTTAAAAAACAAAAATGAAGACAGGCCTTGGTATTTTGTAGGCTGGAAAGAAATTAGACTTTGTGATCTTTATTTTATTTTATTTTTTTGTAAAGTGTTTTATTATTTCATTTTATAATGTGTATGGTAGAGAACATTTATAACAACAGGCAAATTAAAAGATGAAAAACAAGAATATAAAATAGGCATTTAGAATGAGTAGTTGTACACGAGTTAAAATAACGAAGTTCAAGTAAAGATTATCAACTTTTTCAGATCATCAAGTCTTGTTCCAAATCTAGCACGCTTGTGACGAGGGTTGTCTTCAAATGATGGTTTTGATACACAGGTCATAAAGGAATGCCAGAGCATATAAAAGGTATCTGGAGGTTCTAGCCTTTGTTGAAATCTGAAATTATAATAATAAAAAATAATAATTTTATTGTTTATGTGCCACCCATCTGATTTGGGTTGCCCCAGCCATTCTGGGCGGCTCCCAACAAAATATTAAAAACACAATAAATGTCGAACAGTGAAACCTTCCCAATACAGGTCTCTGGAAAGTCAAATAGTTGTGTATTTTCTTGACGTTTACTGGAAGAGTAGCTCTACAGAAGCAAGCCATAAGAAACAGAGCTGAGTTGGAATCAGCCTTTTTTATTTTTTAAAAAATTGGTTTTACAAATTCATTCACACAAATAATATTCTTGCAAATATTACAATTTTACATAAGATTCTTTATCTAAAGAATTTTATGTAATTATTTAAAACCTGCCAAAGAGTGGAATCAGTGTTGATTGATAATGTGGAATTCAACACTGCCCTCCTCCAGTCCTTCCTTCTGTGCAAGCGGAAGAAGGGGAGAGCCCCGTTAAACTGAGAGCTGAGTTCTGCCCATGACATCAGTTCTAGAGGACAGGTTTCAAGGCTACCTGCAAGCAATTAACAACAACACACAGAGAGATAGGATTTGCAAGGTTTGACAGATTGTTGGGAGAACGATTTCCATGGTGACGCTGTAGGGAACAATCTTTGGGAAACGGCACTGCCCAGGTCAGAGAAGCAATGCTTCACATGGTTTTTAAATGGCATTGCACACTGGAGAAATGGGACGTGGGTGGCGCTGTGGGTTAAACCACTGTGCTGCTTGGGCTTGCCGATTGGAAGGTCGGCGGTTTGAATCCCCGCGATGTTGTTTGGTCCCAGCTCCTGCCAACCAAGCAGTTCGAAAGCACACAGTACAAGTAGATAAATAGGTACTGCTCCGGCGGGAAGGTAAATGGCGTTTCGTGCGCTGCTCTGGTTTCGCCAGAAGCGGCTTAGTCATGCTGGCAACATGACCTGGAAAAACTGTCTGCGGAAGCAGACAAACGCCAGCTCCCTGGGCCTGTAAAGCGAGATGAGCGCTGCAACCCAGAGTCCTTCGCGACTGGACTTAATTGTCAGGGGTCCCTTTACCCTTTACCTTTACACACTGGAGAAACTCTCCTCCATATCCAAAACAGTCTCCCGCTCCTGCTGGAAGAGTAGGTCCAGCAAAGGAACATATTGGCAGCTATGGTGGGAATGTTCTGCAGTGGCATGCTTTGGGGATAATGTTTTTGAAGAACTTGATACTTTATTACAGGCCTGAATCTCTTGCTTATACCCTCCGTGTTCCTCGTGAAAAGGATCATGAGCAGATGTGGGGAACTTGTGACCCTCCAAAAGTTGCTGGACTACAACTCCCATCAACCCTGGCCATTTGCCATGATTTCTAGAGCTGATGGGAGTTTCAGTTCAGCCAAATCTGGTGGGCCACTGGTTCCCCATGCCTGAACTTGAAGGGAAAATGTATTTTTGTTCCATATTAAAAAAAAAGGAAAGCTTGCATAATTTAACGTTTATCCAAATGAAATTCAGTAACATCAGCTTCCCCCTACCTGTGGCCTCCATTTATGTTTTTCAACTTCTTAGAGACACAGGATGGCGATAGGGACAAATATTTAACCTTTAACCGAACCCAGTGCAGAACTCTGAATGTAGAAAACAATTTTTTCTTTTAAAAGAACTTTACCAACTCATGGAACTGTTGTCTGACAAAGATGTATGCTCAAATGGATTAGAATCTCAGCATTAAGTATTCTATTGACATTCAACATTAAATTCTCCTGTTCGGTAGGTTTTTATTTCTATTCCATCTCTGAGGCTGACCTCCCAGTTTTATATATTTTTTAAAAATAGTAGTAACATAGCTTTTGACTGCCTGTTGTGTTCTGTATCCAGGTTGTGTCTAGGGCAGGGAATCTTGTCACTACAGTGGTACCTCTGGTTGCGAACAGGATCCGTTCTGGAGGCCCATTTGCAACATGAAAAGAACGCAACCTGCAGCAGCGCGTCTGTGCAGGCGTGGGTTGCGACTCGCCGCTTCCGCGCATGTGCATGATGTCATTTTGTGATTCTGCGCATGCGCGAGCAGCAAAACCTGGAAGTAACCCTTTCCGGTACTTCCGGGTCACTGTGGGATGTAACCTGAAAGAACGTAACATGAAGCAACTGTAACATGAGGTATGACTGTAGTTTCATTACAGGAGTGTGCAGAACCCTGGTACAGTGGTATCTCCGGATGCGAATGGGATCCGTTCCGGAGCCCCGTTCGCATCCAGAAGCAAATGTAATTAGCGGTGGCACGTCTGCGCATGCGCGTGCCGCTTTTCGCCGCTTCTGCGCATGCGCGTGACATCATTTTGAGCCTCTGCGCGTGCGGTGTAACGCGCTCAACATGAAGCATATTCAACCTGAGGCATGACTGTAGTGAGATTTCCTTGATGGCTGCTGAATCTTCCCTCTCTCCTTCCTCTGTTCCGGCAGCCCTCCGAGTGCCCCAGCTCAGGGTCCCGCCATGTCGTCCCGCGTGCTTCTCCGGCAGCAGCTGATGCGGGCGCAGACGCAAGAACAGGAGCGCCGGGAGCAGCAGCAGGCGGCACAATTCACTCCGGCGCCCCCGGCGCCTTCCACACCTGCCATTTCCATGAGCCCCCTCGCCCGCCCTGCCCCTGCCCAGGTTCCTGTGGAGGTACTGAAGGTGAGTTGGAAGGAGAGAGGAAGTCCAGGAGGGGTGGCAGCCGGCTCTGATCTTGCCCGGAGGGACTGTGTGGCAGGAGGAGGGCTGGGTGGCCTAGTGGTGGGGGCATTTCCTTCTTTGGGGGGTGGGATGCTACAGCACTGTAACAGGGAAAAGTGCAAGATGGCCATGAAATGGTTGATGGCTCTAAACACAGCTTGAGCTGGCTGGCGTAAGTCATCATTGAAGCATCTTTCTGCTGCGTGCTTGTGGTACCATTGAGGTTAGCGCTCCCAGCTCCTGCCAACCTAGCAGTTCGAAAGCACATCAGAGTACAAGTAGATAAATAGGTACCACTCCAGCGGGAAGGTAAATGGCTTTTCCGTGCACTGCTCTGCTTCGCCAGAAGCGGCTTAGTCATGCTGGCCACATGACCCGGAAGCTGTAGGCCGGCTCCCTCGGCCAATAAAGTGAGATAAGCACCGCAACCCCAGAGTCGGTCACAACTGGACCTAAGGGTCCCTTTACCCTTTACCTTTACATTATCAACATGGTGCACCTTGCGATGCTTTGGGCTATAACTCTCCTCATTGCTTTGAGCTCAGCCTGGCTCAAGGGGTGGGCAGAAGGATCCCATGGAAGAGTCGGCAGCATGCTCTAAGGCAGGGATAGTCCAAAACATCTGGCAAGCACATAGGCTGCCCCTGCAGTTGCTCCTTATTCTTTGAAATGAACCCTTCTCCTTCGTAAGTGCAGAGGTTGGGCTTCAGTCGCTTGAGTTCTGGCTGGCTGGCGTTCTTTTTCCTGTGGCTAATGGCCCTTCTCTTCTCACCTCTGAGCTCAGGTCCAGACCCACCTGGAGAACCCCACCAAGTATCACATCCAACAGGCGCAGAGGCAGCAGGTGAAGCAGTACCTCTCCACTGCCATGGGGAGCAAGATGGCAACGCAGGCTGTCGCTGGGACCAGTCCGGGGGCCTCCACCTGCTCCCCACAGGCTGCCTCAGCTCCTGAGCCCCAACATGGTTTGGCCAAGCAGCCGGGAGTGGCAGGGGGCCCTGGCAGTGCCCCCAATAGCCCCATGGCTATGCTGAACATTGGCTCCAGCTCTGAGAAAGAGGTGAGTAAAACTCTATCTCAATTACCTTTGTTTGTCCCTCCCTCCTTGCTTTTTTAAAAGACTTCTGATTAAGGTCTCTTATCTCAGGTTTAACTGCTTCCCTTTTAAAAATTAGATTGATGATGTAATTGATGAGATCATCAGCCTGGAATCCAGCTACAATGATGAAATCCTTAACTACGGAGGTCTACAGATGCCCAGCACTGTGAGTAGCCTTTTTTGTGGGTTCTCGGCAGAGGCGTGATTGTGGGGGGAAGTGGGATTTAAAATGGACCAGAACTTCCAGCCATAGCTAGCACAACTTACAGGGCTGTCAACTGATTATTATTATTATTTTAAAAAAACAGTTCATTGATTTAATCTCCTCTGTTGCATTAATGGGTGGAAGTTAATAAATCTTACTTATGCAGAGAAACTTTTCAGCTTCTGCTTTCGTCAGCAGCTCTGATAAAAACAAGGGGATGCTGTTGCTGAATAAATTTCTCTTTTGTTAATCGCAGTAGCATATATCTTGTTTTAACCAAATCCCCAAAGGGACCTGCAGCCAGCTTGTGTGCAGCGCTGCTGGGTGAATTGTAATACACTGAAGAGCAGAGAGCTGGCAAGGTGGTGCCAGAGCCCTGTGTCCTGGAGACCTTGACCACTTCTCACTTGGGCCAGTCTTATCCATGTGAAAGTAAGTTGAACTCTTCCTATGATTATGTGCAGCTGCCAGTCTCTGGAAACCTCCTGGATGTGTACAACAACCCAGGAATGATGGAGCCAGCTGTGACAGTTAGCAACTCCTGCCCGGCTGACCTGCCCAATATCAAGAGAGAGATGTCAGGTACTGGGGGTTCTTGCATTCCAAACCATCAGGGCTCAGCAGAAGTAAGAGGCTGTACAGCTGGGAAGGGGTAGCGACTTCAGAGTCATCCCTGACCATCATTTTTGTGGCTTGTGTGTCTTCCTTAGCAGAAAATGAAGCCAAAGCATTCCTGAAGGAAAGGCAGAAGAAAGACAACCATAATCTGAGTGAGTACCCTTTACTGGTGAAAACACCATCTTAAAAATGTTTAAAGTGATATTGCGTTGTGTCCCACTTAAGTGCTGCTGAAATTAATGGACCCAAAGTTATTCACGTCTGCAAATTTCAGTGGGCCTGCTCTGAGGATAAGGAATGCTGGATACCTTGATGACGGCAGGAGAGTATTTAGTTATCTATTTGTTATTTCGAAACCTAAGCATTGCATAGGGATGCGGGTGGCGCTGTGGGTTAAACCGCAGACCCTAGGACTTGCTGATCAGAAGGTCGGCAGTTTGAATCCCCGCGACGGGGTGAGCTCCTGTTGCTCGGTCCCTGCTCCTGCCAACCTATCAGTTCGAAAGCACATCAAAGTGCAAGTAGATAAATAGGTACCACTCCGGCGGGAGGGTAAACGGCGTTTCGTGCGCTGCTCTGGTTCGCCAGAAGCGGCTTAGTCCTGCTGGCCACCTGACCCAGAAGCTGTACACCGGCTCCCTCGGCCAATAAAGCAAGATGAGCGCCGCAACCCCAGAGTCGGCCACAACTGGACCTAATGGTCAGGGGTCCCTTTACATTTAAGCATTGCATACATGGGTGGAGAAGCTTGTAGGTACATAGAAAGGGGCCTTATACTGACTCAAGACAGTTTCCATTGTCTGCTTTGATTGACAGCAGCTCCCCCAGGGTCCCTGACAGAGGATCAGTCTCATCACCAGCCAGCATGGCCAATGTTCAGGGATGAGGGGAGTTGCCATAGAATCATAGAACTGTAGAGTTGGAAGGGACCAAAAGGTTCATTAGCTCAACCCCCTGCAATGCAGGAATCTTTTTGTTTTTTTTATAATGATATTTATTAATGTTTCACAAACAATAAAAACAAATTCCAACATTTAAACTACAAAAACAAAACAAATAAAAAATACACAGTAGAAAAACAGCTAATAAAAGAAAGAAGAAAAAAATAGAGAATAAAGAATAAGAACAAAGAGAAAGGCCAAAAATCAAAACTAAAAATAGATTAATATTTTCAAATCTTATATTTTCTTCACTAGTTTCTTGACCTCCTCACACCTCCCATTTTGTATTCCAGTTCAAATATTAAATTCAGCAAATCCTTACCCTCTAACGTTCATCCTTACCCCATATATTAACCTATTATTATAGATATCCATTTCCAGTTATCAATCCCTATTTACATTTTCTTAAGCATCTCTTAACCAGTACCACTTATTTTCAATCAAACGTCATTTCAACATTCCTTAATTTTACAGTGCTTCTGCAGGTAATCTTTAAACTTCTTCCAATCTTCCTGAGATTAAGAGACTCATGCTCTATCAACTGAGCTATCCTAGGAGTGTAGAATTTTGGGGCTAAGCTAGAGTTGATACAGTACACCATGGGTAGCCAAACTCAGGCCCGGGGGCCGGATCCAGCCCAATCGCCTTCTCAATCCGGCCCACGGATGGTGTGGGAATCAGCATGGTTTTACACGAGTAGAATGTGCCCTTTTATTTAAAATGCATCTCTGGGTTATTTGTGGGGCACAGGAATTTGTTCATTATTTTTTTTCAAAATATAGTCCGGCCCCCTACAAGGCCCATGGACCGGCCCCCTGCTGAAAAAGTTTGCTGACCCTTGCAGTACACTCTACCGTTTGGGGGTGTTAGTTACACGAATGCCTTTGGTCCACTGATGCATTTTAACCTACCAAACTTGAATGCATATTTTAAATTTTGTGTTCCCTATTATTGTTTTAAAGCAAAGAGCAAGAGGAAATTTGTGGTGGTGTTAACCAAGGTTTATGTTTGGAGGTTTCGATGCTAAACTGGTTGGTCCTGTTGGAATGATCCAAAATAGGGGCGGGGAATGAGGGATGGTTGGTTGACACCACTCAAACCAGTGTTGGGAGTGGAAGTAAAAGTGCAAGGCTGCTAGGCTTGTGGACCTGATCAGGTAGGAATGTGCAAACTGGCTGAGCCAGTTAACAGAGTATGCCCTGGGCTAATCTGATGGGTTAAGAACAAGATTGGCTGACTCAACTTGTTTGGTAGCGGCCAATGTAACTTCGCTATCTCGCCCCCCCCACATTTCCCCAAACATTTTGTGTGATGTACCAACACAGCAGAGACGTGGGTGGCGCTGTGAGTTAAACCACAGAGCCTAGGACTTGCCAATCAGAAGGTCGGCGGTTCGAATCCCTGCGACGGGATGAGCTCCCGTTGCTCACTCTGTGCTCCTGCCCACCTAGCAGTTCGAAAGCAAGAAGTGCAAGTAGATAAATAGGTACCGCTCCAGTGGGAAGGTAAACGGTGTTTCCGTGTGCTGCTCTGGTTCGCCAGAAGCAGCTTAGTCATGCTGGCCACATGACCGGAAGCTGTACGCTGGCTCCCTCAGCCAATAAAGCGAGATGAGCGCCGCAACCCCAGAGTCAGTCACGACTGGACCTATGGCAACCAAGAGGCCAAAAGGGCCGAGGGTGCCAATAAGGCCAAACATGGAGTCCGGCACTCTTCCGTTGCGCAGCTTGCAAACTGTCCGTGCCGATCCAAAAGTCCTTATGCCTCTTTGGCCGGTAGCAGAGTGAACACAGTGGCGAGAAGCAATTGCAGCCAGTGGGTAATAATTCAGAACAGACACAAAGGCGTTCCTTATCTTCTTAGCCTTTAATCATGAAGTTTAACAGCATAAATCAGACCTGGCGAAAGCTCGGCCATCCTCCCTCTCGCATAGCGTCCCAGAGGCAGACTGAGACACTCAGAGCAAACCACTCCCGTAAGTGTCTTTGACCACGCCTCAGGAAAGAGACGTCACTCAGAACTCTTTAACTCTGTGAGTTCTGAAACCCATAACAATGGTTAGGGGTCCCTTTACCTTTACCAACACACCATTTGGAGCTTGTATCTGAGCTGCATTTGTGGCCATGTATAAGCCTAGATTTTGCACAAGCACTGAGAAAAAAAGCACCCTGTGTGGTACTGGAACAGGCTGTGGCACAACAATAGGAGCAAATCCTGCACCAAGATGCCCCAGCTTCTGTGGCAAAAAGGCGCTGGATTCTTGCAGCCTTTATAAATTATGGAAGTTAAACCTGTTCGGGCAGCTTCTCCTTCACATGTTGATGGTGGTGGGGAGGAACAAGGAGCTACTCAGGTCACTGAATTCCTGACTACTGGAAATATTATTGAGCAGACTGCCTGGCGCCTGAGACTTCACCAGCCAGAGCTGGATTTAGGTTTGATGAGGCCCTAAGCTACTGAAGGTAATGGGGCCCTTTATATGTCCAGCTGTCCTTCGTCAACAACAAATTGTGGCTGTTTTTTGTGTTGAATATATACTATATGGTAATTTATGGACCTAACAGGTATCTGAAGCCATTTGCACATAACAAAACCAGTGATATTTTAGGGAGCAGGCGGGGCCCATTACCTATACCATAGGAGCCTACACAACACAAAACGCTGTTGCTGCATGTAGGTTTTATTTTATTTGTTTTTTATCTTATATTTTGGAAATGTACATCCAGGTTTTTTCCTTTAAATTTTTTGGGGGCCCCCAAGAGAGTGGGGGCCTAAGCTATAGCTTCTTTACCTGATACAGTGGTGCCCCGCAAGACGAATGCCTTGCAAGACGGAAAACTCGCTAGACGAAAGAGTTTTCCGTTTGGGAGGTGCTTCGCAAAACGAATCTCCTATGGGCTTGTTTCGCAAGACGAAAATGTCTTGCGAGTTCCTGCGGGTTTTCCCCCCTCCCCCCTTTTTCTAAGCCGCTAAGCCGCTTATCAGCTGATCTGATAAGCCGCTAATAGCGCTAATCTGCTAATCCGTCAATGGGCTTGCTTCACAAGACGAAAAAACCGCTAGACGAAGAGAATCACAGAACGGATTCTTTTCGTCTTGCGAGGCACCACTGTACGTAAATCCAGCACTGCTACATGTTTACAAGCCTATATTTACAACCATAAGGGCTGGAAGCCCGGGTTCTCTCTCTAAAGAAAGCTGAGATCCTTGGGAAGGTGAATCTGGTGCCCAGTTCCACTTGGTTCTCTGCTTGTGTGGCATTTCATCATACCCCCCAGCCCTCAATCCAGGGCTCATGCCAGTAAGGTATAGTTTGAGGTTTGGAGGTGTACCAGGCAGAGAGAAATACCTGGCTGACTTTGGACAAGACACCGCATTCTCTGCCTAGTCTACCTTATAGGGCTGTTGTGGGGTTAAATGAGTTGATCGAATGGCAAAATGCTTTGCTTTCTGGAAAGTGCTGTGGAAATGAGGTTTTTTTGTTATTTTCTTAAACTAATAAAGATAACATGAGTAGCTGTGCTTTAATGATATCTAGTGCCACTTATGTTTCTCTCCCTCTTGGCAGTTGAGCGGCGGCGGCGGTTCAATATCAACGACCGTATCAAAGAGCTGGGGACTCTCATCCCCAAATCGAATGATCCGTAAGTGTAGTAGATGAATGACAATTGCTCAGCACCGTGACATAAAGGCCTGTTGGGTGGGGGGGGGGTGCGTGGAGGAAGGCCGTGAGTTCCCCTCCCTTGAGAAGCCTGAAAGTGTACTCCACCCTCTGCCAACCTGGCACCCTCTGGAAGTATGGGGCTACAGCTCCCATGAGCTGTGTTCACTGGGGCAGATGGGAGTTGTAATCCAAAATATCGGGGGGGGGGCATCAGGCTGGTGGCAGTGCATTCACCCATCTTCTAACTGCTGTTGTACAGTGGTGCCCCGCAAGACGAATGCCTCGCAAGACGGAAAACTCGCTAGATGAAAGGGTTTTCCATTTTGGAGGTGCTTCGCAAAACGAATCTCCTATGGGCTTGCTTTGCAAGACGAAAATGTCTTGCGAGTTCCTGCGGGGTTTTTTCCTCCCCCCCCCTTTCTAAGCCGCTAAGCCGCTTATCAGCTGATCCGATAAGCCGATAAGCCGCTTAAAGCTGCTAATAGCGCTAATCCGTCAATGGGCTTGCTTCGCAAGACGCAAAAACCGCTAGACGAAGAGAATCACAGAACGGATTCTTTTCGTCTTGCGAGGCACCACTGTATTCTAAATGTGTCTTCAGTACTGATAGTTTGCCTGTTTGGGTGGCAGCATTTTTTTGTTCTTTGAGCTGTATCTTACCAGTGTACAGTGGTACCTCGGGTTAAGTAATTCATTCATTCCGGAGGTCCGTTCTTAACCTGAAACTGTTCTTAACCTGAAGCACCACTTTAGCTAATGGGGCCTCCTGCTGCTGCCGCGCTACCAAAGCCCAATTTCTGTTCTCATCCTGAAGCAAAGTTCTTAACCCAAGGTACTATTTCTGGGTTAGCGGAGTGTGTAACCTAAAGCGTATGTAACCCAAGGTATATAGTGCTGAGTAGAATATATTGTATATATGTCTGTATATTCATGAAGGATTCATTCTCTGAATGCCTCTCCATATGTAGCCAGAATGATACCATCTGTGTAGAAGTGGGGAGGTGTCAGTAGGCTTGGTGCAACCCCAAAGTTGGAAGAGCTCCAAAATCTTTAGGATAAAATCCCTTGGGCGGCAGGGGAAGGAAAAACTCAGAAAACAAACCAATGAGGTCTTGGCATGCCCAGTGGTCATGGAAACTGACTGACTGGCAGGGGGAGAGAAGGAAGGAATGGGGTATCCTGGCAGTGGGTAGGGAGCCTGCCAGCCAGCCATGTACACACAGCAACATTTTACATTACTTAGCCCACTAGCCACAATAACTAGGGCTGCAGATTCTAGGGCTGCCATCCTTTTGGTGCCCAGGGGCATCTGACTGTCGTGCTGTTGGAAACTGGTTGTTGGAAGTCTTCGGACTCAACAGGACCTTGGTCTGGTAATTCTTCTTAGTGTGTGTGTGTATGTATGTATTGGAACGCACAGACCTTAATTTATGATGAGTTAAAAAAAAGTTTGGAAACATTTCTAAAAAGACCAGAGGCATTTATGTTAAGTATTGTTGGCAGGGACACCCCAAATGCCTTTAGGGAGGTATTTTTATATGCAACGGCTGCAGCTCGGACTTTGGTGGTGAAGGGGTGGAAGGAAGAAGAAGCCCCAACAATAACAGATTGGCATAACAAGCTACAAGAATTTGTTGAAATGCCGCAGTTGACAAATAGCCTGAGAGGCACTTCAAAACAAAAAATTATGGAAAAGTGGGATAGATATAAGATGTATGTTCAAAAATACAGTAAAGGTTCGCTATCTGTGCTAGCATTCGATTGACGTTGGAGAGAGACTGAGTTGAGAAATAAGACCAAGGGTACATATTGATATAGGAATGTATTAGATAAAATGTAAAGAAATATACAATAATAAGAGTACATTCATTTGTAAAAAAGGGATATGTAACATGATAGACAGGAAGTCCAAAGTGTTGGTGTATATATGATTCTGGAATAGTTTTTTGCCCTTGTTTTTTCTTTCTTTCCCCCCCTTTTAATATATAAACTTTGTAGAGTCATACTTCGGGTTGAAGTAGCTTCAAGTTAAGTATTTTCGGGTTGTTCTCCACGGCGACCCGGAAGTAACGGAGCGCATTACTTCCGGGTTTCACCGCTCGCGCATGCGCACTCAAAAATGACATCATGCGCAGAAGCGGCAAAATGCAACCCACGCACACACAGACGCGCAGTCGCGCCTTACGTTTATTTCAGGATGCGAACGGGGCTCCAGAACGGATCCCGTTCGTATTCAGAGGTTACCACTGTATACATGTTGAAAATTATAGTATAATCAGCCTTGCGATGTAATATGACAATGTTTACCGATGTAACGTAAGAACTTTAATAAATAAATAAAGGGAATGCGCGGACCTTGCTTGCCCAGGTGACGAGCTCCTCTTCCCCCACCTCCCTAGGGAGATGCGCTGGAACAAAGGAACCATTCTCAAGGCCTCGGTGGATTACATCCGGAAGCTGCAGAAAGAGCAGCAGCACTCGAAAGAGATGGAACTCCGGCAGCGCAAGTTGGAACAGGCCAACCGCAGCCTGCAGCTCCGAGTGCAGGTAGAAGAAGCGGGTGCTGTGCTCAGGAGGGGGTAGGGGTGGGGCGGGATGCAGAAGGTGTAGTTCAGGCATGCTGCTGGGTCTCACTCTCCCGTCTCTGGTCTCTTCCCCAGGAGCTGGAACTGCAGGTGCAGATGCACGGCCTGCCCTTGACTTCGGCACAGGGGCTTCTGAGTCAGCCCTTGGGAGGAGACCCGGTTCCTTCCTTTGCAGAGTCCCTGGACCTGCCCTTCACAGCAGAGGAACTGGGGCTGGGCCTCGCTCTGGGCTCCGACGGGGGAGCCCTGCAGGATGTTCTCATGGACGATGGGACCGCTCTGTCCCCGCTGGGTGCCTCTGATCCGCTCCTCTCCTCCGTCTCGCCTGGCGCCTCTAAGGGCAGCAGCCGCCGCTCCAGTTTCAGCATGGAAGATGATTCGTGATGGCAGCGCTTGGGACTTTTCGGCAGTGGAAGAGGAGCCGGAGAAGGCTCCCACCCTTACTCACCGTGCCCTGCTCCTGCTCTTGACTGTTCCTCTCCCTCAAATCTTGGAGGCTTCTTCCCCTCTGCTGCTATAGGCTGTGCCCCTTCCTTTCCCCGACATTCCATATTTTGGGAGAGCTTGAGCTACTGCCTCTTTAGCAAGAGGGCCATGGGAAAGAGGGCTTGCAGAGCCATATAGTACCAGTCCTCCCCTGGAGCAAGAGAAATAGGGTGTCCCATCACAAAGTGAGGGACCCTAAGCCTTCTGGACCCAAGCTTCAGAAACTTTGGGAATAGTGGATTTTTGCGTTTCCCTAAACCTGCCATTTTAAACGTTAGTAGGGCGTTTCTTTAACACTGTGTGAGGAGCGTATAGCCACAAACCTCAGTTCATCCACTCCAACCCTCAGTTTGCATTCTTGCGCCTTTGCTGTATATAATTTGGGGAAATTAAGGTGGGAGAGGAGGAGAAAGTGGCCTCCTTGCTTTTGCGTAATTTAGAGGCACTCTCCCCTTTAAAAGAAGTTAGGTTTATTTTATATAGGACGTTTTTTATTCGTAACTCTCACCCTTTCTTGTTTAAGTCGGCAAATTCAATGTTTTATCAAAACTACCGCTTTTAATTTTTAATTTTTTTTTCTTCGTCTCTTTCCTTTAGTTCTGACCTGACCGCAGAAAAACTTGATTTTTGTCCCTTGTGACTTCTTTGTGGGCAAAGAAAGGGAGTGGGGTGCAGAGGCAGAAAAATCCGTGAAATAATGTTCTTGCTCATGTGGTTGCATTTAAGGGTACATTACTGCCACACAGCATTTAATTGTCACCCCTGTTTGTTTTAATATAAATGAAGCTATAATCAAGTTTTTTTTATATACTCAAAAACTTTTTGCATACCAAATGGACATTAGGAGAAACAGAGAGCAAATGAGACTGTACTGTTTATTGAATCCACTAGTTTTTTAAAATACTGGAAGCGGGCTTCTGTATGACCCAACTCTTTGCTGGGTGTAAAAGTGTGGCCGCAATTGCTGCAGAGACAATCATTTGGGCTCCAGTATTAGCCTCACCACTGTGTGAATGTGTGTGAACAACCCTCGAAACAGAAGTGGTCACCCAGGAGTAGCTGTCTCAAAATATTATCTAAAAGCACTAAGCTTTTATGGCTTTCTAGGGTAACTTGTGCCCCTCTAAGAAGTTATTAGATTCTACCTGCCGTCGTCCACTGATCATTGGCCATCCTGGCTGCAGCTGATGGCAGTTTAAATCCAACAGCTTCTAGAGGGCCTTGCGTCTCTCCCGCACTTTAGAATCACAGCATAGTCTGAAGTCTGTGCTGGAAAATGGAATACCAGACGTCTGTCCTTTAGGAAGTGTAATATTGGGTGGGATTCAACTAATGAGGCCTGTCCACAGAAGCCCAGTGCCCAAACCTCCATTTCTAGTGTGGAGCTTCTCTTTATCTCATCCGCACGTCCCATGAAATTGGCTCTGGGGAGGTTGGGAGAACTTCTGGAACAGTGGGCGGGGGATTGCTCCATCTGGCAAGCCAAAAAGGAACTATCACCTTAGCAGGGTGTTGAATTTCACCCTTTGAAACTGAGAAGAGCTGCCTTACTGGAGGTTGTCATGGGGTAGGAGGAAATATGGGTGGTTTCTAGGCTGGGAGCTTTTTGAGCTGGAAATGAGGGTAACAGGAGTGAGTGTTCAATGTAAACCAGACGCTGTAGTGGTATTCCAGTGTGTGTTGTTTGTAAGAAGCAAGAGGACCGAGAGCAGAGGAAGTTGCAAAAATGAGATTAGGGCAAGTGGTCGTAGATCTTAAAAGGAGTAGAACTGGGTTCCATTAACTAAAGGTTGAGTCTGATTAAGGGGATGAAAGGGATAGAATTTCAGGCTGAGAGAAGGGACTGGTTTTCCTGGTGTGGATTCTACACCCTCAGTGATGACCCAGATTGCGCCTTCTGTCCTTTTACTTTGTATGTTTAAACATTCCCACTACCAGTACTAGAGGCTTCTAAACAAATAAACCAGCAATGACCATTTTCTATAGCTACTGTAGTACCTGTTTCCTCATTGTGTCGTGTGGAGAATTCAGTTATGAGTGTATATAAAGAGTTTTTCTCTCTGTTTTTAAAGCCACACTAAGATGGTGGGACTTTGGTGGTGCGATTCACCTAACCAGACCCTGTCAGCGGAAGTGTTGTGCTAAGACTTCTGCTTGCTCTATAGGGCTTTCATCCCTTCTCTTCCTCGACCCCCGCTGGCCTCCATGGAAGAGAAGCCCCCTTTGGCTCAGGGTGCTGGTCAGAATATCCTCCAGAGCAGAGCATGGGGGAAGGGTTCTTTTTGGTGTGTGTGTGGGGGTCATTCTGTCCTGCAAACTGAAATGCTTGCACAGATGGAATAAGAGGAAGAGAGTGATGCTGAATTCCACCCCTGGTGCTGAATAAGGAGACTGCTACACAGTTCAAAATATGCTGTTAAGGCTGGCAGAAACCAGCAGCCATGAAGTTTGTACATATACCTTATTTTAGGCCAGGGATGGCCAGCTTTTGAATTTGCAGGAGTCACTTGGTTACTCAAGGCAGCATTTCCCCACGCATTGATTACAATTTTGGTATAGCTGAGGGTGGGGGCCTTCCAATTTAGTCACTAATCCACAGTATACTTTTGCACTTGAGAGTCCAATTCTGAGACCATACTGCTAAATACACATATAGTCAGGAAAGGTGTGCATCAGTACGACTTGTCACTGCTTCTTTCACCTGTCACTCCCAGACAGGGATGTGGTAATTTCTCTTGCCACTTGTGAATATTTTATGGGGGAATGCTGCCAATCATACAGGTGTCTACCCTTCGTAAGTAGCAGATAACTGTGGTACAAGAACCTGAGGGCAAGTACTTTAAATCTCTTGTTGAGGCTGAATGAAAGAACTACAGTCAGCATTGAAGCCATGTCTGTACTCTAGGAGACTTCAAGAGGCTTAATGTTTTTTTGTATATGGCAGCCATACTGTGAAATACTGCAGCTAATGCCAAACCATAGATACATACACATATATGTTTGTACACGTGTATTTTTATTGGCATAAATCTTCCCTGAGAGACAAAAGAGATAGGTGACGTCAAACTACTGCATTTGCAGCACCAAAGTGACCTCCCTGGGGCACAAGCTTGTATGGAAGTCCAGGGCTGCCCAGATGACAACACCCTCCTCTGCCTCGCTGATGTGGACCAAACGAAAGCAGAGTAATACGTTAGGCATCAGCTTGGCTGCAAGGGTTTCTGGAAGGAGGTGTACAAAGCGCCATCCAACCACCTTCGTGTAGGGCTTACTCCTTAACCTTTCCCTTTCCCGAATATATCCTGCAAGGCAGCAGAGGTTTAGGATCAGTTTTCCAGGTTGGAAAGCCCCATTTGCTCCCCACTTCCCTCTACAGCATGTGCAGAAACCCACCTCTTGACCGTCGGACCCATGATGGCTCTCGTCCACCTGCCAGAGCCTGTCTTCACATGTAGGGGAAGCCCCAAGGGTTTGAGACCCATTGGCTCCCTTCACCTGGTTTAGCCAGCCAGTCAAAGCTGCTTCCTGGGATGTAGCTGCTAGTGCATGCTGACAGCTTCTAGGAGCCACAGGTAAGAGCCGAGTGCAGGGTGGAGACCAAAGGTGGACAAAATGACCCAGAAGGAGCAGGAAGTGTCACCCACCAGAGGTACTACCCCTCCCCTAACACCCCTCCCAACCCGTTTATGTATGTGTATATATTATATATATATATACATACCCACCCCAATGGCCTCACTCTGCTGCAAGGCAGCTTCTAGTGCTTCTGCAAGAATAACCCAGCAACGGCAGCTATAATCATATCTTAAACCAGGCTTCCTCAAACTCAGCCATCCAGATGTTTCTGACCTACAATTCCCATGATCCCTAGCCAGCAGGACTAGTGGTCAGGGATGATGGGAACTGTAGTCTCAAAACATCTGGAGGCCTGAGTTTGAGGAAGCCTGTCTTAAACTCTCCTGTCCAAGGGCAACCAACTTCCACTGACTGAAAGCTGCTCTAGGAGGGAAATGTGCCTGATCTCCATGGAGCCCACTTCCGCTTTGTGGGAACGTAACTTTCTCTCCCTGACTACACTGTAAATGGTTGCTGTTTTCCTTAATTATTTGAGGGGGGGGGGGAGGAAAGCGGAAACAAGGAGGACATCTAAATCTCCCCCTCCTGCGGTAAGAGTCTAGTAGTTTTCCTAATCTCTGAGAATTCTTCTTGCAATAGTTCTACAGCGTTCACTTCCTAAAAAATGTCCGCTAAGAGAAAGAAAAAGAAATTGGGAGAAAAGCAATGACAAACCTAGACAGCATCTTAAAAAGCAGAGACATCACCTTGCCGACCAAGGTCTGTATAGTTAAAGCTATGGTTTTCCCAGTAGTGATGTATGGAAGTGAGAGCTGGACCATAAAGAAGGCTGATCGCCGGAGAATGGATGCTTTTGAATTATGGTGCTGGAGGACTGCAAGAAGATCAGACCTCTCCATTCTGAAGGAAATCAGCCCTGAGTGCTCACTGGAAGGACAGATCCTGAAGCTGAGGCTCCAAGACTTTGGCCACCTCATGAGAAGAGAAGACTCCCTGGAAAAGACCCTGATGTGGGGAAAGATGGAGGGCACAAGGAGAAGGGGACGACAGAGGATGAGATGGTTGGACGGTGTTCTCGAAGCTACGAACATGAACTGCGGGAGGCAGTGGAAGACGGGAGTGCCTGGCGTGCTCTGGTCCAGGGGGTCACGAAGAGTCGGACACGACTAAACAACAAGAGAGAGAGATATATTAAAAGGATGGAGCTTGACGACCCTCGCCTGCTTCCAGTCAGGCCAGGAGGGCTGCGGTGCCCCCTCCGCCGAAAGGGGGGCTGTGGAAAGCGCCGAAATCTATCCAAGAGCGCGGGCCTCTGTGGGCTCCGCTGCGGCCTCTTTCCACCTCCGCCCCGTCATCCGGCTCCGCGTCTTAAGGCGCAGGGAAAGGAGCGCGCAGCTTCCCCGCTGAGCCAGCGGCCTCCGCACTTTTTACTTTCCCCCGTTCCATCCCATAATACTGGCGGGGAAGGGAAGAGGAGAAGCGCGAAGAGTTAAGCTGACTCCTGGCCTCTTGGTCATCTTCGCTCGTCGCGCTTCTCCTCCTCCTCCGCGCTTCCGGTCTTCGGCACCTCTATGCTCCCTTACTTCCGGTCTCCGGCCCGTCTACCCTTCCCACTTCCGGCCTCCAGGCGCCTTTCCCTCTCCCCCCCGCCTTCGCTCATGCCGCTCTGCTTCCGGTGGGAGTGGGGAGGGAGGAGAGAGCGAGAGCGAGAGAGCCTGAAACCCCCCATTCAGAGCGTCCCTCTTCCCGGCTTCCTCTCTATGATCTCCTCTTAAAGCCATCCCGGGCCGGCCGGGGGCGGGGCTTCTCCCCCTCCTCCTCCCCCGCCTTCCCTCCTCCTCTCGTGGGTCGAACCAAGCAGGATCCGAACCGGGGGCCGGAGGGGGAGGGAAGATGGCGCAGGCCTTGTCTGAGGAGGAGTTCGAGCGCATGCAGGTGCGTATGGCCGGGCGGCCCGGTGGGTGGGTGGGGAGCGGAGTGGGGCGGGGCGTTGGGAGGAACAGCACCCAGTGGGTGTCATGAGCGCGGGGTGGGGGTGGGTGCCGTTGAAAGTATTCAGGGGTGATGGGGGTCCAGTTGCCATTATGATTTTTTTGGGGGGGGGCAGGGTAGAGATGCAGAGAGTGATGATTCCTGAAGATTTGAGGCTGGGGGGCCAGAACTGGGTGGATGCTGTTATTATTTGTTTATTAAATCTGTATAGCACCTTTCAACCCAAGATCATCCATAAAGAGAACCTAAATACATGATGATAAAACCCCAATAACAAACCAACAACGCCCCCCTCCAATACATATTTAAAATGCTGTAGACTGTTTAATCAAAGGGACGCGAGTGGCATTGTGGGTTAAACCACAGAGCCTAGGACTTGCTGATCAGAAGGTCAGCAGTTCAAATCCCCACGACAGTCAGTCCCTGCTCCTGCCAACCTAGCATTTCAAAAGCACGTCAAAGTGCAAGTAGATAAATAGGTACTGCTCCAGCAGGAAGGTAAATGTGCGCTGCTCTGGTTTGCCAGAAGCGGCTTAGTCATGCTGGCCACATGACCCAGAAGCTAATGGTCACCGACTCTGGGGTTGCGGCGCTCATCTCGCTTTATTGGCCGAGGGAGCCGGCGTACAGCTTCCAAGTCATTCTGCTAATGATCAGGGGTCCCTTTACCTTTACCTAGATTGTTTAATCAGTTGTGTGATATATGTGTGTGTGCGTGCGCGTTTGCTGCATTTGTTCTTTTGGCTTCATGGTTAAAAACTCATTAGGTCAGGGCTGAGGAGCCTGTGGCCCTCTAGATGAGCCTTTTCCAAGCTTAGGTCCCCAGGTGTTGTTCGACTACAACTCTCATCATCCCTAGCCAGCAGGAAGAGTGGTCAGGGATGATGGGAGTTGTGGTCCAAGAACATCTGGGAACTGTCCTCATCCTGCCCTTCAGGTTGAGAATGGCTGCTCTAGATGTTTCTGGGTTGCAGCTCCCATCCCCCCAGTGTTCCAGCTGGGGCTGGAATTCAACAAGATCTGGAGGGCCACAGGTTCCCTGCTTGTGCCTTAATCCCCACGACGGGATGAGCTCCCGTTGCTCGGTCCCTGCTCCTGCCAACCTAGCAGTTCAAAAGCACATCAAAGTGCAAGTAGATAAATAGGTACCGCTCTGGCGGGAAGGTAAACGGCATTTCCGTGTCCTGCTCTGGTTGGCCAGAAGCAGCTTAGTCATGCTGGCCACAGGACCTGTAAGCTGTACACCGGCTCCCTCGGCCAATAAAGCGAGATGAGCGCCGCAACCCCAGAGTCGGCCACAACTGGACCTACTGGTCAGGGGTCCCTTTACCTTTAAGCCAGCCCTTTGCCTGTGGGAATTATCAAGCACAGTACTTTTGAATTGGCAGCCTCTGCTGATGTTTGCTTTAAACCTTTCGGTCTGCTTTCTGTTGCCTCCCCCAAAATTATCATTGGCAAATTCTCAAACGAACTGAAAATAAATTTATTTATTTTAATCTATATACTGTCCTTTATCAAAAGATCTCATGATGGTTCACAGATTTTTAAAAATCAAAAACCCCATCCTTTTCGTGGCCTCCTGTCTGTGGAAGTGTCACCTCATCTAAACTAAGCTGAGCACTAACACTGATGTTGTTAAAAACCCTTGTTCAAAACCCACTTATTTTCTCTGGCCTTCACTGGCCATTAGTGCCAGCATTATGCATTCTTTTTTATGATCTTGTCATTTCAGATGAAAGGCGGTATCTAAATATATTAAAGAAATAAACATGCTTCCCCCAACCCAACCTACCATGCTCTAACTCTACTTTTGCCTCCCCACTTCTTGCAGGACTTGCTGGCCCTCTGTATACTAAGAGACAAAGAGAATGAAGAATGGAGATCCTTTGCCCTTTAAATCGTGTGGGGAATCTTTGTTCCTCCAGATGGTGCTGAATTACAACTGCATCAACCTCAGCAAGTATGGCCAATGGCCAGGGATAATGGAAGTTGTAGTCCAGCAACACCTGGAGGGCCAAACCTTCTTCACATCTGTTTTAAATAGTTGTAGAAGAGGGGATTCTAGCAATATGCTTTCCTCTCCTGCCACCATTTCCTCTTCTATTTAACCATTCATGGAGCCCTGTTCTCATTTGCTGTTTGGTCCTCCTAGCATACACAAATGTATGCCAAGGCATCTTTGCTGATTTCCATCATCTTGCACCTTGCTGTGCCCCAGAATCTTTGGCGCCTCAGTTCATCCCTGCAGGGGAAGCAGTGTCACGTCCTCCTTTGCTTTCTTCTCTTGATGCTGCTTTCCTCAGTTGTTTCCCCTCTGGCTGCCCTGGAACCCAAGAAGATCAGGCCAAAGGCCCATCTACTCCAGCACTCAGAGCACTCAGTGGCAAAGCAGATGTCATTGGGAAGTCTGCAAGCAGGACCTGAAAACTGCCCCCTTGTGATTCCTAGCAACTGCTATTCAGAGACATAATACTTGCAACCTTGGAGGTAGAACATAGTCAGTAGCCCTTCCTGATTCACTGCTGAGAGTTTCAGCCACTCTGCTTTACTTTTGAAGCATGAAAAAATGGTGAATGAAGTTTCCATTCTCCAGTTGCTTTTATAAAAGAAGAGATCAAACAATAAAACTGTTAGCACATTTGGAAACCTAAGCAGGGTCTGGCATGGCTTCAAATTGGTTGAGATTCCTGCATTGTCGGCATTGAACTAGAAGATCCTTGGGGTCCTTTCCAACTCTACAATTCTACGATGATATATCCCATTCCTTGATCTTTTACTTCCACTCCCCAACCACCTTTGGTCCAATAACCAGATCACAGGTTGCTTTTCCAGAGTGCACAAGGGCCCATTGGTCCTTGATTAATCACATGCACAGTGGGGAATTTTACCTGTGAAGGGGCATGTTAATTTCACTGTAAGGGTGCTGCCTGTTTTTGCAAGTAGGTTTTTGATGTATACGAGGGAACCTGTAGCCCTACAGATGATCTTGTACTCCAACTCCAATCAGCCCCAGCCACCAGAGCCAGTGGTCAGGGATGATGGGAACTGTAGTCCAACAGCAAGGTTCCCCGTTCCTGATGAATATAACACAGTAAGAAACTTGGTCCACTTCATTTTGTTTTAGGACCTTGAGGGAGTCAGTTCAGTGTCAGGAGAAACCAGCTAGCAATGAAAGGAGCCATGGAGGGGGTTTGTCATGTGATAAACACAAGGACTCCTTCTGCCCTTTTCCAGACTTGGTTATGTTGACTTTCTGATACCTGCAGCAACTCTTTCCAGCACTCAAACAATGTATGCTTTTTACTTTGCTGCTGAAACACAACTATCTCTTGTGGGGAAGAAGGCAGCTGATACAATGATTTCTTTCACAGATCAAAAACATATGCAAGTTGTGGGGTGTGCTGTTGTGAGGGAACAGAGTTAAGACTATAAAGCAGGAGTGGGAAAACCTGTGACCATCCAGTGTTCCTGGGCTACAACTCCCATTAGCCCTGACCATTGGCTCTGCTGGCTGGGCTTGATGGGTGTTGTTTGAATATAACCTCTGGAGTTCCCCAGAAAGTCCCCAGCTCTGAACTCCTGAGTGAAATATGGCTGACCGCGTGGTGTTTGGCACCTCGTCCCACAATCCCAGAGTCACTTATTGGTGGCCAGAAAAACTAGTTGCTATCAAGGCTTTCGATGCCAAAACACCCTTCCCCAAGCTGGTGCCCTCCCCTCCGGCTGTTTTGGAGTGTCGGTTTTAATGTGGGGAAGGGGTTGTCTGTCTCTTTGGTAGTAAGTCACTTTGGGTTGCCCTGGGCAAGATAAAGCGACTTAACAAATTTAATAATAATAACTCCCATCAGCCCTAGCCCAGGGGTTAGGAACGATGGGAGCTTTGGCCACAAGTTGGGAAAGGCTGCATTCAAAAATAACAAATGGGGGAAACTGATGCAGACATATGGAAGACTGATGGCAGTCTTTCCATTTCTTCCAGATTGCTGCTTCCATATCCCCCATATCAAACACCAGGGTAGACATGTATATTACACTTATCCCGAAACAGGAAATGGACCTATTATCTGTTAAAAATTATAGGCCAATCTCTTAATGGATTATAAGCTGTTTGCAATTATATTAGCACACCGCATGAAAGTGGTATTAAAGAATATAATTCACCAAGACAAGGCCAGATTTCTTCCAGGCCGTCAGTTGAAAGACAATATAAGGAATACAACTAAAATAATAGAATATCTGGAGGTGAGAAATGAAAAGTAAGGGGCATTGATGTTTATAGATGCATAGAAGGCCTTTGATAATATTTCATGGACCTTTATGAATAAGTCTATAGAGATGATGAACTTTGGAGAGTCATTTCTTAAATGGGTGGTTACTGAGATCTGGTCAAGTCCTATCTCTGATCACCTTGAACTGTTAATACTACTACTACTTTTTTATTATTATTATTATTATTATTATTATTATTATTATTATTATGAGTCTCTTCTTCTCAGGGTTGTGGGTTTGAGCCCCATGTTGGGCAAAATATTCCTACATTGCAAGGGGTTGGACCAGATGACCCTTTTAGTCCCTTCCAACGCTATGATTCTATGATTTCTGGGCCTCATGTCTGCAAAATGAGAGTAATGCAGGCTTATTTCTTAAAGGTTGAGGACAGATGAAATAAGATTTGGATTACATTGTCCACAATTCAAAAAGTGTCCCACGCATTGTTTCCCAAGAAACTCATGTTCCCGGCTTGATCAGTGGAAAAAGCCCTGGGCTCTTGGCCACAAACTTGGCCAGAGTTCTGCATTGACTGGCCCTGCCAGCTTCTTCATTCTTTACTGTTTCTCTTGCTAGGCTCAGCTACTGGAACTTCGGACTCAGAATTACCAGCTTTCTGATGAACTCCGCAAAAATACTGCTGGTAAGAAGCAGACCTTTCTCTGCCAGTCCCCTTGAGACTGCCAGTATCTCTGGTTACTGGGTACAGCATGTTGTTCACAGGCTTCTGTGTTCTGCAACTGAGATTAAAGCAGCGGTTCTCAATCTGTGGGTCCCCAGATGTTGTTGGACTAAAACTCCCATCATCCCTGAGCTCTGGCCTTGCTAGCTAGGGGTGATGGGAGTTGTAGTTCAACAACATCTGGGGACCCACAGGTTGAGAAAGGCTGGATTAAAGTATCACAATCACCTTGACTCCTATTTATTTATGTTAATAGTTGCACACATGTAACATGTGCTCTGTTCTGTGTTTCACAAAGGAACTGTTGTAGAGTCTGGAATTTTAAGGAAAATAATGGTTGCAGGAGGAAAACATTAAGTAGGAGTGGTATTTTCTGTACACACCAGGCTACCTGTGTGTTGTGGTTTTGTTGGAGCGCAAAAAACAAACAAAAAGGAAGGGGGGTGGGATCTGGTGTTGACCACAGAATTCAGCTTTCATTAAAAACCACCAGTAGTCCATATGATTGCAAAGGCATGCTTGGAAGTGTACAGGCAGTGCCTGGTGAAACTGTAAAATTGAAGCAAATTGCCACATCACCTTTCCTGTGGTTAGAGGGTTGGGTGTTGGTGGCCTAACCACAGCCTCTTACCTTCCTATAAGTAGCAGAAGCAGAATAAACTATGCTGAAGTTCCAGGGGCTTGCCAGTCCCCCTTGGACAAGGGATGAAGAGGTTGCCAAACAGACAACTTCCCTCTCCAGATTGAAGCTCTCTAGCCTTGCCATCAGATAGGAAGTGGGGTTCCACCTCAACCAATCGCTACTGGCATCCTCTTTCGTCCTTTGTCCTTCTTTTGGCTGCTTTTGCCTTCCTTAAGATGACTGGCTGACGGCTCTCTGTGCACTGTTGGAAGGCCTAACATCTTTCTATGCCTTCTTACCTCTTGTGAAACTTCCCCCTGACACTCCCGTTTGGCTGCCGTGCTCCCTGAGCTTGTGGTCTCTCTGTCGTTTCCAAAGACCAGGAAAAACATCTCACTGCAGCAGAAACATACACACACTCTGCTTCTGAAATGCAGTTACAAGAGAGGACACAAAATTTGCTCTTTTATACGCATGTATTTAAAATGTTGAGATTTGAGTTCTGTGTCAGATACCAGAGTTCATGTCGTGTTCTACAAGTACAGAATCATAGAAAACCAGCGGCCCTCTCTCTAAAGTACTTCTTCAATTCTGATCTCTTTCCTTTGATATTTTTAGAATTAAATGGTCTTCGGCAACGGGTGACCTATTTGGATAAGGAATTTACCAAAGCTCAGAAGGTAAAGTTCTTCACTGCAGTGAATGTGTGGGAGGGAGTGGGGGAACCACATGGGAACAAGTGGGAACACCCTGCCATAGAAATAATTGACTCTGACTCTGGGGTGTAATGATAACTGTTTTCCCACCTTCCTATTGATGTATTATTAACCAATTTCTCTCTTTCCCAGGCTCTGAATAAGAGCAAGAAGGCTCAGGTAAGGCTTCTTGCATGTGGTGCTTGCTGTGGGTGCTCCCAATTATCATCCTGCCAAGGTCAACTCCATCTCTCCCACCAACACCTGTCATTTGATCATCAATGGTTTGGGGAGCACCTCCAGCTTGTGGGCCTATCTGAGCCCACCAGGTCCCCCCATTTAGTCCAGCTGTTTTCGCCAGACCACACACCTACCTGCCACACTAGCAGGCGTCTGGGTAGGGTGACCGACCCTTTCCACCTGTCAAACTTGGCCTAGAGGTGAGGTGGCAGGAGATCCAGTTCATGTGCCCCTGCTCTGCAAGGCCTCCTTTCCCCCGATGAAGGTCCGCCTCCCCATTCGTTGGGAATATCAATAACCTAAGCTGAGGTGGAAGCAGCCCTACCCCCAGAAAAAAACTGATTTCCCTACCCAGCCCTTCTCCACCCCATATCTTTTTTAAGATCTAGCATTCTGGGAAGATGGGCCATTTGAAGATTCAGGATATAGTGACACAGCTACTTTTTGTGTGATTATATCTGGCTCCAAGTGTCAAGTAGGGACGCAGGTGGCGCTGTGGGTTGAACCACAGAGCCTAGGACTTGCCGATCAGAAGGTTGGCGGTTCGAATACCCGCGATGGGGTGAGCTCCCGTTGCTTGGTCCCTGCTCCTGCCAACCTAGCAGTTCAAAAGCACGCCAAAAAGTGCATGTAGATTAATAGGTACCTCTCTGGCGAGAAGGTAAACGGTGTTTTTCCATGCGCTGCTCTGGCTCGCCAGAAGCAGCTTAGTCATTCTAGCCACATGACCTGGAAGCTGTAAGCCGGCTCCCTCGGCCAATAAAGCGAGATGAGCGCCGCAACCCCAGAGTCGGCCACGACTGGACCTAATGGTCAGGGGTCCCTTTACCTTTAAGTGTCAAGTAGGGAGAAGATCTGGGAACTGGCAGTGGACACTTGAGTAGGAATAATGCCTTCCAAATATCTTCCACTAAAATGTAGAAGGGGGGTCGGGTTTTCCTCCCCCTTCCCTCCCTTCCAGTTACACCCTTGTCCAATCAAGTACCTCTGCTACCCATCCTATAGGTTGCGGCACTCTGCCTATGGGTAAGTACCACTTGCCTAGGCTGAGTGGCTCTGTATGTTACTGGGAGAAAGGCAGGAAGCTAACAGGAAGATAGTGATTTCCTCTTGTGGTTGGGAAACAAGCAAACAAATCTTCTGCCTGTGGATGAGGTGCTGGCCCCTAGTGGAGGGACGATGAGCACCACAGGGCTTGCGTCTGAGGTATCATTGAATTCTCTCTTTCCCCCCACAGGAGGTGGATGCCTTGCTTAGTGAAAATGAAATGCTTCAGGGAAAACTGCACAGCCAGGAGGATGACTTCAGGCTGCAAAACAGCACTCTCATGCAGGAGCTGTCCAAGGTACTGACTGCTGAAGTTGCTTCTGCAGTAGCGCTAGCGGCCTGCCAGAGGGCGCTGCTGTGAGGCACAACATGGCATTGAGAGTCGCTGATGAGCCACCCAGAATTCTGGCACGGACGTTCACAGGAGCACAAGAATCACACTGTTGTCAGAACACAGTAGGCTAACTGTGTATATGATGCTGTATTTTTAGTCTTCCATCCACAGCTGTGGCCACAAGGAGATACTTCCTCCTCCAAGATCTGGTGTCCCCCTACACTTGGGGGGGTGTATAAATAAAATTTATTATTATTATTATTATTACACCCTTTCTCATGAGGACCACAGCTTAACAAAATAGGGTACCAGACAGAGAGCATGGTAGATGTGCCAAAGGACCAGCTGTCAAGAGCTGTCTCCCTGATTGCTTGGCTTCCTTTGGGTTTATGAAATAATATATTTTACTCCTGTGCCCCAGCTGGGCAGTCAGACTGGTAGGTGGCACCAGTACAGGGTTTCACCTCCCCTCCTCCCTCCCCATAGCGTGTTGCTTGAGTCATAGACACCGAGTTACTGAATGCTTTCCTGTGTGGGTGGCACCTTGTTAGCTGCAGCGTTACTGTAATTTGGATAGTGTGGGTTAATTAATGTGGGCAGGAGTTTTTGATACGATCATGGGTTTATTTCCAGACCTGGGAAGTTGGAGCTGTTGCAGCCCTTACCTGCACCCTTCCAAAGAACAGTCAGAGGAGCAAAAGAGCTGTGCAGTCGTCATGCTGGAACAGGGCTGGCTCCAACGACTGTTCTTCGGAAGGGTGCAGGTAGCCGTTGCTTCCTCTGGGAAAGAAGATCCTGGTGTAGCAGTGTTCCTGTTTCTGCCCAGATGGATCAGCTGCAAATGCCTCCCCGTTTCCCTGAAGACTGTGCTGTTGCCTGCAGTTAACCCTCTGGTCTCTCTAACCCAGCTGTGCGCCCAGATCGAGCAGTTGGAGAAGGAGAACAAGAGTCTCCGGGAAGGGGGGCCAGCAGCCCCCGAAGGGGCCCCCCCGGCCAGCCCTGCGGATGGGGAGCTGCTGAGGCTCCAGGCAGAGAATGCTGCACTGCAGAAGAACATGGCAGGTACCGCTCTGCATTGGGCTGGGCTTGCTCAGGATCAACACAAGAAAGTCCGGGAAATGGGGTTGGTTGGATGCAGCGGAAGACCAACAAAGTGGAGCTCCAAAGAGCTAGGAGTGAACATCTGGTGGCTTCTCGATATTGTTGGGTTGTAACTTCCATCAGCCTCAGCCACTGAGTGGTCAGGGGAGATGGGAGTTGGAGTCCAGCAACATCCGGAGGACTATAGCTTCTCCATCCCTGACCATGTATCTGTTATATAACCCATGTGCATGATGAACTATCCTCCCAGTCCTGTATTTGTCAAGATCAGGGGTCAACAACAGAAGGCCCATGGGCCACAAGCGACCCATGGGGGTGGTTTAACCAGCCCAAGAGCCACGCACAAACTGAGCCACCCGCTTGGCGAGTCCCCGCACTAAACCGGCGTGGTGTGGTGCGGCGACTCGCTTCCGCGGTGCCAGAAATCGTGTCTGCGCAGACGCAGATGTTGGAAATCACAGGCGTGTGCGTGATCCAGCCCACAAAGGGATCTCTGCTGGAGTGAACCAGCCCAGGCGAGGTAAACCTTGCCGACCCCTGGTCTAGAGAGAGATCCTTGCCTGCAGCAGAACACACGAACCTGTGGTCCTCCAGATATTGTTGGACTATAACTCCCGTCATCCCTGATCTTCGGCCGTGCTTTCTGGGGCTCCTTGGAGCTGGAGCCCAGCAACCCTTGGAGGCCATAGGTTCCCTAGCTTCCTGCTGCTGGGATGTTGGAGCCTCCAGAGTTCAGATCCTGTCTCAGATCTGAAATTGGGTGGTCTTGACTCTTGCCAGTCTTTCTCAGGCCCACGACTGTAGCGATGGCAAAGCGCTTGGCACCATTTTCAAAAGGCTGGTTTCCAATAATAATTTTGCAGGGCAAAGGGGCACTGGTTGAGATGGGCATGGGGCTTTGGAGGCAATCTGGGTTGAATCTGGGGACCCACATTGGCGGCTCTTGTTCCTCAGCTTTGCAGGAGCGCTATGAGAAGGAAGTGGCCCGGCAAGGAGAAGACCGAGGTGGCGGGGAGGGCGACGCCTCCGCGGAGTCTCCTGCTGGCCAGGCGGGTTCGGAGCCGCAGGCAGCTGACAGCAGCACCTCCCAGCAGCTCCTGTCCGAGGTGGAACTGAAGTGGCAGACAGAGCGGGAGGAGAAACGGCTCCTGAAGGAGCAGCTGCAGAGCCTCGAGGTGCGTGGCCGTGTGGAGGAGGCACCATTGGGTGCTGCTGCCATCCTCCTGCCAGCCTTTGGCTTCTAGCCAGGAGCGGCAGCTTGAGCTGGTCAAAAGCAGCCTGCAAGGAGAGCTGCTTCTTTTGACCCCCTTCTGGAATTCAGATGCTCAGCAAATTAAACCTAGTTCTGGTCTCCCCTCCAAAAACCCTTGCTGGAGAGCCCAGCAAGACATGGCAGAGAGCTTGGGTTTCTGGGCCGAGGGCTACTGTTCAAGCCTTGTGCTGACCAAGGGAAAAGATTAAGCATTCTCCAGTTTTCTGTCATCTACTCCCTGGCTAAGCATCCCTGTGCCAACTGGGCTCCAGGGGAACTGGCCCTGATCTGGGTGCTGCAAGTCATTCAGTGTTTCTTCCTGGCTGTTGCGCACTTCCTCCTGTGCCCTGTTCTCGCAGGGGCCAACCAGAGGTCTATGGAAAGTGGGACTTTTCTCTCTGCTTGTGATTCCCAGCAGCTGGTTTCAGAGACCTACTGCTGCTATCACTGGAGGCAGAGCTTAGCCATCGTGGCGAGAAGCCACTGATAATCCTCTCTTCTATGAATTTGTCTATGTTGGGGGCTGAGTCAGCCCTAGTTTCTTTTTTTTTTCTACAAATTTTTTTTTTCATTTTATAACACAACTTAACAACACAAACAGAAAAACAGACAATACAAACTAATTCTTGTATTATCCTTATTTTTCCTAAACATTGTTAGGTGAGCTTCCCCACGTCCCCCCTATCTGATTTTCATTTTACCTCATCTTTAGCAGTTTACATATATCATAATTTTTAACCATTTTTTTAATCACACTTACTTTTACCATGAAAATCGTAACATTTTATCCCTTACAAGTAATACTATTTTAAAACACACCATGTTCTACTTCTAACCCTACAGCCTATATCCACTTCCAAAACAATTATATATTTTCAAATATTCTTTACATTTCTTCCAATCTTCTTGTCTTCTCTCTGGTTTTGGAGTCTCCCAGTCAGTTCGGCAAGTTCCATATAGTCCATCATCTTCATCTGCCATTCTTCGATAGTTGGTAAATCCTGTTTCTTCCAGTTCTTCGCTAATAAAATTCTCGCAGCTGTTGTGGCATACAGAAAAAATGTAACACCCTTTTCGGGGGATTTCATCCCTGAGTCAGCCCTAGTTTCTTGGTGGTAGAGAAGAAGAGCGAAAGTCTTGCCCCTCTCTTGCTGCTGCACTAAGCCAGCTGTTCCCTTATGGACCAGGCTTTGCCAACCAGGTGTGCTCCGAACGTTGTGGATTACAGCTTCCCTTAGCTCCAGCCAGTACAGCTTGATTGTGAAGGCTGTTGCAGACTTGGCAGGGGTGCTGGAAGGGTTTTCTGAGAGAGAGAGAGAGAGAGAGAGAGAGAGAGAGAGAGAGAGAAAGAAAGAAAGAGAGAGAGAGAGAGGGAGGAGAAGCACTCTGAACCCTGGAGAAATGTGTGCTTTTCTTTGCCTCCTGTAGGCATGCAAGACGACAGAGATGTCTCGGTTGCAGCAAGAACTCAGCAAGGTAAGGAGGAGATGTAAACACCTGTTTCCTTTCCACTTCTTGAGGGCAGGGAAAGTGGAATGGGTAGGCGGCATGGATGTTTTTGAGGGGCGGTCATGGTTGCCATTGGGAACTCACAGCCCATTCTCTCCCCTGTGCAGCTGGCTGAGAAGCTCAAGAAGAAACAGGAGAGGTAAGTTTCTTTCTTATTAGCAGTCAGGACTTTCTGCCACACCCAGCTAATAAGCATATTTCCTGTCATTGGGCATTGACACGCAGGAGTGTTACAGGCAGGGCTGAGTCTGTTTTGCATCTTTGTAGAATCTGGAATCTGACATTCTGCAACTGGTTTGATTTGGGTTTATATATATGCATATTTTTATTGTATATTCTCATATAACACTTCAACAGCATAAAATACAGTGGTACCTCGGGTTACAGATGCTTCAGGTTACAGACTCCGCTAACCCAGAATAGTACCTCAGGTTAAGAACTGTGCTTCAGGATGAAGCCCCATTAGCTAAAGTGGTGCTTCAGGTTAAGAACAGTTTCAGGTTAAGAACGGACCTCCAGAACGAATTAAGTTCTTAATCCGAGGTACCACTGTACTGCGGGGGGAGTTCTTGCTGTGTTTAGGACAGCGTGTCCTTTTGGGAAACCTACCCTGATGCATGTGTTTAACATTTCCCTCTGTTTTGCCTCCCCCTTCTTAGCTTTCTGCGGCTTCAGACCGAAAAGGAAGCTCTCTACAATGACAGCAGGTATGGAGCGAGTTTCCTAGAGCAGGGTTTTCCAAACGTAGGTCTCTGGCTGTTTTTGGACCCTAGCTAGTGGTTCCCACATACACACAGTGATTGGAAACCCAGTCAGATGGGCGGGGAATAAATAATAAATTATTATTATTGGTTAACAGTTTGGACAAGGCCATAGGAGAAAGTCCCCTGGGGGGAGCAAAGACTCCTGGAGGGGCAAAGTGAGCAGTAGGCAATGGTGGAAGTCACTGCTGGTGGCTGCAGCCTTGATCAGCAGAAGACCACAAAAGGCTGGTGGCATTACTTGTAGCCTGGCAGGCTGGGACCAGGAAGATGAGCTTGCAAGGGCCAGTCAGTGGGTGGAATGAGCTGTGTCGCATGCCTGGTTGGGCTGGAGCAAAGACACATGGGCACATACGCAGGAAGCCCAGGAATGTTCCTGCATTGCACTGTGCCAGGAAATGTTGCGTTCTTCCCAGCCTCCACCCATATTTTATTGTGCTTTATTTACCCATTTTAGACCTTGACTTTCCGCTCTGAGAAGAGTGCTTAAGGCAGCTTCACAACATGTTGCAAGCAATGCAAAGAGCACAGGACACTTGTAGTGATGCAGCACAATATCGAACCGCAACCGGGCAACATGCTGTAGTCAGAGAGGTTAAGGCTGGTAACGCTAACCTCGCTGAATTTGGGAGTAAGCCCTAGTGAGCTCAGTGGGACAACTTCTGAATAGACATAGTTAGGATTGTGCAGGAACAGAACTGGGCAGAAAGCAAGCTGAAGGCTCACCTGAACAAGGAAGGTTTTCAAAGTGAGATGGGATTTGTGAGGCAAGGGGTTTGTGCAGTCTGGGGGTTGCCGTGGAGAACTCCTGTTCTCTTGTAGCTGAAGGTGGCTTGACCAGTTTGTGGTAGCGCCTGCTGGTTGCTGGCATAAGAGGTCTTGGATCCTGGTCCAGCAAAAGGAAGGCATAACTTCTTGTGTCCTCATGAAAATGAGATTGAAATGGCTGTAAGAGGGGAAATGGGTGCATTTTGGTGAAGCCCCTTCCCTCTGTTAGTAAGCCCTCTTGCCCGCCTTTCAGGACCAAAATTGAGGAGATCCAACAGAGGAAGGAGGATGAACTCAAATCCCTGCAGGTTCGCAACCAGAAGCTGCAGCAGGAGCTCCAGACAGCAAACCAGGTGAGAGTTGCCTTCCCCTTCCTTTGGAAAGGATGAGCTCCAGATTTAGCTCTGCTCAGGGCACAAGTTCATTGGTTGCCCCTCATGGTTCAGAAATAGAGTTCAAGGCCTTTATTTCTTCAGCTGGAAAACCTGTTGCTAGAAGTGTTTCAAAGCTCTGGGTTCAAAGCTCAGCCTAGCTCTTCACCTCTGTATCTGTTTCTCTTCGTCCACCCACCCCATCCTCAGTTCTGAAATCTACATTTGGCATAATTGTGGCCTAGCATGGATAAAGGTGTATCTTTATTGCTATGACGAACTGCCGCAGGAATCCTAGAAATTGTGGTTCAATGAGGGAGCTGAGGATCTCCACCAGAAAATTCCTAGCATCTCACTAAATTACACTTCACAAATTCCTTGGTTTGGGGAGAGCTATGACTGACGTAGGGGATGCAGGTGGCGCTGTGGTCTAAACCACTGAGCCTACGGTTTGCCGATCGGAAGGTTGGCGGTTCGAATCCCTGCGATGGGGTGAGCGCCTGTTGCTCCGTCCTTGCTCCTGCCAACCTAGCAGATCGAAAGCACGACAAAAGTGCAAGTAGATAAATAGGTACCACTGCGTCGGGAACGTAAACAGCATTTCCGTGCACTGCTCTGGTTTCGCCAGAAGCTGCTTAGTCATGCTGACCACACGACCCGGAAGCTGTCTGTGGACAAACAATGGCTCCCTTGGCCAGTAAAGTGAGATGAGCGCTGCAACCCCAGAGTCGTTCGTGACTGGACTTAACTGTCAGGGGTACTTTACCTTTTTTTTGTGACTGACGTACCATAAATAAGCCCAGATAGAACAGTCTTAAAAACAACAACATTAAAATGGGAAAGGCTAGAATATATCATCTCTATCTCTTGTCTGTTTTGCTGTGAGCCAGATTCCTACTTATCTACATAGTCCTTATGGGTGAACCACCTGTATATCGGTGACTGGTATGTTGGTGAAATCTTCCCCTGAATCTCACTGCCTGATCAGATTGTTCTTCCCTTCACAGGGCTGCTCAGATTTAAAGGACCAACTGCAGAGCCATCGGAAAGAGCATGAGGTGGCCCTGCAGGCTCTCCAGGACCAAGTGAGTTCCCTCTGCCACACACTCTCTTTGTTGAGAAACTCTGGTCTGTATCAAACTTTATTGGCAAGGCATAAATCCCTTTTATTATGGGTCTGTGCCAGGGGTCAGCAAACCTTTACAGCAGGGGGCTGGTCCACTGTCCCTCAGACCTTGTGGGGGGCTGGACTATATTTTTTTGGGGGAAATGAATGAATTCCTATGCCCCACAAATAACCCAGAGATGCCTTTTAAATAAAAGGACACATTCTACTCATGTAAAAAAAAACCTGATTCCCGAACCGACCGTGGTCCGGATTTAGAAGGCGATTGGGGCGCATAGTTTGCCTACCCATGTTCTATACAGAGTAAATAATCTCTCCATTTGAACATGTATCTTTGTCTTATGGTAAGAAATTATTTTATTTTTTTGCTGGGATGGGTAGGGCAGAACTACTTGACATCAAGGTTTGACATCAAGAAAATGGAATTCTGTATTTTGCATAATTTTGCTTCTGGTCCCAAAATTTGTTGGGAGCCGCCCAGAGTGGCTGTGGCAACCCGGTCAGATGGCTGGCATATAAATAATAAAAATATTATGGCTACTGTTATTTAAAATATAAAAAATAAATTTAAGGAACCGCAGAAAGAGGGGGAAGGAAGTCAAGTTCTGAAATGTTAAAATGAATATAAAATTATTGAAATGTAAAAAAAAAGAAAGACAGTCTCTGGCGGATGGAGCAGACAAGAACAATAGTGCTTCCAATAGTCAAGAAGGCAGTTTCTGCACATGCTGTAGAGAGACGTGATGGGGCTCTTCAACCTGAGAAGAAAGCCCATCTAGGAGAAGGAAAACTCTGATCCTAAACCTCCGCTACCATCCGGGATATGTTTGAGAGGCAATCTGCTATCTGGGCTACCTGACTGATTGTGAATTGTGTTGGAGAGAGGATTCCCCTCTAAAGGATTGTGCTTTACTTTTAGTTACTGTTTTCTGAACTGTAATGCCCACAGGGGATTTCTTGTGTTAAATGTTGAATTTCACTTCCTCCCTCCTCCATCTTGAGCTCCTTCAAAGGATGTTTCACATCTATCTTAAATATCCCATTGCTTGTTTGTGTTCATGGTGCATTCTACATTTCTCATGTTCTAAAATCGGAGCAGGAAATGTAAAAATGTGTAAAAGCTATAGAGCAGGGCAAGTTCTGGAGCAAAGAACTATATTATGAGTTTATAACATTGAGAATATATGTAGGGTTAATCTAGTGCCCCCATGGTTCCTTCCCTGCCAAAAAATGTTGAAGTGTGAACATTACAAATTGTGTGCTAGAAAGGTACAACTCAGATTCTGTACCAGGAAAACTGGATTTTGTAGCTTGCATAGAATGTGCCAATTTGTATAGTGGCCCACCTCAAATCTGGTGTTAGCGTTTGGTTGCAGTGAATGATGGGGACGCTTTCCTGGTGTGTGGACTCAGTGCATGTCCCACCATGCAAGTTCCCTGCACTGGGCTTATCATACACTAACTACTGGAAATCCATCTCCAGCGTTTGAGATTTCACCAGTCATTGCCCATATGCTTTTAAACCAAGTTTTACAGTCTAAAGACCCAGGTTTTTATTTTTAAGGAAAGCTGTGATTCTCAGGATGCTGAATTCTAGGCCAGTTTCAAAGTCTGTGTGGTATGAACACAGGATTGTGGAGCATGTAGCTTTGGATGTGGCCTGAAAAACTGCTGGGGCTTAGTTTGATCTGCCCCTAGGCTTCCCAGGCTTGAATTGGGGGCTCATATGAGAGAGAGAGAGAGACCAAAGAAAAGCTTTGCTTTAGGTAGGCTTTTCTTCTTCATAAGTGAGTTGAAATTGATTGTGTTAGAGAGGAGAAGGACCTGAAGGATTTCCGCTACTGGTTAAAGTGGCACAGTAAATCCTGGAAGTTTTCTCCCTTCTCTAACGCAGTAGATATTAGCTCACTAATCTTGAGCCATCTGGATTGTTTTATGCAATCCATCTGGATCAGCTTAGAAGATGACTTGCCTTTTAAAACTGTACAGGGTGCCTCTTCTGCGGAGTGCTGTTGGCAGGGGATCCGGGCCAGCGGGTGGTTTTGTCAGGAATCAACTGGAGGGTTTGTTTTCTAACCTCAGGTTACTGGGAGGTGTGGGGTTGGGGGTTGAGTCAGGATGTGGAACAGAGCAGGTGGAGGCTCAGCCTTATTAGGGAAAGGCAGCTAGCCAATCCAGAAGCCAGCCTGCCTGGCAGTGACTGTAGCTATTCCTACTGTCCTGAAGAGGACTCTGGGGTGTGGGGACCTGTGTCCTGGGGACCTCTGTAGCAGGGATGAGGGCCCGTGCCCCTCTACTGATTGCTGAACTCTAGACTCCTATCATCCTGTATCATTGGCCATGCTGCCTGGGGACCGCAGGTTCCTTATACCTACTACAGTGGTGCCTCGCAAGACGAAAAGAATCCGTTCTGTGATTCTCTTCGTCTAGTGGTTTTTTCGTCTTGCGAAGCAAGCCCATTGACGGATTAGCGCTATTAGCGGCTTATCTGCTGATCGGATCAGCTGATAAGCGGCTTAGCGGCTTAGAAAAAGGGGGGGGAAGGAAAAGAAAACAGCAGGAACTCGCAAGACATTGTCGTCTTGCGAAGCAAGCCCATAGGAAATTCGTTTTGCGAAGCACCTCCAAAATGGAAAACTCTTTCGTCTAGCGAGTTTTCCGTCTTGCGAGGCATTCGTCTTGCGGGGCACCACTGTACATAGTTTAGCCTGTGGGCTCAGTTGGAGCACAGAGTTCATGGTCAGGGTGGATTTGATTTAAATCAAATCGATTTCAATCACGATTTCAATCACTAGTCAGTAAGACTTGAGTTAAATCATTCTTTTACAGAAAGACTCATTCTTGCTGGTATAATCTTGATATTTACAAGCAGATGAAGGTTTCATTTTTGGAATAATAAATTTTCAGAGTAGTTTTTACAGTTATATCCAAAATTACTGATTTGGTTATACTATTAGAAACACATAGACAGATAATTATGAAATTATTGTGAGGTTAACTGTTTATATTTGGACAACTTTTCTGCTGTACTTTATTGGAAGGAGAAAAACAATCATTTCCGTAATAACAATTTAAACAATATATTTAACCAGCAATAACGTTATAGCATATGTATCCATGTTTGTTAACTGATGTGGTTAAACAATTTAAAAAACAACAAACTTAGACTTGAGTTTTAGCACACATGAAAAACTTAAAACAAATCCTTATTTCCTGATGAATAGCCTTTGGAATATAACATAACTTAAATAGAAAACTATCTTTAGAAAGATGTTTCCTACAAAAGCATTTTATTTTGAAAATCCAATTTAAATTTTAAAAAATCCGATTTAAATCAAAACAATTTAAATAAAAAAAATGATTTTTATCCAGCCTGTTCATAGTTCAGTGTCCAGGCCCTCTGTCCTCTAACTCCACCTGAGTTTAATTGTGCCCAAGGCACTGTGGGTAAACATAGGAAGATACCTTATACCAAGTCACACCTTTGGTCCACGTCACTCAGTCTTGTCTGCAGTGATTGGCAATGGCTCTCCAGGGCTTCAGACGGGATTTTCCAGCCCTAACTCGAGAGGTCAGAGATTGAAGCTGGAACCTTTGCAGGCAAGCAGATGCCCTGGCCCTGAGCCATAATGTGGAGGGCCTGCCTCGCGCTTGCCAGCTCCCCTCCACAACCTCCTTCACGACCCCCCCATCTTACCATCCAGTGATATTTTCCCCTTCGTGTTTTCCTTTCACGTTTCTTTTCCTAGGCCTCTTCTCTTCCTAAGAGGTTTCCCCTCCCCCTCTTCATTTGCATTTATCAGCACTCCTCCTTTTTCTAAATATGTCTTGTGCTTATTTTGAGTCTTTAATAACAGTGCCTTGTCTCAATAACCATGTGTACGAAACATGTTTTGTTTTGTTGGTCTCTTTGAAATTTGCAGTTTGTGTTGATTTCCCCTCCTCATTTGGTTTTAAAGCAAAGGAAACCTGCTTTTTTCTATTAAAAGCAACAACAACCCCCTATTGCAATACTGCTGCCTCCGTGTTCTGCTTTGTATTTTTAATCCCTTCTCTCCTTTTTCTCCTGCTTTGGTCTTTCTTTCTTTCTTTCTTTCTTTCTTTCTTTCTTTCTTTCTCCCTCCCTGTCTCCCTCTGGTCCCTATCCTTTGCCCATCCTGTGCTTCGTTGGGCATCAGGTTGCTTGCCAAAGTGCGGAGAGCCAGGAACAGGTTGAGACCATTCTGTCTGAGAACGATGCTCTGAGAACCAATCTGGCAGCGTTAGAACAGGTACCAGGCCCTCTGTGGATGCAAGCGCTCAAGAGGGTGGTATAGGGTGGCAGCGGAAGCTGGGATGGGAAAGACCAAGGCTGGCAACTTTTAACAGGTGTGTGCATGCGCGCGCACACATACATGTGCACGCACCCTATTTCCAACTCCAGAGCTCTGAGGCCCCATCTGTACTATACAGTTAAAGCAGCATCATGCCGCTTTAAACAGTCCCTGCTTCCCAAAGAATCCTGGGAATTGTAGTTTCTTAAGGGTGCTGAATGTTGTTAGGAGACCCCTGTTCCCCTCACAATTCCCAGATTGGTTTAACAGCCGGTCCTTCTTGGCAAGGAACTCTTGGGGAATCTGTGGCCCTCCAGATCCCAGAAGTCCAAGCGTGACTTGGGTGGGTGTACAGTCTACAAGGCATCCTGTGGTTTCCTCAAAAAGCCTTCCCTCTCCCCTGCTCCCCCCCTCTCTCACCATGTAGATACAGACCTCCAAGACCCAAGAGATGAATCTGATGCGAGACCAGGTGGCGGCATTGGGGGCCGAGCTGCAGCAGCGGCAGAGCGAGAAGGAGGTGCTGGCGGCCCAGCGAGAGGACCTCAACACTCAGCTTCAGGTAGGCCCAAGGTGCTGTTCACCCTCCCAGGCCTTTCCAGAGGCCCCCAGGGGCGTCTGCTGCGTCATACAGGGGTCAGCTGGCCCACTTTGCATATTCAGGAGGGGAGGGAGGAAGCACTTCTCAGCACACCGCGTTTCCTTCCTCCCACCACCCTTGGGGCACACTATGCAAAATGGCCAGTTTTAGAACCTTTGCCGTTCAGATTGCAACGACAGCAAGAAGGTAGAAAGAAGGCTCGGGTCCTGCTTCGCTGCCCAAAAGTTTGTTTCCATGACTTATTCATTTTCTCCTCTACTTTCATTTTATCTCTTTATAGTACCCCTTCCTGCTTCTAGTCCCCCGTCCCCCCCACCGCCATGACTTTTCCTTTCTTTCAACTATTCCTTTGGGTGCTTAGTCAATTTTCTCTCCCCCTCCCCTTCACCACCCTTCCTTCTGTTTCCAGATGAAACATTTCACCGACGTTTCGGTGCTGGACTTTGTCTCTAATTTGTTTTTAAGTGGTGGGTGCAAAATGGTGGTTCAAGTATATTGAGGGATCACTTAACAAAAATGACTTGGTTAAGTTGCATTTGCCCGTGTTGGAAAAAGTTCTGCCCTTTTTTCACTCTTGGATGGTGAGCACAAAAGGGTATTTAAAGTTCTTAGCATCTACATGAAGTGCTGGTGGCAGCGGGGGGGGGGGGGGCAGATGTGTGTTCAGAGTGCACCATGTAGCTGATCTCAGTAATCCTTTGAACAGCCTTGTAAGGTGGGCCAAAATGTGTTATGGGAAATCTGTTCTCAGTGATGTGCTCTTGGATGTTTGTAGTCCCTCTGTCAGAGGCCTAAGAGGGTCTGTGACAGAATTGGGGTGCTGAGCAAAGAACTTGGGGGATGGGGAAGGGCCTTGTTCTACAGCCACCTTAATTTTCTCCCTTAGGAGTCTCTCCGGGCCAACACTCGTCTCCTGGAGCAGCTACAAGAAATAGGACAGGAGAAGGAGAGATTGCTACAAGACCTTGATGAAACCAGAAAGGTGAGGAGTTTGGGGGCAGGAAGGAGGGAGGGGCAGGCAGTGGATTTAATTCTGTTTGGCACCCAGTTTAGCTGAAGAAACTCGCCACTTCACTTTGGACTCTGGCCACATTCAGATGTAGCTTCAAACCATGGTGCAGAACACAGAGTCTGAGGCTTGTGTGTGACTTCTTCCTCCCTCCTTTGCACCAGGGTTTCTGAACTGACACCCACCCCAATCATCAGCAAAACCTGGCTTTTTGTTGTGTCTGAATATGGCATACTATGGCTTCCTCAAATCATAAAGGTAAAGGGACCCCTGACCATTAGGTCCAGTCGTGGCCGACTCTGGGGTTGTGGCGCTCATCTTGTCGTGGCCAGCATGACTAAGCTGCTTCTGGCAAACCAGAGCAGTGCACGGAAACACCGTTTACCTTCCTGCCAGAGTGGTACCTATTTATCTACTTGCACTTTGAGGTGCTTTTGAACTGCTAGGTTGGCAGGAGCTGGGACCGAGCAACGGGAGCTCACCCCGTCACGGGGATTCAAACCACCGACCTTCCGATCGGCAAGTCATAGGCTCTGTGGTTTAACCCACAGCGCCACCCGCATCCCTTTCCTCAAACCATATTTTGCCCTGAATTCTGATTTTCAAAAGGCAAGTAAGAGATCAGTTCTAGAAATCCCCAGGTCTGTGATGGGAGGAGTGAGTCTGTGGGTTTGAGGCTCAGCTCTGCTTATGCATGGAACACCGAACAATAGTTTGCTCTGTCTCTTGATATGGCCAGCCTGTTACCTGCCTTAAACAAGACACAGATTGGATTCCATCTGATCCCAAGCATTTTGGAAACCCACAGCTGATGGGACTGGAGGAAAGTGAAAGACAAGGGAGAAGGGGAATTCGGGCAAGGAATGGTAGCTTTGAGAACTTGCGGTGAACTGAAGTGGTTCCTGCTGACTCATGAAAGCCTGCTCAGTTCTGCCTGGTTTCCAGGCTTTCTTGAGAAACTGGCTTATAAGTATAAAACCAAATTTACTAGAATAATAGCTAGAATAGAGATAGACTTGTAACCATTCAAGCAATAAACATACTAAGGTGCCACGTGCAAAACAAGGCCTGGAGTTACTGTAAACATGGAGTGGATAAATGTACAACTCTATCTTAACAAGTTACATGTGCAATAAACGTTATACAGACTGGATAAATGAACCGTTCAACAATTAGCGTAAGTCCAGTCACAGAATGGCAACCCCGTGGCGCCACAATGGCAAGGGTAGCACACTGGAGAATATGAAGAAATTTTTCAAAGCTGTTTTTCAAAGATTGAACTGGATGAGATGTTCTTCAATGGGTCTTGAGTTGGAAACACAAAGCCGTATGCATGGATCAATCACAGGAAGGCAAATCAAAGCCACCGCCCTGGTGAGAATAACGCAAATGGGCAAAAGGAGACCTGTTCTCCGGATATATTACAGGTTTCGCTACACGCTTCATCAGTCCGAAAAGCTGCATGATACAAAATAGCACTCCAATTACAATGTGTGTTAAACCATAAAAATTAGAAAATATCAGTCTCAGTGCTCTGACTTGTGCCTGCTTTCTAGACGGCAGAGAAGCGCAAGGCCATGCTAGACGAGATGGCCATTGAGACCCTGCAGGAGAAGGGGCGCCACAAGGAAGAGCTAGGCAACCTCCGCCTGCAGCACGAGAAAGAGGTGCTCGCTGTGCGGGCGCGATATGAGCGGGAGCTGAGGGAGCTGCATGAGCACAAGAAACGGCAGGAGGATGAGCTGCGTGGCCAGCTGAAGGAGGAGAAGGTACTGGTCAAAGGGGCCTGGGGGCCTGGTCTCCCCATCAATATGGGCATGTTCAGGTCTTAACCTTAGTACAGTGGTGCCCCGCAAGACGAATGCCTCGCAAGACGGAAAACTCGCTAGACGAAAGAGTTTTCCGTTTTGGAGGTGCTTCACAAAACGAATTTCCTATGGGCTTGCTTCACAAGACGACAATGTCTTGCGAGTTCCTGCTGGTTTTTTTCCTCCCCCCCCCTTTTTCTAAGCCGCTAAGCTGTTTATCAGCTGATCCGATCAGCAGATAAGCCACTAAAAGCCGCTAATAGCGCTAATCTGCTAATCCATCAATGGGCTTGCTTCGCAAGACGAAAAAACCGCTAGACGAAGAGAATCACAGAACGGATTCTTTTCATCTTGTGAGGCACCACTGTATATCTTCTTTCAACGAGAGCCTAGGTTTTAAGGAGGCTGAATTTCTGTGCCTTCCATCTGTAGGTACGAGGGTCCTATACGGCCTAGGACCCTTGTACCTACGGGACCGCCTCTCCTGGTATGTCCCATGGAGGACCTTACGGTCTTCAAATAAAAACTTTTTGGAGGTCCCGGGCCACAGGGAGGTTAGGCTGGCCTCAACCAGAGCCAGGGCTTTTTCGGCTGTGGCCCCGATCTGGTGGAACGCTCTGTCACAAGGGACTAGGGCCCTGCGGGACTTGACATCTTTCTGCAGGGCCTGCAAGACGGAGCTTTTCCATCAGGCCTTTGGCCAAGGCACAGTCTGACCCCCTCCTTTGGTAATCCTCACAGAACTCTAGCCCAATGGTTGCCATTAATTTGATTTTGAATTGATTTTAGAATGAATTGATTTTAGAATGTATTTCAATTAATAGATTGTGATTTTGTGTAAACTGTGTTACTTTTACTGTTGTTAGCCGCTCTGAGCCCGGCTTTGGCTGGGGAGGGCGGGATATAAATAAATTATTATTATTATTATTATTATTATTATTATTATTATTATTAAATTTGAAAAGCATTGATTCGACTCACAATGCCGTTGCGGTGAGAGAATACGCACAGCAAAGGCCACACAGTCCTTTGCAATGCTGTAAGTTCTTGCTCTCAAAAGCCACCTCCTAGGTTCTGCTTCATGCCAGCATCAGTTTCTAGAATGACCAGGAAATGGAACTTGGGGGCGGACCTTGGTAGGAAGGTTGGGGGGGTAGGCTTAGCTCCTGCCCCATCAGTGTCCCTTGATACAACCTTTTCTTACCCCCTCAGTGCAAGTGAATGATTGCCATTTTGCCCCAAAGTTCAAAGTAAAGTTTCTTCCTGTTGCAACAGGAGCAAAACGTGCCACCTGCTCACCACAGGAGGCATAATCTTGTACATAAAATGTGCAGAGCCATCTTGCCTACCTCCTCCCCCTCCAGTATACCTGAAGGAGCGTCTCCACCCCCATCATTCTGCCTGGACACTGAGGTCCAGTGCCGAGGGCCTTCTGGTGGTTCCCTCACTGCGAGAAGTGAGGTTACAGGGAACCAGGTAGAGGGCCTTCTCGGTAGTGGCACCTGCCCTGTGGAATGCCTTCCCAGCAGATGTCAAGGCAATAATCCCTTCCAGTCGGGATTCAGGCCTCATCGCGGGACTGAAACTGCCTTGGTCGCACTGGTTGATGATCTCCGGCGGGCTAGGGACAAAGGTGAGAGCTGTTTCCTAGTTCTGCTGGATCTCTCAGCGGCGTTTGATACCATCGACCATAGCATCCTTCTGGACCGTCTTGAGGGGCTGGGAGCTGGGGGTACTGTCATACAGTGGTTCCGCTCCTTCCTCCTGGGCCGTGTTCAGAAAGTGGTGGTGGGGGATGAGTGTTCAGACCCCTGGGCTCTCACTTGTGGGGTGCCTCAGGGTTCTGTCCTCTTCCCCATGCTTTTCAACATCTACATGCAGCCGCTGGGAGAGATCACCAGGGGGTTTGGGCTGGGTGTTCATCAGTATGTGGATGATACCCAGCTCTACCTCTCTTTCAAATCAGAACCAGTGAAGGCAGTGACGGTCCTGTGTGAGTGTCTGGAGGCGGTTGGAGGATGGATGGCGGCAAACAGATTGAGATTGAATCCTGACTAGACAGCACCGAGGGCCTTCTGGCGGTTCCCTCACTGTGAGAAGCCAAGTTACAGGGAACCAGGCAGAGGGCCTTCTCAGTAGTGGCGCCCTCCCTGTGGAACGCCCTCCCACCAGATGTCAAAGAGAACAACAACTACCAGACTTTTAGAAGACATCTGAAGGCAGCCCTGTTTAGGGAAGCTTTTAATGTTTGATGTATCACAGTATTTTAATATTCTTTTGGAAGCCGCCCAGAGTGGCTGGGGAAACCCAGCCAGATGGGCGGGGTATAAATAATAAATTATTATTATTATTAGCAACTATTTTACTTTTAAAAGACAACTGAAGGTGGCCCTGTTTAGGGAAGTTTTTGATGTCTGATGTTGTATTGTTTTTAATATTTAGTTGGAAGCCGCCCAGAGTGGCTGGGGAAACCCAGCCAGATGGGCGGGGTATAAATAAATAAATAAATATATTATTATTATTATTATTATTATTATTATTATTATTATTATTATTAGTAGTAGTAGTAGTAGTAGTATTAGTATTATTATTAGTATTATTAAACATACAGCCTTTCTTTCACCCCTTCCCTTGCTCACCTGAGATAGAGATGGCCATTTTGTTAGCAAATGGTAGTGTGTTCACTTCCTCTACACTGCCCTTAAAGGGCCAGTGCCTGTTTTCTGTGCTGATCTTTAGTTTGTGCTGATTCCCCTGGGATTACTACCTGCATCTGGGATAGCTCAGTTAGTAGAGCATGAGACTCTTAATCTCTGGGTCGTGGGTTCGATCCCCACGCTGGGCAAAAGATTCCTGCATTGCAGAGTTGATAACTCTCGGAGTCCCTTCCAAGTCTCCAATTCTATGACTGTATCCCTTTCTCTTGCCCTTCAGGTGCGCAGCCAGGAACTGGAGTCCATGCAGCAAACCGTGGAAGAGCTGCGCCTCCAAATACAGTCCATGGATGGCACAAAGGGCTGGTTTGAACGGCGGCTGAAAGAGGCGGAGGTGACTGGACCCCCCCTTCCCCTTAGTGACATGTCACAGGGCAGAACTGGCGTACCCTACCAGAGGGCCAGTACGACCCAACGCTTGGTCCCCCCCCCCAAGTCTTCCTGTCCTGCTCCAGGGATCTGATTGTTCCCATCCTCTTTCCCAGGAGCTGATAGAGAAGCATCAGCAAGAGCACGCAGAGGCCATGCGAGTCTGTAAGGAGCAGCATGTGGCTGACTTGCAGGTACAGGAAATATTTTGGGCTTTCCCAATTCGGAGAAATGGAGTGATCCGCTCTGGCCATTGAGCTGCTTCCACAGTCTTGTAAGAAGCTAGTGAACCCAGATGACGCCGTTGGCGGATGCTCCTTTGTCTTCTACTCTCCAGCAGCTGCCTTGATGCAGACCGTGTGGGTTACCCAATTCCAATTAAACTTTTTACTGCACTAGCCACAGGCCATGGCATCATTCAGAAGGAGAACGACAAGAAAAACAACAATAACCATAAAAATCACGGGGCGCCACACATACAATAAAACCATGGTCATGGCTGCTAAAATTATTTGTTGCATTAAATAGAATAGAGTAGCAGAAGATTCTCAGGTAAGATGTGCCAAATTAAATATCCGAATCCCCTTTGCAGTTTACCGCTATTTTATCTAGTTCCTTCTTCCTGATCTTCTTAGCTGCCAGAGCATAGAGTGCTACTTTATAAGTAACAAAGTCGTCGGTGTCGCTCAGCAGCCATTTCGCCCTTTCCGCCCTATTCTATATGCAATAAATAATGGCACAGGTATATGTGGGTTACCCTGTGGCAGGAGGTTGATGGGAGAAGTGTCTCTGGTGTGGACCAGCCGTTCGATGCAATGGATTTCTCACCAATTAGCAGGGGTCAGCAAACTTTTTCAGCAGGGGGCCGGTCCACTGTCCCTCAGACTTTGTGGGGGGCCAGACTATATTTTGGAGGGGGGGGAAAAGATGAATTCTTATGCCCCACAAATAATCCAGAGATGCATTTAAAATAAAGGCACACATTCCACTCATGTAAAAACACCAGGCAGGCCCCACAAATAGCCCAGAGATGGATTCTGCTCACATTCTTCTCAATCCGCGGGCCGGATTGAGAAGGCGATTGGGCCGCATCTGGCCCCTGGGCCTTAGTTTGCCTACCCCTGAACTACAGCAACGGGACGGTGAAGCTCAGTTATTCAGATGACCAGCAGTATGCCTCTTTCATCCTCTTATTTATTTAGCTTTTGCTGCAGTCATTCAGAAATGTTTTTTATACTGCCCTTCATCAAAATGGATCTCGGGGCAATTTGCAATAATAGAAGCAGGGTGGGGACCCAAATTTAAAATGCAACCACCTGAAACAGAACAACACATAAAAGATCAGAAAACATACTTTAAAACACATGGATGAATCCCCGAAGCTAAAAGAGAACAACATTAGCATTCGGCAGAGGGGAGGAAATGGTGGTGGGTGGGTTCTCTTTTGATATCTTTTTGCTTCCGCTCTTTGATTTGGAGTTTTTGATGATTTGGAGATGTCTGCTGGTCAAATGGGCAGGGGGAAATGACTGGGGGTGCAGGTGGTAGGTTTAAGCGTGTTTTCTTCTCCCCTGCAAGTGTCTCCTTCTCAGCCACTGGCATTTTTTAAACCAGCAACAATTGCAGGGTTGGGGAAATCCTGTATCTGCTCCTCAATGCCTGCTCTTGGGTTTTCTCCTCTGCAGCTAAAGGACCGTGAGGTGGAAGCAACCAAGGAGAAGCTGCGAGAGATTGAAAGAGCGAAGGATGAACACTTGGACACAATCAGCCGACTGAAACAGGTGTGTGTGTGCTGCTGCCTGCCAGCTTCCCCCAGGAGCAGGTGCTTGGCAGCATGAGGTTCCTGGGTCCACCTGTTCCCTTCCCTCCTGATGGGTTTGCCCATCTGCTGGATTGTGCCTCTTTTCTTTCCAGCACGCTTGCAGTGTCTGGCACGGATAGGCAGGTGGTGCTGTCCCACCCCAAGTCACATATCCAGACTGGGCTTCTGCAGATCCTTCTCAATGAGTCCCGGTTCCCCGTCTGGTTCACTAGGTGGAAAGTGCCCCGTGCTATGTCTGAGTGTAGCAGAGATCCTTGGGTCTGGGTCCCTTGGATCTCTCTTCAGATGCCTCACCAGTCTTTTTATCCCATTTATCCTAGTTTAGACCAAAGGTTGGACGCGGGTGGCGCTGTGGGTTAAACCACAGAGCCTAGGACTTGCCAATCAGAAGGTCGGTGGTTCGAATCACCGCAACAGGGTGAGCTCCCGTTGCTTGGACCCTGCTCCTGCCAACCTAGCAGTTCGAAAGCACGTCAAAGTGCAAGTAAATAAATAGGTACCGCTCTGACGGGAAGGTAAACGGCGTTTCCGTGCGCTGCTCTGGTTCGCCAGAAGCGGTTTAGTCATGCTGGCCACATGACCCAGAAGCTGTATGCTGGCTCCCTCTGCCAATAAAGCGAGATGAGCGCCGCAACTCCAGAGTCAGCCGCGACTGGACCTAATTGTCAGGGGTCCCTTTACTTAGACCAAAGGTTGGGAGGTAAAAATGAAAAATGGCAGAGTGACAGGAGGAATGTTTCCCTAGTGGTGGGTTGAAGGGGGCTAGAGGATTTGGAAGGGAGATCTGTGAGTAGAGACAGCAAAGTGTGAAGATTCTAAGTGTGAATAGTGCTCACTAACGGTTCCTTGTCATCCTGCAAAGAAGTGACAAGTGGGGTGACACAGGGCTCTGTCCTGGGCCTGTTGTTGTTCAATGTCTTTATAAACGACTTGGACGAAGGAATTGAGGGGATCCTAATCATATTTGCAGATGACACCAAAGTGGGAGGAGTAGCCAGTGCTGCTGAAGACAGAATCAGAATTAAAAATGACCTTAACAGATTAGAGATGTGGGCCAAAACTGAATGTCCAGTCCTCCATGAGGACTGGAAATGTCTCCTTTTTTAAAAAAGGAGGTATTAGTATTTTTCGGGAAACGGAAGGTGGGACCTGGATTCCACAGCTTTCAGCACAGCTGTGATCCACACAACCATTGTCCCCTGCATGATAACTATTCTGCCTCTTAGAGGATGAGACGGAGCAGAGAGGAGAATTGCCAAGCATTTTCACCCCCCCGAAAGTGTGATAGAAACATAATTTGGCACTTCTGGTCCCAGTGGTTTGTGACAGCCTTGTCTCCCTGGCAGGAAGTGAAGGACACGGTTGACGGGCAGCGGATCCTCGAGAAGAAAGGCAGCGCAGCGGTGAGATGGGCTTTCCCCGAGGGAAGTGGGGGGGGGCAAGGCAAGAGACCCTGCTGATCTTTCTCTTTGAACCCAGGTTGCCATTCCTTGTGGGCCCGGGCCATTAACTGCCCTTCTCCCTCTGGGCTCATTTCATCTTGAGAGCAGGGCACTCTCTCTCCAAGAAAGCATGTAGCTGGAGGCTGCTGGAGGTCTTAAAGACCCCCCTCTCTGAGCTACATTCCCCATCCTTGCTAAAGAGAGAACATCAGGAGCAGCAGGCCAATAGTTGTCCACTGCAATGTATCACTTGCGGTGGGGTGGGGCACTATGGTTGAAGTCCCAGAAAGAAGGAGCTGCTGTGAATTTTGAAGGCACAACAGCCACTGTGCTCCCCTGGTTGCCCCCTTGCCTGAGTCTTAAGTGCATCAGACTCTGAGCTGCTGCTGCTGCTGCTCCTGCTGCTTTGGGTCTCCTCACTCTGTGCTGAGCTGCATCTCACGCATGCCTTCTTGCCTGTCTGCCTCACTCCCAGCTGGTTATCCGAGCGACCAGACGCAAAGAAGCTGGGATGCAGAGGACAGAACTGCAGCTGCACTCTTCTTTTTATGGACAGCATCCCTATGCTCCCAGTACGTTTCCGAGCACAATTCAAAGTGTGGGTGTTAACCTTTAAAGCCCCAAATGGCCTCAGCCCAGTATACCTGAAGGAGCGTCTCCACCCCCATTGTTCTGCCTGGATGCTGAGGTCCAGCACTGAGGGCCTTCTGGCAGTTCCCTCACTGCGAGAAGCAAAGCTACAGGGAACCAGGCAGAGGGCCTTCTCGGTAGTGGCCCCCGCCCTGTGGAATGCCCTCCCATCAGATATTAAAGAGATAAACAACTACCTGACAATAGAAGACATCTGAAGGCAGCCCTGTTCAGGGAAGTTTATAATGTGTGACATTTTAATGTATTTTTAATCTTTGTTGGAAGCCACCCAGAGCGGCTGGGGAAACCCAGCCAGATGAGCGGGGTACAAATAAATTCTTCTTCTTCTTCTTCTTCTTCTTCTTCTTCTTCTTATTATTATTATTATTATTATTATTATTATTATTATTATTCTGTGATGCCTCTTCCCCTCCCACCCTTCACCACGCTAAGAAATTGCCCCCTTCCCCTGCTAAGCTCTCCCAAGGCTCTACCCACCCCTGATGAGGAGGTCACTGTGGCCTCCAACTGATGCCCAGTTTTGAAGGGTCCCAAGGTCCCTGGAAGTGTGTGTCTTCTGACCTTTAACTGCAGAAGTGCATTAGGGTTAGGGGTCTCCATGGAGTTAGTTAGACTGGTGTTTCCTGTTTCCACTGGATAGCAGCTATTTGGGTGGCAGCCTTCGAAGCTGGATGGGGAGAGAACCTCGTTCTTCCCACATCGTGGTCCCGGCACTCAGAGCAGCAGTTTTCGAACCGGAGCTTAGAGATTGTGATCTGTATGCAACTCTGATCTTTCCTTCTGGGTTGGATGGTTGTGGGCTCGCACTGGTGAGAGCGAGGGGGGAGTATTAACTCTGCCCATGCTTAGTGGCACCCTTTTTTATGCTGTTGCATTGGCCTGTTCGGGGCTGGGTTCTGGCACGGAAAATGGGTTGTGGGGCTAAGCCTTGCTGAAGCCTGCCTCCAGCCCTGATTTCCCTTGCGCCTCCCTCCCTCTCCCCCAACAGTTGAAGGACCTCAAGAGGCAGCTCCACTTGGAACGGAAGCGAGCGGACAAACTCCAGGAGCGGCTCCAGGAGATCTTGACCAATAGCAAGAGCCGGACAGGTGAGAGGGGGCTCCTAGGAAGAGGAAGGAACTTCCCCTCCCCTCTAGAGAACGTTGTGCTCAGAAATGGGAAGATTGTCCTGTGTTTCTGTACCTGGAACATATATGCACCTGGTGGATCAGCTGTGAAGGGTACAGGGGTTTTCAAAATAGCTATGTTTTCCTTGTGAAGTGCTGGGTAGGAAAGGGGTCAGTCAACTGCTGCCCCACCACTGCCTGTGTCTGTCTACAAGAAGGGTGGAGGTATTCCCTGCTGAGGGCCACATGTTGGTGGCAGGTGGTGCCAGAGGCAAAAGTAGGAGGGGCAACAAATGGAAATGTTGCCTTTGTACATTGGGCTGCTTTCTGCATGCGCTTAGCACACCCGTCTCTTTCCTTCCTCTAGGCAAGCAAAAGGCATTATCAGCATTCCTTCTGGGGGGAAACAGGATACAAAGCAAGGGGGCAGTGAGAGGTGTGGCTTGGGGAGACTGCCAAGGGCCAGATAGTAAAGTCTGGAGGGCCACATTCGAGCCTCAGACTTCCCACCCTGATTTACAAGCTTGCGTTCTTTTCATTTGGCAGGCTGCAAGCTGTTCTAAACAGCTTTTAATGCTGTGTTTTATACTGCTGTAACCTGCTGTGGGACTTTCTGGTAAAATAATAATATGTAGTGATTGGTGGCTTGTACCCAAGTAGAAAACAGTGTGACAAGTTGCCCCGTGGGCGAGCTGATAGGGATCTTGGAAGTAGCTTTTCCTATTCAACTGTCCTTCTCTAGGGGCTCCTTCACACAAAACTCTTCTAACAGGCCCATATTTCATACCCACTAAGATGATATTTGGAGCTGGGTGCACTTTCCCTTAAAAAGAATAATGAGAATTCTGCTCCAATGAAACCTAACTTCGTCTCTAAGAGAAAGCTGTTTTTTTCAGGCTATATAAATCATGCACTTTAAGTTGATCTGCACTGTTGATTTCCCAGCGTTTGCTATTTTGCATAATTCTGGTTTCATTACATGTAGAGTGGAGCAGAGAGCTGTGCGTAGGGCCACTCAGGGTTGCCTGCTGACCAGTAGAAATTTTATTATTCTGCCACCCCTCTCTCGCTTTTCAGCTTGACCAGCTGTTGCTCACACTTCCTTTGAGTCTGCCTGTGGAACTATAAGGACTAGAAACCTGCTTTAAAGCAAAAACAAAGCAAAAACTGATATTCTCACAGACAAGCTGAATTTTGCACCTTATACTGAATAGGATTTCCTTCCCCCACCCCACAGTTCCTCTAGAATCATAGCATATATATTTAGCCCCAACTATAATGTTAGCAGCACATAACATGTCTGTGTCCTCAACCTCATGTTAGATGCACCCCAGGGAGGAGAGGCAGTGATGACTCATTGTTGCGAGATAATGGAAGGTTTAAAAATGGTGAATGGTAGGCATTTAAAATATTACAGTTTTTAGCAGGTAAAGCGTTTGCGTCTTCAGCTTTTAGATACTGGAGAACTTTCCAGACTTGACTCTTGAGACTCAACTCAAGATATGGACTGGGGTGGCTTAGAGCCACCTCTGAATGGGAGAGCCATGATAGATGGAGGCACTGGATACAGTGGTGCCCCGCAAGACGAATGCCTCGCAAGACGGAAAACCCGCTAGACGAAAGGGTTTTCCGTTTTGGAGGTGCTTCGCAAAACGAATCTCCTATGGGCTTGCTTCGCAAGACGACAATGTCTTGCGAGTTCCTGCTGGTTTTTTTTCCTCCCCCCCTTTTTCTAAGCCGCTAAGCCACTTATCAGCTGATCCGATCAGCAGATAAGCCGCTAAAAGCGCTAATCCGCTAATCCGTCAATGGGCTTGCTTCGCAAGACGAAAAAACCGCTAGACGAAGAGAATCACAGAACGGATTCTTTTCGTCTTGCGAGGCACCACTGTACTTACCAGGCCTGTTTGAGACGTCACCTCTCCCCCCGCAGTGCTGAACGAAGTCAGCTTGAATTCTGTGTTTGGAATAAATGAAGCATTCGGAGGAAATGCATTTCCAGAAAATTTATTAAGAACTTGCTCAGGCAGCAGCTTTCAAAGCTCCTGGCTCAGCGTTGCTGTGAACACGGGTAGCATTCCTAATGGGAAAAACAGCCCCTTCTTCCATCCCCGGACACCGCTGCAGTAGGAATCCAGCTGCCCAGCTGGTGCTGTGGTCAGTCCGACACCTGGCTGTGTCAGCTGCGTGGCCCAGGGAGGGTAGAAGGAACTGTGCCACGGTAGAGTTGACCTGCAGGTGGGTAAGCATGAAAACAGATGATCTCTTAAATGAGCCATCTGGCTGAGGCTTCAGAGAGAGAGAGAGGATAATGGGGAAGAGAGAGTGTGGGTGTCAGATTTGTGTCTGGCAGCCCTGCACCACGATTGCATATGTTTGTGTGTGTAGGAGTGTTGCTGCTGGGGCAGAGCTGGGTTGTGTGAGGTCACAGTCAGAGCAAGCTGCTCTCCGTGGAGGAAACAGGTGACATCTATGAGGACTGCAAGCGGAAAGGAAGGTAACGGAGGTGGGGAGAGGAAGTCAAAAGGCTGATTCTTTAGAGTATCAACAGGAAACTGGAAGACATTGTCAGGACACAGTAGGAAGAAGAGAACTGTTTGAAAAATGTTCCCTTTTCTACGGGAAGAACTTCCCCTTGCTGCAGATGAAACGCATCAGAGTTTTTAATTGGCGAAGTGAAAGTACAGAGAACCTTGGGAGGAAGTGATCATGTCCTCTTGGGTTTCATTATACACAGGCAAGGGGAAGCTGAGCGTCGTCGTCTTCCTTGACGATCTTTTGTAGCCGAGTAAGATTGTCTTCCATAAACACGATTTTAACAATAAGTCCGTAAGTGACTGTGGAGGCCAATTCTGGATCCACACGTCCTTCCACAGTGGGGACATAGGTTTCCGGATGGGAGTTGATCACGGTGTGGATTTGCCAAGTGTGCCTTTCTCTTAGCATGTTTCTCCCTTTTGTCCTAAGTTTGAGAGCCTTCAGAGTCCATGACACCCTTGGTAAAGGCTGTCCTCCAATTAGAGCAATTGCAGACCAATGTTTCCCAGTTGTCGGTGTTTATACTACATTTTTAAGGGCTTGGACTCAGGGGACCTTCCCACTCTACAATTCTATGATTCTATGCAAGTAAGACTTTCTCAGTGTCTTCTGTCTTGGTTTATGTTAAGGGCTTATTGAGAAGGCCTGTGGCTCAGTCGTAGAGCATCTGCTTTGCTTTCAAAAGGTCCCAGATTCAGTCCCTCGCATCTCCAGGTAGGGCTGGGAGAGAACCCCGTCTGAAGACCTGGATTGCACTTGCCTGTCAGCGTAGACCAGTGGGTCTGACCCAATATAAAGCAGCTTCCTCCGTTTCTGTATTTCAAGGACCAGATGAGTAGACCTGGTTGACCCAAGCTTTTAGGGCTGCTGAATTTCTACTGTCTTCCAGTGCACAAAAGAGTTCCATGTAGGAACTTAATCACGTGAAAGTGAAAGTGCCCCATGGCCTTAATTTGGAGACTAGAACTCCTAGCCTTGCCCTGCAGACACCATCTGTCAAGCGAAGGCTGTCTGTCTCTTTCACAAGTTCAGTCATTGCCCATCAGTATGGCAGGGGGTGATCCTGGCTTCACCTGGTCTGCAGTTATAAAATAAATAGCATAATCTGCACAAAGTGTTTTCAAGCACGCGGAAAGGTGTCCCATCAACTCCTGCAATCAAGTTCTAGAAACCAGATCTCTTGACCTCCCTTTGCATGTTCTAAGCCACTAAACGCTGCTCACTTACTAAAGGACAAAAGCACAGGAAACTTCCAACCTGCCCAGTCTCCTCATGGGACCATCCACTAGGATCCATTCCTCTCCCAGGAGACCACCTTATCCCTTGATGCTGCACCATTTTGCGTTTCTTGGGCCACAAGCACAAGATTTCACCCTTGCACCTGGCAATCATTTGCATGCGCTTAGAAAATCGCGTTCGATGGGTCGCAAGTGCAGCCCTTTCTCTGCTCCCTGGCTTTGAGGACAGCAGAGCAGTCAAAAGGTATTTAAAGGAGCAGTTCCTCCATGTTTGAAAGCGATTTTCCTGATTGTGTCCTGCTTCTCTGCCTCCAAGTATGGTTGGGAAAAGGGATTGTCAGCTGTTGCTGCTAGTGCAACCTGCAGAGAACTCTCTCCCTCTCTCTCTTTAAAGGAGGCCTTGAAGTGAGCGCCATTCCTTCCTTGGTCCCCAAGCGGCACTGTCATTTGGCCCCTGGCAAATTGCTTGGGAGGGATGGCTTTTATCTCCCTGCTTTGATCTAATGCACCCTGGAGTGTGAAGGGACTTTCATTGCCTTCTGAATTCCTCCGTTTTGTGTGTGTTGTGTGCGCGCACACACGCTCGCGCCTGTTTTTTCCAGAGCAGCCTGCACAAAAGAGTCCTTCTCCCTCCACAGGGCTTTCTCCCAGCATGGAGTTCTGTTGAAAAGCCATCGTCTGCGTAATCCCTTCTTCTCTTTCCCTCTTAACAAAGAGCCAGTGACCTCCAACTCAGCTTGCTCCTTTAAAAGAAAGAAAGCTGAGCTAAAGAGGAAGAGAGTCACAGGCGGGAGATTGAAAGGCATCCGTTGGTCCCAGGGGAGGTTAGCGCTTGAGTTAACAGGTGGGCTTGAAAGGCGCTGGAGGCCACTTGCAGCAGGGAGTTCAGGAGGGGCGGATAGTCGGCAGTTCCCAGCATTGAATGGGTCTCTTGTTTTCACCACCGGATTAAAAATTAACCAGCCGGGCTGGGCAGCTGCATCACTTGCTTGTAGGATTTCTCACTTCCTACACACCCAGCACTCTCCCTCTGCAAAGCTCTCCGGCAGGCAGGCAGGCAGGCAGCACAAATGGCTAGAAATGCCATTTCTGGGCTTGTGGAACAGTCTGGGAACACCAGGTGCTCGGAGTTTAGTGGAGCAAAGTGGAGAAAGGACCTGATAGATCATTTGGATAGGAGTTCCTCATGAGGCCCCATGCAAGAGCATACCTATTACAAGCTTATGTGTGTGTGTTTCAAAAAATATATATGCCTCTTTTTGCTCTTTCTTTGATTGAGGCATGGCAGATAAACGGCGACTGTCTGCTTGCCATGTTGCTTCCAGGTTCCGACTCTGTTCCCGCCCTCTATTTCCCTACTCCCCCACTTTTTATAACTAATCACAGTTTTTGAGAATTTTTATTTAGGGAGATGTGGCACTCTAGCCTGACCCAAGAAACGGAATCCAGGCTGGAACTGGGCAGGGGTTGGGGTTGTGCATATGTCAACAGTTCTTGGTTCTCAGTGGCTGGCATCAAGAAGGGGTGAGGGAGCAGGGTCCACATTTAGCCTTTGGGTGTCCTGGAATACAAAATTTTACTTCCTCCCATAAAAATGAACAGTGGCCATATTACCCCTGTTTGGGGAATGGCCTCTGCTCGATTGCAGAGTGTACACCTTGCAAGCAGCCAGTAGCCCAGGTTCAGTCCCTATCACACAAACAGCCCATCCATCGTCACAATGGGCATTTTCCTAATAAAAGGCTTGGAAAGGCTTAAAGTGCTTCACTTAGGTTAACTCAGCGATGCTTACAGCTGCGCTATACGGGGACATCCCTTGTGTTTCCCATGGCTAGTGGGGGGCTGAAGCTGCAGCAGATGTGCCTCACTTTTAACTACCAAACTCGTGGCAGAGTTGGGAGTTGTATTAGTGTCTTCACATCTCCATGCAATGGAGGGGAAATTGGGTCTGCTGCTCAGCTTCTCTCTACATTTCCTCTGCTGTCTTTCTAGAGTAGGAATTTGTGCTCTTTTAGTTCTTTTTGGTTTGTTCCAAAGGATACTGTCCATTTTAGCTGTCCCATGGTGTGGGGATGTGGGAGTGCCTGATATCCTAACTTTTTAATCTATAGGGTTTATGGCAAAACAACCACAATAACATAAACCACAGTTGGTTAAGACACATTTGTTGTCGTTTAATCATGTCCAACCCTTTGTAACCCATGGACCAGAGCACGCCAGGCACTCCTGTCCTCCACTGCCTCCCGCAGTTTGGTCAGACTCATGTTTGTAGCTTCGAGAACACTGTCCAACCATCTCGTCCTCTGCCGTCCCCTTCTCCTTGTGCCCTCCATCTTTCCCAACATCAGGGTCTTTTCCAGGGAGTCTTCACTTCTCATGAGGTGGCCAAAGTCTTGGAGCCTCAGCTTCACGATCTGTCCTTCCAGTGAGCAATCAGGGCTGATTTCCTTCAGAATGGATAGGTTTGATCTTCTTGCAGTCCATGGGACTCTCAAGAGTCTCCTCCAGCACCATAATTCAAAATCATCAATTCTTCGGCGATCAGCCTTCTTTATGGTCCAGCCACATAAAGACACATAAGACGTTGCAAACCTCAAAACAAAAACAAAATCCAGCAATGTTATGCATCATAACAAGCCCAATTTTTCCCTATAAAAACTACGTTTCTGCTTGTCGATTAAAGCCTTGTGAACGCCCTCTGGACAGGAGTTTCATAACCTCCGCACACTGTTCAGAAGGCTGTGCTTTGTGTAGTTACCCATCCCACTTCAGATGGCAAAGCAAAGCCTCTGAGGGTGACTCAAGGGCCCAGATAGTGTCTTATGCAAGACTCCTAGAGCTGGAAAGTGCCTGGCAGGTCTAGTGCAACTCCTTGCTCAGTGTGGGATCTGCAACTGCAGCATCCCTGACAGATGTCTGTCCGGCCTCTGCTGAAGCACCTGCAAGGAAGGAGAGCTCTCGAGGCAGACTGTCCCACTGTCAAACAGCAGCCCTCAAGGTACCAGTGGTCTTCAGCCTTGTAGTCCAGCATATTCTGCTATTTTTATTAAATACAAAAATAAGGTCACACGCCATGTAGATTGTTTCAAGTAATATAATCTGGATGTTAGCAAGACATTAGTGACAGTGGCCAGATTCTTTTTAACTTTATAATTTGTGGTTGTTGTTTTTTTAAAAAATCACTTTATTAATTAATTCACTGCAGGCTTTAATTCATAGCAGTCTTGCAGTTGTTTCATTGACAAGCTCCTGCTTTCGCTCCCCTCTTTGAAAACCGTATCAAATGATTTGCCAAAGGGGGTCATCCCACATTACGATAAATTCGTATTCACGGTGAAATGATGCAATGCTGGTAGATGAGACCCTTGTGATACCAGCCAAGCCCAGGTAGGAGGACTGAGACAGGAGAGCTAGGAAGAAAGGAAAAACGGCCCCTGGATCCCCATTGAGCAGATGGTTTGGGAACCCCTCTGGTCTTGGATACTGGTTCCCCTTCCAGAGGCTTCTCTGCAGTCAGCTTTGCTAAAACACATTTAAAAAAAACAAAACAAAAGAAGCCAGCTCCGTTGTTTAGGGGGTCTGGTGAATGCACCAGATGGTCTGCACTGGAAGCTGCATTCTGCAATCTGCTGTGTAAAAAGTGTCCCTCGTCTTTCGTGTGTGTGTGTTGGGGGGGGTGTACTCAAGCAGATTTATATCCTGCCCTTTCTCTAATGAATTCGGGGTGGAGTACACAGTTCCCCACCCCCATTTTTATATAATCACAATAGATTATATAGAGAATGCTTGACTAGCTAGAGCTTGATCTGATCCATTAAGGTACTACTTTATGCTCTTCAGCAGCAAGAATACAGACTCAGGATCACTTCATACGTGCAATTTACATTTTAGCTGTGTTAGAGTATGCACTCTTGCTGTGTACATTATAAAATACACTGGTAGACAGTGTGGGCAGTGTGTTTCAGCACTTTGGACAGCTCCTTTGTCCTATCCCTTAGAATAGAGATGGGGAACTTGGAGCACTCCAGGTGTTGTTGGATCCCAGCTCCCATCACTCCCAAACCAGCATGACCAATGCTCAACATCTGGAGGGCCGCAGGTTTCTCTTCCTGGTCTTAAGAGAAGAAAATGCAACAATAATACCAATGCTAGTAAGGTAGAGGTACCCCTGACCATTAGGTCCAGTCGCGGATGACTCTGGGGTTGTGCGCTCATCTCACTTTATAGGCTGAGGGAGCCGGCGTACAGCTTCCGGGTCATGTGGCCAGCATGACTAAGCCACTTCTGGCGAACCAGAGCAACGCACGGAAACGCCGTTTACCTTCCCGCCGGAGCGGTACCTATTTATCTACTTGCACTTTGACATGCTTTCGAACTGCTAGGTTGGCAGGAGCAGGGACCGAGCAATGGGAGCTCACCCCGTCGCGGGGATTCAAACCACCGACCTTCTGATCGGCAAGCCCTAGGCTCTGTCGTTTAGACCACAGCACCACCTGCATCCCAGCTAGTAGTAACTGTTGTGATGTACAAGAGCCCTACAGGAAGCGTTCAGGAATCAAGCTGGATTTTCAGTATGGGTTTATTCAGTTGCAGTCTTTCAGCATCGTAAAACAAGCAGTGTGGGTACATTCAACATACACAGCACACAGGTGGAATTATATTCAGGGAGAAGCCTTCACCTCTTCATACTCCTACCAACTAACTGAAGTGGGAAGTCAACCATGCCTCTTTATACTAGCTAGATCAGTTAGGCAACGCCCCGTGTCTCATGATGCTTAGTCATCACATGCTGCTGAGTCAGCATTCCCAGTTAGCACAGAGTGTTTAACTCCTTGATCCCCACAACACTTCAACAGGAACAATATCTTGGACTTTTGCTATCTGTATCCTGAGCAGAAATAAAATATAGGGTACCTTTGGCAGGAAGGATTCCAAATGAGGTTGGCTGGTACATTGAGCATAATCTTTCATGAACGTGAGCAGACATAGCACAGAAGCTGGGAATTCAACATGAGCAAACCACTTCAGACTGCCAGGAAACTCCCATGTGACAAACACCTTGGGCTTGTGTGCGAACACCATGCTCCCAATACATTAACCATGGTTGGGGAAGTGGGCTTTTGGGGTGGGTCAAATCCCCCTGCTGGCCTTTTGCATGATTCAGAGTTACATTGACACCAACCTTTACAATGGCCAGTGTTTCGTTTTAACCAGCTTATGGGTCCTGGTTAAGATGCATAGTATTAACCATTCTATAAGAAGTATTAGCTGAGAGTAAAAGCCAGTAGAGGGAAGTCGAATTTGTACGGGGTGTGTGTGGAGGCATTGGTCTATGCGACTCTGGGATCCAGCAGCCTGCTCCTGATCCCTAATCTGTGGTTAATGGATTCTGAATGCTTGCCTCCACTGGGAACCTTGTGTGTTCCTGATTATGTAAACAAGATTGGTTCTGTCTAGCTCCTAGGGGCCACTTGGGAGTTCTGCAAAAGCAGAGAGGTGGTTTCTCCTAAGGAAAGAAGTTGGTGTTGTTTTGGGGGGAGATGTGAGAACAGTGAGATCAGTTTAGGACAAGATTCAGCTGCAGAGCAGTGCGGGGGTTGGAACTTACATCCAAACGCTCAGGTAAATCCTGCATTGGGTGGACAGTCTCTGACACCATCTTTTTTCAAAATACTCCTTGGGATATGCTAGGAAATAGCACCTTCCGGGAAATCAGATCCCCCAGGGAGCTAAGCTAACCACTCAGCTGGTTATTTGCAGCCAGGTACTTTCAGAGATTTGAGGGTGGGGAGGGAGAGAGAGAAGAGCCTGAATCTGTGTTTAATATGAACTGCAGCTTGTTCATGCCAGCCCTGTTTGAGGAGCAGATACCAGCCCGTGATGTGCAACGGACATTACCTAGGCTATGGTATATGCGTGTGTGTACTTTCTGACTGTTGAAAGTATTGTCTCTGAGCATGCAGAGAGTGTTCTTCCTGTGCCAAGGAGCTGCCCCCAGCTAGCACCTACACACCTGAGGGTTACAGGGCAGGGCAATGGGGAGCAGCTGTGGCTTTCTGCCCGCTTTGGGCCCCAGAACTGCCATCCTTATTTGCGTTTCTAACCTTGTGCTCTGCCCTCCAGGAATCGAGGATCTTGTCTTGGCGGATATCAGCTCGCCAAGCAGGGCACAGACGGGAGACAGCAGCAGCATCTCGTCCTTCAGTTACCGTGAAATCATGAAAGAGGGATCTGGAGCCGGCAGCAACAAGGTGAGGCATGATAGGTGTCAGGAGGTTTGGCTGTAGGTGCCAAGGACGCCAGAGCTCTTGAAGGGGTGAGGCCTGTAATTTCTCTTCCTGCACCTGTAGATGGGAGCAGACACCTGGAGCTTGCCTTTCAAAAACAGTGCCTTTCCTCAGATTTGAGGAAGGGCCATAGCTCAGTGGTAGATCCTTTGCTTTATAAGCGGAAGGTCCCAGGTTCAGTCCCTGGCATTTCTAGGTAGGGTTTGGAAAGATCCCTGCCTGAAATCCTGGAGAGCTGCTGCCAGTCCGTGTAGACAGTACTGAGCTAGATGGACCCAAAGCAGCTTCCTGTGTTCCAAAGCATCACTTCTGGGTTGTTGGTAGTTTTCCTATGGTGCCATTTTAGGGATGGTGCTGCGGGAGTCCCGTTCCCATGCAACTGGTCTTGCAGACAGCACAAAGACTCCTCAGAATCACCTCTATTTCTGGCCAGCTCATTGATTCTACCCAGGGGGTGATTGTTCATAACTGATCAACTTGATCTATGTATTAGCTGCACGAGCCAAAGGAATCCTTTTGTTGTTGTTTTTAAAGGTTGCCTGTGTGTGTGTGGTTGTGGTTGTTTGACCTGCCTTTGAAGTTGCCACAACAAAGACTCTTAAAATAAACTGGGTTTGTTATTCCCCACCCCTGCAATATAATCTTGAACATATCCAAGGGAAACTCTCACCCACCTACTGGCTTCTTTTCTCCCAAAGTCTTGTCTGAAGATTGGAGAAAATGGGTTTCTGTAAGAAGAAGAAACAGCCAATCAGTTCTTTACTGGAAAATTGGCCAGGGTGTCAGGCATGAGGTTCCTCATCCTACGCTATAGGACGATGGATATTCTGTGGGTGGCTAGCAGCTAGATTGGTAGCTTGGGGCCTGCATCCCTATAATTGTTACTTAATTTTTTACATGCAGTTTTGATGTTAAAGTTAATTAGTGAGACACCTTTGAGCACTTTGCAAAATGAGAGAGAAATGTTTAAAATTACTTTGGGGGCGGAGGGTGATGGATGCAGTGAAAGACTCTGCTTGGGCTGCCAGCCTGCCTGCCAACCCCCTTCTCTGCTTGCAGTCCACCACAGGCAGCCCGCAGTCACAGTCGCAACCCCCTCGGCCAGCTGACCTCTCCGATGAGGAGATCTCCGAACTCTTCCAGCGTCTGGCAGAAGTTCAGCAGGAGAAATGGCTGCTGGAGGAGAAGGTATGGTAACCTTTGCAGGCCCGCTTTTGGAATGGCAGAATAGGCTCTTGCGTGGCACCTTACGGCAGGTCCATACTGGCTCTCCTGCAGTATGGCTGGCGAAGCCGGATGTCTGTACACAGTGATACACTCCCAGCTCCTGCCAGTGACTGAGAACGTTACCTCTCCGGAGTTTTGCCTGTGCTTGACTCTGTGGTAGGAGTGCAGAACTTTTATCAGTCTGAGGGCGGCATTTCCCCTGGATAACTTTTTTCCGGGGGGGGGGGGGCGGGCATGCGAGGGATGGTGGTAAGATCAGGGGCAAAAAGTAGGTGGGTTGATGGATGTGACTATTAACCTTTGTCTAAAGGTAAAAGTACCCCTGACTGTTAGGTCCACTCATGGATGACTCTGGGGTTGCGGCGCTCATCTTGCTCTATAGGCCGAGGGGACCGGCCGGCATTTGTCCGCAGACAGCATGTTGTCAGCATGACTAAGCCACTTCTGGCAAACCAGAGCAGTGCACGGAAACGCCGTGTACCTTCCCGCTGGAGTGGTACCTGTTTATCTACTTGCACTTTGACGTGCTTTCGAACTGCTAGGTGGGCAGGAGCAGGGACCGAGCAACAGGAGCTCACCCCGTCGCTGGGATTCGAACTGCTGACCTTCTGATTGGCAAGCCCTAGGCTCTGTGGTTTAGACCACAGCGCCACCCACATCCCCTATGAACCTTTGTACAATAGGCTATTTCGAGCCACACAAAGCCAGAGGTTCCTACATAGACCCCTGTCTCTATCAACCATTCAGAAAAGCAAGAGGCGCTGCAGTTTGGGGTTACATTCCAGCCATACAAAACACACTTCCAAGAGAGTGTGGAGCAGTACCAGCAAGTAGAATGTGGCAGGGCCCAAGCCCTGGCCTAGTGAGAGTCCTGAGGGCCACATCTGGCCCCCAAGGCCTCTAAAGTCCCCAGAGGAACCACCATGTAGCAGCACATTCTGAACCTTTGGAGATTATTTCCAGAACCCAGACTGGTGAGATGACTTCCAAGAGGAAAGTCAGCGATGTTAGGGTTAGATGAAGGAATATGTTTAGCCAGGAGCTCCGTCTGTAAAAGCATGAGACTCTTAATCTCATGGTCATGGGTTCAAACCCCACCAGGGGTGGGGGGGGTGGGGAACAACTGCATTGCAGAGGGCTGGATTAGATGACCCTCATGGTCCCTTGCAACTCCGCAACTCTATGATCCTATGATCTAAGAGGCACAGGCTGGCCTGTCATTGGTGGAGGTTCTGGATTCCAGGGTTTTGGGGGCAGGTAAGCAGCACTGACTGTGAGGAATGATGCCATCTCCCTCTGCTAGGTGAAACACCTGGAGGTCAGCAGTGCTTCCATGGCTGAGGACCTGTGTCGGAAGAGTGCCATCATCGAGACGTACGTCATGGACAGCCGCATCGGTGAGGACTCCTGGCAGTCAGGAGGGAATAAGCTTGAGCAAACCAGGGGCTAGTGGCCTTGACCTCAGCTTGGTGGAAGGGGGTGGATCGAAGCAAAGATTGTGTGTCCAGGAATTTCAGATCTACTATGGACACCTGAGGATTCTCTCCGCTTCCATTAGGTAGTGGTCCTAGGGAACCCTGAGGCTGCTGAATAGGCTTGCAGCTGGGGTGAGCTCTGAATTGGGGCCTCACACTTGACACAGTTCTCTGGTGTAATTCCCAATGGGTAGTGCCTGGTCAGGCCAGGAGCAAAGTGAGGCGGCTGCCTCAGGCAGCAGGAACCACCAGGGCAGCAGATCTCAATGTTGATCTTTCTCCTCACCCCCACTTTATTCTTGGTGTAGATCTTCTCTCATCCCTTCTTCTGTGGTGAGGGAGGGGAACTATTTTGGGGTCTGCAGGGAATAAGAGGTGATGTCAGAAAGGAAGTTTGAATGGAATGTCCGCATCCCTCAGGAGTACTGGCAACAAATGAGGGGCAGAACTGGGCAGGCATAGTTGCACTCTCTCTCTTGGTCACACTGGAGCATAGCCATGAGTCTTTCTATATTCATAGATCTTAGGAGAAACTGAAGGTGCTTTGGAAATACTTTATAATTAGGGATATACATCCATAAAAGAAATAACATGAATCATAAACAAAAATAGTGTTATAGTTAGAGTCTCCGCCCCACGCTAGCTTGCAAGTCCAGAATCTGACAACTTCATTTTAAAGAAAGACCAACATCATGGCTGCTAGGGGAAAGAATGTCAAGGGTGTGTGGATAACATTGGCTAAAACTGGGGAGGAAGATGGATCTCAGAGGGGTCTCCTGAGACTTTGATGCCTCACCTCCTTTTTTGGCTAACCTCTCTCTTCCACCATGGGGCCATCCCTGTTGTACACGAGGGAAGAGAGAGGATGGTAAAAATTCCACACTTCACACTCTAGAATGGAAAGGAGGTGCCCTTTAAATGTTACACTGGTGCCCTGGGAAATGTTTTTCTGTAGGTTCATCCCATGGCACACCTGTGACATTTCATTAAAGGCCTGAAGCCATGGGGGGGGCGGTCCAGCCACGCAGAACTTTCGCACTGAATCAGCACCTGCCTGCCCATTCCATGGGAGCGATGCTTTGCCTTCAGCCTGTCCCCCACCTCTTAAGGAAGCCTTGTCCCTGCCTGAAGTGTGGGGCGCAGAGTAAATCGGAAGAAGCTAAATCATTTCAAACCGGCCATATTTGCAGAACTCAAGCTTGTGGGGAACGGGCAGGTGTACACATATATAGTGGTACCTCAGGTTAAGTACTTAATTCGTTCCGGAGGTCCGTTCTTAACCTGAAACTGTTCTTAACCTGAAGCACTACTTTAGCTAATGGGGCCTCCTGCTGCTGCCTCACCACTGCTGCACAATTTCTGTTCTCATCCTGAAGCAAAGTTCTTAACCCGAGGTACTATTTCTGGGTTAGTGAAGTGTCTGTAACCCGAGGTACCACTGTATTAGCAGCTCCCCCTTTTGCATATTTGACTGCTGACGGGCATGGAGTGAATTTGGGCAGCAGGCATGAACCGTGGCCTCTACTTTAGCAGCCTTGCACACATTTGGGGGTAGAGCGCAGGTATCCTCTTTTAAGCGCTGGGAAGGTTTTTCGGCCTGTGAAGCTAGGCCACGAAGAGGGGTGGAGCTGGAAAGAGCCCTTTGAAGCGTCCCCTGCTTGCATGTGGCTGTTCCTCCTTCCCCATGTCCCTGTCCCTCCCACCCCTGCGTTCCTTCCGTGACAGGCCGGGCCTGCGGAAGGGACCTTTTTGTGCCATCGGTGAAGCCGAGGGGGCAGGCCGCTCCCCCTGCAGCAGCCGGAATGACAGCCTCCGTGGGGACCTGCTGTCAAACCCTGTTAGCGCCACTTCTCATCACCAGGCACAGACAAAGGCAGGAGGAAAGGGCTGCTCCCACTCGGCTTCACTGCGGTACAAAGGGAACCATGTGCAGCGCAGCTATCCCAGGTCCCTCTATCTGGCTGCGCCATCTCCTCCTTTGCTCTGCGGCTCCTCTTGCAGGCCTTGCAAAGCCTGCAGGATCTGCCGGAGGGCTTGCTTTTAACACCTCTCCTCAATGTTCTGTAGATTAAAGTCCTGGCTTTTCAGTGTTGGTGCTGACCTTTAAAGCCCTGAACGGCCTCAGTCCTATATACCTGAAGGAGCGTCTCTACCCCCATCGTCCAGCCCGGACACTGAGATCCAGCGCCGAGGGCCTTCTGGCGGTTCCCTCATTGCGAGAAGTGAGGTTACAGGGAACCAGACAGAGGGCCTTCTCGGTAGTGGCGCCCGCCCTGTGGAACGCCCTTCCTTCAGATATGAAGGAAATAAGTAGCTATCTTATCTTTAAAAGACATCTGAAGGCAGCCCTGTTTAGGGAAGTTTTTAATATTTAATGCTGTAGTGTTTTTAACACTCGATTCGGAGCCGCCCAGAGTGGCTGGGGAAACTCAGCCAGATGGGCGGGGTATAAATAAAAAAATTATTATTATTATTATTATTATTATTATTATTATTATTATTATTATTATATTAATTTTGTTTTCCTTACAAGTTTCTAGCCCATGTGGTTGCAGAAATAAGCTTGAAAGAGTTGTGGTTCTGGCTAGAGGCCCTCTGGGAGGTGACTCCACTCGACAGCTCAGTCCCAGGCCAGCCGTCGTCAGTCCCACAAGGTGGTCAATGGTACAGGGTGAAGCAGGTCCAGACAGTGGCCTGTCTGCGGAGGCTGCCTGGGAACTCCCATCTTTGCAGCCGTGCCTTGGTCTGTTGTGGAGGGAAGGCAGGGTAAAAATGAAATAAGTACAAATAAAAATAGATCTGCCCGTTTTTCCCCCTGCTGCCCACCCATGTCTCACTCCTTCTCCTCTACTGTATAATTTTGCCGCGAGGATGAGAGGACTGAACCCTGTGTGGGTGTGAACATGAGTTCAGTATTAAGCTTCAGATAGGATCCCGAGCTCCACGAACTGTGGGTTCTTCGTTTGCTACATCCACACACGCAAATTGTGGGGAGAAGTAAGATCTGGGCATCCCTGCTGCCTTGAATAAGCTGCTTCTGTGCTCAGTGCTGGATGGAACTGGTGTCTTAGCATGTTAACTCCGGCATTTCCGATATCAAATAATCCTTGTGACAGAATTCCTGCTTAATGTTGCTTTTCAGAGAGCAGATCATTGGTAATGCGGCTTTCACAGCTTCTAGGTTGCTGCCATTTGCCCTCTGGATGGTGGTGGTGGAATCTCTCAATGGCCGCATGTTACCTGCATGGCTAATATGTAAGAGAGAGAGTACAGGAGAGGCTCTGGTTATGCAATGTGCATCCTGGCCAACGTAGGTTTTGAATTCACATCAGAAACCTGACTGAGGCATCAAGCCCTGTGTGGTGTGAAATTACCCTTGATGTGAAAGGGGACTGACGTGAGGACTGCTGCCACGGCCCTCAGCCAGGATTCTTTGATATAAGAGAGCCTTCAGATCCTTTGCAAGTTTGATTCCACTGATCTTTTAAAAATTCCTCTCTCATACTTCCGGCACCCTTGCCAGCATTCCACCTGGAACGTTCCCAAAGCTTGTTGAAGCTTTCGGAGCTCCCATTTTGGTTTTTGGGGATCATGATCCCTTAGTCTTAACCAAGATGCTTTGTTGGGGATGGGGCTGAAAATTGCGCCTCGACGGAAGAACATTTCCACAACCTGCATAAATTATACCAAAAAAGGATTTGCATCTGTTTGCATGATGCGTTCTGCTACTCCAAGTGAGATAATAATAATAATAATAATAATAATAATAATAATAATAATAATAATAATAATAATTTGTATAGAGTCAATATGCTTTGCATTGCAATGAAGCCCCATTTCCTGACCAATGGCGATCTTCCTCCATGCTCCTCCTTCCCTCTATCTTGTGCCTTCCAAAATTCCACTCCAGCAGCCTTAAGGACTAGAAGCTTCTTTGCCTTAAAAATAAAATAAAATCAAAGCTGCAAATCTCATGCTACTGAAATTTGTATCTGCCACCAGATTCCATGGCTCTGCTGTGTGATTGCAGAACCATAGCCTATACAGAACTTTAGTCCCAACCAACTTGGGGGAAAGGGGGCTGGGCCCCAGATAAGGATCTGACCACAGCCTACAGTTGCTCTGGTTTGATTCCGACTACCAGTGAAGTAGAAATTCCACAAGTTTGGGGGGAGTTTGAAGTAGGGAGACAACTGCTCGGGACTTCAGCTTCACTTTAGGGCGGGTGGAGAGAGCAGAAGCCCCCCGTATCTCTTAAGGAAGTGTCTTCTCTGTGCTTTGTGGGCTTCCTCCTTGGCAAGAGGGAAAGAGATGGAGGAGGAGCAGGGCTCTTAAGGCTTGCATGACTTGGAGATTGGAGGTTCCGTTATAGGTGGAAGGAGAGTCCAGGGAGAGCTCTCTTGTTTTTTTGTCCCGCTTTCTGCGCACCAAGGTGGAAAGCACAGGTGGCCCTCGAGTCTCTGCTCTTGGCACGAGAATGTGCGGGCTCAGCAGATTCATTTGGCAAGTCAGTTGGAGCGAGAAGCCAGGTCTCCAGGCCATGAGATTCTCATTCCCAATTCTCATTCCCAGAGCCCCTCTCCGACAGACTGCAATCCGTCCCCCAGCCCCACAAACCCACATAGCATTCACACAGGGATTGTCTCCTCCGTTCTGCTTCGTTTTCCCTGGCTTTGGCCCCCCCTCTCCCCCCTTCTATAAGAATCCCCACCCTACTCTCACCCCGTTGGTGATCCCGCTGCCATTCCTTTGGCCCACCTGAACTTGCCAAAGAGCAGTGGTGTTGGGCTCAGCCACAGTGCCGAGGGCGAGAGAGAGAGGGTCCTGCAATGTTGAGGGGCCTCTCCTGTGCTTGGAGGTAAAAATCCGGCAGCCGGGGTGGTGGGTCCTCTTGAGCGGCTGTGGATAAGTTTTCCATACTTCCACGCAGAACTGCGCCGCGGGCAGGGAACAGGAGCCGGTTATAAATAGCTTGCGCAGGGTCGCCTTCGCCTCAGCTTGGCAACACACAGCCCAGCCAGTGAATATTTCATGAACGCTAAAAATACAAACCTCCTCCTCCTCCTCTTGCATCTTGTGCCACTTCCTTCTGCCTTTGCCTGTCATTCTCAGGCAGATTTGTCCTCCAAATCTTTGTAACTGAACCCAGAAGTCACTGCTGGCCCTTCTGCTCCAACCACTTGACCCCGCTGCCCCAGGAGTCCTCAGGGTGTGTGTGTGTGTGTGTGTGTGTGTGTGTGTGTGTGTGTGTTTCTCTCTCCAATTAACTCCTCTTTTATTTCTACCTCTCCTACAATATAAACTAGATGGATTTAGCCTCAGGCAATTACCTTAGGTTTTGATAATTGAACTGAGGTTCCCTCTCCCTCTATCTCTGGGAGGGGAACGGGCTCAATGGATTTGGGCTTTGCAGATAGGAGGCTGAGAGGAGAGCGAGACGTTTCAGCTGGGAGGCTTGGTCCAGGGAAAGGATGGTAAGCCTGGTGAATTGTGCAGGGGCAGACGGTGGCTCATACTCTAGGCCAATGTTTCTCAACCGTGGGTCTCCAGCTATTGTTGGACTACAAATCCCATCAACCCTATCTAGCCGGACCAGTGGTCAGGGATGTTGGGAGTTGAAGTCCAATGACAGCTGGAGACCCAAGGATGCTAAACACTGCTCTAGGCATTATTCCTAAAGCTTGTGAGAGCAGGCCAGGCTTGTGAACTCTGGGACCAGCCAGAGAAAAGTGAGCCTGATGTCAATGTACTCATCAGCTAGGAGGATGGAGAAGAGAGAGAAGCAGCAACACTAAGGGTGCCACAAACAAAATATCGGTGGTTTTTCATTCCCATTGTAAAAAAAAAAAGGGGGGGGAAGCATTGACAATTAAACGTTTCCAACTTAGGTTAAAAAATGCTATTGAGAGATCCATGGAACAAAGCAAACCAAAAGAAAAACGGTTTGAGATTGAACAAGTGATGCAGTTTGGCAATGAGGCATACGATATATTGGGAATAGATAGATATATCGGACCTGAATTATTCTGTTTCTGTGACGCCTCTGCTTTAGTACAGCATGATGTCAGCCAAAATGCACATGCAGGCCCTTTAAAGATTTCATATTTCCATTGCAAAAAATCAAAAACAAAACAAATTGGGGTGGGGTGGGGTGGGGGGGAGATGCTAACATCAGTGGGAAGAAAGGGGTTTTGCACTCGGAAGCCCCACACTGACCGACTTGAGCAGGAGGACTCAGAGGTTGCGACCTCTACTGGATGGTGGGGGTGATTTTGAATGTGGAGGAGCTGGCATGGGCTGTTGGAGGCGATGCAGGGATTTCACTCAGTGCTTTTAAGACACGCCTAGTCATTTGGATGTTGCTGCCGGTCTGCTCTCTTTATCAACAGCAGTTAAGCACAGCACAGAGGGAAGTTTTGGCAGGCACGCGGCCCAAATGCTAATGCACCTGTTATCCTGCCCTAAAGAGCAGCTTCCTAGCTGTGGCAGACTTCATGCTCAGGTTGGCAGAACCTTCTCTCAGTTTAGACTGTTTGCAGGGTGGGCAAAAGGCTGAATTTCCTCCCGCCTTTCAGTGAATTCTAGCAAGCAGAGGTGGGCCCGTGTGGCGTTGCGGTACATGACTTTTGCAGGCCGCAGAATTGGGCTTTTTGTTGTTGAAAAGTGGAGAATTTTAATTTTTAAACTTGCGTATACTCAGTCCTGGGGAAGGGCGCCACAGAGATCATAACTCATGTTGACAATTGTGCGCAAGGGACACCGGAGTGGTTGTGGTAGTCACCCAGGGTGAACCGAAGGGTGTCAGAGGCGATCCTGCGTATGAGTTGGGTTTGGTGGCGGGAGGAGTGGAGGATTCCTGGCTCCTTCCTGTCCTGTGTAAGGTAGGGGCGTTGCGGGGGTGAGCGACGCATGACGGCGCAGCCAAGGGATGGAAGGATTTCTGTCTTGAGAGACAGGCCGGCTGATGAGTGCTGAAGCTGCAGAGCAGGGAGAGCAGGTGGGATCGATCTAGTTGTCAGGGTTACTTTAGCTCGGCATCAGTCTGGGGAATCAAGGGAGCAAACTGCAACGGACAGCTACTGGGGCAGTGGGGGGAGATGCCTGCAGAAAGAGCACAGGAATCCTGGTGCTCAGCCATAGCCTTTTCTCTGCGACTCTTTCAAGTACTTATTACAAAGCACAGAGGGTGCCACCATCTAAGCTTCATCCTCGCAGCTGCTTGGAATTGAGCTGTGTGCATAGAACCAGGGCTAACATGGGAGTTGGTTGGAACTTTTGCATTCTAAAATTACCGGCCCCATAGGAAGGAGTAGAAGTGGGGTCAAGCCCAGCGGTGATGGGTCAAGACGTGGAACCTAGAGGAATCTGGTGGACCAAGACAGAACCAGAATGGAACCCGGCAGGTTGTTGGGTGGAGATGGGCAGTAAATTCCAGGTTCTGGTTTCTTGAAACTCAATACAGTGGTACCTCAGGTTAAGTACTTAATTCGTTCCGGAGGTCTGTTCTTAACCTGAAACTGTTCTTAACCTGAAGCACCACTTTAGCTAATGGGGCCTCCCCATGCTGCCGCGCCGCCAGAGCACGATTTCTGTTCTCATCCTGAAACAAAGTTCTTAACCCGAGGTAATATTTCTGGGTTAGCGGAGTCTGTAACCTGAAGCGTATGTAACCCGAGGCACCACTGTACTGGTTAACTCACAGATCACGGTTTTACCATGCAGCCTGGTTGACCACTTGGCATCCCTGGGCTCGACTCGATGATGTTGCATCTAGCCTGTGGACATTCATTCCCTGAAATTCCCAGACATGTGCTCCCCAAGTGTGGTTACTCAGTGGTGAAGAGGAAGCACTCTGCACAAGCTCAGAGGAAGCTCTTGCTAGTTCACCCAGAGCTCATCTCTGTTTTTTGAAAACAGGCTCCAAAGTGACGTGTGTGTGTTTTATGATGCCCTTGTACCTGGTCATAGCCTGTGCCCTGCTTGCAACTTGCTTGTTTGCCTAACCCCACCAGTCGAGGCAGTGGCTGTGATGTTAATGGGGGCCATGTCATCGTCATCCGTCTGGTGAGCCTGCCTTCCCACTCACAGAAGTTGCAAAACAGCAGGAAGGCCTCTTGGCTGTTCCTTCTAGCATACGAGTTAGGAATCTCATTCAGTTCCTCTTCCGCAGTCCCCCCCCCCCCCTGTTTGAAGCCACTTTCTCGGGGTGGGGGCAGAGAGGATGGGTGGCTGCTGTTATCTGTTCCCCTGCTGTTTTGCTAATTTCGTGGCTGAGCAGGTTTCAGGGAAAGACCCCAAATTTATGTCAGCTCCCTAAGGAGATCAGAGCAGGCCCAGGCTCTGGAGAAGAGAGCAGTGAGCAATGGTTAGAGAGCAAGGGAGGAGATGGTTGTGGAGAGAGACGTCTCAGCTGCAGGCTGCCAGTTCTGAAAGGAGGAGCGGGTGATGGGAGGAAAGAGGTGGGTGTCACTGTTGTTGCTTTTAGTATACAGTGGTACCTCTGGTTGCGAACGGGATCCATTCTGGAGCCCCGTTCGCAACCTGAACGGAATGCAACCCGCGCCTGCACACGCGCGGGTCGCGATTCGCGGCTTCTCTGCATGCACGTGATGTCATTTTACGTGTCTGCACATATGCGAGTGGCGAAACCCGGAAGTAACCCTTTCCGGTACTTCCGGGTCACCGCAGGATGCAACCTGAAAAGACGTAACCTGAACCGAACATAACAAGAGGTATGACTGTACAGTGGTGCCTCGCAAGACGAAAAGAATCCGTTCTGTGATTCTCTTCGTCTAGCGGTTTGTTCGTCTTGCGAAGCAAGATTAGCGGATTAGCGCTATTAGCGGCTTTTAGCGGCTTTTAGCGGCTTATCTGCTGATTGGATCAGCTGATAAGCGGCTTAGCGGCTTAGAAAAAGGGGGGGGGAGGGGAAAAACCAGCAGGAACTCGCAAGATATTGTCGTCTTGCGAAGCAAGCCCATAGGAAATTCGCTTTGCGAAGCACCTCCAAAACGGAAACCTCTTTCGTCTAGCGAGTTTTACGTCTTGCGAGGCATTCGTCTTGCGGGGCACCACTGTACTTAATGTAACTCCCACTAGCGGGAGAGGAGTGTGTGTTTGTGTTGCCCCTGGGGGGAAACGCTCATTGTTTTAGTGGTTTTTCTAGGCATGGGGGCCTTCAAACAAAGGCGAGATTGTTTCAGCACAGCTCCCTCCCAATGCTCATTCAGAGCGAGGGATAGCGTGGCCTGCTTTCACTCTGAATTGGCTTTTTAACATTGTCAGATAAGCAAATCTGATGCTACAATTGCTTCGTGTCTCCCGCATGATCCCTGGGATTGCTCAGAGAAGGAAGGGCCTAAGAAGAGAAAGGGGAAATTATTTTCCTCAAGGGTATCTCATGGTATTTGTTACCCCCCTTGGAGAAATGGCCAAGAAGCCCTCAAGGTAACTTGCAGTAAGCAGACAGCCATATGCAAAGCATGACAATAAAATAACTGTAAAACCAGCTCAGCAGCTTGGGGGAGAAGGCCAGCCAGTATCGACCTGAAACCGTGTTTGTTAATGCACTTCCTAGGAGTCTCCAGGGGAAAGAGCCCTGCAGAACGGCCTGGGAGACGTGGCTCCAGCGGGAGGTGAAATAGCTTGTCTTCTGTTTAGGAAGGGACCTGGAGCAAGACTGCTGTCTGAAAGTCCTGGACATGAAGTTCGTTGCGTTTTACAAGTTATAGTGCTGGTGCTTCCGTCCCATTTTCCAGCATTTCCCTTTTTGCACTGCGCTACCGGTTGTGTTGCGGAACTTTGGCTTTTCGGCAGTCCAGATTTCAAATGGTGGGAAAGAACTGTAGGCTGGGACACCGCGCCACCTTTCATCACATGACATCACATGGTGAAATTCTCTTGAGTTGCAAGTGGAAATGGGGTTGCAAATGGATTTTTTTCCCTGGGAACAATTAAAAATTAGCACTGAACTTCTTCTGGATTCCACCAGATTTCCTGACGTGGCTTTTTGCAGTCTCTTTCTCCCTCTCTGAGGTGCTAGACCCTTGTCCGATGCTGCTACTTCAGACTGATGTCGGAGAGAAGTACGTCTTCTACACAAGTCCCCTCCGTATCATACGTTTAATATCCAATCACTTTCAACAGTCATGGCTTCTGCCATAGAATCCTGGGAACTGTAGTTTCTCAAATGAGCTGAAAGTCGTTAGGAGAGACCCCTCTTTCCCTCACAGAGCTACAATTCCCAGTGCTGTGTAACAATCAGTCTCCCTTCTGAATGGGAATAAGTGTCTCCTAACAACTCAGCACCCTTAAGGAACTACAGTTCCCAGGATGCTTTGTGGGGAAGCCATGACTGTTTACAGTTTTATGATACTGCTTTAAATGTATGGTGCAGATGGGCTATAGAAAGCTAGTTGTCAAGGAGCAGGATTCTAGCAGAGTCCTGACATGCTAGCTTTCTGTGTACAGAGAATTGTTTTCAGGTTAAGGAGTGTGAGGCCCCCTTTTGCTCTCCCAAATGGGGCAGCCCTGACAGAGATTTGTCCCCCTAAGTTTGAGATGCTCATCAAACCACAACACACCCACTTTCTCTTCCTCTCTCTCTTGACTCTCTTCCCCTCTGCCCAATTCTGACAGATGTGTCAGGGGCCCACGGGCAAGTCGACCGCAGCAGCCTGAGCAGCGTCTTGCGGGACCTGGTGAAGCCGGGAGATGAGAATGTGCGGGAGATGAACAAGAAGCTTCAGAACATGCTGGAGGAGCAGCTGACCAAAAACATGCACTTGCAGAAGGTTTGTGGGGGCAGCCTTGGGGATCACGGGTGAGGTGTGTGCCTGGGGAGGGCATTATCCAAGGATGCTAGAGATGGGAGTTGGTTCCAGGAGAACAGCAGAGCCAAGAGCCAGTGTGGTGTAGTGGTTAAGAGCGGTGGACTCGTAATCTGGTGAACCAGGTTCGCTTCCCCGCTCTTCCGCATGCAGCTGCTGGGTGACCTTGGGCCAGTCACACTTCTCTGAAGTCTCTCAGCCCCACTCACCTCACAGAGTGTTTGTTGTGGGGGAGGAAAGGAAAGGAGAATGTTAGCCGCTTTGAGACTCCTTCAGGATAAAGTGGGATATCAAATCCAAACTCTTCTTCTTCTTCTTCAAGAAAAGACAGCAGAGCAACAGCCAGCCCTGAACGCTGCTCCCCAGTCGAAATTGAAAGTCGCCATTAACATAGTGCAGATAGATCTCATCTTTCATGGGGGTTACGTTCCAGGCTATCGTGCAAAGCCAGAAAAACAAAACAAAACCCCCGACAACCGAGCAAATCCCTCAAACCCTCCTCTGATGACTCTCCAACCTCCTCTACAACTTTCTCCTTGCAGCTCCAAAATTCTCTGCAGCTTCCTCTGCTCCCTTTCCACACTCCACCGACTCTCCAGCCACACCCAGATGTTCTCCCAGTGGCTGGTGGGTTTGCCAGTCATCTCCCCTTCCTCTTCCCCTCCTTCCCCTTCACGTTTATGTATTTATTTTTCACCAATCCACGTAAAGTTGCAGTCACATCAAGGAAACCAGCGATCTGCCTGTATAGGATTATGGGCACGTTTCTGAACACACATCAGCCTGGATGGATAAAGAGTGTGGTGCTGATAACGCCAAGGTTGCAGGTTCAATCCCTGTATGGGACAGCTGCCTGTTCCTGCATTGCAGGGGGTTGGACTAGATAATCCTCAGGGTCCCAGCTCTACAATTCTATGATTCTATGTGGTTAAAGTGTTCCTAGTTCATGCATGTAACACATGCACACAACAATGTAAGGGAGAAAGTTAGAAGTCCTAGCAAACTTTTTGGAGGGGCAGAAAGCATGCCGTTATGCAGCTGCTGCCTGCAGTCTGGAATGGCACAGCCCAGGAGCAGTTTTACCATAGGGCGAGGGTCCTTCCGAGGAGGACCAGGGAGTTCCTAGAGGAGGTACCAGCTCATCCGACTCAGTTACAGCATCAGCTGGGTTCTGTGCTCTCACCCGGCTGGGTGAATCGACAGCACTGCTCAACACTGGGGCCACACTTGCTCCTGCAGGCTCTTCTTCTGTTCTTAGAGAGACTTTGCCCCTAGATCTGTTGTTATTGTTTTGTTGAGAGCCAGTGTGGTGTAGTGGTTAAGAGCGGTAGATTCGTAATCTGGGGAACTGGGTTCGCTTCCCTGCTCTTCCACGTGCAGCTGCTGGGTGACCTTGGGCCAGTCACACTTCTCTGAAGTCTCTCAGCCCCACTCACCTCACAGAGTGTTTGTTGTGGGGGAGGAAGGGAAAGGTATTGATAAAGCGGGATATCAAATCCAAACTCTTCTTGTTGTTTTTGTTTTAAATATTTACTTGTGTTTTTATCTTGTATTTTATCCTGTGAACCACCCTGGGGTCTTGTGATGAAGGGCAGTATATTATTATCAATTTTTATCATCATTTTTAATTTGTATACCGTCTTTCTATCTTACAATACTCAAGGCGGTTTAGAAGCTGAAGAAACAAAAAACGTACATCTTATAACAATCTAATGCAATAGAAAAATGTGATAATAAAACATAACTTTAAAATAGGTAACCTATATCAAAAAAGTAATGTTCAGCAATCATTAGAATAGTATTAAATAATAATAATAACAACAACATATAAAAGTTAAACAGAAATCCACTCAGCAGTTGCAATAAATAATTTCTAAACTATAATCAATAAAACAACGGCAAACCACAGTACATAAAATAATACAATACAAATTGAGAGGCAGAGACTAGAGAGTGGGTCAAGGCAGGTGGAAGGAGGCCTTGCCTGATGGAATCTCTCCCCTCACAGTTCTACTTCTTATTATTAGACTCTTCCTTGTGTGGAAAAGGAACTCTGCACATGCTCAGAAGCACACAACCTGAGGGAGTAGGGTTTTTCGGGTATTTCCCCCCAAAAACAGTTGGCACATGTGAATTGCATGGGGTCAAGAGAGGAAGCCTTATTGGAGCACCTAGCCCCCCAGGAACTAACAGTGGCAGAAATGGATTGGGTGGGGCAAATTCTTGAGGGAGAGACCCCAGCAAATAGCAGCAGAAGGTGGGGTCAGCGGGAGGAGAGCCCTGCTGCATCTTAACAGGGACATGCAACTGCAAAATGGAGGCCAGTGAGGACCTGGGGTGGTTCCAGACCAGGCGTCGGCAAGGTTTACCTCTCCTGGGCTGCTTCACTCCTGCGGAGATCGCTCTGTGGGCCGGCAGCGCGGAAGCGAGTCCCTGCTCCACGCTGTGCCGGTTTAGTGCAGCGCGCGGGGACTCGCTGAGTAGGCAGCTCAGTTCAGGGGCCGTTTAGACGACCCCCGTGGACTGCTTTTGGGCCGCAGGTTGCCGACCCCTGTTCCAGAGAGATTGCAAGCAGGGTGGCAAAGGGGCCACCTTGGAGGTTGCCATCACAGTGAAACAGCAGCAGGGGCCCGGGGCCCTTCCCCACAAGCTCGCTTTCGTCTCACCCCTGATTCCACATGCATGGAACAACTGGGAGCTGAAAGCAAGCAGCGGAAGGGGGAGCAGCTCCACAGCTGCGGGAGATGGGGAGATATTTCCCCCTGGCGAATAAGGGCAGCTGGCAGCTCCTGGGACGTTAGCATCTTTCCCGGGTGCTCCTGCCTTGAGCCCACGGGGGCCGGCTCTCGCAGCTGCCCTCCCGCTGCCTCTCTCCATCCTCCTGGTCTCGGGAAGCAGGTCAAGGTGACTGCGAGGGGAACCGAGGAGGCCAGCGGGAGCCTGGCTCCTGGCACCGAGCGGCAGCTGAGGGAGTAGCAGGTTTCCCTCCCCATTACGAGCCGTGGTGACCTTGAGCTGCGGAGGAGCAGCCGCCGCCGCCACTGCTTCCTTGTGCCAGAGATCTGCTGGGGCTGGAGCCGCCTCTCTCCCCTTGTCACAAATGGGTGACCACCCAAAGCCAGAGAGGAAGGCTGCTCCCTGGGCTGCGGCGAGGCTGCCTCTGGGGCTGAGCAGTCAAACAGAACAGGACAGGGTGCGCAAGGCAGAAATTGTCCCTGCAGCCTTGAATGGGGGCGGGGGGGGGGTCCATCAGAGAGGCATGGCAGCAGGGGTGCTGTGTCCTGGGCCTTGCCCCTCTTGGCCCCTCCTCATCCCGGGAAGATGCAGAGGTGTGGGGGACAGAAGAAGAGGATGCTAGTGCCCTCCCCAGCCCTTGCGCTCCGAGAGCCATAAATGCTCAGATCCTGCACAAGCGTTCCTTGAGAAGGGGCAGTGAGAGACTGGGTACAAGACCTGACCACTCAGAACCCCACTTAAGGATGAGGAGCATCAGATACAGTGGTACCTCGGGTTACAGACGCTTCAGGTTACAGACTCCGCTAACCCAGAAATAGTACCTTGGGTTAAGAACTTTGCTTCAGGATGAGAACAGAAATCGTGCTCTGGCAGCGGTGTGGCGGCAGCAGGAGGCCCCATTAGCTAAAGTAGTGCTTCAGGTTAAGAACAGTTTCAGGTTAAGAACAGACCTCAAGAACGAATTAAGTACTTAACCCGAGGTACCACTGTATTTAAAATGCATCTCTGGGTTATTTGTGGGGCAAAGGAATTCGTTCATCCCCCACCCCCAAAATATATAGTCCAGCCCCCCACAAGGTCTGAGGGACAGTGGACCGGCCCCCTGCTGGAAATGTTTGCTGACCCCCTGGCTAGCCTTTCTCCCTAGCATGTTATTTTTCGATGAGCAGGGAGGGGATTTGGGGGTGTTGATAAGGAATATGGATTTAAGTACTTAACCTGAGTTACCACTGTATAGGATATTCTGAGCATATGCAAAGCGTTTTCTCCCCACCCCACTGTATTCTTGCCTTTGGAAAACTTGCAGCAGCTTATTGGGTGGGGGGGAATTCATGGGAAATATCTCTTCCACTGCACCCCTATCAGCCACAAGAGCTAAGCGAACCCTCCATGTTCAGAGGCAATGTACCTCCAAATACCAGCTGATGGGGACATAGCAGCGGGCGGGCGGCAGTCTCCCTGCCCTGCTCTTACAAGTTTCTCACAAGCATCTGGCTGACGGCTGCTTAGCAATCAGGGCTGGGTAGACCTTAAGTCTGATCCCGCAAGGCTGTTCATGTGCTCACCTGTTTTAATCACCAGCGCTCACCAACACAGGCTATAGGGAGAGGCGAGAGGGAGCCCGCCCCAGCAAAAGACTTTGCAGCATATTGGCCTTTTTTCTCCCCCTTTCCTTTTTCAATATTAACTTGATGTAGAATCTGATCCTTCCAACGTCCTAATGGAGCAAGGGGACGAAAGAGTGATGTCAGCGGAAAGAGGCGGCTATTTATAGCTGCATCTGAGTGGGGAGGGATGGGGGGGAGCGGAGCTGCTTCAGAGGACAGACTGTCAAGGTTGGGGCTGCAAAGGAGCGGTCAGTGCAGCGGGGGGGGCAGAGGGAGGATGCTGTCTTGGAGACAGGGTGGGCGTGTTGCAGGGGGTGCAAATCCACAGATAATGTGGTGCTGGAGAGGAGGGGTGTGGGGTTTGGGGTTTGGGGCAGGTTAAGGTGTGTGGGCGACCTGAGTGATGGCCTCTAGGGGGCGCTGTGCAGCTGGGAAAGAGGCTGCCAGCCAGAAATACTTCAGGTGGTGTGGTTGGAAGGAGGCACTGGTCAGAAGGAGCCTTGGGGGGGGGCATGCTGTAGCCGAGGGAGCGTGGTCTGAGAGAAAGCACGTGGCTTGCATCCAAGAGGACCCTTTCGCTCTCGAAAGCCACACTTGGTTTGTTCTCTCTCTGCCTCTTTTATTGATTGTGATTGGTTCCTTATCTCATGATTTTAAGAAACAGTTTCCCTCTGAACTCGAGCCCAGTGGTGATCAATAAGCAATTTTTAACTGCATAATCCCATAATGAATTTATATATTTATAAGGTTTTAATCCTGGCTCTGGTCACAAGTCATCTCATTGATGTGTGTCAATAGGCGCAGCCTGAGAAGGATGTCCTGTTCAGATCTGGTGTTCCTTCTTGGCTGCATCTTTTCCCAAGATGAGGCAGGGGACCGAAGCATTGCATTCCCTTCCTTTCCCAAACTCAGATATTTGTGCCTGTGGCTTCTGCCTATGCCTCTGTTGTCGGGGTTGACAACTTGCTGTTTTGAAAAAAGACTCTCCCCCCCCCCCGCCCCCCGGGCCATCCCTGAAGAGGACAAAAAGAGCTAAGGCAGTAGTGTCTCAGAGGCAAGCCAGAACTTGATAGACCAGAAGCAGGACTTGAAGAAAACTGGCCAACCAGAACCGTAGAATTGGAAGGGGCTGTGGGGGTCATCTGCTCTGGCCCCTGCAGTGCAGGAACCTTTTACCCAACGCAGGGCTTGAATCTATGATCTCGAGCACAGCCTTGCAGAGGCAGGCAGAGGCCCGGGCCAGGTAGATAATGTGCCCCCCCTTTTTTACCCTGGGGATAGTTGAAGTCTTATAAATAAGTATATAAATAATTTTCACAAAAGTTATGCTGACAAATAATTTTATTTCAAGGCTTGAACCATATCTGCCTATAAAGACAAAATGGAAAATATAGATATACAATAGTGCTTTTTAAAAATACATAGGGGAAAGGATTATTTTAAGTATTTACATTTAAAAATGCTTTCCTAGCTTTCTTTTCTGCGAATTCTTGAATTATGCAGGAAAAATCAAGCAACTTCGCCTTATCGTGGTTGATGTTTATCATTGCTAAACCATTTGGGCGTTCTTGAGCCATTGCTGAGCAAAAGAAAGACTTAATTTGTTTTAATATATCGAAACGTCTCTCATTGGAGGCCACTGTAGCTGGTAATGATAAGAAAATGTGCCATGCAGTTAGAAGATTTGGAAAAACGTTTTCCAAATTCAAGTTTAGTATTTGACCAGCAATTTCTTCAATTTCTTTCGGTGACCGAGGCCCCCTTTGGAATCGGAGGCCCAGGCCAAGTGGCCCGTATGGCCCCCCCTCTGTCTGGGCCTGATCCCGAGATTAAGAGTTTTACCAGGTAGCTGCAAATGTCAGCCATTAACCTGAGTAGGGGCAGAGTGTGAATATGGTCAGGGTTTGTCCTGTGGGAGATGATGGCACAGTCTTCCCGTGGGCTCAGCTGACCTGCTTCTCCCCCTTCCTTTCTTTCCCCTCACCAGGATTTGGAAGTGCTCTCCCAGGAGATTGTCCGCCTCAGCAAGGAGTGTGTTCCGTCCCCTGACGCTGAGCCTGCCCTCGATGACGCCGTCTGAGCTCAGTCCCGTCCTGTGATGCCCATCCTTCACTTTGCCCTCGACTGCACTGCTGGCATGGGAGAGGGGGGTGGTATTGGCGCCTTCTGCCTCCCTCCCGATGGGTCAATTCTCTTAACCTTCTTTTGTTTTAGGGAGGTGTTCAGTCCTCTCCAGCTAGCTGTCCTTCCCTTTCTTGGCACCAACAAACAAGTTTGCCCTTTAACCGCCTCCCAACTCAGGCCTCCCCACTCCCTGCCCTGAAACGGATTTGTTTCTCCTAAGTAACACACACACTGACTACCCTCCATCTGCTTCTCTTTAAGGCTGTAGATGCTGGCCCTTTAAGAAGCACTGGTTGAGGTGGCCTTCCTGCAGCAGCACTCCTTGTGAGCTGGAGGGCAAACTGCAGCTTGGTTTTCAAAATTGACCCAGGGTGGGATGCTGTGAACAGAGGGGAATAACAGAGGAGCTGCAAAGCAGAATGGGAGGCATTCCTGCCATGGTAAAGAGCCATTTAAAGCACCACTCTTGAAATACTATTGCTCTGGGGATGTTTAACTTTCTCCCAAGCCTCTCTGTCTGCTTCCGACTCTTCAAGCTATGTCTCTGAATCCTACAGCTTCACCTTCCTGATTCATTCACAACACCCCCTTCCCCTGTTCTCCCATCACCTTGCATGCTCAGTCAGTCGTGAATCTTATTCTGCCCCAGCTCTGTCCAGCTGTTGCTGCTGTTAATAAAAAAAGGTAAAATATTATAGATAAATAAATATATATATAGATATATATATTTGTGCTGATTCCCTCCCTCTGGGTGGGACTTGACCCAAGCGGAGCAAAACCCTTATGTCTCCAGGAGGGGGGACTTGGGGCTCATTCAAGGTTCCAGCTGTACTCCCCCCCCCCGTTGGGTGAGGGTAGCGTGTGTGTTTTATTTAACGTATCAATGACTTGTACAAGGCTGTAATTGTTGAGCAACTGATAATGCAAACAATGATTTTTGACTGGCTTCAGCTCTGTGTGTTGTTCTTGTTTTGAGGAGGTAGGGGGTGAAATAGGGGCTGAGCCTCCCTCTTTCTATGCCCGAGTAAGTTGCTTTCAGCACCCTGGATTCATGGTAAGGGGTGGGGGCTGCTGGGGGGGGGCTGTTTCAATGGCGCTTGACATTCTGTGTTTGCTGGTGTGGCATCAACACCTGAGCTAAGTTCACCCTGCTCTTTCTTTTAAGAGGTTAGACCAGAGTCAGATCCCCTCTCCACTCGTCCCCTGCAAATCTTTACTTGCTGGCCCTGCAGCGGATCCTTACTACTGAAAAGAGGCAGGTGGGTGGCATTCGTAGACTTGAGAGGGGTGTCGTGGGGACACATCACCAAAGTAAAGTGACCCTGGTTCTTCCCCATCCCGGTGTTATAAGAAAAAACTGCTCCTTTATCCCTTATGGGGTATCCAAGAGCCCGTATAGAGTCCTTGTGTAGGTTTTCTGTCGGTAGGAGAAAATAACAGAGGCCAACCAGAGAATATTGAGAAGCAAAGCAGCTAGTAAGCCTGATCTTTATTAAACTGTTGCAACAGGGTACCCCGCTCACCCCACGCAGGGAGGGAGGAGAGGAACCCTGAACATTGGTGTGCAAGCTCTTCTATAGACTTTTGAAATTGCCTACCCTGTAGCTCAAGACCACCCCCCAAAACATCATACAGTACATACATCACAGAAAGAGGTAGTGCCCGGCAGAAATTTGAGTGTGTTGCTTCTCTCCTGTACTGCCAGGATACCTGATCATGCCTTATCTGATTGCCTTTTCTGGGCAGCCTGGCCATTCCTTTGAGATGGTAAATACTTAGTTCCTGAATCTCTTACACCAGGCATGGTCGGCCCTCACACATGTTCACTTCATCAAATCTGGCCCTCTTTGAAAAAGGTTTGGGCACCCCTGTCTTACGCATATTGATAGTGTGCTCAGCCTAACTGATACTTGCCAGGCTGTATTTACAGAGAGGTGTAAGCCCCTACAGTCCAAAGATAATTGGAAAGCTTTTCCCATTTCCTTCCTCCTTGCAGAGAAATATTTGAGGTCAATATCGGGAGAGTCAAAATGGCTTCAGGATTGTTCTCTGTACTATTTCAGACACGTGGTTTATATACTTATGTATGTGTTTGCCTTGTACATTCATGAACGTTTATTTTATCTATATAAGACCTTAGAATTCCTATAACACCGTGTTCTTTTGACACCCACCAACATTTTGGGAGCTCTCTCAACTCCTCTTGGTCTGGAAGAGGCAATGCAAGCCAAGGATTTACTCATGCCTCTCCCCAGAGCTCTCTGCAAAGGGAGAATGGTGGGGTAGTGGGCTCTTGTCTGTGTTTGTGGCCCTAGTGAACACCTGACCTCGCAAGCCCAGCCCCAGAGCTTGGCAACTGCTTGCCCCCCTCCCCAGTGCTTCCATTGAGAAAAGGACTTTTGCATCACAGAGCGGGAATGATCCGCAAGCTCAGCCTTTCCTAGACAAAACCAAAATAATGTTTTTACGTGGGTCTTCCACTGAGATGTCAGGGATTGCAACAGACTTTTATTGCCTCCAAAATTGGTGTGTGTAGTCTGCTGGTCGTCTGACAGAGCAGTTCCATAAAAACGCAGACTCTTGCTTGACCCTGGCGAAAGAAAAGGGGAACTTTGAACCTTCCACCCCAGCAAGACAACCTGATGGAAGCTTCTGCAGCCCAACTGTTCTGTCCCATAAAAATAGTTAATTTTGCTTCTAAGAGTCAGGTGTACAAATAACCTGCCTCCCCTCCCTCTTTGAAAAATGCTGTGAGGAAAACGGAGGGAGGCTCTGGTAACTGAAATAAGGCGAACAGGTGTCTCTCAGCTTCTTTCAGAGAAGGTGTCAAATATTGCTTCCAGAGCCCAGATCGGCTCCCATCAGGTGCAAAATTATTTCCATAACCTCATCTCAAGACTTCTGGGTTTGTGATGTTTCTGTGCAGCCTTGAGCACTGCCCTCCCTTGTCAAATGAGAAACGAATGTCTGGCTCTAGAAAATGCAGTGGTACCTCGGGTTAAGTACTTAATTCGTTCTGGAGGTCCGTTCTTAACCTGAAACTGTTCTTAACCTGAAGCACCACTTTAGCTAATGGGGCCTCCTGCTGCTGCTGCGCCGCCGGAGCACGGTTTTGTGTTCTCATCCTGAAGCAAAGTTCTTAACCTGAGGTACTATTTCTGGGTTAGTGGAGTATGTATCCTGGAGTGTATGTAACCTGAAGCATATGTAACCCGAGGTACCACTGTAACCATCTTGGGAAGAAGGCATGGAGCAATGCTGGACCCCTGCTTTTGAGTCACTCACAAAGCTTTCTCTGCAACCACGAGGGCCGGGATCCTGCTTTCTTTGCGAGGGGAAGAGAGTGGATGAGAAGAGAGACCTCTCGCACTGTGCAGGTGTCAGCAATAGGATTTCCCAGCTGCGCAGCAACTTGATTGGTGCCCGGATTCAAGCGATGCCTTTGAGGGCAGCTCTGTTTCAGGCTCTCTTCACCCGCATAGTCTTGCTTTGAGATGCTGAAACCAAAGTGCCTGGATTTTCTCTTGTTCCTCCCCCTCCCCTCCCTTTCTTCTACTGCTTAAGACGCCTCCGAGAATCTAAATAAAACTGGGCCTTTGATCTGGGGAAACAATAACAATGAAATATTTATCCGTGCATCAGGGACTTAGCAACATTCCAACATGCAGGTGTTGCCAGTCGAGGAGGAGATGCAAATTGTATCCATCAGACTAGTTTCCTACCCCTCCATCAATTCCCCCCCATACTGATTCCCTATATTTGTGGTAGGATACACCTAGGGACGTGGGTGGCGCAGTGGGTTAAACCACAGAGCCTAGGACTTGCCGATCAGAAGGTCAGTGGTTCAAATCCCTGCGACGGGGTGAGTTCCTGTTGCTTGGTCCCTGCTCCTGCCCACCTAGCAGTTCGAAAGCACGTCAAAGTGCAAGTAGATAAATAGGTACCGCTCCGGCGGGAAGGTAAACGGTGTTTTTGTGCACTGCTCTGGTTTCACCAGAAGCAGCTTAGTCATGCTGGCCACATGACCCGGAAGCTGTACGCTGGCTCCCTCGGCCAATGAAGCGAGATGAGCTCCACAACCCCAGAGTTGGTCACGACTGGACCTAATGGTCAGGAGTCCCTTTACCTTTACATGCACCTACCTATAATAAAAACCCAGTATTCCCATTATACCAAGTAACAAACCATTCCAAATGACTCCCTCTTTCCTCCTGTTAGGAAAAGGAAATCGGCTGCAAACCAGGATACAGCTGAGAGGGATAAAACCTTCCTTTTAGACCAGTTACACCAGGACTTCTTATGCTGTTGAATTGACCTTAATGCTGCTAGCATTTTCACCTGTTTACAATTATTTTCCAAATACTCCAGAAAGTTTTCCCACTCCACAGCTTCTTGGTCTTAGGTGCTTACATCTGATAATGATAATAGCAACTGATCTGCCTCACAGGGTGTATTTATATATCTATTGCATTTCTATTCCTCTCTTTCTACAAGGAGCTCAAGGTAATATACTGTACATCGTCCCGTCCCCCCCAATTTAATCCCCACAACAACCCTATGAGGTTGGTTAGGCTGAGGGGCAGTGAATAGCCCCCAAAGTCAGCCGGGGAGCCTCATGGCTGAGTGGGGATTTGAACCCGGGTCCCTGAGGCCCTAGCCCAGGGATCGGCAAAGTTTACCTCACCTGGGCTTGTTCACTCCAGCGGAGATCCCTCTGCAGGCCGGATTGCGCACGCGCATGAGCGTGTGTGCCCGTGATTTCCAGTGTCCATCTGCACAGACGCGATTTCCGGCATCTGCGCACGCACAGACGAGATTTTTGGTGCCGCGGAAGCGAGTCCCCGCACCGCGCCAGTTTAGCGTGGCATGCAAGGACTCACTGAGCACATGGCTTGGTTCGGGAGCAGCTCATGGGCTGGTTAAATGACCCCTGTGGGCTGCTTGTAGCCCATGGGCGTTAGGTTGCCGACCCCTGCCCTAGCCTGATACTCTAAGGATGACACCACACTGGTGGCGTAGTGGTTAAGACGGTAGACTCGTAATCTGGAGAACCGGGTTCGTGTCTCCGCTCCTCCACATGCAGCTGCTGGGTGACCTTGGGCCAGTCACACTTCTCTGAAGTCTCTCAGCCCCACTCACCTCGCAGAGTGTTTGTTGTGGGGGAGGAAGGGAAAGGAGAATGTGAGCCGCTTTGAAACTCCTTCGGGTAGTGATAAAGCAGGATATCAAATCCAAAGTTCTTCTCTCTAAACAATGCAAAATGTTACTCTGATAACATTTGTCAAGTGGTTTGAACACTGAAAGTGTTACATAAACATCCAAGATTATTATTTTTGCATAATTTGGTGCATGTTTAATACACAAAGCTACTTTTAGAATCTGGGTTCTTGTCACTACAGCCCCTGTGAGTGAAGATGCAGCCTTTAACTGTGTAGATGCGCAACTGGTTCTTGTGCTCTACAATAAGGAATCCAGAGTAACTACCGCTTGCTCATGCGACGCTCACCACAGTTCCTTGCCATCTCTTAAGTTGGGGACAGGTGCTGCAGAGCAGGTGAGGAGGGCAGGCAGCTCAGATGTGAAGGAAGGCAACAGAGTCACACCTGGAGATTCAAAGCTATGCCTGGCGTTTTCTTGGTAAGAGGCAGCAAACCCAGCTCACGACTGCTAAGACCTAACACACACATTCAGAAAGAGTCACATTAATTTTAGTTAACAAAAATATATAGTGCCCACTCAGTAGGAGAGCACTCAGCAATTTACTAAAAAATAAAAAATGGTAATGCTGAAGAAATAGAGCACAGCTGTAAAGTAACACAGAGACTGAGACTGTGCCACTTGAGGTGGGGAACTGTATATATGAATGCTCCCCTGTGTACATTTGGGTGTTGTTTTTTTAAGCCCAACAATAAACACCCTGCAATTAAAAAGCTTGTGCGTGATTAAGATGTCACTATAAATAGATAGATGTATAAATACTATATTTATTTTATAAATAGATGAAATGGGACGGCCAACCTTTTGCAACATTAAGCCTGGATGTTGTAATTATGGCACATCCGTGGACCAGTTGGGGAGGGGGGCAAGGATACAGAGAGGCTGCTGTTTAGCACTAAGCCCCCTGTTCCCATCTACCAAATGGGCTTGCTAATTCACCAGGAAAAACAGCAACCACCTCCCCTGCACGTTTGCCTTTAACAATGGCTTTGTTTGCAGATAGCAGCAGGGAAACTTTTCCATGCTGCTGGTAAAAGACCCTGGAATGGGAGCTTGCTTTAAAAAAGGGGAGCTGGCAATCCTATCTACCAACTTCAGGTGTCTTGCCACCTTTTCCTTCTATCAGGGTCTTTTTGCTTGATGCTGAAATTCAGCCAGTGAAGTTTTTGTTCCTTTATGCGTGTGCAAGGCTGATGTCCCTAAAAGTGGCAAGCCCTAGGACAGAGGGATGGGCAAGACCGGATGAGGGGAGAGACAGAGATTGCTGTGTGTGTTACATCACAACCAGCCAGGATTCCAGGGGGGAATTGGATAACAAGAGATCCGAGGAAAAGAGGACAGTGAGCTGCAGTGAGCAAGACTTCCTGAGAGGTTCCAACTCCATCTGCAGAGCCATTGCAAATGGAGACATCTTTGTCCTCCAGGGCCACTCTAAAGCTAACTGCACAGCAGAAAAGAATTGAACAGCCAAAGCAATAAGGCTACAATCAGTGTGTGTGTGTGTGTGTGTGTGTGTGTGTGTGTGTGTGTGTGTGTGTTGGTTGGGTTGTGAATGCTGCTGTTGTGATTTCCCTGCTCCGAAATATGCTGAGTGGAGGGACGCAAGTGGCGCTATGGGTTAAACCACAGAGCCTAAGGCTTGCTGATCAGAAGGTTGGCGGTTCGACTCCCTGTGATGGGGTGAGCTCCCGTTGTTCGGTCCCTGCTCCTGCCAACCTAGCAGTTCAAAAGCACATCAAAGTGCAAGTAGACAAATAGGTACCGCTCTGGTGGGAAGGTAAACGGCGTTTCCGTGCGCTGCTCTGGTTCGCCAGAAGCGGCTTAGTCATGCTGACCACATGACCCAGAAGCTGTACGCCAGCTCCCTCGGCCAATAAAGCGAGATGAGCACCGCAACCCCAGAGTCAGCCACGACTGGACCTAATGGTCAGGGGTCCCTTTACCTTTACCTTTAAATATGCTGAGTATCTGCAGAAACAGTCACAGTTCCTGGCCTTCTGGGACCGGTAGATTGCCTCTGTAGTGAGTGTGCCAGGTTGTCGATCAACCTGTCAGGAAAGGTGGGGTGAAAGTGACTTTAAAAAGCGAATCTGGCCATTGGAGGGAGACTTTGGTCTGGACCAGTGAAAGTGTCAAGCCCAGGAACTGCCATGACCATGAGGAAAGGTGAGAAGGGCTGCTCCCAGCTGCTGATTCAAAGAAGGCTCAGGGCTATGGAGTCCAGTGAATCGTGTGCACACCTCACTGAAGTGAGCATGAGCTATGCAAGAACAGCTTCCCCCCTCTCAACAGCCCTATAAGGTAGCTTAGTCTGAGAGATAGCAGCTGGCCCAAGGTCATGCACAGAGCTTCCTAGCTGAGCAGAGATTTGAATCCATATTTTTCTGGCCAAACTCAACACTTTGCTGACTGTTGCACCACAGTCAAGTAGAGTCAATTTTTCAACATGCCTCTGTACCCATGCTTTGAACACCAGCTTCATTGGCTGGAATTAGCAGGTGCTAACAGCTCCTCATGCTGTGAAAAACACCATCTGGCTTGTATCTGTGGATCAAGCTGCTGTTGCAAGAGCCCCCTGTGCCAGTGAATTTTCCCTGTCAGTTGGCAACTACTCCAGGGTTCTGTTATGCCCACCTCCCGCTGGAACGCAAGTCCAGAAGGAAAAGTGCTCTATGCGCTAGAACTCTTCTGAGCCCCCTCCATTTCAATAAGAACTTCCCGATGGAATGTGCTCTTACTTCAGGACTGCCAACTAGCCAGAAAAAGCCTGCAGACCTGCTCTTGCGCCCCCAACAGCAACTCGATTTGCAGGAATTAGCAGCCTACATTAAGGATTCCAAGGCTAGCAGTGCAGAAGGGGAGAGATGTTATTACTTTCCGATGGCTGCAAATTACACGGTTGTTAAAGGGCCAGTTCAAAAGTTGGCAGTCCTTCGTTATTCGGTATGTATTATGCATATTTAGGTTTTCTGCCGAGGGCATCTAAGCATCTTGAGCCAGCCTTTGCTGAAGCATCCGGAGAGTTTGGGACAATGATTAATTTCTTTAAAGTGAGGTTGTCAGGCTGCTTTTAAAAGCACAGGAGCAGGTGTGCTGTTAAAAGAAAAGAAGAAAAGTGGGGGGGGGGGGAGAGACCTTAATAACTCTCCAGGGAGCCTTTTTTGCCTTCCAGCATTTTACAAATATCCTTCTCCAGTTCTATCAGGAAAAGAGGTTCTGGAGCCGAGTCCTTGCTTGCATTAAGCCCTGGCCTTATACCTACTTGCCATTGTGGTGCAGTTGATGCAGGACACGGAGAAAATATTGTCCCTTTGCAACCTGACTGTCCAGTAAACTAACTAAAACTACACCAAGAACCCTGGGAACTGTAGTTTCTTAAGAGTAGTTGGGAAATTGTAGCACCGTGAGAAGTAAACTGTATTTCCCATGATTCTTTGCCAAGGGGTGTGTTCTTTAAATGTGTGATGTGTATGCAGCTGCCCAAACATAATGTAAGCTTTGGTTTGTGTAAGCAAATTAAGGAGAGCCGTTTATGATTAGCCTGCAGGGAATTTGCAGGATTTTTTCTTGATTCCCCATAATGGCTTCATCTCTGTCCTTCACTTGCATTTTAAATTTTCTATACAAAAACGGATCCAGATTCCTGATTGGCAAACACTTTCGGCTACGATCAGGCAGTATGCAAAGTTCATCCCCAACGAATCTTCTTTCTTGGCAAGGAGAAAAACTTTTCTTGATAAAATTGTAAGAATTCCAATTTTCAAAGAAATAAAAGGGCTTGGGGTGTGGTTTTTTGGCTGTCCCCATCTAATACAAGGCAGGACTATCTAGCAACTTAAATTAGGCAGCAGTAGCAGCACCTCTGTGCCTGTTCTGCTCCCTTCCTGCCTTGTCAGTAGAGAGGGCTTGCCATTGATCAGTTTTCAAAGCACTCGGGTAGAACAGATCAATGACCATAATATATATTTTTAATGACCATAATATTAATAATCCTTAATTTAGTTTGGTGGAAAGGAATTGATAATTGGAGAAAGGATTCTCAGCGACAAAGGCATGATAGCAAGTATTGATACTTGCTCTCTGTGGGAGAGCTGCCAACTTCTTAGCCAGGCTCCATAGTTGTGCCTTAGCATCAGTTTCAAATTAGCAGTAGCTGCAGTTTATGCCCCTACTATGGAAAGCTTCAGCTGCTGCTAAAGCCACCGAAGCAAGTCAAGCAGAGAGGTGTTGCTTATAGGGATGGGCCAAGGAGCACAGTCCCCAAATACCTTTCTAGGTGTCTTGAGAGCCAGCGTGGTGTAGTGGTTAAGAGCAGTGGACTCGTAATCTGGTGAACCAGGTTCGCTTCCCCGCTCCTCCACCTGCAGCTGCTGGGTGACCTTGGACTAGTCACACTTCTCTGAAGTCTCTCAGTATCACTCACCTCACAGAGTGTTTGTTGTGGGGGAGGAAGGGAAAGGAGAATGTGAGCTGCTTTGAGACTCCTTAAGGGGAGTGAAAGGCAGGATATCAAGTCCAAACTCCTCCTCCTCCTCCTCCTCCTCCTCCTCCTCCTCCTCTTCTTCTTCTTCTTCCTCTTCCTCTTCCTCTTCCTCTTCTTCTTTTTGAGTAAGTAATGATTCTGGGTGGGGAGGCCTGATCTGGGTTACTGAGTAGGATATGAATGTGGGTAAATCAATTTGATTTTATCTAGGGGTGATTTGGCAGATAATGCCTGGGGTTAGTGGAAAGACAATTGAACTGATCTTGTGTGGGTATAGGATCTGTTGGAGATAAACTGGCAGTGCCTGAATTGAAGAGAAGCTGAGCTGGGGATTAGGTGCAAATTAACTGAAGATTTTATCTGGGGTGATCTGGATGAGAAATCAGCTGACTTCTCTTCTGTGCTATATACAGTGGTACCTCGGGTTACATATGCTTCAGGTTACAGACACTTCAGGTTACAGACTCCGCTAACCCAGAAATGGTGCTTCAGGTTAAGAACTTTGCTTCAGGATGAGAACAGAAATTGTGCTCCGGCGGTGTGGCGGCTGCAGGAGGCCCCATTAGCTAAAGTGGTGCTTCAGGTTAAGAACAGTTTCAGGTTAAGAACGGACCTCCGGAACGAATTAAGTACTTAACCCAAGGTACCACTGTACATCCTAAATGTTTGTCTGTGTTTTTCACAATGGAATGCCCTCCAAATATTGCTGGACTCCAACTCCCATCATTCCCCACCATTGGCCAAGCTTGCTGGGAGTTGGAGTCCAACACTGTCTGGAAGACCACAGTTATCCCATCCTTGCCAGTCAGTTGACAATCTTAGCATGGAACCTGTAGCACTAGATGCCTAAAGTTGCCACCATATCTGTGGATAGATTCTCTTGGTGTTTCCAGGTGGACTGTTTATTGAGCTTTCATCTTGATTTGTTTGCGGGGAAATGAGACAACACTGGCTATGGAATGAGTATTAAATTACGTTGGTTAGACGGAACGTTGTGTTATAGCAATTGTAACCCCACACTTTCCAATGCATTTTCCTATCACTTTCCTTACTGCAAAAAACCTGACCTTTGGGGAAGTGGGTTTGTTGCGCAAGATCTCTCATTCAGCTGCAATGAGGCAGTATGGGATTGAAACTCACCTGAAAACATCGGCCATGTGGAATTGTCTCTATGCCTTTAGCAGTTGCAAAATAGGCAGAAATCCACAGGTGAAGTTTCCGTCGTTACGCAACTGCTAAAAGCAAAAGCCTGCAATTGTAAAATTGGAACTATCATTGTTGATGACAAGGATAAGGATTGTAAGCTTTCTTTCAAAATCTATAAATGGAGCCGTTAGTCTGATTCAATGTGGGGATGACAGGTAGATGGATATTCAGGGATGGGAAGGAGCCAGTGTGGGACACGAAATTGAATTTGCAGGAAAAGCACTCTGTTACATCCTCCCTTGCAAAATTGTATTCCTAAGAGCTCCAAAGCTGGATTCAAGCAAGACCTAGATCCTTCCAGTTAGGGCCCCAAAACAGTGAAATGTCACCCTCCAGATGTTGCTAAACTCCAAACTCCACCATCTTTGAACACTGGAAATGCTGGCTGGGTCTAAGGGGAGCTGGAGTGCAGTGAAAAATGGAGGAACACGGGTTCCCCAACCTCACGCGAAAAATATTGCTTCCCAGCTGATCAGAGAGAAGAAATTCTGGCCTGTTTCTTTGCTTTTATCAGCAACTTGAAAATGATGCCTGTTCGTTTTTTCTGTTATGGTTATCTGTGAGCTCCCCAAATTCTCTTTTGACATGTTCAATGTGCCATGATGTAGCATGGCCAATGGACCAGAAAACCACCACCACCTGTCTCGGCCAGGAAATTGATGTGCAGACGAAGCTTTTCACAATATGAAGTATAGCTTAATCATGTCCATTCATTTCAAAGGGTCTACTTGTTGAATACAGTGGTACCTCGGTACTCAAACACCTTGGTTCCTAAATGCCAAAAACCCTGAAGTAAATGTTCTGGTTTTCAAACGTTTTTTGGAAGCTGGACATCTGATGTGGCTGTCAGCTATTGTTTCTGGGTAACCTGCACCAATCAGAAGCTGTGCCTTGGTTTTCGAACATTTCGGAAGTCAAACAGACTTCCAGAACAGATTACGGGTAAGTTTGGTGCTTTTGTTTTGCTACTATTTTGCGTTTTGAGACTTTTTCAGTTAATTTGTTTTTGTGACTGTGTGGAACCCAGTTCAGCTGCTGATTGATTGTGTGACTGCAGAAATGGATAAAAGCCCCCCATCCAAACAATGACTATCATCAGTGCAGGTAAGAATTTTTTTAATTTTTTTTTATCATATACAATACTGTCTTATTTATTTTATAGTATGGTACATTGATTACACTGGGCAACAATTTTTTACTTTTTGAATGTTGTCTAGATTTTTACAAATGATTTAGAGTATTTTTGCACTGCTGAATCAGGAAATGGCATCCGTTTCTCTCCATCAGGTCAGGTGTTTGTGCTATGTTGATTTGAAAAAAAATCAGATCTTGTGACAAAATCGATTACATTTTTGTGGCATTATCAACACATATCATCCTAAATATGTTTTTAAGAGAAAAAAATGTTTTTCCAACAACATATATTGATTACTGTAAACTGAATGGTGGGCATTGATAAAGGTAAATACACGTAAATTGCATGTTGCTTCACCATTTTTCAAACTTCAGGGCTTGAACTTCCGTTTCTTGGAACTCCTGGAATGCTCAGCTTCAGGGAGGTCTTTCTTCAAAGTCCAACAGTAGTCAGCCATCATGACTGTGTCCCAGCGACCCTGATACCTGGTCTCCATCTCTTTCATGTCCTGATGGAATCTCTCCCCCTGCTCGTCACTCATTGAACCCAGGTTCTCAGGAAACCGGTCCATATGTGAAAATAGGTAGTGCATCTTGACGCTCATGTTGCAGCCCAGGTTTCTGAAAGCAGTCAGCATGTTGTTGACAAGTTCTGCGTAGTTTCTGGCCTAATTGTTGCCAAGAAAGTTCTTCACTACCAGAACAAATGCCTTCCACACTTCCAGTTCCACTTCGTTCATTGAGTTTCCGAACTCTGGATCTCTGATGAGCTGACGGATCTGAGGACCATCAAAGATGCCAGCTTTCAACTTCTCCATGGTCAATCCTGGAAAAGCCTGGCACAAGTAAGTGAAGCAGTCACCATCCTTGTCCAGAGCCTTGGTGAACTGCTTGATTAAGCCGAGTTTGATGTGCAACGGTGGGAAGAGTATTCTGTCTCTGTCCACCAGAGGGTCGTTGATGGCGTTCCTTTTTCTGCAAGGCACCAATTCCTCCCGCACAGGCCAGTCCTTCTTCATGTAATGCTGAGCACGGTCCCTACTATCCCACATGCACAGAAAACATGGGTACTTGGTGAAGCCAGACTGTTGTCCCAACAAAAAGTTCACCATCTTCAGGTCAACACAAATAAACTGCTTATGCTGATCATAACCAATTTTCTCCAGCACATACTTCACCGCTTCATAGTTCTCCTTCAGTGTACTCGAGTGAGCCAGGGGTATAGAGGCAAACTGGTTGCCGTTGTGTAGCAGAACACATTTCAGTGATCGCTTGCTGCTGTCAATGAACAGTCTCCAATCTTTGGGTTCGTACTGTGGCACTCCAAGCTTGAGTAGAAGCTGCGCAATATCTGCACAGCACACCAAGTCCTTCTCTTCCGAGAAAAAACTTAGGAACTCTTGATGCCTGTTGCGGAAGAAGCTGATGCCAGCACTGTCAGAGAGGAGGTTTTTTGCCTTCAATCTGGATGCCAACAGTTCGTCAGAGTCCTTTGACAAGCTGAGGTCGCGAACTAGATCATTCAATTCCTTTGGGGAAAATGGATGTGGAGCATCATCTTCAAGAACCACTTCTTCTTCTTCATGTCCTTCAACACTGGAGGCATCTTCGTCACTAATGCCAGGAAGTTCTCCGAAGATAGGCACTGGAATTTGAGCTACAGGACGACGTGCTGATTGAAGATCAGGATACTTGAGGCTGCTCCGGTTCTTTCTGTTGATCCCAGTCACATCAACAGCGCAGAAGTAGCAGTCAGTGACATGGTTTGTTGGCTCCCTCCAAACCATGGGAATTCCAAAGTTCAGACTCCTCTTGCCATTGGTCCACCCACGTAGAGTCTCGGTGCATGCCTTGCACACCATGTGTGGCGCCCAAGCTTTATCCTGGTCACCAAGTTTAATACCAAAATAACTTTATGCTTTGCCGCACCAATTTATGGAAGATTTCGAGGTTTTATGACTTCAAACTGATCCCTTTTCGACATAATCACCCAGAACTATCGGACCTGAATACTTCTTGTCATTAAAATAATCGTTTCCAATCAAAACAATTATTCGACATGGCATTTTACCCCCACCAACTACTTCTAAAATGCTCCACACAAGCGTACATGTGAACAAAAATGTAAAAAAATGACATGTGGCCATAGCTCAAAAACTTGACCTGATTGAGCAAAACCAATGTGATTTTTGGATTCAGCACATCAGATTCGTCCTAAATCAACTGAAAAAAACGCAGACAACAAATTTGTTGTTGACCAGTGTTATTGCTTTCATTTTATGGATCAATGGTCTCGTTAGGTAGTAAAGTTCATGTTAAATTGCTGTTTTAGGGGTTGTTTTTAAAAGTCTGGAACAGATTAATCCATTTGCATTACTTTTTATGGGAAAGCGTGCCTTGGTTTTGGAATGCTTTGGTTTTGGAATGGACTTTCGGAGCGGATTAAGTTTAAGAACCAATGTACCACTGCACCACTCAGTGTTTGGCGATCAAGCTGCTAATCAATGCACACAAATGGGGGCAAGGGTGCCAACTTGAATAAAATATTGGGGGGGGCAGGTAACACCCCATACACATAATTGATCACAAGATGCAGTGCACACACAGCAATATCCATCAACTTTGGGGGGTCCCAGCTCCCTCTAATATTTTATTTGGGGGGGCAAAGGGACTTCAGCCCCTAGGAGTCGGCTCCTATGAACGGGGGCCAGAATAGAACCCCTCACTTTGCATGAGGCCTGTTGGCCACTGCTTCCCTTGCAGGGAAATAAGCTAACTTTTGGTCATGTTACTTGGCTTCCCAGCATTTAAGTGCTCAGTTTCCCCTAACGTTTTAAGGGTGGGCTTTCTAGAGCTAGTGTTTCCTTCAAATTAGGCTTGACTAAGGCTGCAAAATGAGGTTAGGGTCTCCAGGCGAAAAAAAAGGACCAGACTCTTGCACCTTCAGTAATTGCACAGAAGAGCAGGAATTTCAGCAGGTGCCGCTTCCTTTTCTTTAAACATTGATTTTTCTGAATCATTGCCACTTGGCAATGGAAGTGTGAACCAACAATTAAGAGTGCCTCTGAGCATGTATAGACTATAATTCCCCCCTCCCCAGCTAAGCATGCATATCTGGGAATGAAGGGAGCTTCCACAATGGCACTGAGCTCACTTTAGAAATCAACAGTCAGTTGCAATGGACTGGGGTAGTTTGAAAATGGGGAAAGTTGGAACCCTTCTTCTCAGCGCTGGAATGCAGAACAATTCTGCGATGCCATTGAGGAAGAGTTCTGAGAGCGGTCACAATGCTTTGTATTGGAGCGGGGGAGGTTGTTGTAGCACAATGTATTATGGACCAGTTCATGCTGGGCCTATGCATCTAGTGATTACAGTGGTGCCCCGCAAGACGAATGCCTCGCAAGACGGAAAACGCGCTAGACGAAAGAGTTTTCCGTTTTGGAGGTGCTTCGCAAAACGAATCTCCTATGGGCTTGCTTCGCAAGACGAAAATGTATTGCGAGTTCCTGCGGGGTTTTTTTCCTCCCCCCCTTTTTCTAAGCCGCTTATCAGCTGTTCCGATAAGCTGCTAAGCCGCTAAAAGCCGCTAATAGCGCTAATAGCGCTAATCCTCTAATCGGTCAATGGGCTTGCTTCGCAAGACAAAAAAACCGCTAGACGAAGAGAATCACGGAACGGATTCTTTTCGTCTTGCGAGGCACCACTGTATTATGACCAGTGTCAATGAGCATATGCACTATTCATATTAAAGGACACAACTCCCTTTGCTTTAAAATATAGAGGGGAGAGAGGTTGTTGATGTGTGTTGATAACTTTGCAGTAGTTTCCAGAAGATTAGCCCTGTCACCATTCTGCCTAGATAATCGGTCACTGCAACAATTTCACCTTAGGTAATTGCCACTCTGTCCTTGTTTCATTTATTTCCCCTCCCACTTCACTCCTCTCTCTACATACATCCTCTCTCTACATGCGCTTATGTTTGCCAATTCAGGATGGAGCTTTGTGCAGCTTGTGACGCAGACTGTGGCTCTGTTTGCGCTTCTTAGCCAGCCCCACCCAGCCAGGTGGCCGCCAGATGTGTTGGGGAGCAGAACTCTCTTCATCGGCAGCCAACACAAATATCTGAAGAGTACGGAGTTGAGGAAGACTGCCCTTAGTCTTTAAGGTGCCACAAAAAGTCCTTGCTACAGTTATTTTGTGACAGTATTAAAAACCCAAAAAGGTGATGACGCCGCAGCTTTTTTTTTTTTTTGCAGTGTCATCTTGAATATATCTTCTCATCTTTGCTGAGAATCTTCCCCTCCCTCTGAAATCTACGCCTCCCCTGCCTGGTCTGATATGGCAGCTCTCCAGGGTCTCCTCGGGAGTGTGGCTAACTGCAGCCGTTATCCTCACTAGAGCCTTTACCCGTCTTGCAGTTGGGGACGCTGTTAAGGGAAGGTGCCACAAAACCCAACCCGAAACCTTCCACAAGCGACAGAGTGTGTTCCATGCATCATGGAGCAAAGACAGCCCTTCCCTCTTTTCGCATCCATGGTTCCACATTCCCCCCTCTAGGAAGGGGAGGGGGTTCTGGGGAGTGGGGTGTGTGTGGAGTGAGCCTCCTTCTTCTGAAACCAGTTGTTTTTCTGGGGCGCATCTCTCCCAAGCGCTGACATATCGGGGTCACCGTCACCCGCCTGTCGCTGAGCTGGCTTTGAAGGCTCCAGATTAAAGAGCGGTGGCTGTCACAGGCACCGAGCTAATTGAGAGCTGACGTGGGTGCCAGGGGCCTCAGGTGTGTTCGTGTCTATGGAAGGATCCTGCCTCTTCAGAAGAGAGTGGGGCACAGTGAACGCTGGTGGGGGGCACATGCTGCAACTCAGACCCACTTTGGAATGGTGTTGGGATGTGTGGTGTGCATAGGATGGGGAGACGGAGTCTGAGGGACCCATAACCAATGGGGGATGCCTCCTCTTAGGGTTCATTACGTTTCCAAGCACAATTCAAAGTGTTGGTGTTGACCTTTAAAGCCCTAAACGGCCCAGGATACCTGAAGGAGCGTCTCCACCCACATCGTTCTGCCCGGATGCTGAGGTCCAGTGCCGAGGGCCTTCTGGTGGTTCCCTCATTGTGAGAAGCAAAGCCACAGGGAACCAGGCAGAGGGCCTTCTCGGTAGTGGCACCCGCCCTGTGGAACGCCCTCCCACCAGATGTCAAAGAGATAAACAACTACCTGACATTTAGAAGACATCTGAAGGCAGCCCTGTTCAGGGAAGTTTTTAATGTGTGACATTTTAATGTATTTTTAATCTTTTTGGAAGCTGCTCAGAGTGGCTTGGGAAACCCAGCCAGATGGGCGGGGTACAAATAAATTATTATTATTATTATTATTATTATTATTATTATTATTATTACTATTACTATTCATTAGTCATGATGGTTTCCATTCCAAGAGTCACAGAGACTCCATATAGTGACAGTCCATTTGTGATGGATACTTTTCAGTTTGCGCAAGACGAGGACGGGGAATGATGTGGCCCCTTGCTGTGTGTGCTTAGGATCTGTGCTCATGGTCTCTTAATAAATGTCAGGACAGCCTGTGACTGGGTCAAGGAGGGGATCAAAGGAGCCATGATCTCACCTAAGGAGACTGTAGCAAAAACCCTCCTGTTGCTGAATCTCTCCACTACAAAGAAATCACTCTACCTTTCACAGGCGAATGTCCTAGAATGTGCTGTGACCAGTTGGCTCCAGGTTTTTGTATATGAAACTGATTATTTTGCTCCCTTCCTATCTAGTTTTTAGCATAGCTCTGGGACTGAAACTTGCCCCTTGATGTATGACCTGTGCTGAGAGAGATGAGGGAGAACAGGGTTGGGTACAAACCTGTTGATTCTCCTGGACATTGACACAGCTTTTGATAGTATTGACCACATTCTCTTTCTGGGCTGCCTTGCCTAGATAGGCTTTCCAGGAGGAGTGGCACACATTTGCAGCAGCTTTGCTCCTTGTTGGTACGATGAACTTCTGCCTCACCCTGTAGCTCAGTGATGGGGAACCTTTGGCCTTCAAGATGTTGCTGTGCTACAACTCCCAACTATTGGCCATGCTTGCAGGGACTGATTGGAGTTGCAGTTCAGGAAAAACTGGAGGACCAAAAGTTCCCCACAGTTGCCATGCCCCCTCATGCTTCTTAACATCTCAATCAGCCTTCCTCAACCTTGATGCCCTTCGTATGTTTTGAACTATAACTCCCATCATCCTTAGCTGGCATGGCCAGTAGTCAGGAATGATAGGAGTTGTAGTCCAGCAACATCTTGAAGGCCACAGGTTCCTCACTCCTGATCTAGGAAAACCACTGAGAGAAGTCATTCAGATGTGGGCTGGGATTCAAGTGGGTATGCTGGAGATACCCAATTTTGTGTTTCATTTCCGTTGCCTGATTCTGGGGAGGCAATGGAAGTTCTAAACTTGTGTCTCATCACAGTTTTGGAGGAGAGGGCATTGAACAAACTGAAATGTAATCCAGACACAACAGAGGCACTATTGTGGAAGTACTGAAGATCTGGGAAGAGGTATTTCGGTTATGTTAGATCCAGGGGTCAGCAAACTTTTTCAGCAGGGGGCCGGTCTACTGTCCCTCAGACCTTGTGGGGGGCCAGACTATATTTTTTGGGGGGGAATGAACAAATTCCTATACCCCACAAACAACCCAGAGATGCATTTTAAATAAAAGCACACATTCTACTCATGTAAAAACATGCTGATTCCTGGACCACAGGCCGGATTTAGAAGGCGATTGAGCCGGATCCAGCCCCCAGGCCTTAGTTTGCCTACCCATGTGTTAGGTGGAGTTTCATTCACCCTAAAGCAACAGGCATGGATTGTAGGGGGTGCTCTTGAACCCATTTCTGTTTCTGGTGACAGTGGAACCAGTAAGTGCCCTTTGCTAACTCTGCTGGGTTCTCCAGCTACACTCTTTGCTAGACAAAAGTCAGACCTAGGCTTGATCACTCATGCCCACGTTCACGGTGGATTACTGAAATACAATCTGTGTTGAGGTGTCTCTGAAGGAAGTCCAGGAAGTCTAATTGGTTCAGAATGCTGTGGCCAGGCTTTCATCTGGGGTCTGCACCACTGACGGTCATTCTGGCTACCAATTTGTTTCTGGGCTCAATTCAAGGTGCTGCCTGTGGCTTTTAAAAGCCCTAAGCCACCTGGGACCAGCTTTGGGCTCCTTCAGGAGGAAGGGTGGGGTATAAAGCTCAATAAATAAAATAAAATAAATATCAGGCCCACCCCACAACTAGCTTAAGATCTGCATTCAGTTTTCAAGCTCGGTTGACATCCCTTTGTCAAGGTGTGGTTGGAGAGGATGAAGGGATCAAATGCCTTTGGGGCTGTGGCAAAATGATATTAAATGGCCTCTCAAGGGAGGCTTGTCTGATTGCTCTTAAGCAGGTGCTTTATACCATTTTATTACGGAAAGCATTTTATTAAAAAGTAAATATTAGCATTTTGTAAGACAGCTTGATTTAGGGAGCATAAATGCTGAAACAGAGCTTGTCCCATTCAAGCGAGCTGGCAGGTCCTGCCAAGTTCTACATAAAATGCAGGGTTGCCAACTTTTCCCACTGGCCACAGTCACTGTTTCCTTTTTTTAAAAATAAACAACTTCATCCGTGGGGTGTGGGGAGAGATTTAGGAGTGCTCTCAGACACCCTGTTTGTTGAGTACTCATGCCGGGAGATTAGATGACAACTCTTTAATGAGCTGCATTCACTCTGATTTGTTTGCGGAGATGTTAGACAGCTCTTGCGTCAAAGCCAGCATTATCCCACATTCTCTGGCGTGTTCCCCCATCCCTGTCCTTATCACAAAAGACTGATCATTTGCGGAAGCGTGTTGGTTGCACAAGAGCTCCAAGTCAGCTTTAATTGCTCAGCCTCAATTTGCTGGTATGTGACTGAATCCCACCCAAAAATAGTGACAGTCTGGAAGTTCCTCAACTCTGCTGTGAAAGACTTTGCTCCTTGTTTTTTGCGCACCGGGCTGAAGGCATAAGAGCAGACCAAGCCTATTTGCTTTCTGATCAGTTGGCAACCCTATATGAATGCAAGGTTGACTTATTGGTGGAATGGAAAGAGATTCTGTGGTGGTGACCACAAGCAAAGGGGGAGAGGGTTCCTGTGCCTTTAAGAGGGAATTTTAATAGCATGACAAGCTGCACCTCCCATAATACTTTGCTGGTTGCTCCCTTGCTCCTTGCTCCCCTTTGGTGGTCCATGTGCCCCACAATACACATCCTTTCCCAGGCTCTATCGATAAAAGTAATTGCAAAGAAAGAAACATATGTATTCTCCCCAGACCTGCCTTTTGGAACCTTGCTGGTGCTATTGGTCTGTAATTAGTATTTAGAGCAGTGGTTCCCAATTGGTGGTGATCTGTGGCACCATTCACATAGCAAAAACCTGGGCTTTTTTCAGCCGGAACTCAGGTGGGCGCCATTGCCAATAAGAGAATGAGAGAGGTGTTCGTGGTGAGTTCCAGCACCTACTTTTCTAGAAAAATAGCACTGGTAAAAACTATCAATTTTTTATTTTATTTTATTTGAATTAAGGGATCCATGGCTTATCTTTTGAAAAACAGGGGGTCCACAGCACTTAGGTCATTGGGAACCACTGATTTAGAGGAATTTGTCCCCAAGCATGATGGGGAAGTTGTAACTACAGGACCAGACACCATTTTGCAGTTGCGCTGTTGAGCCCCTCACCAATATGAAGATGATCGATCCAGGATTTCACCAGTACGAGACTCTGCTTTTCTGCAACTGGGCTGAATCCAAGAATATTGGGGAGCTGAAGTGAATCCCCACACCACAGCCTCTGCTGGATCAGAGCAAAGGTTTATTTGGTCTGGAGAGAGATGGCTCTGAGCTTGAGGGGGCACTTTATTATTTATTATTTACTTATAATATCTATATCCCAAGAGCCTAGGGTGCTATACATGGTTCTTCCCCTCCCCATTTTATCCTCACAGCCATCCTGTGAAGTAGGTCTTGCTGTGGCAACACCATTATTCTGAACATAGATTTTTTTCTGTTTACTTGTCAGGGCTAAAATTTAACCACAAGCAGGCTCCTCCTCCAGGAGTTTTCTGTAATCTTTTTTTAAAAGTGCTTAAGACCTAGTGTACACATGCAGTAGAATTCTGAGGTAAAAGTCTGAGGTGGAGTTGTAGACTGTACGAGTTCAGGCTCCAGAGAAAATACCTTTTTGGCTTTTTAGTTTCCCTCTGTTAAAACTCCTGGGATTATTTTATTTTTTTTATGTGCCACTACAAACACCAGGGACACAGCCAGCTCTTGCTGTGCAATTTTCTTCAGTGCAGATAGGTTTTTGGTAGGGTGGAGCTGAGGAGCTGGAGGGGACGGATTTTTTGAGATTTCATCTTAAGGCTCCATCACCACTTCCTGTGGCAGCAAACTGTGTACATTAAGGCCGCACTGGCCACACACTTAAAGCACTCTGATACTACTTCAGTTATGCCTTGGAGGAAGCTGTGGCTGTTCAAAACAGTGTCATAGCGAATGTGACCATTGTAAGCAACCCCGCGCACTGGGCATGAAGGAACCAAGTCCCCTCTCTTCAGCCCCAAATCACAGGGTCCCTGCTCTCAAACACCTGCCTCTTATCCATTTGTTGTTTAGTTGTTTAGTCATGTCTGACTCTTTGTGACCCCATGGACCAGAGAATAGCTTCGAGAACACTGTCCAACCATCTTGTCCTCTGTCGTCCCCTTCTCCTTGTGCCCTCCATCTTTCCCAACATCAGGGTCTTTTCCAGGGAGTCTTCTCTTCTCATGAGGTGGCCAAAGTCTTGGAGCCTCAGCTTCAGGATCTGTCCTTCCAGTGAGCACTCAGGGCTGATTTCCTTCAGAATGGATTGGTTTGATCTTCTTGCAGTTCATGGGACTCTCAAGAGTCTCCTCCAGCACCTCTTATCCATTACTGTTGCTTAATGTGGATTGCAGACTTCCTGTACCTCCATTCATAGAATCATAGAATCATAGAATCATAGAATCATAGAATCATAGAATCATAGAATCATAGAATCATAGAATCATAGAATCATAGAGTTGGAAGAGACCACAAGGGCCATTGAGTCCAACCCCCTGCCAAGCAGGAAACACCATCAGAGCACTCCTGACATATGATTGTCAAGCCTCTGCTTAAAGACCTCCAAAGGAGGAGACTCCACCACACTCCTTGGCAGCAAATTCCACTGTCAAACAGCTCTTACTGTCAGGAAGTTCTTCCTAATGTTTAGGTGGCATCTTTTTTCTTGTAGTTTGGATCCATTGCTCCGTGTCCGCTTCTCTGGAGCAGCAGAAAACAACCTTTCTCCCTCCTCTATGTGACATCCTTTTATATATTTGAACATGGCTATCATATCACCCCTTAACCTCCTCTTCTCCAGGCTAAACATGCCCAGCTCCCTTAGCCGTTCCTCATAAGGCATCGTTTCCAGGCCTTTGACCATTTTGGTTGCCCTCCTCTGGACACGTTCCAGTTTGTCAGTGTCCTTCTTGAATTGTGGTGCCCAGAACTGGACACAGTACTCCAGGTGAGGTCTGACCAAAGCAGAATACAGTGGCACTATTACTTTCCTTGATCTAGATGCTATACTCCTATTGATGCAGCCCAGAATTGCATTGGCTTTTTTAGCTGCCACGTCACACTGTTGGCTCATGTCAAGTTTGTGGTCAACTAAGACTCCTAGATCCTTTTCACATGTACTTCTCTGCTTTCCATATGACATTCTGCTCCCAAGGAATGGCATTCCCACACTTTCCCAAATACTCCAAAATCCAAATTGAGGGAGGGGGGAAAAGTATGGGGCCAACAGAGAGTTAATGGAGGTACAGGAAGCTTACAATCCACTTTAAATGGCAGTATGGATGAGCCCCAGGCCTAGTGTTCCTGGTTGGGTTTGCTCTTTTAACATCTCTTCCTAGAATCAGAATGGTAGAGTCGGAAGGGACCCTGAGGGTCATCTAGTCCAACCCCCTGCAATGCAGGAATCTCAACTTAGTAATACGTATAGAGTCATACATATAGAATAGAGCGGTTATCCTGCATTCTGAACTAGCTCCTCTCTGGGCCTAGCGAAGCCACTTTTCCTGGCTCTGCCAACATCTGAGAGCCAGGGGGCTTTTATGGGGAGGAGGAAGGGGTGCCATTGCTCGCATGCCAGCCTTAGAACGGGGAGGGAGAGGTTGGCTTTTGGCCAATGTAACGAACAGCTCTTAGCCAGAGCCTGTATTGATCGCTGCTAAGTGCTGGTTGTTCCCTCATTGCTGATTCAGAGGTTGATTCATGCTGGAGCGTCCAATTCAGAGGAGGTGGGGGAAGGAAAACTCCAATGGAGGGGATTATTGGAGTGCCCAGTGATGTTGCCCATTACATTGGCCGGTGAGGAGATTCCCAGCTCAAGTGGAAGCTGGTGAATCACTTGATTCCAGCAGGAAATGCTGAGTTGAAGAGGAGGGGGTTTACAGAGGTCTCCCTCCTGCAAATTTCACACACGCTGCATGGGGCCTCTACTGCTACGTAGGTGTCCCAATCCGGATATTGGCCATTCCTCTTGTATCAAGACCTAAGCCTCTGGAGCAGATAGGTGTGGATATGATCTGGATTGGGGAGCTACCAAAAGCACCACCCTGTGCAAAATTTACAGCGGGGGTGGGGGAAGAGGATAATATTGCCAGTTCGGTTTCCCCATCTCAGGTAATGATTTTTTAATGGCAAATCAATTGACCAAATCAAAATTCAATATGCATCTCCATTCGTTTCCTGCTTTTTCAATTGTTCAATTAGCACCCTCCATTGCATTGTTAGGCTTGTGTTACGATGCTCACAGTCCTGCTGCATGATGGATTTTGTAGTCTTGAAGCGTCAATAACAGCTTTTTATCACACCTGCCTAGATTGTTCAGTGCTATACTGTGATGTCAAAGTTGCACAAGAATGATTCAGCAGTTATGCATTTTGGGGGAGGGGAGGGAGTTGCCATCTGTGCCTTTAAACATCAACCCATCATGCAAAAATTAAGCACGGGAAACTTTCTCCACTATTAGTTAATGTCTGAGCCAGGAAAAATTCACCGGTTCCATTCATATGTGTCAAGTTGCACAGCAGATCTGAAAGGCAGCCCCTCTAGCATTTATCTGATGCAAAAGATGGCAGTGCTGCAGGATTTGAGAGTGGCTGGGGTTAGGGGAAATCTCGTGGTTTTTAGGTAGATGTTGAAATTTAGACAGCTGTGTCTTTGTTTAGTAGACAGAATTCGAGTGACCCAGCTTTCCAGGTTAGGTGAAAGGGCAACAACAAGCAGTAATTATCAGAGGGGACAAAGTGGAATATTTTTTTTACCAGCTTAGCCTGAAATGCAGAAATGAAATCATGCAGCTGAACCCCGTCCCCCTGAAGCCTTGATCTCCATGCCAGGAGAAGCCTCACCTGCTGAATTTATGCCTGCCACGTAGCTACTAAGAGTCCTGAAAAGCATAAAGTGGCAGTGCTCCCGATGATTTGAGGTTTCTTGGGGGAGAATTGTGGGCTGATCCGAATGAGGCAACTTTACAAGGAAGGTTGGTTCAACGAAGCAGCCCTGGCCTTCTGCCTGTGTTACGAGGAGGCATGTTCTCAGACTTTGCTGAGAAGGCAACTTTGCTGCAGCATAACAGGCAGAAACCAACAGGAAATGTTTTCCTTAGTGAGCAGCTTTACCTGTTGAATTCTGCTTGTCATGCAGCTACCTAAAGGCAACAAGAGCCAGGCAAACACCAGTCTTCTCTAAGCTACTGCTCTCCAGCGATTTCAGACCACAGATCCCATCAGCCACAGCGAGGACACAAGCTGCAGATGATGGAGGGCAGCAGGTTGGGGCTGCTACACATTACCTGCATCACACAGCATAGAGGAAGCTGCTTGGTACTGAGTCAGATCACTGGTTTGTCCATCTAGTTTAGTGTTGTCCGCTCTGACTGGCAGCAGCTCTCTAGAGTCTCCCTTGGGAAGTCTTTCCAATCACCAGCTACCCAATCCTTTTAACTGGAGATAAAGCAGGAATCGAACCTTGCACCTTCTGCAACTGCAGCCTGACACACAAATTCCAGATATTGGCCGTACCATTTGCAGGGCGGGGCAGAGAGGTGGACACAGACACACTTTGGAACTCCCTAACTCAAGAAGGTGGACTGGCTCCCTCCTTGCTGTCCTTCTGCCAGCAGCTGAAGACTTTTGGGAACTGATAGCTTTTAAACTGATAGCTTTTAATGAAAGAGCTGGTGCTGAGCTATTTTTATTGTAATTATATATCTATATAGATGCACATACACACACACTTTAAATTCTATCAATGTTTAATTGTTTTTAAAATCAGCCCCCCCCCCATTTTTAGTTGTTCTTATTCTTACAGTGGACACTTGGGTTGTGAACGTGATCCATGCAGGATGCACGTTCACAACCTGCAGCGTTCGCAACCTGCAGCGGCACGTCTGCGCACGTGTGGGTTGTGATTCGGCACTTCTGTGCATGCACAAAGCACGATTTAGCACTTACGCGCATGTGCCGGTATTCTGGGTTTCGGCGGGTGTGTAACCCGAAAAAATGCAACCTGAAGCGGCTGTAACCTGAGGTATTTATCAGCTGCCATGAGTCCCTGTCAGGGAAGCAGTATACTACTACAGTGGTACGTCAGGTTAAGTTGTTGTTTAGTCGTTTAGTCGTATTCGACTCTTCGTGACCCCATGGACCAGAGCATGCCGGGCACTTCTGTCTTCCACTGCCTCCCGCAGTTTGGTCAGACTCATGTTTGTAGCTTTGAGAACACTGTCTAACCATCTTGTCCTCTGTCGTCCCCTTCTTCTTGTGCCCTCCATCTTTCCCAACATCAGGGTCTTTTCCAGGGAGTCTTCTCTTCTCATGAGGTGGCCAAAGTATTGGAGCCTCAGCTTCAGGATCTGTCCTTCCAGTGAGCACTCAGGGCTGATTTCCTTAAGAATGGATACGTTTGATCTTCTTGCAGTACATGGGACTCTCAAGAGTCTCCTCCAGCACCACAGTTCAAAAGCATCAATTCTTCGGTGATCAGCCTTCTTTATGGTCCAGCTCTCACTTCCATACATCACTACTGGAAGTACTTACCGTAATTCGTTCCAGAGGTCTGTTCTTAACCTGAAACTGTTCTTAACCTGAAGCACCACTTTAGCTAAAGGGGCCTCCCACTGCTGCCGCACGATTTCTGTTCTCATCCTGAAGCAAAGTTCTTAACCCGAGGTAATATTTCTGGGTTAGCGGAGTCTGCAACCTGAAGCGTATGTAACCCGAGGTACCACTGTACTACTACTAATAATAAATGCATATCATACATATTTTAAAAAGCAATCTTGAAATTGAGCATTTCATTCATATATATGTGTGTGTGTGTGTCTGTGTATGTGAGAAAGTGAAAATCTGGACACAAACGTTGTTGAGCTTTTTTCTTCTTTTTGCCAAAGTTGTTGAGCTATTTTTAAGGAAATCCGCCCAAATCTACACTTCTGGCATGGGATGCGAAGTACCCGGCCTTCTCCCCGGGCGATCTCCCCGAATCCGCTGTGCGTCCGGAAAATTCTGGAATCATGGCAGCCCCCGGATATGAATAATAAAAGCTCACGTGTATGCTAGCAATACAGCATTTCACTGTAAAGAGCAATGGGACTCCGCCTTACAACGCGCGGCGCCCCTTCACGGATCCCGGCGCGCCAAGCGGTTCTCCGATGGGTCCCCCAGGCCGCGTGGAAGGAGCCGGACTCCTCCCTCGGCGCCCCGTTTCCAGGAGGGAGAGCTGCGAGGTGGAGACGCCGCTCCGGCTCCGGCTCCATGGCTGGCAAGCCCGGCCAGGGAAGGCGGAAGGCAGCGCCCGGAGAGGCCGGCCAGACAGCAGCGCGCGCGCTCACTCGCACCCACGGGTGCCCGCCCTGTGCCACCCCCATCGCCCCCTCATCTGTGGGAAGCGGGAGGAGGGAGTCTGCAAAAGTACCCAAGCCCCAGGCCCATGGCTGGTACGCAGGGGCTGGAGGATCTGCAGGGTCAGAAGAAGGTGGCCAGGTGGACTTTGGGCATCACCCCGTTTCAGCAGAAGAGCATCGGGTTCCTTGGGCGGACCAAGAAGAAAGCTTTTTCTGGTCTACACATAGCACTTTAAGCTGCGTCTCCCGCAGTGCAGGATTTACTTATAAACTAAACAAGCTATAGCTCAGGGCCCCATTCTCTTGCCCCCCCCCCATATACTACTTCTTAATTGTATTTCACTATTAATATACTTCTTCTTAATTGTCTTTCTTTTCAACAATTACTTTGATAAAATACATATTTTGTTATGTGCAAATGGCTTTAGATACCTATTAGGTCCATAAATTACAATACAGTGGTACCTCTGGTTGCGAATGGGATCCGTTCCGGAGGCCCGTTCACAACACGAAAAGAGCGCAACCTGCAGCGGCACGTCTGTGAACGTGCGGGTTGTGATTTGCCACTTCTGCGCATGCGCATGACGTCATTTTGCACTTCTGCGCATGCGTGAGCGGCGAAACCTGGAAGTAACCCTTTTTGGTACTTCTGGGTCGCTGCAGGACGTAACCTGAAAGAACGTAACATGAAGCAAACGTAACGTGAGGTATGACACTATAGCATATATTCAACACAAAAAACAGCAACAATTTGTTGACAAAGGACAGTTGGACATATAAAGGGCCTCATTACCTGCAGTAGCTTAGGACCTCATCAAATCTAAATCCAGCCCTGGTCAAGCGAGGTAGCGGCGGGGAGAGGGACTGCATGTCCTCATGGGAGAGGGAAGAAGTCCCCTGTCTGCTCCAAGAAAAACTTGCAGCTCTTGGGAAAAGGGCTCTCTGTGCAAAGAGGTTCCCCCACCGGCGATGCCAAGCCCGGCCGCAGCACAAAGTGGTGCAGCAGTCCAAGAAATGTTTTACTACTTAATGCTGCCAGTGGTATAATAAACTGGCCCTCAGAGTAGTGGGGATCTGGGACATTCTGTATTTCAGAATGCTCCCTTAAAATACACTATATATATTTGCTGAACCAACAAACTGAATTGGAATACAAAGAAGGGAAGTACGAGGAGGTCGGAGGAAATAAGGATATGGAAGTTATATTACTGAAAATTGATGTGTGTTTTTAATTGTTTATTATTTTGTATGTCTATTTTTGCATGTTTTGTATGTTGTGTATGTTGTATGTTTATATCCTAAAAATTTTCAATAAATATCTTAAAAAATAAATAAAATAAAATACACTATATATAAGCGACCAACCTCCCAGAGTTTAATACATTCTGTTGGCCATTTGGCCTCCGGCCTTTGGGGAGAAACCAAGACTTCCCCACATGAATCATAGGAAAGGTGAGCTTGAATCCTTATCACACCTTTCTTCTGCTGTACATGCACAGGGGTCTTCTTTTTTCATTTAGCGTCTGTTTGCAAAAATCACCAGTGGATTACTTATGTGCCACCTATTATATTGTGGCATGTGTGCCATAGTTGTGGCCATATCTCGCATGGACCAAATGCAGTGCTGACTGGTGGGGCCTTGGAGACCCAAGTGAGGCAAGTTATTGCCTGTACTTTTCTTCATTTCATTTCTCTCTTATCTCACTTGCCCACACATACACACCTATGATATTTACAGTCATACCTTGGTTTTCTAACAGCATAGTTAAACGTTTTGGCTCCCAAACCCCCTAAACCCGGAAGTGAGTGTTCCAGTTTGCGAACTATGTATTTTTGGAAGCCAAACGTCCGATGGGGCTTCTGCAGCTTCCAACTAGCTGCAGGAAGCTCCAATCAGAAACTGTGCTTTGGTTTTTGAATGTTTTGGAAGTCAAACAGACTTCCGGAATGGATTCTGTTTGACTTCCAAGGTATGGCTGTATAGGTATAGGCCGGCCCAATGTTGAGGCAGAGTGAGGCAGCTGCCTCAGGTGGCAGAGGCGGGCAGGTGTGGGGGATTCCCTGGTCCTGAATGGGGTAACCGTGCCCCTGAAGGACCAGGTGCGCAGCCTGGGAGTCATTTTGGACTCACAGCTGTCCATGGAGGCACAGGTTAAATCCGTGTCCAGGGCAGCTGTGTACCAGCTCCATCTGGTACGTAGGCTGAGACCCTATCTGCCCGCGGACTGCCTCGCCAGAGTGGTGCATGCTCTGGTTATCTCCCGCTTGGACTACTGCAATGCGCTCTACGTGGGGCTACCTTTGAAGGTGACCCGGAAACTACAATTAATCCAGAATGCAGCAGCCAGACTGGTGACTGGGAACGGCCGCCGAGACCATATAACACCGGTCTTGAAAGATCTACATTGGCTCCCAGTACGTTTCCGAGCACAATTCAAAGTGTTGGTGCTGACCTTTAAAGCCCTAAACGGCCTCGGTCCAGTATACGTGAAGGAACGTCTCCACCTCCATCGTTCAGCCCGGACACTGAGGTCCAGCACCGAGGGCCTTCTGGCGGTTCCCACACTGCGAGAAGCCAAGTTACAGGGAACCAGGCAGAGGGCCTTCTCGATAGTGGCGCCCTCCCTGTGGAACGCCCTCCCACCAGATGTCAAAGAGAACAACAACTACCAGACTTTTAGAAGACATCTGAAGGCAGCCCTGTTTAGGGAAGCTTTTAATGTTTGATGTATCATAGTATTTTAATATTCTTTTGGAAGCCGCCCAGAGTGGCTGGGGAAACCCAGCCAGATGGGCGGGGTATAAATAATAAATTATTATTATTATTATTATTATTATTATTATTATTATTATTATTATTATTATTAGATGTTGAGGTGCAGGGATTGGCCAGAGCTGTGGGTGCCATGTGGCCTGAACTTGCACCAATTCTGCTAGCCTGCTGCCCTTGAGTACATTAGAAGGCACTGCCCTCCCACCCGTACTGGAGCAAGGTTTCACTGCCAGTCCATTTGGCTTCTGTATGTTCCTTAGGAGTGTGGGAATGTTCAGGGATGCAGGAGAGGATATATTGTCTGTTAATATCCTTTTCCAACTTGTGTTAACAAGTTCCACAATTTAGCAGAGTAACATTCCCCTTTTTAAACCTGCTCAGGCTCGCTAAAGCCTCTATAATAACTGTTCTGGTATTTCCCCCTTATTCCCTCATAAAAGATAAGACACGACACAGTCTTCTATAAAAGTATAAAAAGGTTTACTTTCACATCATTCTGTTCACAGTAGGATCCCAGAAGGCAGACTTAGCTTAGAAAAGTAACATATACCTGGAAACTATCTCATAAGAAGACAGTCCCTTTGTCCTCTCTTGGCTGGAAGCCAAGAGGGCATCTTTGGCTAAACAGATGTTGCTTCTTCGATGCATGTAGTCAAAGGAGAGAGAGAGAGATGGCTGCCCTGCCCTGTGCTTTTGTCGTTACCTGCACAGGTGAGGCCACACCCACCTCTAGTCACATGCAGAGGAAGTCTGTCCCAGCCCAGAAGGAAACAGGAAGTTTACCTGCCAACTGGACAAACATTCCTCCCCATGTGTAAACATGTTCACTCTAGGAATGCTGTACTTGACTGCTCTTGTGTTTCACATCCCACAAGGAGAAGGCACTGTCTTGTCTTTTGTGGGAATGTTCAGGGTGGCAGGAGAGGATAAAAGGTAAAGGGACCCTGACCATTAGGTCCAGTCGTGGCTGACTCTGGGGTTGCAACGCTCATCTTGCTTTATTGGCCAAGGGAGTCAACGTACAGCTTCCGGGTCATGTGGCCAGCATGCCTAAGCCGCTTCTGCTGAACCAGAGCAGCGCACGGAAACGCCGTTTACCCTCCCGCCAGAGCGGTACCTATTTATCTACTTGCACTTTGACGTGCTTTCGAACTGCTAGGTCACCCCATCGTGGGGATTCGAACCGCCAACCTTCTGATTGGCAAGTCCTAGGCTTTGTGGTTTAACCCACAGTGCCACCCACATCCCAAACTTATATATACTAACAGGTTTATCCCATAAGGGAAATGACCTGGGGGACTGCTTGGCTGGCAGCCAGTAGTTCATTCCAGGAAGTTCGCAGGACGAAAAGAAGATGTAAAAGAGAGAGAGACTGGCAGCCTTCCTTGGCCTTTTACCGGGTCTGGAAAGGTCACACCCACCCACTAGTCACATGCAAGGAAGGATGCTCCAGGCCAGGAGGAACAGGAAGTTTCGACCGCTCTAGCAAAACAGGTAATGTTGTACTTGACTGCTCCCAATGGATTACATTCCACATCTTTCACCTCGGGCAGCAAAATGTTTTGCCTTCAACTCAGGATAACATTCCACGCATCTGATGAACATAAGAAGAGCCCTGCTGGATCCAGCCCAGACCCCAGCTAGCCCAGCCTTCTGTTTTCGCAGGTGTCAAACTGATGCTCATAGGAAGTCCACAAGCAGATCCCAAGCGCAGCAACAGCAGTTCCCACCAAGCGGTACCCAGAGACATACTGCCTCCAGCAGCCCAGATGGAACAGAAGCATCATGGCTACTAGCTACTGAAAACCTTATCCTTCATGGATTTGCCTAATCCTCTTTTAAATCCATTCAATTCACTATATATTGTGGTAGCAAGTTCCTTAGTTTAACCATGTGCTGTGGAAATAAGTACTTTTTGTCTCTGTCCTGAACCTTCCAACATTCCGCTTCACTGGATGCCCCCAAATTCTGATAATATCATGAGAAATGGAGAAAAGCTTTTCACTATGCAGTTTCTCCACACTTTGTATAATTTTATAGATCTCTTTCATACCCCCTCTAATTCACCTTTTCGCTAAACTAACGCTCCCCCCAAATGTTGTGACCTTTCCTCATAGGTGGGTTGCTCTGCCCCCTTGATCGTTTTGGTTGCCCTTGCATTTTTGTGAACTTTTCCCAGCTCTAAAATACCCTTTTGGGGGGTGAAGTGACCAACACTTACTGATTCAGGCTAGTGACACATCTGACTCTTCTCACAGTGGTCAACAAGACACCTGCAGGAAGGCTACAAGCCAGTGCCCTCTCTTGTATTCTGATTCCCACTAACTGCTATTCAGAAACTTCCCGCCTTCAACTGTGGAGGCAGAACATGGACACTGTGGACTGTCGTTCACTCAAGATTTTGCTGTAATCAATTTGTTAGTCTTAACGGTGCCACAAGACTGTTGGTTGTTTTTCTTACATAAGACTAATACAGCTACTCTTCTGGAAATGACTTACAATGATTGAAGTTCCCCGTTCAAATCCTACCGCAATTCTGACCTAACCTCTAAAAAAACTTAAAATAATATTTAGCATGCTTTTGACATATGATTCATATGTTGTTACTATATTTGGTGATTTATCTGACTTTTATTTTCAAGTCGTTTAGCTTGTTTGCTGCTCAGAGAACTCTGGTTTTGGGGTGATTTGTGTAATAACTAAATAAAATATTGATGGAACGCTGTCTCTTAAGTATACCCATCTGTGCATCAAATTCTGCTGACAAAATCCTTCCCTCTTCTCACACCCCCTCTCCCAATACCTTTGCTTTTAAAATCGGACCTCCACCTCACTTCTGAGGTTGGCAATGTGGTTCTTTGTCCTTGCCTCCATCCTATATTTCTGCTGATCTGTCCAGCATCATCTAGCACCCACCTTCTCCTTGTCTTCCTCCAGCCAATTCACATTTTAGCTCTCTGCTGAAGGAAACCAAATGAACCAAATATTTGCCTTTGGGTATATATGCCCTCACTGGCATGGTCCAGAAAGGGTTCTCTCAGGTAAAGAAGGAAGTGGAATGACTCAGTCCACAGGAACTAGGGAGTTCTCCCTGGCAATGACACAACTGGGGTGATGGAGGCAACCAGTGAAGTTGAACGTAGGAAGGTTCGGGGCAGGCAAAAGGAAGTACAGTGGTACCTCAGGTTAAGAACTTAATTCGTTCTGGAGGTCTGTTCTTAACCTGAAACCGTTCTTAACCTGAGGTACCACTTTAGCTAATGGGGCCTCCCACTGCTGCTGCCACGTGATTTCTGTTCTCATCCTGAAGCAAAGTTCTTAACCCGAGGTACTATTTCTGGGTTAGCGGAGTCTGTAACCTGAAGCATCTGTAACCTGAAGTGTCTGTAACCCAAGGTACCACTGTACTACTTCACAAAAAAAGGTAACGGGACCCCTGACCATTAGGCCCAGTCGTGGCCGACTCTGGGGTTGTGGTGCTCATCTTGCTGTATAGGCCGAGGGAGCCTGCGTACAGCTTCCGAGTCATGTGGGCCAGCGTGATTAAGCCGCTTCTGGCAAACCAGAGCAGCACATGGAAACTCCATTTACCTTCCCGCCAAAGCGGTACCTATTTATCTACTTGCACTTTGAGGTGCTTTTGAACTGCTAGGTTGGCAGGAGCAGGGACTGAGCAACGGGAGCTCACACCGTCATGGGGATTCGAACCGCCGACCTTCCAATCGGCAAGTCCTAGGCTCTGTGGTTTAACCCACAGCATCACCCGTGTCCCTACTACTTCACATAGCACATAGTTAAACTGTGGAACTGCCTCCCACAATAAGTAGTGATGGGCACCAACATGGCTGACTTTCCAAAAGGATTAGACAAATTCATGGCGGCTGCTGTTGTTATTGTTATTGTTATTGTTGTTGTTGTTGTTGTTGTTGTTATTATTATTATTATTATTATTATTATTATTATTATTATATTTGCATGCCGCCCATTTGACTGGGTTGCCAGTCAACGGCAACTACCCATTATGGCTATGTTTTCCTCTGCTGCATGCTTCTGAAAACCAGTTAGTGGGACTCGCAGATGGGGAGCGTGTTCTTTCACTTATGTCCTGCCTGTGAGCTTACCAGAAGCATTTGGTTGGCCACTTTGAAAAAAAGGACGTCGGTTAATGTGGACCTTTGGCTTGATCCAGTAGAGCTGTTATTATTTTCTGAAAGTATGTGTTGCCTGCTTTGGCCCCATCAAAGAAACAAGCACCTTACCAGGAAAAATATGGTAGCCCCACTGCCCGGGGTGGGTTGTGGGTGTAAGGCTGGCGTGGGAATTCTTGCTAGTGATTGAGAGCCCAGAGGGCTGGCGGGGGGAGGGGGCACTAATGAGTTCATCTGTAACCTTCTCAGGGAAGGGGCCTGTCTCACTCCCCACCCCACCTTGATGTTGGTGTACATAAATGGTGATATATTACCGATTGATTGTTTTTTGTGAGTAGCTGTTTCTGCCAGAAGGCACGCACAGAAATACACATCAATTAAAAACATAAAGCCAATAATATAGCAAAACTTTAAAATCACCCCCACACCACAATAGCCATGAAACCAGTGGGCAAATAAGCAAGAGAACATCATTCCTCTCGGCATTAGGTATTGTTAATTCAGGTTGTTTATTAATTCCAGTCGAGAAAGGGCATGACCTCAGGGTAAGGATTTGCTGAATTTAATATTTGAACTGGAATACAAAGTGGGAGGTGTGAGCAGGTCAAGAAACTAGTGAAGAAAATACAAGATTTGAAAATATTAATCTATTTTTCAGTTTTGCTTTTTGGCTTTTCTTTTTATTCTTATTCTTTATTCTTCATTTTTTATTCTTTCTTCTATCAACTGTTTTTCTACTGTGTATTTTTTATTTGTTTTGCTTTTGTAGTTTGAATGTTGGAATTTGTTGGAATTGGTTTTTATTGTTTATGAAATATTAATAAATATCATTTAAAAAATAAATAAATAAAAGAGAGAAAGGGCATGACCTCAGGCCGCTAAGCAGAAGCAAATGACAACTCCCCGCGATTGTACCAGTTCAGACTGCAGAGAATAAGTTGCATGTCCTGGATGCTCTCACATGGCAATAAAAACTCACTGCACGTAAAAAACGAAACCTAGAGTCCCAGAGGGTGAAGTTCTGCCTAGCCCATGGGTAGGCAAACTATAGCCTGAGGGGCGGATGCAGCCCAATCGCCTTCTCAATCCGGCCCACGGACGGTCCGGGAATCAGCGTGTTTTTCCATGAGTAGAATGTGTCCTTTTACAGTGTTACCTCGGGTTACAGAAATTTCAGGTTACAGATGCTTCAGGTTACAGACTCCACTAACCTAGAAATAGTACCTCGGGTTAAGAACTTTGCTTCAGGATGAGAACAGAAATCTCATGGCAGCAATGGGAGGCCCCAATAGCTAAAGTGGTACCCCAGGTTAAGAACAGTTTCAGGTTAAGATCGGACCTCCGGAACGAATTAAGTTCTTAACCCGAGGTACCACTGTATTTAAAATGCACCTCTGGGGCAAAGGAATTCGTTCATCCCCCCAAAAAAAATATATATATAGTCCAGCCCCCCACAAGGTCTGAGGGACAGTGGACCGGCCCTCTGCTGAAAAAGTTTTCTGACCCCCTGGCTAGCCTTTCTCCCTAGCATGTTATTTTTCGATGAGCAGGGAGGGGATTTTAGGGGGGTGATAAGGAACATGGAACCCCCACTGCCCACCTCAAGAAGTGTTATTGTCCAGGGGAGGCACCCAGGGAGGCCTGATCCAGAGGGTGGCACTGCCTGCCAGTCGCCTACTCCCCAGAGCTGTGGGGCAGGCTTTACAACCGCTGCAGTTTTTTCTTGGGGATACAGCCACGGGGCAACTCGGAAGTGAGGAGGATAGAGGGCTCTGCCTCTCCTTGGCTCTGCTCCACCTACTGGGGGGCTCCAGTGGGCACCAGCGAGTTACCACTTTCCCTGGCTGAATCTAGAGGTCCCGGGCCCTAAGGAAGTCAGATTAGCCTCAACCAGAGCCAGGGTCTTCTCAACACTGGCTCCGGCCTGGAAGAACGCTCTGCCTCATGAGACCAGGGCCCTGCGGGATCGGATCTCTTTCCGCAGGGCCTGTAAGACAGAGTTGTTCTGCCTGGCTTTCCGCTTGGAATCAATTTGATGCCCTCCCCCTCTTTCTTTTTTCCTTTCTCCTTCTGTGATGGATCTCCTATTTGGGGACTTCCCTGGCTTTTTTTCTGGCCCATGTAGGACCAGCCTTGGTGAAGACTTGACGTTTTTATCCCAAAAAAGTTTTTGATTTGAGTTTCCACTGAAAGGAGGCTGCATTTTAAATGTTTTAATGTTGTATTTTAATCTTGTTTTTTAAGTTGTATTTCAATCAATTGTTTTATATCGGGTGTTAGCCGCCCTGAGCCCGGTCTTGGCTGGGGAGGGCGGGGTACAAATAATAATAATAATAATAATAATAATAATAATAATAATAATAATAATAATAGATCCGTTCCACGGGCGGCCTTTTCTATTAGGATGGGACGCCGCCGCTCTGCAGGAGAAGGGAGCTGGGCTCTGTACCGCAGGGCAGCGGTACCCACGGCTTCCACAGGAGGCGCTCTCGGGACGATCCCGGGAGGCTGCTCCTAAAGCGAGAAGCCGTGCAGAAAAGGACGCAGGAGGGGCCGGCAGGTGGGGCTGGGTGGGGGGTAGCCCAAGGGGCGGCTTGGCGCTGCTCCTTACGATGAGCTGACCCCCTCCCCATGGCGTGCGGATGACACCCCCCTCCCTCCCCCCCCCCAATCCTGAGTGGCACCAAATTTGAAATTCCTGCCGAGGCTCCTAAAGGCGACGCGCGGCGGGAGCGCGATCAAAAGTCGCCTCGGCTGCGCACGGGGAAATCCCGGCTGCCCGGGCGCGCCGAGGGGAGAGCTGGACGTTGTCTGGCGAGGCGAGGGGCGCAGAGGCACCCAGGGCTGGAGGAAGAGGAGGGCGCCGCCTGGGTCCCTCCGTCGCTGCCTCGCGCCTTGGAGAGGCCGCCTCCTCTCCTTCGCGCCTCGAGTCTCCAAGACCCCAAGTTAGTTCTCCTGCGGTTCTTTTTTTGCGCTCTCCTTCTTTCCTCCGCCCTCCCCGCGCGCCCTTTTCTCCATTCGTCTTCCGCATCTCCATCTCCCCTTTCTGCACGTTTCCAGCTCTGGCTGTGGATCTGCTTTTTCTTGCTCCGATTCGCCCACCCAAGTCTCTCTCGATCCTCCTGGCCGGGGTTTCTCGCGTCCTCTCCGCTTCTCCGGCCATTCCGTTTCTCCGAGCTGTTCCTTGGCTCGCCCAGCGACTACCAGGCTGCAGCCTTGAATGTCTTCATGATCCTGCTGAGATCTCCCTCTCTCCATCTCCATCCTTTCTGCAGCCTCCTGCCCCTTGGGATTCTCTCCCGCCCAACCCCCTTTCCTCACCTTCCTCTCTGCGTTCTCCAGTTGAACTTCTGCCTGTCTGCATACTTCGACCTGCCTGCCCGCCGGTCCACCCATTTCCTCTCCTCCTGCCCAGCCATCCTCCCCCCCCCGCCGCCCCCCAGCCCCCTTCCCCGGCTGCGTCTCCCGTCCCCTCCTTCGCCTCCGTCTGCTGCTGGTCCCCAGTCGGTCGGTGCGCTCGCTGCCTGGGGTGCGCGCCTCCGCCGCCTGCGATGCAGCCACTCGCCTCTGCCAACCGCTCGCTCGTGCCCCCTCCCTGCCGAATGCAGCTCGTACACACACCCGCGCACACCCTCACTCACACGCACACACACACGCGGCGCGGCACAGTCAGACGGGCGAGCCAAGGGGAGCGATGAGGATCGGCGCCGTCGGGGGCAACGGGAGCCCTCTCGCCCACGCACGGGGGGCAGCCCGGCACCCCACAGCCGGACACCCCTGGCCCCGCACCGGGGTTTGCGGACGCTCCGCCGCTGCCTGCTACCGGGACAGAGCCAGCACCCAGGGGGTAAGAGGATGGAGATCAGCGACCCGCGGCACGTCGCCCCACGGATGTGCCCCTCTGCCCTCCTTGCCCCATGGGTTCGCCACCCCCCTCCCCACGGGGACAGCTCTTTCCCCTCGAATGTGGCCCTTTCCCGCCACAGATTTGCCCTTCCCCATCCCTTGATTGCCTGCTTCTCCCCCCCCCTCCACGCCCTGTGCTAGAGATTTGCCTGCCCCTTTCTTAATTTCCATCCCACGCTCCCCAAATCTTGGGGAAGGGGGGGGTTGTTCTTTTTTTAAAATTTCACGTTGTTTACTCCTGTCTACAAAGCGATGTAGATTCACTACCGCCCTCGCCAAACCAAATTGAAGAGAAAAGGGTTTGAGGGTCGGAGATTTCAGGAGACAAAGGGTTAATGGGAAAGTTTGTTCGGACCCTGAACCCCTTCCTCTCCACCCTCTTTCTCTGGGGCTGCCTGCTTGCTCACAGGGAGAGCCCCTGCTCACTCTCCCGGCACCCTTGCAGCTTGCTTTGCCAAACTCCTTGTTGTGTTGCCAAATTCCTGCTCTGCCAAACTCCTTCTTGACAAAACCTTTGCTCTCTTCTTTGACACAGTATTATTAACTGCTCTCATACTTTCTTCCTTAAATGTCCCTTCAAACTCCTTTCCCAATATGAAACTAGCCCTGGCTCCTCCAGCCACCCAACCTCCAACTCAAAGCAGCTTAGAACTGGAGGGAGATTACTTAGAAGTAGCTGATCTCAAGTAACCACCCTGTTCTTAGATCCCATCATCCTGGATCCCATCATCCTGCCCAGTCCGTGGATCCCCATTTCTTGCCCCCAAACAGAGGAGGGGTTCTGGGTCTCAAGTTGCTCATCCCCTAACAGCTACTGTGATGGATATTTCACATAAAACCTTTCTTGTTTTCAGCTTTTGAAACTTGGCTAGTTTATAACTTCAGAACTGCCGCATTCAGTCCAAAAATTGCAGCCTTGCACACTATTATTTCTCTCACATAGTTTTACTTCTCTCTCTCTTCCCTCTCTCTCTTTTTTCCATTATCACAGCATTGTGTAATCTACCCCTGTGACCATATCAACTGAGACCCCTTCTCTGACACTGCTCCCACACCAGGAATACTTTCTCTCTTCCTTATACATTCTCTCTCCTGCCAGGAAGAAAGAATTAGTGGAGCAGCAGCAGCAGAGGAATACAGTACAGCACTCGTACATTGCAGATTTTCAGAGGGGAGTTTCCGCTGTTGTTCACAATGCACAGAGCCACATGGGCTGAACATCAGAGAGACCGTGGGCAGCATGATCACACTTACCTGCATTGCCTTCCTTTGACCTCTGCCCACAACTCCTAAAGTTATCAGCACTGACAGTAAGGAGGCATCTTGCCTGGAAAAACCCTGGATGCTGTTTGACTGGGATGCATCTAGGTCCATGGGGCTTGCTAACATCCATTGAAAAGACCTTGGCTGGGGAGAATAACATCCTTTGTTCTTGGGGAGACCTGGATTTTGATGTCTGAGACAAGAACTAGACTGGATGATGGGGCCCTCTGCTCCATTGATTTTTGGCGATAATTGAGCAAAGAAACGTTTTCAAGAAGGCTTTCAGAGAAAGCCGCTTTATCAAAAGCTTTTCCTGGGACAATACTTAGAGCACAGTTGAGTTTGGATGGTGAGACATTTTAGCAAAGGTTCTGTTATCTAACTGTGTACAACATGGCCGCAGGGGTGGCAACATGGCTGCCCTTTGCCCGGGCAGCAGCTGTGGGCTGGCTCCCACTGGCCAAGAAGCCCATGCCCAAGCCTCCTGCTGACAAGAAACGCCGCAACGATGAGATCTTGGTAGTCAACGTCAGCGGGAAACGCTTCCAGACTTGGAAGAACACCTTGGACCGTTATCCGGATACCCTGCTGGGCAGCTCAGAGAAGGAATTCTTCTTTGATGAAGACAGCAAGGAGTACTTCTTTGACCGAGACCCAGAGATGTTCCGCCATATCCTCAACTTCTACCGCACTGGCAGACTCCATTACCCCCGCCAGGAGTGCATACAGGCCTTCGATGAAGAGCTGTCATTCTACGGCATCATCCCAGAGCTCATCGGCGACTGCTGCCTGGAGGAATATCGTGACCGCAAGAAGGAGAATGCCGAGCGCCTCGCTGAGGATGAAGAAGCAGAGATGACCAATGACACTGGCCTGCCTCCGGACAGCACCTTCCGACAGCGGCTCTGGAGAGCGTTCGAGAACCCCCACACCAGCACCATGGCTTTGGTCTTCTATTATGTGACTGGGTTCTTCATTGCCGTGTCAGTCATTGCCAATGTGGTGGAGACCATCCCATGCCGGCCCTCTCCTGGGAGGAAGAAGAACTTGCCCTGTGGAGATCGGTTCCCCAAGGCTTTCTTCTGCATGGACACAGCTTGTGTCCTCATCTTCACCTTTGAGTATCTCATGCGCCTCTTTGCCGCCCCAAGCCGATTCAAGTTCATGAAGAGCGTGATGAGCATCATTGACGTGGTTGCCATCATGCCCTATTACATTGGGCTGGTGATGCCAGAAAACGAGAATGTCAGCGGGGCCTTTGTGACACTAAGGGTGTTCCGTGTCTTCCGTATCTTCAAGTTCTCGCGCCACTCACAAGGGCTGAGGATCCTGGGATACACCCTCAAGAGCTGTGCCTCTGAGCTGGGCTTCCTGCTCTTTTCGCTCACCATGGCCATCATAATCTTTGCCACCGTTATGTTCTATGCTGAGAAGGGCACTGCGTCCACCAACTTCACCAGCATCCCTGCTGCCTTCTGGTACACCATCGTCACCATGACCACACTTGGGTGAGTTGTGCACATCCTTGACATAATCTCCAGAGGCCTGGCATTGGTTCCCCACCAACGCAACATTATTCCCCTGCACTCCTGGAAACCTCATTTCCAGAATCCCCACGTGGACCTCTTGATGGCTGTGCCACCCACTAGCACCCTTGCTTTGTCCAAAAGCACCTCTGACCCAGACTGGTCCCAGACAATGGGATTTGAGGGCTTTCCCTTAGAGGTATGTTAGCTCAATGAGACAAGTGAATCTATTGGTGCACTAAAGTCACTCTTGATGTAAGTGGCCTTATGGAAAAGCCCCTCTTGAGATGGTGATCTGCATTACTTACCTCAACATGTGGTAAACCAGCCTTGCTGCATTCAGAAGCCCTCCTGCTCATTCTGCTGAGTGGAGCCCTAGACCTCTGCCCTGAAGTCCTGCTCTGGTGGCACCAGCATAGACGGCATCTCCCTTGTTCCAAGTTGGAAATAAGTTCCAAGTGCTTAGGAGGTGGATAAGCATGGAGACCATACACAAGCCTATGCTGGGAAAGCAGGGTTCTGTTCAGCTGGGAGTGGGCCATCTCTCTTTCCTTTAATGTTCTGACATTAAAGTCAAGCATTCTGTGAACTGGGTCTGTCTAGCTTTCTCTCAGCCACCAAAACACCAGAAAAGCGGTCCAGATTTCTGACATCCCCAAGTGGGGAAGAGAACATGGCCCCTCACACCTGAATGGTCCAGGTAGCTGTGTGGCACTGCCTTGCAAGGAGCCCTTCAAAAAGTGTTGTGCAAGATGGGGAGGTGCCCAGAAGGGAACCAGCAAGGGGTGGTGTGGGGTGGTCTGCTGGTGCCAAGGAAGCAGGAGCAGCGAAGATAAATATGGGTGGGGGTGGGAAGAAGAGTCAGATTGCGGGAAAGGGCTGGGAAGGCAGGGACTAGGGAGCGTTTTCCAAGGAAAGAGAAGCACTTTTGCGTCTACTGTGGGTGAGAACTTTATCATGCCCCTCCCAAAATAGCATTTCCTTCAGTGCAATGCTCATACCCTCCCTTTCCCCTACGGTTTTCTGGCATGCTTGGACTGCAAGCAGTTGCTGTGCTGTTTTGTAGCACTGGTATTCCCTGTTCAGATTTCACGCTGGAATCTTGAATTTGGATATATTCATTTTAGCATGGTTCCCTTCCTGCGGAAAAATCAAATACTGATTTGGGTGTTTGTAGTTGTGTGTGTGGTGCATGTCTGATCCTCAGAAACTGGTACAGTATTGGAATTCTGGCATTTCAGAATGTTGGCCGCCTCCAGGGATTTGCTTTCCTGGGCCAATTGACTGCCTCACTTTTTGTCTGGACTCTGCTGGATATCTTCCATGACATCAGAACAAGAGTAGAAAATCTGGTGTCTCATCAGATTTCTACATAATGTTTCACTTTCTAGTTTATTTCAGGGCTCTGTTAGGGCTGCATTAATATCGTGCCATCAGTGTACCTTCAGTAAAAGACAAGCTCCTGCCCCAAAGAGTTTACAGTACCAATTTAGAGATCCCGAAGGGGCAACAGAAGGACAGGAGGAAGCAGCGAGGGATGAATGCAATGTGTGTTTCTGTGGGGGGAATTATTTGGAATGTTTTCTGTGCTAGATTTGCAGACAGTGTTTTTGGAGGCTCTGCAACCAAGGATGATTAACAAAGGGCTTCCTTGTACCCCATATATTAATGAAGCATCCATCACTGGCGCCGTCTATTTCTGCATGGCCCGCAAGTGGATTCCCAACTGAACTAGGGTGTTTTATTGTTATTGGGAGGTGTCAGGGGTTCAGTGTTGAATCAAAGTTGGTGAGATTTAAAACCCATCAGCTTCCATCTGGGAGAGATTATAACAGTGCACTGAGACTGCAGGAGGCCGGGCAATTTGTTGCACTTCTCAACCTTCCTTTGAGAAACTCCAAGAGAGGGGAGCATGAGGGTTACCCACTCCCCCATTTTATCTTTACAACAGCCCTGTGAGGTAGGTTTTTGCTGAGGGAAGTGCCCCTGGCCCAGAGTGAGCTTGATGGCAACACTCTAACCACTATGCCCTACTGCCTTGGGAGCATCTCAGTGCTGCTTGAAGGAAGGAGCAGAGGTGGATCTTGACTGTGAGAAAAAGGAATCCGTAAGGCAGAACTGGGGAACCTCCAGGTGATGCTGAACTATCCCTGACCACTGGACGTGCCAACTGGGGGTGGTGGGAGCTGAAGCCCACCACATTTGGAGGGGAGCAGGGTCCTGTCTACAAATCAGAGAGGAATGGGATCTGAACAGATAGACAGGTGCTGGCAGCTGAGATATAATGCTTGCCCATCTAGGGTTCCTGGGTCTCCGGGTGTTGTGTCATGGGTTTTGACCTCTTTCTCAGAGTTTCCAGGCAAAGGAGTAAAATGCAATTTCTCTCAGTGCCCATCCCATATGAAAAAATAAAGTGGGGTGCTGCTGCTTTACCAAAAGTGCTATAAAGTTATAATGCAGCAGATGGTACTGCCTGGCCTGAGCTCTTGCTGGCGGCCAGATCCCACTTCCCTGTCCATCAACTACCATACCAGACATGCCACACAGGGGCAGATCCTGCCACCCATCCCACTAGGTGCAAGCCACAGCCTCCTCCAGCCTTGCTGGCCCCCCCCCCACATCTAGATGCAACCCCTGCTTTTCCAGGCACTTTGCACATGCTCAGAGATACTTTTCGCATGTGCTCTGCTGTTCCAAACAGATGCAAGGACCAGGCTAGGTTATGGCTTAGAATTCATCGTCGCAGGGAGGGAAGCGACAAGATAAGGAATTTGCGGGGTACCAGCTGGCCTCTGTGAATGTTTTCTGGCCTGCTTCCGATCAGGGAATGAATGAATAAATGAATGAATGAGCAATTTCCCAGATCGCTGGATGGGTGGGAGGGGGCTATTTATTATCCTACCAATTGGAACTGCTGCTCTGCTTGAGGCTGAGAGTGTCTGGATGATGGATGAGCTGAGGAAGCCATTGGAGGTGACTTCCGATCTTCTGCACCCCAAAGGGGAGGCTGCGGTTCAGTGAGGTAATAGGACAGCCAGTAATAAGGCTATAGGGCTATAGGGCAGAAGGAGCACGCTTGTTCAGAGCCACTCTGGAGTATGCTCCCCTCCCCAGTGAACCAGCATTCCTCTGCAGTGGCATTTTCTGCACATTTCAAGCCAGTGAAGGGAAACCAGTTCCTGCAGAGCTGGGACAAACTGAGGCTTGGTTCGGAAATCCAGATTAAAGGCTGGGGCTCTGGGTCAGGATTGATGGGAGCTCACGGCAGAGGAGCAGGCGATAAACAGGTGGCAACCGGTTAGGATGGAAAAAGGAATCATCTTTCTTTTACACATTGCCCTGTCCAAACTTAATGAGAATCCACTGGTTGCTATAACATTTCCCCAGTGTCAGCAGCTGAGCTAGCAAGAACTCTTGGCTCCCCCCTTCCCCAGCCCCCACTAGGCCTCTGCTGAGAACTACAATCCTCAATAAATCCAAGCCACAATTCCCGAGCCCTTCCTCATCCTCTCCCAGCCCTCAGAGCTGAGGTATATCAAACCTTGGGAGCCCTGGTTCCTGCCCCTTCTCTCCTCTCCTGAAACCCAGCAGTTCCCATTATTGGGAAGCTTTAATTAGCTGCCTTGTTCCCATCCGCTCAATTAAGTTTTAATAACTCGCCTGTGCGTGTGCCAGCGAGGCACCCGCTGTCTGCAAACCACCACCCCAGTTCCCAGCATTGATGAGCTGCCTGTGCAATACACCCTGAAGCGCATTAACGAACGGCGGCTTCGGCTTCTGCTGATGTCCCTTTTCCACAAAAAAGAGGGGCCTAAAGGTGCCCTGGCCACTTTCAACCCCCCCTAACACCCTGCACTGGAACTGAGCCACAAAGGCAGATGTCCTGGGCATCCTCTTCCACAACCCACCCCCCTCCGCTCTGAATAAAGTCTCTTTTGTGTCTCACTGCAATCTTTGCTGGCTCCTTTCCATCTTGCCCTCCTGCATCGCTTTCCCTTTATGCTGGGTGAGTGCAGACTGGCCTTTAGCAGTCTGATACCTTGGCGCTGTGGTTAAACCACAGAGCCTAGGACTTGCCGATCAGAAGGTCGGCGGTTCGAATCCCCACGATGGGGTGAGCTCCCGTTGCTCGGTCCCTGCTCCTGCCAACCTAGCAGTTCGAAAGCATGAAGTGCAAGTAGATAAATAGGTACCGCTCTGGCAGGAAGGTAAACGGCGTTTCCGTGTGCTGCTCTGGCTCGCCAGAAGCGGCTTAGTCATGTTAGCCACATGACCCGGAAGCTGTACACCGGCTCCCTTGGCCAATAAAGCGAGATGAGCACCGCAACCCCAGAGTCAGTCACGACTGGACCTAATGGTCAGGGGTCCCTTTACCTTTACCTTAAGCGGTCAGAATATTAACATTGGCTCACTATCATCACGACAACCACCAAGGGCCGCAGCTGCTTTGGCCTAACAGTGGCAATTCCCGATTCCTCATCCGTGAGGCTACCACCTGCCATGCCCTTCCTGTACCCTTTGCTTCACAGGAAGCCCCTCACAGCGACCAGCCCCATCTCAGTTCTGCCTCCTGCGGAGTGCCTTGCAGTAGGGCTGGCACGGCCTAGGGCACTGGTTGTTGCACCTCACAAAAACACAAAGATCTGGAGTCAAAAGCCAACGCAGTCATGGAGTTGTACGTTCAAAGCACTCTGGCATCACCTTAACAGTCATGGAGAATCCCGGGAGCTGTTATTTGTTATGGGTCTTTGAGGTCGGCACCCTGAACAAGTGGCAGCTTGCAGGATGCTTTGGAGGAAGCCATGACTGGTAGAGAAGTCTTGGCAAGTCCAATTTCATTGCCTCCATCTGTAATACAACTGAACTCCCTCCATCTGTAACAGTGAATTGCCTCACATTTTAATACAAATTTTGTCTGTGTGTGTGTGCATGCACAGCAGTGTGGAGTAGTGGTCAGCGGGTTGGACTAGTACCTGGGAGACGAGATTCAAATCTGTGAAGTTTACTAAAGGTGACCTTGGGCCAATCACCATTTCTCAGCCTAACCTACCTCACAGGGTTGTTGTGTGGATGAAATGGAGATGGGGAGAACCATGCATGCCACCTTGAGCTCCTTGAAAGAAAAGTGGGGTATAAATGTAACAGAAAAAACAAAGCAGCATGTTGGCTGCAGTTGGCTGGTTCATTCAAATCAATACGTAAAACTTACCCGCTATCTCTCGGCCTCGCTGTCTGACTAGTTATCAGGTCACAGTGCTGTTGTAGGGAGAAGCCACACAGAGCAGAATTCTTCCTTTCTACTTGCCTCTTAAATGGACAGAACTCCTCTCAGAATCTAAAAAGGCAACTCTTTGTCTCCTAAGTTCGCAAGAGCTGCAGGCTGTCCAATTCCTTCACACCAATAGTACAGAGCCTTTTTATTTTTATTTTTAAAATCCCTAGGCCCTTCATGCAAGCATGGCCAATAGGCAGGAATTGTGGGACTTGTAGTTCAGCAACATCTGGAAGGTTCAGCGTTCCCCAGACCTGCCCAAGTCTTTACTTTCTCCATGCCTTCTGCCTCCATTACAGGTAGCTTCTACAGACAGATCTCTGCTTTTCAGTACCCTGCCTTCACTTTACTGACTCCTGGACAGCATTCCTTAACCATACAGCATCTCTGCTGCCTCTGCACCATCCTGCCAACAGCATAGGGCCTCTCTTGTCCCTGGGATGATAAGTCCTAGAGTTTTGAAACCTGTGGCCCACCCCATATTGTTGGACTCCAGCTCCCATCAGCCCCAGCCAGCACGGCCAATAGTCAGGGATGATGGGAGTTGCAGTCCAATGGCAACTGGTTCCTCATCCTGCTTTAAAGACACCCTCCTTTCATTGGCGCCTTCTCAATTTCCTGCCTCCTCCACTTCCCCTTCACTGTGTGCTCCCCTTGCTATGTTGCTTCTCAGGATCCCTTAGGGAAGGGAGCCTTTCACCCTCCAGATGTTGGTGGACTACAACTCCCATCAGCCTAGACTATTGGCCCCAGTAGCTGATGGGAGATGTAGTTCAGCAACTGGAGGACCAAAGCTTCCCTCCCCCTGCTTTAGGCTTCTCTACCACCTAGGAGACCAGCATTCACTCGGTTTTCTCGTCCTCACACTCGCCCAGCTAACTGATTCCAAGGACTTAGCAAAACCTCTCCATGCATGGCAGAATGAATTAAATGCAGTTCTGGTGCAGCAGTCCTGTGCAAACGGGCATCCTGAGCATAAGCGCTAGGAAAGGCATTCAGGAACATGCAAGTGTCTCTTCCTGTACCTCCACACCACTCCAGATACAGCTGCACCTCATCCTCAACTGCTGTACTCTAGGGGGGGAAACCCTACCCCTTTGATTCTTCATTTTCGCTGGAGGATTTCAAGGGGAACTGCCCGCTTGGCCTCTTGTGCTGGGGGTGATTCCAGCCCTGGGCTTCCCCCAACCCCGATGCAGCCAGGTCAGCAACTTCAAGCTTTTATTGTTGTTGCTGAGTAATTTCTTTTTATGGGCTAAGTCACTTAATGTGTAACCAAAGGGAGGAGAATGAAATAAATAAATTTCCAGGCAGTGAAGGAGCGTCCGTAGGAATTGAATTATTTATGGTCAGCTGGGGAGAGAGGAGAGAACTGGCTGCCACTGAAACTGGAATTCTGATCAAACACTTGCAATGTAAAAAGAAAAGAAAAAAGGACTCTGCCGGAGAGCAGGGTGTCGGCTGCGAGAGCATGGGGGGCAAGAAGAAGACCGAAGTGGGGTGCGAATGGCTGGAGGCAGGGAGGCTATGGGATGGGGCAGGTGCGGGGGGGCAGAGACGGAGTCCAGGAAGAACTCTATTGATCGAATCTGTGTTCAGACAGGTAACCAGGTTTGGGGAGGGGCTAGTAGTGGCCTTTAGAAGCTACGAGACTTTTCCTGCCCATAACAAGCCTAGTTTTTAAGAAAATAAGAACATAATAATAGGCCTGCTGGATCTGGTCAAAGGTGTGGGAATGTTCAGGGATGCAAGAGAGGATATATTGTCTGATAACAGCCTTTCCAACTTGTGTTAGCAAGTTCATAATTTAGCAGAGTAACATTCCCCCTTTTAAACTTGCAGTGCATAATAATAATAATAATAATAAATTCTATTTATATCCCGCCCTCCCCAGCTGAAGCCGGGCTCAGGGCGGCTAACAACAATATGCGTTTGCTCAGGCTCTCTAAAGCCTCTATAATAACTGTTCTGGTATTTTCCCCTTATTCCCTCATAAAAGATAAGACATGACACAGTCTTCTATAAAAGTATAAAAAGGTTTACTCACACATCATTCTGTTCACAATAGGATCCCAGAAGGCAGACTTAGCTTAGAAAAGTAACATATACCTAGAAACTATCTCTTAAGAAGACAGTCCCTTTGTCCTCTCTTGGCTGGAAGCCAAGAGGGCATCTTTGACTAAGCAGATATTGCTTCTTCAATGCATGTAGTCAAAGAGAGAGAGATGGCTGCCCTGCCCTGTGGTTTTGTTGTCACCTGCACAGGTGAGGCCACACCCACCTCTAGTCACATGCAGAGGAAGTCTGTCCCAGCCCAGAAGGAAACAAGAGGTTTACCTGCTGGCTGGACAAACATGTGTAAACATGTTCACTCTAGGAATGTTCCTCCCCATGTGTAAACATGTTCACTCTAGGAATGCTGTACTTGACTGCTCTTGTGTTTCACAGCCCACAAAAGGCCCATATAGCATCTTGCTCTCACAGTGGCCCACCAGATGGCCATGGGAAGCCGGCGGACAGGACCCGAGTGCAACAGCGACTGGCATTCAAAGGCATACTGCCTCTGGCAAGTGAAGGTAGAACTTCGCTATTGTGGCCAGAAGTCCTGGGTTCCATCTCAACGCTGCGGATTCTTCCACAGCTCCATCCTGCCAGGGCTTAGCCTGCACTGGCTCTGGTTAGGGAGGCAGCAATTTTCAAATCAAAAGTTGGCAACTGCCCGCCGGTAGAAGTGCGTTTCCCAGCATTTGAGTGGAACGTAGGCCTGAGAATGCATTAAAACTATAAAATGCAACACATACCAAAATGCCACAAAAGCCCATGTGGAAAGAGAGAGAGAGAGAGAGAGAGAGAGAGAGAGAGAGAGAGAAAGAAAGAAAGAAAGAAAGAAAATAAGTCAGGGGCCTGAGACAGAGCTGACTATCAGGATGAGACTTGCTCCTAAACACCAAATCCATTCTTCAAAATGTCCAGGTTTGGCTTTGGTAAAATCTCTTGTAAAGACAGAATGCATTTTGAAATGGGTTCATCAACCCCAGAATCTCTTTCCACTACTAGGACACAAACAAAAAATTAGGCAGGGAATATTTCAGCTGAGGTGCAGGGTACATTCCCTTCAGTACCCCAAACTACAGCCAATCTTATCTATTGTGGAAGGCTTCCAGATTTGAGGATCTTACTGTTTTCCAGACTGTGTGTAAGCCACACTAAAGAAATAAATATTCTGTAGCAGGATAATCCAAATTGTGTACCAGAGAAAGCAGGAATCTGTGTTCTGTGTAAAATTATTCACACTACTCTTCCTGCTGGGACTTATGGATATACAGTTAGAAAAGGACTATGGAACTTTGTAACAATACATGCAAGACTTTGATATGCACAAAGATGGAAGGACCCATTATTGCCAACAACAGAAGACTTAGCTGAGATGGCAAAACTGACATGTTTAATCAGAGGAAAGTCAGGATTAACATTGGTTAAAGATTGGAAATGTCTCATAGACTTTTTGCGTGGAAAAGAAAAAGAAATAATGACATTTGGATTTGAAAATTGAAGATAATTTTGTTTATAGAAAGTGGCTTTGTGGGTGTTATATTGGAGTAAGTGAAGTGAATGTGTCTCTGTGTGTCTCTCTCTCTCTCTGTGTGTGTGTGTGTGTGTGTGTACACACATACAAATTATATATATTATATATATACACATACAAATTATATATATACTGTGTGTGTGTGTGTATATATATATATATATATATATATATATATATATATATATATGCGACATATATAATTATATATATAATAGTGACAGATGAAGAACTGGAAGTCCCTTACCTTCTGAATTTTATTTCTCTCTCTCTTTTAACCTCTTTTCTTTTTCTTCATTTCTCTCTTTCTCTTTCTTTATTCATTTCTCCCCACCCCTTCTCTTTATGTTTTTATTGTATTTAGATCAAAGTTTTAGTTTTGACAAAAAAAGAAAATTTATTTGATATTAAGTTTTGTCTTTTTATCTATAAACCCTAATAAAAATTATTCAAAACAAACATTAAAATTATTCACACTAAGTACATTTGCAAAAAAAAAAAAATTCTTTGTTTGCGTATATTCATGGGAAACTTGGAGCAATGTGAAGCACTAGAGCATTTTATCCAGGCACCTGTTTGGCTTCTGAGAGTCAGGAAGCTGAACTCTGTGCCCAGAGCCACATTTTGTGGCTTTTCTGAACTCAAGTAGCATCATGACACATACAGCTCTGATCTGAGCCCTGTTTAGAAATTAATCCAATAGGATTTCATAATGGATCTCTGCCATGGGGTCTATTTTGTATTGTATTATAAGCTTGTCTTCTGCTATTTTTATTATTTAACTATTACGTACATTTTCAGCTGTTTTTGTTATGTTTCGTACGCCATCTTTGGAGGCGTGTGGATAGCAGTGAATTTAATAGCATTGCTAATTGATGCGCTGCTATTGGGAATATGTGCTTTTTGATGTATGAAGACAAATATTAAGGTCAAGAGAGTGCTGTTGTCTAATTGTGAAGAGGCATGGGCATGTATGAAGGAGGGAATTCTTACTCTCTGAGCAGAAATCAATGGGGTTTGTGGTTTGGGAGTGAGGGGAAGGTAGCAGCAGCAGACCTAGTAGAAAGAGTTCAGTTCCCTTTACCCTCCCTTTGGCTACCCTGAGGCCTGATGGGATTTGCTGAATCATTAACCCTGTCATCTTGTGAATGCTGTGCTAGCTGCCAGGTTGTGGAGGCACCAAGGATCAAGGCAGGACTCTCCAGTTTTGCATAAGTTGCCGCCTTACAGTGAGCCAAACCGGTAGTTCATCATGATCCAGTACTCTCAGGTCTCAACCCAGCTCTCTTGGGGCTCCTCGGGCAGAAATATTTCTTGGCGTTGACACCGGGACTGCAAACACTGGGACTTTTCTGGTGCCCTTTGACATGCTGTCATACATGTATTTTATCAATGTGCTGTGGAGAGGGGCTTGGCTTAAGCAGAGTCTATATCAGGGGTTAGTAAACTTTTTCGGCGGGGGGCAGGTCCACTGTTCCTCAGACCTTGTGGGGGGCGGTGGACTATACTGTATTTTGGGGGAGGGGGGAAATGAACGAATTCCTATGCCCCACAAATAACCCAGAGATGCATTTTAAATAAAAGCACACATTCTACTCATGTAAAAACACCAGGTAGGCCCCACAAATAACCCAGAGATGCATGTTAAATAAAAGCACACATTCTACTCATGTAAAAACATGCGGATTCCTGGACCGTCCGTGGGCCGGATCTGGCCCCTGGGCCTTAGTTTGCCTACCCATGAGTCTATATGGACTCAGTGTAGCGAATGATGTCTGGGAACATAAGAATTCCAACAATGGGTACATCCCCATCTCTCTGCTACCACTTTGCCGAACAAAAGTACTCTGGATGTCGAGAGATTCCAGATGGGCAAAATAAAGTCCTTCTTTGCATGGTGCACAGCAAAACTACAGAATTCACTCCCACAAGAAATAGTGTTGGTCACCAACTTGACTGGCTTTAAGAGAAGACTGGAGAAATTCAAGGAGGAGAGGGCTATCGATGGCTAAGAACCATGATGTCTATGTTCTGTCTCCATAGTTGGAGACAGTATACCTCTGAGTAATGGCTGCTGGGGACTGCAAATGAGGAAAGTGCTGTTGCACTCAAGTTGTGCTTGCAGGCTTCCTGTAGGGATCTGGTTGGACACCGTGAGATCAGGATGCTATATCTTGATTTCTTTTGACAGAGACCCCCATGATACTCTTGCAAGGGAGCTGGTGAATTGTGGGTTGAACGAGGTAACTGTTAGGTGGTTGACTTCCCGAACCCAAAGAGTATTCATTGATGGTTACTCATCATCCTGGGGAAAAGTGACAAGTGGGGTGCCACAAGGTCCTGGGCGCCTTGTTGTTCAATGTCTTTATAAATGACTTGGATTAAGGAATTGAGGCGATGTTCATCAAATTTGCAGATGACCCCAAACTGGGAGGGGTAGCTAATGCCACAGAAAACAGAATCGGGATTCAAAATGACCTTAACACATTGGCAAACAGGGACCAAGCTAACAAAATGAATTTCAATAGGGACAAATGTAATATTCTGCACTTAGGCAGGAAGAACCAGATGCACAAATGTAAGATGGGGGACACCTGGCTTACTAGCAGTACATGTGAAATGAATCTAGGGGTCTTGGTGGACCACAAGCTTAACATGAGTCAACAGTGTGATACAGCAGCAAAAAAAAAGCTAATGCTGTTCTAGGCTGCAACAACAGAAGTATAGTGACCAGATCAAGGGAAGTAATAGTCGCAATGTATTCTGCCTTGATCAGACCTCACCTGGAATACTGTGTCCAGTTCTGGGTACCACAATATAAGAAGAGTAATGACAAGCTGGAAGGTGTGCAGAGGAGGCCAACCAAGATGATCAAGGGTCTGGAAACCAAGCCTTATGAGCAAAGATTGCAGGACCTGGGTATGTTTAACCTGGAATAGAGATTGAGAGGAGATATGATAGCCACCTTCCAATATCTCAAGGGCTGCCACATAGATGGAGCAAGTTTGTTTTCTCCTGCTCTGGAGGGTGGAACCAATGGATTCAAGTTACAATAAAGTTGTTGTTGTTGTTGTTTAGTCGTTTAGTCGTGTCCAACCCTTCGTAACCCCCTGGACCAGAGCACGCCAGGCACTCCTGTCTTCCACTGCCTCCTGCAGTTTGGTCAAACTCATGCTGGTAGCTTCAAGAACACTGTCCAACCATCTCGTCCTCTGTCGTCCTCTTCTCCTTGTGCCCTCAATCTTTCCCAACATCAGGGTCTTTTCCAGGGAGTCTTCTCTTCTCATGAGGTGGCCAAAGTATTGGAGCCTCAGCTTCACGATCTGTCCTTCCAGTGAGCACTTAGGGCTGATTTACTTAAGAATGGATATTTTTGATCTTCTTGCAGTCCATGGGACTCTCAAGAGTCTCCTCCCGCACCATAATTCACAAGCATCAATTCTTCGGCAATCAGCCTTTGTTATGGTCCAGCTCTCACTTCCATACATCATTAGTGGGAAAATCATAGCTTTAACTATACGGACCTTTGTTGGCAAGGTGATGTCTCTGCTTTTTAAGATGCTGTCTAGGTTTGTCATTGCTTTTCTCCCCAGAAGCAGGCGTCTTTTAATTTCATGGCTGCTGTCACCATCTGCAGTGATCATTGAGCCCAAGAAAGTAGAATCTCTCACTGCCTCCATTTCTTCCCCTTCTATTTGCCAGGAGGTGATGTTTTCTCCTGCTCTGGAGGGTGGAACCAATAGATTCAAGTTACAAGAATGTAGATTCCTACTAAGCACCAGGAAGAACTTTTGGGCAGTAAGAGCTGTTGAACAGTGGAATAGTCTCCCTTGGGAGGGGCTGGACTCTTCTTTTAAGCAGAGGTTGGATGGCCACCTGTCATGTATGATCTAGTTGAGATTCCTGCGTTGCAGGGGTTGGACTAGATTCCATCTAAGCATCAGGAAGAACTTTCTGACTGTAAGAGCTGTTTGACAGTGGAAAGACCCGTGGGTTTGCAGATAAACATGGTGAGTGCCTGAGAGATAAATTGGTGCTTGGAATTCTAGGCAAAGAATTGCAAGCTAATAGAGGTCTTAACCTTTCACAAAGCCATTGAGATGGGCAAGGCAATCTGAGTTCATTGAAATCCTGATCAGGGAGCAAAGACAACTGGAGAGTGACTTGGAGGAGGCAAGCACTTAAAGAAGCCGTTTTGGAAAGGGTAAAAAGTCATTTCCTCCTCAGATCTCTGCAAAAGAAGGACAAAAGGAAGCCTAGAAAAGTAGCCCACTCCCCAGATGGTGCAAGAAGTGATCACAGCCAAGTTTCACAGCCTCCATAGCTGGGGAACAAGCCTATTTGTGGGACAGCCATTAATTTCAAAACACGTTCAGCAGCTGATGTCGCAGTTATTTCAGAGGTGACGTATAGAGGATGGTGGAACCATCCCACCTGCCGAAATCTTCAAAGTGGGCGGAATTGAACTTACACAACAACTTCACAAGCTCATCGAAAAAATCTGGGAAAGAGAAGAGATCCCAGCAGACTTTAGGGATGTCAAAATTATTAATCTCTTTAAAAAAGGTGACAGAACTGATTGCGGAAACTATCGAGGCATCTCTCTATTAGCTGCAGCCGGCAAAATTATTGCAAGGATCTTAGCAAACTGTCTCTTAACAATATCCGAGGTGACCCTTCCTGAATCCCAAAATGGTTTTCTGCCTTCTAGAGGGACAGTGGACATAATTTTCACCGCTCGATAGCTTCAAGAAAAATGCAGAGAGCAAAACCAACCCCTGTATATGGCGTTTAGTGACCTGACTAAGGCTTTTGACACTGTAAATCATAATGCCCAGTGGACTGTTCTTCTGAAAATTGGCTGCCCAAATAAATTTGTAAACATCATTCGGCCTCTCCATGATAATATGACAGCAACAATCTCAGATAACAATGGCTCTCAAAGTGAACCATTCACAGTGGGATCTGGTGTTAAACAGGGTTGTGTTATTGCCCCAACTCTATTCATTATTTTCATTGCCATGATCCTACACTTTGTTGAAGGAAAACTCCCCACCGGAGTAGAAATCATATATCGAATAGATGGAAAGCTCTTCAATCTGAGCAGGCTGAAAGCAAAGAGTAAGGTTACTGTAACTTCCATCATAGAGTTTCAGTATGCTGATGACAACGTAGTGTTTGCACGCTCAGAGGATGACCTCCAAAACATCCTAAATATCTTTGCAGAAGCTTACCAAAAGTTTGATCTATCACTCAACGTCCAAAAAACCAAAGTGCTGCACCAACAAGTACAAGATAACCCCTCTGCAGCACCACAAATCCAACTCAATGGTGTAATGTTGGAAAATGTTGATCACTTCTCCTACCTAGGCAGTTATCTTTCCACAAGGGCCAACACTGATGCCAAAATCCAGCATCACCTGAGATCTGCGAGTGCGGCTTTCTCCCAATTGAAGTGCAGAGTGTTTGACAACCGGGACATTCACAGGGAAACCAAAATGCTTGTTTACAAAGCTATTGTACTACCAACCTTACTATATGCTTGTGAAACATGGACCACTTATAAACGCCATCTCCAACTCCTCGAAAGATTCCATCAACGGTGTCTCTGAAAAATTTTACACAGGCGAACTAATATCTGTGTACTGGATGAAGCAAAGATCACCAGTGTCAAAGCAATGATTCTTCAACATCAACTTCGTTGGACTGGTCATGTTGTGCAGATGCCCGATGATCGTCTTCCAAAGCAACTACTCTATTCCGAACTTTAAAATGGAAAGCGTAATGCTGGTGGTCAACAAAAGAGGTTTAAAGACTGTCTCGAGGCAAATCTTTAAAAATGTAGTATAAACACTGACAACTGGGAAACACTGGCCTGCAAGCGCTCCAGTTGGAGAACAGCCTTTACCAAAGGTGTCATGGGCTTTGAAGACACTCGAACTCAGGACGCAAGGGAGAAATGTGCTAAGAGGAAGGCACGCTTGGCAAACCCTCACCGTGATCAACTCCTTTTTTTTTAAAAAAAAAAAATTATTTGGTTTTCTGCTTTTATAAAAACAAAACACACAAACACAAAACAAAAACATGTATAAAATCAGCAAATCCCCATTTCATAACCTTGTTCCCTGACTTCCCCCCACCCCCCCTCGTGCATCCCAGTTCCCAAGATTATATCAGCAAGTTGGTGTTTCTCCTCTTAACCATCTTATTCATCTTATTACCTTTTTTATAATAAAAATTGATTTTCCTAAGTTGGACTTAAGTTCTCTTCCATCGATTTTCATTTTGTCTTAATTAAGAGTCATATTAACCAAACCTAAAAGTCTTAAGAGTTTTTAAGAATCTCCTCTTCCCTCCCTCCCATCCCCGGTTTTTGTCCCTTCCCAATAGAAATCCAAATTCGAGATTCTCAGCCTGGGTTCCTCACGTCCGAGGCTTTCAAGTCCATTTCAGTCCCTCTCCGCCTGTCTTGTTGGTAGTCCTTTATGTCAGTCGTCGAGTCTGGAAAGAGTTCTTTCACCATCAAAGTGTATTCTCTTCCCACAAGGAGATTTGAAAGTAACTGCTGAAAAGTTTCCACAAAGCCTGTATCTTCAGAATCAAAGTCCAAACTGAGGCCCCAGTCATATTTCTTTATTTTAAGTTCCTGTATTCCATATTGTCCCGGGACCTCCTCCTTCTTCTTCTGTGACTTTCGCAGACTTGTGGTAGATAAGTTCCCAGCATCTCCTTGCTTGTGTTCCACAGATGTCAACTTTTGGTTGTTACTTCCCAAGGTTACTTCTTCTTTTTCTTGTTGTTTAGTCTCTTCCACCTCTGTAGATATTGTTTCCCATTCAGCTGTGGATTCTTTCTCATTCAGGTCCTCAATACAGAGAGCAGAGTTGCCTGTTCCCAAGGTCATAGTCACAAGTTGTTTATTCATGGCCAAGCTCTGCTCTTGTAAGGTTCCCACCAGTTGAAACATCCTTTCGATTTCCACTAGTAACTTTCCTTCCACAGCCATTGTATCCATTGTAGTTACACAGAATTCCCCCTAGAGGGAATCTGGTTACTTATTAGTCTTTTCTCCAACAGTCCTTTAACAAATTATTATTACTTTGTTTCCAACAATTTTGGCTCACTTATAACTCGTCTTAGTCCAGAGGGATCTTAGATAGCGATTTTTCCACTTTGAACCGCCCGTTTGACAGCTTTGACAGCTGTCAGACCCCGCTGCTCTTACACAGGCACAAAGGCAGGACTTTCCCGAGCCCGGGAGGGGGGGTTGTTTAAAACAAAAAGAAGGTTTCCAAAACTCCACTCTCCAGCCCAAAATTTCCTTTAGCCAAATCTTGAAAGTTAATGTCCTTTTTAACTCACCCCACCAAGGGTAGGCTCTCCAGCTTAGCTCTTATGTCGTTGCGTAGATCGTCTGCAAGGGGGGGGGGTGCGGACTTCCTTTTAGCACACCCCCCGGTCGTCTCCAATTCAGGGTAAATTTTTAAAGTCCCAATCCGTCTTACTCACGGGTGATTCTTTCAGTCCAAATTTTCAAGGAAGGAAGTCAGCGCTCTCTGGTCATGGCTCGTGGCTTCGCTCCACCGAGGTAGCGATCGACTCTCAGTGCCACACCACCCCCGTATCCTCTCCGCAGCCTTTAAAAAGGCTCTTCGTGGATCAGGGGGGGGCGCTTAAGGCACCCGCCGAGTCTTCAGTCCGCAGGCATTCGCGCCTGCGGTTTTTAAGGGTCCCCGCGTCGCCGGCGCGGCAAAGACCCGTCCTCGGTAGAGCCGATTCCCTCCGCAGCTCGGAGGGAATCCGCCATTTCCAGATCGCGTCAACCCGGAAGTCCCCACCGTGATCAACTCCTGCCTGGAAACCAATGTCCCCACTGTGGAAGGAAATGTGGATCCAGAATTGGCCTCCACAGTCACTTATGGACTCATTGTTAAAACTGTGTTTATGGAAGACAATCTTACTCGGCTAAGAGTGATCGCCAAAGAAAGAAGAAAGAAAAAGAAAGGCATAAACTGGTTCCCAGGGAGTATTCTGCATGGTCTTAGACACTTTCTCATATAAACAAGCTAAAAGAGGGAGCAGTTTCTGTTCACTGCATATGTGATACATATAAGTTCATAACCTGGATCATCACCTGAATTGTGGAGAAGCTGCCTGAATTGGGCTACTGAAAATGCTGGGAGGAATGGGAGTGTTTGAAGACATTGGTCTACCAAAAGATGATGCTGTGGACATTATTTTAAGATCCGACATTGAACCATACAGTTGAACCATACAGTGTCTTACTCTCCGCAACGTGGCTCTGGAAAGGATGAAGGAACAATTAGGGAAATCCTGGCTATCAAGAAAAATGGGAAAATTCACACCAGTACAAGGGCTCCAGAGATTTTTCAAAGGATGATGACAGGATTCCAGTTGTAGGGATCTGTCAGTCGGATGATTAAGTTTTGGGAGATGCCCAAAAGACTGGGAACAGTTACCAAAACAATAAAACTTCTTGTGTTAGCTAATACCACTTACGCATAATAATCTTAGGGTTGTGAGTTATATTGCTGGCCATTTCACAACAGTGTTTAGACAGACTAACCTAGTGGATGAACTCTGTGACCCAGTTGCAGATAATAATTTTATTCTGACTGCTGAAGAAGATCAATTGGGTTGAAATACATATGGACTTTGACAAATCTTGTTGCCGTCTTTGGACATATAAGGATTTTGATCAGGCTTTGACCTAAATAGACAAGTCAAGTTGTTACTATATCATCTTGCAATTTTATCCATGTTGACTACTGGTCTTTGACAAATGTCACTGTTATTTATTGGCTCCATGAGGGCTTTTATCAGGTTTTGACCTGAAAAGAGAAGTCAATTTGTTATTGTATCAGCCTTGCGGTTTTATCTCTTTTGACTACATTTTTATATATTTACATTGGATTAAAGCTATGTACATAATTTCCCTACAACAATTAGAAGCATTTCACATTTTTAATTCTAACCCAACTTAACCTTAATGCATGGCACGTCAGTGGAAGGCCATGACAGATGCACGCATTACCTTCAATTTGATTTTTTAATCTGGGCTTCACCTAAACAAACAAACAAACAAACAAAAACAAGTGTATTTTGCATCAAAGTGAAACCGAATTCTTGGGAAAGATAATTGCATTACACGGAACAAAGCTATGCTCATCAGAGAACTGAAAGCACCAATTAACATTACAGAACTGAGATGCCTTCTGAGAAGGGTGAGCCATTATCAATGTCGTTATTTGTTAGGCATCTCAACAGAGACACTACTGAAACCTACTACAGAATCTACTACTGAAATCCACAACATCCTGGGTTGGGGGAAATGATCAGCCTTTACAAATATAAAGAATATAAGAGCTAATGTTCCATTCTTACAGTTTTATGATGCCAGGAAGCCTACCATGTTCAGCACCGATGCAAGCAGCTAGGGAGTCGGTGGAGTAATTCCACATTTTAGAACAGACACCACTTGCATTCTGATCCAGAACTTCTACCAAAGCAGAAAAATGCTCTTCACAAATATTTAACAAACAGTGCCTTGCTAGTGTTAGGGCATGTGAAATCTTTTACAGATACCTATTTAACCTACCTTCTTTTAGGGATTACAGAATTTCAGTTGCAGGATTTCAGCAGGAAACTGCAGGACACGCCGTGACTGGAAATGAAACAGCATGTTCACCCCAGACCTTTTGCAGGTGCAAACAGTACTGAATGTTGGTTTGCATATAACCACCCCCGATACCATCATGATCGCAAATAATCATGCATGTGCAATAACAAAGGACCCTGGAGTGTCCCTCAGACTCCTGACATCTTTGGTGACCTTGATAAAAGGAAAAGATTTCGATCAAGCACCATGGCAATGCCAATATCTGTGAACCGCCCTGAGGCCCCTGGGTATAGGGTGGTATATAAATTCAATAAATAATAATAAGAAGAAGAATTATGAGATTCAACCCAGTGACTTGGCATGCTCCTAGAAAAAAAGTTGGCCATGGCAAATACCTTGCCATGACGATGCAAATAGGAATTAGAAGATGTAAAGATTTACGGTATGTCTGGGCTGTGCATGGTTCTCTACTAGCATCTGAAAATAAACCCAGTCACAACCCAAATGTTACTCAAGGAGATCAAGGCCTTCAAGAAGCCTTGATCTCCTTGAGTAACATTTGGGTTGTGAGATTCAACCCAGTGACTTGGCATGCTCCTAGAAAAAAAGTTGGCCATGGCAAATACCTTGCCATGACGATGCAAATAGGAATTAGAAGATGTAAAGATTTACGGTATGTCTGGGCTGTGCATGGTTCTCTACTAGCATCTGAAAATAAACCCAGTCACAACCCAAATGTTACTCAAGGAGATCAAGGCCTTCAAGAAGCCATGCCTACACTCTTATCAGAGTAGGGTGGGTGGCCTGAATCTCTTAACAGGACTTCAGAGATGACTAGAAGGTTCTTCTGGACCATGAACTGGAGGTTCACAAAAGGGATTTATGTTGTTGTTTAAGAGTCAGTGAGGAAAGAATTCTTTTTTTTATATAAATTTTTTATTAGTTTTACAAAAAATTTTAACACAATACAAACATATAAAAAGACATACAAACACGCATAATTTTCATAACCTTTTTTTTCATAAACCTTGTTTCTCAGACTCCCCCATACCCCCCCTTCTGCATCCCAATGTCCAAAATTTTTCAGCAACTTTTAAATAGGTCTATCAAAATATGTCTTCCTAATTTTTCCTTAAATCTAATCTTATATCGCTGTAACCCTTTCATTCTCAAAGCCTCGACATTTTAAGATTCATCAAGTTTATAATAGTCCTTAAGATAAGTTTTAAATTTCTTCCAATCTTCTTCCGACGTCTCCTTCCCCTGATCACGGATTCTGCCTGTCATCTCAGCCAGTGTCATGTAGTCCATCACTTTCATCTGCCATTCTTCCAGAGTGGGTAGATCTTGTGTCTTCCAGTACTTTGCGATGAGAACTCTTGTTGCTGTTGTAGCGTACATAAAAAAGTTTCTGTCTCTCTTTAACACCAATTGGCCGACAATGCCCAAGAGGAAGGCCTCTGGTTTCTTAGGGAAAGTACATTTAAGTACCTTTTTCATTTCATTATAAATCATTTCCCAGAAGGCCTTAATCTTTGGGCACGTCCACCAAAGGTGATAAAAAGTACCTTCAGATTCTTTACATTTCCAACACTTATTATCAGGCAAATGATAAATCTTTGCTAGCTTTACTGGGGTCATGTACCACCTGTAGATCATTTTCATAATGTTTTCCTTTAAGGCATTACATGCCGTAAATTTTATCCCGGTGTTCCACAACCATTCCCAGTCAGCAAACATGATGTTATGACCAATGTCCTGTGCCCACTTAATCATAGCTGATTTGACTGTTTCATCTTGTGTATTCCATTTCAGCAGCAAGTTATACATTCTTGATAAATTCTTAGTATTGGGTTCTAGCAGTTCAGTTTCTAATTTTGATTTCTCCACCTGGAAGCCAATTTTCCTATCTTGTTTGTACACCTCCATTATTTGATAATAATGGAGCCAATCTCGTACCTTGGGTTTCAATTTCTCATGACTCTGCAACTTCAATTTATCTCCTTCTTGTTCCAAAATTTCCCAATACTTTGGCCACAGTGAGGAAAGAATTCTTAGACCTTATCAACCAAGGACATCAAAGGAGCCAACTCTTTGGGGCCAAGGGGGCTTTGCCCCCCACGGTTGATGGGCATTGCCATTCAAATGGTGTGTGTGCACCGCATCATGAGATTGATTGTGTGGGGTGGGGCTTACCTGGGCCCCCACAATAGTTTGTTCAAGTTGCACCCCTGAAGGACATCAAGTTCTAGCCAAATGCCATGAAAGAGCCAAGCAAGCAGTAGGGTAACCTGCTATTGGAAATGACATAATGAGTAAACTCCATTCCATTCAATGGGACTTCTCTGAGTAGACATGCCCAGATTAACTGTGGACAGGGCTGCAACTTTTTCCTGTCCCCTTTCTCTTTCTCTCCTGATCCTCTTCCATTCTAAGGGATGTGCTGGAATAAGGAACAGAATCATCCACAGCCTAACCTAACTCCCAGGTTTCCTGTGTGATAAAATGTGAGTGGGGAAAAGATGTGTATACACCATCTTGAGTTCCTTCAAGGAATGGTGTGATACAAATATATCAATCAATAAATAAAATTACTGGGAGCCCCTGGTAGCACCCCACCCCATATCATTTCAATATTGCATGGTGCATAGGGTGAAGCTTCCAAAGCTGATTGGCCGAACTGGTGTGATGGCATGGCATGTTCATTATGGAGGAGGGAGCAGGTAGTTGAGGAGCAAGGAAGGGGTCAGAAGAGACCAGAGAAAGAAGAACTTGAGGGGAGCATAGATGATGGAGAAGAAAGCCTGGGAAAATGGGCAGAGGAGAAGGGAGCTGAAGCAATGCCATGGGCTTTTGATGAAGAACAATAACTGTGCCCTTAAGGGTGTGGAAAAGGAGACAGGAGTTGGGGGGGACAGCTGTGTTAGTCTGTTGCAGCAAACCCAACAAACAGTCCTGTAGTATCTTTGAGATGAGCACATTAAGCCTGTACACATTGAGCCTATTTGCATAATTTCTGTTATTTTGTATAACTGACTCCAGATTTGCTAGTCATGGGGAGGAACAGGGAGCTTTGCAAGTCATCCTACCCGCTACACACTGGAACACTTACTTGGTCATCCCTCTGGGTTTTGATATTTCAGCTGCCTCTGCTGGACCATTCAAACTTGTTTTCCCCCTGCCCCCCCCCCCACGGTTAAGTCAGAGCGGCAGTTCTCAGGAAGCTGTCTTCTGCCCTTGCTACCACATTTTGCACTCTCCAGTCACCCTTGTCAAACTGCGCCCTGTACACTTCCTATATTACACTAACACAACGGCGCCAAAACAGCTCTCGGCACTGCGCACACTGTTCAAACTGGCTTTAGCTGGTTAATCAACTCGGGATCTTAGTGGGTTGATCTGCGGGTTTAAAGGTCTGCAGCCCTCCCTACTTGCCAAGGCAGGATGTCAGAAGAGTGCCTTGCCACACACCACCGCTGCGTCCTGGGCAGCCTGCATGTTTCTGACTCATCCTTCTCCTTCAGAAAAATGCAGGGAGGCGGACTCTTTCCGAAACATGTGAACTAGTGCATCCACCACAAGGGAAACACTCCCTGACAAACCAAATCATCTCCAGACACACAAACACACACACCGCATTCCACACCCCAAATCTTGGCTCCTAGTGGCAGATGCTGCCACTACAAATGCAATGGGTGGGTTGTTGTGGCGGGTGCAGACTTTCCTGGCTCTCTGACTTAACCCGGGGCCTACCAGCTTGCATGCTTTGAAATCCCCTCCCTGCATGGAGCCAGCGGATCCCATCGGTGCAGAATCGGCAACCCCTGCCCGCTGCTTCTCACCCCTCCGTACTGTGGCAATCTGCAACACAAGGTTACTGCATCCTCTTTCCACTGGAGCGGAAATGCTGTGAGCTGGTACCTGGGGATTATATGAATATTTCATGCCATCCGTATTTATAATCTGTGCCAGCAAAATATATCCTTCTCCAATGCGGAGAGGAGGGATCCTTGGTGTTTATTTTACAGCCCTATTGTCACTCCCATTTCCTACCCTTTGCAAACTCTCTTCGCCTTGACGCCTGTAGAGGTGAAATAGAGCAAGTTAGGTAATTAGTCTCTAATTGCCAATTTGCCTTTGCTTTGATTCCCCCCCCCCATCTGGGTGGGCAGAAGCGAAAAACTGAACAGTGGGGAAAGGCGAAGGCTGTCACTCTGGAGATTGGGTCTGGACACTGCTTGGTAATAAGGGCTTAAGGTTGACCCAAGACCTTTTACTGCCCAGCCCCACAGTCATGAAGTGGGAGACATAAGTGCAGTTGGGGTAGATGGCAAACACACAGGGTATGAGTTCAGAAGCCTGAGAGGACAATTACCCTGCGATTCCCTGCCTGTTGTTGCATCTGGCTGGCTCCTGTGAGAACTGGACGCTGGACTAGATCAGGGATCAGCAACCTTTTCCAGCAGGGGGCCGGTCCACTGTTCCTCAGACCTTGTTGGGGGCCGGACTATATTTTGGAGAGAAAAAATGAACAAATTCCTATGCCCCACAAATAACCCAGAGATGCATTTTAAATAAAAGCACACATTCTACTCATGTAAAAACACGCTGATTCCCAGACCATCCGTAGGCCGGATTGAGAAGGCAATTGGGGCAGATCCGGCCCCCGGGCCTTAGTTTGCCTACCCATGGACTAGATGGACAAGCGGGAGTGTGGGTGAGCTCTAAGGCTCTGCTAGGCCTAAGCAAGGCCTCTGCTCTGTCCATGGTGCTACAGCATCAAAGGCCTCAGTGCTATTTTCCTAGAAAAAGAGGTGCTGGGACTCTTTTGTTCTCTTATACAGTGGTACTTCGGGTTACATACACTTCAGGTTACAGACACTTCAGGTTACAGACTCTGCTAACCCAGAAATAGTACCTCAGGTTAAGAAATTTGCTTCAGGATGAGAACAGAAATCGGGCGGCGGCAGCGCGATGGCAGCTAAAGTGGTGCTTCAGGTTAAGAACAGTTTCAGGTTAAGAATGGACCTCCAGAAGGAATTAAGTACTTAACCCGAGGTACCGCTGTAATGGCAATGGTGCCCAACTGAGAGGTGCCAGGACTCAGTTCCGGCTGGAAAAAAGCCCTTTAAGGCCACATTACTCATGATTCCCGATGAAAGTGATTCCAGGGCCCTTCGTTTTCTCAAGACTCTTTTCTTCACTCTCTCAACTCGCTGCACCTTCTGCGAAAAGCCTCTCATAATTGTGTAAACAAATTAGCGAACAGAGCGAGGCTGCTCACCGCGTATATTGAGCACTTGGAGATTTAGCTTTTAATGCAATAGAAAGGTTGTTGTTGTTGTTAATTGTTGGAGAGATTGGTCTGCCTAGAACAAAGAATCTCGCAGCTTCAAGAGATATGAATATGTTTAGGAAAGGATATATTGTGATGTCTAGGGTGGTGGGTCAACCTTTAAGTTCAGGAAATAGGTCTCTGTCTCTCTCTCTCCCCCCCCCCCCCGGCCACCCCTTCCTGCCTTCTCCTTCTTGGACATTAAAGTCTAATGAGGTTGTAAGTTACATTAATAGAACCACAGTTTCCAAATCCAAAGTAATAGTTCCACTTTATTATGCACAAGTCACTGCTCATCTGGATTCCGGTGCCCTGAGCAACACACAGCACTTTCAGAAGGCTATAGACAAATTAGAATATATTCAGAGGAGAGCGCCAGAGATGGCCAGGGGTTAGGAAACAAATCCTGTGAGGAAAGATTGAAATAACAGGGCACGTTAGCACTCTTCAAATATTTGAAGGGCTGTCACCTAGGGCCCATCTTCACTATACACGTGAAGCAGAATCATACCACTTTAAACAGCCGTGGTTTCCCTACAAAGAATCAAGGGAACTGTAGTTTTGTAAGGGAGTTGCTAGGAGACCCCAGTTCCCCTCACAGAGGTACAGTTCCCTGGGAAGATGGATTAACTGATAAACCACTGCACTTCTCTTGATAGGAAGGGGGGAGTCTGCTTACAGCACTCAACACCCTTAACAAACTACCATTCCCAGGATTCATTGGGGGGGTGTAATGACTGTTTAATGTGATATAGGTAAAGGTAAAGGGACCCCTGACCATTAGGTCCAGTCGTGGCCGACTCTGGGGTTGCGGCGCTCATCTCGCTTTACTGGCCAAGGGAGCCGGTGTACAGCTTCCGGGTCATGTGGCCAGCATGACTAAGCCGCTTCTGGCGAACCAGAGCAGCACACGGAAACACCGTTTACCTTCCCACCGGAGCGGTACCTATTTATCTACTTGCACTTTGACATGCTTTCGAACTGCTAGGTTGGCAGGAGCAGGGACTGAGCAATGGGAGCTCACCCTGTCGCGGGGATTTGAACCGCCGACCTTCTGATCAGCAAATCCTAGGCTCTGTGGTTTAACCCACAGCGCCACCCGCATCCCTTAATGTTATATAGTACTGCTTTAAATGCGTCATGCAGATGGAGCCTTAGGGAAAGGGCAAAGGGGTATTCTAGAGTTGACCATTTTTTTTATGACTGGGATTCAACCACATATCGGTAAATTCTGTTTGCAGAATTATAGTGGATTGGGAGGTCTTGCTACACAAGCTCCCTTCTCCAAAGGACTGGGCTTTTTGCAATGAGGAAAGTGACAGGGAGAGGCACCTTACCACAAACACCCACCATGCCTAACTATTCACAGTGCTTGCTATAGGTGATGGGAGTTGTAGTATTGCAACATCTGGAGGGCCAAAGGTTCCTCACATCTGGTTTAGGCCCATATGTGGAATGACAGGCTGTTGGGATGAGGACTGGACTCCATCTTTTGGATTCTGCAATTGTTAAATAATGACTCTGTTTTATTTATTTGCATAGTAACTTCATATGTACCTAGCCGTCACTCATTGTTTCACAGTCCTTCCTCGTTAATGTTTTCCCACTTTCTTTTGCTCCTTTCTGCTGTGCTGTCTCCTTCACTGTACGTACAAACAGACAGACAGACAGACAGGCAAACAAACAGAGGCTAGGTCTCTGCCCAGAGGAGACTACAGCACAAATTTCAGCAGTTAAGGGAGACCGCAAAGGGGAACAAAAGAAAAGGCAGTGCAAGGGTTAACAAAGGATAATGTGAGGAAATGTAGTTACATGTACTTAGCCCTGTTTTGCTTTGGGTGTAGGATTAAGTGATTAAGCCAAAGGCTTCACAGAAAATAGTCGGTTTAATAACTGAGGGTGTGTGTGTGTGTGTGTGTGTGTAGAATGCAGAAAAAGGTAACTAAAACAACCAAAGTGCTAGAATAACTTCCCTTTAGGGAGGGTTACAGCATATCTGGTTTGAGTTGGGAGTGAAGGATGTGAAATTAGGATGCAGAGAAAGTAGGCCTCTCTCATCCAACGAAGCTGAATTCAGGACAAACAAAACAAAGGCTTACTTCTCCACATGGCACATAGTTTAAAATGATGGAACTCGCTGCTGCAAGATATAGTGACTGCTATCAACTTGAATTGATTATTGATCATTTAATTTCTATACCACTTAATATATTAAAAATATCTCTAAGTGGTGGACCTGGGACATGGGTGGTGCTGTAGTCTAAACCACAGAGCCTAGGGCTTGCTGATCAGAAGGTCGGCGGTTCGAATCCCCGCGACAGGGTGAGCTCCCATTGCTCGGTCCCTGCTCCTGCCAACCTAGCAGTTCGAAAGCACATCAAAGTGCAGGTAGATAAATAGGTACAGCTCCAGCGGGAAGGTAAACGGCGTTTCCGTGCACTGCTCTGGTTCGCCAGAAGTGGCTTAGTCATGCTGGCCACATGACCCGGAAGCTGTACGCCGGCTCCCTCGGCCAGTAAAGCGAGATGAGCGCCACAACCCCAGAGTCGTCTGCGACTGGACCTAACGGTCAGGGGTCCCTTTACCTTTAAGTGGTGTACAGAAAACTGAGGCAGTGACAGACAACTTAAAACAAAGTATGGCAAGAGTACACAGTTACATATAAGAAGGTTACATTAATGCAAAGTTACTAATGCCTATAAATCAATATCAAATCATTTTCAGACCTCACCCTAGTCTCTCACTGTAGTCTTGCTTTTTATGGGCAGGCGCCAAGGCGGGTGGAACTTGCGCAGCCTTCCAATAGCTGAGTCCCATTCATCTGCACTCTCCATGTTATGTACTGAAGTTCTCACCCTGGGCCAGCAGGGGGATACTGTAGATAGTTTTCACTCAGGTCCACATATGCAAATAAGGGATTGAAAGTGACGTTCAGTGATTGGATAGTTACAGAAAGTGGTTACTGTTGCGTTGTAGTGGAGCTCTATAAAAGCAGGTTGGCTGAACCCTTCAGTTCAGTTCTGTTCTGGCCTCTGAATAAACAAGAGCTGTTTGAAGAATCGCTGTGTCGTCTGATATGTTCACCCACAACTTAACGGTCCACCCCCAGTTCCAGGTACAGCAGGTTTGTCGAGTTTCCCAGGGGGTCCAAAAGATGGGTAAAGGGCCCCCCTCTACTCACAGCTCTTTCTCCACCCTCTGTCCTCTCATCCTCCTCCAGCTGGCTTTAAATGGGGGCTAGAAATCAATGGGAAAGAATATGAGTCATGATGGCTGTATATCGCCCTCAGTATCAAACAGAGTGTGCTCCTGAATACCAGTTGATGGGGATCATCATTATTGTGGTTTAATTTGATTTATTCCCCTCCTCCCTTGATCTGTGGGCTATTATTAAAATGAGGCTACATTTTAAATTGTATTTTTAACCTGTATTTTAAATTGTCCCCCCCCCCATTATGTTTTTATTGTAATTTTACTGGTGTTAGCCGCCCTGAACCTGGCTCTGGCCAGGGAGGGTGGGGTATAAATAAAAAAATATTATTATTAATTATTATTATTATTAAAGTCTCAAGGCAAGTCACAGCAATTTAAAATTCAGCTATTTAAAATCGCTAGCAGGAGAGTCCCCCAGTCCTAACTGGGGGCTTCCCATCGTCGTCTGTTTGACCACTTTGGGAACAGAATTTCAGACACCTTTGGTTTGATCCAGCACGGCCCTCCCTATGTTTTTAACTCAGGGAATGAATTTGTGGCAAAGGCAGAGTTTGCAAACAAATCCCAGCCTAGACCATCCTAGAATTATATTAAAATGTACACGCTGTGCATATATTATTGATTTGTATCATTGATTTTAAGGTTTCGTGCATCCAATCTGAGAGCTCTTCTAGAATCTTAGCACAGAATTTTTAGACATGGGATGTTTAAGATAGACAGTGTCGCATAGTAGCTAAGAGGCAAGGCTGGGAAGCTCCCAGTTCATCTCTCACATCAGCCATGAACTTGCTAGGTGGTCTTAGGGTTAGCTACTCTCTCTCAACATAGCCTGCCATCTGAAATATGAGCATTAATAATATTACTGGCCTTAATGGACTATGCAGAATTGGACAAAATGACAGGAAGGATTCGAAACCTGCGGGACCAGAGATTCACAGAAGATTGGAAGAAATATACGAATTATTTGAAGAGCAACTGTAACCAACAAATTATGCTAGTAGGACTACAAAAAGCTGTGTAAGGGAAAATGTATGAAACATTGCAAATTAGAGAAAGAATAGGGATATTAGTTATGAATTAAATGTAATTGAAGAAGTGAGAAATGTGTATTAGATTAGATTGGATTGGAAAATTCTCAGACGAGATTGATGGAAGTCAAAAAATTGCATAAGATGTTAAAATATGTTTAATTACTGTTGAAAATGATATGCTGAAAATTAATAAAAATTTATATATAAAAATAATCATAATATTACTGGCCTGCCTTACAGGACTGTTGTGCAGATTACTGAGACGAGGTACGCCATACACCTAAAGCACAATATGAAAGCCAAGTAACCGAATCAATATTATGTTCCATGGCATCTATTTCCCAACTGTTTCATCCAAAAGTGATTGAGTATAGGTTTGCCAACTGCCTGGAAGGGGAGGGGGGAGCAGCCTAGAATGCTCTTGTGCTTTTCACAACAGTTTAAATGTGCAGAAATAAGCAGGTGAAGATGTTTTTTTTGTAGTGTGGAGATTGGCAAACCAGCCCCTTCCCTCCTAGCTCTCCCCTGCTGCCTGGCTCCTCCAGAGAAATGCCTGCGTCTTGAATCGGCCTTGGGTATTTTTAATGAAAGCCAGGCTTATCCTTGCAGGGTTCCTCTTTTTGCCGTGATGGCTTTGCTGGGTCTCTTTTTCTCCTTACGAGCCATTTGATTTATCCCCGCTCCCATTAAATTAGTAATGTCATTTCTGAGCGTATTTTATTACATAATAGCAGATCACTTTAGTTAGATTAATGATGTTGCTATATAAGCTATTTAGCTTTCTGCAATCTTCTAGCACCAGTCCCCGTCCCAAGAGAAGGTGCCGGCTCATCAGAGAACAAAAAGGACTGCCAACCTCTCTCAGGTCAGTGTCCTGTTACGGAGGACAGAACTTGACGTGCCAGAAGCAGACCCGGCCTTTCAAGCATGGAGTGTGCCAAGCTGTTACACAGTAGAGTCGTGGGGGTGGTGGGCTTTCCCCCCAACCCACTGCTTCAAAAGCCCTTCTCTTCCACCCTCTTTTCCCCTAGCCAGACTTGAAGCCTGAGAATAGGTTCAGCTAGGAGAAAAACAGTCTTGTCAGCGGAGGAAGAGACTGCATGGAGACCATACAATGAACGCACATCGTTTTCCCCCAAAGAATCATGGGAACTGTAGTTTAGCTCTCACAGAGCTGCAAATCCCAGCACCTTTAGCAAACCACGGTCCCCATGATTCTTTGAGGGAAGTCCTGTGGTCCTGTGCTTTAAATGTGTACACAGCAGGAGTCTCTTTTTATATATATATATATATATATATATATATATATATATATATATATATATATATATATATATATATATATATATATATGCTTTCGTAGATTTTCACGGGTACAGGAATGCAGGTTTTGGTGTTTTCGGGTATCTTCCCGTGTAAGAGTTGGGGTGTCTAGGCGACGTTTCGACGAGGTCTCACTCGTCATCTTCAGGCTGGTGCTTTCGGCTTCTTGTTACTAGAACAGAGCAGGATCTCAGTGTTTGAGTTCCTATAAATACTGTGGAGGGGGTGTGGTGTATAGCCTCCAACGTTCTGGGCAGAGAGGAAGTTCCCAGGTTATTGTGCCTTTTCTTCTTTTGTTCATTGATTACTTGAGGGATATCTTGAGTGATTTCTTGAGTGATATTCTGAGTACCACTTAGGAGGGTCATTAGGTGTGGATTAGTTGCTAAAGCTTTCGTGTCTTGACACGAAAGCTTTAGCAACTAATCCACACCTAATGACCCTCCTAAGTGGTACTCAGAATATCACTCAAGAAATCACTCAAGATATCCCTCAAGTAATCAATGAACAAAAGAAGAAAAGGCACAATAACCTGGGAACTTCCTCTCTGCCCAGAACGTTGGAGGCTATACACCACACCCCCTCCACAGTATTTATAGGAACTCAAACACTGAGATCCTGCTCTGTTCTAGTAACAAGAAGCCGAAAGCACCAGCCTGAAGATGACGAGTGAGACCTCGTCGAAACGTCGCCTAGACACCCCAACTCTTACACGGGAAGATACCCGAAAACACCAAAACCTGCATATATATATATATATATATATATATTAATTTTTACATGAAATTTTACCCCAAAAAACCCATACAACATATTTTCTCATCTTATTCAGTGTTTTGGACTTCCATCAACCACATCTGAAGATTTTTCAATCTTTATCACTTAATCTGCATTTCATTAATTTCACTATTACTTTTAATAGGTAAAGGTAAAGGGACCCCTGACCATTAGGCCCAGTCATGACCGACTCTGGGGTTTCAGTGCTCATATCGCTTTATCGGCCGAGGGAGCCGGTGTACAGCTTCCAGGTCATGTGGCCAGCATGACTAAGCTGCTTCTGGCGAACCAGAGCATCTCACGGAAACGCCATTTACCTTCCCGCCGGAGCAGTACCTATTTATCTACCTGCACTTTGACGTGCTTTCGAACTGCTAGGTTGGCAGGAGCAGGGACCGAGCAATGGGAGCTCACCCTGTCGCCACCCGCGTCCCTTTACTTTTAATAGTCCTTCACTAATAGTTCTCTTCATACTTTTCTCTGTGATATTTCACATAGTCCTCCTTCCAAAACTTCTTGCAATCCTACTAGCGTAATCTGTTGATTAAAATTGCTTTTCAGATAGTTCACATATTTACTCCAGTCCTCTGAGAATCTCTGATCCCGCAGGTTTCGAATCCATACACAGCAGGAGTCTCAACAGGCTGAGGGGAGGGCCAACTCCACTATTAGGCCGGGTGAGTAGCAATGGAGTTTTAGAGTGCCCTCTCAGCTGTCGTGCTGCCCTCAGGTGTGGTAGTGGACACTATCCTCTTGCTGGTGTTGAAATTAGCTTCAGCTGCCCATCCAGTCAGCTTCTGTAAATGGAAGGAGCGAGCGCCATCTTGTTATTTGCTTGAGGCAGTGAGGCGTCTTCGGCCCATCCTGAGGAGCACAAATCAGTATCTACCCTGGCCTCTGTTGGTAGCAGCTTGCTCTTGAAGTCTTGTTTAGTTTTGCCAACCTTGAGCTCCTGAAAGGCAAGATGGGATATAAATAAAGCAGGCGAAGAAGCAATGCACCGTACATATAAAGCACTATCATACCACATGAATTGCAAGTTTAATTCAACAAAAATAATTTATTATAGAATGCAAGGGGGGAAAGGTAGAAATAAATATAAAGAAGTTGAATTGCTGTGGACAGAAGTAAAGGGTGGGTGGTGGGTTTTATAATTAAGTGTATAATTATGCAGCTGTTGTAATTTAGATATTATATTTTATGTGAGGGAATCATTGGGAATTTTGGTTATTATGTATATATGTTGTTTCAATAAAGATCTTTGGCGGGGGGAGAGCCTGTGGAATGGAGTTGCCCTCTGCTCTTATCAGGACAGGAAACTGAGGCAAAGGCCTTCAGGGAGGCTAAGTTCGGAAGCAGGTAGGGATACCAGGTGCAGGATACTTGAAGGGACAAAAACAGAGGCCTTGAGGAGGGGTAGGCAAAAATATAGACAAGGAATTGAAGAAAGAGGGGGAAGATGTGCTATTGAAAAGAAGCGAGTGAAAAAATAAGGACACCATCGATCTTAAGGGTGGTGGAGATATTCAGCAATGTCCAAGGATCAACCTGTAGGTTTATTTGTGAAAGTTCAGCTGGGATGGATAGATAAGATCGCAGTCGACAGAGTTCAGCAGCAGAATATAGAAATGAATATGAATGGGAACCGTAGGTGGGTGGAGAGGCAGACTGTCAGGAATGGAGCCAGCCCGGGACAGCAGAATGCAAGCAGGTGGTCAAAGCTGGGAAAGCCACAGGGATTATTTTAACAATAAGAACTGAAACATCTGAGGAAAAGATAAAGGGGCTCCATTTCAGGCCCCACTTCTACTGTGTCTCTTCTGAGCACCTGAGCTGCAGATATATAAGGACCCCAAGGCCAGTCAACTTATCTGGGCGCCCGAGGCAGAAAAATCTCACAAGCGCCTTTCCCTGGCAGCTACAAATTAAAAACTGAGCAATTTGCTGCCTTTTCGTGACTCAAAATCTGTTGCCCGAGGCAGCTGCCTCACTCTGGCTAATGGGAGAGCTGTCCCTGATCCCGAAACATTTTGTCGCTCCCAGAAGCTGCATTCATTGGCAATACTGCTGCGGAGGCTACAAGGCAGGTGCTGGACAGTTTGGGATCCTGGCTTGGCTCTCCGAGATTGGACGCTACGCCAGGGAGACCCCGTCATCCCTTACAATCCCTAGCAATATTGCTGTTGCATTTTTGCTTCTGCAGTCAGACAGTTCTGTTAACAGAGCAGGTGGGAAAGCCATCAAGGGGGTGGCTGTGCCCGTCAGTGCATGGACAAGCCTTTTATAAGGAGGGACAGTGAGAAAAAATACTAGAAGTTCTGATTTGCTAGACAGCCTCAGGTTACTTTCCTCCTGCGCCAGGTCAGCCTGTAGTAAGTCCTTGTACTTAGCCAAAACTGTCTTTCCTTTTTGTTTATAATGCTTCTGCTCCACTGCTCTGTTGATGATCTCGTTCCCTATTGTACATCTGCCAAGGGGGCCATTTCAGATTTGGCAGCAGGGTGTGATGGCCCCAGACCAGGAAACCTTGGAGGCAAAGTCCTCCAGCAATGGCAGCCCTAAGGAGGGGATAGAGCCACTCTGGTTTGTCCAATGCAAATCTACAGGCAATGGGGATGGCTTCTCCCCCCACCCCAACCCCAAGGAAACACTCCGGCCACCAGACTCCTCAGAGGATCAGTCAATAGTTTTATTTGCATCTTTCCAGGTGGGAAAGGGCCTGCAAGGCAGGGAGCAGGTCTTTCAGGACTCTGCCAAGGTGGTATCCCTACAGCTTGATACCCCAGGGCATTGTTGTTGTTGTTTAGTCATTTAGTCATGTCCGCCTCTTCGTGACCCCATGGACCAGAGCACGCCAGGCACTCCTGTCTTCCACTGCCTCCTGCAGTTTGGTCAAACTCATACTGGTAGCTTCAAGAACACTGTCCAACCATCTCGTCCTCTGTCGTCCCCTTCTCCTTGTGCCCTCCATCTTTCCCAACATCAGGGTCTTTTCCAGGGAGTCTTCTCTTCTCATGAGGTGGCCAAAGTATTGGAGCCTCAGCTTCACGATCTGTCCTTCCAGTGAGCACTCAGGGCTGATTTCCTTAAGAATGGAGAGGTTTGATCTTCTTGCAGTCCATGGGACTCTCAAGAGTCTCCTCCAGCACCAGAATTCAAAAGCATCAATTCTTCGGCGACCAGCCTTCTTTATGGTCCAGCTCTCACTTCCATACATCACTAGGGCATAGAAGAAGCCAACTGGTGCAGGCGAAGGCACCAGTTCTTTAACTGCAGTATTCAGATGCAGTATTCAGGGTGTGGGGCTTCTAGTCAATGAATACCTAGCCCAGGCTATAAAGATCTGCCGGTTGCTCCAGGACACTACTGAGGCAACTTGTATGTTTTGCTTCAGCTGCAGAATCACCAACCATGGTTCTGAAACCTGCTCTTTTGTCTCTCTCCAGGGTCCTGATCTTGCCTTCCTGTTTGTCTGGAGCCCTGGAATTATTGAATCTCCCCCTTGCATGGGCCATTGCCTAACCTTCTGTTGTTGTTTTCTATATACATTTTTATTGATTTTTTTAACATATCATTTCCAACAGTCATTTAACATAACTTCTTATCTTATACAACATTTTAGACCTCCGTCAACAACCTCTGGGAAGTTTCCGTTTTTTACCACTTATTCTGCATTTCTTAATTTCTCTATTACTCTTAGTTATCATTAACTAATAATTCTCCTCATGGTCTTTCTTGCAATAAGGATTATGCACTAAGGATTACGCAGTCCTACTAGCGTAATCTGTTCATTACAGTTGCTTTTCAAATAGTTCATATATCTAAGAATCTCTGGTCCCGCAGGTTTCGAATCCTTCCTGTTAATTTATCTAATTCTGCATAGTCCATTTTTCTTTCATCAGTAATTCTTCTCATTGCCTACCCTTCTGATTGGAAACCAAGTCATAGGGAGTTGATGGGGGTATAGGGGTCAACATTCTCGCCAGGGTTTAAAAGCTGTCTCTCAGCTATTCTAAAAAGATGAGGAGATGCAAAAAAAAGAAAAAGCTTGTATATGTTTTAACAGCATTTATTATGGCCACGTTGAAATGATGAACCTAAGAACCGTAGCAGTTTGGTCAACCAAAGTCACCCTTTTCTGAAGGAAAAGGCTTGCATACCTTTGATACATAGGACCGCTTAACTGTTTGCAACAAAAATAACATATTATGCAGAACCAATAATTGAATTTAAACTCAAAGTCTCCAAGGAATAATCACCATGACATGGTATGAAATATAGGCATAGGTGGGTTTGAGACCGCCTTCTGCCCTCCTTAGTTTTGCAGACTCCTCCTTCTCCTGTTAGTCAGGAATACTTGCTTGCCTTCTGGCAATCCTATTTTCTTGGTCCCAGGACTGCAGATGAATTGACAGATTTCCAGGGGCTGTACTCTTCCCCTGCCTGTGCACATCCCCTTCCCCAATATCCTGATGGTTAGATTCTGTGACAATTCCTGGCTAAGGGCCATCTGTGGTTCTCCCCTGTCTAATCCTTTTTGACCTAAAATAATATCGGCACTAGTGTTCAGAATTGATATAGTGCCTGACTCATGGCTGTAAAAGTGCTTTGAGCATTAGCGATTAATAGATTTCAAGGGACTGCTTCGATCATCAAACATTACTGTCTGGATGGCTCAGCGTACCCGGCTTCCGATTCTGCCATCTGGGTGAGCTACAGGCAGGGCTGTGTGGAAAAAGAATAAATGGTATTTACTGATTGTGTTAAAGCCAGCTCCTTTGTAAACTAAAACCAGATTCTGTGATTTCTGTTTTGCAAAGTAAGCAAATTTACATATACAGTATATATGTTTAAATTGCAGTTCTTTGTGCACTTACTTGGAGGTAAACCTATCTCATTAAAGTGGGGCTTAGTTCACAGTAAACATGCTGCTGTTGCCAGTCAGAGTATCGATGGTCTGATTTGGTATAAGGCAGGCCCCCACATTCCCACGTTCCTCTTTGAGTCCCAGATTTCTCTTTTTTCAAGGATTGGGAGCCTGTGACCCTCCAAATGTTGTTGGATTCCAACTCTCACCAGCCTCAGCCAGCATGGTTGGTTCTCAGGCATGATGGGAGTTGAAGTCCAACAAAATAATGTCTGGATCAAGAGAAATAATAGTCCCGCTCTGTTCTGCCTTGTTCAGACCCTAGCTGGAATACTGTGTCCAGTTCTGGGCACCACAATTAAAGGATATCGACAAGCTGGAACATATGCAGAGGAAGGCGTCCAAGATGATAAACGGTCTGGAAACCAAGCCTTGTGAGGAATAGTTGAAGGAATTGGTTGTGTTGTGGTAGCCTGAAAAAGAGGAGACTGAGAGGAGATAAGATAGCCATCTTCAAATATCTTAAGGGCTGACACAGAGGATGGAGCAAGCTTGTTTTCTCCTGTTCTGGAGGCTGGGATCCAAACCAATTGTGCTTGTCCTGTGGGTTTACCGAGAGGCAAGGTCCGAGTCCAGTCCATGGTCGAAGGTTCAATATGGAGGCAGTCCGTCAAAGCTGAAGTTGGGTGCAGGGCAGGGAGTCGGGTGAGGTCAGAAGCTCCGGCAGGAAAGCAGGACAGGGTTCAGGCAGGAACTGGCTACCAACAATGTTGCTCCCACAACTTGGGACTGGGGCTGACTGGCTTTTATCTGCCCCGAGGCATAGGGCGGCCCCGACCCACAGGTGACTCACCCACCTATGCCTCTATTTCATACCATGTCATGGTGATTATTCCTTGGCGACTTTGGGTTTAAATTCAATTATTGGTTCCGCATAATAATAATGGAGGTGAACACTCCTCCTGTGGGAACTTAGTTCCCTCTGCCTCTCTGACCTAAGCCTCTGCAGCTCAAGAGAGGCTGGAGGGTTACCGGACCCAGAGGCAACCTCAGCTTCTTCTGACAGGGCTGAGAGTGGAGCACCTGCAGGCAATGGGTCCTCCATCACTTCGGGAGCCAGAGCAGAGTCAGCTGGTGCCTGCACCTGAGGATCCAGCACAGGTGAGGACCCTTCAGGCTCATGCCCCAGCCCCAGCTCAGCTGGTTCTGGAGGTGGGGGATCCTGTGCAGGCTGGGATTCCTCAGGTTCAGCATCCGAATCCCAGGCCATCACACCAATGGCTTCAACTTACAAGAAATGATATTCTGACTAAACATCAGGAAGAACTTTCGGACAATAAGAGCTGTTCAGCAATGGGACGGTCTCCCTCAGGAGATTGTATACTCTCTTTTTTGGGAAGTATTTTAAGCAGAGATTGCATGGCTATCTGTGATGGATGCTTTAATTGAGTCATGATAGCTCTATGCTTCTTCCAGGATCAGAGGCAGCAGGATCTTTGCTCTCATGTCCTGTTGTGGGCTTGCCAAGGGTATCTGGTTAACTTCTGTAGGGTACAGGATGCTGGACTAGATAAGCCTTAGGTCAGATCCAGCAGGGCTCTTCATTTGGTCTTCCATCCTTTGGGAAGACCATTGCAGGTTGTCTCATGGAATGGGGCTGGGAAGGAACCAGGTGGAACCTGGAATCAGAGCCTCCCCAGCAGCTAAATACAATCTATGATTAATTAAAAGAATGGAATACAAATGCTTTAATTGAGAAACATTTCGGACATGAAATATGACTGCAGTTATATGAATCCATAATGTATCTCTGAAATGCAAAGCACATTAGTTAGATAATGTCTTTTGCTGCTGCTGTAATGACTTGCATAATTTGCATTGCTCATTTATGTGCAGGCATTTGCAGTGAAAACAGCAACAAAAAAGTAAGGAAAACAGGGCAATTTGAGATTAACCAAGATGCTGTTATTGTCACCTCTGTGGTGGTGATTTCCATGGGGCAAGGCCTCCAGTCAGTGTTTTACCACCACAACACACAACACTCAGGGCTGATGGGACAGGGTGAAATAATTTGCCCATGAAAGCTGCCTCCACATGTGTTGTTGTTTTGAATGCTGCCAAAAAAAAAAATGGATAAAGAGCAGTTTCATACAAATGAAGCTGCAGGAACGTGTTGACTTCATTATTTCATTCTTTGACTTTAGTTTACTGCCACTTTTATACCCCACCTTTCTACAAAAGGTGCACAAAATCAACACAGTGCAAAATAAGATAAATGTACAACCTTAAATGAGATAAAATTGCAACCTAAGAACAAAACAAAAGAAACAAACCACAAAGAGCAATCACAGAGCACTTTTAAAAAGCAGATCACATATTAGAAGATACGGAAGCTGTGCGATCCCAGTGATCCATCAGTGCACTCTTGAATTTACAAAGCATGAATGCATTTGCAGGATATTTTAACAATTAAGACTTAATTGAATCTATATTAAGTGGGTTGAAAATGGCCTTCCCTTCTTACTTAAGAGCATAAGAAGTACCTTGCTAGATCAGACTGAGCTTCCCCTTGTCCACTATTTTTTATGAGAAACCCGCACAACCAGTAGGCCATAAATAGACAAACAGAAATTCTCCAGAAGCTCACCAGTGCACCATGAACGGCCTTGTTCTCTGCCCTGGCATTCTGGGTATATGTGTGAAATGAGAACTAATTTGGGTGAAAACCAACCAGAATGCGCATTGGCAACCCTAGGCCTGTGTGCGCAGAATCCAGTTGTTGTTGTTGTCTCTACTTATTGTTACTGATGAAGCACCTAAAATTGTCTTAGTGCTGTACAGAGACAGTTCCTAACATGATGCAGAAAGAAAATTGAATGGAGAGGAAAGGGAAAAGGAGAGCAAGCAAATTCAGACACCAATTCTTGAAATCATAGTTGAGGTCTAATACAAGCCTGTCCCACAAGCATTCAACATCACTGGATGATAACAGCGAGCTGTCTTATCTTTAAAGCTGCCAGACATCCTTTTATATTCAGATATCTGTTATTCCTAAGTGTCACAGCTTCGTTTCATGTCAAGCCAGTCTCCTCCACGCCCCATGCCCCAAATATCCAGGGCTCTGTTTTTCTCTAAAACATGAGGCTGGCCTTCCTGCTGAATGTGGTCCTGGCCCAAGACGTGTTGCTGCCTGAGGCAAGGGACAACTTGGCACTCCCCTCTCAATTTATTCTACAGAAGCCACCTCCATCTACCCTAATGGTAGGGTTGGGGATGGGTTGCTGAGCTTAGTGTGAACTCCTCCCTGCCGCCCTGCAATGTGTGCCAGAGACAGGAACTGCACATGCAGAAGGGATAAGGTGGGAATCACCTGGCAGCATGTCACGGTGGGGGAAAACTATCCTGTTCTGTTGGGGCTTGAGACTCATGGTGGAAGTGGATGTGGTCAAGTTGAGTCTCTTCTGGGTGGGCCTACTTGTTGTTTAGTCGTTTAGTTGTGTCCGACTCTTCGTGACCCTATGGATCAGAGCACGCCAGGCACTCCTGTCTTCCATTGCCTCCCGCAGTTTGGTCAAACTCATGCTGGTAGCTTCGAGAACACTGTCCAACCATCTCTGTCGTCCCCTTCTCCTTGTGCCCTCCATCTTTCCCAACATCAGGGTCTTTTCCAGGGAGTCTTCTCTTCTCATGAGGTGGCCAAAGTACTGGAGCCTCAGCTTCACGATCTGTCCTTCCAGTGAGCACTCAGGGCTGATTTCCTTCAGAATGGAGAGGTTTGATCTTCTTGCAGTCCATGGGACTCTCCAGAGTCTCCTCCAACACCATGATTCAAAAGCATCCATTCTTCGGCGATCAGCCTTCTTGATGGTCTGGCTAGGGTACTTTATGGTTCTTTATAGTACTACTAGGGTGGGCCTAGTAGTAGTAGCAATAGTAATATGTCCCACACATCTGGCTGGGTTTCCCCAGCCACTCTGGGCTGCTTGCAGCATATAAAAAAACATAATAAAACATCAAACATTAAAAACTTCCCAGTACAGGGCTGTCTTCAGATGTCTTCTAAAAGTTATGTAGTCAGACAGAGTCAGGTCAAGTCTTTTTAAGCAGACATCAGAACCATGGACAGCGTAATGCTGGTGGTCAACAAGAGGTTTACAGACTGTCTCAAGGCAAATCTAAAAAAATGTAGTATACACACTGACAACTGGGAAACACTGGCCTGCGAGCGCTCCAGTTGGAGAACAGCCTTTACCAACGGTGTCATGGGCTTTGAAGACACTCGAACTCAGGATGCAAGTGAGAAACGTGCTAAGAGGAAGGCACGCTTGGCAAATCCACACCGTGATCAACTCCCACCCGGAAACCAATGTCCCCACTGTAGAAGGATGTGTGGATCCAGAATTGGCCTCCACTGTCACTTACAGACTCACTATTAAAACTGTGTTTATGGAAGACAATCTTACTTGGTTACGAGTGATTGCCAAAAAAGAAGAAGAAGAAGAAGGACAGCTCTCAGCAGTCCTTGCTGCTCTGACCTCTCCCCTTCTGTTGCGGTTACAGAGATATATCATCTTCGTTGGTGAGCTGGAGCCATAGTACAAGGCATCTACTATAGGTGGCCTGGCCCTGTCCCCCCTGGAGGATCTGGCTGTGTTTTTTCAGAGGTCTTTTGCCTCATTTTGTATATGTTACCTTCTGCAAAGTCGGGGAAGGGGAAGGTGCTGTTGACAATTCATCTTCTGAGACTGAGGAACGATGGTCAGGCCACATCCTTCAGCAGAGAGGGCAGATACCAAAGGTTCCTCCTCAGGTGGAGCAACCTGTGCGCCCCTTTCCTTTGAGCGTTCCTCAAGATATTGCGACCCCTGCAGTCAGGGGCCATGACGAAGGGATTGTGCCACTTCAGACTGTGGGCAGAAGATTTTTATTTTTATTTTTAATGTTCTTTTGTGTAAAACTTCCCTCGTTGCAAGAAGTGAGGCTACAGGGAACCAGGCAGAGGGCCTTCTCAGTAGTGGCACCTGCCCTGTGGAACGCCCTCCCAGCAGATGTCAAGGCAATAAACAACTATTTTACTATTAAAAGACAACTGAAGGCGGCCCTGTTTAGGGAAGTTTTTAATGTCTGACGCTGTATTGTTTTTAATATTCGGTTGGAAGCCACCCAGAGTGGCTGGGGAAACCCAGCCAGATGGGCAGGGTATAAATAATAAATTATTATTATTATTTATCATTAAAACAACAACAACAACTCCCTGCAAATAGGAGGTGGGAACCTTTAGCATACTGGAGAATAAGTATTAGTAGGGCAGTAACCAAATGAGGTTGCCAGCTCCTGCACAGAGGTTCATTGTGGTGTGGAACGGTTCAGTACTTTCGTGCAGGACTCAGAGGAAGGAGTACAGAAGAGTCTTATCAAACGCCCAGCCGTAGCAAAGCTGGCACTGATTGCACTGCATTACATTTTGGAGGTCAGGATTAGAATCCAGAATGAGTTTGGGTGGATTGACGAGTCAGCCTTGTCATCAAGAAGATGAAATTCAGGGCGAGATTAATATAAAGTGCTGTGTGGAAAGCAAAGCCAAGAGACGTGCTGAAAAAGAACGAGACGTGTTGAAAACGGAACTGACAGTGGGAATGAGGGATCTGCACTGCTTGGTAGAAAGCCTACCTCTCAAAACCAGACAGCCACTGTGGTGTTGTGGTTAAACTACAGACTTTGACGAAGAGACCTGGGTGCAAATTCCCCCTCAGACATCAGTTTCACTGAGAGACTTGAGTTCTGTCATTATCTGTCAGCCCAACCTCCTTGACAGAGTTACTGTGAGGATAAAATTGAGAGGAAGAACTATGCATGCTAGCCGCTTGGCAGAAGGGCGAGCTATGAATATGATTGTGTGGTGTGATAGCTTTATTCCTAATCCTCTTTTAAAGTTGCCAGCTATCAGGGACTAATAGCTGTGATGGTTATATTCTATCTCCACTGTCGGAGGTTGCATATGTCTGAATGACAGTTGCTGGGAGTCACAAGTGGTTAGAATTCTGCTGCTCCCATGCTGTACTTGAATAATAATAATAATAATAATAATAATAATAATAATAATAATAATAATAATAATAATAATAATAATATGCTTCCCACAGACATCTGGTTGGCCACTGTGGGAACAGGGTAAGGTAAAGATAAAGGACCCCTGGACCCCTCTATGGGGTGCGGTGCTCATCTTGCTTTCAGGCTGAGGGAGCCGGCGTTTGTCCACAGACAGCTTTCTGGGTCACGTGGCCAGCTGGACTAAACTGCTTCTGGCACAACGGGACACCATGATGGAAGCCAGAGCGCACGGAAACGCCTTTACCTTCCCACCACAGTGGTACCTATTTATCTACTTGCACTAGTGTGCTTTTGAACTACTAGGTAGGCAGAAGCTGGGACAGAGCAACGGGAGCTCACACCGTGGTGGGGATTCGAACCACCAGCCTTCTGATCAGCAAACATAAGGAGCTCAGTGGTTTAGACCACAGCGCCACCTGCTTCCCTTGTGGGAACAAGATGCTGTGCTAGGTAGGTTTTTGGTCTGAACCAGCAGGGCTCTTCTTATGTTCTTAGGATGAATGAACTGATAAAAACCGCAAATGTTATTAAGCATGAGAGCATTGTGTGGTGAGGGAAATGTATTCTGCAGGTGTTAACAGGCATATTTCTCCATTGATATTTGATTTATGTATTTATTTATGTCATTTACGTCCTGCCTTTCCTCCAAGGGCAGCACACAATTCTGACACACATTTTATCCTCACAGGAACCCTGTGAGGTGGGTGCGTCTGAGAAACAATGACTGACCCAGGGATTTTGTCCCTGCTGTTATTGTGGTCTGTGCTTTGTTAACCCCTAGGTTAGATTGCTGCAGCGAGACATATGTGGGGCTGCCTTTGAAGACTGTGTGGGAACTGCAGCTAGTGCAGAATTTTGAGGCCGGATTGCTGACTGGGGCAAGGCGATCTGAACATATAACACCAATTCTGGCACAACTGCACCAGCTACCAGTTAGTTTCCAGGTTCAATTTGAAGTGCATTTGGTTTTGACCAATATTTGCTCATGCAGCTCAGGGCTGCAGTACCTTAAGAGCTGCAACTTTCCATATGAACCTAGCCAGACACTGTGTTGCTCATCAAAGCCCTTCTCCATGTGCATCCTGCTAGAGAAGGGCAGAGGGTGGCAAAACAGAAACGGGTCTCCTCAGTGGTGGCCCCGCTTTTGTGGAATGCTGTCCCCAGAGATGTATACCTGGTTCCATCATTGTTTGCTATTAGACACCAGGCCAAAAAATTCTGTTTACCTAGGCCTTGAATTGTTAATTGGAAGTGTCATGAGTTGTGCCTTTCTACTGCTCATCTGTTAGTGGGGTGGGTAGGATCTGTCTTTGAAGAAATATTATTGCTTGTGGGGGGGGGGTAGTTTCTGTGTTTTATTATTGTTCTACACTGAGTTTTTGTCCTGAAAGTTGCTTTGGGACATACCATACTTCTGTATGTGAAAAGTGATGAATAAATGTAATAAATAAATACATACAGTGGTACCTCGGGTTACATACACTTCAGGTTACCTACACTTCAGGTTACAGACTCCGCTAACCCAGAAATAGTACCTTGGATTAAGAACTTTGCTTCAGGATGAGAACAGAAATCACACGGTGGCGGCGCGGCAGCAGTGGGAGGCCCCATTAGCTAAAGTGGTGCTTCAGGTTAATTTTTTTTTATTTTTTTTTTATAAAATTTTTTATTGCGTTTCTTTCCATAGGTGAACAAATTTGTTTGGACAACAATATACAAGAAACATTTTCCATATATATATAAAAAAAAAACATAGAAAAAGGAAAAGATCATTATAAAATTTTTTCGACAACTTTTTGGACCTCCTCGCATCCTCTCAGCATTGCGTTCATCATTCTAACCAATTCAGCAATTTATTATCTTATTTCCCAACTTATTATACCTTTGTATTTATTATGTTACCAGTTTCAAAAATTTGTAATTTAATTTTAACACTCTTAATAAACATAATATTTTGTTTCTAATTTGTCTCATTTTTCCCATCAATACTTACTTTATCATTTACTTAAAATAAATTGCAGAAGCATAACGTTTCTTAATCGTGCACAGTCTTAGCACTCAAACAACTTATAATGTTTTTGCAAATAGTCCTTAAATTTTTTCCAGTCCTCCTCCATTGTTTCTTCGCTCAGATCTCGAATTCTGCCGGTCATTTCTGCCAACTCCATGTAGTCCATCAGCTGCGTCTGCCAGTCCTCCAGTGTGGGTAAATCTGGTGTCTTCCAGAACTTTGCGATAAGAATCCTAGCTGCTGTGGTTGCGTACATAAACAAGGTTCTGTCCTTCTTTGGCACCTTCCGGTCCACCATACCCAATAGAAAGGCCTCTGGTTTCTTAGAAAAGGTATATCTGAATACCTTTTTCAACTCATTATGTATCATTTCCCAAAAGGCCTTTACTTTCGGGCAGGTCCACCAGAGGTGAAAGAATGTCCCTTCTGCCTCCTTGCATTTCCAACACTTATTATCAGAAAGATGGTATATTTTAGCCAACTTGACTGGGGTCATGTACCACCGGTATACCATTTTCATAATGTTCTCTTTCAAGGCACTACATGCCGTGAATTTCATACCGGTGTTCCATAACCTTTCCCAGTCCTCAGACATAATGTTGTGTCCTACATCCTGTGCCCATTTTATCATAGCAGATTTAACTGTCTCATCCTGGGTGTTCCATTTAAGCAGCAAGTCATACATCCTCGAAAGTACCTTAGTCTTTGGTTCTAGTAACTCCGTCTCCAGTTTCGATTTCTCCAACTGGAAACCCATAAAGTGGTGCTTCAGGTTAAGAACAGTTTCAGGTTAAGAACGGACCTCTGGAACAAATTAAGTATGTAACCAGAGGTACAACTGTATTAGCCAAATTAGGGAGCAAATGACTTGGTTGTAGAACCTCATGGATTCAGAAGAGATATAAGCATGCATCTGATGCAATTAGATGTAATTAAGTATTTTGATTGGTAATCTGCCTTAGCACGAGAGGATCGGAACAAGTATTAATTACTGTAAGCTGCTTTGTATCATCTATGTGCATTGTAAGGGTAGCGTAAAAATTCCTAAACAAATAAACAGCAGTGTGACATAATTATAAACGACATAGATGGGCCACAACCCACGTAACCATAATCATAACTAATTGATAGCAACATGAACAAATGATGGCTGACTTGTCTGACTGGCTTCAGTAGGACATAGGTTTGAGGTCTTGTAAACAGCAGATGAGGTAGGCAACCTGTGTCTGGTCTGTGATCAGACCAAAGGTTGCCTTTCATGCGGTGGCATAGCATGGGGGTGGGGGGGGCCGTTGCCCTGGCGACGGCGACTGGAGAGCATGGAGGGTGCTTTTCACCCTGTGCACCCCTACCTAGTGCACAAACACCTGCTTGTCAGGGGCAAGGGCTGCGCAAGCACGCTCTGCCCCTCCATGTGTGTCTGTACGCACCCGTCCCAGGCGCTGGCAGATGGCGTTATGCCCCTGCTCTCATGTAGTCAAATGCCGCTATGCACACACAATGCCAGTACCAGAAAACTTGAAGCCAGGGAGAAAGTTTCTAGCTAAGTCTTTGTCAGGGACTGGGCACAGGAGAAGAAGTAGAAGTAGAAGTAGAAGTAGAAGTAGAAGTAGAAGTAGAAGTAGAAGTAGAAGTAGAAGTAGAAGTAGAAGTAGAAGTAGAAGAGGAGGAGGAGGAGGAGGAGGAGGAGGAGGAGTTTGGATTTGATATCCTGCTTTATCAGTACCTGAAGGAGTCTCAAAGCAGCTAACATTCTCCTTTCCCTTCCTCCCCCACAACAAACACTCTGTGAGGTGAGTGGGGCTGAGAGACTTCAAAGAAGTGTGACTAGCCCAAGGTCACCCAGCAGCTGTATGTGGAGGAGCGGAGACGCGAACCCGGTTCACCAGATTACGAGTCTACCGCTCTTAACCACTACACCACACTGGAGGAATGGTGGAGACAGTTCGGAATTACAACAGGGGTTTCAGGCAGGTCACAGCTCAGAGGCAGATGAGGAGGAAAGCTGGGAAATCATGGGAGAGGATGAAAAGGAACCACCCGAAGGGCAACAGCTGATGGACACAGTGTTTTTAGAAAGCATTCCAGGACACACACACACACACACACACACACACACACACACACCACTCCCAGAGCCTGGCAAGCCTTGAAAGTAGTACAGCAAAGAGCTCAGAAGCAAAGGGCCTTCAGCGCCACCCGTAGAGGAGATGGTGATGAATGAGGAAGTGGGAGAAAAAAGGCAGTGGAGAGTCATTCGGTACAACACCATTATTCGAAGAGGCTGCGTTCCAAGCCTCTCTCTGTAAATATTGAATAAAAAGCAGATGGTAAGGACTTTTCTTTGTCTCGTCCGTTCCTGGCAACTTGCCGTGGGGCTTGTTTCCTCTGCCGCCTGACAGTCTTCTCCGTGACATACCAGTTTTCCGTGTGAAGGTTCCCCTTGCCTTTGAACAGTGAAATGTCCAGTTATGTCAACCCTCAGAACTGAAGAAGAAACAGGGGAAGAACCTTAGGGGTAGCCACCAGTTACAGTCTGAAGTGGCTTTCCATCATGTGTCAGAACTAGACCTCAGACATATCAAACTCTAGCTGCACTGAGGCCATAGGTCCTTGTCCCAAAAGCTCACACTCTTCTATATTGGAACCACTGTGGCAGAGTGGGGAACCTGTGGCCCTCCAGATATTGATGGACTACAACTCCCATCATCCTTGTCCATTGGCCATGCTGGCTTGAGCTGATGGGAGTTGGATCCCAACAACTTCTTGAGGTTCCTCCTCCCTATAATACTGGGGGTGGGGGTGCCGATATTCTGTTGTCAAAGTATTCAGAGGAATATCCTACTAATCCTATTTCCACATAATGGAGAAAGAGAGACTTAAGTAGCCGCCTGAACCAAGCAACACCCCTTTTATCTGTGCGCCTGAGTCCATGTCACTCTCAAGAAAAGCCACTTCCGCCTTGAGGAGGAGGTGGAGTTGCGGGGTTCACGACCCTCCCACGTGCGCAGGGGGGTGGGAGGCCAGCCCTGCGTGACTGGGTGATTCCCGGCTGCGTCACGCCTCTAGCCAGCCAATTGGGTTGGTCTGGGGGTGTGGCCTGCCCCATAAAGGCAGGATGCAGCCGGGCTCTCCCTCTTTGGACACCCACCAGCTGCTCCGGTTTTCCCACCCTCCCGCCCTTTAAGGTTTTCTTTCTTTGACCTTGCTATGGACTTTGGTTGGTCGCCATTCAGGGGCCTGGTAGGAATTTTTCCACTTGGCAAATTGGCTCCAGTCACTTGGTTTTCGCCTACCCCGTAGCAAATTGTCACAACTTTCTGGATATTGGCGGTTAGGCATTGGAATAGTTCTGTAGATGGAAAGAGGGGAGGTAGCGCCATCACCTGCCCCGCATATTGAAGGGTAGTCCGTTAAAGGATTCTGGGGGGCGTGGCCCTGTCCGAAGCCTAGGGAGGTTAGGACCTAAGGCATGCCCCCTATTGGTGACCCCAGGTAGCTCCTAGCAGGACTTCTCCTACTGGTGGTTAACCCTTCCCGGACTTCCAGCAGACGGGCTGGTGTCAGATATAGTCAGTTAGGTTCAATGCCTAAGCCAATTCCACTCATCACCTGTAACCAATAAAGTTGTGGCCTTTTTTAGCCCATTAACCTTAATAATTGTCTCATGTGTCATTATTTCTACCTGTGGGGGTTGGGAACTCGCCACGCAATAGGCTTATACCAGCACCTGAAGAACATGACCATTTCCACAAGTGCCCCTATCTCAGCTTTAGATTCCTTCCTTAAGACCCATCTTTTTCTGAATATCCTTTGCCTAAAGCTCCTAGTCAAAGCAGCGAGAATAGGAGCTGCGCGGTCAGAGGAGTTGGTGGTAGTGGTTGGAGCAGCTGCACAGCACTTTACCTCAACGCATCTCCACAATGTTTCCCCATCTGTATACGCTGGGGAGAACCACGTCTGTGTCAGCTGAGCACATGCTAGATTTCAGGTTAGCAGCTTGTGCCGTGGTGTGAGCCCAATTGAAAGAAAGATGTAAATGAACCAAAGATCAGAGGAAAGCCACAGAGATGTTAAAGGATTTAGAAAGCAGCACTCATGGGAGAAGGATGAAAGAAACAGTCCTTGTTTAGCAATGAGGCAAGGAGGCAAAGAGCAGGAAAGCCTCTAATTGTTTTCCAGTGCACAAAAAGGCATAAAGAAGCAAGATTTAGGTCTGCGTCATAGATGACCAGGGGCAGCTGCCAGGGACTGCACTCTCTTGTGGAGTAGTGGGGAGAGAGTATAAAAACCACAAAAGGGTCCCGGGTTTGGTGTTCTCTGATCAGCACAGGGCTTATTGTGAGCCAGAACTTTCAGGGATGTTACCCTTGAATTTGTTTTCAAGGCTTAAACCTAGAGCAGGGGTCTCCCGGCCCGCGGGACTCATTTATCCGGCCTGCAGCGACCCCCGCCACCTGCTCTTACTGGCGCTGTGCTGCACGGCTGCCCACTGTGCACATGCGCAAGCATTATTTCTGGTGCACATCCGGGTCGGAGGAGGCCTGTGCACATGCACACAAACTATTTCCGGTGCTCCTCCGGCCCAGGAGTGCACTGGAAATAGCGTGTGCACACACATATGGGCACTCCCCTGCCCCCCGGCCCACCGTATGATCAGCGCTGGAGACACAGGCCCAAGGCATGGTAAGTTTGCTGACCCCTGACCTAGAGCATGCCAAGTAATCATATCAACCCTTTGGGGCCCTGCAATTGGCAGGTGAGGCCCTGTTGGTTCTGCTGCTGCTGCTGCCAAGAGCTGCCCAGTTGGCATCAGTTCACAACAGGGCCTTCTTGATTGCAGCCCCTTGTTTGTGAAATACTTTCCCTGGTGAGGTGCGTCTGTCTCCCTCGTTATTAACGTGCATGAAGAATTTTTAAAATAAAAAAATTCCTTCCAGTAGCACCTTAAAGACCAACTAAGTTAGTTCTTGGTATGAGCTTTCGTGTGCATGCACACTTCTTCAGATACCAAAGAAGAATTTTTAAACATTCCTGTTCACCTGGGCGTTGGATGGATGAAAGATGCTGTTTGCAGTAACCTTGGAATTATTGTTTGTGAGGGTGTGTGGTTGTTTCAAAATGGTTTCAGATATTCTTAACGGGTTTTTTTTTAAAAAAAGAATCAGATGTTCTTAATTGCTTTAAAGTGTTTTAAATACATTATCTAATTTATTTTTAATTATATTGTTTTATTGCTTTGATGTTTGATCCTGGGCTCCTTTGGGAAGAAGGGTAGGATAAATATTTTATAAACAGAGACAACAGTGATTCTAACCGCGTGCAGAATATCTTTTCCTTCCTATCAAGATGAAGGGAGAATGCAGGTCTTGGGGGCAACATTATGCAATGAAATGGTTGGGTACTATCGTGGCTGCCACTGACCTCAGTTCCTGGCCAATTCTGCACCATACATTTAAAGTCTTGTGGGTTGCACTCCATGTGGTGCTGAGGAGAATATTCCCTCGGTGCAGTATTTTCTCTTTCTACAATGAAGCATTATCCCCCTCTCTTTCCCCAAATCACCCCCTAAGTCTGATATATGTGTCCCCCCCCCATCCTTCCAGAGCAGATTTGGGGATAGCACAGGGCACATGCCTGGCAGAGGAAAAGGGGGGAAACCTATTGGCCTTGTGCTAATCCTTGCAGTAGTTGTGCAAATATTTAATTGAATACCACCCTATTATTCCACTTTAATAGTCATGGCTCCCCCGTCAAAGAATCTTGGGTATTGTTGCTTGTTAAGGATAGTGAGACTTGTTAGGAGACCCCTATTCAGGCACTACAACAGGGGTCAGCAACCTTTTTCAGCCGGGGGCCGGTCCACTGTCCCTCAGAGCCTGTGGGGGGCTGGACTATATTTTGAAGGGGGGAAAGAACGAATTCCTATGCCCCACAAATAACCCAGAGATGCATTTTAAATAAAAGGACACATTCTACTCATATAAAAACATGCTCATTTCCTGACCGTCTGCGGGCCGGATTGAGAAGGCAATTGGGCCACATCCGGCCCCTGGGCCTTAGGTTGCCTACCCCTGGACTACAACTGGAGACTCAGTGTGATGTAGTGTTTAAGAGCAGTGGACTCGTAATCTGGTGAACCGGGTTCGCTTCCCCGCTCCTCCACACGCAGCTGCTGGGTGACCCTGGGCTGGTCACACTTCTTTGAAGTCTCTCAGCCCCACTCACCTCACAGAGTGTTTGTTGTGGGGGAGGAAGGGAAAGGAGATTGTTAGCCACTTTGAGTCTCCTTAGGGTAGTGATAAAGTGGGATATCAAATCCAAACTCTTCTTCGTCAACTTCCAGAGTGCTTTAATGATCAATCCCTCTTCCCAGGAAACTCTGGGAGCTCTATGAGGCCTCCTGCAACTCTCAGCACCCTTCACAAACTACAGTTCCCAGGATTCTTTGAGGGGGGAGCCATGACTGTTAGTGTTTTAATATTGCTTTAAATGTGTTGTGCAAATGGGGCCCTAGAAACCGCCCTTCCCTATGATAATATGGTGCCTGTTTGTTCAAGGACAATATGATAAGAAACCATGCAGAGTCAGCTGAGACTTGCTGTGGCCAGGGACTGTCAATTAAATGCTGCTTAAACTTATTTTGCACTCATACACCGGCACTAGAGTATACCAGATACAAGCACCGCAGCAAACCTGGAGGGCACATTTGTGTCTCACGTGGCGCTTTCTCTTTGAAAATACTCCCTAATGGTAATGGAATATGAAGAAATAGCTAGATTAACGGGGGAAATTCGACAACAGGGCGATGAAACATTTCAAAAAGAATGGGAAAAATTTATGTCATACATAGGAAGGATAAGGTGAAAGAGTGAAACCAGTAGAACTGAAATAAACCTCATAATGAGAAATACAAAGAAAATTTCTGGATAAAGAAAATAACAGAAAGTAAAATGTACAATGTGATCAATGTAACCAATGGTAGTTGTAAATGAATATAGACAGACAATAAGAACTGTATATACAGGAGGATTTATTTGACTATAGACACTCTGTGGACAAATACGAAAGGAGAACAATAATATACAAAATGGATGAAGACAATGCGAAAAAGTTAGATGTGATATAAAAGGCCAGAAGAGGGAAGAAGTCGGCTCTGGGGAGCAGGTGTAAATGTGAAATGTAATACAATATGTGTATGTGGAGTGTGCAAATGAAAACCAATAAAGAATATTATGGGGGGGAGGGGAATACTCCCTAATGGGAGTCAGAAAAAGACTGGGTCACCAGCTGGGAGCACTCTGATGCGGCAAGGCACGAATAGAAGAGTTTTTGAAAAGGTCTAGATACGTTTGTGTACACCTTTCAGTGGACATTAGCTGCGATACATAGCAAAATGGAACCTCCGTATTCAGTGGTAGTCTATCTGTGAAGTACCAGTGCTCAGAACAAAGAGGCACATGGCTGGCTGCATACAGAATGCTGGGTGAGATTGATGCACCATTGATCAGATCTAGCAAGTCAGTATTTATTATGGAGGCACATCATGCTCTGTGTAATGTGTGTATATTTTGTACTTTGTACTTAAGTACAGAGCGCCTTGTAAGAAAAGGCAATTAAATTCAGGCTGTAAAAAATAAATTCAGGGGGGAAAACCACCCATACCCCACCTCCTCCCCGCCGGAAGGAGTGTGTGTGTACATTTGTACAAACTCCTGAAATAACTTGGAGAACAAGACTGGATTGGATGAGCTCTCTAGCATTCATTCATTCATTCATTCATTCATTCATCCCAGTCCCTGCTGCGTCTTAATATTCAATTACCTGCTTCCCCTACTCCCTTGCTCAGTATTGCTCCCATTAATGATCTCCCAAGGGCCCGTCCATCAGAGAGAACCGAGGACTTATTAAGTCTGTAATTCTTAGAACCTGCTGTTTTCTGACAGAGCTGTAGATCCCTGGCCCATAGCTCAACTACTTGGTTCGTGGAGCGTTGCTCCAAGCCGTATACTGGAGGGGTGACAATCTTCTGGAAGTTGTCCAAGGGAAGGAGAATCAGCCACTGTGGGCACAAGCTTATTATGCCCAGGGAATCTGTGGCTGTAGACCTCCCTCTTATGAAGCCATAGAATTGTAGAGTTGGAAGGGACTCCAAAGGCCATCTAGTCCAAGACCCAGCAATGCAGGAATCTCAATTAAAGCATCCATGACAGATGGCCATCCCACCTACCTTAGAAACCTCCAAGGAAGGAGAGCTTGCCATCTTCCAGGGGAAGAACATTTAGGGGTCTCTCTCTGCAATGTTCAGGTAGGTGATGGGTATATTTTAGGACACGGTGTGGGGAGCCTTTGGCATGTTGATGGACTACAGTTCCCATGATCACTGACCATGGGCCTTGCTGGCAGGGGCTGATGGGAGTTGGAGTCCAACAGTATTTGGTCACCCATTGCATACTCCTGTTTGGGGTCATTCACAGACCAGGGGAGATAGGGGCACAGGGAGGGGCAAAACCTTTGCCTGGTGCTTGCAAAACAGCAATTATTATTCTTATGCTTTGAAATTTGTTTGACGTGTTTCAAAACTTATCTTTCCCAGGGACCAAGAGTCTTATCCCAGCACAGCAGGGAGTAAACTCTCTTTAGGCTGATGTACCAGACTAGGACAAATGAAGGCCCTTTGCCCTTGAGAATGAACATTTTCAAAATGAGTTGGGCAATCTTCAAATAAAAATTAATTGCTATTTTCAAGCGCTAGGCTCAGGCTTTGACTCTTCCTTTGTTTTGCAGGGAGAGTTGGGTAAGGGAACTCATAGAATTAGTAAAAATAATATCTTTATCAGGACCAATCAATGTTCACAATGCAGTATGTGACCTTTTGAGTTGCATAGAGTTCCTTCTCAGGCTGGAAAGTCGATAAAATTTAACTTGAAACCTCACAAACTTGTATTTTGAACGCGGCCTGGTCCTAATCATTTTACTGCCTGTGTGAATTTTGTTCTTATGAGCCTATGCAGTTATTTGATTTTGATCTTCTTCAGGGAACTTTTCCTCCAAATTTCTCTTAGGCATTGAGGCAGGCATGCTTTATAGGTTGAGACCCTATTCTTATTTGAGATTGTAGTTACCCAAAGGTGGGTGGGTGGGTAAGAAACTCACTTTCCTTTCCTGCATAGATGGAGATGCTGAGATAAGCTTTCTCAATTCATATGCCCTTCAGCAAACTAGTGTTGCCAACTGACAAGAATCTTCTCCTGGTCTGCTCTTGGGCCTTGTAACACAGTGCAATGTGCAGAAATGAGAAAGTTTCACAGCACAGAGATGAGCATGACTACACTGTTGTTGTTGTTTAGTCGTCTTAGTCATGTCCGGCTCTCTGTGAACCAGAGCATGCCTTGGAAACTCTCACTTTCTTCTCAAAGCTTCTCCTTTTTTCATGTCCATGGAGTTTTCTTGGCAATGACCACATTATCACCTATTAATGTTTGCACAAGCTTCTGTTTAAAGGTTCAGCTAGAGTGGCTGGTGGGAAAGTTAGTGAGCCTAGAAAGGGCTTGTAGGTCATCTTGTTCAGATTGTACCCTAGTGCAAGGTCTGTGGCTGGCTGTGTACTCTTTGCGGTTTATAACAAATTTAAAATTCAGTGCTAAAGCAATACCAATTTTGTGACCTGAAATACCAGATTCTGTGACCTGAATAAATTCTACAAATGCAATTTGCAAATGCATGCTTTGCATAATTTATGCTGTTCTCACTCGCCTTTGAAAGAGATGCGGAGCAATGCAACGTTCTCCCAAGTACGGGAAACCCTGCCTGGTCCTCTTCCAGTTTCTACAATTTAACCAGGCATCGCTCACATGGTTTCAAGCTTGTTTGAGGAAGAAGGAGCTCAGTGCTATGCTCAGTAAAATTCCATGCTTATGCAACCTTTATGCAAGACGTAAAATAAGGACCATGTGGGAGGCGTGCCACGATGGAGGGACAAATCTGTCAGTTTCAGTTTCAGTTTCTCAGTTTCCCAGGCTTTAAGCTCAGTTCTACAAATTTCTTCATCTTTGGGAAATTTGTTTTATGTAAAATAAAAGAAGAAGAATCCTCATGAAAATCCACCAGCATTTTTGTGTGCCTTTTCTCCAATATTCACATTTTTGCATGCATTTTTGTCTCATAGACATATTTTGGTGAGAAATTTCTCCGTATGTAATGCATTTTTAATGTTATTTGCACTGGTACATGTATATTTTATGTGCTCTTCTCCAGAATATACAGTATACATGTAATGTGATTGAAGAACTGCATTGCAAAATTCAGTGATGTACGAACTCTGAAGGAGTGGTGCATTTCTGTTTGCAAATCAGCTCTACTTTGCTGGATTTCAAACTGCTGCTAAACATATAGGAGGCAGCTCAGTGTGTGTGTGTTGGGGGGTTGAGAAACTTGGCATCCCTACCAGAATTACACACACACACAAACGTTGCCTCTCTCCATTATCACAGCCTAATCATTGTATAACTTGCTAAAAGCAGCATCAAGAATATGCCCCAAGATAATCAACAGCCAGCAAACAGGAAAAAGCTAACTCTAACCTCCTTCCTTTCCCCTCTGAGTTGTCAGCCAATCCCTCCATGACCCACATGCAGTATCGTCCTACGAAGGTGTGCAGCTCCATGCGCTGCAGGAGGAAAGGGGGTTAGCCATGCGCATGTGCGACAGGGCAAGGCCAGGCAAGACCCCAAGAACTTTACTAACTACCTTCTCCCTTCCAGCTACGGTGATATGGTCCCGAGCACCATTGCAGGGAAGATCTTTGGTTCCATCTGCTCTCTGAGTGGGGTGCTGGTCATCGCCCTCCCTGTACCTGTCATCGTCTCCAACTTCAGCCGCATCTACCACCAGAACCAGCGGGCAGATAAGCGGCGAGCTCAACAGGTAGCTGTGCGGCCAGGCGGAAGAGAGAAGGCGGAAGGGCGATGGGAGGAGGGAGGAAGGGAGGGAGGGGAGGGCCACACCTGCCTCTCATTCCATACACAGTCCTCCATCTCTCCCCCTTGCAGAAGGTTCGCCTGGCCCGCATCCGCCTCGCCAAGAGCGGCACCACCAACGCTTTCCTTCAGTACAAGCAGAACGGGGGCCTCGAGGTATGGACCATGCAGTTGCATGCTCAACACTGGTTTTCTCGGCTGTTTTGGGATTTTCTTGGAAAGGAAAAGCGGGATGTAAAAATAGAGGTGGCTCCATCAGGTGGCTCCATTAGGCATTGGCCCACCAACCGGAAGTCTGCCCTCAGCCACCCCCTACCTGCTTTCTTGCTTACATCAAGGCTGCGTTGGCCTCCTCCTCAGCCTTAGTTGGCCTTAGAGAGCTCAGCAGGGAGATGGGGGGGGCAGAGCTAGAATTGGTTGGCCACAGGCTCTGCCTACAAGTCCTAGCCGAGTCCTAGCCACGATGCCCTAGTTTTCTCTGCGCAGGGGAATCCCTTTTAAATGCGAAAACAGTCAAACTTGCATCACCCAGCTATAGCCCGAAGTACTTGCGTCCCAAGTGATTTTTCTGAATGTGCTGATTGGTTCTAATGTGGGTATGTATGCACATGCGCCTATACCCAAAGTGTGCCCTGATGCATAGGCACTTGTCACCTATGAGAGCCAGTGTGGTGCAGTGGTTCAGAGCAGTGGACTCGTAATCTGGTGAACCGGGTTCAATTCCCTGCTCCTCCACACGCAGCTGCTGGGTGACCTTGGGCTAGTCACACTTCTCTGAAGTCTCTCAGCCCTACTCGCCTCACAGAGTGTTTGTTGTGGGGGAGGAAGGGAAAGGAGATTGTTAGCCGCTTTGAGACTCCTTAAAGGTAAAGGGACCCCTGACCGTTAGGTCCAGTCGTGGACGACTCTGGGGTTGTGGCGCTCATCTTGCTTTATTGGCCGAGGGAGCCGGCATCCAGCTTCCGGGTCATGTGGCCAGCATGACTAAGCTGCTTCTGGCGAACCAGAGCAGCGCACAGACACACCGTTTACCTTCCCACTGGAGCGATACCTATTTATCTACTTGCACTTTGACGTGCTTTCAAACTGCTAGGTTGGCAGGAGCAGGGACCGAGCAATGGGAGCTCACCCCCTTGTGGGAATTCAAACCGCCAACCATCTGATTGGCAAGCCCTAGGTTCTGTGGTTTAACTCACAGCGCCAACCGTGTCCCACTTGAGACTTGCATAGGGCAGTGATAAAGTGGGATATCAAATCCAAACTCCTCCTCCACCACCACCTGTATGTTGGTATTCAAGCCATAGCTTCCCTCAAAACAGATCCATTGAAATGTATGGACATGACTCTGATTTCAATAGGTCTGCTCTAAGCAGAGCGCTCCTGGATCATGCCCAAGGTCCACCTGGTCCACCATCACAGGGGTGAATCAGATGCCAGTGGGGAGCACACCAGCAGGACCTGAATGCACCAGCGCTCTCCTCATTTACAATACCCAGGATGTCGAATTCAGAAGCATCCTTCCTCTGACATTGGGGACGGAACATAGTCAACATGGCTAGTAGCCACGGATAGCCCTCTCCTTCATGAATTTGTCTAATTCTTTTAAAGTCAGCAAGGCTATTGGAACCTCCCTGCCTCTTGCGGGAGCGAATTTCATCGCTTAACTATGCGCTATGTTTTACTCAGTGTTTTACTTTGTTGGATAGCACCCAGTGCTGCCAACTGTGGAAATCAAATGTGTATGTATGTATCTATCCTATTTATTTGCATACATATATATTCCTGCCTTTATGTTCCTGGGCAAACACCCATCCAGGCGTTGAGCCAGACCTGCTTCCCTTCAGCAAGGTGGCGGTGGCCTCATGCGCCTTCAGACGGTCTGCTTCAATTAATTGGCGCTCCTCTCTTTTCCTCTACAGGACAGAGACCCTGATGCTCACGTCTTGGCTGTGCGAAACCGATCAGCCTTTGAAATGCAACACCATCATTTGTTGCACTGCCTGGAGAAAACTACCGTGAGTAGCAGGAGAGGGTGCAAAGGAAGGAAAGGGGTTCGGACAACACAAGTGGAAGAAGCTAGACTTAGTCACTGTGAGGAGCTTTTTGGACGGCCAATGGAATCTGATTTTGATCCAGGATTGCCTAGATCTGACACAAAGGAACCAGTGACCCTCCAAATGTTGTTGGACTCCAACCCCCCTCAACCTCCGCCTCCCCCACAGTCCAGCATGCCTTAGTAATAATAATAATAATAATAATTTATTATTTATACCCCGCCCATCTGGCTGGGTTTCCCCAGCCACTCTGGGTGGCTTCCAGCAAAACACTAAAATACAATAACCTATTAAACAGTAAAAGCTTCCCTAAACAGGGCTGCCTTCAGATGTCTTCTAAAAGTTTGGTAGTTATTTTTCTCTTTGACATCTGGTGGGAGGATGTTCCACAGGGCGGGTGCCACTACCGAGAAGGCCCTCTGCCTGGTTCCCTGTAACTTGGCTTCTCGCAGTGAGGGAACCGCCAGAAGGCCCTCGGTGCTTGACCTCAGTGTCCGGGCAGAACGATGGGGGTGGAGACACTCCTTCAGGTATACTGGACCGAGGCCGTTTAGGGTTTTCAAGGTCAGCACCAACACTTTGAATTGTGCTCAGAAACGTACTGGGAGCCAGTGTAGGCCTTTCATGACCGGGGTTATATGGTCTCGGCGGCCGCTCCCAGTCACCAGTCTAGCTGCTGCATTCTGGGTTATGGATGACAGGAGTTGTGGTTCAGTCATGTCTGGAGGGCCACAAGTTCTCAATCCCTGTCAAGGTTTTTTGGGGTTGTTGTGTGGTTTTTTTTTAATGATCATCTTGTTGAGTATCCTTTACAACTCCAACATTCTACACACGAATTCTGTACCGATTCAAAAACCAGATTCTGCAATCCGAATAAGTTATATGAATGGCTGTTCTGCATAATATTTTCTCCTTGGAACAAGGATCACGTCCTGAAGCTTGTTCACCGAACACCCTTCAGACAGTGGATTTCCCTACATGGCTTCAAGTGCATCTCTGAGGCCATAAGGTAAATCGGCTGATGCTCTTGGAACAATGAATTCTGCCTCTGACTTGAAGTTCCTAGTTTGCATAATACCGCGTAGCAGACCCACAGAATAGGCATAGTTGTGATGGCGCCCTTATCTATGTGGTGTCGCAAGCAGGAACGTACATGTTGTGGGGCCCAGCTGTAAGAGTGAATGCCCACACACCAACCCCCTGACATTGTTTTCTCTCTCCCTCCCTCCCCCCCCCCCCAGAGTCACGAGTTTACGGATGAGCACTCCTACAGCGAGTTTTGCCTGACGGAACCCCTGGGCTACCGCACCAGCCGCAGCACCTCCCTCTCCTCCCAGCAAGGCGGCAAAGGGGGCCTAAGCACCTCGTGCTGCCCCCGCCGGACCAAGCGCCGCACCACTCGCCTAACCAACTCCACCATGTCAGTGAGCCGCACCAGCGCTCAGGAGCTCGATACGCTAAACAGCCAGAAAAGTGCTGCCCCCCAGAGGTAAGGGTAATATTTGCATGACGTCACACCTCACTGTGGGAACAAGAGATCAGCTCTGAGCTCGTCCACACTTCTGCTTGTGCTGTGCTTAGATATCATGGGTTCAGATGGTTTCCCCCTTGCACCTCTCATTTCCCAGGGCAAACCCACTCTTTAGTGCTAAATTGGAGCAAATGTCTCTCTGGAGAAAACCCAAATTGCCATTTGTTCCGATTGAGCACTAAAGAGCAGTTTTCCCAGGGTGTGCGGGGGAAGCAGCAGGACAATAATAAGTGTGAATAAGCTCTATGTTGCATCTGAGCAGTTCCTTTCCCATGTGCAAGAATGAGCTTTGGCTCTGTAGCTTAACTGCAGGGGGATATTTTATAGGAGATTAAGGAGTCACATAAAAGGAGGCTGTGTATCTACTACAATCTGGTCTTTAGCAAAGGCAAGTTAAGATATCTTAGAAATATTGCTGGATCAAGGAACATTGCCAGTTGGATAAATTTAAGACACTTACTTTTCTTTTTGCATATGGGTCCAGAAGGGTTTCCCCTGCCCCATCAAATGTCATGGTAGTACACAAACTTTTAAGTTTTGCTGGTCAGGAACCAATTCCTCACTTCCTACATCAAACAGGCCACTGACCTCAGAGGAGGGAGCTGCATCAGTTCAAGTGAAGAGTCCTCCTGGGCTTGAGGACTGGGAACAGGAGAATGTTAATGCATGAAAACAGAAAATAATAATAATAGTAATTTATTCATTCATTCATACCCTGCCCATCTGGCTAGGTTTCACCAGCCACTCTGGGTGGCTTCCAACCGAATATTAAAAACAATACAGCATGAGACATTAAAAACTTCCCTAAACAGGGCCGCCTTTAGTTGTCTTTTAAAAGTAAAATAGTTGTTTATTGCCTTGACATCTGCTGGGGAGGGCAGTGGTGTAGCGTGGGGGGTGCAGGGGGGGCGGCCGCACCGGGCGCAACATCTGGGGGTTAGGGTTAGGGGGCGCAAATCCACGGGTTAGGGGGCGCAAATTACTTGCCTTGCCCTGGGTGCTGACTGTCAGGAAAAAGCCATGCTACGCCACTGTGTGTGTGGGGGGGTGTTCCACAGGGCAGGTGCCACTACCGAGAAGACCCTCTGCCTGGTTCCCTGTAACCTCACTTCTCGCAGTGAGGGAACCGCCAGAAGGCCCTCGGCGCTGGACCTCAGTGTCCGGGCTGAATGATGGAGGCGGAAAAGGAGAGACCACTGGTTCAGAGGGGGCAAAACTCTGACTCTGGTCCATCTGTCAAATGCTGGCTAATTTTTAGTGGGTCACCCTGCCTGATAGGTCAGCATACCCAGGGAATCTGGAAGAGGAAGAGATGAAGATGCAATTCCTGTTTCCCCACGCAGCATGCCATGAGCTCTCACTGGCACCAACAGAGGGTGCCGTCGTGATGAGCCTGCATAGTTTGAAGCCACCAGTTTCCACAGTATATCCTCTGGCTGCGTCTAGGTCCAGGCTGCTGGTGGGGCTGGCAGAGACCAGGGAGCTGACGATATAATGTCTGTTGGTCCATTAACTGTGAAGGAAGCAAGGCAACAGTCCTGCCTGCCCCCTCCCATCCTCCTGCCACCCCCAGCCCCCAGCCCCAGGAGGAATCCAGTAGGTGCCAGGGCGGCAAACAACACAAAACACTGAAATATACAGTGAACCCATAGTATTAAGAAGAATATGAGGCAGCAGCTGAAAAGACATAGCAGACTAAGTGGCAACACAAAAATTCAAATGTCTGTGTGTGTTTGTGACCTGTCCTGTGACTTCAGGTGGTCCTCCTGTCCACGACTCACTGACTGGCTTTTGTGGCTTTCAGGGCAAAGATCTCAACCTTGTAACTATTATTTCCTTTTGTGGGAAGCCTGCCTCATAATTCCCCTCCACAGAGAGAGAGAGAGAGTGCTGGGGCTGCTCTGCTCTGGCATTCCCTGTCACCTAAAAGCCCTGCCTTTGTGGCTTCCAACAGATTCCCGAGCCTTCGTTGCCTCGGCATTTGGGGCCCCTCTTAATTTCTTCTTTAAAACCCCATCATCTGTGTGATGCAACCCAGCAGCAAGTCCTAACTAATACTAGGCTGAAATTCTCTTTCCACCACCCTTCCCGTTTTTGCAAGATTTTGTGCCCCCAAGAAAGCGATGGTAAGGGAGGTTCAAGTTTCTTTTACATTGGGGGGGGGGAGGGCAGTTGGCTTTCCTTAGACAGATGCTCAAAGGTTTGTTTCCCCCTGTTTTATAAGTAAAAAATAAAGGCTGATTGCCAGCCCTAGCAGTGGCAAGGCTCTCCACAGCCTACTGACTGCATTTCCTTAGGCAAATTGTTCCTGGGAATGCGGCTACAAATGTGCGTGAGGCTGAGGCTGCAGAGGCAAAGGGCCGTAGCTCAGGATAACAACATGCATTTTGCATTCCAAAGGTCCAAGGTTCAATCCCTGATATTTCCAGGCAGGGCTGGAAATAACTCCTGCCTCAACCCCAGAGAGCTGCTGCCAGTCAGTTGCAGACAATACTGGGCTAGATGGGCCAATGGTGTGGCTCAGTTGAAGACAACATGGGATGTTCCTTTGTTCTGTAAAGGGTAAAGGGACCCCTGACCATTAAGTTCAGTCGTGACCGACTCTGGGGTTGCGGCGCTCATCTCGCTTTATTGGCCGAGGGAGCCGGTGTACAGCTTCCGGGTCATGTGGCCAGCATGACTAAGCCGCTTCTGGCGAACCAGAGCAGTGCACGGAAACGCCGTTTACCTTCCCGCCGGAGCAGTACCTATTTATCTACTTGCACTCTGACGTGTTTTCGAACTGCTAGGTTGGCAGGAGCAGGGACCGAGCAACAGGAGCTCACCCCGTCGCGGGGATTCGAACCGCGACCTTCTGATCGGCAAGTCCTAGGCTCTGTGCTTTAACCCACAGCACCACCCGGGTTCCACCCTTTGTTCTAGAGCTTTATTATTGCCCTGTGCAGCAGCAAGGCTTCTTTTTAAAGTTTAAAAAGGGGTGGAGTAGAAAGATATCCTGGGCCATTTCATCTAACATAAGGTACATGTAGCCTCTTATGAAATATCTGCTGTGTTTCTGGAGGGGATGTTTCTTTTGTCACACTCCCTCCACAAATTGCTGGAAAACAATATATGCAAGCAGTTCCGTAATTGCTTATCTAGCTAATAAGATCTTGCAGCATTTGTTTAACTGCAGAACTGAACTAGTGGCACTTACAGGGCAACCGCACTGAAATTATAACCAGCTCAACTGTGCGGTGAGAGTATTCCTAGGCTTTCTTCTTCTTCTTCTTCTTTTGACGGAAATTTTATGGCCAATTTACTAACAAAACCTGCAGCAGCTCTGCGGCAGCAGGACTGGTGATTTCAGAGTAAATGAAAATAACACACGGTGGCCCAGGAAAAGTCATCAGCAATACATAATAGTAGTGCTGCAAGACTCAGGTGTGTGAGCAAAGGGATGTTCTGTTACATAAGAAGTGTCTCATCTTTCATCTCTGAAATGTTGGTAAATATGACTTCCTCATGCAATCTCCAGCAATGGTAGGAAAACCATTGGAGAACCATATCCTCTACTTGTGGGTTTTCTCTGCTAAATGGAGAAGTCCTGGAAGGACTATCCCGACAGGTTTTTCCCCCTTCCCCTTCAGCAGGGATGGGGGAGCCTGCAGCCCTCCAGATGTTATTGGACTCCCTTCAGTGATTAGGGATGAAGGAAGTCCAGAAACAGAAGCATGTAAAGAGGAGTGTGACCAAGATGATCAAGGGTTTTAGAAACCAAGCCTTATGAGGAACAGTTGAGGGAGTTGGGTATGTTTAGCTAGGAAAAGAGGAGACTGAGAGGAAGTAAAGGTAAAGGTACCCCCGATTGTTAGGTCCAGTTGCGGACGACTCTGGGGTTGTGGTGCTTATCTCGCTCTATAGGCCGAGGGAGCTGGCGTTTGTCTGCAGACAGTTTTTCCGGGTCATGTGGCCAGCATGACTAAGCCGCTTCTGGCGAACCAGAGCAGCGCATGGAAACACCGTTCATCTTCCCACCGGAGCGGTACCTATTTATCTACTTGCACTTTGACGTGCTTTTGAACTGCTAGATGGGCAAGAACTGGGACTGAACAACAGGAGCTCACCCTGTCGCAGGGATTTGAACCCCTGATCTTCTGATCAGCAAGCCCTAGGCTCAGTGGTTTAGACCACAGCGCCACCCATGTACCTGAGAGGAGATAGGCATCTTCAAATATCTGCAGGACTGTCACCTGGAAGAAGGAACATGCTTGTGTTTGGGTTTGTTTTGTTTTGTTTTTGCTCTGGAGGCTAGGATCCAGACCAATGGATTCAAGTTACAAGAAAGGAGATTGACCAAATATCAGGAAGAACTTTTTGACAGCAAGAGCTGCTCAACAATGGAACAGACTCCCAAAGGTGACAGACTCTCCTTCTCTGGAAGTTTCCCCGCAGAGACCTGTCAGGGAGTCTTGAGCTGTGATTCCTGCATTTCAGGGAGTTCGACTGGATGACCCTTTAGGTTCCTTACAACCTTACAGTTCTATGATTCTATGAACCCTTATATATAGTTTGGGTGCTTGCATCTGCACAGCCTAATTCTGGGCATGTTTACTGGGAAGTAAGCCGCACTGGGTATCCAGGACTGAAACCATTTAACAAGGGAACTTACCGTATTTTTCGCTCTATAAGACGCACCAGACCACAAGACGCACCTAGTTTTCGGAGGAGTAAAACAAGAAAAAAAATATTCTGAATCTCAGAAGCCCATCAGTGAACGGCAAGAACAGCAAGAGGGATCGCTGCGCAGTGAAAGCAACAATCCCTCTTGCTGTTCTGGCTTCTGGGATAGCTGCGCAGTCTGCACTCATTCCATAAGACACACACACATTTCCCCTTACTTTTTAGGAGGGAAAAAGTGAGTCTTATAGAGCAAAAAATACGGTATTTCTGAGTAGATGTATAGGATCACACTGCTAGCATCATGTATAGGGCGCTTCCAGATGACCTGTTTATTTGAGTATATCAAAGCAAGTACAGTGGTACCTCGGGTTACAAACGCTTCAGGTTACAGACTCTGCTAACCTGAAAGTAGTACCTCGGGTTAAGAACTTTACTTCAGGATGAGAACAGAAATTGTGCGGCGGCAGCGCGGCGGCAGCAGGAGGCCCCATTAGCTAAAGTGGTACCTCAGGTTAAGAACAGTTTCAGGTTAAGAACGGACCTCCGGAACGAATTAAATTCTTAACCAGAGGTATACCACTGTATTATCCTACACCATGGGTCAGCAAACTTTTTCAGCAGGGGGCCAGTCCACCGTCCCTCAGACCTTGTGGGGGGCCGGACTATATTTTGAACAAAAATAATGAACGAATTCCTATGCCTCACGAATAACCCAGAGAGGCATTTCAAATAAAAGGACACATTCTACTCATGTGAAAACACGCTGATTCCCGGACCGTCCGTGGGCCGGATTGAGAAGGCGATTGGGCCGGATCCTGCCCGTGGGCCTTGGGTTGCCTACCCATGTCCTACACTTTCCAGTGCATTCTCTCCTTTCTTCTTCCTTATCACAAAGCGTCTGATCTTCTGGGAAAGCAGGCTTGTCGTGTAAGAGTCCCTATCAAGTAGAATGGTGCAACCTGAATTTGCTGATTATGTGATTGAATCCCACTTGAAAACAGCATCAGTCTGGATGCGCCCCAAGTTCACTGCCTGAGTGCCACTCCATACGTACGGTCTGCTGATAAGGTGGGCAGGATCTCATCACAACACTGCTTTCACCTCCTTGGGGAGTCCCACCTCCTGTTTCAAGGACCACAGACCTAAGATTATAGCGAATTGTGATCTAAATGAGTCAGCAATGTGGTGCTATTGCATTGGAGTGGAAAGAAGGCAAAGGCTTTTTTCTTTTTTGGATTTTGGATTGACAAAAGCAGGATTGTGGTGATACGGGGCAGGGGCCACTGGCACCGCTATCGTGCAAGTTTAAATTTGTGCCCACACTTTCAAGAATGATTCAGAGGAGAAGTGAGACGGCGTAGGGTTTCGAATGAATGATGAATGAGGAACTGCCAAAGGAGCTGGACATGAATAGCTCAGGGAAAAGAAGATTAAGGGGAAACTCATGAAAGTGGCTTCAAATATCTAAGAGAGATGTCATGAAGAGGGAGAATGACTGACTGCTTATCAGCGCCCCGTCGGGAAAGGATAAGGACTGGTTCAGCAAAGGCAGGCGTGGCTTGGATCTCTGAAAATGTTTCCTGGTTGCAAGAACCTATGGGTGACAAAGCAAGCTGCACAACAGGGGTAGATTAAGTCTGAGGAGCTTTGTGATTTGCACTGGACAACCTTTGACTGTTAAAAACCTCCTCTACTCCCTCTGAGTAACCAGCTGAGCTGCTGCTGCTGCTGGAAAGGAAGTGAGCAGTCAGTGGCTGACGGACAAACACCTCGTGTGGAATCTGTGGAAGGACTCTGTGCATGGCTGAAAGAGGAGGCTGAGGAGAGAGGGGTAGGAACCAGAGCAAGGCTGCACAGAGGACAGGGTGGCTGGGTGAAGGGGGACTGGCAAACTGGAAGAAAGATGGTTAGAGGAGATAGAGAGTCAAGGAAAAGAGGGAGAGGATGAGAGCGGGGGAAGCCACTTAGTATCTAGTAGCTGTGCAAGATATGCAGGCAGGCAAAGGTAATGAGTCTGAGACCCAGGAAGCAATGGGGCTCTAGAGCTGGAAAGGGACCCTGGCGATCATCTAATCCAACCCCCTGCAATGCAGTAATCTTAACTAAAGCATCCATGATAGGTGACCAACCAGCCTCTGCTGAAAAAAACTGCAAGGAAGGAGCATCCACTACCTTCCAAGGGAGTCTGTTCCAGTGTTGAAAATGGGAGATTAAGCAGCTTTTCAGCTACAAGTCTCCAGTACTGTATTGCTGAGCCGAACTGTATTGCTTTTTCTGTGGCATATTTTAGAGGGCCTTTTCCCGAAGTGTGGAATCTGCTGCCACCTGCTGGCGGAAGAGCTGCAGTGCCACACAAACAGTGGTCAATGCCTGGCTTCATGAGTGGCTAAGTGGACACAATCAACCTTGGTTGCTGCCTCCTATACTCCAGCCAGACACTGGTCATGTGAAGGAGCAACTAGTGTCCCCACCCTCCCTGCTTGGGCTCAAACCCACCTGCAAGCTGCATTCTTTGATCTTTGAAACTGTTTCCCCTAACCTCAGATGTGTGGCATCTGGCTATAGCGGGGTGATCACTGATGATGGACCAGCACTCTGCACATGCTCCTTTGGGTCTGAATAGAGACAAAGGCTTTCTTTTTTTCCAGCACAGCTATCTGCTAACTCAGCATTGCCAAACTGATTGCTTTTTATCACCCTTCGCTGCTGTTGTAATCCCTTGCATACTTTCTAGCTGGAACCAAACTGTTGCTATCTGTTATTTCTTTACAGGTAGGTAGCCATGTTGGTCTGCTGTAGTCAAAACAAAATTTTAAAAATTCCTTCCAGGAGACCAACTAAGTTTGTTATTGGTATGAGCTTTCGTGTATCTGAAAAAGTGTGCATGCACACGAAAGCTTATACCAATAACAAACTTAGTTGGTCTCTAAGGTGCTACTGGAAGGAATTTTTTTATTTTTTTATTTCTTTGCATTTCATTCCCCTCTGGCTCTGCTGTTTGCAACTTCGATCGTTTGTTTGCTTATGTTTATTTAAATATTTTACTGTAAACTGCCCTGTGATCTTCAGATAAAGAGTAGTATATACATTTAATTAGTATTAGTCGTCGTAATAGTAGTAGTGGTGGTAGTAATGGTTATAACCGCACTCTAGGGCTGAACTTGGCTGGGGACTGCAGTTGCTGGCCCCTACTCTAAACCCTGTTCTCCAAGTCATTGTTTCCAAGAACAGTGATCGGTTATGAAGCACGCTGGCCCAAGAACAGCTTGACGTTTGTAGTACACGTGCAAAATATGTATACGCAGATCAGCAAATATATGCTCAATGCACCGCTAAATGTATTTAGTGGAAATGGATGAAACTGCCCCGGTGGAAATGGTCATAGGAATGGATGGGACGATTCCTCTTAAAATAAAAGCAGTGCTGGGCTTCAGACCTCCCAGGAAATTGCATGTTCCCTCCAGATGCTGTAGGACTACATTTCCTATCAGCCCTGGCTGGTAAGGTCAAAGATCGGGGCTGATGGGCGATGCAGACCAGCAACATTGCCCACTCCTGCTTCTGTGAATCATCAGAAGCACTCTTAAGTTCACCAGCTCCTGTTTTTTCCAGTCTATGTGCCAGAACAGAGCCTGGGGAAGGTGCAGGTGACTACAGACCCCCCCCCAAAGCCCCTTCCTAACCTTTCTTTCTCCCACTGTCTCCCCTTCTTCCAGCCGCTCCAACCTGAACGCCAAGACCCACGACAACTTGAAGCTGAACTGTGACACCACAGACTTCACAGCAGCCATCATCTGCATCCCCACCCCTCCTGCCAACACGCCGGATGAGAGCCAGCCCCCATCTCCCGGAGGCCCTGGCGGACCCCTGCGCAACTCCAGCCTGTCCACCCCCTACATACTGCACGAGACGGTCAAGATCTCCTCCTTGTAAGGGGAGACTGGGGCGGGGCGGGGTGCTTGTCCTGACTCCTTCCTCTGCCCAGAGTGGCTGCTGGCTGCCTGGGTCCTGCTTACGAGCCGGGGGTCCTCTGCCCGTGCCCCCCACCCCGCCCGTCGAACTGCAAGCTGGAGGAGGGCAGCAGGGGGCGTGTGTCACGCAGTCCCTTCCTCAGAGGCAATATCGTTGGCCACCAACAGGGGGAGCTGGCGCACGAGGGGGGTTCCGATGCCCGCCCAGCTCCCCCTCTACAATCAAAGCCATATAGGAGGGGAGGTGGGTCCCCGATGCTATGCAACCGCAAAGGGGTGGAGCGATGCGGGGGGAACTGGGTTCCGACAGGTGGACCTCAGTGGTAATAGGGAACATATCCCAACAGCGGGAACATATCCGGAAGACTTTTTCCACACTATACCAAACCTATTACTCCTTAGGTTGGGATCAGGCTGAGTCAAAATCCCTGGTTTGACTCTGAGAGGGGTTAGGGGGCATTACAGCAGCAGGGAGAGGGAGCAGGGGCTCCTGGATCCTATCTTTGGCTGTGGAGGGCAGGGGTCTGAATAGTGGGACTGCAAGATTGTTGGGTGAGGGAGGTCAAGAGGGGGGGGTGCGCCGTTGATGCCCATCTGCAGATGGAAAGGCGAGCTCTGAGGATTGAGGCTCTTTGATTCTGGTCCTAAGCATGATCAGAGTGGGGGGTGTATTTCCTAGTGGTTAGAGCAAGGGATTCTGGAATTTGTTCCAGCTAAAGATGAGGAAGCCTTTGGGGGAAAGGGATGGAAATAGAACCGGCTAAGCTTCCAACCAGTTCCCGCCCCCCACCCCCAATCTTCTGCCTCTCCTGGCTGAGCCATTTCTGGGACGGACGGAGCCTTAGAAGCCCCTGTCTCCCTGTCTATCTCCCTGCCTTTTTTTCTCTCTGCCCTCCTCCCGATACCTGTTCTGTAACTTGGAAACTGCACTTTAAAAAAAGAAAAGAAAAAAGTCTATTGCACCAAAACACGACACCTCATGGGAATCTCATGTATCATTCTCCCGACACCCCACACAGCCCTGCACCCCACTGCGTAGCATCGAGACTGTGCATGTGTATTATACCTCCAAAGAGTGGGATCCAAAGCCCACGGCTACAGAGCACCACATGGCATGTGCAGCCGTGTCCCCCATTCCTACTCCGCCCGCCTACCCGGACGGAAGATACGCTGTGAAGAACTGAAGCAGACCTGTAGAGCAGGGCTGTGGTCTGTGGTCCTCCGCCTCTGGACATTTTTTAGGTTATGATCAAGAGAGAGAAAGAGAGACTTGGCTCTTGATCCTGGAAACCTCGCACCGTTCCGTGTGCTCACCGGAGAAGGAACCGAACCTGGCAGAAAAGCAAAGAAAAGGAACTTGGGTGGGATGGCGGATACCGTTCTAGGTATCAAGTGAGCCACAAGTCCTATCGCATGCATCAAGCTGGCTGGCTCTCGGCGTCCAGCAAAGGTTGCTCTCTCAACAGGATCAGCCATTTTTGTTTTGATCCGCTGGCCACTCTTTATTTTGCTCAGTGTCTTGGCTTTCTCTCTCCTGGCTACCGGTGGGGAGTCAGCATGGATTTGGGTAGCCAGGAATCACCTGTGGGTTAAGTTCAGAGAGGAATAAGGTCTGGTGGCTTATGACATAGGCCTTGTTGGGGGAAGCAGCAGCAAATGAACGAGGAAGAATGGAGCGTGAGGATGCCTGGGGGACGAAATTCCTCTGGTCAGTCTCCAGCTCTGGCAAAGTAGGGGGATCCAAGTGGATGTGTTGAAGTTAGCATCCTTCGATAGGACCATGTGAAACATGGAGCGTACTTGGGCTGTCTCTCGCCCCGGATCCCACATTCATTTTCTAACCAGAGTTTTGGTTTCCAACTATTATTACGTACCTGTAAATCAACATCTCCCCCTGTTGGATGGTTAAAGAAATAATAGTTAGTTATTTCAGGGCACTTTAATGCAGATCAATTAACTCAAATGCACTTTTGAAAATCATAGTGTCTGCTAGCGGGAGCGATGAATGAATGACACAAGAAGAGGTGGAAATGTCTCATAAGTGGATTTAAGGGCTGCCGCAAAGGCACAGAAGTGTAGAGAGGAAGTGAGAAGAATCAGAACAAGGTTCCTTGAGCTGAATCAAACATTCCAGTGTCTATTTCTCTACTGCAAAAAAGTTGGGGGGGATCCTTATACCCTAACAGAGGTTAAATTTCTACTATGCACACTTAGCTGGGGTCAAGATACACTGAACAAAGTGGAACTTTTTTTCAAGCAAATTTGCATAGAATCAGGCTGTCTTCCAGTTACGTAACTGTGAATGAAATATCTACTCCAACTACTTTCCTTTTAAGCAAAGACGGGAGGGTGCATTTGTTCTGGCTGTTTGCCACTCTTTTACATCTGGAACCACATTGAATGTGTCCCAAAACACTGCAGGGGTCACTCTTGACCCCCCACAGTGTGAGATGAGATAATTATTGGATGATCAATCTGTAGTTTACAGTTCCTGTCCTCCCTGCTCAGCCTGAGGTGCTTGAGAGAGACAACATGGACAGATTTGGAGCAGAGCATAACTCTTTCATTTCTCTTGAGCATAAATGCTGCTCCATTTTCCCTGCTAGGTATAGCACAGAGGACAATGTCCCAATGTTTAACTTCCTCAATACCAAACAAGAATGCTCCAACCTCTTGAAACAGATAGCAATATTCCCAGGGTTTGACATATGCAAAGGGCAAACAGCCTTCTTCCATTTAGGGTAACCCAAGTCAATAGCGGGTTGTGTGTGTGTGTGTGTGTGTGTGTGTGTGTGTGTGTGTGTGTTTGTGTGTGTCTTTGGAGCTGTTGTTCTTCCATCCCAGTCACACACCTAAATTACTCAGTGGAATAGATCCCCAGACTTTCTGGGTTCTAGCACAGGTAGAGTTGTTGCATCCTTGACAAATGCTCTGTAGTTTTCACAGGCAGAAATCTAATAGGTGACATTTCAGCTGCACCACATATTTATGTGGGGGAAACTTTCACCTGGCGTTTCCTCCCTCACCCCACCCCCCAAAAAACCTGTTCAGGGTTCAGACCATCTTTCAGGGGGCAAGTGGCAACCCTAGTTTGGGTGTGTGTGTCCATGCCCATGGCTAAGCTCCTCTAAGCGTAGGCCTCCTTACGGAGGCTTGAATCATTGCTAGATTTGATGCCCCCACCAAAAGAAGCTCCATTTGCCTTCTCTTGCTTCCAGGTTTCCCAGTGTAGGATGGGCAGCACTGTGCCATACCAACCATTGCCAATCTGGTGCCTTCCAGATGTTTTGGACTATGACTCCCATCAGCCCCAGCCAGTGGGAGTTGTTGTCCAAACATCTGGAGGTGTGAGATGTTGTTGGGAAAGGGAGTTCTACCACAAGGCAAGCTGCCCAAGGTATTCTGAGTGCCATTTAGGGGCAATGCAAGCTTTGTTGCAGCTGGCTAACTCCATGCCACTGTCATACTTGCATGAGCACTGCTAATGTCTGAAGCGGGCCACATGTGGAACACTGCTGTGGCTACTTTGGTGACTAGGAGCAGAATCACAAGATGCATTATCCACCCTGCCCACTTCCAATAGGATTCAAACATACACTGGCAAATTTGGGCTGCACAATGAGAGTTGAATGGGAGATCCTGCACAGCAAACCCACTTCCCCAAAAGACACTTGCTTGGATGCAATGGCATCTAACCTCCCAGCAGACAAATCAGGATGGATGCTCATTAAACAGCTGTCTAATCTGGATGCTTGCTCAATAAACAGGTCTTCTGGGAGGACTGCTTGTTACAGAAGTAACTGCAATCTTCCACATATTCCATGAGAAACAAGGTGTGTGTGTGTGTGTGTGTGTGTGTGTGTGTGTGTGTGTGTGTGTCTAGGATGTATTGTCAGCAGTCCCTGTTCACAGAGTATCTGTAGGACTAACCCCTGTGGGCACAAGCCAATGGAGAGTCAGTGGTAGAGTATTTGCTTTGGGTGCAGAAGGTCCAATTCAATCCCCATGGCATCTGCAGCCAGAACTGGGAGAGACCCCGGCCTGCAGCCCTAGAAGGCTGCTGACAGCCAGTGTAGACAGCAGAGGTGGATTTAAGGGAGAGCAACCAGTTCCGTCACACTGGGCATGGAGCCTTGCAGGTGCCACTGGGGATGCTGCAACTATAATCTGGGAGAGGAGCACAAGAGGCAGGGGGTTTGCTGAATTTTGGCATCACACAGGGTGCTGCTGAAATTTGAGACCAAATCTGCTACTGCAGACCGATGGGTCCCCAACTCTACCCTCTCTTTACCTCTCTCCCACAAACAGAGATACATAATTTTGTTGTAGTCACTTATTTACACTTGGGGAAATGCCGTTTGTTCCTTTCCAGACTCAAGAAGCCAATTCACACAAGCAGATTGCCAAAGTTTGCCGGGCCAGTGGATCAACTCAAGAATTCATTAAGGGGTGAACCACTTTTGCGAATGGCTCAAAGACATGTACACAAAGTACACTTCCCCTGTTTTTTGGCTTGTAAACCCCTACTCACCTGTGGCAAGCCAGAACCTTCTCCCAAGTGACCAGGCAGGAAAGCCCCCCTTTTGGGTCCACGTTTTGCCAACAGTTAACCATAACTAATATTTGTGGACTTGACCAAAGCTGATTCCCCACTGAGTCCACTGCCTTCTTTCAACAGTTTTGCTGTGGCAAAGGAAAGATGACATGACTTATGAGCTGGATGTAAGGCTAAATAAACAAATTATTTACAATTGCAACAGCTGCATCACTATTGGCACTGCACACTCTGTAGACTTTCTCGACATGCCAACTTGTTCACTAACACAAGCCCAGCAAAATAGTGTTTCTTCATTTCAAAGCCAAACTTTTTTTTTTAACCTCTCATGAAGGGGAGAGGGTGGTGGAGAAACTCCAAGCATAGACTCCACTTTTACCCCTCATGCAGTTAGAGACTTGAACATAAGAGCAATCCTTCACCTCTTCTACCTTCTTGCAGAAAGGAGTGGGAGGGGTCCAGATTTTCCCGTCAAAAAGGCAGTTCCTGCGAGCCACTTAAACAAAATGGGAAGGATGCCATTTCCCTCCGCTCTGATCTTAAGGGTGCTGCTTGAGAGAAATGGAAGGAGCTGATTAGAACCCATCACTGGCTGTTGTTCGAGATTTGATGGCCATACTAGGAACTGCTTTCCTTCAGCTGGTGCTGCACTGAGCAACTCCATGTGGTCATGTACCAAAGAGCAAAGAATATAGGCCCTCGAGGGTTGGGTCTGTATGAGAATTCTAGCATGCCTGGTAATACTGCAGCAGAATCAAGTGGTAAAGCTTTATCCCAGCTGTATAACTTCATGCTGCGCAGTGGGTGGTGTGTGTCTGAAGGCTCCTCGATAAAAAAGGCCTCCCTGTATCTAAAGAAGTAAAATGTCTAGGGAGGGAGAAGACTAGACAGAACCCTTTGATGCAGCATCAGAAAAAGCTCATGCTATTCTAGGCTGCATCAACAGAAGTATAGTGTCTAGATCAAGGGAAGTAATAGTACCATTCTAGTCTGCCTTGGGCAGACCCACACCTGGAGTACCTCTGTGTCCAGTTCTGGGCACCACAATTTAAGAAGGGTGTTGACAAGCTGGAACATGTGCAGAGGAGGGCAAGCAAGATGATCAAGGGTCTGGAAACCAAGCCTTATGAGGAACCGTTGAGGGAGTTGGTATGTTTAGCCTGGAAAAGAGGACACTGAGAGGAGATGTGATAGCCATTTTCAAATACTGTCACATGGAAGATGGAGCAAATTTGTTTTCCTCTGCTCCAGAGGGTAGAACCAGGCCATTGTCTTCAAGTTAAAAGAAAGGAGATTCCAACTAAACATCAGGAAGAACTTTCTGATTGTACAAGCTGTTTGACAGTGGAATGGATTCCCTTGGAAGGTGGTGGACTCTCCTTCACTGGAGGTTTTCCACTAGAGGGTGGGTGGCCATCTCTCATAGATGCTTTAGTTGAGATTCCTGCATTGTAGGGGTTTCGGTGACCCTCAGGGGTCCTTCCAACTCTACCATTCTTTGACCCTGACATGCTAATTTTCTGCATGAAGCCAGATTTTGTTGTTATAAGGAAGCCTTCAAATATGCAAACCAAACAAAGTCATCTGCAATGTAAAGTGCTGCAGTCCAAGAAACGCTTTACCACTCAGTTCTGTTAGTGGTAGAAATTAGGCTGAACTTGATCCCTTACCATGGACAGAGTTGTCAGGGCTGGAAATGAAGACTTCTAGTTCCCATGCTATCTGTAAATGTGCTGTGTGTGACCTTGGTCAAGTCACTTCAACTCAGGTTCCTGTTTGTGTACAAATAGGGAGAATAAAACTGACCTGAAGAGATATTTATCTTAAAAATGTGTGTATGCAGGAGGAGAAAGTCTGGGGTGTTTGGGAGTCTTGGAGGGTTCATCACTGAGGTGCATTGAGGGAGAAGGTGCTGGAGACAAGAGATGCTTGAAGAAGGTGGATGCTACTGTAGTTTTGTGCCAATAAAGAAAATTGGATGAGAGCTCAAACAAAAGTCATGTGCTCTATTCTTATTCTAAGATTTGGAGGCGTATGAGGATTTGGAGATGGATGTAACAATTTGGGGGGCCTGGGCCGACCAGTTCCATGTTTATTACAAATCATTTTCATGTTATTATAAGAAATATTACATGAATATTTTTCTAACCAAGTTGGAGGGGGGAACTAGTGGACCATAATTCCTATTTATTAAAACTATGAAGGCATGGCTTAGATGGGGCCCAAGATAATTAATAAATCATCTGTGTTGGGGATTACACCGATATGAAGAAAAGTATCTGTGTAAAATTTGTAGACTGATATTAATGAGTGTAGAATTTGGGAACATTATCATTTGATTTTGATTTTTTTAAAAGAAAAAAACCAGGAACTTTAAAAAGTAAAAATTACACACACACACACACACACACACACACACACACACAGTGTAACAGATATTTAAATATGCTGAAAAGGAGCACTCAAAGAAGAATGATGGTTATGAATTCCAAGTATCAATATCTCAGTGTTCAAGAAGTGAGCTCTGAGTCCTATCACAAATTAGTCTGTTGTTTTCTGTAAACCAGTTTGACATGGAATCTTAGAAATATAATTAAATTAAACCCAATTAAATAAGTATGTCAAGGCCGCCTGCCACATCACGCCAAGGAATTTGCAACAGGGATATCCGGAGCTAGAATGGAGGGCTAAAATAAAAGTAGGGAAAAGTTATTATTGTTTTCAGTAAACGACACAAAACATCCGTAGGTTTGCACCCAGTTGTCCAATAAAAGTCTCCCAGCCCTTTAGTTATCAATGAAAGAGTGTGTGTGTGAGAGTGTGTGACACAGATACACACACACACACCTAGCGCCTTGCTAGATCAGGTCAAACCTCCAACTACTATTGCAAAAAACGTCTGGCCAGATGCCTTCCAGAAGCACACAAGAAGGGCACAAAGCAAATACTGTCGCCCTCCCCTACCACTGTCCCCTCTGCAGCTGTTGTACAGAGACACTGCTTCTTAAATGTGGGTGTTCCATTTTGCTATCATGAGCTGTAGCCCTTTTCTCCACGAATTTGTCAATCTCCCTTTAATGCCGCCGACCACAAGCAACATCACAAATGGTGCTACCTGGGCTATAATATGCTTGTTTATTGCGTTTTCTAGCCCTATGCATGAGCTCAGAAAACGTTGCAGAAGATTCCCCCCAAGCCCACGGGTATATTATTAATTCCTGTTCCCAAAGGGGTCGCAGCCTCAATAAGTGAGGCTTTTTAGAGCCTAAAGAGGCCAGATATATTAACAATTGTATTGCAGTATTAATAATTTATATAGAAAAATCTAATCGCTATAATAAAATAATAAATAAGTCTTTTCTGGAGCACGCAGATTCCTGCCTAACTGTATGGGATAAGGCAGATTAGGAACCAATCAACCAATCAGCTTTATAAGATTCCATATGCAAACCAGCTGTAGGAACTCGCGTCCAATCTATCAATATCCGACCCTGGGAATGCTCCAAGCCAATAGGAGGTAACCGGCCACTTTCAGCCAATCACGGTTCAGGTCTGTGTCCGCCGGCGAATGAAGAAACGGCAACTACTTTCTCTAGCCTATCGGAACAAGCTATGCTGACAAGGGGAACAATACTCCCGCCTCCCTCCTTCGCTCTCGCAAAAAGGGACGGGGAGGAGGGAACGTAGAAAGAGGCGGGACATCAACCCGACTGGCAGCGGCGCTAGCCACTCAGTGATGGAAATCCGTCACTCCCGGCCAACGAGCGCGCGGCTAGCCGCGGTTGCTATGGCCTGCCCAGGGCCCGCCTCACCTGTTGCCAGGGGGCGTGGAAACGGAAGTCGAGCTCGCCGGGGTCAGAGGCCGGCTGTGTTGATGTTGACACTAGGCCGGGCCCGCAGACGGGCCGTAGTAGTAGTAGTAGCCGCCGCCGTCTCTTTCCGGAGACCGCGAAAGGCCCGAGACCCTCTGAGGAGAAACTGGGGACGAGGCCGACCCGGCTGGTGTGGGCTCCTCGGGAGAAGCTCCGGCGCCTGGCGGGGAACTGACGGGCGCGCTCCCTACTGAGCGGCGGCGGCGGCGGCGGGGAAGCGATGCGCTGCGGTTGATCCGGCCATCCGGGCATTTGCCTTCCCCGCTTCCCTCAGAGAGAGCCCCCCGCTTCCCGCTCCCGGCTGCCCTCCCTCCACCTCCCCCGCGGAGCCCTCTTCATCCGGGTAACCCTGTTTCTTCGCCCTCCTCATCCGGGTAACCTGCGGGGCCCCCTTGGCCCTCGCCGTCCCCGGTGCGCGGCCCTCCGCCTCCCCTCAGGCGCTCCTCTCTCCCGGGCGCCTCTTTCTCCGACCCGACCCGACCCGACCCTTGACCCGCATTCGCCCTGTCCGAGCCCCCCGCCCCCTCGTCGTCGGGGCGACTGTCACCCCTCGCCCCCTTGAACCTTCCTCCCCGCCGGTCTCCGGGCCCTTCCCGCCCTCGCCATGACTATCCTGCCCAAGAAGAAGGCCTGCCCGGCAGCGGGGGACGGCGATAGGGACCAGCCTGGCTCCCGAGGGGGCGGCCCGGGGGGTCCCGGGGGCCCCGGCGGCGTGGGAGGTCCGGACCCGCGAGGCTGCTCGGGCTCCGACTCGCACCCGCGAGGCCCCGGCGGAGGCGTCGGGGGAGGCGTGGGCCCCGGAGACCCGCACTCGGGGCGCGGCGGCGCCCGTCCTCGGGCCTCGCCGCCGCCTCCGCCGCCCCGCTGGGGGCTGCCCCCCGCCGGCTCCCCCCCGCCGCCCAACCCCGGAGTGGGAGCCGGCGGCGACGGGCCCGGCCTCGGGCTGCTGGACCCCGGAGTGGCCGAGGCGCGGGGCGGGGTCGGGGGCGGCTGCTGCTCCGGCCCCGGACACAGCAAGAGGCGGCGGCGCGGAGGGTCCGGCGGCGGGCTGGGAGCCGCGGGGCCCGGGGGTGCGGGAGGCAACAGCCCCGAGCAGGATGAGGCCGGCGCCGGCTACAACAGTGAGGACGAGTACGAGACAGCGGCGGCCCGCATCGAGAGCATGGACCCGGCCACCGTGGAGCAGGTACCTCGTGGGGGTGGGGAGCGGACGGCGGGGTCCTTAACCCTGTCGGAGGCCTATGGAGCCCACGCGCTTTTATGGGGGGGGGTGCCCTTGCTGTTTGGCACCTTCGTTTCATGCTGGGCTGCACGCTTCCCTATTGCCCTACAGCGAGAGATGTCCGAGCATCGGGAGTGCATGGTTTAATTGTTTAATTTACCTCGCGTGATGCACGCGTTTTGCGCCCTCCCACTGAAATAGGTCTTAGCTATATAATGGGTACACATCAAAGCGTAGTATGTCAACTAGCCATGCTGCTCCCAGGGTGCTTCGCAGTTGAGGGTTCCTGCAGGATCACTTGGGCTGGATTTGTTTGAAGTTATCCCTAGGAGCAGGTGAAAGCAGAATCTGAAAGGCTCCCATTGAAAAGAGGGGAGCTGTCTCTCCAGTAATGTTTGGTTTCTGGTATCCTTTGTAAAAAAGAAGAAGTGTGCAGATTCACTGTGTTGGCAGGAATGTGACTTACACGGCATATTAAATTGTGATGCCTCCCGCAGAAGAAAGCAGAATCCCTTTTATGTGGCGTTATTGGTGCCTAGCTGTTTAATAGAAAAAAGATCGCCCTTTGGTTGAAAAAGGGGGGAGGCTTGCTCTGGCAATTGTAAGATTTTTAACTATTACTGAAGGGTGGGACAATGTCATGGAGCCAGGTGGGAGAAATAAAGGGAATGGGTGTGAAGGGAAATATTTTGCTTATCTGTACCGATTGATGCAGAAGGGTTTCAACATCATTTGAAAAGAAAATAACATAGCACATCAGCCCCGCATAGAATATGAAGTTACCTTAGGGGACAATAGAGAGATGGGGATCTCTCTTTGAGGAAAGGTTACAGGAAATCTTTCAGTTCAATGCTGTGAGTTAAAACAGGAACCCTTGTTTTATAGTTGTAGGTAGAAACACTGGAATGAATACAGGGTCTGGGTATGGTATGGAATACAAAAGGGAACCAAAGAATTATTCTCTGTTGGGTTACATTGCCTTTTAGCTTGTAGATGTGACACCTGAGGTCATCTTTGACAAGGAAGGATTGATGGGGCCTTTGTGTGTATAGAAATGGCATCTTCCATCCTGTGACTCCAGACAACCTTTTGATACTAAAAATGGAAGTATTACATTCAGAAAGAGGTGGGATCTTTGCTCGAGAGAAACTTGTCTCTGTAAAGAAATTGGATTTGCTTAGCTCCAAAGTGATAGAGTAGGTGTGGAGAGGGTCCAATTTAGAAGACAACAAAAGTAGTGGCATGAGGGGTTGGTGGGTCTCTATGCTTGATTACAGTTTTGTTTGTAAAGACATTTGGGAGATGAATAACTATGGGGAGAAGAGTCTGTTTTGAGAACTGGCAGGCTGAGGAAATATGTGTGCTGGAAGAAATAAGGTTTTCTGCAAGAGTGGCATGCAGATACATGAAACTGACTTGTATTAAGTCAGCCCATCCAGCCCAGTATTGTTTCCTTGGACTGGCAGTGGTTCTCTAGGGTCTTGAGCACAGGACTGACTTCTGGACTTCCTACAGAGAACCTTTATTTGGAAAGTTGGAGGCTGGATTTGGTGCATGATCACGGAGGTTTGAGCCCCCACCCACCCCCGTGTAGGTCTGTGGCTATTCCATGCAGGTAGGTTCCTAGATCACTCCTAGTTTGGTCTCACTATTACGTATGGCTTAGGACATTGTTGTCTGCAGCAAACTGTCATTTGTTGATGGCTAATATTGGGTGTTCTGATCCTGTTGGCAAACTATTATAGGAAAGGGAACCTCTTGGTCCACTCAGAAGCAGATCATCCTTTATATTAAGCTACTGCTGTATCCCAGAAGGTCATGATCCCAAGCTTGCAGGGAGGGAGGGAAGAAGGAAAATATTTCAGATGACTTTCCCTGAAAACAAGGGATTTATCTCTCAGGCCTCCTGCAGAAAAATGCTTTTGTAAACTAGCTTGAGATAGTTACTACTGGGGTGGCTAACCTGTGATCCTTCCAGATGCTGCTGAACTACAGCTCCCATCTTTCCTGACCTCTGGCCTCGCTGATGGGATTTGGAATCCAACATCAGGAGGACCACAGCGCCCCGCCCCCCCCCATTCTTTAGCAAACCTCTTCAAGCTTTCTTATCTTCAGAAAACACTTTCTACATCTATATATTGGCCACAAAAACCCTGTGTGCTGCAGAGGATTCTGGGACATACTCTAGATTGCCTTTTCAGTGTCTTCTAAACATTTTGACCTGGCAGTCCAGTCTAGAAGCGGACGTTGAGTCTGCAATTAACGTGGCAAATGATCGTAGGCGGACTTGGAATAGCTAGCACCACCATCCTGGTTTTGGGGGGTGGGGAGTGATGTAAAATCCAGATGTCAAATGGTTGAAACAGAATTCTTGATGGTTTGGAATTTAGCTTAAGATTCTGCCAGATGCAGCAATAAAGTGAGTGAAAAACCATTTCCCACTGCTATAGAGGAAAAAGGAATGCAGCTGTTTTAAATTGCAGCATGATGGATTTGGCCTGAATACTGGGCAGTGGGGAAAATCTTATATTTAAGAATAGGGCAGCTAAGCAAATTGCTTCGGAAAGCTACAGCATTTTCGTGTTCTGAAAAAGAAGCCATATTATGTTTTCTGTTTTATTGGTAAATGTTTATGTTGCCATACCCAAATGCTGAGAGCAAGTAAATTATATAAAAAATGTCAAATCGGAAGCTATTACAAATATTTACAGAAAATCTATGTATATGATTCAGTTAAATGATGACAAGGGCCAGCTTGGCACCTCACACCAGCTGCTTTATGTTGACAACCCCAACCTAGTTATCATATTTCCATATGATGCATGCCCATGACTGGGATGTCAGCAACACCTGTGAGTAGTGTAGAAATGTGCAGTGTTGGGTGGGGGAGGAGCAAAATGGTTTCAGGGCAGACCTATCAAATGGCAAGTCTGAGGTGGAATCACATGGGAGGTGTCTCTTGATGACCTCACGGTGTGCACTGCCTCATTTGAAGTGTTGTGTCTGAGGCTACTTCAGTGGGTTAGAAAGCTAAGTTTTGTGACAATTGATCTGTGGTGGTAGATCCACACATCAAATGATAAATGGGCATATGTGAGTAATTCACCCTTGCTCTGGAAAACACTTTCATTCTAACTCTCCAGGGAAGGGCGTTCTATGCTACAGAACAGCCGCTGGGAGTGCTTTTGGCAGTGCTTTTGCTGTATTGATTAGGTATTGCTCCTAACATTTCCCCCAGTGGGTCGGCCAGCAGTTGTGATGGGACACATGAGAGGAGATAATCTCAGAGGGAGGCCTGCATCACACATAGTTCTTGAGGCCATATACTGCAATTAGTTCCTTGATACACTGTTTTTGCAACCTGCCCAAGCTCAGCAGACAGCATCTTCCAGTTCCTCCTCCAACCTTGGGAATTGCAGTTGTCCTGTCAGCTACCCCTCAAGTCTGTGGCTGCTGTTGCTGAATACCAAGTTGGCTCTGAATAAGACCTCTCATGATCTGCTTATGGATGAGGAAGCCGATCTGCTCTGTATCACTGAGACCTGAGTGGATGAGTTGGTCTCACCCAGCTGTGCCCATCTGGATACTCTGTGTAGTATCAGGGCAAATTTAAGGGTCAGGGAGTTGCTGTAGAAATTCATTCTCTCTGTTTCTGTCCAGTTGGGGGAGGGATCTAAAGTGTGTGTTCCCGTCATTGAGCAATTGTGACAGATGAGGGATTCTGCTAGTTTACTGCCTGCCTTGCTGCCCTCCAGTCTCCTTGACAGAGCTAGTGGCAGTGTTGAGAACTCCCAGACTGTTGGTTCTGGGGGATATCAACATCCATGCCAAGGCAACTCTGGGGTGGCTTAGGACTTCATGGCTGCCATGAGAACCATGGGGCTGTCTAAAAATGCCATCGGCCCAACGTATGTGGCCTGCCACACTCTGGACCTTGTTTTCTCAACTAGGAAGGAAGATGGTGATCTGAAAGTAGGAGATATTGACATCAGTCCCTTGTCATGGTCAAATCACTTCCTGTTGAGATTTAGGCTTTGAGCATCTTTTCTGCTCTACAGAGGTGTGGTACTTACTAGGATGTTTTGCTCTTAGAGACTGATGGATATAATGGGTTTCCAAACCGCTCTGGGAGATTTTCCAGCTGATATGACTGGTTGAAGTCCTGGCCAACCTCTGGAACAGCCAAATGGTTAGGACATTGACACGATTGCCTCTGAGTGCATTCTCCTGCTTCATGGAGCGTGTTTGGCTCCCTGGTATACTCTAGCTTAGGGCAAGGAAACAAGCTCAGAGACTGCTCAAATACGAATGGAGGAAATGAATGCAGTCCAACACTGTTGAGGGCTCACCATCGAGCCTACCTAGTAGCACTGAAGGCCACCTTGAAGGCATACGTCTGAATCCATTGCTGTTGCTTGAGTCTCAGGTGGCCTCAGTGGTGTGTAGTGTCTTCTATCAGCTTTGGTTGATGGCCCAGCTGTGTCCCTATCTGGACAGGAGTAGCCTAACTTCTGTTGTCTATGCTTTGGTAACCTCTAGGTTAGATTACTGCAATGTGTTATATGTGTGGCTGCAGCCAAATGGCTCACCGGGGCAAGGTCTGATCCTGGCCTGACTAATTGATTGCCAATTAGTTTCTGGGCCCAATTCAAAGTGTTGGTTTTGACCAGGCATAGTTTAAGGCTCTATAGGTCAAAACCAGGCATAGGCAAACTCTGGCCCTCCAGATGTTTTGAGACTACAATCCCCATCATCCCTGACCACTGGTTCTGTTAGCTGGGGGCATTGGGAATTGTAGTTCCAAAACATCTGGAGGGCCAGAGTTTGCCTATGCCTGGTTTTGACCTATAGGGCCTTAAACTTCTCAGGACGCTTAATTGCTGCTGTTACCAGCTAGTTATAATCTTATGTAGTATTCAGTCAGATTCCATCTTAACACAGTGCAACACTGTGTAGAAAGAAGTGTTTGCCTTCACCTAGTTGTCCCAACTATCTTGCTCTTGCATGTCCACCAGAGATGTTCACACCTACAGGTTCAGGGAGTTTTTTTCTCTACAGTGTGCAGGGTTCTGAAGGTCAGCTTGCGCATGTGCACTAGCACCCCAAGCTGTCATAGTATGTGACTGTCATGTAGTGAGCGCACAATAGCTGTGGATAAAGAGTTATTTGAATGCTATGTTGTTGAGGAGGAGGGTGCGAAAAATGGTTAAAGAGTGGGGTTTGGCCCGTGTGTCATAGTCACTTGAAAATAATTCCCTGCTTGGTGAATCCTAGCCTCCAAATGCAAGCCTGTGTGAGAAGTTTGCATGCTTGGGGGACAGCCAGAGCTCAGTGCTAGAGCAGCTTCTTTGCATGCAGAAGGTTCTAGGTTCAATCCACAGATCACTTGTCTTTAGATATAAAGTCTTTGAGTATGGTAGATAATTAAGTGTAGTAGCTGAACGCGTCTGTTTTATGAGCTAATTGGTGCATTGTAGCATGTGCATTTATTTAGCTATGAGATGTGAATGAACCTAGCTCCTCCCAGATTTGCACTTTGCCTCTCCCAATCCCCTTTTCTTCCGCATGTAGGAGAAAGAGTTCAGCTTTACACCTCCTCCTGGCTACACAGAAGGAAAGGGAAGGGAGTATGAGCTTAGGAGGAGGCTAGGCTCATTCATGCCTCACAAAATCATGGTTTGGCACAATGTGTGAATGTAGCCATAGTGTGTGTGTTTTATGTGTTTACCATCACCATGCAATATATGTTAGTGGGTTTTATAATTGTTTCTTCCTACATGAAAATACTTTCCGTGTGGGGAATATGTGACATGAAGATGGTCAGATTCTGTCACGTCTCCAAGACAAATAAAGTTCCATGGTAATCACTGAATTCCTCTCATTGCTCCAGTGTTCTGAATTCAGGGCCAAAGTAGGCATAAGGCTCATGATTTTGCCTTGGTGTTTTTTGTTTTGTTGGTTTTTTTTCAAATAACTGGTGTAGAAGCTTGCTTCTTTTTTTTGACAAATAGCAGAAAGGTGTAGCCCAGTTCTTCTGACTGGAACTGTGGCAGACGGAAAAACTTAAAGCCTCCCCTTCCCTGTGCCATTCCTGATCTGGGTTGGCCCCCTTGGCCAGCTATGTTTTTAAAAAAGAAATAAATAGGCCAAACAACATGGCAAAACATTGCCCTTAGTCCATTAATGTAATAGGATGCACTTTAAAGTGCTGTACAGAAGAGAGCACATAGGAAATTTGAACTTGCTTGGGCGGTATCTGGACAGAAATGGCATCAGTTGAAATGAATGGGAGACTGGCAAGGTGTTAGCTTTGTTTTGAGAATTCATTCTCAAACTGTGGTTGCTGAGTTTTGCCAGTGTTCCACATAATTGTGAAAGGCAGTTGTATATCCTTAAAACATGGAGTAGGCACATGCCTGGGAACTATAATTGGATATGGAAAGACTCTGAAGTTGAGGACTTGTTGGTCAGGTTTATTAGTGTGTTGAAGCGATGTGGGACTGTTGTTCATCAGAGGAAGTGGGTGATTAATGCGCACACTTCCAAAACACGGCAGGTAGCTGAAGTGAATCATCCATAGGTGAGGGCTGAGAGCTCAGGAATCTGAAATACTCTAGGCATTCATCCCTAAATAGTCCCAGCAGAAAATCAAATACTCTACCCATTTTAACTGTGAACTCATGCAAAGGAAAAGGTGGGGTGAGAAGAGCTTTTTAAAAGAATAGCAAACATAATTTAGTCAGAGTGAAAAACAACCACTGGAAGGAAGGACAGAAAATGAGAGTTTGTTTTGTTCAGAAAAGCTTTTATGGAAGAGCTTTTGGGGTCGCATATGATGTTCATATTATTTCTGTTAGTCAATGAAAGAAGTGTGTTCCACCTGCTTAGTAAGAAATAGGGAGCAGCTGTTGCCTGATTCTGTAAATATGCAGTGCCTTACATAGATCGTGGGGGTGGGAGGAGTACAAATTTACTGTGTGGTATGAATGAGCAGGTGCTGTTGTGAAATTCAGAATGGAGAAGTCTAAAATAGTTCCTGTACTGGAAAATTTGGGGTTGTGTCTCTTTTTCTGCATAGTTCAACATACTTATTATTACAGTGGTGCCTCGCAAGACAAAAAGAATCCGTTCTGTGATTCTCTTCGTCTAGCGGTTTTTTCATCTTGCGAAGCAAGCCCATTGGCAGATTAGCGCTTTTAGTGGCTTATCTGCTGATCGGGTCAGCTGATAAGCAGCTTAGCGGCTTAGAAAAAGGGGGGAGGGAAAAAACCAACAGGAACTCGCAATACATTGTCGTCTTGCGAAGCAAGCCCATAGGAGATTCGTTTTGCGAAGCACCTCCAAAACGGAAAACTCTTTCGTCTAGCGAGTTTTCCGTCTTGCGAGGTATTCGTCTTGCGGGGCACCACTGTACTGTGCTGCTAGATTTTGGTGGTAGAATGCTTTTCGGGTCTCTAAGATATATACTTGTCTAAATATTTCCAAGTTGCAAGAAGTTCATCATTCAGTTGTCTGTGTACACTAGCAGTTGTCTGCAAAGGTTTTGTGAAGGTCATTGTTGTCCTAGACTGGGGTAGAGGTTGTGGTCTGGATTACCAAGGTCAGAATATCTTCTACAATCCTAAGAATCTGAACTTTCGACTTCCGGGGTGGCGCCATCGGCAATGGCGGACTCCCTCTGATTCGGAGGGACCAGCTCCACGGAAAACAGGTCTTTCCCGCTACGGCGAAGCGGGGACCCTTTCACAAATCACAGGCGGATGAAGCCTGTGACCATGGGACTCGGCGGGCACCTTTAGCGCCCCCCCAACCCGTAAAGGAACCCATTTACGGGCTCCGGAGCAAAGAGGGGGAAGTGGCGCGGTGCTGAGAGTCAACTGCTTCTTCCGTGGAGCGAAGCCGCACAGCCGTTGCCGGAGAGCACTGCTTTTTTCCTGGGACAATTTGGCTTTTAAAACAATCACCCGTGAGTACTTTAATTTCGGACAATTGGACTTTGAATAATGATCTGCAAGTAGAAAGGAAAATTGGACTAAGAAATTCATCTTAATTTGGCACTGAAACGGGAAGGTCTAAACAGGAAGTCAGCCTTCTGTTTCTTGTAGCTAGATTAAAGCAAAGATATGGTAAACTAGAGTGCAGAAAATCGCTTATAAAGGATTAATTTTCATCATTTAAAATTTTTGAACCCCCTTCGGAAGCAGGAGAAGAGGGGGGATTTTTTTCTGGACTGTTTAAACCTGCAGAAAGAGTGTAAAGCAAAGTAATTTTCCACCGTCTTGATCCTGGGAGCGGGTGTCAGGACTGACGTTCTTTGGGAAGCTCATTGACCAGAGACAAACGTCTTTGACAGATAGTTAAAAGAAGAGAAACATAGTGATTCCATTGTTCTCCTCTGCATTTTAAAGGAACAAATATTGAAAAAATATCTGAAAAAGGAAACTTTGTTGTTAGATCTGCCTCTAAAAGAAAAGAACAAATAGACGTTCTTCCCCTAGAGGGAGCCTGTGAAACTGTTATTAAATCTGAATCGGGGAGCTCTACAGCTGCAACAGATTACGATCGTGGGAATAGACTTCTGACCTTGCAGAACAATGTATTCAGAAGCTCTGATGAGTGCTTTCTGCAAAACAAGTGCCCTACTGGAACAGCTACATGAGAAGACGGACTTGATGACTGCTGCGATCGGAAATTTTGGACAGGTAGTGGGTAACTATATAGAGCCCACCCAGGAATCAAATCAGGAGTGTGCTCTGACAGATCAGATGAGGGAAGAGGATGTTGTTGAACCTCGGGCGCCAGAGATGGAGGGAGCTGCGGCCCAGCAGAAACATGAGTACTTGGAGCTGACAAATGAACTTGGAAAAAGCCAGATTTGGAAAGATAAAGTTTGGTTTGGTTTGGAAATGGGGGGTTGGATAGACCCCCCCCCCCCTATGCAGAGATGTTTGGACTTTTCAAGTCTGGCAATGGGCCGTGAGATGTTTGGGGTTGTGGGGGCTCTTAATTCTGGAGGGACTTTGAAACATGTTTTTAAATACCACATGGAGTTTAGTGTGGAGCATGGAAAAAGGATTGATTTGTCGAGAAAGGTCAAAAACACTGTCAAGTTGGAGTTCCCACGAGTGAAAGGAGCAGGAGACAAAGTAAAGTACAGGTATAAATATGAAGAAGAGCCGCGGAAGGGACATGGAAGAGACTTAAGGGCCTCGGACATAAGATTACCAGGTTAATGCGCTAGATTGATGAGATAGAAAGGACTGACAAAACCCGGGACCAGGAGGAAGAGACGCTGGATGAAGATTGGAAGAAAAAATTTTTTTTTATTAGGATTGCCCTATAAAAGTGATGAATGTTAGAAAAATGTTGGAATGAAATTATTTGACTTTAGCAAAAATGTTAAAAGAATTATGAAAGAACATCTTTTGGCTATGAGAAATTGGTATAAATAAGATCTAAGTTTTAAGCTTTAGGGTCTTTTATAGTAAGATAAGGTTAAAATAGATTAAGGTAATGTAATGACAGAATATTATGAAAAATGGAAAGGATTTGCTGTGACTATTAACAATTAGGATACAAAAAAAGGGAGGAGTAAGGAGGTCAAAGAAAGAAGGTAATGACAGATAAGGATTTGAGAATATTGGATTTGTTTTTAAATTTTTGTGGCTTATTTTTGCCTTTTGATTGTGTTGTGTTATGTGCTTTGTTTTTATTTTTTTATTTTGATTTTTATCAATTTGTATTGTTTGTGGATTGTTTCTCTTTTGTTTTTTTCTTCCTTTTTCTTCTCTGTTTTTTCTGTAATTCTAAAACTCTTAATAAATATCATTAAAAAAAAAAGAATCTGAACTTTCACTGGAAGAAAAAAAACCTCATTCAGCCCTCATAGTTGTGAAGAGACAGAGATTTAGTTTGTTAAATGAAGTTTACTTTACTTTTCTTTGTTTTTTAAAAAAATATGCCTTAGTTCCTGTAATTGAGGTAATTAAATTTGAAAATTTTCAGTGATTTTCATGCTCACATAATGAGCATGCTGTGTGCAACCTGTTCAGCTGCATCTTTCATTACCCTGTCTGAAAGTAGCAACATTTCTCTGTGCAGCTGTTGTGAAATAGCCTATACGTTTGTCAGGACTCTGAGATGGTTTATGTATTTATTCAATTTTTAAGCCCTCATAAATGATCTCAGGGAAGTCCTGCATGTGTGTATTTTTTAAACCATTTAAAATAACATTAAAATGTTCTGCTTATGGCTCAACCCAGTTTTCTAAGCAGTAACATAGGATGTAAACAGTGTTAGAAACTTAGATATATAATCTAGTCGCCAGAACAGAACGTCTAGTTGCCATTTTGGGGCCAGATGGCTTGAAAGTTGTATTGTACCTTTTGGTTCCTGAAATTTGTTCTGCTTGTGCAGATAAAATATCACGGATAGAATTCTAAAGGATGTGCTGTTAGGGTGTGAAAACAGGCAAGATCCAAGGATCCCCAGAGATGCGTCTCCAGATGGAGACGTCAGCAGCCATCCTAGCACCCAGACTTCCTCACTTGGTCGCAAGTGACCGATAGCAAGGTACAAAATGCACCTGGCACCTGGCAAATTTGGAACACTTGGTTATAAAAGTGTCATTGTGAAAATTTCCAGCGTGGTGGTTGGTACGAAAAATGAGCTAAAGCAGTTGTAGCCCCACTCCCAAAGATACAAAAGTGTATTATGGGTACTGGGACAATCTAAACAGCTTTCTATTTATGCAAGACAATGTTGCCCTGAAAGATACTTTTATGAATCGTTTAATAAATCTGCTCACTATAATTTGCGTTGTATAGGTTGTTGGGGTTTGTGTGTGTGTGGAGTTGGGAGAGGGGGTTAGACCCGGACTGCTAGTGCAGCAGTTAATAGAATAAGCTATGAGCTTGGACATTTTAGCTCAAAATTAGTCTCATCCACAACGTCACAAGCAGTCTCAGTCAAAACACTGTCTCCAGCCTCCATTGTAATAAGGAGGTGAAAATGCTTGTCTGCTTTACATTACCTGTCTGTGTTTGATGCTCTTTTTGTTCCCTTGCTCTTTGATTTTCTGGATACTGTCAAGTTGATCCAGATGACCAAGTATATTGTCTGCCCTGTACAAAATGCTTGGAAAGAGCACCACACAGCACATCTTCCTTGTCTTTTTCCAGAACCCCAAATACCACTAATGGTTCTCCTCACACCAGTTATTCAATTTATGTATAGAAAATGTGATAACAGGGACAAGGAAGGCTGAGCTTTGCTAAGAAGGGGAGCTCTGGAAGAACAGCTTGGCAGCCTATGGGCATGCGTGTCCACTTGTTGCCAGAAGATGGCAGCACAATCATTTGAGCCAGAAAACACAAGTGTACTTTTCTTTGGGAAGTTCTGACAAGTTCTGAGCTGTTCTAGTGTAAGTTGTTGAAGGGGATTAGTATTAAGCCTTCTAAGATTCAGTGGTCCACAGGGATGTCTTCTCCTGAGCCAGCCCATTGAAGTAAGTAGTTCTTGCCCAGCATTCTTGGAGTATTGGTCGTAATGCAGAATTCTAGATTTTCCCTCCTGGCTAAATGCAGCTGCTTGCATACATACAGTCAGATCTGACCTAATAGAATGCCAAAAAAGAGAGAAACTAGTTCTGAAAAGAGTGCTTTTAATATTTATCACAGCTCAACACATCTTGGGACATAGGTTTTTCCTTCAGGAGTAATCGTAAAAGTTGCAACTTTCATACTGTAAGGCCAAGTCTGTAAAGCTTTGTGGTGAGGAATTAAATATATTTAATCTTGATTCAGTAATGAAGCAGTTTGCACAAATACTGCTTCCTGTCTGGCACTATGAGGAAGACCCTCCTTGGGTTTTTACATGGATTTTTATTAATTTTCAAAGCAAACAGTAACAAAACTGGGATGAGATATTAAAATATGTATTTTCCTTACTCTTGTAGTCAATGCATTTTTGGTGAAGAGCGCTGAGATTGGATCATAGGTGTGTGGGGCATCTTGAGTATGGAAATGTGGAAGGGGCATTTGTGTAACCAAACATGATATTGTAATGCTCCTCTTAAAACACACATCATTTGCACATGTTATAGACATATTGCCAAATGTATATTTCTCAGGATGAGAGCCTTGTGCCAAATGAGCTTGCAGAAGTTGCTGAGACTTCTCCTATGACTGTGTTGTGGGCATGGAAGTCCAGTATCATCCCTCATTAAAACTGCCATGGTTGGATCACTGTTGGGATCCCGTGGTGTCTCCATTGATAAGCCCAGGGGCTATAATAATGGCCATCTCTTTGCATGGGTCCGCCTCTAGGGGGCACAGTGGAGCCATGCATGGGGGTAACCCTTTCTATTCCAGTTGTGGATTTTAAAGCTGGTGCCCCGTGTTTGGGTTGCCATATGGGGAACTGGAGAAAGAGTAGGATATGTCACCCTTTCTGGTTTGGGGGATGGGGTTGCCGTCTAACTTGCTGACATCTGCCCCTCCTGTCACCAGCAGGAACACAGGTTCGAGAAGGCGCTGAGAGAGAAGAAAGGGTTCATCATAAAACAGATGAAGGAAGATGGGGCCTGCTTGTTCCGGGCTGTGGGTAAGTCCTGCCTGCTGACGGGTCTTCCTTTTAGAGAGTGGACAGCAGGCGGCACTAGAGCTGAAACAAATCCCCGTCCTCAAAAGTTCTCCTCCTGCAAATGTTAAGATTGCATATTTGCAGAATATTGGGTATGGTATTTTACACCTGACACCAAATACCAGTATTTAGATTTGATCATTGACTTTGCTGTAATATTTAGTACTTGTTGACTAATATTGGGCTGCCTGCAGTGGGAGGACAAATCCCAGTGCCCAGTAGGCATAAGATGATCAGGGACCCACTGGCACCTTCATTGCTGAAGATGGCAGGAAGCAGAGTGCTCCACCTCCCAAGGATGCTACCATTCATTTGCTTCCCTTTACACTCCTTTTCCCTGCTTCATTTTTTCCCCATCTCAGTTTACGGTATTTTCAGTCTGAGCAGGAGGTAGTCTACTAGCCAGAGGCAGGAAGTGGAACTGAGACCCAAGAACGCACCAGTGAGGGCAGAGTTAATGGTGTCATTATAATATTTTTCCTTGCCTGCTCCATTTTGTGCTGTCTCATGAGTACTGAGCAAAGAGGAGAAAGCAGCTCTCTTATCACTGCATGCATAGCACATCAAAGGGTGTTGCCCATTAGTGAAAATAAAAAGTAGGGTTGTAGCAAGCTAAGTTACAGTCAGAGTTGACCCATTGGGGAATCCACCATTACGCAAGCAGACTTCCACTTGCACAGTGGGCCATTTCCCCTGATGTGCCTGCAGAATCTGTCCCAACCCCTTAGAGCTGATTTTGTGGGTGAGCCTAGGACCCGGGGCAGGGGGAGTTTGCTGGAAGCTCTTAGCACTAGTGATTCTGCTTGTGCATCAACAGCATTCGATTCACCCCATTAAAATTTATGGTCTTGATTAATTTTACATCCACTGATTTCAGTGGGTTTACTCTTGAGTATGACTTAGTTCGATGCAACCTGTTGTAATGGTTATAAGGTACAAAACTGAATATATTGCAGAAGCAGTAGTCCCAGTGCCTTTTGAGTTGAAGCTCACTCTTTATCAGCAAAATAATAATAATAATAATAATTTTGGAAGCAAGTAAGCTGAAATAGAGTATCAAAAATTCACCTGTTAAAGCAACCTTTCCCAAGTTGGTGCCCTCCAGATGTTTGGTTTGCACCTCCCACCACCCTTGGGAATAGGGCTGGGTGATACCTGGTTTTCAACACTGTGGTATATCACCCGCTAAAAATTGTAATATATCAATATATCACAATGTTTGAATTAAGGATGGAGCTATGTAGAGGCATTAGCTGGCTTCATTGTTTTTCCCACATTGTGATTTTCGCACACGCACACACACACACAATTTGTGATATATTGCCAGGTCAAAAATTATGAAACTGATACCATGATAGAGACTTCAAACTGGTTTTGGACAATATATCGATATATAACCCAGCCCTACTTGACAGTTAGCCACAGCATCTAGAAGGAACCTGGTTGGGGAAGGCTCATTTAAAACATGACCCCTCGGTCTACGTCTCCACTTGAGAGCTTTCCCGTTCCCTCTGATCCTGCCTATCTGATTGTTCTACCTCTCTCTCAAACTCAGTATGTTCAAAACTAAGCTTCTCAACTTTCTTCCCAGGCTATCCTCTCATTGATTGTTCTTTATCCCTTGATCCTGTTGATTTGGCAAGAAGCATTAGCTTACTCCATGTACATTTGCTACCCCATATTCAATCTGTCATCCAACCTTATCAGTTTTGCCGGGGCGGCATTGTGAAAATTATACTTCTCAATCTCCATCCTCTTGACTAAAGCTCTAGTTCATTCTCCGGTCATCTTCCTTATTGGCGCTTGCAACTTTCCTCTCTCTGGCCTTCCTGTGTCTTAGCCTATTCCTCTTGCCTCTGTCCAGATTTCTGCTGCCAAAATAATTCACCACTCTTATTGGACAATATGCTCTTTTCCATAACCTCTTGTCTCCCACAATTGCCTGAAGGCCACCTCCTCCTTTCAGCAAAGCTACTACTATTCCCTTTTGTTGTTCCTTGTGTTTGGAACACCATCACAAAATACCTTCCTCTTGCAGGTCTCTCCTGAAAGTCCACCTTTTCTGTAAAGCAATTCATTCAGACCTTTAGAGTGGGATTCACCCAATGAGCCCCATCAGCAAAAGCCCTGAACAAGGACTTCTGTTTGTGTAATGGTGCTTTCCTCCCTCTTCTCCCTCCTCACCCCCCTGAAATTGCCTTGTGGGGGTGTCAGGAGTACGCCCAGAACAGTGTGAGTTCAGAGGAGAGAGGAAGTGTTCCATCTGGCAAGCTGCAATCCTTGCACAGATGGAATGTTTGGAAGAGAAGAGAGCATTGAATTCTACCCTTAATCCTCACCCCCTTCAGAAACTAACCCTAAGTACATGCAACTGCATCATATGCCATATTTTTCCATGTATAAGATGCCCCCATATATAAGACGACCCCTATTTTTTTTTTAACCCAAAATTAAGAAATCAATATTTTAAATGTCAAACAGAACAACTTTGGTATTTTCTTAAATATTCAAAGCACTGGTTTATTTAGTACAGTGGAACCTCAGGTGGCAAATGTGATACGTGCAGGAGGCATGTTTGCAACCCGCAGCATTCGCAACCCGCAGTGCTGCGTCTTAGTGCTTCTGCGTGATTTAGTGCTTCTGCGTGAGCGCCGAAACCCAGAAGTAACCCATTCCGGTACTTCCAGATTTGGCACGGTGCGCAACCCGAAATTGCGTAACCTGAAGCATCTGTAACCCAAGGTACCACTGTACCGTATATTTAAACATCGGCGGCGGTCAGGGAAGTTGGGCAAAGTTGTTGAGGTTTTTTTGGGTGATCACAAGCTTCCCCCCGATCTGCCACCACCAAGCCCAGGCTGTCTGGGCCACTTGCGTCAGGCCTGAGCCTGAGCCATCTATGCCAGAACCTGAGCCCAGGCCGCCCTAACCCCTGTGCGTTAATCATCCCTGTATAAGACGAGCCCCAATTTTTTACTAAAAAAATTAGCATAAACTGTCTTATACACAGAAAAATACGGTACATTCTTCTGCTAACAGCTTTGTTCTTGTCATCTTTCTTTTTGGTCTCTCCATCCCTCCACTAGAAATGTAAACAATAAGCTCATCCAGGCAGCAGTGTGTCACATGTTCTGTGTTACTCTATAATTGGTCATATACCCAGATAGTGTGTTGTTTACAAAAAGGGGATTATTGAATCTCCTATTCTTAAGACAGATCTGAAATGGTTTCTGAAGCAACCCTCTTGGAATTCATAGCACAGCTCTTGTAGAAATTTGAAATTTCTATTCTGGGGACTCCTCTTTGGTGGAGAGGAAACACTTCAGTGTCTTCCCCGCAGCTGACATGCACTTTCGAGAAATGATGCTGACCCAGCCTCTCTTACAAGAAGTAGACTCCAGAAGACATTTCCTGCTAGATAGCAGTGGTGAGGGCTCTGACCACTTTGCAGCTCATGGATCTGAGTTTTCTCAGTAAAACCTCATTTGTACCTAGAAGAGATTGTGCCTTTCAAAAAATGTATGGCATCATTAGTGTATTTATGGTTTATGGAACATAACAATAATATGTTCATAACCTCTGGAGGGCATCATGTTTGGGAAGAAGACTGCTTTATAGGGAGTGCGATCCCAAAGCTGGGGAGCAACTAGCAAGAATATTTCACTCCATGCCACCCTCCTAATTGTATTTTGTATGAAGGTGCTCTCCAGCCCAGCCACCATAGCTTGTGGGCAGTGATTGTGGGAGTTGTAGTCCAAAAACATCTTGAGGGCTGCAGGTTAGCCACCCCCAGGCTATAAAATTCAGATTTAACAGATGCTGCTGCAACAGGTGCTCAGGAGCACTTGTCAGTTGTCATGTTCCACACCAGTTGCACCTTCAGGCAGTTGACATATGTTTGTATATTATAGCCATAGTGTTGGAAGGGGGTCAACTGGCCAGTAATTCAGTGCTGTGCCGCAAAACAGGACCAGGGCACCCATTCACCCACCTACTCCCTACTATCAAGCCATTGGTTTGGTTTGCATTGGACAGTGTTGCCAACTCTGTCAATCAGCTCCCAGAGTCTCAAGCTGAGGTCTTCCTGCTACCTGACTTCCTTTATAATTGGAGATGCCACAGGTCGAGCCTGGAACCTTTCCATTCAGAGCATGCACTCTGCCCTAGTGTTATGGATTATCCCCCAAAAGAGACAGGCTGCAAAACAAAAAACCCAAACAACTCCAGGTGATTTGTGCAAGTAAGCCAAGCTGGGTATTGCAAAAGAAGGGTCAACATACACCCCCCAGCTATTACCAGTGTGACAGGGAGGGGGAGCTAATTCCTACTTGGTCTTAAGGGAAGTCATACTTCAAACATTAATAATACCCATTTACTGGGTGCGCTGTGGATACTATAGCACTACTTCATTCCCCATAAGTTTGTCCTACTGTGCTAGGGGATGTGGGTGGCACTGTGGTCTAAACCACTGAGCTCTTGAGCTTGCCGATCGTAAGGTTGGCAGCTAAAATCTGTGCAACGGGGTGAGCTCCTGTTGCTCTATTCCAGCACCTGCTAACCTAGCAGTCTGAAAGCATACCAGTGCGAGTAGATAAGTAGGTACTGCTGTGTCGGGAAGGTAAACAGTGTTTATGTGCACTCTGGCTCACAGTGCTCCAGAAGTGGTTTAGTCATGCTGGCCACATGACCCGGAAAAGCCGCCTGCGGACAAACGCTGACTCCCTCGGCCAGAAAGTGGAGATGAGTGCCACACCCAGTATTTGAATTTGACTGGACTTAACCATCCAGGGGTCCTTTCCCTTTTTACGCACTATGCTACCGTAATGTGTAAAACAGGAATGAAAAGCCTATGGCCCTCCAGATCTTGTGGGACTCCCAACTCCCATTGTCACCAGCTGATAAGGTCAGTGGTTAGGAATGATGGGAAGAGGGTGCACTGTCCAAACCTCCATCTTCCCTACAATTCTAGACCCAAACAAAAAACATCCAGGACTGGTTGTACAGGTCATGACCACATATTCATTACCCAGACAGCACTGGAGAACACAGTGGGAACATTAAGGTCCTGTGTAATGGACCCCTCCCACATTGACTACAGCACTGCAGATGAACTTGTGAAACCTCCTCTGCTACTCACATGAGGTCTAAAGGGAGCTTGAGTCATCTTGAAACTGATGCATTTTTTAAAAAATGTATTCTGTTGATTTTCAAATTGAAACCGAAGCATTCTTAACATTTGTGAAGGTGGAAGCAAAGACATTTCAAGAAACAAAAAGGGTCATAACTGCCCATCTCACAATGAAGTAGGGAATCCATATGGGAAAGATTTGCATCCAAAAAGTATTCCTAGGGAGCTTGCTGATTAGGGGCTGGATTGAACTTTGAGAGAACCCCCAGAACCGCATGAAGGTCTCCACCTTCTATCAGGCAAGCATAAATCCTTGTACTGACAGAGCAGTCTCCTTAGCACTACTTTGAATTTTTCCCTTACAAATCTTCCTGTTACAGATAAAATAGTTTACATTTGTGCATTCAGGTTTTCAGTTGCTGCTGCTGTTTTGTAAATTAAAACGTACGGATGTTTGCAGTTCTTCCTTTCACAATGTCTTCCTGCACCTTAAGTGGGATGTGGTGTCTCAGCACAGCAGTTCTGGTGGAAATATAAAGCACCTTTTCCTCCAGAAACAGCTAAACTTGCAGTAAATTATTATCTTTGGACCAAAAGTTTGGGAGTCCAGAAAGCCATCCGAGTTTGGTCAATGAAGTAAATCATGCTCTTGTGGGTATTGTTGCTGAATATGCCTGGATTTTTCTGGTATCTCTTGTGCTGCCTGTATAGCCTTTAGAGGGGATGAAGGTTTGGACAGCACATCTCTTCCATACCCCACCACACTTGTGCTTTCATGGCAAGTAGCTTTTGAAAAAGGCAGGAGTTTTAAAAGAAGCTTGTGAATGGAACATGAGGGATTAGGGAATTGTCAGGAATAGCACAGACCATTTTGTGTGAGCCTAAGGAGCTCTAACTTTTAAACTCCTTTTAAACTAGTTTGTTTCTACTTCAGACTTTCTTCTAATTTTCTTGCAGGATTTACTTTCTAAGTAGGTAGTTATGCTCAGCTATGCCCTGCAGGGGTCAGCATAAGTTTTGCGGTTTACCTTCTACCTCCAGCTGCTGATGGAGATAAGACACCCCATTTCTTTGGCACAGAAACCTTGTGTTAACACACCCTGCTTTACTGACTCAGCAGGCCACAGCTCTTGGAGAAAACATGACTCTGCAAATTGTCCTGTGACACAGCATTTTTAAGAGAAGTAGAGCTGTGTGATAAATGGCCTGGAGCTGGCTTGAAGTCCACTGACTTTTGACAGTATTGTATGTGTGCAAGGAGTGAGTGTTGGTGGTGGGAGGGCTGTGCAAAATAATGTGGTATAATGACAAAAGGAATGTGTACACACCCATAAATCCCTAGCATCCACTTTAAAGGTGTAAATGAGCTTGGTGTTTGCCATGATTCATCACACTTAAGTTTGCAGTGAAGCCAGTGGGGTTTTGCTGCAGTTGATTTAGCAGTATCCATAGAATCACAGCGCCGGAATAGATCTGAAAGTAATCAAGTCCGATGTCTTCACCAAAGCAGATTAATCCATGTGTGCCAATACTGCTGCATATTGCTTCCCATCCCATCTGCCACATGTTTTAAATTGTTTTTAATGCTGTATTTTAGATTTTTGTAACCTGCCCTGGGGCCTTCTGGTAAAGGACAGGTAATAAATATGATGGTGATTATTATTTACACACAACCCCATCACATCTGGATGAAGCAGAGCCTATGCCAGAACATAGAACATCATAAAAGCCTTGGTACATCATACTGAAGGCCCCTCTAATCCAGCCTGCTGTTATCACAGTGACCGACAAGATGCCACTGGAAAGTCTACAAACCAGACATGAGCACAATAAGACCCCTTTGGCTTGTGCCGTTCAGCAACCTTCAAGTGCCTTCTCAATAAGGACATGGGAATGTTGATATATCAAGAAAGTAATTTATTTTTCTTCCTTCTTCACACAATTCATAATTTTACAAAGCCTTTGTCATTGACTTTTGTAAACTTAAATAACTCTTAAGCCTTTCTTCATAGGAAAGTTTTGCCACCCACCGCCTTTCACTCAATGATTTTAATTGTCATCTTCTGTAACCTCTGTGGCCTAGTGATGTAAGTGGTGTAACCAGAGGATTGCAGTGTGTCAAATGAGAGCATATAATAGGATTAATTTTTTTATAATAACTTGGAACTTCTTGTTTAACCTTCCCATCTTTTTTGTAATAATTTTCAATAGTAATCTTCCTTTTTCATTGATCTTACATACAGTGCTAATGTTAAGCAAGTTTTCCACCATGATTTTTTTCCTGGATAGTCACAGCATCATAATGATAAATCGTTCAGATCCCAACATGGGGAGTTGTTGCACTCTGGCCATAAACCAATTTAGGATGGGGGGCAGGGTGTGTGAGGGACCTGCCATCTACTTTTCTTACTGAAAAAGATCAGGCTTTCTCCCACCTGGTTGTGTGCGAGTAGTTCTCTCTTCAACCATTCTTGCTGTCCTTCCTTCTACTTGGTCTGATTTGAATGAATGAATGAATGAATTTGTGAGTCAAAGTAACCAATACTGGATGCTATTGCAAAATCCAGTGTGTTGCATAAACTATAATTAAATATTACCTTATATTTACCAGGGAAACTTTGCCTAGTGTACCTGAGAATTGTGTTTGCTATTATATGCAGCTCTTCCTTGTCTTATGAATTACAAAGGTCCTGTAATATCTGTCTTCCTCCTTTTTTTGTCCCCAGACAAAATACTTGCCCTTAGTCCCTTGAGTGTGTCGCCTTGCACTTGGTCCTACTGAACTTTGTTTCCTTATTTGTAGTGCTTGAGGTCATCCTGTTCATTCTACATAATTTCCAAATCTGTATTTGCATCAGTAATGCTTCCTTGTTTACCTCTTCTTGTTTCTGAAGGTTACTACGAAATACTGAATAAAGAATGGTCTGCTTTGCATGTAATTCTGAGCTTAAATTATGACTTAGTGTGGATGAGCAAATACGATGGTGCACAGTGAGAAAAGCATTGCCACTTCACTTCTCCACTGCTACTTCTGTGCTATTATGAACTAAGCCATGGCTTCGATTTAGTATTGCCTCTGAACCTGGGCTCACGGGTTGCCTCGTTCCAAACAAGCTATGGGTGGGATTCATCTAAGTTGTTGCATGCACAGAACAAGATCTGCCTGAGCAATGGGACTTCTTCCCCATACAGTGGTACCTCTGGATGTGAACGAGATCCGTTCCACAGCCCCGTTCCTTTCCTGAAGTGAACGCAACCCGTGTCTGCGCAGGTCGCGATTCGCCGCTTCCACGCATGCGCGTGACATCATTTTGACCGTCTGCGCATGCATGATCGGCGAAACCCGGAAGTAACGCACTCCGTTACTTCTGGGTCCCCGCAGCGCACAACCGGAAATACTCATCCCGAAGCTACTTCAACCCGAGGTATGACTGTACCCCCTAAAACTATTCAGTGTGTTTGGTAGACCTCCTAGAACAGGTTTAGGGGGCATGGAGGAGGATAGGATAGAAATCTAATAGTGCAAGTGGACCTCATTCTCTCCAAACAGGCCCCATGAGCTGAAGCCCAGGTTTGTTCCTGTCTTACTGTCCTAGTGGTTTGTTTGGGAAAGATAAGCCATACACCCATTTTTGGACTGTGGCTTGGCTCCTGGTAACTCAGAGGAAGAGCCAGGTGGTTGTGATTTTCTCACTGTGTACCAGTACATTCACACAGTCACTCGTTCACATTAAGCTTAGCACTAGGCAGCTATGCTCCACTTTACAAGTTTCACCTTGGGGATGAAAATCCATGATGATTTGTTGGGCTAGACTGTATTGCACCAATACAGTTTGCACAAAGATGGCACCCTGTACCCTGTAACTGTATGGAGATAGCTATATTTTTGGTCCTGCAGTTCTGTCAATGGATCATGCGAGGATGAAATGTAATATATTGGATGAGACTTCAGCCTGCAAAGAACCTGCAATTTTCATTTATTTATTTGTAAGGAAGTTTTTTTGTGTCTTGTGTAGTAGCTCAGCCCACAAAATTAGTATTGTAAACTCCACAAAAAAATAGTACAGTGGTACTTTGGGTTACAGATGCTTCAGGTTACAGACTCCGCTAACCCAGAAATAGTACCTTGGGTTAAGAACTTTACTTCAGGATGAGAACAGAAATTGCACGGCGGCGGCGGCGGGAGGGAGGCCCCATTAGCTAACGTGGTACCTCAGGTTAAGAATGGACCTCCAGAACGAATTAAGTTCTTAACCCGAGGTACCACTGTATTGTATTGGACTCCACATAATTAGTATTGTAAAACAACAGCCTTTCATGGCTCCTGTCCCACCTTAGTATGGTGTGCGATTCGATCTTCACAGTGCTAAGGACAGGAGGGTTCAGAATTCTCAGAAGCCTCTGAGTCCATTGTGTTTTCTGTCCCCACCAGATAAGTGTTGTATGTTTTGTGTTACTAGTCACTATATCTTGGAGTCTGTACTCTTGCCAATGCCCATACTCTCAGTTCTGGTTCCCCTCAACTTTGCTTTTCCCTCACTCTTGGCCCTCTCCACTGTGTCCCATGTAATTCTGCTTTGGATGTGTTAGGAATTAACCTGGATGTGGAGTTTAGGACTTCGTTTTGAGAAAACGCTGGTGGATAGCTTAGGTCAGTGTGTTTGCTACTTCTCCCCTTTCTTATCTGTCCACTCTGCTCATCTGGGCAGGGCCTGTTTACTCCTCATGTGCTCTGTACTGTTCATGTTCAACGTATCATCAGCATGCACTAACAAAGATTCTGGATTCTGACGCAGTAGTTGGCTTTCTGAGAATCTTGGTACTCGGCTACATTCGTAAAGATAAAGCACTTGATTTGCATTATAACACTGACACCAGATGGCACTGTGGAGTCCCATTTATCACCAATGGGATTTCCCTGTATGAAGTTGACAACACATTTAACTGAGTTGCTTCTTTGATCTGTCTAGATCGGGCCTTGGTTTTATTTTCTAGCATGCTTCGTCTTTAGGCATTCAGCAAAATCTTGGAATATGTACTTACCAGTGTCTGCTTGAAAACATGGCAACCCAAATGGGTTTTTGACACTGCTTCAGAACTGGGGACTTCTGTGCTCCTATGATCATTTTGCACATCATATTTTTTTGAGGTGTATATCTGTATGTCTTGTGAAACTTCTGATTTAGAAGCAGAATCAAAATATAAGGATAAATGAAATGCAAATCTGTACATGTCTACCTGAGCACAATGAGACTCTTCTTATGTGAGAGTGCAGAGGATTGCACCCTAAGTTGTTTTAAGTGTACTCTTTTGAGTATGACGATCACAGTGGCATGGCTGAAAACAATTTATCATACCAGCAGTATCATTGGGGAGTCATGATGGGCTGCAGTTCATTGTCCTTGTGTATTTATTGCACACACACATATATACAGTGCTTTTTAAGGAAGATAATGTGCCAGTACTCACCATACATAGAGTTGTTACAGTAAGTGCCACACTTGTAATATTTGTGGGACAAAAGGTGCCAATAGTGAGTACCCCTGAGTTCCCCCAGAAAAAACTCTGTGCGTGTGTGTGCGTGCACACACACACACACACAAAATACTGAGTAGTTTATAAATGTTCTTCTAAAAAATCATTCAGTTTTGGCTCCATTCAGTGTGTGGAATGGTCCCAAGATGGATCCCTGAGCCCTATACTTCCTACAATCTCTTCTCAATCTTATTTATTTTATAAAGCAAATAATATCCTGCTTAAACAGTCCTCAGAGCATCTCACAATATAACAACAGAGGATTCTACATTTGGCAATCAGGTCTCCCGTAGGATGGACAATTGGAAAGCCAGCACCACCAGTGTTATGCTAGAGGTATTCTTGATGCTCCAACAGGAAATAAGTAACAGGATGGGACATGCCGTCATATTCTTGCATCCATCCATTGCTGCGGTACAAAGTGTTCTCATTTAACTTGACTGTTTCCATTGACAGTTTTGCCATCACTTCCACCCTTCTCTTGCGCTCGTCTTTTTTTCCTGTCGAAAAGGAACATCCAACCAGAGGCAAAGTCTTCACAACAGGCTCTGTGGTTTCTCTTGTCCTTTCTTTGGAAATGAGATTAAATGAAAAGAGGAAGTTGATGTGCTGGCATAGAACCGAGAGCTGGGGAGATCTAGGTTCGAGTGTGATTTAAGAGAGTGATCTCTGAAGCCTCACCCCTGTTGTGGATTCACTATGGCCATTTATTTAGGGTATTTCTATGCCACTTTTCAAGCAGACCCCCTCAAAGCGGTTTTCATAAGATTACACCAGTAAGCTTTGGGTGGTATGCCATGCTCGCCTTATTCACTGAAGTTAATGGACACAAGTTCATTGATTTCAGTAGGTCTACTCTAAGTAGGACTTGGCTGACTACAACTCATTGGTTTTTTGGTTATTTTAAGTTGCAATAAAATGGGGGGGAACGTAATGTTTCTTTTTTTTTTTTAAGATATTTATTGCAATTTTTAAACAACAAACAAACCACCAAACATATAAAATACCATCACCATACAACAAACAGAAAAAGTCAAAGCAAAATTATGAAATAAACAAAGAATGAAAAAAGAATACAAATAAAATACAGTTATTCATAAATCATATTTTCATAATCTTTGGACTTCCTCACATCGCCCTTCCCTGCGTTCTCAGTCATATAATTATAGACAGCAATTTATTACCTTATTTCAGTTCTTATTTTGTAAATCTCAAATATTATGTTCCAAATTTTAAATAATTTTATCATAGATTAAACTACTCAGCTTGAGCATAATATTATTTCTAATTTCATCGTTTTCTTAAACATCACTTATTTTCAAATATCTTACAACTAAATTGCTGATGCCGTGTTATTTTCAATCGTGCATTCTCTTAGCATTCATACAGCTTATAGTGTTTTTGTAAATAGTCTTTAAATTTTTTCCAGTCCTCTTCCACCGTCTCTTCTCCCAGGTCTCGAATTCTGCCAGTCATTTCAGCCAGCTCCATGTAGTCTATCAGTTGCGTCTGCCATTCTTCCAGAGTGGGCAAATCCTGTGTCTTCCAATGCTTTGCGATGAGTATTCTTGCTGCTGTTGTTGCATACATAAAGAAAGTTCTATCCTTCTTTAACACCCCTTGGCCGACAATGCCCAAAAGGAAGGCCTCTGGTTTCTTAAGGAAGGTATACTTAAATACCTTTTTTAACTCATTATAGATCATTTCCCAGAAAGCCTTAACCCTTGGGCATGTCCACCAGAGGTGAAAGAATGTTCCTTCAGTTCCTTTACATTTCCAACATTTATTATCGGGCAAATGATATATTTTTGCCAGCTTGACTGGGGTCATGTACCACCTGTATATCATTTTCATAATGTTTTCTTTCAAGGCATTGCATGCCGTGAACCTCACTCCGGTGGTCCATAACTTTTCCCAGTCAGCAAACATAATATTGTGCCCAATGTCCTGTGCCCATTTTATCATAGCTGATTTAACAGTTTCATCCTGCGTATTCCATTTCAACAGCAAGTTATACATTTTTGAAAGTACCTTGGTCTTAGGTTCTAACAGTTCTGTTTCTAATTTCGATTTTTCCACCTGGAAACCTATTTTTTTATCCAAATTAAAGACCTCCCTGATCTGAGCATAATGTAACCAATCTCGCACTTTGTCCTTTAATTTCTCAAAACTCTGCAATCTCCAAGTATCTCCTTCTTTTTCTAGTATTTCCCAATATTTCGGCCATTTGGCCTCCATATTGAGTCTTTTCTGAGCCTTGGCTTCCATTGGTGACAACCACCTTGGGGTCTTGTTTTCTAATAAGTCTTTGTATTTTATCCAGACATTAAACACTGCCTGGAAACGTAATGTTTCTTTAGACAAAGCTGTAATCATAAGATGGTTCTATAGAAGCCCTGGGGTGAGAGAGGAGGGAGGCGAGTCCCACTGGGAGGTGAACAGCAGGCCATTTCCTTCCCTTCTACAGTGGTACCTTGGGTTACATATGCTTCAGGTTACAGACTCCGCTAACCCAGAAATAGTACCTCAGGAACGTTGCTTCAGGATGAGAACAAAAATCGTGCAGCGGCGGCGCAGCAGCAGCAGCGGGAGGCCTCATTAGCTAAAGTGGTGTTCCGGTTAAGAACAGTTTCATGTTAAGAATATACCTCTGGAACGAATTAAGTACAATGGTACCTTGGGTTAAGTACTTAATTCGTTCTGGAAGTCTGTTCTTAACCTGAAACTGTTCTTAACCTGAAGACCACTTTAGCTAATGGGGCCTCCTGCTGCCGCCGCACCACCGGAGCACGATTTCTGTTCTCGTCCTGAAGCAAAGTTCTTAACCCGAGGTAATATTTCTGGGTTAGCGGAGTCTGTAACCTGAAGCGTATGTAACCCGAGGTACCACTGTACTCCCCTCAAAGCAGGATGGCCCTCCCAGAAGGAGGGACCACCACTGACAGCTGAAGGGTAGCAGCCCACCAAGCTGTTTCTCTTCTACTCTCCTAATGGCAAGGTGGTCCTTCAGATTGTTGACACTGTTGAGGGAGATCATGTAATGCTCCTGTGTCTGTTCCAGTCGCACAAGAGACTTCTGCTTGCAGAATGAAACTCTTCCCTCCTCAGTCAGCCCTAGAGGGTTGGGGGACCCTTCAGTTTTTTGTGGGTGCACAGGAGGGGGAGGAGAAGTCCTGTTGCACGAATAGAGTTCCACTGGCAGAGCAAACCCTTTGTGTTTGTGGCACGGTAACAAAATTGTGGTGGTTCCTTAGACACACCTCCCCTCACCCAACCTCCAGTCTATGTAATATGGGAGCAGTAAGTGTCTTTATCTCACAGGACTGCTGTGGGGTTTACCGAGGTAAAGTATGAAGAGCCATCATATTAAATACGTGGAACAAGTTTAGTAGCTTGTCTGAAACAAGTGATGGGGTACACCGAGGGCAGGAAACTTACTCTGGACTTTAAGAAAATGTTTAAAGCCAAGGAACTGTTTCAGGATAAGACTATCAGTGGCTACTAGTCATGATGGCCATATTCTGCCTCCAGGTTCAGACTGGGGAACAACAGCAGGAGAGGAGAACTATTTGCCCTCCTGTCCTGCTTGTAGATTTCCCAGAGGCATCTGGCAGACCACTGTGAAAAATGGAATTCTAAACTCTATAGGCTCTCTTTCAGTGAATCTGCACAATCTCTCATACTTGGTTGCCATGAGTGGGTGATGCCAGGCTCTGCTAGCAAGCTTTCCTTGTCCTGTTACTGCCTTTGTCTGTTTCTCCATTATATGCTGCCTTTACTATTATATCCCGACCCATCTTCCTTGTGTTTGTGGGGTTTATGCAAGGAACAGAGGAGCTGTAAGGTTACTGCTTGGGCTTGGCCAAATTTATGCTGTCAAAACAGATGAGGTATGTATTAGTTACATATTCCTCATTGGGGTTTTTTCCCCAAGCAAAAATGCAAGCCAACATTGCCAATGTACCCAAAACCATAACTCAGCTGCTTAGTCAACTCAACGGTCTGCACAACTTTAAAAGGTTGATTCCAGAGCATGGAATCAACTTGTATGTGTGCTTTGGAGTTGGTTTGTTGTTGTTGTTGTTGTTGTTGTTGTTGTTGTTGTTGTTGTTGTTACTTATTACATTTGCTATTGGCTTTATCTTGTCCAACCCAAAGTGACTTACACTGCTGAGCTCAGAGGTTCAAGCTGCACAGCACTAGCTGTAAATAATGATAGTCAAAGTAGCACCAACACCTCACTATTAGTAAAAGCTGACCTGTATCTTTACCCAAATTCTTGTAGTGGGGCAGAAGACCACCTGTTCACATTACGCTGTGCCCATTGGGGAGTGTGATTGCCCCCCAGTCTTAGTTGCAACTTAGCCAATTGCCTACTAGAATGTTCTGCCCCACCCTTCCAGAGTTGCTCAGGGTGACTAACAGCAGGTTCATTTAAACAGGTAGAATTACTTAGAGATAGGTTTTTTTAATATTAAAGGGTTTATAAATGCTTTTATAAATGTCCTTTATAAGAGGCTAATGCCATTTTGCAGTTGAGCGTGGGAAATACCACCGGGAATTCCACTTTCAAAGAACTGGGCTTTTTAAAAAGTTACCTACAGTTTCAGTTTCTATCAAAATATGTGCAGATTTCCCCCTACTGTTCTTCAGTGTGGCACCATTCTAACGTTTCGTGACTGGGTCTGAGGACCTCCGTACTCGATTGGGTGACTCACTTTGTTTTTCAAAAGGAGAGAGAGTCTCAAGAAGGTGCTAGTTTCTAAATGCTGGGGGAAAACAGTTGTAAGGTGAAAGCTGGTAGGGAAATGAGGGGGAAGGAGGATAGCTTCTCAGTCCAACTCATGCATGACACTGCTCTACTGAAGATCTCAACAAAACCCTTGTCACTTTAAAACTTGCTGTCTGGGGCTGGTAGTCAACTACATTTTTACTCAGAGTAGACTGAATAAATTAATAAACATGGCTGAGTTAGGTCCATTAATTTCAGTAGATTTAAAAAGGTAAAGGGACCCCTGACCATTAGGTCCAGTCATGACCGACTCGGGGGTTGCAGCGCTCATCTCGCTTTATTGGCCAGGGGAGCCGGCGTCATGTGGCCAGCATAACTAAGCCGCTTCTGGCGAACCAGAGCAGCGCACAGAAACACCGTTTACCTTCCCGCCAGAGTGGTACCTATTTATCTACTTGCACTTTGACGTGCTTTCGAACTGCTAAGTTGGCAAGAGTTCAGTAGGTTTACTCTGAGTAAAACGATTGGCTATAACTCAACATGCACACCCCATTTCCCACCCCATCTTCTGTGATGGATTGGAGTCTTCCAGAGCATGGAACTACTTTTCTTTCACATACATAACGACCTCTGGCCTCTTGTCCTGGAAATGGGCCTGAAACCATTACAGTAGCAGAAGAGATCATGGGCACAATCTATGATTTTCCTTTGATTTCTTTTTTCAAAGGCCACTCTTCAGTTTCCTTGTCATGATTCGGTTTCGTTTACTCTCTCTGGAATGGGCCTTTCTCCTCAGCTGTAGGAGGAACAGAAACACGGCTTTGCTTAAGAATACACACGAACAAAGGAAAACATGCAACAGGAGCTGCCAGAACTGGTGGGTGGAGCAGGGTGCAAGTGGAAAGCATGATGGATTTTTTTTTTTAATCAATGACTTTTTGACAAAAACAGGAAATCCTTACTGCTGAGTATTAACTTCTGACAAACTCCTTGCAACTCAGGTTTTCAGTGTAAGATACGTGTGGAACTCTCAGACTTCTGCATTTGTCCAACTTGGTGGGTTTTTAGCACAGAATTCAAGAGTCAGGATGCAAAGAAGTATGCAGTGAGTTCTGTGTGTCCAAGGCTGTTTAAGTTTGTGTTTTTCGAAACAAAGTGAAACTGCCCCCTCTCCAATAAGGCAAACCACTTTTGAAATGTGTTGGGTCTCTGAGAAGCAGATTGTGGTATATAGCATGGGAGTTAGCTGACCGAAGAAAAATGTGTAACAAAAAATCCCATTGGGCATTACCAAGGTCTTTGAGTCTTAGGCCATGTATAATGCAAGGGGTTAGGAGAAGGAAGATTCCTGTGGGTCATGGGGTCATAATTGTTAAGTTTTAAGGGCATCTCTTTTGTACCAGTCTCCATCTGGGGGGCCTAGTAAAAAAAACAAGGTAGAGCCTGCAAGTCTGAAGTCTGCTTAGCTTTGAGTAGCATCCAGGATCCAAGAAGCTCCGTGTTTTGGTGCTAAAACTTTGAAAGAGGGGTGATTGGATTTGAAATGGCGATGAAGCTGTTTTGTAGAGCATGTCCACCCTTCTCACTGAGGAACTGCTTATATGCTTCCAAGGAATCCAGAGTTCCTTGGAACAAGTTTTGAAAACCACTGCGCTAGGCAAACTGGCAGAAATCTGCTGGATTGGACGTCATTCTTAGCTGGGTGTTGCAAAATTTGTAACCTTGAAATCAGACAAAAAAACAAGGGGGGATAGGTCTGTAAAGGTTGTGGGAGGAGGAAAGGCAATTGCGAAATTCTGTGTGAAAAAGATACAAAATGTGGTTAACGCTTATGTTGTCTTTCTATACACTTTCACGGAAATGGTCAGCGTATTTTCTATAAATTTGCTATAAATTCTGCCACTAGCTGTCCTCATTCTATCGTAACATTGCTATATCAAATCGCAGAAGCTCAGAGCTAAAGAAAAAGCGGATGCCTACATAGAAATGAGGGACGCGGGTGGCACTGTGGGTAAAAGCCTCAGCGCCTAGGACTTGCCGATCGAAAGGTCGGCGGTTCGAATCCCCGCGGCGGGGTGCGCTCCCGTCGCTCGGTCCCAGTGCCTACCAACCTAGCAGTTCGAAAGCACCCCCGGGTGCAAGTAGATAAATTGGGACCGCTTACCAGCGGGAAGGTAAACGGCGTTTCCGTGTGTGGCTCTGGCTCGTCAGATGCAGCTTGTCACGCTGGCCACGTGACCCGGAAGTGTCTGCGGACAGCGCTGGCTCCCGGCCTCTAGAGTGAGATGAGCGCACAACCCTAGAGTCTGTCAAGACTGGCCTGTACGGGCAGGGGTACCTTTACCTTTACCTTACATAGAAATGCAGAAATGGAAGAGACCGTGAGGCTTATCTAGTCCAGCCTCTTACACTATACTACCTTAGGGAGACTTATTAAAAAGCATTGTTGCTCTTTTGAGGTTAATACAGATGGAGGTGGTGGCTGCTTCCCCCAGCCATGGATGCATACTGCCACAGGGGTTGCCATTGGCAACCTTTTTGGGCCTCCTTGCTCACATAAAGAAGCGCTTTGCACTTCTCTTCTTGTTCAGAACAGAATGCAGGGCAGGTATCCAGTCCTGGCCTCCAGCGAAATGTGGTCATGTTAAAGGGGACTTGTTCAGTACAGTGGTACCTTGGGTTACATATGCTTCAGGTTACAGAACCAGAAATAGTACCTCGGGTTAAGAACTTTGCTTCAGGATGAGAACAGAAATTGTGCTCCGGTGGTGTGGCAGCAGCAGGAGGCCCCATTAGCTAAAGTGGTGCTTCAGGTTAAGAACAGTTTCAGGTTAAGAACGGACCTCCGGGACGAATTGAGTACTTAACCCGAGGTACCACTGTATAAGAGAAGCCGAACCAGTCCAAACAGAAATTGAGCAGGAGGGCAAACAGTCACTTGTTCATGGTGAAATTTTGAGGGTGCATTTACTGAGTCCTTTTGGAGGAGTCCTACTGATGGGCAGGGCACACTGGCACTGCATTGACCACCACCACACCAGAGGATATGTTATGAAAAGGCAAGAGTTGGACTTGTGGGGGTGGTATCTTCTTATTTTTACATTTTACATATTACATCCATTCATATCTTAGCTTAGTTTTATATAGACTTCCCGGCTTATCTTCTACTGGCATCCTATTTCATATTCTTAGTTTTCTAATGTTTCCTTTCCCCTCTATTATTTCCCTTTTCCATTCCTTTGTCTTGTCTACTGCCGCTTATAGACTTATCCCACTTGCCAGCTAACCTTAATACCACTCTTTTTTAAAGTATTCTTCAAAATGCTCCCACTCGCCTCTTGTTTTCTTTCTTTCTTTCTTTCTTTCTTTCTTTCTTTCTTTCTTTCTTTCTTTCTTTCTTAGCTTTCTCTTCAGATAATGAGATTTAACCCCCCCCCCATTCACGGGACCTTAGATGGGATTTACCCCACCTACATACATTTAAAAGATGCACTATCACACTTAAAATACTGGAAATATTTTAAAATTATGTGGGGAAATATTGTGGGGAAATATTACAGCCTCTTTCCATCTTCAAATGTGATTCAAGTCCTGCAGTAAAATCATTCTGTTTTGCCTTTGGGGTTTCCCCAGACCAGCTGATACCTGCGCCTTGTGCCTCGGTGGTGCTTTTTTGGCTACAGGAGCACTGAAACTCACCTCTGAACAGCAGATACAGAGGAAGTGATTGTAGTAATGCCTCCAAAACAGAAGCTGGCTGTTTTTAGAGACCATTCCGCTGATGTGAGCCAGCTTTCAAAATCTTTTGGCATAAATATATTTAACTTGGGCCAATGGTTGAAGCAAAATTGCCCAGACTTGCAGTTGCTCATTATCACTGGCTGTGACGTCAGGTTACTCAGGCCAATGGCAGAGGGCTTACCTCTGAGACAGCTGATTTTGCATGAGAGCAAAGACCCACCATGCAAAGCTCATTGCTGGTGCCAGGTGTCCTGAATAAGCTGTTCAAGATTCACTGAGTTACAGGCTTGCCAAAAGTGAAAAGCATGAAGAGGGTCATTTGCAGCAGAACCACTTCCCATCCTATAAAAAGGCAGCAGAAAAGAAGCACCATGTTTTGAACTTTTCACAGAAACGCTTTGAGGTTATTGTTGACACTTTTATGTGAGTTATTAACCAGCAGCGATACCTCGGGAATTCTGTGAATTTGAACTGCTTTGAGATTGAAACTGTATGAGGCATAATCACCCAGGAGTTTCAGCGATGCTCATGTCTTGCTTTACTGGCAAGTCCCTGGGTCAGAGAGACATTTTAGATACATACAGTGAGCCTTGTTTGCCTGTCTTTGTGGTTGTGCTTGGTGTTGTGTTCCACTTGTGCCTCCCATAGTATGTGAACTCAGAAAGTTTGTCCTCAAACACCCAATCTTATGTCAGCTTTTGAATAATTTCAGTAGGTGTTCTTAGAAGTCATGTAAAAGCTGAACAATGAAATGAAATGGGGCTGCTTTTGTTTCTGTGTTTCTCCTCTTTAGCAATTTTGCTATTACCTACTTTTTAAGATGTAACCATCAGGCCCTGAAATGTTACACTAAAAAGAAAAAAAGTTTCCTGTCACCTTTACCCTCCCTCCAGATCTTGAGGAAGGAGGCTGTGGAAAGCCATCGTATGTTTTGTAGCTTTGTTCTAAGAATAACAATTGATCAGCCTGAAATACAGGCTGGGAGTCAGGGGTTCTCAAGGTGTCTCACAAAAAACAAAACAGAGTACAGTGGTACCTCCGGTTACAAACTTAATTCATTCCAGAGGTCCATTTGTAACCCAGAACCGTTCTTAACATGAGGTGCGCTTTCTCTAATGGCGCCTCCTGCTCCTGCTGCGCTGGCAGCGCACAACTTCCACTCACATCCCGGGGCAAAGTTCACAACAAGGGGCATCTACTTCCAGGTTAGCAGAGTTCGTAACTTGAAGCATTCGTAAAGAGGGCGGTACGTAACGCAAGGTTCCACTTTATAGTACCAAAAACTGAAAATGCAAGTTAAAACAAAACAAACACAATAAGCATGCAACATAAACCTTCCTTAACGGAGAAAAAAACTGTATGCAACTGTAGCCTCCCATTTCCTACCAAAGTTTTATCATGGCCCTAATTCTTCCTAGGGTATGTTTTGGAGCATGGACTAGGGCTTTCGTTTCTGTTTGTGTCTTTACTGAGCGGGCCTCTGTGCACGTGCACAGATCATCAACAAAAATGGGGCTTGGGGTGGTGACCACAACAGAAGTTTCGTAGAAAAGCCGATGCCCATGTGACTTGCTGGAACTGCCAGCTCTACTTCCCCACACCAGAAACCACATCCTTGTTTACATAGAGGTTAGAGATGAGTCACATACTCCCTTGATGCATTGCACAGCCCGCCAAAAAGCTGTCTGTCTTGCTTTCCTGCTGCTACCTTGAGGGGCCTAGAAAATTAGCCTCAGAAGGCAGTGTCCTATTGCCATCACGTACAGATAGGGAACTGCCTCTTCACCCCCTTGCACTGTTATAGGAAATGCCATTTTCAACATCCTGCTGTTCATGGGTACATACAAGGGCTGCCATACAAGGCAAGCCACCTTCTTCTTACCTGCTAATTCCATGGTGCCTTGAGGCAGGCATGGATATCTTCTCTTCATGCCGTGGAGGCTTTCAGTATTACAAATCTACTACTTAACTGGGAAGGTTAAGAAGGTTAAGGGCCACTGCCATTCCATCATATGGATGTCTTGCAAGGCAAGCTGAAGCGGGTGCATTGGGATGCCATTAAAGGCAGCTGGGCGCAAGTCAAATGGATTTGACTGTTGGAGCACAATGTACTCTGTGCACAATCCCCAGAAGGAATAGGAGTGGCACAAGAGGATTTGAATGGGGCTTGTGCTATTGTCTTATTATAGTTTTGGAGGGTGCTGCTGGAGTTTGTCACCTCTGGCACCAAGATATGGTGATGCAAAAACAGCCACCATTACTCCCCACACTGGAGCTTTTATGGCTACAGTTCTTACGGACCCCAGTTTGGCTTGGGGGTATTGTTGCTGTTTGTTTTATGGGTGGCCTGTGGAGTCTTTGTGGCTCCTGTTTGGCTCAGAAAAGAGAAGCCCTAGTGTTTGATACACCGAGGGTGCAAGAATGTCTTTCCAATTCCTGAAGCATAGGTGGTAGCAGTGGTTGCGAACAGGCTGTGGAGGCAGGAGGGAAGGTTCAAAGGGCGGAATATGAGAGAAGAAGTAGGAAAAAAGCAGGCATGGGAAGGGAAGCAAGGGGAAGAGGGATGGGAAATGATTGCTGGAAAGTGTAAGAGAAGAGAAGCAGGAGAAAGTTGCTGTGTTTGGAGAAGCAGCAGAGGCATCATCCCAAGACGCTTCGCTATGTACAAAGCACTTGCTACTCTTGGGCTTAGAAACTTTTTCCCATATGCTATCTCTTGACCTTGTGGTCCTGTGTGGTTGTCACAGGTCTCTTTTCTTCCTGGCATTTCTCTTCTACTCTCACCTTTGAGTGTGGTGATGATCTGAGCCTCATTCTCCTGTCTCTGCCACCACTGGCTCCACATCAGGAATGTGCCTCCCCAAAACACTATTCCCAGGTAAGGGCTGCTGACAAGCATCCCAGGATAGCTTCTTCTCTCCGCCTCCCTCAGTGTAAGTTGATTGGGCTGGTTGGGAGATTCAGGACATGGCATGTAGCTCAGTAGAGTCATTTGAATTTCTTTGTTGCTGAGCTTTATAAACCAAGTCCCCTGATTATGACTGGAATTCTCTATACTTGCCACAAATGCTGTTGAAACTGCTTTTTCACTAAGTTTTCTCGTTTCTTTCACAGTGACCCCTCTCCCAGCTGCTTCCTGAACTGGCCCATCCCAGTCCTTTCCAAACTCAGGAGGCTGTTCTCTCCTCTTCTTCCTGCCCCTTACGTTATTTTCTTTTGATCTGACTGCCCCAGAGCCATGGATAAGTTTGAACCACGCAAAGCCAACTTACTGATTTCAGTTTGTTATGCCTTAATGAGAATTGAGTCTTGAATCTCTTAGAGTCTGAATATGGTGTTGCTTCGGGATCCCTGTGGGTGCTGCATATTGAATCCTAACTTCTTTTCAGTTAACAGCAGTATTTTGAAGTAGAGACCATATAGGCAACTCAAAATAGCAAGGGATTTTGGCACTTTTCAGTAATTGGTTTCAGATATCTGTGACCACCCCTCATCTACTTTGCCTTCCAAGGTAATCCACTTTGCTGCAACCTTTGCTTCTCTGATGCTCCCAGAGCTGGCATCTGGTTGTTTTTCTACACTTGCCCCTGGAAATGGTTGCACATCTGCAAAGAATTTTTGTGATGTTGAAAAATCTGTAAGATCTGACTTTTCAGCGCATCTGTCAGTTTCAGTACTGGCTCTGATCAGTTTCATTAGCTGCCTTGTTGTGGATTAGCTGACAAATAATGGAACTGTGGCTCCCAGTTTCAATCGGTTTTAATTGTTAGATTACTCAACTAAAGCTTTTGGTGACCCAGCCTGTGCAGAAACGAGCTCTCTGTGTGTGTTGCAGAAATAGCACCAAACAAAAAATCAGGGGAGAGAGAAAAAGTAGAAAAAATAGGCCCACTACTTTTCCAGCTGTAAACGAGATAAACTAGCATTAAAATGTTTTTCTAATGGAATAAATGACTCTGGGAGGAATTTAAGGTAGCACTATGTCAAATGTTCCATCAACAAAAGCATTTCAGCTTCCCACATGGAACAATCCCCATACACCTCCCCCCCCCCCCGGTGTGCTGTTCTGATGGTTCTCCCAATCCCCCATAGCCAATTTGGGGGTATGGGTGCAATAGCAGGCAATGGTGTGAATAGCCCTGTTGACCCAGCAGAAGTCCTTGTTTTGGCTTTTGCTTGAGAACTCATCTGACCTATCAGTGTCAAGAGGGCAGGTCCTCATAGTTCAGGTAACACTGTACTTGCAGGCTGAGTAGGTGTGTTGCAGCCACAAGCCTTAGCCTCAACTACTAACCAAAATCTGTCCTGTGGGGAGATTTTCCTTTCCTGACCCTAAATATGTGATCAGTCAGGTCCCTCTGGGTGGCACATGATATCAGGGTTACATGCTTCCAAATTATAATTAATTATATGGTGCTTTTTAGCCAAAGGGCCCCAAACAGCAGTAAACAGCAGTATGAAAAGAACAAAATATTCAGTAGAGTGCAATAAACTGGCATAAATCAACAGCAAGCAAAATGGTACAAGGCTACAAAAAAGGAGGACCAAAAGAAAGCCTTTCAAAGCAAGAGGATTAAAGGGTGCTCTCGCCAACTCTACATCTGGCACATTTGGTGGCTGGAAATCGGAATAGGCAATGAGAAATACTAAAGAAGCTAACCCCAGCTAGAAGATTTAAGGGTGCCCAAGAAGTGTCTGCAGCTTGGGAGCCAAATGTTGATTGCTGTCTTTGGGTTTGGAGCTGGGGGGTTGGGGGAAAGGCCACCTTCAGCACTTATATCTCCTTGGTTTGTTGTACTGTGGGGGAAGAGAACCATGATGCACAGCTTGCAGACGAGAGGAAAGCCACACACGCCTCCCTTGGAATGCTGAAGACAGCACTCAGTGGGACCGTCCCAGGGTTTTTGAGCACTGGAGGAGTAAGAAACTGATCTGGGGTTCACTTGGTGCAAATCAGCAACTTCAGTTATGAAGCTGTGCTACATGCAAGGAAAACTAGGTGCTTCCAAACCTGTCTCTCTTTTCTGCTTATAAGGTAAGCGTTTGTTGGGTTGGGTCAGTGATGATCTCTCATTTCTTTTTGCAGCTGACCAGGTATATGGTGACCAAGACATGCATGAAGTGGTCAGGAAGCACTGTATGGACTACTTGGTGAGTTACAGCAGGAATCTAGAGGAGGGTGGGCTTCTGCCTCCACCTCTAAGCCTGACCTTCAGGACTGTGTGTAGCAGGCATTCTGTATTCTGTGAACACAGGCAGCCAATAAAGAACAGAGTCTTGCCAGTCTAAATCCCTGGCTTTTGCTTCTTCTCCAGCTTGTTACTTCTGGGCACTAAGGACATTCTTCCTATGAAAATATTATACCTTCCCTCCTTTGAAATGGTACAAGTGATGCTACAGCCACTGTTCTTTCTCCTCTCCCAACCACCTCTAAATTATACAGATAAATACACACACATAGGTATATGTATATCTCCACTCTTAAAATTGCAGTTCAGGGAGCCATCCATAAACTGCTTGAAAGGTGTTTGGCAGGCCCTTCCCTTGTGGAATCCTGTTGGCACTGAAGGGACTCTTAAGCATTACTCCAACTATGCTGCTGCTGCTGCTGCTGCTGCTGCTGCTGCTGCTGCATGTATGTATCGTGTGTTTACAGCTTCCATGTGACTGGGGTAATAATGTTAAATGTCCTAATTCCATGGTTGGAGCCACTTTACACATTATGCCCAATGGCCCAACATGATTAAGTTTTTCAACCACTGCCCCATATGTGTGGAACCCTTCTTGAGCAAAACAGTTCTAATACAGCATGGGCGCCCCTTGTTCTCTGCAGGTTCAGCTCTCCTAATGGGTTTGTGCCAAGAATCCTTTCCTGGAAAGGCTCTCCCACCTCCCCATGCTGTTTCTTGCCCCAAGTGGGAGCCTTTCTCCGTCCTTCTAACCTTGAGGCCCTTTCACATTGCAGATGAAGAATGCCGATTACTTTTCCAATTACGTAACAGAAGATTTCACCACTTACATCAACCGGAAACGGAAAAACAACTGTCACGGCAACCATATTGAGATGCAGGCCATGGCAGAGATGTACAATCGACCTGTGGAGGTTTACCAGTATGGCACAGGTATGCATGGCTCCTACTTCCTGTCCCCTAACCCTTGCCCATGCCAGCCCTGGGCTGGGGATGCCAGCCTCTCAGCTGCCCCTATAAAGCGTGGTGATGGCATCCAGCATGTTTGGGCAAAGGGCAGGGATTATGCTACACTTTGCACTGAGCTGCCATCTTTCCCTTCCAGAGCCCATCAACACTTTCCATGGCATCCATCAGAATGAGGATGAGCCCATCCGAGTGAGCTATCACCGCAACATACATTACAACTCTGTGGTGAACCCCAACAAGGCTACCATTGGTGTGGGACTGGGGCTGCCCTCCTTCAAGCCAGGGGTGAGTCTTTCCTGGATGGGTTCTGGGGAAGGGAGGTCTCTTTAGCCAAGGAGTTCAGTATCCCTCACTACCAGGGTGTCCTCTGGGGGTTGAAAAGTTGGGATGTGGCAAGGTAAGGCTTGATGGATAAAGAGAGGGCGGTGGGAAATCAGTTGACTAAGATGTGTGCCTGATCGTGTAACTTTGCAGTATGATCTGTGTATTTTTCTTTTTATAAAAGGTTTCTAACTCGTCTTGCTGTTATCAGCTACTCAGCTTGGTGGTGTTGCATGAATTTGAAATAGAAAATCTTGCTTTCCGAATTTGCTTGCTTTTGTTAATTGGTTGCAGCCGTTTCAGGAAGAAACCATGGAGGGAGATTGGACAAATCATGAATTTGAAATGTTCCCATAGGAAATAATTTAAATGCTCGCCTAACGAATGATTTCCTGGGAAAGCATTGTGTTCAGAAAGTGGGACCAGCATGTGTTTATATCCTGCCTTTCTGCCTAATAACTGGGCTCCAACGCTACTGAGAACAAGCAAAAAATAATACATAATAGCATGGGGCTTTGCACAGGGCTGTTCTCGGGTACTGGCAACTGGCTGGTTGGTGCTGCCTGCAAGCCCTCTTTTAGCCCAGCTGCATTTTACCTGCCACACCCCTAATGTTATGTTTGGTGCCAGGTGTAGAGCGGGTAGGGCATGGCTTTAAAAATGCCCTTGCAAAGCAAATCAGGCAAGTGAGTCAGAAGTTCCCAGTTGCTGCTGCTACTACAATGACTGTTTCAGCTGCTACCCTTTGAAAATTCCATGGTGCCTGGACTATGCAGAATTAGACAAGATGACAGGAAGGATTTGAAACCTGCGGGATCAGAGATTCTCAGAGGACTGGAGTAAATATGTGAACTATCTGAAAAGCAATTGTAATCAACAGATTACGCTAGTGGGATTGCAGGAAGTTTTGTAAGGAGAACTGTGAAATATTGCAGGGGAAAGTATGAAGAGAACTATTAGTGAAGGACTATTAAAAGTAATAGTGAAATTAATGAAATGCAGATTGATAAAGATTGTAAAATCTTCAGATGTGGTTGATGGAAGTCCAAAACACTGAATAAGATGAGAAAATATGTTGTATGTTTTTTTTTGGAAATTTCATGTAAAAATCAATAAAAATATATTTTAAAAAAAGAAAATTCCATGGTGCCAGGAGTGGCCCAGGACAACGTGCTGCTAGAGACAAAATCCCCAGTGCAGCTCCCCCCACCTCCTGCCCCTCACCGTCTCCTAGTTCACAGCACTCAGCACAGCTGGGTGTCCGCCATTACCAGCTGCTTGCTGCCTCCTGCTCCTCAACCCCTGTGGCAGCACACCCCTCTACTCACCCCTGGGTTGCCCCAAAGAGGAGTGTGCTGCTGCAGCTGCCAGGGTCAAGGAACAGGAAATGGCAAGCCTCCAGCAGCAGTGAGTGCCCAAGTCATGGCTAGTGCTGGGTACTAGCCACAAGGGGCAGGAGATGGCAGCAAGGGTGCTGGCTTCGCCTGTGGGGAGGGGGAAGGCATGATGGTGCAGGGAGGGAGTGGTGGCGCCACTGCTGGCAGGGAGGCAGCAGGAGGTACAGCCCCCCAACCAACCACTCGCTCGTCTCACAGCTTCTCCTCCTGCTCTGCTCTCCTCTCCAGGTGGCTCTTTCTGTTGGCAAATGGGGCAGATGGAGGCGCTAGAGGTTCTCTCCCTCAGGCCTCAGATATTGCTCAGCTTCATCTGGTGAATGAGGTGGGGCTGAATCAACCCACCCTTCTGAAGGATGGGGCATTTTGTCCAGAGTGCTGGGCCTGCCAATCACCATCGCATTTCTGATGTGGCCGTGTGGCAGAGCAGGGTGAAGAAGCATGTAAAGAGGTAGTAGCTGTAGGATGCCTTCCCCAGCCACTTCCAAGCCAACCTCAAAGAGGCTGCTAGGAGACTATTGCCTGTTTCCTCCCCCAGATCTGACAAAGCTTGTCCAGCCGCATTTAAGATGAATTAATCTCATCCTTTCCTTTATCTACTAGGGGAAAATTGGATAGATATGTGCTCTTCCAAGACAACCTTTGGGCAAGTTCCTCCCTCTCTCACCCAGATTTCTTTATTTCAATTGTGGGCAGAATCCCCATAGCATATCCTGTCAGCCCAAGGATTTCTCTTCTGCATGTATCCCACACCTTTCCCATATCTGCTTGGCAGGCTTGGGGGTGCCTCCTAAAACAAATGGGGAAGGGTGGAAGGAGTCCTGCTGTGCAAGCGGAAATCCTTGCGCTGGCAGGAGGCGTGCTAAAGTATAGTTGCCCCTGTGGTTGTTTTCCTGACGGAGAGGGCTTATCTCCTTTTGCTGTTTAAAACATGCAACCAAACTTGGGCAGCGGGTTTGAGCCTGGGACTCCAGTGGGCTTGCTGAACTCCCTCCCCTCTCTGTAGTATGCGGAGCAGTCCTTGATGAAGAACGCAATCAAGACATCCGAGGAGTCATGGATCGAGCAGCAAATGTTAGAAGATAAGAAGCGAGCAACTGACTGGGAAGCAACCAACGAGGCCATTGAGGAGCAGGTTGCCAGGGAGTCTTATTTGCAGTGGCTGCGTGACCAGGAAAAGCAGGCCAGACAGGTTTGGTTTATTTCCTCCATGTGTGAAGGGGAAATGAGGGTTTGGGGACATCTCGGGGATCACTAGAGATGGGGAAGTGAGTCTTCCCTTCTGTTGAGACTGGCTGTAATACTGGCCTGGCTCAGGGAAACTGATCAACAAGATGGTTGGCCCTGAATAGCATCTCTACCTTTTCCCTTCTCCACAGCCCTGCAAAGCCAGCGCTACCTGCAGCTCCGCCACGGCGGCTGCAGCCAGCGGTTTGGAAGAATGGAGCGGCCGCTCTCCACGCCAGCGCAGTTCGGCGTCTTCCCCAGAGCACCCCGACTTGCACAATGAGCTGAATGCTGCCAAGCCACCTTCCCCTGGGAGCACCGCAGCTCTAGCACTTACAAAGCCCCCCTCGCCGTGTGCTCCTGGTAAGTGCCCCATAAGTCAGAGCAGGGAGCAGAATGACTCCTCCGGGTGGGGAGCAAGAAGGCTTAAGCTATGGCAGGGGCTGGGTGAGGCGGCCATTACATCACAGGGAGACAAGCTTGGTTGTGACTTGGGACATGTGCAGATCAAACGAGTTTTTCCCCAGGGGTCAGGCACATTCTTCTTGCACACAAAACACCTGCAAGCCACATAGGTCTCTCTGAGCTCCTTCTGGTTGTCCAGGTGACAGGACAAGGTCATCCAGTTTGCCGCTTCCACCACACCTGTAGACACCATAGTGCTATTCTGTCTTGATCCAGTCTTCATAGTGCTGTTCTGCTTCAAAACACTGTGGTCCTGTAGAAGCTGCAGAAGGGCTGTGGTGCAGTTGCCATTATGCACTACTGTGGTATATTTCTCCACAGCTGCTTCCTCACTGCCATTTTGAAGAGATACGAGAGAAGGGAGATTAGCTATCCAGCAGCCAAAGTGGGGAATGAGGGAAAGGACAAGATATTTATCTTTCCTTACCTTAATTTTTTTAAAAAAATGGAGCGCCTTTCCAGTTGCATTGCTTGAGGAAGTTCACACTGACTGTGTTTAAAAACAACCCTTAAAATAAATGAAGTAAGTAAAATAAAAATGCATAACAGTCCTATACAGCAGAAGCCAGGCATAAAGTGTTTCTCCATCCGATAAGATCTAGCTGTAAATGGGTTGGAAGCCATAAATGAGCCTGCAGGGTTGGAAGCGAAAATCCTTAAAGTAAGCTGAACACAACAGAATTAAATATCCCAGAGGCAGAGGGAAATTTTCACTTAGTAGTGAACTTGGAAAGTCAGATAGGCCCCCCTGGAAAGGTTGTTTTACTGCTGAGGTGCCACAGGAGAATGGGAGGGATTCCCCATTCATTCATCCACAGATTTCACCTCCTGTCAGTTTTGGATTTGGAAGATCTTAAGGTATGGGGAGGTGGTCTATTAGAACAGAAAAGTGGTGAGGCCAGCAGAGCAAGGGGTTAGTAGCCCTCCATCATGATGACTTGCAATTCTGGATTAATATTTCTCTCACAGCAGAGAGGGATTTGAGTCCTCACAGAGGCCCCTCTATTCTCAGGCCTAAAGGAGGCCAAAGAGTGGCTGGCACAGTCACTTAGAGGACTCACTAGTGCAGGATAATGACCTCTGCCTCGGGTGACTCCCTGGATCATTTTATTGCAGAGAGTTGCAGGGTGTTGAATTGATGTCTAGTATGCCAGACGGAATCCACACAGCCCTAAAAAGGGGGCAGGATAGTTACCAATAAAGAATGCAAGAGGTTCTGCCTGTGGATTTCTTCATCTTTTGACTCTGTGTGTGCATATGTCTGTCTAATATTCATCAGGCTAATAATTGTAAGTCGCTGATATTTTTTTACAATACAGTACAGTTGTATACAAAAAAAGTTTGATAGAGAGATAAATGTTTTTTTAAACACACACACACACACATAAAAAACACTGAGATTTTGGCCATCCCACAATATATACTCTGGTTTCTATCAAGGGGCAACCTGAGAATAGGTAAATTATGCCAGAATATGGTCAGACTAATATACATGTCAGAGTTCAGACTCTTTTATCCATCACAGGAAAACACCTGCAAACTTGTTAAGTTTAAATTGCCTTTAAAGGAATACCAGGGGGCAGGGCATTGTTGGGGAGTGTGTTGAGAATTGACCCTTAGGAGATGAACATCCCCTTTGCATGCAAATAATTCTACCATCGATCTGCACACCTACCCAGGTACAAGCAGCCAGCTTTCTGCAGGCGGTGGCCGAGCAACCCCTCCCTTAGTATCGTTGTATCCAGCCCTGGAGTGTCGGGCAATAATGCAGCAGATGTCACCCACAGCATTTGGTAAGTGCCCTCCCTTGAGCCAAGCATTCAGGCGTTAAGGAAAGTGGCGCTTTAGCCATTCAGAACCTTATTTTCTTTCCAGGCATTCTGATGCTGTAGCTGGAGACTCCTTCAGTTTTCCAGTACAGAACCCTGCATTCAGTGGCTGCTTTTCACAATATATATATAACTGCTTAGTGTGTATATGGAGAGGAGACAGGTCAAAATTTGTCGTTCTGAGCTTGAGCAAATCTAAAAATGCCAGGCCTTGTGGGAAGGTGACAGACAGCTTGAGCAGTTATTTTAAGTGAGGATTTCTGGGCTGCTGGAAACACACCTCAGATCTGTTTTCATTTTGATGTTTTCAGCAGGGTTGCCATATTTCAAAAAGTAAAACCCTGGAAATTGCCTAAGATTCAGGGCAAAGCTGCCAGGATTTTCACGAGATACTGCAACTAGCTCTCTCATTTTCCCTGGCCCTTGCACAATCTCTTGGAAGTCAGCTGGTTTCTTTGGGAGGAGGAGGTTATGTACCTCCGTTTGTGGTCTTCCCACCTAATTCTTCCCAGACTTCACACTATGGAAATGGTGGGCAGTAGGGTGGGTGGGGAGGAGGAAAATAAGTGCTATAAAAAATAATCATGGATAATAGAGCCCTGTGAGTACAGCAAAAAAAGGGGGGAAAGAATTGCAATTCCAAAATTGTGTAAAATTCAGATTTTGATTTACAAAAACAAAAAGGGGTGAGAGCTTTCAGATGAACTAGGTTGAGTGCCAGAAACTGAAAACTGCTAACTTAAACAGGAATGCTTGGAGCATTGAAATGAAGTATTTTTTCGCCACTCCTTGTTGAGTCTTATTGTGGCCATTAAGGTGAAAGCATCTAGTCTGGAGCATCAGCGGCTGTGGTGGCAAAGGATGGGATGGACATGGAACTATGATGCAGTCGACTGCGCATGGTCGGCTGTGTGTGAGAGGTGGTGGGAGAACGGCTGGTGGTGGGAGAACGGCTAGTGGCGGGAGTCTAGTGATCCACGACTCCACCTGTGACCGCTTCAACCCCTTTGTCTTCTGCCAGGCTTGAGCGACTGGGATGACGACGAGATCTTGGCTTCGGTGCTGGCGGTGTCACAACAGGAGTACTTGGAAAGCATGAAGAAGAGTGCCCTGCACAGAGACAGTGGCTCAGACAAAAGTTGATAACTCGTTTGCATCTCCTGTGTTCGCCTGACACCCCTTAGGTGCATGTTTTGGCAGGAAGGATGATAATACCTGGGACCCCTCCCCTCCTCTGCTGCTGCTGATCAAAGCTCCTTCGGCTGCCCTTTTGCCCCGTCATTTTTTGGCTCTTTGCATCCAACCTCCAATGTGCTTGGGGGAGAAGCGAGAGAAGGACTGGACCTCCTCTGCAAGGAGCTGGAACACGCACAAACTGGGGCATGCTGGGCTTCCCCCTTCATCAGCCGTTCCTTCATTACTGAATATATCTATATATATGATCCAATCCTAAGTGAGACCTCCCCACTTTTGAATGGGAGGGTTGCAGTTTGCTTATAGGGTGGTGGGAAGGTGGACTCTTCCGGTTGGGTTTTGGAGAGCGGAGAGAAGCTCAGCTGCTTCTGTGGAAGCAGAGTGTGACTGCAGGGCCCACCAGGTTCCCTCACCCTTGGGAGCTGGGGATATAATAATGTTCAAGCATGAAGGGGGTTGGGGGGGCTAAGCAGTGTGTTAACGGTTATTTCACCTGCCCCCTTTTAACACTAGTATCCTGGCTTCTAACGGAAGGGTCTTCAGTGGAGTGGGTCCCTAAACCTGCAACCATTTGAAATCACTCCACCTTCATCTCTGAGGAACAGCTGTGGTCATCTACAGGAGGACCACCTCCGTGGCTGCTTTTTCTTGCTCCACGTGGCAGCCTCTCTTCTCTTTCCCACTTGGGTGTCAGTCCCTGTTTGTTCACGTGTGGCCCCTGACATCTGGGAGTGCACCACAGGCTCCCGACTTTTTGCCCAGCCATGTGGTCTCCCTGACGCTCTGCTTGTTGGCTTTCTTGGCCTCTCCCGCTGCTGACTCTTCTATTCTCCCTGTGCCTAGCAGCGGGGGAGGAGGGACGGGGGGTTGGAGAACACACCACTTGTCATTCCATGTCAGCACTTCCTAGGAATGGGCCAGGCCTTTAGCTGCATCGTGGAAAGGAGGCGTTGGTAACAGAATGGACTCTGGCACAAGCTCAGAAGCTGTAGGCGACAACTCTACAATGTTGGGAAGGTCCCAGGTTGTCCTGTGATGAAAGTAGACCTTGAACCCCACAGTTGGGACCCATGCAAATGGCGGGGGAACCTGTCCCACAAGGACCCTAGACTGTTGGCAGGCTGGCCTGAAGGTCAATTAACTCCTAGAAAAGAAAGATCTTGCCTCTTCCGAGTGTGGTGTCTTCCTAATTACTGCTGTGGTTATACAATCCACCTAATGTGGCCATTTATTTTTTATTCTCGAATCCTGGGTGTGAACAAACGTTTCTGCCTTCCCCATTCATGCAAGGGGCACAGCGCCAGTGCACTCAACTACTTCTGCAGCTTCGTGTTGTGTCCAAAATTCATGAAGGGCTGGGATTTGCTAAAGGTCCTGCCCCCTTGGCATTGCTTTCTGAGGCTGCAGAGTGGCAGCTTTGAAAAGGGGTGGGAGGGAAGTGGGTAGGTAGTCTACTGCTTTAGGAAGACAGGTTTCAAAGTGGTATTTGGTGCCTGAAATAAAGTATTGATCTATGCTCTACTTCTCTCTCCCCCCCAAAAAAAAACCCCTTTGTGTTTCACCTGTGAGAGAGGTGCTTAACTTCCCTGTGCAGAATGAGAAAATGAAGCAGGAACAGGTGAGGGTGTACTTGAAGTATGAAAACAAAGCAAAATACCCAAACCTCTTCCTCTGATGTGCTTTCTTGTTCCTACAAAACCCTTTCATGGGTCGCCTTTCCTTGCTTCTCCAGGGATCCCTTTATGCTCAGCTCCCATGATTCCCCCACAAGAGTTTGCAGATGGAGCCACTGGTTATCAGCTTCTTCGAACTGAACGGTGCACAGGGGCCACACTTGGATGTGCCCATGTTCCCACTCCATGTGCTGGTTTACTGCCAATTAGATATTAAAATTCCTTGACCAGAAATGCCAAATTCTGCAAGATCGTTATAAGCAGAATAAATCATGTAAATATTGCCTTGTTTGATCGAGTAAAGTAATCAAATAGATTTGCAATACACTGCAATGCGCGGAGGATACACACACACAAGCTACTTAACTGGTAACCATTCCTTTAGCCAGGCCTCATAAGGGATGGCAAGGCCTGTAATAGACTTACTAGAAAACGTAGAGCGCTGTGAAGAAGATTGAAGGAGGAGTTCCTTTATCTCCCCACCCCCATGTTATATTCACCCTTTTTACCTTTCAGGATCTCCATTTTGGCAACTTAATTTTAAAAATGGAATCTGAGATGCTCAGGAGCCTGGTGGGTTCCATGACTGAAGGCTGTTTTAGACAACAGTCATCCAGTGAAGCTATGTCTCGTATGTTAGAGTTGAGCTTTTGTATTAGACGGGGGAAAGACCAGTTGAACAAATAAGCACAATATCTCTGGTTGATCTGTTCTTTTTGAGCTGGACTTCATTCCTCACTTGCCCTCTCATCCCTGATGCACCATCTACTGCTCTTCTCCTGGAAAGACTCCAAAAGGGTCAGTGACCCATCATTACAGTTGGTGCCCTACAACCAGTAGGGAAGAACAGGTTTTTAAGTACCCCGTGGCAGCCAGGAATGGGCATTTGATTGCATTTCCAATCCAAAGAGATGTATATGTGTCTCCGTACAACTGTGGCTGGCTAACAGGTAGCAGGGACTATTCAGAGAAAAACCTTTATTTTATACTAATTGTTTCATTGCTTACACATCACAGACCAGCTTTCTAGAAAGCAGAAGAGTAGCCAGGCACCATGCCTTAAGTAATTGCCAGTGCCAGCTTCTCTATTGTTGCTATATTGGCACCATGTAACATCAACCCTGCAGGAGCAGTCACCAACCCGCTGATAACCAGCCCTCATATTTGCTGCCATTTGGGCAGAGGGAAATAGTTGGTAAGCAATTGCAGCCTGCTTCCCTGAATTGAAATAGCTAGTCAAACCATGGCTAAATGAGCTTTTGCAAGTGCTTTGTGCAGCCATCAGAATAGGGGAAGTGCTATTGGCTAAGCCGCAGGGAGCAGACCCAAGTTTGGTCAGGAGAAGAGTCAAGGCTTATCCTGTTTTAGGTAAGTGAGCAGGCAGAAAGCAGCTACAAATGTTTTTTCCTGCCGTAAGATATGAGCTGGAACAAGCTGAGGATATGTACTAGACCTGGTCCGCACATGGAGTAGAATAAGGTGACGTGACCTTCAGTTGTCAATTATTTGAATGTTTTCCTGTGATTTAAAGGGGGGGAGCTTTGTAAACTAGTATAGTGGGAAGTATACTGGGATAGAACCTTTCTCCCAGTGTGTTACTTGCTTTACTTGCAGGAAGCAATCAAAAATGGCAACCCCCTTCCCTTGAAGTGGTGGTACAGTCTATTAAGATTTTACCACTTCATTCTGCTGCATTAAATCAGGCTTCCACAATGGTGCAGCTATGATAAAGAAGGAAAATCAGCTGGCAGGGTCTTGGTCAATCAGCTGCAAATCGGCCATAGTTAAAACCATGGTCAAGGTGGCTTAGAACATGAAATACAAAAGTAGTCAAAGAGAATAATTAAAACAAAAAAAGGCACACAACCAAATCGAGCAATTTCCATGTAAATCATCATAAAACTAATATAAAATAATATAAATAACAGCAACAACAAAACCCCTAAACAATAACCCAGCCCAAGACTCTGTTCAGCTGCCTCAGCTTTTGTAGCTGGAGAGTCAGGGCCCCAGGCCAGGTTGCAAGGCAAGAAACAGGTCTTTGGAGATGGAATAGCACCATCTGTAGAGCATGAGACTCTTAATCTTAGGGTTGTAGGTTCAATTCCCACGCTGGAGATTCCTGCATTTCAGGGGGTTGGACTAGATGACCCTTGTGCTCTCTTCCAACTCACAGGCAAGATGGTGCTGAGCACATTTATTTTAACTTTAAATTTGTTGCCCTTGAATACACCATCAATCTGCTCCCTCAGGCAGGCTTCCTCCCTTGGGCTGCTGCTCTGCTCAATGCAGGGATCGGAAATTTGAAGCCCCCCCCCCCATATATTGTTGAACTACAGTTCCCAGAATCCTTCACCACTGACTGCTGCTGGGTGTTGTAGTCCAGCCACTTCCAGAGGGCCACAGGTTTCCCACCCCTGGTTTAATGCAACCTAATGCAGTTGCTCTATCCCAGATAATGATGGAGGGTTGATGCCCTACTCTTTACAGCTCCTTATCCCTTTGCCATTAATAATTTCTATAATATATACAGACTGCAGAATCCATCTTTTGGTGTGTGCAGAATTAGATTTACCTTGATGTGGAATTTCATATTTTTAGTTCTTAAAAAAGCAAAGGAATTCAACATAGTGCTAAGCAGATTATTCCATCAGTGCAAGCGTTTCCGCTTGCCTTGTGGAATGATCTGCCCTCCTTCCCCTGGATGCTGTCATGGGGGTTCTGCTAAACCCCCTCCAGAGCCAATGGGGGTGGTAAAGGGGGAAGCCCTACTGTACTAGTGGTAGCCTTAGCACGGGTTTCCACGGATGGGACTAGTTCATTGAATCAAGACCTGACAGCCTGGGAATGTTGAACCAAAGCCTAGGGTCCATATCCGTAATGCAGAGCTGGGGAACTGCAGGCCCATGGCCAAATGTGCACCTTCAAGCCTCCCTCTCTCTCTGGCCCGGGCCACATGCCTCAGCAGCTCACCTTCGCACCTTCCTCACCTGGCTGAAAAGTGTCTTACAAATGTGTCTGATCATTGCCATTTGCTTGTTGGAATGGAGGACAGAGGGGTTCATGAGTGTGAATAGAAGATCCAGCAGACCTTGCAAAGATAAAGTTACACTTCTTGCTCTGCATGCAGACCCCCAGAAGGGAGTTTGACCCCTGGGCTGAAAAGGGTTATGTGCCCTTGCTGTAATGTGTGAGCTCTGTCTTCCCACTGTCTGCACAAAAACTGCGCCCATAGGCCAATTCCGTTCCTTATTCATGAAAACATGGTAGCTCTGGGATAACATCTAGATTCAGGTTATGTTGATAAACTGGGCGGAAGACTAAAGTCTTGCTCTACTATATGAACAGGCAAAAAGAATAATAGATAAAATGGTTGGAAGGGAAGCTGGAGCCATGCCCACAGGCTCATGGTGAAGACTGAAAGTGTTAGGAAGAAATAGGAGGAAATCCCTCATTGTGAAACCACGGGAACAGGAGTCTGGGTCAGGCCTGTGAAATCTCAGCTCAGAGGTATACCGTGCCTACATTTCCTTTCAACAGAAGCAGTAGGGGAGAGATTTGCCATTCTAGCCTCCTGCTTTTTGACATTTGCTGGACAAACGGTTCCCATGGCATTGAGTCCCAAAGGTTAACATTGACCTCAGCTTCTTGGGGTGGAGACAGAAGGCATGAGGAAAAGGCATGGAAAGGAATCCACCAGTACTTTGCGTTGGTCCCGTCCCGATTCAAAGCCAGTCTGACTGGATCCTTTGGAATGGGATGACATTCCTGTGCAGCCGGGGCATGCAAGTGGTCAAACCAGATGCACAAGTTTCCAGCCCTTAGTGAACACATGCACTGAGTACACTTTAGCATTTGCTTTTGAAACGTGCCTTGCTCAGATTAGCAGATTAGCTCCTCTGGTGACTAATGTCTCATGCATCAAATTCCTCACAAGTCCTAACTGAATCCCAGTACAGTGGTACCTCAGGTTACATACGCTTCAGGTTACAGACTCCTCAACCCAGAAATAGTGCTTCAGGTTAAGAACTTTGCTTCAGGATGAGAACAGAAATCGTGCTCCGGCAGTGTGGCGGCTGCAGGAGGCCCCATTAGCTAAAATGGTGCTTCAGGTTAAGAACAGTTTCAGGTTAAGAACGGGCCTCCAGAACGAATTAAGTATTTAACCCGAGGTACCACTGTATCTCCTTCTTATAGCAACCACCCCTTCAACTATCGCTCTTGCTGCCATTATGAATGGGCTCTTCCAGATAAATAGTCCATGAGATCTTACGCTGTAATACAGCTGGTGCCTCAATATAATTTCTTAAATTTTGTCCTCCAACACCACACAGGTGAGAACGGGGACACTCCTTTTTGTCCACAAGGCCCTCATTTTCACGTCCAAGATCCCTGAAATTGTCACCCTCCCTGCACTAAAATAATTGCCTGAGGGAGGGCTGTACTGCAGTGATAGGGCAGCTGCTTTGCATGTAGAAGGTCCCAGTTCAACCCCTGACATCTCCAGGTAGGCATGGCAATGCCCTGTGCCTGAAACCCTGGAGAGTCACAGCCAGCCAGTGGAGACAATAGTGAGCTAGATGGACTTGGTACAAGGTAGGGTCCCATGAGAATAGGTTACTACCAAAAGTTACTCTATGGTTACCAGATTTTTTCAATGAATCCAGGGACAATTTTTTGTTTTTGAAGCTGACTAGCAACAGGGAGTCAGTAGTGGGGATGATGAGGCAAAAGACCCTGGGCCCAAACGAACATGCATATTGTATAAACGTGCAAAGCCCTTCTTTCGCACCCTGTGAAACAAAAATGCGCAGAGTTTTTAAAAAACTGGGCAACAGGGCACTGCCAACCCGTGACTCCTGAGCCTTCCCCAATCTCCTTCCCCCTTTGTTTTGACAGATCGGGAGTCACGGATGGGTGGCCGTTGTCCGGGAGGGGCGCAAGGCATGTGGTTTCTCTGCCAGGCAAGGTGCAAAGTCCTTCCCCACCCTGTGAAACATAAATGCGCAGAGTTTTTTTAAAACTGGGCAACGCCCACCCGCAACTCCAGAACCTCCCCCGATCTGTCAAATCAAAGGGGGAAGGGGGCAGGAGATCTGTACCGCCGGACGTCCCCGGTTCCCCTTCGGCAGTGGCAACGGCAGCGGCAGTCAGCAGCCCAGAGCCAGCCTGGTAGCGCAGTTGGCTCTGGCCAGCTTCAGGAGCGGCTCGCTGCCGTGGTGCCCGTTTTTCCTCTCTGGAAGTCCCCATGTGATGGGTTGCGCACAAGACACATCATATGGGGACTTTCCAGAGAGGAAAAATGGCAGGTGCCATGGCAGCAAGCAGCTCCTGAAGCCAGCCAGAGCCAACTGCGCTTCCAGGCTGCTGAGGCTGCCACTGCCACGTTTCCCGGGGACAGATTTGCAAGTCTGGGAACAGAATTTGGGGACAGATTTGCAAATCTGGGGACTGTCCCTGGAAACCAGGGACATCTGGTTACTCTCAATGCACTTGGTTGGATCCAGGCTAACAGCATGAACCTTCTGTGCATACCTATGGGACTTACTTCCAGAAAACTGGGTATACGATTGTCTGGAAAATTACAGGCTGGTTAGCTTAACATCTGACCTAGGAAAACTGGTGGAAAATGTTTTTACAGATAAAATGAGCATATAGAAGCAGAAGCCTTGCTAAACAGTCAGCATGGCTTCTGCAAGGATAAGTTCTGTTTCACTAACTTATTAGTTACTTGAGAGTGTCAGAGGTAATCCAGTTAACACAGTGTACCTGGACTTTCAATAAGCTTTCAATGAAGTACCTCACCCAAAACTTCAGAGTAAGCTCAGCTGTCAAGGAATCCTCTTGCGGCGAGATCCTCTTGTGGGTCAGAAAATGGTTAAGTAACAAGAAGCAGAGTAGAAATAAAGGGACCACTCTCCTGGAGGAGGGGTGTAGAAAGTGGAGCCCCACAAGGGTCAGTATGTGGGGACCTGTGCTTTTCAATCTGTTCATAAACGAACTAGCTTTAGGGGTAAGGAGAGGTAGCCAAGTTTTCTGCTGATACTAAACTGTTCGGGATAAATTTCTGTATTTTTCGCTCAATAGGACACACTTTTTCCCCTCCAAAAATGAAGGGGAAATGTGTGTGCATCCTATGGAGCGAATGCAGGCTTTCACTGAAGCCTGGAGAGCGAGAGGGGTCGGTGCGCACCGACCCCTCTCGCACCCCGGGCTTCTGGCAGATATCCACAAGCCTGGGGAGCCTGGCAGGAGTTCCCGCCAGGCTCCCAAGGCTTGTGGATAGCAGCCTCCAAACCTGACCTGGTTTGGAGGCTGGCAGTGGGGAAAGCAGCACTTTCCCCCACCGCCAGCCCCACATGCTTGGGGGACAGCAAAGAGGCGGAGCGCCACCTTCCCGCTGTTTCCCGACCTGGTTTGGAGGCTGGGGGGGGAGAAGCGCTGCTTTCCCCACCGCCAGCCCCACAAACTGGGGGGCAGCGGGGAGGCGGAGCGCCGCCTTCCCGCTGTTCTCCAACCTGGTCTTTGGGGCTGGCGGTGGGGGAAAGCAGCGCTCCCTCCCCCGCCAGCCCCAAAGAGCAGGTTGAAAGGAACTGAAAGCCTCCGGAGCCCAGCGGGAACTCCCGCTGGGCTCCGGAGGCTTCGGGTGAACGCACCTTGAACGCACAGAACGCACCTTGACTTAGAGGGGGAGAACAAGGGGAAAAATTTTTTTCCTGTTCTCCCACTCCTATGGTCCGGTGCGACCAATAGAGCGAAAAATACGGTAAACAAAAAGAGATTGTGACAAGCTGCAAAGGAACCTTTCCAAACTGAGCGACCGAGCCATAAAATGGCAAATGCAATTCAGTGCAAAGTAGTGGGTGGGTGTTGGGGCAAAAATTATTAATTTCATGTATACGCTCATGGGATTTGAACTTGGTGACTGACCAGAAACGAGACCTTGAACTTGATGAAGATGTCAACCCAGTGTGCAGCAGCTCTGAAAAAGACAAATTCATGCTAGGAAGAATTAGGAAGTGAATTGAAAAGAAAGCTGCTGATGTCACAGGGCTGTTATACAACTCTTCATTTGGAACTATGTGTACCGTTCTGGTTGCCTCACATCAAACAGGATATTGTGGAGTTGGAAAAGGTCCAGAAAATGGCAACCAAAAGGGGTTTGTGTGACATTTCTATGAGGAAATGTTGCAGCATTTGGGACTTGTTAGTTTAAAAAAAAAAAAGGTGAGTAGGAGAGGACATGCTAGAAGCATGTAAAAGTATGTATAGCATACAGAAAGTGGATAAAGTTTTTCTCCCTCATTGCCCTAGAGCTCGTGGACATCAATTGAAGCTAAATGTTGGAAGATTCAGGACAGAGAAAACTACCGTATTTTTTGCTCTATAAGACTCACTTTTTCCCTCCTAAAAAGTAAGGGGAAATGTGTGTGCGTCTTATGGAGCGAATGCAGGCTGCGCAGCTATCCCAGGAGCCAGAACAGCAAGAGGGATTGCTGCTTTCACTGCACAGCGATCCCTCTTGCTGTTCTGACTTCTGAGATTCAGAATATATTTTTTCTTGTTTTCCTCCTCCAAAAACTAGGTGCGTCTTGTGGTCTGGTGCGTCTTATAGAGCGAAAAATACGGTAAGTCCTTCTTCACACAGTGCATAGTGAAAACTGAAAACAGGTTGTTGAACAAGGTGGGCTTCTGGCCTGATCCTACAGGCCGCCTCTTATGTTTTTAATGAACATGACTTGGGTTCATTGATCTCAATGGGTCTACTCTAAGTGGAATTAGCATTGGGTACAACCCTGAAACCTTAAAGAATTGTCTCTGTAGCAGAAGTGTGAATATGAACAACATTCAATTTCAATTCAAAATCCTTTATTAGGCATAGCACACCACACATTAACAAACAAACAACATATACATACTGTATAAAATACGGGCTCAGCGAACACAATTTATCCCAGACCTATTCTTAACTCCAGGAAATAAATTGATGTACATAGATAATATAATACAACACAGCAACATCACCTACCATTAAAAACCACTAAGTCTCTTTATCATGGCCCATTCTCTCTTCATGGACAGCCTTTAAAAATTCAGCCGCTATTAAAGTAATTTGGTCATCGCTGTCCGCCAGCAGGTCCTGAACAGTTGGTTGTGTAAAAATCTGTCTATTCAATTTTAGGGCCTCAAATAATTGTTTTCTGGCATGACTGCCAAAATCACAGGAAAAGAATATATGCTCTAGAGTATCGGGTTCCTGTTTTCTGCATTTGCAGAGATGCTCTAATTCTGGGATAGCTAAGTATCTTCCTCTCACTACCATCGAGGGAAACATGTTGAATCTGGCCAACATAAACAGCCTACACAATTCATCTTTCTTCAAATTTGTCATGTACCCCTTTTGGAAATCTCTACACAAAGGGAGATTTAAGTGGATAGGAGAGCAGGTGCTGTGCTTTGCAACCTCAAGCATGGCGAGAACACTTTTTTCTGTGAGAGTCTTCCTGATAATTTCCCATGTTTCTTTGGGATCAGAGATTATGAACAACATTATTAAAAGACGCTCCTCAAATTTCCTTCAAAAGTCCAAACAAGCAGAAAACTGACAGAAAACAGAAGACAGGCAGCGTCCTTGGTCAATGGGGACATTGGGAGAATATGAATACTTCAGAAATGTTTGCACTGATGGAATGATCAGAAGAGGGAGATGAGCTCCTCAAATTCTCTTCTAGCATCCCTTATTGTTTTCTTGGATTTCGATGAGAGTACTCTGCGTAGGACTAGCATTAGATACAGCCCTAAGCCTCCCACACCCTTTTCTTTAGATATTAAGGCTGTAATCCTGACTCAGTTTACCTGGTAGTAAATTCAATGGGACTTACTTCTGAGTAGATAGGGTTGGGATTGCACTTTTATGCACTTGCATACCCTTTAGAAAGCCCCATTGAACACAGTGAGACTGGTTTGGGTAAACGTGTAGGCTTGCATTGCACATTTTGAACTGTTAAATCTGGTCTATTGTAGGACAGCTAGCGGGGACCTTCAAATTCAAACCCCATCCACCCAGGCCAGCTTCACCTGGAACCAGTGATGATGGGACTTGTAGCCCAACAACATCAGACAGGCAACAGATTCTCCTTTACTAGAACCATTTTGGTTTTGTTATATTTTTAACCAAAGCATCAACAGCCCTTTTGCTCCTGAATCATCTTGACAACCCCAGGCAGCTGTGAACTTGGTTATTCATTTGTCCTCTAAACACCAAACATCACTCTGCTGCTTCTGTCCCATCCTGTTCTCTTTATCCAAATATTACATATTTCTGGATGTGTCAAGCTGAACATTAATAATAATAATAATAATAATAATAATAATCAATTAACAATCAGATCTAACTTGAGATTAAACACACTATTAAATGTTGGAGTTTTAACAGAGAAACTGTTGTCCAGTTTCCCAGCACACCTTTCTTAAGAAATCAGCAGACACCAAACTTTTGCAGACAAAATTCTCATCTCCTACTGGATTGTGATGGATTTTGTCTTCTGTTGTATTTGATGTGGTGCAAAACACCTGCAATCTGCCTTTGCTCTTTAAGAGCTCAGTGGGAACAGACCAAAATCCTATCTAATCCTCTTTCCCAGTGTGCCCAAACAAATGCCCCAAGAAGCCCACAAGCAACGTATGAGGACAACAGTCCTCTCCCATAGGGAAGAAGTTCCACTGATGTCCATGGAAGTCAGTCCCAGGTAAACATGCATCAAGCTGTAGTGCAAAATGACAAAAGAGACGGGGGCAGTGCAGAGAATTTATGTATCCTAATTCAGGGGTAGCAAATATGGTGCACCCCAGGTGTTGCTGGACTCCAACGCTGATCAGCCCCAGCCAGCCTGACCAATGGTGATGGATGATGGGAGTTGTAGTCTAGCAACATTTGGAGGCACCACACTGGCATCCATTGCCCCCTAATTCAGTCATACTTTTTTAAAGAGAGAGGAGAAAAATATTATTTGTTTGAAATGGTTTAGGGTTGTATCCAGGGTTAGTCCTATTTAGAGTACACCTATAGATTCATTATAGGTGTACTCGCGGGACGCAGGTGGTGGTGTGGTCTAAACCACAGAGCCTAGGGCTTACAGATCAGAAGGTCGGCAAGTTGAATCCCCGAGACGGGGTGAGCTCCCGTTGCTCGGTCCCTGCTCCTGCCAACCTAGCAGTTCAAAAGCATGTCAAAGTGCAAGTAGATAAATAGGTACCGCTCCGACGGGAAAGTAAACAGCGTTTCCATGTGCTGCTTTGGTTCACCAGAAGCAGCTTAGTCATGCTGGCCACATGACTCGGAAGCTGTAGGCCAGCTCCCTCGGCCAGTAAAGCAAGATGAGCGCCGCAACCCCAGGGTCGGCCATGACTGGACCTAATGGTCAGGGGTCCCTTTACCTTTATAGATTCATTGATTTCAGTAGATCTACACCAACTTGGTTATAAATAGTCCTTTGCAGCCATTGACCTCAGACCCACTAAAACTCAGACCTTGTGATCAACAAGGTCTAATTGACAAGTCAGCTATGCGGAAATTGTTCCCAAATCATCAGTGCTGCATGATTCTACGCAAGTTTACTTAGAAGCAAACCCCTCTATGTTCAATGTGGGGTTCAGTGTATTTAAATCTGCAGTCAACTCTTAGGTATATTTCTTTTGAATTAAGTCCCAGTGGGGTTTACTTCCAAGTAGGAGCAGGTGGCGCTGTGGTCTGAACCACCAGGCCTCTTGGGCTTGCTGATCAGAAGGTCGGCGGTTCAAATCTGCACTACGGGGTGAGCTCCTGATGCTCTGTCCCAGCTCCTGCCAACCTAGAAGTTTAAAAGCACACCACTGTAAGTAGATAAATAGGTACTGCTGCGGTGGGAAGAAGAAGAAGAAGAGTTTGGATTTGATATCCCGCTTTATCACTACCCTAAGGAGTCTCAAAGCGGCTAACAATCTCCTTTCCCTTCCTCCCCCACAACAAACACTCTGTGAGGTGAGTGGGGCTAAGAGACTTCAGAGAAGTGTGACTGGCCCAAGGTCACCCAGCAGCTGCATGTGGAGGAGCGGGGAATCGAACCCGGTTCACCAGATTACGAGTCCACTGCTCTGAACCACTACACCACATGGTGTTTCTGTGCGCTCTGGTTTCTGTCACGGTGTCCCATTGCTCCAGAAGCAGTTTAGTCATGCTGGCCACATGACCCAGAAAGCTGTCTGTGGACAAACGCCGGCTCCCTCGGCCTGAAAGCAAGATGAGCATCACTCCCCATAGCCGCCTTTGACTGGACTTAACTGTCCAGGGGTCCTTTACCTTTACCTTAAGGTAAAGGTAAAGGTACCCCTGCCCGTACGGGCCAGTCTTGCCAGACTCTGGGGTTGTGCGCTCATCTCACTCTATAGGCCGGGAGCCAGCGCTGTCCGCAGACACTTCCGGGTCACGTGGCCAGCGCGACAAGCTGCATCTGGCGAGCCAGCGCAGCACACGGAACGCCGTTTACCTTCCCACTGGTAAGCGGTCCCTATTTATCTACTTGCACCCGGAGGTGCTTTCGAACTGCTAGGTTGGCAGGCACTGGGACTGAATGTCGGGAGCGCACCCCGCCGCGGGGATTTGAACCGCCAACCATTCGATCGGCAAGTCCTAGGCGCTGAGGCTTTTACCCACAGCCCCACCCGCGTCCCATACCTTTACCTTACTTCCAAGTAAATTTTTAGTGCATTTCACATAGAATCACAGTTGGAAGGGACCTTGAGGGTCATCTAGTCCAACCCCTTGCAGTGCAGGAATATGCAGCTCTCCCTTATAGGGATCGAACCTGCAACTTTGGTGTTGTCAGCACCAAGCTCTAACCAAGGACACAAAGCGTTATATCTGCAGAGCAGGAAATGGAAGAAAGGAGACGGATCTACTGGTAAACCTCTGGATGACCCAACAGTGGATCAGGAAGGATTTCTGACTCCCAGTTGTTTAAAATTAGGAAGAACAAAATAACTCCCCCGCCCCCACCCCCCAAAAATGAGCCAACCTGTTGTGGCCCTTTTGGTCTGCGAAAGGAAAGGAAACCCAATTCCTAGACTCCACATATGCTCAGAGGCACCTTGCTGTTTAATCCCAACTGTGAGCCTTCGGCATCTGCTCTGGGTGGGAATCTTGGGGTTCCTAGAAGAAGAAAGCAAAGCAGATTTTCCCCCAAGGCAGCACAATGCAAACTGCTTTGAGGGTTTTTTGGGTGCTTTGGGTGGGAGCCAACCCACTTCAAGGCCAAGAGGAGGGTCAAGGCTGCCGGGCACACGCGCCTCCTTGGATCCTCGCCACGTCCAAGCGGTTCAAGTTGATCTTTCCCGGTCGCGCGTGGAAAGGAAATGCCCAGCCCGGCTCCGCCCTCCGCTTCCCGCCCCTCCAGTTGCGTCGGCTCATTTGCATAGAGAACCGAAGGGAGACCTTCATTGGCCGCCGCGGTGAGAGATGCAAATAAGCCGAGCCGCCTGAAAGGCCGGGTGCGTAAAAGCGCAGAAAGGAGTTCTCGGCTGGTCGCTTCGGAGCGGAACTGGCGAAGCGCGCTCAGCACTTGGAGCAGCTATGCAGCGCCGGGGCGCCCGCCTGAGCCGCGCTTGAGCCGCCTGCGCCTCTGCGGGCATCGGTCCGGGCTCGAGATCGCGGACGAGGCAGCCCTGCTGGGGACGATGGTCCCGGAGCGGAGCGAAGTCGCTTGGAGTTCCGCAGGTAAGGCGTGCGCGCCCGTCTCCCCCGCTGGTGGAGGTTTCCTCCAAGGCTCGCGCGCCTCTTCGAGTGGGGTCGGGTTTGGAGGCGCGGATTTGCTCGATGAGGACTAACTGCTTGCCCCCCAGACCCGGCTCCCATAGGGCGCCCACACGAGGCACCGGCTTGTCGCGTTCAGAGACATACTATAATAATAATTTATTATTTATACCCCGCCCAACTGGCTGGGTTTCCCCACACATGCTGTGTGTGTGTACACACACATATATAACGTTGCCAAACCTATTGTAAATGGAGTACCTAGTACCTCTGCAAAGCAGTTGCCATAAATAAAGTACCAGGAACTTTTATTTCAGTCCTGGGCTGTTGAAATGTAAATGTATCTGAACGCGGCAAGCGTGTGCCTCGCGCGGGTGTACTAGTTGTATATGTGTGTGTTTATTTATTCATTCATTACATTGATATCCCGCCTTTCCTGCAAGCTGCTCAAAGCGGGGTACATAACTTCTCCCCATACTTGCTACCATAAGTGTCAACTCCCTGGGTGCCCGAGCATCCCCAAAATTCCCCATTAAGGAGCTGGGCACTCACAAATTTCGGCGCCACGGTCGCGGGGCCAAGTTGGCACCCCTGCTTACTATCCCCGCAACAACTCTGCGAAGTACGTCCGTTACGCTGAGGCAGTGACCCAAGGTCACCCAGCGAGTTTGGTAACCGAGTCTGGGGGTTTGAACCCCTGTCTCCCAGGGCCTAGTGCAACACTCTAACCGCTACACCACATTGTCTCTCATCTCCCTGTCCGTGTGCTCCCCTAAACTTAATGCGTGAAGAGTTCCTGCGCTTTTTCAACGCACGGGATCCTATCCAACTCTCCTTTCTTGCACCCTCCCCCTGCTAAAGTTTTGGATGCTGGGGCGCTTCCAAAGGCGCAGGAGCAGAGCCAGTGCAGTGGATGGTGATAATTAATAATAATCTCCCTGACCTCTCCATTCCCATCCTAAACTGGGTCGCCCGCAGCGGGTGTAAGGAGGGGGGAAAGGGGAAACTCTGCAAGATGCGCCTTCTCGCTCGTGGCTGCAGGATAGGGCGCATCTCTGTGCATTTTTCTCTTATGTCCCTTTGCCCTGTTGGGTTCCTTTGCAGAAAGCTTCGGTAGTAGCGGAGACCTGCTTTCTTTCTCTGCTGCAGATCGCCCTGGTTCTTCATCCGTCTCCCTCTCACTTCCTCGCCAGTCGCCCCTCCTTTCTTCATTCCTCTCGACACCCTTTTCCGAGAGGGCTGCCGGTTCCTTGGAAAGGTGGGCGCCACCTCGGAAGCCCTTTCCCCCAGTTGCTGTCCACCTGACCTTGGGGTTAGGGGTGCGCCTAAGGCAACTCTGGGGTTTGGGCACTGGGGAAACCGGGGCGTGCAATGCCTTAAAGCCTGGAATAGCTCGGTTGGGGGAGCATGAGACTCTTAATGTTGTGAGTTCGAGCCCGGTGTTGGGCAAAATATTCCTGCACTTGCAGGGGGTTGGACTAGATTGCCCCGCGAGGTCCCTTCCAATTTACAACATCTCTATAATAAATGGGAGTTCTGAGAGGGGAGATATGAAGTGGATGTTCCACAGATGCGCCCCTTTTCTGCCTCCCTTCCTCCTTGGAAAAAGCCACCTTTTGCGCGATCCTTCTTTTGCACAATGGTTTTAGGCAGAGGGGTCTCCTATTCCCGTGGCGTCTGCTTACCTTGCGTGCCCCCTAACTTGGCGCACACAACACAAGGAAAGCGGGCAGGCGACGCAGAGGGAAGGTCGGAGAAGCAGCCTGGGTGCCGAAATGCCTGGAAGCGGCGAGGACGACTCTCTGCTGCCCCCCACCGAATAAAGTGCGCTCGAGAAAGGGCGAGTCAGTTCGCAAACTCGTTAAGCATCTCTGCTCTCCCACTCCAGTGAGAAACTCCGCGGTATGCAGCCGTGGCTGGTTTGGATTCCTGTTAGATGAGATGTGCGGCATCTTTGTCATGCTTGCTTTATTTACAAACACATGCAAGCGGAGCGTGAGTTCAGCAAAGAGGTCGCATTACTTACCTCCAGCTAGATGGAAACTCTCTTTTTCCAAATTGCCTACTGCTCTTTCTTTCCCCCTGGTTCAGACACGCCTCACCCCTCTTCCATCCCCTGGAGGGATATCTCCTCCCCTGATAACTCATTCAAAAACAGAGGATTTCCCAGAAACAACCTCCTAACCTTTACCTCCCATTGGTGAATCATCAGGCAAACATCCTGGATTCTCACCTTGCCCCATCTGCCTAACAAACGAACTCCTTTCTCATGCTGTCTGTGGGATGGGCTTTTGCCTCAAGCGAAAGAAGCGCAGCTGAATGTGACCTAGTTTGAGTTGCTAATTCTTTGCTTCCTGAAGGGACTCTTGTGCCTTTTAAGCCCTTTGTAATGGGAAGCCTCCTCCATCTCCTCTTGCATTCCAAACGCTGCAAACTGCAGGCAGAAAGCTGTTGTGCTCAGCTCCTCCTGCTTGCATGCTTCTGGCAAGCAACTGGCTGGCCACCTTGACAGCAAGATGCTGGAGTTAATTTGCCACTGGCCTCAGCCATTAGGCTCTTCTGGCAAACTGTTCCTATCATAGTTTTGCAGCAAGCAAAATGTGTCAGGGACAGCCTTCCTCCACTGCTGCATGCATCTCCTTCCTGGAGAAAACTTTGCCCATTGACTTCAGCTGTTCAAGGCAAGGAACCTCCATCAATAAAAAAAGAGTTGGCCACAACACATGCAAGGATCTTAGTCTGCAGCTCTCGCTCTCTCTTTCCTCCCACTTATTGTTTGTATTAAAGCTGGGCTGAGAGGCAGTCAACCAGGAAGTCCAGTTTCACCAGCTGCTAGGCTAGGAAAGCCGGTCTCTGATGGGCAGGAGAGCAGCTGTCCTTCCTGTGAGTCACATGCAAGGCTCTGGGTGGCTTTGTCATTTACTGAGTTGTCCTTTGTTTAAAGCATGAGAAGTGAGGATCTAAAGCACGCACCCCCAACCTTCGGCCCTCCAGATGTTTTGGACTACAGTTCCCATGATCCCTGACCGCTGGTCCTGTTAGCTAGGGATCATGGGAGTTGTAGGCAAAAACATCTGGAGGGCCGCAGGTTGGGGATGCCTGATCTAAAGCCTCAGAAAAATTGGCTACCGCCTGCCCATCTTCTTCGCTTCCTCCCTAACCCCTTCACTCCAGTGCCTTTAGGACCAAACAATCTGACGTTAAAGATGCCAAAATCCTTTCATGCAGTTAAATAAATGGCAGAGCTCTTCTTTAATTTCTGGAAACTGCAAGTGGGGAGAGTGCTCTTGTGTTTTCTTCATCTCAGGCCCAGAGATGCAGAAATTAGGAAAGCTTCACTTCTTGCAAGACGGGGGCACCTGTGGCCCTGCAGGTGTTGCTGGACTACAGCTCCCATCAACGCCAAGCAGTATAGCCAATGGCTGAGGATGATGGGAGTTGGAGTCCAGCAACACCTGCAGGGCCACAGGTTCCCCATCCCTGGTGGGGGTGCATCTTTCTCCTCTGCTTGGGAAGTCTGGAGGAGTCGCTCTGAATTTGAGAGCCATTTGCAGTGTTCTTGAACTCAAATTCTTCTTGGAGGCAGTGATGCAGTGCGGTCGTTTTAGCCCCTGGCCTCAATGGATTGACAGGAGGGAGTCCTTCTCTAGATGCTCATGTGGGCATTTCTTTCCTCCCTCCAATATGGTGGTGTGGTAAGCAGACCCTGTTTTATTTGAGGGTCTGCCCCAGAGTCCTGCCCTGGCAGTGCCATCAGAACTGTTGCTGGATTTGGAACAAGAGTGAACAGAAGCCTAGCATGGTGCTCTCATGGTGAAACAGCTACAGCAACGTCCCAGTGTGAATCCAGTCCCAGTAACTTTGTCGTCTACTCTTTTCTCTCTAGGTAAAGACAAAGAATCCTTTGAAGCTCTGTATAAGCAAGGCAGCTTGCTGGGCAAAGGTGGCTTTGGGATGGTCTACGCTGGACACAGGATTGCTGATGGACTGCAGGTGAGACTTTGTGATGGGAGTGGCTGCTGGAGGGGCACTTCGCATGTGATGCAGCAGCAAGTGTGAGCTTGCCACCATGTATGGGATATCCCCAAAACGTGGAGGAGGGAGGAGGAATGGGAAGGTCATTCTGTTGGGCCAGCAGAAATGCTTGTGCTGATTAGTGTTATGTTGAATTCCACCCAGAGAGTTGGCTAGGTTCAGGGAATGTTGCTAGAATGCTGCTGCGAGGCTCCTTATGGGGTCCTTGCCGCGGGACCACATTCATCCAGTGCTATACCAGCTGCACTGGCTCCCGGTGGAGTACAGGGTCAGGTTTAAGGTGCTGGTTTTAACCTTTAAAACCCTATACGGCCTAGGACCCTTGTCCTTATGGTACCACCTCTCCTGGTGTGCAAATAATAACACCCTGAAGATCCCAGGCCCCAGGTAGATTAGACTGGCCTCGACCAGGACCAAGGCCTTTTCAGCTTTGGCCCCAGTCTGGTGGAACACTATCACAGGAGACCAGGGCCCTGCAGGACTTGACATCTTTGATTGGCTCATGCGGGACCAACATGGATAGTTGGCCCTGATGAATACTTGAGGTTCCCAACCCCTATGGTTGTAATTTGTGGGCAATCATTTAATTTTATCCTGATTCTACTTTTTATGCTGTATTTTAATTGATTGTTTGACTGTGCTTTAATGTTAGCTGCCCCCAGCCTGGTCTTGGCCGGGGAGGGCGGGTTTTAAATAAGAATTTAGTTACGTACTAAAAGAGAAATTCTGCAGTCCTGATCTAGGGAAAGTCTGGCTCCGATCCTGCTTCAGTCTCTGTGGGTGGAGGGGGTTTAAAAGTGGTGTGATTTAGGCTCTTATCTCTCTTGTGTTTTCTCCCATAGGTTGCAATCAAGCATGTTGCCAGGAATAAAGTTTCACACTGGGCAGAGCTGGTGAGTTTGTTCGAAAAGCGTTCACCTTCCGTACCGAAGCAACATTCTGTTGACTCCTTAGTTACCCCTGAACTCCTTGTACTTAGTTTATTCTTTGTCTTCCTTTTGCAGCCTAATGGAGCGGTGGTGCCTCTGGAAGTGGCGCTGATGAAGCTCGTGTGCTCAGGATCTGGCCACCGGGGCGTGATTCGCCTCCTGGACTGGTATGAAGGCCCCGAAGGCTTTTTCCTCATCCTGGAGAGGCCCGAGAACTGCCAGGATCTCTTTGACTATGTGACTGAGCAGGGCCCCCTCCCTGAGAAACTCTGCCGCCAGTTCTTCCGCCAGGTGGTGGAAGCCGCTCGCCATTGCCACGAAAAGGGGGTGGTGCATCGGGACATCAAGGACGAGAACATCCTGGTGGATTTGCGCACCGGCAACCTCAAGCTGATTGACTTTGGTTCTGGGGCTTTGCTGAGGGATTCTGCCTACACAGAGTTTGATGGTGAGTGCCAAGGCATTGGAACGTTTTTCCACCTTGGAGGGGAAGTGAGACCCAAGGGCTCTGGCAGTGGAAAGCTGGGAGCTGCAACTGCTGAGAGCCTATATCAAAATTTACTTCTCAGTTCTACTTCCCAGGGTACTTTCATCCCCTTGGAGATGGTTGGGATCCTGGTCTAGAACACAGGGTCTCTAACTTCTGAGCTTGCTTTGAGGTGTGGCCTATGTTCATTTATTCGTTATGAGTTATTTGAAGTCCCAGTAATTGGAGGTTTAAGAAACCCACAAAGCCAGCTCCTGCGTGAAGATCTGCTCAGTAGGCCTTCTGTAAGGGTCCACCTTAGAGACCACTTTGTCTAAAGCAGGGACTTCTCAATCATGGCACTGTTTTTATGGCTTAGAAATGCCAGTCTTGCTAAATCTGGTGAGTTTCAGGAAACCGACAAAGGCTGTGTCTTGTTGAGCCAAAGCTCACTAGGCAAAATTATTGCCAAGATTGTCTTTCAGAATCTGGTTCTGATTATTTGTTACTAGATTGCTTGTTGTTCTATCAGCATTGCTGGGTTTATTTTATTTTTTAACACACTCTTTCTATTTTTTTCTGCTTTAATTTCTATAGAAGTGATCTTTAATTTGTTTTAAATGCAATACTTAGAGGAGTTTTTTGGTTTTGTTTTTTTAAATTGAATGTATCTTAGGCTTGGGACGATTGGTAACCCATTGGCTTCTCTCACCATCTCAGGTACCCGTGTGTACAGCCCACCAGAGTGGGTGGAATCCCAGCAGTACCATGCCCTGCCAGCCACGGTCTGGTCATTGGGGATCCTCCTCTATGACATGGTGTGCGGCGATATCCCCTTTGAACGGGACGAGGAGATTCTGGCTGCAACTGTGGAGTTCCGCACCCCTGTCTCTGCTGGTGAGTGTGTCTGCAAACTGAGGAGATCTAGTTATAAACCCAACAATGAGTTGAATTTGAAATGGTTCTTATATTTCCCCTACTTGTGCTGATCCGGCCTCTCAACCGCAGGGACATTTACCCTTTGAGAAGGACCTGGGTGGCTCTTGATATGATTTTCTTGTAAGCCACCTAGGAAGAAAAAAAAAATCCTAAACGGTTCAAGATTCCCCATCTCTCCTTCATTTTTAGCTCGTGCCTAAAAGTTCGTAGGGACGCGGGTGGTGCTGTGGGTTAAACCACAGAGCCTAGGACTTGCAGATCAGAAGGTCGGCGGTTCGAATCCCCGCGACGGGGTGAGCTCCTGTTGCTCGGTCCCAGCTCCTGCCAACCTAGCAGTTCGAAAGCACGTCAAAGTGCAAGTAGATAAATAGGTACCGCTCTGGCGGGAAGGTAAACGGCGTTTCCATGCGCTGCTCTGGTTTGCCAGAAGCGGCTTAGTCATGCTGGCCACATGACCCGGAAGCTGTATGCCGGCTCCCTCAGCCTATAGAGCGAGATGAGCGCCACAACCCCAGAGTCGGCCACGACTGGACCTAATGGCCAGGGGTCCCTATACCTTTTTAAAGTTTATACCCCATTTCTACGTATCCACAGCCTTAAGGACTAGTGACTTTGCTGTGTGTGTGTACCTTTTAAACAAGGAATTTCATTCTCAGTTTCCCAAATTGGTAAATCCTTCACTTAGGATTGAATCCCTGCAATCTCAAATTCAGATTACAGTGTACAAAGGCCTAACTGGCACAGGGTGGCGGAATGCCTTTGCAAGCCAAGCCTCTTGTATATCCTTGTAATGTTGGCTCTTCTACCTTCCCAGACTGCCAAGATCTAATCCGATGGTGCTTATCTCTGGAACCTTCTGAACGGCCAACGCTGGAACAAGTGCTGTTGCACTCCTGGCTAAAGCTTGACCCTCTTCTTCAGCCTGAAGAACTGCAGAGCCCAGCAAGCCCTCGGGCCACCATTTGCAACAGCAGCGGCTGAGAGACTTAAAACCTCTCCTCTTCTCTCCTCCCCCTCTGCGATGGGGAGGTGGTGCTAATTTGCTACCGCTGAACCTCAGGCAGCCAGGCTTGGTCACTGGCTGAGAAAGAGTTAACCTGGTTCTACAGGTGTGTGTGTGCGTGTTAAAGAGTTTCCCTCTTGTCTAGAGCCACAACTGGGTAGAGAATTCAGATTTCGGAGTTCAAAGTCCTCTCAGCTGCCCAAAGGATGTTTGAATTCTGGGCCTGCCCAGCAATCAGACGTAATTATACATGTAAATACTTGTGTATTGCAATTTTTCAGCCTTTCGGAAGAAAAGGATTCTGGGGTAGGTTTTTGCTGCCCTATCGTGTGTGTGTGCTAATTTTTAAAAAGGAAATGTTTGCAGATAAATTTCACTCAATGAAATCTGAATGGAAATCTATTTAATAAAAATTATTTTGTGAAAGTCAGTCCTTGCTCATTTCAGGTGAAGGGCTGTTTTGTCTGACTGTATTTACATATGGGAGGCTTGCAATGTCTGTAATGTGGAAGTCAAACCATATATTAGATTTCTCTCCCTAAAGTCTATCCTACATTTAACACTCAGATGTCACAAATGCAAAACAAAGGCTTGGATGTGCCTGTCCCAATTCCAACAGGGTTATTAGTCACTTTGAGGTATCGTAATTGTTCTGGAGACAAAACTCCTTTGTCTTCTTGTTCTATAACTGACCTCACAATGGAGACTGAGAAGGTGGTTGATAAGCCAAAACCATATTCCACTATTACAGCACCTGAAACTTCTATATATTAATAAAATGTAGGGTTGCCATATATCTGGAATTTCCCAGACATGTCTGGGATTAAAGCGGCGAAAATAGCGCCTGGGGGGAATTTCGGGAAATTGGCAAAATGTTTGGAATTTTGCCAACAGAAGCAGGAAGTGCCTTTTTGGGGAGGTGAATAAAGCTCAACAACTTTAATGTCCGGAATTTTACTTCCTGAAATATGGCAACCCTAATTAAAATGAAGCCTATTGATCCAAACTCTCAAAGCTGGCATGAAGTGGAGATGATGGGGGAAGCTTTTGGTCTATACAGGCCAGAGTTTTATAAGATCTTGCAGGCCAAATTTGACCGATGGACATGACGTGATGTCACGTGGTGTCTCCAGCATATGGCGAGTTTATGGTGCACATCTGCTATGTTTGTTGTTGTTTCGTCGTTTAGTCGTGTCCAACTCTTCGTGACCCCATGGACCAGAGCACGCCAGGCACTCCTGTCTTCCACTGACTCCCGCAGTTTGGTCAAACTCATGCTGGTAGCTTCGAGAACACTGTCCAACCATCTCGCCCTCTGTCGTCCCCTTCTCCTTGTGCCCTCCATCTTTCCCAACATCAGGGTCTTTTCTAGGGAGTCTTCTCTTCTCGTGAGGTGGCCACAGTCTTGGAGCCTCAGCTTCACGATCTGTCCTTCCAGTGAGCACTCACATTTACATTTTCTTGAGCAAATGAAATGGTCAGAGAAGCAGCTGCCAGTAGAAGAATTATAAGTGATTCACATATTAAGTGTAAAATTGATAACAGATACCCATTATTATTTCAGAGATTCCCTTCCATACCTCTTCCCAACATTTGTATGGTAGCAATTTCTTCCCGTCTTTCGCTTCATACTTTTGGGGTTTAAGAAAAATTACAATCTTGCACTACTCGACCCAGGGCTGACATGAGTGGGATATAGGAAGCTGCCTTTGTGCAGTATTGGCCATTGCTCAATCTAGCTCATTATTGTCTACACGGACCGTGTATTGTCTACACAGCCCTACCTGGGGATGCTATTGGGGAATGAACCTGGCACCTTCTGCATGCATAACAGCTGCTGCCTTCTCATGAAGTGCCACTCCTTTTGCTAGAAAAGGAACATTCCAATGCCAGGAAAAAAATACCCTGTTTATGAAATTACCAAGGCGAGTTTCCTGTAAATCCCGCCCTCAGGGATGTAAGTTTGGGATGTGACGCACAACTGATACTAGCGTCACTTGACTGTTTGCTTCCCCGCCCAAGCACACACTTGCCGGCCACACCCTGACAAGACCTGCGCCATTCGCTTGTCACCTGTGTGCTTGTTTTGTGTACCTGCCCTCGCCTTTCCGGTTGCAACATCCTGTGTAGGAAGTTCTAACCCTTAGGAATGAGCAGCAGGACAAGGGAACTGGGCGGCAGAAACCCCAAGGTTCAAGGAAGGTTCAGGGAGGACTAACTGGGGGGAAAACGGATGTCTCATCACAGCACAGTAAAGTCACTGTGTAAATTTCAGCAAATGTCAGCCTAAACCTCTTTAAGTGGATTCTAGTCCATGAAAGCTTATGCCGAAGTATATACATTGCAGTGCAATCCTATACAAGCCTACTTTGAAGTAAGCCCCATTGAGTTCACCGGGTCTTAACTACGAACCCAAAAATCTGGGATCTCATTAAAACCGGTGCCAAAGTTTTGCAGTTGTTTTGCAGCAAAATCCCTGTGTTTTGCATCACTCCACAAATGGAGTAATTGATACATCAAACCGGGGGTCGTAGTTAACACCCAAAAACCCAACATTGTCCAATCCACCCCAAACTGGCAGCAAACCTTGGCAAAAGTTTTACCGCAAAACCCCCACATTTTGCAGCACCCCACAAATGGAGCAATAGACTGTCAAACAGGGTCACAGGGTCACCCATAAACCCAACATTGCTCTGTTTTTGGTGCGCTGGAAAACCCAGGGTTTTTGCTGCAGAACGCTGCCAAACCTTTGTCAAACTTTGGCAGTGGTTTGGAGTGAATCGGAAAACCTTGGGGTTTTGGGTGACCCTGGGACTCCCTGGTTTGAGGGTCAATTGCAGGGGTCAGCAAACTTTTTCACCGGGGGCCAGTCCACTGTCCCTAAGACCTTTGGGGAGCTGGACTATATTTTGTGGGAGGAAATGAACGAATTCCTATGCCCCACAAATAACCCAGAGATGCATTTTAAATAAAAGCACACATACTACTCATGTAAAAACACACTGATTCCCGGACTGTCCGCGGGCCAGATTTAGAAAGCGATTGGGCCGCATCCGGTCCCCAGACCTTAGTTTGCTGACCCATGGTCTATTGCTTCATTTGTGGGCGGCTGCAAAATGCAGGGTTTTCGTTGCAACGTTGCCAAACGTTTGGAGTGAATTGGATGATGTTTGGTTTTTGGATGGTAACTATGAATTGATGTATCAATTACTCCATTTGTGGGGCGCTGCAAAACATAGGTTTTATGCTGCACAAACTTTGGCACCAGATTCAAGGGGATCCCAGATTTGGGGGTTTGTAGTTAATGAAGCTTGCATAAATTTGCAATGCATTCACCAACGTCATGCATAGGAATATGCTATAAGTATGGTATCATAAGACTCTGCAGTTGTTATTGGCATCCAAGAGTTCACCCACCTCCTTTGCTGGTCCCCTATTAATGTATTTAAATAACTTCTTCTTAGAATCATAGAGTCATGATTCTAAAGCATGCTACCCAACCTATGCTTAAGAACCTCCAGGGAAGGAGAGGGAGTCCACAGTCTCCAGAGGGAGTCTTGTTCCACCTTCCAACAGCTCTTACTGTCAGAAAGTTATTCTTGATGTTTAGTTGGAATCCCCTTTCATGTACCTTGGTTTGCATCCTACCCTCTGGAGCAGGAGAAAACAAGCTTGCTTTATCCTCCATGTGATGTACACTGTTCCATTGTTTTTAGCAATGTATTCCTCAGATTCTTTTATTTCTTTCCAAAGTTTGTATTCCTTTCTGTTCTCCTTATTTAGACCAGATTCAGGCAGGTAGCCATGTTGGTCTGACACAGTCGAAATATATAAAAAAATTAAAAAATTGTCCAGTAGCACCTTACAAACCAAGTAAGTTTGTTCTTGGTATAAGCTTATTTAGACCAGACTTCCATATTTTGAAGAAAGCATTCTTGCCTCTAAGAGCTGTTTTCCCTCTGCTGCTTAAGCCACAGCAACATCCTTCTGACCTCGTGCTACCATTCCTCAACTGCAGTGTACACACCAGCTTAGCTTCTAAGAATTGTGTTTTTAAGCAGATTCAAAGCATTTGGCACTTTTGCCTTTGCTAAAAGAGTGTTGGGAAATGATCTATAATGAACTGAAAAAAAATGTTTAAAATTACTTTCCCCAAAAAACCATAGTTCTTTTTGCTGGGGATAACCCAGACTGAAATCCCCAGGTGTCAGAAAAGGTTATTTATGTACCATACCCAATTTTCTTAGCCCCAAAATGGAAAGTGAGCAAGGACCCAACTAAAGTGGATTGGCAACTTAAGTTGACAGAATATGCACAATTTGCAGATTTAACATATAGAATAAGAGAGCAAGAAGAACATAGGTCTGAAGAAGATTGGAAAACATTTATTGAGTACAGTGGTACCTTGGGTTACATACGCTTCAGGTTACAGACGCTTCAGGTTACAGACTCCGCTAACCCAGAAATAGTGCTTCAGGTTAAGAACTTTGCTTCAGGATGAGAACAGAAATCATGCTCCGGCAGCGGGAGGCCCCATTAGCTAAAGCGGTGCTTCAGGTTAAAAACAGTTTCAGGTTAAGAACGGACCTATGGAAAATAACTGTGTACAGCTGAAAACGCTGGCAGCATGAAGATAAATTAAACAGAGTAAATAATGCTTGATGGATGTAAAGCTGGAAAATTGATTTGAATGGTTATAGTAAAATATGCAGGGATATAAGATATGTAAAATGAACCATGGAAAGAGAAGAAGGGAAGTCATTGGATACTTTAAAGTTTGTAAAATGTTATTTGAAATTGTAAAACAGAAAAATTAATAAAAAATACTATATATTGTTATAATAATTTTAAGGTCATATATAAAAATAAATAAATGTTCATAACTGTATACATAAGCCACATGTCTGAAACCCCACAGTCCTGAACAAATTGACCTCAAATATTTCTCTGCAAGGTCAAAGTGGGAAACCTCCCCATTGTCTCTTTCCTCACAAATCCTGTCTTAAGGGCACATTCAAGATATGAAGAGGGTGTGAGCCTGTGACCTGTGACCTAGATTCAGGAATTAAGTAGTTATAATAACAAAAGAGTGGCCAAAACCCAGATAATGCAATCAGGTAACTTGCCAGACAAGAGATAAACAAAGCACTCAGATTTCTGTGATGTATGTATGATGTTTCTGGGGGGTGGTCTTGGACTCCAGGGCGGGCAATTTAAAATGTCTATACCTATAAGGACTTGCGAGTATGGCTCGGGGTCCTCTTCCTCTCTCCTGCTTGTGGGGGGAGCACCCTGTTGCAACAGTTCATAAAGATCAGGCTTACTAGCTGCTCTGCTTCTCAATATTCTCTGGTTGGCCTCTGTTATTCTCTCCTACCAATAGAGAACCTACAAAAGGACTCTGTATGGGCTCTTGGGTACCCCATAAGGGAAAAGGAGCAGGTTTTTTTTTTACTGATATCAATATAAAAAAAAGATTTGGGAGAGCCAGGGTTTAAATCCCCCATCACCTCCTGGCAAATAGAAGGAGAAGAAATGGAGACAGTGAGAGATTTTACTTTCTTGGGCTCCATGATCACTGCAGATGGTGATAGCAGTTACGAAATTAAAAGACGCCTGCTTCTTGGGAGAAAAGCAATGACAAACCTAGACAGCATCTTAAAAAGGAGACATCACCTTGCCAACAAAGGTCTGTATTAAGTAGTGGGTTGACATAGCAGCCGGCACAGCGATTTCTTCAAGTAGCTCTTTATTAAGACAAGCTGGAATAGAACTGACTGCGACAGCTCAGCCGGCCTGTATTTATAGGCAGCCGGCTGTCAACAATGTAACCACAACAGCTCAGAGTTCCCGCCTAAACTAACTGCCACGGACCTGAGTGAGAACTATCTACAGACCAGAGAGAAAACTATATACAATATCCCCCTGTTGGCCCAGGGTGAAACTACACTACATAACACTCCTCCCCACCGAGATAAGGCGTTAGTTACAATCGTAATGGTTTCCTTATATACAGTACTACGCGTAATGGTTCAATTAGGCACAAAAGCATATCGGTTACATTTCCCATACTTAGACCAACAGTGATACCTGTCCAACAACGTAGTCCTTTAAATGAGTTGGGCGCTTGGAAACTCTGCCAGACCGCCGGGGGCTGGTAGCCAAGTCCGGAGGCCCACACAGTTCTCGCTGAGGCTGTGGTGCGACCCTAGGTGGCGTTGGAACCAACTCCCCTGGGTCCGCTGCTGTGGGTGGAGCCTCCGCAAGTGGAGTGGTCTGAGTCTGTTCTGAGACGGCTTGGTTCGGTTCCACGCTGGCAGTTTGCGAGGGAGGTGTAGGTGGGGCCTTGCCATCTGTACGTGTCTCTTCTGGAGCCGCAAGCGCAGTTGGGGGCACCTCGGTAGTGTCTAAGTCGCCAACCCTGCGCCTAAGCTGGTCTATGTGCCGCCGCCACAAACGTCCGTCTTCGAGTGCCACCTGGTACGAGCGAGGTCCAGTGACTCCCACTACTGTGGCTGGCACCCAAGGAATGTCCCCCACATAGTTCCGGGCAAAGACCTGGTTTCCTGGGACAAATGACCGTGGTGCGTTGGCACAGCCTGGGGGTTCAGCCACGGCAAAGTCTGGGTGTAGCCGGTCGAGCGGTGACCTGAGGCGGCGGCCCATAAGCAGTTCAGCAGGACTCCTCCCTGTGGCCGCATGAGGAGTGATGTGCTGCACGAACAAGTATTCGGCGACCCGCTCATGCCAGTCTCCCCGGTCCAGGCGCGCCAGTGCCTCTTTTGTCGAGCGCACCATTCTTTCCGCTTGCCCGTTGCTGGATGGATGAAAAGGTGCCGTTAGGGCATGGCGGATGCCCAGTCCCAAAAGATACCGCTCAAACGTGCCTGACGTGAACTGCGGTCCATTGTCAGAGACAAGGACATCAGGACACCCATGCGTTGCAAACAGGCCTCGCAGCACCCGGATGACAGCTTCGGTAGTGGTGGAGGGCATCAGGGCGACCTCCAGCCATTTGGAATAGGCGTCCACCACTACCATAAAGGTCCGGCCGTGAAAGGGGCCAGCCAGATCGATGTGCACCCTCGACCAGGGTGTCTTTGGCGTCTCCCAGGTGTGTCCCTTAGCTGCCGGTGGTGCAGGCCTCGACTCTTGGCACGCTTGACAGGCGGACACCCAGGCAGTGATGGCATCGTCCATATTAGGCCACCAGACGTAACATCGAGCCAACGCCTTCATTTTGACAATTCCCGGGTGGCCAACGTGCAGAGCCTCCAGGACGCGCTGACGGAGTCCCTGGGGAATCACGACGCGGTCTCCCCACAGCAGACAGCCGCGATGAGCTGAGAGTTCATGTTGTCTGGTTGCGAAAGGCTGGAACTCCGATGCAAAAGGCCCTTGTGGCCACCCCCTCCACACCCAGTTGAGCACCCGGCTGATGGTGCGATCCTGGGCAGACGCGGAGGCCACAGTGGCAGCCGATACAGGCGCTGCCGGAAGATCCTCAATCAGAAGGAGCGATGAAGCTGGAGCCGGGTCTTCCACAAATGCTGGAAGAGGGCAACGGCTGAGGGCGTCGGCATGGCCCATCGATTTCCCCGGGCGATGGATGAGCTGGTAGTGGTAGGCAGCCAGGAAAACAGTCCATCGCAGCATGCGTGGTGAGAGGACCGGTGGAGTTGGACGATCACCGGCGAGGAGGCCCAGGAGTGGCTTGTGGTCAGTGATGAGGTCAAAAGTCCTGCCATAGAGGTATTCAGGGAACCTCTTCACTCCAGCCACAAGTGCCAATGCCTCCTTGTCGAGCTGGCTGTAATTCCGTTCCGCCGGAGATAGTGTCCTGGAAAAGTAGGCGAGCGGTGCTTCTCTTCCATCTGGAAAACGGTGACTAAGGACAGCACCGATGCCAAAAGGTGAGGCGTCGCAGGCAAGGACCAGCGGTCTGGATTCACTGTACTGCACCAGCACACTGTCTGAAGAAAGGAGAGCCTTGACCGCGTTGAAGGCCGCCGTCTCTCGATGACCCCAGGCCCAAGGCGTCTTAGTGCTAAGGAGTCGGTGAAGAGGCTCAGCCACTGTGGCTTTGTGGGGCAGGAACATGTTATAAAAGTTCAGCAGCCCCAGGAATGCCTGCAACTCCGTTTTGTCCTTCGGGGTGGGGGCCTGCTGGATAGCGCGGATCTTGGATGTGGTTGGATGAAGGCCGGAGGCATCGATAAGATAGCCCAGGAACTCTACCTGTGGAACGGCAATCTGGCACTTCTCCCTCTTTACCTTGAGCCCGGCCTCCTGGAACCTGGTCAGCACGGCACGGAGGCGCTCGAACAGCTGCTGGTGTGATTCTGCAGACACCAAGACGTCATCAAAATATGGTACCACACCCGGAAGCCCTTGCAGGAGACGCTCCATAAGGCTTTGGAAGATGCCAGGAGCCACACTCACCCCGAACTGCAGCCGGCGGCAACGGAATGCCCCCCGGTGGGTGACGATCGTCTGGGCTTCAGCAGTGGCATCATCGACTGGCAGTTGTTGATAGGCTTGGGCAAGGTCCAGCTTAGCGAAGACCTTACCCTCACCCAGGGAATGCAGCAGGTGTTGGACAACAGGAACCGGATAAGCGTGCTGCTGAAGTGCCTTGTTGATTGTGCACTTGTAGTCAGCGCAGATTCTCACCGACCCATCTGGCTTGACAGGCGTGACGATGGGGGTTTCCCACTTTGCGTGGTCAACGGGCTCCAAAACTCCTTGGGCGATCAGTTTGTCCAGTTGTTCGTCCACCTTAGCCTTGAGAGCCAAGGGAACCCGGCGTGGCTTAAGCTTGATGGGGGCGACTAAAGCCATGGTTTTCCCAGTAGCGATGTATGGAAGTGAGAGCTGGACCATAAAGAAGGCTGAACGCCGAAGAATTGATGCTTTTGAATTCTGGTGCTGGAGGAGACTCTGGAGAGTCCCATGGACTGCAAGAAGATCAAACCTCTCCATTCTGAAGGAAATCAGCCCTGAGTGCTCACTGGAAGGACAGATCCTGAAGCTGAGGCTCCAATACTTTGGCCACCTCATGAGAAGAGAAGACTCCCTGGAAAAGACCCTGATGTTGGGAAAGATGGAGGGCACAAGGAGAAGGGGACGACAGAGGACGAGATGGTTGGACAGTGTTCTCAAAGCTACCAGCATGAGTTTGACCAAACTGCGGGAGTCAGTGGAAGACAGGAGTGCCTGGCGTGCTCTGGTCCAGGGGGTCACGAAGGGTTGGACATGACTAAACGACTAAACAACAACATCAGTCCATGAAGCTTACTGGGTGTGACCCTGTGGACCAGTCCCTGCCTCTCAGACTAATTACCTCGCAGGGTTGTTGTGGGGGTTAAATGAGAAGGGGGAGAACCACGCATGCACCCTTGAGCTCTGGGTGTGGGGGAAGGTGGGGTGAAATAAATGCAGTGAAATAAATGAATAGATGACCTTCCTGTATTTTCCTGTTTGCTTTTAAGGAAAAGCAGTCTTGTGTGTGATGGGAAGGGGACTGCGAAGTTGAGAGCGGTAACAGGACTGGGGGAGTGGAAGGGAAAACAGCTGGAGGGCCCCCCCCCCAATTCTTTTATTTCACAAGGTTTATATGCCATATTTTTTTTTGTTTTCTCCCGCTCTGGAAGGCAGGACCCGAACCAATGGCTTCAAGTTACAAGAAAGGAGATTCCGACCCATAGCTGTCAACGTTTCCCTTTTTGAAAGGGAAATTCCCTTATTCCGAATAGGATTCCTCGCAAGAAAAGGGAAAAGTTGACAGCTATGAATCAAACATCAGGAACAACTTTCTGGAACTCGGGAGGCTGTGGGCTCTCCTTCTTTGGAGGTTTCTGATCAGATGTTGGGCTGCCCTCCGTCAGGGATGCTTTCGGTGAGATTCCAGCTGCGCGGGGGGTCAGACTCGATGACCCCCGGGTGTCCCTTCCAACTCTATGGTTCTATGACTCTATGGTTCTCAGCGGGCGGCCCCGCCTCCTTCCTCCGGCCGCGGAGTCCTCCGGAAGGAGCACGGCCGCTCTGCCTGCTCTCTCGCACTCCCTTCTCTATGGCCTTTCCGCACTGCCGGAAGCGGAAGTGCGTCGGGACGCTGGGATGCGGAAGTGCCGGCTGCGGCGGGGGAACTCGGTTGCCCGGCGGTTGCCACCATGGCAGCGGCTGGGGGATCGGGGAGCAGCGGCGGCGGGAGCCCGGTGGCCGCAGGAGGTGAGAGTTGGGGGGCTCGGGAGGCGGTGGGGGCGCCACATCCCCCTCGCCTCAGCGCCCCGTAACCTGCCGTGGGGCTGGGCTGCGGGAGGGCAGGCGGATAAGAGGGGGGGGCAGGGGTCCCTTTGAGGCCGGCTCTCTCTCTCTCTCTCTCTCTACGTGTGTCGTACAGACAGTTAGATATATAGATGCCTCTCTCTCCCGATAGACATACCAATATGTATGTATATATGAGAGAGACATTGGTATTTCTATAGGGAGAGAGAGAGACATATACTGGGCTAGCCAGACAGAGAGGGAGAGCTAGCCCTAATAAACACACACACACACACACACACACACACACACACACACACAATACACACACACACACGGCTGCTGGTGAGCAACAAGGAAAGAATGCTGTGCTGTCCTTCTCTGCATCTGGTCGAGGGTGAATTTTAGTGCACAGAGGAGGAGGAGTCTTTCAGCCATTTCGATTGGGATCCTGGAAGTGTGAATCCCTGTGGGAAAGTCTGTCCCCATGTTACGCTGCAAATCCCCCCTTTAAAAGAGAGAGGGAGAGCTCCAAGAAATATTAAAGGGAAGCCTTAGGGAGCCATGGTGAGCCAGGAGAATGTATTTCATTACAATTTTGATAACAGTTTCTAGTGTGACGGAGGATTTGTGATCAGAATGAATAGGAATGGCAATAGCTACTAGCAAAAAGAAGGTCTGGAAGGCTGGCTTACCAGCTGGTAACTCTGATGATGTGTAAAAGTTCCGCCTTCATTTGCAAAGGAATTATACCTCTGACTACCAGATTTTGGGGATAAACGTAGGAAGCCATCATCATTGCTATGCCTATCCCCTGTGGGAGGTGGGTTGCTGAACAAAACCAGCCTTCATTATACTCCTTTAAGGCTGTTATTCTTAACAGTTAGTTCTGCAGTCCTATTAGGACGTCGTAGGTGACTCCAGGAACTGAGATGGGGAATGCCTGCACAGCTGTTTATTGTAATTATTTCCATAGCTTGTATTAGGCTTCTTGCTGATTTCTCTTTCAGGAAGCAGGTGAGCACTTTTTTGTTCCTAGGAATGTAGTTCAGCAAGCTGTGGCTGTGCCATTTTTCTGTCCCCACTTCCTGCTAGGTCTGCATGTGTCTCCCATATGGCAGGTGCAAGATATTGTTTGCTGAGCCAAGCAGAGCAGGATGCCAGCTCTCTAGGATCCGTTTTGTGCGTCAGAACAGTGGGGTGGAAAACCCTGACCTTTCGCATGCCACTGGAGCTCTGAGACCTGGATTAGTAGATGTTAAAGATTGCAAGAGGGATGGGATTTTGCTCAGCCGGGAAGTTTATCTAAATACTCTATGGTAGTAATTCCATTTGCCTGTTAAATTGGAAAGAAACCTTATGATTCTCCGTTGATGCCAGCAGCCAAGGTGAGCCTCCAGCAGCAGATGGTGCAGGAAACAATTAACTCTCATAAATGCAGGACTTGCCTTCATTCTAAAAATCTCTGGGCCCTTTATTTTAATTCACGTATACCTTTTTTCACTATTTATTTATTTCCAACTTTACAAAGTACATCAACTTCAGTACCAACAGTAAAGGTTTTAACATCAACTATACAACTTGAGATCACCGTGTTACTTCATCATTTTTGTTAGTCATCCCCTAGCGCATCTCATTCTCTACCACCTTAGATGCCTTAGGACAGGCACGTCCAACTCTCTGGAGGCTGCAATCTACTCCCAGCATAAAACAACTGGCAGTGATCTACCCATTTTCATGGGGGGGGGGATACCAAAGTTGTTGAGCTTTTTGTTGAGCTTTTTTAAGGGAAGGACAAAGTTGCTGACCTGTTGGGGGAGGGAGGAACATGCACCACTAAAAAATCGTGATGCTAACAAGTAGATGAAGCGAAAAAGACTAGTTTATTATCAGTAACAACCACCCATTTCACAGACAAAACGATGATGGTGGGGGTGGAGACTTCCAACACAATTCTTTTTACAGCCACCAATCAAAAGGGAGCCCACGATCGACCGTGATCATTCTGTGATCGACCTGTCGATCGCGATCAACCTGTTGGACATTGCTGCCTTAGGACATCATTCCATGGATTTCCATGAGTCTGGGGTGTCCTTATACTTCCCTTTGTTTTGTTTAAATATTTGATAAAGGATTCCCCCCGCACCACTACCACATATAAAGCACCCATACTAAGTTCATGTTTGCCAATACCTGACTTGTTTCAAACAAGGGCTTAGTGTGCCAAGACTTTAGTGCTCTTGTCAGCAACTAGTTGTATGAAAGGATCACTTTCTGAGGAGATGGAGGCTGGTGGGCTAGGGCTTCCCTTTCCCCCATCTCTCAAAGTGGGTTGTCGCCACAGGGTGGGCAACTGCAGTGGGGAGTCTGCTAAAACTTGGGCAGTCTGGATGTAACCCTTGGGCTTCCAGTTACTCATGCCTGCCTCTGTGGTCACTGATGGACTCGGTCCTGGAGAACTGGATTGCTCCCATTGTGTGGACTTTCCCATGTTCTTCCTTGGACACCCCCAGCTTTGTTTTTGGAATAGGTGGTGGTTCCCCAAACATCATCTCTCATGTGTCTCTGTTGTTCAAGCCTTGGTTGTGGTAGTTGCTTATTGCAGCTTTCTGCTGCAGGGTGAGATCCCAAGCTGATCCCTACTTTTCTTTTCCCAGGTAACAGACGGTTGAAGTACATCAGCTTAGCTGTCTTGGTGGTTCAGAATGCCTCTCTCATCCTCAGTATCCGCTATGTGCGCACGCTGCCTGGGGACCGCTTCTTTGCCACTTCCGCTGTGGTTATGGCTGAAATCCTTAAGGGAGTCACCTGCCTGCTGCTCATCTTCATTCAGAAAAAAGGTGGGGACTACTGTGCCTCCGAAGATGGAAACCCTTGCAGCAATCCTCCATTCCCAGCGCATTAGCCTGGCAGTCTTGCTGGGTGGATCATTGAGCTTTTGCTTTGGTGAAGACTAGTGGCTAGCTTGGAAAAATTGAATCTCTCTTGTTGTCAGTGATTTATTTTATTTAATTGTCCTTGCTCTGTCTTACCTCTGGACTTGGCTCTCTATGACCATAATGCTATTGCTGTAAATATAAATGCATGATAGTATTTACACACACTCACTCTCACTCTTATTTTCCCCCTCTATCAAAAAACAAAAATTCAACCATCCACTTAAATTAATAGGCCTTAGATTTGAAGTAAAAGGAAGTCATTAGTCACACATTGTATAATTAACCTACAGAACAGATAGCTCTAAGATGCAGGGGTAGCCACTAGCATCAATTCCTTTATAAAGAGATTATTTAGAAGATCTCTGGCTATTACCTCACACTGCCTGAGGGGATTGTCAATAGGGTGTTGGGCATTGCTTCCAGGGTCCGCTTGTGAACCTCCCTGAAGCGTTTAGCCACTCTTGGTAAACAAAATGTTGAGATCAGATGGGATGAACAGCTATGTAAATTCTTACGATCTAATGCCTACTCCGTTTTGCATATTGTAGTCTAGGGATTGGTGCCCAGGCTGCTACCTGCCAAACTTGTACAGGCCCATTCACTTCTAGGGATTTCTACCATCCAGCCCATTATAAACTTCAGCAGATGCTTCTACCTTAGCCAAGGCCTTGGCAAAGTAGTACTTTGTACTCTTCCCCCCGCCAGGTGAATAGTAGCACTAGGCTCGTAACTTTGTGCTCACCATGAGGCAGGTGCATGGAATGCCAACGCCTCTGTTGCTGTTCAGACTAGAAAGTAAAGGATTCCTTTTGTATGTTGACTCACATAAGAGAGAGCTTGGTGGGCGCTCTGCCGAGCCATCATTACAGCCTCTTTCATCCCTTGTCAGTTACAAATAATGACCCTTGTTTAAAACAACAACATTTATTTCCAACCAAGACAGTGGTCTCTTTGTCTGTCTCTCCTTTTTCAGGTAACCTGAAACAGTTTGCTGCTTCCCTGTATGACTCGATTGTGGTACAGTATATGGACACACTCAAACTCGCAGTGCCTTCTCTCATTTACACCCTCCAAAACAACCTCCAATATGTGGCCATCTCCAACCTGCCTGCAGCCACCTTCCAGGTGAGACACCAGCTCTGGGACCCAAGGAGTCTTAGGTCCTCCCTTGCAAGTTATTCCGAAGAGGGTGCCCTGCTCACTTTCATTCACCCACTTTATATAGATGTCCACATCCTGTTCTTCCCACCTCCACAATGTTGAATGAAGCCATGAAGGGTGGGTATCCTGAGATGTGTTACAATAATTCCTTAAAGCTCCTGCAGCATGTCTTAGTGAAGTCATGTGGAGGCATCCAGAAATGTCCGCTTCTGTGTGGGACCACACCTATAGTTTTATTTTCCAAGCCTTAGTTAATAGTACACCCCTATCCTTACAGTGAGAGCCACAGACACCTGTTCATTGGGAGTTATTCTATTCTCTGGTGGATGGAGGAACGCTGCATATTCTGTGCGCAGAAAAGCAGGATTATTTCTGCGAGAAGCCAAGTTACAGGGAACCAGGCAGAGGGCCTTCTCGGTAGTGGCGCCCTCCCTGTGGAATGCCCTCCCACCAGATGTCAAAGAGAACAACAACTACCAGACTTTTAGAAGACATCTGAAGGCAGCCCTGTTTAGGGAAACTTTTAATGTTTGATGTATCATAGTATTTTAATATTCTTTTGGAAGCCGCCCAGAGTGGCTGGGGAAACCCAGCCAGATGGGCGGGGTATAAATAATAAATTATTATTATTATTATTATTATTATTATTATTCTGTATAAATTATGCAAATTAACCAATTCAGCAGTTTTCTAAATGTGGGAAATTCTTCATTAAAAAAACAAAACTATTTTGTATAACTGGTTCTGTTAGTTAGGGGAAAGAGCAAACTGTACTTCTGGGTTCTTAGAACTTAGCAGGTATAGCCCACTTATTCTCATTGTTCCCACAGTCGTAAAGGCTTGTATTTATGCGCTCTGTCTCTACTTCCATGGAATTGCGGTATGCACACCCCTGGGTATGTGATTCTGAGCCTCTACCACTTCATTGGCTTTCAGGGGTTAAAGTGAGTTCATTTTGAACTGGTTAAACCAATGCCACACCGTTTGAGACCTTAGCTGAATTTGTTATGTGGAGAACAGGGTATGATCTGAAACGGAATCGGGGTACTAAACTGCAGTACTGCATTGGAGGCCGTTGTCTGTTTTAGTAACAATGTGAACCTATCTAGAGAATAGGGGTTGGGCCTTTGCTGTTGGTCCCACCCTGGCTGGACGTTCTCCTATCGCACGGCATGTTGGGATGCCTACTAAACTGCACTGCCTTTCTCAGGTCACCTACCAACTGAAGATCCTCACCACAGCTGTCTTCTCTGTGCTGATGCTCCGCAAGAGCCTGTCCCGTCTCCAGTGGCTGTCCCTTGTGCTCCTTTTTGTCGGTGTGGCCATTGTCCAAGTGGAGCAGCAGCAGGCAGGGGGCAGATCACCCCCTGGAGGCCAGGGAATGCAACAGAACTACATGGTGGGGCTTGTGGCCGTGGTGGTGTCATGCCTGTCATCTGGCTTTGCCGGAGTCTATTTTGAAAAGATCCTCAAGGGCAGCGCAGCCTCCGTCTGGCTACGTAACGTCCAACTAGGCATCTTCGGAACCTTGCTGGGGCTGTTGGGGCTGTGGTCCGCGGAGGGGGCAGCCGTGGCTGAGCGTGGATTCTTCTTTGGCTACACCCCGCTTGTGTGGGGAGTGATCCTGAACCAAGCTTTTGGCGGCCTGCTGGTGGCTGTGGTGGTGAAATACGCTGACAACATCCTCAAGGGCTTTGCCACCTCCTTCTCCATCGTAGTGTCCACTGTGGCTTCCATCTACCTCTTTGACTTCCACCTCAACCTGCTCTTTGCTCTAGGAGCAGGGCTGGTCATAGGGGCTGTCTATCTATACAGCTTGCCCAAGGGACCTTTGGCCAGCCGCTCCTTAGCGGGGACAGCTACAGAGCATCAGGGCCACGCAGCACAGAGCAAGGAACTTCCTTCTGTGACTACAGATGGCTTCCTGTCCAAGTCAGTGTTGGTCAATTGAGAAGAAAAGAGCACATCCTCCATACCTGTTTTTGGTTTCTTGTGAAGTTTCCACAACACTTGTCCTCCCCCTTCAATTTAAACCTATCCCGCCTCTGATTCTCTCCTGCCTCGTTATCATCTCTTCTTCTGCCCCCCCTAACTTTGTGCTGACCACTCACCCACTCTCTTCCACACCGCCCCCATCCCACTTCTTCCATTGCCAACTCAACTTCTCCAGCTTCTCCCTGACTCTTAAATGTTATGTCTGTTTCTCCACTATGCCTGTCTGGGGACAATCCCTGCCCCACCAACAGAAGCAGCTGAAGGGCAAAAGCTGCTTTGGAATCACCTGGGTCCTTTGCCTTGAGACCCACAAAACTCCCTCTTGTTTGGTCAGCAGGGAGCAAATTCACAAAGAGGTGTATTTTTGTATGAACACTCTGAACGAAGGATCCCATACAGCCACTGAAGGGGATGTGTATGTTGCTGTGGAGATCACGTGCTGTGCATAAGCAGAGAAGGGTGGAAGGAGACCTCATCTGCCATTGTGGAGCATACAAATGTTCTGGGTTATTTTGGGTTTTTTAGTGTCGTTTTTAAAAACGCCACCTTTGAAGTGGTAGGATTTTGCTTGCTTGCCACTGGCCACTGGGAATCTGTTAAGTTAATCTACTGTAGTAGATGAAAATTAAATGAGAAGCGTTCTGAGTGTGTGTGCTTGTGGGAGGGTGAGAGTGGCAGAACTTGTATGTTTGTGAAGTGAGAAAAATTGAGAGGAGAGGAGAACTGGATAGGAAGTTGGTAGTGAGGGGGGGGCTGCTAGAAGCCCTGGTTCTCTTCTTTCTGTAGCTCTGGGTGGATAGTTGGAACTACTGGATCATAGCAGGATTGGAGCTGGGTTCTAGGCAGCCCAAATTATTTCCTGCCCTCAGCATGTATTTAGTGTCTATAGTCTTTGAGGATCACTGGGTAAATGGAGGGGGAGCATGAATCACTAGTTACTAATGAAGATTTTCCTGTGGAAGACACTGCAGAACCAAACTGCAATCTGCTTGTCTCATTTAATGCTTGAAGTAGCAGCAGTTGTGGGGGGTGATGGGACAGGGATGTCCCTTGTTGACAGTGTACAGAGGACTGACTTGCACAGGTGGGAGGTGGGAAATCTTCATCAACACCTGCCTTATGCTGTGGCTCAATGGAGGTACCTGGGAACCCAAGACTTGAACGCCAGATACTCTGGAATCGAATGGCTGCCACTAGGGGTGGGGCAGAAAGCTGAAAATCGGCACCATTCAGATTCTTTCATACCCTTCAGCGTAGAACATTGGGTGGGTCTAAATTGCAACCAGGATTCCTCGCTAGCCCGGCAGCCTGCACAGTGTAAGGCCCACTGACTGTAGTGCAGCCATGCATTTGAGGGCTGCTAGTTTTACGGTTCCAGGCAAGCAGCCAAAACAGGTCGTAGATCCCCTCATGAGCTGCCATACGTGTTTGGTGGGCTGTGCTCAGCTTGGTGGATCACCGAGTTGTGCAAACTGGAGCCTGAAGGGTTAAGCCATGGAGGAGCGGGGGGGGCACTGGGGGACTCGGGTGGTGGCAGCCGTGTCCATTTTGGTGCCTCACTTTTCCCAGCTCTGCTCATGAACGGTTGGGAGAGCAGCTGCCTTTATAAGAATCCTTACGCATTCTGTTCCTGCTGGAGCGATGTTTCGTGGAAAGGGTTTTTGGGCGTCAGGCGTATCAGTCAGGTTTTGTGTTGGGGTGGGAAGATAATCAAAAGTAACATGGTATGTGTATATATATATAAGGTTTTTAGATTGCTGATCATTTTCTATGAATCCTGCTTTTTTTACAGAAAAAAAGCCTGTACCGTTTGCCAATGTACATGAACCACAGATGAATAAAGAGAGTGTATTTATTTAGCCGTATTGCTTAATGATTGAGGAAGCCTCGGAAAGGGCAGACCTTTGCCTCACTCACTGCATGTCTAACCCTATTAACACTGGAAGGCGCTTGGGGTGGTATTTGGGGCAGGGGGGGGGGAAAGGACCTTCATCGGATTGGGGCTCTGGGTCAGCCTTAAGGTAGACAAGGGGTCAAGGCTTGATTTTGAGCCAGGATGTGGAGAACAATCCTTTTTCAGTGCAGGGATAAAAGCTGTTTGGGTTCGTGATGCTTTCCCCTGACAACACAAAGTAGCCACAACCAAAAGCCACAGCTGGGTTTAGGAAGAAATAGGGGTCTGCCTGCTGATTAAATGGATTCATGGTTGCTCAAGTAAAGCTAAATATAGTTGCATTCTTAATAGATAGCTCTGGAAGAGGATATCGTTTTCATTTTAGATGATGCATGCACATATCTCAGTAGACCTCATCTTAGAAGAGACCTTTCCTCCTGTGTGTAAGAAAACATGGGGAGATGTCTCTTCTAATCTGGGACCTTCTAATCTGGCCCTGGTTTTTCGAACTACTTCTATTAAGTAGTTAGGTTTCTAAATGAAAAAATCTGCCTGATAAATTTGGAACATCTCTTTAAACAAATGTTTCTAATTGGCTAAATATTTCAGTGCTCGGGATCTGACATTTTATTTAGTAAGATCTAGGGACACAACATGATAAATTACAGCCATAAGGTAGTGCCATATCTCTATGTCAGAGTTTGACTTAGTTTGTGCAAATAGTAGAGCTGTGCCCAGTCCCAGAAATAGTCTGCACACGAATTACTTGCATAGCCTACAGTCACCCCTTTTTATCTGGGAGAGGCCCTGGTTTCTGGTACCTGTCCTTGATAAAGGACCGGAGAGAGATTTTAGGGATGTCTTTTATAAATATGTATATAAATATGAAATGCTAGTTTTCAGATTTCAGTCCTTCCCACTTCTCTAGAAATTCACTCTCTGGGGTGCATCTTGATGCTCCTACAACACACATCTCGTTGCCGAAAGGGCCATAGCACATGGCTGGCATGCAGACAGTCCCAGCGCCAGTCCCATTCCCAGGCAGGACTGGGCAAGACCCTTACCTCACTGAGCAAGAAGCCGTGTTGGCCTAACTTCGTATGAGGCATTTTTCTATGTTCCTAGTAGAACAAGAGCCTAAGAGCTTTGCAGGATCAGGCCAAAGGCCAATCTAGTCCAACCTTCAGTTTTGGTGGTGGCCAAACAGAAGCCCATGGGAAGCAGGACTTTGGTGCTGTGGTGCTGCTTCTATTTGCTCTGTGGCCTCCTCAGATAGTAAATCAGGAATGGAGAACCTGCATGTTTCTCTAAAGCTTCTCCCACCTGCCTGACTCCTGGTGGCAAAGGACATGGCTCCCTGCCAGAAGTTGGGTTAGCAGTTCCTGCCAAAATCAAGGGATCTACATCATGTCTGGTTTGATCTCAAGGTGCCAGGTGATAATCAGGTGGACAGCCCCACAGGAACACCCCCCCCCAATTAAGGGGCAAGTTATTTTGACATCTGAGACAGAAAACTGCCCTCTGTAGCAGTTTAATATACAGTGGTGATAAATCACAACATGCAGTGCTGTAGCTACTGGGGGTGGGATAGCTGTTTGGTTTTTTGTCCTGTGTGAAGCCTCCAGATGTCGCTGTGGTTCTCAACCTTGGGTCCCCAGATGTTTTTGGCCTACAACTCCCATGATCCCTAGCTCACAGGACCAGTGGTCAGGGATGATGGGAGTTGTAGGCCAAAAACATCTGGGAAAACAAGGTTGAGAAAGGCTGCTGCAGAGGGTGCCATTGAGGTTCTCAGCCTGTGCCTGGGGGTGCCAAACACTGTCTTTGACCTGGGTGAAATCATGCCTAGTTTTGCCCCTGTTTTCATGACGCCTGAAACCAGCGGCCTAACTCTGCCCAGCAGTAGTGCCAGCCCTGTGCACTGAAGCTGGAACGAGTGCTCTGCTGAAGTGAAGGACATGAGGCAGGAGTTGGTAATGCAGGTGAGCTGTGCACAAGCAAGCTGCCAGCTAGCTCTGTAGAGGCTCCTTTTATTGGCACAATATGCAAAACCAGGCGGATACATTTTGGACTGTGACCTTTACACATCTTCCAATCCCGAGATCGAGAGGTGGTACAAAGTTATTTTGGCACCTGTTTCCACCGTGTCATTTTCCCCTTGCACAATGTATGACGTAGGAGACAAAGGTCACAGACAGGGCACGGCAGACTACTAAGAGAGCAAAAGGTTAGAGGGCAAGATGTTCAGACAGCTGTGGCTTTATTGGGGGGGGGAGGCTGCCCGTGGGTCGGAGTGTGCTCCACACCCAGCAATAATTCCTACACTTTGCTAAGCCCCGCCTGCTTCTAACAAAGTGGATACGGTCAGCCTACTAACACATCCCACGGAGTAAGCAGTTGCAGGATAGGGCATGGTACGTAAAAGGACCCAACCAGGTGGAGAAGGACCTTGAGCAATGTTTAAGTGGGGCGGGGTTTGATGAGGTAGAGAAGGCGAGGTTTCTGGGTGTCAGAACATAGCTGAGCTATAATTATAATAATAATTTATTATTTATACCCTGCCCATCTGGCTGGGCTTCCCCAGCCACTCTGGGCAGCTTCCAACCAAATATTAAAATACAGTACTACATCAAACATTAAAAGTTTCCCTAAACAGGGCTGCCTTCAGATGTCTTCTAAAAGTTTGGTAGTTGTTGTTCTCTTTGACATCTGGTGGGAGGGCATTCCACAGGGTGGTTGCCACTACCGAGAAGGCTTTCTGCCTGGGTTCCCTGTAACTTGGCTTCTCACAGTGAGGGAACCGCCAGAAGGCCCTTGGCGCTGGACCTCAGTGTCCAGGTAGAACGATGGAGGTATACTTCAAGTATACTGGACCGAGGCCGTTTAGGGCTTTAAAGGTCAGCACCAACACTTTGAATTGTGCTTGGAAATGTACTGGGAGCCAATGTAGGTCTTTGAAGACCAGTGTTATGTGGGCTCGGCAGCCGCTCCCAGTCACCAGTCTAGCTGCCGCATTCTGGATTAGTTGTAGCTATAAGGAATGGCCCTGGAAAAGGCTGGCCATGATGTTATTAGAGGGAACCCAACCCAGAGATCGCAGGGCAGCGGGTTGGAAGGCTCTGGTCCTTTCACCAGAGGGCACAAACCCGCAGGGCTGAATGCAAAAGGCTCCCAGGACTCATCATGCAATTTCACCTGGGACCCATCATGTTCCATTTCAGACTGCAAGTTGGGGAGTCGTGTGGGTGAATGTTCCTCCCTGCACGCAGAAAACAAAATGTCTGAGAGAGTTGGTAGCCTAGTCTTCCCCCAGCTTAGCAGAAGAGCGCATGCACTCATAAGAGTCTGGTATCAGTCCCTGTATTCTAGAGACAGATTAATAAAGCTGCTAGCACATTTGCAAAGCTAAGCAGGGTCCAGCGTGGTTTCAAATGGGATGGGAGACTGCCTGTTGAGATTCCTGCTTTGGGGGGTTGGCAAAGTTGACCCTTGGGGTCCCTTTCAATTCTGTGTTTCTATTCTAAGTAGGGCTGAGAGATTCCTGTCTGAGAACCTGGTGGGAGGATGGGGGAGAGAGCCAGTTCCAGCCACAGCAGACAAGACTTGGATGGTCTGACTCTGTAGAAAGCAACTCCTGCTGTTCCAAGTTTTGCATGTGAAGGGACTTTTAAAAAAAGAAATCATTGATTGCAATGAGTCAATCTCTCTCTCTTAGTAACATAGTCTGGGAATATTTATTCTACCTGCCGCATATATATATTTTAAAGATATTTAGCTCTGGGGCACCTCACAATCTCAAAGGAAAATGAACTACCATCTAAAAACAATAAATTGGCTACAAACCAGAGGTAGGTGTCTATATACCACCATGGCTCTGACTTTCACTTGCAGGAGAACAGTTGCAGCTGAAGAGCTCTGGGAAGCCCATGTCCTCTTCATGGGCTTTCCAGAGGCATCTTATTGGCTGCTGTGGGAAGGGAGATGGTGGACCAGATAAGCTTTGGCCTGATCCTTGGAGATGCTGTTCTTAGAAATTACGGCTACTGCCTTGTCTGCTATTTGTGTGGCCTAAGCCTTTGTGTGATTTGCTCTATGGATCTCAGTTCACTTTGACACTAAACTTTAAACGCAGTGTAAACAGGAGTGAGTCCTATGAGTGCAGAATTTGAAATATCCTAGTTTGGGTGTGGGTGTGTATGTTTTATTGATTGATTGATTGATTGATTGATTGATTGATTGATTGCAGAGTATACACAGCTCCCTCCCAAGGCCTAGAAATGGTTTGCTGCAGTAAAAAATAGCTACCGGTGTTTCCCAGTGCTCATGGCTGTGTCCGTTCTGTCAGTTTCTGTAATTGCAGTGTGCAAGTGCAGAAATGGTTGGATGCAGAATCCAGTGTCCTAAGAACTGCAGCTGTCTCCTTTTTAAAGGAAGGTTTTAGTCTTTGGAACCTCCAAAGATTAAGAGAACATGGGCATGTGAAATTAGAAGCGGAAGGGAATGCATTATGCAAAAATTGCACATTTTGGTCAACTGGCATTTTAGTTTAGTACAGTATATCTAATCTGTCTCTGCTTTAAAAACACACGCGGTGCCTTTAACAACTTAATTTAAACTTAAATTGCATAACGTATACAGGTTGCAATGGGTTTGTTTGTTTGTTTGTTTGTTTGTTTGTTTCAGTAGAGAGTATTCAGAACCGCCTACTTCCCTTATCAACCCTTCCTGCCTTCCCTGTTGTTTTCTTTCCTGGATTGCATAATCTATGGCTCAGCATCTTTCTCTGCTAAGCTGGAGGTGAAAGAATTTCGGAGGAAGTTGCATTTGTGGCACAGATCAGAGCTGGACAGGTTTCAGGCTGGTGATATGTTCAGTACTTTGGTTTTTTATTACTAGAACCTTGAGGTCTTATCAAGCAGAGTCAAGTGCAATATTGTGGCTCATGGGCAGGCAGGCATACAGTGGTGCCCCGCAAGACGAATGCCTCGCAAGACGGAAAACTCGCTAGACGAAAGAGTTTTCCGTTTTGGAGGTGCTTCGCAAAACGAATTTCCTATGGGCTTTCTTCGCAAGACGACAATGTCTTGCGAGTTCCTGCTGGTTTTTCCCCTCCCCCCCTCTTCTAAGCCGCTAAGCCGCTTATCAGCTGATCCGATCAGCAGATAAGCCGCTAAAAGCCGCTAATAGCGCTAATCTGCTAATCCTTCAATGGGCTTGCTTCGCAAGACGAAAAAACCGCTAGACTAGACGAAGAGAATCACAGAACGGATTCTTTTCATCTTGCGAGGCACCACTGTATATCTGAGTGAAGGAACAGGGTACTTCTGAGCACATGCAAAGCCTGGGAATTTGGTGAGCACAATACCAAGCACACAAGTCCTTTCACATGCACCCCAAAGCCCCTATCACACACACACACCCCTGAAATAATTTTTTTTTTTTGGCTTCTTTTCTCTTGATGCCATAGAACAGGATTAACCAGGGGCTAAAACTCTGGCCCTGGCTACTGGTAGGCCTACTCAGTGCTTTGATCGGATGCATTTTAATGTCACCAAGCAATGTCACCACATACTGTCAGCCCTATCCTTTGTAAATGAAAGCTGCAATGCTGAGAGTGCTGAATTCTGCACTCAGTGTCAACATACCCTCCAACAATGTCCTATTCAATCATCATCATTATTAATACCCCACCTATCCAACTGGGTTGCCTCAGCTGCTCTAGGCAGCTTCCAACATATATAAAAGCATAATAAAGCATTAAACATTTTTAAAAAACCACTTCCCTATACAGGGCTGGCTTTAGATGTCATCTAAATAAAGGTTGTATAGTTACTTATCTCTTTGGCTCAAGGGTAACTCCATACTCTCCAACATTTCTCCAATGTAAATAGGGACGTCCTAAGGAAAAGCAGGAAATAAGTAGCTATCTTATCTTTAAAAGACATCTGAAGGCAGCCCTGTTTAGGGAAGTTTTTAATATTTAATGCTGTATTGTTTTTAACACTCGATTGGGAGCCACCCAGAGTGGCTGGGGAAACTCAGCCAGATGGGCGGGGTATAAATATATTATTATTATTATTATTATTATTATTATTATTATTATTATTATTATTATTCCATGATAAATCAGAAACCCGGATAGCTTCTGTAAATCTGGAACGGTCCAGAAATAGGGACACTTGGAAGGTCTGTGTCAGCCTTTACGATTATAGAACAACATGTAGCTCAGAGTCTGTTTTGGTTTGTTCAACAGCATATAACAAAGAATGAATGGTGCACACTTCCATTTTCTCTCAAGGGTGTGAGTGTCCATTATATCCTTTTAGCTCAACCATTATATTTTCATGCTTTCTTCCAGGATCTTGGCTAAAGAAAAAGGATCTTAATGCACCAGAGGGAACAACTTGCAAGACTTCAGTAGCTCTGCACCTCCCCAGGCTGAAGAGGTCCAGGTTTCAGATTTCATTCTGACGCTTCCAAGGAGCTGGCGAGTTCACAGCCTCATTGTGTTTACAAGGATGGTGGGACCACCCTGGCGATGGCAGCTCTTTGGTCACTCTGCTCTTCCTGGCATCAGATCAGCATGGATTCGTGACGTTATGTGCTTTCCGTTGACAGTGGCTTTTCTTTCAGGCACCTATTGCCAACCTGTAAGACCTCCAGAGGTTTGGGACTACAACTCCCATCATTCCTGACGGTTGCTGACTGTGGCTGTTGGGAGTCGGAGTCCAACAGCTGGCAGGGCTACAGGCTGCTTTTAGGCCCGGCTCACGCTTGATGCTTGTGACGTCAGGCAGCAATTTGCCATGTGTAACTGAACCATCACAGTTGCACGGAGTAGCTGCTTCATGAAATGAAACTTTGAAAAAGGGGGGAGCAGCCATTATTGCATCTACATCTTAGTAGCCCTGGGGGAATCTTCCAGTCCAACTTTTACCTAGAGAGGCTGAGTCAGTTGTGTTTACAGAACTTCTCCAACATGAAGAATCTTACAAACTGCAGTTTGGGGCAAGCAGAGCAGGTCTCTCTCATTTGCACCCCCTGCCTTACCCCAGTGTTTGTTCAACATCCAACCTAGCAGTGTTTTTTCTGGAGAACTCAAAAGCTTGCTCACAACTTTGTGATGTTTTGATTGGTCCTGATAATGTTGCTGCCATGCTGTGATTGGGGATTCTTCACCACGGCCAAGGGACCAGCACAGCTGTCTTCCATTTTCATGGCTATCAGTTCACCAGATCGGTAGGTGTCAGTCAGTGAAGGACAGTTCATGCAAGCATGTATTAGATGTTATTACTATGCACTTTGTGGCCCCTTCTGTGCTGTACATTTAAATATGTACCATACCACTTTAAGTCCTCATGGCTTCCCCAAAGAATCTTGGGAACTGTAGCTTGTTAAGGGTGCCTATTCCCCCTCACTGAACTACAATTCCCAGTGGTGTGACAATCCTTATTCCCAGGGAACTCTGGGAACTGTAGCTTCAAGGGGAATTGAGGGAAGGGTCTCCTAACAACTCTCAGCACCCTCAACAAACCACACTTCCTGGGAATCTTTTGTGGAAGAAATGGCTGTTTAAACTGGTATAATACTGAGTTAAATATATAGTGCAGCCAGGGCCTGTGACTAAATAGCTGAGCACCTAACGCTTTGGGACAGACTCCTGTTTGTTGGGGGGCGGCATACATGCCAATACTTGTTGCAGCATTCAGCTGCACTTGGGGGATTCATTTTCTTTGAAGAACAGTGCCAGATTATAATTTGTGCCCAAACCTCTTTTGTTTTGTTTCACCCCATTGCAGGAAAGTAAAAGCCAAAACAGTCCCACCAAGTCCTAATTCCAGTCCTCGGATTTTGGCTGCTCTTTGCAGCTTAGCAATTATTTAAAAGTATGGCCTGCATGTTGTTTGGCCAGAGTTAAATTCAGGCTTGGTGAGTCAGAGGGATTAAAGTTGGAAAAGGGCAAAGATGCTTGGGCTGTTTCCAAGGTTGGAAACAGAGTAGAAGCTGATGTGAGGGCAGGGCACCTATCCACGCATTTCGCTTAGGTTGCCACCTCATGTGTGCCTCATTTTTTGTTGTCGCTAAACCAAGTGGGATGGTGCCCAGGTGGAACCTACAGTCCTCGTTCATCCCCTCCATCAGAGTGGCGCTGTAGCATCATGTGTAACTCAGTATTATGAGAAAATCATTGCTTAAAGAGATCTGCGCTTGGAGCAAACGCATTATATTTTTAGTACTGACAATGCTTTTCCAACACTTCTTTAATATTGTAGAAACTAATACATATTTGTAAGCAAACAAGCTAGATGTGGAGTTGTCATTTACAAATTGCTCCATGCCATGGCTGCTGGCTCTGGGCAAATGGATATGGCTTTTGTGATGTACATTTTCTACCTGGAACACGTCAAGGTGATACATGGTGTGGCTGAAGCTTGGCTCTGCTGCCTTGAGTTCTCCAACCCTTCCTGACCAACGTAAAGGATGGGATCAGCTTGAGGAGATGGCAGAAGTTGTTTTCCTTATGGGACAGTGTTCCCATGATGCTCATATACAGCAGTGAGAAAGCATGGCAGAGACACCGATAACTCTAGAAGGCTTACAGACAGGTAAACATGTGTCTTTCTAGACCTGTAGCTCCCTACAGGTATAGAAAGCCACTCCTGGGGCCTGATGACATCACAACTGCTTTTTGTAGACTTCAAACATTACAAGAGGAAATTGAGTCAGACACAGCGGACCCAATGCCTCAAGAAAGCAGCGAAGGAGTACAGCAGGACAGGAGAGTATCCTTTCTGTGTTCACTTGCAATGCAGTACTGCCCCTGCTGGCCCAACACAGGAGAGACAGATATTGCCATAGAGCGGGGATTGGGAACTTGTAGCCTTCTAGACTGATTGCTGGGCCACAGCTCCCCTCATCCCAGATGGCAATTGGCCATGCTGATGGAAGAAGAGTTTGGATTTGATATCCCGCTTTATCACTACCCTAAGGAGTCTCAAGGCGGCTAACAATCTCCTTTCCCTTCCTCCGCCACAACAAACACTCTGTGAGGTGAGTGGGGCTGAGAGACTTCAGAGAAGTGTGACTGGCCCAAGGTCACCCAGCAGCTGCATGTGGAGGAGTGGGGAAGCAAACCCGGTTCACCAGATTACGAGTCTACCACTCTTAACCACTACACCACACTGGCAAGAGCTGGACTCCCAATGCTTGGAGGGCTGCAGGTTCCCCCAGCTCCCTGGATGGAGCCTCTCCGGTGCAAAGCGAGTTCCGTTATTATGATACACAGCATAGCCACTTGCGGCACTTGTTTTCCTCTAGCTTTATTATCAAATACATTAGGGAAGGGGAAAATGAGCATCTCAGTCCTGCTGCTTGGCCCGCGAAGCTTCTGCATTGGCGCGCAAAACTGCGCCAGGGCTTGGGTAGGGGCGCTGCTGGAAGAGTGGGCCAGCTGCCGTGGTATCTGCGCCAGTCTTGGCTTCGTTTCGTTTGGGCAGCCCAGTGGACCAGGTTCCCCTAGAATGGGAAAGAGCAGGGATGTCAGAAACAATGTTAGCCAGCCACACCTCACGCTCGGCCTGTTCTCCGTTATAGCTTCCCTGACACATAGTCCCTGTTTTGCCTCAATTTCCCTGCCCGGATGGCAATACACCTGTGCCCCTGCTTTTCATTTCCTAGATTTCACTTTAAGATAAGGAGTCGAATCTCTCTACGTGAGTGAAGACACCTTAAAAATACCACCACACTTTCAAAATTCTATGAACAATGTACAGAAGCAACATTCAGGTTTCTTGTGTGTGCTGCCCAATGTTATAAGAGGTCAGTAATTTTGGAGACAGAATTAGGCTTCCCAGAAACAGCTTTTAAAAAGTAAGTTTCTAGCTCCTGATGAGTAAAAAATATGCCTCTTGGTTTATGGGCAACGGCTGCTACACCCTTAGAAGGCAAAGAAGTGGCTGAAAAAGGCTTTCCAGGATTGGGTTTTTTACTGCTCTGTAACGTTCTCTTTTTTGTTCCTTCCCACGGCTAGAACAACTTCATTGTGAGATTATGCAAAAACCAAGTTAAACTCTGCAAATGTGATTAACCAATGGAAGCTTCACAACTCTGCCTCTGAGGGCAACATTTTAAGTACTTATTCTGGGAATAGTGCTTTAAAGCATCCGTTTCTCATGCTCCAAGATTTGTCTGCAGTGGTGGTCCAATTGCTCTTAGCAGCATTGGGCTGGGGTGGAGGGTTCCTCACTGGTTAAGAGGACTGCAACAGGCAGCAGGAAGTGCAGAGGGGACAGGCTTGTGAACACTGAAAGCTCTTTTTAACGATTTCTCTGCAATTTTACATACCAAGGAAAACTAAATGGTACACATTTAGCCAAAATATCTCTTGACTTCCCAAGCCATGTTACAGCTTTTTAGCACCCTTCGCTTTTCGAATTTGATAGCTGAAAAATTCAACACGCCCTGGCGCTGAAGGCTGAATCCAAGACCTCCCGCTTGCAAAGCACAAGCTCTGCCAGTGAACCAGAGACCTCTGCCCATGCCTGTGGTGCCCCAGTCTACCTTCGTGGTGGGAGGGAGGGGTTCAGCTGCTGTGCCCAGCTTAAGGGGCATCTCCTGGAGCTGCACTGCTGAGCTCCCCACCCTTCTATTCTCAGCAGACTCACCGGGGAGCATCCGAGTAAGCGCTGGGGTCCATGGGGTCAAGTTCTTCATCCTTCCGGCTTGCTGTGGAGGACAGACAAGAGGAATGCAGGAGTTTGGCCACCGCCCACACTTCCCATGCTCCCCCTTCCCCATTGGCAAATGGATCCCAGAAGCCCTCCCTCAAGCCCTTGGGAAATCCTTCTGATGGCAGGGTCCCACGGTGGGGAGTGGCCCTTACGCTTCTTGCTCTTGGGGTAGGGGGCCAGCTCCTCCCGTCTGTGGTAGCGGCGCTCCTTCAGCTCTTCCCGCTCCACCTTCTCATGCAACGAGTGCTCCATTTTCTCCTCGGCATCTGGGGGAGATGCATGAAGCTTGCATTACAGTACTCAAATTTAGCTTCCCCTCGGCCCAGACCTGGACCTTTTTTACATGGTAAAGTCACAACTGGATTTGTTGCTGGGCTTCAAGAATTCTCCAGCATGTATCAAAATTGCCATTTGCCACGTCTCGGAAATCTCTGGAAGGTGGATTAAGTCAGGATGTGCTGAGCTAGGCCACCCAAAACCAGTCCAGAGGTCCAAAATCCACTTAAGAGTCCTCATCAGCCTTCCAAAAACACATTGCTATCAAAGCAGAAATCCCCTCTCCCCGCACTCTCTTAGACACTAGATTTATGGAGTTGCCAACTAATCACAAAAGTCAGCTTGGCTTGCTCCTGTGTCTTTAACTGCAACTTAATGTGCAGAGATCAGCAGACGAAGTTTTTCACGTCTTAGAGATAGAGCGTTATCTGCTGGTGCAGAGATTAACTCGGTGGTTCTCAAACTTTTTTCTCTGGGCCACACTTTCAGAATAAAAAATTGCTCGTGCCACACCAATTTTTTAATTGATAAGAAATACACTGGAAAACAAATAGAAACAACAACTAGCAGTGCTTGATTTACAACATAGAACACAACTACAGTCCACCATATCCCTGTGGCTCAATGCAGATAAGAAATGTAAAATGTGCTTGATAATATCAGACATGCATTAACCCCAGTGACCAAATATTGGATCGCATAGGACTGGGGGCTTTCTCTCTCTTCCACAAGGCTAGACCCAAACCTTCCCCCCTTAGCTTCACCTCCCCATCATTCAAAATCAGCACATGCAATCCAAAAGCAAAGGCAGGCAGCCTCACCTAAATTGCTCTTCAGTTTCTTAGCTGCTTTGGTCACCACTGAGCTAGGATCATTGGGCGACAGCCACGAAACCAGATCCGTCTTTACGTTCCAATAGTAAGGGAGGCCGCTATGAAAGAAGACGAGAGATGGTTTCATCCATTGCCATTCATAACCAATGCCTGCATTACCAAACCATGAATAAGCCACCCTGCTCTTTGTTTTGTCCCCATAGGGATGAGGAACCTATTGGCCTCCAGATGTTACTTGGCTTCAACTCCCATCAGCCCCAGCCACCTTTGCCATGAAGGCTAATTAGAATTGCAATCCCAACAGCCTCCTCATGCCTGTCTTGAGGATTTCATAGGCCACTGGCACTCGCTTCAGAGAATCTCAGGAACAGGAGAGTCAACTACTCTCATTTACCAGGACACACACTCCTGTTGTGTCCCCAGACAAAAGAAGCTACTGAAGCTAGGGTTTCAGTTAAATTAACTAAATAAATATCCTGGCTTGCTTCTCACCCACCAACCCCTTTCTGAACAAATTAAATGGATTCTTAATTGTCTTCCATCCAGGCACTGATGGGCCCATTTAGCTTCAATAACTCTGCAGTAAATGGGACTCCCAGACACTGTTGTGCTTTCTGTTTGTTCGCTTGTAACTTATTTGTTGATTTATTATTTGGGGGGGAGGTTTTGTTTGTGCGTGTTTGTTGTTCTTTTCTTCGTTATGTATTTTGTATTTTTATCTTGTATTTTTATTCTGCGAACCTCCCTGAGATCTATGGATGAAGGTCAGTATATAAATTTTATAAATATTAAGTCATCATGAGTATGAGATTAACAGATTCCTTTTTTCCACCACACACTTGAAAGCTGAAACCATAATTGAGAACTATTAACTATAACCTCACACCACCATTACAAGGCTAGTAGGATATAACAGCTTGACTAGTGCTGGGAGTTCGAAACTCCCATTGTTCTAGGCACATTAGCGCAAGCAGTTTCTGAGCTCTGGGTGCAGTAGTGCACCTAAGAGTGCCTAAGAATTCAGATTAAAACTGCAGAGTGGAAGGAAAGGAGGACCTTTTTCTACCTCCCCACTTCCAGCTACTCTCTGAAGACTGGAGAAGAGACCCTCTTAAGAATATAGGGGGGTGGGTGGGCAGGGAAAGGACTAGACCATGAGAAAAATGAACATAATATTTTAGCTGCAGTTCGTTCATTTTCAGCTTTGTATTCTTGTTATAAAAAAGCATGCCTGGACATTCCGTTGCTGTACCCATAACCTTGGCTTAAGGTACTGTTTGCCTCCTAGCTGTCATATCTCAGTTTCTAACACTGCTGAAGACATGCTATCCTTTTATCAAGAGGTGGGGAACCTTTTTCACTGACAACCTTCCTGGGGTAGTAAGCAGTAGCGGACAGGCTAGAGGCAAGGAGGAGGCAACATTACAGGCATAAGGGCTGGGGAGGAGTGTAGCTTGGGGAGGCAGAGGCATGACTTGGAGAGCCATATTCAAGCTCTGAACCTGAGATTCCCCACCACACCTCTTACCAGGCAGGGTCGAGGACTTTGTACCAGTTCGGTGGCAGGTTCTCAATCCTGGTAGCTTCGTAATCGATGTGGTCGTCATCATAATCTTCTGCGATAATTTCTTCCTCTGGCTCTGACAGAAGAGAGGTCCCGAAGAAAATGGGATTAGGCTTGGAAAAAATATGTGGGCAAGATGTAGTAAAGCCTCATGAGCCAGATTATTTGAGATGAACTGTTCTGTTCTGTTCCTTTATGCAAAGCCTAGACAAGCATCCTCTAGCTCAGGGGTAGGCAACCTAAGGCTCATGGGCTGGATCCGGCCCAATCGCCTTCTCAATCCAGCCCATGGACAGTCTAGGAATCAGCGTGTTTTTACATGAGTAGAATGTGTGTGTTTATTTAAAATGCATTCTCTGGGTTATTTGTGGGGCATAGGAATTCGTTCATTCCCCCACCCCAAAAAAATAGTCCAGCCCCCCACAAGGTCTGAGGGACAGTGGACCGGCCCATGGGTGAAAAAGGTTCCTGACCCCTGCTCTAGCTAACCAAGGATGCCTCTATACTTACCAGGCTCTACATGCTTCAAGAGCCCTCGCCTGGCCAGGCGGGACTGCAGAGCCACTGGCAGTGGCATTAGGAACTTTAGGAACTATTCCAGCTGAGGCAGGTGGACAAGCCTCTCCTCTAGTTTGGATTTGATATCCCGCCTTTCACTCCCTGTTCCTAAGCAGAGAAGGGGGAAAAAAACACACATTACATTTTGTGACATTTGAGTATCTTCTCCTTGCTTCCTACATTCCAGTAATAACCTGTAAGCTTCCCTGCCAGAGTTTCTACTCCATTTCTTCCCACATTCTTTTCCCAACAACACGGAGCTACACAAAACCTTTCATGGCATTGCCAACTCCCATTCCTGGGAGTTTGGTGACAACTGCTGCACCACACGAGTTCCTCTATACACCTTCATGGACAGTTTAGGAACTAACATGAACTTGTGTGGATGAACAAAGGGAAAGAGCCTGATGCAATCTGCGGCAGGGGTCTGGGGAAAGTTGTTTGACTGAATAGATCCAATGCTTATCTGTCTGCCTTTGTCTACAGGTTAAGTTTTTTACCCTTCTGCACACTAATTCAGCTCATTGCACTCTCCAGTTTAGCAGCGATATCCCGGGATTTATCTGAAGCATTTAAACCTGCCCTTTAGCGCCAAAGGCATCCTAATCACTTCCATTACCACTTGATTCCCTTAAGCCTAGGTCAGGGGTCTGCAACCTTTAAGACAAAAAGAGCCACTTGGACCCGTTTCCGAAGAAAAAAACAACTGGGAGCCGCAAAACCGGGAAGGTGATGTCGGGACGGTGCGTGACTAACGCACGCACCGCCCCCATGCGACGTCACAGCCAGTACAGCGCCCGCCACAGTGGGGAGTGTCAGGGCACACAATGCGCCTCCTCCCCTCGCTAGTATCCGCCCCGGAGCCGCGACAAAGGTGTAAAAGAGCCACATGCGGCTCCGGAGCCGCGGGTTGCAGACCCCTGGCCTAGGTGAATGGAACGTTTTTGCTCAACGCCTAAACACAGATAGTGATGGCGCCAGGCATGCCTCCCTGGGGGGAACATCCCATAGGCAGGCAGCCACTTCTGAGAAGGCCTGTTCTCATATCACCACCCTCCACACCTCCCTCAAAGGAGGGCCTTGGATAGTAACACTGGCAAGGTCCAGGTTAGAGGATCATACTTGGGGCTAGTTCTTGCTGAAGTTTCATTAGTACATCAAGCTCGCAGCTCAGCAACATCCGAGGCCTAGCGCTCACCGAACTGGTAAACTCACACCTGAGCTGTGCCACTTTAGACAATGCATGGGCGCTGCCAAGGGAAGTGGTGAGCAGGGAGAAGGCTCCCTGCATGCAGAAATCTAGCATCCTGGCAAGGACAAACAACAAGAGTCCTGGCAAGTATATAGAAAGCTTTATTTCGTGGGTTCGAAAAAATACTCAGTGGTCCGTAATGTGTCAACCTTCAAGGTCCCGTATAATAATGATAATGATAATAATAATATTAATTGAATTTATATACCACACTATAACCACACACACACACACACACACACACTGCTTCTGATGCAACACGACTAACCGTCTTGGAAAACATTAGGAAAGGGGGTTCGAGCCTGGTTGCCTTACATGCTAGCTTTCTACGTGCAAGGTGTGGCAGGCGAGGCGCCCCTTCGCTGCCTCAGGGAGAGACAGCTCGGCCCTCAGCCGCCGCCCCCCCCCCCGCGACCCCCTCACGGCAAAGGGCCTCCCCAGCCTCCCCTCAGGAACCCCCCCCCCCACATAGCTCCCACCTACCTCGGCGCAGCCAACCCGCCTCTCGGCAATACCCGCCTCAACGCAAGCCGGGGAGCCTCAGTCTTCCTTCGGGTCGAGCGAGACTCTTTTTCAGCGCCCGCCCCCAGCACGTGACGCGCCTCGACCAATCATCGTATAAGGGAAGCAGAGCCCGCCCGGGCTTCTTCCCGTCTTGAAAGGATTTGAGCAATAACAGGGCTGGGGGGGAGGCGGAAAGCCACCCCGGCCAATCCCAAGAAAGGAATCCCAACTGGACCCACCCACTTTCGACTTACTCTTAGCCAATCAATCAGAGATTTGGTTTGCTTCTCCAATGAGCGGGCGAGTGAAGCCCCTGAGAGTCCCGCCTTCTCTTTGATTGGCCGCGGAGGACCATAGAGGCAGCAATGAAGAGTCGTTCATCGCCATCCATCCCCTTTCTTGGCACTTCTGAAGTGGCGTGGAACCGCGTCTGGGCTGCAAACCGACAGTCAGGTTGTGCATCCACAGCAATGACTAGAGGAGGAATGAATTGGGCCCACTTGCATCTTCAGCAGCACAACCAGAGGCCTTCATTTACAAGAAAACATGTCTCTCCCATATCAGTCTCTAACAGCCACAGCCAGTGCCGGATTTACATATAAGCTAAACAAACTACAGTCATACCTCATGTTGCGCTTGCTTCAGGTTGAACGTTTTCAGGTTGCGTCCTGCTGCAACCCGGAAGTAACGGAATGGGTCACTTCTGGGTTTTGCCGCTTGTGCATGCACATACGCGCAAAATGACGTCAAGCGCATGCGCAGAAGCGGCAAATCGCAATGTGCAAATGTGGGTTGCGTTCTGCTTAGGTTGTGAACGGGGCTCTAGAACGGATCCCGTTTGCAGACAGAGGTACCACTGTATAACTTAGGACCCCACTCTCTTGAGGGCCCCCAAAAATGTAAAGGGAAAAAAAACCTGAATGTACATTTCCAAAATATAAAAAACAGATAAAATAAAATCTACGTACAGCAACAGTGTTTTGTGTTGTGTAGGCTCCTATGATGTAAGTTATGGGCCCCGTCTGGTAGCCTGCTCCCTCAAATATCCCTGGTTTGTTCATTTCTATATATAGGGTGTCTACATTCTGCATGGACTGGTTGCAGGGCAACATGTGCAAATGGATTTGGAAACCTGTTAGGTCCATAAATTACCATATAGCATATAGTCAACACAAAACACAGCAACAATTTGTTGTTGACAAAGGACAGCTGGACATATAAAGGAATATTACCTTCAGTAGCTTAGGGCCTCATCAAACCTTAATACGGCACTGGCCACAGTAGACACTAACTCTCCAACAGTTTGACTTTACCTCCGAAGATACACTCCTTCACTGTCCCGAGACAAGGATGCCAACAAATATACTCATGCATGTGCATATACATCTTCTTTGATGATCACTCGTAGGCGAGTAAGATTGTCTTCCATGAACAAGGTCTTTACAGTGAGTCTGTAAGGATCCGTACATCCTTCCACAGTGGGGACATAGGTTTCCGATGGGAGTTGATCATGATGAGGGTTTGCCAAGCGTGCCTTCCTCCTAGCATGTTTCTCCCTTGCGTCCTGAGTTTGAGTGTCTTCAAAGTCCATGGCACCTTTGGTAAAGGCAGTTCTCCAACTGGAGCACTTGCAGGCCAGTGTTCCCAATTGTCAGTGTTTGTACTACATTTTTAAAGATTTGCCTTGAGAGAGTCTTTAAACCTTTTTTGTTGAGCAGCAGTGTTACGTTTTCCATTTTAAAGTTTGGAACCGAGTGACAGCTTTGGAAGATGATAATTGGGCATCTGCACAATGTGACCAGTCCAAATAACTTAATGTTGAAGAATAATTGCTTCAACACTGGTGATCTTTGCTTCTTCCAGTACATGGACATTAGTTCGCTTGTCTCACCAAGTGATGTGTAAAATTTTCTGGAGACACCGTTGATGGAGGAGTTGGAGACCGTGTTTATAAGTGGTACATATACAGATACCACAGAGCTTCCAATATATAAAAAGATACTACATTGCACCTAAATCATTTTCTTGATGGAACACAGGCTTTCTCATACACACACACAATTTATTTTCCATTTAACATTATACATTCACATCATCATTATCCACTATACCGCCCTGGCTCTTTAGAGCCTATCAACTTCCTTCCCTCCTGCCTCATGACTTTCGAAATTAACCTTTATAGCATTGCAATTTATACGTTTTCCATTTCTAATTACACCCATTTCAGAATGGCTCAAAATTTAAATAAATATAGAAAGGTAGAAATTTTCTCATTACAAGTCTTCAGACAACCCTGCTAGGGATGTTAATTGCTTACAATAATCTTTCACCCCAGTCCTTTTGGAATACTGGATCATGCTGGATTCGGATTTTTCCCGCCAGCTTCGCCAGTTCCGCAAAGTCCATCACCTTCCTCTGTCCCTCTTCTTTCGTCGGTACTGAACGCAGGCTTTCTCTACACCTTCCTATCTCTAGAGCAGAAGAGCCCCTTTCACGTGACTGAAGCTGGCCAATAGCTGGTTGTCACGTGACTCGGTCCCCGTGTTGTCTTCCTCCCCTGTCACGTGATCCGCGCAGCCTGCGGCCGGGAGCCATGGAGGAATATGCCCGGGAGCCCTGGTAACCGGGAGCGGGGGCTGCCGGGGGCTCAGCGGGGCAGGGAGGCGAGCGTGACCCGAGGCCCCGTTTTCCGGCCCCGGGAGCGGCGGTGGCGGGTGGGGGGCACGTCCGTCCCGCGCCCCTTCCTCCTGCGCCGCCGGCACAACAGCCCTGCGAGGTGGGGCCGGGTGAGCAGGGAAGCCAGCGGCTCCCGGTGGCTGAGGAAGGGCTTCCACCGGGGGCTCCGCGGCCCCAGCTATGGGCAGCCCAACAAGAGTTAGACGTATTTTTCTTACAATCCCCTTATGGGATATCTCATGGGTAGGCAACCTAAGGCCCGGGGGCCGGATCCGGCCCAATCGCCTTCTTAATCCGGCCCGCGGACGGTCTGGGAATCAGCGTGTTTTTACATGAGTAGAATGTGTCCTTTTCTTTAAAATGCATCTCTGGGTTATTTGTGGGGCATAGGAATCAGTTCATTTTTTCCCCCAAAATATAGTCCAGCCCCCCACAAGGTCTGAGGGAAAGCGGACTGCCCCCCTGCTGAAAATGTTTTCTGACCTCTGGGATATCTAGAACCTGTATAGATTTCTCTCAGGAGATCTTTATGGGTCGGGGAGAAAGCAGAGGCCAAGCAGAGTAGATTGAAAGCAAAGCGGCTAGTCAGCCTGATTATTAATTATTAAAGGAAATAAACTGTTGCAACTCACCACACACAGGAGGGAGGAGAACCCCGAACAATGGTGTGCAAGCCCCTATACAGTCATACCTCATTTACAAAAAAGTAGATAAATTTCAAAGCGCAAGTAGATAAATAAATTACACAGTGCAAGTAGATAAATAGGTACCACTCCAGCGGGAAAGTTTCCGTGCGCTGCTCTGGTTCACCAGAAGCGGCTTAGTCATGCTGGCCACATGACCTGGAAGCCGTACGCTGGCTTCCTCAGCCAATAAAGCAAGATGAGTGCCGTGACCCCAGAGTCGGCCACGACTGGACCTAATGGTCAGGGGTCCCTTTACCTTTAAGGTCTCTTAAGATTGCCCACCCCCCAGCTGCTTAGCACCATTTCGAAGTCATCTCTTTCTCACTTTTGGGGGGCTTTCAGGGTCTCCAGTAACTTCACTTCTCTTTCCATTTGGCAGCCCCTGGCGAATTGTAGATGACTGTGGTGGTGCCTTCACCATGGGGATGATTGGGGGAGGTGTCTTCCAGGCTGTCAAAGGCTTCCGCAATGCTCCAGTGGTGAGTCCCAACCTTCTTTTCTCCTTCCCTTTCCTTCAAGCTGCAAGTGAGGGACATGGATGGGGTCAGAAGACATAGATTCATGAAGAACCCTGGCCCAGATTGGCTCCTGCAAATCCTAAAACATTTCCCTACCTATCCTTTCCCTTCCCCTCCGCTCTCTTTCTTTGTATGTTAGATTGTATGCTTGTGAGTAGCCCAGCTTTTGTTTTCAAACTGGTTTCAAAATATTACAATACAATAATATTTATTGTCATTGTCCCATACAGAATAATGAAATTGAAAAAATCTACATCAGACATTCAAAAACCAACAAGCCTGCTATCCCAGCTATCCCAGTCTGGTTAGCCCCCTACAAACTCTGATACCCCATAATTAAATACAATATACTCCCATAGAGACTACCTTACACTGCGTTTAAAACCAAAATCGCATTTGGATAGAAACTGTTTCTCAGGCGGCTAGTCCTAGTCTTTATAACCCTGTACAGTGGTACCTCGCAAGACGAATGCCTCGCAAGACGGAAAACGCGCAAGACGAAAGAGTTTTCCGTTTTATGAGTCATTCCGCAAGACGAATTTCCCTATGGGCTTGCTTCGCAAGACGAAACATCTTGCGAGTTCTTGTGAGTTTGTTTCCTTTTTCGCTAAGCCGCTAATAGCCACTAAGCCGCTAATTGCCGTGCTTCGGAAGACGAAAAAACCGCAAGACGAAGAGACTCGCGGAACGGATTATTTTCGTCTTGCGAGGCACCACTGTACCTTCTTCCAGAAGGCAGAAGCTGAAAGAGATCATTTCCAGGGTGCGCACTATCCTGCACTATCTCTGCAGCTTTCTTATGGCACCTGTGCTCTCTTCATCAGGTCTTTGCTGTTTTCTCCCCAGGTTAGGTCATCTCTCAACTCCATTCCCAGAAATCGAAACACCAAGACCTGTTCCACACACTTCCCCTCAATAATAAGTGGCTGAATATTTAATTTACATTTCCTAAAGTCCACAGTAATCTTTTTTGTTTTCTTTAAGTTAAGGAGTAAGTTGTTTTTCCTGCACCACTCCCCCTAGCACACGTATAGGGCTTTGAAGGCCAGTGATCCTATAATGCACTTGCCTGAGATGATAAGTGATCTAATATTTTTGGTTGCCAATGAGAACCAGAAATTTTATGGCTAGTGATCATTTTGCTCTGCTGCTGGTTGGCTCTTCCAACATGCCAATAATCGCAAGCTGGTTCTGCTGAGCACAAGTTAATGTGGATCGGCTGTCCTCACAAGTGTGCTTCTTTAGTGGGAGTTGGTGATTGCTGTGTACTGTCTGCCGAGAATGGGTATCCCTATAGAGCCAGTACAGATTAGTGGTTCATGGTTCAATCCTTACTGGAAGTTTTGGGATGCAACTCAGCATATATTAAGGCTGATGGGGTTTTGTATTGGAGAAATTAGATTGAGAGAGGAAACTTCAACCTTCCTGTACAGTGGTACCTCGGGTTACAGACGCTTCAGGTTACAGATGCTTCAGGTTACAGACTCCGCTAACCCAGAAATAGTGCTTCAGGTTAAGAACTTTGCTTCAGGATGAGAACAGAAATCGTTCTCCGGCGGTGCGGTGGCAGCGGGAGGCCCCATTAGCTAAAGTGGTGCTTCAGGTTAAGAACAGTTTTAGGTTAAGAACGGACCTCCGGAACGAATTAAGTACATAACCAGAGGTACCACTGTATTGTCTCCAGTGTGGTGAAGTTGTTAGCAGGTTGGACTAGGACATGAGAAATGGGGGTTTGTATCCTCAATCATCCATAAAGCTCACTGGGTTTGCCTTGGGCCAGTCACTGCCTCTCAGGGTTGTTGTGGAGATTAAATGAGGGGGAATAACTTTGTCTGCCTCATTGGAGAAATAGGTGGGGTATAAATGCAATCAATAAATAAATATTGGAGAAGGGAGGTAGCGCTGATGCTGAAACAAAGATGTGCCTAAAGCCATTTCATTGGTTTATGGCTGAGGTGGGATTTGAGGGGCAAGGGCTGCAACACAGTTGCAGAGGACCTGAGGTACCACTGTATATCTGCTTTGGTAATCCAGGGGCTCATTCAAAATGCAGGGTCTACTAGCTATGGTTTCTTATATGACCTGGTCCCAAGCTCTGCATTTTATTTATTTATTTATTTAGATTTCATACCTGCCTTTTACCACAAGGGTCCTAGGGTAGGTTACAACAACAAAATATACAATTGTAAAATAAAGACAACGGATATCACCATTAAACAAGTGCAAGGAATTAAAAACAACTCCATATATAAGACCAATACAAACATTTAAAAACAAATCCTACCTATACTAACAGTTAGAAATATTTCCAGTACAGATGCAGCCTGGGATGAAGATCTCCACTTAAAAGGCTTGTTGACAGAGCAGGCACCAAAAAGACAGTGGAGAGGACACCTGTCTAATATGAAATCGGAGGGAATTGTATACGTAAGACCTTAGATGTTACTACTCAGACCTTGAATGTGGCCTGGTAGCAGATTGGCAGCCAGTACAGATGCTACTGAAAAGGAGTTAGATGCTGGAGTTGCCCCTACAAGCAGCCTAGCCAATGTGTTCTATGCTAGCTGCAGTTTCCAGATCTGGACCCTAAATTAAGTGCATTGTAGTAATCCAACCTTGAGGTAACCAGTGTATGGACAACTGTGGTTGAGCTATCCTGATCCAGGAAAACTGTAGCTGTCTTACCAGGTGAAGCTGGTACAAAGCACTGCTAGCCACTGAGGACAGCATTGCCCCCAGTGACTGAGAGCAAGAGGAGCACCCCAGGTTAGGCACCTGTTTGTTTGGGCCCAGAGTCCATCTTGCCAGGATTCAGACTCAGTTTAATAAACTCATGGAGCCATGAGCTCATCAAGCAGACACTGGGTGGGGATGGAATGGTTTACAGGCAACAGCCATTTTATGTGCGTTCAATATGTGTGTGACTGTGAACACACACAACACCCAGAAGTACAGTGGTACCTTGGTTCTCAAACTTAATCTGTCCCGGAAGTCCATTCCAAAACCAAAGCGTTCCAGAACCAAGGTGTGCTTTCCCATAGAAAGCAATGCAAAATGGATTAATCTGTTCCAGACTTTTAAAAACAACCCCTAAAACAGCAATTGAACATGAATTATATTATCTAATGAGACCATTGATCTATAAAATGAAAGCAATAATCAGTGTACTGCACCATAAAATAAGACAGTATTGTAGATGATAAAAGTTAAAATTATTATTATTTTCTTACCTGCACTGGTGATAGTCATTGTTTTGATGAGGGGCTTTTATCCATTTCTGCACAATCAGTCAATCAGTAGCTGAACTGGGTTCCACACAGTCACAAAAACAAATTAACTGGAAAAGCCTCAGAAACAAAAACGCAAAATAAATAGCAAAAACAAAAGCGCCAAACTTAATCCGTTCCGGAAGTCTGTTTGACTTCTGAAATGTTTGAAAAGCAAGGCGCAGCTTCTGATTGGTGCAGGCGCCCTGGAAACAATAGCTGACAGCCGCATCGGATGTTCGGCTTCTGAAAAATGTTCAAAAACTGGAACACTTACTTCCAGGTTTTCAGCATTTGAGAACCAAGGCGTTTGAGAACCAAGATACCACTGTAGTCAGAAAAGGGAGCTGGGTGAGTGGGGGTCAGGAACATAACCCCCATGCAAAACAGTTGTTGCCTGTATCACATCACAATTGGCAGGTCTGAGGCACATCAACAAGGATTGCTGCATCCCTGAATCCCCATACACCTTTCCCCTCAGCTGAGGAAAATACACGGGCAGAACTTGAGGTGTAGGATTCCACAAAAGTGGCCGCTGGGCTTATAGGTCTATAACTGGCTTGTGCTCCAGAACTGATCTCTGGGCAGAAAGTTGCTCATGGCTGTGTAGGCAGCAGCAAGGGAGAACATATTTCTATTCTGAGCAGGTGGCGTTGCCACTTTTGGCACCATCTCAATAAGTGTCGCTCCACTTCCTCCTCCCTGTCGCCTGGGAGTCAAGTGTGTAGAGTTTGTGCTCCTGCTTCTTGTATGTCAAGCCTGTCTCCTCAGTTTTCAGCATTTGCTCTCCGTCTTCGGGCTGTAAGTGCTTGGGGGAAAACTCAGCGGTCCAGTTTTGAGACTGTTTTTGTCTGTTGTGGGAGATGGAGGCCTTGAGGCCGGGTCTTGCTTGTGGCATCTGGAAGACCTTCAGAAGCACTCTGAGCATTTCCAAAGTTCAGCACAACAGTGGCACAAGCCCCCTGTGTTCCTTCCCGGCTCCAAGCTGGGATGGGAATGCTGGTCCTTTTGTACTGTACTTCAAAGAGGATACTTGGATGTTTCCTTCTGCATGGCAAATAACATCTTTCATTGTTGGTGGATGATCTAGATTAGGGAAGGTATCTTTCAGAAACGCTCCCTGGTGCAGCCCTGATTTCACTGAGATGCCCTGTGTTTTGTTTCTAACTTTTTTTGTGGGAACACCAGGAAGTCCACTCCCCTGTCTTCTACAATCTCATCTAGTTTGCCCCCAAGCCTGCTCCTTCTTGGACCATGTTTTATCTCCCAGATTGATACTTTGGGGACAGACTGGATGAAGAGCTAATTACAGAAACAGTCTACATTGAGATGTGTGCCCGGGTGTTTACCGTCTGATCTTATGATTGCTTACTCAAGTTGCCTATTGATTTTAACGGGACTTACAGGTAAAAGTGTTTAGAATGGCAACCTGGGATTAAAACTGAGGCTATTTACTTTGCTGTCAGGCTCCATGTTCCTTACGTGTCAAATGTGGCTGTTAATTAGTTACCTTTGACCAGTTATTTGTGCAGGAATCTCCATGCATTTTATGGGGGTTAGAGACTTCTGGTCATCTATAGGTAATTGTGACTGATGCTGCCCTTCTGAGCTTCTGTTTTGTGCCTGGCTCCTTCTGATGTGAGCTACAATCAAGGGGTTTGCATCTGTGAGCCTGTTATTCTCCTTTTGGTCCTGTTCACATGCAGGTTTGAGCATTTATGCCCTAACTCTTAAGTCATGGGTAGGCAAACTAAGGCCCGGGGGCCAGATCCGGCCCAATCGCCTTCTCAATCTGGCCCGCGGACGGTCTGGGAATCAGCATGTTTTTACATGAGTAGAATGTGTCCTTTTATTTAAAATGCATCTCTGGGTTATTTGTGGGGCATAGGAATTCGCTCATTCCCCCCAAAAAAAATATAGTCTGCCCCCCCCCCACAAGGTCTGAGGGACAGTGGACCGGCCCCCTGTTGAAAAAGTTTGCTGACCCCTGCTCTAAGTGCTTGGAAAGAGTTTCAGTGAGTAAATTTGGTAATTGCTTTCAGTTAACAGGAGGGATTGAACAGGGTTATTTTCATTTCGACTGGCCAGGCAGAATCTGTTCTTGCCCCCCAGCCCCTTCCCCTTGGATTCTCAGTTGCTGTTGTTTTAAGCAGAACAGAAGATCATGCAAACCTTAAATCTGCCCATTTCTATCTTAGGTAAGACTCGGCTGTCACATCTGTAGTATGGAGTTAATGGAGTGACCGGCCCGACAGCATTGTTGAAATGATTACTGCCATAATGTACATGCTATTTGAACACTTGAAAGAAACTACATGCATTTTAAATGTTGCTGGTCTTGGATATCTCCAAAACAAGAGTACCTCCTCTTCCTATTTTTGTCTTGCATCGTTTGCCTTGCAGTTCTGTGTGTCAGACCTTGGTATAGTTTTGTATGACGTTTCCCATTCTCACTCCCCGTTGTGTCACACCATGGGCTGGCTCTCATAGATTAAATTGTGGAGAGTTTAATGCTTGAGATTATCCCACTGGATAACTGAGATCAAGTAGACAACCTGTTTTTCTGGTGGGAAAGTGGCAGTTGCAGAGACACCCTGAGTCCACCTGCCTTCCGTGGATCGAGACCTGTGGCTTCTGGCTCCACAGTATCATTGGAGTTTGAGAATTGTATGTGCCTGTGTTCCTTGAGATGCGGAGAGTGTCTTCCCTTGGCTCCCCTTAGCCTCTTGTACCCTGCGCTTGAACATCTTTTCCAGGGTGTCCATTGTGAGTTTTGACTAAGGTAGTTTCTCCTCCTTTTTCCTAGGGTGTCAGGCATCGGTTCAAAGGCAGCATTAACGCTATCAGAGTCAGAGCACCACAGATTGGAGGTAAGGGAAGTGTCCTGACCCTTGGGTTGGCTGGTGGGGATGTGGGCAGTGTTGTAAATAAAAAGATGGATCAGACAGGTTGTGGGGTGAGGTGGATCAGGATTTGGTTTATTTTAAAGGAGAACCAGCAGTGCTGTATTGTGGGTAAAAGTGTCAGACCACGGTTCAAATCCCCTGTCAGCCTTGAAGTTCACTGGATGTGACCTTGGACCAGTCACTGTCTCTCAGCCTACCTCACCAGGTCGTTGTGACTGTAAAATGTGTGGAGTGGGGCATCTCAGGGGGAAGTTTCAGGAAAAGTGTGATATAAATCAAATATTATAACTGCTGGCCAAGTGAGGCAGGAATTAAAGAGAAGAATGTGTAGAGTATGATGTGCTGGCTTGGAGGCTGTTTTGTCATATTGAGTTAGTTGTATAGCCCAGTCCCAAAGCTGACAGTTAAATCTCATATTGGTTTGGTCGAAAGCAAGGCCATATGTATTCAGTGAGGCTTACTTTTAGGTAAGTGTGCTTGGGATTGTAGCCTTAGAGTAAGTGACTCAATAAATGAATCCTAGTGAAACAGAATGACATTTCACCATTATAAACCTCAACTTAAATCCCCACTTTTCTGGCTCAACCTACAGCTGGAAAAGGCATGGCCCCCCCAGTAGTTATTGAGGTGGTTCTGAAGTGGCCTCAAGGTTCAACTTGGGCAAGTCCTACAGCAGGAGGTGGAGCCATACTTTTCTTGAGAGAAGGGAGGCGTCCGCTAAGAATGCCTCTCTTCACACCCTTCCTCTCTGAACGTGACACAGAGATGGTACCATTAGTGATCTTGCCACCTGTGTGATTCTGCTTGCGCAGAACTCCAAGTGCCTGGCAAACGAGCCATGAGTCAGTGTTTTACAAAATCAAAACAAAAATTTGTTTCTGCCTTTCACAGTCCTTGGAGATAAGTTTAACAATCTGTTCGTGGGGAGAATATAACTTGTGTGTCCTGGAGTGGCTGTTGGCCCTTCTTCCGGAGCTCCAAGCCTTCAAACTCCCCATCGATCCCTGGTGCTCCCACCGACCCCGTAAGGCTGCCTGGTTCTTTGCCAGCGTGTTGTCAGAGTTTCACCCTGTCTCAGCCCAATTCAGCACGTGTGCAGGGCACATTGTGTAAGCCAAGCATTTGGCTTTGCTTGGCATGGAATTCTAATACCTTTTGGTGCCAGTTACAAATGAACATCCCTGAGTCCAGCTGGTGTCTCCACATGCTCTCCTTGTGTTCCTCCTCGCAGGCAGCTTTGCTGTGTGGGGCGGGCTCTTCTCCACCATTGACTGCGGCCTAGTGAAGATGCGGGGCAAGGAGGATCCCTGGAACTCCATCACAAGCGGGGCGCTCACGGGAGCTGTGTTAGCATCACGCAGTAAGTGGTGGCCATTGATCCTATAACCGCAGCGCCTCCACCTTTCCCCTTAACCTCCTGTGGCTGAACGCTGAGCCAGGGCACTGGGACTGAGAGTTCTTTCCCCTTAGGTGGGCCCTTGGCCATGGTCGGCTCGGCTATGATGGGAGGCATCTTGCTTGCCCTGATAGAAGGTGTCGGGATTTTGCTGACGAGGTACACGGCCCAGCAGTTCCAGAACCGTAAGTTCCAACATGGCGGCAAAAAACAGAACTCGGGATTTCCCCAGAATGATGGATTTGGACTAGGAACCAAAGGACCTCTCTGCACTTTGGTTTCAGCCCCATAGCCTACCCAGGGTTCCTCTGAACAATCACACCTGCACTCTTAAGAGAAAACAGCTCCCCAACCAAGCTTCCTTGTGGTTAAAGGAGTGGGATGATATAGTTTGGGGCAGGCTGAGTTCTCAGTCACTTGCAGCTGTGGGACACAGTAAACCAGGTGAATTCAGGAGAAGGCAAAAGCTTGGTGTCATCTGTGTGGGAGAGAGAGCATGCAGAGCACATTCTCCCCCCGGATGAGCGGCTGCCACTCTCTCATGCAGACGTGGGTGTGTGGGGAGGGAAGTGACAGGCAGCGTTGCTGTGGGGGCAAAGTTTGCCTCCAGCCCTGACAGTGCCTGGCTTGATCTCCCCTGACACCAGGGTGGTGTTACAATACACGCGAGTGCTTCTCGTTCCACCACCCCCTTGGCAAAATACAGAGCCTTCTGCCACTCCACTTGCTGCGATTGGCATTTTGCTGCTCCTTCTATAAATGCTTGCAGAAGTTGCACTCCTTTCCCACGGTGTCTGACACCCTCCCTTGTCCCTTTTACAGGTGTAAATTCTAACCTGTTCTGCATTTTCTTGCCGCAGGAATTGGGTTTTACTTTTCACTTTTTTGTTAATGAGTCACCCTCGCCCACATCTCTCCTCCTGATTGCACCTCGGCCGCTTCCATTGATTTCTATCCCCAAAGATAGTGGCCCTTGGCTGCGCAAAACATGAATCATTGCACACACATCTCTTCCCTGCTCCTAACTGTCCCTTCTTGTCTTCACTTCTTAGCCAACCCCTTTGGAGAAGATCCCAGCCAGCTGCCTCCTAAGGATGGCTCGCCACCTCCAGGGTATCCAGGATATGGACATTATCAATGAAACTGTTTGGGTCCAAGGAGATGTGTATTTTTGTAGGACTGGAGCAGGAATTTCCCCATTGAAGCTACTCAAGACGTTCACATGGCAGCACTCAAACCCCCCACAAACCCCAGCATTCAAGGAATGCCATTCCAAGAGTTTTCTTTGGGAAGGAGGGAGTGAGGGAAAGGGGTCAGGGGCTTAAGCGACATTTGAACCATGTAATATCTACCTCTCTGGTGGGCTTTTGCGTTGATGGCACAATGAGCCCCAGGAAGCCTTCCATGTGTGCTGGGGGAGCCAGAGCCTGTGCTGGGTGATCAGCTAACATGAATCCTGAGACAACGTTTCTTAGCTCTGTAGCTTCTGGATGTGTCTATAAACAATTAAATGGTCATGACGAAGGACTTTAGAAAGGCTGTCTCTCCCTGGCTTTTGAGTGGTGGGGCTTCTGCTTTCTCCGTAGTCGGAGAACCCGTCCCAGGTTAGCTTGCAAAAAAACTGTCGGCAGAGCAGTGGGGGCCTTGTTCTACCAGGTATTGTGTGCAGTTAACGGGTTGCGATGGTAGCAAGGAAAAGCTGAGCCCATGTATCAAGAGTCACAGCTCCCGAAATAAGACTCCCTCTTCTACACCAGGGGCTCAGTTAATCCCTCTGTTTTTGCTGCCTGCTTGAGGCTGCAGAAACAGGGGGGTTGTCAAAAGGCATAGCAGGCTGCAGGAATAACATGGTTGGTGGACCACATTCAGCTTGGTGGATCAGTTGCGCTGGCCTGGCCTGTCCTTGAGCCGAGTTTTATCCCCAATAATGTGATGCACCGTATCGAACGAGGACAGGTCAGAGGGCCAAAGAGGGTTGCAGAGCTTCTGATCTGCCTGCAGTTTCCACCCAGCATAAAGAAACAACCCTTTTAATTGTGGGATGCAGAAGGATCTGAGACTCTGCTGGGATCCAGGTTGACATAACCCTCCACATCTGAGCCAAAGATTTCTGATCCTTGAAAATGAATGGTGATTGCCATTTTATATGTTTTTAATGCTGGGTCCATGCCACTTCCATTTTTATATAAAAGCCTACTAACATGTTGGAAAAAAACCTATTTTTATATATATATCAGTGATTTGCTATGATGCTCATTAAAAGTGAGTGCATCTTTACATATAAAACCAGACCTCTTTATAGCACACTTTTCGGACTGCAAATCCCCTTCTCTTTGGCTTCCTTGTGTTTTAAGATCTTTTCAAAGAAAGATGGTATGTATTATCTGTTACAGGTGTAAATACAAACTGGCTCTATGGCTTCTGTCCTGGAGAGTTTAATTAGACATCTGCCAAAAGGGAGGGGAGGAGTTAACTGTGCAAGTTGCATCGAGGACGTACAGAAGGAGTCTGAGCTGACATGCTGCATTGCTATTAATCCAGGGAAACAGATTTTAGCCTTTGCTCCGATAAAGGCGAAAAGGTCTTTGATCCCACTCCTAGCCAAAGACGGCAGCAACCATTGGAAAAGGCACCAAAGCCCAATCTGGGTACCAGCACCTGCTCTCCCCGACCACTTGATCCTCCCCATCGCAGCTAATTGAGCAGTGTAGCTTCCTTTGTGATATTTGGTCCTGTGGCTGTGTAAGGAATCGTATTTCCTACTGTAGCAAGGTCCTTTGGCCATCGCCAAGTATCTGTCGTATTCACTTGGGAGGTGGATCCTTCGGCGCTGCAGATCTCAATACCTGGGGTGGATCTGAAAGGGAAAGCAAGACAACTTGTCAGATGGAGGAAGGAGGTGAGCCTTATCCACAGGACCTGCTTAAAAAACAAAACGGAAAGCAAGACAGGGTAGCAGCTGGGAAGTGGAAAAGGAGGCTTGGTACACATTTGCCCTTTGTAGGCTTCACCTCCGGTGGGGAATGTTAAGGGACTAGTACCTTGGTGGTTTTGACACGGTTTCCTAGTGAGCACATCCAGCCGGAATTGTCAGGCAGCGCTTTGCACTCCTCTTCAATCTGGCAGGGCTCCATGTCACACCACCACTTTCCAGTTACAATGGAAGCTGCAGAGTAGAAATAAGGATCTGTCTCCGCCACCACTTGTTCCAAAGTGGGCAGCCTCTCCTATCCATGCAAACCCTTTAGGACAGGCAAGCTATAGGTCAGGAGCAGCTGTGAGCCTCCCAATGTCCTCCTGAGCCACAGACCAAAAAGATTGACTTGCCTGGCTGTGCTAAGGTTTGCATCTTGCTCTGCCCCAAAGATTCAAGGCAGCTTGCATTATAAATATTTTAAAAGTGCAGTAAATCCCATAGGCTTGAAGGGCTGAGCTACCACTTTCACCAATCCATTCCCTTGCACTTTGCGCAAGGGATCCTCTACACGGCTAATGTTTGTTCTTTCCCCTTACCTTCACCTCTCAGAAAGGGGACTGCAATGATCAATCCCTTTCATCTTCCGTCCCTGAATTCTCTCGCTTCACCATCATTCCCTCCAACATTCCCCATCCTGCCTCCAATCACTTTCCTATTCGCTCCCCTCTCCAAGGCCCCAGGTGTTTGGGTTCCCTGCATGTTCCTTGGATCCCCCTGGGCTTCCCTCCCTCTGGAAGTGGGGAGAGGCCTTGCCTCCAAGCACTTACTATCCACGCAAGAAGGTTTGCCACGGGTTGTCCCAGCCACTTTCCCCGGGAGACAGGAGCACTGGATGGTTTGAGACCTCTCCTCAATGTGGTTGCGGTTACAGCAGCGGCGGATAGCAATCACCTTGCAGGTGCCGCCACCTGGAGCAGGGAGGAAACAAAGACCTGAGGTGGGAGCCATCAAGAGCTCCCTTTGAGAAACCACAGCAAAGTCCTGCACGCTCCTTTCTCATTGGCTATAGCTTTGGTCTGTGAGAGTCCTAGCTCCTAACCCTTCCCCATGCTTTGTTGTTTCCCTTATTGGCATTAGACTGTCATATATTGTAATGCCTGCCCCTATCACATCATGAGTGTTGGCTGCCTGAAATCTTCCAGTACCATATTTTGTGTGGTGCTGCCCTTGTGCAGAGTTTCAGCATGCACTGTTCTGGCCCAGGGGACTCACAAAGACTCCAGGAATGGTTTGCCTTCCTAAGTGAAGGTCTTGCTCAATCACCCTTTGAAAGTTGAGAATGTACAGGAAAAATGCAGGTGTTGTAAGGGTGTGTGCATGAAATAATTGGGACTTCAGCAAGTAAAATACAGAGGTGTAAAATGGGTAATGTATAGCTTGGCTCTCTTTTCTGAGTAGATGTGATAGGACTGAAAGCAAGCCAAAGACCCAAATCTAGCTTCCTAGTAACAAGACAGGGAGTGGGTACATTTTGCTTCTTGCATATCCAAAACCCCTTCTCCAAAAGAGAATTGACTCACTGATCACTGGGACTTGGTCTCCTGTGGTTTGGTACCAGTACTGGTCGTGATGATGCTGTTGAGTGTGAATAGGGAACTCCTGAGCACAGGTTCCTTGACACAGAAGGATGGTAAAAGCCATGATGATAACAGGCGCAGAAGGGCACATTGTGGTAGGTCTGGAGAGGAGGGCAGTGGGGCTGGGGGAAGGGAGGGAAGAGAGAGGAGATCCTCTTAACAGTTCAGTTAGCAGTGTTTCTTCCTTGGCCCATCAGGTTCTCTTAAGCTAGTTTTCTATGGGTTGGGGAGGGTTTTTTTCTAATGTGCAAGGAGCATTCAAACATACAATTTCCACACACTTGCATTCTGAAGTGGCGCTGCCCCTTGTGGACTATATAGTATGTGCTCTTTCTCAAAAGTTTGATTTGGCTCTCCAGAAAGTTTGGCAGACAACTCATTAATGTCTTGGGCTCCTGAGAGACCCCTGCCCCCAAGGAAAACAAATATATTTCTATAGCTCTGTGCTTTTCTTATGTTGTAGGACAAAAGATCATGCTGTGCTGGGTGAGATCAAACACCTGTCTAGTCCAGGCCAATCAGAGGCCCTTTTTTAGCACCAGCAGGAGATGAGTACAATAGCCCTCTTTGCAGTTATTCCCCAGTGACTGGGACTCGGAGGGAGTATAGAGCCATCACAACTTGTAGCTATTGAGGGCCTTATCCTGTCCATGCACACATTTTTTGTATGTTGCATTTAAGAAGTTTATTACCTACCGTTCAAAATGAATTATTCCCACGGTGGTTTGCAACTTGTGCAATATACATATATATATGTTGTTTCGTGTTGGCTAAGGAAGATTGGCTGTTCCTTCTCCAGGCAACCACAAACGCCTCTTCAGGAAGACTGCGCTGGCTGATATCTTCGTGGACTTTTTCCTCACGCATTAAGTCCTATACAGATATCACGCCTGTGTAAGGAAAACATTACACAGAGATTACATTACTGCATCCATGCAGTAGGAAATAATGTTCATTTATCATACAAGATTGTGGGTTCATGATTTTCTGACCAACAATAATTAAACAGCAACAACCCCAGATCATTGCTCTCCTTCCAACAGCCTCCAGTCTTGTTGCAGAAATACATGAGAGGTGAATGCAATTCACCCTGGGACATTCAAGACTACACCCTGCAAATCTCCCATGCTTAGAGTCTTCCAAAGGGATGGTGATGTTTGAATTCCTTCAGCATAATGGAGACAGATAAGGCGGGGCTTATCTGCATACTCATGAAGAATCGCAAAAATACTAGATTTTAGGGAGAGACAGAATGCATTCCATTCTCTGCCATAATTTTTTCACTTCAGAACCTAGTGGTGGCTGTTCCATAAGTCTTTCAGCAAATCCTTGCACCCATACAGCCCCTGCTGCTTTGGCAGTTGAGCTCCACTTCCTCTGAATTCAGCTGTTGGGCACAGATCTGTCCTGATCACTGGCCAGGTTTTTGCAGCAGTCATGGATAGGGGCACTTCACCCTTTCCACTATTGGAATGCTGCCATATGCAAACCAATTTTACCAAAAGGGATATTGCCAAACTTCCTTTGCTCTATGACTCTTGAGCTGTCCACTGTATAGTTTAAGCTGGACAACACTACACCTGCCTTTTCTGCTCAAATAAGTGAATGCCAGTATATTTGCACTAGCACTTTGTCACAGTCCCTGATACAGTAATCTCCACACTTCTCAGGTTCTTAAGACTCTTCCTAAGCAAGAGGGCGGGACGCGGGTGGCGCTGTGGGTTAAACCACAGAGTCTAGGACTTGTCGATCAGAAGGTCAGCGGTTCAAATCCCTGCAACGGGGTGAGCTCCTTCCAACCTAGCAGTTCGAAAGCACGTCAAAGTGCAAGTAGGTAAATAGGTACCACTCTGGCGGGAAGGTAAATGGTGTTTCCGTGCGCTGCTCTGGTTCACCAGAAGCAGCTTAGTCATGCTTGCCACATAACCCGGAAGCTGTACGCTGGCTCCCTCGGCCAATAAAGCAAAATGAGCGCCGCAACCCCATAGTCGGCCATGACTGGACCTAATGGTCAGGGGTCTCTTTACCTTTACCTTTAAGCAAGAGGGCAGGTTTCTACCTGCGGATGCACTCTTAGAAACAGGTACCTTGATGTAAGCTCCCATGGATTGCTTACTCTGAGTAGACATGCACAAGACTGCCCTGTAAAACTTAGGTAGCTATGCAACTATGACCACCGATTGCGACTTTAACTGAAACTATTTCTCCCCTTTCTGTTTATGAATACAGTATCTGAGCAACTGTGCATATTAAGGATAATTTCACAGAGATTTACAGAACTTAATCGTGAGAGAGATGGAACTTTCACACTGGCTTTGTAAATCCAAAACATACTGATGAACAATTGGTATGTGAATAAAAGAAAGTCATGCAAGACTGACGGTCAGATTGTCCCTACCATAAACTGCAACAGTCCTGGCAATTAGAGTAATTATTGTACAGAGTCTGATGCCTTCCCATGTTCCATTACTGTTGGCAAGGAATCGTGGGATGACAGTTCCTTGCAGGAAGTAGACATGGTGCAATTGCAGTATGAGAGTTAACCAGGGACTAATTAGTTGCCATTAAAGTACTGTAAAATAATATGCAACTGCTCTGAAGAGAGAAAATGTATGTCCTTTTGCTCTTGCTCCCCCCATTTTTCTCCTCCGCTTCTCCCACCCTTAGTTCACCCCGTGTAGAAGTGCTCATCGTAAGCTCTGTGGCACAGGGATCTTTAAAAGGAAATATATTTCTCCGTAAGTTCATTCCAGGTGCTTTCTTACTTAATAACATCTATATCCCACCTTTTCTCTGAAAAGCTGAAGGTGGCATGCAACGTTCTCCCTTTCCATTTTAACTTCAGAACAGCCACCCCTGAGAGCTAGGCTGGCTAATAGAGAGTGACTGGCCCAAGACCACCACCCAGGGAGCTTCATGGCTGAGTGAGGATTGAACCTCCAGGTCCCCTGTCCCAGTCCGATATTCTAATCACTGCAAAGCATTGGGTCAGTAAGGCACCAGGGACATCAATGGGAATTGTGAAATAAACAATTTATTTCTTGCTTCATCCCAGTGGTTCAGTGTGTGCTTAAATATAGTTTTGTCCTCTCAATTCATGCACAACAACCCTGAGAAGTAGGTTTAGGCTGAGAAATAGTAACCTTAACCCTAAGCAGGAAGCTGTGTGTCCTGCTTAGGATTTAACCCTTTCACCCACCTCAATACCCATAATATGGACACCGTCTAGTGAAGAAGGAAGCAAGTGCAAAAGATCTGAGACACATGGGATAGATGAAACGATATCTTATTAAAACACAAACTTTCAAGAGCTTATTTGGGTTCAGACCTACTGTAACAGCATTATAGTAAAAGAATGTTGCATTCTAATTTGAAATTTTGGATCATTTTTTAAAATGTCAAGTTGGCTCAGCAAAATATGCGTAAATGCTTCTTATTTGGTGCCAAGACACCTCCAGCTACAAAAGACTTGAGAAACTTAATTGGTTGCCCCTTGATCCCATTTCTTCCGAGCCAGTCACGCAACACCCCTATTTCTCATATAGCACAAATCAAACCTTACCTGTGACTCTGTCCTACGTGCTGAAGTTTTCTCACCTCTCTGTCCCAGCCATGGAGGGATACCTTGAACCCTGACACATCTTCCTCTTTGTTCTGACTATCTATTCCCGTACTCAGTTTGCTGGGGAGTGGTGGGAGGTGGGCATTGAGCACAAAGTCCTGGAACCAAAGTAACTGTTCTTGCAGCTTTGATCTGTCCTGATCACAACCCCCTTATGATCATAAGCTGCTCTCCCATCCAGATCTGGGGACAGAACCAAACGTCCTGGCTCCCAGCACTCCTTCTGTAACCCAGCAGATGTCTCAGTATCTGTGTCAGTTTTTGAATCTGACTATTCTTCAGCTTCCGAGCTTGACTGGTATCTGTGTACGCGGATTTGCATGTGTGATAGAAAGAGAGATCCAGACTGTCACTCCCTTATACTCTCTGTCCAAACAGCCTTACTAAGACACCCACACAAGGCCGCCTCCTACAGATTTGGCAACCCAGCCCCACTCTCACCGGGCAATGAGCCCAGCATAGAACTTTGCCAGCTTTTTTTTTCTTGCCTTCACTGCTTCTCACTTTAGGAGTGAACTGTTAAACGTTGGAGTCACAAAAGAGGATATTTTGTAGGGATGCAGCTACAGATTTCTATTGCTCTGCAGGTCTTCAGTATCTGAGAGCATGGGCTCTTTCAGGGCTCTGGAAATAAAGGAACATGCCTGAATACTGACCAGAACGGCATCAGATCTTGTAGCAATGTCACCGCTACAGGGTCAGTCAGTGGTGCACATTTTCAAGTTTAGATTTATTTATTTTTTGTAGTCTATAGTGATGAGGACTTGAAGCGGAACCTTTATTTTAAAACATAATCCAGCATGCCCTTGATATGTTAAAAGAATGTGTTCTATATGATTGCAGGGACTGCTGTATGTGGTTTGACATTAAGGTACAGGATGATGGTGAGATGTATGATACACCATTCCCCACATCCTTTTGCTCTCTCATCCTGAGACTTCATAACCAGTCCCTGCCACCGCAGTGGTGTTTCACCTGATCCCTGATAGTTTCCCCTCCACACACATACTTTCATCAGTATCCCTTTCCCCAAAAAGCAATTTCTGGCCAATGACAACTATGTGAGGTGGAGGTTGCAGAAATTTTTGATAGGTCTGCTGTTGTCAAGCGGTGGGTTGACCCCAAAGGCGCAACACCAAAGGAGACCACGGTGTGTTACCCTGAAAGCTTGCCAGTGGTGTCCTGCAGGATTCCACCATGCTGTTTTAATATTTAGATCAGCGGTTCTCAATCTGTGGGTCCCCAGATGTTGTTGGACTACAACTCCCATCATCCCTGAGCTCTGGCCTTGCTAGCTAGGGGTGATGGGAGTTATAGTTCAGCAACATCTGGGGACCCACAGGTTGAGAAAGGCTGATGTAGATGAGGCCACTGGGGGCTGTCATCAGGCGTTTTGGAGTGAAGTACCACCGATATAGAGATGACACCCAGCTCTATCTTTTCCATCTAAATCAGGAGAGGTGGCTGAGGCGCTAGACAGGTACTTGGAGGTAGTGATGGGTTCAAGCTAAATCTTGAAGAGACAATGGATTTCCAAGTTCTCGAGTCCAGGGGGTGGGAAGACAGCCTCGATCTGCACAGGGTTGTACTCCCCTGGAAGGAGAAAGTTCAAAGACGGGGGGGGGGGGTGCTCCTGGATTCAACATTGTCACTTGAGACCCAGGTGGCCTTGAGACCCAGGGGTGCCTATTTCCAACTGCAGCCGGTACATGAGCGACAGCCCCTTTTGGGCAGAGGTGACTTGGCCATGGTACTCCATGCTCCAAGCCTGGATTATTGCACTATGTGGGACTGCCCTTGAAGATGACTTGGGAACATCAACTGGTCCAAAATACAGCAGCTGGATTACTGGCTGGAGTTGCCTTTAGAGCACATATAACCCCTGTTCTAAAACAGCTGTGTTGGTTGCCAATGTGTTTCTGGGCCTAATTCCAGGTGCTCACGCTTGTGCTTAAAGCTCTAAATGGCTTAGGCCCCAAATATATGAAAGAACGCCTCCTTCTCTACAGACCTTCCCAGATGTTAAGATCAGCAGAGGGGTCCCCACCACCCTCAGAAGTTTGGGGTGGCGGCCTGAGAGAGGGCTTTCTTTGTGGCAGCTCCTAAGTCGAGGAATTCCCTCCCCACAGAGGTGCATCTGGTACCTTTACAGCTTTCAGCAGATACTGAAGAAGAAGAAGAAGAAGAAGAAGAAGAAGAAGAAGAAGAAGAAGAAGAAGAAGAAGTTTGGATTTGATATTCGGCTTTATCACTACCCTAAGGAGTCTCAAAGCGGCTTTCCCTTCCTCCCCCACAACAAACACTCTGTGAGGTGAGTGGGGCTGAGAGACGTCAAAGAAGTGTGACTGGCCCAAGATCACCCAGCAGCTGCATGTGGAGGAGCGGGGAATCGAACCCGGTTCCCCAGATTACGAGTCCACAGCTCTTAACCACCATACGAAATTGGCTCTCTGAAGACACACATGTTGGCCTTTGACTCCCGAGATGTGTGTTTTCAGGATGTGCCCTATTCCTGTGACTGTTTCCACTGTTTTTAATTCTGAATTGTTGCAGCCACCCCTGAGACTTGCTGGTAAATAACAGGTGATAAAGTAGTAGCTGTTGTTAATTATCCCTGACCATTGGTCATGCTGGCTGAGGCTGATGGGAGTCCAACAAAACTGAAGAGCCACAGGTTCTCCACTAGGGCCAGGGCCTTTTCAGTGATGGCTCCGACCATGGTGGTCCCATGAGACTAGGGCCCTGCAGGATTTAACCTCCTTCCGTCGGGCCTGTAGGACAGAGCTATTCCGCCTGGCCTTTAATTTGAATTCAGCCTGAGCTTTTATTTCCCTTCTCTTTCCTCCCCCTCCCCTTTTATGAAGATCACCTGCTCTGAGACCCCACAGCTAATTCTCCCCTGGCCTCCTCGTTGGCCCAAGTACAGTGGTACCTCGGGTTACATACGCTTCAGGTTACATACACTTCAGGTTACATACGCTTCAGGTTACAGACTCCGCTAACCCAGAAATAGTACCTCGGGTTAAGAACTTTGCTTCAGGATGAGAACAGAAATCGTGCTCCGGCAGCGTGGCAGCAACAGGAGGCCCCATTAGCTAAAGTGGTGCTTCAGGTTAAGAACAGTTTCAGGTTAAGAACGGACCTCCCGAACGAATTAAGTTCTTAACCCGAGGTACCACCGTAGGACCAATTCAGCCAGCTAGCCCTGGGGATTATCTACTTGATTTTTGAATTTTATTGTTATTCATGTTTTTATACTGTATTTTATGCTGCTTTTATAATTAAGTGTTTTAAAGTGTTTTACATTTGTTGTTAGACGCCCTAAGCCTGGTTTTTGAACCGGGAAGGGCGGGGTATAAATTATTATTATTATTATTATTATTATTATTATTATTATTATTATTATTATTATTATCCTGCTTTAATCCAGGGGTACGAAACCTTCATAGGTTGTTGAACGCCAACTCCCATCAGCCCCAGTCAGCACATGGCCAATAGTCTAGCCTGATGGGGCAGCAATATCCAGAGGGCCACAGATTCAGACACCTCCCAAGGCCCAGTCTACCTCCGCCCCCCCCCATAACTGCACCTGTTCATATTCACCCTGTTATTTCTCCCAGTGTCCTCTTCTCTGACTTCTTCCTGCATAGATTATTACCTTTTGAGGGCAAGGACCGTGCCTTTCTTCCCCCCCTTTTCCTTTTCTTATGCTGAAAAACGCCACGTACACTAAGGACACAATATAAATAATAACTGTCAGTTGTGGCTCTGACGTCAATTCAAAAATAGGGCGTGAGGGACTGAGTGGAGCCGAGTCCTCCTAAGGACTCAAATCCAAGTTTGCTCCTGACCCATCATCTCTGAAGTGAGAACAGTGGCAGAAAGCAAGGTGGGAGTGGAACACACAGTTTATTAATTAGGCCAGGTATGAAAAGGAATCACAGTTTGTTTGCTTAATGAGACCTTGTGAAGTGTGGCTCATGAAGAAAACCAGCTGTGAACCACACACTCTTGCCGTTGCGGGAGCCGGAAATAGAGAAGTGTTGTGGCTTTTAAAAAGGCCCCCTGGAACAGACTTGTCTGAACCAGGATTTCATTTGAGCTAGGTTCTTCCAGACCAGGCATAGGCAAACTCCGTCCCTCCAGATGCTTGGGACTACAATTCCCATCACCCCTAGTTAACAGGACCAGTGGTCAGGGATGATGGGAATTGTAGTCCCAAACATCTGGAGGGCCGGAGTTTGCCTATGCCTGTTCCAGACCCTGTTTTTGAGCATGTAAGGAAAGAATAATGGCTATTGTACCTCTGAGCATGTACAGACTGCATTCCACTGGATAACAACAGTCACACACCTGGGTATTTTAGGAGGCAAAACTTCCACCTCAGACTGTTGGAGTTGTACTGCCTACTAGCTGTTGTTACAGGAATCTCTGGTTGCACATGTTCACGGGTACAGCAGGATCACTTCTTGATTTCAAAAACAGCTGCCGTCTCTGAGAAAATTATGCTCAGATTAATTCCTCGCTAATGCAGCTCATATGAAGATAGGAAGCTACCTCAAACCAAGACAGAACATTGATCCAGCTCACTCAGTATCATCTGCTGGCTGGGAGCAGCTCTTCAGGGTTGCAGACAGGGGACAATTCCAGCCCTGCCTGGTCATGCTGGGGTCTTGTCTAGGCAGGCCATGCACTCTACCCCTAAGCTACGGCCCCTTCCTCAGTCTCCCAGGGGCACAACACCTGTCTGTTCTGGTGTGTGTCCACACAAGAGATGTTTATAAGCTTTCAGAAATAATTTTCCGGAATGTGCTGCATTTTTCTCCCAGCCTTAACTTCTGATCCATGTGAAAAATACAGTAAGTATGCACAGTTACATTGCTTGACATCATTACATAAATATATAGATACTATTATTGTCCTAATACATATATGGTTATTAGTAACCTACTGTATTTTATATAAGCTCGTTCCAAATATCAATACAGTGGTACCTCAGGTTACATACGCTTCAGGTTACATACGCTTCAGGTTACAGACTCCGCTAACCCAGAAATAGTGCTTCAGGTTAAGAACTTTGCTTTAGGATGAGAACAGAAATCGTGCTCCAGTGACGCGGCGGCAGCAGGAGACCCCATTAGCTAAAGTGGTGCTTCAGGTTAAGAACAGTTTCAGGTTAAGAATGGACGTCCGGAACGAATTAAGTACTTAACCCGAGGTACCACTGTATATCCAAAGAAAAGTCTATGTCTATATAACTAATCCATTCATATATTGCAAGTGTCGTCATGTCATCAATCCATTGATTAATGGGGATCCTATCTTTATTGTTCCAATTAATCAATATCAATCTTTTGGCCACAGTTAGGGCACATAGAAAATCCCTTTTTTGTTGTCCAGTCGTCAACTTCCATACAATAGGTGTAGTATTTTCCACACTTTTTTCCCTTTCTCTCTCCCTTTTTCCCTCTTTTATTACTTTATTTTTGTACCTGAAATTCTTCTAATAAGATATTAATAAACAACTTCTGATCTATGTGACCACTTGAGCTTGCTAGCATTCGGATAACCTGGAAGAACAGCCGGGAGCATCCTGGTCACTGCTGCTCACTGTGAGGTGGACCTCACTCGTGATCAGCCTAAGACAGTCTGCAGGATGGGTCTCTACCTGTGGGAAAACAGCCTGTGAATAGCAAAAGGAGACACGCAGGAGCACATAGTCCTCTGACCAGGGTGCACAGCAGGTGTGTGTAAGCAGGTGAGAAAGGAGTGGTGTCACCTGGGTGCTCATTGAGTACTCGATCTTTAGCCCCACACCCATGCGAGGCTGAGAGGGGCAGGCTGCAGGACCTGTGGGTATATTTTCCCCCTTTTGGCTTGCAGTGAAACGCTGTGCGCACAGAGACAGCTTGTTCTGTTCCACGCATCCCGGCTGTGATTCTGCTAGGCAAAGAGAGCTCTTGGGTGTTTGGCCAGTCGTGGCAGCAGAATGTCTGTCTGGAGAGAATCAGAATTGTTGCTGGCTGTTCCATTAGGGTTGGTGAAGTGGGAGGCTTTGTGGTGTCGTCAACTAATCCAGAATGCGGCAGCCAGACTGGTGACTGGGGGCGGCCGCCGAGACCATATAACACCGGTCTTGAAAGACCTACATTGGCTCCCAGTACGTTTCCGAGCACAATTCAAAGTGCTGGTGTTGACCTTTAAAGCCCTAAACGGCCTCGGTCCAGTATACCTGAAGGAGCGTCTCCACCCCCATCATTCTGCCCGGACGCTGAGGTCCAGCGCCGAGGGCCTTCTGGCGGGTCCCTCATTGCAAGAAGCCAAGTTACAGGGAACCAGGCAGAGGGCCTTCTCGGTAGTGGCGCCCGCCCTGTGGAACGCCCTTCCAGCAGATGTCAAAGCGATAAACAACTACCTGACATTCAGAAGACATCTTAAGGCAGCCCTGTTCAGGGAAGTTTTTAACGTGTGATATTTTACTGTATTTTTGGTTTTTATGGAAGCCGCCCAGAGTGGCTGGGGAGGCCCAGCCAGATGGGCGGGGTATAAATAATAAATGATGATGATGATGATGATTATTATTATTATTTGTGTGACATGGTTTTGCAGAAAGGTAGGCTACGGATGTTCTCTGCTGACCTGAGTTCATAGGCCCAGCTTTTGGCCACTGTTGCTTGCACAGACCTCACTGGTGAGGGGAGAGACTTCATCAGGCAAGGCCTTCTTCCACCTGCCTGAGGCAGAAATCCGGTGAAAGCAAAGCTGATCTTTTATTATCTGTTGCAACAGAATCCTCGCCCCCCCCCCGCTCCCCTTTTGTCAGGAGGCGAAGGACCCAGAACCAAGAAAAAAACACTATTTTTAAATGTTTGCCTTTTGGCATGAAGAAGGACGCCCCCTTTTGCAGACGTCAGAAATACAGCACACATAAGGCGGGGTTACAGTGGCTCAGGCAAGTCAAGGTGTGACATTGCTGAGGATGTAGCAAGTTTCACATGGTTCCAGATACAGTTTTACACAAAGCATTTGCGTTTGATAAAGACAATCAGGAAGCCAATCAGGAATCCTCTATGCCAGGGGTCAGCAAACTTTTTCAGCAGGGGGGGGGACCTTTTGGGGGGACGGACTATTTTGTGTGTGGGGGGGGGGAATGAATGAATTCCTATGCCCCACAAATAACCCAGAGATGCATTTTAAATAAAAAAACCACATTCTACTCATGAAAAAAACAGGCTGATTCCCAGACCGTCCGCGGGCTGGATTTAGAAGGCAATTGGGCTGGATCTGGCCCCCGGGCCTTAGTTTGCCTACCCATGATCTATGCAGAGCATCTGAGCAAACCAAGGAAAATTCAGGTAGGTACTTCCCAATAGGTTAGCTGCCCAAGTGATCTCAGGCTATAGGCAAACTCCGGCCCTCCAGATGTTTGGGACTACAATTCCCATCATCCCTGACCACTGGTCCTGCTAGCTATGAATGGTGGGAATTGTAGTCCCAGACATCTGGAGGGCCGGAGTTTGTCTATGCCTGGGGTAGGGAAATAATGGAGGATTTCCCACAATGCAAAGAGGCAAGAATACATTGTTCCATGGGGAAAGTCAGGTCTTCCTTGTTTTAACAGGCTAAAGTGAAAGTAGACACTGGCATAAGTATATACTTATTTTCATGTATATTCTGGGGACATGTGGCACACAACAGATGTATAGAGAAGGGAAAAGGGAAGGGGTATGTAATGGGCATTTTTCTGGTAACTCTTGGTAAGTAAAATATGTGTAAAACTGCATAGAAATCATTAAAAGTGATTGCCAAGTAATTTCAATTATATTATTTATTAATATTTGTTGTTGTTGTTGTTGTTGTTGTTTAGCATTACTGGACATTTTCAGAAGGTAAAATTATTTGATTTTTCAACTGCAGTTTATGTGCCCAAAACATAGGCTTGCCAAGCAAAATGTTGTCCAATCACAAAAAATAATAGCGGATTTTAATTCCTTACACCCAAAAACGTATTTTCAAGACCCCCGAGGAAATTTGCAAAAAAATTAAGTGCCACCCCCTAAAATGACACGCCCTACCCCAGCACCCAGCCTGCTACCCCTGCTTTAAGGGGCGGGCTCTGCCCGGGTGATGACAGGGTTAAAAGCAAAGCGTCGGGGATGGGTTGCTAGGCAACGCGGCCGCCTCCCGAATCCAGGCCAAAGAGGTAGAATGGTTCCTGGCGCAGCCATCACTTCCGGTTCCCGATTAGCCACCTCTGTGCGAGAGGCGAGAGTGGCGGAAGCCGGCGGCGAGATCTTTAAATAGAGCCCGCTTGGCTGGAAGGGACTCCATAATGCTGCACCTGGCGAATGTCTACCTGCCGAGCTGTCTCTGAAAGGCGTGGGAGGCTTTCATGTTCCAATGTTGTAAGAAAAATAGGTCTAATTCCCTTACGGGGTATCTAGAGTCCATATAGGAGATCTTTATGGGTCGCAGAGAAAGCAGAGGCCAAGCAGAGTCGATTGAAAGCAAAGCGGCTAGTAAGCCTGATCTTTATTAAAGGAAATAAACTGTTGCAACAGGGTCCCCACTCACCACACACAGGAGGGAGGAGAACCCTGAAAAATGGTGTGCAAGGCCCTATATAGACTTTTGAAATATTGTTGGGGGGGCGCAGCCTGGAAACGACACCTTCGCTCCTTTAACACATGGGTGGCAGGCGGAAACCTGACAGGTGAATATATGGAAAATAATTGTGTATAAATGAAAACATACCTACGGGACCGCCTCTCCTGGTATGCCCCGCGGAGGACCTTAAGGTCCACAAATGACAAAAATTTGGAGGTCCCGAGTCTCAGGGAGGTTAGATTGGTCTCCACTAGGGCAGGGCCCTTTCAGCAGTGGCCCCGACTTGGTGGAACGCTCTGTCACAAGAGACCAGGGCCCTGCGGGACTTGACATCTTTCCGCAGGGCCTGCAAGACAGAGCTGTTCCGCCTGGCCTTTGGTTTGGACTCAGTCTGACCTTTATGTTTCCCTCCCCTTATGGTCTTGATGTATGGGCTACTTTTAAAATGAGGCTGCATTTTAAATTGCATTTTAACCTGTATTTTAAATTGGGTTTTTTAAAATTTTATTCCCCCCCCCCCCAATTATGTTTTTATTGTAATTTTACTGGTGCTCAGCCACCCTGAGCCTGGCTCTGGCCAGGGAGGGTGGGGTATAAATTATTATTATTATTATTATTATTATTATTATTATTACGCTGGCAGCATTAAGATAAATTCAAAATTGTAAATGAGTTTTGATGAATGTAATAATGGAAAACCGACTGGTACGGTTTTTGTAAAATATGCAGGGATATAAGAGATATGCAAAATGAACCATGGAAGGAGAAGAAAGGAAGCCGTTGATATCTTGAGTAGGTAAAATGTTGATCTGAAATTGCAAAACGGAAAATATAATAAAAATCGTATTTTTAAAAAATCAAAGGGGGGGAGAACACCTGGAAAAAATGGGTGGGTGGGTGGTGTGACGATGCCCGTCCAGCTTTCTATTCCGCCCCCACCTCTATAAAAGGTGGGGGGATGTGAGACTATATATTTCCACTAGCTTCGCCCCGCAGAGGGAGGAGGAGGTTGCCGGCTGCAACGGAGAACCTGAGCTGTCGCCTGGGAACCACCGGGACTGCGCCCCAGAGGCTGAAGGGGAAAGGAGAGGTGCATGATGGGAAAGGAGGAAGAGGTGATGATGCTTGCAGTGGGTCCTTGGCGGGGATGCTGTACCTGTGCCTCTACCTGTGCCTCTACCTGTGGGTATCCCAGCTGAACTCCCCCAGGCGCAGATTCCTGATCTTTGCAGGGAGCCAAGCTGGGTGGGGATGGGGGATGGGGGTGGCTGGTTGGGGTCTGTGCCTGGGGGTCCCCCAGATTCAGCCCGGTGCTGAGTGCGAATCCTCCAGTGTACGAAGAGACCCCCTGCCTCCAGGTGTGTTCCTGCAAGCAGGGCTGGCCCCCACCCAGGACAGGAAGTACCTCTGCAAATGTTGGCTCCCATCCCATGCAGGGATAAGGGCTTGCCTTGTGGGGTTAGTTCTGGAGATGTTGTGGGATTGAAGTGGAGGGGGGCTTTTCCGTTGAGAGAAGAGGGGGTGAATCCAGCAGGAGGGGTGTGGTAAAGGTAAAGGGACCCCTAACATTAGGTCCAGTCATGACTGACTCTGGGGTTGCGGTGCTCATCTCGCTTTACTGGCCGAGGGAGCTGGCGTACAGCTTCCAGGTCATGTGGCCAGCATGACTAAGCCGCTTCTGGCGAACCAGAGCAGCGCACGGAAATGCCGTTTACCTTCCCACCGGAGCGGTACCTATTTATCTACTTGCACTTTGACGTGCTTTGGAACTGCTAGGTGGGCAGGAGCAGGGACCGAGCAACAGGAGCTCACCCTGTCGCGGGGATTCGAACCGCCGACCTTCTGATTGGCAAGTCCTAGGCTCTGTGGTTTAACCCACAGCGCCACCCGTGTCCTGTAAAACCATGGCCAGGGTCAGGGCCGGATTTAGGTTTGATGAGGCCCTAAGCTGCTGAAGGGCCCTTTAGAGGTCCAGCTGTCCTTTGTCAACAACAAATTGTCACTGTTTTTTGTGTTGAATATCTGCTATATGGTAATTTATGGATCTCTTAAGGGTGTTGGGTGTAGCTCTGCAAAGAGAAACTTCCATTCCCTGGGGTTTTTTTGTGGAAAGTCTGCCCTTAACATTTTTGGCTTCCCATAAATAGAATTGTAATTTTGTGAAGTGTTTCCAGTTTCTTTTTTGCATGCCTTCATACAACTTCAGTACTTTTGCTGGAGACCTGTGGAAATAAATTAAATTTGACATATTTATAGATATCTGCACTAGTGTGACAATCTGGAACCAGATTAAATTTATTGTGTAGGCATACCTATAGAAATCTGTAGCCCTGCAACGATATGGTATTGGATTAAATGTATAGTATAGGATTAAATGCAGGGACGCGGGGTGGCGCTGTGGGTAAAACCTCAGTGCCTAGAGCTTGCCGATCGCATAGTCGGTGGTTCGAATCCCCGCGGCGGGGTGAGCTCCTGTCTTTCGGTCCCAGCTCCTGCCCACCTAGCAGTTCGAAAGCACCCTTAAGTGCAAGTAGATAAATAGGTACCGCTTTATAGCAGGAAGGTAAACGGTGTTTCCGTGTGCTGCGCTGGAGCTGGCTCGCTAGAGCAGCTTCGTCACGCTGGCCATGTGACCCGGAAGTGTCTGCGGACAGCGCTGGCCCCCGGCCTCTTAAGTGAGATGGGCGCACAACCCTAAAGTCGGACACGACTGGCCCGTACGGGCAGGGGTACCTTTATCTTTATAGGATTAAATGTATGTATAGACACAGCTTTAGCTGAGACTGAGACATACTGAGTATGCATTAACAACAACAACAACAATAATAATAAAATTTTATTTATACCCCACCCTTCCCAGTTCAGAAAACCGGGCTCAGGGCAGCTAACAACAAATTTAAAACAATTGTTGCAACAAAAAACAGCACAAAATACAGTATAAAACGTGAATAACAATAAATTTAGAATTCAAAAATCAATTTAGGGGGGGAAATCCATCCAACAAACATTAGATGATCACCGGGGCTAGCTGGCTGAATTACTCCTATTTGGGCCAACAAGGAGACCAGGGGAGAATTAGCTGTGGGATCCTAGAGCGGGTAATCTTCATAAAAAGGGGAGGGGGAGGGAAGGAAGAGGAATCAACATAGGCGCCGACTCCATGGGGCTTGAGGGGGCTCGAGCCCCCTCAAAAAAAATTTTGGGGGGGCTCAGCCCCCCCAATAATCTCAGGCGGGCGCCCTTCCAGCAGAGCGCCGCCGCCGTCCCCCGCCTCCTCCTTCGCCAGCCAGCCAGCCGCGCGCCCTAATCGGAGAGCCCCGGCCGGAAATCCCGCGAGAACAGGGGAATCCCGACTGGCCACACCTCCCAGCCAGCCAATCGGCTGGCTGGGGGCGTGGCTTGCCCTATTTAGGGCCGGAGCCACTTTATTTGCATATTCATGAGCTTATTTATTATTCATGAGCTTTCCCGGGCCCCCCCAATATTTTTTCTAAGTCCGCGTCCCTGGGAATCAAAGATCAGGCTAGGTTCAAATTGAAAGCCAGGCGGAATAGCTCTGTCTTACAGGCCCGACGGAAGGAGGTTAAATCCTGCATTGTGACTGAATTCCCTTTTCTACAAATAGAGGCCACCATGGACCAATATAGCATCCTAGGCCGCATTGGAGAAGGAGCCCATGGGATCGTTTTCAAAGCCAAGAACATAGAAGTAAGTGGGGTCTCACCTTTCACCAGGGATTAACTCTCGGTATTTTTCTCAAGCTCTGGGAGAAGAATGAGTCAAGCAGGGGAGTGGAGAGCTTTTGGGTTTCTTTCACTGCAGACAGGTGAGACTGTTGCCCTGAAGAAGGTGGCTCTCCGCAAGTTAGAAGATGGGATCCCCAATCAAGCACTTCGGGAGATCAAAGCCCTGCAGGAGATTGAGGAAAATCAACACGTGAGTAGCCGGTTTGAATTTCTTTTGTGTGTGTTTACCTCAGTTTACCTTAGGCTGAGAAGAAGGGAGGATGTGGTTTGGGTTACGATAGCCTTAGAAATAAATTGTGTTAGTTGGCCAAAGCTGTTAGTTTCTTAAACCTTGGATCTGGAACTCCATGCTACTGCAGTAGGATGCAAATGAAATTGTGTTAACTGGACAAATCTGCTTTCGTTTGCCAGTTGTTGTTTTTTTAAAAAAATTGCTTGTTTGCATTTTAAAATATTTGTCCCACTGTATGAGATTTTGTCTAGGCCCGGAAAAAGAACAGTGATAAGAATTGTTTCATAAATATGGGAGACAGAGGATGGTGAATGCTCACCAGAAGTGATTGATGGTTATGATGAGGGAATCTTGTAAATCAGTGGAAAGTTCATCCAGGCCCTCTTTGTGTCAAGGCTTTTTTTTTGTAAGCATGAGAGCTGGAAGCCTTGGAGTGGGGTGGTGGGGAGAAGAAAAATACACACTGAAATGCAAATTATCCAATTCCACATGAGAGGACGTGCTCTGTAGCATAACAATGTGGCAGGTTTATTGTTCAAAGCATACGAAACAAGGTGCTCATGTATTTCTAGCTGTGAGATGTGGTTGAAGAAGAAGAGTTTGGATTTGATATCCCGCTTTATCACTACCCTAAGGAGTCTAAAAGTGGATAACATTCTCCTTTCCCTTCCTCCCCCACAACAAACACTCTGTGAGGTGAGTGAGGCGGAGAGACTTCAGAGAAGTGTGACTGGCGCAAGGTCACCCAGCAGCTGCGTGTGGAGGAGCGGGGAATCGAACCCAGTTCACCAGATTACGAGACTACCGCTCTTAACCACTACACCACACTGGCTTTCCCTTTTGACATTACTATTTCTCTCTCATGGGTTGCGGCAGAGATTGTGCTGAGTTTGGTGCAGCTGTCCTGTCAGGGATATGGGTTATCACTGTTAGGATCAAACACCAGACTGTCACATTGTTCTGGTCCAAGTGGAAGAGGGAACCAGGTCAGCTAGTATTGATTCAGCAGTAGGGGTATACAGTGAGGGGGGAAAGTGTTTGATTCCCTGCTAAATTTGCCTGTTTTCCTTCTGATGAAGAAATGACCAGTCCATTATAATGCACATCAATCTCTGACTTTTATCTTCTGGGTTTCTGGGGGTTTTCCTGTTGTTATTCTGTCTCTCACAGCTACAATAAACCTACCATTAAAATTATGGACTGGTCATTTCTTCATCAGAGGGCAAACAGGCAAATTTAGCAGGGATCAAATACTTACCCCCCTCACTGTAGTTAGGATCTATGAATACCTTAAGAACTGTAATTGTGAAATACAAACCACCAAATAAAGAATTGCTCATAGTTTTTGCCAAAAACATAGAAAATGCTGATTGCTGGGGAATTGGGATTGGGGAATTGACCTGGTCAGGAGCAGAGATTCGCTGATGGTAGCGTAGCTCATTGTTTTCAGTCTAATGTTCCCTTGCACACATGGAGCTCTGTATGAGTTCTCCATGCATGCACTGGAGACCTTAGTTTGGTATTTGCGTATCCCTACTCTCCTCCTTTTTTCAAGCCCTTTCTAGTTCCAAATTCAGCAAAGAAAGAAAAGGGGCTTGCAAAACCCAAGCTGTGCCAAAGCATTTAAATTAAGCTGTGTTTGGCCAAACTAATTGCAGATACAGAATTTCGGCATTTGTTTTGGGGAACAATGACCGCATTATAGAATCATAGAGTTGGAAGAGACCACAAGGGCCATCGAGTCCAACCCCCTGCCAAGCAGGAAACACCATCAGAGCACTCCTGACGTATGGTTGTCAAGCCTCTGCTTAAAGACCTCCAAAGAAGGAGACGCCACCACACTCCTTGGCAGCAAATTCCACTGTCAAACAGCTCTTACTGTCAGGAAGTTCTTTCTAATGTTTAGGTGGGATCTTCTTTCTTGTAGTTTGGATCCATTGCTCCGTGTCCGCTTCTCTGGAGCAGCAGAAAACAACCTTTCTCCCTCTATGTGACATCCTGAACATGGCTATCATATCACCCCTTAACCTCCTCTTCTCCAGGCTAAACATGCCCAGCTCCCTTAGCCGTTCCTCATAAGGCATCGTTTCCAGGCCTTTGACCATTTTGGTTGCCCTCCTCTGGACACGTTCCAGTTTGTCAGTGTCCTTCTTGAACTGTGGTGCCCAGAACTGGACACAGTACTCCAGGTGAGGTCTGACCAGAGCAGAATACAGTGGCACTATTACTTCCCTTGATCTAGATGCTATACTCCTATTGATGCAGCCCAGAATTGCATTGGCTTTTTTAGCTGCCGCGTCACACTGTTGGCTCATGTCAAGTTTGTGGTCAACCAAGACTCCTAGATCCTTTTCACATGTACTGCTCTCAAGCCAGGTGTCACCCATCTTGTATTTGTGCCTCTCATTTTTTTTGCCCAAGTGCAATACTTTACATTTCTCCCTGTTAAAATTCATCTTGTTTGTTTTGGCCCAGTTCTCTAATCTGTCAAGGTCGTTTTGAAGTGTGATCCTGTCCTAAAGCTCCAGAGACCCTGGAAGTGAGTGGTCTCACCATATTAACATTCTTTCAAGAGCTCAGGTGTGCTTTGTATACGTTACCTTTCTGTAACCCTTGAAGCAAACTTGCAAGGTAGGTCAATGCAATTACAGTGGTACCTCGGGTTACATACGCTTCAGGTTAAATACGCTTCAGGTTACAGTCTCCGCTAACCCAGAAATATTACCTCGGGTTAAGAACTTTGCTTCAGGATGAGAACAGAAATCGCACGGCGGCAGCAGTAGGCCCCTTTAGCTAAAGTGGTGCTTCAGGTTAAGAACAGTTTCAGGTTAAGAACGGACCTCCGGAACGAATTAAGTACATAACCAGAGGTACCACTGTATTGTCTCCAGTGTGGTGAAGTTGTTAGCAGGTTGGACTAGGACATGAGAAACGGGGGTTTGTATCCTCAATCATCCATAAAGCTCACTGGGTTTGCCTTGGGCCAGTCACTGCCTCTCAGGGTTGTTGTGGAGATTAAATGAGGGGGAATAACTTTGTCTGCCTCATTGGAGAAATAGGTGGGGTATAAATGCAATCAATAAATAAATATTGGAGAAGGGAGGTAGCGCTGATGCTGAAGCAAAGATGTGCCTAAAGCCATTTCATTGGTTTATGGCTGAGGTGGGATTTGAGGGGCAAGGGCTGCGACACAGTTGCAGAGGATCTGCTGTGCATGCAGAAGATCCCAGATTCGACCCCCATCGGCATCTCCAGAAACATAGCTGTCAAAGTTTTCCTTTTTTTAAGGGAAATTCTCTTATTCCAAATAGGATTCCTCACAAGAAAAGGGAAAAGTTGACAGCTATGTCCAGAAAAGGCTGGGAAAGTTTGCTGCCCAAAACCTGGAGTTCCGCTACTGTGTTCCTGTGAGGAGTTCCTGATTTCTCTCTCAGCCTTTTTTTCTTTCTTTCTGTTTTTAACTATCTTTTTATTTGATTTTTTTAAAAAAGAAGAAAGAAAAATAAAATAAACATACATAAAAAAACAGTATAAAATCCAAATATTGAGATTATTCTGAATCTCCTGACTTCCCTCCATCCCTTCCATGGAACCTTTTGATTCTGTTTTCAATTGCTTATCAATACTTCTCCAATTTTTCATCTTCCTAGTTTATCTATACATTCTGCTACATTACAAGTGTATTTAAAATCCTGCTAATGTTTTGACCTGTTTACAATGATTTTGTATATGCATTATAAACATTTCCCATTCTTTTTAAAATTTCTTCTTGATTCCTGAGCTTCCCAGTTAATTGTGCCATTTCGGCATAGTCCCATCAACTTGATTTCCCATTCTAGTCTCTCGGCCTTTTGGCCACTACACATTGAAGAGTCGGAAGGCAACTCCTTCTCTCCCTCTCCCCAGGTGGTGAAGCTGAAGGATTTCTTCCCCCACGGCACAGGCTTTGTGCTCGTCTTCGAATACATGCTGTCCGACTTGTCAGAGGTCATCCGCAACTCCGAGCAACCGCTCACCGAGGCCCAAGTCAAAGGCTACATGCTGATGCTGCTCAAAGGGGTGGACTTCTGCCACGCCAACTCCATCATGCACCGGGTGAGGCCTGCTCTGGCTCCCAGATTGCTTTCTTCTCCCCGGGATCCCATCTCCCCTTTTCTCACCTGTTTGCGCTGTACTCCTCTTCACCCCTCGGCTCTCCCGTTAAAAACTGCAGGTATTTCCGAACCCCTCCCTGTCCTTTTCAGGATCTGAAACCGGCCAATTTGCTGATCAGCTCCACGGGTCAGCTGAAAATTGCTGATTTTGGCCTGGCCAGGGTGTTCACCAGCGATGGAGAGAGACTGTATAGCCACCAAGTGGCCACCAGGTGAGTCGGAATGGGCAGGGGGTGTGGGCTGAACATAAAGCCAGGGAAGGGAGAGCCAACCCCTTGCTCCCGCTGGAATGACCACAACAAGAAGCAGCTCTCCTTCCATGGCGCTTGCAGTCTGGCTTAGCGTTGAGAACGCTGTGGAGTCTGATGGCTGCCAGGAACTGTCTCTCAAGATTAGTGAGCAGTGTTGAGCCTGGTAGCTGGAGCTGGGAAGCACTAGAGGCAAATGAGTTTTGGTATCCTCAAAGATGTGACTCGCCTAACCTTTCTGTATTAGGTGGTACCGGGCTCCCGAACTCCTGTACGGTGCTCGGAAATATGATGAAGGTGTGGATCTCTGGTGAGTATATTTGCCCTGTCTTTTGCTACAAAGCAGGGATGGAGAAACTGTGGCCCTCCAGATGTTGGACTACATCTCCCATCATCTCTGACCATTGGCCATGCTGTTTGCTGAGGATGACAGACGCCTGAAGGCTCACCACAGCTTACCCATGTTATAAGAAAAAAACTGCTCCTTTTCCCTTATGGGGTACCCAAGAGCCCAAATAGAGTCCTGTTTTAGGTTTTCTATTGGTAGGAGAAAATAACAGAGGCAAAGCAAAGCTTTGAGAAGCAAAGCAGCTAGTAAGCCTGATCTTTATTAAACCCATTGCAACAGAGTGCTCCCCCCACACACAGGAGGCAGGAAGAGCATCCTGAACCCTTATATATACTTTTGAACTGCCCACCCTGGAGCCCAAGACCACCCCCCAATACATCATACGTACATCAGAGAAGGGGCGGACTACAACAGAAAACTGAGTGCGTTGTTTTTATCTTGTTTGCCAGGTTACCTGTTTGGATTACCTGGGCATCCTGGCCACACTTTTTTTTTATGATAACTACTCAGTTCCTGAATCCAGGTCACAGGATCACCCTATTCATATCTTAAATGTGCCCTTGAGACAGGATTTGTGAGCAAAGAGACAATGGGGAGGCTCCTCATTCCTTTCGACCTTGCAGAGAAATATTCGAGGTCAATTTGGAAGAGACAAAAGGGTTTCAGGATTTTTCCTGTACTGATTCAGACATGTGGTTTATATGTGTTTGCCTGGTACGTTTATTTTATATCTTAGACCTTATAATTCTCATAACACCCGTCTCTGCTGTGCAGAATCCTTCCATCCCCATGCTGTCTTACAGATCTCTCTTCCTAAGGCTGGGAAATTCATCCCACTCCATAAAGGAGGAGGGCTCAGGTGGCGTCCTCAGCACAGCAGGACAGACCGGCCACCTTTCTCTTGGTGAACAAGTCCTGCGGTTCCTAAGCAACTGTTACAGATTCACTGTGTGCAGTCAGTAATAGTGCAGCATGTGGGGTGGGGGTGGGGTGAGATAATGGGGGTGTCTGTTGCTGCTGAACCCCCCCCCTCCAGATTTCCTAGGCACGTATGACTTTTGGCTAGTGAGTGCGTCAGCCTGGAGTTGCTTCTGCACATATAAACGGCCTCGGTCCAGTATACCTGAAGGAGCGTCTCCACCCCCCTCGTTCTGCCTGGACACTGAGGTCCAGCTCCGAGGGCCTTCTGGCGGTTCCCTCACTGTGAAGTTACAGGGAACCAGGCAGAGGGCCTTCTCGGTAGTGGCGCCCGCCTTGTGGAATGCCCTCCCATCAGATGTCAAGGAAATAAACAACTATCTGACTTTTAGAAGACATCTGAAGGCAGCCCTGTTTAGGGAAGTTTTTAATGTTTGATGTTTTATTGTATTTTTAATATTTTGTTGGGAGCCGCCCGGAGTGGCTGGGGAAACCCAGCCAGACGGGTGGGGTATAAATAAAACATTCTTATTATGAAAATTAAAACTTATATTGGAGCCCAAGATGAGCCTCAGGGCAATGATATACCGTATTTTTTGCCCCATAAGACGCACTTTTTCCCCTCCAAAAATGAAGGGGAAATCGGGGTGCGTCCTATGGGGCGAATGCCTGCAAGCCTCGCGCGCCCGGCAGGAGGTCCCACCGGGTGCGCGAGGCTTGGGGCGGCAGCCTGTCGCCCGAAGCACGGGGAGCCCTCGGGAGGGCTCCCCCTGCTTCGGGCGAGTGTCTGCAAGCCTCGCGCACCCGGCAGGAGGTCCCACCAGGTGCGCGAGGCTTGGGGCGGCAGCGGACTGCTTGCGCGCACCTAGAAGCTTGGGGCGCGCTGAGCTCAGCACGCCCCAAGCTCCTGGTGTAGCGCAGCGATCCGCTAGCCCTGGGAGAGCCCCGCGGCTCTCCCAAGGCTAGCGGACTGCTTGCGCGCACCTAGAAGCTTGGGGCGCGCTGAGCTCAGCACGCCCCAAGCTTCTAGGTGCGCGCAAGCAGTCCGCTGCTGCCCCAAGCCTCGCGCACCCGGTGGGACCTCCTGCCGGGTGCGCGAGGCTTGGGGCGGCAGCGGACTGCTTGCGCGCACGCAGAAGCTTGGGGTGCGCTGAGCTCAGCACGCCCCAAGCTCCTGGTGTAGCGCAGCGATCCGCTAGCCCTGGGAGAGCCCCGCAGCTCTCCCAAGGCTAGCGGACTGCTTGCGCGCACCTAGAAGCTTGGGGCGCGCTGAGCTCAGCACGCCCCAAGCTCCTGGTGTAGCGCAGCGATCCGCTAGCCCTGGGAGAGCCCCGCGGCTCTCCCAAGGCTAGCGGACTGCTTGCGCGCACGCAGAAGCTTGGGGCACGCTGAGCTCAGCACGCCCCAAGCTCCTGGTGTAGCGCAGCGATCCGCTAGCCCTAGGAGAGCCCCGCGGCTCTCCCAGGGCTAGCGGACTGCTTGCCGGCACGCAGAAGCTTAGGGCGCGCTGAGCTCAGCACGCCCCAAGCTCCTGGTGTAGCGCAGCGCACCTGGGGGGGAAATAATTTTTTTTTCCTTTATTTCCCCCCAAAAAATCTAGGTGCGTCTTATGGGCCGGTGCGTCTTATGGGGCGAAAAATACGGTACTACAGAGATCAACTGGTTTAGCCATCATGCACAAGGAATCTTGTCAACTGTGGCTTTGTGAGCATGAGGAACACATTTAATACTTGTTTATGTACTGCTTAGTGCCCAAATGGGCTTCTAAGGAGTTTACAAAATAAAAAAAGGCAGGTTACATAAACCTTTCATAGGATTTGCTTGGGGTGTCTCTGTATGTGGAAGACACATATACACTATAAAACGAAGCCAGTTTGATGCCTGTTTAACTATCAAGCCTCTCAGCTAGAAATCCAAAATTTCTTCACATCCTTGCAGTTTGAATATGTAGTGCAGAACCCAAAACAAGGATGTGGTTGGTTTCTGATCCTTGTGCAGTTCACCTCTCTTTTGACCCTGCTTCGGCTGCCCACCCTCTCTCTCGTTTGACCAGGGCTGTGGGATGCATCTTTGCCGAACTTCTCAACAACTCCCCACTTTTCCCCGGAGAAAACGATATTGAGCAGCTGTGCTGTGTCCTCCGAGTCCTTGGGACCCCAAACCAGAAGATCTGGCCGGTGGGTTTGGTAGTTATGGTATTGCCCACAGGGTTTGTGGGTCCGTGTCCCGTGCTTTTGTCTCTGGGAGGAATGGGGGCAGTTTAAAAACAGAGAAGCTTGGGAGCTCACCTTTCCCAACTTCTGTTTGGGAGCAGGAGATCACAGAGTTGCCCGACTACAACAAGATTTCCTTCAAAGAGAAGCTGCCAATTCCTCTGGAGCAGGTGGTGCCCGACGCCTCCCCACAAGCCGTGCAACTCCTGAAACAGTTCCTGGTCTATCCTTCCAAGCAGCGTGTTCAGGCAGCACAGGTAAGAGATGCAAGGAGGTTCCTAGCTGGCCTTTGCAGATACCAGAGCAGGGAACAGGGCGAGGAATTCTCTTGGGTTGTAGGAAGTGAGTACAGTCATACCTCGGGTTACAGCCGCTTCAGGCTGCATTTTTTTGGGCTGCGGACCGCTGAAACCCGGAAGTACCGGAACATGTTACTTCCGGGTTTTGGCGGTTGTGCATGCGCAGAAGCGCTAAATTGTGCTTTGTGTATATGCAGAAGCGCCGAATCGCAACCCGTGCATGCGCAGACATGGGTTGCGAATGTACATCCTGCACAGATCACACGGAATTGGTGCTTGGAATAGTCCTGGCGTTGGGTTGTCCCTGCCCCGTGGTTCCTTCCTTTTGTCCCTTTGGGGAGCATGGGGAACTGGCAACTGGGAGAATTATGTGCTCCAAGAGACCCCATTCCCCTCTAGAATGTGCTCTCCAGGTGTCCTGGAAGAGGCCTTCACCATGAATACATGCCTCTTTTAAATACAGTCATACCTCATGTTACGTTTGCTTCAGATTGAGCGTTTTCAGGTTGCGTCCCGCGGCGACCTGGAAGTTACTTCCGGGTTTTTCCGCTTGCGCATATGCGCAAAATGACATCATGCACATGTGCAGAAGCGGCAAATTGCTACCCGCGCACGCGCAGACGTGGGTTGCGTTCTGCTCATGTTGTGAACGGGCCTCCGGAATGGATCCTGTTCACAACCAGAGGTACCACTAGCACCTTAAAGACCAACTAAGTTAGTTCTTGGTATAAGCTTTCGTGTGCATGCACACTTCTTCAGATACTATCTGAAGAAGTGTGCATGCACACGAAAGCTTATATCAAGAACTAACTTAGTTGGTCTTTAAGGTGCTACAGGAAGGAATTTTTTTATTTTGACTATGGCAGACCAACACGGCTACCTATCTGTAAGAGGTACCACTGTACGTGTGTTCTTTTCTGGGCCAGGGGCGATGCATCTCACATCAACACATGCTTGGAACACTCAATGGAAAGGGCAGTTGTTGTGCTCCAAATTGCCACCAGAGGGCACCCCAGTCTTTTTCCATTGGACTTTCACGGGGCCTGGCTTTCCCATGTTCCCCAAGTGAGGGGGTGAGAGGACACCCAACTCACTGCTTGAATGTGGCTATTTATTTAGATGCATGAATGGCAATTAGTAATTGAAGTTCAGATAACGAAGAAATGTGTGTGGGGTGGGGTGGGGGGGTAATGGAGGGGAAGGGAAGAGACAGTCTAGGTTCCAGGGTCATTTCTACACAATACACTTAAAAGTCTTCCCCTTTGCACAGAGGTGTTTTTTAAAATGTATTTTTATTAAAGATTTTATTGATTTACAAAAGTATGTGCAATGTCTCTCTCTCTCTTGTATTTTTTTTTTCATGTAACATTTTTACAAATCAGTTTCATTTGTTGAGACATTAGGGACAGGAAGAAAAGGGGATGCACAGAGATTTTCAACCTTTTTGAGTCCATGGCTCCTTTGACCAACTACATTCTTTCTGTGGCACCCCTGTGGGGCTCAGGAGCCCAGTTATGTCACCCCTTGCCTGCAGAGCTGGCAGCCTCTCACCCTTTTTCATTTTTTAAAATATATTTTTATTAATTTTTACATATCATTTCCAACAGTTATATAACATATTTTCTTAACTTATACAATGTTTTGAACTTCCATCAACCACATCTGAAGATTTTTCAATCTTTATCACTTAAACTACGTTTCTTAATTTCCTTATTACTTTAAATTGTCCTGAACTAATAATTCTCTTCATAATCTTCATTGCAATATTTTGGACAATCCTCCTTGCAAAACTTCTTGCAGTCCTGCTGCCTCTCACCCTTTTCCAAACACCCTCCTTTGTGGCGCGTTCCCTCAGCCTCCTCTCCCCTCTCCTTGGTAGTCCTCTGGGCAGCCACTGCTACCGTCCTTGGTCTCTGATCTGCCCTGCCCCAAAGAGAGGTGCCTTCTCACACTGCCCCTTAGGGTCCTGGGACCTGTCTGTCCATTCCCAACAGCAAGGGCTGGTGGACTGGCTGGCCGGGCTCCCTAGTCCGCTTGCTTCCTTACTCCAAGGCCACCTCAGCTCCTGGCAACCAGCCCCCCATGGCCAGCTCCAGAGGCATCATTCGCCTGGGGAGCTTGCAGCCAGGGCTGCTGCAACAAACAGCTGTGCAAGCCTTTGGGAGGCAGAGAAACAAGAGGACATCAGAGGAGAGAGGGAAGGAAAGAGGGACAGAGGCCAGGGTTGCCCACGGCACCTCAGACCATCATTCAAGGCAACCCAAGGGGCCACGGCACACTGGTTGAAAACCTCTGTCCTAGAGAATCCTGGAAATGGTAGCTTACCTTTCACTGAGCTGCAATTCCTCGCACCCTTAACAAAGGACAGTTCCCAGGATTCATTGAGGAAAGTCTTTAAAAGTGTGTTAAATGTGCTTTAAATGTATGGTATGGATGAGATCCCAGTTTGCACGCACAGGACCTTCAGCCTCCATGCACAACTTGGTTTGCCTCTGAATACCTTGTGTTAAAGCAAATGTGGAGAAACCCATCATTACCTTCAAGCCTGTGAGCTGGCAGAGACCTCTTTTTGCTGGCTGCTTCTGGGCTGCAGGCACACCAGACGCTTGAAGCACATGGCTCCCCCAAGGAATCCTGGGAATTGTAGTTTATTAAGGGTGCTGGGAACCACATCTCTTTGAAGGATAAACTACCACTCCTTAGATTCTTGGTGGAGGATTTGCTTGGTGGGCTAGTTGGCCCTTGGCTTCATCCAGCCCAGCCATTTTGTACTTCCTTCTCCAGGCGCTGTTGCACCCCTGAATGAATGAATTTATTATTTCGGTCACAGACCAGTTCCAGCCCACATACAATATCAAGGAAGTCATAAAACACGATAGGGATACATTTGAATTTGCAGTTAGGTTATAACAGGGACAATACAGTGGTACCTTGGGTTAAGTACTTAATTCGTTCCGGAGGTCCGTTCTTAACCTGAAACTGTTCTTAACCTGAAGCACCACTTTAGCTAATAGGGCCTCCTGCTGCTGCCGTGCCGCCAGAGCACGATTTCTGTTCTCATCCTGGAGGAAAATTCTGAACCTGAAGCACTATTTCTAGGTTAGCGGAGTCTGTAACCTGAAGCGTATGTAACCTGAAGTGTATGTAACCCGAGGTACCACTGTACAGATATAGCTACAGTTGAAAAATATACAAATTAAAACTTAGTCATTAACATATAACCTATAATTATCATTTAAAACCTTAATCATTATGATAGCACAGCTTGTTCCCTAAGTTTTATGGCACAGCCCTTGGCTTCATCCAGCCCAGCCATTCTGTACTTCCTTTCCTTCTGCAGGCGCTGTTGCACCCCTATTTCTTCACTCCCCCGCTGCCGGCCCACCACCTGGAGCTGCCCATCCCTCAGCGTGGGGGCAAAAAAGCCCACCAGGGCCCCCAGCACCAGCGTGACTTCCATGTGGAGCAGCCTCTGGAGGAGTCGGTGGTGGACTTGGAGCTTGTGGCGCCTTACGTGGTTGACATATGAAAAGAGGATCTCTTTGCTCTTTGTGGGGCAGTGGGATTTCTGCTGCCCCTCTCTTGTGTCAGGAGAGCTAGTTCATCTTAAGCAGGATTGAGCCGCTTCGTTAAACTGGCAGGAACGGGGTGGCAGAAGACAGAACTGGAGCAGGGGCAGCTGGCAGTGTGGACAAGGGAAACGTCTCTTGCCTGAAATCTCCCTTGATGCTGCCGTGAAAGAGACAGGAGCCCCGTTCAGGGCAGGAGTGAACCAATTCCTTATTCCTCTGGAGCAGAGTTGGAAACCTTGGGCACAAAGAGCTGCCAGACAAGTTGGCCTTGCCAGCCTCTTCTGCATAAAAACCACCACTTTGGACCTTTCCTTCCAGGACTTTGGGGTGCTTTTAGCTCCCTGCTTCTGTGGTGAAGCTCTTTTGTAGCAGCTCCGTAGCAACGTTTTGTAATTAAATGATTTGTTAAAACAGTGAGCCAAATTCCCGGTCTCTTTCTTGGATCAAAGACGGTGAACTTGCTTTGTTAAGGAATATGGCTTGCTGGGCTGTAGGCTTGCCATTAAAATATCCCAGTGGCTCTTTTGGGTATTTGCTCTGTTCAAAAGGCTTTTCAGTCCTGGCATGGTTTAGAATGTGACCTTGTGTGTAAACTCCGGAGCTGATGCGGAAATGATTGTTTTGTGGGGGCAGCTATAAGAGGGGAAGGGAACAAACCAAGAGGAATTGATGGGTAGATGGTCACCACTGTAGAAAAAGTAAGAATAGCCATTCAGATGCCACAACCATTAGCTTTATGGCGTGAGAAAGAAATCTGAGTCATTAAATGATCTTAAGTAGGTACTCGGGTGTGAAGTGTCATCTCCCAAAATGATAGAAAACTCTTCGGTTTCCCAACATAAATCCTGGATTCTGTGTTCATTTTGATTAGATTTGCCACTCCACCCTCTTGGCAATATAGTTTTTCATTCCATCTCCCCCCACCTTGGCCTGGGTTCCTTCTTTCCTTTGAGTGGACCATCTTAGGCCCATTAAAGGAGAGGTGTGGTTCCCTTTCCTGTACTTTTGATTTTTTAAATGTGTTAAAGCAAAACCTCAAATATAGGATCTCTTAATAGTTCAAAACATAATCAGTCTTTGTGGGGAAATCCAGAGATTGCCCTCTTGCTTAAAAACCTAGGTGTGGGCAAATCTGTCAATTTCAGTTTCTCTTAGTTTCTCATTTTCTCAATCTTAAATTCGTTCTGTGCATTTCCACACCCAGTTTGTGAGTTTATATTTAAAACGTTCTCATGAAAATGCACTACCATTTTAGTGTGAATTTCTCCAGCTGCACATTTTTGTTTGCAGTTTTGAGAAATTGCATGTTTTTGCAAAGCAATTTCCCCTAATAATATAATGAATTCTTGCATGCTATTTTCACTGCCTCTGGTTTATGCAATTTTATACATATTACTTGGCTATAGAACTGCATTGCAAAATCCAGAGAGGTGCAAATTTTGAAAAATGGCTGCATTTTGATTTGTTTCTAGTTTCAGAAAGTGCAAATTTGTTAGGTCCACCTTTAAAAGTGAACCAAACCAAGTTTATTCCCCATTCCAACTCCCATCCTGTTGACCACTGAAAGAATCCCAGATTCCTGCAGGCACTAGGCAGTCCTGCAGAAATTGGTTAATAGTGTTGGCTATTTGCAGTATAGTAACGCTGCAGAGAGCTTGCTGGGGAGACCATGCATTAAAAAGGGACTCAAAAATAACTTAAACAAGGTTTTAATTAGAAACACAAAAACTCCTTTTACACTAAATACATTAACAACAAACCAGACCCAACACCAACCCATCCCCCAGGGTAATGGGAGAGCTAGGTGCTGCTCCTTATATACTACACCCAAATGCTGACACAGCTTAATCAATACAACTCAGCACCTGCTATGTTTCACAGCTGTAAAGCTGGGTCTCGTTAGTTTGCTCTGGCCCTTGCTCTGGCCCCTTAAAGACATACACATCAGGTGGAACAATGATGAACCTTTACATTTAAAGAAACCATTCAACCAATAGTTCACCAGTAGACTACATCTCCCTGCCTTAAAGCACCCCTTGAGCTGATCGTTCTTCCCTTCTGCTTTTTCAAACAATTTCCTGTTGTTCTCTCAGTTCCACTTGCAGAGGCTCCGATCCCTCCTTTCCCCCCTTGGGGTGAGGTGTCCATTGCCAGTTTCACTGGGATGAAAACCCAACCTTCCACAGCCCAGTAATTCAAAATTTCTGTCTTCACGTTGGCTGGGTGGCAAATTATGCAAGTTGCACAGAAGAATGTGGTTTGGTGATGTGATCTAAGAAGTCAATCATACTTGATGTTTCAGAAACAAACTTCATTCAACGGAAGTAGCAGTAATTTATCTGAGATGCCAGGACCACATAGCCTCACATTGAATGTTGTGGCTAACTGCAAAATAAGACGTAGAGAAACAATTCAAAGGCAGGCAAGGATGTAGGAAAGAAACTGCAAAGAACTGCAGGGTTGGAGACTGTAGCTCAGTGACAGAACGCATGATTTGCATCCCAAAGGTCCCAGGTTCAAATCCCGGCATCTCCAGCAAAAGACTCTGGTCTGAAACCTAGCATGCTCTAGTTATCTCTCGCTTGGACTACTGCAATGCACTCTATGTGGGGCTACCTTTCAAGGTGACCCGGAAACTACAACTAATCCAGAATGCGGCAGCTAGACTGGTGACTGGGAGCGGCCGCCGAGACCATATAACACCTGTCTTGAAAGACCTACACTGGCTCCCAGTACGTTTCCAAGCACAATTCAAAGTGTTGGTGCTGACCTTTAAAGCCCTAAACGGCCTCGGTCCAGTATACCTGAAGGAGCATCTCCACCTCCATCATTCTACCTAGATGCTGAGGTCCAGCACCGAGGGCCTTCTGGTGGTTCCCTCGCTACAAGAAGCCAAGTTACAGGGAACCAGGTAGAGGGCCTTCTCGGTAGTGGCACCCGCCCTGTGGAACGCCCTCCCACCAGATGTCAAAGAGAAAAATAACTACCAAACTTTTAGAAGACATCTGAAGGCAGCCCTGTTTAGGGAAGCTTTTAATGTTTGATGTATTACTGTATTTTAAAACTTGGTTGGAAGCCACCCAGAGTGGCTGGGGAAGCCCAGCCAGATGGGCGGAGTATAAATAATAAATTACTGTATTATCATTATAGCTCAGCCATGTTCTGACACCCAGAAACCTCTGGTCAGTGTATTGTAGACAATACTGATACGTAGACACTATCCAGTGGTCTGAATCAGTGAACAGCTTCCTGAGAATTCAATATGCCCTGAGCTCACTAGAACCTCTTTCCAAGTCTGGACTTGAAGCCTTTAGTGAGTGCTGATTACAGTCAGGACCTCTGTGGGACTCCGAGGTACATGTGAGGTTCTATATGCACAGAAGCACTGTGCATTTTATTCGAAGCATGTGTTTTCTAGGTAATAAGAAAACTGCAGGGCAGCCTGTGTGTGTGTGTGTGTGTGTGTGTGTGTGTGTGTGTGTGTACCCAAAGTTCCACCAACACATTGGCGCTTCTGTGATGTGGGCACTGGTGCGCTGCTAGAATGTGGCAACTGACTTTCTAGTTCTTTCCTCAGCCACAAGGACTAGAAACTTGTCCTCCTCTTTTGAAACCACCAGGAATCCTAACTGAGGCAGTACAGTCACAGCCACGCAGTAAACTAGCTTCTCTTAAGTTAGAAAATAGGAGGGAGGGAGTCCGGATTGTAAAAAATTCAATTCTAGAAAGAAACGTTTAAAAAATGATAAGCTCCACTTATGGTTGTTGCTGTTATTTCATTACAGTGGTACCTTGGGTTACAGACGCTTCAGGTTACAGACGCTTAAGGTTACAGACTCTGCTAACCCAGAAATAGTACCTCGGGTTAAGAACTTTGCTTCAGGATGAGAACAGAAATCGTGCAGTGGTGGCACAGCAGCAGCAGGAGGCCCCAATAGCTAAAGTGGTGCTCAGTGGCGTAGCGTGGGGGGTGCAGGGGGGCCCGGCCGCACCGGGCGCAACATCTGGGGGTTAGGGTTAGGGGGCGCAAATCCATGGGTTAGGGGGCGCAAATCCACGGGTTAGGGGGCGCAAATTACTTGCCTTGCCCCGGGTGCTGACAACCCACGCTATGCCACTGGTGGTGCTTCAGGTTAAGAACAGTTTTAGGTTAAGTACAGACCTCCGGAACAAATTAAGTACTTAACCTGAGGTACCACTGTATTATTTCTGCAAGGCGAGTTGAACGAAAGGTGGGGATGGGCAAGAACTGTGGCTGCGATGGCCTGGAACGCCTTGCTGACAGTCTTCCTGGCTGGGGTTTCCTTGCAGACTCAGGCGTATGACAAGGCCCCGCGGCCCCTTCCACCACCAGCCCTGCCTGGCCTGTGCAGATAACTTTATCTCTGCCTGCCTCTATTGCTGCATCATGGACAAGCTGCTTGCTTCCAGCGCAACGGGTGGGGCCTGGGGGCACCGGGAGGGTGCAGGGCCAGCCATTCCTGGGTGGTTTCTCTTTCTCGTTGCAGCCATTCATCCTGCCTCGCCTCACAGCCTGGTTGTGAACACCCACCCACTAGTCACGATTATCCCAGAATCCCCACACCACCTCCGTCCTTGTTTACAATTCTCGGGTAGCTGCAAAGCCGTGAGACTTGGAGTTTTAAGCTTCCCCCCCCCCCCATTTTTTTATTGATTTTCCATATATATAAAACAAACAAACATAAATCTTAAGTATAATAATTCCATTTTTCTTTACATTGTTGGGTGACTTCCTTGACTCCCCCAGGCTGAATTTCAATGTACATCATTGTAACAGTTTTCCAAAACTATTTTCACGGAAAGGCACTTCTCACCAAAAAAACCCCCTGAATCATAAATAGGGGAATTCTAAGCCTGCTTAATTGAACATGAAAACCATCTAACCAACAGGACCTGCTTCACAGAGAATATGTTTATGTGCGCACCAATGTCAAATATACTGTTATGCCTCTTTTTTAGGATATCTTACAGATGGGACAGGGTTTGTTCCTCTTAAAATGTACTTTGCCCCATCTCTCTCTCTCTCTCTCTCTCTCTCTCTCTCTGTGTGTGTGTGTGTGTGTGTGTGTGTCTTTCTCTCATTTGTTTGTTTAAAGCAGCACTTTGTTTTTCAAGATCTGTAAAATCTTAATGGAACTGGAAGCGAAAGCAAGATGGTTCCGTTACTTCAAAGAGGACCAAAGGAACGACCTCCATCCAGGGAGAGAGAACATGTGCCCTAGGGGGCAATCCAAATTTCACTTTAACTTGGAGTAAGCCCCACCAAATTTGGTAGGACCTACTTTTGAGTAGAGGGACGCAGGTGGCGCTGTGCATTAAACCGCAGAGCCTAGGGCTTGCCGATCAGAAGGTCGGCGGTTCGAATCCCCGCGACGGGGTGAGCTCCCGTTGCTCGGTCCCTGCTCCTGCCAAACTAGCAGTTCGAAAGCACACAGTGCAAGTAGATAAGTAGGTACCGCTCCAGCGGGAAGGTAAACGGCGTTTCTGTGCGCTGCTCTGGTTCACCAGAAGCGGCTTAGTCATGCTGGCCACATGACCCGGAAGCTGAACGCCAGCTCCCTTGGCCAGTAAAGCGAGATGAGCGCTGCAACCCCAGAGTTGGCCATGACTGGACCTAACGGTCAGGGGTCCCTTTACCTTTACTTCTGAGTAGACATGGCTAGGATTGCACTGTTAAGTCTTGTTGAGATCAATGAGACTGAAGGCTTCAAAGTTACATGGTGGGGAGGGGCTTCTTCATCTGAAAGTGAAGCCAATGGCATGGAGATGTCATGGACAATGTGCAGACAACTGACTACAAAGCTGTTTTATTAAATATTTGTCAAAACAAAGGACTGAGGAAGAAATTGGTGAAATTCGTAGGAAAGCAACGTTTGTGGCCACATCAGTTCCAGTAAAGCCCAAGTAGGCAGCAGTTCAGATCCCACTTCACTTGGGTTTCTTATACTTCGTTGTTGGTCCTCATGGGAACATACCTTACTGTGTCAACGTATGGCATGTCCTTATTCAAGAGAGGCAATGTGGTGCAGTGGTTAGAGTGCATGCTCTCCGAGTTCTCGCCGATAAAAATAGGGACATCCCATTCCAGAATAATAATGTTACTATTTATACCCTGCCAATCCGACTGGCTTGCCCCAGATACTCTGGGCAGCTTCCAACATATATAAAAACACAACAAAACATTAAATATTAAGAAAACTTCTCTATACAGGATTGCCTTCAGACGGTTTGGGGGGGTCAGATAATTCCATACCCTCCAACATTTATCCAGTGAAAATAGGGACATTCTAAGGAAAAGTGGGACATTCCAGGATTAAATCAGAAACTGGGATGGCTTCTCTAATCAAGGACTGTCCCTGGAAAATAGGGACACTTGGAAGGTCTGGGAGTGTCAGCTTTGAACCAGGGAAACCAAGGCTCGGCTCCTTGTTCATTCATGGATGTTTATGATCTGGGGCCAGCTCCTGTCTCTCAGCCTGGCCTACCTCAAAGGGTTGTTGAGGATAAAATGGATGGTAGGAGGGGAGGACGTGTATGCTGCCATAAGCTCACTGGAGGGTGAGAGGCATTAAAATACAAATATACATCACAATCATTTGGGGCCAGCTGAGCCTCACACTGTAGATCGCCTTTGGCAGACCAGGGCAGATACCTTTCTTGGGTCAAATCATCTTCTAAAGGCCCAAACTGCACTTTACCAAAGTGAATCAAGGTTGGTTCACGAATCTTAAAAGAGACATTGATGCATTAAATGTTGAAACTGCATTAATATTTATTATTAGCTGGTATCCATGTTGGATTTGAAATAGTTTTTATGCTTACAATAATAGAAACTCTTTATATGTGTGTGAGCACTTATTTCGCATGTGCTTTTATTGCATTGTTAAATAGCTTCTCGTTACAGTAGTTCCCAACACATGAGATTCTAGGATCATATGTTGACTTTGAAAAACAATTTCATAATAAAACCGGCGATGTAGAGATAAAAGTGGTAAAAAGATTCTGCAGAAGAAAACATTGGGATACAGCTCAAACCGTGGTGGAGGGAAGTCAGTTCAACAATACAGTATGAATTTAATGTCTTTGTTATGTGACTTTTTTGTGCCTTTGTATTTTGCTTTATTTCTTTCCTTTTTTTCTTTTTTCTTTTTTATCCTTTTTGGATTGTTTGTGGGTTTTTTTGTGTATATGACAGAAATAAAATAAAAAGAATTTTCAAAAAGAAAAAAAGAAAAAAAAAGAAAAACAATTTCATAGAAGGGAAGCAATCCACCTTGATCTCTGGGAGAAATGTAATTGCTGTATATGTCAAGACCTCTTTTCTCTTCTGCAAGTCCAAAATTTGGATTGCTATGTTCACTCTGAATAGTTTGGATTGCTATGTTCACTCTGAATAGTTACTGATTCCAACCATAGAGGCAAAGCATAGACATCATGGCTAACAGCCACAACAATGAGCGTTCATCCGGAGTTGCTTGTGGACTGGCTCCACGCATTCCCCTTAATCATTCATTCATCCCACGCTTTCCAGTTCCTTTCCTTATCACTTTCCAAACTGCAAAACGCCTGTTGCTTTTTAAAAAGTGGATTTGTTGCACAAGGGCAACAGAGCACTTGGCCTTCTCCTACCTCCTTGTCCTTCTCCTTGTTGTTTGCCCTGTGTCAGATTTTAAACAGTGAGCCCCTCAGGGCAAGGACCTATGATCTTGCCCTCACTGCAAAGTGCTATGCATGCTGATGTTGCCAGGCAAATAAAATAATTACAGAAGCCCAAGCACTTGTAACATCTTTGAGCAAATGGCTGATCCGATAAAAGATACCATCTCGTCGGTCTTTATTTATGTCTACTTGCACTATGGCTGATGGGACCCAATCAAGCTGGGATCCTGACAGTCTCTTTTCCCCTCAGAATATACTGCAGTGTGAATTAATTCTGCTCTATCCAAGCCATGCACTTCCAGGGACCAAGGACTGTCAGCAGAGCAAGCAGAGGAGCAAAGCCAGTGATCAGACTTGTTGTGTCGAGATGTGCTCGTCCTCCTCTTTGTGGAGACTCTTCGCGTTATCTGGCCCCGGAGATAACAACACTTCAGAGAACTGGCTGATGCTTTCACTTGAATTTTACATCAGAGGAAAACTGACTCTTCAGCACACACACACACACACACACACACACACACACACACACACACACACCATACTTGTTTTTACCCATTGCTAGCAAGCACAAAGCCAGAAATGTTTGGACTTTATACTCAAGGGCAAGAACAGAAGTTTGTCAGAACATAGCCTTACACACACACACACACACACACACACACACACACACACACCCCTCTGTATTTCAACAACCTCAACAGAACATCTGGCATCATCTTTAAAAAATAGACAATCTTAAATTTCTAGCCATCATGGTTGTGATTTGAAGGATTTAAAATGGGAGTCCTCCTCAGAGGGCAGAGATTTGTAGCTACAGATGTGTAGCTCCTTCCCTGGCAAGGCTTTTTGAGTGTTTCAGGCAAGGCTTTGTTGAAGGAGATCTTGAAGTAATTTGGTGGCAGAAGTGGGTTGACAGAGAAGGGTAACTAGTGTGGAAGAAGGCGGCCAAGGGAACAGACAGTTCATGGACTTGTGCAGAACAAAAGGAGAAGGGAAGATAAAAAAAGGGATGGGAATGGACGGAAAAGGATGGGAATGGAGGAGATGGAGGGGAAAGTTGGATACTATATATTGGGGTAGTCAACATGGTGTTGTCCAGGGGCTGTTGAACTCCCAAGTCCCATCAGCCCCATTCAGCACGGCCAGTGGAGAGCGATGGTGGCATCTGGAGTTCAGCAACATCTGCAGAACACCGTCCTGGCTGTATCTGATGTCCTGTATCTGCTCTGGCACTGGACATGTTGGGTGCCTTAAAAGCGTTTGTAAACCCCAGAGTCGGCCACAACTGGACCTAATGGTCAGGGGTCCCTTTACCTTTACCTTAAACCTGCATTTGGTCTTTAATGGGATTTCTAAAAAGCTGCAATACCATCAGTTGGACCAAACAGAACATCACAAAATACTGAGCAGGTTCTTGAGTTCTCAAGAACTCGTCACCAAGTAGGAGGATATGTAATTTTTGGGTGGGTGGGGTGGGCAAAAGAAATGGGTTTGATTTGTTTTTGTTTCTATTATCTCAGTCTCAGTCAGTTTTATTGCACATAGCCAAAGGCTGCCGCAATGTACACAGAATTATTTGACAATTAAAAGAAAATATACTGAATTGGTAAAAAAAGACTTAAAACATTTATATTATTAAAACATTACGTACTCTAAACAAAGCTATAAAAGTACCCCAATGTACAAATAAAAACATTAAACAATAAAATTCATAAGCTAAAATCATCACATGGTCACTAATGTTAAAAACAATATCAATTAATACAGTGTGCAATTTATACTCAGAGTTTGGTGACAAAGATAGAGCATAGCCTGAGGTAGATAGATAGGATCAAATAAATTCATCTCCTTTACAGTTAATGGCTACCTTGGCTATATAATTTGCTCTAATTTTCCTAGCAGCAGTTGCAAAAAGTGCTACCCGCCAGGTCACATACTTATCTGTGTCTGCAAGGAGATATAACATCATATCAAGGGGGTTCTGGCCAGGGGACCCTGTCATTATAGGTACCAAAAATCTTTTTCTTGCATCATTATATAACGGACAGTGCAAGATATAATGCATAAGGTCCTCTACTTCAGAACATCCCCTAATGCAAACACGTTCGTTTTTTGGTATGCCTCTATGTCTCCCATCTCTATAAGCAGAGCTTATTGTGTTTAGTCGTAGCTCTGTAAAAGCTTTTCGAAGCTGTGCAAAAGTCAATTCATAAAAATAAGATATGTGTTCATTGACCTCTCTAAGTTTTGTGTTTTGTGTTTTTATTTTGTATTTCTATGCTGTGAACTGCCCTGAGATATTCGGTAAATAATAATAATAATAATAATAATAATAATAATAATAATAATAATAATAATAATAATAGGCCATATATGGCCTACCTCAGGCTCCAGACAGAGATTGAGCCTCTCCCCTGCCAGGTGCTGAGTTTATCAGGTTACGCTTAGGGTGCTGCCTGTGTTTGCTGCATTCATTCTTGTGGGTGAAGTATGGGGCAGGGAGCTTAAACTTGAAGCTGACTCCTCTATCTACCCTTCGACCAATTTGTTCCCCCAGCTGGATTTTCTCCTTGGCCTGTCTTTCGGCTGAGATCTAGTCTCATCCTTCTTCAAGATACCTGACTAGCGGTCAAAGCTTTTGCAAGCACTCTTTGTACACAGACATCACCTTGCCAACAAAGGTCCGTATAGTTCAAGCTATGGTTTTCCCAGTAGTGATGAATGGAAGTGAGAGCTAGACCATAAAGAAGGCTGATCGTCGAAGAATTGATGCTTTTGAATTATGGTGCTGGAGGAGACTCTGGAGAGTCCCATGGACTGCAAGAAGATCAAACCTCTCCATTCTGAAGGATATCAGCCCTGAGTGCTCACTGGAAGGACAGATCCTGAAGCTGAGGCTCCAAGACTTTGGCCACCTCATGAGAAGAGAAGACTCCCTGGAAAAGACCCTGATGCTGGGAAAGATGGAGGGCACAAGGAGAAGGGGACGACAGAGGACGACAGAGATGGCTGGATAGTGTTCTCGAAGCTACCAGCATGAGTTTGACCACACTGCGGGAGGCAGTGGAAGACAGGAGTGCCTGGCGTGCTCTGGTCCATGGGGACACAAAGATTCGGACACGACTGAACGACTAAACAATAAGCTCATGCTTAAATGCATGCCCGCCTGCCACACACACACACGTTCGCACACCCCCCCGAAGGATTTTCCACTTGACATTCTGCCTCCCAGCTCTGCCCCGTCACCCACCCATGAGCCCAAACCGTCAGCTCTGACATCTGATAAGGCCTTATCAGAGCTGTCCAGCTCTGCTAGCTCAGAACTGTTGTCTCCACCACCCAGAGCCTAGCGCCGCCAAAAGTTGCATGATGCGCAGCTTGAGCAATTGACGGGGGACTGGCTCATAAGTTCCATTAAAAAAACAAAAACCAGTACTACTTTATATTCTCACAAATATAAACAAATCCAGACTGAATGTGTGCCTTGAGAATATGCTGTAACTAATACAACTTTCACTCCTTCCCTTTCAGGATTCAAAAGAGCTCTCCCTTGTAATGAACTCCCCCGTCCCTGATCTTGAGAATTACCATTCACATGGTATAAAGCATTATAAGGAAGGCAAACAAGGTAAACAAGTTCCAGGACAAAGCAAATTCATAGGGGATATGGCTGTCAATGGCAACTAGCTGTCATGGCTGTGTTCCACCCCCATTGTCAGAGGCACTGTGCAGCTGAAAACCAGAATACCAGGTGAGGCAAGTGATGTTGCGCTCAGCCACTGGAATCTGGCTGGCCATTGTGAGAAGACAGAGCTGGACTACATGGGCTATGTACTTAAATCCTATTAAATGTCCAAGATCCTCCATACGAATAAACCCACAGACAGCATGCAAAAGAGAAAGGGATTTCTCAGTTTCATATCGTAACTGTAGATAAATGGTCTCCCTTCATAATGCAACGTAGTCTGTTTTGTTACTTTATTTTACTGGGTATACATTTGTTTTTGTAACATTTCAAATAGATTAATAAAAGTAAGACAGGCAGGCAGACAAGAGTGCTCCTGTGAGTCTAAAGCAGCGGTTCTCAACCTGTGGGTCCCCAGATGTACTACAACTCCCATCATCCCTGAGCTCTGGCCTTGCTAGCTAGGGGTGATGGGAGTTGTAGTTCAACAACATCTGGGGACCCACAGGTTGAGTATCCACTTGGAAAGGGAGATGTCCCGTATATATTGCTCTAGCCCAGACTCTTTCCATCTGTTATTGGGGCGGGGGGAAGGATTCTGCCCTTTATCTTCCTTAGTTGCAGGTGGATCATTCCCAGTGTAAAGGCACAGCACAATCTCTCTCCCTCAGAGGAGGGTGCCTGTTGTGTTCCTGCACGAGTCACTGCTTTGGCCTTCCTTCCTTCCATTCAGTCATCTATTTCATCTGCAGGATTATGTCTTGTCTCTACATGGACTGCAAGTGGACTGTTGCTGGTGCTAAAGATGCAAAATCACCCCCTCTAAGAGAACACAGAACCTATGAAACTATATTATACTGAGTCAGGGTTTTCCCTACACTGACTTGCAGTATCAGCAGCTCTCCAGAGGTTCAGTTAGGAGTCTTTCCCACAGCTTCCAAGGGTTGAACCCGGGACCTTCTGCACGCAAAGCTCACTGAGCTATGGCTCTTCCTCCAAGATGCATGTTGTGCCTCTGTGCAAGTCCCTCCTCTGAGCTGGCTTCCTTCTAATTAGAACAGTGACTCACGTGGAAACACAAGTGTGGACTCCTTTGCAGGTGTCATTCTCTTACACACCCTGGAGGAATGGAAATCCAGAGAAGGGGAGGAGTTTATTTGGCTATCGGAGCTTTGGGAAATCCTGATTGACGGCAGCCAGAAGTAGACGCAACAAAGATTTGGAAGAGACAGAAAAAGTCTTTTGAAAGAAAATTATATGAAAATGATGTATAGATGGTATATTACACCAGTACAGACAGCAAAAATGTACAAAACTGGGTCAAACACATGTTGGAAATGCAGAGAAAAAGAAGGGACTTTTTATCATATGTGGTGGGAATGTAGAGAAGTTAAAAAAAAATTGGGAATGATATATAATGAATTGAAAAAAATGTTTAAAATGACATTTGTAAAAAAAACCAAAAGCATTTTTGTTAGGGATTGTAGGACAACATCTGCCAGGAAAAACAAAGAACTTATTTATGTATGCTACAACAGCGGCAAGAGTCTTGATCGCACAAAGATGGAAGAACGAGGAAATCCCAACGAGAGAACAGCGGCAAGAAAAATTGATGAGCTACGCAGAGCGGGCTAAACTAACATACAAATTGCGGGGCAAGGACAACTGTGACTTTAAGGAAGAATGGGAGCTTTTTACAAATTATCTAAAAAGACAACAAAATGAACTGGACTCCTTGGCAGGTTTTAAATAAACATACACAAACTTATTGGTTGATAACATGATAGATAGATAACATAAGGATATGTATAATTTTATAAAATGCAGAGAATAATATGTGCTGAGAAATCAGAGAGAGGAGGGAAGTCTCTGGTGGGGGGAGGGATGGAAGGGGGTGGGGAAAAAGGGGGGGGAATAATGTATATGATTATATGGTCTGATAATTTGTTATGTTGAAATTGCCAATAAAAATATTTATATAAAAAAATAAGAGGCAGAAAATGAGGGTCTCTTGTGATTTCCCCTACATAATCAGGCAGCATCGTTAGCCTAGACACATGTACTCTTTCGCATTCCAACTCCTGCAGTGGCAAAAAAGCCCAGTATTTCAGTGTGCGGGAAATGTGGCCTCCATCAAACAGAACTGCCAGTTTTTAGAGATTCAGTGCAAAGAAGGAGAAAAACATTATTCCAGGGGGGAAGGAGGAAAGAAAAACAAAGGCTGATGACTCCTTTACTTGGCAATCACAGCCTGCTCAACATTGGCTCCTGAATGATGTTAATAAACTGACTATTTCCTTTGCCACGAATCTGAACATGCTTCTCAAACAGCTCCAGCTCAAACAATATCTAACACCATTTACTGTCATTGACTGGCAACTCTGACTAGGTGGGTCAGAGGCAGACAGGTGGCAAAGGGATGGGAGATGGAAGGAAAACCTTGTACTGGTGTTTTCTCTTCACGTGGGTTATATTTACAGACCTGTGCCTGCATGCTTGCACACCCTGCGCAATTTTAACCCCTAGAGAGCTGGGAGGTGGCTGGACCTCACAGAACGACAATGCTAGCAACTAACTTGTAAAAGACACTGGTGATGATGATAATTAATAAATATTTTATTTGTACCCTGCCCATCTGACTGGGTTCCCCAAAGACAAATAGAATAGGACCAATGGCTTACCAGGGACAGTTGTCAGAAAAAGAGAGAAAGCTGGAGAGAGTGGCATTATTTGGGAAGTGAAAACAGTCAGCAATGGTTCTGCCTCACTACTTGTTCTCAGGCCAGGCATCCGGCTGTATAATCTCACATATGAAGCTGCCATACAGAGTCAGGCCACAGGTCCATCCGAGCTCAATTCTGTCAATACGGTACACTGACTAGTGCAGGGCTCTGCAACCTTTAAGACAAAAAGAGCCACTTGGACCCGTTTCCAAAGAAAAAAAACCTGGGAGCCGCAAAACCGGGAAGGTGACGTCGGGACGGTGCATGACTAACGCACGCACCGCCCCCATGTGATGTCACAGCAAGTACAGCGCCCGCCACAGTGGGGAGTGTCGGGGTGCACAATGCGCCTCCTCCCCTCGCTAGTATCCGCCCCGGAGCCGTGGCAAAGGTGTAAAAGAGCCACATGCAGCTCCGGAGCCATGGGTTGCAGACCCCTGGACTAGTGTTTCAGAGTTCTCCAGGTTTCCAGACAGGAGACATTTCCAGCCCTACCTGGCTGGAAGAATTGAACCTTTGGCCTGCAAAACATGTGCTCTGCCACAAAGCAAACCTGCTATAAATGTGTGTCAGACACATGCCTTTACTTTCATCCTGATCAAAATAACAATTTATTATTTGTATCCCACCCATCTGGCTGGGTTTCCCCAGCCACTCCCCAGCTTCCAACCGAATATAAAAAACACAATACAGCATCAGACATTAAAAACTTCCCTAAACAGGGCCGCCTTCAGTTGTCTTTTAAAAGTAAAATAATTGTTTATTGCCTTGACATCTGCTGGGAGGGCTTTCCACAGGGCAGGCGCCACTACCGAGATGGCCCTCTGTCTGGTTCCCTGTAACCTCACTTCTTGCCATGAGGGAACCGCCAGAAGGCCCTCGGTGCTGGACTTCAATGTCCGGGTAGAACGATGGGGGTGGAGACGCTCCTTCAGGTATACTGGACCGAGGCCGTTTAGGGCTTTAAAGGTCAGCACCAACACTTTGAATTGTGCTCGGAAACGTACTGGGAGCCAATGTAGGTCTTTCAAGACTGGTGTTATGTGGTCTCGGCGGCCACTCCCAGTCACCAGTCTAGCTGCCGCATTCTGGATTAATTGCAGTTTCCGAGTCACCTTCAAAGGTAGCCCCACATAGAGCGCATTGCAATAGTCCAAAATGCTTGGCTACTCTTTTGTGGACCCATATAGAAACACAGCGGGGAGGAGGGCAAGTAGGTGGGCAAGTAGTGGTCAGGATTCTCCGCCCCCCTCTCTGCACAACCTTCAGTGATTTCTCCATACATGTGAACAGCTGTAACAAGATGTCTGCTTCTCTCAGGGTGGGGTGGGGGAAAATGCTCAGCTACATATCTCCCTCCACGGAAGGCTGAGCAAAAGATATCTTGCGCTGGTGGATCCAAATAGCAAGAGATAAGAGCATAAAAGATACAGGAACTTGCATTGCTGACTTCCTACCGTCTCACATTCTCTTTTCTCCCTGCACAAGCCCAGGCCCCAAATTCACCCCATAGATTGGGATGAGATCTAGGAGTTTGGGCTTCCAGGCTTGTCACCAACCCACTAAATACAGCTCCCCCTCCAACCCTTGATACAATCTCCAGAATTTTTGGCCCTCTAATTCTCCCGCTCCACACACTTGAACTTATCCCTTGAATTGTTTCCAAACGAAGGGTGTTGGTTTTATTTGGTCTGCATATGAGTTTTTGTGTATTTCCTCCAATTCCCTCTCCCTCTTCTTCATCCTCCTTGCCGGTCGCCTTTGGAGGAGGCGGAGACATCACTTGGGTGGTTGCTGCTGACTTTTTTTTTGGTCATCGGTCCCCTCCCTGTTGCGTTCAGTCTCTCTCTCTCTCTCTGTCCCACCAGTACAGCCTAGGACATCGTAGGAGGACTTGGTTGAGGCAGATCAACCGGCTGAAGTGGTGACACTTTCTCCAGTGTCAACCCAGCCCCTTCCCCACGTTTTCTAGGCTCCGTGGACCAAGACGCGTTCAAAAATTCGCCAAGGTTTTTGCTCTGCACCAGGTCAGTTTGATTCAATGCATGCCCAAAATCCAGTTGTTTGAAGGACAGTTGTTGATTTCTCTTTGAGTAATGGACAAAAGCGAGGAATTGTTAAGAATAGTAATGGATATGGCTAGAGGAATGGGGTAGACAGAAAAGTAGGATTGCAACACGGGTGGATAGGGCAAAGTGCTGAAGATGAGACGTGTTTGGCCTCAAAAATTTATCCTCTGCTTTGGGTGCCCTTCACTGCTACTGTATTGTTGGGGCTGAGAGAAGTGCACTCTGTACATGGGTAGAGGCATCCTAATCATCGTTATTATTTTGCACGGTCTATGTCTGAGCTTTGGGACTGAAAAGAGCTTCAAAGGCTAAGCCCTGATGTTGGCTGCCTTGGCACAATGAACATTTCCAAGCATGGGTCGGCTAGAGACAAGGCAAACTTTCCCCTCTTCAAATGAAAAGGGTGTTGGAAAACTGGCAGTGCATGGCCAAAGTGCAGTGAGTTCGAGAACGCTAGACGCAAAGCAATCACACAGCGGACCGAGGTATAAATTGTCGGGAATGTATATGGTTGACTTGATTTTTTAAAGTTACATCTAGATGTGATTATCACTCCACAGATTAAAAGGGAGTAGTGGTATCCTAACAGATTGTGATAACTGAGACGAGGGAGTAAACAGATTAATAGATGAGCTAACCTCCAATCTTTGTCAATTTCTAAGTCTGATTCGATGGTGAGTCAGGGCTTTGAACATGGAGAGTGAATTCAAGAAAATAATCCTTGTAGATCCTTTGGGAAAGAGTTAAGGCCACAATCCTATAAACACATACTTATTGGTGCCTAGGTCTCACTAGATCGCAGGGGACATGTTTCTGACTCAAACAGGCATAGGCTCGGGCAAAATGTGCTAGGTTTTGAGTTCTACTATTTACAGTTGTGCTGGAAAGTTAAAATAACTGCACCAAAAACCCAGAGCAGATCTACAGTTCCTCGCACCAACTTCTAGTAGTGGAAATACAAACTCCCAAATTTCATTTTTTAAAAAAAGGCAGAGAATGAAGTGAATCAGGAGCACAGGAGCAGAAAAATGAGCATGAAAGCCGTGAGAGAAACACATTGGGATGACTGAGAAATGGCAGAGCAGACTTGTTGCAAGTGAGAAACACAAAGGCTGACAGAACCTGCCGAGGTCAGAAAGGTGCCTGCAAGAACACAATGGGGAAGGGGAAAATTGCCTGGACATGGCAGAGAAGGCAAATGGGAAGGTTGCTGTTTGTGTAAAGATGCTGAAAGGATCAGTGTTGTGCAAGGAAGGGAAGAGCGCAGGACTATTCTTAAGTGTACATAAAATTATTAAATAACAACCCCCTGCTTGGCAGGGGGTTGGACTCGATGGCCCTTGTGGTCTCTTCCAACTCTATGATTCTATGAGGAGCATTATTGTTATCGCTTGTTATTATGGTATGTATTTTTTTTTTATTTTTTGTATTTTAATATTGTAAACCGCCCTGTAATATTTGGGTGAAGGACAATTTAGTAATTTTAATAATAATAATAATAATAATAATAATAATAATAATAATAATAATAATAATACAGTGGTACCTCGGGTTAAGTACTTAATTCGTTCTGGAGGTCCGTTCTTAAACTGAAACTGTTCTTAACCTGAAGCACCACTTTAGCTAATGGGGCCTCCTGCTGCCACCGTGCTGCCGGAGCATAATTTCTGTTCTCATCCTGAAGCAGAGTTCTTAACCCGAGGTAATATTTCTGGGTTAGCGGAGTCTGTAACCTGAAGCATCTGTAACCTGAAGCATCTGTAACCTGAGGTACCACTGTAATAAGTAGCATGGGGAGAGAACAGGGACAGCGCACTAGAAAAGCATTGTGCACTGTAGGCAAAACATGCCACCCAGAGTTCCAGACCAACGCCATGGGAGTTTCAGACAAGCACATCAACCAGTTTCTTCACAGAGAGACATGCTTTTCCACAAGGGAACCTTTGATCCTCTTTTGCCCTGTTTTGATGCTGCGCTTCGTGCAAGCAAATAACAATGGAGTTTTTGCATTCACTTTGGAGACCATTTTAAGCAAACAGTCTAGCAGCTGCAGTCCTATGTGCAGCGACTTGGGAGGAAGTCCCATTTGATGCAGTAGGTTTTACTTCCACAGAAATATACCCAGGACTGGGCTGTTCTTAAGCCACCCATGGCAAAAATGCCCCAAGAATTATACGTGAGAAGGAAGCCGGTCAATGTCGTGGAAGGAAGTCGGTCCTTCGATGCGGGGGGACTGGGTTCGAAAAACCCTATCTCAAACAGAAGCAGTGACTCACTTTCTCATCTGTAAAATGGGAGTCACATCTCTATTCGAAACCAACTGACTTGTTGGTTCCAATTGAACTCCTGTTGGTTCCAATTGAACTCCTCCTCATGCAAGACAACGTTCTGAGGATTCCACCCTGAGAGTCATGATTGGGAAAGACAATTAATAACATTTAATATTAATTTATTTATTTCATTGGAACTAGGATCATCTCTACAATATATCTGTTAAGTCTTTAAAGTGCCACAAGACTCTTGTGCTTTTAGCATTAATGTTGCACATCAGAGCACCCAAACTGCTTCATGTGCATTATCTCAGTCATCCTTAGAACAACCCTGTAAGGTAAGCCAGTAATATTATCCCCACGTTGCAGACGGTGGTGGGGAAACTGAGACTGAGAGAGTGTCGCGTGCTTAAGGACCCCAAGGCTGCATATACACCGTGCAACCCCAAAGAATCCTGGGAACTGTAGTTCTCTGAGGGGTAAACTGCAGTCCTGAGAATTCTTTGTATGTGTGGTGTGCATTCTGAACTGGGGACTTCCCAGCTCACACTCTTGTTCCCACACTGCACCAAACATGGAAATATTGACACACACACACACACACACACACACACACACACACACACACACTTAAGCTTTAGAGATGGACATAACTCTGTACAGAATGATTCAAAACTAAGGATCAACCCACATGAAACTGGTGGCTACAGAAAAAGAGTGGGTGAAAAACCCCTGCATGAGGAAAGGATAGTAGGATGACCTTGTACTGGGAAACTCATCAGGTAGAAAGAAAATGGATGGTTGGATAAACAGAGAGGACAGGTAAACAGGAATGGAATATAGTGAAAGGATGGGACACATGTTAATTTCTTTTGCTCTCCATATAGCCACCTTCCCATTAACATCTGATCCCAGAGACTAATGCATTTGCCTCTAATTTTTTGTCCTGGTAAGGATCCAAATGGAACGGTGGCAGGAAAATGGGAGTTCAAGAAATGGAAGTGGGATGGGTTTTCTATTCTTGTCTCCTGGCTTCTTAAGACTTCTCAGTCCCACTTTTCCATTTGGGATCTATGGAGTTGGGGCAGGAGCAGAGGACCTGAGAGGATGGACTAGAAAGAGCAAAGCTAGGAAGTCCTCCTGGTTTACCTTCTGCCTAGGCTCTCGGACACCTGGGTTCTTTGGAAGGTCCCATGTTCTTGTGAAGTTTCTGACGGGGGAAGCTTTAGGCTGAAATGCAAGCTTGTATCTCTGTGGGAGCAGCATCTGAACGGTTTCAGGCTGGATTAAAACTGCTGCCTGTGATTCAATAGTGTCCCGATAACAAATACCCCACAGATAATTATCTGAAGCCGGTGAAGCTGGTGATAAGTTTCTGGAAGCATCTCTCATGCCCAGCTCGGTAACAGTGTGCAGAGTGCAGTTACTAAATGGCTATGGGCACAACTGTAATTTTGGTTGAAATGAAAATATTCAAAAGGAAATTTCATTCCTGCTGATAAGGACTGGTGTAGCCCAGAGATAAGGTGATGCCTTTGATGCGTGTGGCATAGATGTTTGTGGCAGTGTTGCTTTGATGTTTACAGTGGTAGCTCGGGTTAAGAACTTAAGTCGTTCCGGAGGTCCGTTCTTAACCTGAAACTGTTCTTAACCTGAGGTACCACTTTAGCTATTGGGGACTCCCGCTGCCGCCGTGCTGCGATTTCTGTTCTCATCCTGAAGCAAAGTTCTTAACCTGAAGTACTATTTCTGGGTTAGTGGAGTCTGTAACCTGAAGCGTCTGTAACCTGAGGTACCACTATATATGTATTTGTGTGTTTCTGCGTGCACGTGGGGACACACACACACACACTTATATAAAGCCTAGGACATAAGTTGTTTGGGGCTGTGCTGTATGGCATATTTCACATTTTCAGAGATGAATACAGCACAGGCTCTATTTTAACATCCCTATTTTCAAAAGAAGTTTCACTAGTTGAGTTCTTCCCCCCCCCCCAGATTATTACAGTGATACCTCGGGTTACTGACACTTCAGGTTACAGACGCTTCAGGTTACAGACTCCGCTAACCCAGAAATAGTACCTCGGGTTAAGAACTTTGCTTCAGGATGAGAACAGAAATCGCGCAGCAGCAGCATGGCGGCAGCAGGAAGCCCCATTAGCTAAAGTGGTGCTTCAGGTTAAGAACAGTTTCAGGTTAAGAACGGACCTCCAGAACGAATTAAGTTCTTAACCCGAGGTACCACTGTACACACTGTTGAAGTCTCTCATTGACCTGCTATAGATACTGCATTTATTTACCCTGCCATAGTCTGCCCTCCACTGGTTGAAAATCCAACAAAGCATGTTCCTTATTGACTTAAGGACCTTCTATAGTATTTAAATTCAGAATTCTGTCCCTTTGATTAGAGATGTCCCGGGGGGGGGGGACATGCTTCTTCTACAATATGTTATCAAGAGCAGCAGCTGCAGTGTATGAAATGATAGAGAGTTGTGCCCTGCATGGTGTCTTCATGTTCATGTTTATACACATATGAAGGTGCACAAGAGGCAAGGTGTGTTGTCCACCTCCAGTCAGAGATTTAATTGCTGGAGATCCCAGGAAGGGAGCTGAACCCTGATGACTGATTCTAGCTGCTTGCACTGACAAATTTCCTGAAATGCAAAATTTAGAAAAGCAACTTACCTGGAACAGATAGCAGAAATTAGTCATTATCCCTGGTAAATAAAAACATAGGAAGCTGCCTTATACTCAGATCACTGACCCAGCTAGTACTGGCCAGGGTTTCAGACAAGGAACAATCCCAGCCCTAGCAGAAGAGGCTAAGGATTGAACCTGAGACCTTCTGTATCAAAGGAGATGCTCTACCACTGATCTGTGGCCCTTCCCCAGTAAGAATCACATAAACGACGGGTGCGTATATTTCGGACCCTTTGGACTTGTGATTTGCTAAGCTGAAGACAGCACAGCCTCTGTGGCCTGCCATCTGCTTGACATTGACCTGGGCTTTTGAAATCCAAGGTGGGAGGCAGGAAAACAAGATTTACTAAGCCCCTGGAAGGCCATCTCACACATGGTTGGTGCAGATTGCATTCTGCTAGTGGGTGACAAGTTGCGAAGGCCTGTTACACATTTTGGGGAGTAACGATGGATTCTAGGGCCCCATCTGCACCATACATTTCAAGCAGTATCACAAGACATGTGTGACTCCAGCATTGTGACCCTCTAGAACAGGGGTCTGCAACCCGCGGCTCCGGAGCCGCATGTGGCTCTTTTACACCTTTGCCGCGGCTCCGGGGTGGATACTAGCGAGGGGAGGAGGTGCATTGTGCGCCCCGACACTCCCCACTGTTGCGGGCGCTGTACTGGCTGTGACGTCGCATGGGGGCGGTGCGTGCGTTAGTCATGCACCGTCCCGACGTCACCTTCCCGCCCGCTACATTGTAAGGGGCATGTACGCTGGTCACTGCATTGAAAGGGGGCATGTACGCTGGTCACTGTTTTGAAGGGGAGTGAAGAACACACACACACAAAAAGGTAACTTGTTAATTTAATGTTTATTTCTATGAGGAGGAGTAATTCTGAGGGGTCAAACAAAGAAATAATAAAAAAGTGACAAAAAAGTTATTTTTATAATGACGAGTTTTGCGGCTCCCAGTTTTTTTTCCCCCAGAAATGGGTCCAAGTGGTTCTTTTTGTCTTAAAGGTTGCAGACCCCTGCTCTAGAATAACAAAGGGGACCACCACGGCTGTTACAGCTATGGTGGAATCTCCCTGCTCAGTACTGTGGGGAAAGGCTTTGCCCTTGTAGTTCTCAACAGATTGAAGTCACTCACTGACAGGGTCTATCCTGAGTCACAATGCAGCTTTAGAGCTCAGAGGTCTACAACAGACATGCTTTTCCCACTGCGCCAGCTGCAGGAGAATTGCCGAGAGCAGGAGATGCCCCTTGTGCATGGCCTTTGTCAGGTCGTTGACCTCATCAGCTGAAAATGACTCTGCTCAACAAGATAGAAAGCTCACCTAAGCTCCGTGAGATGATTGTGTCCTTCCATGAGAACATGTGCGACTGTCCAGTATGATGGCTCAATCCTCAGCAGGATCCACAAGGACATGCTCTACAGGGAGCTGGCTTCAGGCACCAGGTCCGTTGGCAGACCAGCTCTGCATTACAAAGATGTCTGCAAATGTGACATGAAGGCTGCCAACATCAAGCACACAGTGTGGGAATCCCTGATAGATGACTGCAGCTCATAGAATCATAGAGTTGGAAGAGACCACAAGGGCGATCGAGTCCAACCCCCTGCCAAGCAGGAAACACCATCAGAGCACTCCTGACATATGGTTGTCAAGCCTCTGCTTAAAGACCTCCAAAGTAGGAGACTCCACCACACTCCTTGGCAGCAAATTCCACTGTCGAACAGCTCTTACTGTCAGGAAGTTCTTCCTAATGTTTAGGTGGAATCTTCTTTCTTGTAGTTTGGACCCATTGCTCCGTGTCCGCTTCTCTGGAGCAGCAGAAAACTACCTTTCTCCCTCCTCTATGTGACATCCTTTTATATATTTGAACATGGCTATCATATCACCCCTTAACCTCCTCTTCTCCAGGCTAAACATGCCCAGCTCCCATAGCCGTTCCTCATAAGGCATCGTTTCCAGGCCTTTGACCATTTTGGTTGCCCTCCTCTGGACACGTTCCAGTTTGTCAGTGTCCTTCTTGAACTGTGGTGCCCAGAACTGGACACAATACTCCAGGTGAGGTCTGACCAGAGCAGAATACAGTGGCACTATTACTTCCCTTGATCTAGATGCTATACTCCTATTGATGCAGCCCAGAATTGCATTGGCTTTTTTAGCTGCCGCGTCACACTGTTGGCTCATGTCAAGTTTGTGGTCAACCAAGACTCCTAGATCCTTTGCACATGTACTGCTCTCAAGCCAGGTGTCACCCATCTTGTATTTGTGCCTCTCATTTGCACAGCCAGACAGAGACAGACTGTCTGGCTGTGCATCCATAGCAGTGAGCAGAGAAGAAATGACCACCGGGAGGATAGCAGGGAGAAGAAACGCTGTGGTGTATCTGCAACAGCAAAACCAGATGCCTTCCTCTGCCCCAGCTGCAACAAAACATGTCTCTCCCATACTGGTCTCTACAGCCACAGCAGGCACTGTAACTCTCCAATGATTTGACTTTGGCCCTGATGGCCCACTCTCGAGATGGACAGATGCCAACATACCACTTTGAACAGCTGCTTTCAGAAGGGGCAACTGAGGGGAGGGTTACATGTGTTTGCACATATATGGTATAGGAATGTGAGCTGCAAAGTCTTGCATTCAAAAGTAGCCCCAGCCATGAACTCACTGACTAGCTATAGGCAGTTTCAGGCTTCCCAAATACAATATGGAGATAATGACCATGTTTGGTGGATGATCATATCTTGCCTTTGAAAGCTGAGATATGAGCGAGCCTTTCAGCCACACACAGAGCTCCTTCCATTCCTCTCTTTGTACAAGCAAGCAAAAAACAACGTTAAATCTTTTTGTTAACCATCACAGGAGTTGCCAATGTGATCTTCTCTGGATTTATTGGACTCCCAGCAGTCCCAGGCCAATGGAACTGTAGTCCAACTGTATCTGGAGAGTAATAATTTGGCAAACCTGGTTTGAACCAGGAAACCATGGTTAACAGCTTCAAAACAAGCCAAAGTATTAAATTGTGGTTTTGAATTGGCTTAACCTCTTGGCCTGTTTGGAAGCTGTTAATTATAGTTTCCTGATTCAGATGAAATGGGAAGCTATAACAAATTGAAGACTTCTTGGTTTCTGAGAATCAAAAACTTGTAGAGTTGGAAGGGTCTGCAAAGCCTGGTGCAAAAGACCCGGGATTTGGGGTTCTTAGAAATACCCCTGGCTCCCTCTCTGCTGCTGCTGTTTGAAGATGCAGATTTTTAGACAGACACGGATGTTAAGACATGCTGCCGAAGATGCTGCAAAGCTGTGAATTGAAACAATCTCTGTGTTGTTGTTTTTTTAATATAATCTTTATTATTTTAAATTACACACATATACAAAGAATTTACAACCTCATATTACAAAAAGAAAATTAAAGAAAAAAGCAATTAAGAAAGAAAAAAGAAGAAAATACAAAAGAAGAAAAAAAGAAAAAGCAGATTTACATACATAGAAAAGCATAATCTTCCTTGTTAACACTTAAATGAACACATAAATAAAAAGACTTCTGACAAAACAAGTCTTCCGATCATTCTCGTTGTACTATTTATACTGTTTTTATCTGGTTTTGAAGTTTGTTTTCCACTGTACTGCCTTGCTGTCATTTTGCTGCTCGCTTTAATATGATTTGTAAGCCACCTTGAGCTCCCTTGGCCCAGGACAGGGGCTGCAGAGCAGGCACAGAGCTGCAAAAAAGCACAGCAAATACCCACATATACAAATGTGTATCTGAATTCCGCAGCCCAGCCGATGACTCAGAATCTGGTCCCCCATTCCCCTCCCACAGAACAGAATCGAGGAGGTCCTTTAAAGGCCCCAGAGGTGCAAAGGGGGAGGAAATGAATCAGAGGACAACAGCGCCACTAGTCCCACGTTCAGAGGAAGCTGGCATGCGTACAAGGTTGATTTCAAAAGGCTTCCTTTGGTACCCCATGACTGAACACACTGCAAAGATCGGGCGATAAGGCCTGGCACCGGATCCAACTGCCATTCACAGGGCAGAGGAACAGGGTCCTAGAAAGATGTAGCTGAGGATGCGGAGTTTTCTGCAGGAAGTCCCAAAAGAACCTGGCAGGCAAGGAACTGCAAGCTCTGCTGGAAGGGTGCTTGTGAATGGCAGGTTAACGCGATGGGGTCTTGCTCGGTTCTACTTCCAGCAGATCTGAAAGCAGGTGGTCTCCCTTGGGGCAGTGGAGGCTGGTCCACTAGGGCACATGGGGCACTGCCCCATCCCCCTTAGTCTTTCCTCAATCACCTGCCAGTGTGGTGTAGTGGTTAAGAGTGGTAGACTCGTAATCTGGTGAACCGGGTTCGCTTCCCCGCTCCTCCACCTGCAGCTGCTGGGTGACCTTGGGCCAGTCACACTTCTCTGAAGTCTCTCAGCCCCACGCACCTCACAGAGTCTTTGTTGTGGGGGAGGAAGGGAAAGGAGAATATTAGCAGCTTTGAGACTCCTTAGGGTAGTGATAAAACAGGATATCAAATCCAAACTCCTCCTCCTCCTCTTCTTCTTTCTTACAACTAGACTCTGCCTGCTAACTACCTCTTCTTTAAGGCTTATCAACACTTAACTTTTGCCCTGTGCTATCTGGGCACAAGTCCACACTTGAAAGCTCCATGTCCAAGCGCCCTGTTTTTGCCCGCAAGCCTTGCCCATGAAAACCGGCTCTTTAAAGCTGAAGTGCAACAAAAGGCAATTCTGGTTATGCATGGGCTGCTGTTTGCTCTGGTTCAGCCCCCAATTTGGCGTCCTGATTTGAATCCCTACTACCAAAGCTGAAACTAGCCAGAGTGTAAGAGAGAAATAGGACACGGGTGACGTTGTGGGTTAAACCACACAGCCTAGGACTTGCCGATCAGAAGGTCAGCGGTTCGAATCCCCGCGACGGGGTGAGCTCCCGTTGCTCGGTCCCTGCTCCTGCCAACCTAGCAGTTCAAAAGCACGTCAAAGTGCAAGTAGATAAATAGGTACCACTCCGGTGGGAAGGTAAACGGCGTTTCCGTGCGCTGCTCTGGTTCGCCAGAAGCGGCTTAGTCATGCCGGCCACATGACCTGGAAGCTGTACGCCGGCTCCCTTGGCCAATAAAGCGAGATGAGCACCGCAACCCCAGAGTCGGCCACAACTGGACCTAATGGTCAGAGGTCCCTTTTAAGAGAGAAATACAAGCACAATACAGACATCTGTGTTTCCCCCAAAGGAGTCTCAGGTGATAAACATTGCTTCTCTTTTCCCAGCCCTCCCCTATTTTAGCCTCACAATTTTAGCTCTGGGAAGCCCAAGAGAGTCCTGCCCCTGCCACCCCCCAAAACATGAGCTTTGTGGCTGCCTGGGGTTTTGAACCTAGGTCTTCCCTGTCCTTGTCCAGCCTTTGCTTGACACGCTCGATATATTACACACTGCAAGCAAACTCTAATAACCCACACACTTCTTTTTTTCTGGAGCCTCATTAGACCTGGAAGCTGATATTGATAAGGAAAGGAAAGATGTCGCTTCTGAGAAAGAGAGACTGGTTCGAGAAAGAGATAAGAGGAAGGGAGGGTGAATTGCAGAGTCACTAGGAAAGGGGTTCCTCCAACAGGCCCTGGACTTCTCTGCCCTCCTTGGGCAAAGGAGGCAAATCCAGAAAGGCGTTGCAAGCACTGCTCTCACCTGGGTTCTCATTAAATCCAACTCCCATCTAACCACAAGGCCCCGGTTGCTCTCCACTGCCAACAGCCTTAGGAAGAGCCAAACCTGCACTACATTTATCATGCAATTCTTTTTGTTTATCCCGTGGGAATCTGTTGCTGTGCCCCAATGTATCTTTGCCATGCTGTTTTAAGGGTAGGGATCAAAATGGGGGCAATGCGTTCCCATTTTAACACTGTAGAGCGCTAAAGGATGGGCTGCAAAAACCAAGACGTTCGCCACCTCCCCACCAATCCATCCCAAACATCTTTTGGATAGAGTTGCAAATATCTGGTGGAGGCCCAGATATTTCTACACCCAGGGCTGACCATAGTGTAGGATGCCATCTCACATCTTTTTAGGTGGACACAGTTGGCCTACCTTCCCACTTTCTCTGTTGATATTTTCACCCCCTCCCATTGCGAGAATCTCCTGATCTGATGTTTTGAGAAAGGAGGGGGCAGAAACTGCTCTTCTCCTCTTCCACTCCTGCCTGACTGCCTGACTCTGTGTGTGGAGAGAGTCTTATCTATGTAGTGACTAGATGGCTGAGTGGGAGCTGCAACACTCATGCAAGCCGGTAGTTCGTTAGTTTGTAGTAGCTATTGGAAATAAAAGAAGTTATGCTTCACAGCAAATTCCGCGTTATTTATACTCTGCTGAGTCTGGTGCTCACAATGCGCAGTTGTGAGTCCAGGGCACTGAGAGCTGCTTTCCAGGACTGGAAGGTCTCTGAAAGTGCTCCAGTCGCCTAGCCCAGTCGGGGCAGAGCCAGTTATTGAGCCCAGTCACTGCACATTGGTTGAAAGGCGTACTGACACTTTCCTCTCGTTCACACTCTGAAATCATTCCACTTTCTATCACCACCCCATTTTGGGCACTGCATAATCACAGAATCATAGAATCTTGGAGTTGGAAGGGACCCCCCAAGGTCATCTAGTCCAACCCCCTGCAATTCAGGAATCTCTGCTAAAGCATCCCTGACAGATGACCATCCAACCTCTCCAAGGAAGGAGAGTCCACCATCTCCCGAGGGAGGCTGTTCCACTGCTGAACAGCTCTTTCCATCAGAAAGTTCTTATTGTTTAGTCAGAATCTCCTTTCTTGCAACTTGAAGCCACTGGTTCGAGTCCTACCCTCAAGATCAGGAGAAAACAAGCATGCTCCCTCCTCCATGTGATACAGCTGAAAAAACCTTTATTATTATTTTTAACCTCTCTTGCAAGCCTGAGCTCATTCTGAGCTTTAGCCAGCCTGACTTTCCCCCTGCAACTGTTGGCTACTCATGTATACTCCTCCTTTGCAATTTCCCCTTTCTTCCTTTTCTTATACATGCCCTTCTTAATTCTCAGCTCGTCTGTAAGCTCTTTATGCAGTCACACCGGTTTCCTTTTATTTTTCAGTTCCAATGTGGTTTAAGGATAGGCTGCCGGGTGGAGAACTGAACACGCAGAGGCACACATTTACAGATGTGATTCTAGACTCTGAAACCTAGAGCTGGTTAGAAATGCTTGGTTTGTAGCCAATGTTGGTCCTATTTTGTAAAGACCCATTGGAAATAATGGACATGACTAACTTTGGTCCATTCATTTCAATGAGTCTAACTCTGAGTGTAACTTAGTTGATAGAAACCCTTGTGTGTAACTGCAGGCTGTGTTGTGCTTTGCAAAAGACAGTCCCCTCTTTGAAGTCAAAGTTTGATTTAAGGATAAGGGAGAACAGCAGAGGCCTTGACATTGTCCATCAGCAGTTAGTAGCGCCTGGTCAGCAGACGGAGCAGGCAGCAAAAGCTACCTGTTGTCTTCACCACAATGTTGATATGTATTCTATTTCTATTACAGTAATTATTTCTACATTTCTGTGAACATATGAACTAGCATATTACAATGTTGTGCGAATTGGAAGCCCCTTTTGATTCTTTTTTCTTTTTTGTGATGCAGATCCTCCTTTTTGGCAATACAGAACTGGCCAAAAAGAAGTGCCAGTAGCACAGCTTGTTATCGTTGCTTCTGCAAGCGGCAGTAAGAGCACCTCCTTAGGTAGCCTGACCACCGTTTTGCACACCCCATAATGCCCCAGGCCTCGCATCGTTCTGGGACACTGTGGGAGGGAGGAAATGGTGGTTGATTCTCTCTCTCTCTCTCCCTCTCTCCCTGTGCGTGTGGAGATAGTCAGATAACATTTCTGCAGAATTGTCTTCTTTTTTCTGGGATGGAATTTTCTCAGAAAAATGTCTTCTGAGAAATTTTGGCACCGCTTTAGTTGAAAGGGGGCAGGTGAGCAAAGCAGCATTAATATTATATTTTATTTGCTATTATTATTACTCATACTCTCTCATCCTTTGTGTGCAGTCTGGATACTGCACTATGGACTTTGAAGTGGGATTTTCAGGTCACCTCCACAAAGACTAAAATGCAATACGGGGCAAACGTCAAACTGATCTTGGTCTGAAGTAGCTTGGTTGCCAGCAATAGAGCTGCTAGGTATCTAAGAACTGGCATGCTCAGGAATTGGCTGCCACGTCTACTACCAAGAACAGCTGCCAAAGGAAGAAGAAGAAGAAGAGTTGATATCCCGCTTTATCACTACCCTAAGGAGTCTCAAAGCGGCTAACATTCTCCTTTCCCTTCCTCCCCCACAACAAACACTCTGTGAGGTGAGTGGGGCTGAGAGACTTCAGAGAAGTGTGACTGGCCAAAGGTCACCCAGCAGCTGCAGGTGGAGGAGTGGAGGAGTGGAGACACAAACCCGGTTCCCCAGATTGCAAGACTACCGCTCTTAACCACTACACCACACTGGCTCTCATAAGAGGAACATAAATGTATTTATTACTGGATAAATAGTGTTGCAAAAGCCCAGTGCCTGCCTCTCTCTCTGCCAAGCGATGGCAAGAGCACATGGGATTACAGGCACACACACAGGGTCTGTGTCCCTTTGGTGAACAGGTAGAAGACACGGTGGAAACTGTCGTGCTTTAGGAAATATGGTTTATTCACCTATTTACACCTTCAGTCATCCAGAGGGCAACACATTGGTGACCTCTGCTGCAGAGTGTTCTGGAAGTAAAGGGGAACCAAGATAAAACTCATGAATGCTGGTTCTAATCACTAGGCCCCAACAATGTACTAGATCTCATTCACTTCTCAGTCAGGAATCTGGACTCTCCTTGTCTCATGTGCCATGCTTAAAAAAAAAAAAAATCATTGCAGGTTTTATCAGCTGCAGAGGAAGATTAAGAACGGACAATGGATTATTCTACTGTGGGGAATGAAGATTCTGCCCCCCAGTATTTTGAACATCCCCATTTGCAAGTGAATGATGATGCAGACCTATTCTTTCCTGCTTCAGAGGGGGTTGATGCTGGTGCCATGCCCACCTACTTCTCTCGTATGTCTGAATCCTACAGACACTCTCCAGGTAGGTATACAGTGGTTGCAAGAGGACATACCTTTAAACATACTAAGCAGCTGATCCCAATACCCTCCCCACCTCCCTCTGCCTGCAAGCTATTAGCCCTTGTAATTACCCTTTTGAATCATAGATGGATATGCTGCATTTGGCAAAGGCCCTCTGTGCACTCAGAGACTTTTACTATTACTTTGGAGGCAAAAGTAATGTGTTAGTGCATCTATGTAGCCGCCTCCTTCTCAGAATTTCTGGCTGATGGGCTTACAGTGATACCGTTGTGTTTTTACATTGCAAATATTAAAGTATATGTTGAACCTTCAATTTAAAAAAAAAACATCAACGTTGTGGGCTGCTTCTATTCAGGGTTCCTGACAGACTGTTATGCTCTTTCCCAAGATACTCTGTTCCATTACCTCCCCCAACCCCAGTTTTCCATACCCCCCACAAAAGGTTCTCAACCCCACCTAATTCAGTGGGACTTATTTCAGAGCAGTCATGGCTAAGATTGCAATCTCCGGCATTGTATGGCCATTCACAGTCCTCACTGTGGGAATGTGGATCCAGCCAGAGGGCTGTATCCTAAACTGGCCCATCTTTGAAAGGTCCACCCACCAGTCAATCACTTGATGTCATATTACATCATGTAGTTCAATTTTAAACTTGCAGCTGCAAAGGAAACCGCTTTGAGGTTTTTCCTTGCAGTCAAGGAAGGAAGGAATTTTATGAAATAAAAGTAAAGGAAGGAAGGAAAAACTGACTCCCAATTCTTCCTTTACAACCATGGCTGGCATTTGGGGGGGGGGGGGAATCAAGCCACGCCTGATTCATCCTTTTGAATTTGGTACCATGGCTTGACCAGTGCTGGATGTCATGTGACAGGTGGCCATGGACCAAATGAAGAGGCCAGGTTAGCCTAATTACACCCACAATTCCCAGCACCCTGAACAAACTACAGCTCACAGGCTTCTTGTGGGGGAACCCATCTCCTTTAAATGTATGGTGTGAACAGAGTCTGGGAGCTCTCCGTGGTGCTGCACCACCTGCCCTCCAGCCCGGCGGAGGCCTCCATGGGACCAGAACAGGACAAGAGGCTGCATGCTTCTGAATACTGGTGCGTGCGTGTGAGAGGAGCGAGGCTGTCCCTATACCCTGACTGCGGGCTTCTGGGAAGCATCTAACTGGCCACTGCTGGCAACAGGATACCGAATGAAGGATCCAGCAGAGCCTGCTTGGCCAACTCTAGTGTAGGCCCACTGCCCTGAACACCTGCACACCCTACTTAATGTTTCCTTTTGTTTCCTCTCCAACAGTGCGGCAGTTGTATCCCATCCTCAATGGTTTGCAGTGGGTGGATGGGCACCCTTACAGCACAGCAGCTTGGGTCTCCAGTTCTTCTGGAAAGCCCCACACTGGACTCCCAATCTACACCTCTGCCACGTCCTCATATCAGACCCTCCAAGCGCCTCCCTCGCCCAAGGACCTCAGCCCCGATGACAAGGGGAGTCCCAGATACCTGGAGATGTTGAAGACGGAGCGGATGAGCCCCACGCATGCTGAACTGCTGCCTTTAGGAACCCCGACTGGAGCAGCTTACGCAATGGGGCAGGACTTTGGATACTTCCCGCCATCTGGGAGTCCCCTGACAGCTGGGTATTCCCCTAAACTACGGGGGGCAACACAGCTCTCTCCTACTGGTGAGGATTTTTGCTGGGAACCATCACATGGGCTGCGGAGCAAAGCGGGAACGATGGGACACAATGGACTGCACCACTCCAGACCTCTTTCAAAAGCTCACCTGCCTGTAAAACAAAAACTGGTAAAATGGTGCAGACTGGAGAGGCAGATTGTGCGTTTTCAAATTTGTTAAAGTTTTGTACCAAAGTTAAAAATTTGCACCAAAATACTTTTTCATTTCAGTCCTAATGTGAATATTTAAATGCAGGTTGTTGTTGTTTATTTTTAAGAAAAACCTAAACATGCCAAATGTGTGGATCACTCAGATTACATTTCCCATTGGGAAGTTTGGCCATGATGTTGAAAGAGTTTATGTACTCTAGCCAGCGCAGCTGATCAGCACTTTTTTTGTGCTGCTTGGATGTCAGAGCTGACCAACCATGAAGCTGTTTACCAGAGGCAACCACAAGACATAGTCAGCGTAAAAAATGTGTTTAGGAGAAGCGATATCCACAGGCAAATCTATAAAATGCTAGAGTGCCTGTGGCTTAATCTTGGTCATGAACTGCCACCTCTGAGCTGCAAAGTTCTGCTCATTAAATGTAGAACATATTTCTTTCCCATATTATACTCTGCATATGCTTAGCGGCACAATAATTGACCTTACAGGTTCCAGATCTGGACTCTGGCATTGAAAACACGTTCTGGAGCTGACCTCTTAGGTTCTAGGATGAGCTTATAGGCCAAGACGGATCCATAATGGAGATTAAGCTCTAGAAGCATTTATTAGACAGGCAAAGATTGGCTTCCTTTACCCATTATGTAAAAATCATTGTTCTTGGCGTCTTTCTTGCGCCTTCTCTGTCTGGCCTTCTCCAGCCCAGCACTGCATCAGACATGCTGCTAGTAGCATCTCCTCAAAGTGAAGGGCCTCATGCCTGCCCCCCTCTGAGCTATTCTGCCACTTCCCCACCAACTGCTTGTCTCCATCTCTTTCCTCAGAGGCGCGAGAGTGCGTGAATTGCGGAGCCACAGCCACGCCACTGTGGCGAAGGGACGGCACTGGTCACTACCTCTGTAATGCCTGTGGGCTCTACCACAAGATGAATGGGCAGAACAGGCCTCTCATCCGGCCAAAGAAACGTCTGGTAATATATTTTTATGTTCAGGGCAACATTGAGGCTTGCAGAGGTACATTCTGGTGGGGGGGGGTGCATGGAAATCTGACTGACAGAGGTGGGCAGGAATGGGTAGGTAGGAGAATGGAGTGGCGTGGCTGGACTCCCTGCAACAGTTTGTTGCAGGTTCCATTTGTCACTGTATGTAACAATCTTCATCATATTCAACCATGCAGATTGTCAGCAAGCGAGCCGGCACCCAGTGCAGTAACTGCCAGACGACCACCACCACCCTCTGGCGCCGAAATGTGAACGGAGAACCCGTATGCAATGCCTGCGGTCTCTATTTCAAGCTGCACAATGTAAGCCAAGGCAGTAGGGCATTTGGTTGATGGAATAAGGGCATCTCAGTGTGATTGTGTCCAGAAAACTGGATCTGGAGTGTCTTGATAAACAGCCTGAGGATTATCTCATGAATGCTTGCTTGCTTCTCTCTCGCTCTCTCTCCCACACACACCCATTTAATGGATAAAAAGCATTACGCTGATTTTATGTTAGTTTATAGAAAGATAAAGCATTCCTCGTGCAATATGAACTTAATTTCACAAGCAGCCGTCTCAGGCCTACCTGGGTTCTAGATACAAGTACTAGGTCATCAGCATACAATAAAACTTAAGAGTTTTTGGTCGAGAATTGTGACAGGAGCAAACTGTAGGCCCTCCAGTTCTTTAACCATGTCATTAATATAAAAATTAAACAGGTAAGGCGCCAAAATGCATCCCTGTTTGACTCCAATAATGGTCTTAATTCTAGTGGTGAGATGGCCAGCCAGATCCACCTTTACTTGTATTGATGTGTCAGTATATAATGTTTTGATGAGAAATAATAGACGGAGGTCTATATTTCTCTTTTCCAATTTTTGCCACAATGCATGTCTTGGGATCGTATCGAAAGCTGACTTTAGATCGATAAAAGCAACATATAATAAGTGACTTAAGGACTGTTTTGGCCTAGTAGACCTGCCACACCAAATAAGTGTGCACAACTGTCTTCAAAATCTGCATTTCCCTAGAACTGAGAAAACCCATTTGTGTCATTAAAACACCTCCCCAAATGCTAACCTTTTCAGAATGCAGATGTTTAGTGTGCTGTGATAGCTGTCAAATTCTGTCTGCAAGCTGGTGGACAGGATAACAAGAAACGGTACGGCACTGTGGACAAGGCTGCACAAGCACTGAAACAGGAAGCCTGCTGTTCAAATCCTGGCACTGCCATAAATGTGCGCCATGGCCTCGAACGAGCCATCGTGACAAACTACACTTTATTACTTAAACCTGATGGCTTCTTCTTCTGAAGATGTTTTCAGAAGGGAACCTGCAGAGGCTTCCCCCTTTGCCCACCTGTTTTCGGCTGCCTGGACCACCTGTAGCTCCTAACGGCAATTTATATGGCCCAGACACTTCCTGAAGCTGCCTCGTCCACCTATTCCATCAGCATTCCTTCCTTCTCATTCTTGTCCTCCCTATTCTTTTGGGCGTTCTGAAGTGTTTTCGCCCTTGTTCTGTGTTGTTTCAGAATAAGCAGAAGGGTAAGGGCTTATGCACCTTTCTCTGCTCTTGCAAATGGCAATCTGTGGAAAGCCCAAATTGTTGTTTGCTCTAATAGAGAGTTAAAAAGCGGGCTTCTGTGGGGAAAGCTTGGGGCAGGGGAGAAAACGACACATGCTTGGACACGAAGCTTTTAAGTGCAGACGTGTCCCTGGAAAGAGCAGGACAAAAGTTACGTGTGGATAAGCCCTGAGTGTTTTATTTGATAAAAGGTACATAGTGTTGTGTCCAGTCATACCCAGAGCGGATCCATGTAAATGACTTGGCTAACTTAATGCCCCTTAATTTCAGTGGGTCTACTTTAAGTAAGACTTAGTTGGATACAACCCATGGATTTTAAAAGAACCTGTTCCCCCCTAGTTTGCCTGTTTCGGGGGAAATAAATCTGACCCCCCCCCCACCCCCAGATGTTTGAGAACAAATTGGTAGGCTTCTGCCATTCCCATGTTGCCTTGAGGAGGACTCAAATTAGGGTGACTTTATACTGCTCCAAAGGGAGCACCTTCAGTACCCTTTTCCCAGACCAAGGATGTGCCTCTGCCATCATCCTCAGACCCTCGGGGTGCCTACTCTGTAGCTTCTCCTGCAGAGCTGTCATGGCCAGGAAGCAGGATGAGGCAATTGCCTCAGGCTGTGGATCTGCCAGCTGCCACAGACATACATGCTCCGGCAGCATGCACCCCCCCATCTCTGTTTACTCCTCGGGCTGCTTCAGGCAGTGTGCGTATGTGAAGTGGCATTTTTAGCACACTAAAGTCAGGAAGGAATTGCTTTCATTTGCTTTCCAGAACAGTAATTGTATCGTTATGTTGCACTACAGCAAGCAAGCAAACAAAATAATAATAATTATTAATAATAATTTTATTATTTATACCCCACCCATCTGGCTGGGTTTCCCCAGCCACTCTGGGCGGCTGACAGTATATCTAAAAACATCAAGTGTTAAAAACCTCCCAATACAGGGCTGCCTTCAGATGTCTTCTAAAAGTTGTGTGATTCTTTATCTCCTTGACATCTGAAGGGAGGGTGTTCCACAGGGAGAGCACCACGACCAAGAAGGCCCTCTGCCTTGAGAAGTGATCCTGTCAAACCTGGTGGGGTTTACTTCTGAGTTAGTATGGCTCCATAGCCAGCCCTGCGGCTCTCTGCCCTCTATCTGAACCATGCACCTGCTCTGCAAACAGCTATTGCTCTGGCCTCTTCTTTACTCTATGATCTTTCTGCGATTCCTTCTGCTATTCGACCACTCTGCAGCACTGCTCTCACGGCTCATGGCTCCATCTTCTGCCTTCCAGGTGAATCGTCCCTTGGCAATGCGCAAGGATGGGATCCAGACCCGGAACCGCAAGGTCTCTTCAGCCAAGTCCAAAAAGCGCAAGGGGAATTCCGGGGAAGCTGCCATGTCCACCCCAACCCCCCTGGAGTTGATGCCAGCGCCTCTGATGGGGGAAGAAGCAGCTGCCCTCTATACTCTCAGCCCCATGATGTTGCCAGGACATTTGCTCCCTTTTGGACCCAATCCACACCTTCTAGGCTCTCCACCAGGCTTTCCTCCACAGGCTTCTCCTGCCCCACATGGCTCCCCTGGGGTTGTCTCTGCACTGGGGTAAAGAGCCCTACAACCACACAACAACCCACGGCATTCATGTACAGTGACTCTGGGACCAATAAGCAGGGAGGGCACATCTCTCTTGATAATTTTTTGGAGCACGTGTATTAACTGCTTGCAGCATGGGTGCCTTGGAAGGACAGGAGAAAAGAATAACAACGGGAGGGTGCTCGGATCCCGCAGCTCGTCATCAGAGAAGACATATATTATGGGGTAGTTCCCCCAAGCAGCGGATGAGGTGGTGATAAAGCAGTCGAGCTCTTTTCCAGGCTGAATGTGCCACTTCATACCGCAGGTGAGAAATGCTGAGGCCGAATGCTTCTCCATCGGGGAGCAGGTGGTGGGAACATTTGCTGTCCATGCAAGGGAACAGAGGATGCTGCCTCATACCGAGTCAAACCACTGGTCCATCTAGCATTTGCTACACTGACTGGCAGCAGCTTGCAAGGATTCCAGCCAGAGGTCTTTTCTGGAGGTTGAACCCAGGACCTTCCACATGCAGGGTATTTGTTACATTTGGGCCATGAAGAACCAACGGAAGGACAACCCTTCTCTCTGACATCCACTGTTTCCTATGCATGGAAGAAGATTTTTGTGCAGTCCCTCCACCTACTAAGCCATAGACGGAAGCGAGCTACTGATCCCTCCACCCATCTGTAAATTGCTGCTGTCCAACTATCTCCAACCACTTTCTCTTCCTTGCCTATTTGGCTAAGCATGCCCAGCTCATTTGCGTACATTACATACAGTACTCCAGGAGTATCTACACCTGCTTTTCTGCTCTCACAGCTATGTTTCCCCGTGGAATAATTCGGATGAGTGCTCTGCGTGCGGCCGGATGCATCCCCTGCAGCCTGGATTGCATGACAACAGCAAGTTCATAATGAGCACCTGTCCTCTGCACCTCCACCCCTGCCAGACTGGTGAATTGGCCCATCATAAGCAAAGCACATACTTTTGCACAGTGCCTCCCTTCTTGGCTTAGGGAAGAACGTGTACAAATGCAAAAAGAAACCCAGTTTTATGCTTGTGAGAAATAGTGCTTCCGCTCACCCTATTTGTCATGTATATGGTAAACGGGCCCTGCCTTTTTAAGTCAATCACCAGGCTTAAGTCAGTCACCCCATCCTGAATCCTCCCTATGTTCCTGTATATCTGCCTGCAATGCAAATGGCAATCCTAATAGTCACCCCCCCCCATTATGTATCTCAGCTCTCTCCCCCCCACTGCAAGCCAAGACACTGGCAAAAGTGTGGCTATCAGTGTGGCTATCAGTAGAGATTTGAGGAAAAGATGTTCCATGTACATCTCAGCTGCTCACTACTGCTTGCCTGTTGTGGGACACGGAGTTTTGTTTTGGGACTCCTTCGCCTTGGGGAACGCTGCACGCCACTCCCACCTGCAGTGTTGTTCAATCCAGGAAAAAAACACCTTTCCACTCATTTCTGCTGACTGTCTAAACCGACCTGTTAAAAATTAGTTGCTGGGCAGGGCAGTTTGTACATTTGTACCAGAGTGAAGCGACTTTTGTCCTGAACGATCTAATGAAAAAAGGGGGACCATCCATCAATGTCTTTCAATTTACAAAGCAAACATGTACACTCAGGATCTCTTTAACAGTTAAGGCACAACTAATCTGCTTTATTATGTACTCCATTCGTAACCCAAAGGGTCGGACCTGGAATTAATTCACCTCTGGCTGCCATTGGCTCTGACTTCACCTCCTGTTGGCCTCTCTGCCTTGTGCCCTACCACTCTCAGTGAGCGTCAGACCAGAGTCCACCTGGCTTATCATTCTTTTGAAAGGATTCCAACTATAAGCAGACGCTTATAGTTAGATAGCTAGGTGTGGACTAGGGATTCTGCGGCCCTCCAGATTTGGTTGGACTCCCAACTCCCACTGGCACTGCCCAGCATAGCCAATCGTCAGGGATTATGGGAGTCGGGGGCGGGGACGGACGGACATCCCTGCACTAGGCAGGCCACCCAAAGCCATCTGGTGATCTACAATTGGACTACCTTCCACCGACTCCTGTTCCATCCTGGTATCTCACCATTCACCCATCTTTTAATGCATGCAAGGAATTAATTTATCCGCACCTCAAAATCCATCCTGAAATGCACTGGCCCAAATCCACTTCCCTGTACATCTCCTAATCCTCCCTTTCCATGGGTATATTCATTCCCATCTCTAAAGCATCACAATAGGAGACAAAAAAAGAGGAGGGGATACATGCTGACCTTGAGCAGAGATAACGCACCCTGTCGACTCTTCACTGGCTTTGTAAATTTGCCACTGAGCTTCCATTGATGCCCTGCTCTTTGGGGGTTTAAATTTGTTTCAGAGGGGGAAATATATATACTAATTTGTATTAACAACAGAGGTGTGTGAGTGAGTTTTGTCTTCAGCAAGTTCCATCTATGGCATGGCTTGGGCTGCCTGGGAGGAGCTTCCACAGTAGAATGCCAGCTTCTTCAAGTGCCTTCAGTATTTTTTGTGCAAAATTAAATGGATCATGGAGACACATTATTCCTGTAAAAAGGAGTGGGGAAGGTCATGTTCAGCTACAATAGACCTGCTCTCCTGATTAAACATAGTCCACCAAGGAACATAGTTTATGCTGCACACCTGCCCTTCATTTAACAGCTTACAACAATAACAGACAAAACACCAAAATTGCAATAAAGCAGCCTTAAAACAAAAAAACTGGTCAAAATATGAAGCAGCAGTAATAAAAACTGACTCTAGAATCACACCATGGAAGTAATACAATTTAGGGGCAAAATATACATTACTTGTGCTGCAGCTACTTATAAGAAAACATACAAACCCCAAACCCCATTCTCCTCTGTAAGCCACTTTTGAATGAGGAAGATTAACATCAGTGAAGCGGTGGGAGGCTGCCCAGATTGTGCCTAGTTGTACTCACAAATGCCAGCGTCCCAGATCCCACTTTTCCCACAATTTCACCAACAAGGAAAGCTGTTGATTCTAGTATCAAAGCTAAAAATTTGATATCCTTCCAGGGAAAAACCACACAAGTTAAATGTGAGTTGTAGGCATTCAAAGTCTGAGTCCAGTAAAACCTTTAAAAGTAAGGGCCTTCCTGATGCCCCCTTTATTGTGCATCCATGATTATTTGTACACAGGATGCTGTTGGGGCAGTCATATATGACTCCTCTTTCAATACTATTGGCGCCTATAAAGGTTTTGGGGTGGTTAGACTGCTTCACTTCCAATCAGTGCATATCTTGTTACTTCCTGCTGAAATTTCTCATACTACAAACATGGGGGCGGGCGGTGTTGTGCCACTTTGGTTGTGCTACAGTCTGTCTGGCCAGTGATCCTGTGGCAGCCCTGGGGAAGCATTCTAGAACATCTAATGAAGCAGAATAAATCCATACTAATGCAATATTATTGTACTGATTACATTTTGCAGAATGCCGTCACAATGAAACACCAGTCTGGACCAACCCTGTTTTTTCCTAAAAGCACAACAAAACAATTTGTAAGCTATAGCCTACTTTTCCAGATGCCAGACACCTCAGCTGAACTTCCAAAGTTCCAAAGCGTTTTGGAGATTATTATAAATATTTACTTATGGCGCTATCATTGCACATGGATAACAGAAGACAGCAAGTCCCTGCCCCAAGGAGCTTACTTTCTAGTGCCTACATTTTAGCAGTGGGCAGAGGTAAGGGGAGAGGGAGGTTAATGAGATATATGGGTAACAAAAGGATGGCTCTGCACAAATGCAGTTATGTGTACTTAAGCTATTTTTCAGTTCAAAGTAAAGATTCATGAAGCAGGTAGATTTTGAGAGGGATAAAGACCAGCAAGGAGGGGAAATGGGCAGAAGTGTTTATGAGACAAGGCTTGTAGGTAGCAGGTTGTGGTGGAAATACTCTCCATTGGTGTGGCTGGCCTGTGGTTGGACTGCAACTCCCATTACCACTCACCACTGGCCATGCTGCCTGGGAGGGAGCGATGGGTGTTGGAATCCAACAACATCAGGCGGAGAAAAGCAGGTTAGCCACCCCTGCTCTACGGGAGTGCTTCTTGACATCTACTTGCTACTCTGCTTCTTGAAGAAGAAAAAGAGCACCATCTCCCCAGCTGGGACACAGCAACCCTCTCCAGGGACCCTGATTCTTAGCACTCTCTCATCTCATCCCACACACAACATGATTCCTTTGCCAGAGCTGTTAGGGGACTCCCGGAGAATCTGTCCAAGGACAGCCTTGGCTCTCGCTCTCCCTTGAAGTGCTGGTGGTGGAGGCTGCCTATCTTCCAACATCTCCCCCACCCCTTTTCCCACATCCTTCAGTACAGCCATCAAAGGAGTCAGTGGGGACTTTATCTGGCCCATCAAGTCACAGTCTCTGGAGGTCTGCAGAATGAGATCATCGCTCCCCACGCAGTCCCCTCCTCTGCAGATAAGGGGCTGGCAAGGGTGCTGGGAACAAGGTTGCAGAAGGCAGGAAGAGGAGGATTGGCTGCAGTGCCTCCCTCTCTCCTGGGCTCTGGCCCAAACATGGGTTTCATTCCATCCCCGCAGCGGGTAGCACCAGGCTGACCTTCTGGGGCTAATAAGGAAGAAAAGCAAGTTGCTGCTGCTGGGTGGGTCAGAAGGTTTATCGATCAAAGGCAGATGATCTCCCTGGGTCATATGTTCTGAAAATGCAGGACTCACTTCACTGCTTTCTGCCACAGGAGCCTTGCAAGGACATGGGCAACTTATATACAGGATGAGCTGTGCATAAGTGGGAGCCTAGAGAAAATCCAGGTTTTGGATTTTCCAAAACTAAAGAGGCCGAGATACTGGGACCACGATGAGGAGACTTAGGGTATTCTCTGCATGCAGTGCACACCACCTGCTAGCTTCTAAAGCCACACTCACATCACAATCCATATTGAGCTTGTAGCTTCTTGGCAAATACTGGTTTGATGCATTCACCACCTTTGATCTGACCATAAAAACTGGATGTGGAGTGTTAATGGGAAAATACCCTAACATCAACTGTGCATGTGCAGATGAGCGCAGATGGCAGGTGTCTGGAGGGACATGGAAATCACTAGGTTCATGCACATCAGGTTAAGACAGGGGTCCCCGAACTATGGCCCGTGGGCTGGATAAGGCCCGAGGGACTCATTTATCCGGCCCGCGGCAACCCCCGCCGCCCACTCTTACCAGCACTGCGCAGCTGTCCACTTCCGGGTTGGAGGAGCACCGGAAATAGCTTGTGCTATAGCTTGAGTTTGGCTTTGATATCCCGCTTTATCACTACCCGAAGGAGTCTCAAAGCAGCTAATATTCTCCTTTCCCTTCCTCCCCCACAACAAACACTCTGTGAGGTGAGTGGGGCTGAGAGACTTCAGAGAAGTGTGACTAGTCCAAGGTCACCCAGCAGCTGCATGTGGAGGAGCGGAGACACGAACCCGGTTCCCCAGATTACGAATCAACCGCTCTTAACCACTACACCACACTGGCTCTTGAGGCCCATGGACTGAAAACTGCCCTGTCTAGGCCTTGAATCTGCCTACCCACTAGTCTCCCACAGTTCACCCCACCTCTCAGACCATGCTCACTAGACCTGTTCTGCATTCTGTCTCCTTTTGCCTGGCTAGAATGCGTCCTTGAATGGCAATAATGCCTGTGTGTTCACATGTCCATATACTGTGCACTCACTGTGTTTCCAATAGCTCTGCCCCCCGCCCCACTGCCACGTGGCCTCTGAAAGGCTGCTTGTGATAGAAAGTGGCCCTTTGGGCTGAACAAAGGTGCATACCGATGCAGTCAGCAGCTCAGGCCAGTGCTTGACCTGGCTGACCACTGGGGCAAGGTATGCTCCCATCATCCTTGACTATTGACCATGCTGGTTTGGGCTGGAGTCCCGAATAACTGGAGGGCACTATGTTGGCTAGCCCAAGTCAGTTAGAACTGACTTGTTCCGTTACTTTATTCCATTAGTCACTGCTAACTTAAATTGGATTGAGGCTGCTGTGATTCAGAGGGAAAGTACAGTATTTTAGGCTTGGTGCAGCATTCAGCTATGATAAACTGACAACCTTAGTTCTCTTCATCTGCAAAATGGGAATAGCACCATATCTCACACAGAGTTATTTGGAAAATGAAGAAGCCTAGAAAATGAAGAAGCCTGGGGGTTAGGGACAGAGAAAACCAAATAAATGTGCATTTCGAAAAAGGATATATCACCGTGTTTCTGATCAGATGGAAGATTGCAGCTGGAGACTGCCTCTGTCCTTTTGCAGCTGCAGCTTAGGTTTTGCCACCTACTCTGTCTCCCTTCCAATTCACAAGTCCTGCATTATTTTTAAAATATGTGAGACTTGCCTGTCATTCAACTATCACAGCTCTAGGGCCATTTTTGTCACCTCCTGTAGCGCATGACAAGGTGGATGTGTCTCTTGCGCTGTGTCAGCTTGCCTGTGTTCACCCAGCCTGTGTTTATTTTGGAAGCGGCCTATAAATGTGTTTTCCCCACAACAAGCTGCACCCAAACATTCAAAAACCACAAAAAGCAGAGAAGATTTGGAAAAACGCAAATATGCAAAATCATACCCTCCAACGTTTCTGTGATGAAAATAGGGACATCCTACTCCAATGAAGGGACGCGGGTGGCACTGTGGGTTAAACCACAGAGCCTAGGACTTGCCGATCAGAAGGTCGGCGGTTCGAATCCCCGCGATGGGGTGAGCTCCCGTTGCTCGGTCCCTGCTCCTGCCCACCTAGCAGTTCAAAAGCACGTCAAAGTGCAAGTAGATAAATAGGTACCACTCCGGCGGGAAGGTAAACGGCATTTCCGTGTGGTGCTCTGGTTCGCCAGAAGCGGCTTAGTCATGCCGGTCACATGACCCGGAAGCTGTACACCCTTGGCCAGTAAAGCGAGATGAGCGCTGCAACCCCAGAGTCGGCCATGACTGGACCTAATGGTCAGGGGTCCCTTTACCTTTACTCCAATGAATGAGTGAATAAATAAATAAATAAATAAATAAATATTATTGTTTATACCCCAACCATCTGAATGGGTTACCTCAGGCACTCTGGGTAGCTTCCAACATACATGCATATATTAATATAATATAATATAATATAATATAATATAATATAATATAATATAATATCATAAAAAATTAAACATTAAGAAAACTTCCCTATCAAGGGCTGCCTTCAGATGGGTGGCTCTACATGCCCGTGAATTCGAAAACAACAAAAACCAGAGCAATTTAGTCAAAACGCGGGATCAATCCAATATCGCCCCCTCCCCCCATAAAACCAATCTAGGCTTAAAGCACAAAAACACAAAGCCAAAGGGGCAAGTTCGCTTTCCGTCCCCGACCCCCTCGCTTTCTGCCCGTCTCCTCCGCGGCGCCGCCCCCTTCCCAGCGCGCTCCCCTCCCCGCCCGAGAGGAATGGTCCCGCCCAGCTCTTTCCCTCGCGCCGCGAACGCTTTCCCTCTCAGGGCCCGGGCGGCGCCAGGTGACAGCATCCGGCGGCGCCCTGGGGAGGAACCAAGTGCCTGGAAGACGGAGGGGTGCGCGCGAGCTCTGGGATAGCGGGAGCTTCAGGTGAGGAGAAGGGACAACGCCGCCCCCCCCCTGCATGGGCCGGGAGGGTAGTCGGGGGCCGCTGTCTTCCTCGCGGACGGCCCGCGACCGCCCACCCCGTGGCTGTCAACGGGCTACGCCCCGCTTTCCTTCCTCGGCCCTGTGAAGGGGACCCGCCCCCCTGGGGTGTGGGGGTTTGTGGGGGGCTCTGGGGGTGGGAATGGCGTCGGGGTGTGTCTCCCCTCAGCCCTTGTCTCTGAGGAGAAGGGAGGTGGCGGTACGTCAGGGGCGCAGAATCCTAGAAGTGGAAAGGGACCCTGAGGGTCATCTAGTCCGACCTCTTGGCGGGGTGAGGGGGTGGGGTCCCCTCCCGCGTTCTTTGTCGTAGCTGAATCTGTATTTGTTTCTTGCCAGGGCTAGAAATCCAAAAGGGTGCTTTGGGTTAAGGGACGGAGGGAGGATTTCGTCAAGGGGCCAAGGTCAAGCTTTTGACAGCCCGACCCTGCGCGTGTCTACTTGAGAGTAAATCCCCTTGACATCTAGAATAAGAGAGCAAGAAGAACATACCTTTAAAGAACATTTATTGCATATATGGAAAATAATTGCGTACAGGTGAAAACGCCTGCAGTATTAAGATAAATTCAACGGTGTAGATAAGTTTTGATGGATGTAACAATGGAAAACCGATTAGTACAGTTTTTGTGACATATGCAGGGATGTAAGATATGTAAAATGAACCGTGGGAAGAGAAGAAGGGAAGTCGCTGATATCCTGAGTAGGTAAAATGTTTATCTGAAATTTTAAAACAGAAAATTTAATAAAAATCATATTTTTAAAAAGAGAGAGAGTAAATCCCATTGATGTCTCTGGGGACAACCCTCAAGCCAAGCATGTCCAGGTTCAGAGCCTGGACTGAGGAAAGGGAAAGGGTGGCATAAACAGACCTACAGTACAAGCGGAGAGCACACAATAGAGACAAAGGCAGGAGAGAAATGTTTTTGTCTTTGGGGAAAGGGTAGGAGCTGTCTGGCAGTTGGAGAAAGACTGTGTAGCATCACCAGGGCATCAATTGCTTTTTTTTAAAAAGGATATAACAGACATGGCACATGTAAAGCATATGTGAATCTCTATCCTTTTGATGTGCATGTGGATTTGTAACTGGCTGACTGACTGAACCCAAAGGGTGCTCATCAATGGTTCCTCTTCATCCTGGAGAAGAGTGACTAGTGGGGTGCCACAGGGTTCTGTCTTGGGCCCGGTCTTATTCAACAACTTTATCAACGATGATGGACTTGGATGATGGACTCAAGGGCATCCTGATCAGATTTGCAGATGACACCAAACTGGGAGGGGTGGCTAACACCCCCGAGGACAGGAACACACTTCAAAACGACCCTGACAGATTAGAGAACTGGGCCAAAACAAACAAGATGAATTTTAACAGGGAGAAATGTAAAGTATTGCACTTGGGCAAAAAAAATGAGAGGCACAAATACAAGATGGGTGACACCTGGCTTGAGAGCAGTACATGTGAAAAGGATCTAGGAGTCTTGGTTGACCACAAACTTGACATGAGCCAACAGTGTGACGCGGCAGCTAAAAAAGCCAATGCAATTCTGGGCTGCATCAATAGGAGTATAGCATCTAGATCAAGGGAAGTAATAGTGCCACTGTATTCTGCTCTGGTCAGACCTCACCTGGAGTACTGTGTCCAGTTCTGGGCACCACAGTTCAAGAAGGACACTGACAAACTGGAACGTGTCCAGAGGAGGGCAACCAAAATGGTCAAAGGCCTGGAAACGATGCCTTATGAGGAACGGCTAAGGGAGCTGGGCATGTTTAGCCTGGAGAAGAGGAGGTTAAGGGGTGATATGATAGCCATGTTCAAATATATAAAAGGATGTCACATAGAGGAGGGAGAATGGTTGTTTTCTGCTGCTCCAGAGAAGCGGACACGGAGCAATGGATCCAAACTACAAGAAAGAAGATTCCACCTAAACATTAGGAAGAACTTCCTGACAGTAAGAGCTGTTTGACAGTGGAATTTGCTGCCAAGGAGTGTGGTGGAGTCTCCTACTTTGGAGGTCTTTAAGCAGAGGCTTGACAACCATATGTCAGGAGTGCTCTGATGGTGTTTCCTGCTTGGCAGGCGGTTGGACTCGATGGCCCTTGTGGTCTCTTCCAACTCTATGATTCTATGATTCTATTCTATGTGACAGGAATGGGGTTTTAAATCTGCTCACCCAAAGACTGTAAAACCATTGAATGGCCATCCTTGAATGTTTTTTTCAATCTTAGTTTCAACCTTCCAGCAATCCTTGTGGCAATTGTGAATAGGTGGCGCTCTGTCCAGAGCATTTCTTTTTTGCCTCTTCTTGCTGCTTCTTTCAGTACATAAGACCATAGGAAGCTGCTTTATTCTGAGTCAGACCTTTGGTCTATCTAGCTCAGTATTTTCCATAGTGACAAGGCAGTGGGTCTCCAGGGTTTAAGGCAGGAGTCTCTGCCAGCCCTACCTGGAGACGTCAGGAATTGAACCCAGGACCTTCTGTGTGCAAGGTAGATGCTGTGCCACAGAGCTATGGGTGCTTGGGATGGTACATTTTAAGCTGGAGACCATTCGATGTGAGTCCCGAAACACCAGCTCCCTGCCTTGCAGGCCTTTTCCACCTGGCCAGCCTGGGAGGGTGGGACCCTGGCTCATTCCAGCTAGAAAAAGCTGAGGTGGCTGAACAGGAGACATCTGACTCTCTGGACAGTGCTGGACTTCATCTCCCATCAGCCCCAACCAACAGGGCCAATGGTCAGGGATGACAGGAGCTGTGGTCCACCAAGGGTTTTGTAATTGATTGACTTTAGTGGCTAAACTCTATGCCTCATCCTGCCAGCACTAGGAAGGCTTTGGTGAACCTCTGTGGGAAGAGAGCCCTTTGGAATGGCTGCTGAGAAATTATTACAGTCGTACCTTGGACGCTGAACAGAATCCGTTCTGGAAGTCGGTTCAACTTCCAAAACATTTTACTTCCAAGGCATGGCTTCCAATTGGCTGCAGGAGCATCCTGCAGCCCATTGGAAGCCGCACCAGATGTTCAGCTTCTGAAAATCATTTGAAAACCGGAACAATCGCTTCTGGTTTTCGATCGTTCAGGAGCCGAAACGTTCAAGTTTACAGGTGTTTGGCTTCCTAGCTTCCACTGTACTTTGTCACTTGAATGCCAGCCTTCTTCTCGTGTCTAAAGGTCTTTAGGTGAGGTTCTGCATTGTGTGCCTTTGTCACCAAGAAGTCCATCCAGGCCTAGTCTTGACAATTGCAGATGAAGAGCTAAAAGTACAAGCCTAGAGAGGCCTACTTATAAATAACCTTCATTGTTTCCAGTGACGCTTATTCCCCGGTAAGAGGTTTCCAAACTCTTCATGTTGGTGACACACTTTTTAGACATGCATCATTTCATAACAGTTTTACTAGCAAACTAGAGGTTAAACTAACCCTTGTAAGAGTGTTTGCTTGACACACCTACACACCGCAGCCGACACACTAATGTGTTGTGACACACAATTTGGAAAGCTCTGGTGTATAGGATTGGAGCTTAAAACTGTTTCTGGGTTATATGATGTGACTTGAATTCTCTGCTGTCCAATACAATAACAATCCCTCCAGTCTGAAAGTTAGCATGTCAAGGCGAGGAGTTCTAGCCTAGCATTCACCTGCTGTGCTGATTATGCAGGGTCTTATCTGCTGTGGCTCCCCATCTCAAATTTGATGAACTTTCAGAAGGCTTATGAAGACCTTTAGGAAAGCTTCTAGAATACTGGAGGTGTGATAAAGTTAGGTTTAATTTCCTGTTGCTTTCTTGATCAGTTGGCTTTGGGGGTGTATGTTAGAAGAGGTTTTTTAATGGTTTTTATTAGTGTTTCTTGTTCTAAGCTGCATCAAGAGCCCCAGGGCCTGTACTTTAAGCAGAGTATACATTTTAAAATGATAATGAATTCTCCATTTAAACAACCCTGCCCTTAGATCTTAGTAAAATAGGTATTGGTGTGCTTCCTCTCTTGCTAAATGCCTGCCAATATTGTTTATTGTTTCATTTCCCCCTCTTGAGTCTCCCCCATTAGCTAGCCTCTTATTTTCTTTATGGGTCAGTCCAAATGAGCCCTATTACATTATTTTCTTTATTACTTTACAGGCATTCCCTACTCTGACACTTATTTTATTAGGCTCTATTAAACAGGCCCTAGATAATAGGACCTGGCAGGCCAATTCCTTGGCAGATGGTTTTCCCTTTCCATGGGCCTCTGGTTCCATGACAATCCTAACATTAGTGGGTGGGGTTATTTCAAGAGGTGGGAGGCCATTCAATGGGATCTATGTACTTTCCTCACAAGTGATGTCTTTTGTCAATAAGAACAGAAAATAATCTTGTGGCAATCTTAAAGACTTAACACCTTTATTATGGCATAAGTGTTTTATAAACTACAGTCCGCTTCATCAAATGCATGACATGGCTGGCTGTTTGAGGGGAATCGGGTGTTTGGATTTGGGGTGTTGGCTGCAGTGGATGGGTTGCTCATGTGAGCTCCAGGTTCTCTTTGTAACATGAGTTTTTCTTCCTTTCCCTTCCACAGGGCTGGAATAGGGGGCATCTGTTGCCCCCACGATGGCTTCTGATGTTGGAGATGCCCAAATAATCGAACCCCCTTCTGTGTCGCCTTTGGAGACCCGCGCACCCACGGTAAAGGAGCCCCTTATTGGGGTGGTGGGAGATGGGAGGCAATGCCTAGAGTCCGGTTTTGTAAGTCAGGATTGGGTAAGAAAAGAAACTACCCTTTCTGCTCTGTGAAAGAGAGGAGAGGCTTTCTGCCTCTGTTGACACCCTGTGCTACCTCTTGGCTTCTCCAGAGGAAGACTAAGAAGAAGGGAGGGTTGCCAGACGCCAAACGGAAAGGGCGGGCCAAGCGGTTGAACAACGATGCGGAGGATCTGCTCTCAAGCATGCAGCGATTGGTAGGTTGAGCACTTGGAAACGTGAGCTTTGGTGTTGGGGAAGCAGCATTGGCTGTTGGGGAGTGTTTGGAAAGAGTGTGTACACATGCATGCACCCGTGTGGCCAGAGGGACCTTGGAAGATGGCACTCTTGCTGGGGAAACTGAGCTGACTGACTGTGTTTGGTCTTTTTTTTCTGGAAATATGCCCTCATTTGTTCTCATAAGCCCTTGGGGGCAGAATGCTTTGGCTCAGTGCTGTTGAGAAGGTGCCCTGTACCTTCCTATATTGTGTAACAAGTGAGTCCTGCATCAAAACATTGCTGGGTAAAGCATTCCTCTTCAGGATGTTAACCAGACTGCTCTGCTCTTTTTCCAGGGGGCTGCAATTTTAGCTGCTTAGACAAATATAGCTATTGGTATCTAAGATGTTACCTGATTTCTTTTTAAGTGAAAAGCATGATTGTGATGGATGGGAGTGGTGCTATATGCGTGCAGTTGGGGGGTTAAAGGAGACTCCCCACACACTTTACTTACAGCACTGTTGAATATTGTGCCTTTTAACTAGGATCTCACCACAGAATGTGCTACACCAGTGGGGACTGGCCTGGTTTGGGATGAACGGATGACACAGTTTCACTGCACATGGGATGAAAGGTATTTAGGAGTGAAAGCATCGTTTTCAAGTCTTTGTTTTGATAGCTTGATACCCAGAAAACTTAAAGTGGCTTAGATTTCAGGACTTCTTCCCTCTCATGAAACTAGAACCCAGGGCCAGACAAGGAAGCTACTATACTTTGGCTCCACAGCTGGAGGCAGGATGCTTCCAAATACCAACTGCTGAAAGCCACAGGAGAGGAGAATGCAGTTGTGCTTAGCTTCTGCTTGCGGACTTCTCATAGGTGCCTGACTGGCCACCATGAGAACACGATGCTGGACTAGATAGCCCACTGGCTTGATCCAACAGGCTCTCCTTATGTTCTTAAGCTGAATGTTAGAAGCCTTCCTGCCCCGTTTGCAGGCTTCCCACTGTCTGAAACCGAGCGTTGGACGTTGATCCGATCGATCAGGGCACCCATCCCATTGGACTCAATAGACCATCATGCTGTGTGAAGCAACATGATTAAGATGGAGCTGATCCTGACCCTAAGTTGCATAAAATTTTCATAATTTTCTTTTATATCAAACAACTCTTTTATGGCTATGTCCAAATCCAAAGAGCGTCTCCATTTGAAACTGGAGCCTATTTCAGGCAAAAAGTAATGAATTTGGCCACTTCTTATGTTATGACAAATTATTATAAATGCTCATACCCCCCATATATATATAGAGAGAGAGAGTGTGTGTTTCCTGTCAAAAGACAAGCAGGGAAAGAACCAATTGAGGCTATCTACGCAAGCTGCTCTACAGTCTAGATTGACACCAGGGAACCTGTGTCTGCCCCCACCTCCTGCACTGAAGTCAGTGGACCCAAACTCCCATCAGCTTAGCTAGTGTGGCCAGTGGTCAGGGATGATGGGAGTTGTAGTCCAACAACACCTAGAGGCCTACAGGTTCCCCAGCTTTGATCTAGATGGACTGATGCATCGCTTCTAAGATCTGATGTCACCAATTTCAGACCAAACAATTGTCACAGCTGTAACCACTTTCCTCAGACCATGTAGTTATTCCTTGTCTCTAACCCCAGTTTCAGTGTCCTACTCTCTAAAACCCTAATATAATATGGGGTGTATTATATAGGCATGCCTAAATCAGGAGTTGGGATGTGCGTGTTTTTCTTCTGCAAGGTGAATCTCCCTTCCCTTCCCCACTTCATACTTCAGGAGATATTCTCGCTTCCAAGTCATACATTGACTTAGGCCACAATCCCATACAAACTTACCATATTTTTCGCTCTATAAGATGCACCAGACCACAAGACGCACCTAGTTTTTGGAGGAGGAAAACAAGAAAAAAAATATTCTGAATCTCAGAAGCCAGAACAGCAAGAGGGATCGCTGCACAGTGAAAGCAGCAATCCCTCTTGCTGTTCTGGCTTCTGGGATAGCTGTACAGCCTGCATTCGCTCCATAAGACGCACACACATTTCCCCTTACTTTTCAGGAGGGAAAAAGTGAGTCTTATAGAGCAAAAAATACGGTACCTGGGAGTAAGACCCATTGAAGTTGATGTGGCTTATTTCTGAGTAGACATGTCTAGGACAGCAATGTTAGTCTTCAGTTTTGATTCTCAACATAAGAGGGCTGTCTGCCTTTTTTAATTTAAAATGATGCTTGTATGCTATGCTTTTGAAAGTTTATTTGGTATCATATTTGGAGGTGGGTCAGTAGAGAATATCAGCTCCAGGAATATCGGGAAAGGGGATTGATGATGCCCCAAATACCCACTAATGAGCCCCTTGTACTGCTTGTTCTTGCTGCAAACTGGTGTAGCAGGTTTCTCTCTCTTCCCTCATCCTCCTTCCCCAAATTCAATCCTGGGAGGACAATGTATACCAGACCAAAAACGGTGTGCATTATTGCACTTCCAAAGCCCGCCCACCCGCCCCGCCCCCCATTGCAGCTTTTAGGTACTCCATATGCCCTTGTTAACTCGGTGTCAACCTTCTTATGATTGTTTCTACTGATATTTGAATGACTTGAAAGAGAATGGGAGGGGGGAAGCTGTGGGGGAAAGCTTGTTGGTTTGAAAACACATACTAAGATATATGTGGATAATGTTACCCTTAGGCCCTGCTAGACTATGTTTCCCCCATTATGCACTCTGCTGCAAGCAGTTTGGGAATCTAATGTATGTTTCCTAATTCCAAAACCATTGATTATTTTTTTCCCGGCAGGGGGGGAAAAGTACCCTTGGTTTGGATGTGGGTAAATATATAATCCTGAACTTATCCTCCTTTGTGCTGCCTGTACATCCATGCTGTTTTTATTATTATTATTATTATTTCATCCCACTTGACTCACACTTCCAGTGTAGTCTGAACACAGTTCCACCACACACTCTCCACTATTCTCCCTCTCCCTCTTGGTTTACCCCTCTTGCCCTTAATATCCGGCCATTGTGTTGCCCCTGCATTCTTGGCCTCCACTCCAGTGCAAATCTCATGATAGTCTTTCTCTGTAGGGTCTGTGTTTCTCACACTTGGAGAGAAGCAGTTGCAATTTCATCATTTAGGCTGCAATCCAGCGCAACAGAGATTGGGAGAGAACCTGTGGCCCTTCAGATGCTAATGGGCAGTTGTTCCGTTGGCCACGTTGACTGGGGCTGATGCAAGTTGAAGCCCAGCGACACCTGGAAAGCCACAAGTTTTGCATCCCTGAGCTAGAATCTGGTTTTGTACTTGGCAGGTGCAACTGGTGCAGCGGGACGGTACTGCACTGTTGCCCTCCTGAGGGTGAGGCTTTGTGGGTGCGCAGGTGGTGCCTTCCGCTCAACACTTGCACAGCCCTGACCTTAACCCTGTATCATGCCAGTAAGTGCTGTTAGGAGAGCATTGGCATGGCACCATGCCAGCCACTCCACAATACTTGTGTGACTACCCGCAAGCACCTATCTCCTGATTCCTACACAGATTCTTTCTCCAGTACCATTTTGGTTGTTTCGTAAATTGCCACAGCATTCTGGGAGCCACATCCATGTGAGGTGGGAAAGGTCACTCTGATAAAGCAAGAGACTGGTTCCTTCCAAGAGATAGTACTGGAGTAGCATGAGATTTGGCCACGCCAAAGAGGCTGTCACACCACTCCCACAATGGAGAGACCGTTTTCTAGAATCATAGAATCATAGAGTTGGAAGAGACCACAAGGGCCATCGAGTCCAACCCCCTGCCAAGCAGGAAACAAGAATCGGTGAAACAAAGCAGCCCTTTCCCACCCGCCCCAACTCGGATTGTACCAGTTCAGGCTGAAGGTAGCGGAATTTGTGTGTGTGTGTGTTTTGCATAATTGAATGGTCCTCCAAGTGCAACCCCCTCCCCACCTTCCACAATACAACCCTCTCTACAAGTACTAGTGTACCGGGGGGGAGAGTTCAGCAACTCTCCCTGGAGTAATTCTCTCCCCCCCCAATTTATAATAATAATCTTGAGGTATGTGCTTCTTTTCCACATGGGAGCATTCAAGCAGGGCATCTCTATGGACAGCATAGGAGCCAGCTCCAGGTGGTCGTGGGTGCTTGGGCACCCACAATAATATCAATGAGGAAAGCCAGAGAAAGGCAGGCAGACTCTGCAGCGCTGCATCCAAGATAGAAGCAGTTCAGCTCCACCCTCTGCAGCCAGAAAATAGGGCATCCTCTTCCTGTCTCTTAAGTCCCTCCCTGCGGAAAGGAGGAGGAGCTGGTGGTGGCTGTCTCAATGCAGACATGCAGCGTCACACACATGCGCCTACATATAGTGCTTGTGACATCACATGCATGGCATGCGACGTCACATTACGTTTTTGGAGGAGCTCCCCATTGTGCATCATGCATGTGACGTCACAAGCACTATGTGCAGGTGTGTGTGTGTGTGTGTGATGTCGCATGTCCGCGTTACGGCGGTGGGCACCCACAGTCCTGAGGGCAAGAGGGTACCCCTGGTGGACAGTCCTTTATTCCCATCAGCCCCAGCTAGCATGACCCAGTGGGCAGGGGTGACTGGAGCTGTAGTCTGGCCACATCTGGAAGGCTGCTGGTTTCCTTTTATTTATAAATCTATTGCATCAAGCCTAGTTAGGGACAGAGCAGTAAACTATATATTTGAAATATAATAAATGAATTAATAGAGAATTGTTTGAGAAGCACTGAGGATTGAGTTTCCCATATTTTAAGCAGGAGCTTTTATCCATTACCATAAAAGCTCAGAGTTGCCATGTGTCTTCGTAAGCTACTAGATTCTCTGAAAATTGCCATCTTCTGCACATCTATTCCAATTTCAAAAGTCTCACACTTCAGACTGCTCAACGGTAGCTTCTGATTGTAGTCTGTTGTTCACTCTCCTCACCTGCTCTCCCCACTGCCATCCATAATCTGCAACCCAAATATCTTATTCCCTTCCACTTTAATTCCAGTTTCCCGTATATCCCTTCCTGTCTTCTCCTTGTTTCATTGTGCTCCTTCCTTTATGATGATGGTGGTTTTAAAAGTCTTGATGATAAGGCTTTCCTTACCCAACCCTGCTTGTTTTGCTGTAATTTTTAATCTGTCAGATTAAAGGGCTGGGATCTTGATAAAGATTACCAACTTGCCTCTAATCAGACATCATCAGAGTCTGCCTTGGGTCAAGAGGTATCAGTTGTGCCTGTGTGTATTTTGTTCAGGTTGGATGTTGTTGCTATTTCTCCCTTTCTTCTCAGGGTGAGAATCTCCCTGCAACACCCCCGCCACCCAAATCCTTCCCGACTCCTTAGTTTGTTTGTTGACCCAAGGCATCCCGATCCTTCTACCATCCTCCAACTTAATGTGTTTTTGATTTATCCTACACCCCTCTTTGTTACCTCTTTCCCCAGTTTCCCAGAGTGTCCAGAGCGGCTGGTAGCCATACGAGACAAATTGCTGCAATGTGGACTGCTGGAACGTTGCATCCCAGTCGAGGTGAGAAGAAGGGGAGCAGGTGGGGGCAAAGAGGAACTCAGGGGTGGCCAGAAGGGTTGAGAGTCAGTGTAGTGACTGAGAGACCTGAGTCTCACTCAATTTACTGTGAAGCTCAGCTGGGTGTCCCTGGGCCAGTCACTCACTCTTGGCCTAACCCACCTTGCAGGATTGTTGTGAGAATGAAAGCAGGAGGGGAAAGAGCAACATAAACCTCCCTGAGCTGGTTGGAGGAAGGACGGGGTAAAATCTAATAAATAATAGCTGGGGAATGAGAAATCCAGAATATTTCCCCCAGGTACTAAACCTTCATCTCTTTCTTTACAGGCTCAAGAAATTTCTGAGGAAGAAATCCTCTTGGCTCACAGGTAAAAGCAGATGTTCGAGCTGTGGGGTGGGGGGAGGCAGGGAGCTGGTTCATGGACTTGTAGAGGAGATATGGAGATGGTGCATCATTAGAAAGCCTCATTGGAAAGCCTGGTCCTGCTGATACGCGTTGCATTTTTTTGTTGGTTCAAGATAAAATGAGTATATAGAAAGGAGAATTCCTGGATGCCAAGATCCACATTTGGGACAAGTACTTTTTGTTGGGGGAATCCCAGCAGAGACTTAAAATCGCAAAATATGCTGCAAAGTAAAACATGGAAATATAGGCTGTTAGACCTTTAAAATAGGTCCTTCCAAGTTTTTTATCCTAGCATAGAAAAAGACCACATGTTTAGTAAGTTGAAAATGGGTTTTTTTCCACCACATGTGGAGGTGTGTGCCTATGGAGGTTCAGCCTCTCCAGCATTTAGATGAAGTTCCTTGGTGTATCAGCGCCAGCTTCTGTGGTGTTACATACCATGTAATAGAAGCAACTCCAGAACTAGCTCTTTTAAATACCTTCCAGGAAAACAACAGACTTGCACACGACAAGGAACTCATGTCACACTCTTAGCAGCTAGAAACATCATAACTAGACACTGGAAGAGCCTATATGTACTTTTCCTTGTTTATTTGTTTGTTTTGTAACATAAGAAAATCTTTAATAAAAAAACTATTTTTTAAAAAAGGTTTACTTACAAACTTTCCAAAGGTCAGGTTCATGTGTTTCAGCATTCAGAAAAAGTTGCACAGGCAGTAAAGCTTGGCTTAGTTCCAAAGTGGTGAAAGTTCCTAAACTATTGGTATTGAAACTCAAGAGAGACTTGTTAGAGCCATACAGTCTGAGCTGGAGCATCCATCTCAAACCTTTTTATTCACTGAACTTCTCAGGTAGGTTGGAGATTGAACAACAAGCTTCATTACCCATTTCCTCCCAAGATAAGGGGAAGTGACCTTGCTAAGCCTGGCAGGATAGCTTTCTGTATGGTATTGACCCATTCATCCATTATAATTTGACTTAAGTGTGATGGTTATATGAGGCTGGTTATCCCACATTTTTAACAGCCCCGAGTACTTGGCCCTGATGAAATCTACTGAAACCATGAGTGAGGCTGAGCTGAGATCTCTGTCGGACACGTATGATTCTGTCTATCTGCACCCAGTGAGTATCCACAAAGCTCTGTACGTTCCCCATGGCATGGTATCTGAACAACAATCGAGTCATCTGAGCTTTTTTAAAAATAAAAAGTAGAGCAAGTTTCTAGCTCTTATGATTAGAGTTGCTGTTTCCTCACCCAGAGCACTTGACACCTCTGCTGTGGCTCTGGAAGCGTCTGTTGAATTTAATCACTCCTTTGCAAGAGCATCCCTCTCCCCTCCTTCGTACTGTATTTGCCTGTAGTCTGAGGCTGAATATATACCATATATTTAAAGTGCATTTAGAGCACACACACCTCCAAAAGTATCCTGGGAACTGTAGTTTAAGAGTGGTGGGAGTTGCAGCTATCAGGGATGAACTACATTTCCCAGTATTCTTTGGGTGGGTGAAGGGATTGCTTTAAATGTACGGTGTGTCTATGGAGCCTGAGAGAATCCCTTGAGGATGTATGGTGAAAATATATAGGTGGCAAGAGGGCCCTTAAGCTCTTGGGTAGCCTGTTTATGGGATGCAGGGTATAGCATCTGTTAACCTGGCTCTCTTTCCCCTACCCCAGAATTCCTACCGCTGCGCCTGCCTTGCTGCTGGTTCTGTCTTGCAACTTGTGGAGAAGGTGCTGGCTGGGAAGCTGCGTAACGGCCTGGCTCTGGTCAGGTATGGCAGAAACAAGGATCCTTTTTGTTGTTTGATTTGGGGCGGGCGGGGGGGGGGGAGTCGTGCTTAAATGTGGTCCTGGAGCTCCATCAAGAGCACACTTGGCTCCTCAATTTTACAGGTTCCCTCGCAAGTGTAGGAAGGGACATAAATTCTCCCAGTGTGTTATGCGCAAAGGACACATGTGCTTCTCTTTGGTGTGTCTGTCTGTCCTTTCTTCCTTTCTCTCTCTCTTCACACCACAAGTGAGGAGGACGGTAGGGGAGAAATGGTAAGGAAGGAAGATGAGTACAGTGGTGCCCCGCAAGACGAATGCCTCGCAAGACGGAAAACCCGCTAGACGAAAGGGTTTTCCGTTTTGGAGGTGCTTCGCAAAACAAATTTCCTATGGGCTTGCTTCGCAAGACGACAATGCCTTGCGAGTTCCTGCGGGGTTTTTTTCCATTCCCCCCCTTTTTCTAAGCCGCTAAGCCGCTTATCAGCTGATCCGATCAGCCGATAAGCCGCTAAAAGCCGCTAATAGCGCTAATCCGTCAATGGGCTTGCTTTGCAAGACGAAAAAACCGCTAGACGAAGGGAATCACAGAACGGATTCTTTTCGTCTTGCGAGGCACCACTGTATCCCTGGTGCATGCACGTGCACACACACACAGGGCCAGATTTAGGTTTGATGAGGCCCTAAGCTACTGCAGGTAATGGGGCCCTTTATATGTCCAGCTGTCCTTTGTCAACAACAAATTGTCACTGTTTGTTATGTTGAATATATGACAAATAGTTATTTATGGACCTAAAAGGTATCTAAAGCCATTTGCACAGAACAAAAAATATTTTATCAAAGTAATTGTTGAAATACAGTTAAGAAGTATATTAATAGTGAAATACAGTTAAGAAGAAGTATATTAATAGTGAAATAATTACCAGTGATATTTTAGGGAGCAGGCTAGCAGGCGGTACCCATTACTTACATCATAGGAGTCTACACAAGACAAAACACTGTTGTTGTATGTAGGTTTAATTTTATTTGTTTTTTATCTTATATTTTGGAAATTTACATCCAGGGTTTTTTTCCTTTAATTTTTTTGGGTGCCCCCAAGAGAGTGGGGCCCTAAGCTGTAGCTTGTTTAGCTTATACGTAAATCTGCCACTGCACACACAACACAAGAAAAGTGAGGCCATGACTTCTGTGTTTGCTGCATGATATCTACAGCTGAATTTTTATACATTGAAACAGAGAGCATACTAACCTTGCAAAACATATTTGATTTATGCCACTTTAATCATTCTCATGACTTGGCACGGTGGTTCTGAGAATTCTCGCAAAAGCTTATGCCAGAATAAATGTTAACAAATTTAGGGTGCTACAGGACTCCCAGAGGTTCCTGTTCCCCTCCCACAAAGAATCAGGGATTCTCTGGGGGAGAGGAAGTAAGCATTGAACCAGTCCCCTCCCCACTCCCACAGAATTCAAGAGCAAAACAAAGAACAAACAAGAATAATAATATTAAAGCAAAAATATCCACACCTGGAAAACATTTACAGTAGTTCCTCTGAACGAGGGCTGGGGGGCTAATGGGAGGAGCCCCCCCTTGTCTGATCCAGGAGCAGATGTGTGGTTGTGCTTTTCAACTGCTTCCTTTTCATGGTGCTTTCTCACAAGACAGGTGTGAGAAGGCATGTGATGATGTCTCCAACACTTTTGGGAACATCCCCTAGAGGCCCACCAAAGTATAAGGCTGGACACTTTCTGGAATCAGCAAGTCTCTCTTCCTGATGTGACATTCTCGTTCTGGGGTTAGCCAATGTTACCTTTTTGGTTTCAGGCCACCTGGACACCACGCTCAACGTGACAAGATGGATGGCTACTGCATGTTCAACAATGTAGGCATCGCAGCCCAATATGCGCGGCAAAAATTGGGAGTGGAGCGGTGAGTATCGTGGACCCACGTCAGAGGTGCATAGAGGCAGGCCTCCTAAATGAACTCTTTCATTTTTACAGCATGTATCCTCAAAGCTTTCTCATAGGAGAGCAATCCAGGACTTTGGTCCTCTGTTGAGTGAGGATCAAGGCTATTAATCTACCAAAGAGGAGCCTTCTAATGTCCCTTTTCCAGACTTTTTCAGCAGTGGATCTTTGCCTCCCTTTTTACAAAGAAACATGGCTGCACTTGATGGCAAGTTGTAGCTGCTTTGTAGAAAATACAGCAGTCACCCACCTTGTACTTGTGCAGAAAGGGAGTGTAGAGTTCTCCTGAGCTGAAGTTTCAGTAACAATTTGCCATTTCTTTTAAAGTAAAGTGCAGCTGGTACATTTATGTCAAATTGTGGATAGCATAGGAACTAAGAAGCCCCTGGTTCCAATGTCATCTTTACCATGAACCCATTAGCTGTCCTAAGGCTAGCCAGTATTCTCTCAGCTTCAGAAAATCCATCTGTCCTGTGAGGGGGAATAATATTGGCCTACAGGGCTGTTACTACAGGGCATTGTAGTAATTAGGGGATGCCTGAATACTAGAAATAAAAATGCTAATAATTACAGAGAAATGGAGCTGGGTTTCATCAGCATACTGGTGGCATCTTATCCCAAATTCTGCAGGTCTACAATATCTAGGACTCATTGGAGGGATTTCATTGACAGTGAGCATTGATGGTACTCTTCTTTTTTCAGAAAGCTGAGCTCTGTGTAGAGTTCTCTTATTATTGGTGACCCTTCATGTTTCTTTCCCTTCTAGGGTGCTTATTGTTGACTGGGATGTGCATCATGGACAAGGCACCCAGTACCTCTTTGAGGACAATCCCAGGTGCAGAATAAAAGGGATCAGAGGGTATTGGGCAAGACTGTTTGGGGGTGAACAGGAATTTGCAAAAGAAGGAGTGGTCTAGTTAAATATGGGCTGCAGGCTGGAAGGCTTGTAGCCCAACTGGGCTAAGAGTGCTGGACCAATGGGCAATATTTCTCCTCACTGCTGTATCTGCCATGGTTTCTGTTCATAGCATCCTCTATTTCTCCATCCATCGCTATGAAGGGGGCAGCTTCTGGCCCCACCTTTTAGACTCTGACAGTCATGCTGTGGGCAGAGGTCGGGGAGAGGGCTACAACATCAACCTGCCCTGGAATCAGGTAGGAAATGCTAGTGGGTGGGGTGCCCTTTACCTGTAGAGTGATTTACCTGTGTGTTTCATTGCCACAGCCCCAACTCAATAGTGGCAGCTGTAAGACAAGGTTTTTTGTGTGTCTGTCTTGTTTCAATGAGTTGCTTATGGATTAGGGCTCTCCTTCAAGAGTTTTAATGTGCTCTGTCTGTCCCTCCAGATAGGGATGCGGGATGCTGACTACCTCTCTGCCTTTTTGCATATCCTGCTGCCTGTGGCCTTGGAGGTGAGGATTGGGAAGTAGAATTGTTTGGTTAATGGGAGATCAAGTGAGATCTTTGGCTTACCCATTTCCTTTTGGGTTGCTTGTTTCTTGCAGTTTCAGCCCCAGTTGGTCCTGGTTGCTGCTGGTTTTGACTCTGTAATCGGTGACCCCAAGGTATGAAAATGTCTTTCGCAAACTCTACAGCAGTGTTTCCCAACCGGTGTTCCGCGGCACACTAGTGTGCCGTGAGACACCGGCTGGTGTGCCGTGGGAGGGAGGCGGGCGAGAGGCGGCGGCGAGAGGCGGCGGCGGCGAGGATCCGCGTCGAGCCGGGGGCGGCTCCGCGGTGGTGGTGCCGAGCGGCGGGGCAGCGCGCGCAAAAGGGAGGAGCGCGAGACAGCGGAGGAGGAGGAGGCCGGCATGTCCGGGCAGCAGCAGCAACAGCAGCAGCAGCAACTCCCGGCGACGGCTCCTCCTCCGCCCGCTATCGCAGCCGCCGCCGCCTCAGCTGCCGCCGCCGCCTCAGCTGCCGCCGCCGCCTCAGCTGCCCTCGCTCTGCTGCCTCCTCCCACCCCGGCAAGGGGGAGGGAAAAAACGTTCACTTTTGTGCGTCCCTCCCGGCGTGACGCTGCGCGCTGACGTCACGGGGCGGGGCTTTAATGGTGGTGTGCCGCGAGATTTTTTTCCGGTAAGCAGGTGTGCCGTTGCCCAAAAACGTTTGGGAAACACTGCTCTACAGAACAGCCCTCCCTCCTCAGCAGTTTTCCGGCTTCCATCTGAAGGGAACCATTCCACACAGATTTCTTGCAGAACGCCTATTACCCCAAAGAGGATTTAGGAGTGTGTCCTGGGCTCACATTTTCCATGCAGAGTCTGTTGGGCTGCACATTTGCCCTGTAAGAGGGAACTTTTTGCCTTAGAATGTGCCCAGCCCTGTTGCTGCGCATTGCAGGGAACAATCTGCAATGCTGGACAGACTGTCTTCTCCACCGCATCTGCTCAACATAGCTGTGCTGTTCTTCCCACCCTGCTGTCCTAAATCCCCCAGACCAGCTGATAGCCAAGGCTTCTTGTCTCCTGTCTTGAAGACGTAAAAGAGAGAACAGGAAATGAAGTGATTCTCTGGCCACTTTGCACTTTGTGAACACTAGTGACAAGATGAGGCCAGGCTGCAAGCCCCGTTCTCCCCCTCTTGGTTCCAACTTCAGTGGTGAGCAGCTTGAGTGAAGAGCTACTGGCACCAGGTGGGAAGGAGCAGATTGCTCTCCCAGCTTCAGCTTTTCATTCAAGCTGTGATTGGTGGGTGGGTGTGCGTGTGCGTGTGTGCATGCTGGGCGTGCTCATGTTCTTCTGTGTTGGTGAAAGTGATTTGGGGTGAAGGATTGCAGGGGCAGGAAGAGGGAGGGAAGGAATCTTCTCCCCACCTCTCATTCTGCAAATCCTCTGGTCCCTGCTGCTTCCGTGCTGCTTATCTAGATCTGAGGCGTGCTTGAGCTCTAGGTAGACAACATGGTGGCACTTCTATCTGACTAGGAGGCAGAGGGGTCTTCCATCCCTTCTAGCAGTTGTCCCCAGCTTGGCTCTCCCCCCCCCCCAGGTGATGCTGGACTCCAGCTCCTGTTATCCCTGACTATCAGGCATGCTGGCTAAACCTGATTGGAGTTGGACTCCAAGAACATCTGGAGGGCACATTTGTTAGATTGCTTTTATGGGGCCTAAAACACAATATATTAATCAGTCCTGTATATCCAGCCCATGGAGCTGCTGGAGGCCCTCTAAAGAGCTTCTCAGGGGGCTGCAGTGGAGGCAACTAACTCACCTGACCCTCATATTTTTTCTGGGTTTTTAAAATCTCCTCTAGTAGAAACCACTCCCCACCCAGTCAGCCTGTACCCCAAAAGTAAGACATGAGAGCAAAATCCCCCACTTCTTTTGCATCTGTAGGGGGAGATGTCAGCCACGCCAGCATGTTTTGCTCACCTGACACATCTGTTGATGCCGCTGTCTGGAGGCAAGCTGGTTCTGTCTCTGGAGGTGAGCAATGTACACTTTCCATCTTGTTCCTGGGCGAAGGAGGGCGGCTCCCGTACAGATCTAGCTGCTCTCCCAGTGCAGGGACTGTGGCTGTCTTATCTTCTCCCTTTCCTCCTCCTTTTCAGGGTGGCTACAATCTCCAGTCCCTGGCAGAGGGAACCTGCGCAGTCCTCAAGGCTCTTTTAGGAGACCCCTGTCCTCTGCTGGAGTCTCCTCTTACCCCGTGTGCCAGGTAAGAGAGTGGGTGCATTGGGCCCCTTCCCAAGCATTGTGCCTGAGCGTTTCCTGACGGCCGCCTTCACTTTTCCCTCCCAACAGTGCCCTCTGCTCCATTTCCCAGACCCTTGCAGTTCACAGCATGTACTGGAAGAACCTCCGGAGAACCAGTGAGTTCTGCAGGCTCTGCCTCTGTTTTGCCCTCTTTCTCAAGCAGCAAGCAGCAAACCTGGTCCTCTTTGGTTCTGCTCGCTTCCTGCCAGGGCTGGTCCTGCCTCAGACAGCTTGATTTGGGGTGTCATGAAAAGGCAGCAAATGGTTAACTCTTTAATTTGTTTTATTATTGCCAGGAAGTGGGGGGCAATAGCCCTTGTGGCAGTACATGCTGCTTGTTGCTCTTGGTGGCTCTGTCTCAATCAACGAAATATCCTGGGCCAGCCTGTCTTCTTAGCCCCACAGGCTGCAGCTCCTTCCAGGAAGCAGAGGAACCCAAATCACCTACTTTCCCCTGCCTTCCCCCCTATAATGATTCAGGTACTGATGTGCCTCGGGAGAATGGAAGAGAGGCGGGCACAGTTTTTCCACCAGGCCACCCCTTGCCAGCAGCCGAGATCCTGTCCAAGTCAGCGGCTGAACTGATGCTACTCCGGCCCCCTTCCCGCACTGGGCTGGTCTATGATGAGAAGATGACGGAGCATTACAACATGTGGGACAGGTAGGGATCAATTCCATGCACAGCTTTTAACTCAAGGCCAGATGCGGCTTGTGGTTCCTCTGCCACCATCCTGTGCTGCAGTTAGGCTTGAACAAAGCCTCCTGTGGGAGCCAGTGGAAAGTCCCCCCCCCAAGCCCCAGTACAGTTGCAGGGGGTTGGCTCTGGAAAGGGTTAACTACTGTCCTCTCAGCAGGAGCATCCCACACATACACCCTTTCCATGCCCATGCAATATGGGAGAACGATAATACTTACAGGGTTGCTGCCAAGGTTGCAGCTGCACTAGCAGTTGCCCAGAAAAGAAAGCTTCTATTGTGGGGGTGAACTCTCATTCACTCCCCCAAGAGCATTTTTCCTATGTATGCAAATAAGGATGTGGGGAGGTGGCACTTCCAGATCAGGACCACAGTGTAGGGATGAATGGGGTCTCAAGAGCCAGTGTGGTGTAGTGGTTAAGAGTGGTAGACTCGTAATCTGGTGAACCGGGTTCACGTCTCCACTCTTCCACATGCAGCTGCTGGGTCACACTTCTTAGCCCCACTCACCTCACAGAGTGTTTGTTGTGGGGGAGGAAGGGAAAGGAGAATGTTAGCTGCTTTGAGACTCCTTCGGGTAGTGATAAAGCGGGATATGAAATCCAAGCTGCTGCTGCTGCTGCTGCTCCTCCTCCTCCTCCTCCTCCTCCTCCTCTTCTTCTTCTTCTTCTTCTTCTTCTTCTTCTTCTTCTTCTCCTTCTTCTATCTATATCCCCCCCCCGCAAGGTGGCTATTTGTGGAGGGGGGAAGGGGGGAATTACATAGCTGGTCCCTAAAAAGTGGGTAAGTGAAGTCCTCGCCATCTCTCCCATGAAGGTTGGGGGGCAGGTTCCCACACCCCCTTGTCCTCCACTTTCCTCCCGAGTCTCGGCTCCCGGCCCTCCCTTAGCTCTCCCTCTCTTCCATAGCCAGCATCCAGAGCTGCCTCAGAGAGTCTCCCGGATCTTCCAGCGCCACGGGGAGCTTCGCCTGACGGAAAGGTGCTGCCGGCTCCCGGCCCGGCTCGCCTCTGAAGAGGAGCTGCGGATGTGCCACAGGTGGAGATGCACCCCCAGATTGCAAGAGCCTTTGCAGCTTCTGGGAGTGGGTTAGGGTGGCTGTCCCAGAAAGGGCGGGCTAGTAACTTCTGAGGCTCCGCCCTCTTCCCGTGGGGGGGAGGTGCCGACTCTGTCTTGCGTCTCCTCTCTGCAGCCTGGCCTACGTGGAGACGGTGAAGTCGACGGCGGCCATGAAGCCCCGCGACCTGCATCGCCAGGGCGACCAGTACAATTCCATCTTCATCTGCGCCAGCTCCTATGAGTGCGCTCGGCTGGCGGCTGGTTCCGCGTTCAGTGCAGTAGAGGCTGTGCTCTCTGGGCAGGTGAGTGCTGGCAGCCTAGTGGGGCAGGGGGTGGCCAGTCTTGCTCCAGGTGCAGACCATCCTGGAGGCCTGAAGGCAGGACTGAGTGGTGGGGGACTCAGGGAAAGACCCTGGAGAGGAGGAGTCCTAGTGGGCACTGGGAAGGCAAGGACCTTCAGTCCTTGCAACTGCTTCATCAGGGCAAGACCTCCTAGAAAGAGTTGCTGAGACCACTAGGCTGGCCCTGTGGTTTGTTTCATTCAATAAATAATTAACTTTTTAATTTATGTATTTTTTAAAAAAAATTTTTTTGTATTTTCAATTTTACATAAGCATATACTGTAATCCCTTCTGATTTCCCTCCCCCCCCACATTGTCGATCTTAATGTAATGATTTTTCCCTCTGCATCTCTATCATAACTCTATTTTTATAAATCCTTTGTCAGTCCATAGTTCAAATTTTTACTACAAGTTTTCTGTCAATTCTACCAGTGTTTGTAATTGTTTACAATAGGTGTTCAAATAAATTATAAACTTTCCCCATTCTTTATTAAAGACCTCCTCGTGGTTTCTAATTCTTCCTGTAAGTTTTGCCCTCTTGGCATACTTCATCAGTTTTGTCTGCCATTCTTGTTTAGTCTGAGTGATACCATCTTTCCATTTGTGCACAGCTGTGGTCGCATACATAAATAGTTTTGTCTGGTCCTTCAGGATCTCTGGTCCTATAATACCTAAAAGAAAGGTTTCTGGTTTCTTAGGAAAAGTTATTTTAAACATTTTCTTCAGTTCATTATATATCATTTACCAGAAGTCTTTTATCATTGTACATGGCCACCACATATGATAAAAAGTACCCTCTTTTTCTTTACATTTCCAGCACATTTTAGACTTTGATTTGTACATCTCAGCTAATTTGCTAGGAGTTAAATACCAACGATACATTGAAATATTGTTTCGTTCCTGACCTGTGCCTGACTCCAGCCCTGACACTATGGTACTGATCCAAGTTCACTTTTTCCTCCTTTGGGGCATCAGGTCCAAAACGCTGTGGCCATTGTCCGGCCCCCTGGGCACCATGCTGAATCAGACACCGCCTGTGGCTTCTGCTTCTTCAACTCTGTGGCCTTGGCAGCACGATATGCACAGCGGCTTGCTGGACGTCCTATGAGGTACAGTGGCACCTGGCTAACTCCCAAGAGGCACAGAGTACCCAGAGAGGACTAGCCACTTGACAGCAGCATTGCAGTTGTGTGCTGAGAGTGGGCGCGGCTTGCTGGTGATGAGGTCAGGGATGTAGAGAAGCATACATAGCTCCACAGAGTGTATCTCGTTCTACAAACTTCAGCAGGTTTAGCTGTTATTATTTGTCCCCCACCTGGAGTCCTGGGAACTGTAGTGCTGGTGGCCTGGCAGCCTATTTGCAACTCAGTTTCTAGCATAGATGTAGCTGGTTGTCCAATTCTGGTTCTTTTCCTCAGGGTGATGATACTAGACTGGGATGTTCACCATGGCAACGGGACACAGCACATGTTTGAAGATGATCCCAGGTAACGTATTTTGCTTCCCATCTCCCCTGTTCAAAGAAACTCTGGCACTAAATCTCTTCCAAGGTTGCAGATGTAGGTCTGGTGGTGGGGATTTCCACTCAGCTTCAGGCTTGAGATGGGTAGTTCTAATTCCTTTTCAATGGCGGCTGTGAAATGGGGCAAAAAGCCTTAACACTCTGCGTCAAGAAACATCCACCTTATACATAGCTGGAATAAGCCATGTGGATCACAGAACCATTTACTTATTAATTAAAATGTTTTAAATCTTGCCTTCCATTTTAAAAAAAAAACACATGCAAGGCAATGTTAAAAACAGAGGCATCAAGTAACATCACAAATAAAAGTTGTTTTTTTTAATTTATAAATTTTTATTGGCAATTTTATTTACAACATAACATAAACCCCCCCCAATACAGAAATCCACCCTCATTAAATGTGAACATAACATACAGTGAGCATAACATACAACAATACAAACAACCAAATAAAAGACTTCATTTATCCTGTATCTGGCCTCCTTATTTACTTCTTATAAACTGTTTCCTTTATGAATAATTAAGATTTTTCTAATTATAACTTAAATATCCACAAAGTCTCCTGCAGACATTAATCAAAACAAGTCCTGGTATGTATTTTATGGCACTGTTTTGTGAAGTATTCTCTGCATTTTCCCCATGCTTTTTGAAACTGTCTAGTGTGATCTCTAACTGCCTCTGTTAATCTAGCCAGCTCAATATACGCTAACAGTTTATCTTGCCATTCCATTTTTGTTGGCACAGTTTCTTTTTTCTAGTTTTTATCAATTATTTATTAGCTAAAAACTAATTGCTAAGAAATAAAAGTTTTAAACAAGCAACAACAGGCAAGAATAGCCTTCGTGCTTTTTCTTCCTGCTGAACAGAGTTTTGTCTTTTAAACAAACTTTAAAACTTCTGGTTAGAAATGTATGTAGATTTATTTTGTTATGGTCAATAGACCAGAATAGCAAGGGAAAGGGCACAAGTCATCTGTGCAAGGTGGCAGAGGCCACAAGAAAAGAGGTGGGAGGTGTGTAAGCCCCTTCGAGGCTGAGCTCAGTGGTGGGACCAGGAATGACTTGCACTCCTATTCTGCCCTTGATCATCCAGTTGTGGCTGAGCAATTCCTAGGCATCCTGATTTGTGATTGGGGGGTGGGCAAGTGAAGCTGCAACGTCCCCTTTCTCTGATTGCTTCGCCTTCTTCCAAATTAGTGTCCTGTACGTCTCCCTCCACCGCTATGACAATGGAACTTTCTTCCCCACCTCCGAGGATGCAGACTATGATCGTGTGGGCCTGGGGCCTGGGGAGGGCTTCACCCTTAACGTGCCTTGGAACTGTCCCCGCATGGGGGACCCTGAGTACCTGGCTGCCTTCCATCAGATAGTCATGCCTGTCAGCTATGAGGTAGGCAATGTTTGGGGCAGGGAATGAGGGTGGATTGGTGCCAGTCTCCACTCCCTGGAAGCCCAGGCACACTCTTAGGCTTGTGGCACGGATAGGGTTCAACACAGGAACATAGGAAGGGCTCATCCACACTTCCGCTTGTCCCTTGCCTAGAAAGCACAGATCCGAGCAGTTTTCCCCTTGTCCTGCTCCTTTCCCAGGGAAAACCCACTCTTTAGCTGTAAAACCTGATTGCCATTTGTTCCGATTGAGCGCTAAAGAATGGCATTCTCTGGGGGAAAGCAGCAAGGGAAGAGGGATGTGTGAATGAGCCCTGACTGACATCAGCTCTCCAGGGTTTCCAGCAGCAGTCTCTCCCAGCCCTATCCGGAGATGCAAGGGATTGCAAAGCCAATGCTCTAACCACTGATCTATGGCCCTTCCTCAAGGAGCAGCCATGGCTTCTCCCAATGAATGGGTAGTTTGGGGAGGGTGTTACCATGCTGTTAAGAGGCTCCTAACCAGCACTGCTCCTTTATAAGTGCCAGAAAGAGAAAATGATCGGTGAACTAGTTAGTAGCGTGGATGTGCTTTCAGATTTGTAAATAAGTGCTAGACTGCAGCAATGGAAAATGGTTAATTGGTTAAGTGCAAGCAGTATTTGTGCTGGGCTGGACGTAGTCCTCACCATTGACAGTGCTGGCTGGGGCTGACGGGAGCTGGAGTCTTTGGAGGGTCATCCCTGTCCCAGGTAGATGGATATGCCTAATAGATTGGAGGAGTTAGAAAGGGGCTGAGGGAGCAGCATTCTTCTGTATTGCATCTCTGGCCAGGGAGGAAGAGTGAGAAGTGGAGCTACAGGGAACAAGGCAGAGGGCCTTCTCGGTGGTGGCCACTCCCCACATGGAATGCCCTCCCATCGGATGTTAAGATGTTAAAACATTTAGGAAACATCTGAAGGCAGCCCTGTATAGTGAAGCTGTTTAAGGTTTAATGTTTTTATATATGCTGGGAGCTGCCCAGAGTGGCTGGGGCAACCCAGTCAAATGGGCAGGGTACAAATATATTATTTTTATTATTAAGGGGAATTAAGGGCCTCTTCCATTTGCAGTTCAATCCAGAGCTGGTCCTGGTTTCTGCTGGCTTTGACGCTGCTCGAGGGGACCCGCTGGGCGGATGCCTCGTGACTCCAGAATGCTACGCACATATGACCCATCTGCTCCTGGGTCTGGCCGGAGGCAAGGTGGCAGTTGTCTTGGAGGTAGGACAGAGTGCACGCTTTTTACTTCTTGGGGAGCACGGCTTGTGAGCCATCTCCAGGGTCAGGAAACACCTGACACCATTCAGAAAGGGGTGGAGTACTGCAGGAAAGTAAATGCGGGGCTGACATCCACAGCAAACAATTACGACAGAGTGGTGAAAATAAATAATACTTTTTTGGAGCTGGAACCCTGCGGGGTGGTAAAAGGTGGGGAGAATGTTTCAGGTGGAAACAGGGAAATAGTTAAGTACACCTTCTCCATTTCAAGGCCTGGACATTTTGCAAAGGTGAAAGGCCTGCCAGGCACTGCAGCACAGTGACTCGAGTTTGCCTCTCAGTGAATGGCTGCCACTCATTGCTGTGGGAAAAGCAGACTTCTCCACTTGGAGGTACCTGTGCTGTGGGACAGGACTCTGCCCTGGGTTCAGCCTTGACTACTTTGACAGGGAAGAAGAGATGACAGTCAGGATGCAAACCTGAATGTCACCTTCAGGGGTCCTGACAAGGCATTAGCCTTGGGCATTTTACTTGTAGTAGAAACAGTCCTCATTTGCCCTCTTCCTTTCATAGCAAGTAAGGGCTCGTCCCCGATTCTAAAAAGCACAGATCCAGTCAATTTCTCCCTTGACCCGCTCCTTTCCCAGGGTAAACCCTCTCCTTAGCTTTTAATAGGAGCAAACATCAACCCAGAGAAAACCCAAATTGCCATTTGCTCTCACTGAGTGCTAATGAGTGGGTTTTTCTGGGGGAAAGCAGTGGGGCAAATGTGAACGAGCCCCAAGTAATCAAAGCCAACATTTCTACACTTCCCTCGCCCTACTCTCTACTTAAAGGCTGCTGGTGTAGCCTAGTGGCTAAGCAGGTGAACTCCAACTCAGGAAGCCTCTGGTTTGGAATCTCCCCCCTGCCATGAACTCGTTAGGTCTCTTGGGCAAGCTGTAACCTCTCAGCCTTACCCCATACGCAGCCTGACTACAGTGGTACCTCGGGTTAAGCACTTAATTTGTTCCGGAGGTCCGTTCTTAACCTGAAACTGTTCTTAACCTGAAGCACCACTTTAGCTAATGGGGCCTCCTGCTGCCGCCGCACCGCCGGAACACGATTTCTGTTCTCATCCTGAGGTAAAGTTCTTAACCCGAGGTACTATTTCTGAGTTAGTGGAGTCTGTAACCTGAAGCGTATGTAACCTGAAGCGTATGTAACCCGAGGTACCACTGTATAATGATTTCTGTCCTGCTTTAAAAGATCTGTTGTGACAATTACCACAAAACAACATAGGTGCAAAGTCTGTTGTACCCTCGAGCATTATGTATCGTACTTTTCCGTGTATTAGAAGAGGGTTTTTTTTACTCTAAAATAAAATTTAAAATGGGGGGGGGTCGCCTTATACATGGATAGTGCAGGGGGGGTGTTTGGTTGCAGCTGCGAGCAGGATTTAGGGATTGGGTGGATGAATGGTGTCTGTGTCAAGGGCTGCTTTGGGTTGGCAGCTGCCTCAGCAATTTAGTGTGCATTGCTTGTGATTGTTAGTGTTTGTCAGTTGGGTGAGTGATTTTTCTGCACTCCCGCCCCCCAAATAGCTCAACAATTCTGGTCAATCCTCTGGGCCATCTCCCCCCATTTTCTTTAATTTTAGTCCCCCAAAATAGGGAGCGTCTTACAGAAAAGTAAAGTCGGACTTCTTTTCATTGTTGCTACCTCACAATTCCATCTCCATCATGGCACACAGCAGCCATCATCATTCACGGCACCACCTCCCCAGTGGACCCAGTGACAGTGGGTCATGAGGACTAGAAGCTTCTTTTTTTGTATTTTGAATGCCAACAGAGATTCTTTGGGATAGCAAATTTCACACCTCCATTGTGAACATGCAGGACTTGCGCAGCAGGCTCATACGTGGTTGCATCAGGGGTGCAGTTTCTCTGAACTTTCCCTTCCCCCTTTTCCAGGGCGGCTACAACCTAGAATCGATCTCGGAATCCATGACCATGTGCACACGCAGCCTCCTGGGGGATCCTCTGCCCCCGCTGGGACGCCTCAAGGCCCCCCACCCCAGTGCCCTGCAATCTTTGGCCAATGCAGCCACTGTGCACCGCAAGTACTGGGCAAGCCTGCGACTGGAAGGTGAATTGTCTCTCTCCTGTCCTCCTCTGTTCCTTGGTGACAAATGCTCTGCATCAGAACTATTGCAATGTAGAGGGTTAGGGTGTGAGCTGGGGGCTGATAGGTCTCTGCTATGAATTCACAGAGTGGCCTTTAGGCAAAGCTCTGTTTGTCAGCCTCATCACCCTGCCCCCCCTGGCCTCTCCTGTGGGTCGGGGAGTAACACTACAGTGGTGCCTCGCAAGACGAAAAGAATTCGTTCTGTGATTCTCTTCGTCTAGTGGTTTTTTCGTCTTGCGAAGCAAGCCCATTGACGGATTAGCGCTATTAGCGGCTTTTAGTGGCTTATCTGCTGATCGGATCAGCTGATAAGCGGCTTAGCGGCTTAGAAAAAGGGGGGGGGGAGGAAAAAAACCCAGCAGGAACTCGCAAGACATTGTCGTCTTGCGAAGCAAGCCCATAGGAGATTCGTTTTGCGAAGCACCTCCAAAACGGAAAACCCTTTCGTCTAGCAGGTTTTCCGTCTTGCGAGGCATTCGTCTTGTGGGGCACCACTGTACTGGGTTGATGTAAACATTACTGCAGGGGTGGTGGACTCTGGATTCTGTCAATTTTGCATATCAAATGTTACCAGTTCCAGCCTGCCAAGTTGGGTGTCTGCTGCAGATGAAAGGCAGCAATAGGGCACATCTCAACCTGCTGAGCAGCTTTAAGGGCCTGGGGGCAACTGCCAGGAAAGTCCCAATTCAGGGGGTGGAGATTGGGTTGTGATTCTCCCACATCGGTGCAGCCCAGTCTCTGTGTGGGCCATGTTTCAATACTCATTGCAAAAGAGGGCAAGGCAGAGAGGCTGCAGCTGAATAGGTCTACAGGGAAGCATAGAGGAGAGGCCTGAAGTTAAAAGTGCACAGGTAAGGCAGTGATCAGACCTGAGACTCCAAAGAGATGGAGGGGGGAGAAGGTTTTGTGATGAAATATTTCTGTGGCTATTCAGAAGAAAATGCCCTGGAATGCAGAAACTGTGGGTCAAAGTCACTTTCTCCACAGAGCACATGCCTTCCTTCTTACATCATGTGGTGGAAGCCCCACATTTCCTTTGCTAAGCCACTTGTGGAAGATCACTGCAGCTGGTGCTCACGGTCTGCTCAACCGCAGCCTCTCTTTATTTCCTCCTGGAACTTCGAGGTGCATGTTAGGCAAGCTTCAACCTTTCATCTGGGGGTAATCTCCGGTGATATCTGCCTCCTCCGCAAAAACTACATGGGGAAGGAAGTAGGACAGCTTGTTGGGGGTGGATCTTTCAGGGCGATTGTGATGTCAGCAGCTCTTAATCTCAAGGTTGTGGGTTCGAGCTCCACGTTGGGCAAAAGATTCCTGCCTTGCAGGGGGTTGGACTAGATGACCCTCACAGTCCTTTCCAACTCTGCAGTTCTATGATCCTGCGCACCTAGCAACCAGCACAGCTCAGGAGGAGGGCAAAGAAGTCTCCTCCTGAGATGGCACTGAGGATTGGTAGAATGACTGCTGATGTCACAACATCCCCTTATCTACATGACACTGCCAGGAGGGGGTGAGCTTCAGAATAGGACTGGAGAGAGTTGGGGGAGGAAGCAGGGGCCTGAGGACAGGGGTGAGAAGAAGCAGGTGGCAGGAGACAGAAAGGTGAGGCAAAACAGGCCAGGAAGGGAAGCTGGAGTTGGCACTCTCCTATCTCTCTGGCTCCGTTTGGAACAATTGGACGGCAGCTCAGTGGTTGTGGGAAAAGGAGGAGCAACCTATATCTTGTCTCCCCAGTGCCTGCTCCTCTGTGGGAGAAGCCCAGGACTCGAGCTGGGAAAGGAACTCCCATTCCAGATGAAATCCCCCCGGAGGCCCCCCCGGAGCTGCTTCAGAGCCCCGGCGCTCAACCTGTGAATACCTTGAATGATGCCGTTTTGGCCCTGAGCTCCCTCCAGCTGGAAGACCGCCTTGCCGAGGAGGCAGAGACAGCTTCCAGTTCCCTCTCACCCGATTCCAGTCCGGTGGGTGAAGAGGCTGGGCACAAGGTTGGGGCCTCCCCTGGAGAAGCTGAGCCAGCAGTGGATACCCAGAAGGAAGGCATGTCGACAGGGCGCTCCACGGGTGGAGCGGAGTCTCCTGGCAAAGAGGCAGAGGTAGGTGCCAGGCAGCTGTGCCAGTGCAAGCCATAGTGTGAGGGCTCACCCACACTTGCGCTTGCCTTGCTGCTTTCCCCTGGGGAAACACACCGTTTACCACTTAATCAGAGCAAGCAATTGGGTTTTCTCCGGATTGGTGTTAGCTCTGATTTAGAACAATAGAGCAGGTTTTTGTTGGGATTCGCAGGATGATGAGTAAGTCTGCTGATGCAATACTCTGTGAAGTGCTGGGTCAGAGTGGCTCAGCAGGAATGTGATTAATGTGATTGGCTATCACCTGTTTTAAAAAGGAAAGCCTGTTCAACAGTTAAGTGTGGTGGTTGTGCTGTAGTGTGGTGGTGCTGTGGTGGAGAGTATTCGTTTGCCTTAAGGAGCAGGTACTCTGTATGGACTGTTTTTGTAAATACCTGTATATAGCTCACATTAAAAAGACTGCACTGGAAAAACCTGGGACTCTGAGCGTTTCTGCTAAAAGCGCCGCGAGGAATTCGCGACAGTTTTCTGGGGGAAAGGCAAACCCATGCCTAGAAAGCAAGAGACAAATGGAAAATACTGCTTTTAATATTCAGTTGGAAGCCGCCCAGAGTGGCTGGGGAAACCCAGCCAGATGGGCAGGGTATAAATAATAAATTATTATTATTATTATTATTATTATTATTATTATTATTATTATTATTATTAAAATTGCTTGGGCCTGTGCTTTCTAGGCATGGGAGAAGCAGAAGTGTGAATGAGCCCTGATTTGTGTTGTAAATCTGACTGGAGCTTTTAAAACTGGAACAGACATTTGAAGGTTTGTCAGGGACAAAGGAGGGGTGATCCTGGGGGTGCCTGTAACAGCCGGGAGGGAACTCTGGGAATTGTAGCTCTGTGAGGGGGAACAGGAACCTCTTAGCAACTCCTAACAAAATTCGGCATCCTTGAATTCTGAGATCTGTAATTCATGAACAGTGCTAAGAGTTATTAGTTAAGGTAAAGGGACCCCTGACTGTTAGGTCCAGTTGTGGACGACTCTGGGGTTGCGGCGCTCATCTTGCTTTATTGGCCGAGGGAGCCGGCGTACAGCTTCCGGGTTGTGTGGTCAGCATGACTAAGCCACTTCTAGCAAACCAGAGCAGCACACGGAAACGCCGTTTACCTTCCCGCCGGAGCGGTACCTATTTATCTACTTGCACTTTGAGGTGCTTTCGAACTGCCAGGTTGGCAGGAGCAGGGACCAAACAACGGGAGCTCACCCCGTCACGGGGATTCAAACCGCCGACCTTCTGATCCGCAACCCCTAGGCGCCACCCTTATTCCCCTCAGAGCTACATTTCTCAGAGTTCCCTGGAAAGAGGGACGGACTATTGAACCACTCTGGGAGTTGTAGCTCTGTGAGGGGGAGTAGGGATCTCCTAGCAACTCTCAGCACCCATTAACAACTATATCTCCCAGATTTTTTGGGGGGAAGCCATGACTTTTTGTAGAGCTGTCCCTGAGATCTAAATGTATGCTGCGACAGTGGCCTGTGCTCGGTTGAATCTTGCTGTACCTGCCACACACTCTTCTCTAGATCAGTAGCTTTTCTGGACTACCCACTTTTTTTCTTTAGGGAATAATTTCCCCATTGGCTTGTTTGTCATATGGCTCCTGCACAGTGAAAAGGATTCTGGGGTACCAGCCCTGCTTGTATGCAGAATGTACCTAGAAATCACCCAACCATCCTCCGTGGCTTCAAATTGGAGGGAGAAGATTGATAGTGCTGGGCAAGCTTATTCTGGGAACTTGTCCTCTGTCATATTCCATAAAGGCTATAAAGCAAGCATCCCCAACCTTCGGCCCTCCAGATGTTTTGGACTACAATTCCCATCATCCCTGATCACTGGTCCTGTTAGGTGGGGCTCATGGGAGTTGTAGGCCAAAACATCTGGAGGGCTGCAGGTTGGGGGTGCCTGCTATAAAGAGTCCTGTTTTGGGGCACGGTGGCGTGGAATTACTACTCTAAATCATGGGTAGGCAAACTAAGGCCCGGGGGCCGGATCCGGCCCAATCGCCTTCTAAATCCGGCCTGCTGATGGTCCGGGAATCAGTGTGTTTTTACATGAGTAGAATGTGTGCTTTTATTTAAAATGCATCTCTGGGTTATTTGTAGGGCATAGGAATTCGTTCATTTTTTTTCTTCGAAATATAGTCCACCCCCCCCGACAAGGCCTGAGGGACAGTGGAGTGGCCTGCTGCTGAAAAAGTTTGCTGACCCCTGCTCTAAATCCTTCTGGTTTTTTGGAGCCTGGACCTCAGCCTGTGGCAGGATGCCCACTCAACTTTTCCCCAAATCTCTGTCTTCTTTCTCCTCCCCCTGAAACAGCATTTCTTTTCTAAATAAGAAAACACAGCAGAAAGGGGGGCTAAGCTGCTCCCACACAAGCCTTTTCCTCCAAAAGGAGGGCAGGGGGCTGGTTGCGCTCCCCTCCCACTTCACTGCTTGTGTTTCTATGTGGTGTGCTTGGAATGAAAAATCGCTGGGTTTCAGGTCTCTCTGAAATCTGAAGCAAGACTTGACCCTAAATCTCTCTTCTCTTTCCTCCATCGCCCCTCCTTCAACCAGGTAAGCCCACCGGCTGGCCCCCCAATGCTAGCGGAGGTTATTCTGCTTGACGAAGCTGCAGGTGGCTGCTCTTCCTCCTGTGACCCGCTTGAAGAAGACCTGGCAGATGAAGTGAGTTTGGGGAGAGATGGGAGGGTACCTGGGATTGGATTTTCTGGGCTTGGGTGCCAGGATGCAGAGATGATACTCTCTCTCTCTTTCTAGGGGCTGTTTTATGCTGTGACTCCCTTGCCATGGTGCCCCCACCTTGACTCGGTGCTCCCTGTGCCTTCCCTTGGCTTGAATGTGCTGGAGCCCTGTGCAGAATGTGGCAGCATGGCAGAGAATTGGGTCTGTCTGATTTGTTACAAGGTAAGGTGGGCAAAGTGCAAGTAGATAAATAGCTACTGTTCCGGCGGGAAGGTAAACGGCGTTTCCGTGCGCCGCTCTGCTTTGCCAGAAGCGGCTTAGTCATGCTGACCACATGACCCGGAAGCTGTACACCGGCTCCCTCGGCCAATAAAGCGAGATGAGCGCCGCAACCCCAGAGTCGGCGACGACTGGACCTTATGGTCAGGAGTCCCTTTACCTTTACCTTTAAGGTGGGCAAGCGGGGGGGGAGGGGCTTAGGTAAAACTGGGAGTGACCCCCACCATCCATAAAGTGAATTAACAGTACCGGGTTTTCAGGTTTTTGTTTTTTTAAGGGTTGTGTTTTAGTTGGTTTAACAGCTAACAGATAAGCTATCACTACTGGAGCTTCGGTAATGGGGGAACCTCAAATGATGGCAGTCTGGAGAGGGGGATTAGGGTGAGTTTTATTAATGACTCAGTGGGGTTTTGAACCTATATCTCCCCAGTCCTAGCCCAGTGCTCTTAATTGCCACACTATGCTGTCTTTTTTGTACCCCAGTTTCATTTTCGTTGGGAAAGATTGTTTTTTCCCCTTTCCCTCCTTGCTGTGGGGTTCACTGTATTTGTTGTATGCAAGGCAAGGAGATTTCCATGTTGTATTGTCCTTAAACACGTTGAGGCACTGTGCAGACTGCCTTCTGTGGCCTGCTGACTTGCCCCCTTGATTTCTCTGAGGTGATCCACTCCACAGCACAGTGGTACCTCTGGTTACGTACTTAATTCGTTCCGGAGGTCCGTTCTTAACCTGAAACTGTTCTTAACCTGAAGCACCACTTTAGCTAATGGGGCCTCCCGCTGCCACCGTGCTGCCGCCGCCCGATTTCTGTTTTCATCCTGAAGCAAATTTCTTAACCTGAGGTACTATTTCTGGGTTAGCAGAGTCTGTAACCTGAAGCGTATGTAACCCGAGGTACCACTGTATCTGCTTTCTGTCTTCCTCCTCTGCTTCTGATACTTGCCAGATGGGGTGCTGATGTGTGGTCCGTCCTCTCTAAGAGCAGAAGAGTTGAGCTTCAGATAGCTGTCCTTGGTTTATTCATTTTCAAATGAGTCTATTTGGTCCATTCCGAAGGTTAGTCTTGTCTTTTGGAGCCGTTTCCACCATCATCTAAGCCTGCTTTCTTCCACCCCATTCAGGTTTGCTGTGGCCGCTACATTAAGCAACATATGGTAGCTCACAACTCAGAGTCTGGGCATCCGCTGGTTCTTAGCTTTGCGGACCTCTCTGTCTGGTGCTATGGATGCCAAGCCTATGTCCACCACCCGGTGAGTTGTGTCGTGCTTTGGTCCTTTTCCCACCCTTTCCTTTCCCAGGGCTTTGCCCTTCTGCTTGGAAATACCAAACCAGTCTGATGAGATGCACATTTGCTTGGGGAACGGACACCCCCACCCCCATCAGTCCTGTCATTCAACACAAATGATACATAGCCGTCTGAGCTGCATTGCTTGGTGGAACATCAGCTGGGGTTGCAAATCATTACTTGAGGCTTGGGAGGAGCTTCCACCCCTCTCGGGGAGCCCCAAGATAATCTGATGGCTGTTGCTTTTAAGGGGTTCCAGCCCCAGTGCACTTGGAGTGACATAATCTGGTTTGCCACTGAACTAGTTGACTTGGGTACTGAATTCACTATGTGCATTATGCTTTCCCCCATTGAGATACAAAAGTAAGCTTTTGGCAGCTTTTGAACAGGAACAGCCAGTGCTTTTTTTCTAAAAAAATGTTTAGGGGTACTCTCATTTTGACTCAAGAAAATCACCATTTTATAGTTCAAATCGGAAAAAATAAATACAGTAAATGGACAAAAGTACAAAGATTCATAAAATGTTTAGGGGTATGTGTACTCCTGCGTACCCCCAGAGAAAAAGAACTGGGAACAGCAAATAAGGGCTTTGTTTCACTCTAGCTCTTTTTAAGAAAAAAGTTTGATTGACAGTGGCATTAAAGAAGAGTGTGGGTGGAATGTTCCATTATTATTGACAAGAGATTGTTCTCTGATGGGGCCAACTTCTTCCATTAACAGAGAATCCAGAGGGATTTCTCTCCCACCTGGGGCTATTCCGTTCCATTATGCTGAGAGCAGAGCAAATTCGCTCTTTGCAGAGAAGATTCTGTGAACTGCATGGAATGTGTTTCTGCTGGCAGCACTGAAGGTTTTTTGCCTCGCTGTCTGCTGTGGTGGAATTTTATGTAATTAATGATGTAGTTAATTGCTTTATCATGACATTAACCCACACCACTGATTTCAACACAGAGGCCATTCATTTCAGTGCAAAGGAAACCAGTGCAAATGGGGTAAAATGTCATCATTTGCAGACTGAAAACAGCTACAGTGAATGCCAATCATATTCACTCGATTGATTTTCTTTCCGGACATGGGATGAATAAGCAAACACTGGCTGTTTCTGTTCTTGTGCCCACTGGAAATTTCCAACATCCCTGTAGGAGGGAGAGTGCAAAGTCCCACCCAGTAAGAAGCTACACTCCTTCAAAGGAATTATTTTCCCTTCATGAGAAATGAAACAAAACAGCAGCCATGCTTCTTCGGGAAAACAGTGTGGTGGAAAGTAGTATTTTGAAAGCACATGACTTCTCTTTTCCAGCCCCATCTCTTGAATAATCCTAGGAATAATCCCAGGCTTCTGCTTCAGAATAATGGCAGCTGATGCGTCCAAAAAGTGGGAGGTGCTCCAAGTGCCAGGCCCCTCCCACTGCACCTGCCCTCTCTCCAGCTGTGCTGCTAGGAATGCCACTGATTGGCCAGAATAGTTAAACAGAGCCCTCGTGTTCAGCAGCAGCGCCCCTATCGAATACCAGGGCAGGTATGATGAGAGCTGGATTCCAGCAACATCTGGAAGAGCACAGGCTCCTCTTTCCTTGACTACGGCAGGTGCAGCCCCTGTGTTACCTTCCTGACATTTTGGATCGCAACTCCCATCATTTGGAAGGCACTGTCTATGGCTACCCCTAGACTAGAGAGTGAGTCCTATTGCTCCTAATGGGACTATTTTCTGGGTTGACTTCAACCGAGACATTATGTGAGCAGAACAACTTAGTGCTCACACAACAGAAATCTTCCAGGGCCCTGGCTCCACATTCCCCTATTTTGGGGATTTGCGCTTCCTTCCGCTAGTGGGAGGTTACTGCCCACCCGGGTGCAGTGGTAGAATCCAGTGCAGAGGAATCCTCACCACCAGCAATGCTCTTCATGCCTGAGGTTTTCTTGAATTGTAGTCTGATTTGACACTCTTTTGTGCGTTTATTATCATTATTTTTATTAGTATTGTTCCTTTGGGCTTCTCCCCTCTCCCAGATTCTCTTTGAAGCCAAGAGCCAGGCGCACCGGCTGAAGTTTGGCGTGGACATGGCAGTACCTTCCTAAAGCAACTCCCTTTGTAAGGAGCAGCTAATACAAAATGCAGCACAATCTACCATCGTTTGACCTCACTGAACTGAACCTGATGCTTCAAGGGCTCTTGATGTGCCAAATAATAGTCAGCAATCATCAATGCAATACCACCAGCAGCCACGAATCAAACACCAGCGACCTCATTGCTTCCACAAGGACAAAGAATGTTCCTTTCTGGTGTATTCCACGATTGGGTCCATTTCAAATCAACCTTGGGGATTTCTTCACTTCCGGGCAGAGGTGACTTGCTTTCCCTGTTGCTGAAGAAGCGCATGTTTTTCTTGGAAAGGCAGGCATTTATCTCTGCTCACATTTCCAGAGTCTGATTGCACAACACACCCATTCCATCCTGTCTCAAATTGCCACATATTTTTTCCAAATCACCCTCTCTCCTCCATACTAAAGTTGCTTTATGCTAGGTTGGAGGGAAACCATGCTGAACTGAGAAAGGAGCGATGATAATAATAATGATGATAATAATTTGTTATTTATATCCTGCCCATCTGGCTAGGTTTCCTCAGCCACTCTAGAGGGCTGTATTCCTCTTATCTCCTCTCCCCTCTGCCCACCTCCTATTAATCAAGAATGTTTCTGCAACTAGTTGAGACAAAAGCATGTTTTGGGCAAGCGGAATCCTGTGGCTAGAAGAGGTTCATCTCCAGAAGGCTTGAAATATAAACGGCTGGAGGTCCAAGTTCCTCTAAACTGGGTGACATCCGCAATTATATACATATATATATTTGATGATAGTCTTCGATTTGCTTGTTCCAAGGTTCTACGGTATTTGGTGCTGCATGTAGCAGAGAACATGCAAGATGCTTGAGAGGATGGCCTAAGGGGTCTTTCTCTCTAGATTATAGAGACAGGAGCATGGGATCTGAAAGGCTCTTGTCTGATGCCGTGAAGGCTATCTTATCATTCTTCTAAGGCCAGATTCTCACATTCTTCCCATTCCTGCCCCATCACTGTATGTGGACTCAAAATTGTGTGTGTGTTTCTCTCTCTCTCTCTCTCTCTCTCTCTCTCTCTCTCTCTCTCTCTCTCTCTCTCTGTGTGTGTGCGTGTGTGTGTGTGGCAGCTCATCTGTGAAGGTGGGTGTAAAATGGGGCCATTTAAAACTCTGCTTTCAGCATGCCAGAGCTACATTATTCGCACACTGTTTCCTGCAGTATTTGGGCATCCTGCAGTTCTGCTGCAAAAGGAGAATGTGAGAATTGGGCCTTGGTTACTGTGCTTGTGGGAAATGTTTGCTGGCCTGTCGTCTTAAGCAAGGAGCACGGCCAGTCCTTCCAAAGGGCAACCGAGAGCTGTACCCTGGGCAATGAGCGGCAGGGGTGGGCAAATGGAAAAGGCTTTGGCAACCCTGTCTGGCTCAAAGTGGTTCAGAGGAGCACCTTCCTTACTGGATTCCAGGCAACCACAGATTGCCCCTCACCTTGAACTAATAAAAAAACCCGAATGGGGTCAGGATCAAGGCGACACATAACTCTATCCATAAAAAAGAGGTTTGAGAAAAGATGGGTTGAAAAGGGCTTATGGGGAGGGTGGGGGGGTGTCAGTTTTATCAGGGCCGGCCCTGGTAAGCTGGGGGGGCATGGGGGTGCCTATAGGGCAGAGATGGGGAACCTGTCATCCTCTGGATATTATTGGGCTTCAGCTCCCATCATCCCTGACCACATTGGCCATGCTGGCTGGGATTGGGGAGTTCAACACAGTTCCCCCCTCTTCTTTGCTAAAGGGGCCGAACTCATACCATGATATAAAGGAGGGGGGTGGGGGTTCACTGAACCTTTAGAAGTGGGGAGTTAGTTACATTATAGCCTAAAAAAATCCTTTGCATATGATTACTTCCTTTGCCATTGTTTCTCTGCTCAATTTTATAATCTTTCTAATTATTCAAATAAAGTGTTTCTGTGAATGGAGTGGCTGTGTTTTAGATCTGGGGAGCGGGGACAGATTGCTTGGTCCAATGCTAAGCCATTTAAATTGTGATCCCATGACTGTGCCCTCCTCGTGGGCTGCCACTGGGGCCATGCCTATGCTCTGCCCACTGGCTGCTAGTGCCCTCTCTGCTTCCTCGTGACGTACACCCTCGTGACACGTGACCCTTGGGGAGGCTTTGCACACCTGATGACCTGCCAGAGCCTCTGTGTGTAGTAGAAACTCATTCTCTTCCATTTCTGACACATCCCCCCTTGGCCATCTGTCAAAACTATGTGCAGGATGCAGCTGGGGCTGAGGCTGGGGGGTGTTTTGCCAGATGTGTGGGTTTGTCATTCTGCTTCTAAATTTGTATTTATCCCAGTCTGTTCCAGAGATTCAGGCAAGTTTCCTCCACCTCCTTATCCCTGTCCAGCAAATGCCAGTTCACTGGATGCAGCCTTTGAGTAAGCCACGGCAGTTTACAAAAGATACTTGGTTTCACAAATAAAAAGGTAAAGGGACCCCTGACCATTAGGTCCAGTCGTGGCTGACTCTGGGGTTGCAGCGCTCATCTCACTTTATTGGCCAAGGGAGCCGGTGTACAGCTTCCAGGTCATGTGGCAGCATGACTAAGCCGCTTTGGTGAACCAGAGCAGCGCACAGAAGCGCCATTTACCTTCCCGCTGGAGCGGTACCTATTTATCTACTTGCACTTTGACGTGCTTTTGAACTGCTAGGTTGGCAGGAGCAGGGACCGAGCAACCGGAGCTCACCCCGTCGCGGGGATTCAAACCGCCGACCTTCTGATCGGCAAGTCCTAGGCTCTATGGTTTAATCCGCAGCACCACCTGCATCCCATAGTTTCACACATAGTTTGTCACAAAATCCACTTGCAGTTCTTCCAGCCTGATCCCTTAAGGATCTTCTTTCACCTACCTTCCGGTTATCCATAATGTTGTGTTGATCCACCAGAGTTGGTCCACACCTGTATATACCTTTCTGCCTTGGGTGATCTGATGCCACACTTGGTGAAACCCTTGCTCCAATGATGGAAAGATTTTTGACAGTACCCACTTTTCAGATATAGTTTGATGGCCTTAACTCCTTACTCTCTGCAGTCTTGCACATTTGTGCCGCACATAGGAATTCAGCAGATCATGGAGCTTGGTCTGAGCACAAGAGGGGGGCAGGCTGCATCTTCTCCCTCTGATAGCCTTGGCAAAAACAATAGGATTTTTCGCCTCTTTAATAGCAAACTCTTGTGATCAAAACTTTTGTGGCTCTTAGGTCTTCAGGTCATTTAGGCTCAGCAAATCAATGTGTATGTGTGTGTTTTAAAAAACACTCCAGACATATTTGTGTTTGCATGATGCCACAAGTTGGTATGTTTGCTGAAAGGTCAGAGCAAGTGGTGTCGTAAATCCCGGAGGCTATGACCCAAACCTCAGGAAGAACTTTCTGACAGGAAGAGCTGTTCAACAGTGGAAGAGATTCTCTTGAAAAGTGGTGGACTCTCCTACCTTGGAGGTTTTTAACCAGAGATTGGATGGCCATCTCTCTTGGATGCTTTAGCTGAGATTCCTTCATTGCAGGGGGTTGGACTAGATGACCCTCGGCGTCCCTTCCAACTCTACAATTCTATGATTCTAAGTAGTTCAGCGTTCTTAACATCACACCATCCCCCATATTGCAGGTGAGATGGCGGGTAGAGAGAGACTTCCGTTGCTCCAGCACCACCTACTTGAATGCACGGCAGCGACAAGGTCTTCACAGAGAACTCAGAGCTCTGGCATTTAGGTCTAGCTTTCGTTGTGATGCCCACCTTGTGTCGGAACTGCATCACCACAAGTGGCCTCTGACATGGCTAAATGCTTGTCCGTAATGGCTTAAATGGCGGGTGGCGCTGTGGTCTAAACCACAGAGCCTAGGGCTTGCCGATCGGAAGGTCAGTGGTTCGAATCCCTGTGATGGGGTGAGCTCCTGTTGTTTGGTCCCTGCTCCTGCCAACCTAGCAGTTTGAAAGCATGTCAAAGTGCAAGTGCTCTGGTCCATGGGGTCACGAAGAGTCGGACACAACTAAACAACAGCAACAACAAATCCCAAAGGTTATCTAAATACTACTGTTTATTTTTATTTTTTTACCATTCACTAACAGACGCGGGTGGCGCTGTGGGTAAAACCTCAGTGCCTAGGACTTGCCGATCACATGGTCAGCGGTTCGAATCCCCGCGGCGGGGTGTGCTTCCGTCGTTCGGTCCCAGCACCTGCCAACCTAGCAGTTCGAAAGCACCCCTGGGTGCAAGTAGATAAATAGGGACTGCTTACCAGCGGGAAGGTAAACGGCGTTCCGTGTGCTGCGCTGGCTCGTCAGATGCAGCTTGTCACGCTGGCCACGTGACCCGGAAGTGTCTGCGGACAGCGCTGGCTCCCGGCCTATAGAGTGAGATGAGCGCACAACCCTAGAGTCTGGCAAGACTGGCCCGAACGGGCAGGGGTACCTTTACCTTTACCTAACAGACTCTAGCAAGATCTATGACAATACAGAGGTACCTCGGGTTACATACGCTTCAGGTTACATACGCTTCAGGTGACAGACTCTGCTAACCCTTAAATAGTACCTCAGGTTAAGAACTTTGCTTCAGGATGAGAACAGAAATCGTGCTCTGGCGGCGCAGCAGGCCCCATTAGCCAAAGTGGTGCTTCAGGTTAAGAACAGTTTTGGGTTAAGAACGGACCTCCGGAACGAATTACGTACTTAACCTGAGGTACCACTGTATGGATATACGGTACAGTATATGTTGTATATAGGTCGAAAATAATATTTAAAAATCTACTGTGCTGCCTGCCCCCTGCTGGAAACGCAAATCCCTTCTCTGCAGAGGACTATGAGATGTGTCTGTCTGCATTCCCGCATTTTGTAGCCGATGTGCATTTTGGAGGAAAGGGACAGCTATTCTGGGCCCTCTTCCTTCCCAGCCCCAAAGCATCGCTTCTTGTTTTTCCAAGCCAGGAAATGAAAGCGTGCCTCCATCCTCGCCGTGTGGGAGTTCGCCCTGGGCAGGTGGAGGGAGCGCGGAGCATCTTCCCGGCCGCTCCTTGCTGAGCCACCGAGCTAGGGAGGCGAGGACGAGGCGGCCAAGTCAACCTGGGCGCCGGGCCAAGTGGCAGCTGCTTTTGCCTCCGTCGCTGGAGGAAATAAATCCGGGTTTGTGGAATGAGGATGGGAAGAGCCGGAGAGCAGCATTTCCCTCCCTCGGCGCCCCGCAAAGGAAGGTAGCCAATCTCGGGGAAGGAAGGAAGGTAGCAGCCCCAGCAGAGGAATGCAGAGAGACTGCGGAGGAAGCGAGCCGAGCAGCCCTCCCTCGCCCCAGAGGGAGCCTGGAACCAGCGACAGGGAAAGCTGCAGCTGCAGGAGCCGAGGAATGCAGAAATTTGCCCAGAGGAGGAGAGGAGCCAAGAGCTGAAAACGAAAGCAGGGCATCCGCAGCCGGAGGAAGTGGGCGCACGCTGGATTGTGGCGCAAAAGGGACACGGCGACCCCCCCCCTTCCCCACTGTATCCTTCTCTGGAAAGCTGCTCCCTCGTGGAGGTTACCCCGGGTGCAAGAGGGCGGGCAGACCCCTTGAAGGAGGGCTGAGCCATGCTGGCAGCCCGAGAAGCAGCTGCGCTCTACCAGACGGACTTTGTGCGCAATGCCAGGGCAGTGGGCGCTCTCTGGGCTGGCTGCACCCTCTGCTTCGGCGTCCTGGAGGTCGTGGTCCTGATCCAGCCGGCGTGGGTGCAGACAGCGCCGCTCACCTACCAGCTGCCCCCCTCCGGGGTCCTTTTTGACCCCAGCGTCAGCGCCGTGGGCTCCTTCGGCCTCTACCAAGTCTGCAAGGAGCGGGATGGCACCCTCCAGTGCGAGGGGTCACTGGTCACCCTCACCCCGATCCCATCCTTCAAGGCAGCCGCGGTCTTTGTCCTGATGGCCCTGGTCCTGGTGATGGGCAGTGTGGCTTCCTTGGGCCTCTTCTGGGTCTGCAGCCCAGGGACTGTCTACAAGGTGTGTGCCTGGCAGCAGCTTTCAGCAGGTGAGAGAGAAGGTCCCTCTCGGTGGGAGCAAATGGCAGCTTTCCTGAGTGAGATGAGAGCAGGCAGGCCTGGGCTACCTTCTTTTAGAAAGGAATGGGTGGGAGGGCAATAAGTTCATGGAATCAAATAATCTTTGATTTGGAAGGGACCCTGGTGTCATCTGGTCCAACCCCCTGAAATGCCGGAATCCATGACAGACGGCCATCCATCCTCTGCTTAAGAACCTCCAAGGAAGCAGATTCCACTGCCTCTTCTAGGAGTCTCTTCTACTGCCAAACAGACAGACAGACAGACAGACAGACAGACACACACACACACACACACACACACACACACAAATGTTCACCCGGGGTCATATCCTGCAGAAACCAGCCATGTGATTGCTTGGTAACATATTTAGAAGGCAAACAACAGTGTGAGTCACGTGCTGGTGTGACCAACAGACCCAATCCAAGATGAGGCTATGCACCAACAGCTAGGCTTGATTCTCAATAAGCAGGAGTCTGGTTTTACTCCCCACCTAAGTGGGGTCCCCCAATACTCACCTGCGGTGAGAATAAATCTTGCTTGCTACCCTTGACTGTGGGTTGCCTAGCCTTTACCAACAAGGTCTTTGAGCTGTGGGCTCCTTCCTTTTATCTGCCCAGAATCTGCCCCTATGTTCAGTCTTATTGGGGGATCCCGGATTCTGGTATTTTCTGCATCTTATAAATCTAGAACTCAGAGTCACTGACTTAATCAGAATGGGGACAGATAAGAGAAAGTTCTTCTTTATGCAACCCACAGTTAAACTGTGGGATTCACTCCTCCAAAGCTTTGTGATGGCCACTGATTTGAAGTGGGCTGGACAAATTCATGGAGGAGAAGACTCTCCGGGGCTTCTAGACATGGTGAGCATGTAGTATTACTTCCACTGTCAGAGACACAACAGCTCTAAATATCAGATGAAGAAGGTCACAAGGAAGACAGAGCTATTCTCATGTTTGGTCAGGCCAATATGGAAGTGAAAGTGAGACAGATAAAAAACCTTAAATAGGTGTCCTACCATGACCACCAAAATGTATCTGTTTTAGAACGGGCGACCCTCTAGATGCCATTGGCTTCTCAACTCTTAGGCAGCAAGGCCAATGGACAGGGCGGACGGCTACTAGTCATGATGGCCATATGCTTCCTCCATTATTAGAGGTACCATCAACACCTTTCCGAATACCAGTCATTGGTATTTTGAATACCTGCCCATTGAGGGACAACAGTGGAGCCACAGCTGGAGAGAGCTATTGCCTTCATGCTCTGCTTTGGGCTTCCAAAAGGCACCCGGTCAGCCACCTTGGCAAGCCTTTGTTCTGACTCAGCAGAGATTTTCCTATGAACTATGCAAGTTGAGCAAATTTGCATAATTCTCTTCTTTTGCATAATTTAGTCTGCAATTGTCTCTATTTCTGAACAATTTCTTCTTCTGGTTTTGCTAGCCACGGGGGAGGGGCAAGGAGTTATGCAGGACTCCAGATCCAATTTAATCATCCATCTTTTGAGATTTCTGCAGATGCTGCCTGCACTCCTACTAGCATATCTTTTGCTGCCCTAAGGGCCAGAAACCTGCTGTAAAGAGTAAAAGCTACTTTTCTTGGAAAACTGAATTCTGTGCCCATTACCGTATTCTGTGCTTTTTCTGTGTTCCTGCTCAACTGCAGTATACACAGAGCCCTGACTGAGGGATAGAGTTCCCTTGTAGTCAGTGGCGTAGCGTGGGTTCTCAGCACCCGGGGCAAGGCAAGTAATTTGCGCCCCCTAACCCGGGGCAAGGCAAGTAATTTGCGCCCCCTAACCCGTGGATTTTAGCACTCGAGTCTCTTCCTCGCCCCCCCCAGATGTTGCGCCAGGTGCAGCAGGCCCCCCTGCACCCCCCACGCTACGCCACTGCTCCCACCACAAGTCTTCAGGACAGCCATCCGAAGGCTGGCGCGGGGAGAAGGTCTCTCCGCCCCACCGCCAGGCTTTGGAGCAGCCATCCGAAGGCTGGCGCGGGGAGAAGGTCTCTCCGCCCCACCGCCAGGCTTCGGAGCAGCCATCCGAAGGCTGGCGCGGGGAGAAGGTCTCTCCGCCCTACCGCCAGGCTTTGGAGCATCCTTCCGAAGCCTGGCGGCGGGAGGAGGTCTCTCCGTCCCACCGCCAGCCTTCGGAGGAGGTCCGAGGACAGTGGGGTTCCTGCTTCCTCGAGGAGGGCCGGCCAAATGCGCCCCCCAAATGTTGCGCCCGGTGCGGCCGGCACCCCTGGCACCCCCCACGCTACGCCACTGCTTGTAGTGCTCTTGTGCTGCTCCTATCCATTTCAATGAGGCTTCTGCAAGACAACTTCCTGGTGGATTGTGCCCCTTATAAATTAGCAGGAGGGTGACATCATTCAGATTTTCCCCTCAAGTACCAAAATGTTTGGGGCAAAGGATGGGGTCCTTTCCTGCACCCCCCAGGATTGGAGTAGGGGGAGAGAACAGAGCTGGCTCCAGAATGCTGAGGGCCGTCAGACATAGTGCCCCTCTTTGAGCTCCCGCGGGTGGCGCTGTGGATTTCATGCTCTTTATTCAGCTCATAGTGGTGAGGAGGAATGGACGTTCCCCCAGAATGTCTGCTTTATATACATTATTTACACAATGGGCCCCACGTGATTGGCTAATTCCAGGATTCTCCTGTAGGCCAATCAGGTTGTGGATTCCCTTCCACCTGGAGCTGGATTGGGTGGCTCCTGTGGACCAATCAGACTGCTGCATTCTGGATCCTATTCTTCTAGGACCAATCAAACTGCTGCATTTTGGATCCTATTGTTCTAAGATCAATCAAACTGCTGCATTTTGGATCCTATTGTTCTAGGACCAATCAGACTGCTGCATTCTGAATCCTATTGTTCTAGGACCAATCAAACTGCTGCCATTTGGATCCTATTCAACTCAGTACATAACAATCACTGCCATTTTTTTGTACTGGGAGTAGATCAGAGTCTCTTGGGAGTTGGACATGCCTGTTCTAGAACATGCTGAGCAAAGTGAGAATTATAGTACTAGGGGGGCAATGGACCTCTGCTGGTCTTCAGGGTCCTGGCAAAAGCCCAATCTTTCCCCCCTCTGGAGCTAGCTTGGGGAAAGTACGTCCCAAGGTTAAGCATCAAGATTGGGGGTGGGAATCAGTAGATTATCATCCTATGGAGGTGTATGTGTAATAATAATAATAATATTTTATTTATACCCTGCCCCCCCCGGGCCAGAACCAGGCTCAGGGCAGCTAACACCAGTAAAATTACAGTAAAAACATAAGGGGGGGGGACCAATTTAAAATACAGGTTAAAATGCAATTTAAAACGCAGCCTCATTTTAAAAGTAGCCCATACATCAAAACCATAAGGAGAGGGAAACATAAGGGTCAGACAGAGTCCAAACCAAAGGCCAGGCGGAACAGCTCTGTCCTGCAGGCCCTGCGGAAAGATGTCAAGTCCTGCAGAGACAGAGCGTTTCACCAAGTCGGGGCCAGTACTGAAAAGGCCCTGGCCCTAGTTGAGACCAATCTAACCACCTTGCGAATTGAGACCTCCAAAATGTTGTCATTTGTGGACCTTAAGGTCCTCTGCGGGGCATACCAGGAGAGGCGGACCCGTAGGTACGTGGGTCCTATGTGTAAGGACATCAACTTTATTAACTCTGTCTCTCTCTGTCTCACAGCAACTTGTCAGGCTCTTGGCTGCCTGGTTTTCCCAGATGGCTGGGGAGCCCCTGAAGTCAGGGCTCTTTGTGGGCCTCGGGCCAGGAGCTACACCCTGGGTGCCTGCACAATACACTGGGCCTTTACCCTTGCCTTGCTGGGCATAGCCGATGCCCTGGTACTGGCCACCCTGGCTTTCGTCTTGGGGAACCGGCAGGATGCTCTGCTACCAGCAGGCTATGCACCACCCTCGGGAGGAAGAGGTAAGCAGCAGAATAGCCCCCCCCCCCCGTCCCTGTTATTCTGGACAAGGATGGGAGCCAGCAGATGCTCAGATGCGAGGCTGGCAGGAATGTCAGCTGCTGCCTAGCAACGGCCAATGAGACACAAGGATGCATCTGAAATGGGGGAAAGGTGGAGGGGGCTGGAGGCTGCAGCAAAGAGGCCCAGTCTTCCAGGAACCTCTGAAGCCCCTCCCTTTCCTCCAAACCAGAGAAATAAAACTGGTGGCGATGCTTCTGCGAATGCAAATGTGTTGATAAGTCTCTCCCTTTCTGCCACAAGCTGGGATTAAGGACTCTGGGTTTTCTGCTGCCTTACTTGCTGCCACCAAAGTGGGGTGGGGAGTGGGAAGGCGGTAGAGGAGGCCCCATTTTCTCCTCATACCCTGTTCCAGTGTTTTTCAAAGCACTATCTAGGTCTCTGTGTAAAGAACTCAAAGTCTGCGCTCCGTTGCCTCACTACTGCCACCACCACCAAAAATGGGATTCTGTGGTGGTGGTGATAATAATAATAATAAATTTATTATTTATACCCCGCCCAGCTAGCAGGGTTTCCCCAGCCACTCTGTGAGTTATAGGGGAAAAGTATAAAGCAGGGGTCCCCAAAGTAAGGCCCGTGGGACTCATTTATCCGGCCCGTGGCGACCCCCGCCGCCCGCTCTTACCGGTGCTGTGCTGGGTGGCTGCCCACTTCTGGGTCGGAGGAGGACTGGAAATAGCTTGTGTGCATGCGCAAGCAGTGGCGTAGCGTGGGTTGTCAGCACCCGGGGCAAGGCAAGTAATTTGCGCCCCCTAACCCGTGGATTTGCGCCCCCTAACCCGTGGATTTGTGCCCCCTAACCCTAACCCCCAGATGTTGCGCCCGGTGCGGCCGGGCCCCCCTGCACCCCCCACGCTACGCCACTGTGCGCAAGCATTATTTCCAGTGCACATCCGGGCCGGAGGAGGCCTGTGCACATGCACACAAGCTATTTCCGTTCTCCGACCCGGAAGTGTGCCAGAAATACTGTGTGCTCACACGTATGGGCACGCGCTCCCCCGCCCTCTGGCCCACCGCACAATTGGCGCTGGAGACACCGGCCCGAGGCGTGGTAAGTTTGCTGACCCCTGATATAGAGTATACAGAACTCACTCTCAGTGGCATAGCATGGGTGGGGCCACGGGGGGGGGGGGAGGGTTGCCCTGGGCTCAAAATTCTTAGGGGCACAATTTTTTTAAAAAAGGAATAATAAATAGACAATAGTGTGCCCTTCCCACACAGAAAATCTCTTGTGTTTGCATGGGCAGACTGAGGAGCGGATTTGGGGTATGGCCGGTTGCAAGGCTTTAGAAAGATACCAATCCCCCGTCTTGCTTTCCACCCTGCTAAACGCTCACAGGGTGCTGCAGCTGCCACTTGGGTAGGTTGTGGACCTATTGCCTCTTTTTTCCAACCTATTGGTGGGTGGTACCGAAGATACTTGCCTTGCATCGGCCACTGGCAACCCACGCTACATCACTGCTCATGCTAGAGGCCTGTGTGGCTTGGGGCACAAAGGGCAGGAGGTCCGCTTGTAGTCAGTGCCCCCATCTTGGTTGTAACTTGATGCCTGGCCTGATCCAAGAGGGTGTGTATTTTCTCTGACCCTGCCAAGCCCCACATGAGATATGTCTCAGGATCTCAGGCCTGGCACTAGAGCCATGGGATATTCACCACCAAGCACAGAGAAGGCTCTGCTCAGTTTGGTTCCTGAAGCAGAAAATCTGTAAGCTACCTCTCCATGCCAGAAAAATAAATCGACTAACTGCAGCTGCATACACACAAATAAATTTTAAACAGACAGCTTCCCCCAAAGACTCCTGGCGGGGTATAGTTTGCCCTTACAGAGCTACACTTCCCAGAATATTTTTTTTTAAAAAAACCCTATAGCTCCTAAGATTCTTTGGGGCAAGTCATGTGCTTTACACATGTGGTTTGTATGCAGCCTGACTCTGTGTCTGAAGTCAAGGTCAGCCTGAGAGTTACATAGACTTAGAACATGAAGAAAACCTTTATAGGGAGGAAATGAGAGAACCATTCATGCCTTGCTGGGCAACTGCTCACACCTCCTCCCTCAATACTTGTAACCCTGACCCCCAGCATGGGAGAAACACTTAATTAAAAAATAACCAAAAAACAACAACCCTGAATGTATGAAGTTTGTCCTTAAAAAATGCCTTTAAAATAGTGGCGGTGACACTGTTTTATATTTATTTAAAAAACCTAAAAACCTAGGAAAAAATAATAACAATCCTAGTATCCTATAAAATAGAGGCAGCTGAAATTTGGTATGCTGGAATGTGATGATAATAATAATAATTTATTAATTGTACCCCGCCCATCTGGCTGGGTCTCCCCAGCCACTCTGGGCGGCTTCCAACAAAGATTAAAAATACATTAAAATGTCACACATTAAAAACTTCCCTGAACAGGGCTGCCTTCAGATGTCTTCTAAATGTCAAGTAGTTGTTCTTCTCTTTGACATCTGGTGGGAGGGCGTTCCACAGGGCAGGTGCCACCACCAAGAAGGCCCTCTGCCTGGTTCCCTGTAGCTTTGCTTCTCGCAGTGAGGGAACCGTTAGAAGGCCCACGGCACTGGACCTCAGCGTCCGGGCAGAACGATGGGGGTGGAGATCATAGCTGTCAACGTTTCCCTTTTTTTAAGGGAAATTCCCTTATTCCAAATAGGATTCCTCGCAAGAAAAGGGAAAAGTTGACAGCTATGGTGGAGATGTTCCTTCAGGACACTAGCCAATGTGACACCAGCCAAGGCCTCCGTACCCAAATATGCTTGTAGGGCATGTGCCACAATATCACCTATGATGGTTCCTGCTTAGTTCAGAGGGAAGGTTATGGGATCATAGAACTGTAGAGCTGGAACGGACCCCAAAGGTCATTCATTTGTTGCAGGATGAAGCGACTTGCTCCAGGCAGTAGCACAAGGAGTGCAGGACAGATGACCAGTACATCAAAGAATTGTAGACTTGGAAGAGGGAACCTGAGGGTCATCTAGACCAACCCTCTGAAATGCAGGAATAAAATGTGTTGGCCTCGGTGGGGTGGGGGAATTGGGGCTCTCCTTCGGAGAGCAAATGTCTTGCTTAGGCAGGGACACGAGAAGATCAGTGTCTTTCCAGGTCTTTTTCTTCCCATTCCCTGTATGCACACAGGTGTGACTTCAGCACTGACTCCGGACTGATCTCACCTTCCCAACGGACATCCTTCAGAGTCGGTCGCTCGCCACAACAGAACCCTTTCCTTGCTGTGCCTAGCTGTTGCAATAAAGATATTTTTTATTTTAAAAAATGCTACATTGTGATGCGTTATTAGTAGGGATGTTGGAGAATTCTGCCGGAAACTGAAACGGAAGCAGAAATTGCTGCAGGTTGCATGTTTGTCCAAGTCAGGAACGGAAATCGTGTGAGCAAATATGTCTTTTCTATCAGTGGGTGGGATTCAACAAAGTTGCTGCATTTGCTGAACAAGGTCTGTTGGTGCAACAGGACTTCCATCCCACCCGCTAATTCTTCTCTGGAGGGTGGGTGGGGGGAACCCAAGTAGATCTTGTTAGACACACACACCCATGCTCTCTCTCTCTCTCTCTCCATTTAGCACTATGGTGAAGTCCACCCGTTTTTTTAGTTCCTGATCATTGTGTGAACCATCAACCTTATTTTCTGCATAGTTTTTGATTTTTTTTTATTCCACTGAAATTAATTATGCAATTATGCCGTCAGTTGTGTAATTTATTTTTTCAGTTTTGGGCAATAGCGGACAGCGAAATGAACAAGGGAGGTTTCAGTGGGAGCCAAACTGCAGGAGAACAAACAGCACTGGTTGTGACAAACACAGGACAGGATGTTTCCGGATATCCTTGGTTATTAGTTATTTCTATAGCTGTTTTCAAAAGGGATGCAGGTGGCGCTGTGGGTTAAACCACAGAGCCTAGAACTTGCTGATCAGAAGGTCGGCAGTTCGAATCCCCGCGATGGGGTGAGCTCCCGTTGCTCGGTCCCTGCTTCTGCCAACCTAGCAGTTCGAAAGCACGTCAAAGTGTAAGTAGATAAATAGGTACCGCTCTGGCGGGAAGGTAAACGGCGTTTCCATGCACTGGTCTGGTTTGCCAGAAGCGGCTTAGTCATGCTGGCCACATGACCCGGAAGCTGTATGCCAGCTCCCTCGGCCAATAAAGCGAGATGAGCGCCGCAACCCCAGAGTCGGCCACAACTGGACCTAATGGTCAGGGGGTCCCTTTACCTTTACCTTTATAGCTGTTTTCATAGGCTTTGAAAATCATTTATCTTATTCATTCTCACTGGAACCCTCCAGAGCGGTAAATATTTTACCTGTTTTACAGATGAGAAACTTGAGACTGGACAAAAGTTTTGAGTTGCCTCAAGCCTGTCCTGTAAAAAGTTCCCAAGGGCATTGAGACTTGAACCTCTGGGCTCCATAGTTCAACAGAGAGAAGGGTATTTGAAAAAGCTTTGAGAAGATGACACCAATGATGTCAGCGCTACATTAAAATACCTGGTGGGCTCTTTATTAATTCATCAACACCAAAAACTCTGGCCACAAGCAGGATCAAACAGGGTGACAAATCAGCGAGAGGGCGCATATGTCTTTGTGTAACGTGAATGTGGGTGAACACAAGGCATCTTACAAACCGGACATACACAAGCAGGGGGAAACTCTGGTGGGCCAAGGGAGGAGCAAGGGATGAGAGACAGGGTTGAGGTAATGGGACTATTAAGGCAGAAGGAAAATCAGGGGGTAGGGGTTATTTGAGCCACTTTTAAATATTTTTTTTAAGCCAAGATGGCCACCAGCTCTGCATTTGACATGGGAGATATGATCACCATCAAACTGCAGCTTTCAATCAGGACGCCCAGAAGGTTAGCGGGGAAAAGACCCCTCCCCATACAATAACAGAACTGGGATTTGGGGAGCCCAGTGAAAGGCTCTCCCCCTTCCTCCTCAGTAATTTGGGGTCACAAGGCAGAAAAGAGGCAGGAACAAACACGAGGTGTCACAGTCCACCGACATTCAGAGACTGCCAGAGAGGTGGGGGGCAGGGGCGGGCTCCCCCAATCTTTTTTATGCCAATTCCTCCTACTCAGGCAGATACCGAAGCCTCTGCATTCCCCCAGAAACCCCCCTCCTCCCGCCGGCCCCTTCCCCTTCTGTCCGCTTGACCCGTTGCAGCTGGGGCTCCCCCCTGGCCTCCCCACCTAGTCGTTTGACCCGCAGAAGATTGGGGGGCTCAGGTAGGTCCCCTCCGTCAAAGATGGCACGCCGCAGGCGCCGGGGAGGTGCTGAGAAACGCTGGGGGGTCAGGTTGCCCGCTCCTGCCAGGATCCGGCCAACCAGGTATCTGCAAAGAAGAGCAAGAGAAAAAGGTGAGTCGGACGAAGGAGCCCTCTCCGCCTTTTCCCACAATCCTATGCGGGAGCCAAGGAAAGGCCTTGACTCATAAAGTTGCCTGCCATCTCCCCACTCCCCAAAAAGGCTGGAGACTGAAGTTGCAATTTCTGATGGCATACAAGTATACCCTCCCATACTTGCCTTGCCCACTAAACCCCACTTTCGTTGATGCCATTGAAACTCCCAGACATGGATTGGTTAGTATGGGGTCTGCTCTTTTAGATTTCCCAGAGGTACTAGGACTGGAAATGCCCCCCAAAAGATGTTGGACTGGTTTTGTATGCCACTAAAGCGGCAAGACTTTTATTATCCAAAAACTGGCAAGAAATACCAACAATAGAAGAATGGAAGATGAAGATGTTGGATTTTTTGGAGCTGGCCAACCTGACTGGAAGAATCCGCGACAAGAAAGAAGAGGAGACACAAGAGAATTGGAAGAAATTTAAAGAATATTTAGCTAAATATTGTGATATAAATTAAATAGAAAATTCTTGGAAATGATAAATAGGCTTAGGGGTAGAATAAGAATATGTAGTAGTAAATACTAAGGATTTGAAAATTAATAAAGGAGAAGAGGTTAGTAAATGAAAGGAGTTAATATCAGTAGAAATATGAATTTGGAGAACTTCTATACAGGTGATATAATGAGATTCAGTAAGAGGGGATTCGAGGAAGTCAGTTATCAATGTAATGAGAATTAGGTATTTGAAGAAATAATTTTTCTTTGTGTTTAATTTATTGTAGTGTGATGTGTTTTTCTTTGTTGTGTGTTTCGTTAGGTCATTTTTGTGATAAATGTGGAAAATCAATAAAAAAAATTGGGGGGAAAATAGATTTCCCAGAGGTAACACCTGGATTTTTCTCTTCCTTGGATTAGTCTTCCCCTTCTCCATACACTAGGATAATGGCTTCTTAGATAAGTTGAAAGCTTATCCGAGATTTCTTACTGACAATATTGATACTGGTGTCCAGACTTCCAGGGAAAACAGCTTGCCCCCGCAGTGAACATCTCCCATTGTGTGTGTCCCACAATACTTTGTGGCTCACTGTGGTTCTACAGCTGATAAGACAAGCTTTCCTCGCCAGCCAAGTCGATGTGGGGAAAGGTTCCCTTAAGGTAGCAAACAGAGAAATGCAAGTACCGTACTTGGACTCAGCCCTGTCCTTCCAAAGGGCTCCTTGATCCAGGGGGCATGGAGAGCAGACAATGTCTACTCCTCCTCCTGCCATCCTTCTCCAGATCTCTGCACACACGCGCGCGCGCACACACACACACACACAAATATGCTCAGTTCCTCTGGAATAGCATGGAAGGCAGTGCAGGAAGCTGTAGGAGAAAGGAGAAATTCCTCCCTCTCTTTTGCACTCACAGAAGGTGCCTCTGCTGCATCAACTAGCCTTTCACAAATGGAAGGACAGCACTGGATGCAACCCAGACAGTCTATAATGCTATATAGGTAAAGGTAAAGGGACCCCTGACCATTAGGTCCAGTCGTGGCCGACTCTGGGGTTGCGGCGCTCATCCCGCTTTATTGGCCAAGGGAGCCGGCGTACAGCTTCTGGGTCATGTGGCCAGCATGACTAAGCCGCTTCTGGCGAACCAGAGCAGCGCACGGAAACTCCGTTTACCTTCCCACCGGAGCGGTACCTATTTATCTACTTTCACTTTGATGTGCTTTCAAACTGCTAGGTTGGCAGGAGCAGGGACCGAGCAACGGGAGCTCACCCTGTTGCGGGGATTCGAACCGCCAACCTTCTGATCGGCAAGTCCTAGGCTCTGTGGTTTAACACACAGCGCCACCCGCGTCCTATATTGCTATATATCATAGTTTTATTACATTTTACTAAAATTATTACATGCCAAAATCTACCTAAAGTGAAGCAGGTTCCCTCCTTACTAAGAAATTAGTGACTGCGCAGTGCACTAACTAAAATTCCAGAATTCCACCTGCATGTAAGCCGCCAGATGCAAATCTGGGGACCTACCTGGAATATCCAGGTGGGGGAGGGGCTGTTGGGCCCAGCAGCATCTTTCAGATGCTTTGAACTACAATTCTCATCAGCTCCCGCTAGCATGGCCAGCAGTCAGGAAAGAGGGGACTTGTAGTCCAGGACCTCAGGAGGACCTCAGGCTGAAGAAGGCGGTTCTAGGGTCCAGATTTCTACACTGAATATTTCCTAGGCTGTGGTTTTCTTTAAAAAGGTAAAACTGCTGGAGACCATACCTTGTTCTTCTGCCTAGCAATCTTGCCCTTTGTTTCCATGTGCGTGAGGCAGGGGCAGGCTGTGTTAACGCACAAGTTGTTTAAAACCATGCATTTCCCAAGCATTGTTTGAATCTTCTTGTATTATTGGATAATTATTTTTATACTCCAAAAAGCCAGTTCATCATACAAGAGATGGAACATCATTGCTGGATTACACCATTTCAGGTGAGGGTTTGCATTGCTGAACGAGTTACTCTTGCAAAACAAACTCCCTGCATTTGGACAAAGAGCTTGCCAGGGAGAGGGCTGGGTGAACTCTTCTCCACGACAAGCTACTTTTCTATATGCATGGTTAAAATAAAAAAAGTGGAGATAGTCACGCAGACATAGCCCCACACCTGAAACCTGAAACCAGGAAAACACTTTACTGCTTGATTCTGGTGAAAATATAAACTGCCACTGAAATTTCTTATGTACCACTTCCTGTTCCATTAACTGTTTCCTTGAATGTACTACCTTGTTATTTTAATTATATATTCTATATAAAAAGAGAGGTGTGTGAAGGCAGCCTGAGTTTATTCTGCGATGGAGGACGATGTGTGGGCATTCTGCACATGCTCATAGGCCATAGCTGTCAACTTTCCCCTTTTCTTGCGAGGAATCCTATTCAGAATAAGGGGATTTCCCTTTAAAAAAGGGAAAAGTTGACAGCTATGTCATCGGCACTCCCTTCTTTATTGCTTCCTGTGTTACACAGCTGAGAATGACATTCCAAACAGGTTCTGGGGCTAAGCCCTAGCTCAGAAATGGGGCCCCATTCCAGCTACCTCAGCATCTCTGGGTCCACCTCCCCAGTGGGTTCTTCCTCCCCTCCCAGCTCCTCTTGGGGTTCAAATCCTCCTTCTGGGACCCAGTGGCGATTTCGCTGTGTTTGAGGTGGGAAGGAGTTGCCTGCTAAGCCGGTCTCATCATACTCTGGGTACAACGGGGCCCCCTTTGCTTCTTCCCAAAGCCGGAGCAAGTTGGCCAGATAGGCAGACTCCTGGTCCCGGCGATGCCCGTCCTGAAGGAGGCGCTGCAGAGCGAGGGCCAAGCGTTCATCTGGTTGGAACTGGTTCCCGGCCGGTGCCACCGCTCTCTCTAGCGCCTGGGCCAAGTGGTCATCTTGCAGTTGGTTACCGGAGGAGGCCATGGCTCTCTCTAAGGCTTGGGCAAGGTGCTCTTCCTGCAGCTGACCACCAGGGGACGACATGGCTGTCTCCAGCGCTGCCAGCCGGACGAGTTCGGGGTAATACACCTCATTGGCCAATGCAGTCTCGACCGCCTCGTAGGGCACTCCCTGCAGCTCCCGCCGAACCCTTCGGGCTCCCCCAGGTAAGTTGTGGTTCAGCCCTCCACGGGAGCCCCCTGTGCTGGGGAGAGGCTGTAAGAAACAGGGGGAAAGATTGCAAACTGAATTTTAAGGAAAGGTCAGAAGTCAGGCTGGCAGCAATCGCAGGGAGGGGGACATGGTACCACCTCTGCCCCACAGCAGTGTGGGCCATCATACATCAATATGGAACAGTGTAATAAAAAAATGTAAAGTCTTGTATATACAGTCATACCTCGGGTTGAAGTAGCTTCGGGATAAGTATTTTCAGGTTGTACGCTGCAGCGACCCGGAAGTAACAGAGCGTGTTACTTCCGGGTTTCGCCGCTCATGCATGCGCAGATGGTCAAAGTGATGTCATGCGCATGCGCAGAAGCAGTAAATCACGACCCGCACACGCACAGATGCGGGTTGCGTTCACTTCTGGATGCAAACGGGGCTCTGGAACGGATCCTGTTCGCATCCAGAGGTACTACCATATAATAAATGTTCATTAATGTAGCAACCAAGCATGTACATAGATATGTGGACCACATGTCTGGAGCAGCACAGGAAGACCGTCCTGAAACCATTTTGACTCCCAAACTGACCAAATGTTTTCTCTACAAGGAGGGAGGGGGTGAGGGAACCTTCCCATTGTCTCAGCAATTGGGTAATCACCATCTCAAAGGAATGGCCAGACTACCAGGAAAGGCATTATCAGATAACCTGGCAGACAGGAAAAACAACAACATTCAAATTTCTGTTGTAGACTGCCTTTTCTGTGATGTAGGTATGATGTTTGTGGGTGGTGGCCTTGGGTTACACCCCTTCTGTGATGTATGTATGATGTATGGAGGGGTGGTCTTGAGCTCCAGGAAAGGGAATTTAAATATAGGGCAGGCACACCTATATTCTGGGTCCTCCTCAATCCTCCTGCGTGTGAGGGGAGCACCCTGTTGCAACAGATCAATAAAGATCAGGCTTACTAGCTGCTTTGCTTCTCAATATTCTCTGGTTGGCCTCTGTTATTTTCTCCTACCGATAGGGAACCCACTTAAGGACTCCATATGGGCTCTTGGATACCCCATAAGGGAAGAAGGGCTGATTTTGTTTACAACAATAGCAAAGTATGAAAAAGCCATTAATATGTTTAAAGTAACTTAAGAATTAAAGTGAAAACAAAAATGGTAAAGGGCACAATTCAACTAAAAACAAAGCACTTTTACATCTTGGGTAACATCCACACCATACATTTAAAGCAAATTTACAATGGTTTTGACAGTCCTGGTTTCCCCCAAGCAATTCTGGAAACTAGTTTATCCCACATGGCGCTATCATTCCCAGTACCCTTAACAAACTTGTTCCCAGGGTCCTCTGGGGGAAGCCATGTGCTTTAAATATATCGTGTGGATGTGACCTTATTGGTTTTAGCAAGGGGAAGCGCTTAGCCTTTGAAACGATACCAACAAGGTCCTGGCAGGACATGAGGTAACTGCCGCAGGAAGATCATTCTGAGTGTCCCAAAAGAACAGCGAATGGTTATTGAATTTATGGTCGTTGCATTTTTTTGACTCCCAGGGAAATGAATTTGTGGGATTTTATGCCTCAGGTGCCACAATCACGAGCTTATTTTCTCCTGCTGCAGAGAAGCGGACACGGAGCAATGGAGCCAAACTACAAGAAAGGAGATTCCAACGAAACATTAGGAAGAACTTTCTGACAGTAAGAGCTGTTCAATGGTGGAATGGTCTCCCTTGGATGGCGGCAGACTCTCCTCCCTTGGAGGTTTTCAATGAGGCTGGATGGCCATCTGTCAGGGATGCTATAGCTGAGATTCCTGCTTTGCTGGGGTTGGGCTAGATGACCCTCAGGGTTCCTTCCAGCTCCACAATTCTACGATTCTAACTCAGTCAGTCTTGCTCACGATGCACCTTGACTTTTGGAGGTGCAGGTGTCATTTGCTGTTCTGCCTCCAGCAGCAAAACATCTTGGATCAGCCCTGGTGTTTAGGCGCAACTACAGTCATACCTCATGTTATGTTTGCTCCATGTTACGTTTTTTCAGGTTGCGTCCCGCAGCGACCCGGAAGTACCGGAAAGGGTTACTTCCGGGTTTCGCCGCTCGCGCATGTGCAGCACGCGCATCTGGAGGCAGCCCTGTTTAGCGAAGCTTTTAATGTTTAACAGACCACTGTATTCACCACCCGACCCCACCCCCACTCATATTCCCCCTATTCTTCCTAATGTCTCAACAAATGAAACCGATTTGTAAAAAAAAAAAAGTTGTTACGTGGAAAACAAAAATATGAGAGACTTTGCACATACCTTTGTAAATCAAGAAAAACTTTAATAAAAATACATTAAAAAACCCCACAGACCACTGTATTTTCATACTTTGTTGGAAGCCGCCCAGGTGGAAGGGGTATTAATAATAATAATAATAATAATAATAATAATAATAATAATAATAATAATAATATAATAATAATAATAATAATAATAATAATAATAATAATAATAATAATAATAATAATTATTATTATAGCACAAATCATGCTTTGCGCATGTGCACAAGTGCCAAATCACGCCGCGCACCTGCGCAGATACAGCACTTCAGGTTGTGAGCTTTTCATGTTGCGAACGGGCCTCTGGAACGGATCCCATTCGCAACCAGAAGTACCACTGCATGCTGAATTATCAAGCATTACCCAGTCAGCTTCATGGCTAGGGGAGGCGTGGGGGTGAATACTACAAAGCAGAGGCAGATTTAATTTTGAGTGAGTCATTGAGCCGAAAACTGCCTGCACATTTCCTGCTCTGACGTCTAGAAGAACATGAGATAGAGACTTATAAATAAATAAAATAAAATAAAATAAAAAAGCCAAGCCAGAAAACTAGACTATGCCTGAGCCCCTTCTATTAGACTCTTTCCAGATTTTTCTTCTTGGTTTCACTCTGGATTTTTGTCAGATTTGTGGGAAGTGCAATAATTCTGAAACAGCTAAAGGACAGAAAATGAGATGGTTTTTTGGTGAGGCAGTAGATATTCGCAGGACCAGTTGTAGGGACTGAAAAGCTCACATCACAATAAACTATTTTGCCTCTTGACTGCCATAGTATGGCATTTTGCTTCTCCCTTTGTAGATGTAGGTGTTTATATTTCTGCATCTCCAGGTGGTATAATTGGTTAGAATCACATCCATTTTTCTATTTTTCTTCACATTTGTAAAAAGGCTTTGATGAAGACAGAACAACAAAGGCTGAATGTGTGTGTGTGTGTGTGTGTGTGTGTGTGTACCAGAAGCCTGTTTCCAAGTTCTGACCTACTAGCCCAATACACACAAATACGATCTATACTAGCCACACTCTTTTCCCAATTGCAAATTGGTTATTGCAAATCACCACATGCCCTTCATATATAAGCCATATCTACGTAACTAACAGCAGCCAAATTTCAGGGCATTACTAATCATTAATAATGATTAACATCATTGTTATTATTAACATATCAATTTGCACCATGCACCCATCTCACATCTGGGGACCAGTAACCAAACTTCCGCTGACTAACGCCTACCCAAATGGAGAAATTTACTTGAGCCGTAATCAAGATTCAGGAGCTGAAAGACCCTCTGGAAATGGGGGCAAGGGGGAATCTGCCAGTAGAGGAGGCAGATGGGCCAGACTAAGGCCGGGCATCTCTGCAAGGATGTGCACAGAAGCCCTTGAGGATGTGTCACAGTGGATGGTCCTCCGCAGTCTTCCTGCAGAGTTAGTCACAACCACCAGGAGGATGGGTGCTGGGAAGCCTGGTTGCTTTGGGTACACTGAGAAATCACTTTGGTGGTTGTGAGGCTCTCCTGAGCTAAGCGGGGCTCCCTTCAGCCTCTCCCACCTCAAACACACATTCTACATATGTGCAAAAGCCCCGCAACATCCAATCTGCCTCTGGCTTTGTTCAAACTACCCCTGCCCCTTAATAAGGAGTCAAGACTCCTAGAGCTGAGATGGGTGGCAGCGCACAGCAGACAGGCCACGAACATAAAAGCCCATCGATGAAAATTGTGCCTTAATATGTTTCCAGTTTATTGCAGATTTTAAGTATTCTTTGATATATGTTTTCATTCCTGCTTTTAACTCTTGTCTTTTATTGGCATTTTAATAAATGTTTTAATTTTAATGCTGGTTTTATTGTTCTGCAACTCGTTTAGAGGCTCTATTGACAATCAATTAGTATATGAATTTTGTTCAATAAAATGCCCCAAAATACATGCCCTGAATTATTTTTTTAAACGAATAGTACACGGCATGTATTTCAGTACCCCTCACTTTGCACCTCCTTTTACACACAAACACACACGCACACACTCCGTCTTGTACAGATGGATAACAGGTGCAAAAATAACGGTGTACTGTACTTTTGCGGCCCATCTGCCCCAGTGGCGTAGTGTGGGTTGTCAGCACCCGGGGCAAGGCAAGTAATTTGTGCCCCCTAACCCGTGGATTTTAGCACTCGAGTCTCTTCCACTAGAGAGCTGCGAGTGCGAGCGCCCCCCCAGATGTTGCGCCCGGTGTGGCCGGCCCCCCCTGCACCCCCCACGCTACGCCACTGATCTGCCCACTCGGATATCACACGCACAGACACACCCCGCAATTTGGCTTGCACCTGTCACACCCTTTCCACAAAAGCCCCACACCCTTAGCTCATCCTTAGTCCCGCGCACCCACACTTTGTACACAGCAACGCACGCCCCCCAGCACTCGCTCGGCCCTTTGCACACATGCACACTCTTCTTCTGCTGTGCGTAATTCTTGGAAACGATGGAGCTGAATTCGTAACGCATCCTTTACCTTTCCACCCACAAAAGCCCCCAGTTGCTCACAGAGGGAACAGGCATGAGTCACAAGCACACGCAGAAACACACACACGAGCGCCTTTTTTTGGATCGGCGGGTGAAAAAGATGCACAAATGACTCGCTGTTTTTCCTTCCCAGCACAGAAACACACACAGATTGCCAGATGTCCTGCACAGTTTGGAGAGCATCCTTATTCCAGATCACCATCATTTAGATGAAGAACGCTTCTCATCCCCCCCATGCCCACAGTGCCCCATTAATTGGGCTCTTGGGTGCCCCCCCACGCCTCTCCTTTCTCCCTGGGCTGAAAACGACGACTATTCAGTCGTCTACAGAAATCAGATGCGCGCCCTCCAGAGCGCGGCTGGCTGCGCAGAGGCAGAAAAGCAGGTGCGCCACAGAAAGGTGCCACAGAACCATCCAGCCCAATGGTTCTGGATCGCTCCAGCAAGGAAGCCAAGCCGCAGGGCCAGGGGCTCGTCTACGTGTCCTCTGGGTGTGGAGTCCCCAGATAACCCGGCACCCGTCACGCACGATATCCGATCCCTCGCCCCCTCCGCGGATGCTCGCCCATCCCGCAAGTGGCTCGCGTCCCCCCGGTCATCCTGCCCGCCCGGCGGACTGATGCTCCGGCGCCGGTTCTGGGTTCGAATCGCCTACCTTGGCGGCTCCGAGGCCCGAGAGCAGCGCGAGCAGCAGCGCTGGGCCCATCGCTCCCTCTGGGTTGGACGGGAGGCCGAGGCTGCCCAGACGACGGCGGCGGCGACAGCAAGCGAGCGACGGAGCCGAGCCCGGACTGCGCCAGAGGAGGCGGCGGCGGCGCCAGACAAGAGCCGGAGCTCCGCCTCGCCGCCGGGCTCCGCCTCTGCCCATCGCTCCGCGCCCGGGGCTCAAGGACAGCGGGGGGCATGTAAGGAGCCAGCGGGGGGAGGGCGAGGTGCCTTCGCCCCCCTCCTAAAACATTTGAGCATATTTGAGCCCTACCCCAAAGTTAATGGGCATTGTCTCCTTCAAATGGTTTTGTGTGCGCCACGTCTTATGATTGATTATTCGGGGCGAGGCTTACCTGCCCCCCACCCAATATTTTATCGAAGTTGACACCCTTGGCGGGGTGCGGGGGGAGGAGAAGCACGGCCACGCCGGTACCTCCGCCTCCGATTTCACCGGCCAAGGACAGGGGCCACCACGAGGAAGGCGGTGCCCCGGAGCGCGTGCAAAGTGCATCCCTTTCAGCGCCAAGCGATCTGCACAGCCTCCGTGACTGTGTAGAAAGGTGTGGCTTTGTTTTGTTTTATTGTTATTTTTAAAGAACAAACCTTTTTCCTGAAGGGAGTCATACTGTTAATCTCTCTCTCTCTCTTTCTCTCTCCCCAGCTCCACCCCACTCTCTGTGGAGTTTAATTTCAGACAGAACTCACTTTTGGCCTGCTTGCCATGAAAAGGGGTGCATTATTACTTAATTTTATATTAGTTATTTATTAAATTCATTAAATTAAATTTAAAATCAATTTATTGAATTTATCCAAAGAGCACAGGGCGCTTTGCAGTTCTCTGGCATAGATAGAGCAATGCTAACCAAATGTTTCTGAGCATGTGTAGAGTGCATTCACCCTCCCACTTACTCAGAGAGAACTTAAATGAAGGGGAAAGTGTCCAGGAACCTCTTTTATTTTCACCTCCTGCTTCCAACCTTCCAACCCTCATTATATTCCCCTTTCATGCTCTCTTTTTCCTTCCAGTGCCTCATTTAGCCTATCTCCTTTTCCTTTACTTTTTAAAATGTTTTAGCACCCACGGCACCCACAAAGGGTGGGTTAGGGACACCCCATATTAAATTCACAGCAACCCTGAGATGTAGATAATGCTGAGAGTTACCAACCGATCCAAGGAACATCCAGTGAGTTTTGTGGCCAGGCAGCTTTTCGCATCCAATATGTTGTCCCCTTTAAGATACCAGCCAACTCTAAAAGGCTATTTCTGCATTCATGGTGATTTGTGCTTCTTGTGGTTAGTCACAATTCCACTTTCAATGCTATTTGTACTTATCTGCAAAAGCTTTGGGATGGATATTCTGCTTCGTTTCCATTTTTTATATATATAAATTTTTATTAGTTTCTTAACATATCATTTTCAACAGTAATTAAACGTACTTGTCCATCTTATACAATTTTTTTTTCTTCCATCAATCACATCTGAAAATTTTCCAATCTAATCACTTAATATACATTTCTTACTTTCCCTATTACATTTAAATCTCATAACTAATATCTCTATTATTTTTCTACTTTGCAACATTTCATCTATTTCTCCTTACAAAACTCCTTGTAGTCCTACTAACGTAATTTGTTGATTACTGTTGCTCTTCAAATAATTCGTAAACTTCTTCCAATCTTCTGTGAATCTCTGGTCCCGCAGGTTTCGAATCTTTCCTGTCATTTTATCCAATTCTGCGTAGTCCATTGATTTTGTCTGCCATTCTTCTTTCATCGGAATTTCTTCTTGCTTCCATTTCTAGGCTAACAATACTCTTGCCGCTCTTGTTGTCGTTTCCAATGAGTGCCAGCTGCGTATGTTCTTCCTGCTGAAATCCCGTAACTTTCCATACCACAAATGTTCTGTGTTTTGTCCTGCTTTTGTGTCAAGAATATGTTGCAGGCTAAACCCACAATAAAACTCCAGCTTGGAGACGTTCAAACGGCATAGATACTGGAGCACCCTTGAGGCAGAATACACGTAAGCCAAGTGAGTCTAGCAAGCTCAAGTGTCTTCCAGAGTGAATCTGGTTTCAAGCATTCACCACCACTACCAAGCCCAGTGTGGGTTCAGCTCCTGCGGGTGGCAGACTTCCTGGACACTTCCTGGAAGAGCCAACCAAACTACGCAGTAGGTGCCATCAGGACTGGGCTTTGGGGCAGAATGAGCAAGAGGGGATCTCAGATGCAGATCTCAGAAGGTCTGCTCCCTTGTCTTTGTCAAGGAAATGTATTGGGCAGCTCCCTCTAAGCAACACTGCTCTCCACACTGGGGAGCGAGGACACACACCTTAAAAGCAGCATCCCTGCTCTGCTCTCCATAACCTATATTTTCTAGTCCCAGTGTATCCATCCTTCCCTCCCTTTCCTGCATCCACCCTCAACCCCTTCAGGCCAGTGATACGTTTTCCTCCTGTGTATAATCTGCACATGATGGAACCAGATCTCTCTCTCTCTCTCTCTCTCTCTCTCTCTCTCCTTAATGGTGGGTTCATCTTGTCTTGACATTTGGAGAACTTAGACCCACCCACCTAGAGAGAGAGACAGACGTAGAGAGAGATGATTCTTGCATCCTGTGTCCAGTTTCTGAACATCTAAGGCTTCAGTCCTAAGCACACACTGCCACGAACGTGACATTAAAATCCCCATGACATGCCAAGCTCTCATATTAGGCTAAGTCAAAGTGTTTTATATGTTAATGTTTTGCAAACAAACACAAATATTAATACACTAGGGTAGGGCTTTGTGACTTGGCTACAGTCTTGAAGCTGCTGGTTTTTGCCTAGGTAAGCAATAATCTCACTTTTAGCACTGGGGAAAACCAGCCAGATGGGTAGGGTATAAATAATAAAGTTATTAAATTATTATTATTGCCTATTTCACTATGATGAAAAATCTGGGGTGTAATTCATTCGACACATGAACTTTTTCCAGTTAAATGCAATTTAATGTTATATTTCCCAATCCGTACACAGACACAGACCGGGGATCACAAGAATACTGCAGGCTAGAAGTACGATCAAAATCTAAAGTGTCTGTGGCTCCGTAGGTCGGGAGTTTAACTTGGGAGATGTCAGTTCAAGTCTGCCCACGGCTGGAGGGGCCTTGAACAAATCACTGTCAGCCTCAGTTCTTCCATCTGTAGAATGGGAATAATAGTGATCTGGGCTCATATTAGAAAATGCAACCTTGGCCAGCATGCTCTTTGCAACAGTTTCCTTCTTTTGGCTGAGTGGCAGTAAAGTTCCAGGGGCAACACTACTGGGTTCAGAGACTTATTATGGTCTCTTTGTAATATTTCCTTCATTTATGAACATGCAGGCAGGAGTCTGAGTGGAGGCAAACAGCAGGTACTGCTACTTGGAGGCAAATCTGCTACTCCTACCACCAGCTCCCCAGCCTTCAGACAACTCCAGGCAGCCTCCCAAGCACTCATCTCATCCCCAGCCCTGGAGATGAATGGACCAGTCAGGAAATATCTACAGACTTTGGAAAGCAATGGAAGCTTCCCTTCCAGGGTAAATAGCAGCTTAAGAGCAGGGCAGCATTTTCATCAGCTTGAAGGAATGCTTTTTTTAAAAACCCATTCATCTGATCCTGTTGGGCAGTGAGAGCTTGGAAGTTGCATTAAATAAACAAATAAAACTTGAACTGTTAATTGCAGTTAATACGTACCAGGTCTAATTTGGTCTTAAAGCTATTTTGCATCAAATCCCAGATTCTCATCCAAAGTCAGTTTAAGCAAAACTATAGGGATTGATGATTAGGAATGAGCCCAACAGCAAATTCACAACAGTACTTCTATTTTAAACAATAATTTTCTTCTTTTAACTATGCTTGTTCGAATTTGTAGTTCTATTTTTTGTATTGAGGGAAACAATGCTTTCTGGAAGACCTTGTCTCCCATCCTTATCCTGTTTAGTTTTATCCATCTTTCTGTTTTGAAAAAGGAAGGCATTAACAACAGCATACCTCATGGCGATTGTCTCTCAAATGTATACTGGACCTTCAGTAAAAACACAAAGTAGATTTTGGAATATTGTGCCTTGTCATCTCTCACAACCCCTTGCAACGCAAGCTCGTTTATGCGCTCTCTGTCCTGCCCTCCCCACTCTTCTCCCAAACAGTTATTGCAATTTTGCTTTCTGCTGCATCCATCGCCATGGAGACGTAATGACTCATTTAGGAATTGGAGCGGGTTGTGGCAGGAGGCAGGTGTGGTGCACGATGGGATTGGCCTGGACTCAGCCTGCAATAAAACAGATGCGTCCCCACTTCCAATGTTGCTCTTGGGATCCAAAGAGATGCAGAATTTCTGGAGACCACTTGCAGCACAGCCACGCTCCAGCCCAAGCCCCTCTGTCAACAGCCCACAAGTCCCCACGTCCCTCCCCTGCTCTCCTTGTCAAGCCACAGCTGGCTTTGATGCCCCTTCTCTCTTCCAGCCTACAGCAAGCAAGGGCGTGTGAGTGAGTGGATGCCAAGCTCTCCTGGCCTGTTTCCCATTCCGCCTCAAGTTAATGGCTCTGTAAGTAATCCTAGCCTGGCCTGGGGCTCTGGGAGGCATAGCCCACCCCTGGGAGACTGGCTCTCACACTCTCCTAAGTGGGATGAATTACTTATGGTTGAATCCATTACCTCTTATGCTGCTGTTGTGTCTTTTGGTCTCCCACACAGCTTTCTTCGAACTGCCTGACATCGCTTCCCCGCAGCCAACCCCTTGAATGCTCTTCAGTGGGTGATGATGGCACAGCTACCCTGTGAGGTGGGGGAAATAATTATCCTGAGAACTCCATTGTCAAATGCTGTCACACAGCTCCTTTTGGGCGACTGTTTTGATCAGGGCCTACGGTTGCCAACTTCTCTTTTTTAAAACCACTCTCTGCTCCTGTATCTTGAAACAGTTGCTTGATCTAAAGCAATTTGGACAATGGGAAGGTACCTTATACTGAGTCAGACCATTGGTCTATCTATCTTAGTGCTGCCTGCACCAGCCATCCCCAGATGGTTCCCTTCTTTTATAATATACAGTTATTGATTCACAAGGGTTCACCTGAGCTTAGGTTACCAGTGGATGCGGCTTAGCAGGCTCTTAGCAGGTTCTGCCACCTTTTCCCTCTCTCTTTGTGCTTCCTGGAACAAACAAGAAGCCATGCGACCTGGGCTCCCTGCAAGTCAACTGAATCTCCCTAAAATGAGATTTTTATAGCACGCATCCTTGCTAATCCAACGTGTATTGGATTATTGTAATGTCAACGTGTAGAGACTTGTTTGATACTTCTGGAAATGCTGTGAGTAAAATATTCATTTATTTGCGAGGTGTCTGTGATTTATTCTAGCCTAAGTATTTCTATGGGGAACATTCGTTTAAAGGTGGATGAGGGCAGATGTAGAATCTAACCAAGTTTTAATGTGCTTAGAACAATCGCCATTGTGTTAACTCGGCTATGAGAGAGTAAGAGCTCTCTTCCATACCTCTCTCTCCAACACTCTCCAGATGTTTGGGGCTACAGTTTTCATCATCTCTGACCAGTGGGTGTGCTGGCTGAGGATTGTTGGTCATACCCCAAAGGCAGCTAAGTGAGGAATCCTGCACAAAACAGCAGTGCCAGCTATCCCCAAAGCATCTGTCTCCCAGAATTGAAGAACAGGGCCAGCTCTAGAGCGTGGCAAGGCTGGGCATTTGCCAGGACTCCCAAAACAACAGGTGTCCATCCCACCACAGCAGGGCTTCCATTTTGCACAGAATAGCCAAGAAGATCAGATGATGGCAAAGAGCATTCTCAGTGTTCACATCCCTCCTCTTACGGGCTAGGGAGGTCCACTGAGGTTGCCACACTTGATGGATCCCCAAATCCTGGAGCCAGCACTGTTGGATAATAATAACTCTGCATAAATAGCTGGGGAAATATGGATAAATTCCTGGAGAACATGCTTGTTCCTCCAGGCACTGCATTGATCATTTCCCCCCTCTTTAGGTCCCCCTTCCTGTTTGCATCTTCCTGCCCCTCAAAGCACAGACTTTTGTTTTCCTGATTCCTTCCCTTGCCCTCTGCTGGTAAGCAATAATTTCTTACCTTTTATTACTATTAAAAAATGTTGATGCTGTGGCCCACATGGAAACGGAAGGCCACGTCTTTCACTGAGAGCAACAGAACCAGCCATAGGCCTCAGCTCATGCGCGTAGCTTTGTTTGAGGTGAGAGCCATCTGGCTGCTATCAGGGCCACCCAAGAGACAAGGTGAGGCAGGGTCCACCGAGACAGCAAACCCCAATGTCCCTCACCACCCCACCTTCTTCCTGATGTAGATCTTCCCTCACCGCTTCTTCTCTGGCAGGCAGGAGGGCGCCATTTTGAGGCTGGGCTGCTATGCAACCATTTGGTTTAGCAGCATGGAATGCCCAGAAGCAGAAAACGTCAAATGCAGACAGGAAACCCTTTTAAGCCCCAGAGCCGCATTCTCTTCTGAGCAGCCTTCTAGGGGCCACATGCCAGTGGTGGGAGGGGCCAGAGGCAGAAGTGGGTGGGGCAATGAATCAAAATTTGCCCTTTGTACAGTGGGTGAGGGGTGTGGTTGGAGGGGGGAGTGGCTTTGCGAGAGTCCTGAGGGGGGCCAAATCGAGAGAGGTTCTCCATTCCTGTAATAATAGATGCAGGATGCCTGAAAAGAAAGGTGGAAGCCAGAAAGCCACAGAGAGCTATTATATAAAAAGATCCACTGATCTACAATTTTATTTTATTTTTAAGTTTTAGGTCCCATATGAAAATACTGTAGTAATTTGGGGAGCTCATTTGGGAGCGGAAATAATACGGATATGCTACAGTTCCTACTAAATGTTCCAAGTGTTTCGCGTCATTGTAATCATCACATTATTATCCCCAGACTGTGGAGTAGGGAAATAGTCATATGACGGGGGCTACTCAGTGTGCAGGGCTGACCCAAGACATTCTGGCCCCTGAGGTGTATCCCAAATGGCGCCCTTCTCTCCACCGGGAAACAAGGTGAAATATACTCAGAGTCGCAAAGTGATTTCATGCTAGGCTACCACTACTGGAAACAGGCCCCGACCCAGCACCCGCACAAGAGGTTATGAGCCTGGAGCTGCTTCCCGACCGCCCCAATCAGACTGCTGCATTCTGAATCCTATTGTTCTAGGACCAATCAGACTGCTGCAGTTTGGATCCTATTGTTCTAGGACCAATCAGACTGCTGCATTCTGAATCCTATTGTTCTAGGACCAATCAGACTGCTGCATTCTGGATCCTATTGTTCTAGGACCAATCAGACTGCTGCATTCTGAATCCTATTGTTCTAGGACCAATCAGACTGCTGCAGTTTGGATCCTATTCAACTCAGTACATAACACAAGGGGTGAGGGAAGATCTCCATCGGGAACAAGGGCAAGGGGAGAAAGATCTGCATTGGGATTCTGCTGTCTGAGGCAGTCACCTCACCTTGCCTAATGAGTGGGCTCTCTCTTCACCCTGAGGACAATAGAATGGGGACAGTTGTGCCAGCCCATTTCTTTCTTCAACTCATTCAGTACAAGTGACTGAATAGACTTCATTTTCACAAACTGGTACGTTCCCTTCCCTTTGCTTCACAGTGGCCAGAGCTCCCGACAACGACTGGGGTGACTCGGTTTCAAATCTGTACCGTCTCTTGGCCAAACCTACCTTACAGGATTGTTGTGAGGACAAAACGGGGTGGAAGGGGCAAAAACCACGATTGCTGCCCTGTGCCCCTCAAAGCACAGGCAAGGCAAGACTGTAACAAATCAATAATGCTAGGCATGGGTAGGCAAACTAAATCTGGCCCACGGACGGTCCGGGACTCAGCGTGTTTTTACATGAGCAGAATGTGTCCTTTTATTTAAATGTGTCCTTTTATTTAAAATGCATCTCTGGGTTATTTGTGGGCATAGGAATTCGTTTTTTTTTTTTTCTTTTCAAAATATAGTCTGGCCCCCCACAACGTCTGAGTGACAGTGGATCGGCCCCCTGCTGAAAAAGTTTGCTGACCCCTGATACTAGGGAACATAAAAAGGGTCTGCAATTTGGGAACAGGCTTAAGAAGAAAACCCAGTTCTCCCCTAAGACACAGCAAGATGCAAAACTTGTTCTGCCTCGGGCAACAAAATGGCTTGGGAGGATTATATTCTGTAGCAGGAGAATATATATATGGAGGTGCAGCTGCTGCTTCTGGAGGGGGGGGCAGCTGTTTATTATGCCAGGCGCTGATCAGTGTTAGTGGCCCCTTGGGTGGAGCAGCTTCTGGCCTGGTGGCGTTTCGTGTAGAGATAAAACGGCTCTCTCAAATTGAATTTAGCCCACCCACTCCCTGGACCCCAGCCCAGGCAGGCGCAGGGGAGTGGCTATTTTGTGTGATAGCCTCGGCTATTTTGTTTCCCTCCCCAGCTATCGGGCTGAGCTACAGTCAGGATGTTATGACGACAGACAGACAAGCTGGAGCATCAGCCAGCCCAGAATGGACCGAGTGTGAAAGGCAGGCGGAGAGGGCAGCCTGTGCCAAACGGCAAGTGTGTTTGGAGTGGCCAAGTGCTGTGGAGGAGTGAGAAGGGAACCCGGGGTCCATTCCTGTCCTCTGAGCTGCTTGCAGGTAAATCAAGGCTTTGCTGGCACCCAGATTCTCTCAACACCTATCGCCCTCCTAATACCCGGTTCTGTTGTACTTAATTGTGACATTTCCCTGTATGAGTGTGATCCCGGCAGCTCTTTCCAGAAGGCTTCCCTGCATGCCTTTTGACAGGAGTCTGGAAGTTTATCTCTTGTGGTGGGGTATTCCTTCTGCATGCCATTTAGCATGTCACTAATCTTTGCATGAAAGCTATGTATTCTTTTATTATTTAGTCAGCGTTTTGCAAGGTACTTGTGGTCTCTGCACAATCTGCCTTCTTGAATCCAGAATCTTCCTGCTCAAACAGCTTGCTTTAAAAGAGGCATTTATCTCACCTCGGGAGCAAAGCCATCTCTGCTTGTACCATTACTTGCTGCACTGTAGGATTAGGGCTCCCCGGTTCAATCCCTGACATCTCCAGTTGGAGCGGGGAGAGCCTGAAACAATGGAGAGCTGCTGCCAGTCCGAGTTGACAGTATTGGGCTGCATGGACTTGGTATTCGGCAGCTTCATATGCTCCTGGGAAGTGGTTGTAATTACCATGGGCTCATCTAGACGTGTTCTGTGGCGGCGGAGACCAAACCCAAAATACTTGGTTATGCTGAAGGGGCAGGCAAAACAGCCATTAAACCAAATTATGTTGCTGCAAAGAACCCTGGCAAAATGTATCTCTGTGGGGGGGGGGGGGGAATACCAGAAGCATGATGTATAACCATGGTTGAGAAGAGGCCTCTGCATCTGAAGTTTTTCGGGGGTCTTGGATGTACTGTGAACCCTACTTTAAAAAATAATCATTAATCAATATTGTACTTGCCCTTTTGAAGTTAGAGGTCTATCTTCTCTAAATAGCCCGACACCATCATTTTGTTTGTTAATATTTTTGTTGTTTGCCGTTTCTTCCTTCCCGGTGAATAAAAACAATAAGAAGAAATATCGGCAATGGATCATAGCAATCTGTAGTGCAGCATAATACAGCTAAATTAAATGCAATCTGAACAGCATGAAAAGTGGGAAGGGGGCTTGGTGGAGAGACCTCAATACTAACTTAGAGCAGGGCCTTATGAGAATCTGTGTATGGGAACAAATGGAAATTATGATGGGTTAGGCATTATAAAGAGTTAAGATATGTACACCATCATGCATTTAAAGCCCACACCAAAAATTTGGGAACTGTAGTTGGGTATGGGTGTTGTGAACTGTAATTGTGTGAGGGGGAACTATAGTTCCCAGGAGTCTTTTGGGGAAAGTCATGTGCTTTAAGTGTTTGGTGTGTAGGCAGCCCTGAAATGGGTGAGCATTGTTGTGCTGCCCAGTCTCCGGACGGTGTGCCCATAATGAGGGGTGTAGATTGGCTCTATAATATAAAAGGGACGCAGGTGGCGCTGTGGGTTAAACCAGAGCCTAGGACTTGCCAATCAGAAGGTTGGCGGTTCAAATCCCTGCGACGTGGTGAGCTCCCATTGCTCGGTCCCAGCTCCTGCCAACCTAGCAGTTTGAAAGCACGTCAAAGTGCAAGTAGATAAATAGGTACTGCTCCAGCGGGAAGGTAAACGGCGTTTCCGTGCGCTGCTCTGGTTCGCCAGAAGTGGCTCAGTCATGCTGGCCACATGACCCGGAAGCTGTAAGCCGGCTCCCTCGGCCAATAAAGCGAGATGAGCGCCGCAACCCCAGAGTCGGTCATGACTGGACCTAATGGTCAGGGGTCCCTTTACCTTTTATAATATAAAAAGTGCCATTTTGCATGGCTGAATGTGGCACAAATGTTCAGCAACCATCCACTTCACCGGGACTGGATTTTGACTCCATATCCTTAACCAGAAAGGCAGCAGCTCCCTTGCTGCTATACGATGAGCCATTTCTGTCTGTGGATGGAAATACAGAAACCTGGAGCGCAAGTCAGATCTGGACACTTTTCATTGATTTCGATGGGAGAGTTGAACACCTGCTGCTCAGGCAGCGTACTGGTTAGCGTAGCCAATTTTTCCCCTCTCTCACCCTCCAGCTTATGTGCTATGAAAGCTGACACGACAACCCTGTAGAATGTAGCAGGTGACTCTTCACTCCCATCTCTGTATCTCCATGTTGGGAAAAAGATTCTCCTATTGAATTCCTGCAGGTCATTCATCGGTTAAAGGCGCAGAACCCTAGCAGGAAGAAATAGCGTTTCAGACCGTCCAAGTGTCCCTATTTTTCAGGGACAGTCTCAGATTTACAGAAGCTGTCCCATTTCTGTTTTGATCCCAGAATGTCCCGCTTTTCCTTAAAAGGTAAAGGGACCCCTGACCATTAGGTCCAGTCATGGCCGACTCTGGGGTTGCGGCGCTCATCTTGCTTTATTGGCCAAGGGAGCCGGCGTACAGCTTCCGGGTCATTTGGCCAGCATGACTAAGCCGCTTCTGGGGAACCAGAGCAGCGCATCGAAATGCCGTTTACCTTCCCGCTGGAGTGGTACCTATTTATCTACTTGCACTTTGACGTGCTTTCAAACTGCTAGGTTGGCAGGAGCTGGGACCGAGCAACGGGAGCTCACCCCGTCGTGGGGATTCGAACCGCTGACCTGATTGGCAAGTCCTAGGCTCTGTGGTTTAACCCACAGCGCCACCCGCGTCCCTTTAGACATCTCTATTTTCACTGAAGAAATGTTGGAGGGGATGGAGTTCTGCGACCCCTGATCCAAGGAGTTAAGTAACTATACAACCTATAGAAGGCATCTGAAAGCAGCCCTGTACAGGGAAGTTTTTTTTAAAAAAAATTAATGTTTTACAGTGGTACCTCGGGTTACAGACGCTTCAGGTTACAGACACTTCAGGTTACAGACTCCGCTAACCCAGAAATATTACCTCAGGTTAAGAACTTTGCTTCAGGATGAGAACAGAAATCATGCGGTGGCAGCAGCAGGAGGCCCCATTAGCTAAAGTGGTACCTCAGGTTAAGAACAGTTTCAGGTTAAGAACAGACCTCCGGAACGAATTAAGTTCGTAACTTGAGGTACCACTGTATTATGATTTTTACATCTGTTGGAAGCTGCCCAGAGTTGCTAGGGCAACTCAGTCAGATGTGTGGGGTGTAAATATTATTATTATTATTATTTTATTACTAATGACATCTCTATTTTCATTAGAGAAATGTTGGAGGGTGTGTGATGTGCCTGGGCTCCTAGCTCCCTCCGCTCCAGCCCACAGACGCTATGATGCCCTCCCTGCCTGAAAACCCTGGAGTCCGGGGCCCCCTCCCGCCTTCTACGGTTTTGTTCCTGCTGTTTTGCCTTCCTCTGTTATTCTAGCCCCAGTGGGGTGGGAGGTTAATGGGCCTGTTGTTTCCTGTTTCCCCCTCCCAGGGCTTTGAACTGACTGGATTGGTTGGGGAGGATTGGCGAGAGCTCAGGAAGCGGCAGCCCAGCAGCAGCCTCACCTCTGAGCCCCTCCTGTCTTTCATCTCTGCCCCAGTTCGGCTCCCCACTGCACACGTACAGCCTGATCCTATAACCCAGTTAAATGGAAATACATGCCAAACTCACTTGAAGTTGACTTTGAGCGGGCTCCTCAGTAGGCTTCAGCCCCAAAATGCTTGGCCTCAACTGCCACTCGCTGTTAGGGCTAATATCATATCCCTTTTCCAGTTTCATATCAGCAGTGGATATTTGGCCAGGCCGATCCATCATCCTAGAAAAAAGGGAAAGCCAAACTCTTCCCCCAACCCCAGCGCACCTCCAGTCTTTCAGGGGCAGCTGACTGACCCCTTCAAGGGCACCGACTGTTTTGGTGAGGGTCTAATTTTTATGACATTGTCTGGCCTCCAGTACAGCAGCCAAGTTGAAATGTGCTGCAGTGAGCTGCTGTTCTGGACACTCCCTTTTCTCTCAAGATAAGGCCACATCCACGCCATACATTTAAAAGCACCATTATACCACACACATGGGACTACAGTCATACCTCAGGTTACAGATGCTTCAGGTTGCGTTTTTTCGGGTTACGGACATGCCGAAATCCGGAAATACAGTGGTACCTCAGGTTAAGAACTTAATTCATTCCAGAGGTCCATACTTAACCTGAAACTGTTCTTAACCTGAAGTACCACTTTAGCTAATGGGGCCTCCTGCTGCTGCTGCACCGCCGCTGCACGATTTCTGTTCTTATCCTGAAGCAAAGTTCTTAACCTGAAGCACTATTTCTGGGTTAGCGGAGTCTGTAACCTGAAGCGTATGTAACCCGAGGTACCACTGTACTGGAATGGGTTACTTCCGGGTTTCGGCGGTCGAGCATGCGCAGAAGCGCTAAATCACGCTTTGCGCATGCCAGAAGCGCCAAATCGCAACCCGCGCATGCGCAGACACGGTGCTGTGGGTTGCAAACATGCCTCCCTCACGGATCACGTTCACAACCCAAGCATCCACTGTATACAGCTGCAAATATAACGTTTTAAATCTGTTTTAAGTGCATTATACAAATGTGACACTAGATGGCAATGGTGAGCTTATGGCAAAATCAATATATTTTTCATTTTTTTAAAAAAAACAACATATTCACAGCATTTTTATATGTGTCTAGATTTCACCATGGATTTCCCCAGCGACTCCTCAGAGAGTGCTGAGGGAGCTGGCAGCTGTTAGGACAAGGTGGTCCAAAACACGGCCCTTGAGGCCATTTTTGGTGGCCCTCAGCAACACTGGGCACCCCCTTTTGCCCTGCCTTCCCAAAGCCAGGAATGCAAGGTGCTGGGCTTTAGGAAGGAGGCACGAGGGCTCTGACAGGGTCCTAGCATCCTCCCACCTCCTTCCCAAAGCCTTGTTAGAGCTTTCCCAGCTTTGGGAAGGAGGTAGGTAGGAAGGCTCTAGGATCCTGCCAGTGCCTTGTGCCTCCTTGCCAAAGCTCCTTGCTTACATACCCACCAAAATTTCTCCGAGGGAAATAGGGACGTCCCATTCCATAATGATAATTTTACTATTTATACCCCACACATCTTACTGGGTTGCCCCAGCCATTCTGGGTGGCTTCCAACATATATAAAAACACAACAAAACATTAAACATTAATAAAACTTCCCTATACAGGATTGCCTTCAGACGGTTTGGGGGTCAGATAACTCCATACCCTCCAACATTTCTCCAATGAAAATAGGGACATCCTAAGGAAAAGCGGGACAAATCAGAAACTGGGACAGCTTCTCTAAAACAGGAATGTCCCTGGAAAATAGGGATACTTGGAGGGTCTGTGCTTAGGCAGCTTTGAGAAGACAGCGGGAGGGCTGGGTGAGTGTGTCAAATTCTGGCCTCACTCCCAGCACAGGTTCCATGTTGAAGTACTCTTGCAGCCTACTTGGTATGAAAAGATGGATCACTCTGTTTTTGGAGACCCCTATTCCCCTAACAGAGCAACAATTCCCAAAGTGGTTTAACAGTCAAAGTGGTAATAACAGCCCAATGCTATTTCATGACACCCTTCTGGCTTAAATTATTGCTTTTATTCATTCATTCATTCATTCTGAAATATACTCAGAGTCGCAAAGTGATTTCATGCTCTTTATTCAGCTCATAGTGGTGAGGAGGAATGAATGAAAGTCCCCTCACAGTATCTGCTTTATATACATTATTTACACAATGGGCTGCACATGATTGGCTAATTCCGGAATTCTACTGTAAGCCAATCAGGTTGTGGATTCACTTCTATCTGGAGCAGGATTGGGTGGTTCCTGCCAACCAATCATACTGCTGCATTGTTCTAGGACCAATCAGACTGCTGCATTCTGAATCCTATTGTTCTAGGACTAATCAGACTGCTGCAATTTGGATCCTATTGTTCTAGGACCAATCAGACTGCTTCAGTTTGGATCCTATTCAACTCAGTACATAACACATTCATTCATTCAACTTACTACTTCTTTCTTTCTTCCTTTCTTCCTTTCCTTTCCTTTCCTTTCCTTTCCTTTCCTTTCCTTTCCTTTCCTTTCCTTTCCTTTCCTTTCCTTCCCTTCCCTTCCCTTCCCTTCCCTTCCTTTCCTTTCCCTTCCCTCCCTCCCTCCCTTCCTCCCTTCCTTCCTTCCTTCCTTCCTTCCTTCCTTCCTTCCTTCCTTTCTCTCTCTCTCTCTCTCTCTCTCTCTCTCTCTCTCTCTCTCTCTCCAAAAGTAACACAAAGGGACTTAAATGAAGTCATAGTTCCACTCCTCCCGCCCTCTGATGTTCTGATGATGTTCTGATGATAGCAAGATCATAAAAAATTATTGCCTACTTCCCCCCTGCCTAACATACCTGTTCCATATACCCATGGCAGCCAAAGGCATCACCAGTAATAATATATGGCTGATCAGCTGTACTATGATGCAGACCTGAGAAGAAGAGGGAATGACGGGAAGAACAATGGTTCTAAATTACAAAATGCCCTCTGCTTGGTTGCAATGGGTGGTATTAAACAAGATGCTTGTGCTAGTGCAAGGATTAGTACTGGCACAACAGGATTTCCCCCTCTCCCTCTACACACCTGTGTGTGTTCCACACTGTCCCCAAATCTGCTCTGGAGGCTTTTGGGGAAACACAGAACAGATTCAGGGGGTGCACAGGAGGAGAGGAAGATCATTCTGTTGTGCAAGCAGAAATCCGTGTGCTGATGGAACCATCTTCTTAATGAAATGCTGAATACAACTCAGTTTCAGGGGATCTGCTATCTACAAGCCTAAGAACAATAATACCTATGGGAAGGACTGATGTGTCGGGTCATGAAGGATGAGAACATTTCTAGTAGACCACATGTCAAGAGTTCAAAGCATGTCACATGAATCCTTCTGATCCTTCTGATGAAATAGATTGACAGTGTTCTGCCTCCCATTTGCTTCTTTTTAGGGGGGGAGGAAGGTGGCTGTGTTGGTTTGCAGAGGCCAAAACTATCATTCACGTCAGCTGACCACATTGCAGGAGTCAAAACTGGTAAGAGTTCCCAATGAAGAGGGAGTCTATATGCTATACGGTATCAGGGGTCAGCAAACTTTTTCAGGTCCACTGTCCCTCAGACCATGTGGGGGGCCGGACTATATTTTGAAGGGAGGGGGGATGAACAAATTCCTATGCCCCACAAACAACCCAGAGATGTTTTTTTAAATAAAAGCACACATTCTACTCATGTAAAAACATGCTGATTCCTGGACTGTTCGCAGGCCGGATTTAGAAGGCGATTGGGCCGGATCCGGCCCCTGGGCCTTAGTTTGCCTACCCATGGTCTATATCAGAGGTCAGCAAACTTTCTAAGCAGGGGGCCGGTCCACTGTCCCTCAGACCTTGTGGGGGGGGCAGACTATATTTCCGGGGGGGGGGATTCCTATGCCCCACAAATAACCCAGAGATGCATTATAAATAAAAGCACACATTCTACTTGTGTAAAAACATGCTGATTCCCGGACTGTCCGCGGGCCAGATTGAGAAGGCGATTGGGCCGGATCCGGACCCTGGGCCTTAGATTGCCTACCCATGGGCTATATGTTATTTAGACATCGCTTAAAAAGAGGAAGAAATGCATCACCAGAGCAGAAGATGCAGAGTTGCAGAGAATTTGCTTGTGCTAGCATATTACATAGATGCCCATTTAGAAATACTGTAATTTCTCTGGAAATGCATCTCACCATAGTTGGGAAGACTGCAGCCAGGTGACCTGTGTTTCTTCTCAGTCTGCTGTGCAGAATGCCCCACATCTGAAATAGAGGACTGACCTCTGTACGGCATGGCCACCCTTGTGACTATAAGTGTTGTAGACCCATCAGCAAAGTAGAGGAGGGTGGAGACCATTTGGAACTAAGCATAATACCATGTGGGACTTAACTCCTATGCAATTTCCAACTTCTCCTGTTCCTATTTTTAGTTCCCAGATGTCAGCTGTCAACTCAGGCGTCCCTATCAGGCCTGATGGAACAAAGACAGAATCTAGAAGGGACACTGGGGATGCTACAAAAATCACCCCCAATTCAGGTGAGTAACCTGATCATTTAATTCAATATGAATTCTTCTGGGTTACAGGGAAGCCAAATGGGCTATTCAGCCTTACCCCCGGCTCCATGCATCTAGAGAAGTCTCCCTGGGTCAATTGTTGCTGCTAACTACAGCAAGAGATATTGGTGAGCAACAGAAATGGGGGTGCAGGGAAACTTTCCTTAGGAGGAACTGGCACAGCTCACGATGTTCTGCCACACCAAGCAGCTGCATGCCTTGTACAGTCATTTTTTTTAAATAGATATTTATTAAGAATTTTCCATTTCAAAAAAAAAAACAACCAAAAAAGAAAACGCGTACAGTTTAGAACCCTTCTTTTCTATAACATATTTCCCTGACTTCCCCACACCTCCCCTTCTTATATTCCAGTTCAAATTGTTAATTCAACAAGTTCTTATCCCCAATTTTTAACCTTTTTATATTTAGCTGAGTTTAAAAAACCATTTTCACAACATCAATATTTAAGCATCAATGTTCATTCTTAAATCTTAAATCCTTTTTCTAAAGTCGACCCAAATTCCCTTCCACGAATTCCCCACATTTCATACTAGTGACAAAACCGCATAAAAAGGAAAAAAAAAAAAGGATTATAATTATGCACCCTTTGGATCCCCAAACCCCATCCCGTCCCCTTTCCCGGTTTCAATCCCCCACAAATGTCCCATCAGTCTTAATCTGCTATCAGCCTGGAGATCTCACATCCAAGGCTCTCAATTCTCTCTCAGTTCCTCTCTGCCGGTTTTTTTGATAGTCCTTAATGTTAAACACCAAATCTCGGAGATGCTCTGGCCCGATAGGGACAATGTTTCTTCCAGCCAGACCTCCATAGTTAAAAGTGGAGCCCAAATCTTGTTTCTTATTCCTTTCAAGTCCAAATGTCCCCAAAGCTCCAACTTTCACCTTGATCAAATTTGTAATCCTTGGGTCTTCAGATCTCCACATAAGGAGATCTCTCCATTCTTCAATCTCGAGCTCAGACCAGATTTTCATCATCAAGTTCTTATTTTCCTTTGTATCCATCATGTCAGGCCTCTGCATGCCTTGTACAGTCAGTGTTGCCATGGGGCACTGCCTCACCAAGCACAGCCTGCTCTCAGCTAGCCCCCCTCTGCAGAGGCGGAGGAAGGGGGGAATGGTGTGTGTGGGTCACCCTGGGTGTCAACACTGAGGGGGGTGGCAAAATGGCAGGCAGCACTCACTGTGGGGCCTGCAGTACGCCCAAGTCACGCGTCTCTCCTGGGAGCGCATTGCAATAGTCCAAGCGAGAGATAACCAGAGCATGCACCACTCTGGCAAGACGGTCTGCAGGCAGATAGGGTCTCAGCCTGCATACCAGATGGAGCTGATAAACAGCTGCCCTGGACACAGAATTGACCTGCGCCTCCATGGACAGCTGTGTATATATAATTTTTATTAATTTTCCATTTAATATTATACATTCACATCATTGTTATCCACTTTACCACTTTGGCTCTTTAGAGCCTATCAATTTCCCTCCCGCCGCACGGCTTTCAAAATTAACCTTTATATCACTGTATTTTGCACGTTTTCCAATTCTAATTACACTCATTACTAAATAGCTCAAAATTTAAATGAAAATAGAAAGATAGAAAATGTTTCATTACAAGTCTTCAGACAACCCTGCTAGTGATGTTAATTGCTTACAGTAATCTTTCACATATCATATAAATTTACTCCAGTCCTTTTGGAATACTTGATCATGCTGCTTTCGGATATTTCCTGTCAGCTTCGCCAGTTCTGCAAAGTCCATTGAAATATACTCGGAGTCGAGTGTGGATTTCATGCTCTTTATTCAACTCATAGTAGTGAGGAATGAAAGTTCCCCCAAAATATCTGCTTTATATACATTATTTACACAATGGGCCGCACATGATTGGCCAATTCCTGGATTCTCCTGTGGGCCAATCAGGTTGCGGATTCACTTCCACCTGGAGCTGGATTGGGTGGCTCCTGTGGACCAATCATACTGCTGCATTGTTCTAGGACCAATCAGACTGCTGCATTCTGAATCCTATTGTTCTAGGACCAATCAGATTGCTGTATTTGGATCCTATTCAACTCAGTACATAACATCCATCGTCTTCATCTACCACTAGGGCTGCACTGTTCTCACTCACCCCACAGGCAAAGCCACGCAGGGTCTCTGCTGTGGAGCTGTGTTGTGCTTGCACCTTCCTCCAGCTACTACTTAGCAATGTCGTTGCTATTGAAGCTGGTGGCACTAATATCTCGAAAGGCAATTTGAGGATCTAAAGCTATGATTTGTTATTTGATGAGATTCGACACAGAAGCAAATCTTTTCTTTTTAAATAAAAAACCCTGAAATTGTAATTAAAGTTAATTCAAAAGGGGCAATTAGACTTCCATTAAGTGCCTTTTAATTCAATTTTTAAATTTTGGCTTTTACTATGCATGGAGCGATTAGTTGGATCTTTGCATTATTCATTTAAAAGTATGAAAGCTATTATTTTAAAGTTTCACATGCTCTCAGTAAGGGCACAATTTTCATAACTAGATGGAAGGAAAGCTTCATTCAGCTCTCAAGGAGAGTTGCTGGATAGAGAGTTGAGCTGAGTCAAGCAAGGGTGGACCTAATTGCGCTCCCATGGGGGAGCATCAACAGCGCAAAAGGCACCTTGCCAATTGCCATGCGCAATGCCTGGTGTTAATGCTGCAGACAAAATGCATCTGCTTCCCACTCTGAGATTTAGAGTCCCTCTGAGATTTTGGGCACTTCCAGACTCACTATTTTCAGGTGGGATTCAGTCACATACCAGAAAATTCAGATTGCACAATTGAAGTTGATTTGATACTCTTGCACAGCAAACCTATACTCTGCCCACCCCCCAAATCTCACTTTTTGCAATAAGGGAAGTGCTGCGAAAATGCACCAGAAAGTGTAAGATAACATCTGCTTGAATGCGATCGTCCCTGCATATAAATCAGAATGAATGCTCAATAAATAGCTAATGTTGCCTAATCTCCTGACAAACAAATTGGGATGAGTGCTCAATAAACAAGTTCTGTGGATGTGACCTTAGCCCAGGGATCGGCAAGGTTTACATGAAGCCGCTGGGAGAGATCATCAGGGGGGTTGGACTGGGTGTCCATCAATATGTAGATGATACCCAGCTCTACCTCTCTTTCAAATCAGAACCAGCAAAGGCGGTGAAAGTCCTGTGCGAGTGCCTGGAGGTGGTTGGAGGATGAATGGCGGCTAATGGGTTGAGGTTGAATCCTGACAAGACAGAAGTACTGTTTTGGGCGGGACAGGGGGTGGGCTGGTGTGGCGGACTCCCTGGTCCTGAGTGGGGTAACTGTGCCCCTGAAGGACCAGGTGTGCAGCCTGGGAGTCATTTTGGACTCACGGCTGTCCATGGAGGCGCAGGTCAATTCTGTATCCAGGTCAGCTGTCTACCAGCTCCATCTGGTACACAGGCTGAGACCCTATCTGCCTGCGGACTGTCTCACCAGAGTGGTGCATGCTCTACTTATCTCTTGCTTGGACTACTGCAATGCGCTCTATGTGGGGCTACCTTTTTGAAGGTGGCCCGAAAACTACAACTAATCCAAAATGCGGCAGCTAGACTGGTGACTGGGGGCGGCGGCCGATACCACATAACACTGGTCTTTGATTAGTCATGTCCGACTCTTAGGAGTGAGGCTCAAAAGCCTTCGTTTGTATTTAGTCAAGAAGGGAAAACTACCTACTGAATAGTGTTTCTGCAGGGTTTTTGTGTCAGCACCATGTGGGTAGGTCCTTAAGCAACCTCATCTTATGTTGTGGGCGTCATTGTGACTGAATTTTCAAAAAAAAAAAAAATACAAATAAAGGCAAACAATACAAACTAAAAATAAGTAAATAAAGGGGAAATTACCCCCCCCCATGGCCATGTGTTCCCAGAGCATTTTTGTGGTTGCTTTACCTCATAATAATGAGCAGTCTAAGTGGTCCTGAAGAATAATCACATAGTCGAAAGCGCAGGGGAGTGGGTGAGCCCTTCCTCTGCCCACTCTTCCCTCAGAGACACTTCCTTTCCCTCCCATCCTTTCCTAAATGATGTGCGTTCCAGGGCTGTGAAAACAAGATTAGGCAGCATGCAGTGCTATCCTAGGCATGTCCACTCAGAGGTAAGTCCTGCTACATTCAGTGGGTGAAATATACTCAGAGTCGCAAAGTGATTTCATGCTCTTTATTCAGCTCATAGTGGTGAGGAGGAATGAATAAATGTCCCCTCACAGTATCTGCTTTATATACATTATTTACACAATGGGCTGCACATGATTGGCTAATTCCGGAATTCTACTGTAAGCCAATCAGGTTGTGGATTCACTTCTATCTGGAGCAGGATTGGGTGGTTCCTGCCAACCAATCATACTGCTGCATTGTTCAAGGACCAATCAGACTGCTGCATTCTGAATCCTATTGTTCTAGGACCCATCAGACTGCTGCATTTTGGATCCTATTGTTCTAGGACCAATCAGACTGCTGCAGTTTGGATCCTATTCAACTCAGTACATAACAGTGGGACTTACAGGTATATGTGTATAGTGTGGGATGTGAAACACAAGAGCAGTCAAGTACAACATTTGCCAAAATTTGTGCTTCTGACATGGGCTGCCATATGTCCATATTTTCCTGAACATTTCAACGTGTCTCTCTCTCACACACACACACACACCCTTTTAAGAGGGCAGAATACTGTATCGGCTATGTCTGGGAAATTCTGGACGTATGGCAACCCTAATTTAGGAGCCATTTTGGCATAAAAGCTGTATATAAATCAATAAATAAACAATAACCATTCCTTTTTTCAATTTCCAGAGCATGAGGAATCATTTGGAAACGTCTCTTTCCCTGAAAACCAGAGATACTCGCCTGGGGAGTTTAATTCCAGTGAAGATTTCTCCCTCATTCCTTCTGCCCAGATACCAAAGAAAGCAGAAAATGGTAAGATGAAGGGGGGGGGGAGTGGAGAGAGAGTTCATAAGCAGAGGAAGCTAAGAGCCTAAATAGAGATCTTGGTTTTATTGGATTACGGTAATGGTCTGTAATCCCCCTGCTGCCGCATTATTTATTTACTGTAGCCCTTTATGTATTGATCAAGCCACACGCATTGAGTCTCTGCACACAGAAGCTGTACAGTTGCTTGAAGACTCTGCCCTCGGGGGTCTGTCCCCAGGGGACAAGGATCTCAATTCCATCACCCCATAGATTCTTCGTGCTTTGAGAAGTCTGCCTGGGGCTAAAGTGTGTTGTGGTATATGGTATCGGTGTGGCAATGCTGAGGCAGGCAGAGAAGGGAAGGAGCCTGGCATGGCCGCAGCCTGCAAAAGGATCGCCATCTTTGGCACCTCTGGCATGATCAGCCTGGCCACCCTGGCGCAAGCCATCAATATTCTGGTGCTGTTGCGTGACCCAATCTGGCTTCTGTTGCAGGAATTTATGTACAGTGGTACCTCGGGTTAAGAACTTAATTCGTTCCAGAGGTCCGTTCTTAACCTGAAACTGTTCTTAACCTGAAGCATCACTTTAGCTAATGGGGCCTCCTGCTGCCACCGCTGTTGTGCGATTTCTGTTCTCAACCTGAAGCAAAGTTCTTAACCAGAGGTACTGTTTCTGAGTTAGCGGTTTCAGTAACCTGAAGCGTCTATAACCTGAAGCTTCTTTAACCTGAGGTACCACTGTATGGAAGGGACGCGGGTGGTGCTGTGGGTTAAACCACAGAGCCTAGGACTTGCCAATCAGAAGGTCGGCGGTTTGAATCCCCACGACGGGGTGAGCTCCCGTTGCTCGGTCCCTGCTCCTGCCAACCTAGCAGTTCGAAAGCACGCAAAAGTGCAAATAGATAAATAGGTACTGCTCCAGTGGGAAGGTAAACGGCGTTTCCGTGCGCTGCTGTGGTTCGCCAGAAGCGGCTTAGTCATGCTGGCCACATGACCTGGAAGCTGTATGCCGGCTCCCTCGGCCAATAAAGTGAGATGAGCGCCGTAACCCCAGAGTTGGCCATGATTGGACCTAATGGTCAGGGGTCCCTTTACCTTTACTAGCTTTTTAAAAAAGTAAATAGCCACCACAGCATGGGGAGATGAGAAGGATCGGAACCACAATGTGCAAGGAGGAGGTTTAACCATTGCCCTCCGTCAACGATGCCGGCAAAAGTTGCCCCCTTCTAAAACTGCTGTTGGCAATTTGCGAGGGAAGAGTTATTATTCTTGCAGCATAAGCTTTCGCAGACTAGAACCCGCTTCACCCAGTGCCAACGTTGCACCTGCTGGCTTCAGGTTACCTTTCCCTTTCTTTGCAGAACGCCCCCAGTCCGTCATCGCTGGCATCGCCAACTCCTCTTTCCAGCCAGGGAAGGTTGCCCTCCATCCTGCCTACTGCGCCAACGGCTGTGGGCTTCCCCCGGCTTCCGTGAGGCAGCAGCCGCGAGTCTCCAAGAAGCAGCGCATCAGCTCCACCGCCTCCGTCTGCACCAACAGCAGTAAGAAGAGCTGCAAATCCACAGCATCTCAGATCCAGGAGGTGGCCGGAGATGGTGAGTGCATGGGCACTGAGAGTGGGAGGTAGTTTGGGAAGGATGGGTCAATGGATGGGACACCGCAGAAGACTCCGATGGAGACTAACAGGCTCAAAATAGTGACATTGGGGCTTAGCTGGAGCTCAGTGGTGGGCCATAAGCACTGAGACACTAGCAAAGGGCTTTCTTTAACCTCTTCCTTTCCAGTGTGAACAATGGGGTACAATGGTTATGGGAGAGGGCTGTTGGCCTTGCTGTAAACAAAAATCTGCCCTTTTTTCCCTTATGGGGTATCCAAGAGTCCATATAGAGTCCTTACGTAGGTTCCTTATTGGTCGGAGAAAATAACAGAGGCCAACCAGAGAATATTGAGAAGCAAAGCAGCTAGTAAGCTTGATCTTTATTAAAGCTGCTGCAACAGGGTGCTCCCCTCACACGCAGGAGGATTGAGGAGGACCCAGAATATAGGTGTGCCTGCCCTATATTTAAATTCCCTTTCCTGGAGCTCAAGACCACCCCTCCATACATCATACATACATCACAGAAGGGGTGTAACCTAAGACTACCCCCCAGATACATTATACCTACATCACAGAAAAGGCGGTCTACAGCAGAATCTGAGTGCCTTGTTTATCTCATCTTACATGTTACCTGTTTAATGGTCACTTTATTGGATTGCCTGGGGAGCCTGGCCAGTCTTTTGTAATGATAAATACTTAGTTCCTGAGCCAGGTCACAGGCTCACACCCTATTCATATCTTAAATGTGCCCTTAAGACAGGATTTGTGAAGGAAAAGACAGTGGGGAGGCAAGTCAAAAATGGTTTCAGGTCGGTCTTCCTGTGCTGATCTATGTACAGTGGTGCCTCGCAAGATGAAAAGAATCCGTTCCGTGATTCTCTTCGTCTAGCGGTTTTTTCGTCTTGCGAAGCAAGCCCATTGAAGGATTAGCGGATTAGCACTATTAGCGGCTTTTAGCGGCTTTTAGCGGCTTATCTGCTGATCAGATCAGCTGATAAGCGGCTTAGCGGCTTAGAAAAAGGGGGGGGGGAGGGAAAAAAACCAGCAGGAACTTGCAAGACATTGTTGTCTTGCGAAGCAAGCCCATAGGAAATTCGTTTTGCGAAGCACCTCCAAAACGGAAAACTCTTTCATCTAGCGACTTTTCCGTCTTGCGAGGCATTCGTCTTGCGGGGCACCACTGTACGTGCTTGGTTGGTACACCTATGAACATTTAACATATATCTAAGACCTCAAAATTCCTATCACAGCCTTATGTGCTCTGGCTGGACATTGAGGAGGAAAAGGATGCCTTTGGGTTTAACCCAACGAGGCTCTTCCTATGTCCTTCAAGTCTACCTGCCCATACCCCTTCCCTTCTGTGACCATAGGAAAGGTCAACCAATCACTGCCAGTGACTTTATCACCCGCGCAAGCCCCATCTCATGTTATGACACTTTGCGATATTTATTTTGGTTGTATTATTGTAAGACCGGCTTACCGGTATTTTACCTTTAACTTTCTTGATTTGATTTTTGATGAGAATAACAATGCACACTACAAATACAAGCAGGAAGAAGAAGTCCCAACAAAAGAAGAATGGATACAAAAACTTGTGGAATATGCAGAAATGGCAAAACTTACCAGAAAAATAACAAATCAAGAAAACAAACTTTTTAAAAAAGGAATGGAAATGGTTTATTGAATATTTACAAATAAATTGTAAACAGATAAGAACATTGGCAGGATTGTTGTAATAGCCTGAAGTTTTATGAGAGTATCTACCGTATTTTTCCGTGTCTAAGACTAGGGTTTTTTTTTTTTTTTACCAAAAAATTAGATTTAAAATTGGGGCTCATCTTATACACGAGTACTGCTGAGGGGGGTTTTCTTAATTTGGAGTCCCCAAAAATAGAGGGTGTCTTATACATGGGGGCGTCTTATACACAGAAAAATACGAGATTTAAAGTAGATGAATAAATTAGTAAATTAAGTTAATTTGGATAGGCAGAAAATATTAAAAATAAATTTAAAGAACCACACAAAGAGGGAGAAGGAAGTCAAGTTTTGAAATGTTAAAATGATTAAAAAATTACTGAAATATATAAAATAGAAATAAATAAATAAAATAATAATAAAAAGATACAAATACAAGCGACGCCACACCTTATAAAACTGACTACACTGGCAACTCCCACCACTTGTGTACTCTGAAACAGGCAAAAGAGGCTCTGATCATTAGCCAGCTCACCCTGGGAAGCCCAGAGGTTAAAGAGCAAGGCGCTCTTTACCCAGGGAATCAGCTAAGCATGCAATCTCCTTCCCCACTAGAGGCCTTAAGTGGTGCCCTTCCAGCAGGGCTGCGCCATGTGACTGTTCTGGCTTCAGAGGCCAACGCTTCAGGCTCACTGTTGTGGAGTGCCTAATGAGTTTAAAGAGAACCAAGCCAGATGTTTCCCAATTGCCTTCACACGCCTTAAGATAAAGAGGACTGCAGCGGGGGCCTCGGCTGTCATATGAGCCTGGCCCCCAGCTTCTCAGATGAAATCACAAATGTGCATTCCAGCATTTTTTTTAAAAAAGATATTTATTGCAGGTTTTAAACAAGAAACAACCACCAAACATATATAATGCATTCCAGCAAATTTTAATGGCAGTTCAGCCACTGGTTTTTCCTCTTGTATGCTTTCCAAAATACGTTTTCCACTTTTTTAATTCACTTGTTGCTTTAAAAAAAAGAAAGAAAGCAAAACTACCCAAGGGATGGGGGTTCAGAGACAGACAACTTCATGACTGCATACAATAATGCACAGCTGGCTTCTGCTGGAGGAAGGCATAGCTGGTATTTTCAGAGTCTGACCTGGAGAGGAATGATGCTTTAGAACATGGGTAGGCAACCTAAGGCCTGGGGGCCGGATGCGGCCCAATCGCCTTCTCAATCCGGCCCGCGAACTGTCCAGGAATCAGCTTGTTTTTACATGAGTAGAATGTGTGCTTTTATTTAAAATGCGTCTCTGGGTTATTTGTGGGGCATAGGAACTTGTTCATTTTCCCCCTTTCAAAATATAGTCCAGCCCCACCCCCCAAGGTCTGAGGGACAGTGGACCGGCCCCCTGCTGAAAAAGTTTGCTGACCGCTGCTTCAGAATTACGCTTTGCAGGGGTGTTTCCAAATCAGCCCTCCTATTTGCCTTCACGCTCTCCTTCCTTTCCACAGAGCTGTGTGCCACTCTCCTCTTAGCTTGCCTCTTCTGCCGTTTCTCGGACATCCTGCCTCTTTTCTCTGGGCCCTTCTGCTCTTGCTTCCCTGTGCCATCCTGCAGCTCCAGGCTTCTGGGCTTTTGCTCAGACCCCCAGGGCTGCTGCTGCTGCTGCTGCTGCCGGTTTGAGGAGCCGGCCCTGGAGTTATGCTACCAGACTGGTGACTGTCTCGAACTTGCATTAGAAGTGTCTGAGCTGTGCTATCACTGACTAACCTTGGCTGCCAAAGATGCCTCCTACTAATCTTTACTTCTTCCTGGGATCCTTATGGCAGGTGAGCAAACTTTAGTCTGAATATATTTAAGTCGGATCAGCTTTTTGGTGCACACTTGTCTTTGCAGGCTTGGATTGTTTACATTTCCAGGATATTTCTCCAGACTCTCTCACCTCAGAAGTGCCTATGGCTTCTGTGCTATGGATTTTAATTTATTTTAAGAAACGCTTTTTAAAAATGACCTTTTCTTAAATAAGTCCCCCCCCAGAGAACTGTGTTACTGAATATAGTTGATATATTAATCTCTGTTAGCTGTTTTAATTAGTCTTTTTAACAACTGTTCTTGCTGCAGCCTTGTCAGTTTTGATTCTTGTTAGATTGTTCATTGCATGAGTTGCCTCAGTGGCATATAGATGATTGAATAATAACTAGTTGTGCAGTATCTACATTGACTCTAACCCTGCCTGGTTGACACATCCCTGGCTCCAGAGGCAGGCATGGCTGAGCGTTTGCTGGGGCCTCAAGGCTGCCCAAGGGCCAGTGGCCCTCACATCCCTGCCACCCTCACATCACATGGAGCACCCCAGATGACCAGAGATTGTGGGAGATCACTATCCCTATGCATGTCCTGAGATCATTCTCTCTGTGCTTGTCCCGAGGGCAACTTCTCAGAATCCAAGAGCCAGCCTTGCTGCAGCTCTCACTCTCTGGCTGATTTGTTGGTTAGGACCATTGGTGGGGAGCCTTTGGCCCTCCCGATGTTGCTGAACCACAACTCCCATCAGCCCCGGGAATCATGGCCAATGGCCAGGGATGGTGGGAGCTGCAGTTCGGCAGCAACTGGAGAGCCAAATGGTCTCCACATCAGGTTTCGCAAATCTAGGCTCGGGGAGCAAGCTGTTTCTGATTTTCATCCATTCATTTCACCTCAAGACAAAAAATATGCCTAGCTGAGTTTCTGGATCACAGTGGACTCCATGCAAAAGTTCAGTGGCACTCTGAGGTCAAGATATGCCCAGAAGGCAATTTCTGCTATGTAGGAAGTTTGGGAAACTTTGGTGAGATTCCCAGATTCTCATCTTCTCTGTTTCTCTCTCCTCCTCCAGATCGCTGTGCACACTGTGCCCTTGCCTGCCTCTTCTGTGAGTTTATGTCCCTCTGCTCACTTGCCCTGGACTGTGGGGGCTGCGGGGGCTGCCTAGAGGCTTGCTGTGGTGGAGAAGGAGGGGAGTCCCTTGCCGAGAGCTGCTGTGGGGAAGCCGGTGGAGGAAATTGCCCCTGTGGGTTAGGCTGCGGGATGTTGCAGGATTGCTGCGGCTCCTCTGACTGTCTTGAGATCTGCCTGGAGTGCTGTTCTCTCTGCTTCCCAGCCTGATTTCAGGGACCGGGAGATCGTGTCCCTCTGTCCTCCATGGTTCCGGACTGCGTTGGGATGTGTGCATATCCCTTTGGGAATCCCACCCCACCAAACTCCAAAGCATGGCAAGAGATTAAACTGGGCCTCTTTTCTTACCAAAGCCCCACCTCCTTTGAACATCCTCAGGCAAGCTCCTTCCTCCTTTTTATATCATGGTAACAGCCCAAAACGCATTGCTTGTATGCGCACAGCTGGGGCCTGCTGTTTGTATTGGATGGGATGAGGCCCGTTAAGTATTGTTTCAATTGTGTGGTGTCACACCCAGACATTGTGATGATGTCACCAAAAAGGCTAAGCTGCGTTCGCACTGAAGACAGGATAAATTCCACTCGCACTACAAAATCCTGTCAGGTCAAACCTATTCCTCTATGCACTATAATGTTACAGAAAAATCTGTGCCATGCATTTTCGACAGATGTCACCATGCAACTGTGGATGGAATCTCTCTCCTCTTTTTTTTTAACTGTGACCAAAAAATTTTACATTGATGCTGTGATATATCTGAATGGACTGAAGCTGAATACGCCCCAGAGCCAAAGAAATTCCTCTTCCTGTGCTCAATGCTGCCAGGTGACCCACCTATTGAGCATTCATCCTTATTTGTTTGCAGGGAGATTAGACAAGGTTGGATATTTAATGAGCATTGCTTTTTATTTGATTGCAAGGAAGTTAGAAGGCCTTGCATTTTTTTTTAAAAAAAAGTCTTGTCCCACACTTTAAAGTGCATTTTCCTGTCTCTTTCCTAATTCCAAAAAGTCCAGTTGTTTTAGGGAGTGGTGTTCTGTTGTGCAAGACCTCCCTGAATTTGCCAGTGTGTGATTGAATCCCACCTGAAAATAGCTATACAGTCTGGAAGTGCCTGATGTGAACTTTAAATGGACTATAGGCTCCAGGTTGGGGTTTCTCACATGACTATTTCTTTGTGCCTGGAAATATATTGTTGTGCTGATCAGGATGCCCGATAAATAAATTTAAATTAAACTAAGGAATGAGCATCTGTTACTTCAGCTTTATTTCTGTACCACCATTGCTTGCCCCCAAAACTCTCACATCTCTCCCCCCCCCCACCCCGCCACAAGTTATTGTGTTGTTGGGCCTGAGTTGTGTGACTGTAATGTTACAGTCTGGAAGCCAATGTGGTTTCCTCCAGAGGGTGTTGGGACTCCTACGCCTAGTTCTGGTTTGAAGGGACCCAAAGACTCTTGTAGCACTGTAAATACTAAGCCTTTGTGAACTTAAGACTGCTTCCCTCTGATGACAAGTTCCCAGTTCCTTATTCAACACACAGCTACATTATTATATCATCTAGATAGCTCGGTTGGTAGGTAAAGGTAAAGGACCCCTGGACAGTTATGTCCAGTCAAAGGCAACTATGGGGTTGCGGCCCTCATCTTGCTTTCAGGCCGAGGGAGTCGGCGTTTGTCCACAGACAGCTTTCGGTCATGTGTCCAGCATGACTAAACCACTTCTGGCACAACAGAACACCATGACGGAAACCAGAGCACACGGAAACGCCGTTTACCTTCCCGCCAGAGCGGTACCTATTTATCTACTTGCACTGGCATGCTTTCGAACTGCTAGGTAGGCAGGAGCTGGGACAGAGCAACAGGAGCTTACCCCATTGTGCGGATTTGAACCACCAACCTTCTGATTGACAAGCGCAAGAGGCTCAGTGGTTTAGACCACAGCACCATCCGCATTCCTTGGTTGGAGCATGGTGCTGATTCTGTGAAGGTTGAAAGTTTGATCCCCATAAGGGATAGCTGCATATTCCTACATCACAGAGGGTTGGACTATCAGCGGTTCTCAACCTGTGGGTTCCCAGGTGTTGTTGGACTACAACTCCCATCATCCCTGAGCTCTGGCCTTCCTAGCTAGGGGTGATGGGAGTTGTAGTTCAACAACATCTGGGGACCCACAGGTTGAGAAAGGGTGGTCAGGCTCCCTTCCAATTCTATGATTCTGCCCTATGGGCAGCTTGAACAAGGAGCTGAAATTTATATGTGTTGGTATTTTTTGTTTTATAATTGGCTTTTAAGGAAAAGAATAAATATGGTAAAATAAAAAGGTGAATTCTCTGGAAGCCTAAATCCAGGTTTGGGGCAAGTACTCTTTGGTGAGAGAGCCCCAGCAGAAATTTAAAATCACAAAACATGCAGCAAAATAAAGCATGGAAATATAGACTGCTAGACCTTTAAAATAGCCTCTTCTAAGTTGCTTCCAAAATTCCCCACTTCCCTTAGCCACAAGAGACCACAAGTTTGGTAAGTTAAAAATGGTCTACTTACAAACAAATCAAAGGTCAGATTTAAGTGCTTTTCCATACAGCAGCAAGAAAAGGCAGGCAGCATGACTTAGCTTCAAAATGGTAAAAGGTAAAGGTAGGTAAAGGTACTCCTGCCCGCACGGGCCAGTCTTGACAGACTCTAGGGTTGTGCGCTCATCTCACTCTAGAGGCCCCGGGTCACGTGGCCAGCTTGACGAAGCTGCTCTGGTGAGCCAGAGCCGCACACAGAAACGCCGTTTACCTTCCCACCGGAGCAGTCCCTATTTATCTACTTGCACCCGGGGGTGCTTTCGAACTGCTAGGTTGGCAGGCGCTGGGACCGAGCAACGGGAGCGCACCCCGCCGCGGGGATTCGAACCGCCGACCTTTCGATCGGCAAGTCCTAGGCGCTGAGGTTTAACCCACAGGGCCCCCGCATCCCTATCAAAATGGTAAATATCTCTAAAATAATTGTATGGAAACACAAGGCTTGCTTAAGCCACACAGTCGAAGTTTGGAATATCCAGTTTAGACATCCTTACTGGTAGGGTTCACATAGTGCAGTGTTTCCCAACCGGTGTTCCCCGGCACACGAGTGTGCCGTGAGACACCGGCTGGTGTGCCGCGAGATGCCTGGAGGGAGGCGGGCGAGTCGGGCGGCGAGAGGCGGGGCGGGGGCGGCAAGGAGAGGCCGCGCCTCCTGCTGCTGCCTGGCGCTCCTCCTCGCAGCCGGCAGCGCTGCCTGGGCGCCTCCGCACGACTCTGTCTCGCTGGGTTTGGTCTCCCAGCAGAGACGGGTCACACGCGCCCCTCCCTCCCTCCCTCAGCCTGCGCGGAGGCGGATTGAGCGCAGCTGAGAGGAGCTGCCGAGGGAAAAAACGTTCACTTTTGTGCGTCCCTCCCGGCGTGACGCTGCGCGCTGACGTCACGGGGCGGGGCTTTAATGGTGGTGTGCCGCGAGATTTTTTTTTAGTACACAGGTGTGCCGTTGCCCAAAAACGTTTGGGAAACACTGACATAGTGGAAAAGAAAGAGAACAAATAGTTTGGTAATGCTTCGAGATGAGGGGGTGTAACCTAGCTAAGTCTGGCTTGACAGCTTACTCTATGGTCTTAACCCCTCGTGCATTAATCAGAGTTAAGCATGTTGGTTATATGAGGTTGGATATATCCCACAAAATGCACCTCAAAATAAACTTTGGGCTGCTCCTATACTGTACATTCTTTGCAGCATCAGTCCTCCATTTGGCTCTGCATATGTCTTTTTGCCTGGCTGAATCTTGACATGAACACAGCGCCCTCCTTCAGAAATGCATTATTTATCTATAACTTAATAAATAATAAAAAAATCTATGGCCTTTTAAACTAAGGGGGTTTATAGTTTTTGTTTGTTATTATGGTATGTATTTTTGTGTTTTTATATTGTAAACTGACTGTGATCTTTGGATGAAGGGTGGTATAGATATTTAATAAATAATAACAGGAACTTGTGTAATCAAGACCTCTGCTTTAAAAAGGTGCTTTGGGGCAATTTACAAATCATAAAGCATATCAGACGAAACTATGCTTTCAGAAGACACACACAAACACACACACACACACACACGCAAACAGAAAAAAGAACAGCAATAAAAACCTTGATTTAAAAGTCAGACTGTCTGCAGCATTTTAAAAAAGGCATTTCATCATAATTCCAGTTACAGATAGGTAGCCGTGTTGGTCTGCCATAGTCAAAATAAAAAAATTCCTTCCAGTAGCACCTAAAAGACCAACTAAGTTAGTTCTTGGTATGAGCTTTCGTGTGCATGCACACTTCTTCAGATACACTGAAACAGAAGTTGCCAGATCCTTCTACATAGTGAGAAGGTGGGGAGGGGTATTACTCAGAAGGGTGGTGGGAATGGGAGATTGGCAGATAGCTGAGATGAGCCTGTTGACGACTCTTAACGACTGTAATAGGTCTTACAGGAAAAGGCAAGGGGTGAGAAGGTGAGAAATGGCTTAGTCATGTATAATGAGATAAGAATCCAATGTCTTTGTTCAGACCAGGTCTCTCCATGGTTTTAAGTTTGGTAATGAGTTGCAATTTCATCATAATGTTTTTGATCCGGCAGGAAGCAAAACAAGGGAACCTGGAGCTAGGCTGTACCTGCCAGCTGAGGGGAGTAAGGAGATAAGCGTGGAAGAAGTCACTCCATACTAGGGATGGGAATTTGTCCAACAAAACCCAGATTAAAAATAAAAATTGCAAGGGCCAGGGGCCCTCGTCAGACACCAGCCCGTGCTATCTGGGATGTTGTGGTGCCCACAGGTGCCACATTGGGCGTCCTAGGTCTACACTGACTGGCAGTGGTTTTCCAAGGGCAGAAAGCCCATTAATACTTTTTAAGATGAGAGGGGTCTTGAGATGGTTCAAAACTAGACATTAAATTTTAAAGGGATTGCAACTATAATGAGAAGACACAGTTAATGAAGATTATAGAATGGTCAAAGAACTAGAACATGGGTAGGCAAACTAAGGGCCAGGGGCCGGATCTAGCCCAATCGCCTTCTAAATCCAGCCGTGGACGATCCAGGAATCAGCGTGTTTTTACATTAATAGAATGTGCCCTTTTACCGGTATTTAAAATGCATCTCTGGATTATTTGTGAGGCCTGCCTGGTGTTTTTTACATGAGTAGAATGTGTACTTTTATTTATAATACATCTCTGGGTTATTTGTGGGGCATAGAAATTCGTTATTTTTTTTTTCTTTTCAAAATATAGTCTGCCCCCCCCCACAAGGTCTGAGGGACAGTGGACTGGCCCCCTGCTGAAAAAGATTGCTGACCCCTGAACTAGAAGCTCACTGTTTGGTTTCTTCATTGGCAACTTGAGTGAGGTGAAAACGAAGACTTCCACAGGGAAATTTGTGTCCTGTGAAAGTGGGAGAGAATATAGTGGTGGTTTGAAAATAGTTGTTTTTCATATCTCTCTCTCTCTCTCTCTGTGTGTGTGTGTGTGTGTGCCATTATCTAAAGAGGAGGGGCAGAGTATTTTGACCTTTTTTATTATTTAATAAGGGAAAATACTTTTGCCACCACTTTCAGGGTCAGCAGAACTACAGCCAATACCTGTAAAGGTAAGGTAAAGGTACCCCTGCCCGTTCGGGCCAGTCTTGCCAGACTCTAGGGTTGTGCGCTCATCTCACTCTATAGGCCGGGAGCCAGCACTGTCCGCAGACACTTCCGGGTCACGTGGCCAGCGTGACAAGCTGCATCTGGCGAGCCAGTGCAGCACACGGAACGCCGTTTACCTTCCCACTGGTAAGCGGTCCCTATTTATCTACTTGCACCCGGAGGTGCTTTCGAACTGCTAGGTTGGCAGGCGCTGGGACCGAACGACGGAAGCACACCCCACCACGGGGATTCGAACCGCCGACCATGCGATCGGCAAGTCCTAGGCGCTGAGGTTTTACCCGCAGCGCCACCCGCGTCCCCTGTAGAGTTCCCATTCGTCTTGGAATGGCCGAATGGTAAAGATGCTATGGAGCACCTTTCTTAGGAGGGCATTCTGTGGCAAATGGAAGCACCGCCATGTTGATGTGATTACATCCACTGCTGCTTCAAGAGGCAGCAAATCTCTCTTTCCCCCTTGATGAAGAAAAATACTATCAAAAAGGACTAAACTCTCTGCTGCTTCCTGTCACGGGCTGAACAAGTTCCTGCTGCTCAGCCTTGCTCTCTTACGCCAGCGATCCTCTGTAGGAGCTGCTGACTGGCAACTGACAGCAAGCGAAGACTTTCCTCCATCCTGGGCAGAGAAAATTCCAGCCGCCCTTAGACTGTGGGAACGGTTGATGAACAACTACCAACTGGGGAAGCATGCCTTTATTACGCATTGGCAAGGCCCAGCTGTCCAGTCCCTACCCTCCAAGATTTCTCTGATGAAAATAGGGACATCCCATTCCATAATGATAATTTTACTATTTATACCCCACACGTCTTACTGGGTTGCCCCAGCCATTCTGGGTGGCTTCCAACATATATAAAAACACCACAAAACATTAAACATTAAGAAAACTTCCCTATACAGGATTGCCTTCAGATGGCTTGGGGGTCAGATAACTCCATACCCTCCAACATTTCTCCAATGAAAATAGGGACATCCTAAGGAAAAACTAAGATCATGGCCACCGGGCCCATCACCTCCTGGCAAATAGAAGGGGAAGAAATGGAGGCAGTGAGAGATTTTACTTTCTTGGGCTCCATGATCACTGCAGATGGTGACAGCAGTCACGAAATTAAAAGATGCCTGCTTCTTGGGAGAAAAGCAATGACAAACCTAGACAGCATCTTAAAAAGCAGAAACATCACCTTGCCAACAAAGGTCCGTATAGTTAAAGCCATGGTTTTCCCAGTAGTGATGTATGGAAGTGAGAGCTGGACCATAAAGAAGGCTGATCACTGAAGAATTGATGCTTTTGCTTTGGCCACCTCATGAGAAGAGAAGACTCCCTGGAAAAGACCCTGATGTTGGGAAAGATGGAGGGCACAAGGAGAAGGTGATGACAGAGGACAAGATGGTTGGACAGTGTTCTCGAAGCTACTAATATGAGTTTCTCCAAACTGCAGGAGGCAGTGGAGGACAGGAGTGTAGGGACATCTCTATTACTGAGATCAAACTTAAAAGTTGTGTCCAATGAAGTCATCCTGCTGGTGCAAGAAATTATGCCTGTACAACATGTTCTCTCCCCTGTTGCCTCCCCCGATTTGCTATGGGGCCTCCCTGGCCATTGAACTTGCAGATTCTACCCAACAGGATGCCTTTGAATCTGCAAGTTCAACGGCCAGGGACGCCCCATAGCAAATGGGTGTAGCCAGGGGTGGCAGCTGCACCCCCTCCAAATCAAATAAATAAACAAAAATACTTAACTAACTGTTAAGTATTAAAAATTACTTAACTAAATGCAAATTGTGTTGCAGATAACTCGGTTCTGCCCCCCCCCCTGACATAAAGCTTGCCCCTCCAATAAATCCTGGCTACGCCCCTGTACACAACACTTAAATTTAATTTTGTTGCAAGTGCTCCCCTCACATGCAGGAGAAGGAGGAGGACCCTGAACCAAGGTGTGCCCGCCCTTATATAGACATTTTAAATTGCCCACCCTGGAGTCCAAGACCACCCCCAGAAACATCATAAATACATCACAGAAGGGGTGTAGCTCTAGACCACCCCCCAAACACATCATACCTACACCACAGAAAGGGCGGTCTACAACAGAAATCTGAGTGCATTGTTCACCTCCTGCCTGGCAGGTTACCTGTTAATGCTTACTTGATTGGAATACCCTGGGGAGCCTGACCAGTCTTTTGTAATGATAAATACTTAGTTCCTGAGCCAGGTCACAGGCTCACCCTATTCATACACAGACTTACCCTTAAGACAGGATTTGTGAATGAAAAGACAATGGGGAGGCTTTTCCATTTTCCTTGACCTTGCAGAGAAATCATTTGGTCAGTTTGGGAGTCAAAATGGCTTCAGGGCTGTTTTCCTGTGGGGTTTCAGACATGTGGTTGATATATTTACTGTATGTACATGTTTGCTTGGTACATTTATGAACATTTATTATATATATAAGACCTTAATTTTTTTATTTCACTAGCAATTGGAGTTATTCCTATGTGAAGCTTGAGAAAAATAAGTACATTGACTATGGGTGATATGATCACCTTAACGCTCTTATTAATATTGTCCGTAAAACAGTCACAGTTGGGCTCATCATATACGAAACAATTACTTCTCTTCCTTGTCACTTGCTGCAATCTCAGATCAGGATGCAGAGCTTTGCTGCCTCCTGCTGGGCGAATGAGAGCATGGCATTCTGATGGAGGCAAAGGCCTTTCTACACAGAGCTCACTTAGTAACCCTCAAAGGGTCACGCCATCTCAAAATTCATTTTTGGGGTAGGAACCACACAACGTTTCTAACGACCAGGTGACATGCTGTTTTCCCCGGAGCTAAAATCTGCTTTCCAGCTAATGCAAAAAGGCTTTCTAAATTGATTACATGTGCATTTGCCATATCATGCCCCGCCCCATCTCTTCACTCCTCCTCTGGCTGTGAGGGATCTTAGGAGGAAGGGGAATTTGTCACCACTGTCCCCCAAAATCTGCCATGTAGCAGATTTCTAAATTTGCCTAATGAAGGGACATTTTATCATGCTTGGTGGACCTGTTTAAAAAAAAGCTTTTTTAACAAAATTGACTGGAAAAATTAGAGGAGTGTCAAACCAGAAGGTTTATAGGGAATGGAAAATATTTAAAGAATATTTAAAATCATACTGCATGAACAATAAGATACTTGCAGAAATAGAGTGATACTGGTAAGCAAGAATTACATAAAATATAATATTGGAATATATATACACACACACACACACACAATGGTACCTCGGGTTAAAAACTTAATTCGTTCTGGAGGTCCATTCTTAACCTGAAACTGTTCTTAACCTGAGGTACCACTTTAGCTAATGGGGCCTCCCACTGCGCCACGATTTCTGTTCTCATCCTGAAGCAAAGTTCTTAACCCGAGGTACTATTTCTGAGTTAGCGGAGTCTGTAACCTGAAGCATTTGTAACCCGAGGTACCACTGCAATATGAATCTGTGCAAGGAATACATATTATATAAGTAGTATAATGAGAATTGGAAGTTATATATTTTAATTTGTCATATAAGTGTAATATATTGTATTTGTTTATGTTTGTTTCTTTATCTTTTCTTATTTTATTTTATTCTTTCTATCCATTTGTATTGTTTTCTGTTTTGTATGTTATGTAATTCATGTATATTTGTCTATGTGAAAATTAATAAAGATTTTCTAAAAGAAAGAAAGAAAGAAAGAAAGAAAGAAAGAAAGCTTTTAAAATGTGATACAAATGCACACATTGATACAGAAAATTTTGAAGGTTAATGTTCAGCTGAAACCAGAACTCCTGCTGGGATTAATTAGTCCTGCTGGGACAAATAGATATACAACTAGAAAAAAAGTATAACAGATTACTGCAATATATGATCACAGTGGCAAGACTATTATATGCACAAAGATGGAAGGACTTGTTATTACCTACTAGGGAAGAATGGTTATTTAAATTAATGGATTTGGCTGTGATGGCAAAGCTGACATTTTAATTAGAGAAAAATCATTGTTGACATTTATTAATGATTGGAAGCCCCTTATGGACTTCTTAAGTAAAAAGAAAAATGAGCTTGTAGTATCTGGGTTTAAAGTCTGAAAAAAGGTTGGTTTATGGAAAGTAGGACAGTTCGATGCTATTATGGAGCAAGGGGTTTGCATATCTATAAAGCTGATAGACAGGAATTGCAAGTCTTTTCTTTCTCGTTTCTTTTATTCCTTCTTATTTATTTTCTTTCTTTTAGTTCAGACTTCCTCAACCTCGGCATTCCAGATGTTTTTGAGACTACAATTCCCATCTTCTCTGACCACTGGTCCTGCTAGCTAGGGATCATGGGAGTTGTAGGTCAAAAACATCTGGAGGGCCAAGGTTGAGGAAGCCTGTTTTAGTTTTTATCTTTAAAAATGTTTGGTATTTGATGTTAACTTTTGTATACTGCTTTTTCTTTATTGGTTCTTCATGCATTAATAAAAATAACTTGCAGTGAAGAAGAAAAAAGATCATTCATCCTGATTTGCTTGTTTCCCATTATTTGTGCTTTTCACATTGCAAAAAGTCCATTTTTAAAACAGTGGATTTTTCATGCTAATATGGCAGAGTTCTTTAATCCCCATTAACTGCACAAACCTAAAGATCTGGTCACTTGAAGCCCTCCTGCAAAATAGTGATATGTTCTTTACTTCCTTAACAAAAAATTATTTTATTCTATTAACATATAAAACACATACACATACATTTACACAATACACGTACACAACACACTACCTAATTTTCATAACAAAAAACATACCTACATTACTCTATGCCACAACTGCTGCTCGAATTTTACTAGCTAAAAAGTGGAAAACGCAAGAATTACCAACTGTGGAAGAATGGCAGATGAAGATGATGGATTTTGCGGAGCTAGCCGACCTAACTGGAAGAGTCCATGACCAGAAGGAGGAGGAGTATCAGGAAGAACGGACAAAATTTAATGATTATTTAGTTAAAGTTGTTAAGTTAAATTAATTGGAAATAGCTTGCAGGTATTAGATTGGCTTAGGATTTTATATAAGTTAAGTGGTGAATTAATGTTTAATTTAGAATTGAAAAGATATAAGGATGTTAAATGATTAAGTTTATAAGAACTCTGATTTGGAAAACTGTTAAAAGGATATGCATTGAAATTCAACCAAGGGGAAGCGAGGAAGTCACTTAACAATGTTAATAAGTGTAATTTTAATAAGGTTATGATTTATGTTTGTTTGCTTGTTTGTTTGTTTATAATTTTGTGAAAATCAATAATTATTTTTTTTGGAAAACCCCCAAAAACTTTGCCGCCGTAGTTGCATAAATTAATATTGGTCTGACCCTTCCTGTCCTTTACTTCCACCAAGCATCACAAACCAACGCACGCACCGCGAGTCTGGGAAGCAGGAAATTAATTCGTGCTCGTACCCAAGAAAGTGTTTCGCAACACGAGGCCGCTGCTCACGATGCGCCCCTAGAGGCGAGAAGACGCGCAGCAGCGACGGGGAGGGATGCGCGCAGGGTGCGGGGGGGGGCTCCTATCCCACAGCCTTGCGGATTATCCGCTGCTGCGCTCTGCCATTGGCCAGCGTCTCTGTCTGTCTCCCTCTCCCCCGCCCCCCCGCCCTCCGCATCACTTTCTGCCGGGCAGGAGGAGAAGGAGGGTAGCAATTCGCGTTGCCTTGGCAACGGCCCATGGTCCCTCCTCTTGCTAACTGCTGCTATTTCGGGCAGCATCAGCATCCAAGGTTGCTCCTAACCTCCTTGGCTCTGGCTGCTGCTGCTGCTTCTGCTACCGCTGCTTGGCGGGGCCCGCCTGGGAGGTTAGGGGAGCCGAGGCCGGGGGCTGCTGCGAGCCGGAACAGCGCTGGCGGCGGGGGCATCCACAGAGGTAAGGAAAGGGCGCCCCCTCCTCTTCCTCCTCCTCCTCGCTTCTCTTCCCCCAGCATGGCGATGATGGATGGAGGATCAGCCCTTCTAATAGGATTCCCGGGTCTACTCTGCAGGGGTGGGGAGGGAAGGGGTAGCGGAGGACGAGGAGAAGATAAGTAGCCGGCCTGTAGTGCAGTGGGTTAAAGTTGGTTGGGGGGGAGGGGGGAGAACCAGGTGGCTGCCTGCTGGGAGGGTGATGGATGGAGATGGGCTGGGTGGGGGTGGCTGCTGATGGGAGGGAAGGAGAGGGAAGGGATGAGAGGGGGGCGGGGAGGCGGGGGCAGGTGAGTGGATGATGTCAAGAGATGGATAGGACCTGACAGCCGGGCGGGGAGGGGTGCTGGGGACGAGCGGAGAAGGATGTGACAGGCCAGCGAGGAGACGGGTGACTCGTTGGGTGCTGAGTGGAAGTGACAGGGCACTTTCCGGCAGCGGGTTCAGTGGCAGCAACCCCCCACCCCCATGAAACCACCTGCTTAGCACCTGCCGCAACCCCAACAAGGGGGTTAACTAGGCAGACAGCTCTGGGTGCAGAGTGGGGGTGGAACTAGCCTGGACCTTTACTCCAGGAGCATGGCTTTCACCCAGGTAAGGAGCAGATCCTGACACGGAGTAATGCCGGGATTTCCCACTCCATATCCTAGGATTCTTTAACTGCTGATCCGGGAACAAGGGAAAGAGAAGGGCTGTGATTTTTCAGCAGAGCCTTCGCTCCCTGTTTCCATCCTTCCACCTGACTAAAGGTAAAGGGACCCCTGACCATTAGGTCCAGTCGTGGCCGACTCTGGGGTTGCGGCGCTCATCTCGCTTTATTGGCCGAGGGAACCAGCGTACAGCTTCCGGGTCCTGTGGCCAGCATGACTGAGCCGCTTCTGGAAGAGCAGCGCACGGAAACACTGTTTACCTTCCCGCCGGAGTGGTACCTATTTATCTACTTGCACTTTTGAGGTGCTTTCGAACTGCTAGGTTGGCAGGAGCAGGGACCGAGCAACGGGAGCTCACCTCGTCACGGAGATTCAAACCGCCGACCTTCTGATCGGCAAGTCCTAGGCTCTGTGGTTTAACCCACAGCGCCACCCGCGTCGTGACTAGTTAGGTGCTAAACCCAATCTCTGTTTTCTACTGCTCAGAGTGTTTCCTTTCCTTGGGTCTCCTGGGATCGGACGGCTTTCTAGAGTGTTCCCCTTATAAATTCTGACAGGAACCCCTTCCTTTTGCAGAGGTCCCAGGACCCAGTAGTAAAACTTTCTGCCCTCTCCCCTTCCCCCAAACAATTGCCTCAGTTCTGAAAAGGGACCAGTGATCCTTTGCCCTTCGCATGATGATATATGACTCAAGAGGATGAAATCTGAATGCACTGGGGTGGGCGGCAAGAGATGGTCTTTCTCTCTGGGCTCTCGCCATACATTTGAAGTGAATTTAAATCGCACACACCCAAAAAACCATGGGAACTGTTGTTATTCCAAGGGTACTGGGAATTGTAGCTCTGTGAGGGGCGAACTACGTTTCCCAGGATTCTTGGGAGGTGGTATACATAGGTGATTAGCCAGTAAAATGTCAGATGGAGCACAGCACTGGTGAGAAGACATGCATGTTGAGACAAAATATTATTAGATGCAATGTTGGAACTGATTGTTGTAGTTGTCACTAAAGAAAGAGATTTGTGATTTTAGAATCACTGTAAAACTGATAACATTCAAGATACTGCAGTATTTGCTGTCAGAACCTCAGAGAGAATCTTAGAAATCAGGTATCAGTGCAGATATTATCCCATGGGTTCTAGAGACAGAAAAGAAGTGAATTTGCGTGTTATCGTTGTTTTACATGAATCAGCTATGTGGAGGTTTAATGCCCATTTTGCATCAAGCGTACTCTGGCCTCAGGCAGGCTTTCTAGTAACACAAAACTCTTCAGCAAGCATTCTGCAGGGTAGTTCATACAGCTCTACTTTATGGGGATTCAAAATGGGCATTTAAATTTCAAATGGTTCAGTCTTAGTGGGTTCAACAATAGGTTGTTAATTAATAATAATAATAATAATAATAATAATAATAATAATAATAATTTATTTATACTCCACCCATCTGGCTGGGTTTCCCCAGCCACTCTGAGTGGCTTCCAACAGAATATTAAAATACAATAGTCTGTTAAACATTAAAAGCTTCCCTAAACAGGGCTGCCTTTAGATATAAGGTTTAACCTTATAAATGTAATAATATTACTTAGCCTATGAATAATTCCCATGCATTATCAGTAATCCTTACAACAGCCTTGTCCAGTAAAATAGTGTTGTTGTTGTTATTATTCTCATATTGCCAGTGGGGTGGTACTTAACTGTGTTTTATGGCAGAGGTGACACCTGAGCAAAATATTTCCGGGATCAGGGCTTTGTCTCATGGCCACACACGAGCTCTCTCAGAAGGTGATCTAACCAAAGATGCCATCTACTACTGAACATACTCTAGGATGATTCAAAAAGAGGTAGTAAGCCATTCAGAAAATATTATTGTCATATTGTATAAAAGACAGCATGTTTTGTCTCTCATACTATAGGTACTTTTACCATTTTAAATACTCCCTTCCAACTCCCTTCACACAAAAAACTTATCCATTGGAATATTGGCTTCTCCCTGACATGCTAGCTTTCAGTGTGCAGGGTTGAGAATTTTTTTTCAGTGAGAGAGCAGTCCAGTCCTGACAAAAGTTTCCCACTTGACTCTGCTGATTGTTCGGCCCCTTTCAGATGTTATTTTAATGCGTAGAGAGGGGGAAAGTGAGATTGTGTGTACTCAGCTGTGCCACACTTTTCACAGGGCACTTCCAAATACCCTGTTTATTGAGCATTCATCCTGATTTGTTTACAGGGCGATTTGACAACACCGGCTATTTCATGAACAGTCGTTCTGGGTTTTTTGTGGGGAGGTTCGATGAGTGGGTTTTTTGTGGGGAGGATGAGTGGGTTTTTTGTGGGGAGGTTCGATGAGTCCATCATCCAAGTCGTTGATAAAGATGTTAAATAAGACTGGGCCCAAGACAGAACCCTTCATCCTGGAGAAGAGTGACTAGTGGGGTGCCACAGGGTTCTGTCTTGGGCCCGGTCTTATTTAACATCTTTATCAATGACTTGGATGATGGACTCAAGGGCATCCTGATCAAATTTGCAGATGACACCAAACTGGGAGGGGTGGCTAACACCCCAGAGGACAGGATCACACTTCAAAACGACCTTGACAGATTAGAGAACTGGGCAAAAACAAACAAAATGAATTTTAACAGGGAGAAATGTAAAGTATTGCACTTGGGCAAAAAAAATGAGAGGCACAAATACAAGATGGGTGACACCTGGCTTGAGAGCAGTACATGTGAAAAGGATCTAGGAGTCTTGGTTGACCACAAACTTGACATGAGCCAACAGTGTGACGCGGCAGCTAAAAAAGCCAATGCAATTCTGGGCTGCATCAATAGGAGTATAGCATCTAGATCAAGGGAAGTAATAGTGCCACTGTATTCTGCTCTGGTCAGACCACACCTGGAGTACTGTGTCCAGTTCTGGGCACCACAATTCAAGAAGGACACTGACAAACTGGAACGTGTCCAGAGGAGGGCAACCAAAATGGTCAAAGGCCTGGAAACGATGCCTTATGAGGAACGGCTAAGGGAGCTGGGCATGTTTAGCCTGGAGAAGAGGAGGTTAAGGGGTGATATGATAGCCATGTTCAAATATGTAAAAGGATGTCACATAGAGGAGGGAGAAAGGTTGTTTTCTGCTGCTCCAGAGAAGCGGACACGGAGCAATGGATCCAAACTACAAGAAAGAAGATTCCACCTAAACATTAGGAAGAACTTCCTGACAGTAAGAGCTGTTCGACAGTGGAATTTGCTGCCAAGGAGTGTGGTGGAGTCTCCTACTTTGGAGGTCTTTAAGCAGAGGCTTGACAACCATATGTCAGGAGTGCTCTGATGGTGTTTCCTGCTTGGCAGGGGGTTGGACTCGATGGCCCTTGTGGTCTCTTCCAACTCTATGACTCTATGACTCTAGGTGGTCTCAAAACCTCTGAAGCAGTAATAGTGATAATGCCTCTACAATTTGCCCCACCCCCAAAACAACTTGGGGAAATATAAGAAAAATGAGAGAATAGTGCCTCTGCACTGGCCTTCCCGCACCAACAGCTTTGGAACAATTCCTGCTGTATGACATGCAACATAAACAAAAAAGGATTTCCACATCTCCTCCTTACCCTTCTATTCAACTGATGCTCTTCTCTGGTTGCTGCCTGCTCAGTGTTCAAAATTAGCCAGGTGCCAGGTGTATTTCACACCTGACTATCGGCCATTGGAACCAAGTGAAGATTCCTGGGTGCCAGAATAGCGCCTGACATTTCCACTGTCGGAGATCCTTGGATCTGGACTGTTTTCACACACTAATACCCCATCCTGTCAAATTCTATCCGTTATATTTTATCTGCACAATCGGAATGATTTTCTGGGGAAAAAACACTTTTACTGTGCAGCCTGTGTAGGAGCAGTCACTGTTAAGAAAAAGGGGTTGGGAAAAGCTGATATATATGTGAACTGTCATTGGATCAATTAACTTTTCTTCTTTAAGTGCTCAAAGCTCTTAACCGAGCTCAAGATTGTCATCTGAACTAGCCAGATGTTTAACTGATAATCACAGTCAGACCATCATTTGAAAAATAAGACTTCAGAGCCGCCTTGCCCCCAAATGGCAACTAGACATTCTGTTTTGGCAGCTACAACCTTGATTTAAGGAGACATTTGGCGCCTACCTTATATATCTGAGTTTCTAACACTGTGTCTGCTGCATGTGGCAGCAAACAAAACAAAGGTAGCAACAATGGGTTTCATTTCTTCCTGGAACCCCACCTTTTCAAAACGACCATCAGGCAGCTGCCTGCCACATGGCTGACAGGCAGCAAAATGTGCCAACAGGCAGTTGCCATGCTTGCCCTTGACACACACCCCACACATTTTTTTAAAGTAGCTGCTGACTTACCACTTCATGTGGCTGGCAGAGAGCAAAACAAAACAAGCAGAGCAGCAAAAGAGTGGCTCCTACGCTTCACACCCACTTTCCAAAAACTGCTCCATGGACAGGGCTGCTGCTTGCTCCACAAGGCCAGCAGGCAGCAAAGCAAAGAGGAAGCAAATAGGCTAAAGCACTTTCCCTGCTTTGTTAAAAAGCCCTCACCCATGGACAAGAAAGCTTCTCCCCTTTTCAATAAGCCCTTCCATGTACATTGTCTTTTTCATGGTTTGATTCGTTTTTCCTGAAACGCTTTACAATTGGGTTTATTTTACTGAGCGGAGTAATTTCAGGTTTCGTTTGTAATTGTTTATATTTGCGATATAAGGTAATGTAACAATACCAATCTGATACGATTTCTTTTTTGTGTTCTTCAGCTATCTAGATCCTAGTTTTCTTGGTGATAACCTTGTAAATGTTGCAAACAAACAAATAAGCCATACCTTTCACTTCTCTGAAGGAAGAGGGCGGGGCAAGAACCTCCTCATATTTCCTTCGGGTACAGAGGGGATTTGTTCAGGAGAGTGTGTGTCACCAGGCTAGGCACAGACCACCTGCTTTATAGGGCAGCCTGTCAGGGGCTTGAGAAGCCCCCTCTTCCCCCTGCTTTTCTGTGGCTGCACAAACAAGAGCAGAACTCAAGGCAGGAGTGTCAAGCACTTGGCGGTCAGCAGAAGGTGTTCCCACAAGCACCCATTTGAAGCTGGACTAGCCAGAGCCTCTATTTCATGGGGCCTTTCAACGCTCTCTGGGCCATGGGGACTCCACGCCACACCTTCTTTCCCTAGCCACACCGCTTGGTGACCTTTCTTCACATCCTCCTTGAGTGCTTTTTGTCGAACGACCCTTGCTTGCAACTTCCAAAGGTGGGATTTATACTCATCGCTCTGCCCATTTTTGCCTCTGGCCCTTCACACAACCGACGTGCGGCCCCTCGGAGATTGTACCAAAGGGAAGGTGGCCCTCCAGCTGAAAAAGGTTCCCCGCCCTCTGATGTTATGGCTCTCACTGGGTGGTTTTCAGCTAAGCAGGCCTATTGGGGTTAAGGCGCCTCAATCACATTTATATCAGTGGGTCTAGTCTGAGTAAAAACTTAGTCAATGCACAAAGCATCCTGGAATCTGAGCTGTATGTTAACATTTGTGTCTCTGCGCAGGACAAAGTGAGGCAACCTCTGGGGACCTTACGAAGCTCCCCTGTTGGATGTGGGGGACTGAGCTTGGGTCCCCGAAGTGAGATCCCTGGCTGCGCTGACTGTGGGGCAGCCATGGGGGGTGCTGGCCCCCATGTCCACGACTGGGGTTCAGAGAGGATCGAGCCCTGTGGCATCAGGTCAGTCCAATGCGCTACTCGTCCTCCGCCTGAGAGGGAGTGAGGGAATGGAGGCCGCTGCCTTCCTGAGACATACTCACCTCTCGTTGTTGTCCCCCTTCCAAAAGCTGCAGCACAAGACAAAGCCCCCAGGTGACTTGTGAGGCTCGTCTTCCTGCAACAGAGACCACCCCAGCTGCAGGAGGTGAGTGTGGAGGGAGTTTGGGTGTTGTTATAAATAGGACACCCTATGGTGGGGGTCGCAATTGGCAATTGATTTTAATGGGGTCCTTTTCAGCCCAGAATGGTCAGCAATATCGGCTCTCTAAGACCCCGTCTGCATTGTACATTTAAAGCAACATAATAGCACTTTAAACATTAATGGCATCCTCCAAAGTAACCTGGAAACTGCACTTTCTTAAGGGTGCTGATTGTTGCTAGGAGACCATTATCCCCCCCCCCCCCGGAGATACAGTTATCAGAGTGGGTTAACAGTCAATCCCTGCCTTGCAGGAAACTCTGAAATTTGTTGCTCTTAGAGGGGAATAGGAATCTCCTAAAATTTCTCAACACCCTTAGCAAACTACAACTCGCAGGGTTCTTTGTGGGAAGCCATGATTGTTTGAAGTGATATGATGCCGGACCCTCCAAGTGTCCCTATTTTCCAGGGACATCCCTGATTTAGAGAAGCCATCCCGGTTTCTGATTTGATCCCAGAATATCCCACTTTTCCTTAGGATGTCCCTATTTTCATTGGAGAATGTTGGAGGTTATGGAGTTTCCCAGCCCCTGAACCATATGAAGGCAATCCTGTATAGGGAAGGATTTTTTAAAAATGTTTGATGTTTTATTATGTTTTTATATATGCTGGAAGCTGCCCAGAGTATCTGGGGCAACCCAGCCAGATGTGTGGGGTATAAATAGTAAAAATTTCACAATGGAATGGGACGTCCCTATTTTCCTCGGAGAAATGTTGGAGGGTATGTGATACTGCTTTGAATGTGATAGTGCAGATGGGGCCTAATTCCCACTCAAACCAAGATGGAGGCAAAGGACTCTATTCCCTCCACCTTGCAGGCTTTGGGAGAGCTCTTCCTTTCGAACCCGGGTCTGCAAAGTAGCACCTGTGTGTGAGAAACAAAATGCCCTCTTGGGACTTGCTCCTCCTAATATATTTTAAATCGAGGAGTGAGCTTTGTTTAGCTCTTGATTCTTTTGTGTGTGTTTTTTTGGGGGGGGTATCGCTTGTTTCCCCCCTCTGCATGTTTTATTTGTTGGGGGGGGTTGCGGTTTTTTGAGGGGAGGAGTCTAAGCATTGCCAGTTTTTCTTCTGTGAAATGGGTATGTCTGTAGTGCCCACAATCATTTCTTGGATTTTGGGTCCCTATCCTGCCAAAGGCTGAGTGAGGACCTCTCCTTGAGGGCCTTCTCTTTACCATTTCCTTGTGTCTTGGCTTGCATGTGATGATGAGGAGCTGAGGTGATTTAAGGAAGAGCACTGCCAAAGCCACTTCTGCTGCCCAAGCTGAAAGGAAGGACTTAGAATCCCTCACCTGCCTCTCAGCTTGGGAGAACATCAAGGCCTGCGCTGGGAACCAGAAGTAAAGTGGATTGCAGGGGTTGGAGATTTGTTCCCTGTGTTTCCTGTTGCTGATCCCTGAGTTAGAGTTTGTGTGAATGCCACCATCAAGTCATGCTAGCAGGAGAACCTACTCTCCTCCAGTTGAAGCATAAATAACGGGTTGCCTGTGGCGAACAAGAATTCCCTGAAGCCTTTAGAAAAGACACACACTTTTAAAGCACATCCATGGCAAGTTCTTTTTCTCCAATAATACTGGGCCCTCTAGTTTAACCTCACAGGAGTTACAGTTCCCAGCGACCTTTAACAAGCTATTCCCATAATTCTTTGAGGGAAAGAATGTGCTTCAAACGTCCACCAAGTCTTTGGACATCAGATATGACAGGCAGGCTAGGGAGACATTTTGTGGACTTGTGCACAAGGCTGTGCCATGGCTGAATTTTGCAGTATGTTCCAGAACCTAGCGCCGCCATTCCTGCCCAGCTTCACCAAACGAAGCACTGTAGGGCTTTCTTAAGAACATGTGCCCATTGCACATGCTACAACGTGAGCTATGGCGGTTTCTCATGCCTTTGCAAAGCTTGAACACCCCAAATGTAATGGTCAGAATGGCAGCCTCTCTCCTGAAACACAGGCAAAAAGAGAGAGAAGCCTGAAACACTGGAAGTTTCGTCTTGTGGAATAAAACCCATGCTTTTTGACTTAAAAAATATTTTTCTGGCAGTAGAGTCAAGACCAGGCATAGGCGAACTTGGCCCTCCAGATGTTTTGAGACTACAATTCCCATCATCTCTTATCACTGGTCCTGTTAGCTAGGGATGATGGGAGTTGTAGTCCCAAAACATCTGGAGGGCTGAGTTTGCCTATGCCTGGTCAAGACGGTCTGTTTTAATGAAAGAGAACTGTCTGGGAACCATTCTGTAAATGCGTAGGTGCCAACTCCCTGGGGCCCCAAAGTGCCCAAGCACCCACAAAATTCCCCATGAAGGGACCGGGCACCCCCAAATTTCAGTCCCAAGGCCATGCACACTGCATGGCACCCACAGCCCTGGGCACCCATGGTGACAGGGCCAAGCTGGCACTCCTGTGTGGAAGAATCATCCCTGTTTATTATAACACAGCACAACTACATTCCACATTATTTAGGATTACCTGGAACAGTCCCTTCGCAGCCACAAATACGGCAATGTGTTGCAATCCCAAAGCAGTGCCCTCAAGCCTACCCCCAGGGGGAAATCACAGCACCTCATCTTCAACTGTGGTCATGTCTGATGCTCCCGAGGAAGGATTAAAAATGTCCAAGGTCTTTGTGGCAAGGGGAGAACTTCTCTGAACCCAAAGGGCCCCAATGAGATATCAGAATAGGAAATCATGATATACCTGTTACCAATGTATCCAATTCTGTTTTGCAGTCAATGGGTATCTTGGCTCCTGCAACTGCTCCAAGCAGACGATTCCAGAATATTAGTCCTTCTAAATGTATGAATGGCTAGTTTATAACGAGTTTATGGCCTTGCATTCCATAGCAATGCCTCATCTTGCCTAGAGCTGAAATGGGTATTTGAAATTCACTGAAATTTCCAATTTCACCATTTTTACATGTGCATTTGGAATGTGACATTGTGCCTCTGAATTAGAACTGTTTAGATTTGCTGGCATCTCTTGGTGCTTTTGGCAGGCATTTCTTTGTTTATTTACACATATATACTTCGTTAAAACCAGTTCCACTAGATTATTAAAGCCGCTCATGACATACATCCATAATACAGCATAAAGAAATACGAAACCACATAAGCTGTCAGCTGTCAAATACTAAACACCACAGCATGCCATCTATCAAATGTTATTAAATACTAAATACCATTACATGTCACCTACCAAATACAATCAGATACTAAATACTATTGCTTGCCAACCATCAAATACTAAATCCCATTGCTTATTAGCTGTTAAATATTATTGACTACTAAAAAAAATTAAAAATGTTGCATGCCAGTTATTAAATGAAGTACTAAATACCATTACATGTCACCTAGTTCCAAATAATACCAAGCAGTGTCAAATATCATAGGACGTCAAATGAAGATATCAAATATTGGGTGACTTGTTTGGCAAATGAATATTTGACTAGATTTCTGCAGAATCTGGAAGAGATTTTGTATGGCGGAAAATTTGTTTCAGCCCTAATCTTGGCTCTGAAAGGTACTGTCTTGCTGCCTGTCTTTTATTTTCCTTCCACCTTTTCAGTGAATGTCGTAGTAGTGGTGGACGGGAACTGCATCCTGCAATATACCCATCGCCAGTCACCTTGCTCCTGCCTTTCTGATGGGGAGCCCCTCCTGTCCCGACGCCCTCCGCCAACGTACGGGGCTGTGCCCCCCAGCCCCACTGTCCCCAGGGGCCCAGCTTGCGGCCAAGAAGCTGGCCCGCCCCCATCCCGCAGGACCCGTGGACTCAGCGTCCGCTGTTGCACCAAAGCCTGCCTGGGCGACGAAGAGGAACATGCCGAGCGGCACCTTCACCGGGGGCAACCCTGCAGCCGCCTCACCCCAGTGCCCTTGCCCTGCAGCCCCTCTGGCCCGTGGTTTGGAGTGGGGTCTCTCAGTGGGGGCAGGCCGGGGGCTCGGGTCGTGAAGATCTGGGACCGACAGCGATGCCCCTTGCTGGAGGAAGGGGATGTCATTGCAAAGGTGAACGGGGCTGACGTGCGGGACCTGAGCCCGGGAGAAGTGGAGAGTGTCTTGCAGGAACATACGCGGACAGGAGATGTGATCCTTCTGGTGGAAAGGAAAGGTGAGCCATGACAGAAGGCAGGGCCACCACAAAGTTTTGTCACAGCCCAGGGCAGATTCAAGTTTCGACAGGCCTTCCCACCATCCTCCCTCATCTTATCCACCTGCTGGGCATCTTGCTACGCAACAGTAGCGCATGAATCGCCAAGGGTTTCCAGGATTATCTTGGTTTGCCAATTCCAACGGCTCCTATAACAATGCCGTGCTTGTAGCCCATTGGAAATCGATAAAAAAATCAGACTGTCTCACCAGAGTGGTGCATGCTCTAGTTATCTCTCGCTTGGACTACTGCAATGTGCTCTATGTGGGGCTACCTTTGAAGGTGACCCGGAAACTACAACTAATCCAGAATGCGGCAGCTAGACCTACATTGGCTCCCAGTACGTTTCCGAGCACAATTCAAAGTGTTGGTGCTGACCTTTAAAGCCCTAAACTGCCTCGGTCCAGTATACCTGAAGGAGCGTCTCCACCTCCATTGTTCTGCCCGGACACTGAGGTCCAGTGCTGAGGGTCTTCTGGCAGTTCCCTCGCTGCGAGAAGCCATTACAGGGAACCAGACAGAGGGCCTTCTCGGTAGTGGCACCCACCCTGTGGAACGCCCTCCCACCAGATGTCAAAGGGAAAAATAGCTACCAAACTTTTAGAAGACATCTGAAGGCAGCCCTGTTTAGGGAAGCTTTTAAAGTTTAATAGGTTATTGTATTTTAGTGTTTTGTTGGAAGCCACCCAGAGTGGCTGGGAAACCCAGCCAGATGGGTGGGGTATAAATAATAAATTATTATTATTATTATTATTATTATTATTATTATTATTATTATTATTAAAAACAACTTGCAGGACAACGGAAAGGGATTAGAAGCAAGGCACTCATCTATGAATGTCTGCCCTGCCGTCTGCTGCTGGTTGAGGTGCTCAGGCATGTCCTCAAAAATGCAGCAGACCCCCCCGCCCAGGTGTCTTTGTGCCCCTCCGCCAGGAAGAGAGGCTGTGGCTCTTCCTCCAAGAGTTTTGCCTCGCTGAGACAGGCGCTGCTCCTTCAGCAAGAGAGGCGGGTTCCGAGTTTGCCTTCATGGCTAACTTGGCCCCTGCAGCCAGAGATCAGCATTTTGGGTCATTGGATGGTATGTGACAGCAAGATAGAATTCAAAGCCCCTGTTGCAGAAGAGGCAGTAGATAGTCCTCAAATAAATGATTAAAATAAACAAATACCGTATTTTTCGCTCTATTGGACGCAGCTTTTCCTCTCCAAAAATTGAGGGGAAATGTGTGTGCATCCCATAGAGCGAATGCAGGCTTGTGCCATAGCCACGTGCAACCCCTCCGGCAGGGAGAGGCTGCACGGGGCTATGGTTTCTTTAGCCCTGCGCAGTGTCTCCCGGCAAGGAGAGGCTGCACGGGGCTAAAGGGGAAGCCAAAACAGCGAGCGGGATCCATCCCGCTCGCTGCCTTGCCTTCTTCCATAGCTGCACGCAACCCCTCCGGCAGGGAGAGGTTGTGTGCAGCCTGTATGCTGCTCTTTGGGGCGGGGGGGGGGGAAATATTTTTTTCCTTGATTTCTTCCCCTAAAAACTGGGTGCGCCCTATGGTCCGGTGCACCCTATGGTGCGAAAAATACGGTAGTTGTATTAATTTTTTAAAAAATCACGGAAATGTCTGCAAGCGTGAGATAATGTTGCTAATGATAATAATAGGCTGGTGTTGTCAAGTGACTTCAGTGCTAGCTGTGGGGCCAGGCTCCCTCAGTTCAAACTGGACCTGTAGTCACAAAACCATGGGATGGGGCAGGGCAGATACACACTTTATATGGCACTGAGTATCACAGGCTCTCCAAGTGTCCCTATTTTCCAGGGAAGTTCTTGATTTAGAGAAGCTGTCCCAGTTTCTAAATTGATCCCAGAATGTCCCACTTTTCCTTAAAAAGGCAAAGGTAAAGGTACCCCTGACCGTTAGGTCCAGTTGCGCACGACTCTGGGGTTGCATGCTCATCTCGCTCTATGGGCCAAGGGAGCCAGCATTTGTCCGCAGACATCTTCCAGGTCATGTGGCCAGCATGACTAAGTTTTGGTGAACCAGAGCAGCGCACGGAAACACCGTTTACCTTCCCGGCAGAGCGGTACCTATTTATCTACTTGCACTTTTTGGCGTGCTTTCAAACTGCTAGGTTGGCAGGAGCAGGGACCGAGCAACGGGAGCTCACCCCATCGCGGGGATTCAAACCACCAACCTTCTGATCAGCATGCCCAAGAGGCTCAGGGGTTTAGACCACAGCGCCACCCGAGTCCCCTTTTCCTTAGAATGTCCCTATTTTCACTGGAGAAATGTTGGAGGGTATGAAGCTATCTGACCCCTGAGCTGTCTGAAGGCAAACCTGTATAGGGAAGTTTTCTTAATGTTTAATGTTTTATGATGCTTTTATATATGTTGGAAGCTGCCCAGAGTGGCTGGGGCAACCCAGTAAGATGTGTGGGGTATAAATAGTAAAAATATCATTATGGAATGGGACGTCCCTATTTCCATCAGAGAAATGTTGGAGGGTGTGAGTGCCACAGTATTATCTCCTCTCTCCCCTCCCCCAGTAGCAAATTCATGGCAGATGTTGATGGCAGATTCACTGGGTTGAAAGACCTGTTACTCAGGACTCTCACACAGGTGCATGGTTGTTTGAGTGTGAAAAACCAGGGCTGACCCAAAACATGTTGCTTCCCAAAGCATAGCAGCAAATGGCGCCCTTCGCACTGCACCCCCCACCCCTCCAAGTCAAAGTGTATAATACGCAAGGCAAGCTAAATTAAAGATAAAAATGCAATGATAATACATTAGGTTATAATGAGGGGAGATGGTTTCGTTTGCAAGCTGAAGCGATTGCACTGACGGAACGCTCAGAAGAATGCAATGTTAAATTCTCATGAAATGTACTTCCTGAGACATTCACCTCACTCCATCAAATGGTTGAGGTTGCCCTGCAAACAACCAAATGATATTTAACAAAAAAAGAACTCCAAACTTTTATACACGGAGCGAAGGGGGGAATTAGAATCCTTTCTTACAATAAAGAGGGATCGCATATACAAACACTCCAGTCATAAATCCTTCTTAGGCCAAATCCTGTGTACCCTGTTTTTCAACACAGGCCATAAGCCCATTGAGATGGGACAGGGCAGGTGGTTAGGTATGTGGTGGTATTATTATTATTATTATTACTATTATTATTATTATTGAAGTGCTGATTTCATGAATTTTATTTTATAGATTTGCTATGTTTATTTTTTGTTTTGATATCATATTTGGCCACTGATGAAGACCTTTGTGCCAAAATGCACTTGGTTTATGTTGAAATATGATGTCCAGGATTTGGTCTGTTAAGGATTTGTTACTGGAGTGTTTAAGTAGGCACATCTATTATGATTCACGTTTGCCGTATTTATAGCAGGAAGCCGCCATGTAAATCCTGCACTTGCAGTCTGTGGTTTAGAAAGTATGAGGCCCTTAGACTCAAACAACATCTTAGCATAGGAATAACAATACAGTACCAGCTTGTTGTAATGCTCGCAGAGATATTCTCTGGGTAAGTGCTATAAAAATGCTTTTTTTGTGTAGACATGCAGCAGAGTTCAGAGCCAATATTTGATTGTAAGCCATCTTAATTTGATTGTGAGTGTTGACCTCACAGGTTTGTGGGAAAGGTGGGGCATAGATGTGGGAAATAAATAAACAGCTTGCCTGTGGCACTTGCACCATCTCATTCCACGCACTAATCACAATCACAACCAACAGTGATTTCTGAAGGAGAGTCACATTTTCCCAGGTACAAAGTAGTGCCCTTGGGTAAATGCTCAGGAAATGAGACAGCCCCAAAGTAGCACCTTGAAAGAAAGATGTGCAGCAAGACCAATGAGAATTTGCTGGGCAAAAAAACAAAAAACCATCATCATCATCATCTGATTATACAGAAAGCAGTGCGAAATCTTTTTTTCTTAACTGAAGTTCAACAAATCTAAAAATGCTGACTTCAACATCTGATCCCCCCCCCATCAACATTTGAATTTCAAACTCATTTTTTTACATCAACATTTGCAATTTAACTATTTTGCTTAGCGTGTGTGTGTTTTTTTTAACCTATTGAAGGGTGGGATTTTTTCCATGATTGGGTGGGTAAATGAATTATTTTAGTACAAAATGTATTAAATGCCACTGCACATCAGCTGTTAGGTACTGTCAGATATTGATTGGTACATGTAAGATACTGTCAAAGCGCTGTCTCTTCCTGCATGTCAGCTGCCAAATACTGACGGATACTGTAAGTCTGACAGCTACTGAAAAGATCACTGGATGATGAACGCTAATGTGGAATATCAAATATTCAGTGAACGTGCACACATGCAGAGAGGGCTGTGATCTGAACAGGCATGCAGTCATAAACTTTGCTGAAGCAGGCCTGTGCCTGGTCAGTGTTAGATGGATTTAGATGAGTAGGAGAGGATATTCTATTTAGTAACTACCCTTCCTTTTTTCATTTTTGTGAGCATGCAAATATCTATTTTAGCAGAGTTAAAATCACCATCCGTCCACAGCTTATCTCTAGAAGCTATTAGGACAAGGTTGCATAACCTTCTAGAACAATTATGATATCCAAGGATGCAATAGGCAGGCTTGGATTATCTTCTTTCCTGTTTTATGTTTCCCTGTTAAGAAAGAAATCACTCTCAGACCATTTAGTAAACAAGAAAAATACAAGGTTTACTCACATCAAAAGTCTTGCCAGGATTCAACAAATACAGTGATCAAAGTCAGGCAAGCAACAATCCTTAATTAAACATCTAGAGTCTCTTGTCTGTGACTATTTAGCCACCATACAATCTGAGATTTGCTTGCAGATCCACAGTCAGTACCTGGATGACAGACCACTTGGGATCCATATAGATCCCACCTTAATTGAAGAAAAGTAGGCTATAAATGTAATGAAGGAACTCTTGCCTGTCAAAATTCACACAGGATAATTTTAGAGGTGCAAATTCATTTCAGTTGTAACAGAAAGACGCTACCTCTTACAAAATGAATGCCATGCTTAGTTGCATTGTTGAAAGCCATGACCTGTTTTTTCCTAGCAATTTGCCAAATGGACAGAGCAGTTACACACACAAAATACCTGTAACTGAAACAAATGTGAATTACCAGAAATAGGATGCGATTCTGATAGCTAGAAGTGGATATACAGTTGTACCTCTTGTTACGTCAGCCTCCGGTTGCATTTTTTCAGGATAGGAACGCGGGAAACCCGGAAGTGTATGCTTCGGGGTTTCGCCGTGCGCGCATGCGCAGAAGCACTCTGCATGTCTCACCTCATGCGTGCACATAAGCGCTCTATTGCGCCACATGCATGTGCAGAAGCGATGCTCTAGTTGCAGACTTTTCGGGGTGCAAAGAGCACCCCGGAACAGAATGAGTCCATAACTAGAGGTACCACTGTACAAGCTTGAGGTGAGGGCTTGCTAAGCACTGGAAACCCCAGAGAGATCACTGTGGTATGTGACGGGGTCTGGTGTCCGTTCAGACCTACTCAACCCCACCTTCTTGTCCCTGCAGGTCATCATTCCCGGAGACATCCCCAGGAAAACTGCTCTTTCAGACGAGAACACCTCTTGCCTGATTCTTGCCACAACAAAGGAGTTTCCCGAGATACTCCTAACACTTGGGGAGCTCCCCCGGCTGACACTTTGGCTGTGACCAGTTTTGTGGGCCCCGAGCCCCGGGATGTACTTGTGTGTCCTGCTCGTTGTTCCCAGAGGCTGAGGAGGCCCCGGCCAGCAGGAGGGGCTGGGGAGCCCACAGGAGGTGTGGATGGCCCCAAAGAAGACCATGGATGCAACAGCGGCGTCGCCATAGCAACAGATGGAAGTGGAGCTGTGAGAGCAGGTGAGGCTGTGGGAAAAGGCACACCCCCTTGCAGCAGGGAAGAGCAGTGGTGGCGGGTGCCCATTGGGACGGGTTGGGTGGAAGGGGAGGAGCCCAAACAGTAGGTGGAGCCGCAGCCAATGACAGGCAGAGCCCACTCATTCTGGCTTTGGCCCCATCCTCTTCCCCACTGAGTTCCACAAATCCAACACTGAGACTAAAGACTCAGATATACACCTGCAAATAAAATGCTTTAAGTGTGTCTGAAGCGCAATATACAATGTGACACTAGACGGCGATGGTGAGCCTTATAGAAAATTCAATGTATTTTTAAAAACACTTTTAGAAAAAAAGCATTTTCAGAACGGTTTTTATATGTGTGTAAAAAAGTTAAAGGGACCCCTGACCATTAGGTCCAGTCGTGGCCGACTCTGGGGTTGCGGCGCTCATCTCATTTTATTGGCCGAGGGAGCCAGCGTACAGCTTCTGGGTCATGTGGCCAGCATGACTAAGCCACTTCTGGCGAACCAGAGAAGGGCACGGAAATGCCGTTTACCGCCATTACCTTCATCTACTTGCACTTTGACGTGCTTTCGAACTGCTAGGTTGGCAGGAGCAGGGACCGAGCAACGGGAGCTCACCCCATCGCAGGGATTCGAACCGCCGACCTTCTGATTGGGAAGTCCTAGGCTCTGTGGTTTAACCCACAGTGCCACCCATGTCCCACTATATGTGTGTAGATTCCACCTAAAAAGGAGGATGCAGACTGGCAGAGCTACTCTCTGGGGTGACTGTAAGAAAGAAGGCAGGCAGGTGGGGGCTTGCTGAGGGCAGACACATGTTGGGGGGGCCCCATTCACCGTAATGGACCTATCTCTACTGAGGAATAGTTTGTGCCTACCACTGCCCCCCCATTCCAAATTTTGCATTCAGTCTGCTTCAAATGGGTTCTGCATATCTGAGTGACATGTTTTAATGTGCTATCCATTTAAATAATTGCTTTAATACAGAATCAGTAAAATATAATACAGTGTAAAATATTAATACAGTGGTGCCCCGCAAGACAAATGCCTCGCAAGACGGAAAACTCGCTAGACGAAAGAGTTTTCCATTTTGGAGGTGCTTCGCAAAACAAAATTCCTATGGGCTTGCTTCGCAAGACGACAATGCCTTGCGAGTTCCTGCGGATTTTTCCCCCTCCCCCCCTTTTCTAAGCCGCTAAGCCGCTTATCAGCTCATCCGATCAGCAGATAAGCCGCTAAAAGCCGCTAATAGCGCTAATCCGCTAATCCGTCAATGGGCTTGCTTCGCAAGACATTCTTTTCGTCTTGCGAGGCACCACTGTAGCACGTTTGCTCTTTTATCTTTATTTTTTAACCCCACTGTGTTGTTCTACCAATCCCTCAAGGTGGTTCACAACATGCCGAGAGCAAAGGCGAATCTAGGGCAGTGTGACCGGTTTGGGTGCACCGGGTGCAGAGCTTCTGAGCTGGGGCCCCACAACTATGGCATCCAGCGGAAGGCAAGAGGCAGTGGGGCACCGGATGTTGGTGTCAGGCCAATTGAAATTTGAGACGCCAAGGTCCGCCGCTGCCAAGAGATATGGGAGAACACAAGATCGCAAAATCCCACGTCAAATTCAGCTGCTTAAAGGCAGCATGCTAAAGAAAGTTAAATAACCTAAAAGCAGCCCAACCACATCACCTCAAATTGAAATCAGCCATCCTCGCTCTCTCTTGCTTCGAAAGCCAGCTGAAATAAAAAGCTGCCCCCCTCTGAATCAGACTGAAAGTTAAAACACAGCAAGTCTTTGGGAGGGAATGCCATTCAGAGCCGTCTGTGCTGCTAAGGGCCTTCTCCTCGTTGCCATCAGTCTAGTTAGGTAGAAAGGGGGGTTAAAACACGGTCCCATCTAGAAGATATTGTACAGTGATTGATGGTAAAAGGCTGAACAGAAAACGGTGGCACCCGCAACCTGAAAACTATGAATTACTGTGCACTGAATAGAATCCCTATTCAGTGGGAACTTCCAAGCTCCCCTTTGATTTGTGGGTCAGCAGACACAGCCTGTGCCTTTCCAAATTTCCCTGCTATTCAGGTTCAGAAAGCTGAACAGCTAAGGTGTCAGATGCTATGGATTATGTGGACTGTTCATACACCCTTTCTTTAGATCAGGCATAGGCAAACTCGGCCCTCCAGATGTTTTGGGACTACAACTCCCATCATCCCTGACCACTGGTCCTGTTAGCTAGGGATGATGGGAGTTGTAGTCCCAAAACATCTGGCGGGCCGAGTTTGCCTATGCCTGCTTTAGATCTTCCTGAGCATTTAAGGATCATGCCCCTCATCGAAACTACATCATACATTACATTGGAAGCCTAGCAGGGCTATGGAGGGATGTAGGCTTTTAATGATGCCTATAGAAAGGAAAGGGTCAGAGTTCAGTGGTAGAGAGTTTGCTTTACCTGTAGAAGCTGCCAGGGTCAATCCTGGCCGTCTCCAGGTCTGAAACTCTGGAGCTGCTGCCAATTAGTGTAGACAATACTGACACAGTATGAGGCAGCGGCTTCCTGCACTCCTATAAAGGAGCTGCTTGCGTGAACATATGGATAAGGTCTGAGAACAAAAATTTATTAGCTAATTTATTCAAAATAGGACAATGCAAAGAGTCACCCACAAAGCAGAATATGAAGCTTCTCCTGAACACATGTGGCAAGGGATTTCTCACTTGCCAACGTTGACATCAATACAGTATATAACTACAACTTGTTAATGTCTGCGTCCATGGTGTCATCCGCTCTTCATCACTGTCCAAGTGCTTGCCAGGCACAAGTCCTGGTTTGCCATCCCCGTTGGGCATATATATGCTACAGATTTTAAAACTGGTGTCATTTTCCAGAGTGTTTGGGTGCACCTGACAAATGAGGCTGTTTGTCTTTAAAGTGCCACAAAACCCTTTGATGGACTGGTTTTGACATCCATTCCTTTTCCCCACTGAACTTGGAGAACTCCAGCTCTTGGGTGCTGGGATGGAATAGCTAAGGATTGTCAGTCACCTTCCTCACAACTCCCAGAAGCTGCAACAGGGAAACTGATATAAAAGCTTATGCAAAGCGTTTTTGTCTCCTGTCCGCATGGAATAAAGGCAGAGTTCTCTTTTTTAAAAAAAAAAAATATTTATTAAGATTTTACAAATTAAAACAAACATAACAATACACATACACACAAACAAAGATAACATAAAAAAGAACAAGTATAATTTCAATACCTTATTTTCTCAAAACTTATTTCACCAACCTCCTCATACCTCCCCTTCCTGCGTTCCCATTTCAAAAATTTAATTCAGCAAATCCTCACCCTTGATTTTATCTAATTATCATCCTTATTTTCCTTTCACTTAATCTTTACAGCTGTACTCCGTTTAGTTTTAAAAGCCACATTATTCTAAAATTCATAAATTTTACAATATTTCTTAAGGTAGTTCTTAAATTTCTTCCAATCTTCTTCCGCCGTCTCTTTTCCCTGATCTCGGATTCTGCCAATCATTTCTGCTAGTCCCATATAGTCTATCACCTTCATCTGCCATTCTTCCAAGGTGGGTAGATCCTGTGTCTTCCAATACTTTGTGATGAGTATTCTTGCCGCTGTTGTAGCATACATAAAAAAAGTTCTGTCTTTCTTTTGCACCGACTGGCCGACAATGCCCAGGAGAAAGGCCTCTGGTTTCTTAGGAAAGGTATATTTAAATACCTTTTTCATAAAGGCAGAGTTCTCTCCTCCACAGTTCTTGATGGGGAAATGGCAGCTTCTGCTGCTTTTGAAGAAGCACCTGTCTCTCACGCTGCCTTGCGCTTGGGGAAACTGGAGCAGGAACCGTTGTAAGTGGCGTAACCAGGAACTCTCATTGTACGCCCAGGGAACAAAATGTCCCTCGTGGCTCTGAACAGGTTAAGCTTCAGCCACTCCGCCCCCACCCCCAAAAGCCCTTGGCTTATCAGGCAAAGCCTTGTGCGGAGAAATTCCTGTGAAGGGGGCAGAGGAGAGGGGTGGGGAAGGGTTGCTGGAAAAGCAGGCGCAGCCTTGGGGTGGGAGGGCGGCTGTGGATTTTAACCCACTCCCCACTCTGCCCCTGGACCTGGCCGTTTCCCTCCTGCATCTACCCTGGAAATGTTTGAGCAAGTCCAAACCTTCCTGCGCCACATCCAGGACTTCAAGCGTAAATACCTGACTCCTGCCGCCGCTTTCTGCTTTGTAGTCGAAGGACGGGAGGGAAGTGTTACCTTGTAGAAAGTGTGGCGGGGGTGCGCAGCGGGGAGGAAGACTTAAAAGTGATTTAGTCTGTCTTGCCAAAAGGGGGGAAAAGGGGGCTCTCTACTTATACGGGTGAGATCGGGGTGTTTATTGTGCAGGAGAGGAAGGAATTGGGAAGGTTGGGGTGGTTGCATATTGTTCAAATTGCAAATGTGTGTGTATGGGTGATGTTTATCCGTAACGAACCGGAGTCACGACTTCAGCCTTGCGAAAGCCCTTTGGTCTTTCTAGTTCAGGCAAGTCAACTATTTTTTTGGGGGGTGGGGGTGAAGCTGAAGAGCCAGTGAGGGTGTTACGTGAACCGACCTAAGAATGGAGGATATGCTAGAGGCCAGGTGAGGCTGAAAGCTTTTCCGAGGGGGGAGTTGTGGGCATTTCTGACTTCTATCATTAAAGCTACATTGTTCAGCAGAACATGGCTTTGATGTGAACTTGGGTCTCGTCCACTTTTTGTTGGCAAAGTTCATCAGCATCACCTGTTGTGTGGATGAGAAAGCAGCCGGAACCATCCTGAAGAATCCCTTTAGTGTTTAAAGGTTGTATGAAGTTTGTACTAAAGACAAGAGAGTGACTGTGTCTTAGGTTGTGTGTGTGTGTGTGTGTGTGTGTGTGTACGTGCATATACCTATGTGAATTAAGGACACAGAACCAATGGATTTGAGTTACAAGAAAGGAGATATCTCAGGTATATCTTTCTGATAGTAAGAGCTGTTTGACAGTGGAATTGTCTCCCTTGGGAAGTGGTGGACTCTCTTTCCTTGGTGATTTTTAAGCAGAGGTTGAATGGCTTTAGCTGAGATTTCTGTATTGCAGGGGGTTGGCATAGATGACCGTCAGGGTCCCTTCCAACTCTGCAACTCTTCAGTTCTATGATTCCATGACATAAGTGTGTCTGCTTGTGAGAGAGCCCTAGCACTGAGTTAAATTTTCAGGTTCTGGCAAGTAAACATTGACTGGAACAACACCCAGGGCAGGGTATGTGGAAAGGGGAAGCACATTTTTGGAACATGCTTGTTTTTGTTTCAAAGGCAGCTCTTGTTCTCAGTATTTTGGGGAGAGAAGAACTACACGTATGTTCACCTTTCCATACTCCACATCCTGTGTGCTCCCACTGCCTGTTTTTCAAGCCCCACACTCATGATGTGAGCCACAGTCCATACCAATCCTGTAGTTCATGGGTAGGCAAACTAAAGCCTGGGGGCCGGATCCGGCCCAATCGCCTTCTAAATCCGGCCCGCAAATGTTCCAGGAATCAGCATGTTTTTAGATGAGTAGAATGTGTGCTTTTATTTAAAATGCACCTCTGGGTTATTTGTGGGGCATAGGAATCTGTTCTCCCCCCCCTTCAAAATACAGTGCGGCCACCCACAAGGTCAAGTTTGCTGACCCCTGCTGTAGTTCCTTGGAAAACACAGCTTTTTAAGCCGCATTCATTTTGTACTTAAGAATGGCACATTCATTTTAGTCTACTCTGAGTGGGCAATTTAAGAAAACAAATAATATTTTTTGTTCCTGAAACACATTTTAACTTTTATCTCCCTATAAACTAGATAGTGTTCCAGCTATCCTGTTTTTGTTCACTTTCCCCCAGTCTGCTCTCCTAGGAACTGGACAAGACTGGAGGAATAGCCTTGTCACTCACCTGCTTTCTACCCCTTTCCCTGCCACCGTTGTGGCTGTCATCCCCAGGAGGACGGGGAGGGGTGTTGACCCTTCAAGGACATGCATGCGTAACCTTGCTGGTGCACACAGTATTGCACAGATTTTTTTAAAAGAAAAAAAGAAGTGTTCAGGCATCAGTGAAGCTGCCAAGTCCCTCTCCTGTTCCTGCCAGTTTCGATGGAGAACAGAGAGTCTGATTGCATCTCGGTCAAGTCACAAGGCAGTGGAGATCAGCATCCAGAGCAGGCAGATTGGGGAGAATCTTCTTCCACATAAGCTCAAGGGGATGCAAAGATATTTAAAGTGAGAAAAGCACAATTTGTGAGCTTTGGCGATGCAAGGGAAGATTCCCAAGTGATAAGTGAGGTGATTCAAAACGCACGTATGATTAGCAGCTTTGGGTGAGAAAATTTCCCGGCAGCAACTTTATTTCAGACTTCCGGGTTGGCGCGATCGGGAAATGGCGGATTCCCTCCGAGCTCCGGAGGGAATCGGCTCAGCGGTGGATGGGTCTTTGCCGTGCCGGCGACACGGGGACCCTTAAAAACCGCAGGCGCAGAAGCCTGCGGACTGAAGACTCGGCGGGTGCCTTAAGCGCCCCCCCTGATTCGCAATGAGCCTTTTTAAAGGCTACGGAGGGGATACAGGGGACGGCGTGGCACTGAGAGTCGACCGCTACCGCCGCTGAGCGAAGCCGCGAGCCATAACTGGAGAGCGCTGACTTCCTTCCTTGAAATTCGGACTGAAAAAAGAACCCGTGAGTAATTTGGAACTGAACTTTAAAATTTTTACCTTCTGAATTTGAGACGACCGGGGGGTGTGCCAAAAGGAAGTCCCCACACCCCCCCTTGCAGACGATCCAGAGCAACGAAACAAGAGCTAAGCTGGAGTGCCTACCCTGTAAAGGGTGAGTTTTAAAAAGACAGTAACTTCCAAGATTTAGAAAGGTAAATTTGAGCAGGAGAGTGGAGTGTTGGAAGAGTCTTTGTTTTGTGGCAAACAACCCTCCCTCCCGGGCCCGGGAGCGACCTGCTTTGGAGCCTGTATAGAGGAGCAGAATTTGACAGCTGTCAAAAGCTGTCAAATGGACTATTAATAGTGAAAAAAAATCGCTGTTTAAGACCTCTCCGGATTAAAAGGAGTTACAATTGAACTAAAATTTTGGGAAACAAAGAAACAATAATAGGACAGAGGATTGTTGGAGAAAAGATTACTCAGTAACCAGATTCCCTCTAGGGGGAATTCTGTGGAATTACAATGGCTGTGGGTGGAAAGATACTGAGAGAAATCGAAAGGATGTTTTTACTGGTGGGAACCTTACAGGAGCAGACTACAGCTATGAGTAAACAATTGACGACCTTGGATTTGGAAACAAGTAGTTCTGCTGAATGTAATGAGGGCCTGAGTGAGAAAGAACCCACAGCTGAATTCAAAACTATAAACAAAGAAGAGGAGAAGACAAAACAAGAAAGAGAACAAGTTATCTGGGAAAATACTAACCAGAAGCCGACATCTGGAGAACACAAGCAAGGAGACTATTGGATTAAATCTACTTTAAGCCTACGAAAGATACAGAAGACGAAAGTGGAGGCCCTGGGACTTTATGGAATTCAGGAACTCGAAATAAAGAAGTACAATTGGGGCCTCCACATAGACTTTGATTTTGACTATCACCAAGACTTAGGCCTTGTGGAAATTCCTCAGCAGTTGCCTTTAAATATGGGAAGAGACTATGGACTGATTGGATTGATGGTTAAGGAAATCTTTCGAGACTCGATGATAGACAAAAAGGACTACCAACAAAATTGGCGGAGAGGGACTGAAAGAGATTTGAGAGCCTCGGATGTGCGGAATCCAGGCTAAAAACTGTTATTTTGGACATGTCTTGGGAAAGGACGCAAAGCGGGGATGGGAGGGAGGGAAGTATTTAAATTCAAACAACACTCAAGACCAGGGGGTTTAGTAATAAGAAAATTATGTAAGAAAAAATGAGAAATCGAGGGAAGAGAATTGGGGTCCAACTTAGGGAAAATTTATTTTTGTTTTTTATAAAAGGACTAATACTAAGACGGAAGAAATGCCAACTTGCTGACACAAATCTGGGAACAGGGATGCAGGGGAGGGGGTGGGGGGAAGTCAAGGACTAGGGTTAGAAAATAAGATTTTCGGGAACTATTCATGTTTGTTGTTTTTTATGTTTGTTTTGGTGTTATGTGTGTTGTTTGTGTTTATATAAAATGTGAAAACCCAATAAAAATATTTAAAAAAAAAAAAAAGAAAATTTCCCGGCAGACCGAGACCAATGTTATTGGGTAGACGCAGTGCAATGTTAGACTATGGAACTCACTGCCACAACAGGCAGCAATGGCCAACTGGAATGTCTTTAAAATAGGCAGGTTCTTGAAGGAGGCTATTGAAGGCTACTAGCCATGGGAGCTGTGTTCTGCCTCCCCTGCCAGAGTCATGATGCCTCTTTATACCATTTACTGGGGGCTGTCCCATCAGATAAGTTATCTTGCTTCTAATGACTTTCTTTTTCTTTTGTTAAATCATTTTTATTAATTTTCCAATAAAAAACTTCCAATTAACATATCAAATCACAATCCAATAAAAATAAAAAACTAAAATAAAAAAGGGTCAAATTATCTTCCAAATTATAATTATTAATTTTGGGGGGCTTCCCATAGTCTGGACCTTGAAGCATATCTCCAAATCTCAGTCCTGCCTCTCCTCGCTGTTTCCATATTTTCCACATCTCGATTTTAACCCTTTAAACTTCTCTGTCTCTGGCGCATCTGATGAATTTCTTAAGTGAATTCCCTCTCGAACTCCCAGTCTGGCACTCAACTCATGTGACTTCATGGGCAGAAGATTCTGGTATGGGGACCATAATCCATGGGGCAGCTGGGTCATAGCTCAGTTTCTTGGTGAAGGAGGCTCTTTTGCAAGGCAGTCGTCTTCAGCTGGTGGTTTAGCGCTCGCGGCTGCTTTGCAGCCTAACCCAAAGCAGGCCTGTATAAGGGAGTCATTGGCGCACCCCGCAATTGCCTAACCTTGACTCCCATAGGTTCAGGTTGGGGGGGTCACAAGTGTTATAAGAATTTTAAGGTCTTTGTTGTTGTTTAGTCGTTAGATATATATTAAATGTTCATAAATGTACCAAGCAAACACGTACAGTGGTGCCTCGCAAGACGAAATTAATTCGTTCCGCAAGTCTCTTCGTCTTGCGGTTTTTTCGTCTTGCGATGCACGGTTTCCCATAGGAATGCATTGAAAATCAATTAATGCGTTCCTAGGGAAACCGCCTTCAGACCAGGGCTTTTCTTCCCACCTTCAGACCAGGGCTTTTCTTCCCACCCCCAGCATTTTAAAAAACCCCGGGACAGCGGAGGACTTCTCCGCTGTCTGGGCGATCTTAAAATGCTGGCGGGTGGCATTTTAAAATCGCCCCGGACAGCGGAGGACTTCTCCGCTGTCCGGGGCAATTTAAAAGCCCCTGGGAAGGCAGGCAGGGGGGACAAAGACTTTTGCCCCCCGCCAGCCTTCAGAAGAGGTCCTGGACCTCTTCTGAAGGCGGGCGGGGGGGGGCGAAAGTCTTTGCTTCCCCCCCACCTGCCTTCAAAAGGTGTCCCCGTGGCGGCGGGAGGTGTCCCCTGCCCCCCGTCCAGCTTCGGAGCACCGGGAGAAGCGATCTCCCAGCAGCCCCTTGCTTCAAAAGAGGTCCGGGGGCAGCGGGGAAGAAGCGCGTCGCTTCCCGCTGCCCCCGGACCTCTTTTGAAGCAAGGGGCTGCGGGGAGATAGCGATCTCGCCGCAGCCCCTTGCTGCAAAAGACGTCCGGGGGCAGCGGGGAAGAAGCGCTTCGCTTCCCGCTGCCCCCGGACCTCTTTTGAAGCAAGGGGCTGCGGGGAGATAGCGATCTCCCCGCAGCCCCTTGCTTCAAAAGAGAAGACCCGCTGTCCCCGGGGCAAGCTTCGTTTTGCGAAGCAAGCCCATAGGGAAATTCGTCTTGCGAGGCAACTCGAAAACGAAAAAACCTTTCGTTTTGCGAGTTTTTCGACTCGCGAGGCGTTCGTCTTGCGGGGTACCACTGTATATAAATATATAAACCACATGTCTGAAGCAGCACAGGAAGACAGTCCTGAAACCATTTTAACTCCCAAACTGACCAAATGTTTCTCTGCAAGGAGAGGAGGAAATGGAAAAAAACCTTCCCATTGTCTCAGGAATTAAGTAATTACCATCTCAGAGGAATGGCCAAACTCCCAGAAAATGCAATCAGATAAGGCATTATCAGATAACCTGGCAGACAGGAAAAACAACAACATTCAAATTTCTGTTGTGGATGTCTTTTCTGTGATGTAGGTATGATGTTTGTGGGGGGTGTCTTGGGCTACACCCCTCCTGTGATGTATGTATGATGTATGGAGGGGTGGCCTTGAGCTCCAGGGCAGGGAATTTAAAATGTCTATATAAGGCCTTGTGTGCCATTGTTCTGGGTTCCTCCTTTCCTGCGTGTGAGGGAAGAAGCACCTTGTTGCAACAGTCAATAAAGATCAGGCTTACTAGCTGCTTTGCTTCTCAATATTCTCTGGTTGGCCTCTGTTATTTTCTCCTACCAATAGAGAACCTACAAAAGGACTCTATTTGGGCTCTTGGGTACCCCATAAGGGAAAAGGAGCAGGTTTTTTTTACTTATATCACAAGCAAGAGACTTCAGCCAGGAGACAGAAGCAAAACAGCAGCCTGTAGGCATGATCTTTATTGCTGCAACAATGCTTCCCACCACTATAGAGATGGAGCAGCCAGAAGCCCTGAGCAATGGTTACATCTGTATTTTAAGTTTCCCAAAGTTTCCCATAATACACCTCAGGATGCATCATCAAGACATCATAGATATGTGACAGAAAAGATGTGGCCTCAGGTAGAACCTGAGATCCAGGCATGCCCCTGTCCCACATACCTGAGTCAAGTCAAATATACCCCTTTGTCTTGCCTGGTCTTCATCCCACTATGGGGTGGGTGGGCATTGTGACTGAGATGGTCTGACACTCTTCATGGCAGGATATCATCTGCCATGATTCCTTGGGAAGGCCCTGCTGATGTGGGGATTATGGTGGACTCACTAACCTCCCCTTAGACATCACTTCCCTGCGTCCTAAATGCCATTGGAACTGAGAAGATTGATACAACGATGTGATTTCTTATGAATTTCTAAAGTTTTCCCACTGAACCAGTACATAGATACATTTATCAGTGAATTTCTACATTTGGTAATGGGCAGCAGAGGCTCTTTGTCTTTGCCTCGTGCTGTGGAGAGGCAATGTTCATGGGAGGAGGTTTCTCACCCCACTTCCAATTTCCCAGTAACAGCCACACCAGCAGCGCTGTGGCTGAAGAATGAGTCCCCAAATGGACCGTGGGGATAATCGTGTCTACTAGGTCTGAAAAAGTCAAGTAAAGGGACCCTGACCATTAGGTCCAGTTGTGGCCGACTCTGGGGTTGCGGCGCTCATCTTGCTTTACTGGCCAAGGGAGCCGGCATACAGCTTCCGGGTCATGTGGCCAACAGGACTAAGCTGCTTCTGGCGAACCAGAGCAATGCACAGAAACGCCATTTACCTTCCTGGCAGAGCAGTACCTATTTATCTACTTGCACTTTTCGGCGTGCTTTTGAACTGCTAGGTTGGCAGGAGCAGGGACCGAGCAACGGGCGCTCACCCCGTCGCGGGGATTCGAAGTGCCGACCTTCTGATTGGCAAGTCCTAGGCTCTGTGGTTTAACCCACAGCTCCATTGAGTGGGAGGCTATGCTTTGATCCATCTGCTCTCTCTCCTCCCAGCCAGCTCCCTGTTGCCCCATCCAGAAGAGGGTCCCTCTCATCAGGAAGATGGTGGGCTCTTAGCGCGGCTATCCCACGGCGATGTCGGGGGCATCTTCCGGCAGGCGGGGAGCCGGGTGCGAATGAGGGTCCGGAATCGCAAGGACGCAGGTAAGCAATTGCAGCAGGCATTTGGGGGAGGGGATGGTGAGGGGCATAAAGTGAGGAGCAAGGGAGCCTGGGAAAGGCGAGCAAGGGTAGAAAATGGGGGTTGGTGGGAGCATTGCAGAAGGAGGCCTGAGGGAGGAGGAAGGGCAGGTGCTGAGGGATGGAAGGAAGGAAGGAAGGAAGGAAGGAAGGAAGGAAGGAAGGAAGGAAGGAAGGAAGGAAGGAAGGGGCAGTGGAGACTCATGCTGACTCTTTCGATTCACTTCCAGGAGTTTCCAGCGATTTGAACACAGCTGATATTGATGTAGGCGAATGTCCCCGGAGCCCCACCTACCGCCTATCCCAGCCCCAGGTATTGAAAACCCTGGGAATGGGTAGCTGGGGACCCTGGATGGAGAAGGGGCCTTCTGGGTGCTAGGTTTGAAAGGTGGTCAGAAGTGGGGGAGGATGGAGCTAGAGCGAAGGGTGAGTCAGGGCTGGCTGACAGGTCTATACCCCAGGCAAGGACTGGCCCTGCAACCCTTTTCCAATTCCACCCTTGGCGCTCTGCACTTACTTCCCTGCTGCCCTGTGTGTGCCACTCAGTTTCTCGTGTCTGCAGTGACCTGTGGGCTCCACTGCTGCTGCCTGTGAGAGATCCAGGATTGGTGGAGCTGGACAGACTTCACTTTGTATAGGGGAAAGGCAGACCTATAAGGTGGCTGTTGTGAAGAGAAACGGTGTCGCTCAGTCAAGGAGCACGTACCTCCTGGCAGTAGTTATAATAACCACAAATTAATATAATAAAGATGGGGCAGGTCAGAGAAACAGAAGTACTTATTTATGCTACGACACAATGTAGGAATAGCCACCTTGGAGGGCTTTAAAAGGAGGTGAAAATAATAATAGTAATAGTAATAGTAATAATAATTTATTATTTATACCCCGCCCATCTGGCTGGGTTTCCCCAGCCACTCTGTGTGGCTTCCAACAAAACACTAAAATACAATAACATATTAAACATTAAAGGGAACCCTGACCATTAGGTCCAGTCGTGACCGACTCTGGGGTTGTGTGCTCATCTCGCTCTATAGGCCGAGGGAGCCAGCATTTGTCCGCAGACAGCTTCTGGGTCATGTGGACAGCATTACTAAGCCGCTTCTGGTGAACCAGAGCAGCACACGGAAACGCCGTTTACCTTCCCGCTGGAGCGGTACCTATTTATCTACTTGCACATGACGTGCTTTCGAACTGCTAGGTTGGCAGTTGAACTGCTAGGTTAAACATTAAAAGCTTCCCTAAACAGGGCTGCCTTCAGATGTGAATGGCTACAGGTTGTCCCGATGGCTTTGTTCTACCTCCAGGATCATGGGCAGGGAAGAGATGAGCTAGAAGAATTAGTACGTCGAGAGATGAAGTGATCTGATTGGGTGTTGTGTCAGTCTAAACCATAGTCAGCTAATCTCTTTCATGAATTGGACCACGGTTCCTTATCCTGGGTCATATTTTACAAGGGATGCCTGCCCCCTCACTTCCTTCTATCTGGGTTGTGGAAGAGAAAGCTTCTCTTGTGATACCTCTGCATCCTAATCTGTGGAAGAAAGGAGCAAATGGCTTCGTTTTAACATAATGACTCAAGAACCACTAAATTCTAGTTTGGATTAGGTTGCTGGGTGTCACTCAGGTTCAGTTCTGAGCCAAGTGGGAACGCCACCACAAGGTATGGCGATGCCTTGGCATTGGCCCCTCACGCATAACTGCACTGGTGACTTGCAGGTGTGAATGTACCATTGCAAACCTATTGCCACAGGCAGGCACCTTCCATCACCTCCTGCATTCAGGTGTGAGCAGGCCCTTTAGATAGCTTTGAAAAAGGACTGGGGAAATTTGCAACTATTCACACCTGTTGCCCATGCTAACCAAGTGGAAGCAGCCGTGATCTAGGGCAGTATTCCTCTTTGAGTATCAGATGAGGGGAGGCTACAAGAAGGGGGATGACTACCACCCTCAAACCCTCCTTGTGAGCATAGGCGCCAACTCTATGGGGCTGAGGACACCTCAGCTCCCCCCAAAAGTATGTGGGGACTAGGCTGCGATGGTGGAAAGCCCTGTCGGGACTCCCCACAGTGGTGGAGAGCCCAACCAGGCCTTCCAACACACAATAAACCCCCAAAGTCAGCCGTAACTTGGTGCATACACTTGTGAGCTCTCAAAAGCACCCATGGCTGCCGCAGTTGGAGACAGGTTGCTTCACTACAGGGATGGGGAAGCTGTGTCCCTGCAGGTGTTGCTTGGCTGCAGCTCCCACCATCCCTGACTATTTGCTGTGCTGGCTGGGGCTGATGGACTGGAGAGCCACAGCTTCCCTGCCCTTGCTGTACCCCATAGTCTGATACAATAACTCAGGGCAATCCTTATACCTGCCTTTGTGGTTTCTCGCTCTTCTCTTCAGGAGACTGGCCAATATTCTGTGGAGCTGCAACGAGGACCCAGCGGCTTTGGCTTCAGTTTGAGAGGTGGAAGTGAATATAACATGGACATCTATGTCTTGGCCCTCATGGAGGGTGGACCAGCCCAGCAGTGTGGCAAGATTCAGGTATGTGATGCGGTCTGGGAACACCCAGTGCTGCGGGCAAGTGCGAACCTGGCTGGTTCCTTGAATGGGAAACCACTAGGAGAGCCTCACCCGGGAACATGACAGAAGTGTGGCTCTGCTCTAAAAATGTGATCTGTGAGTCAGGAAGTGCCCAGTGCAAATTTTACCATCACCCACGAACTTGCTAAGTACCCTTAAGCAAGACACTAATCCTCAACACAATTCCCCCCCCCCCGGGATAATTATATTGGCCTACCAGACACGCTTTAAAAAGAATACACAAGAATAATGCATGCAGAGCATTCTGAGCACTCAAAAAGTGTTACTTTAATGCTGCAAAATGAGATTATCAGGTTCCCCTGAATGGGCACCAATATGTGTGTGTTCTGTGTGGAGCTGTGCATATTCTATATTCAGTATATTCTACATTCAGCCTTACTATTATTATTATTATTATTATTAGTATTATTATTCCCCGCCCATCTGGCTGGGTTTCCCCAGTCACTCTGGGCGGCTTACAGCACATAGAAGATAGTAAAACATTAGACATTAAAAATTTCCCGCTACAGGGCTGCCTTCAGATGTCTTCTAAAAGTCAGATAGTTGTTTATTTCCTTGACATCTGATGGGAAGGCGTTCCACAGGGCGGGCGCCACTACCGAGAAGGCCCATTATTACCATGCCTATCCAATGTGTGGAAACACTGTGAAATCTCCAGAACAAAGCAAAACCCCAGCCAGCTCTTGGCAATGATGGTGAGTTTTACACCGTGGCAGGTGAGCGACCAGCTGGTAGAGATCAACGGAGAGCCTACAGCAGGAATGACGCATGCTCAAGCTGTGGAGCACATCCGCAATGGGGGGAGCCGGATGCGCCTGGTGCTGAAGAGGGGCAACGGGTTTGTTCCTGATTATGGTACGTCCATGTTCTTTTCTGCCCATCCCTCTCTTCCTCCACAGTAGAGATGGGCTCAAGCCGACCCCACGGTTAATGCAACGCGTGAGAAATGACCACAGGGGAGATGGGATGGCCTAGGTGGAAATTTCAGGTGGGAATAGTCTGGCACACTCCCCGCCCCACCAGCAAATTTCCCCCTAACCCTTAAGGGAGAAGAGGAAAACCACGATTAGTTTCTCTGTTTCAAGAGAGGTGCCGTAACCCAGGATGATAGGCCTTGTAATGGACTTCTCCCAGTTTCTTTAAAAATATGCTTATATGCTGTTTTTCTGAGCAAAATCTGTCCAAAGGGGCTTACAACAATAAAAAGTATACATACTAACACTAAGGACAAAACAGATTTTCAAAACTCCCTGCCTTTTCTCTGCAGAGAGACAGGTTCTGGGTCTGCAATATTCACCCCTCTCTCCTCTTCTTTTTTCTTTCCTGCCCTGCCGTCCTTCGTCCGTCTGACCCACCATACACCACCCCGACCCACTCATGGTGTTGTCTGACCCCCCCTCCCCCCCCACTTCTCTGCCTAATCTGTGCCAACCTCACCTTAACCTTTTCTGGTCTGCTTTGCCTTCCTGGTCTGTGATGGCTCCATCCCCTACTCCCGGTCTGTGCTGGCCTTGTAACTTCCCTATCACTTCCTCTCCGCCCCCAAAGTCTCCATCTGTCTCCGCCCCACAGGGCAGCCGCTGGCCAGTCTGGCTCTCTGCGTGACCAACTCCCCCCGGGGGGAGCCCTGCTTCTGCCTCGTGGGACGGGTCGAACATAAATGGTGGGTGTCCAGCCCCCAGCCGGACCAGCAGAACCACTCAGCCCAGTCCCTTTCTCTCCCATAGTCTCCCAGGGAATCATCCTCAAACAACAAGAGCAATGAGAACTTTGCAACAGGTGGAGCCACTTCCCCTTCTTCCCCTCTCTTCCCACCACCACATTAGGACCCTTCCCTGGTCTCCCTGCCCCTGTTTCCCCAGCATCACCCCAACAGACCTTCCCCCCCCAAGCCAAAGCTGTGTGTATTCTGCAGTTCTGCACGAGTACAGAAAAGGAGCAGAATTTTGGTATGAGCTGCATAATGCAGCCGCTTCAGACTCCTGGGCTGAAGACAGACGTGCCCTTTTCATAGCAAGGGGGCACCTGTGCGTTCTGTCCAAACATACTTCCATTTTGCAGGGCTGATTGCTAAAATAGCAGAAGCCAGCCACGAGAAGTAGTGCTTGGTTGGTGGTTGTAATGTCACAGAGCCAATTCCCCGCTTGCAATCACTTGTTAAATTACAAGTCTTGGCCGAGTGACACATTATAATTTCTCTTTTAATAGCAAATTCCTTACCCTTGGGGTTTTGAAGACCGTCTTTAAAAACTTAAAAGGCAGATACTTCTGTGCCTTGCGGAGGCCATTGGCTAGTAGAAACAGAATAAATTATGCAATCTAAATATTCACGCTTGCATAATTCAGCTTTCACAGTGCAGAATTGTGATTTTTTTTCCGTATGCCCTGGCCATAGCTACCATTGCCTCTGGTTGCCTCCTCCATTTTCCATTTCTCACTGATTTGTCTGGGATTCCTCCTCCACATATTAGCACGTTGTGAAACGTTATAGACCTGTCTATGTAATACTGGATTCCTCCCCAAACCTCTTTCCAACTTGCTGTACCCACCTAGCTCCTCCCCCGTCCCAGAAGCCTCCCTCCAGCCCAGCGAGGACATACATAAACCGCCCAAGTTCCATGTTGCCAAGCTGGCCTGTGGTGGCACCCCCAAGGCAAAAGTTTGGGTAGGATCCTGCCTCTAGAAGCCCAGAGGGCAGGAAAGCAGCCTGGGAGGTGTGAGGACGCTTCCCAGGGTTCCTTGGAGGGAAGCCACAACAGCTGAACCACTTTAAACTGGTGGGGCAGAGAGGCCTTCTCAGTGGAAAACATTGCAGAGGGAAGTTCTCATACTCCTAGAGCCTCGATCCAATCTGGAGACCTCAAAGGGCAGTAGAAGAAACCCAAGGGAGCTCTCAGGGAGATCCCAGAAAACAGCAGATCTCTCCCCCACCCCCCAGTAAAGCAGCCTTCCCCAATCTTGAGTCTCCATAAATTGTTTGTGGCACTGTGGGTTAAACCACAGAGCCTAGGACTTGCCCATTGGAAGGTCGGCGGTTTGAATCCCTGCGACGGGGTGAGCTCCCGTTGCTCGGTCCCTGCTCCTGCCAACCTAGCAGTTCAAAAGCACGTCAAAGTGCAAGTAGATAAATAGGTACTGCTCCGGCGGGAAGGTAAACGACGTTTCCGTGCTCTGCTCTGGTTCGCCACAAGCGGCTTAGTCATGCTGGCCACACGACCCGGAAGCTGTACGCCGGCTCCCTCGGCCAGTAAAGCGAGATGAGCGCCGCAACCCCAGAGTCAGCCACGACTGGACCTAATGGTCAGGGGGCCCTTTACCTTTTTACAACCCCCATCATCCCCAGCCAGCATGGCCCCATGGTCAAGGATGATGGGAGATGTAGTCCAACAATACCTGGGGACCAAAGGTCAAGGAAGGCTGCCCGAAGGTTTCAGAGATGAGGGGTCGTATCAGAGTATCCTGAGGGATGTGGATTCCTGGGCAGAATTGGACGCTGGAGCTCCACAGCGTAGTTCCAAAGCAGGCTTCCTCAAAGGCGGCCCTCCAGATGTTTTGAGACTACAGTTCCCATCATCCCTGACCACTGGTCCTGCTAGCTAGGGATTGTGGGAGTTGTAGGCCAAAAGCATATGGAGGGCCGCGGCTGAGGATGCCTGCTTCAAGGAGTATTTTTAAAATATAGCTGGTGATTATTTTAGGTAATGGAGAGGCAGCCGCATTCCACATTCTGTCCTGTCTCCACCCCACCAGTATCTGCCCGCCCTGGCGCTACCTGCCTGGCCTTGCCCAGAATGCCAGCATTTTGAAATCAAATCTTGGCAACTTTACCCCCAGGGCAGGGTGTAGCTTGGGATGAGGTTCTTCTTTTCTCTCCTTTTTCAAAACAAAACCAAAGACCCACCCACTCCATGCAGCCCACCTTGCCTTATACCAGGCATAGGCAAACTCGGCTCTGCAGATGTTTTGGGACTACAACTCCCATCGTCCCTGACCATTGGTCCTGTTAGCTGAGGATCATGGGAGTTGTAGTCCCAAAACATCTGGAGGGCCGAAGTTTGCCTATGCCTGCTGAGGAGGGATGTCTTCAGGGTCTAATCTCTCCTGTTCTGTGTTTTTCTCCCTCCAGACCGAGAGTACAGTCAGAGCCCTGCCAGGTTGCAGCAGGCGGCGGAGACCGAGGACAAAGGCAGGCACCGGCACCGGAGAGCAAACCCGCCTGGGGGCCCCCAATATCTGGGTCATCCCCCCTGTGACGGGGGCAGCCGGGAGGCATCGCCCAGCAACAAGCAGCGACTCCAGCTCCAGCTCCCCAAAGCCCGCCAGCCTAGCTGGCCGCACCGCAGCTCCACCAAGGCTCCAGGGGAGGAAGACGAAGATGGAGAAGGGGGCTGGAGGCTGCGGGAGCAAGGGAAGGGCGTGGAGGGAGGAGGGGACAGCTGCAAGCTCCTCTCCCCCAGGCCAAGCAGGAAGCTGCGCTCAGACCTGGTCCCTGGTCCCTGGCTGGTGCCCAGCAAGGAGCGCCTGTCGCGGGCTCTGTGGGGCGTCTGCATGGGCCAGGGGGAGGAGGAAGAGCAAAAGGGTGACTCGGAAAGAGGGAAGAGCATGGAGGTGAAGAGGCGCAGCTAAGCCCAGCACTCTTTGCGGCTCCGCAACGCAGAACTACTCAGTGCCTGGGGCAATGGCCCTGTCCACCCCCATCCGGACTATGCAATATAATTTTCTTTTTTCCTTTCCTTTGCCCGCTCCCCGTATTCGTACTATGCAGCGGCAGCTTCCGTCTTGCGCTCCCCGGCCCCCATCCATACTATGCAATGATTCAACACAAACACAAGCCTCCTTCCCCACCTTCCTTGGGATTCTGCGAGGCAATCTTCCGTTTTGCTGCTGCTTCCGCCGCTCCCAAGGACTGCGGTGGTAACATCCCTTATGCAGCCAGCCCCCTGCCCTGGGCGGACTAGAACCTATTGCAGTGCTACTGAAGCTGCGTTGCGAAGATCCCAGGGGGCGTTATGAGAAGTTTTCTCCAGGGAGAAGATCCACAATGGCAGACAGAAAATGGGCTTGCCCATGATTGCCTACCCTGCAATGCCTAGCGCCAGAGGAGGGATGGTGGCCATGTCCCAGGGCAGTGGTGGCGAACCTGCAGCCTAATGGTCAGCCAAGCCTATTTTATATATGATGTCAGGCACAGGAAACTTCAGGCTATGGCTTACAGCGACAGAAGAAAGCGCCAGGTTTTTAAAAGGTCAACTATTGCCTGCAAAGGCAGGAATCAGAAGTGCACTTAGGGTACACTCCTTATTCTTCCTTTGTGGCCCCCAATTAAAATTTGTGTGGGAATGTTCAGGGATGCAGGAGAGGATATGTTGTTTGATTATATCCTTTCCAACTTGTGTTAACAAGTTCTATAATTTAGCAGAGTAACATTCCCCTTTTAAACTTGCACAGCGGATGCGTTTGCTCAGGCTCGCTAAAGCCTCTAAAATAAGATTTATTGGTAATTTCCCCTTTAGTCCCTCATAAAAAGATAGACACGACACAGTCTTCTATAAAAGTATAAAAAGAGTTTACTTACACATTCTGTTCACAAATGGATCCTAGAAAGCAGACTTAAGTTACAAAAGTAATATACAGCTGGAAACTATCCCATAAGGAGACAGCTCCTTTGTCCTCTCTTGGCTGCAAGCCAAGAAAGCATCTTAGGCTAAGCAGATGTTGCTTCTTTGATGAATGTAGTCAGAGAGAGAGATGGTTGACCAGTCCTGCTCTTTTGTTACCTGGGCAGGTGAAGTCACGTCCACCTCTAGTCACATGCAGAGGAAGTTTGTCCCAGCCTAGGAGAAACAGGAAGTTCCGACTGGCTGGTCCAGACATCCCCTTTTATGTCCACTCTAGGGATGTTGTACTTGACTGCTCTTGTGTTTCAGATCCCGCGATTTGTCTACTTGCACTGGCATGCTTTCGAACTGCTAGGTTGGCAGGAGCTGGGACAGAGCAATGGGAGGTCACCCTGTCACAGGGATTCGAACCACCGACTTTCCGATCAGCAAGCCCAAGAGGCTCAGTGGGTTAGACCACAGCGCCACCCGCGTCCCTTCAAAATTAATATTATCAGACGTCAGGTGACTGACAGCAGGGTGGAGCTGGCCACTGTCAATGCGGCTGATGGAGGGGGCGTGTCACCTCTGGATCACCTGACACCAGGTGACTGACAGGTGGCTGCTGCGACTGGCCCTCCATCCGCATCCATTTTCCTGCTGCTGTTCTAGGCTGCTCTCAATTTGCACAAGGCAGTGACTGCATTCAACGGGTCTCATTGGTACTTGGCACAAACCGAAGGTGCAGTGCTGCCAACAACAAGCCCAGAATGTTCTGTGGGAGGCACACTGGAAGTCTGTCAGCAGTTAGTTAACGGGAAAGGGTTTTCCCTGAGACTTGATCGTTTGAAAACCGCTGACTCAATGTTCCATTCACAAAATCCATTGTGGCTCAGTAGCAGTTAGAGTGTTGGGGAGCCCAGGGTTCAAATCTCTGGGTGACCTTGGGCAACTCATTATCTTTCAACCTAACCTATCACTCAGGATGGACGCGGGTGGTGCTGTGGGTTAAACCACAAAGCCTAGGGCTTGCTGATCAGAAGGTCGGTGGTTTGAATCCCTGCAACGGGGTGAGCTCCCGTTGTTTGGTCCCTGCTCCTGCCAACCTAGCAGTTCAAAAGCACGTCAAAGTGCAAGTAGATCAATAGGTACCACTCCGGTGGGAAGGTAAATGACATTTCCATGCGCTGCTCTGGTTCGCCAGAAGCAGCTTAGTCATGCTGGCCACATGACCCGGAAGCTGTATGCCGGCTCCCTCGGCCAATAAAGCAAGATGAGCGCCGCAACCCCAGAGTCAGCCACAACTGGACCTAATGGTCAGGGGTCCCTTTACCTTTATCACTCAGGCTTGCTGTGAGGATAAAATAGCAGGGAGGAACTAGGTACGGTGCTTTGAGCTCCTTGGGTATAATTGCAACAGATCAATGAACAAACCCATTCCATAGTGACTCATCTACTAAGGAACCCCTAAGCACCTGTTGTTGTTTTTTTTGAAAAGCCCACATGTTTCAGAGGATTCTGTAGAATTACTTTAGGGCATGCAGTCAGTTACCCCACACAAACAAAGCACATTGCTGGAACATGCCCAACACTCCTCCTTTGCAGGGAAGTTGACAATTGGTTGGAGTGGGCAATTCAGGGGCAGCCTCTTCTGCCATGACTGATCTTCTCCCAGAAGACTTGCGTGCTTCCGAGGAAACCTCTGGAGCATGATTTGAAAACCACCGGCCTAGTATCCCTTATCACATCACTTTCCAAGACTGTGCAGTGTGGTCTGTGCCACTCTGCTGCTGAACCACCTCCCCTTCGCTGCCCCTTCGCCACAGTTCATTCTTCTTCCCTCAGGCTGTGCAGTGGTCCACCAGCCTCACGGACCTTTCCACTCCACTGGTGCCTCAAGCCATCCCACGATTGCATGGGCTGGTGATCCATGCCCAGCCGCTCAGAATGCAATGGTCCTCTTCACTCTGCTAGTGCCAACCACGGTGTGCATGAGAGCCCTCATGCGCTAAAACGCAGACTTCGCATGCCATACGGGATGCCTGTGGCTCAGAAGAGCCATGTATTTCTGTGCCATGCGCACACCCAGACATGCCACCACCCGATGCTATGAAAACAAGTATAATATATAGATTCCTGTTAACTGGCGAAGGAGAATGTATTGTCCCAGGCAAGTTATTTCAGCTTCTCCTAATCAATCATGGGCACCGTTTGCTCCTACTAGTGAGCATTGTTTGGCCTTCTGTTCTGCAAAGGCACAGCAAACATGGGGTTCTTGTGTTGGTAAAGGATTGTGGGGTAAAGAAGTGAGACAGCACACTCCTAGGTTTTCTTTGCAGGTGGCGTGATGGAATAAAAATGAGAGAAATTTACAATCTAAATTTCTCACTACTTTTTTTAAAAAAATTGTGGTTTCACATTGCATCGCCTGTTTAGCTCTCAGTTCCTTCTCTGATATATATCTGTGCACAGACACTTCACAGCATATCCAGAGGTGGTGCTAGCACAATCCTGGGGCACACAGGCCAAAATTGTGCCTTGTGTCACCACCCTTTGTCTGGGGAGGGTGGGGGGTGGGAGGTCATACGCATTGCATGCTGTATGCAAAACATGAACTGACATGAAATGTGCATGTGTCCACAGGGTGCATTTGGATAAACTATTGGCAGGGCTTCTGGCTTTATACAACACTGGGGTGGGGGAATTCACATAAATGGGCACATGTAAGACAAACCCATGGGGATATGCATGTCAAAGGCCATGGCACACCTAAGAAGCCCAGCCCCATTGCATTCAGGAGGCCTTCAGTGGACCCAGCATTCAAGCTCAAAACCCACCACGCAAAGCCCCAGAAGCTATCTTATCATGCAATACTATCACCCACACAATGGGCAAAGAGGTGCTGGGTCACACTTCTTCCTGGAGGCTGCATTAAAGTATCCTCCTGGCACCTATTTCCTGGTGCATTTATAGGAGTGGGTCATCTCAGAGGTGAGAAGGAAAGGCTCACTTCACATGCTCAGAAGCATTCTGCAATCCCAACCCACAGTTTTAAGCAGTGCATGACATGAGTCTTAAGGCTCTAGGACCTGCCCTGGTTGAACCCCCACTTACAAGGGCTGAAGTTGGTTCTTCTACTGTTCCAGGTGCGGAAATAGCTGGCTTTTGGCTGACCTGATACAAGAGGGGGCAGGGCTCCTGTGCTTTTGAATAATTGTGCAGGTGACATTTGGGTGGAGGTGGGAATGTCGGTGACACAAGAAATTGCTTTAGATATGTCTGGCAGTGCAGTTATGCCATAGGAAATGTTCTTCTTTTTTTAAAAAAATAAATAAAATCTTATAAAATCTATCAATTAAAAGATTCTGATTTTGTTTTTAAAATTGCTTTCGATTTATTGTCTTTGCTTCCTCAAACTGCATAATTCATGATTGAGGTTCTGAACCCTTTTCAGGGATGGAAAAATCACTGCTTAGGCCTGGTGAACTCGCTGAATGAATCAAGAGCGATAAGGTGAGCTGTAGTTTGCAGATGATAAGAAATCCCCCAATCCAGCTTCAGTCCTGTGAAAGAACAACAGCGAAACAGCAAACAGTTTTTATGTTATTATGTTTTAATATATGTTGGAAGCTGCCCAGAGTGACTGGGGAAACCCAGTCAGATGGGCAGGGTATAAATAATAAGATTATTGTTGTGGAATAGGACATCCCTATTTTCCTTGGAGAAATGTTGGAGGGTATGTAACTAGGCTTTGGGAAAGCGGTGGGAGGTCTCTAGGACCCTGTCATCTTCCCAAAGCCCAGTGCCTCACCTGGCTTTGGCAAGGCAGCAGCTGGGGCTGGGGGGCCTCAAATGTTGCCAAGGGCTGTCAAAAAGGCCTCAAGGGCCACATGTGGCCCTGGGACCACATGTTGCACCATCCTGGTCCAGGCTAAAGAGTTGTCAGGGAAGTCAGAAAGCCCTAAAGCATGGGTAGGCAAAGTAAGGCCTGGGGGCCGGATCCGGCCCAATCGCCTTCTCAATCCAGCCTGCGGATGGTCCAGGAATCAGTGTGTTTTTACATGAGTAGAATGTGTCCTTTTACAGTCATACCTCAGGTTACAGACACTTCAGGTTGCTTTTTTCGGGTTACGGACCGCCGAAACCCAGAAGTACTGGAACGGGTTACTTCCGGGCTTTGGCAGTCGCGCATGCGCGCTAAATCATGCTTTGCGCATGCACAGAAGCGCTGGATCGTAACCTGCACGTGCGCAGACGTGCCACTGCAGGTTGCGAACGCTGCGGGTTGCGAACGTGCATCCCGCACAGATCACATTCGCAACCCGAGCGTCCACTGTATTTAAAATGCATCTCTGGGTTATTTGTGGGGCCTGCCTGGTGTTTTTACATGAGCAGAATGTGTGCTTTTATTTAAAATGCATCTCTGGGTTATTTGTGGGGCATAGGAATTCATTAATTAATTAATATTTTTTTCAAAATATAGTCCGGCCCCCCACAAGGTCTGAGGGACAATGGACCGGCTCCCTGCTGAAAAAGTTTGCTGACCCCTGCCCTAAAGTGAGGATATGGATAAGCGTTTCAGTTTCAACCAGCAAGCTGGAACATCCCATCGAAGGCAATACCTCCTTACAAATCAGCACACAATTTCAATGGCCAGAGACAACTCCTGCTCTGCTGGTTAGATTGGTTTTCTAGGAAAGGCTCCTGCCTGCCACCTCATAAACTGGTTTATTCAGCATGAATTTCCAAACCCTTGGGAAGTACCATGTTGTTCCTTCTAACCCTAAAGTGTTCCCAGAAAAGGGTTCCCAGACGTCCTCGTTTCCCAGGGACGGTCCCCGGATTTGCAAATAAGTTCCTCGACAACTTCCATCCCCAGAATGTCCCTGGATTTCATCTAATGTCCCTGGGAAACGCAGCAGTGGCAGTCTTGCCAGCCTGGAGCAGTTGGCTCTGGCTGGCTTCAGGAGCTGCTCGGAAGTCCCCATATGATGGAGATGAAGGGGCTCTAAGATGCGGCTGCCTCCACCTTCCCTGACCCCAGCAACTAAGCTGTGAAGGGAGGCTTCATGCTGCCTATCAGAACAGCCTCCCAACTCTTACTTGCATGCAAGCAAGCAGGAGGGGGCAGGGATCTCTCAGTTAGGCAACGGGAAGCCTCCCTTCCCAGCTGAGGGATCCTCCCCTCCTGCTTGCATGCAAGTAGGAATGGGATTGGGGCTGCTCTGATGGGAAGGGAGGCATCGCACTGCCCGAGCCTTGCTGCTGCCACTGCTCTCGGCCCTCCTTCTCCGCCTTCCATGCCTGACCCACCGCACGCCACTTCCCCACCACCACCGAAGAACCAACAACTCAGGGGCTGCTCAGGCTCATGAAGAAAGGAGATAGAAGCCTCGGAGGAAGCGGCAGTTGAGATCAAGGTGGTGGCCGCCTCTCTGCCACCACCATCGCTTCAGCATCAGCAGCCGTTCAGTCAGTACATATTTACCACCCAAGGATTAGTCCAATTAATCTATGAAGACCAATCCTTCCACTGTGTCCAGCCGTGTCCCTGAGGGAGGTGGATCGGTACTAGCTGGAGGTCAGACAGGCCCCCTCCCTGTTGAACTTCCAGCACTTACTGAAGAATTCTTCTTTATTCTGGCAAGCATTTTAATGGAACTCAGATTATCATTTTAACTCAATTTTATTTTCATTGTGCTGAATTTTTTGTACACCGCCTAGAGGCACTGTAATTAGGCAGTGCATACATTGTCGAAACAAAATAGAATGAAATGATCGGCTGATCTCTGCTCACTGGGTACTGCAGGATTTGACAACAACAACTCAATGTGTCTTGAACGTTGGAGAATCTCTCCCCTGCTTTCACAGGGTGACCTCTCAGAGGGAGGGAGAGGCAGACTGTTCGGAGCCAGATCTGATGGACTGATCTTGTTGTTGTTGTTTAGTCGTTTAGTCATGTCCGACTCTTTGTGGCCCCATGGACCAGAGCACGCCAGGCACTTCTGTCGTCCACTGTCTCCCGCAGTTTGGTCAGACTCATGTTTGTAGCTTCGAGAACACTGTCCAACCATCTCGTCCTCTGTTGTCCCCTTCTCCTTGTGCCCTCAATTTTTCCCAACATCAGGGTCTTTTCCAGGAAGTCTTCTCTTCTCATGAGGTGGCCAAAGTATTGGAGCCTCAGCTTCAGGATCTGTCCTTCCAGTGAGCACTCAGGGCTAATTTCCTTAAGAATGGATGCGTTTGATCTTCTTGCAGTCCATGGGACTCTCAAGAGTCTCCTCCAGCACCAGAATTCAAAAGCATCAATTCTTCGGCGATCAGCCTTCTTTATGGTCCAGCTCTCACTTCCATACATCACTACTGGGAAAACCATGGCTTTAACGATACGGACCTTTGTTGGCAAGATGATGTCTCTGCTTTTTAAGATGCTGTCTAGGTTTGCCATTGCCTTTCTCCCAAGGAGCAGGCGTCTTTTAATTTCGTGACTGCTGTCACCATCTGCAGTGATCATGGAGCCCAAGAAAGTAAAATCTCTCACTGCCTCCATTTCTTCCCCTTCTATTTGCCAGGAGGTGATGGGACCAGTAGTCATGATCTTCGTTTTTTTGATGTTGAGCTTCAGACCATATTTTGCACTCTCCTCTTTCACCCTCATTAAAAGGTTCTTTAATTCCTCCTCACTTTCTGCCATCAAGGTTGTGTCATCTGCATATCTGATGTTGTTGACATTTCTTCCGGCAATCTTAATTCTGGCTTGGGATGGACTCATCTACACAGCTGCAAATAAAACGTTTTAAATGTGTTGTGAAGTGCAATACACAAATGTGATGCTAGGTGGCCACAGTGAGCTATGCAAATTTCAATATATTTTTCAAAACTTTCTTTTAAAAAAACACATTTTCACAGCGTTTTTTTATACGTGTGTAGATTCCACCTAAAGAAAGCGTAGGTGAGAGACAGGAGCTAGCCAAAGGTGAAAGCACTTGGGGTGGCCCCTTTCTGGGAATTTCAGGATGGGTTAGTGGATCTACTTCCTGCTGTTAGGAGTCTTACATTGCTACCATTGCACTCCACTTTTAATTTTGTCAGTGAATCCACATCTATGGAAAAGACAGCATAAATATCCAGTGCACTCTCACCCGTGGGAAACTAAATCCTGAACTGTAACTTCAGAGAATTGAGTGTGTTCTGTTGTTATTGCTGTTTTTAGGAGGGTTTGAGATGCCCAGGAATAAGTGGCTTCTAAGTTTTAATGGCTGAGCTTTTGTGTCACTGGGGCAGTGAACTAATGAGAGGGGAAGGGGAGGAAGGTTAGTTGCTGAACACATTAACCATTAGGGAGAACCACATCTGAGATTAGGACTTTCCTAAAAAGTTAAAAAGACAGCCTCAGCTTGCTCCCCAACCTCTTCAGATCAGTTTCGTGGACTTGAGAGAGATGGGTGTAAAATCTCATCTTGGTGTCATCTTCCCAGTTCAATCCCTACCCTGCCTCGCCCATTTGCTCTGCAGTGGAAAAATATAACGCACCCATATATAGTACTAAGAATGCTTGCACTTGCAGGGCCCAAAGCAACTTGTGGTGAGAGCTTTAAATCAGGAGAATAAGAGATGGCTCAGTTGGTGAGACTGCAGATTGATTTTGCCTGCCCTATGGCAGCTTTTAAGTTGTTTTTTTAAAGGGGGGGGAGATCTTGATCACCAGTCTCTGGCATCTCATCTATTTTGCCCCTCTTACTGATACCATGTGAACTCTTGCAATCCTTTCCCTCTCTGCTTTTGTGAAATTTCATTCATCTTAGAAAACTGCCTATGTCATTGGGGTTGGGGGTGTTGCTGGGCATGGCCAACTCACACCTGCAAACAGTAAGAAGCAAGACAGGTAGCAAAAGATATACCTCTGTTTTGTTGTACATGTGTCTGCCGCTGGGACAATGATTTTGTCTAAGGGGCAAATAACTGCTTTGTTTTGCTAAGGACAAGATGATTGCATAATCATTTGAAGTGCTTGACAGGAAGATGAAGACAGACTTCGTAAATATCTAAACCATGTATCATCTTGACGTCAGTGTGTTGCATAGTAGTTATTGTCAGACTAGCACACATTCAAATCCCCACTAAGCCATGAAACTTCTTGCGTTGGCTCATAGTTTTGCAGCCTAACCTACCTCGCAGGCGTGTTGTGAATAACCAGAGAGGGGACAGAATTATGTACACTCCCTTGAGCTCCTTGCAGGAAAGGTGAGATGCAAATAAAATAAGAGTAATAATCTTGTATGCTCTTAGTTCTTTGTAACCTTTTTTTTTCAATAGTTTATGACATATATTCTGCTCTTATGTGGATGTCCCTGTGATCAAAGTGACAAAGTCCAAGTACAGTGGTACCTCGGGTTAAGTACTTAATTCGTTCCGGAGGTCCATTCTTAACCTGAAACTGTTCTTAACCTGAAGCACCACTTTAGCTAATGGGGCCTCCTGCTGCTGCTGCGCCGCCAGAGCACGATTTCTGTTTTCATCCTGAAGCAAAGTTCTTAACCCGAAGTAATATTTCTGGGTTAGCAGAGTCTGTAACCTGAAGCGTATGTAACCTGAAGCGTACGCAATCCCACCAATGGGGGGGGGTGAACCCCCACACCCCAATGGCACTGGACATATACGGAAGAACATTTTATAATTTTATTATTTATTAAATTTCTATACCGTCTTCATCTGGGGATCACAGGGCGGTTTACAATATAAAAACACAAAAATGCATCACATAGTAACAAACATAAACAATAACACCCCAAACCCATTATTATTATTATTATTATTATTATTATTATTATTATTATTATTATTATTATTAAATATTTGAAGAGCCTGCTGGATGAGATCAATAGTCCAGTATCCTGTTCTAGCAGTGACCCAGCCAGCTGCCAAGATCAAAAACACTCTTTTGAAAGCACATCAGACCATGTTGCATTTTCTTGGCAATTGCCCATCTACATGCCTATTCCATTTAACAGCACGATGTGACCATATTCCAAATTGCCTGGACAACACGGAGATCTTGCTCCACATCCTGGACGCCACTCAAGATTAAGTCCAGGGTCACTGTGGTCAGTTCCATGACCAACTGCTCTGGTCATAGTCATTTAAGTATCTAGGGAAGGGTCTCCTCTGCTTTTTCCAATTTCCTCGTGAGAGATGATTTGAAAACATTTGCGCGTATTTCATCTTCGTCCGTTAACTAGCTGGTTAAAAGGCAGGTGACTAATCAGCAAAAATGCTTGGCTCTGTTGACGGCAGCACTCTGCAAAGACAGCTCCGTGTGGCGCTCCCAGTGCCAGCTGCCAAATCCATACTGACTGCAGCAGCTAAGGAACAGCGAGCGGATGCCTCTGGGACTGTGTGGCAGATGGCACATTACAGCGCAGCCTCTGGGTGTAAATCAGGATAGAAACCGGCCTGCTGTTTATACATGGTGCAGCTCACATGTCCTCAGCTTTAGTTGTGTGAACTGGCCCTTACAGGATCAGGAGAGGGACCCACACAGGTCTTCCACCTAAACGTTAGGCATGGGACACTCGGAGCTCTGCGTTTCTTCTGTCTGTGCCATTCTACTTTCGTTTCCTTTGCAACAGGCGAGCTGCAGCCTGCCAGCCCTGGCAGATTGCCGGTTCTTCCATGCCCCTCCCTTGCCAGTGTTGAGGGTTCCAGTGGAGTTCCAGGCAAGCGTGCTGGGACCCATCTGAGTCAAGGAGGAATGCAGAGCAGGGAATCCTGTTGGTCCTGGGAATGGAGAGACCTGGAGGGAGTGTCTGAGGAACCAGCGCACCTAGGCTGAGTCACAGCACGGAGACAGGATTTAACAAGAGATGGGGCAAGGTTGTAGCTTTTTCCATTCTGCATAAATATACTGAAGTAGACACACATTCAGGGCCAAGTGGCCTTGAGCTCAAAGGGGCTCTCAAATTGGGTTTTCCTGCATTTGATGTTTTGCAACGTGTTTTCATGCACATCAGACTAAAATGTGATATTCACTGCTTAGAGATGCAAATTTATGCAGATAACGTATTTTGATAGAAGATATACTTTTTGTTATGTGATACAGATTTTTGTTAATTGCTACTTTTTTAATAATAATTATTAATAGATACTTTTTATTTAAAAATTCTGATGGCAGAAGCTTAGGTCATGATGTACCGGTACATGTTCCTCTCTGATCAGCTGATTATATAAACAAACCTTCCCTTCTGCAAAGGGGCCAGGTGTCTCTGACACTCTGAGAGGTCCTGCATACATCTGAGGCAATTGTGATGGCCATGAATTTATGAAACTGTGATGGCCTGGCCAGGGGTCCATTCCACCCTCCAAGAAATCTGGGAATTGTAATTTGCCCCCTCTCAGAGCTACAATTCCCAGCACCCTTAAGAAACTGCAGTTATCAGAATTCTTTGGTATGTGTGTGCTTTAAATGTGCTTTAAATGCATAGTGTGTACACAGCCCAAGGGTGTGGTGTGGACTTGAGCCCAAGGCATTTTGTGCGAGGCTACAAATCTCCTGCCTCTTCGCTTCTTTTAAACACTTAAAAATAAAATTTTAAACCCTTTGCTCACAAGGTGGCTGGGCACGTTACAAAGTACTGTGGGCTGTGACATCCCAGCCAACTACCAGAGTTTCATACTTGTGGGGTCACTGGAAACTCATCTCTCTTATTCATGTCTTCATAGTACAAAAACACAGCTATAGAAGGTGAAGTCAGCAAAGTCCTGTTGTTATTTTATTTTTTTTAAAAAATAAAACCATACATTACCCAAACCAAATGGAAAACATATGCTCTTCTAACTGAGCACACTTTCCATAGTTACTCAGCAAAATGATACCGTGATAACCATCTCTGCGACAGTTAATTAAAGCAGCCAATTTGCCAATTCTGCCCATCTAAAGTGATTTCTTCAGCCATTCTGGAGCATGTTAATGACTCCCAATGCTTCATTCCAACAATCTTGTCAGCCACTGAAAGATTTTTTGATAAGGGTCTTATCACTACAAGCATCTGAATGTGTTTAAGGATCCTGCCTCACCTTAATCCCAGTCTTCACAAGAAATGTGCCAAAGCTCTGTGACTCGTGGGTGCTCCGGCCGCCACAGAGATATAAACTCCCCATAATTTGGGTGTCATTTCCAGCAATTGAGCAAAGTAGTTTTGTCATCAAGAGGGCTGTCTCAACTGCTTTTAAACATACTGAAAGGTAAAGGTAAAGAACCCCTGACAGTTAAGTCCAGTCGTAGGTGACTCTGGGGTTGCAGTGCTCATTTCGCTTTACAGGCCAAGGGAGCCGCCATTTGTCCACAGACAGTTTTTCCGGGTCATGTGGCCAGCATGACTAAGCTGCTTCTGGCGAACCAGAGCAGCGCATGGAAATGGTGAGCTCCTGTTGCTCGGTCCCTGCTCCTGCCAACCTAGCAGTTTGAAAACACATCAAAGTGCAAGTAGATAAATAGGTACCGCTCCGGCGGGAAGGTAAACAGCGTTTCTGTGTGTGGCTCTGGTTTGCCAGTAGTGGCTTAGTCATACACGCCAGCTCCCTTGGCCAATAAAGTGAGATAAGTGCCGCAACCCCAGAGTCAGCTATGACTGGACCTAATGGATAGGGGTCTCTTTACCTTTACCTAATTAATTGACTGGAGCAGAAGGTTGTCCTCCTCAATGTTTCCTAGAGCTGGTGGTGTTTGTGGTGTGTGTATCTTGGTGCTCACAACTACTGCCCTGGTCAACTGTGCCGTGGCCAGTTGGCCAGCTGAGCTTACGCTTCTGGTTTCCACTTGCCAGAAGACTTCAACATACAGCTACGGGTTGAACAAGAGACTAGCGCAACATGCACAATGCATATTTAAAGCACTAGGTTACCACTTTAAACAGTCGTAGCTTCCCCAAAATAATTCTGGGAGCTGTTGTTCATTAAGGGTCCTGAGAGTTAATAGGAGACCCCTATTCTACTCACAGCACTACAATTCTTAGAGTGGTCTGACACTCTATCCCTCTGCTCAGGGAACTATGGGAATTGTGGCTCCGTGAGGGAAATAGGGATCTCCTAACAACTCTCAGCACTCTTAATGAATTACAGCTCCGAGAATTCCTTAGGAGAAGCCATGACTCCTTAAAGTGGTGCCATAGTGTTTTCAATGTATGTCATGAGTATGGCCTAGATGTATTCTGATGGAGCACCGGGAAGTGTGTAGTGATCATTGCTTCATGTATTATGGGTTATTTATGTGTATGTACACCGTGACTAGGGCGTATCTGTACAGGTAGCATCTCTAGTGTGGAACACATTGTGCTCTTTCTGGAGTAGTTCGTCCACCTTTGGTCCCCACCCTGCACTCAGCTCTCACCTGTGGCTCCTAGAAGCTGTAATGGTAAATGAGATGTGGGTGGCACTGTGGTCTGAACCACTGACCCTCTTGGGCTTCCCAATCAGAAGGTCAGTAGTTCGAATTCGCGCAACGGGGTGAGCACCTGTTGCTCTGGCCCAGCTTCTGCCAACCTAGCAGTTCAGAAGCACATCAGTGCAAGTAGATAAATAGGTACCACTGCAGTGGGAAGGTAAATGGCATTCCGTCACGGTGTCCCGTTGTGTCAGAAGTGGTTTAGTCATGCTGGCCACATGATCTGGAAAAGCTGTCTGCGGACAAACAGCGGCTCCCTTGGCCTGAAAGCGAGATGAGCACCGCATCTCATAGTCGCCTTTGACTGGACCTAACCATCCGGGGATCCTTCACCTTTACCTAGAAGCTGTTGGCATGCGACAGTGGCCACACCCCAGAAATAGCTTTGACTGGCCAGCTAAATCAGGTGAGGATAGCTGATGGATCTCAAACCTTCATTGAGTTAGGGACTTCCCCTGCATGCGAAGACAGGCTTGGGCAGATTGAGTGGACAAAACCAACAGTGAGTCCAACAGTCAAGAAGGTGGTTTCTGCGTGTGCTGCAGAAGGAAGTGAGGGGCAGGTGGGGCTTGTCCACCTGGGAAGGGAGCTCATCGAAGAGAAGGAAAACTCTGATCCGAAACCTCCACTGCCTTGTGGGATATCTCTGGGAGAAGAAAAGGCTAAGGAGTAAACCCTACTCAGATCCAGAGTGGAGTCCCTAAGACAGTTGAATGGCATCTTGTGCGCCTCCTTCTGGCATCTCCTGCAGCCAAGATGGTGCCAAATATATTGCTCTGCTTTCCTTTGGACCACATCCATGAGGCGGAGAGGGGTATTGTCCAGGGTTATGAAAAGCATGAGAGAAGACTCCTACGCTCATATCTCCAATAGGATTTCCATCTTTTCAACTGGCCACAACACTTGTGTCTTTAAGACAGGTAGTTTTTATTTGCGCAGACATTAGTTGATGATAATGTTTGTTAGCGGTGCCATACGGAGAAAAACATCACCTGCTGATTTCTGCAGACCATCCATCGTTTGGCAATCCTGCTCTCTAGTGAGGCAGTCAGGTGCTTAAGAGACACTGTAGAAATAATTGTTGCCTTGTTTCTTCTCTCTGGGGGACTGGCAAAGCTGCCAGATACCTGGACAAGAGCAATAGCCTAGAAATGAAGAGGTGGAAGAAATATCATCTTCCCTGGCTGTCCCCGTTACGCCTGCAATTTCCCCCCAAAGGATGCACTTTGGGGAATAAGTGAAGTCCCATAATGTGGGAAAGTGCAAAAGAAAAATGGCCAACTGCCTAAATTCAAAAAGCATTTGGGACTTAGACACATTCACAGAACTGTTGAATTGCAAGGGACCCTGAGGGAATTTATTGCCCAACATGTAGCTCAAACCCACAACCCTGAGATTAACAGTCTCATGCGCTACAGGCTGATTTGAGTCACTCTTTAGCCAAAAGAGCCCCCAGAAGAGTTTAAAACAGAAATATGTGCAGTTGATATCCCAACGCCATAAAGTTCCATACATACACGCATAAACGCGCACACAGCTAAAAATGGTCCTGTGGGCTTGCCACCTCTCACTTCTTATTTTGCAAAATGAAATTAAAAATTAAGAATGGACCTCCAGAATGAATTACGGTAAGTTCTTAACCTGAGGCACCACTGTATGCTGTTTTAATTGAAGTCAGCAATTTAACACAATACAATGTATTTTGTTATATTCAGGAATATATAACTGTGGCGGCACAATTGCTGCTCGCGCCGCCGCACCCGGGCCAGGGCGGCAGGGTGAGCACCCCACGGGGTGGCGCCCTGTCACCCTCCCAGATGTGGAACCCGGGGCGATCCACCCCCCACACCCCCGTTGCGACGCCACTGACTTGGGGACTTGGGGAGAGGAGAGGACTCAGTGGTGATGAATGAGCACCCCTTGTGACTGCTTTCTGGATTAGATTGCCTAAGGGTACAATCCTATATGCATTTGCCTGGAATAATTCCCACTGCACACAGTGGGATTTAGTTTCACATCAGGACGGGGGAGAAATATTGATTCTGTTCTCATTTAAATCCAAGCCTGTAAAATTTGCACTTTCTAAAACAATGTGAGAACCAACCTTTGAAATTCACACCCAACCAAATGTTGTGATGTGGTTCTCCAACCAACCAAAGTTTACAAAAATGCACTAAGGCAAAGTGTGCACCAAAAGGAAATATATTCCTGAATATAACAAAATACATTGTATTGTGTTAAATTGCTGACTTCAATTAAAACAGCGTACAGTGGTGCCTCAGATTAAGAACTTAATTCGTTCTGGAGATCCATTCTTACCCTGAAACTGTTCTTAACCTGAAGCACCACTTTAGCTAATGGGGCCTCCTGCTGCCGCCGCGTCACCGGAGCATGATTTCTGTTCTCACCCTGAAGCAAAGTTCTTAACCCGAGGTAATATTTCTGGGTTAGCGGAGTCTGTAACCTGAAGCATATGTAACCTGAAGCTTATGTAACCCGAGGTACCACTGTACAACAAAATGTGAAATTTGCACTAAATAATAGTAATCACAAATTGCTGTAGAAATCTAGGGAGCTGAATTTACTACTGGAAAAAATGAGGAATTGAGAGAACTGCAACTGGCAGATCTTTCCATCTCTGCTTCCAGGTAAGCATGCACAGAATTGTGGTTGTTTGTCCTGTGCAAATTGGGAACTCAGACGCTTTTGCACGGGGGGACGGGTGAAAATTGCACAGGGCTGCACCTGTAGAAATTGCCACTTCTTTCCCACTATTAAAGATGCAGACACCCGGTTCTCTTTTCCATCTAGCCAACTTCCCCACTGCTTCTCTGCCTTGTGTGGTGATGTTGGCTTCCTGTCTGAGGGCAGGAAGTGGAGTCAGGCTCTTGTCAAATGCAAACATTTCCACCCTGTTTGACTAGATCCCGATTGATTTCCGTGTCACTCTGCTCTGCTGAAAACCCTGATAAAGTGTCGCTACCCACGTTGGTTAAACTGGCAAAGACTTTATATGGAGGCGTGGTGATTTAGTACATTTTCGAAAGATTGAAATAATCTGGAAAAAGAGAAAGAAAATATTGTTATGAGTTTGCAGAGGGGGACAGACCCCTCGTAATCTCTACATTCAATCGTTAGAATTTGAGCAAACTCATAAATTCAAGGATCTAGCAAGGGCTAGAAATAATACAGGCTCTCTTCCTCTTTAGGCCAGTGTGGGGTGAGTTTTTGAAGAAATAAAAGGCTGATAATGGCCTGTTTTATTTGATAACAGTAAAGGTAAAGGTAAAGGTACCCCTGACCATTAGGTCCAGTCAAGGACGACTCTGGGGTTGCGGCGCTCATCTCGCTTTATTGGCCGAGGGAGCTGGCGTACAGCTTCCGGGTCATGTGGCCGGCATGACTAAGCCGCTTCTGGCGAACCAGAGCAGCGCACGGAAATGCCATTTACCGTCCCGCCAGAGTGGTACCTATTTATCTACTTGCAATTTGACGTGCTTTTGAACTGCTAGGTTGGCAGGAGCAGGGCCCGAGCAACGGGAGCTCACCCCGTCGCGGGGATTCAAACTGCTGACCTTCTGATCGGCAAGCCCTAGGCTCTGGTTTAACCCACAGCGCCACTCGCAAAACATAAGACCCGCTGCCCTGTAGCTTCTGGGATAGGTTTACCATTGGTCTGATGTAAGCAACAGGAAAAAGTGCCTTTGTAGTGGGCTGTTCCACCTCTGGTGGGGGACAGTTGTGCACCTCTGGATAATTTGCTCACCTTTGATCCCCATCCTGCCCTCAGCCCTCACCTGTGGCTCCTAGAAGCTGTTGGCATGCGAGCCGTTGGGAGGCAGAGACATGAAATGGCATCAGAGGAGGGAGGAAAGGAAAGAGGGACAGAGGCCAGTGTTGTCCGCTGCACCCCTGACCATCATTCAAGGTACCTTTGCCACAGCACACTGGTTGAAAACCACTGCCCTACACAAATCCAGAGTGAAGTTCCTAAGGACTTGCATGCCTCCTTCCAGCAACTGCTGCAGCCAAGCTGGTGCCAAATGTATTACTTTGCTTTCCTTTGGACCACATCAGTGAGGGGGGTCTTGTCATCTGGGCAATCCCAGGCTTGCACCTTTGCACTTTGGTGCTGCAAATGCAACAAAAATAATATGGGAGGCAGCAATTATGAGTTATAAGTTAAACCTGATTGGCATGAAGTACAAGCACTACTAAAAGGGACACGGGTGGCGCTGTGGGTTAAACCAGAGCCTAGGGCTTGCCGATCAGAAGGTCAGCAGTTTGAATCCCTGCGACGGGGTGAGCTCCCATTGCTCGGTCCCAGCTCCTGCCAACCTAGCAGTTCAAAAGCACCTCAAATTGCAAGTAGATAAATAGGTACCACTCCAGTGGGAAGGTAAACGGCATTTCCGTGCGCTGCTCTGGTTCGCCAGAAGTGGCTTAGTCATGCCGGCCACATGACCCGGAAGCTGTACGCCAGCTCCCTCGGCCAATAAAGCGAGATGAGCGCCGCAACCCCAGAGTCGGTCACGACTGGACCTAATGGTCAGGGGTCCCTTTACCTTTTTAAGCTCTAGGCTATGGTTTTCCCAGTAGTGATGTATGGAAGTGAGAGCTGGACCATAAAGAAGGCCGATTGCCAAAGAATTGATGCTTTTGAATTCTGGTGCTGGAGGAGACTCTGGAGAGTCCCATGGACTGCAAGAAGATCAAACCTCTCCATTCTGAAGGAAATCAGCCCTGAGTGCTCACTGGAAGGACAGATCCTGAAGCTGAGGCTCCAAGACTTTGGCCACCTCATGAGAAGAGAAGACTCCCTGGAAAAGACCCTGATGTTGGGAAAGATGGAGGGCACAAGGAGAAGGGGATGACAGAGGACAAGATGGTTGGACAGTGTTCTCGAAGCTGCAAGCATGAGTTTGACCAAACTGCGGGAGGCAGTGGAAGACAGGAGTGCCTGGCGTGCTGTGGTCCATGGGGTCACAAAGAGGCGGACACGACTAAACGACTAATGACAAGTTGTTATTCTATAGTCGATTACTTCTCGTTTCAGGGATCTTCACGGTCATTTCTTTTGTTCTGTGCAATTTCTTGGTTCCGCGACGGTCTTTTTTTCACCGGCCCTCTTCCTCCGGCTGCCCTTAAAGAGGCAGCGGCGATTACCCAAGACTCCCTGCCCAGCCCGCCGCCGCCCCACCCCGCGGGCCGCCCTCCCCGCCCTCCCTTGCCTGGCGGAGCCCGCGCTTGGCAGGAGGCTGCTGCCAAGAGAAGGAGCAGAGCCGCGGCGGGAAGCGAAAGCGACGTCTCCCCTTTCCGACCGGGGCGCCGCGCTGCCATGGAGTCGTCCAGCAACGCCGAAGGGTGCATGGGCCAATGCACCGGCTTCATGCGCACCCACAAGGGAATGATCCTGCTGGCCGAAATAGTAAGAGGGCGCGCACGGGCCGGAGGGATGGCGCGATCTGCAAAGGCGGGGGGCGCCCAGGACAGGAGACGGGGGGGGGTGGCTCCCTAACTTCGCGGAGCGGCGGACGCTGCGCTTTCCCAGAAAACTTCTTTCTCACGTTTCCATAACCCAGTTCCCTCCGGACCCCACGTCCAGCAAATCGACGAAGTTCAGGTTTTCCAAAGTGATTTAGGAGAGGGTTCGGAGGGATAAGTTGCAGCCGGGGTGCTCCAACATGACTGTGTGGGTCGGGCGGAGTCTGCCCCCCACCTCCCACTTTATAAGTGGCTGGGCAAGAACAGGCGGTCACGTCCGTTAGTGGCGCCCGCCGAAAGTTGTTGGCATGTGTGGCACCGGGCGGAGGGGCTTCCTTCGCCACCCAAACCTTCCCCAGTATCCTCTATGCCCGTGCCAGCCCGCTTCCCCGCGCTGGGGATGGAACCCAGGCGTCCGGGGTGGCTTCAGCGGACCCGCTGGAGATTGTGCCGGGCGGGGAAACGCCCTGACGGGGCAGACAGCGCAGCGCTGCCTCGGCCGAGGAAGAGTTAAGGAGGAGGGGCGGCGGACGTGTCTCCCGCGCGTCGTCGGGCCGCGGGTGGAGGGGAGGAGGGTCACGGGACGGCTGCTGTCCAGGGGAAGAGAGGGAGGGACGGTGTTGGGAGACTCAGCGGGGGCCCCGCAAGCCCAGAGGGGATGGATGAGCGAAGGACAATTGTCCCTTAAGCTTCTTCCAACGGCAGTGAGCCCCGGACGCCTGAAGCGCGTCGGTTTGCATTCGCTGAGCGCCGCTTTTCTCTTCCTGCTCGCTGCGCTTTCCCTTCCTGTTCCTTATTGCAACTCGACCTCGCCCCGGCGCTTTGCTTTGCGCGAGTTGGGCATCGTTAAGCTCCGCGGGGCAGAGACCCATCGCTTGCTGCGTCCCCTGGGCATGGCGAGCGTAGGGAGCCAGACTTCAACAAGCCGGGCTTCCCGGGTCCTCCCCTTCCCATGATGCCTGCAGGTTTGGAAAAGCGGCGAGGCAGAGGAGGAAAAGGCGCTTTGCAGTCCCAGGCAGGTTCCTGTCCCCGCGGCTGGCGGTTGTTGGACGGCCTTGGGGTGCCCGAAGCCTGGCTGCTTGCCTCTCCCTGCCCGCGGAGGGCCTTGGTTTGGGGTGCGGCTGAGCGTGTGCCTCGCTGGTCGCCTCCCCGGAGCGCCGGGTGCGCGCATCGCGGGTGACTCACCGTTCCCGTCTCTGGGCACAGAGTGTGTGTGTCTGGCACGGTAATTGGGAGCGTCTCTTTGCGGTTTGAATTTACAGCAGTAGTTGCTAAAGAGTTGCAAGCTTGTAGGACCACGTGGTCCTGCTCCACCTCCCTATGACACAGATGGGAAAGGATAGGCTCTCCCCACCCTTCTGAATAGCTGTATATTTATCCTCACTAGTTGTCCTGGGACTTAGTACAGCTTTTATTTTTCTGAAAATAGAGCTGAACTTGCACCACCCATCACATGGCCTCTTGCTTTCAGAGGGGTTCTTCTCGCTGAATTCTTGCTTCTCATGCAGTTGTTCAAGGGGTACAAGTTTCTCCAGAAAAATAAAAGCAACAACCCTCTTGCTCTCTCATAACTTGTCCACAAGAACTGCTTCCAAGTAAACCTGTTTTGGCAATGTATGCCAGAGTAAGGAAGCCACGCAGCCTATTTCAATACCAGGGTTCAGCGCCGGAATATGTGGAAGGGATGAGAGTGTTTCTGAGCATGAGGCGGGTAATGGAGTCACACCCACACACCTGGGATTAGGGGGGTGGGCACAAGGTCTTTCAGACCAGAGGTTGGCACTACCAGGCAGCTTTGCTCTGTATCCCTTGGGGTCTTAAATCCCCCCCCCCCAAAAAAATGCTTATTAAAAAGCCTCTAGACAAATCATTGGGAGAATAGGTCTATTAACAGCAAGACAAGGAAGTAGAGCTTCCACCTTCAGTGGCAGTAATGTCAGTGAATACCAGGAGCTAGCTGGCAGGAACCCTGAGCAACGTACAGGGTAACGTTTTGCATTGGGGAAAGGCTGTCACTCCGTGGCGGAGCATCTGATTTGCACGCAGAAGGCCCGGGTTCAACCCCTGGCATCTCCAGACACAGCAGGGAGAGATCCTGAAGCCCTGGAGAGCTGCTGCCAGCCAGTGCAGGTAGTCAGAGGTCTGATTAAGTCGAAGGCACCTTGCTACGTTTCTGTGCAAATCCCACTTGTCTGTTCTTTACCTACCCCTGGAGAGTGACTTTTAGGAGTGGAGCAGGACCCTTCCTTCGTCTTTCAAAGAGGGATAGGACAATATGGCTTCTGTCTCCATTATGGGTGTAGCCCTTTCTCTGCCATCTGTGGCAGAGAAGTTGTTGCTCTCCCCCCTCCCTCTTTCACAAATCTTTGCCACCTCCATTAATAATTAACAGAAACCGTTTTTTCTCATTCAGTTTTTCAGCCCTGAGAATTGGAAGCAGAACCTGGATGTCTTGAGTCCTAATACGAGTATTTTACCTTCACAAACTGGAGGATCTTAGGAATGTGGAAAACTGCCTCATGCAAAGTTTGGGTTGGTCCAAAAAGGATGTGCTTTAGCCAGTTTTTTAGACGTCTTTGTTCTAAGGGCTTAAAGCACAGCTGCAACTTCCCTCCTTTTGCATGATTCCTTGTTTGCCATGTTATCCTCACAACAACCCTGTGAGGTAGGGCTGAGGAGAGTGACTGGGCCAACAACTCTCACGGAGCTTCATGGCTGAGTTGGGTTTATAACTTGGGATTTTGCAGTTTTAATCCAACCCTCTGTAACCGCAGCACCACACGAATCCTGTGTTATGGAAACCAAACAGGAGATTGCTATTACTCAAATGTTGCAGGACCGATAATCTACCTTTTAATCTTAGAGCAGAGCATGTTCTTTTAGGCTGCAGGGCTGGGTGTTGTATCTGCGTGGGAATGACAAAAAGGGTTTTCCTTTTTTCAAAAAAGCGGGGCCTAGGAATAAATAGCAGGTCCCGACAAGGCCCACAAGGCAGGTGAAGAGAACAAGGGAAGGATTTATGCTTGCCTGTGCTGTGCTACGCCCTGTCACTCCCAAGGGCTCTGGGTGCAGGTGCGAGTGCGAGTGCTGCCTTGCCTTGTTTTTAAAATAGCAAGCAAAGACCACATGTTCATTGAGTCAGTTTCTCTTTATCCATTGGAAGCCACAGTGGCTCCCATCTTTGTGGGATAAACAAAACAACACTCTCTGTGTCTGACTGCCCCCGTTAAGGCCCAAATACAGAAGAGAACGTGGATTTGTTCCATATTGATTGAGGTGAAGTAAGTCCTACTGCTCAGTCTCCGTACAGTTGCCGTGACAGATTAGAACATGAGTAGGCAAACTAAGGTCCGGGGGCCGGATGCGGCCCAATCACCTTCTAAATCCTGCCTGTACACGGTCTGGGAATCAGCGTGTTTTTACATGAGTAGAATGTGTCCTTTTATTTAACATGCATCTCTGGGTTATTTGTGGGGGATAGGAATTCGTTCATTCCCCCCCCCCCGAAAAAAATATAGTCTGGGCCCCCACAAGGTCTGAGGGACAGTGGACCGGCCCCCTGCTGAAAAAGTTTGCTGACCCCTGGATTAGAATCACGCTTTTCCTGTATTAAGCCAGTGTAGTGTTTGGGGATGAGGCACCTGGTGTGCTCTAGATGTTGCAGGACTGCATCTCCCATCATGTCTGAAGGTGGCCCCTGTTAGCTGGGGCTGATGGGAGTCAGAGTCCTTCACTGCTTGGAGGGCTAGTTGAGAAGTTGGAATAATGTAGCAGCCTAATGTCACCTAAAACCTGCTCCTGTTTCACTGGATGCCAGGCATTCAACAAGGGAGATTTTGCATGCCAAACAGATACTCTACCATTGACCGGTCCGATGACCAATCATAGCATTGTAGAATTGTAGAGTTGGAAAGGGACCGTGAGGGTCATCTAGTTCAAAGTCCAATCTCTGACCCAACTTGGGGCTTGAACCCATGTCCCTGTTCTCCCAACTGAGCTACCCCTTCTTATATATCAGGTTCCCCATCTCTGATATAGCCTGGCAAAGGAAAACTATTATTTTAGGCCGCTCAACCCATTCTTTACTTTTACCCAGTCTTTTGTCGACAGTGTCTTCTGAGCGTATTCCTTGCCATGCTAAATAGGTGACACACATTCAAGGCTGGTTCTGAGACAGTGTGCAAGGCTGTCGTTTGGGAATCGAGGGGAAATTGCTCCTGCTCAAGGTTGCAGTTAGGTGATTTCTGACTCTGGTCTTAGAGTTCCTCCAGACGTCCCTTTGCTCTCTGCTTTCCAGACACAAGTCCATACTTTAAAGCTCTGCAGCCAAGCAGGGTTTTGTTTTTGTTTGTCCTAGCGCTTTCCCCAGGAAAACCTACGTTTTATTGCTGAATTGGAGCAAATGGCAAGCTGCAGAAAACACACAGCTCTCCAACATCTTTTAGTCTTGTTTTGGGAGTGGGGGGGGGGATTCCAACCAGCTTTACTAAGGGCCAGTGAAACAGCAAAACAGTTAACTATCTTTCCATTTCCATAGAAATATCCCTCAGGCCTTATGTTAAAAGGGGGGGGGGAGTGAAGGAAAATACATTGCTGGTAAAATAAATGTGAGAAGCCCTTTCTGCAAATATCCACAAACTAATGTGGATCAGCAGTAGCTATTATTATACGTTACAGGACAGTAGATTCTGTTATTAGCAGAAGTTATTAACATTATACATGACACAGTATTTTTCATCGTTTTGAGACTTGTGGGTTGAATTAGGTTAGTTTGTTAGAACAAGACGCACTCTCCCTTTTGGAAAATGTACAAGCATGTAGTTAATTCAGTTAGCATTCATTGGAACTAATGGGTTCCTTGTAATGCTGAGAGCAAGTATGAAGATATTTGGCTGGTTCTTGGCCTACGAAAGCTAGATTAAAAATCACACTAGGGATGGAATCCACAGAAGACAAATTGGGAAGTATAGCTTAGTAGTTGGAGGGCCTGTAGTCTCCCCCCACCCACTGACACATTTCTATTATTTAAGCTAATTGCCCAGTCCTGTGATTCCCCTCCTGTCAGGTAGCTAAATTCAGAATTACCCAAAGTAGATAAATAAATGCAGGCAGCAGCGTTGATTCACTAGGGGTGGGTGGGGAGAACACTTTCAAATATCACAAAACTTCTGTTAGGACTAACTAAAAGCCACACTAGTGTTTGAATGTCGCAGTCTCTGATAGGGTTTGGGTTTGCTTTGGGGTTTTTTAAACCAGCCCACGCATCAGTATTTGAAAGCAGCTCAATGCGCAGGAGATAATGGCGACTGCCACTCAGTCACAAGCTTCACTTGCCTATATCTATGCAAGAAGCAGTCGTTGGCTGGCCCCATCTGCTCAAGAGCTTATATCCGTTTCTGCACAATTGGCAAGATAACTTCAGTTGTCTGTTCCAAGCCCTTTAAAAAACCCATTTCCTTTTCTCTCTCAACTTTGCCCATGTAACAGCTCTGTATCCCGTGCCTGGGGTGGAGGACGTATGCTTAATTCCTTTCCACGTGTTATGGGAAAACTCAACATATCCCACCTTTTTGCTGTAATTACAATGATTTGGCACATACAGGGATTCCCTGGTGCTCAAAGCACCTCCCATACATTAGCTTGATAGTAGTCCAACTGCTCCTGCAAGGTAGGGCACCCCCGCTATGAGGATGAGAGCGGTTTGGTGCCCTAAGGCAACCTGGTGAGTTCATGGCTCAGGGGATGTTTTTAAACTGGGGACGGTCCCAGCTTGCATTCTTGGTTCATCTGTCAGCATTGTGCCTGCGGGGGTGCATGTTTTCTGTCCTTGGCTGCTATCTGCTTATCTCCCGCTTGGACTACTGCAATGCGCTCTATGTAGGACTACCTTTGAAGGTGACCCGGAAACTACAACTAATCCAGAATGTGGCACCTAGACTGGTGACTGGGGGCGGCCGCCGAGACCACATAACACCGGTCTTGAAAGACCTACATTGGCTCCCAGTACGTTTCCGTTCACAATTCAGAGTGTTGGTGCTGACCTTTAAAGCCCTAAACGGCCTCGGTCCAGTATACCTGAAGGAGCATCATTCTACCTGGACACTGAGGTCCAGTGCTGAGGGCCTTCTGGCGGTTCCCTCACTGCGAGAAGCCAAGTTACAGGGAATGAGGCAGAGGGCCTTCTTGGTAGTGGCACCCGCCTTGTGGAACGCCCTCCCACCAGATGTCAAAGAGAACAACAACTACCAGACTTTTAGAAGACATCTGAAGGCAGCCCTGTTTAGGGTAGCTTTTAATGTTTGATGCATTACTGTATTTTAATATTTTGTTGGAAGCCACCCAGAGTGGCTGGGGAAGCCCAGCCAGATGGGCGGGGTATAAGTAATAAATTACTGTATTATTATTATTATTATTATTATTATTATTATTATTATTATTATCCTTCTTCAGCGCCATCTTGTGCCTTTCCTTTGATTCTGCCACCCCCTATATTAGAAGTTCTTTCTGTACTTCTGCTTTTAACTCTTTGGCATTCCTCTTGGGCTCTTCCCGTGGCAATTCTCTCCCCACTCTTTATTTCTGGCCTGTGAAAGTGGAGGCCTGTTCCTTTATGTTTTTATTCTGGACCTTGGCATACTTGGCAGGAGGTTCCTAGTTTGTTTAGCTGTTGCCCCAGTGATTCCCTTCACACACACACACACACACGCTGCTTCCGCCTGGCGCGCTGGCAACCCCAGTGTGCTGACGAACAGATTGGCCCTTTGTTTCCAAGGTCCACAACTGGAATGCCTAGCTGTAATTGTGTCTACCGGTTGCCACAGCTGGAACATCTCTTGCAAGTGCTCTTCCTTCGTTGGAGGAGAGGCCCTGTGCCCTCAGACATCTCTGGAGAATGCATGCATAGGAAACCCATGTTAAATCCCTGGCATATTTAGCTTAAAAACGTATTTGGTAGCAAGGCTGGGTGGTGGGTGGCGAGCAGGGAGACCCATTCTTGAGAAGTGGAGAGGTAGAGACTCTGCCATCTATATATAGAGAGCACAAGTGAGTGAGACTCGAGGCCAAGGCATGCTTATTTTTCTCTCCAAGATCTGCCCGTAAATAGAATTCGAATCCTTCAGGCTCTGGCAGGTTAATTTGCCACAAAGCAGATGGAAAACCCCTTGCCCCAACAGTCCCCACCACACCCAGATATCCTTTGGGGTGGCCCCCTTAAAAATATATATATATTAGCAATTTCAACATAACAAAGTATCAAAACATATCATATTCTTTATTTTTCCCCTTTTCCCCCACCCCCATCAAACCCTGCCTCCCTCCCCCAGAGACTTCCCTCAGCTCCTCTCTCTGATTTCTCAGCACATATTGCTCTCTGCACGTTAAAAAATTATACATATCCTTACATTATCTATCTGCCATGTTATCAACCAATAAATTTGTGGGTGTTTATTCAAAACCTGCCAAGGAGTTCAGTTCATTCTGTTGTCTTTTTAGATAATTTGTAAAAAGCTCCCATTCTTCCTTAAAGTCACAGTTGTCCTTATCACGCAATTTGTATGTCAATTTAGCCAACTCTGCAAAGCTCATCAATTTTTCTTGCCATGGGGTGTCCCTCTTGATACATTGACGTATGAAAATAAATGGCTGCTAGATTATGTTACCAAGCTAGAAAACTTTTTCATCTTACAGGCAGCATAATGTCACTTTGTAGCTTGCATTTGGGGTGTGTGTGTGTGTGTGTGTGTGTGTGTGTGTGTGTGTGTGTGTTTGTATACAGACATACTGCCAGCTACTTGGAATGCAAGCAAATACAAATCTCTGGTTTTTGGTTTGGGGGCTGGAAATCACTAAGCTGTTAATTTATCCTGGTGCCCAACATAATAATAATAATAATAATAATAAATTTTATTTATATCCCGCCCTCCCCAGCCAAAGCCGGGCTCAGGGCGGCTAACAACAATCAAATAATCAGTAAAATAATCACACAATCTAAAAATATTTCATTATAAAAATTAATTAAATCAAATTGATGGCAACCAATTAAGCAGAATTATGTGTAGGTTGCCAGAGGAGGGAGTCAGGCTGCGCCCTGACCAAAGGCCTGGCGGAACAACTCTGTCTTGCAGGCCCTGCGGAAAGATGTCAGGTCCCGCAGGGCCCTAGTCTCTTTTGACAGAGCATTCCACCAGTTTGGAGCTGCAGCCGAGAAGGCCCTGGCTCTAGTTGAGGCCAGCCTAACCTCTCTGAGGCCTGGGACCTTGAGAATGTTATTATTTGCAGACCGTAGGTTTCTCTGTGGGGCATACCAGGAGAGGCGGTCCCGTAGGTACGAGGGTCCTAGGCCGTATAGGGCTTTAAAGGTTAAAACCAGCACCTTAAACCTGATCCTGTACTCCACCGGGAGCCAGTGCAGCTGGTATAATACCGGATGAATGTGCTCTCGCAGCGAAGACCCCATAAGGAGTCTCGCCGCGGCATTCTGCACCCGCTGGAGTTTCTGGGTCAGTCTCAAGGGCAGCCCCACGTAGAGCGAGTTACAATAATCCAGTCTGGAGGTGACCGTCGCATGGATCACAGTGGCTAGGTCAGGACGAGAGAGATAAGGGGCCAACTGCTTAGCTTGGCGGAGATGAAAAAATGCCGCCTTTGTTATAGCTGTAATCTGCGACTCCATAGAGAGGGAGGTATCGAAGATTACACCCAAACTCTTAACGGACGGTGCTGGCACTAATTGCACCCCCGCAAGAGATGGGAGTTGCCCCCTCGATCCCATATCGTCCCGCCCCAGCCAGAGGACCTCTGTCTTCGAAGGATTTAACTTCAACCGGCTCCCACGTAACCATCCAGCCACAGCTTCCAGACATCTGGTCAGTGTGTCTGGGGCCGAGTCAGGATGGCCATCCATCAACAGATAGAGTTGGGTGTCATCAGCATACTGATGGCAACCCAGCCCAAAACTCCGGACAAGCTGGGCGAGGGGGCGCATAAAGATGTTAAAAAGCATCGGGGAGAGAATTGCACCCTGAGGCACTCCACACACCAAGGAGTGGCGTGATGACAATTCCCCCCCAAGCGCCACCCTCTGTCCCCGACCAGAGAGAAACGAGCGCAGCCATTGAAGGACTGTGCCCTGGATCCCCACGTCGGCAAGGCGGTGGTCCAAGAGTTCGTGATCGACCATGTCAAAGGCTGCTGACAGATCTAGAAGAATCAGCAGCCCTGACCCGCCTCGATCCAGCTGCCTGCGGAGATCATCTGTTAGGGCGACCAGAGCCGTCTCGGTCCCATGACCAGCACGGAAGCCGGACTGGAATGGGTCCAGAGCAGATGTTTCATCCAGAAACCTACCAAGCTGTTCAGCAACCACTCTCTCAATCACCTTACCCAGGAATGGAAGATTCGAGACCGGGCGGTAATTGGATAGATCTGAGGGATCTAATGATGTTTTCTTTAAGAGCGGACGCACCACCGCCTCCTTCAGTTCCCCTGGGAATATCCCGGTGCCAAGGGACAAATTGATGATATCCCCCAGGGGGCCCCGCACCTCGTCTGGACACGCTCTAATCAGCCATGACGGGCACGGGTCAAGAGGACAGGTGGTGGGCTTTCCAGCTTGGAGGAATCTGTCCACATCGGCTGGAGATATCCGGTCAAAGTGGTCCAATACTGGACCCGAGGACAGTCGAGGGGCCTCCAGTTCCTTTATTGTATCCAAATTGGCAGGGAGGTCATGGCGGAGCGACAAGACCTTCTCCGCAAAAAAGCTCGCAAATGCCTCACAGCTGTGTGTCAGATTGTTATTTAAATTTGGCTGTCCCTCAAGGGACGTTAAAGACCGAATTATACTAAATAATTGCGCCGGGCGAGAGCTAGCGGATGCAATGGAGGCCGCGAAGTAAGACTTCTTAGCAGCCTTCACTGCCATCTCATAGGTTTTCATAAAAACCCTATAAGATGTTCTTGAGGCTCCGTCACGGGCACCCCGCCATACTCGCTCTAGCCGTCTGAGGTCCCGCTTCATTTTCCGAAGCTCCTCGGTAAACCAGGGAGCCCGGTTTCTGCGGGGTCGCAGAGGGCGCTTAGGTGCGATCTCATCAATGGCTGCCAGGAGCTGGGTATTCCAGCCCTCAACAAGCTCAGTCAATGAGTCGCCAGGGGGAGCAAGGTCCCGCAAGGCTTGACGGAATCTATCCGGGTCCATCAGCCTCCGCGGGCGAGCCCAAATCGGCTCGCCACCTAAGCAGGGTGGGGGTGGAAAGTCAATCCTGGCTTTCAGAGCGTAGTGATCAGACCATGGCACCTTCATCGAAGGAGACATGATCACATCTATACCGGCGCCAAAGATCAAATCCAGCGTGTGGCCTGCTTGATGTGTGGGGCCCGAAACATGCTGGTTTTGCGCAGAGAAGCAAGGAGTGAGAGTGAGAAATCTAGTGTGCGTCCAAGCCACGCTTTTGAAAGTCTGCCTTCAGCAATCTCTAAAGGCGCTCACCCCTTTCATGGGCTGTGAAAGTAGCTTCATGAATCAAATTATTGGCAAGGAAAACAGGACCTGATGCCATCGTGCAGAACTCACTGACTCAGAGTTTCCCACCAATTTCCTTGGTTCGTCCACCTTCCTTCCAAGATTGGTTCAGTTCCACCAAAGCCAATCTAAGTGAAATTGTGGGGAAATTCTTTCTGAAAGGCTGGAACATCTGGTCAATGGAGCATGGTTGCTTTTGGAGACAGAAGTTTGGCAGACTGGACCAAACATCGCCCATGTAGGGAAACCTGAGGTTAGGCTAAACTAGTTTAAAGCGCAGGTGAGGATTATAGCTGAATGCTTCTTTGTCAAAAGCATCTAGGCTGTGCAGTGCTAGCATACTGGGGCAGGCAGAGATGTACCCAATGTGCTGGAGTTTTTACAGAGAAAAGATCTGAGCATATCAGACCACCCTGCTCATCAGGGCAAGCCCAAGATATTTTGGCACCTGAGGCGAACCGTAAAATGGCGCCCTCCACAGGTAAGAAGGGGTGAGTGAAGATCTATATCGGGAACAAGGATGGAAGGAGACCAGCAGCACCTCCAATTTGCCAAGAGGCCACTACAGTGGTACCTCAGGTTACAGACGCTTCAGGTTACAGACTCCGCTAACCCAGAAATAGTACCTCGGGTTAAGAACTTTGCTTCAGGACCTGCCAAGGAAACTGAAGAACATTTTCATGTATGTGACAACAGCAGCAAGAGTCTTAATAGCACAAGGATGGAAGAATGAAGAAATCCCGACCAAAGAACTGTGACAAGAGAAACTGATGGATTATGTGGAACTGGCGAAATTGACACACAAATTGCATGATAAGGACAACTGTGACTTTAAAGAAGAATGGGAACTTTTACAAAGTATTTAAAGAAACAACAAAATGAACTGGACTCCTTGGCAGGTTTTGAATAAACATACACTAATTTATTATTGATAAGATATAGACAGATAAATTAAGGATCTTTACAATTTAATTATATGCAGAGAATAACATGCGCTGAAAAAAACAGAGAGAGGAGCTGAGGGAAGTCTGGGGGAGGGTGGGGCTTTTGTTTGGGGAGGAGGGAGGGAAAATGGGGGGGAATGATGATGACATGTTTTTGATAAATTGTTATTTTGAAATTTCAAATAAAAATATTTTTTTTTAAAAAAAACCTTTGCTTCAGGATGAGAACAGAAATCATGCTCCAGCAGCGCAGTGGCAGCTGGAGGCCCCATTAGCTAAAGTGGTGCTTCAGGTTAAGAACAGTTTCAGGTTAAGAACGGACCTCCAGAACGAATTAAGTACTTAACCCGAGGTACCACTGTATAGAGGGGGCAGCCAAGGAGGGGGCAGATCCAGCCTTGCAGAAGCATGCTGGAGTTGTTGCTGCCACTGCAAGAGCATCAGTGGGCGGGGCATTCCTTGAAGGCTCGATCTGCTGTCCCAGTCAATTCTGCTGCCTGCAGCGGCTGCCTCACCTTGCCTCATGGGTGGAGCGGCCCTGTTGCCCAGGCCTTCCAAGTGCTGCAGTCTCATTTCTTTGTTTTCACACCAGAATTATTAACAGTTTTATACTGAGTCTCAACTAATCCTGCAACAATCCTGGTAATACCTGACCAGATATCAGAGAAATAAATTATCTACTGCAACTATATACCAATATATTATTATTATTATTATTATTATTATTATTATTATTATTATTATTATTATTATTATTATTACTACTACTACTACTATTACTACTACTACTACTATTATTTTATTATTACCCCATCCATCTGGCTGGTTGCCCCAGCCACTCTGGGCAACTTCCAACACATACAAAAACATCAAACATTAATAGTAACAATCTGATCCAATATAAAAAGTCACAATAACTTTAAATTATATCAAACAAAGCAACATTCAACAATCCATCAGAATCTAACAGAAAACAGTAAAATTAAACATCAGCAAATGATAATTACTGTGGTACCTTTGGATGCAAACGGGATCCATTCTGGAGCCCTGTTCGCATACTGAAGTGAACGCAACCCGCGGCTGCGCATACGCGGGTTGTGATTCGCCGCTTCCGCGCATGTGTGTGACGTCATTTTGAGCGTCTGCACGAGCGGCAAAACCCGGAAGTAATGCGTTCCGTTAGTTCCAGGTTGCCGCAGAATGCAACCCGAAAACACTCAACCCGAAGCTATTTCAACCCGAGGTATGACTGTAAACAGTTTACACTTATCAACCAGAAGAAGGAATTACCAGTCTATAATCAATGAAAACAATAGCAAATTGTAGTGCATAAAATACCATGAAACATACAAAACCATGTAAAAAGATCAAATTGAGAAACAAGGACATGCAACTTATAAAGCTATTAAAAAAACCCAAAAACCCTGAACTCCTCTCTTCCCAGCTTCTGGTCTGGGAAAGGCTTCCAGGGCTGGAATATGGAGCAAGGCAGGTGGAAATGGCATTGCCTGATGAGGAGGAAGAAAGTCTCTCTCCCCTCATAAAAAGATATGTCATTATATTACCTGTTTACAACAACTAACTAGGGCTGGGTGATATCCGGTTTTCAACATTGTGATATATCACCATCTAAACATTATGATATATTGATCTATGCCACTGCACAAGCAGAAATGCTCACGCTGACAGAACAATCTCCTGAGCACGATGTTGAATTCCACCCACAGGCTCCTTCAGTGGAGGGAGAATATAGCTGTTGTGGCTGCCAGCTGATCAGGAATAGCAATAGGGGCTGTTGATACGTTTTTAGGCACCAGGCAAAATTATTTCTCTTTAATCAGGCCTTTGGCTGATTCTATATCCTTTAAATGTGTTTGTGGGAGGGAGCATTACTGGTTTGGCTTTGTTCTTGCTTTTATTATGTATTTTGTGTTCTCATATTGTATTTTTATGTTGTGAACCACACTGTGATCTTCAACGGGCAGTATATATTAGAATTAAATAATAATAATGATGATGATGATGATGACGATGATGATGATGTGTGCTCTACTGAGCAGGCCATGAGATCATTTGGAGTTCCTGTTCCTAAAGTACCCTCAACCTAGAACAGGTAATTTTCAGTCCCAGGGTTTCACTTCTGAACCCCAACCTACCGTATTAGCTCTTTGAAAAATGCTTCATTTATGATTCCTATTAAGTCTATTATTTGTACCCCACCCACCTGACTGCCAGTTCTTCTCTCGGTGCTTGTCTTCCCCCCTCCTTTTCATGAGTTCTGCCCTTTGACGGCTCTTTTTCTCCTTTCTCTGCCAGATTGCGTGCATCCTCATCCTGATCTGTTATGGGGCCTCCGTGACACCAGGCTACTCGGGTTTAGCCTGCTTCATGCTCATTTACGGCATTGTCATCTTCATCTTCTTCATGTGTAACTTGCACCACCAGATCACTTTCATCCACTGGGGATGGACGGTAAGACTTCTCTTCTGCCCCTGGCACTGGGGTGGGGCAGAGCATTCGCACAGGATTCCCAAAGGGCCTGGGAATGTGGGGCCCACGCCACTTTACAAGAGTCTTCCCCACCTGGGACTACAACTTCCATCACCCCCAGTCAGCATGCCCAAATCATCTGGACTGTGGGTGAGAGGGGGGCAGATTAGGTTGTGGTTCAGTGGGGGAGAGCAGCTTGCATGCTTAAAAGTATAGGCCAGGCATAGGCAAACTCAGCCCTCCAGATGTTTTGGGACTACAACTCCCATCATCCCTGACCACTGGCAGGGCCTTGCAGAGCCAGGCAGAGGCCGGGCCAGGTAGATAATGTGCCCCCCCCTTTTTTTTTTACCCTGGGGATAACTGAAGTCTTATAAACAAGTAAGTATATAAATAATTTTCACAAAAGTTATGCTGACAAATAATTTTATTTCAAGGCTTGAACCATATCTGCATATAAAGACAAAATGGAAAATATGGATATACAATAGTGCTTTTAAAAAATACATAGGGAAAAGGATTGTTTTAAGTATTTACATTTAAAAATGCTTTCCTAGCTTTCTTTTCTGCAAATTCTCGAATTCAGAAAAATCAAGCAACTTTGCCTTATTGTGGTTTATGTTTATCATTGCTAAACCATTTAGAAGAAGAAGAAGAGTTTGGATTTGATATCCCGCCTTTCACTCCCCTTCAGGAGTCTCAAAGCGGCTAACATTCTCTTTTCCCTTCCTCCCCCACAACAAACACTCTGTGAGGTGAGTGGGGCTGAGAGACTTCAGAGAAGTGTGACTGGCCCAAGGTCACCCAGCAGCTGCAGGTGGAGGAGCGGAGACACGAACCCGGTTCCCATGATTACGAGTCCACCGCGCTTAACCACTACACCACACTGGCTCTGGCGTTCTTTGCGCCTCCGCGTTCACCCCAGTGCATCCCCTGCAATTGTGAATATGCTGACCGAGGCCCCCTTTGGAATCGGAGGTCCAGGTCAAGTGGCCCATATGCCCCCCCATGTCTGGGCCTGACCACTGATCCTGTTAGCTAGGGATGATGGGAGTTGTAGTCCCAAAACATCTGGAAGGTCAAGTGACCTCTGTCTGGTATAGGCTTTGTCCCTGCCCTGCTCCTTCCTCCAGTGTGCTGGGGAGGAAACAAACCAGAGGCTGTCTTCAGGTTGCTTGTCAACCAGCACTCACAGGATATACCCCCAAACTCAAGAACAACACTTTGCACACCAATATGAAATCGTTCTGCAGTTTGTCCCCCACCCCACGCTGACTGGCTGAGGACAAGGAGTGACCATGATCTGAGCACTGTGCGCTGACCTGTTGTTCATTCACTTGAAACTGCTTAAAGCATGGGTAGGCAAACTAAGGCCCGGGGGCCAGATCTGGCCCTATCGCCTTCTAAATCCAGCCCGCAGATGGTCCGGGAATCAGCGTGTTTTTACAGGAGTAGAATGTGTCCTTTTATTTAAAATGCATCTCTGGGTTATTTGTGGGGCATAGGAATTTGTTCATTTCCCCCCCAAAAATATAGTTCAGCCCCCCCATAAGGTCTGAGGAACAGTGAACCGGCCCCCTGCTGAAAAAGTTTGCTGACCCTTGAAGCATGGGATGGGGTGGGGAGGTTTTCCTTGTGGACAACCATGGGCGTAGCCAGGATTTTTGTTGAGGGGGCAGGACTTTGTTGGGGGAGCAGAACCAATGTGATTGGTCAATTAGTTAAGTATTTCTATTGTTTTACTTCATGGGGGGGGCAGCTGCCTCCTCTCTTGGCTAGGCCCATGTGGACAACCCTTCTGGGTGTAGCTTGGCTAATGGCAGTCAGGGCGAAAGAGGTGACTCTTGCCCTTGTAGAGTAGGCTTCGTTCCAGCCATGCAAACTTCTGAGGTTTCTACGCACCAGCTCCCCATCTCCACCCAGGCAAGCAACAGACGTTGTGGTTCACAGACACTTCCCAATGCTGGATTAAGCCCTGTGGAGGCCCCTAGGCAAGCAAAATCCTGCCCCCCCCCCCTTGTAAAGGCTCTCTGGTGGGATGGCATTGAACTAAGAAAGATTGATTGTGCATTTCCTTCAAGATCAAATCAATATTATTTTGACCCATTGTCACCGTCCCCCTAAAAGGCATGGGACCCATAGACTGGTGCCTACTCAACCTATTTGGTAATCTGGTACTGACACTTTCCTACTAGCTGAGGAGAGTGTGGAGCAGGACCAGCGAGGGAGGTGGTCTGGGCATGGACTGGGACGTTGATCGAGGGGCAGGCAGAGTCCTGGAGAACGGCACTGAGTCCCCAGGACTGAGGATTCCCACCCCTGGATTTAAAGCAATGAACAAACTGGGCCACTGTGTCTATCTGTGCCAAGGGTTCTCCACTGAAACAAACCAAATTCTGCATTTTAAAATATCCTGCCTACATTGCGCTGAGTAGAACAGGGGAGGGTGACCTCCTGGCAACCCGTACAATGTGTTTGTATGTTCTTTACTTAGCTATTAGGGGCGTGGGTGGTGCTGTGGTCTAAACCACTGAGCCCCTTGGGCTTGCCAATCGGAAGGTTGGCAGTTTGAATCCACGCAACAGGATGAGCTCCCATTGCTCTGTCTCAGCTTCTGCCAACCTAGCAGTTCGAAAGCATACCAGTGCTAGTAAATAAATAGGTACCACTGCAGCAGGAAGTTAAACAGCATTTCCGTGCGCTCTGGTGTCTGTCACGGTGTCCCATTGCGCCAGAAGTAGTTTATTCATGCTGGCCAAGGAAAGCTGTATGCGGACAAACGCCAGCTCCCTTGGCCTGAAAACGAGATGAGCGCCACAACCCCATAGTCTCCTTTGATTGGACTTAACCATCCAGGGGTCCTTTACCCTTTTATCTTTATAATTCACTATTTTTAAAAAAAGCAAGGACTTAAGATGGCTCTGTCAGACCACCTTAAGTCTCAAAAAAACCCATCTACGTTGAAGTTATGGTGGTATTAAAAATATGTGTCAGTGATTGGCTCAGAGGTAGGTGGTTGGCTCAGCTAATCCTGCTTTAACTTCTTTGACAACCCTAGTTCCAGTATTAACTTTTTTCTCCCTTTCTGTTGCCTCCTTTTAGGATTTCATGAGGGCTCTCATTGGGGCTGTTGCTTTCCTCATCACGTCCCTTATCGTTCTCATAGGACACAGAGATGGAGCCGGCATCGCAGCTGCGGTACATAGAAGCTAACAAAAATTCACGGGGGGCAGGGAAAGGAAGCTGGAGTGCTGATTTGGCCAGCAGCGGGAATATGTAGGAATGTTGCTGCAAACGGGGAGACACATGGCACATTTGGGCTTTGCTAGTTGGAGAACTCCTGTAATGATCTCCTCTACACCCCATTTAGCAGGCCCCTTTGAGAAAGGACCTCCAGACACAATAAGAGGGCTCTCTGCAGGCACAGCTATATTAAGGTTACCAGATTTTTTTCAATGAACCCGGGGACACTTTTCAACTTCAGTAGGAATGAATGGATTTTGTCAGGGGACTGATTTGTAAATCTAGGGACTGTCCCCGGGAAACGGGGACGTCTTGTAACCTTAAGCTATATGGCATGCATGCAGTAAGTGGGGAGATAAAAGTTGTTCATCCTTTCTCATAGCGCTTCGTGGACATCCAATGAAACTGAGCTTTGGAAGGCTTAGGACAGATCAAAGAAAGGGCACATTCAAACTATGGAAGTCACTTCCCCAGGAGGCAGCGAAGGCCACCAATTTGGATGGCTTTAAAAGAGGATTAGACAAATTCATGCTTCTGAATACCAGTTTCTGGAAACCATGGGAGCTGGGAGGGCTTCTGTTTTGCTCACTGGTTTCCCACCGACATCTCGTTGGCCAGTGAGAGAACAGGAGGCTTGACTACATGGGCCATGGGCCTGATCCAGCAGGCTATTGTTATGTTCCTTCAGGAGGCCCAGCTACCAGTCCAGGTTCATATCATATTCTGTGTCGCAGCCCTAGCAGCAAGCAGTCTGGCTTAGTCTCCATGAACCAGTTGCCTCCTTCAGTATGTGGCAAATTAGCCAGCATGGACCACTGTCTTGCCAATATGCATGGATAATCCCCAAATACTGTGCCCAATTGGCTGTGCAAGATCACATGCTTCTGTACCCAAAAGTGATCACTACATATGGTCTTTCAGTGGTATAAATTTGGTGCCTTTCTGAAACAGTGTGTGATTGATCGGCTGTGCCTCTGCGCTGTGAATCCTGTATAAACACAACTGGGGCCCATTGTACTGAATACACATTATGCTTTCAAAGCATATTCAAAGCACATTCTTTCCCTCAAATAATTCTGGGCACTGAAGTTTAAGGGTTCCTGGGAGTTGCAACTCAGAAGGATAACTGCACTTTGCAGGGTCTTCAAAGGTCCAGTGTGCACTACAGCTTTGTGTTGCGCTGGGTTTCCTCCTGTTGAGTTCTTGGGTCTTTTCTTCATCTCCCAAACACGAAGCAGTTTGCTTATGGCTTTTTCACTTTTGCAGTCACCATTTTGCCAAACAAGAGTCTGAAACAATGGATATACTGTTGGGTACTTTCAAGCCATGCTGATTTTTTTGGTGACCATGCGCTTTAAATCACTCCCACTTGAACTCAGTGGGACTTCAGAGAGCTTAACTTAGTCCAGCTCATGCCCCAAATAAATGCACAGTCAGTGCAACCGAATCAAAATTGCCATGCCTCTCAGCGCAAGTAGCTACTTTAATTTAGAAGAGGCAAAATGAAGCTTGACAACCCAAATAGAGGAATAAATGGGACTATTCTACCAAAAGCAACTGCCAATAATATAGAAAAGTCCACTTCCTACCTGGAGTACAACTGCAGAAATGTACTCTTAAAAGCAGATGGAGGCCTATACTAAACTTCCACTTCCTTCCGACAGGTGATTGGAATGCTGACAGGAATCCTTTTTGGCTACGATGCCTACACCATCTTACCAACCCTCAGGAAATCACATGCAGCAGCTCCCACTGGTAGGTCTTCTCTGTGCAAGGAAGAGTGTGATCCTGTGGCAATTGGCGGCTCTTAGATGGCTTTTGCTTGGTGCATCAGTAATCAGCCAGCCAGCCAGACATAAGAGAACTTGCCAGCTAGTACACACACACCGTTGAAGGGTTTGCATGCTGAACAAGCCCAACTCTGTTTCGTTTCATTTGCAAGCCTCAGCCTTCCTCACTCAAGGCCCTGGCTGAGTTACCATTCAAGTTCTAACTGCTCAGAAGCTAGGTGCCCTTTCCTGTTTACTCTGCATCCAATTCATTCCCATTGCCGGCGTGGTAGGTTGTGAGTCCCATAAACAACTGTGCTTTGATATGTTTCCCTAGCAGGGGCACCATGTAGAAGGGGCTGAGGGGGCCCAAAAATTTTCAAGCAGGTGACCAGGTCCTTTCAATATCCCACAGCCTACCCATGGCGGGTATGGGCCTCATCAGGCCTCCCCACAGCTGGAGCTTCCCTTTTAAAATGCAGTGGTACCTCGGGTTACAGACGCTTCAGGTTACAGACTCCGCTAACCCAGAAATAGTACCTCGGGTTAAGAACTTTGCTTCAGGATGAGAACAGAAATCGCGCGGCGGCAACAGTGGGAGGCCCCATTGGCTAAAGTGGTACCTCAGGTTAAGAACAGTTTCAGGTTAAGAATGGACCTCTGGAATGAATTAAGTTCTTAACCGGAGGTACCACTGTAGCAGTTTGTCACCAGAGCAAATTTCTCTCCACTTTTACTGTGTGAGTAAAAGGTCATGCTTGCAGACCTTCAAATTGTAGTTGTGATGGACTTGGGATTAGAACATGCAGTGAAACCAGATGATGGAGAAGCAGGATGGACAAGTCAGGCAAGGAAGAGAAGAGGGAAAACATTGTGAAACAGCAGCCAGGTCCTATTCAACAGTCCAGGAAAAAGGGAAGTTTTGCAAGTTGATCTTGTGATTTTGCAAGTCACACTGACTAATGCTTTTGCTGCGTACACCACTTGTCTAATCTCCCTTGTTGAAGGTTCATGGTTCCACTTGGGGGGCAGGAGCTATGTTTTGTATGGTATTACAGTCATAGTGGCTAAGCTCCTCTTCTGCACTGCAAGGTGCAGTCATTTGTAGGTCGATTAATGCACCACTCACTTGACGGTGCCTTGTCTGTGTTTCTGCGATGGTTGTTCGTTTGTTGTTGTTGTCTCACCCAGTCTACCAGATGTTTAACTGCTATTTACAGCCTTAGAAATTAGCACATTTTGCAGCTGGCTTTTGACCAAGTGAAGATGCCTGGATTCCAGGATGGGGTCTGACATCTCCACCACATGGAGATGCATGCCTGGGGACCCTTGGATCTGGACTGTTTTCGCACACTAATAGCCCATCCTGTCAAATTCTATCCGTTATATTTTATCTCCACAATCGGAATGAATTTCTGGAACCAAAATGCAAGAAAAAACTGTGCAATCTGAGCAGGAGCAGTCTCAGAGGTCAGAATAGGCCAATAATCAATGTGGACTGTCGCTGGATCAAGTGACATTTCTTCTTTAAGTTCTCCAAGCTCTTAACTGAGCTCAAGGTTGTCCTCTGAACTACTCAGATGTTTAACTGTCAACCAATCCCAGTCAGTCCCACCATTTCAAAATTAAGACTTTAAAGCTGTCTTGCCCCAAAATGGCAACTAGGCATTCCGTTTTGGCAATTGTAACCTTGGTTTAGGGCAGGCACTCCCAAACTCGGCCTTCCAGATGTTTTGGGACTACAATTCCCATCATCCCTGACCACTGGTCCTGTTAGCTAGGGATGGTGGGAGTTGTAGTCCCAAAACATCTGGAGGACTGAGTTTGGGGGTGCCTGGTTTAGGGAGACAGTTGGCCCCTAGCTTATATATCTGAGTTTCTAACACTGGCTTATATACTAAAGTCATTCCCAGAAGACCCCCATCTCCTTAAGTGTAACTAGATATACTCAAAGCAGTTGACCAAATTGAATGGTCATTTGTGTTAAAGATACTGGAGATACTGAGTGTAGAGAATCGCTTTCTTCACTTAGCAACCATGTAAGTCAGTGGTGTGGTGCCTGCCTCTTTTGCCCTCCAGAGAGGACTGCCATCTCTCTTCTCCCCTCTCTGTATTAGCAACAGAGCTATTTTATCTTATATTATTTTCTGTCGATTCTGTTGTTCCTTGTTCTTTATCATTACTTTTTACATTGAAAACATGATGATTTTGGAATTTCACTGCTCCTTTACAGGTCCTTCAGATGGGATCTGAAGACACGCCGTTCTCTTGCTTCCACATCATGACTAGGCCCCAATCCTGGACCCATCACCTATAGCTTCCTGCTGGATCTCCTGGTAGAAAACTACCCCAGTCTATAAATTTGACAATGTCATCCCTCTCTTTTGGACGTCTCAGTGAGGTTCACCAATTCTTGAGAAAGATAATTCCACTCTTATTTCCGCCAACACTCTCTCCTATTTCTGACTTACTGTAATTGTGGAAAACAAAGGTAGCTTCTGTCAACTTGACAAAAGAATTATTGGCCCCCATTAAATGGGATTATTGAGGGAGGACGGAGAGGGGAAGCTTCAAATCAGTTTAGGGGCTCAAGCAGTTTACACAGTGGGCTGAGGGGGGAGGAAATGGGACCCCAGGATTCTATCTCCAGTTCTAGGAAATGTGGGGTGGAGAATGGAGTGGAAGAGAACTCCACACACTCATTTTAAGTGCCTTCCTTTTTCTGTGCCTCAGTTTCTCCTCATTTAAAATGGGGAGAGCGGACCAGAGACTGGTGCTTGCATCTACTTAGCTTATGCTCACTCTGGGGTCTCGCCTAAGAGATCACTGTTTTTAAGAAACATAATAAAAAAGCTTAGGGAGCGTGTGTTTTGATGACTCTAGAAGACAATGGACCTAGTTCCTTTGAATGTTGTTGAGAATTTATTAAACCACCTTGACTGCCAATTATAATGGAAGTGATTGCCTTTTTTGTTGTTGAACTAACACTCAAACTTCATCTCTCCCAGCCAGCCTTCAGCCAGCCTGCCCAATATGGATCTGTCTTTTCTCTCCTTTTTCCCAGCACATTTTGCTAAAGATATTCTTTACCTTTCACCTCACACCCAGTTACCCTGGCAACTTTCTGTCTGCCCTGGCCCAAGATCCCTCTTAAATGGGCCATCAACACATTTCTGTCATGTTAGCGCCTCTATCCCAGATGAGGCCCTGGCTTGGAAAAAGATTAGCCGGAATTTTTCCTCTGGACTGCAGTCTTCCCTTCAATATTCCAAATGATCAAAATCCTACCATTTATTAACTTCCAGGGTTTAGGGGGTCCCCCCCCAAAACTCACAACAATATAAATATATAAAGTCACCTCCCCACCACTCCTTGCACATCTGTGCTTCATGTGCTGCAATTCTGCATAAACAAAAACGTGGTTGCAAAGATGTTTTGGAGTTGGGTGGGTGACACCTGCTGAAATTTTATATCAGGGGGTCTGAGTCATATCTTGGGGGGTCAGAGTGTGGGGCTCCAATGCTCTAGCTTCATTTCCTCTTAGTTTATTGCTCCCACTCTAATGTAAAATGAGCAAACATTTCAGAATGGGGAAATAGATGCAAATATGCCCACTTTAATACCGGTCACAGAATCCAGTTTCCTTGGAAGAAAACTTGAGTTGCTTTGGTGTAGACCTTTTGCTTTTTATTTTGGTGTCATGCAAAGTGGTCCTAGCCTTGGTTATGGGCTCTGGGTGATATAGATATATATTGATATATATGCAAACAGGCAAAAGGGTACAGGTGCTTTTTGCTTCTAGGGGAATGAGGAGCTGTTGCATCACATTATCCTTAAGATTATATCTTTCCTCCCTATGGATTGTGGGCAGAGAGAAGGGAGGAAGGGGCAGGTATGTTTTCCCTATTCCACCCTCACTTCTCTTTCTTCCCTTTCCTATCTGTCCCTCAGGCAGCTTGATTTTGTGTGTGCGCGCGCGTGCTTGTTCAGTGAAACAAGTGTTTTACAATGCAAATAAAACGTGGCTGAATTAGTACTAACATCTGCTTGCTCTTTTGAGTGCCTTTATAAACACTTCTGGCCACATACAGAATTTTCTGTACAGCCCACTGTAAGACTTTCCTTGCTGCCCTTTGAAAGAAATTTTGTTTTAAAGCACATGGTATCGAACCCTCGTGAAGAGATAAAATTCTGATCATACAGACAAGGCACCATTCTGCAGGGGCCAAAATCACTGCACTCTGTGACTTATTTATCCTTCTCTTCCTTCCCCCACCCACCGACCTTCTTTCCCTCAGTCTTGTTACTCTGCTGCCATGAGGGCCAGATGGAACAGCCAAATGTGGCCCCTGGAGCAGCTTGGCGGGGCTTCTGTTTTTTTAATCTCTAATTGCATTGGATTTTGTGCATGTGGTGGAAGGAGAAGTCTCCGAAAAGACCCCCTTCAGAAGGACAATCACGAGCTCTTTGCTTGTTCCCATCCCACTGAAGACCTAAGTTGTTGCCATCTTAGAGGGGCTAGATTGATGTGGCAATTGCCGTTCTACACTCATAAATGTTTGAGGCTAGGAAGTGATCCAAAGCTACTTTGCTGAAGTGAAGCAGACTCTACAGAATGCCTGAGACCACCTGAAAAAACAGATACAGTGGTACCTCTGGTTACGTACTTAATTCGTTCCGGAGGTCTGTTCTTAACCTGAAACTGTTCTTAACCTGAAGCACCACTTTAGTTAATGGGGCCTCCCGCTGCGCCACCACCGCACGATTTCTGTTCTCATCCTGAAGCAAAGTTCTTAACCCGATGTACTATTTCTGGGTCAGTGGAGTCTGTAACCTGAAGCATATGTAACCTGAAGCATATGTAACCCGAGGTACTACTGTACATGTTGCCCAGAGCACCCCAAAGGAAAAGTAGGAAGTGAAAGCATTAACGAAGGCCAGGCCAGCTCTCCAACCCCCAAACTGCCTACACAGGGGCTATCGTCAAGCTCCATGTTCTTTGATGACACGGTACAGTGGTACCTCGGGTTACAGACACCGCTAACCCAGAAATAGTACCTCAGGTTAAGAACTTTGCTTCAGGATGAGAACACAAATCGTGCAGCACAGCAGCAGCGGGAGGCCCCATTAGCTAAAGTGGTGCCTCAGGTTAAGAACAGTTTCAGGTTAAGAACAGACCTCCAGAACAATTTAAGTTCTTAACCCGAGGTACCACTGTACATGCAGAGAATCATAAAAAAGAAGGCAACTCACGGGGTGCGGGAAACAGCAGCTACAACACTGGATTTTGGGCCAGATCTGTGTTCCACCATGAAGTTGGCAGAATAGCCTTGGTCATTCTTTGGGTTGTTTACTGGAAGACTAAATTGGCGTAATATCTTCATGCGTGCTCCTTTAGCAAACAGGAGGCAAATGAAGATGATAAAATGTGCTCAGATAGAATGTGGGGCAGAGGGAACTCCAGAATGGCAACAACCTGGCTGCAAATTCAGCACTAATAAGCCAGGGATGTTGTGGGTTATAGCTGCAGCCATGAATCTGGCACAGGAGCATAAATAATAAACATGGGGCTGCCCCCCTGGAAGGAGGGAAATTCTCCCTGGAGGACTAAGCCTAACTTAGCAGCACACTGTGGCTATATTGAGCTTAACACTGCTGCATGAATGACTGTGCTTTATTTTTATCCTTAAACGCGAATGCCTTGAGGGCCAGCTCACACACCCAAGTGCTGTGTACACAAAATCTCCACTAAATAAATGGGTACAAGCCTCCATTGAGTTGTTTGAAACTTTCTCATTACTTAAGTGTCCTTAGTCTACGGCAGGGGTGTCCAAAGAGGGCCAGATTTGATGAAGTGAACATGCATGAGGGCCGACCAAAGTTGTTGAGCTTTTTTTAGGATTGAAGTTAGGATTGAGGCTTTTTTGGGAATTTTACCTCACAACATATACTGCCACGGGGGCCCGTTTAAACCGACCAGCGGGCCAGATTAGGTCCCTGAAATGGACTTTGGACATGCCTGGTCTACGGTAATTAAAGCTGAATGTAAAACAGAAGAGGTGACTATAAAGGAACAAAGGGTTTACTCCGCAGTAGCCTGCCATACAGTTTTGGGGGACAGAGAAAATTGCCTTGTACAGTTTTACCTCTGGATGCAAACGGGATCCGTTGCGGAGCCCCGTTCGCATCCTAAAGCGAACGCAACCCGTGTTTGTGCGTGCACGGGTTGCAATTCACCGCTTCCGCGCATGACATAATTTTGAGCGTCTGCGCATGCGCGAGCAGCAAAACCCGGAAGTAACGCGTTCTGTTGCTTCTGGGTCGCCACGGAGTGCAACCCGAAAAGGCTTAACCTGAAGCGACTTCAGCCGGAGGTATGACTGCACGTTTAGGTTAGCTTCCAGGGGCTTCGTTATGAAACTAGTGAAGAGTGTACTGAAGTGTTTTGTCTGTTCCTCCTTGGTTCAAGACGGGGATGCAAGAAGTCACCATATTCCCTCCTGCACAGAGGACCATTCTGCGTGTTCGCTGCATATTCCTTGATTAAGGCCCAACATCCTGCGACGATCCACTGCAGCACACAAGTGTTTTCATATATTTTTATTTAAATTTCAATTAAATTAAATCCTCAATTAGAAAAAAACCCACCCAATTTCTAAAAATTGCAAACTCAAGAGTTGCACAAAGTGCAAGGAGACAGGACAGAGAAGAGTAGTTTGAGGTGGATCGAGAAGATCTGTTGCAGGCTTTGCCCTAAAGAGGACACCTGATGTCTATCTTTGGGTGCAAACCTGTACCAGATGTAGAAAGGAGTTCACCCCCCACAACATATACACACACCAAACACCTGATCTATAGAGAAAAAAGCACCCAGAGCTTGAAAGCAGGCAATTAATAATGGCAACTTGAAAGTCAATGATCAACAAGGGTCAACCCAGGAGAGGTGAGATAAGTTCAGAGGTCACAGTGGAAAGGTCAAAACCAAAGTTCAAGGGTTCCCAGGTAAGAGACTGCAGTTGGAAGTTCATAGGGCACAGTGCAGAGGTTCAAAAGACCATCACTCCAAAGGTTCAAGACAGAAGGGTTAATTCGTGTTCAAAAGGTCACAGTTGAGAGGTCAAAAGGCCACAATGGAAAAGAAACACAACCAAAGTTCAAAGACCACCAGAGAAAGGAGTTAAGGTTCTTCACAGAAGGGTCACATCTAAAGATCAAAGGTCACCATGGAAAAGAGAGCGCTCAAGGGTCCCTGAGGAAAGGTGAGGGGATTTCAACGGTTGCGATGGAGAGGTCACATGAAGAGGATCCCTGGCGAGGGGTCGCAAGTCAAAGCAGTCATGGCGGACGGAGCAAAGGTCTGTGGTTCCAAGCCTAAATCCCGATTTCATACTTGGATTCTTGTGGCCAAAGTCCAGAAGGTGGAAGTCAGGTCTATGCAACGACGCAATTCTTGTCCCGGACCACTCGCAGCCTTCGGCGCTGCCGCTTACGTATCGAGTCAGTGGGTGGCGTGGACTCTGTGGGGCTAGCCCCGCCTCGTAAATGGGGGGGCAGGGGTATCGGCTCCCCCAGAAAATACCCTTCCTCCTCCGAGGAAGAATCGGAGGAATCGGAAGAGCTGAAGTCCCATCCCCTGGGTGGGTAACGCCGGTGCCAGGCAGGAAAAGCCCCCTCAGAAGCGGAGTAGGAGAGGCTCGCTCCTCTGCCCTCCGCTGCGCCTTTCCTTGGCGGCCGCCAGCCCTGGCTTCCCAGGTTGAGAGAGTTGTCCGAGGTGGAGCGAGGGTGTCCCCGGCTAACGCTTCCGTTCTGAAGCAGCTGGGCGTCGACGGAGATCTGCTCAAGACCAGGAGCACTGGGCTCCCCCGAGACCAGGGGCTCCCGGAAGCTAACTCGGGGTGCCCCTCCCCGGGCAAAGCTCGCCATCCCCATCTCAGACCCCTCGCTGGGTCGTAGCTGGGCAGATGCTTGGAGTTTGGAAGCTGAGCTGCTGCTCCAGTCTGGGATCTTGGAAGGATGTATGCCCAGTTCCGGCATAGAATGGCGCAAGGGGGATGTGCGTTGGAAGCACGGTCGCTTCTCAGTCCCTGGGGGAGGGGAGAAACAAGACTGTTAGAGAAAGAGGCCCAGGCTCCTAAGCAGAATAATAATAATAATAATAATAATAATAATAATAATAATAATAATAATAATTGTTATGTACTGAGTTGAATAGGATTCAGAATGCAGCAGTCTGATTGGTCCTAGAACAATAAGATTCAGAATATAGCAGACTGATTGGTCCTAGAACAATAGGACCCAGAATGCAGCAGTCTGATTGGTCCACAGGAGCCACCCAATCCAGCTCCAGGTGGAAGTGAATCCACAACCTGATTGGCCTACAGGAGAATCCCAGAATGAGCCAATCACGTGGGGCCCATTGTGTAAATAATGTATATAAAGCAGACATTCTGGGGGAACGTCCATTCCTCCTCACCACTATGAGCTGAATAAAGAGCACGAAATCCACTCTCGACTCCGAGTATATTTCAATAATAATAATAATTTATCTATATCCTGCCCTCCCCAGCTGAAGCCGGGCTCAGAGCGGCTAACGGTAAAAATCACACAGTTGACATAAAATCATAATCATTTAATTGAAATACATTCTAAAATCAATTCAGAGTCAAGTTAATGGCAACCATTGGGCTAGAGTTCTATGAGGATTACAAAAGTAGGGGGGTCAGACTCTGCCTTGGCCAAAGGCCTGGTGGAACAGCTCTGTCTTGCAGGCCCTGCGGAAAGATGTCAAGTCCCGCAGGGCCCTAGTCTCTTGTGACAGAGCATTCCACCAGATTGGGGCCACAGCCGAAAAAGCCCTGGCTCTGGTTGAGGCCAGCCTAACCTCCCTGTGGCCCGGGACCTCCAATATGTTTTTATTTGAAGGTCCTCCGTGGGACATACCAGGAGAGGCGGTCCCGTAGGTACGAGGGTCCTAGGCCCTATAGGGCTTTAAAGGTTAAAACCAGCACCTTAAACCTGACCCTGTACTCCACCGGGAGCCAGTGCAACTGGTATAGCACCGGGTGAATGTGATCCCACGGCGAGGACCCCGTAAGGAGTCTCGCCGCAGCATTCTGCATCTGCTGGAGTTTCTGGGGCAGCCTCAAGGGAAGGCCTTCCCAAATAACATCCAGAAGTTTGTGGTGGTGATAGGATGCCACATTCCCTCCCAAAAAATCCACCAACACACTTGGTTCTGCCTCACCCGTTCCTGGCTCCTGCTCCATGGCTGGTGGTGGGCAAGTGGAAGTACCCCGAGATGTACATTTGACTGGCTCCTCGCAACTCTGGCTGCAGCCCGAGCCATTGCTGTCTGGATCCGAGAGCTCCTCTGTTTCCGTCGGCACCCCTTCCCCTGCTCCAGATAAGCCACTCCAGCTCCTTCGGATCCTTGGGGCCGAACTAGCGGGTGCCGCCGGCTGCCCTCCAAAGGAAATGGAGCGGGCGACGTGGGAGGAGGAGGGCGAGCGCTGGGCCTGAACCCGCCGTTGCTGCCAGCTGGCTCGCCGGGAGTCTTGGGAGCGGGCACTCTGGAAAGCCGAGTCGCAGGAGTCCGAGCCGTTGGGGTCCTCGCCCAGGCTGCAGGCCCGAGAGCAGAAGATCTGGCCCTGCTTGGGCAGGAAGGGCTTCCCCAGCAGGGGCTGGTGGCAGCGCGAGCAGCTGAAGCAAGCATCCGTGGCATGCCAGTGCTGGCCCTCATAGGTCATCTGGCCCTGGTCAATGCCTGCGGGGAAAGGAAAAGGCCAGACCAGGGGACAGGTCAGTGCGTCATTACTACACAAGCACACAATGAAGATCTGGGGACAGGGTGGCTACAAATCAATGATTTAAAAAAAATAAAAACAAAATCGTATTTTTTTATTTACATCAGTTTTTTTTAATAAAAAATCAGATTTTTTAAAATTTAAATTGGATTTTTAAAATAAAATGCTTTTGGAGGGAAAATCTTTCTAAAGAAAGTTTTCCATTTAAGTTACATTATAGTCCAAAGGCTATTCATCAGGAAATAAGGATTTGTTTTAAGATTTTTATGTGTGCTAAAACTCAGTTCAAGTTTTTTTAAAAAAAACCCACAAACATTTAACCACATCGGTCAACAAATATGGATACATATGCTATAATGTTATTGTTTTAGTTCAATAAATTGTTATTAAGGAAATGATTATTCTTCTCCTTCCAATAAAGTACAGCAGAAAGGTTGCCCAAATATAAACAGCTAACTTATTAAACCTCACAATAATTTCATAATTATCTGTCTATATATTTCTAATAGTATATACAAATCAGTAATTTTGGATATAACTGTAAAAACTACTCTGAAAATTTATTATTCCAAAAATCAAACCTTCATCTGCTTGTAAGTATTAAGATTATACCAGAAAGAATGAATCTTTCTGTAAAAAAAAAAATTTAAATCAAGTCTTACTGACTAGTGATTTAAATTGTGATTTAAAAGGTGATTTAAATTGATTTGATTTAAATCAAATCCGCCCTATCTGGGGATCATGTCATGGGCTGGGAGCAAAGGTGGGTTTCGGGGGAGTACGACGGGTTTTTGCCTGCAACGGGCACCGAGAGGCAGCCACAACAATGACAAACATCGCAAGGCGGGAGGCGACAAATTTTGGCATCTCACAGGGCGATGCTGAAATTCTAAACCCCAAAGTCTGCCACTGCTGGGAGTTTTTCCCATTGCAGCTTTCTGTGGCTGCACCATAGCCGGAACTGAGTTTTTCCAACGCTAAAGAAACACTCTGCAAACACAGGGTTCAAGTTTACTGAGCCCTGGCGTGGAAACCATGTTCTGGAGACAAACCTTGTCTTCCTTCCCCATAAAGCATAAAGGTAAAGGGACCCCTGACCATTAGGTCCAGTTGTGGCCGACTCTGGGGTTGTGGCGCGCATCTCGCTTTATTGGCTGAGGGAGCCGGCGTACAGCTTGCGGGTCATGAGGCCAGCATGACTAAGCCGCTTCTGGCGAACCAGAGCAGCGCAGGGAAACGCCATTTACCTTCCCGCCGGAGTGGTAGCTATTTATCTACTTGCACTTTGACGTGCTTTCGAACTGCTAGGTTAGCAGGAGCTGGGACCGAACAACGGGAGCTCACCCCGTCACGGGGATTTGGACCGCCGACCTTCTGATCGGCAGGCCCTAGGCTCTGTGGTTTAACCCACAGCGCCACCCGCATCCCACGTGAAGCATAGCCTGATCCAATTATCTGAGAATTCATAAATAGGAACCCGCAAATGGCCCCCCAGGAGAAGTGCCAGGAGAACCCTCTTCCCAAACTCCCCCCTTGCCCAGTGCCCACCTCATCTATTGCCCCATTTCTTACAAAAAGTCCACCTGGAAACCTTAGTTCTGGAAGCCAAATAAAACTGTGCAGAAAGCACCTGCCTATGCAAAATAGCTCTGGGCATCCATACCAATGTGCTCGCCACAGGCGTCACAGTACTCTGCGTAGAGGCTCTCATAGCAGCGGCAGCAGTAGGGGCGGCTCTGGCGCATGATGTACCGCTGCCCGCCCAGCGCCTCCTCGCACTCGAAGCAGCAGAAATGGCGCATGTGCCAGTGGCGGCCTTCAGCCTCTGTGCATTCGTCTGCAAAGATAATCTGTTGGGCAGGGCAAGAAAGGGAGCCACAAGTCAGAGGGGAGGAGCGTAAACAGAAGGCAGACGCCTGCAGCCCTTTGTGGGGAATCCCACTCACAGTCAACACAACAACTTTGAGCAACTCAGACAAGTGAGCCAAGGGGCAAAGAGGAAAATGTGGAGGAGGGGAGCCCAACACCATTATGCCAACCAGAAAATCCCTTCTGGAACTCAAGGCAAACGGTTGCCGCCTATTCATGAAGTAACGTCCCAGGAGAGCTATAACAAGTGCCCTTTCTGAACACGTAGAAATCTGCTCTGCCAGGGAGGTTTGGGAACCTGAAATACACACCTCTTTCCCTTTGGTTCCTTGCTGGAAGTGATTTACAATAATAAAAACGACAGGTATTTTTTAAAAAAATCGGCATTACTAAAACCAAGAAAGAAACAGTCATAGAAATAAAAACAGACTCCAAATTCCAATGACATGATTATGATCCATCAAGGAAACAAGGGCAAAAATGACTTGAGTCTTTAAGGCTTTCCCAAAACGCAAGGTTGCAGAAATGGGATGGCAGGTGTAGATACTAGCTGAGTTAAGCCAAAAAGGTTTCCCTTACTTTAAGAGTAAGAAGAGTCCTGCTGGATCAGCCCAAAGGCCCAAGCTAGCAGAACCCGAGCTCAGCGGCGCTCTCCCAACCTGTAGCTCCCAGCTAATAGTATTCAGAGGCCAACTTCCTCTGATAATGGAACATCTGTGGATTTATCCTCCATGAATTGGTCAAAACCCCTTTTACAGCCAACACTGTAAAAAGCCATCACTACACTTTCTAGGGAGATGTAGTTCCGATTTCATGCTTTTGTGCTTTGGATTTACATTGGTTTTCATTGTAAGCCACCCAGAAATGTTGTGGAGTGGCATAAAAATGCCGTAAGTAAGTACAAAAGTAAGTGTGTGTGTGTGTGTGTGTGTGTGTGTGTGTGTGTGTGTACCCATATATATATATATATGGGTACAAAAATACCCAGGAGGACCCTTGTTCCTCTTCGTCCTTTCTCAGCTTTCCCTTCCGTCATAATAACTAATGGCATCCATGGGTGGTGAACCAGTGCCCAATTTTTGCTTTTAAAACTAAAAACTAGTCATCGCCCCACTGTCCCTCATTCATATCTCCTCGCATTCTGTGTAGTGTTACATCATTTAAAATTGAAATAGAAATTTGCTTCTTGACTCAGCAAAACTAGGTCTGGCATAAAAGCATGCGACCTGGCACACAATTTGGAGAAGAAATCTCAAAACGTGAGTGAGCGCGTGCGTGTGTATCAGGGCTGCCAAAATTCAAAAAGTGAAAATCTGGACTGACATGGGTTGCCATACATATGGATTTTCCCAGGCATTTTAGAATAGAATAAAACAGAATTTATTATTTATACCCCGCCCATCTGGTTGGGTTTCTTCCAACCAGAGTATTAAAATACAGTGGTCTGTTAAACATTAAAAGCTTCCCTAAAGAGAGCTGCCTTCAGGTGTCTTCTAAAAGTCTGGTAGTTGTTCTTCTCTTTGACATCTGGTGGGAGGGCGTTCCACAGGGCGGGTGCCACCACCGAGAAGGCCCTCTGCCTGGTTCCCTGTAGCTTTGCTTCTCGCAGCAAGGGAACCACCAGAAGGCCCTCGGCGCTGGACCTCAGTGTCCGGGCAGAACGATGGGGGTGGAGACACGCCTTCAGGTATACTGGACCGAGGCCGTTTAGGGATTTAAAGGTCAGCACCAACACTTTTTTGTTTTTTGCTGATTTCTGCCCAGACACTGCTTCTGACTGCAGTATTCTGGGTTTCTCTAGGAAATTCCAGATTTATGGCAACCCTAGTATCCATCTATCCATCCATCCATCCAATATCCCCACCCTGTGGCCTTCAGAGTGTCTGCCACAAACCCTCACCTCATCGCAGGCCTCACATCGCGGTTTGAGGCGCTCGGCGTGGTGACGCCCACAGTAGATCTTGCCGCCCTGGTAGAAGTAGATGAGGTCAACGAGGAGCTCCCGGCAGGTGGTGCACACAAAGCACTGTGGGTGCCAGCAGGCGCCATGCCCAGCCCGGCTGGCAAAGACCGCAATGTCCCCACCACATATCTGCTTCCCGCACTGCCAAGGGAAGAGAAACCAAGAGCACTTAAGACTTACATAGCACTTTGCAAAGGGTCCAAAGCACCACACAAACATTACAGAAGCCACAGGCTCTCCATCTCTGCTTTAAACCCAAACTGTCCAAGGCAGTGATCACCTTTCGAGACTTTTAATTCAAGGTGCTGCTTATTCGCCAGAGTGCCATAAATCAGACCAGGCCTTAACAATGCTACTGTTTTCTCCCATATAACCCTGTGAGACTAGAGGCCTTCAGGGAAGGATATTTCCTCTTCAGAAATAAGACTCCCCAAGGCTCACGGCAGGGCCTCCTCAGGGGTGGCACCACAACTGTCACCCTCCATTAGGAGGCCACACTTCTTCTGGGGCTGCTCACAAAAACAGTTTGGTTTCCACAGGAAGAGTTTTTAGGGGTTTTTGAATGTCTTATGTAGATTTTTCAATTTCATTGTTCTGTATGGGACAATGACAATAAAGATATTGTATCGTATCGTATCGTAAGCTTTACGAGGGTGAGCGTGCTCTGAAATGACCTTGTTGCCGTTCTATTGATTTGTGCACAGTGTGTATTTCTAAACATTTCTTGTTTCATTTGAGAATTTTCGCTGAAAGGCAATCAACATAATTTAAATAAAAAAGAGAAGAACAGAGCTGAGGGTTGGGATTTTTGTGTACATTAAAATAGCCAAGTACCTCATCTGAACACTAGATGTTGCTGTTGCTCCTCCAATGTATTTTAACTCTCCTCTTGTACCAGGAGACAAATTTCCATGTGGGAGGTGCAACTCATGGCCCACATATTTCCTCTTCCAAATTTTTTAGAGACCAACCCTTCCTGTGTATCACAGAATGCAAATACAGTGGAACAGAGCTACCTTCATAACTTTCTTGGGGAATTGCCATGTGTGTGTGTGTGTGTGTGTGTACGCACACACACAGTGGGGTAGCGTGGGGGGTGCAGGGGGGCCCGGCCGCACCGGGCGCAACATCTGGGGGTTAGGGGGCGCAAATCCACGGGTTAGGGAGCGCAAATTACTTGCCTTGCCCCGGGTGCTGACAACCCACGCTACGCCACTGCACACACACAAGAATCCAGGAGCCATAACACACTGCCTACTGGAGCATCTGCCAGCGTGGTGCCCTGCAGAGCGTGGCTGCAACTCCCCCCTGCAACCATGCTCGCTGGGACCGATGGGAACTGTCGTCCACCAACATGAGAGGGCGAGGAAGGAGGCATGTGGCAGCAACTCTAAGGCTGGAAGGAGGCTCTCGCCAGAGGACTGTAGTAGTTGTCAGAAATGCCAGCTGCTACAATTGCCCAGATTCACAACAAGGAGTGAATCAGAGCCATGCCAACAATTCTTATCTCTGACTTGCAGAGATGGGTGGAGAATGGAGCTCTTTACCAACACACAATGGCCCAGGAATGACCCGGAATAGAAGCAAGGGTGTGTTCTGGGATCACCCTGGAATTTGCTGCCCTTGCCAACAGATCACAACCCTGATTCAACTTCCAGTGAAGCAACCTCAGCATCGAAAGAGCAACTTATGCAAGCCCCACTTGCGTAGAATTCCCTAGAGCACCAGCACTACTGGCATGGGAAGGAACAGCATGAATCAAGAGACCACCCTAAGTAGCGTTTGCACGCATGAACACAGAGATGCTGACCCTGAGCACCAGGAAAGACCATTCACACCACACAAATTGGGCCTAAGTATGGACGTGGGTGGTGCTGTGGTCTAAACCACTGAGCCTTGGGCTTGCCGATCGGAAGGTTGGCGGTTCGAATCCCCACGACGGGGTGAGCTCCCGTTGCTCGGCCCCAGCTCCTGCCAACCAGCAGTTCAAAAGCACGTCAAAGTGCAAGTAGATAAATAGGTACCAGTCTGGCGGGAGGGTAAACGGCGTTTCCGTGTGCTGCTCTGGTTTGCCAGAAGCGGCTTAGTCATGCTGGCCACATGACCCGGAAAAACTGTCTGTGGACAAATGTCGGCTCCCTCGGCCAGTAAAGCAAGATGAGCGCCGCAACCCCACAGTCATTCGCAACCGGACTTAATTGTCAGGGGTCCTTTACCTTTTTATCTTTATGAATCTAATTATGAAGCCCAACTGATAAGATCTGAACTTCTGGATTCAGGTTCAGCCACAGTGGATTTAACAAACCACCAGAGGTTTGTAATGGCTTCTACACATTGAGCTGAACCCTGAGAATCTGCTGTTGCGAGTGCTAAACTAGACATTGGATGGAATATTTTTGTTTACTTAACATGTCTCCCTCTAAAAACCAGTATGGGGCGGAAGCAAGAAGAAATCCCGACGAAAGAAGAATGGCAGACAAAATTAATGGACTATGCAGAATTAGATAAAATGACAGGAAGGATTCGAAACCTGCAGGATCAGAGATTTGCAGAAGATTGGAAAAAATATAGGAACTATTTGAAGAGCAATTGTAATCAACAAATTGCGCTAATAGGACTACAAGAAGTTTTGTAAGGAAAAATATATGAAATATTGCAAAATAGAGAAAGAAGAGAAATTAGTCATAAGATTTAAAGGTAATAGTGAAATTAAGAAATGTATATTAACTGATTAGATTGGAAAATTTTCAGATGTGACTGATGGAAGTCCAAAAAAATTGTATAAGATGTAAAAGTATGTTTAATTACTGTTGAAAATGGTATGTTAAAACTAATAAAAAAATTATTAAAAAAGAAAAAAGAAACCAGTATGGGGCAGAGGAGGAGGCCACAATTTGAAGGGCAAGGGTGACCGCTTCTCCCTGCTTTCCTCCCCTCGGTCTGAGTACGCCATGTCTGGAGACGCCAGCTGGGCAAAGTTGACCCAGGGAGTGTGGAACGCATGGTGAGAAGTGGCAAGCAGAAAAAGGGCTAAGCAAGTTTCTCCCACCTGCCACTTCCCCTCTCCAAAATCCCAGACCCTCTCTGCTGCTGCTGCTTTCTCGATGTTCAGCAGTGGACTGGGCTGCCAGCCCCACTGGTCTTCTGCCAGATATCTAGCTTGGCTCTAAAGACTTCTCTGTGTTCAGTCTCCCAACCACTCTTCAACCCTGCCCTGCTTCTCAAACTGTGTTGACACTGGCAGTGCCAGAGTGAGGCCCAATACCTGCTCGCAAATGGCTCCGGTTATGGTGACGGGGAAGAGGCGGACAGTCCCACGTCCCAGGTTCTCTCGCTTTCGTTGCTGTGAGAATAACTTCAGTTCTTTCGCTTCTTCCTCTTCCAGAGAGCTGCAGTACTGAGCCTGTGCAGAGATTTTTTGGGGAGAGGGGAGAGAAGAGTTAGTCAATAAGGGCCCAAAGCAACACTGTCAAGATGTCTTCTCATCTGCTGCTGTTCCAGAGGCGCTTTGCCTATGTCCCCAAAGGCAGCCCCCAAAGAAAACGACATGTTGTAATTAAAACCAAGACCAAAAAAAGAGGACTCAGCTGCTTAGATCTCACTCTGGTTCCAGGCCTGGGGCACAAAGATCAAAGGCAGCGGCAACAAGTAGAGCCACACAGCCCTGCAGCCAGGCAGTGACCCGAGGGAAGGTGAAACTTTATAAGGAGGAAAATAAATAAAATGTTTGCCCTGCAAGGATGAAACCGCACAGCACGTCAAAGCAGGAAAGAGATGTCAGTGCATATCTGAAGGTCTTTTTCCAGACTATGTCTTAACACACAGAATTCACCGTGGTTACCCATACAATCTGCAAATGGAGGTGGGTGGGATTCAGATAGTGCTGCCTCCACCATCAAAACTGTCCCTGGAAAATCGTATTTTTCCTGCACTGAAGCTGCAAATTGCTAAGAAAACACAATTTGCCCCTTTTGGAATGATACTGTTATTATTTACAAAGCACCACTGACGTAACACGGCGATTTACAGAGTTAACATTAAGAAGCAAGGCAGGACTCTGCCCCGATGGGCTTACCATCTTAACTACTGTACAGCATCTAATGGTGTCTGTGACACAGCAGCAGGGGAATGGTGCAAGTCAATCCCTACTCTCTCAGCGCCATTTTAAAATGTCTGTCTTCTTTCCCATTCCCATTCCCAAGTGCAGATTGTGATAGAGTTCACCTTCAGCTTTTGACAATGACAGGGGTTGTTTTTTTTGAGGGGGGCGGGAGAGATTCTGAACTTGACTCTTCGCTTATGTCCCCCTAACAGCCATCGCCTCAATCACAGGTTGTGTCTTACTTTTTGAAACCCAAACTTGGTTTTTAGTCCCCGTTTAAAAATGTGGTGAGGCCAGGTCCTGGAGGTAAATAAACTACAGAAGCCACCTTAACCCTCCCTCCCTCCCTCCATTCCTTCCATCCTGATTGGCTACCAATGGACGGACGTGGGACAACGCCTATAGAAACCTCTTGGGTTGCACAGCGCTGCAGTTCCCATCAAATGCTGGCCTACCTGTCTCGTCCTTGCCCCACCCTCCTTCCCCACCTGGGGGAACCCACCAGATACTCAGCCTTGGGCTCCAGCCAACAATTGCCCCAGGACAAGGCACACCCTTGGAATGGCAGCCCAGCTTCGTTAACCTGGCACCTGTGGGATGAGGACTGCAGTCCTTGCCTGGCACTAGCCAGCCTTCCCAAAATCCCTTGGCAAAGGGCCATGTTGCTTTAAAGCTCCCTGAATGAGGAAATCACTACTGTACCCTTGTTTCCAGAATGCTGAATGGCATCATCGGGCGTCTTCCAGCCCTCTCATTACAAGGAAGGATAAACCGCAGTCCCCACAGCTGGTTTCTCTAATACTAATCAGGATCTTTATCTGATCCTTTTCCCCCCTCCCCATCATCATCATCTTGGGAAGGTTCGAGCGCCCTAATCTTTTTCAATCTCTTCCAGTTCCCTCATCTCCCTGTGTTTGCCAGCCTTGTTCCTTTGGTTTCAGAGAAAGGACCCACAAAGTGAGGGAAAGCAAAAGCGAGGTCTATACAGGGTGGAGAGGGCACAGGCCTCCAAAGACGCCATTTTTGTAGGAGTCAGGTGCTTCTTTGCTGCGAAATAATCCCAGCGCTACCCTTATCAGAACTTCCAATATGAACGAGAAGTGGTTTTCTAGCGTAACACCAAATACAGAGGATTTTCACCTCAGAGTCGCCAAGGGATAGCAATGCCACTCCACGCCCGTAGGAATCATGCCCAGTGGCATGTTCAGGTGCCAACGTTTTCCTCTTACCTCTACAAATCTCACAGAGTCCTAAAGTTTAAGGTGTCTCTGCATTTGTGTGTCTACACCAGGGACGGGGAACCTGCAACCCTCCAGATGTTGTTGGATTACAACAGGGGTCGGCAAGGTTTACCTCGCCTGGGCCGGTTCACTCCAGTGGAGATCCCTCTGTGGGCCGGATTGTGTGTGTGTGTTAGCGCGCGTCTGCGATTTCCGGTGTCTGGGCATGCGCAGACAAGATTTCTGGCACCACAGAAGCGAGTCCCCGCGCCACGTTGCTTTAGTGCAGCGTGAGGGGACTTACCGAGTGGGCAGCTCATGGGCCGGTTAAACAACCTCTGTGGGCCGCTTGTGGCCCATGGGCCTTAGGTTGTGTAATGGGTATGAGTTACTCGTGCGTAAACTGGTGCCTCTCTAGGCTAATTTGCCTTGTTGAACCTTTCTGACTGCACAGCCCCTTCTCATCGTGGCTGCCTCAGTCACTGGCAGAATCCGTCAGTGGGCGTTTCTTGAACCTCTTCCAACAAAAAAGTTGTTTGACACCCAGTCTCCTCCTCCTCTCACTGCGCGGGAGTCTTCTGCGCAGGGAAGGCGTGGGTAGCGGAGGACCTGGGCTCTCCTCACTGATGTCCAGTGAAGAGTCCTGGAGCCCTCTCTCCAATTCCCCCGTCTGCCCCCCTTCATCCCTGGTGTTGCGCTGAATGGCTTCCCCCTCTACTGAGCTGTTTCTTCCCCTGCTGCTGGGTCCTTCGCCAGTATCATCTGGGAGCCTCCCCTTCGCCTCTCGCTCCGATGTCAGTTCCCTGACAGGTTGCCTACCCCAGATTACAACCCCCATCATCCCTGGCTATCAGTGATGCTGGTTGGGATTGATGGAGGGCACCACAGACTCCTCACCACTGATGTAAACGGAGAGCCATCCACTCACAAGGTGAAGCCAGGTCAACACCACCAGGCAGCCTATCAAATCCATACAACTAACGGACAGAGCACCAGTTCCTGATAACAAGCAAGTATAAAGAGAGCCCAAGCCTGCCCATGCCTGGTGGTTTGAATACAAGCACAATGGAGAAAAGAAGACCATCTTCCAATATCTAAAGGGCTGCCACATGGAAGATGCAGCAAGCTTGTTTTCTGCTGCTCTGGAGGCCAGGACTCAAACTCATGGCTTCAAGTAACAAGAAAAGAGATTCTGCCTAAAAATCAGGAAAAACTTTCTGACGGTAAGAGTTGTTTGACAGTGGAACGGACTCCCACGAAAGGTGGCAGACTCTCCTTCCTTGGAGATTTTTAAGCAGAGGTTGGATGGCCACCTGTCGTGGATGTTTTAGCTGAGATTCCTGTATTGCAGGGGGTTGGACTAGATGGCCTTTGGGGGTACCTTGCAACTCTACAATTCACCCAAGCAACCCAACACACGTGTGCCCATAATATCACAAAAACAGCCAGGTTCAGACCCCAGGCTCCTGGCAAGCGAAAAGAGAGGACACAAATAAAATAAAAACGAAAGCCTGCACAAACAGCGTTTTACATTTCCAGTCAGTTAATGGTCACTACACACCGTCTGTCCCCATCATAAGCCAGCCCTTCCCCAGGCCTGTGGGGAAAGTGTTTTGCTGGCGACATCCTTGGCCGTGCATTGTGCAGACCTGGCCTAGCAATTTCGAGCAAGGAGGCTGGGAAATGGCATTGTGCTGCGCCTCTCCTTTGGAGAGCACTTAGCCTAATCATTAATCCAGCCCCCTGGGAGCAACAGACAAGAGCCTTGTGAATGGGAAGGGCAAAGGTATTTAGCACAGCAACCTTCATCCGATTACAATCTGAAGTGGAGGAGACCCCCCAGGCCACAGATCTCCCCCCCTTCACTCTTTCCCCGCATACATACATACAATCAGCGCTGGGAATGCTCAGCAGCCCTGTTCAAGTGTGGAAACTGTTTCCCCTCCTAAGACATGGGTAGGCAAACTAAGGCCCGGGGGCCGGATCCAGCCCAATCGCCTTCTAAAGTCGGCCCATGGATGGTCTGGGAATCAGAGTGTTTTTACATTAGTAGAATGTGTGCTTTTATTTAAAATGCATCTCTGGGTTATTTGTGGGGCCTGCCTGGTGTTTTTACATGAGTAGAATGTGTGCTTTTATTTAAAATGCATCTCTGGGTTATTTGAGGGGCATAGGAATTTGTTTATATTTTTTTTTTTCAAAATATAGTCCAGCCCCCCACAAGGTCTGAGGGTCAGTGGGCCAGCCCCCTGCTGAAAATGTTTGCTGATCCCTGAAGACCTCTAGTTTTCATTAAACATTTCTAGCCCTTATTGAGACGTAGTATGTGAACCACGCTTCGTGAAAAGGGTCCAAAGTGAGGGGGCAAGGGCTGGGGAGGGAACACATCTGTGTGACTTGCATGGTTTTTACATTCTGAAAAGTTCAAATTCCCCTTGATGAAAGATCTGGATTACCTTGGTGAATAATTTTTAAAAAGGAAAGTGGTGGGGAAACAGACTACATGAAGTGCTGTGCATTAATTAGCAGAACACACACTACCCGTTTGGAGAAGAATGCCTGCTTTTTTCTACTGTGATTATCAGCCTGTCACACACACAGAGATTAATCCCAGTAGTGCAGATCGCAAACAGAGAGCGAGAGGGAACACATTGCCTGCAGAGCAGATACCTGCTGATGACTGAAAGCAAGAGAACAAAAGCCACACACAGAAAGTGAGAAGGCAAAAAATATATAAAAAATAAAAATCCCCACCTCTAGCAAGCAAGCAAAACAAACACAACCACCCTGGGGAAATTCCTTTCCAATTCTATAGCTGGCAATTGTTAAACCTGCTGCCCTCCAGATATCTTGCTGGACTCCAATTCCTATCAGCCCCGGCCAGTATAGCCAGTGGTCCAGGGATGATGGGAATTGTAGACTAGCAACATACAGAAGGTAACTAGTTTCCCACCTCTGTGGGCCCTTGGTTTGCATGAAAGGATCTATAAACTCCCCCCTGCCAAACGGATGGCAAGTCCAAGTTGGGGAAAGGAGGGCGGGGGGAGATCTCTAAAAATGAAGTTTGGAAAGGGAAGTAGGACTGTTTATTATTATTATTATTATTATTATTATTATTATTATTATTATTATTATTATTATCATCATCATTTATTTCATGAAATTTATGTACCATTTGATTGTAAAAAATCAACATACCACCCCCAAAGCATTTTATAAAAAGATAAAAGCAAGGAAAAATTACAACAATACTTTAAAAACATACCAAAGGTTAAAATTCTAAAATATGTTAAAATTCACATCAGCATTTCAAAGCAGCTGGTAAAAAGGTAAAGGACCCCTGACAGTTAAGTCCAGTCGCGAATGACTCTGGGGTTGCGGCGCTCATCTCGCTTTATTGGCCGAGGGAGCTGGCGTACAGCTTCCGGGTCATGTGGCCGGCATGACTAAGCCGCTTCTGGCGCAATGGAACACTGAAACCAGAGGAGCACATGGAAACGCCATTTTCCTTCCCGCCGGAGCGGCACCTATTTATCTACTTGCACTTTGACGTGCTTTCGAACTGCTAGGTTGGCAGGAGCAGGGACCGAGCAACGAGAGCTCACCCCGTCGTGGGGATTCGAACCGCCGACCTTCTGATTGGCAAGCCCAAGAGGCTCAGTGCCACCCTGCGTAGGCTTGCCTAAATAAGGATGTTTTTAGCAGGCGCTGCCACACTAAAAAGATCAAATTCTCACAAACACGGAACGGGTATTAATGTGGCACCTGTAGGATAAGAAGTTCAAAAGCAATAGGTGTGGGGAGACAAGCACCCCCACATGTATTCCCTAACATGTGAGGGAGAAGTGTGCCAAACCCCTAGACTAGCCCAGCCTGCAGCCCCCACCTATCCAGCAGTCCCACATACAACATTAATAATAAAGGACGGTACATGTGGAAGCCTCTTCCTTGTGATTAGGAACCCTGGGCTGCTAATGGAAGCATTTTGCAAAGTTGCTCTATAAAGTGGAAACTGGAACGTGTCCAGAGGAGGGCAACCAAAATGGTCAAAGGCCTGGAAACGATGCCTTATGAGGAACGGCTAAGGGAGCTGGGCATGTTTAGCCTGGAGAAGAGGAGGTTAAGGGGTGATATGATAGGATGTCACATAGAGGAGGGAGAAAGGTTGTTTTCTGCTGCTCCAGAGAAGCGGACACGGAGCAATGGATCCAAACTACAAGAAAGAAGATTCCACCTAAACATGAGGAAGAACTTCCTGACAGTAAGAGCTGTTTGACAGTGGAATTTGCTGCCAAGGAGTGTGGTGGAGTCTCCTACTTTGGAGGTCTTTAAGCAGAGGCTTGACAACCATATGTCAGGAGTGCTCTGAGGGTGTTTCCTGCTTGGCAGGGGGTTGGACTCGATGGCCCTTGTGGTCTCTTCCAACTCTATGATTCTATGATTCTAAGTCTTAAGGTTTGGACTTGAAACAGCCCCTAGGGGGATTTTCTACAGCCGTGGGGCAGTCACCAAGGGCGCCTCTGTACACGCCCTTGCTGTTCAAACACAGTGCCTGGATTGTGACAGTCACAAAGGTGCTCTCAGTAGATCTGAAAAGGCAAAGATGAAAAGCAGAGAAAGCAGTTTCTGAGGTAGGCAGGCCTGAAGGCCATAAGGGCTTTATAAATCAAAAGTCGCATACAGAATTGAGTCCTGAAAGTCATGTGAAGCTGATGCAGACATTGAGCCCTAACTGATGTGCTCCCAGCAATTTGCCCCAGCCAGGACTTTGCACGGAGACCTCCAGGCAGTCATGTAGGGCAGCCCCACATAGGAGGGCACTGCCGCCTTTGAATGAATGAACAAACGAACAAAGGAATGAATGAGAGTTGCCAGCTCCTAGTCGAAGAAAATGAATGTTAATTTAAAACAAAAAAGTCTACCCTGCTTTTCTACTCTATGGGGAAGTTTTTAACATTCTATTATGTTTTTGTATATGCTGGAAGCCGCCCAGAGTGGCTGAGGCAACCCAGTCAGGTGGGCAGAGTACAAATAATAAAATGATTATTAAAAAATATATCATTATCAATGCACTCAAAGCGATTAATAAACACACTAAACCAGCAATAAGGAAACAGCAGACACAGAGAGAAAATCTGCAACAAATACGTGTCTGAAGAAAACTTTCCAAAACCCACCTCACAAACAGAAAGAAAGGGAGCCTTTTGGATCTCTCCAGGGAGGGAATTCCATAAATGTGAGGCAAAAACACCAAAAAGGCCCTGTCCCTAGCGCCTGCCAGCTGTATTTCTAAAAGTAGTGGACTAACAGCAGGGCCTCAGTTGCAGCCTTCAATGACGGAGCTTGCAAAACGTACATCTGGTCACCGTCCACAGGGTTACCCGTAATCAACCTGTTGGCCTACAGATGTTGTTTGACTACAATGCCCATCATCCCCAGCCAGAACTGGATGGGACTGATGAGAGTCGTCGTTTGACCCCAGTTTACAGAATCCTTTTGAATTCTGCTGCAAAATCTGTACAGTGGTACCTCAGGTTACATATGCTTCAGGTTACAGACTCCGCTAACCCAGAAATAGTACATCGGGTTAAGAACTTTGCTTCAGGATGAGAACAGAAATTGTGTGGCGGTGGCACAGTGGCAGCAGGAGGCCCCATTAGCTAAAGTGGTGCTTCAGGTTAGGAACAGTTTCAGGTTAAGAACAAACCTCCAGAACGAATTAAGTTCTTAACCCGAGGTACTGCCAATACGACCCCTCTGAGCTCGCAAGCACACCCATTCCCTCTTAAATCATCCTGTTCCTTCTCAGTGTGGAATAATAAAATGCCTTCTTCTCACCTCGCTGTCATGGGGGGGAAGCTGGTGGAGCAGCTGGCGAATGCGGTACCTTTCCCCAGGGCTGTTGACGTAGGGGACTTTGTCCTCTGGGAGGCAGCTGAAGAACTGATAGACCTGGAGGTAAAGAGAGCCATTAGTGGGTCAAATAGGGGAGACCAGAAGTGAGGCTCACAAGGGCTTGAGTTCTGCTGCCCAGCAGCCCAAGCAGAGGCCTTCTGCTCCGTCTCCAAGTTTTCCAGGAGTGCAAGGAAGGCAAGTTCTTTACAGGAATGTTCAAAATGTGGAAGCGAATTTGGATTGATGCGGTGATCTCCTTCAGGCTACATCAGGCATGGCCAAACTTGGCCCTCCAGCTGTTTTGGAACTACAACTTCCATCATCCCTAGCTAATAGGACCAGTAGTCAGGGATGACGGGAACTGTAGTCCCAAAACAGATGGAGGGCCAAGTTTGGCCATGCCTGGGCTACATTCATACCACTTGTTTAAAGCAAAATGATGCCCCTTTAAACAGCCATGGCTTCCCCCCAAAGGATCCTGGGAAGTGTAGTTTGCTAAGGGTACTGAGAGTTGTTAGAAGATGCCCTACTGCCCTCACAGAGGCACAGTTCCAGGAGAGGTTTAACTATCAGTCCTTCTTCACAGGGAACTCTGAGAATTGTAGCTCTATAAGGAGAACGGGACTCCTAGCAACTCTCCAAACAGTGCACAGGGAGAGCTACTCAGGTGCACGGGAGAGAGACCACTCTGAGCTCATAAGCTCAGCGCATGGCCTCAGAAAAAGCACTCTCTCTTGGTCAACATGCCCCATGGGTTCTCCTGATAATCAACAAGATAAGGAGGGTAAACACCTTATACAATGAAAGCAATGGAAAGTCTTAAAGAAATGTTTCTCAGTAATCAGCTTAAAACAAGAGCTGTGCTAATCAGATTACAGCCTGGCCTTGCTGAAGTGACCAGATTTCACAACACACACCCTACAAAAAAGGCAGCAACTGGTTTGTAATTAAATTGACACCGCCTCTTTAAAAACTTCCTACCATTTTGTTCTGAACAATCCTCAACTTTATTAAGGTAAAGATCAGACCAAATGACTTCCTTTAAAATAAAAAGTGCACCGATTATCCTAGCCTGAAAATTTTAGAACATCAGTTGACCCAGTAAATTGCTTCTGAAATTTAGAATATCACTTGATCCACTGATTTCAATGGGACCTAAGTACAACTAAATGAATCTGCAATTCTGTGCTCATTCACCTGAGAGTAGATCCCATTGAATTCAATGGGGCACACTTCTGAATACTCCTATGGGGTTGCACTGCTAGTCTGGATCCAACCCAATGTCATCTTTGCTCTGGGGATGAGTGGAGGGACTGAATTTGCATCTTACAGAAGTAGTTTTTCTCCTCACTAGAAATGTGTCCCTGAATGCATTCTCTATTAGTCCCCCTTCTCAATACACAAAAATTGCTGCCATTCACTATTATGGGTTAGTCAGAGAAGGAAAACACTTGCGACAAAAGGAAAAAACAAACCTTCATACGTTTATTTGGAACATTTATATACTGCTTTTCAACAATGAGCTCTCAGTGAAAAATTCTTACCCTTTGCAAGATAGAGGCTTGTATCCAATGTAGCCATCCTTCCAGTGCAACAGGACTTCACTCCCACTGTGAGCCCCCTAAATCTCTTCTGGGGGTTCCCCTCCAGCCCCCTAGAGCAGATTTGAGGAGGGTCCAGGGTGTGTGTGGTGGGAGAAGAAGTGGGGAAAGTCTCATTGCACTAGTGGGAATCCTTGCACTGACAGGTCGAGGGATTTTGATCCCACACACAGGCCATCATAGTCGCACGTCACAGTAAGCCAGGTATAATCCACGGCTTATTGTCTACGTGAATTGCACCTGCCTTTCTCCTTACTGCTTGTGATGGAAGGAAACAAACCAAGATCCCTGGCTTAGCATTACATCTGAACTAGAAATTGTGGTTTGCTTTGTCCCAACGCACTATGATCTGTACTGAAGATTTGCTCCAGTTTATTGATTGTTGTTTGTTGATATGAAACAGACCCCAATCCTTGGTTGGGCTTAATTGTTTTCTCTGGATGCGAGCAAAGAAGAGATAAACAGTCCAGGTAGGTGCATTACAGTAAACCATTCACTGATTTACCATAACGTGTGAACATGTTCATAATGATTAGTATTTGCTAGTTATTAATGGCCCTAACTTACTAATGTCTGTTCATTTCAGTGGGTCTACGCTGAGCAGAACCTCCTCGGTTCCATTCCCCACGCGGTCAAAAAAATGCACTGGTTGACTTTAAGGAGATTAGACAAGTTGGATGTTATTACAGAGTACAGTGGTACCTCGGGATGCGAATGGGATCCGTTCTGGAGCCCCGTTCACATCCTGAAGCGAACGCAACCCGCGTCTGCACATCTGTGGGTCGTGTTTCACTGCTTCCGCGCATGCACATGACGTCATTTTGATCATCTGCGCATGCACACGCGGCGAAACTCGGAAGTAGCGCGCTCCGTTACTTCCAGGTCACCGCGGAGCGCAACCCGAAAATACTTAAATTGAAGCACATTTATCCTGAGGTATGACTGTAAGAGTTTTAATAAGTTTTTTAAGCTGATAGACGGAGAATGGGAAGTCTGTTCTTTTTCTTTCTTTTAGTTTTTCTGTTTAAAAATGCTTGATATTTGATGTTATTTCTGTATATTGCTTTTTCTTTGTTTTTCGAGCTTTAATAAAAAATAGCTTTTGGGGGGGAAAGTTCTCTGGGTGACTTTGGGCCAGTCATCATCTCTCAGCCTAGCCTACCTAACAGGGTTATTGTGAGGGTGAACTTGAGGGTAAGGATTTATGCTGCCGAAGGTTGGCGATAAATATATAACGAATGTCCTTCCCAAGTGCTTCCCTGACTGCACTTTCCTTTTCACCTGTTAATAACGGAAGGGGGTTCTCCCTCCGTTCAGTTATATGAAATGAGGGGAAAGGGGTGGGGCGATTCCCCCTCCCTCTCCAGACCAAATGACCCTGAAATGTCTTGAGTGGGTGGGCAGAGGAGTGGGCTCTCCCTAGAAGATTTTCCTGGTTAACCTGGAGCCTGTGGAATTCTACCCTCCAGGGCAGCTGCCTGCACTGCCTGCACTCCCTACCAGGTCGAATTGGCTCCTGTCTGGCGGTGGATCTAATTTAACTCCTTCAGGAGAATGGGAATCCTGGATCCCAAAGGCCAGCGTTTGTGTCTCGGTGTGGTTATTTACTATAGTCATCAGCCTCTGCTTTTCCCTCCCCCTTCTAACAACCAGCCTTAATAACACAAAGAGAACAGCTTGTAGTTTAAAGGGTATTATTATAATCTTAGATTATCATGACGTGGCCAAGGGTGTAGCAAGGCTTCTGGGTCAGAAAGGCCCAGAGGGGTTCATCAGAACTGCCTCCTCTTGACTTAGCAGGGCTCCAACAGCACAGAGCATATATTTTTCTCCTTCTGAAATTTACCAATTACTTCCTCACTTATCTCCTTGACCTCCTTCAAAGAGAAAAGCTACGTGACTGGGAGATACTTGGCAGTGGAGATACAAGTACAAGGAGAAAAACTTTTAGTTGTTGGAATTTATGCACCAAATGAAGGCAAATCTGACTTCTTTAAGAGACTTCATGAAACCCTGACGGACTATTTGGATTACAATATGATAATTATGGGAGACATGAATGGCGTGGTCTCCACTAATATGGATAAGGCACAAAGACTAACAATCAGTAAGGAAGGGAGACTTCCTAAGACTTTCTTTGAAATGACTGAAAACATGGACTTGATAGATATATGGAGAACAAGGAACCCTCTGGAGAGAGAGGGAACCTTTTTCTCCCAAGCAATGTCGACCTGGACCAGAATTGATCAAATTTGGATTACTAGTGGTATGGCCCCAAAGATTAAGAAGGTAGAAATCTGCCCAAAAACTTGCTCCGACCATAACGCCGTGAAGATGGAAATGAAACTAACAACAACTGGTCAATTTAGATGGAGAATGAATGACGCCCTCTTTCGAGACAAGGAAATTGTTATGAAGGCCCAAAAAACCTTAAAAGACTACTTTGAAATAAATTTGAGGGCTGACGTTGAGAAAAGAGTGATCTGGGACGCAAGCAAAGCGGTGATGCGAGGCTTCTTGATTCAACAAAACTCAATAAAGAGGAAAAAACAAAATGAGAAAAAAGAAAAGATTCTGGAAAAGATAAAAGAAGGAGAGAAAAAATTAAGAGCAAAACCAAAGTCCCAGGAGATTTTAAGAGAGATCAAGTTATATCAATCACAATACATGGAACTGATGAACCTGGAGATTGAATGGAAGATAAAGCAGATGAAGCAAAAGACATTTGAATCAGCAAATAAATGCGGTAAACTTCTGGCTTGGCAACTGAAGAAAAGGCAGAAACTAAATACAGTCACAAGTTTAGAAGTGGATGGAAAGAATATCTCTAAACCTAATGAAATTAGAAATTGCTTCCTGAGTTATTTTAAAAAGCTTTATACTCAAGGCCCGCAAAATGAAGAAGACATAGATAAATTCCTTGATAAATTTGGACTACAAAAAATCTCTCATCAAAACAAGATGGACTTGAACCAGAGAATAACAGAACAAGAGATAGAGGCCGCCATTCAGAATATGCAACTGGGCAAATCTCCAGGACCAGATGGATTGACTTCAAGATACTACAAATCGCTGAAGGAATGGCTGATTCAACCACTAAAAGAAGTCTGTAATGAGATCCTTGAGGGAAAAAAGACACCTGAATCGTGGAAAGAAGCATATATTTCACTCATACCAAAGACAGAGACTGAAAAGACTCAACTGAAGAACTACCGCCCAATATCACTACTTAATGTGGATTACAAAATCTTTGCAGACATTTTGGCAAAAAGATTTAAAAGAGTGTTGATGGAGAAGATTCATAGGGATCAAGCAGGCTTTCTCCCTAAAAGACACCTAGCAGACAATGTAAGGAATGTGATAGATATTTTGGAAAAGTTAGAGGTGAACATAAACACTAAAGCAGTATTGATCTTTGTGGACGCGGAGAAAGCCTTTGACAATATTTCTTGGAGCTTTATGATAAAGAATCTCCATGGGATGGGGGTAGGTCAAGGTTTTGAGAATGGTATGGCTGCAATATACTCTGAACAAAAAGCTAAATTGATTGTAAATAATGTAGTGACGGAGGAACTTAAGATAGAAAAAGGAACACGACAGGGGTGTCCAATTTCCCCATTACTTTTTATCTCAGTTCTGGAGGTGTTGCTGAATATGATAAGGGAAGACCAGCAGGTTAAGGGAGTACAGGTCGGAGCTAAACATTACAAGCTAAGAGCGTTTGCAGATGACCTAGTATTGACTTTGCAAGAGCCAAACACTAGTACGAAAAAGGTTTTAGAAATAATACAACAGTTTGGCCAGGTAGCTGGATTTAAGCTGAATAAACAAAAAACCAAAGTCTTAGGAAAAAATTTAACAGAGACAGAAAAGGAGAAGTTTCAAGAGGAGACAGGGTTGACACTGGTCAAGAAGGTGAAATACCTAGGGGTTTATCTGACATCTAAGAATGTGAATTTGTATAAAGATAATTATGAAAAATGTTGGTTGGAAATCAAAAAAGATCTAGAAATATGGTCAAATTTGAAATTATCAATGTTAGGCCGAATTGCTGTGATCAAAATGAATGTATTGCCTAGAATGTTATTTTTGTTCCAGACCTTGCAGATCCTGGACAAGATGGAATGTTTTAAGAGGTGGCAGAAAGATATTTCAAAATTTGTCTGGCAGGGCAAAAAGCCCAGAATTAAATTTAAAATATTGACAGATGCTAAAGAAAGAGGGGGTTTTGCCCTGCCGGACTTGAAATTGTATTATGAGGCAGCAGCATTTTGCTGGCTGAAAGAATGGATGCTTCTCGAAAATACAGACATCCTAGATCTGGAAGGTTTTAACAATGCTTTTGGTTGGCATGCATATCTATGGTATGATAAAGTTAATAGTACCTTCAAGAACCACATTGTTAGAAAAGCATTGTTTAACGTTTGGATAAGATATAAAGATCTGTTGGAAAATAAAACCCCTAGATGGGTCTCACCAGTGGAGGCCAAGGCAGTGAAGAAACTCAATATGGAGGTCGGATGGCCGAAGTATTGGGAAATTTTGGAACATGATGGAGATAAGTTGAAATTGCAAAGTTATGAGAAACTGAAGCATAAGGTACAAAATTGGTTTCAATACCATCAAATAGTGGAATTTTTCAAACAGGACAGGAAAATTGGTTTCCAGATGGAAAAATCAAAATTAGAAACTGAATTGTTAGAACCTAGTACTAAGAATTTATCTAGAATGTATAACTTGCTGCTGAAATGGAATACACAGGAGGAGACAGTCAAATCAGCTATGATTAAGTGGGCACAGGATGTTGGTCATAACATCATGTCAGATGACTGGGAATGGTTATGGAACACCGGTATCAAATTTACGGCATGTAATGCCTTAAAGGAAAACATTATGAAAATGGTATACAGGTGGTACATGACCCCAGTCAAGCTGGCAAAAATTTATCATTTGCCCGATAATAAATGTTGGAAATGCAAAGAGACTGAAGGTACCTTCTACCACCTTTGGTGGACATGCCCGAAGATTAAGGCTTTCTGGGAAATGATCTATAATGAAATGAAAAAGGTACTTAAATGTACTTTTTCTAAAAAACCAGAGGCCTTTCTCTTGGGCATTGTCGGCCAATTGGTGTCAAAGAAGGATAGAGCTTTTTTCATGTACGCTACAACAGCAGCAAGAATACTCATCGCAAAGCATTGGAAGACACAAGATCTACCCACTCTGGAAGAATGGCAGATGAAAGTGATGGACTATATGACATTGGCCGAGATGACAGGCAGAATCCGTGACCAAGGAAAAGAGACAGTGGAAGAAGAATGGAGAAAATTTAAAAGTTATCTCAAGGACTATTATAAACTCAATGAATGTTAGAGTGCTTGGGTTTTTAGGAACAAAGGGATACAGTGACATAAGGTTAGAATATAGAGATGACTAAGATGGCTGAGGTTGGAAAGTAACAATTGGGAGTTGCTATAAAATTATGGACATTGGGATGCAGAAAGGGGAGGTATGGGGAAGTCCCAGAAAAGAGGTTTATGAAAATATGTTATGAAATTATACGTGTATGTTTGTTTTTCTAAGTGTTTGTTTGTCCTTTAAAATTTCGTAAAACCAATAAAAATCTTATAAAAAAAAAAAAACAAAGAGAAAAGCTACGTGACATGAAACTGCAGCTTTGAAGGCCTCCAATTTACGCTACAGACTTAAACTAGCTTTGGAAGTCATTCCCTCCTCTTCCTGGGAACTCTGGGAACTGTAGTTCCAAGTTGGATGGGAAGGCAAGGGCATCTGACGTTGCTCAGGACACTCACCAAACTATGGCCCCCCACCTGTGGATTTTGTGTGTGTGTGTTGGGGGAGCCATGACAGTCACACTGGGACAAAACTGAGACCAAAGTAGACAGTTTTGCATTTGAGGACACAAAACCCTAAAATATAAACATGACAAAAAAATTACCATAATTTTCCATCTATAAGACGCCCCCGTGTATAACACGCCCCCTATTTTGGGGGACTCAAATTTAAGAAAATGGGGGATATGGCACAGAGTTGTTCAGCTTTTTTTGCGGAGGATTGCCCAGGGATGTTGAGCTTTTTTTAGGGGGGATCACCCGCACGTGTTGCAAAATCCACCTTCCGTCTGTCCCATCACCGGAAGAATCATAGAATTATAGAATCATAGAGTTGGAAGAGACCACAAGGGCCATCAAGTCCAACCCCCTGCCAAGCAGGAAACACCATCAGAGCACTCCTGACATATGGTTGTCAAGCCTCTGCTTAAAGACCTCCAAAGTAGGAGACTCCACCACACTCCTTGGCAGCAAATTCCACTGTCGAACAGCTCTTACTGTCAGGAAGTTCTTCCTAATGTTTAGGTGGAATCTTCTTTCTTGTAGTTTGGATCCATTGCTCCGTGTCCGCTTCTCTGGAGCAGCAGAAAACAACCTTTCTCCCTCCTCTATGTGACATCCTTTTATATATTTTATATATATATTTTTTATATATATATTTTATATATATATTTATATATATATTTTATATATTTGAACATATCATATCAGCCCTTAACCTCCTCTTCTCCAGGCTAAACATGCCCAGCTCCCTTAGCCGTTCCTCATAAGTTCCTCATAAGAAGCTGCCAATCACCCGCCCAACTGCCGGAGCATCAGCCAATCAACAACACCTTTGATGCAGCAACCAATAACACGCACAGTAGCCACTGACAGCTGCAGCAGCAACCAATCAAACGTCTACCCTATGCACTACCATTGTATAAGATGACCCCCACTTTTTAGCATGATTTTAAAAGAAAAAACCGTCGTCTTATACACAGAAAAGTACGGTGATTCAATAATAAGCCTATTATTTGTTTGCAAATAATTTTAAAGATACAGTCATACCTTGGGTTACAGATGCTTCAGGTTGCATTTTTTCAGGTTACGGGCCGCCGAAACCCGGAAGTACCAGAACGGGTTACTTCTGGGTTTTGGCGGTCGCACATGCGCAGAAGCGCCGAATCGCAACCCGCATGTGCGCAGACACACCGCTGCGAGTTGCGGACGCTGCGGGTTGTGAACGTGCATCCCGCACGGATCACGTTCGCAACCCGAGCGTCCACTGTACAGAAGTTCCAATAATCCTGGATCCCAAAGAGACCCTGGTGCAGATGATGCTCTAAGGTTACCTGCTCAGGCTTGAGTCCTGGGGGCACCCAGGCGTATTCCTCAGAGGCGCAGCCAGAGTCGTCGTCTGAGATCGAGTGGCGCTGGAAGTCAGAGATGAGGCGGCACATCATCCTCTCCAGGTCGACAGGCACCATGCGCACCGCATGCTCCTCCCTTGGGCACTTGCAGTGTTGGCAGATCTTCCTGCAGAGGAAGGGAAACGTAATGTCTCCAGGGATACAGTCCCCGAACACCAACTAGACCCTGAGACAACCAAGCTGCCCAGCAAAGCTCTACTGCTGCCTCAAGATCCTCAATGCTTTGCCATAACTCACCCGCCTGTTGAGCCCTAAGAGACACAACCCTGACAAATATAAAAGGTGCACCAAGTCTACACGGAGGCAGAGACCTCAAATGTCGCTGTGACCACCAGTTATAAGGGAAAAACAGGATGTTTGAGTAGCCGAATAACAAGATAGGTTCAAACTTGATGGTGTGAAGAAAGCAGGGTGGGGGGGGGACCACTGTGCTAATTCATCCTTAAAGGTAAAGGTAAAGGGACCCCTGACTGTTAAGTCCAGTTGTGGCCGACTCTGGGGTTGCGGCGCTCATCTCGCTTTACTGGCCGAGGGAGCCGGCATACAGCTTCTTGGTCATGTGGCCAGCATGACTAAGCCACTTCTGGCGAACCAGAGCAGCACACGGAAACGCCGTTTACTTTCCTGCCAGAGTGGTACCTATTTTACTTTGACGTGCTTTCGAACTGCTATGTTGGCAGGAGCTGGGACCGAGCAATGGGAGCTCACCCCGTCGCGGGGATTCGAACTGTCGACCTTCTGATCGGCAAGTCCTAGGCTCTGTGGTTTAACCTGCCCCACTCCTTCATGCAAATCCCCCAAGGGCGGCTTCCAGTGCAAGTTCCCACGTTTGTGTTTTACCACGGTCCCTGCAATGCAAATGACACAGACCACACTTACTTCCCATGAATCGCCCACCCCTAATCGCACTGTTAAGCACAAGTTCATCATGAGAATTTCTCCAGCCCCACAAAACGGGAACGCAGGAGTGGGGCGAAAGGGCCCCAACGGCAGGCTGTGCTGTTCCTGCAAAACGGGGCCATCAGCTCATTAAAGAGAGAGGAAGGGGAGAGAGTCCTGCCTGCCGTGTCTAACAGTCTCTGCAGGCAGCAAGACCACAGCGAGGCAACTGCGTGACAAGTGCCTGGAAATGAACGAGGACAATGAAAGATGCAGGATGGGGGCTACGCCAGGGCGGGGGCAGGGGGTGGGCGGAAATGAAGTGAGTGATGGAAAGAGACAGAAAGGAAAGGCTCTTCCACTCCACTGCTTTCCTGCTGCAATTCAATTTGGGGGGGGGGGGAGGCTGGATGTGAAAAAGAGAGAAAAATGAGTCTGGAGTGATGTGTCTGCAAGAGGAAGACATGAATGCGAACAGAGAGGCAAGGGACAAATTAGAGCTACGAATAAGGATGTGGAATAAGGAGAATCCATAGTGACAGGAGGAAAGGGGGGAAGGTTTTAACTTGCTTATCTAGATTTCTGTTCAGAAAGGCTTGAGGGGCAGCAGGCAGGGCGCTAAGTACAAGACGGGAGGAACGAAAGGCGTGCAAGACAGAGCGAATCAAATCAGCAACGTAGAAAAGGAGGAAAGAGATGCACATGCTGCAGTTTCTCTTCTTGCTCAGAAATCCATCCTGCCGTCTTCAATGGGACTTACTCCCTAGGAAGGAGATGGCAGCCCGAAAGGCTGTGGATCCACAGGGGTTTGGATCCAACTGTGTTTCTCTGCCCTCTCGAATCCAGCGGAGGCTTCCATGGACAGCTGAGGGAGAGGCCATTTTTTGCTTATTCCCCCCTTTCCTTCTGCAGCCCACCTCCCCATATGTGCTCCAGGGGGTTGGGGAGCCTTCGAAGCAGCATGGGAGGTGTCGAGTGATAGAAGGGACCCAGTTAGATACAAGCCATGGCCCAGGAGGGCAAAACAGCACAAATAATCCCTAGAGGTCCAATACACAGGGAGACAGTTGGGGAGGGGGAGATCTCACAGAGGATGGAGGGAGATTTGATGGAGGGAGGGAGGGGCAGCACATTCTCCTACCTCCATCCATGCACTAGGAAGCCTGGGCACTGCTCTCCACACCTCTGACACGGTTGGCCCCGGTCGGGGTCCTCCACCTCAGGCAGCTGTTGTGGGACAGAGGGACAAGAAGTCAGCAGCAGAAACATCAGTAGCACCAACATCCACCAGTATCACCAGATAATACCCTAGACAGCCCTGTATCGGGAAGTTTTTAATGCTCAATATTTGACTATGTTTTTATAGATGCTGTAAGCTGCCCAGAGTGGCTGGGGGAACCCAACCAGATAGGAGGGGCATAAATAATAAAATTATTAGCATTATTATGACAGTGCACACTCCCACCCGGAAGCCAGCATCTACCCATCTCAACAATACAAACACACAGTGGTGTAGCGTGGGGGGTGCAGGGGGGGCCGGCCGCACCAGGCGCAACATCTGAGGGTTAGGGTTAGGGGGCGCAAATCCACGGGTTAGGGGGCGCAAATCCACGGGTTAGGGGGCGCAAATTACTTGCCTTGCCCCGGGTGCTGACAACCCACGCTATGCCACTGCAAACACAACACTAGTTAGTAGAGAATATAGAATAATGATATCATTCAAATTATAGGAATAAGCCAATCAAAGTTCTTATGTACAATATAACAGAGTGGTAGTGAGGACGGTCAAACCCTGTGTTCAAAACAGATGTCTAAGGACAGTCTCACAACAGTCTTTCAAAAGTTTCAACAGAAGACGTCTCAAAAGCCTCAAAAGGACAGTGTCTCCAGAATGATACTACTGTTTTGTAATAGTCTTCATCATACAGCTGATGAATGATAACAAAACTGAGCTACTTCAGTAGTATTGGATTATTCCTATAATTTGAATGATATCATTATTCTATTATATATTCTCTACTAACTATTAGCCTACAACTCAGGCTTTCAGAGGATCTCCTGGGTGCTGTGGTTTTCCCAGTTGCCAAGACCATGCGAAAAACTAGGCTGTGGGACATAGATCACCAAGAACTAATCTCAGCTGCGGAAAAAACATGTTGCCCCCTTTATTTTTGACTCTCTTGGGTGCAGGAATTTAATCTTAATTACGTACAAGAAAGAAGGGCCTTTTCACTGGCCAGGTTCAATTCTAATCCTTCTAACCTCCTTTGGGGCAGGTTTGTGACTTTGGCAGAAGGAGATAGGATCTGCCCATGCGATGCCCACCTGGTGGAAACTCTAGCTCACAAGGCCCTTAACTGTAAAATGTATGATGATCTCTGCCAAGGATTTGACCATCTATGTATTGCAACATGGAAACCAGAGACAGAGGTTATGCACTTCTTATTACAGGGGAGAGACCAGGAGCACACCAAGACAGTAGCTAAGTTCCTCTATTTGATTTTTTGTTGCCGAAGTAAGCTACAGGATCCTGCCCTTGCTGGAAACCCTCAGAGATGAGGTGGATTGCTCGCCTCTTCTGCCCTTTGGCGGGTGACTGCGCTGTTGGGGTGGCGACGAGATCGCACTGGCCTAGCTATTTTAAATGTATTCTGAATGTTCTTATGTGATGCCAATAAAGGTTACTTGACTTGACTTGACTATTAGCCTACGTGTTGTGTTTGTATTGTTGGGATTGGTTCTTATTGCAACACAGGGGTTTGTTTTTGGTTCAGCATCTACCATCAGCAGGACCGCTACCCATTCACCAGGTGTGTCACCAGCTATGCCAATCTCGCCAGAACACCCTCATCGCTATGGTTTGCACCCGTTGATTGCCATCAATATGCAACCCCCATTTCCACCAGTATTGACACCAGCCCTGTCCATCTGCTCCCATCGGTCAGGAATCCTGAATAACCAGGAATCGGCAACCACACACAGCTTCCCTTTTGACACCAGCTGTCCACGCCTTTGTGACTGTTCCCATCTTCGACTATATATTTTGGTAACTTGCTATGCATTTGGACGGACAGTGGCTAAGAAAGCGTTAACTAAATTTTACATGATGGTTCCTGAGATCAAGAAACTCTGGTTTAAAACACAGATTTCAAAACTGCACTGATTTTGGGGGGGAGGGGGGTTTCTTAGAATTCCCAGGCAATGCCGGGTACAAGGCAGCTAGGAGAAGATATTTAGCATTTATTTGTTAATTACTGCGTTTATATCAGCATCATTTCTCCATGGAGCAAAAGTTGGTGCACATGGCCCTGCGCCTCCTCATTTTATTCTCACAACCACCCTGTGAGCTAGGTCGGGCTAAAAGACACTGACCGGCCCAAGGTAACCCAGTGAGCTTCATGGCAGAACCCAACTCTGTGGCTGCTACGCTGTCTCTTGGAACAAGGGTCTGCCGTTGCAAAGCAGATCGCCTGAAGCCTGCTCCTCACACCTTCAGGCAGCAGCATTTTAAACTTAGAGACATTTCTGCAAGGCCCCCTGATTGCGGCCCCAGTGGCAGGGGCCTGTACCGACATGGGCAGGTGCTTCCAAAATCAGGATGCCCGCGCATGTTTGTTAATGGCAATATATTCCCTCACACTGGCACTGTTCAGAAAGTGGCAGTGGGGGATGAGTTTCAGACCCCTGGGCTCTCACTTGTGGGGTGCCTCAGGATTCTGTCCTCTCCTCCATGCTTTTCAACATCTACATGAAGCCTCTGGGAGAGATCATCAGGGGGTTTGGCCTGGATGTTCATCAGTATGCGGATGATACCCAGCTCTACCTCTCTTTCAAATCAGAACCAGTGAAGGCAGTGAAAGTCCTGTGTGAGTGCCTGGAGGCAGCTGGAGGATGGATGGATGGATGGAGGCTAAAAGATTGAGGTTGAATCCTGACAAGACAGAAGTACTGTTTTTGGGGGACAGGAGGCGGACAGGTGTGGAGGACTCCCTGGTCCGGAATGGGGTAACTGTGCTCCTGAAGGACCAGGTGTGCAGCCTGGGAGTCATTTTGGACTCACAGCTGTCCATAGAGGCGCAGGTCAATTTTGTATCCAGGGCAGCTGTTTACCAGCTCCATCTGGTACACAGGCTGACACCCTATCTGCCCGCAGACTATCTTGCTAGAGTGGTGCATGCTCTAGTTATCTCTCACTTGGACTACTGCAATGAGCTCTATGTGGGGCTACCATTGAAGGTGACCCAGAAACTACAACTAGTCCAGAATGCAACAGCTAGACTGGTGACTGGGAGTGGTCGCCGAGACCACATAACACAGGTCTTGAAAGACCTACATTGGCTCCCAGTAGATTTCCAAGCACAGTTCAAAGTGTTGGTGTTGACCTTTAAAGCCCTAAACAGTCTCAGTCCAGTACACCTGAAGGAGCATCCCCCATCATTCTGCCCGGACACTGAGGTCCAGCGCCAAGGGCCTTCTGGCGGTTCCCTTGCTGTGAGAAGCCAAATTGCAGGGAACCAGGCAGAGGGCCTTCTCGGTAGTGGCACCTGCCCTGTGGAACGCCCTCCCACCAGATGTCGAAGAGAAAAACAACTGCCTGACATTTAGAAGACATCTGAAGGCAGCCCTGTTTAGGGAGGCTTTGAATGTTTAACAGACTATTGTATTTTAATATTTTGTTGGAAGCCGCCCAGAGTGGCTGGGGAAACACAGCTAGATGGGCGGGGTATAAATAAATTATTATTATTATTATTATTATTATTATTATTATTATTATTATTATTATTATTATTACTCCTGACTGTTAACCGCAGCAGCTGGAGACTCGTAGGTGAAATCCTGTCTGCACTTTGGCCTAAAGAAGGATTTGTAAGGAAGCTAATTCCCGTCTGAGAGCAGCAAGGCACTGTGGGAGAAGCGTAACTTCATTTGGGTGCCGGAAGCCACCCACAGGCCAGGACCTGCCTCAGCTCAGTTCAGCAAGACATAAACAGGCCAGATGTTGGCTTCCTGCCACCGCAGGTGGCTGAGAAAGTGGGCAGCAAAGTGCCTCAAAAAATAATAATTGGGGGGCGAAACAGGGTAAAAGTGGAAAGGCCTAGATGCGGAACAAGAACTTTCCTAACTCTCCCTTCCTGCCACTTTTCATCCGTCTTGCCTCTTTGGTGTGGGTTTCCTTGAGCCAATGAACAGCTAAGATGACACACCAGGGAAGGGGGGGGGGGAGAGAGAGAAGGTGCCAGGAGCCGCTCCCACTTCCCCCAAGGCAAGAATCGCTGAAGCAGCGCCTGGAAACTGGGCAAGAAAAAAATCCCTTTGGAAAAAAAGGGTGAACGGAGCACAACAGAATCAAGATGGAGGCAGTAGCAAAGGCTAGCTCTGGCGCCTCAGTGAAGCATTCCTGGCACCCCTGGACCCCCCCCCCCAAGTCTGAAGTTTCACTTTTAACTACCTGCTGTCAACTCTATATATTGTTCTCATTTAAAATATATATATATATATATATGTGACCCATCTCAAGCTGTGGAAAGGCAGCATGAAACTTTTAAAAATAAGGAAAAGCAAACTAGGGAACCATGATCTCTACTTGGCCAGAATTTTTACCCATCTACCAGAATTTCAGTCTTCAACTCTGTTGCCACAGCATAAAGATATAAAGCAAATGATCGTTTGTGTGTTAAACGCATGTGTTGTTATGAACCTGTTCTCAACAGAAGAGTGTGCCCTTCAGTTTTGGGGAACACTCTGCATATGCTCAAAGGCTCTGCCGTTGCAGCAACTTTAAAAATGAGCTTGCCATCGGAAAGGAATTGTCTTTTCATAGAGAAACGAATGTGACCCTTTGATTCATATATAGATATAGATATAGATGATATAGATATATCTGCTCAGGAAAAGGCCCCCTCACCCATGCCCACAGAGGTAAGGTTTTTGGAACGAAAAGATGACACCCACCACCAGGAACAAGCAAAACTGTAACCAAAACTTATCCCGTGGTGCTGGAGAGATTGCACAGTATCCACAAGCAAGATGATTCTTTCCCCCTCACATCTGCCAACTGCTGCCGCTACCCATCCTCCTGCAGCTTAGAAGGGATTTCAAGGAAGGCGGAGATCTATTTCATCAGATGCAGCTTTGGGAAATCAAATCTGCCAGGGCTGACGTAATAAGCAATCTCCCCCCACCCCACCCCCCAAATCCCAGATTTGGGATACATCGTATACGACCCCTATGCTTTCTCCCACACAACAGTTGCTCCCTGTTCAAGAACCCCTTTACCCGCGCCGCCACCACCAGCCCTCTACCCACCCCATGGCCCAGCATGACCCCAAAATGCCTTAAATAATCCCAACGTTAACTAAAAGGGAAAGACTTCTCCTGATCCGTTACGGCAGGATTTGGGTCTGTGGCGCTCCCAGCTGCAGCATTGCACCGAATTACGAATTGTAAAGACAGAGAACCCCATTGAACTCCTGCTCCTACACAATCTCTCTATCCTTTTCGCTTGCTCAATCTCAACCCGCCCACCAGCCCCATTCGACACCTACACACACAATTTTGTGAGTCTCTGGGCCCAATTTCACCGTGAGATTTGGATCTCCGCCCGCTGCCAATATCTTGCTCCAAAACCCACATCTACGTGCCAAGAAAAGCAGAGGGAAAACAGAGAAGAGGAGCGGGGTTGAGTTTTATGCATCCACAAAAGGTGCCCATTGCAGCTGCCGAACTGCACCTGTCAGCCCCAAGCCCTCAGAACCAAACAAGAGGTGTGGACCTAACCTGGATTGCTCTTGAACAAGGAAACCAGGTCAGCCGGGAGGCCAGTCAGAGAGTTAACAACCTGGTCCCCATCCACCCCAAGGGAGAGGCAAGGCAGGAAAACAACAGAAACCTCCACTCCCATGGACACCCCAACACTGGGACATGAGCACAACAAATTAAGGGCTACAGGTGAGCGTTCAACTAAGTCTTAATTAGTGTAGACCCACTGAAATTAAGTTAGACATATTAATTGCTGAATACTGCCCTAGCTCTCCTGCTAAGGGTCTACAATAAGTCCACCTGAAGAAGGCCCTGAGATGACAGCATCTCCACATCTGTTGCCATGGCTACAGGGGAGCCTTCTCTTGTCCAACACAACCTTCCTATTTCTTACTGCTGGTGCATCATCTCCTTCTGGGCAGCTCCAGCATAGGAACCTTTGCTATATAACTGCCTCGGTTGTCTTCTTCAGGAGTAGCACAGGGTTCCCATCACCCCAAACCCAGCCTTCACAGGCTTGATTTCTCATTCCCCACCTTATTTCCCTGCCTTTGCGTCCGGAGAGATCTCTGCCAGCTGCAATCTTCACTCCTTCAACTCCACAACTTTGGGGTTAGCTGCCGAAAAGTTACCTGCTCTCTTAAACACCTCCGCCCATTCTCTCTTTGCCCCTTAGGCCTTGGTTGGAGAACGCCCTCCCTCTCACAACACAACTCGCCACCTTTCTACCTCTTCTGGCAAACCCCACCTCTTCCATTAAGCCTTTGGTTTAACTCCTTAGTCCTCATCTCCAGACTCCAGCTGAAGAGAAGTTAATGGCACCAGTGGGAATTTCACTCTCCCCACAAGCTTTGCAGTCATTGGGGTGGGGATAGGGAGTTTGCAGCTGGAGCAGGAAGAGATTAAATTGCTTCTTCCTGTGCTCCAGACCCCAACAACAGGGCAGGGTCGGATGTCTGTAATGAGTTGCACACAGAGACAATTTTAAACGTTACTTTGCCTGTTAACTCATTTAGTGTCAAGAGTGTCACGGCACTTGACCAAGGGGATACAAAATGCTATAAGAACAACACAATCCATACATTGGGAAAACTCAGTGTCAGCCATAGTGGCAAGAATTAGGGACAGATGTATATCCTCTGCAAAATAGGAATTGAAGAGACGAAATCCTATAATTTTTGTAGAAGCTCCAGTAGCTCAGAGACCCACAGAATCCCTCGTGAGCCCTGGAACAGACCCCAAAGCATTTTGGATCTCTTGGCAATGTGATGCTCCACAGCTACCAGTACATACACACAATTAAATTTTTCTGTTCAGGCCTTGGAGAGCCGCCATCAATCACTGCAGACAATACGGGCCTAGATGGGCTAATGGCCTGATCCAGTAGAAGGAAAGCCCCTATGTACCTTGCCTATAACGTCTCAGATTTCAGAGCACTGATATATCAAGACTATGGTTATATGGTAGATAAACAACTAAAGGCAGTATTTCATAGGAATGTGCAGCATATTTAAATGTATTAAAATAAACACTTTCATATTCCCAGCCACCAACTGCTTCCCCACCTGCCCACAAAAACAAAGGTTAGCATTGTCTCTGGTGAGGTCTTCAAGAAGGAAGTGGCCCCATGCAATAATCTATCCACATGCCATTGCTGCTCAAATTTAGGACAGGGGTGGTATGTGCAAGCGGACGCTCTTGGTTATTGGCCATGACGGAACATAGGCATGGAGCTTTAGAGGTATACAGGAACCAAACCATTTACACTTAAGTAAATTTGCTGCAGTCCTCAAGTAAGCTAACTTTACTCTTGCATGGCCCACTCCAGAAATTTCTTTTAAAGCCATAAAAATGCACACCCAAGACCTCTTAACAGTAAAGGCAGCGGTAGGCAACATGGTACCCTACAGAAGTTGTTGACCTACAACCATGATGGCCAGGGCTGATGTGCACTGTAGTCCAGCAACATCTGGAGGGTTACTCCGGAGATCAGGAATAGCTAGTCTGGTCCTTAAAATATGCTTTTGTTTAGGAACAGTCTTCCTTGATGAAACCAAAGCCTCTCTATAACATTCTTTGCAAGAATCCCAGTATCTCAGTATCTAGCAAGCACTGTCCAAGTACCTCACGAACACTTTTTGAGGACTCTGCAACACAGTACCCCAGAGCACCTCATTAGGGCCTTAGAAGGCCCTGGCACCCCAGAGTAAGCCATTATAATCACCTTGGGCAGCAGCTACAACAATTCTGATCAGAATTCCCTCAAGTCATCAACCACAGCTTAGTTTCTATAGGATGTGCAAGGTCACACACACCACCAAACCAAGGAACACAGGAACCGACAGCGTTTTCTGCGACAGCAGTCCTTCCATGAGCTGGGCAGCACATTATTCCACAAGGCTCCATACTGCTCTAGAGAACATCTTACAATGTTTCTAGGCCTCAACCTTTCTCAGCATCTTCTCTGGTCCTTAGAACGGAGAGGGGAAGCGATCCTGGTGCCATATAACTCCTCTGAAATGCCTTGGGATGCCAGTGCAATGGCACAACACAGGGGCCCACTGAACCCTATATTGCCCAGAGTCCCGACATCTGTAGCAACCCTTTAATAACTCTTACAACACATACTCCCCATACCTCGGTGTCCCACTAAACCCTTAGACCTTAACATCTACCCCAGGGGTGAGCAAACGTTTTCAGCAGGGGGCCAGTCCACTGACCCTCAGACCTTGTGGGGGGCCAGATTATATTTTTGGGGGGAGGGATGAACGAATTCCTATGCCCCACAAATAACCCAGAGATGCATTTTAAATAAAAACACACATTCTAATCATGTAAAAACATGCCGATTCCTGGACCATCTGTGGGCTGGATTTAGAAAGCAATTGGGCCGGATCTGGCCCCCAGGTGTTAGTTTGTCTACCCATGATCTAACCTATATTGCTTTCACAGCCATCTCCTGCAACTCAGTACCCCATAGCATCTTCTGAGCACAGGAAAGGGAGGCCCTTGCACCACATAGGTAAAGGTAAAGGGACTCCTGACCATTAGGTCCAGTCGTGGCCGACTCTGGGGTTGTGGCGCTCATCTCGCTTTATTGGCTGAGGGACGTACAGCTTCCGGGTCATGTGGCCAGCATGACTAAGCCGCTTATGGCGAACCAGAGCAGCACACGGAAACGCCGTTTACCTTCCCGCTGGAGCGGTACCTATTTATCTACTTGCACTTTGACGTGCTTTTGAACTGCTAGGTGGGCAGGAGCAGGGACAGAGCGACAGGAGCTCACCCCGTTGCAGGGATTTGAACTGCCGACCTTCCGATCGGCAAGCCCTAGGCTCAGTGTTTTACACCACAGCACCACCTGTGTCCCCAAGTAGCTCCATAGAAAGCCTTATTTATGGTACTGTACAACAGTCCTTTTAAAACTCTCACAATATGTCAGTGCAAAATATGCCTATGCCTGAAGTGGCTTTTTTAGCAAGGCTGTGGTGACAGAGGTGAACTTTATTAACAAATTAAAAATTAGCACAATGCTGAGCCCAGGTGGTATCCACCTAAAAGTTCTTGAAGAACTCAAATATAAAATTGCTGGTCTTTAACAAAAACATGCAACTTCTCCCTAGAATTGACCTCTGTACCTGAGGACTGGAAGGTGGCAAATATAAACTATTTAAATAATAATAATTGGGGGAATCTAGGAAATTACAAGCAGATTAGCCTAACATCTGTTCTGGGTAAATTTGTGGAAATTATCTTGTGGAAAGATAAGATTATCAAGCATATAGAAGAACAAGCCTTTCTGAAGAATCAGCATGGCTTCTGCAAAGGCAAATCCTGTCTCTTTGTCCTCCTAGAGTTCTTCAGAGGTGCCAACAAATCTTTGTAGAAGCTGTGTACTTGTGTTTTTATACGGTTTTCACAAAGTTTCTCACAAAATCCTAATTGCACTTAAACCTTATCGGGGATCTGAACTAGTGATGCCAGACCACAAAAGAGGCTGTAAGGTTGTGAAGGACAGGTCAGTGAAAATGCTGTCTTGACATGTGGCAGCTGTGAAAAGGATGAATTCCACCTTAGGGAATCGCAAGGAAAGAAATTGAAAATAAAACTGTCAATACTGAAATGCCCTTATACAAGCCTATGGTAGAACTACACTGGGAATACGGTGTATAATTCAGGTTGCAAAAACTCAAAAGGATATTGTGGGGCTAGAAAGGATGCAGAAAAGTGCAATCCAAATGATCAGAGGACTGGAGCGCAGTGTTTGGGGGTTGGAAAAAAGGTGAGTAAGGGGGGGGGAATATAACATAGGTATATAAAATTACACCTAGCATCGAGTCAGTGTATAGAAACAAGCTTTTCTCCCTCTGTTATAAAATGAAGGGAGGGAGATTCGCGACAGACGAGAGGAAATTCTGCTCCCCCCCCCCCCGGAATGCGCTACCACAACACGTGGTAGTGACCACCTAGGTGGCTTTTTTAAATGGATCAGACAAATGCATGGAGAATAAATCGACTCCTGGCCCCTGGCCACGACGGAGATCAAAAGCAGCCCGCCGGGGAACAGCAGGCGCTGGAGAGGCCGGCTGCGCTCCCGTCCGGCTCGGGGGTCGCCTCCTGTAAGGAACAGGGTGCCGGGCGAGACAGGCCTCGGGTCCGATCCGGCACAGAGGTCCCGATTCCCTCGGAGACAATTAGCCCTTGGGGAGAGGAAATGGGGGGAGCAACGCCCCTTAGAGACCCCCCTTTCCGCCCTCCGAAACCCCCTTCCCCCGATCTCGGGGTGCCTTTGGCCCGCCCGCCCCTTCCTGGCCAGCCAGCGCTGCACCGGCGCGGGCCTCGTCGGCGTCCCGGCAGGCTGGCTCCCCGCCTCGCCTTCCCCGCCGCCTCCGCAGGGAGAAAGACTCACGGCTCGGGTGGATCGGCGCCGCCGCGACCCGCGCTGAAACATGGCCCCGATCCCGCCGTCTCCAGCGCCCGGGCGACGCGCCCACCTCTAGGCTCCCGCTTTGCGCCCGGGCGCTGCGGCGACGGCGGCGGCGTTGCTCTTCCCTCCCCAGGGGAGGAGGTGCTGCGTGCCGATCCCTCCCCGCCGCCCGACACCCGGGCCCGCCCCTTCGCCTGCCCTGCGACGCGCAAGGCTCCCGGCCCTCCTCCCCGCAGGATCGCCCTCTCCCTCTCCGCGCGCCGCTCTCCTCCTACCGGCTTCTCCAGTTTGCTGCTGGAGTCGCGCAATGGCGAGGCTCTGCAGCCGGACAAGAGCGCAAAAGGATCCGGCGAGCGATCCTCTGCGCGCGCGGTGGGGCGGCCTCCCGGGAAGAGGTCAGGGACCACTCGCCTTGCAGGATTGAACCCCTGAATAGCAGGTGGCTTTGCACTGCGCCTCCAAGCTGGCCGTGGCTCCTCCAGTCCCTCCAGCCCCGTCCTCGCCGGTCCTTTCCCGCTGTCACCTCCCATCCATCACCCTCTTTCAACCCCTTCCCCGCACCCTTTCTGTGCCCGCTGCTGTCACTTCCTATCAGCGCGATCCGTTTTCCCTTCCTCTGGCCTCGCTGCCACATTCTTCCTATCCAGACCCCCAGCCACTCCTTCACCCACCACCTAGCACCTGCCCTCTTCCATCCATGCGTTTTTACCGGCCTCCTCGGCTCTTACCTACAGAATATTAAGATGTTTCGTTCAGTTTGATTGCTTTAGCCACTAGCCCCTAACAACATGCCATGCGGCACAAACCAATCGCTTATTTAAAACGCTGCTTTTCTCCTGCTTAATTTGCAACATGATGGTAAACAAATTCGGAGTCAAATTATGCTATAAAACACACACACAAAAAAACAGATAAAGGCACTTTAGAAGATATCCTAGCAAATTTCAATATATAGACCAGTAATTGATTTTTAGTGTACCTGGGAGAGAACTTCTTCTCCAGCTCTGTGACTGTGGACTCTAATAAACAAAGAGCGAGGAAGATCTAAGACAATTACTATCACAGTAGCACAAGTGAGACTTTTATGGAATCCTACCAAGTCTGGGCTGTTACCAAAGATGGCATCATTTGGAGACTTGCCAGTGTAAACTCTCTCCTGAAGCAATGTTTAAGTATATACTTCTAGCCCATATTTGTACTTGAGCATATTAAAACAAAGGAGCGAGCAAGCCTAGATTTGCTAATGGATGCCATTATAATTGTGAATAAAAACATCTTGGGAGTATAATTTTAAATTCCATCTTTGCAGCCTGCAGGTTACACTGGAGAAGATGGCAAATCCCTTCCTCTGCAGGAGATAAATCATATTTTGATATTACCTACTACTGTCATCACCAGCAGATTTGTTGGGCAGTATAATAGGTGGAACATTGGATTTGGATGGACAAAGGGAGACCTGGGTCCAAATCTCCACTGGGTGAACTTGGCCCGGTGAGCTTAGCCCATTACGCTGTGAAAGCTGTGAGAAAAACCCTGAACTCCAGGAGGAGTAGCAGGATATAGGTTGCATGCACACCATACAATTAAAACACCTCTCAAACAAGAATCCTGGGAGCTGAAGTTTGTTAAGGGTGCTGGGAATTGTTTCTCTGTTAGGAGTAAACTGAGGTGCCCAGAATTCTTTGGGGGGAGATGTGCCTTAAATGGGCTTTAAATGTACTGCATGTAAAAAATACGTACATACAAACAAACAAACAAACATACAACAAACTGGTGGACTCAGTCTAACACAGAATTAAGCATGCTGTTTCAGACTAGCAGCCAATTCAGAGTGTAAAACACTATAAGGGACCAATGCTTATAAGTGCGATGTCAGTTCACAAAACAAACTGACCCTGTATAGATGTTCTAGCTCCTTCCCACTTCTCCCTTACCTCTGTGCACAAATCACACATTTTCCAGAGCTTGAAGGCAGGGATGCTAATCCACAAGAGAGTAATGGGAATTATATTTGTGTACTCCTAATACCTCACCTTTATTCAGCACCTTTTTTACATGGCAGTTGGAAGTACTGTCTATAGTAGTTCACGTACATCCTATGTTCTCGTAGCAAACTCAGTCCTCCGACTGGATCATTGTGTATCTGTCATGGCACCATTCACTTATTAGAGGGAGGCATCCCTAGGCTTGGATAAATACCCAGAAGTCTGCAGAAGTACCAAAAAAAACCTTGGGGGGGGGGGGACTCTAAGTGGAGTGGGAGCCATCCCAAAACAGTCCACTGAACATGCTCAATGGCCCTGAACAGGGCTGCCTTCAGATGTCTTCTATATATCAGGTAGTTGTTTATCTCTTTGACATCTGGTGGGAGGGCATTCTACAAGGCGGGTGCCACTACCAAGAAGGCCCTCTGCCTGGTTCCCTGTAGCTTTGCTTCTCGCAATGAGGGAACTACCAGAAGGCCCTCGGTGCTGGACCTCAGCGTCCGGGCTGAATGATGGGTTTGGAGACGCTTCTTCAGGTATACTGGGCCGAAGCCATTTAGGGCTTTAAAGATCAACACCAACACTTTGAATTGTGCTCGGAAACGTACTGGGAGCCAATTTAGGTCTTTCAAGGCCGGTGTTATGTGGTCTCGGCAGACGCCCCCAGAATGGTGTATTCTGGAAAAGGGCACAGCTGGCTTTTGTTTGCAGTAAGCGGCAAATAAATAGAACAGTGTTTCCCAACCTTTTTTGGGCAAAGGCACACTTGTTTGATGAAAAAAATCTCGAGGCACACCACCATTACAGCCCCGTGACGTCAGCGTGCAGCGTCACGCCGGGAGGGACACACGAAAGTGTAAGTTTCAATTTTTTTCCCTCCCCCTTGCCGGGGAACCTCCAAGCTTTGGGGGTGGGGTGGGAGGAGGCAGCAAAGCGAGGCAGGAAGGAGAGCGCGGCTTGGCTGGGTGAGCTTTGGCAGGGGCAGGGAATGAGAGCCGCGAGGCGGGCGCTGTGGACGGAGGCACTGCCCGCCGAGCTCGCAGGCAGCCAGGCAGGCAGACGGCGAGAGCCCCGCGCTGGGCGGCCTCTCCTTGCCACCGCCGCCCCGCCTCTCGCCGCCCGACTCGCCCGCCTCCCTCCAGGCAACATCTCGCGGCACACCAGGCAACATCTCGCGGCACACTAGTGTGCCGCGGAACAGTGGTTGGGAAACACTGAAATAGAACAACAGTAACTGCATCTATGAATACAAGCAAATTTAGAAGAAGAAAAATCCAGTGTCAAGGAAGACTGGGGCTGGAAAGGGGAACCTGAAGCAGCTAGAGGAGGCACAGCAGGACAGTGGCGTCAGACTCTGCTCTGCTATTAGGCAGAGTGAGGCTACTGTCTCAGGAAATGGATGAAGAAGAAGAAGAAGAAGAAGAAGAAGAAGAAGAAGAAGAAGAAGAAGAAGAAGAAGAAGAAGAAGAAGAAGAGTAGTTTGGATTTGATATCCTGCCTTTGCCTTTCACTCCCCTTCAGGAGTCTCAAAGCGGCTCACATTCTCCTTTCCCTTCCTCCCCCACAACAAACACTCTGTGAGGTGAGTGGGGCTGAAAGACTTCACAGAAGTGTGACTAGCCCAAGGTCACCCAGCAGCTGCATGTGGAGGAGCGGAGACACGAACCCGGTTCCCCAGATTACGTGACTACCGCTCTTAACCACTACACCACACTGGCTTTCTAGGATGCATTTCCTAGTGAACTGCTCCATATCCCACAATGTTTGTCTTCATCCCTTGGGAACCCCCAAGCAGGGGCAAAACTAGATTTTGTTTTGGCACCCCACAACTCACATTTGCACACACACACACCCGCAGGCTGGGAGCCTCTGGAGGCTTCGCCCAGGGTAAAAAACCCCGGCTAGCCCTCCTGTAGCTACGGCTCTGCCGCCAAGCACTTGGGGAGCAGCACAGGCATCACAGAAGCCCCACCAATCCAACTTGACACCTTTTGGAAGAGGAAATTGCCCCAGTGGGATTGCCTAGTTCTGAATGGGGGTGGGGAGCAGAGGAGGCCCTTTTCAGGCATGCGCTATTGCTAATTGGATCACTGCAGCAACTTCAAGCAGCGACTTCCAAGAGCAAATGAGTCACCGCCATAGATTAAATCATCACAGGTAATAATAAAAAATATGTCAGCTGAATAATCGTTTGGGGAGGCCCTGGCTGAGAGGGGGAGCTTCTCTGATAACCTACTTCCACCATGTGTTGGAAAGTGGAACTGCAAGCTTATTAGTACAGCAGCCCACCAGGGTCTGGTTCACACCTGCAAGCTCATCACCCCTTTGGACCGTACAAAGTGACAAATTAGCCAGGATAACAGATTAATAATCGCAGATAGAACTTGCTTGTCACCTGAGGCAAACACAAAACACTGTTTCCACATTTACAGCAGGTGCTGGAATGGGCTGACTGCAGGAGGATGAGATCCACAACTTTGAATGCTTTGAATAATAATAATAATAATAATAATAATAATAATAATAATAATAATAATAATAATAATTATTATTATTATTATTATTATTATTAAACTCCATTGAGCCTGCAGGCAGAGAGACTGCCCCATCTTTTAATATAATATACATCTTTTACATGAAATAATATAATTGTATTATAGAGCCAGTGTGGTGGAGTGGTTAAGAGCGGTAGACTCGTAATCTGGTGAACCGGGTTTGCGTCTCTGCTCCTCCACATGCAGCTGCTGGGTGACCTTGGACTAGTCACACTTCCTTGAAGTCTCTCAGCCCCACTCACCTCACAGAGTGTTTGTTGTGGGGGAGGAAGGGAAAGGAGAATGTGAGCTGCTTTGAGACTCCTTAAAGGGAGTGAAAGGCAGGATATCAAATCCAAACTCTTCTTCTTCTTGTAGGCATTTTCTAAGGCTGCATACACACAATACCTTTAAAGCATATCTTTCCCCCACCCAAGAACCCTGGGAATTGTGGTTTGTTATGGGTGCTCAGAACTGTAGCTCTGTGGGGAATAAACTACTGTTCCCCAGATTCTTTGGTGCAGTGTGCTTTTTTCTTCTTTGATGATCACCCGTAGCCGAGTAAGATTGTCTTCCACAAACACAGTTTTAACAATGAGTCCGTAAGTGACTGTAGATGCCAATTCTGGATCCACATGTCCTTTTGCAGTGGCGACATTGGTTTCTGGGCGGGAGTTGATCACAGTGTGGATTTGCCAAGTGTGCCTTCCTCTTAGCACGTTTCTCCCTTGTGTCCTGAGTTCGGGTTTCTTCAAAGTCTATGACACCTTTGGTAAAGGCTGTTCTGCAACTGGAGCACTCGCAGGCCCATGTTTCCCAGTTGTCAGTGTTCATACTACATTTTTTTAGATTTGCCTTGAGAGAGTCTTTAAACCTCTTTTGTTGACCACCAGCATTACGCTTTCCATTTTTAAGTTCAGAATAGAGTAGTTGCTTTGGAAGACAATAATGAGGCATCCAAAAAACGTGACCAGTCCAACGAAGTTGATGTTGAAGAATCATTGCTTCAACACTGGTAATCTTTGCTTCTTCCGGTACACTGGTATTAGTTCGCCTGTCTTCCCAAGTGACGTGTACAGATGACAGCTTATTGAACAGAAGTTCGGGGGGGGGGGTTTGCAGGCAGAGGGAAATTAAACAGGTAAAGCGCATTAGGAGGATGCATCTTCATTCCCAACAACATACAGTGGCTACCTCGGGTTAAGAACTTAATTCGTTCCGGAGGTCCATTCTTAACCTGAAACTGTTCTCAACCTGAAGCACCACTTTAGCTAATGGGGCCTCCTGCAGCCGCCGCACTGCCAGAGCACGATTTCTCTTCTAATCCTGAAGCAAAATTCTTAACCCGAGGTACTATTTCTGGGTTAGCAGAGTCTGTAACCTGAAGCGTATGTAACCTGAAGTGTATGTAACCCAAGGTACCTCTGTACAAATGCAGCTTGAAATGGAGTGAGGACAACAACTTTGCTGTTTTAAGCCACTAACACGCACATAACTTTTCATAAGAAGCAACAGAGTGGAAGCAGGATATATCTATGTACTGTGGCTTACGTTATGTGGAAGAACACAGAAGTGTGTGCACAACATCTCATTGCTAACACTGATGGGAAAAGCAGCCTCGGGTGAGGAAGCCCTGCTTCAAGGCATCGTGTCTCCAATTTTTCCTCAAGATGGTGCCGTTGTCGTCATCACCTATCACAGCAAACACATTTCGCAGGGCGTGCCACCAAAGTGTTTGTGGGCGGCCCCTCTTCATTTATAGTTCCAACTTCATGGTTTCCAAAATATAAGGGAAAGAAAGATCGCTTCCTGAAGCACCTGCCAAAGAGTGGAGAAAAGTGTGTTCTGGAGGAGAGAGATGCATCAAATTATCACCCGTTATTTATACTGTGCTTATCAGGCATCATACAAATATTAAAACAGACGTGGTTTTGCCCTCAGGTTTACAATCAAATAAAACACAAAGGGAAAAAGGAATTAGGCAGCTAGAGGAATACAGTGGTACCTCGGGTTAAGTACTTAATTCGTTCCAGAAGTCCGTTCTTAACCTGAAACTGTTCTTAACCTGAAGCACCACTTTAGCTAATGGGGCTTCCTGCTGCTGCCGCACCACCGGAGCACGATTTCTGTTCTCATCCTGAAGCACTGTTTCTGGGTTAGCGGAGTCTGTAACCTGAAGCGTATGTAACCTGAAGCGTATGTAACCCGAGGTACCAATGTAACAGGACAAATGGTCATCAAGAAAAAAGAAGAAGGATCATGAAGAAAAAAGCAAGAGTGAAAACTAAGCATGAATTTTCAATAATTTCTTAAATGAGGAAAAGATGTAAGCTACTCAGACTGATGGTGGAAGATTTAGACTTATTAGTAGTGGAATGTATGAACTATAGAGTCCTCCATTCAAATATCACCTCAGCTATGAATTTGCTTAGGTTAGGGATCACCAATGTGGTGCCCATGGGCACCAGTGTGCCCACCAGGGCCTCCTATAGTGCCCACAAGAGGTCTCAAAACTCCACAATGCTCAAGAGACTGTTTGCTCATCCTGCTCAGTTCCTCACTGCATTGGCCCAATTTCTCTGGTACATAGAACATCCCCACCCCTTCAACATGGCCACATTTCACTGGGTGCCAGGATTGGACACTCCCTCAGCAGAATGAGCAGGAGGGCCCGCACTGAGCAGCAGGACTGGCGTGCCAAATGTTGAAGTCCTGGAAGTAAATATATATTATGATCTGAAGAAGGAGGCACCACACCAGGTGACCTACATCCAGAGTCAAAAGCGACCTAACTGCTTCGTGGAAAGGAGGCAAGAGGAACGAAACTCGGCTTCTGTTTTCCTCTGCCATTCCACTTTTCCTGCCAACTGCTTTTCTCTTAGCACATGATAGTGTTTTGCCCGATGATTAAATGGGCACAAGATATAGGACATAACATTATGTTTGCTGACTGGGAGAAGTTATGGACCACCGGGATTAAATTCACGGCATGTAATGCCTTAAGAGAGAATATTATGAAAATGATGTACAGGTGGTACATGACCCCAGTCAAGCTTGCAAAAATATACCATTTGCCCGATAATAAATGTTGGAAATGTAAAGAAATTGAAGGTTCATTCTACCACCTTTGGTGGACGTGCCCAAGGATTAAGGCTTTCTGGGAAATGATATATAATGAACTTAAAAAGGTATTTAAATATACTTTCCCGAAGAAACCAGAGGCCTTTCTTCTGGGCATTGTTGGCCAATTGGTGTTAAAAAAGGATAGAACTTTCTTTATGTACGCCACAGCAGCAGCAAGAATTCTCATCGCCAAGCATTGGAAGACACAAGACCTACCCACCTTGGAAGACTGGCAGATGCAACTAATAGACTACATGGAGATGGCGGAAATGACTGGCAGAATCCGGGACCAGGGAGAAGAGTCGGTGGAAGAAGATTGGAGGAAATTTAAAATTTATTTGCAGAAATACTGTAAAATTTTTGAATGTTGATGACATTGAAATGAATTCAAGGGGCCCTAGCAACAAGGTAAAAAGTATAAGGGGATTAACAAATGGACAAACTAATAGATCATGAATTTGCTGAACTAAATTTAAAAGGGATACAAAAACGGGAGATGTGAGGAAGTCAGGAAAATAAGTTAATTTAAAGTGGAGAGATTAAGAAAGAGAGAAATTTTGTTTTTCTTTTATATGTGTGTTTTTTCTTCTTTTTGTGCTTAATGTTTGTAATTTTGTATTTTGTATTTCTGTGCTTTTGTATTTTTCTATTTGTCATGTATGTGTCTTTTGTGCTCTCTAAACTTTTTTATTGATAAAATCTAATAAAATATTATAAAAAAATAAAAAATAAAAAAAGATAGTGTTTTGCCCGATGACATGAAAAATGTCGCTTACTGGTTCCTGGGTATTAAATCTCTGCTAAAAGGCGCAGGAGGCAGGCCACAGCTGCTATATTTTTCTGCCCTGCTGAAGTTTCCCTATAGAAGTCTGCCCTGGCCCTGTGACATGGCTGACTCCCCTCTCTCTCCCCGTATCTCCTCCTCAGCCATGAACTTGCCTTATCTCTGCCTTCAGCTGGTGGGTGGGGAGAGGCAGATCCAAGGGGACTTCTCAGCTCTTAAACTAGACTGCGCAGAAGTTGTTCGACTTCAGTGCAGGTCAACAGGTAGGAGGAAAGCGCTGGGGGGGGGGAACGGGACGCTTTGGGATTTTATTTTCTCTCTCTTCTACCTCTCATTGAATATGAAAACAGATAAAAATGGAGGCGGCTCTTTGGCTGTGAGCATACTAAACTGTGAAAGCACATTCGAAGCACCTTTTTCTCTCAAAGAATTCTGGACACCGTAGTTTGTTAAGGACTGCTGCAAATTGTAATTCCGTGAGGGGGTAAACTACACTTCACAGAATTCTTTGAGGGAAAGAATGTCCATTGAGTGTGCTTTTTAGTGTGCACACAGCGTTTCTGCTGTTACCTGTCGGTGTTCATTTCTTTTCTCAACACCACATCACCTAAATTAAGGACCAGCGACTGGAAGCCCCTAAGGTCCATGCAGGGCTCTCAGAGGAGTGGTGGCGATCTCCCTTCTCCACTAAAAATCCAAAAATGAAGAAGGGAATTGGGGTACTGCATTGGCCTCAAGGCTACCAACTAGCTGGGAAACAAGCAGTCTAGCTTGCTTTTGAGACTTGATTTCCAGGAATCAACAGGCGAAGATTTGCAAGGTATGGAGCTCAACACTATAATCTGTTTATGGCTGTAAAATAGGGATGAGGAGCCTGTAACCATCCCGTTATTTTGTTGGACTACAACTCCCATCGTTACTGAACATTGGCCATGCTGGCTAAGGCTAATGGGAGTTGGAGTTCAACATTGATCTGGTGGGTACCACGTCCCCTACCCTTGCTTAGATCAGTGCTATCAAAGGGACAACTAGAACAATGGCTTCAAAAGTTGGGAATCTTCATTGGCCCAGCAGTCTTCAAACCTTTCTCGAAGAGGTGTCCTGAAAAATGGTAGTTGCCATCCAGGAGGTAAGAGTGGTTGATCTTTTCCTATTTCATTTTATTTTTATATTATACAGCATAACTAAACTGTTTCTCCTTTAGGGAAAAACCAGACATTATATAGCAGAGGCATGTAATTGTCTTTGAAAAACAGCTACAAGGATGCTGCTAACTATAAAAAACTAGCTATTTTTCCACCCTAAGTTGCTTCACAGCTGCTTTCTCATGCCCAGATGTGCCAATTTAAATAAAATATTGGGGGGCAGGTATAATTGCACACCATTTGATTGATAATGTCCATTAACTTTTGGGGAGGCAGCCCCCTCAAATATTTTATTGGTGGGGGGGCAAAGGGACCTCAGCCCTTAGGACTTGGTTTCTATGCTGGTGCCCCACTGCAAAGATATGGGTACCAGTATCTTTTCCTGTGCAAATAGAAAAAACAGCTGGATGGAGGCAGTTTTGATCAGGAAATAAATGGTAGGGGAAGGGGTAAGGAATCTTTTACCCCTGCCATTCCTCTTGGGATCACAGCTTTCAGCACTTAGTTTTAATTAAAACAAAAATGTTGGGAGATTGGTACACATATCTGATATGCAATGCACAGCTTGGCTCCTAGTCTCAGTGCATCTTAAAAGCATCAAAAGCAGCCCGTTGACGCACTATTTCACCTTATGAAATTTCATTCCCCTCCCAACCCATTTACAGTGGTACCTTGGGATAAGAACTAAATTCATTCCAGAGGTCCATTCTTAACCTGAAACTGTTCTTAACCTGAGGTACCACTTTAGGTAATGGGGCCTCCCGCTGCCACCGCCGCACAATTTCTGTTCTTATCCTGAAGCAAAGTTCTTAACCCGAGGTTCTATTTCTGGGTTAGCGGAGTCTGTAACTTGAAACGTCTGTAGCCTGAAGTATTTGTAACCCGAGGTACCACTGTATATTATGAAATATCCCTGTCTCTTTCTAATAGTTCTTTTTCACACATGATGCCAATATATATCTATATGCGCATTTTTGGCATCTTATTATTATTCCAGGCTCATTGCTACTTCATAAGCTAGCAATTTGTCTCCAAGCCCAAGCCAAAGCACAAATTCAGATTTTTAAAGCCCTGAAGCCACGTATTGGGGAAAGGTGATCCCCAATGAACATGCCTCGGCCCCAGACTGTTATGGACCACCTTTTCCAAAATGTCACAACCTGGCCATCTGGAGCAAGAGTGGAGGCCTTGCTGCAGGTCTCCCCACTGGCTGAAGTGAGACATGTGAGGACATAGGAGAGGGTCTTTGGGACTGAGGCATCACTGCTATGAAATGGCTTCCCAGGCTCTATCACTGCTCACCTGCCCTGCAGGGAAAATACTGGCCAATTGCTGTGTTCGGCAGGTGCTGCCATTTTATGATCGTCTCTATGATACGCTGCATTGTATTTTTGTGCTGCTCTTATTACTGATTGGTGCCTTGAGGGCCTTTTCAATAGAAAGTGGGGGGCCAGGTAAAAATTACTTAATAAATAAATAACATCTCCCAGAATTGCCATGCAAATATAAAATCCTGACTGTGAAAATGTACATTCAGGTTTTTCAATTGTGTTGTTGCTACTGATGTTGTTGTCGTCGTCATCAAGTACAAACATTCCCATGTGCAACAAATTAGTGTAAATGGGGAGACTTGCCATCTGACCAGGAAAAAATCCTGACGCTTTTAACTGCAGCCGAATCTTCAGGAATCAGCATGCAGAAATTATTGTGAGGTGCACATAAGCCGTATTAACTGCTAATCAGGCTTCTATTAAAGGCACGGCTACAATGGCCAGTTTAAAGGTTGGTAAACAGGCATTTTTAATGCCTCTTTGCCCACAGTTTCGACACTTGGGGTGTACATTTTTAGGAGCTACTTTATTTCTGTAATCATAAGCTGTTGTAAGCTGTTTTTAATATTGCAATGTTGTGTTTTAATGTTCTAACCTGGCCTGGGACCTTAGGGTAAAAGGTGGGTAATAATAGTAATAATAATAATAGTAATAATAATAATAATAATAATAATAATAATAATAATAATAATAATAATAGTAATAGTAATAACAGTAATTTATTATTTGTACCCCACCCATCTGGCTGGTTTCCCAAGCCACTCTGGGCAGCTTCCAACAAAGATTAAAAATACATCAAAATGTCACACATTAAAAACTTCCCTGCCTTCAGATGTCTTCTAAATGTCAGGTAGCTGTTTATTTCCTTGACATCTGATGGGAGGGCATTCCACAGGGCAAGTGCCACCACTGAGAAGGCCCTCTGCCTGGTTCCCTGTAACCTCACTTCTCGCAGGGAGGGGACCGCCAGAAGGCCCTCGGAGCTGGACCTCAGTGTCCGGGCAGAACGATGGGGGTGGAGACGCACCTTCAGGTCTACTGGGCCAAGGCTGTTTAGGGCTTTAAAGGTCAGCACCAACACTTTGAATTGTGCTCAGAAACATAATAATAATAATGTGTGTGTTTGTGAAAATGTCTTTGGTAACCTATCTTCTAGTGCTTTAACACACCCCATCATGCTATGTACTCTTTCCTACTGTCTAGTCTGTGTTATGAACACTGCATTTTATGTTTGGGGTTTGTGTGCTGCAAGACTTGTGCAGAGAATAGGGTCTCCACCTTTTTAAGGGCCAAGGTCCTGTATCTTTAAGGGCTGCATAAGAGTCAGAAAACATTCTGCAATGGTCCCTGTCATAGAATCATAGAATTGTAGAGTTGCAAGGGACCCACAAGGGTCATCTAGTCCAACCCCCTGCAATACAGGAATCTCATCTAAAGCATCCCTGACAGGTGGCCATCCAACCTCTGCTTGAAAACCTCCAAGGAAGGAGAGTCCACCATCTCCCAAGGGAGTCGGTTCCACTGTCAAACAGCTCTTCTCTTCTCTTCTCTTCTCTTCTCTTCTCTTCTCTTCTCTTCTCTTTTATCTCATCTCTTCTCTTCTCTTGTTTTCTTCTCTTTTCTCTCTTCTCTTCTCTTCTCTTTTTCAAAGGAGGCAACCCTAGCAGGGAATAGTATCAGAAAAGGCAACTCTCAATAGCGGGACATGTTTTAAACTGGCATTTAAAGTGAATTTTGATGCAATAAATTTGTATCTTATTCTTCCTCTCCCACCTACCCTCCATTCCATGAACTGGCCTGGCCTTGGACTATTCCTTGTCTTTAACTCCTACTCTCTTCACTCCTTTTCCCCTTGGCACAAAGTACAATGGCTAGATAAAAAGCAAGCATAGTTCCCATCTGGCTTCCTGTTTTGTTTTCAAAGGTACTTGCAGATTGCGCTGCATGATTTTGGAGAGTTTTGCAGAATAGAGAGTGCATCTGTGCATTTGCTTACTTACTTCCTTCTCCTCATGTTCTACCTCTGATTTGTAGCCTGTGATATTTACACTCAGTTGAGAGTCTTCCGTAGCTTTGTATAGTTCACTTTGCAACAGTGGACTGCTTTGGCTGCACTTTACTAATTCAGGGAATCGTGTCGGAATTCTTCCAAGCATTGCCCAGTGACCAGAAGAAAGGCAGCAACCTCCTGTCATGCTCTTCTGCCTTTAAGGGAAGCTCCACGTGCAGAACTTAGCAGGTGATGTTTTTGCAGAATGGACACAAACATTATCTTTTGCTAACATCTGTACTTCGAGCTGCTGTGAAAGTTGCTGCTACTTTAGCCAGTGGGGAAGCTCTATTTCACCTCCATGTTTTGTTTTGTTTTGTTTTGTTTTGTTTTGTTTTGTTTTGTTTTGTTTTGTTTTGTTTTGTTGTTGGTGGGGGAGCCCCCAATGTTTGAGGAGATTTCTTATAATGAGGTGGGGAATTCAAACATACAATTCCCACTAGGGCAACTCAACAAAAGCTGCTACACATAACAAAACTGATTGCGTGTGTGATGGACTGTGGATGTCCAGTTAATATTTTGGAATGCTCTTTTCAGTGGTCTGTATCCTGCTGTGGATACAGACCAGCCTTCCCCAACCTGGTGCCCTCCAGATGCTGTTGGACTCCAGCTCCCCTCAGTCCCAGCCAGCATGGCCCAATGGACAGAGACGATGGGAATTGTAGTCCAACAATATTTGGGGAGCTACACATTCCTCGTCCTTGATCTACAGACATCTGGAGGGGGGCACCAAGTAGGAGGACAGTGATATAGACTCTATATTTGTTGCAGATAGGTAGCCGTGTTGGTCTGCCATAGTCAAAATAAAAAAAATCCTTCCAGTAGCACCTTAAAGGCCAACTAAGTTAGTTCTTGGTATGAGCTTTCGTGTGCATGCACACTTCTTCAGATACACATATTTGTATCATATCTATATTTGTTGTCGTTGTTTAGTCATTTAGTCGTGTCCGACTCTTCGTGACCCCCTGGACCAGAGCACGCCAGGCACTCCTGTCTTTCACTGCCTCCCGCAGTTTGGTCAAACTCATGCTGGTAGCTTCGAGAACACTGTCCCACCATCTCGTCCTCTGTCGTCCCCTTCTCCTTGTGCCCTCCATCTTTCCCAAGGGTCTTTTCCAGGGAGTCTTCTCTTCTCATGAGGTGGCCAAAGTATTGGAGCCCCTGCTTCAGGATCTGTCCTTCCAGTGAGCACTCAGGGCTGATTTCCTTCAGAATGGAGAGGTTTGATCTTCTTGCAGTCCATGGGACTCTCAAGAGTCTCATCCAGCACCATAATTCAAAAGCATCAATTCTTCGGCGATCAGCCTTCTTTATGGTCCAGCTCTCACTTCCATACATCACTACTGGGAAAACCATAGCTTTAACTATACGGACCTTTGTTGACTCTGTATTCCAGAGACCCAAAGTTTTCAAAACAGAGAATACAAGAGAAAGATTGTGGTTCAGTGGTTTGGTTCTAATATACTGTATTTTTAAAAAGTGTTACTGGGGCATATAATTTGAAGCAGCACTGGAACCTGGAGGAAATATTCGGGGGGGGGGGGCAATTTTCAATCTGGCTCCACATCAGGGAGGACTGGAGCAGGTGATGGGCAGTTTTCTCTATTTTCCAGGAACCAAGCCTTATCTTTTGCATGCACCCTTAAGGACCAAGATGCAGCTCTGCATCTTGAGTTCTTTAGTTTTAATCATCCGAGCTGGCCTAGGGTGTATCTTTTACAAGTCAGATTAAACTCAAGAGGGAGTTATCAGCTCCCAACATACTTGCACACCCTTCCCATGCCTGAGCTCCATGCCAAATGGGCCATTGCTCTAGTTTTTCATTTCTCTGATGACACACGTACAAAATGCCGTTTTATCCCGTATTAATTAATCCAGGATAACTGCCCACACTCCCTAATGTTGCGCTCACTTAACACCACTTGCAGTCACAGTTTCACACAATGACTGTTGGACCCTCCCCACTTCCCCGAGTGGTAAGAGTGCTATCTTTAGATAAGAAGTAAAGGTAAAGGACCCCTGACCTGTTAAGTCCAGTTGAAAATGACTCTGGGATTGCAGTGCTCATCTCGCTTTTTTTGCCAAGGGAGCCGACGTTTGTCTGCAGACAGTTTTTCCAGGTCATGTGGCCAGCATGACTAAGCTGCTTCTGGCAAAACCAGAGCAGCACACAGAAACTCTGTTTACCTTCAAGCTGGAGCGGTACCTATTTATCTACTTACACTTTGCCGTGCTTTCGAACTGCTAGGTTGGCAGGAGCAGGGACCGAGCAACGGGAGCTCACCTTGTCACGGGGATTCGAACTGCAGACCTTCTGATCGGCAAGCCTTAGGCTCAGTGGTTTAGACCACAGAGCTACCCGTGTCCCTTTAGATGAGAGCACACTGGCAAAATGGGTGCCTTGGCAATATTTGTTCCCATTGGAAATAGAAGCAGGGAATAAGTGGGAGCAAACAGATACAGTGGTACCTCAGGTTAAGTACTTAATTCGTTCCGGGGGTCTGTTCTTAACCTGAAACTGTTCTTAACCTGAAGCACCACTTTAGCTAATGAGGCCTCCCGCTGCTGCCATGCTGCTGGAGCACAATTTCTGTTCTCACCCTGAAGCAAAGTTCTTAACCCAAGGTACTATTTCTGGGTTAGCGGAGTCTGTAACCTAAAGCGTCTGTAACCCGAGGTACCACTGTACTGCCTCCATAGGTTCTAGATTCAGGTAGTGTTGGTCTGACGCAGTCGAAATATATATATATATTTTCAAAAGTCCAGTAGCACCTTAGAGACCAACTAAGTTTGTTCTTGGTATAAGCTTTCATGTACATGTACACATGATGTGTACATCATGTACACATGATGTGTAGGATTGCAATTTACAGTAGGTTGTAAGAAAAAAATCTGCCCTTCCCCCCAAAAAAATCTATGATTGGGCATCCATTCCACACAACCATTCTTACGAACAACTAAAATGCCGCAAAACAGGGAGCTCAGTTGGACATGCCCATACCCATTGAGTCAATCACCCATCTCCTACTACCCTCCTGAGAAAAACCTCACCCCACCCTCCCACTATATATAAGGGTCTGGTGACTTCTGTTTCAGTGTATCTGAAGAAGTGTGCATGCACACGAAAGCTTATACCAAGAACAAACTTAGTTAGTCTCTAAAGTGCTACTGGACAAATATATATATATATATATATATATATATATATATATATATATATATATATATATATCCTTCATAGGGACACTCAAGGATTCTGATTGCTCTACATTTTAAAGCTGACAGACCTGAGTTGCACTTCCAGGGTCAAAACATGGTTATCCTTTTCGTATTGACACTTCTCCAAATTTTGTGATACAATTCTCTGCTCCAAACCACCACCACCACAAAACAAAAAGAAAATGCATACAAGGGAGGCGGGGACAGAGTTTAGGATAACTTGTAGAAACAATGCACATTTTAATGAACACATGAACACATGAATGAACACATGTGAAACACTTTGACGCTAAAGCATATTCAAAGCAGATTCTTTCAAAGGTACAGTGTATGCCAGCCTAGAGATCTCAAGTGAACGAATACATCCACCCCCCCTTGTTGCCGACCCCATCTAACTCTGCATTCACATTAATGCCATTGCCTCCTCACTTTCTTTCTCCTAACACAGACTCTCTGTCCTTATCATTTATATGGATGGCATCCATCTGTCCTGGGAGACAATGAAATAGTGTGCCTTTGGGGTTACAGGAGAGTTACAGCAGCTGCTGTGGCTGTAGAGACCGATACGGGAGAGACATGTTTCGTTATTGCAGGCAGAAATTCAGTAGATTCTCCATGCTGGAGGAAGCTGAATTTATAGAACCACAGAATTTCTGCCTGTCACCTAGCTCTCAAAGGCAAAGTGAGAGAAGGAAAAGTGACAAAATAGCCAAGTTCTTTCACGAACCACCTGCATCTCCTGTGGTCTCTTTTAGGAGTACGTTTCCTTCCCAAGATGGAGCCACATATTGTCTGAGTTTCAGCCCCTAATTTCCTGGGCCCCACTTGCGTGGTGCTCTCTTTTCTCTCTTTCCCTGTGGGTTTCTCCCTTGCTTCCTTCTGACCCCTTGGGAATCTGGAAGATTGTTCTCTTTGAAGCAGAAAATGCCTCTTAAATCAGACCTGCTCTGCAAGATGCGCTGCCTTGCGTGTCGTGATTGTCCTGTTGCAGTGAGTGCTGCAGGGGTAGAAAAGTCTGCACCTGCCGAAAACTCCCTCTGCTGTGCAATTATCCAAGGGACAGGAAGCTTGTCATGTATTGCAGCAGCTGGTCTCTCTGCTACTCCCAGAACGACCATTCACAAGCGCTCCTTAAGGCAGAGGAGTTAATGCAGCTACACCCTACAATTTACTTTTGAGTAAACTTGCAAAGAGGTTCAAGTGGTACATTTGTAGACACACCGTGGGTTTTTCTCACTCCTACTGCCAGTGTCATCTCCCTTTGCGGAACCACAGTGAAGCTAGTTATAGACCCCACCTTAAACAGTCATGATATCCCCAAAGGATCCTGGAAACTGTAGTTTGTTAAGGGTGTTGAAAGTTATTAAAGGTAAAGGTAAAGGGACCCCTGACCATTAGGTCCAGTCGTGGCCGACTCTGGGGTTGCGGCACTCATCTCACTTTATTGGCCGAGGGAGCCGGCTTACAGCTTCCGGGTCATGTGGCCAGCATGACTAAGCTGCTTCTGGCGAACCAGAGCAGCGGATGGAAATACCGTTTACCTTCCCGCTGGAGCGGTACCTATTTATCTACTTACACTTTGACGTGCTTTTGAACTGCTAGGTTGGCAGGAGCAGGGACTGAGCAACGGGAGCTCACCCCGTCGCGGGGATTCGAACCGCCGACCTTCTGGTCGGCAAGTCCTAGGCTCTGTGGTTTAAGCCACAGCGCCACCCGCGTCCCGAACCCTAAGGAAGTTCAGGAAAGTTCTTAGGTGACCCTTGCTCCCCTCCCAGAGCTACAGTTCTCAGAGCGGTTTAACAACCATCCCCTCTTCCCAGGGACGTCCAATAATATAACCTCAACTAATACAAAGATTTAGCAATACAGTGGTATCTCAGTCTACAAACAGTCCTGTTAACGAACTATTCGGGCAACGAACTCCGCAAAACCGGAAGTAGGTGTTCCAGCTAGCAAACTTTGCCTTGGAAGACGAACGGAAGACGAATGGTGGAAGGGCACTGGCGGTGGGAGGCCTCAGTAGGGAAAACGCACCTCGGTTTAAGAACACTTTGGTTTAAGAACGGACTTCCGGAACGAACTAAGTTGGTATTCAAGGTAAGAAAGAGATCGTGAAAATTAAGGACATGGGATAGAAATGTATCTGGTGACCTTTCTAAGGGCAGCTCTACACTTTGCACAGCTATTACAATTGGTATGTCTGTGGTTTCCCAGATCTTGTTGGACTCCAGCCTCAGCATGGGCAAGACCCAGTCAGCACGGCCAATGGTCAGGGGTGATGGGGCTGGGAGCCCAATAACATCTGGAGGGCCACAGGATCCCCATCCTGGACTTAAAGCAAGGGAAGCTAGGAAGGCATCCACTTACATACACATGTCTGGGAACTCTGACATGGCCGGGGTTCCCAGACATGTGTCGAGACGTGCATGGCATCAGTGGCGTAGCGTGGGGGGTGCAGGGGGGCCGGCCGCACCGGGCGCAACATCTGGGGGGCGCTTGCACTCACAGCTCTCTGCCCCTACTAAAATCCACGGGTTAGGGGGCGCAAATTACTTGCCTTGCCCTGGGTGCTGACAACCCACGCTACGCCACTGCATGGTGTCCACTCTGAGCACTGAATCAGTGGTGTGACACCAGTATACACACACAGCGGCTGTGTTTGTTGGACAGGGTAGATCTGCCCTAAGCCAGGACCACACCTCTTCACAGGAACAAAAAAGCCTGCTGACCAGATTGTTCACGTTACATGACTGTTTTTCTAACGACACATCATTCAGATTAAAAATGGCTGCCTTCCTGAATTATATGCTGCACAAATGTATATTTCCTCTATTTTTGTAGATGCACTAGCAACTAAAAGGCATTCTTCATCCTCATTTGCAGAAGTGGATTTAGCTTGTCACTTTTTATATTACACTGTGGGTGTGTATCTGCTTGTGTGCCAGTCAGGCAGCTGGCTATTTTCTATTATTATTTAAAAAATCATTGCTACCTTGAAAAGATAGCTCTCAATGACATGTTTCAGTGCTCAACTTGGTGGCCTTAGGGGTGCTAGGAAGGGAGATGGTTGAAGGTTAATTAAAGGGTGCTCCCTGCTCTGGAGAGTTAATGCTGATCTCATGTGGTCTAAAAGGAAGCTAGAGCCTTAAGGTTACTTGAAAAAAGGTGCATGCAACAAACATACAATTTTTTTCTGAGTGAGTGAGAAGGCCTTCTTGTGAGAATAATAGTTGATTTTGTTTGTTTGATAGATGTAGGCTCTCAGGGCAACATTCACTTAAAAACCACACACAGAAAAATGCAAACTTCAAACAATAAAATTGCAAAACCAGCAGACTATAACAAAGTAATCAAGTTCAATAGAAGGCGTAAAAACACAAAAGCTAGCTCATCTCAGCATGCTGGAATGCCCTAGGCTAGGTGTGGGGAAAGCTGGGCCCTCCAGATGTTACTGAACTTCCATCAGCTCCAGAATGCACATCCAATGGCCAGGATTAATGGGAGTTGTCATTCAGCTACATCTGGACAGCCAGTGGTTTCCCACATCTGCCCATGGCAAATGAAAATGTCTTTGCTTTGTGCTGACATGTTATCAGAATTGGTGGCAAGCAAGCTTTTCTGGGGAGACCATTCTAAATACAAGTGGCCACGATTGAGAAAACCCTCTCTCTAGGCTTTATTATTGAAATTGTTCTATTAGCATTAATTAAAAAAAAACTACTGTGAGAGTCATCAGAGCAATGAAAGCAAAAAGAGAAAAAGAATTCAGGACTCCATATGCAAGGAGCTTTCAGCCAATATTCCAACAGTGCAGGAGGAAGGCAGAAAGAAGAAAAGAGAATGAAGCAAGAGAAAAGGGGGAAATGGAGTTCCCTTTCCTCACAAAGTAGTCTTAAATCACCTGCATTTGCCTAAGCGCTGGGATGGATGTTTCGCTTGGCCATGGATGTGCACAGACTATAAAGTGAATTCAAAGTGCATTCTTTCCCTCAAAAGAATTCTGGGCACTGCAGTTTACCCCCTCACACAGTTACAATTACCTGCAATCCTTAACAGACTACAGTGCCCAGAATTCTTTGAGGGACTCTGCTTTGAATGTGCTTGAAATGTTTGTCTTGGTGAGACTGTCAGCTTGGGGTCAGGGGCAGACAATCCAAATCTCTCTCTCTCTATGTGTAATTTATGATTTTCAAGTGTATACATTTCAATAATTTTAGAGTCATTTTAACATTTCAAAACTTGATTTCCTTCCCCCACTTTCTGCTGTTCCTTAAATTTATTTTTAATATTTTCTGCATATCCCAATCAACTTAATTTGCTCATTTATTCATCTACTTTAAAATATACTCTTATGAAACTGAAGGTTGTTACAATAATCCTGCCCATGTTCTTATCTGTTTACAATTCCTTTGTAAATATTCCATAAACCATTTCCATTCTTTTATTAAAAAAAGTTTGTTATCTTGATTTCTTATTTTTCCAGTTAGTTTCGCCATTTCTGCATAGTCCATAAGTTTTTGTATCCGTTCCTCTTTTCCTGGGACTCCTTCTTCTTTCCATTTTTGGGCAGTCCAAATCCAGCCAGGTCGCAGCTCTTTTTTAACCAGCGAGTACATGATGGTTAGGGGGCGCGGGGGGCGCTGTGGGTTAAACCACAGAGCCTAGGACTTGCAGATAAGAAGGTCGGCGGTTCAAATCCCTGCGATGGGGTGAGCTCCTGTTACTCGGGGTGAGCAGTTCGAAAGCATGTCAAAGTGCAAGTAGATAAATAGGTACCGCTCCAGCGAGAAGGTAAACGGTGTTTCCGTGCGCTGCTCTGGTTCGCCAGAAGTGGCTTAGTCATGCTGGCCACATGACCCAGAGGCTGTTTGCAGGGAAACGCCGGCTCCCTCAGCCTATAGAGTGAGATGAGCGCACAACCCCAGAGTCGTCTGCAACTGTACCTAATGGTCAGGGGTCCCTTTACCTTTACATGATGGTTATTGCTTGGACATTGGTGAGCAATGCCCTGGCTCCTTCTTTGATACTGATCCTATTCTGTGGCTAAGGAGTTGTGGTATAGCCTCAGCCAAAGGGGCTCTCCCAGCACCTCCCTTGACCTCTCTCTTTCTTTGTGTAGCACCAGACCTTGGCACGCCACAATGGCCTCAATCCTCCAGTGCTGCCCTTTCCTGACCCGGGACCCGACCACCTTCCTGCGCCGATGTCGGCCCCTGCTGGTCAGCAGTGCCCAGCGCTGCCCTGTGATGGTGGCCCGAGCCTTCTCTCGTTCTCATGCTGACCAGCAGCACGGAAAAGAGACCCATGGAGATTCTGGTGAGGCAGTGGGTGGGCTCACAGGCCACAGCCCTGGGTAAAATGTCCAGCTGAGGGGAGAGGGGTTTCGTCCACACACTGAAAGCACACCCTCAAGGAAATCCTGGGAAATGCAGTTTGTTACACGTGCTGGGAATTGTAGCACTCTGAGGGGCAAAATACCGTTCCCAGGTATCGGGAATTGTGGGTAGGAAGGTGGGAATATCTAAATTAATGGTTCTTATTAGTCTGAGTAGCACTGAGTTAAAAACAAAAGAGGAATGTAAATGGGTAAAATTGATGGTAACTACAGCCAGACAGGTTATAGTGAGTGACTGGAAAAATGCAGAAGAGTTAGAGGTGAACCAATGGAGGAAAAAACTGAATAATATTATAATTTTAGAATACCCAGCTGTGAAGATACACAGAATGAAAGGGTTTAAGGTCAGTGAGAAAGAGGAGGATTGGTTTGAGAAGATATTGAATTATTTAGGTAGGTTTGAACAATTTGGGGCAATTAAAATGTTAAAAGTTAAATAAACCTTGTGGATGGAGGAGTGTTAACATATATAAAATTGTACATATGGTTGATTTGAATATGTTATCATTGATTATTTATACCCAATGTATCAGCCGCCTGGAGGGTTTCACTGTTTGTGTTTTGGTTGTTGGTGAAAAAATAAAAATTTTAAACATTAAAAACATTTTTTAAAAAAACACCCCCAGGATGCTTTGGGGAAAGCCATGTGCTTTCAATGCGCTTTGAATGTATGGTGTGGATGTAATCATAACACTCCCCCAAAACACAGTACACGCTCTTTCAACACAGGGGGGTGCGTTCGTACAGTTATTAGATCTGGAAGAATCCAATATGGCAGTATGAAAGTCCAGTGGGAAATGAATGGATCTACCTATTCAGATAAACTATGTGTTCTTGGGCTATATTATCCCAGACATTATGGCAAGGGGAAACTGACAATGGATTCATGCCATTTTATTCTACTTTATTGTAGTTTGAATATGCTGCTTTGGGCTGCAAAACAGTATTTGATAAATAAATAGTGCTTGAAAGCTCCTCCATTAAAAAATAATAATAATAAAATCCTTACTTATAGAAAACTATCCTGTCAGGATGAAGGCTAGGTTCAAATCCTTTCCCCTTACAGGATAGTTTTTTGTTCCCCACCCCTGGATATGGGGTAACATTTTTCATCTAAGGCAGTTTGAAATGGTCCAACGCCAGCAACTTCATACTACATGATTTATTTTAATAAATATGGCCTACCATGGCAGGTGGTAAAATTGCTTGTCTGGACTGTAGCTTGTCTGGACTGCAGCGTACGGAAAGCTAGGAAGAAGATTCTAGCCCAGAGGTCTCCCTGACAGGATTGTTTTCTGTGTGCAGGGAAATTTTTAATTTTTGTAGGAAGGAGCAGTCAGTTATAGGGGCCCTATCACGGAATGTTCCTCCATTCCCCATACCCCCCACCTCCCCAAAAATATGAAAGATCCAAGGTATGGAGACTCTGTCTCCAGGATCACAATTCTTGCCAGGGATCTCTTATTTCCCCATTCCCTCTTGCCAGCTGATGCCTGTTGTGGGTGAGAGTAGAGAGGACCTTTTAACTTTGGGACTTAGTAATTCTCTCACAAGGCTCAGCTGGGAAAAGGTTTGCCAAATGGAGGAAGAATTCCATCACAGGAATACCACTTCTGTCATCTGGCATGGTGCAGTCCAGACACAGGATTCCCACCCCAGGAGGGAGTCTGGTCATTTAAAAACTGTTCTGGGTCTAAGACCTGGCTCAAAGGCTAAGCAACCCTGACACGAGAGGAAGGAGAAGGGAAAGAAGGATTCAGAATCAGGACTTTCTTTCAGCCAGAACTGGCTCCTCTCAGGTTGGTGCCATTGCCATTATGAGAGAACAAGTGATTCCCAGCACCTCTTTTTCTAGGAAAAATAGCTCTGTCCAAAAGATAAGGTCTTTGGATTTTATGTGAGGCAGGCCCAGAGCACAGCTCAGTGGGTCAGCACATGTTTTGGTCTAGTAGTCTTCATCTCCAGTTAGAAACAGTTTAAGGAGCAAGCGATAGGAAAGAGATCGGTCTGAGACCTTCACCGTACAACTCATAGAGAATTCTGGGAACTGTGGTTTGTGAAGGGCACTGGGCCTTTTGCTCTGTGAGGTCAGTGCCCTTAACAAGCTACAATTCCCAGAATTCTCTATGACCATCGAAGTGTTATGAGAGTGCTTTAAATTTGTGGTGCGGATGTGAAAGAGTTGGACGCACCTATAGTCTGACAAGGGACGCGGGTGACGCTGTGGTCTAAACCACTGAGCCTCTTGGGCTTGCCGATCAGAAGGTCGGCGGTTCAAATCCCCTCGACTGGGTGAGCTCCCATTGCTCTGTCCCAACTCCTGCCAACCTACCAACTCGAAAGCACTCCAGTGCAAGTAGATAAATAGGTACCACTGCGGCGGGAAGGTCAACGGCGTTTCCATGTGCTCTGGTTTCTGTCACGGTGTTCCATTGCACCAGAAGTCGTTCAGTCATGCTGGACACATGACCGAAAGCTGTCTGTGGACAAACACCGGCTCTCTCGTCCTGAAATGCAGATGAGTGCCGCAACCCCATAGTGGCCTTTGACTGGACTTAACCGTCCAGGGGTCCTTTACCCTTACTTATAGCCTGACAAGGCAGATTCCTACATCCAGCTCTGAAAAAGTCCGGGGCCAAGTGGGGTACAGTCCCTATCGGGGCCACCATCTGAAAGATGGAACTAGCTGGGTTCTCCTCTCCTTCTTCTGCCCACTAGGCTCCGCCGCGCAGAGGGCGCCCCTGCTTCTCCCCTCCACGCAGTGCCCTTTCATGGAGTCAGAGCGCAAAAGCGGCCAGAATTCCTTTGTGCAGGAGGCAAAACCTGAGGTCCAGGAAGATGTCAGGCCTTTCAAGTCAGGTAGGGAATGAAGAGGCCTGCATCCTGTGGGGAAGTGAAGTGGAAGGGAGAGCTCCCATCCTCGACTTTTCCCTAGCTGTGACCCACTTGTCCTTCTCCCTCTAGGCATGTGGACTTCCCTAGTAAGGGAGGTGCAATCCAGCCTCAAGAGGAAGTTGCTCGATTCTGACAAAGCGTCACACCTCATTCGGGACAACATGCCAGGTAAGTGAATGGGAGGACTCCCAAAACTACTCAGACAGGGAGACAGCGTAAGTAACACATACACCTGCCGTGTGTGTCAGACGCAGAGCTAGCAATTAAGCATTCCAGCCTTGTCTGAATTGGCTATCACTTTTTTCCCCACCCAAAAAAAGTTTACTTTTAAGTTGTGTAAGAAATAAAGCATACCCACCTTTCGAGGAGGCCATACCCTGTGTTGTTGTTTTCCCCCCAGTTCCTGATGTTATACACATGCTGCCTGATTGAAAAGAGGCAAACTTAAAGCAGCTAGTCACACAGAGACACAACAGGCATCCTCCTCTAAGAGCAGGTTATTTTTACTGGGCCTCTCAACTGGGGATGATTGAAGAGCGCTATCCGACGAATGTGTCAGCTCAAGGATTTCTGCTTGTGCACCAGGACTCCCCACCCTCCTCCCCCGTTCCACACCCTCTCCCAATCTGTTCCAGAGTGTTGGGGAAACCCCTAGAAAAGATTTAGGGGTGTGTACAAGGGGAGGAAAGGGAGAGAATGTTCTATTGTGCAAGCAGAAGTCCTTGCACTGGCGGGACATTCACATAGTAGTGCTTTGGATACAACCCATTATGTCCAATCAAACAATGTGGCTGGGGTAATCCAGTCCAAATGGGCGGCATATAAATAATAAAATTGTCAATAATGTTGCTATTGTTATTATTGTTATTATGATGATGATGATGATGCAGAGATGGGGTGAAATTAGTTTCCTCCCAGGAGAGGCCAATTTAAGGGCACGAGGTCAGTGCAGTAACTCCTGCAGAGAAGAAACCGACAGCCTCCTCCAGCCCCTGGAGAGTCTGTGCCACTCTGTCTGACAGCATGGCCCATGATCCATCAGAACTTGCCCCTGACTCCACGTAAACAGAACCTTCCTGCCCTCTCTCACAGGCTGCTTCTCAGTAGCTTAGCCTTGCAGGTGATAAGTCATCCATTATAGAGAAATCAAGTGATTCCCATGGGTTGTGTTAACCAGCCCTGTGTTTTTCCTAGCAGGGGGCAAAGTGTTTGAGTACGACCATTTCTTTGAGGCAAAGATCCAAGCGAAGAAGCAAGATCACACCTACCGGGTCTTCAAGACAGTGAATCGAAGGGCTGACGCCTATCCCTTTGCTGAGGACTATTCTGGCTCCCAGGTGGAAGCCCGTGAGGTGTCGGTCTGGTGCAGTAATGACTACCTGGGAATGAGTCGCCACCCTCGAGTCATGCAGGCCATCCGGTGAGTGGCAGCTGCCCGGCAATGTCTCCAGCACAAACTCTCTCCTGCCCACACCTCGTCTAGTTCCAATGGTCTGTTTCAAGCTGTTCCGCATTGCCCTTGCAACCTGCCCCAGTTTACTTTTGAAATTCAGTGTGATGGCCCTTTGACATGATCATGGGGTCGGGCAAACAGGGAAAGATGTTCTAGCCCATGGGTAGGCAAACTAAGGCCTGGGGGCCGGATCCGGCCCGATCGCCTTCTCAATCCGGCCCACGGATGGTCCGGGAATCAGCATGTTTTTACATGAGTAGAATATGTCCTTTTGTTTAAAATGCATCTCTGGGTTATTTGTGGGGCATAGGAATTCGTTCATTGTTATTTTTCCAAAATATAGTCCGGCCCCCCACAAGGTCTGAGGGATGGTGGACCTGCTGAAAAAGTTTGCTGACCCCTGTCTAGCCCCTGGGCTGGAAACAGACAATAGCTCATTTGTTTTCTCTGGAGAGATGAAGGAGATTTGGAAAATGGGTGGCTGCTTGTGCTGTGAACTCTTGCCCCACTTTTTACCTATGCTCAGCCTCAGCATCCTGAGGCCACTGCCCAGGACCCAGGACCACCCTGGCCTTCCCATCAAAATGTGTCTGGGTCCAGGAGTTGCCATTTAAATTTCCCACACTGCCCTGCAGAGGCATTATGTCAGGGGTCATAGTAGGAAATCAATAATGGGAATTGTAGCTCTGGGAAGGAGTAAACTAGAGTCCACCCCATACATTCAAAGCACTTTTTAAGTGCATGGCTTCGCCCACATAATCTGTGAGGGGTAAACTACAGTTCCCAGAATTCTTTGCAGGAAACCATTAGCTTTAAATGTGCTGGTTTGAAACAGAGGTGACGGTGGCACAGAGAAAATCCATGTGTGTATGCCTTGGGGCCCTTTCCCAATCCTCTTTAAACCCTTTTAAAGGTGTTTTCTGTCTCCGACTCTAGGCAGCTTAGTGAGTAAGAGAATGAGCAGGAAAGTCTCTGATTCATAGCTTACATCAGCTATGAATGGGTGGGCTTAGGCAAGACCCTGTCCTGTCAGTGTCAGCCCCCTCCCCATCCTAATAAGCCTGCCCACCCTCTTTCAACAGATCCATGAAGATAGCACATGGTGTGGCTTTTGTATTTTATTGTAATGTGACTTAATTTTAGCATACTCTGTAAGCTGTCTGGGGAACTTTCTGTTATGGGTTAGCATGGACTGTATCCAACATTAATCTTACTCAGAGCAGACGCATTAGGACTGATGGAAACAAGTCCTTTGATTTCAACGGGTCTGAATTAACCCTGGATGCAGCTTAACCCAACCCCCTTTTTAAAATGTAACCATCTTTGAGCACTTACCCATAGCTGTAGGTTTCATTAATGATGGGGGAAACCACAGCTTCCAGGTCTGAAGAAGCAATTTTCATAGGATCGTGGCAAGGAGGAGAAGGGTGGACATGTTCTCTTCCTAGCACTGAGAGTGGCCCCAGTCTGAACCAGGTTCCCCACAGTTGCTTTGCACAAGAATGGAAAAGGGACCCAAGATCTGATCAAGGGACTCCATGGTCTTATCTGGTTTGGCGATCCAGGTGTGATTCACCTTCTGAGTTCAGCCCTTTTTGGAGCAAATCTCATTCTCCTCTTCTTCCACCCTATCCTCACCAGGGATACTCTGGATCTTTATGGAGCTGGGGCTGGAGGCACCAGGAACATTTCTGGCACCAGTAAGTTCCACGTGGAGCTGGAGCAAGAACTGGCCGGCCTGCACAGCAAAGACGCTGCCCTGCTCTTCTCTTCTTGCTTTGTGGCCAATGACTCCACCCTCTTCACTTTGGCCCGCATGATGCCAGGTAACCAGGGCAATGCAGTGGGTTGGCCTTTAGGGCCTGGCTGGCAGCCAAGATAAGGAAGGACCATGGGCTCTGCATGGAGAAGATCCCAGGTTCAATCCCCAACATCTCCAAGTTGGGCTGGGAGAAGCCCCGGTCGGGAATCCTGTGGAGACTGTACTGTGTCAGATAGACCAGTGGGTCTGACTCGGGATGGGTAAATTTGACCGTGCTGGTTTCTCTCATTTTTTCCAGTCTTAAATCCATTTCTCCATGTTTCCACAATAGCTTTTAAAAGTCCTCCTGAAAAATTACCAGCATTTTAAGGCAAAATTCTCCTAGTATTTTAACTACGCACATACACCAGTGTGTGCAATTTTGCATACATTGCTGCAGAACCGTGTAGCAAATATAGGTAAAGGTAAAGATAAAGGGACCCCTGACCATTAGGTCCAGTCGCAGATGACTCTGGGATTGCGGCGCGCATCTCGCTTTATTGGCCGAGGGAGCCGGCATACAGCTTTTGGGTCATGTGGCCAGCATGACTAAGCCGCTTCTGGTGAACCAGAGCAGTGCACGGAAACACCGTTTACCTTCCCGCCAGAGCAATACCTATTTATCTACTTGCACTTTGACGTGCTTTTGAACTGCTAGGTTAGCAGGAACAGGGACCGAGCAACGGGAGCTCACCCCGTCACGGGGATTCGAACCGACAACCTTCTGATTGGCAAGCCCTAGGCTCTGTGGTTTAGACCACAGTGCCACCCGTGTCCCTGTGTAGCAAATATAGCATAGTGCAAATACAACACAGGGTGAATATCAAAAGATGGCTGTGTTTAGGTTTGTGTATTTGCTTTGGGAAGTGCAAATGACATAGGTCCACCTTGAAAGCATTTAGAATCATGCAATTGTAGACTTGGAAGGGACCCAAAAGCCATCTAGTCCAAGTCCCTGTGATACAGGAGTCACAGCTAAACATGAACTGGATCCAATTTCTCCCCCATACCAAGGATCTGGCTCAGTGTAAGGCAGGTTCCTTTGTCCTTATTCCAGTTAGGCAGAGAGCAGAGGCTTGGTGAGTGACCCAGAGGCTCCTTTTCCTCCTGCAGGGTGTGAGATCTATTCAGATGCAGGAAACCATGCCTCCATGATTCAGGGCATCCGAAACAGTGGAGCACCGAAGTATGTCTTCCGGCATAATGACCCCCAACACCTGGAGGAGCTCCTGAGCAAAGCCAATGCCAAGACCCCAAAGATTGTTGCCTTTGAGACTGTCCATTCCATGGATGGTGGGTAATGCATTTGTATGTTGTTAATATTTATTATTCGCTTCATAATGAATTTTCCAGATAACGTGGTAAAATCAATATACAGTCATACCTCGGGTTACAGATGTTTCAGGTTGTGTGTTTTCGGGTTACGGATGCGCCGAAACCTGGAAGTACCGTAACGGGTTACTTCTGGGTTTCGGCGCGCGCGCATGCGCAGAAACACTAAATCGCGCTTTGTGCAGAAGCGCCGAATCACAACCCACGTGTGTGCAGACGTGGCACTGCAGGTTGCGGACGCTGTGGGTTGCGAACGTGCCTCCCACACGGATCACATTCACAAACCGAGCTTCCACTGTAAAACAAAAAACTAAGCATATTAAGAGATTCATCTTTTAGGACCCACCCTCTACTTGTGACTGTTTTTAATACTGTATTTTGAACTGTTGGTGAGCTACCTTTGGACCTTATAGTGAAGCATGGGTAATAAGTTAAGTTAATGACAATAACAATAACAATAACAGTAACAATAACAAGGCAATCAAATTCCACACTGAAATCCAAAGTCAGCATGCATGATAAAACAATTACCAGCAGAAAGTTCATCTGTTCTAGAGGCTGAGAATCTGTGGCCGTCCCACATGCTCCCGAACTCCCATCGGCCCCAGTCAGCATGGGCAATAGTCAGGGATGCTGAGAGTCGTAGCCTGGAGGTCCAGAAGTTCCTCATCCTTGATTTAACACAGAAGAGCGAAAAAGGAAATTGTGTTGGATTTGATTAGAGCCAAGAGTTCTGTTCTTCAAAACATTACTCTGCAGTTTCCTTACTACACCTCCTTTGCAATCCAGGCTAAGGTCGCCAGTAAGGGTCAGTATCCTTCGTGCATTAAGTCTTCTCTGTCTGCAGGTGCCATCTGCCCACTGGAGGAAATGTGTGACGTGGCACACCGCTATGGAGCCATCACTTTCGTGGATGAGGTTCACGCGGTGGGACTTTACGGGGCCCACGGGGCTGGCATTGGTGAACGCGACGGAGTGATGGGCAAGATAGATATCGTCTCTGGCACCCTGGGTAAGTTTGAGGGTGAGCCACAGCCCCTAATGAAAAGGGCATCAGGAAGGGATGGACTACGGTGAAGGTCTGGGATGTTCTAGCACTGGATTTCCTGAACTCTGCAGGAAGTTGAAGTATGTGGCCTATAAGATGGCCTAAAACCCTATGGTCCTCGGTGCCACAGAGCAGCAAGTTAAGATGATGGGGTAGACTTGGTCAGGAAGGAACACCATGTTGGAGGCAAGTGGTTCTCCAGTGGCCACACCTGGAACAGCTTCGACTGGCTGGCTAGACCAGGTGAGGGTAGCCAACAGGTCTCAAACCCTTGGTGAGTTAGGAACTTCCCCTGCATGTGAAGACAGGCTTCGGCAGATTGAGCAGATGAGACCAATGGTCAAGAAGGTGGTTCCTGCATGTGCTGTAGAGGGAAGTGAGGGGCAGATGGGGCTCATCCACCTGGAAAGGAAGCATCTTCAAGAGAAGAAGAAGCTAAGGAGTAAGCCCTGGTGCTGCTCTGGTTCGCCAGAAGTGGCTTAGTCATGCTGGCCACATGACCCGGAAGCTGTATGCCGGCTCCCTTGGCCAATAGAGCCAGTTTGGTGTAGTGGTTAAGAGCGGAAGTCATGTAATCTGGTGAACCGGGTTCGCGTCTCCGCTCCTCCACCTGCAGCTGCTGGGTGACCTTGGGCCAGTCACACTTCTCTGAAGTCTCTCAGCCCCACTCACCTCACAGAGTGTTTGTTGTGGGGGAGGAAGGGAAAGGAGATTGTTAGCCGCTTTGAGACTCCTGAAGGGGAGTGAAAGGCGGGATATCAAATCCAAACTCTTCTTCTTCAATAAAGTGAGCTGAGTGCCACAACCCCAGAGGCGTCCGCGACTGGACCTAATGATCAGGGGTCCCATTACTTTTAAGCCCTACACAAAACTGGAGTAGAATCCTGAAGGACAGCGCCTTGTACGCCTCCTTCTGGCAACTCTTGCAGCCAAGCTGGTGTCAAATATATTACAGTGGTACCTTGGGTTACATACACTTCAGGTTACAGACTCTGCTAACCCAGAAATAGTACCTTGGGTTAAGAACTTTGCTTCAGAATAAGAACAGAAATTGTGCTCCGGCAGCGGGAGGCCCTATTAACTAAAGTGGTGCTTCAGGTTAAGAACAGTTTCAGGTTAAGAATGGACCTCTGGAATGAATTAAGTACATAACCAGAGGTACCACTGTACTTTCCTTTCTTCAGTGAGACCACATCTTGTCATCTGGGCAGCCCAGGACTTCCATACACAACACCCAGGCTTGTGCCCCGGGGAGGTCACTTCAGTGCTGCTAACGCAGCGGTTTCACTTCACCTCCAGAGGCACACTCTCGAGACAGACGGATGCCCACAGTTCCATCTCAAGTTGAAACAAGGATGCAAAATAAGACACATGAAGTTCCTCAGTTTGCCAAAAGTTATGTTTGCCAAAAGGATCTAGGAGTCTTGGTTGACCACAAACTTGACATGAGCCAACAGTGTGACGCGGCAGCTAAAAAAGCCAATGCAATTCTGGGCTGCATCAATAGGAGTATAGCATCTAGATCAAGGGAAGTAATAGTGCCACTGTATTCTGCTCTGGTCAGACCTCACCTGGAGTACTGTGTCCAGTTCTGGGCACCACAGTTCAAGAAGGACACTGACAAACTGGAACGTGTCCAGAGGAGGGCAACCAAAATGGTCAAAGGCCTGGAAACGATGCCTTATGAGGAACGGCTAAGGGAGCTGGGCATGTTTAGCCTGGAGAAGAGGAGGTTAAGGGGTGATATGATAGGATGTCACATAGAGGAGGGAGAAAGGTTGTTTTCTGCTGCTCCAGAGAAGCGGACACGGAGCAATGGATCCAAACTACAAGAAAGAAGATTCCACCTAAACATTAGGAAGAACTTCCTGACAGTAAGAGCTGTTGGACAGTGGAATTTGCTAGCAAGGAGTGTGGTGGAGTCTCCTACTTTGGAGGTCTTTAAGCAGAGGCTTGACAACCATATGTCAGGAGTGCTCTGATGGTGTTTCCTGCTTGGCAGGGGGTTGGACTCGATGGCCCTTGTGGTCTCTTCCAACTCTATGATTCTATGATTCTATGCAAGTTGCAGAACCCAACTCAGTTTGGATTGTCTGCATGCAACATTCACCATTGTATTTTCAGTGCAGAGCTTAGGTATACTTCCAGAGTGCCTGGACTAATGTCTGCCTTTTCTTCTCTCCCCTTGCAGGGAAGGCTTTCGGCTGTGTGGGTGGCTATGTGGCCAGCACCAAGTCTCTGATCGACACAGTGCGCTCCTATGCGGCGGGCTTCATCTTCACCACCTCACTGCCCCCCATGGTGCTGGCCGGGGCCCTGGAATCGGTCCGGGTCTTGAAGAGCCCCGAGGGGCAGGCTCTGCGCCGCTCCCACCAGCGCAACGTCAAACACATGCGCCAGCTGCTGATGGACGCCGGGCTCCCTGTGGTCAGCTGCCCCAGTCACATCATCCCCATACGGGTATGGCTCTCCGGGACGAAAACTATGCAGAAACAGCCTCTCTAAGTTCCGTACTCTGTTAGCCAGGGGTGAAATCATAGAATCATAGAGTTGGAAGAGACCACAAGGGCCATCGAGTCCAACCCCCTGCCAAGCAGGAAACACCATCAGAGCACTCCTGACATATGGTTGTCAAGCCTCTGCTTAAAGACCTCCAAAGTAGGAGACTCCACCACACTCCTTGCCAGCAAATTCCACTCTCGAACAGCTCTTACTGTCAGGAAGTTCTTCCTAATGTTTAGGTGGAATCTTCTTTCTTGTAGTTTGGATCCATTGCTCCGTGTCCGCTTCTCTGGAGCAGCAGAAAACAACCTTTCTCCCTCCTCTATGTGACATCCTTTTATATATTTGAACATGGCTATCATATCACCCCTTAACCTCCTCTTCTCCAGGCTAAACATGCCCAGCTCCCTTAGCTGTTCCTCATAAGGCATCGTTTCCAGGCCTTTGACCATTTTGGTTGCCCTCCTCTGGACACGTTCCAGTTTGTCAGTGTCCTTCTTGAATTGTGGTGCCCAGAACTGGACACAGTACTCCAGGTGAGGTCTGACCAGAGCAGAATACAGTGGCACTATTACTTCCCTTGATCTAGATGCTATACTCCTATTGATGAGGCCCAGAATTGCATTGGCTTTTTTAGCTGCCGCGTCACACTGTTGGCTCATGTCAAGTTTGTGGTCAACCAAGACTCCTAGATCCTTTTCACAAATAGGGAGGGCAATTTCACCAAGTTTCTCCAGGGGGAGGAGAAATTATCCAGCAGCGGCATTAGGGAGCCTGTAGCCTTCTAGGTGTGGCTGGACTCAGCCAGACCCAGGCAGCATGGTCCCCAGTTGGAGGCAGCAGTGCTTCCGAATTCTAGTTGCTGGAAACCGCCAGAGGGGGAGAGTGATTGGGTCCTGTTTGCAGGTTTCCCAGAGGCCTTTGGTTGGCCATCGTGACAACAGGTTGCTGAACAAAATGGTTAAATGGCCTGCTCCATGAGACTCTTCTTATTGTGTTTTCCCCCCAATTTTTTTTATTCATTTTATAACACAAATAAAAAACACAAACAGAAAAGACAAACAATACAAACTAATTCTTGTCATATCCTTATTTTTCTAAACATTGTTAAGTGGGCTTCCTCAAGTCCTACCTATCTGATTTTCATTTTACTTCATCTTTAGCAGTTTACATGTATCATAATTTCTCACCATCTTCCCCCCCCACACACACACACACTTACTTTAACCATAAAAAACTTAACATTTTATCACTTATAAAATACACTATATCCACTTCCAAAGCTATTCTAAGATTTAAGTATTAACTTATTTTTTCAAATATTCCTTAAACTTCTTCCAATCTTCTTCCACCGTCTCTTCTCTCTGGTCTCGGAGTCTCCCGGTCAGTTCGGCAAGTTCCATATAGTCTATCATCTTCATCTGCCATTCTTTTGATAGTTGGTAAATCTTGTTTCTTCCAATTCTTTGCTAGCAATATTCTCGCAGCTGTTGTGGCATACAGAAAAAAAGTAACACCCTTTTGGGGGATTTCAAACCCCCACCCCACTATAGCAAGTAAAAAGGCTTTGGTTTTTTTAATAAATGTGTTTTTCAACACTTTTTTCAATTCATTATAAATCCTTTCCCAGAAGTCTTTTACCTTGGGGCACATCCACCACATGTGGTAAAAGGTTCCTTCTTTTTCTTTACATTTCCAGCATTTATTATCATGAGTATGATACATTTTTGCTAACTTCACTAGTGTTAAGGCTCTTCTTATTGTTATACGGAAATATCATTATGTTCTTATGTCAGGGATGATGATGATTGGGAGGCCTACGACACCTGGAGGGTAAAAGTTCCCCATCCCCATCAAGCAATTTTGTAGAGGCAGGGCTCTCCAACAGGAGTAGCACAGCTTCCCCCACCCCTCCAAATAATCTTGGGAATTATAGTTCTGTGAGGGATAAACCACGGTTCCCAGAATACTTTGGAGGAAGTTGTGACTGTTAAAGTGGTATGGATGTATTTTAAATGCACGGGGTGGTTGTTTGCCCCCGACATTATTTATTTATTGCTGCTGCTGCAAGCAAGTATGTTGGAAGTTTTTGCATCCTCCACAGCGTCCTGGACCTAACACCATTCTGAGTATTTTGGTGGTGGTGGAGAATGATGCGTCTCTCTCACACACACAAAGGGTAGGAAACACTCCAAGAAAATTATACAAAATGGCCTCCTTCCAGTGGGGAGGAGGAGGGTGGGGAAAGCCCAGGGCAGCCATGGGTTTATCTAGTGTTAAGGGTAGAGGACCCCCGTTGTCTTCTGAAGAACAGCAACAGAGTGTATGGCACAATCCAGCTAATATGAAACAATGAAATCTCTGTTTCGCTGGGGGAAACCCTGATATTAATATTCGTTATTACTTTTATGCTACTGTAATGGGATGATTAGCTGCTTGTGCGTAAAATCGTGCTCCCTCAGAGTTTGTGCGACTCCACAAACCTCTGTGTGTGACAGAGCTCCACAAACATGTCTGCTCTTAGTCACTCGTAGAGTCTGACAGTGGCTGTCTGCGGAAGCGTTTCCAGCAAAGAAGCTCCTTAACGGAAACGCGTCTCCTGGACTCACGGCGTGACAGTTTCCGGCGAGGTGTGGGTCTCCCTATGGGAGACTCAGATACCTCCCCACTATTCTCGCTGGAAGCGTCTCTGAGCCCTCCCTCCTGCTCGCATTCCCTCAGAGATCCACTCCTCCCCCTGCTGGTTCCTGCCTCAGCTGTTGAGTCTCTTTCTTCCTCCCTGAGACCCTCCACCGCCTGATGCTCCGATGGCAGTTCCCTGACATCCACCTCCCCTCCAGGGCCCCCCTCACCCCCTCCCATTTCCTCTTCCCTGGGAGGTGAAGGGTTAAAACCCCGAAAAGAATCTTCTTCATCTTCAGACGTCTCGAACAACTCCCTCCATCGATCGCCGTCCTGGCTCGCTGAATCCTCCTCCTCTTCGGAATCTGTGAACCCCTCCAACTCCTCTTCCTCGTCGGTGGTGGCAAAGTATTTCCTTCGGAACCTCGCTACAGGCTGAGGTTTGCGTGGGAACCTCTGATGAAAAGTTTCTATTAAAAATTCGTCATTGACATCCTCTGCCCTAACCCAGGTGTTTTCCGACTCCGGTTCCCCTTCCCACATTACCAAATACTCAACTTGATCTCCCTTCCACCTGGAATCGAGGATCTCCGCTACATGGTAGCTGTGTTCCTTCTCCTCCATTGCTGGTCCCCTAGTGACCCTCCCTTCACTGTCCCCTTTATACGGTGACAGCAATGACCTGTGGAAAACTGGGTGCAGCTTCATGTGGTTCGGTAACCGGAGTCTGAAAGCCACTGGGTTGACCTGCTGCATGACTTCAAATGGTCCCAGCCTTTTGGGTCTTAACTTCTTACAACCCCCTTTGAATGGCAACCCTTGGGTTGACAGCCACACCTGGTCCCCCACCCTGATGCTTTCACCTTCCCTTCTGTTTTTGTCTGCCTGCCTCTTATATTCCTCCTTAGCCCTGTTTAAGTTGAGTTGGAGCTGGCGATGGATCGCTTCCATTTCTTCAACGAACTGTTCTGCAGCTGGAACGCTCCAGTTCTCCCCTTCCCCCCCTGGGAAGGCTCTGGGATGGCACCCGTGATTAGCCAAAAAGGGGCTCATCCCCGTGGACACGTTCTCTGCATTGTTGTAGGCAAATTCTGCCAACGCCAGCTTCTCCACCCAATCATTCTCTCTGTCATTCACATAACACCTCAAATATTGCTGGAGAACACCATTAGCTCTTTCCGCCTGCCCGTTGGTTTCTGGATGACGGGCCGTTGAGAAATTAACCTCAACATGCAGTAAGCTCATGAGCTTCCTCCAGAACCTGGAAGTAAATTGTTTCCCTCGGTCTGAAACCACCCTCAAGGGGGCGCCATGCAACCTAAACACATTTTCTACAAACAATTTGGCTGTTTCTTCTGCTGTGACCGCATGTGAGCAGGCTATAAAGTGGGCCATTTTAGTTAACAGGTCTACCACAACCATGATGGCTGTTTTCCCTCTAGACCTTGGCAGATCAGTCATAAAATCTATGGCCACTGCTTCCCACGGTCTTTCAGGTGTGGGTAGTGGTTCTAATAAACCTGCCGGTGCCCGCCTCTCCCCCTTGGCTCGTTGGCATTGTTCACACCCTCTCACATACTCCCGCACATCTTCCCTGACCTTGGGCCACCAAAATTCCCTGGTAACCAGCCACATGGTTTTGTGTTGCCCAAAATGCCCTGCTGTGGGGCTATCGTGCAGTTGCTTGAGTACCTTCTCCCTCAATTCCCCTTCGGGTATATATAACGCTCCCTTGTAGTACAATGCCCCGTTTCTCTCCTCAAAACCCCCGGGTTTGTCTCCCTCCCTCCTGAGACCCCTGAGTTTGTCCTGGGCGTATTCATCATGCACCGTACCCTCTACCAACTCCCTTTGCCCCACCAATGCCGCCCCACACACCCAGCGGTCCTCTGGAATGACATGGGTCTCTTCGGGTGCTCCCTCCCCCTCCAAATATTCAGGTTTGCGTGAGAGAGCGTCCGCCCTAACGTTCTCTGGGCCTGGCACGTAACAAATCTCAAAGTTAAATTTGGAGAACTCCTGGGCCCATCTCAACTGCCGTTGGTTGAGCACTCGCGCAGTTCTCCAATACTCTAGATTCTTATGGTCCGTGCACACTTGCACCTTATGTTGTGCACCAATTAGCAGGTGCCTCCATTTCCGGAAAGCCTCATGAATAGCAAGAAGTTCCCGGTCGTACACCGTGTAGTTCCTCTCGGATTTGTTCAGCTTTCGCGAAAAGAAGGCACACGGTCGCCACTCTGACTCCTCCTTCCCCGACTGCAGAAGAAGCACCGCCCCTATGGCTCTGTCAGATGCGTCTGTTTCGACCCTCAGCTTCTTTTGTAAGTCCACATGCAGAAGTTGTTCTTCCGAGGCGAAGGCCCTCTTCAGTTCCTCAAACGCTCGCTCCGCCTCCGCCGTCCATACAAACTTCTTTTTACTGCTGAGACAGTCCGTAATGGGCGCCGTCAGGTGGGCGAAGTTTCGGATGAACTTACGATAAAAGTTTCCAAACCCTAGGAACCTCTGCACATCCTTCTTGGTTTTGGGTGTTTTCCAGTCCAGCACTGCCTGCACCTTACCGGGATCCATGGCCAATCCCTTGTCTGACAGGCGGTACCCCAGGAATTCCACCTCCTTGGTATGAAACTGACACTTCTCCAGTTTCACCCACAGCCTGTTGGCTTGCAGCCTGCTCAACACTTCTCTGACGTCTCTCACATGTTGCTCCTCATTCTCCGAATACACCAACACATCATCTAGGAAGGCAACGCAATTCTTGTAGAGCAAAGGACCCAGTACGTGGTTCATAAAAGATTGAAAGCACGCTGAGCCTGCTTGTAATCCAAAAGGCATAACGAGATATTCAAATGCCCCCAAAGGGGTAAACATGGTGGTTTTCCATTCATCCCCTTTCCTTATACGTATCAGGTTGTACGCCCCCCTTAGATCCAGCTTTGTAAAAATCTTTCCCTTCCTCACCCTGGTCAAAATATCATCAATCCTGGGCATAGGGAAAGTCACTGGTTCAGTCACTGCATTTAACCTCCTAAAATCACATACAAGTCTCGGCTTGTCCGTGTGCTTTTTATCCACAAAAAACACTGGGCTACCCCCCGCTGCTTTGGACTCTCTGATGAAGCCCCTCTTCAGGTTCTTGTCAATAAATTCTCGCAACTCCTGCATTTCTCTGTCTGACATGGCATACAACTTGCCCACAGGAAGCTGTGCTCCAGGGAGTAGATTGATCTGGCAATCAAAGGGCCTATGAGGGGGTAGTTGGTCAGCTTCCTTCTCGCTGAACACGTCGCTGAGATCTGCATACTGTGGTGGTACCTTCACCTTCTCCATTACTTCTGTCCCTGCTAGGGTGGCTTGGGCCCCTGCTGAACCCTTTTCCCCTTTGCAGTGTTCTAAGCAATGTGCTGAACCAAAGGAAACCACTCTTTGATGCCAGCCCACCAGCGGATCATGTAGCGCTAGCCAGCTCATTCCCAAAATAATGGGAGCGCCTCCCAAGGTGGCCACATTAAACGCTATCAGTTCTGTGTGCCTTGCCACCCTCATTATCATTGGGACGGTCTGCAAGCTGACTCCTCCCCCCAACAACTCCCTGCCATCGATCGTGGTCACCTGCAGGGGGTTGCTTAAAGGGATCGTCTGTATCTGGTGTTCAGCAGCAAACTCCTTGCTCATAAAATTGCAGGAGCTGCCTGAGTCCAACAGCGCCTTTATTTTTAGGGGGTGTCCATTTTGCAGCTCTAGCGACACATCAATAACTAGAGCAGGTTGAGGAGCTTCTGGCACAGGCACTTTCACTGCTCTTTGGCCTGGCTGCAGTGCCCCGACTGTGGCAACCAGGCGTTGGCTTTTACCTGCTCCGTTTCTCCCTGCTCTCCTCCCTCAACAGCTCCCACCATCCCTTGCCATTCCTTCCTCTGGGGGCAGACTCTGGCAAAGTGGCCTGGCTGTTGGCAGAGATAGCATTTCCGGGCGCCTTTTCCCTCCTTCTTAACCCCCTCACTGGGTTTTGAAAATGCGCGCGCGCGCGCTGTTCCGATTTCCATCGGCTCTGCCGGCGGGAAAGCTGGCTCAGGAATGTCTGGAATGCGGAACTCCTTCCAACGTTCCCCTCTCCCTTCCCGCCTCTCCAAGGCTCTTGCCTCCTGACGCGCTCCTATGGTCAGCGCAGATTTGGTCAGCTGATCCATAGACACCGCCCTGGGGCTCCGGGACAGCTCGTCTTTCACAGCCGAAGAAAGACCTTCTTCAAATAGCATCTGAATAGGTGCCGCCGATAAATCCCAACCCAGTCTGTGAATCAGCATGGTAAACTCAGTCCAGTACTCACGGACAGATCGGCTTCCCTGCTTGCAAGCCATTAGCTGTCTGCGCACCACCCCTTCCTCAATATCGCTGGAAAACATGATATCCATTGCTCTAAAGAACTTCATCGTGTCCTTTAGGACGTCATTGTGCGTTGCCATTAGGGGTCGAACCCAGTCCCGCGCCCCTTTCTCAAGATGCCCAATTACGAAAGCAACTCGCGATTCCTCATCAGGGAACTCATCGAACTGCACATTAATGGCATATTGCATCTCTGTCCTAAAGGCATGGTAATCCTTGGGGTCCCCCCCAAACTTCTGCACCAATCCTGGTACCTTTCTGGGGAACTGAGTGGCTCTCCCCTTCTTGTCTGCATCCTGAGCCCTTCTCTCCTCAAGCCTCGCCGTCTGCAGCGCAAGTTGGACTTCCAACGCTCGGTACCTTTCTTCCAAGCTTGGACCAGCGCCAACTCCTGCTCCTCCGGTTCCGGCTGGTTCGCTCATGATGCTTTCTCCTGCACAGGCAGCGTACAGAGACTGTCAGACTGCTGTAATGGGATGATTAGCTGCTTGTGCGTAAAATCGTGCTCCCTCAGAGTTTGTGCGACTCCACAAACCTCTGTGTGTGACAGAGCTCCACAAACATGTCTGCTCTTAGTCACTCGTAGAGTCTGACAGTGGCTGTCTGCGGAAGCGTTTCCAGCAAAGAAGCTCCTTAACGGAAACGCGTCTCCTGGACTCACGGCGTGACAGTTTCCGGCGAGGTGTGGGTCTCCCTATGGGAGACTCAGATACCTCCCCACTGTTCTCGCTGGAAGCGTCTCTGAGCCCTCCCTCCTGCTCGCATTCCCTCAGAGATCCACTCCTCCCCCTGCTGGTTCCTGCCTCAGCTGTTGAGTCTCTTTCTTCCTCCCTGAGACCCTCCACCGCCTGATGCTCCGATGGCAGTTCCCTGACAGCTACATTCATAGCGCTTTACAAAAGTGTAAAAGGACTCCCTCCGGTTCTATTTAAATCAAAGGGACTTAACGGTGCTGATTTTTTGGCTGGGTCATTGACAGCTACAAAAGGCAGGATGGGAGGAACAAGGAACTAGACCTCTGACTTCACTCTCTTAGCAATGTATGGTTCTCTCCTCCACAGGTTGGAGACGCAGCCCTGAATTCTCACCTCTGTGACCTGCTTCTGGCTGAATACAACATCTACGTCCAAGCCATCAATTACCCGACTGTGCCTCGGGGGGAGGAGCTGCTGCGGCTGGCCCCCTCGCCCCATCACACGCCACCCATGATGAATTACTTTGTGGGTGAGTCACCAGGACCACATGATCTAGTTGGGACCGTGTTTCCCTGTAACCACTGCGTGGTTCTAGAGTTGCAAACTCTAATAATGGTAGGCTTACAAACATGCAGTTAGGAGTTGTAAAAAGAAAACCCTGTTTGCTACTTTTTAATCCTTCTCCAGAAAATGAAGCCGTTAACATAGAAATGGAGGTTGTGGCCTCATTCGTACATAATGCTAAGCCATGGTTGAGGACCTGCAGCTGTGAATAAACTGGGAAGCATCTGCTTCTGCTTTCAAATAACTATGGTTTGGTCAAAAAGCCAGAATTATAAACCAGTTTACAGGTGGCTCCTTTGGACAAACCATAGTTAAAACTAACTGAAGTTTGTCTTGACTTGCATGTAGCAACAAACTGTGGTTTGTTGAAGACAGAAGCAAAGGCATCTTCACGTCTTCACACCTGCATGCTACAGGAGAGGGGAGCACATCAGCTTAAGGCTCCTTTGCATAGCACCGAACCAGCTGTCCTCCAGATGGCACAGTCTATGTATTGGGTTTCTTAGGAGTTTTACTCCTGTGCCAGGTTGGCATTTGCCTCTTCTCCCATTGGATCAAGGGAATGGTCAGTGAAGACTCCCCTTTGAAGAAAGGTTGCAGCATTTGGGACTTTTGGGCTTGCCGATCAGAAGGTTGGCGATTCGAATCCCCGCGATGGGATGAGCTCCCGTTGCTCAGTCCCAGCTACTGCCAACCTAGCAGTCAGAAAGCACACCAAAAAGTGCAAGTAAATAGGTACTGCTCTGGTGGGAAGGTAAGTGGCGCTTCCGTGCGCTGCTCTGGTTTCAGTGTTCTGTTGTGCCAGCAGCGGCTTAGTCATGCTGGCCACATGACCCGGAAAAACTCTCTGCAGACAAACGCTGGCTCCCTCAGCCTGTAAAGTGAGATGAGCGCCACAACCCCAGAGTCGTCTGTGACTGCACTTAACTGTCAGGGATCCTTTACCTTTTTAGTTTTGGGAAAAGGCGAGTAAGAGGCAACGTAATAGAAGATTACAAAATTATGCCTGGCAAGGAGAAAGTGGAGAGATAAAAGCTGTTATCCCTCTCCTAACACTAGAGCTTGTGGACATTCAGTGAAGCTGAATGTTGGAAGATCTAGGACAGATAAACGAAAGCACTTCTTTACACTATGCATAGTCAAAGTCTCCCAGGAAGTGATGGCCACCAACTTGGATGGCCTTAAAAGAGGATTATACATATTTATGGAGGAGGAAAGGGCTACCAGTGGCCACTAGCCATGATGGCTATGCTCTCTCTACCTCTGCAGCTGGAGGCAGCAATGCTTCTGAATACCTATTGCTGGAAACTGCAGGAGGGAAGAGGGCTTTTGCTTGCAGGCTAATAGTAATAGTAATTTATTATTTGCATCCCGCCCATCTGGCTGGGTTTCCCCAGCCACTCTGGGCAGTTTCCAACAAAGATTAAGAATACATTAAAATGTCACACATTAAAAACTTCCCTGAACAGGGCTGCCTTCAGATGTCTTCTAATGTCAGGTAGACGTTTATCTCTTTAATATCTGCTGGGAGGGCGTTCCACAGGGCGGGTGCCACTACCGAGAAGGCCCTCTGCCTGGTTCCCTGTAGCTTTGCTTCTCGCAGGGAGGGAACCGCCAGAAGGCCCTCAGCGCTGGACCTCAGTGTCCGGGTAGAACGATGGGGGTGGAGATGCTCCTTCAGGCATCTGGTTGGCAACTGTGAGAATGGGGTGCTGGACTAGACTGGCTTTTGGCCTGATCCATCTGGCTATTCTTAGGTTCCTCTGGATTTTAACAGGGCCACAGACTCCTCTTCAGAAACAATAGTTCAACAGCTCCAGGGGCATTGGCCCACAAGCCCCAGCTGCTGCTTAGCACAGAAACCACCAATCAGCTGCCCATTATTCAACTCAGCAAATAATAATAATAATAATGAAATTTGAAATTTGCATGGCTTGGCTACATTTAACGCCTTCTTCTTCCATTCCCTCTCCAGAGAAGCTCCTGGCAGCCTGGCAGGAGGTAGGGCTGCCTCTGCAGGCCGCAGTCTCCCCTGAGTGCAACTTCTGCCGCCGCCCGCTGCATTTTGCCCTCATGAGCGAGTGGGAGAGGGATTACTTCGGGAACATGGGGCCCCGCTACATCACTCTTTGCGCCTGAAGAACCGGCCTCTGCACACGCACACACACACGCACACACACACACAACCTTACAAGAAACAGGATGTCAACACTGACACTGCCAAATGGAAAGAGGGTATCCGAGTGTAATAAAAATCTCCCACTTTGTCTGCTGTGTCTCTTTCACTGCCTCCCACATTCATGGAATTTAAGTATCCAAATGGGCAGGGCTTCTCTAGGTGGCAAGCAGAACAGGGGAAGGCACAGGCCTCTGCTTGCCACAGGGGTGGGGAACAGAAAGCCAAGGGACTGAATGCGGCCCTCCAATCCTATCGGCTCCCCAGGCCATACTCTCCACCAGCCCTGCTCTTCACCTTCTTTGAGTATTTTTTTACTGAATGGAACATGTCCTTGAAGTCTCTTGCTCATCTGCAGACTTACACCAAGAACAGAGGAATAGGAATTTGTTTTCAGCACCAAAGTTGAGCTCAACATTCTTTCCATTCCAGGGTTCCTCCTAAGATTTTGTTCTTGTTTGAATTTCAATAGCCTAATGTAGAAGAGGGGGGGGGACGCCCTTTGGTTGATGCTACCAAACTGGGAGTCAGAAATCTTTGCTGATTTACTACAAAATTTCCAGGAATCTCCAGATAAGCTCCTAATCTACCTCCTACCCATACCTGACATAGGGTTTGTCCACACTTACCTTTTGCCCTGTGCTTTCTAGGCACAGGTTTGCACTTTCCTGGCCCATGTCTGAGTGTTCCCCCCAACCCCTAGCCATTTTCCTTGAGAAACCCATTTTTTAACCACTGAATTGGAGCAAATGGCAATTCAGTTTTTTCCCTTTAAGGCATAATGCTAGTAGTACCAGGGATGGTCAGCAGAGGGCTCCACTTTCCCTAAGCACACACCCTGAAACCCATGGAAAGGGGAAAGTTCCATGTCTTGCAATCCAAATGACAGCCAGCAGGGATTTTCATGCATTATTCCCAGATAGAAAAGCAAGACGCACCTTTTTGCCCCAAGGCAATCCTGTACAGGCAATATGAACTCAGTTGTGCTAATCTGCAAAACCTGGGCTTAATCCCTTGGTCACCACAATAGCTGAAGCACCCAGGGCAGTTTATGCCACAGGGATCAGGAGCATAGCTGTCAACTTTCAGATTTGAAAATAAGGGATCAGCAGCCTCACCTGTCCCAGGGACAGTCTACGGGACATCTTAGAATCCGGGATAGCAGCAGGAAACAGTGCTGGATTAAGGGAATTTCCCGCAAAAAAAAGGGACGGTTGACAGCTATGATCAGGAGTGCCATAACAGCACCGCCATTCCTCAGAACCAGAACTTTAACTCCTGGTTCAGCATCACCCAACTCTCTTTTCAGAGAACATAAGAAATCCAACTTCCCCTGTTCCCACAGAGCAAACGTTTAGGGTTTTTTTCCCCAACATCTTTATTTTATCAAAAGTAAAAAAAATAAGATCCCCCCTGCCCCAAATAAGGATTAATCACCTCCCAGCAATTGCATCACTGTTATTACAGGGGTTTGTGGGGAGGGCAGTTAAGGGGAAAGAGCAACTTGCTGCAAGAGCACCATTTAAGAGCACTTCTCCACCCAATGTTAGAGAGAGCCTAACTGCAGGTTTGATGTGCATGAATCCAGAAAATGCTCATCACAAGTCAGGGTAGTCTGTGTGTGTATTCCCAAAGCTTGTGTTAGTCCTAGCACGTAAAACTGTCAATTTAATAATAAAACCAATTATTTCTTCCTCTTTAAACAACGTTCCTATCTGCAGGGTCTGGCATCAAAGACCTCAAAACTCCCAACGTGCTCTGGTACAAAAGTTAAGTTTCTACTGGCACAGCCCAAAAAGATCCCATGGAAACTTTGGGCCTGACCTCTTTGACATCTGGCATGAGCTGGGCATCCTGCAGCCTAGGCCTCTCTCTGCCACAGAGGCTGCCTTCCCCTCTCTTCTTAGGCAGCGAGACATCCAGGATACTTTCCATTAGAAACCAACCCCTTCTTTTCCACTTAGGGGTCACTGCGCGTCTAACGTCCTCTCATTCCACTTGTCCTCTCAATTCAAGGATTCCCCCGACTGGCCCACAGGAAGAAGTCACAGCGGGAGCGGGGATCTGACGGCTTCCCCAGAGGCCGGGCGCAGACGTAAAAGCGCCGCCCGGAGTTTGGTCCTGGCTTCTTCACTGTCCGCAGGACACAGGGCTCTCCATGGGCCTTGCAGTGAGGCGGGCGAGCAGGGCCTGGCAGCAGGGACTTCCACAGGGCAGCGGACTGGTTTGAACTAGAGGGGACCGAGCCTTTCCCACAATCCAGAGCTTCTCCATTGGCCATGCCCAGAGTGGGCTCCTCTCTCAAACTCCCAGTGCATAGCTGGGTCCCACCAGCAACTTCCTCCACCCCATGCTCAACAGTGATCCTTCCAGAAGCGTCAAGAGGAAGTTCCACCCCAGAATCTTCTGCTGTCCTCGTTTTCATTACCGACTGATGGTTGGCACTGTCGGTGGTGGCCCTAGGCCTGCCGTTTCCAGCTTTGAAGAAGCTTCGCAAATCTCCTTGCCCCTTCTGTGGTGGACCCACCCGTCTCTTCTTGGAACCCCCCGCAACATTTGGTTCCCTCCCGCCCCTTTTTTGCCCCCTCTCCTCTGGCAGGCTGGTCCGCTCCACTTTCACGAGGAAGCGGCTGAGCTTCTGCTGGGTGCCAGCAAACTCAGGCAGGAAGCGGGTGCAGAGGGGTGGGCAGCGGGGCGCCCCCAGGCAGACGCTCCTAAGCGCCACCCGCACAGGGCAGTGGTCGGAGCCAAAGACGTCTGGCATGAGCTGGGCATCCTGCAGCTCTAACAATGCTAGCGCACGATCAGCCAGGATATAGTCAATGCGGGTGCCGTAGTTGAGCTGCCGGGACCCGGTTACGTTGCACCAGCAAGTGTAGGCATCAGTCTGACCAGGGTGCAGAAAACGGAACGTGTCAACAAAGCATTTCCCATCCTGGGAATCCTTGTCTGGCTCCCACAGGAAACTGTCCAGCCAGCGGCGCCCGGGATGCTCCTGAAAGGATTCCTGCAGGTGACAGTGGTGGAAGCGTTAAGTGCTAATAATAATAATAATAATAATAATAATAATAATAATAATAATAATACATTTTTATTTATACCCCGCCCTCCCCAGCCAAGACCGGGCTCAGAGCAGCTAACAACCAATAATAAAAACAAGTTGATTAAAATACAATTTAAAAAAGATTAAAATACAACATTAAAACATTAGGATGCAGCCACTTCACAAATTAAGATTTCCGTAGTGCTTTCAAATGCTGTCTATGCATTGGTTTCTTGTAACCCTTGCATCAAGGGATGTGGGTGGCGCTGTGGGTTAAACCACAGAGCCTAGGACTAGCCGATCAGAAGTTCGGCAGTTCGAATCCCTGCGATGGGGTGAGCTCCTGTTGCTCGGTCCCTGCTCCTGCCAACATAGCAGTTCAAAAGCACATCAAAGTGCAAGTAGATAAATAGGTACCGCTCTGACAGGAAGGTAAATGGCGTTTCCGTGAGTTGCTCTGCTTCACCAGAAGCGGCTTAGTCATGCTGGCCACATGACCTGGAAGCTGTACGGCAGCTCCCTCGGCCAATAAAGCGAGATGAGCGCCACAACCCCAGAGTCAGTCATGACTGGACCTAACGGTCAGGGGTCCCTTTACCTTTACCTTTAACCCTTGCATCATCCTGAAACACAGGGGCAACTAACCTGCAGCCCTGCAGATGTCATTGGACAACGACCCCAACTCTGGCCATGCCTATTTATTAATTTAGTTAAAGTATGTATATACTGTTTTTCATCAGAAAATATCGCAAATTGGTTTGCAAGTAAGAGTATGTAAAACAAAAATTAAAGTGTACCCGAAGAAGCGTCTCCACCCCCAGCCAGATGGAAGGGGTATAAATAATAAAATTATTATTTTTATTATTATTCTGTGATAAATGAAGCATCCAGCTCCACAACACAGAACTCCACTCGCTCAATATCCAAAACTATTAAGCCAGTGCACTGTAATGGTTAGAGCAGGGGTCAGCAAACATTTTCAGCAGGGGGCCAGTCCGCTTTCCCTCAGACCTTGTGGAGGGCCGGACTATATTTTGGGGAAAAAGAAGAACGAATTCCTATACCCCACAAATAACCCAAAGATGCATTTTAAATAAAAGGACACATTCTACTCATGTAAAAACGTTGATTCCCGGAACATCCGTGGGTCAGATTTAGAAGGCAACTGGGCCAGATCCAGCCCCCTGGCCTTAGTTTGCCTACCCGTGGGTTAGTGTTGGACTATGACCTGGGAGACCAGGGTTCGAATCCCCACTCAGCCATGAAGCTCACTGGGAGATCTTGGGCCATCTCTTAGCCTAACCTACCTCACAGGGTTGTTGTGAGGATGGAATGGGGAGGGGGAGAACCACATACCCCACCTTGAGCTCCTTGGAAGAAAAGGTGGCATATAAATGCAATAAGCAAATAATAAAATAAACTATTAACACATCTGTAGCTCAAATCACCCTACCCCGGCCCACGTTCACATACTCCCCACCTTCACAGCCTGGGGTGGGTGAGGGAATCTGTCTCACTGTTCCTCACCCTCTAAGTCACCTTGCGGACTTCATGGTCCCCAAACACGTTGGGAAGGGCTGGGCTCAGTGGCAAAGCTTCTGCTTTGCATGCAGAAGGGTCCCAGACTCAACCCCCAACATCTCAAGGAAGGTTGGGCTGGGAAGGTCTCCGTCTGAATGCCCTCAGTCTGAAACCAGAGCCGCAGCCACCAGTCAGTGATGAAAATGCTGGACCAGATGGAGCAAGGATCTGACTCAGAGTAAGGCAGCTTCCTATGTGTCAGGACTCCCCACCCCACCCTGTGCATGCCTATGAGAAACAGATTTCTTGCCGCTGCAGCAGCACTGCCAGGCCCTGTGCTGTAGAGAGTAAAGGCAGCTGCATAAAGTGGGCAGCTTGCTCACCAGATCTCCCGGGTCACAGTGGTCAATAGGCTTGTGTGCTGTGTTGATGTCCCCCAGGATGACCACATGGCTAGACGGAGAGAGGAAATGTGCATGAGTCACAAGGCAAAGAGGCAAGACGGCGAGACCCCATTCATCCCAACAGTCCTGACTCCATCGGAGAAGGTCGGTGGATTGGAAGCTGGCTTAGACAGGGAAGGGATAACGGCTGAGGCAATGAAATATCATCAGCATCGTTCATATAGGGCTCTTTGACTTTCTCAAGGTTCCTCACATGTATTTGCAGCAGTTCTTACAGCAGTCACGTATGGCACAGCTCAGTATTCTTCCCATGTTGGAGATAAGGGTGGAGGTAAAGACAACAGTGACTGGACCCAGGGGTAGCTGATTTGCTGACTTCCAGCTGTTGCTGGACTAGATCACCCCTGACCATTTGCCAGGCTGGCTGGAGCTGGAGTTTCAGTGACTTCTTGAGGACACCACATTGGCTACCCCTCTGGAGAATAGCCGACTGAGTTTGGGGCACTCATCTGTGTGCCCCAAACTTCACCAGGAGCTTCACAGCTTGGTCCTTTTCAACAGTGTGATCTCATGCAAACTTAACTAGGGCATCCTTTGCATGCTTGCTCTGGAATAAGTAGAACTGAACTCAGTGGGGCTCACTGACGTGGCTCCCTCCAGCTGTTTTGCTCTAACTAATCCACCAGTGTTGGCTGTGGCTGATGGGAGTTGGAGTCCAAAACACTGGAAAGGAATCAGAGCACCAAAGGCTTGACTAGGGAGTAAGCTCCAGAATAAGCATGTCTAGGACTGCACTGAGCCAACGAGAGGAGTGACACATACCCTCCAGCTCTGAGAAGTGCCTCGGCCCGAGCTTGCAAGAGATGATAGAAACGCAGCTTGAAGTCCCCACGCTCTGGCTTTTCAGGGTCTGCCCGAGGGCAGTACACATTGATGACTGTCAGCGTGGTCTCCTGCTGTTCTGAAGTGCTGCAGTGAAAGGACAAAGCACATCATTGCTGTCACACCTCAGTTACTAATGGCTCATAGAATCATAGAATCATAGAATCATAGAGTTGGAAGAGACCACAAGGGCCATCGAGTCCAACCCCCTGCCAAGCAGGAAACACCATCAGAGCACTCCTGACGTATGGTTGTCAAGCCTCTGCTTAAAGACCTCCAAAGAAGGAGACTCCACCACACTCCTTGGCAGCAAATTCCACTGTCGAACAGCTCTTACTGTCAGGAAGTTCTTCCTAATGTTTAGGTGGAATCTTCTTTCTTGTAGTTTGGATCCATTGCTCCGTGATTCATGGATTCATGGCTAAAGCTCCCTGATTCATGGCTGGCTAGGACAGCTACAGACACAGACCCATTAACATCTTCACAACAGGTTTAGGAAAATCCACTATCAAGGCTGAGGATGCTCAGGAAATTCCATGTGTTAAAATGGAAAGAACACTCAGCAATCAGCAATCTGCTCCTAAAGGGTTGGAAACATTCTGCATACTTCTAAAAATATTTATGGCTGCAGTGCTATCAGTGTGGCATTCATTCTGTCCCAGCTCCTGCCAACCTAACAGTTTGAAAGCACACCAGCATGAGTAGATAAACAGGTACCACTGCGGCAGGAAGGTACATAGCGTTTTCATGTGCTCTGGCACTTGTCAGTGTCCTGTTGCGTCAGAAGCTGTTTATTCATGCTGGTCACATGGCCCAGAAAGTTGTCTGAGGACATACGCTGACTCCCTCGACCTGAAGTGGGATGAGCGCCACACCCCATAGTCAAGCTTGACTGGACTTAACCGCCCAGGGGTCCTTCAACTTTACCTACCTGAATGTGTAACCCAGCATGTGATGCAAAATTGCAAAAAATCTCAATTTTGCTTCAAATTAAAAGGAAAGCATTTAGCCCTCTTAGCTGGCCAGGAAAATCTGAGAAATCCTGGAAACTTGTTCTCTCTTACACACACATTCTTTTCAACTCTCCTTGATAACAACCCTGTAAAGTTGTTATATTTATTATTGTTGTTATTAGCCAGGATCACAAATGGAGAGTTGAGAGCAAGGTGATAGGCCCTGTAATAAATTTATCCTTGAGGGTTAGATCTGAGTTGGGCATTTCTTGGCTCACACTCTTAAGACCACAATTTTCTCAACTACAACAGCTGTCAGTTACCAAGCATTGTCATTGGCTCACAGCTCTGCAGACCCTCCCACCCCACCCCTTCCTGTTCCTACCGAATACGGTGACGTGTGATCACAGCCCGGCCCTCACTGTCCAATGCCTGTAGCTCCTCAGTTGTGAAGCCCTCTGTCTCTCCATAAGAACCAACTGCGCCATCGTGCTTAGCAAACAGCCCAGACAGGCCTTCTTCAGCTGCCTCTGGGGTGGCACTGACCTTGCAGAACGTTGCAACACCTGGAAGACAAGGAGAGACTGAAAGTCTGTTCTGGGCTCTCACAGTGGGCTATAAAGCTACCTATTTGATCCAAGATACAAGAGAAAGAAACAAATTGAAACCTCTGTATCTTACAGAGGTAAGGCACACCACTTTGTACATCACTTTGTGGGGTTTATAAAAAAAATCAAGTGGTATGCAAATTATATGCAATAAAATAAAATAAATAATGGTGGTTTGATTGGCGGTAAAAAGCAGGAGATATTTTTCAGGCAGGGAGGCAAATCAATGCCATCTGAAAGTGACAGATGAAGTCACCACTTAAGACACAGCTACAGGAGTATGCTGAGACATTGGCAACCTGAGAGGTGGCTGATCCCCTTTGCTACTGTCCACTAACCTGAATAGCCATTGCGGGTGCGACTGAAGCTGAAATAAGAGTTATAGCCGTCCACTATTGCCAGTGGCTCCTCCAGCAGGTCCCCTGAGAACAAAACAGAATTTGGAAAGCCATCAGGCTGGAGACGTGGCATCAGAAAACCATTTTTAAAAAATTTCACCCTCTTTGCTGTTGTTGTCTTTTTTCTAACGTGCAAAAGGTTACAGGTTTGCCCAGCAATGTGGTCACAGCAATGCAGGTTCACTCAGCAATGTAGCTTATCCAGATTTTTTGCAAGGGGGGGCAGGATTTTTAATAGATGTCTTCCACCAACACTGTAAAAGATTTGTCCCTTCCTCTCTTTTGACTCCTCACTCTCCCTTGCTTTACTCCTAGAGCAGAGGTGGAGGAATCTGCAGCCACCCAGGTGTTGTTGGACTGCAACTCCCATCAGCCCCAGCCAGCCTAAATCAATGGTCAGGGATTAATGGAACTGTAGTCCAACCACATGGGAGGGCCAAAGGTTCCTCATCCTAATCCTAGGTAAAGGGTACCCCTTTCCCAAATGTTTCTCTCAAGGGGGGAAATATATCTCACCATGTTTGCCTCTCATCTGTACTTGGCACTGCCTTTCCCACCTGTAAATGTTGGAGGGGTGTCAGACACGTCTCTTTAACCCATTCTGCTACCTGTCCCACACCCAATTTCAGGTTACCAAAACACAACTGTATGACGAAAGTAGGGTCAAGTGCCCAACTTTGAGCAATCTTGCTTTTGATAATGAAACTAGGAAACTCCACCATGACCCCTTGAGAGTTGGGGGCAGGTGGGAAAAGGCACGTGATTCTGCCTTACACCAAAATACAGTTTCTCTACTCATCATGGATGGAGGAAAAAAATTAATGGGTGCTAATTCTACTTGTGACGTTTATCTCACCTTATGCACTTGTAAGGTCCTTGGGGCAGGGACCCCATCTCTTTATCTGCCACAGACCCTATGTTTTTTTGTTTGTTTGCTAGACCAATGCCAGTTGCTTCCTTGTAAGTCAATAATGGGAATCCAGTGGTACTGCTGTAGATGTTGCTGGACCCATCACCCCTGACCTCTGGCTGTGCTACCTACCTGGGGCTAACAGTTGTAGCTCTTATTAATATTTATTAAACTTATATACCACCCTTCATCCGAAGGGTGAAGATCTCAGGCTAGTTAACAAAGAACACATAACGTAACAGCAGATCATGTTACATATGAGGTAATTTTTACCTGTTTTACTATTTTAACTTTTGTAGCTTTTAAAGTAGGGTTGTAAATTTGTCTTTACTGTTATCTTTTTTTGTAAACTGCTATGAGGGTTTTTTACAGTCCTGTAAAGTGGTATAGCAATTTCACGAAATAAATAAAGGAAAAATTAAAAGCAATACCTCGCCTACAACTGAAAAACAACAGCAACGCCATCATCTAGAGCAGGTACATCAGATTAATGAATTGTTTAAGATAGATAGGAAAAATGGCTTTGCAGAACAAACACCTCAGTTTACCAAATACTTATTAGATACAAATATAAAAGTATTATCAAAAACGTACAAACTGCTGTTGGAATGGGAAACTAAAGAGGAATTTGTGAAATCGAGCATGATTAGGTGGGCACAAGATGTGGCTCACAATATTGACTATGAATTATGGGAAAAGTTGTGGAAAAGAAATATGAATTTTATGGGATGTTATGCGATAAAAGAAAATATGATGAAAATGGCCCACAGATGGTATTTAGCACCCACCAGATTGGCAAAAATGTCTAAAAAAGAAAAAGGTATATGTTTGAAGTGTGGTGGTCCTGTAAAATAATTAAGGAATATTTGGAAATTATATATAATGAATTAAAAAATATACTTAAAAAAAGCTTTCCCAAAACACCCAAGATTTTTCTTTTGAGGATGGTAACAATGGAGGTCAAAAACCCCAAGAGTTTATTACTATACGCTACCACTGCAGCTAGAATATTATTGGCACAAAGGTGGAGAACAAGGAAGAATGGCAGTGAAAAATGTTTGAATATGCTGAATTGGCTGGTCTGATGAACAGCATAAGAGAAAACGAAGATAAGGAATGTAAGGAGGAATGGATAACGTTTATTGACTACTTCAAGAACCAGTATAGACATAGCTTAGCAGGTGTCGTGTAAATCCAGCAGCTGAAATAATAGATAACAAATTGGATGATTTAAAAGATGTGGATTACGCAGAGTAGTAGGAACCAGGAAAAGTGTGGAAGGGAAGTTGTATGCATACATGCTGTATTTGGTACCAGGTTGTAAGTGGGACAGGCGGAGGGGAGGGAACGGGAAGGGGTTAAATATGCTCTCTGTCCCTGTTTTTGAAAATGCAAATTTTTATTTTTATTTTGAAATAGAGCAGTCTTTCCCTACCTCGTGGGGGAGGGCCTCCTACATGTCGTTGGACTACAACTCCCATCATCCCTAGCTAGCAGGACCAGTGGACAGGGATGATGGGAGCTGTAGTCCAACAACAGATGGAGGATTCCCCCCATCTGGTCTGGAGGAACACGCGTTCTCCATCAATGGTTCAGGTCAGAACTACCACCACCCCGCCTGCCAGCCCTCCTCCCCCGCCATGTCATGACATAAACCTTTACAAGGCAGCCGGCGCCAGCTAAGCCGGTTCTGGGCCCTACACGTTCGCCCCCTGCCCTGGACTGCTTATGCACGTGTGAACGCATGTTCCTCGCGTCGACTCACGGGTGACCTTGGTCTCTTGCAGGCAGACGACATCCGCCCCCAGGGAGTCCAGGAGCGGCCTCAACCCCGCAGGTCCCAACCCAGCCCGGAGCCCGTTGACGTTCCAGCTCGCCAGCCTCATCCCCGCCTCAGGGGCGAGGAAAGCGACCGGAAGTCTCTGAGGAACGTCATTTCCGGCCGCCAAGGCGAGGCGTTTGAAAAAGCAGACAGGCCCTCACTTCCGGTTTAGAACGGAAACGCCCGTTGCCGGGGGGGGGAGGAGTAGGAAACGGCGTTCCAATAAAAACAAGCTGTCGTCATTAGTAATATTATATTATATCCCCTCCTTTTTAAGTTGTTGTTGTTTATTAAATTTAACCACCGCCCTTCATCCGAGGTTCACAGGGCGGCTTACTAACATGTTAATAACAAAACCCTCTCCCCGCACAGTATTATTATTCAATATTTGCATCCTGCTCACAACCAAATGTCGAGCTCCAAAGCGGCTCACAAAAATCACAACGCAACAAACGTCGCTGTACTACTCGCCTTTTCGCAGTGCTTTGAAGTGACAGCAAAAGAGGGTTGCTTTGCTCCTCGGGTGTTGGAAGAGGCACCGGATTGATTTTCAAGCGTGTTCCTTTTCAAAGTAAAGAGGCTGAAGTTTCACCAGAGAAAACATAAAAGGCTCTTTTCCCTTTCTGGCTAGCAGAGAGTATTGGGGAAACAAAGAACCGCCTCTCCCTTCTGCAGTAAAAAAAGAAAGATAGAAATAGAGCCAGCCAAATAATTGCCTAAAAACCAGCTTAGCATGATTTGATTTGGGAAGTTATTGCCCTAAATGGGATATCATCAGGCTATTAATTGATAAGCAATCACTAAAGTATTTGCAAAAGAAGTAACCATGGTGGTGTGGTTCAAACGGTCCAGAGAATTTTGCTATGTCAGGAAACTTGAATCTTTACCCCATGGATGGCTGGATAATTCATCCTTCTGTTACGCAGCCCCTGAGGCCAACACCATGAAAATGAAGGCGTTTAAGGCTCCATGGAAGCCACATGTTTTGACTCTGGCTTTCTAATTTCAGGTACATTCAGGAGCAGGCTATCATTACCAAACTCTGTAAGGAGTGCACTCTGTGCAAGCTCATAAGAACATGGTTTAATTGGGCAGTGCAGCTAGCGCTGAACATTGACACCACACTCCAGTGCAGTGTTTCTCAACCAGGGGCCATATGGCCCCCCTGAGGCCTCCAGGATATTTCAAGAGGGCCACAGGTGCAATTATATAATTATAAAAAATTATAAATAAGATATGTTCTATTTACAAACAAAATAGCTACCTTTCTACCGGTAGGACAGGGGGCAACATGAAGAAAACAAGGCTGGAAGGGAGCCATGGTCAGAAAAAAGGTTGAGAAACACTGCTCTAGGGTCCCCAAATGACTGCACACAGAGTGGCAGTGGCATCAGCACCTGGGCCAGTATCATAGCTGTCAACCTTCCCTTTTTTTTGCAGGAAATTCCCTTATTTCAGCACCATTCCCCGCTGCTGCTCGCCACTATCCGGGGTTGTTAGATATCTCGTAGACTGTCTCCGGGACAGATGAGGCTGCTGATCCCTTATTTTCAAATCCGAAAGTTAACAGCTATGCTGCTGATCCCTTATTTTCAAATCTGAAAGTTGACAGCTATGGCCAGTATGGGCATGCCAGAATACACTGGTGCAGCCGCTGGTTGGCACTGTATCTTAAAAAGCAACATAGGAGCTAGCTGGCTGACCAAACAAACATGTACATAGTTACAAATGCTCTAGTTTTTAGTATTATTTGTCATTTAAAATACTGCCTTGTAGCAGGAACCCCCCCACCCCAATCATTCTGTTTGTACAAACTTCACACACACTCACACTCACACACTACATACGCCACATTTCTCTTATGAATTCATAGAAAATCAACCATACATCGGATTTGCACTGTTCCATTTTTATTTTAATATCAAAGGGGGGTGCTTGGTTTCTGGTCAGCCATAATCCCTTCACCATCCCAGCACATCCACAGGAGCCCTGCCCAGTTGCTATGTCAACCCTGATAATCCCAGACAGAAGACAATCAAAAATCACAAAGAACAGTGGATTCACCACAGGCTGAAACAAAGGACAATGATCAGATTTTCCCTCTGGGGGCAGGAAACTGCAAACTCCCCATTGTCACCTGGAAAGTACTCATGGGGAGGGGGAAAGGAGGAACCAGCCGGGTGACAGGACACTCAGGTTACCACCACAACTCCTCCCTCAACCCCTCCTTTCTGTAACGTATGCATGATGTCAACCCCTCCTTTCTGTAATGTATGCATGATGTTTCTGGGGGTGGGCTTGACCTAGAGGAGGGGAATTTCAAAAGTTTTTATAAGGTCTTGCAGCCCATTGTTCTGGGTCTTTCCTCTCTCTTGCTAGTGAGGGAAACACCCTGTTGCAACAGATCAATAAAGGCCAAGCCTACAGGCTGCTGTTTTGCTCCAAGTTATCCTGGTTGGTGTCTTTACTTTTTGTCCAAGAGAGCCCTCAGATTTTTCCGTTAACAGTTGGCGACCGCGACTCAGGGACACTTGGTTCTCCTGTAAAGGTGAGAGGGGAGATAGAAGGGATCGGGCGCCACTGGGCAACCTTAGCCCAGGGATCCTTCTTCCTCTCCCTGCCTCCTCTTTGCGGGCGGTAATCAATCGTCACCAAAAGCTCAACCAGGGGAGCAAAGGCGAGGTCAAGCCGGCTAAAAAGAAAAGGATCCTGAGATTCGCGGGGGACATCTTCGAACGTGAGTATGGTTTGAAGTAAATACATTGGGAGGGGGGTGGAAAAGTAACGACCCCACGACAGCCAGACTTTCCTTCTTTCATTTCTGGCGTAGCCCCTCGGAGTCGGCCGGGTGCGCTCTAACTTTACCCTTTTCTAACCCGATTCTCCCCTTCGGAAAGTTGCCAGGGAGATCGCGGAACTTTACTGTGTGGCGCATACCTCTCGGAGTCGTCTGGGTACGCCAAAACCTTTCTCTTTCTCTCCCCTCAATTTCTTACACGGTGTGTGGCCGGGGAAATTGTGGTACCTTTTGCTGTTTTCCGATGTTCCCCCCCCCGGGGTCGTCCAGGAACATCTTAATCTCTCTATCTCTTTTCTCCCCCGTTTTCCGTCTTGGAATTGAGTCCGGGAAAGCGTGGCTCTTTACTGTTTTCTCTGACATCCCTCTCTCGGAGTCGTCCAGAGGAGTCTTTCAAGTATTCTCTTACTCTCCACCTACCCTAACTCTGCAAATGAAGCTGCCCCTCCTGCCTGGCGACCTTTGTTAGGGATGACCCGGGTATGTGAGAACGCAAGGTCGTTTGCTCCCCTTTCAAAACTTTGTTTTCTCGGACCCCCAATCTGGCACTGCACAGCGCAGGCGTCCAGTAGGGAGCCCAAACTTAGTCTCAAAGGCTAGGCAGGAGGCTGTTGTGGAGGGTAGAAGGGGCGGTTCACGAAGTGGGGCCCCACACTAGGATTAGTCTTGTGAAGCAGCGCTGAGGAAAAGGAATTTTAGTTTTGTGGCTGAAGTTTTCTCGGGCAAGGTGTCCCGTGGCAGACGGGCCAAGGTGTCCCGTGACTGAAACTTTCTCGGGCCAAGGTGTCCCGTGGCAGACGGGCCAAGGTGTCCCGTGACTGAAACTTTCTCGGGCCAAGGTGTCCCGTGGCAGACGGGCCAAGGTGTCCCGTAACTGAAGTTTTCTCGGGCAAGGAGTCCCGTGGCTGAAGTTTGAGTTCATGTATAAGATTTCTTGAAATGAGTTTGAAGCTTGTAGATATGTAGGAATTGTGTTAGTCAAGGGTACTTTGAGTACTGAAAGGATATTTTTTTCTGTCCCCCCTTTCTTTCCCATTGCCTTTCCTCCCTTGTGTGTGTGTTTCCACTCTTTCTGTCTTTAGCGTACTTCGTTAACGAAAAAAAACCCCCAATAATAACATATGAGAGAATGGGAGCTCACTAAACACCCTAGCTGGACTCCTCCTGGCAACAAAGCTTCCATGAAGCCTTTTGCCCCAGAGAGGACTAAAAATAAAAAAAAAATAATAATAAATGAATAAGAGATGTATTCAAAGATTTAGAAATATTTCAAGGGTTTGTATTTACATTGGCCTTGGCATCCACAGACTGTTCTTAAATGCACGTAGTTTTAAATTGCAAGCTTGCTTCAAAATTTTAAATCTAAGGAAGCCATGTTGCGCCTTATCGATCTTAAACAAAACAAAATGGAGAATGGAGTGTGCAAATGTTTGTTATTTGAGAGAGGCTCTAAAAGAGAGTTTCCCTCCCAAGTAGTGAAATCCTGTATACGTGCTACTTGTGTTCTGAAAGGGGGATTACCCCACCTCTTTCTTCTAGTTTTAAGTGAGGAGGGTGATTTTAAGTCTAATGGTAAATGATGTTTGTTGTAACTTTTGAGTTTGCTCCAGTCTATTTTGGAAGGAGAAGTTAACCTAATGTTTCTGCTGCAAAAGCCTAGTTGAGCACAACTGCTCTCTCAAGCTAAAATGCAGTGTATGTATTTCATTAAGCGTATGCCTATAAAAGTATGGTGTTCATTCTAAGAAAAAATATTTGAGTCCAGTTTTAACTTCGATTTGATTGGACAGAAGAGTTATTGTAAAGCTCCTGATATCAGTCTCTATAAGACTTCATGGCCTCTTTTGTTAGAAAATGCCCCCCCTCCCCCTTGTTTTTTCACTCTGCCTCTTTCAGTTGTTTTCTCCCTTCTTACTTCTGTGCTAGGTAAATTTACTCCCGAGTAAGCTTCCTTTAAAGGAAACTGCAAAGGGGGGAGGGGGCAACACTTGTGTATTCCCTTAAAAAAAAAAATAAAAAAAAATCCAAATCTAGGGCTGCTTTAACTGCGCTTTATAAGAGATCCTCTCAGGCGTATAGATGTTTCCTTTCCCAGCTGTAAATCTGTACTTAAATGTGTATGCCTCTTTGGTAGTACAAATCTTGCTGTGAAATCTTGCTGTGAACCCTATATTTTGGAGGGTTGGACTAGATGACCCCAGGGTCCCTTTCAACTCTCCCAATTTGTGGCTGTGTGGAAGACCATGTGTCTACAAGCATTGGAGGGTAATTCTTAAATTCTGGTGTGGTAATGGAGTTGAAATTCAGCCTAGCTTTGCTCTTTAGTTTTAAAAGGTGAGAGGTGAAGCCCAACTGGTAATATCAAGCATTTGAGTGATTACAGTGTTTATCATTTTGTCTATTATTAAAAAAAAAAAAAAATCAAACTTAAAAGTCTATTAAAGTTTAAGCACATAAAACTTCATATAGTCAAGTAGAATTTGCTTTGACCAAATGGTAAGGCTGAAATGGCTGAGAATGTTAAAAAAAATCAAAAAAAAAAATCCTATGAATTCTAACTCTGGCCATTTTTACTCATAAATAAGAGAGCGGTTGATTGTTCCGCGAATGGCCAGAAGGATATTAGCCCTTTCCTGTACATAAAGGAAGCAGTCTTTTGCTTGGGCTGAAATTGCTAGCTTTGGTGAATACTTAAATTGCTGAGTTTCTCTTTTTTTGTTTAAAATCAAACCCTGTTTTCAAAATCTACTCCTTACCCTTCCTTTCCCTTATTCATATGGTAAGTTAGCCAAAGGATGCAACATTTTCAATAGTATAAAAGGTTTGCTGAGACATGAACTCTGCACATGCACAGAGGCTAGATCAGCTAAAGAAAAGAGAGAGAGGAAGGGGGGAACTGTAAGGGGGGAGAGGAGGTTTCTTCCAAAAAAAAAAAAAGAAAAGAAAACTTGCTTGGAACCATTGAGGGAAATCACCCTTAATCTGTCTTTGCTCCAGGGGCTACTTAAGACAAAAGGCTAAAAAAAACAAAACAAAACAAAACAAAACAACAACTAGCCCATCAAAAGTCAAGAGCTTTCCAAGTTCCAAATCTTAACATGCCAAATTCTTTTCACAGGTAAATATCAAAGCATTCCCCCCTCAATGGGAATTTTAGGAACAGCATTTCCTGACAAGCTTCTCACATGAAATAATTTTCCCTTTTAACAGGATATGTGAACCCCGGTAACAAAGTGTTTGTCCCTTTTTCCTCCCACAGCAACTTTCTTTCTGTTCTGTGAAACAAGTCTGAATCCCTGCTATATTAGTAACTTCCATCTCTTTGTGGCTTTGACACTTTTTTTTTAAAGTTACAAATAATCTGTTTTCATTTATTTAATCTGTCTCTCCATGATGTCTATGAAGTTAATCGAAGCACAACCAAACATTGTTTGTGGAATGGTATTTGTTTACCTTTTTGCCTGAGCATTTCTTATTAATTCTGTCATTTTGGCTAGTGCAAGGTACCTGCACAACTTTAAATTGCCATTCATTTTCTTGGTATTACTCATTTCCCAGTATTAACATTACAGTTGATGTTGTCACATCAAGAAACACTATTTTATTTTCATTTGGGATGTTAGAATGCCAAAACAGATTACTTCAGGTTACTTATTAATTGTGTGTTTTAGCATTTATTTATTTGGTTCCTCATAGGTCATTTTGTGTGTGTGTGTTTTACTTTGGGGACATGTTCATCACATGTTGAAAGTCAGTTTCATGAAGTTCTTTTATCAAATAGCACATGGTGAATTTAAAGTTTTCCCCCCATGGTTTTCCCATTTTTTTCAGTCTAGTAGTAATCTGCGTGGTTTTGATAATATATTTAATAATAATTCTTTTCTAAATCTGATGTCTTTGTGTCAAGTTTGTTTTCATCTGACTGGTAATCTAATTTTTTGCTTTCTTTTGTATTTTTTAACCTTTGTATTTTTTACAGTTCTCTTTCTCTCCAAAGTGAAGGAAAGCAAACGAACTTGGCAGATAATAATAGTAGTTATAGGAAAATGTGATAATAATATTGGAATGAATGAAACGCTTAATTCGCTAAGATTTTTATTATTTGCAGCTTCCAACAGAAACCGAAGGACATCCTTTTTGCCTTTTGCCCCCTCCCTTTTCTAACTGTCTTTAAGCCCCAAAACCTTGCCCCTTACAGGATATCACTTCTACAGATGTGCAATGATGAAAAGCAGCAACAACCCAACCCCTTCGCCATCACAAGACCTGCAACACCAGAGTTTTCAAGTGCCCACAGCTATCTCTTTCAAAGGATATAGACTGCCAGGGGAGTGGGCCTGACAAAGGGGGTGGAGTTGACTTGCAAGGACATCTTTTCACTTGAACCTCAAGCCTCTGTGCTCCAGGATTCAAAAGATACATGCGTAAAAGATCACAATTGTGTCAAGATATGCAACTGATATTTAATTAGTTTGTTTTGTATTAAGTGTTATTATGTAGGAATGTTGAAATGTGTCTGACAGTGTGTTATTTCCACAAGGGGGGTATTTTTGTGTGTAATTTTTATGTTTAATGTCTTATTGCTTACACACCAATGGAGAATTCTCATGCATTTTATACTTTCTAATAGCTCACACTATTGTGTAGTCCAATGTTTAGCTCAATTTATAACCACATTTCATTGTTCCACCTGGCACTCTGCCAACCTTCCCTATCCATTTTAAAATGTGCTAAAACTTGCTTTACCAAGGAGAAGCTTCTAAGAAACATGAAGGTGGATATGCTTTGGTTTAGCAGGAATGATCCCTTATAGACTTAAATTGACTTATTTGGACAACTGCCCTTGTTAAGAATGGTTTTCTTTTAACAGATTGGTTTGAAGACTTGAGAACCATGGGGCAAGATAAATTCAAATTGGTCTCAGTTTGAATTGGGCAAGTGTATCCAGGCTGCAATTAGCTTTTTGGTCCTTTAAGTGCAAGTGAGCAACTTCTCATGAGCCCAAGACCACAGCCTATAATAAAATCCCATAGCTAAAGGCCAAGGCGAAGACCTCTCCCTCACGAGATGCCCAAACCTGTGCCAGCTATGGTGAATGCCAGGCGACATGGTTAAATGAAATCCCTGAGGGGATTCAACAGACAGGATGTGTTGCTGTAGCACTGTCGGTGTGAGACCACAAAACAGCTAGCTTGACACCTGAGAACACAAAAATGGCGGGGGGGAAGCAAACTGCACTTTTCAGTCATTAGTGGACCTTCCTGCCTAAATGTAAAGCATAGATCACTATTGAGAAAATATTTCTTCCAAGGTGCTAGAATACCACAAGTAACTGAGCAACAAATTATTAATTTACGTGATATCCTATGTCTAACTATGTGCACTGTTACACCATTATATTTCTATGCAAATATCCTTAAAGTAGCATGATACCCAAGTCCCTTTCAGGTTCACATGGACACACACATCTGGGACGGAGAATACCAGGTTATTTTTTACCACCTTAAATTGTGCGGAGAAAAGGATTGCAAAGTAGCCACCTTTGCAATCTTATCTCCGAAGGGGGGAACTGTAGCAGGAACCCCCCCACCCCAATCATTCTGTTTGTACAAACTTCACACACACTCACACTCACACACTACATACGCCACATTTCTCTTATGAATTCATAGAAAATCAACCATACATCGGATTTGCACTGTTCCATTTTTATTTTAATATCAAAGGGGGGTGCTTGGTTTCTGGTCAGCCATAATCCCTTCACCATCCCAGCACATCCACAGGAGCCCTGCCCAGTTGCTATGTCAACCCTGATAATCCCAGACAGAAGACAATCAAAAATCACAAAGAACAGTGGATTCACCACAGGCTGAAACAAAGGACAATGATCAGATTTTCCCTCTGGGGGCAGGAAACTGCAAACTCCCCATTGTCACCTGGAAAGTACTCATGGGGAGGGGGAAAGGAGGAACCAGCCGGGTGACAGGACACTCAGGTTACCACCACAACTCCTCCCTCAACCCCTCCTTTCTGTAATGTATGCATGATGTCAACCCCTTCTGTAACGTATGCATGATGTCAACCCCTCCTTTCTGTAATGTATGCATGATGTTTCTGGGGGTGGGCTTGACCTAGAGGAGGGGAATTTCAAAAGTTTTTATAAGGTCTTGCAGCCCATTGTTCTGGGTCTTTCCTCTCTCTTGCTAGTGAGGGAAACACCCTGTTGCAACAGATCAATAAAGGCCAAGCCTACAGGCTGCTGTTTTGCTCCAAGTTATCCTGGTTGGTGTCTTTACTTTTTGTCCAAGAGAGCCCTCAGATTTTTCCGTTAACACCTTTTCCACAACAAAATGGTGCTTATTCCTGAGTAAAAGTGCTTAGCATGAGGACTGTAGAAGCAAACTTTCATTTTGTTGGATAGTTTTGATGGGACTATGATATACCTGAGTTTTAAAATGAGACACTGCACATGATCCATGTTTTCTCTCTCTGTGTGTGTTTTTTTTAATCAGGGTTGGCAACTTTGTTTTGGACTGAATTGGATGGGGGCAGCAATACTTGGGGAAGGAAGCGTTAAAAGTTGTCCCCCTTGCTGCTTCCCTGATCAAAATCACCCAACTTCCCCAAGCTGCCATAAATTTTCCTTGGGTAAAAAGGCAGTTACAATACATACCTATATTTCCTCTCTAGTCGGGCTAATTTCTGTTTCAAGGCGGCTGGGTGGGAATTCCAGCTGGGAAAAATGCTTAGATCCCTTCTATATACTTCCCAACACCCCTACCCCCAGCTACTTTAGGATTATAAAACAGTAACAATCCAAATCAATAGATTCAATCAACTGTAGTTTGGCCCTGACACTCAGTTCTGAAATAAATAACATCTGGCAGCCCTAACAACAGGCACTAGGCTCTTATCGAAATCCAGACATTCCCCAGATATGGAGGAGGCTGCATCTTTGTCCTGATGAAAGATCCCTGATTGCCTAAGCTACATAAAACGGCTGCAATTATTTTAATCAACTCTCAGTCCTAAAAGATTGCCTGCAGCACACACACCCCTGCTTTTCTCTGAGCCAGGCCATGGTCTTGTCTCATACTCCCAAGCCTTGTCTCCTCCTCCTCCGCCTTCCTCCAGCTGCAGGGATAATATTAGTGCTGACCTTTCCGTCAAGGCCACATGGCTTCTTGTGGAAAGACTCCCCGGATTGTTTTGCCTCTGGCTGAGCAGCTGCTATGAATGACACCCCAGCAGCACGAAACTTGACCCCGAGGGAAATCCTCCTTGCTGTAGTGACCCGGCAGATCCCCCAATGCCACGGCTCCTAGAAGATAAGGGAGACCGATCAGCAATGGAGGAAAAACCTGCCAAAATCCCAGGTAGGGCATGTCCCAGTCGGCAGTCAGGATGACAGATGACAGTTCTAAGAAGACGTTGGGTGGGTGTCTAAGCAGTTGAAGAACAGCCAGGGTGTCCTCTAACTGTCCATTCCCTAGGGGCTCAAGCATGGCAAACCTACGGATATTTCTAGTGTGGGAAAATGGGGAGTCCTTAACCCTGGTGGGAGTTGTCCAGTGCCTTGGGAAACTGCCTGGTTCCCTTCCCTTTCTCTTCTGTCCTTGCTGTTAACCCTCATCAAAGCCCACAGTGTTTATCCTTGAGTTGCATAAGGCATATTGTATTTCCTGGCCTAGCACACATGCAAGCTACAGCAGGCTGAAGAGAGTTGTCTGCACATCTTGCTGAAATGCTGCCCAAGCGCGGGCTATAAGCCTGCAGAGAATTTGCTAAGCTGCGTGAAGCAATGCGTAACCTGTGTTGAAATGGGCATGCTCAAAATGATCATCCCCGTGTGGAACACAGGAGTCCAATAAACTCTGGATGTTGTGTTGTCAATGTATTTATCTGAATGCACAGCCTGCTTCATCCCCCAAGGAGCTTGTGCTCACTCTGGTGAAAGTCTGCTTTCGCTTTGCCCATTTTTACTTTTGCCATGTGGCCATCTAGTGGAAAATAGTCTGTGAGAATCGGCAGCTTGTTGTTAGCGATTTAGGGTACACAATCCCCTGGGATAGTATTCTTGCAGAAGCCCTGGTTGTATCCACACCATACAGTTAAAGAACTCTTACATTACTTTAACAGTTGTGGGGAATTCTGGGAACCGTAGTCAGTAGAATGTGCTGGGAATTGTATGGTGTCAATATGACCATCAGTGGACTGCGGTCTCTGTTCCTGATGGGTCTCCTCTGTAACTTTTTGCCCATGTTCCTTTCCTTCCCTGCCAATGGTGGGATTAAGTAAGATTTAATCTATGCATTGAAAACTTGAATAATTTCAGATGACGTTCTTAATGAAGTCAGAAGCAAACAACAACAAAACATAATGCATTATTTAAGGTTAAACACTGGGCTGTTTTACTGGGGGTTTTACTTTCTTTTTTGGAGGAGTGTTCATGTTTTGCAAAATGTCAGCTGTGTTAATTATTTATAAGATCTTGCTGCACTTTGATCTCATGTCAGCTCTTCTAGAAGTCATCTTGTTTATCTCTCATTGTCCCTGGGAAATGTTAGCGAAACAATATACACTTGATGAAGCCAATTAGAGCAAAAAAGCAAACAATGGTAGATAAGCTTATTCTTTGTAGCTTGGGTCCAGGTGCCCTGTATCCACTGAGGGCCCTTGGAAATCTACAGCTGAGCTTTTTAAAATAAAAATACCCTTTCCCATACATTATAGCTTTTAGTTGATGCCCACCCAGGTGCTTAGCAAGTTTGGAACTCTCAACAGAATCTCCCCCCCCCCCCATCTTATGAGATTATGGCTGCTTCTAGTTGTTTCTCAAGAGGTACCATTTGGAAACCACTTCTTAGAATTCTCTACAACAACCTTGCTCAATCTTGGGTAGATGTTGCTGGACTTAACACTCCCATCATCCCTGACTGCTGTCCCTGCTGGCTATGGGTGATGGGAGTTGTAGTCCAACAACATCTGGGAACCCAAGGTTGAGAAAGGCTCTTCTACAGTGCCACCTAGTGTAAGCCTCCAGCTCCAGTACGTACCCCTGCCGTTCAATAAACCAGCAAGGTGTCCACAGTAAACCTCACCAGGAATTGAAAACTTTCCACTTTGCCCCAGAATCTGGCACTTTGGCATGGGTCCATGGCATACGCCTTCCTGGGTTGAGCATACAAGCTGACTCTGACGCTGGTTCCAGTACTGATTCAAGGTCATCCATTCTCCCCACCTTCAGTGAACTTAAGCCCTGCACTTTAAAAAGCCAGAAAACAAGTTAGTTGGTGCTGTCTTGCTGTTAGCATGGTCAGGTTTGTCCTTTAAGAGGAATTGGATGTGGTGGGGTCTTTGGAAATCTGCATGGTTGTGATCGCACCAACAGGCAACACAGAATTGATTCCACCACTTGTGCACAAGCCCGAAGTTCTCTGCTTTTATAATAATAATAATAAACCTTTATTGCATTAGCATACAGTCATAGCAAAATAAGACAAAAATACTAGAGACAAGCAAGCAAACAAAATTCAAAGCGATATTACTGGCGTAATGACATTTAAATTACCCTAAGACAATAATGTAAAGATTTAGTTGCCAGCGCCAAGAATCTAAAGTGCGGATGTACAATTCTAACGAGCAATACATTTTCCATAATATCCTAACAAGACTAAAGGATGTCGAGAGACAAAATATTATGGCAGCTGTAAACAAAATTTGCTCCCCCATATTCTATGATTTAAATATCTTAGATAGCAGAGCCAATTACATCACTAAATTAATAATCCCAGCCCAACGTAGGGCTTTTATGCTGGCCCGGTTGAATGTTTTTCCCTCAGCATTTGTCTGGGGAAGATATCAAAACATCCCTAGAAACAAGAGATTCTGCAGATGCTCTATGAATGTCCCGGACACTGTAGAGCATATTCTCTTCCATTGCCCATTGTACGGTACGCTCCGTCAACGCGTGCTGTCCCCCCTTTTGGGTGGTCTGGAACCCCAGCAAGGTGAATGTGTGGGATTCTGCCTATCCGACGTTGACCAAAGGGTAACGGCGGGGGTAGCTGAGTTTTTGGTAGCAGCCCTCCAAGGAGCAGGTTAACAAGGAAAACCACTGATTCTATATGTATATATATATATATGTATGTAGCCAACTGCTGCCTTTTTATATATATCTCAAGGCTTTTACATGTTATTCTCTCTTTTATGGTTTTTATTTGCATAATGCCTAATAAAGGTTTGATTTCAGAAAGTGCGGATGTATATAAAACATAAAATGGCCCCAAAATAGGCTCGGCACATTGGGTTGAAAAAGTAATAAAAGAATTAAAACAGGTCCAGGTCTAGGACTCACTACCCAGTCAGAGTAGCCCTGAGTTTCAGAGCCTGCACTATAAAGATTGCTTTTATTTACTTATTTATTTAGAAAAACAAGCCTCTAATCCAAGGTTTGTCAAACTTGGGTCTCCAGCTGATGTTGGACTACAACTCCCATCATCCCTGACCACTGGTCCTTCTAACTATGAATGATGGAAGTTGTAGTCCAACAACAGCTGGAGACCCAAGTTTGACAAACACTGCTGTAGTCTATACAGCTGTAAAGGAAAATAGCTTGGCAGGTTTTCCTCAAAACATAGGAAACTGATAAAGATTTCATTTACTGGACAGGGAGGCTGGGATTTAATGTAATGACCACTATTCATAGTCCTCTGTTTCTTGTTTCTTCATGTTTCATAATTTGTCATTTAAACAGAATTTTAATTCAAAATTTACAAGAGAAAACTGCCACTAAATTATGCAAACTTGCACATTTTTAAAAGTTATTCTATTTGTGGGAATTCTGGGAGGAATTCAAGGTAGCACTATGGGAATTGTTCCTTCAGCGCAAGTATTTCAACTTGCCAGACAGAACCAGCCCCATTCCCCTTCTTGGGCTGCTCTGGGGGTTCTCCCAGCCCCCACAGAACCACTTTTGGGGGCATAGGAAGAGAAGAGGGGGAAACCCTGTTATGTTAGCAGAAGTCCTTGCATAAGATTCTATTAGCAGGACCCCCTAGTTCAGACTTCCTCAAACTCGGTCCTCCAGATGTTTTGAGACTACAGTTCCCATCATCCCTGACCACTGGTCCTGCTAACTAGGGATCATGGGAGTTGTAGGTCAGAAACATTTGGAGGGCCGAGGTTGAGGAAGCCTCTCCTAGTTGCATAGTGCCCTGGATCCAACCCTAAGGGCAAAATTCCATAGTGGTATTAGCTAACCACTCTGGCGCTGTGGGTTAAACCACAGAGCCTAGGACTTGCCAATCAGAAGGTCGGTGGTTCAAATCCCCGCGACGGGGTGAGCTCCTGTTGCTCGGTCCCTGCTCCTGCCAACCTAGCAGTTTGAAAGCACGTCAAAGTGCAAGTAGATAAATAGGTACCACTCTGGCGGGAAGGTAAACGGTGTTTCCGTGCGCTGCTCCGGTTCGCCAGAGTCATGCTGGCCACAGCTGTATGTATCCCTTGGCCAATAAAGCGAGATGAGCACCGCAACCCCCGAGTCGGCCACGATTGGACGTAATGGTTAGGGGTCCCTTTACCTTTACCTGTAAAATTGAAATTGGGATATGGGGTCTCTGACCTTGGGAGGTGTTCAGAAGAACAGAATGGATCAGGAAGGCAGGGGAAAGGCATTGTTGGGGGGCGGGGAGGCAGGGGGTTTCCATTTCTAGATGGCACCCGCTCCCTTGACTAGCAAATGTTAAGAACAGCAAGGAACTTTCTCCCCAATAGTAAAGTGAGCTTGGTCGGACGTAATCTCCAAGTTATCTGTAGTGTACACAGCGGTGGGAGTTCAATGGCCAAACTGTCCTACACTGAACCTATTTCGCTTGCATACACAAACACACACATGACAATCAGTAATCTGGAGCCTCCGGCAAGAGCCAGACAGTCCAGTTTTGGAGAACAAGTAGGCGATCAGCAGGATGTCTGGAGCGTTTGGCGAGCTCACTCAGACGCCTTTGCAGAAAGTATGGATTCCCCGCACCAGCAAACGCCTGCAACAACGCAGGGGATGTGAGTTGGGCTCTGTTCTGCTCCGATGTGGGTTCTTTCTCCCTGAAGAAGGCCAGGGTCTATTTTATTCAGCACCAGGCCGGAGGAATTAGCTTGATCGAAGAACAGCCTTTTAACTTGAGGGAAATGTAGATGGGGCAATATTTGTATTTAACGAACAGGCTGACCTTAGCCCAACTTCTGGTAAAGAAGAAACCCTGGCTGTGTACACACCACACCTTTAAAGCACATGACTTGAATCATGGGAACTGTAGTTTGCTAAAGGTGCTGAGAATTGTAGCTCTGTGCAGGACGAACTATTGTTCCCAAGATTCTTTGGAGAAAACAACTGCCTATGGCATAAGGCTTCCCTTGTCTTTTTTTGCTCAAAGGTCGCTGGTGGTTCTAGGAATGCTAGAATTCAGGGACTATAACTACAGTAGTGTAGAAAAAGATGCAAAAGTTTAAGGTAGGGTACTGAAGCTTTGGCAGCTCCCGAGGTTTTGCGGGCGCTCTCTGGCTTCATCACATAGCACATCAGTTCCTCTTTCTGCCTTTCTCTACAGCCTCCGTGCCACAGTTCACCAATTCACCAACCATGGTGATCATGGTGGGTTTGCCCGCTCGAGGAAAAACCTACATCTCCAAAAAACTCACCCGCTACCTCAACTGGATCGGGACCCCCACTAAAGGTAATGGTGGGGAAGGGGTTTGTTCAGGGTGGGTGGAAGCTTAGATCAGAGGGGGAAGCCACACTGCTGGGGCAAGGGTAATCCTTGAAGAGACCCAGCCCATCCTGGTCTTCATCTCCCCAGTGTTCAACGTTGGGCAGTATCGCCGTGAAGCCGTCCAGACCTACAAGAATTACGAGTTTTTCAGACCAGACAACGAAGAGGCCATGCAAATCCGGAGGTGAGGAATTCTCCCATCTACAGGTGAAACTTGGAAAATTAGAATATCATGGAAAAGTTCATTTATTTCAGTAATTCAACTTAAAAGGTGAAACTAATATATGAGATAGACTCATGACATGCAAAGCAAGATATGTCAAGCCTTTATTTGTTATAATTGTGATGATCATGGCGTACAGCTGATGAAAACCCCAAATTAACAATCTCAGAAAATTAGAATATTAAATGAAATCAGCAAAACAAGGACTGCAAATAGAGCAATATTGGACCTCTGAGAAGTAGAAGCATGCATATGTACTCAGTACTTGGTTTGGGCCCCTTTTGCATCAATTACTGCCTCAATGCGGTGTGGCATGAAGGCTATCAGCCTGTGGCACTGCTGAGGTGTTATGGAAGACCAGGATGCTTCAATAGCAGCCATCAGCTCTTCTGCATTGCTCGGTCTCCTGTCTAGGAAGGAAGCACGAAGTGCTCCAAAATCTCCTGGTAGACGGCTGTGTTGACCCTGGAAGCACAGTGGACCAACACCAGCTGATGACAAGAGATTTTGGAGCACTTCATGCTCCTTCCGCAGACAAGCTTTATGGGGATGCTGACTTCATTTTCCAGCAGGACTTTGGCACCTGGTTCAATGCCCATGGGATTACTGCAGGGCCACAGACTCCCCACCCTTCATGTAGTGGCCAGGGTGCTGTATGTAGCAGATCACCACAGCTCAGACTCCACAGGATCCCAGAGCTTACATTTGCCTTTCAACCTGGCCAGCAAGGCTTCTCGCTGCTGCCAGGTTACAAGCTTGAAGCATTTCAGTGTCAAACGCCAGCAACAGACTTTGGTGTTTTTGGTTTTTTTTAATACCCTCACATTCCTAGATAATCCTTTCAAACAGTGTTTTTCAATGTCAGAGAGAAACATGCCCAACTTCCTCCCATAACCTTGAAGCTGTTGCCCGAAGCTATGCTGCAGATGTGAGTAACAAGAATCAACAAAAGAATAGTCAAGATTAAAATAAAAATAAAAAATTCCACAAGGCTAGGCTGAAGATAAGACTCAGCGTCAAATCTCCAGGAGAAATAAAAGCAAGGAGGAAGCAAGGACCACCTGAGCCAGTTCAGAGCCCCCACTGGAGGGCTGAGTACAGGACAGCCTCCCCCTACCAGGGCTTATCTAGCCATCTTTCACTACAATTCCCATCGGCCCCAAACATGCATTCAGTTGTATAAATGTAAATAATGGCAGAGAGCTAGTGGAATGGAATGGCTAAGTTGCAACTTCTTACACAGGAAGTCCCTCCATATCGAGGTTTCGCTTTCACTGTGAACACGCTAGGTCAGAGGTGAGGAACGTGTGGCCCTCCTGATGTTTGTACTCCAACTCCCATCAGCTCCAGCCAACATGGTCAGGCATGATGGGTGTTGTAGTCCAGTTACCGTATTTTTCCGTGTATAAGACTAGGTTTTTCCCCTAAAAAATAATGTCAAAAATTAGGAGGCGCCTTATACACATATACATCTTCCCCCCATTTTCTTAAATCTGAGTCCCCCAAAATAGGAGGTGTCGTACTAACCATCCCAGGGCGCTCAACCACTGCCACAATGTCCTTTCTTCTATCAGATCAAAATGAGCAGATAACAGCAAAGGTTGCTAGGTTCATAGGCAATCAGAATAAGGGCCACTAAGTGACGGCTGATTCAGGACTTTAAATTGTGCTCTTATATCAAATTGTCATTTCTGCATACACAGTGGTACCTTGGGATGTGAACGGAATCTGTTCCGGAGCCCCGTTTGCATCCCAAACAGAACATAAGATGCGATAGCGCGGGTACATGGGTTGCGTTTCGCTGCTTCCACGCATGCGCGTGATGTCATTTTGAGCACCTGCGCATGCGCGAGCAGTGAAACGCGGAAGTAACGTGCTCCGTTACTTCCAGGTCGCCATGGACCGCAACCCAAAAGCGCTCAGCCTGAAGCGTATTTATCCCAAGGTATGACTGTACTGTAATGTTTTACTGTTGCTATGGCCATTGGCTAATGCGAATAAAGTATTATCTTATCTTATAAATGGGGGTGTCTTATAGACGAAAAAATACGATACATTTGGAGGACCATGGGTTCCCCAGCTCTGCACTTGAGCAGGCCACCCTTTGCTGCCCATAATACTGACTCACCTTGCAAGGGTGTCGTGAGGACTGTGAAGTGCTTTGAATGCTCTGAAGCGCCGTATAAAAACGAAAGGTTTGGTTATTATTGCACAACCCTGGAGGTGGGTTTTCACTTCTCCTCATATTCGCCAACAGACAGTGTGCATTAGCCGCTCTTCGGGACGTCCAAACCTATCTGAGTGTGGAAGAGGGACAAGTTGCGGTAAGGAGGCAAAAGCCCGTATCCCTCTGAAGAGTTCCTTAGATTGCACCCTTGTTCCAGGATGTTTTGGTAGATGTTATTCATAAGGACCAGGCGGGATTTCTGCCAGGCCGGCAGATGAGAGACAACATAAGACACATTGTGGATATGTTAGAATTCTTATCAATTAGGTTTAATAAAAAAGTTATAATGATGTTTATCGACGCCGAAAAGGCGTTTGATAATGTGATATGGAATTTTATGTTGAGAAATTTAGAGCATATGGATGTAGGCAGCGACTTTTATAACGGGGTGAAAGCAATATATACGGACCAGAAGGCTAAACTGATTGTAAATGGCACAATAACGGAAGAGATTAAGATAAAGAAGGGTACAAGGCAAGGATGCCCACTCTCTCCGTTACTATTCATAACGGTGTTAGAAATACTCCTAAATTCTATAAGGAAAAATGAAAATATAAAGGGCGTGACTTTAGGTCAGAACGTATACAAAACCAAAGCCTTTGCCGACGATTTAGTGGTGATGACGGAAGATCCATTAATATCAACAGGAGAGATAATGAGAGAAATAGAAGCATTTGGAAAGGTGGCTGGATTTAAATTAAATAAGACAAAAACAAAAATGATATATAAGAATGTGGACCCCAAAACAATAGAAACAATTCAACAGCAATGGCAGATAGGAACGGTAAAGAAAGTCAAATATCTTGGCATTTGGATAACATCTAAGAATATGGACCTTTATAAAAATAACTATGAGCCGGTATGGAGGGAAATAAGGAAAGACTTTGAGAAATGGGGACGACTAAAATTATCACTATGGGGAAGAATAAACATGATAAAGATGAACGTTTTACCAAGACTGATGTTTCTATTTCAGTCTATACCTATAATAAAAGGGAGTAAGACCTTAAAAGAATGGCAGAGGGTAGTCTCGAGGTTCATATGGCAGGGTAAAAAACCCAGAATCCAATTCAAGCTACTTACAGATGTAAAAGAAAGGGGGGGGTTTGCGCTGCCAGATCTTAGGCTATACTACGAGGCGACATGTTTAAGTTGGCTAAAAGACTGGGTCAACTTGGAAGATACGGAGTTACTAGATCTAGAGGGTTTCGATAACCACTTCGGCTGGCATGCCTACCTGTGGAAGAATAAAACGAAAGTACATAGGGGATTTAGCAATCATATCTTTAGAGGACCGATAATAGAAGTGTGGGAAAGATACAAAAATATATTGGAACCGAAAACACCTCACTGGCTTGCACCACTCGAAATAATAAATAGAAAAATTATCAATATGGGAGGAAATTGGGCAACATACAACCAACTAGTAATTAAAGTGGAGGGGAAATGGAGAATCAAACCCTACGAGACGATTAGAGAATATGTGTATGATTGGTTTAGTCATCAACAGATCAACCAGATGCTTAGTAGAGACATTAAAGAAAGAGGGTATGCAGATAGAGACTCAAAATTCCAGACGGAAATAATAAACAACAAGGTGAAAAACATATCCAAAGCATACAGGATATTGTTAGACTGGAATCTGGGAGATGAGGAGGTGAAATCAGTGATGATTCGTTGGGCAATAGACGTAGGCCACAGTATACAATATGAGGATTGGGAAAAATTATGGAAAGACGGATTGAATTTCACAGCGTGTACGGCGTTAAAAGAAAATGTTATGAAGATGTTTTATAGGTGGCATCTGACACCTGTAAAACTCTCAAAAATGTACAAGGTGAACAACAAGTGTTGGAGATGTAAAGATGTAGAGGGCACTTTCTACCATATGTGGTGGGAGTGCGGAAAGGTAAAGCAATTCTGGGAAAAGGTATATACGGAACTGAAAAAGATATTAAAGTACACGTTTATAAAAAAATCAGAAATTTTCCTATTAGGAATATTACAACGAGAGATAAGAAAGGAGGATTGCAGAATGGTATACTATGCGGCTACGGCAGCAAGGATCTTAATAGCTCAAAGATGGAAACAGGAAGAAACTCCTACAATAGAGGAGTGGAGATGCAAACTAACAGAATATGCAGAGTTAGACAAATTAACGGGAAAGATCAGATATATAAAGGACCAAGTTTTTATCAGGGACTGGGGAAAATATGCAAACTATCTGGAAAATATCGGCGATGGACAAATAACGCTAAGGGGGTTTAGAGATGTACTGTGATAGACCAAGGTTATTGTATAAGGTAAACAGAGAACAAAATTTGACACAATGACAATATAAAAGATGAAACGTGTGACTTTATTTATTTACTCCGCATGATTCGCGGCCAGGCTGAAGGAAGTCCCAAAAGAAAGAAATATGTTATGAAAAAACTATGGAAATAAGAACTTTGCACGCCTTTTCTTTTTTTTTCTTTTTGTTGCGATTGAGAATGTTTGTGATTTTTTTTTCGTGTATGTGGGTGTTTTGGTGACCTTTTATGGGTGTTTTGTCTGTATGGAATAAAATAAAAAGAATTTTGAAAAAAAAAAAAAAATAGATTGCACCCTTGTTCCACTGCCTCGCTCTTCCCTTGTGCAGGTTTTTGATGCCACCAACACCACGCGGGAACGGCGGACCCTCATCCTGCAGTTTGCCAAGGAGAACGGCTACAAAGTAAGCAGTCAAGTGAGCAGCCCGTAGGCAGAGGAGTTAGTCAGAGTCTCCTGTGCCAAAAGTTGTGTGTGTCGGGTTCTAAATTCTGCATTTAGGAGTATTCCTTTAAGGCGGGGTGGCCAACTCCCAAGAGACTGCGATCTACTCACAGAGTTAAAGACTGGCAGTGATCTACCCCCTTTTGGGCGGTTCAGGTCAAAGTTGTTGAGCTCTTTTTAGAGACGAGGAAAGACCCGTTTTTGGGTGGTGCAGGGCAAAAAAGGGGAACCAAACTTGTTAAACTTCTTTGGGAGGAGACAGTGATCTACCAGTGATGTACCACAGACGTCCAGTGATCTACCAGTAGATCACGATCTACCTGTTGGACATACCTGCTTTAAGGCATGGGCAGGCAAACTAAGGCCCGGGGGCCGGATCCAGCCCAATTGCCTTCTTAATCCGGCCCGCGGACGGTCCAGGAATCAGTGTGTTCTTACATGAGTAGAATGTGTCCTTTTATTTAAAATGCATCTCTGGGTTATTTGTGGGACCTGCCTGGTGTTTATTTTTGGTCTTTGTGGAAGCCGCCCAGAGTGGCTGGGGAAACGCAGCCAGATGGGCAGGGTACAAATAATAAATTATTATTATACATGAGTAGAATGTGTGCTTTTATTTAAAATGCATCTCTGGGTTATTTGTGGGGCATAGGAATTCATTCATTTTTTATTTTTCCCCCAAAATATAGTCTGGCCCCCCACAAGGTCTGAGGGACAGTGGACCAGCCCCCTGCTGAAAAAGTTTGCTGACCCCTTCTTTAAGGTGGTGGCGGCAGCACTTTGGAACTCCCTGCCTGTTGATATCAGGCAGGCACCATCACTGTTCCATTTTAGACATCTGCTGAAAGCTTTTCTGTTTCAGCAGGTCTATCTGGATACATAATTTGGTTACATCTGTTCTTAAATTTATTATGGATGTTTTATTGGGCTTTAATTGTTTTAGAGGTTTTTAAACAGTTGTAAACATGTTTTTTAATTGTATTTTTTATCAGAATGAATTTATACAAAATGAATTATGAAAACTAAGGGTTTGCTTGATGGGCATACCTTTGCTCACTCCCTGTGAGCGGACGACGGAGGTCTTTTTCAGTGGGCTCCAGATCTCCTGCCACATTTTACACACACACACACACACACACACACACACACAAACACACACGACAGCTGGGAAAATTAGAAAGTGCGGTTCTGGTGAGACCCCAGCCACACACTTACTTTCCCAGAGACATCTATTCATATAAATTAGCACATGTGAATTTATGTTATGCCAGTAACATAACATAAGTACCCTTAAGTACCAAGCAATGCCCTTGGTTAGAGAGCAGTATGGGGAAAAGGAAGAGATAACAGGTATCCCCCATCAAAAGAATTACGATGCTATTTGCACAATGAAGAACATATTGCTACAACCACAATGAGACACCTGCAAGCATAAAAGTCAAAACCTGAGATCCTTATAAATACAACTCTGCATCCAAAACCAATGTTTGTGTTGAAATCTCAGCATATGTTAATGAAAATGGGAGACATAGTCTCCACCCCCCAATAATTGAAATAAATACGATAGAGATTTTGTTTCCTGGGTATATTTGTACTTTCTTACTTTGCACTGTCATCTCTGGCCAAATAGATTTTGAAGACTTTTTAAAAGCACCACAAAAGCCTGTAAAATTTGCTCACCAGTAGCAACCCTTCCACTTTGTACTCCTTCATATTCTCTGGGGAGGGGGGAAGCAACCATCTGGCTCCAGCCACCAAAAGAAAACTGTTCTGATAGCAGCTGCTTGCCTACCACATACGTTCTCCTGCCATGATATATCACTCTGTCACTACAGGTCTTCTTCATTGAATCTATCTGCGATGACCCTGATATCATCCAGGAGAATATCAAGGTAAGACCTCTTTTGCACCAGATCAGCCTTTGTGGCAACGCTTAGAGAAGTGTGAATGTCCCAAGGGCACCTATATTCCAGTGCAAGCATGGGTTGCAGAATGGTGACTAGATAGGTTCACATGAAAATGTGAGCTGAAATGAATTTCTCTGGCACTGAAAGTGCTTGTGAGCCCTGCCTTCAATGAAGCACAGCATCCCAAACCTAGCATCCTTTTCCAGCTATCCTGCTGGCAGGAGAGGATCAACACCATCCTTTTTCTTAAGCTTACACCAATATGAATTCAGCCTGACTGGTTGTGTGTGTGTCCGTGTCCGTGTCCCTTTCTCCACACTTGCCTTGCCTTGCCTTGTTGTTTTGCCTCCTCACATCACCCACAGCAAGTGAAGCTAACCAGCCCTGACTATAAGGACTGCAACCGAGATGAAGTGGTGGAGGATTTTCTCAAGCGGATTGAGTGCTACCAGAAAACCTACCAGCCACTCGATGACGACTTGGACAGGTGAGAAGGCAGTTCTGCCACTGCTTGCAAGGCCTGCCTTGCAAAGGGGAGGGAACGCTGTGTGTATTCCATATACACTGGTACCTCGGGTTACATACACTTAGGTTACATACACTTCAGGTTTCAGACTCCACTAACCCAGAAATAGTACCTCGGGTTAAGAACTTTGCTTCAGGATAAGAACAGAAATCGTGCGGCAGCGGCGCGGAGGCAGCAGGAGGCCCCATTAGCTAAAGCGGTACCTCAGGTTCAGAACAGTTTCAGGTTAAGAACGGACCTCCGGAACGAATTCTTAACCCGAGGTACCACTGTACCAAATTTGCTGAGAGTCTGAATTTGCAGCAAAGAGGATTTCAACCATCTATAAACAGCATCAGCAGCAAGCGACTCCTGGGGGTGTACAAAAGGTTGAAAATAACTCTGGGCCTTCCATTAAAAGTAAAAATGTAATATGAGAACTGCCTTGCTGGGTTCAAATGGACTCCCCCCCCCACAGCATTTGGTTCTCAAGAAGTACACTGCCTGGCCCATGGAGGCTCTACTAAGCTGCCATGATTATAGCCATTTATGGACCTATTTACTCTGCTTTAAAACATGTTTATACTACCTTTCCTCATACCAGACTGCAGGGAAGCGTGCAACCATCACCCCGCTTTCTTACTGGTTCTTGACTATCTCATACACCAAAGTTTAGTACTGTATTTGCTCCCCAAGATTCCTCAGGGAATTCATAGACAGAGCATGGCATCAGTTGCCTTTTGCTGTTCCCAGCACTTTGTATTCACAGATCTGCTGCTGTACACAGAGCCGATCTTTGGTTATCATGGCTAATAGCCATTTGTGTTGTGTAAGCTACTCAGTATTATTCTGTAGTATAAAATTCCATAAGTTTATTACGCAACGAATGAGCAGTGCAGAATTCCCCAGGGAGTCTCACACGGACTGTGCAAGGGCTTCTAATCTCACCCTCTCCCACTCAACATCCACAGGTCCCTGTCCTACATCAAAATCTTCAACGTTGGCAGTCGGTACCTGGTGAACCGGGTTCAGGACCATGTACAGAGCCGCACAGTCTATTACCTGATGAATATCCACGTGACGCCCCGCTCCATCTACCTCAGTCGGCATGGGGAGAGCGAGCTCAACCTGCGGGGCCGCATTGGGGGTGACTCTGGACTGTCTGAGCGCGGCACACAGGTACAGCAGAACCCTACCCGCCAATCAAAAGGCAAAAAACAGGTTTTTCTTACTGTGAATTCCTGTGTTTAAAGAAGGACGGAAGCACTGTCACTTCTATTTCGGAATAACCTTCCCTGTTGATTTCTCCTTGTTGATGGGTCCATTTTCAGCTTCCTCCAAACTAAACTGGGAAAGCTAGTAGAATCCTATCTGGGTAAAGCAGTAAGAAATGGCATATATCCCATTACTCGTGGCATTAGGGCTGCCATATGTCCAGATTTTCCCAGGCATTACCGGGATTTCAAAGGCTGAATTGACGTCTGGGGGAATTTCTGAAAGGCAGCACTCTGTCCTGGATCTCAGGCAAGTCAATCAAAAAATCGTGGGTTTTTTGGAATTTTTGTAAAAGAAAAAGTTCAACAACTTTGGTGGTGTTCTGGTTTTTGCTTTTTGAAATATGGCAACACTCATTCCTATGATACTTTCTGTGCCCACTAAAGACCTTTCTTTCCCAATAAGCCTTTTGAGTGAAGGATGGTGACGGTGAGGATCCCAGTCTGCATCTATATTGACCTTGAAATTATTTTCAAGTATGCTTTTTATTATTGATGTTTAGATCACTTTTTATGGGAAGTGATTCACAAGTGGAATAAGTAAAATGCTAACAATCAACGGGCTTCATGGAAAAGCACAGAGTTGCATTCAACAAAGCAAGGACTTTCACATAACTTGCTCTCCCTCTTCCCCACCGCCAACATAAGATGCTCTGGAGGGCTGGCGGAAGCACCAGAACAGATGGCAGGATGCACAGGGGGTGGCGATGGAGCGAAGGTTCTGTTGCACAAGCGAAAGTCCTTGCACAAACAGGACAACTTCATTGGATACAACCCCTCACATAAAGGCTGTCATATTTCCCAGACATATTTGCATCCAAGGTTTGTTTGGATGTTTCCACAGTTACAGCTCCAACAAAGTTATTCCTGATGAGCAGTCTCCCGTTAATATTTTTAACATGAAGTGCTTACATGACTCTTTTAACAAAAACCTGTCTTTGAGCTCCAAGATGATGTTGTTCACGCTTGAGTGATAAATTTGCAGATGCAATTGCCACCACTTCCCCTCTCGGAGAATGGACAGCATAGATTCCTCATTGCCATAATGCTAATAATAATAATAATAATAATAATAATAATAATAATAATAAATTTTATTTATACCCCACCCTCCCCAGCCAAGACCGGGCTCAGGGCGGCTAACAACCAATAATAAAAACAATTTGATTAAAATACAATTTAAAAAAACAAGATTAAAATACAACATTAAAACATTAAGATGCAGCCTCTTCACAGGAGGAGAAAGGAAAAAGAAAGAGGGGGAGGGAATCAAACTGATTCTAAGCCAAGGGCCAGGCGGAACAGCTCTGTCTTACAGGCCCTGCAGAAAGAAATCAGATCCCGCAGGGCCCTGGTCTTATGAGACAGAGCATTCCACCAGGCCGGAGCCAGTGTTGAAAAGGTCCTGGCTCTGGTTGAGGCTAATCTAACTTCTTTAGGGCCCAGGACCTCTAGGGTGTTGCTATTTATGGACTTTAAGGTCCTCTGTGGGGCATACCAGGAGAGGCGGTCCTGTAGGTACGAGGGTCCTAGGCCATGAAGGGCTTTAAGGTCAAGACCAGCAGCTTGATCCTGACCCTGTACTCCACCGGGAGCCAGTGCAGCTGGAAAAGTACTGGGTGAATATGCTCCCATGGCAGAGACCCCGTGAGGAGCCTCGCTGCAGCATTCTGCACCCGCTGGAGTTTCTGGGACAGCTTCAAGGGCAGCCCCACGTAGAGCAAATTACAGTAGTCAAGCCTGGACATTACCGTCGCATGGATCACTGTGGCCAGGTCAAGGCAGGAAAGGTAAGGGACCAACTGCTTGATGCGGCGAAGATGGGAAAATGTCACCTTGGCTGTTGCTGTAACTTGCGCCTCCATGGAAAGGGAGACATCAAGGATTACACCCAAAGTCTTAACGGAACGCAATGGCACTAACTGGGCCCCCGCAAGAGAAGGGAGTTGGTCCCTCATCCCCATACCATCCTGCCCCAGCCAGAGGACCTCTGTCTTTGAAGGATTTAGTTTCAATTGGCTCCCACGAAACCATCCAGCCACAGCTTCAAAGCATCTGGTCAGTGTGTTCGGGGCCGAGTCAATGTGGCCATTCATCAGCAGATAGAGCTGAGTGTCATCAGCATATGGGTGACAACCCAGCCCAAAGCTCCGGACAATCTGGGCAAGGGGGCGCATAAAGATGTTATAGCAGAAAGAAGTGCGTTTGTTCTTGCAGTGTCTTGCCCTCAACTTTGGGAGAAATTCACACACCAAAGAGGTCTGAGAATCTCTTGCCTCCCAGCAAACCTCTGTCCCTCAGCGCTTCTCCTCACCTTCTGTCTTGTTCTGTCTCTCTGCCTGCCAGTATGCCTGTGCCTTGGCTGGCTTCATCCGCTCCCAGTGCATCCGTGACCTCAAAGTATGGACGAGCCACATGAAGCGCACAATCCAGACGGCAGAAGCGCTGCATGTGCCCTACGAGCAGTGGAAAGCCCTGAACGAGATTGATGCGGTGAGGACCAACAGGAAATGAGCACAATCCCTTCTTCCCACAGTGGGGGAACTAGGAACTAGGGTCTCACACTTCTTTGGTCCTAATCCACCAGCCCTGCCTGCTACTGGGAGGCATGGCTTCCAAAATCCCTTATTAGAAGAAGAGTTCGGATTTGATATCCCGCTTTATCACTACCTTGAGGAGTCTCAAAGCGGCTAACATTCTCCTTTCCCTTCCTCCCCCCCACAAACACTCTGTGAGGTGAGTGGGGCTGAGAGACTTCAGAGAAGTGTGACTGGCCCAAGGTCACCCAGCAGCTGCATGTGGAGGAGCGGAGACGTGAACCCGGTTCACCAGATTACAAGTCTACCGCTCTTAACCACACCACACTTTCTCCCCAGAAAGCTAGTCTAGACATCCCAGCTCCTTCCTTCAACATATATGCTACTTCCTGTTTTATGCCAAGAATGTAGGCTGAATTCAGATATCCCAGCTTCATTTCGCCCCCAGGGTGTCTGTGAGGAGATGACCTACGAAGAGATCCAGGACCACTTCCCAGAAGAGTTTGCCCTACGAGACCAGGACAAATATCGGTACCGCTATCCTAAGGGAGAGGTAAGGAATGCCCAGTGGGGCATCTGGGGGCTGAACATACTTAGCACATCACACGCATGGGAACTGACCTGTGGAACCTCGGGCTCCCAATGGGAAGAGCTGGTTGGGAAGAGGAAGCATGCAGCCTACCATGGAAGAGAGTTACGAAACTCCTCGAGGGAGGGAGGGAGGGCCTTAGGACCAAAGCCAGGACGACTAAGGGCATCTCTGGATAACCTAATGCTTACATCCACCCAGTCTTACGAGGATCTGGTGCAGCGCTTGGAGCCTGTCATAATGGAGTTGGAGAGACAAGAGAACGTGCTGGTTATCTGCCATCAAGCAGTCATGCGCTGCCTGCTTGCCTACTTCTTGGACAAGAGTGCAGGTACCAGAGTATCCTGTTCTGCATTTGCAAGCTCCCCCTCCCAAATCTAGTATCATGTGTATGGCAGCAGTTTTGAGCCCAAGTCCCTACGGTCTCCTGCGGGGGGCGGGGCATTCTCCCATCAATAGCATTTCCTCCTCATAGCACCCACTGCCAGAAAATGATGGCTTTTCTCTCTTGCAATCTGATATTTGGAGTATTCACTAGTGAGGCTGACTGTTGTTTCCCTCTCCCCACCAATACACCACCCTCCACAGACTGAGTAAGGGGCTGGATCCCTGCTCAGTGCTTCTCTTTGTCTCATTTGCTGTTCTCTCCATCCAGAGGAGCTGCCTTACCTCAAGTGTCCGCTGCACACCGTTCTCAAGCTCACACCTGTGGCCTATGGTGAGTGTCTGAATCTAGGAGAACAACTCAATACCCCCTTCCTCAAGCAGGAAGCCTGCTGGGGGATTTCAGAAGTCCTGGTTATTTGCTTTAAGAAAGAGCTGGGAGATACCTTACCCCCAAAAAACATTTGGGGCTGAAGAACTTTTTTGGCTTAATGGGCAAGATCCCTATTAGGACCTACGTTGCAAGCCAAATTCCATCCACCTGTCAAAATCCTTTGTGCTTTGGAAGTCTTCCTCCCTACTCCCTTTAAAGCATGTCATTCCAAAACTGTCGAGAATTTACTTAGCCCCACTTCCAGTACGTTCCCTCTCTCGCTGTGGCCGTGGGAGATTAAAAGCAAACATACTGGCTGTTTTCAAGTAATCAAATGCTTGCCTAATAAGCCCAGGTGCATATGAGCTCCTTTGCTGCTGCTTGAACTCATCCCTCCACGTGACAATAAAGCCAGCTAACCACAGCTTGACATTTCTTATAAGAACGTAAGAAGAGGCTGCTGGATCAGGCCAATGGCCTTACAAAGAAGCCAGAATTTGCAAGCCAACTTTAAACCATGAACGCCCTATTGCTCCTCTTCACTATTTGTCTGTTGTTACTTTAATCTAAATATTCAGGAAAGGCTTCATAGTTTTGCAGGCACTATTAAAAATAATGAAGTGTTGTTTTAAAAAACCACCCAGATGACTCTCTCCCAGCTATACTCTCCTAGGGTAACAGCCTAGGCCTGGTAAAAGAAGAGGGGTAAAAAAAACACACACCCAGCAAGAGCTCCACCAACAACTGCCATGATGGGTGTCCAAGACAGTTTCACTGCCGTGCTGTTCGCCAGCTCGGAATGCTCTTTGAGCTGCCAAGGTCTTCCCTTTAGTCCTGCCTAAGTCAGTCTCCCAGTTTCCAACTAGGACAATTAACTATTCCCTCAGACAAGAAGAAGAGTTTCGATTTGATATCCCGCTTTATCACTACCCGAAGGAGTCTCAAAGCGGCTCACATTCTCCTTTCCCTTCCTCCCCAACAAACAATCTGTGAGGTGAGTGGGGCTGAGAGACTTCAGAGAAGTGTGACTGGCCCAAGGTCACCCAGCAGCTGCACGTGGAGGAGCAGGGAATCGAACCCGGTTCACCAGATTACAAGACTACCGCTCTTAACCACTACACCACACTGGCTCTAAAGAAGCTTGTCCCAGCCTATCCTTTAACTGCAAAAAGCACATGCGCTGAAAAAAGGCACAGGTGGCCTGGTAAATGCTGGGTACATCCATCAATGTTCAGTAATTGTAGGGTTGTTATTTGGGACAGGTTGCGAGGTGGAATCGATTTTCCTCAACATTGAGGCTGTGAATACACACCGGGAACGGCCACAGGTAAGCGGGAACCCTGCCACATTGAGAAATATCCCTAACCAAGGATCTAGTTGGATCCTCTGGAAAGGGTCTGTTGAAAGACCTTGCATGCAATTGGAAGAATTCCACATAGCAGTGGCTTGCTATAAAGCTTGTCTCCAGGTGATGCTGTTGAGAACCGAGAGCTTTGCTCGCCAGCTGCACCACTTAGTCCTACCTGCTGACATCACTCCATGGGGATCCTCCAACAGGAAAGACCACCTTGTTCATACTCATATTTGTCCCTCTGTAATATTTTCCTCTTATCTTCCCACCCCCACTCCCAGCATCTTTCCTACAAAGCTAGCCAGGCCCCCTTGTACCTGCACCACCACAATGTGCCAATGGCCAGCCCTCAGCCAACCAAACGACCCAGCTGGAGTGATCTGGGGCGGTCCCCTCCCCCTTGCCTGTTTGGCCCTCAGGTAAAGACTCCCCTACCCTCAGGGGTGGAGGAAGGGGGGTGCGGTGGGGGTGGGCTGCCCTGTGTGTCACCACTGAGGGGGGTGACAAAATGCTGGGCGGCACTCACCGCGCCCGAGTCATGTGTTTCTCTTGGGAGTGACGCGGTGTCTTGGGTGGCCGCAGGCTCCGCGCTGCCCCAAACGGTCTGCCTGCCTCCTCCTCCTCAGCTGTAGGGCGGCTGAGTGGGAGGAGGTAGGCAGACTCCTCAAAGCCCCCGCAGGTGGCTGGCCCTGCCCCATGGCACTACCCCAGGCTCCCGATCGCCTTGCTCTACCCTATCCGGCTCACTAACCTAATACTATCCCTCCACAGACCTTAATTGGCTTCACTTGCTATAAATCCAAGTTCTTTTGCTAACCTGGTTAACTAGGTGTGGGTAGTTTTCCAAGCAAATTATTTCTCCTTCGTAGCTACTGGGATAGGGTTGCCATATTTCAAAAAATTCCTGACACCCGCAAAGTTTTTAGCAAGATCCAAAAATTGTTGAGCTTTTTTGGGGAAACATCCCCCCAAAATAGTGATGTTAAGCTTCTGGAGCTGTTTCCGCTGCTTTTTCCATTGCATTGCTATACATCTGGGTTTTCCCTGACATTATGCTGATTGTGCAAAATCCCCCCCCCCCGCCACACCCTATTTACACCCGAAAACCAGGACGTGTCAGGAATTTTCCCAACGTATGGCAAGCCTATACTGGGAGATGGGAGCAGATTATTATGGCAATACCTTAAAGACAAGGCTGCATTGTGCTGGTCAATTCACATTACACAAGAAAATCATATTTGCAAGGTGGAGCAGTGCAATGGTCTTGCCAAATATTGGTCCACATTAGAAGAAATGCTAAAATAGAGGTGGCCGAACAGAGGAGTGCAGTGCAGACATTCCAGCTCCAATTCTAATGGAACCATTTCACCACGCTAGTTTAATTGGGTGTGGATGGGGTGTTCAGTTCCCCCCTAACTTTGTTTTCTAATTTAAGCCACCGTTCAACCATCTTGCACTTCTTTTCCTTTCTCTTTCTGCAGAATGTGGATGTAGCAAGAAATCCTGAGGAAGCACTAGGCACAGTGCCAGACCATTATTAACCATGCTGCTTATATTAAGAGAATCCTACCTTCCATTCTGCTGGCACTCATCCAGGCAACACAGTCAGTGCCACCCAAAGAAATAGTGGTGGGTGCAGGAGTTCTGGACCATTTTGCCTGCACACTGCCTTATGAGTGAGTGGGCCTCTTGAATAGCAATTTGTGGTCTAGGATTGCCTGCCATAGGATGTGTGAGGCCCTGGCAGACACTGTTCACTAAGAAAGAAAAAGGCTGTAAACAAACAATGGGGTGGGTGGGGATGGGATGAAGACAGGCCTGGATTTTAAGCCCTGTTGTTTTCATTTTGTGACAGTTTAGCACGTGCTTACATTTTCAATAGGATATAAAAACATTTGCTCAGACTGGATGTGCCCTATATTTTTAGTTTGTTTTAATGAAAAAAACACTCTTTACAATGTGTGTTATCCATATTACAGAGGCAGTTAAATAAAGAAATATTCTATATCTGAGTTTAACTTTTACCTCTGATCCATATTCTCCTGACCAATATAAAACCATACAAAAAATTTTAAAAAAATTATCACAAAGACGTTGAACTTAACCATCAATCAGACATGTTCTTTATGGATAAATCTTATCGGACTGAAGGATTAAGTGTCCCAAGTGTATTACGGAATCTTTCCTCCATTTGGAGGAAACCTACCAAGCTGCTCAAAGTGCTTTATATGGAGCCAAGCCCTATAAAATGAACCTCAAAGCACTTCTCCCAGCCGTACTCATGGAAGGCTGCAGACCCACTTCCACTTGGGGGTTCCAATGACTCCCTGTAATCCAACGGCGTAACAGCTATTTTCTTCTTGCAGCATTGGCCTCTATTTCAGCCTCCTGGTAATGGCTCATCCAGGATTTTGGGTCCCTTTTCTGTATCTGATTGGGGGAGGGAATCAGATGGACACAGTTAGGAAAAAACAGAATTATTATTTTTTGCAAATATTTTTTATTAATTTTCAATTACATGTATCCAATATAAGCTACATTCTAACAACAGAATAGAAAGCTATACAAGAAATCAGAACCTTTTCTGCCTGCTCAGATGCTGCCAACATAATTTGGGGGTGCAGAGAGAAAGGAGGAATTCTATGCAGAAGAACCAGAATCAGGCTGCACCTCTTAAAAAAGCAGTATAGGATCTGTGAAACTGCACAAGAGCTAACATTCCAGTATCATGTGTTGCAAGCAAGTTGCTCTCCCCTATGACTGCAGAGAAGAGCCTGAATACATTTGAAAGATGTCTAGGAAAAGCTCTGAAGTTGAGAGTGATCAACTGAGGAAAGCTAACAATGGCCAGTCCCCTGCAGTTAAGTGTTTGCCCCTATACCCTCATAATCCACATATAGTATTCACAACTGTCAGGGGTTTAGGAGCAGAGGCACGGGCAAGGGAGGAGACAGAGAGCGAAGGGGAGGAGGCAGAAGAAAAGATGAGTGATGACGACGACCCGAGATCTCCCAGTCTTTCCAGTGAATCAGAGGATTCACAGAAAGGAGCACCAGTGGCCAGGGCAAGGGGGGAGTCTAGGGGGGCACCCCAGGAAGATAGAGCCAGAGGGGACTCAGGGGGGAGCAGCTGGAAATCGGGACCAGCGTCACCGCCAGGAAGCAGGGAAGAGAAAGGGAGCCAGGGGGGAAGCGCTGGCAGCTCACCACAGGAGGGAGGGCATGAGTCAGGAGTGGCCACGCCTCCATCGGGGAGCGAAGAAACGGTTAAGAGGAAAGTGGAAGGTTGGGCGCGCGCGCCAAGTTCAAATGCAGAGGAAGGCGGCGCAGTAAGCAGCCCCGAAAGGGAACCAGGTCCTAAAGCCCGGCGCAAGGAGGCAGGAGGGTCCGGGTCAGCGTCAGAAGAATCCCGGAAGGAAGAAGCCCCGGGGGGTAGAGGGACCCAGAGGAGGACAGTCAGGCGGAAAAGGTGGAGCAAGGCTAGGATATTAAGTTGGTGCACACGGGGCGGAGACTCAGACGGAGCTTCGCCGATCTAGCTACTAGACGTAGAGTTTGCGCGCAGCAGCGTGAGAATGGAAACTGTAATTCAATAAAGACTTTTACTTAATGATCGCTGGCTAGCGTGATCCTCTGTGAGCTAGGATCTTCAAGCAGCTCTGACAGTAAGCTCCGTCTCAACATTGTGGGCATCTACAGCCTCGAGGAGGGGAGAGAAACAGGTGCCTACTAGCGAGCTCACGAACGGCAGACGACATGACGGCTGAGCAGCAGATAGAGGACCTCAGAAAAGCAGTGGCACAACTGAACGCCGAGGTTCTCGCATCCAGGAAGAGAGAGGAGGAGGCAGCTGCCGCCTGCAGGGATCTCCAGGTCAGGTTAGACGTGCTGACAAAGCAGACACCCCGGCAGGAGGGAATTGGGTTGGCGAGACGGACAGGCGGGCTAGTCTCTCACTTCGATGGGAACCTGCAACAGTATCCCAACTTTAGAGCCGACGTACTGTGCGCACTGCAACTGCTGCATAAAGACTTTAGAGATGAACAAGAGAGAGTGGGGTTCATCATGTCCCATCTGCATGGGGATGCAAAAGCATGGCTACGCAATTTATGGAGAGATAAGGATCCGGCGCTCCAGAATGCGGATGCCTTTATTAAAGCGATGGATGGGTGCTTTTTATCAAGTATTGACGTGGATCTTGCACGGAAGGAGGTGCATGGGCTGAGACAAGGGAGGGCCAGCGTCAGGCAGTATCATGCCCGCTTTTTCGCCTTGGTCAGTGCCCTGGAATGGGACAGAGATTCGGCTCCGGTAAGAGACCTCTTTTGGGAGGGGCTGCACAACTCGATTAAAGATGAGATCGCGAGGGGGGAGAGACCCCGGAACACGCAGGAGATCGTTCAGAGGGCACTGGCAGTGGGGGTGAGGCTGGAAGGACGTCCGTGGAGCAGGGAAGAAGGGCGTGGAGGGCGCGAACCAGCCGGGGGCCCCTCCTTCCTTCCCAGAGAAGCAGCGCGGGCGCAATCCACGCCTCCGCCAGGAGGAGGAGCCGAACCTATGGAGGTTGGAGGTGCAAGGGCTCAGTCAGCAACCAGAGCCCTAGCACCGGCAGCAGTGAAAGCGAAGCCTCCTAGAGGGAACAGGAAGTGTTACGTCTGTGAGGAACCAGGGCATATGGCAAAAGAGTGTCCCCAGAGGCCCCACAAGCTCACTGCAGCCTCGGCAATGGTGACTGCAGCAACGCAGCAAGCAGGACCACAGCAGGGAAACGACGCAGTCTGGCTGGAGGAAGAGGCACTGGGGCCCAGCCAGACGTGTTAGTGACGCAGTCCCCAGAGATTTTACAGCCCGTGAACCCCCTCCCGCCCAAACCAGTAGTGAGGCTCACAGCATCTCTCCAGCTGCCCAATGGAATCACCATAGACGTGCCAATCACCATCGACTCAGGCAGCAATGCGGACTTTATAGGACAGGACTTTGTCGACAGGCACGCTGTGCAGTTGCTGCCGGCCACACTGCCCCTGCAGGTTGTCACGGTGGATGGCAGGGAGCTGCTCGGGGGGCAAGTGGTGAAGCAGACGCCACCAATGGTGATGCGACTTGGGAATCACAGAGAAATCATCAGCTTCAACGTCACTCAACTATCTGACACGCCCGTTGTATTGGGCATGAGTTGGCTGGACAAGCACAGCCCAACGATGGCTTGGTACCAGAGGCAGCTGACCTTCGGCTCTTCCTTTTGTGCTGAACACTGCATAGTGCCCAGGCAGGAAGGAGAGGAAGAGGAGTCACAGCTGCTGCTAGGCACGCTGCAAGCGATTCCCCACAAGTACGCTGAATTTTTGGAAGTTTTCTGCGAGAAGGAGGCAGACAGGCTACCCCCTCACAGACCATATGACTGCAAAATTGACCTGCTGCCGGGGGCGGCGCTGCCTAAAGGGAAACTGTATTCCATGTCAGAGGACGAACTGCAAGAACTCAAGGAGTTCATTGATCATAATTTGCAGCGCGGCTTCATCCGGGAGTCCAAGGCAGTGGGGGGCAGTCCCGTATTCTTTGTTAAGAAGCGGGACACGCCCCAAAAGAGACTCGTAGTGGATTACAGGATTTTGAACAGTGTGACTAGGCCATCGGACTTCCCCATGCCCCGAATTGACGACCTCCTCGCGAAGGTACGGAAGGGCAGAGTGTTCACCAAGTTGGACCTGCGGGGGGCGTACAACCTCATTCGCATGCGGGAGGGTGATGAGTGGAAGACAGCCATGTTCACGCCCCTGGGGACCTACGAATATAGAGTTATGCCTTTTGGATTGCAAAATGGCTCCCACGTTTTTCAAGCATTTATGCATCACGTGTTGGCGGGACTGCTCTACAAGACGTGCGTCTGTTTCTTAGATGACATCCTGATCTTTTCGGAGTCGCAGCAGGAGCATGACAAGCACGTCAAGGAAGTGCTGAGCAGGCTAAAGCAACATAGGCTCTACGCCAAGCTGGAGAAGTGCCAATTTGACGTGACGGAGGTGGATTTTCTGGGCTACAAGCTGTCTGACAAGGGGCTCGCCATGGACAGCGCCAAGGTTCGAGCGGTGTTGGATTGGAAGAGCCCGCGCAACCGGAAGGAGGTCCAACGGTTTGTCGGCTTTGCGAACTTCTATCGCAAGTTTATCAAGGGCTTCGCGATGCAGACGGCGGCCATCACTGACACGCTTAGCTCCAAGAAAAAGAAGTTCATTTGGACAGAGCAGGCGGAGCAGTCCTTTCAGGCACTCAAGCGTCTCTTCGCGTCGGAAGAGCAGCTGCTTCATGTCAACCCCAGCAAGCCGATGAGGGTGGAGACAGACGCTTCGGACAGAGCCGTGGGGGCGGTCCTGCTGCAGAAAGACCCGCAGGGGGTGTGGCGACCGGGAGCGTTTTACTCCAGGAAGCTCAGCAAGTCCGAGCAGAACTACACCATATGGGACAGGGAGTTGCTGGCAATTCATGCAGCGTTCAAGGCGTGGAGGCACTTTCTGATCGGCGCCAAGCACACGGTGCAGGTTTGCACGGACCACAAGAATCTAGAGCACTGGCGCACGGCACAGTTCCTGAACCAGAGGCAGATACGTTGGGCTGAGTTCTTTGCGAACTTCGACTTCCGAATAGAGTATGTCCCGGGGGACACCAACATCATGGCAGACGCTCTCTCCCGTAAGCCACAGTATCTGGAGGACGCAACACCAGCGGCCGCCATGCACATCTTCGCACCGACAGTGTGGGCGTGCGCCGCGGCGACCGTGGACCTAGAGGCGGTACGGCGAGCGTTGCAGGGGGACTCCTTCGCACAAGCAAAGATGGCAGAGGTGCAAAGGGGCAAGGCAGCGGCCGACGGTTTCCAGCTAAGAGATGGATTGCTCATCCGTAAAGGGGCCATCTACGTGCCGGGAGACGAACTTCGAGCCAAGGTGCTGCAGCAGCTGCACGACGCGCCCACGGCCGGGCACTTTGGCAAGGAGAAGACGGTGGAATTAGTAGCCAGGGATTTCTGGTGGCCTGGAATGAGAGGGGAGGTCGCAGACTACGTGGCGAGGTGTGACACCTGCCAGAGGGCCAAACCAGTGCACAAACCGCCGGCCGGACTGTTGGAGCCGCTGCAAACTCCGGTAGAACCTTGGGAAAGGGTGGCCCTGGACTTTGTCACGGATCTGCCCAGCTCAAGGGGCAAGACGGCAGTGCTGGTGGTGGTGGACCTGTTTTCCAAGATGGCGCATTTCATTCCGTGTGCTAAGGTGGCCACGGCGGAGCAAACCGCCAAACTGTTCATAGACCACGTGTTCAAGGTTCACGGTCTGCCACGGTCTATTCTGTCCGACCGCGGGCGGCAGTTCATCTCGAACTTCTGGCAGAAGCTGATGGGCTTCCTGAACGTCAAGATCAACCTGGCGTCGGCAAGACACCCGCAGACCAACGGGCAAGCGGAGCGGGTCAATGCCATCATGCAGCAGTACCTGAGATGTTATGCAAATCAACAGCCTGCGACGTGGGTGGATTACCTGCCGCTTGCAGAATTCGCCTACAACAACACGAAGCACGTATCCACGGGGGTCACGCCGTTCTTCGCCAACAACGGGAGGCACCCCAGAACCTTCCCGGGACTGGAAAGAATGGGGGAGGGGGAGCCGCAGACAGCAGATGCGTTCGCGTCGGAGCTGCAGGAAGTCCACGATCAGCTGAGGCGCCACCTGGAGCTGGCCAAGCACGCATACAAGGTACAAGCAGACAAGCACAGAAGGGTTGGAGAAGAGCTCCACGTGGGAGACTGGGTTTGGTTAGCGGCCCACGCAGTGCCGGCCAGGTCGTTGGCCAAGAAGAAACTAGGGCATAAACAACTGGGGCCCTACCAAGTCGAAGAGCAGGTCAACCCGGTAGCTTTCAGACTGGCACTTCCGGAGGGTTCCAGAATGCATCCGGTATTCCACAGATCGGTGCTCACTCCCTACAAGGCACCGCACAGGTTCCAGGAACCCGGAACGGCGCCGAGTCCGGCCAGAGACAGAACAGGACACGCGGGAGCGGCACAGAAGGAACGCATCAACGAAGTCACGGAGATTTTGGACTCCAGATGGGGGGAAGAGGGGGTAGAATACTTTCTCGCCAAGGAGGGCACCCCGGCCAGTGCGAACAGCTGGGTGCCGGGATACGCCTTAGACGAACCTCTGCTCAAAGACGAGTTTCATGCCCTCTTCCCACATAGACCTATGCCAGCAGACTTTTTCGACGACTGGCTTTTCACACCCACGCTTTCGGCCAGCACGTTCCGGGGGTTCGACTCGGACGAGGAACCAACGCGAGACGTCCGTTCCCCGGAGGGGTCACCCTCGGGATCTGTCTCAGAACCCTCGTATTGGTGGGACGATAGGCCAGAGGAGCAGTTCCGCAGAAAGTGGCTGGACTGCTCAGGACGAGCAACGCCGCCAGGAGGAAGTGAGGGAGGGACGGACATGGACATTTTCGGGGACGACCCAGGTTTCGAGCACGGCGGCACAGAGATGGAAGCGGAGGTGACCGTCGTCGACGAGAGCAGGGAGGAAGTCCCGGAAGAGTTCAGATGGAGGCCCGCCACGGGAAGCGACCGATATCCGACGTTCGTCCCTTTGCAACAGCAGCCCCCAGCTCCAGCACCGGAAGGAGGGGAGGGGGGACTGGGGGGCTTCGAGGGGGGGATGGATGTCAGGGGTTTAGGAGCAGAGGCACGGGCAAGGGAGGAGACAGAGAGCGAAGGGGAGGAGGCAGAAGAAAAGATGAGTGATGACGACGACCCGAGATCTCCCAGTCTTTCCAGTGAATCAGAGGATTCACAGAAAGGAGCACCAGTGGCCAGGGCAAGGGGGGAGTCTAGGGGGGCACCCCAGGAAGATAGAGCCAGAGGGGACTCAGGGGGGAGCAGCTGGAAATCGGGACCAGCGTCACCGCCAGGAAGCAGGGAAGAGAAAGGGAGCCAGGGGGGAAGCGCTGGCAGCTCACCACAGGAGGGAGGGCATGAGTCAGGAGTGGCCACGCCTCCATCGGGGAGCGAAGAAACGGTTAAGAGGAAAGTGGAAGGTTGGGCGCGCGCGCCAAGTTCAAATGCAGAGGAAGGCGGCGCAGTAAGCAGCCCCGAAAGGGAACCAGGTCCTAAAGCCCGGCGCAAGGAGGCAGGAGGGTCCGGGTCAGCGTCAGAAGAATCCCGGAAGGAAGAAGCCCCGGGGGGTAGAGGGACCCAGAGGAGGACAGTCAGGCGGAAAAGGTGGAGCAAGGCTAGGATATTAAGTTGGTGCACACGGGGCGGAGACTCAGACGGAGCTTCGCCGATCTAGCTACTAGACGTAGAGTTTGCGCGCAGCAGCGTGAGAATGGAAACTGTAATTCAATAAAGACTTTTACTTAATGATCGCTGGCTAGCGTGATCCTCTGTGAGCTAGGATCTTCAAGCAGCTCTGACAACAACCTTTATTTTTTTCCCCTTTTCTCCATTTCTCTGCTTCATAAATATTTAAATTTAAAAAAAAAATCAGAAAAGGATGGTCTAGGATAAAACATGCAGGATGTACAAACAGGGGAACATTTCTTTCATTTATTCCAGTCCCAGAGTCTGGGCCATTTATTCTTAATGCTGGGTAGACTTTTACTGCAAGTACAGATTTGGCTGAGATCTTTTGGTACAGCCACATGGGCAAACTCTGTAGGCAACAGAGTCTCTCAATGGAAAAATTCGACTGGTCATGCCTTATAGCAGGTGACTAGTACCTTAGCAACAAACTGTAACACCTCCTTCTTGGAAGTTTCTCTAGCAGCACGTGGTCCCCATCTGAACTCAAACTCAGGTGGATCAGTGTGTGGGAGGCGAGTATATTCCAGGTACCTAGAAAGTGAAATTGCATGATCACTGCTACAATCCTTTGTAGGAAAAAGCCATCCCACACACAGGAGAATTGTTGTTTAGTCGTTTAGTCGTGTCCGACTCTTTGTGACCCCCTGGACCAGAGCACGCCAGGCACTCCTGTCTTCCACTGCCTCCCTCAGTTTGGTCAGACTCATGTTTGTACCCCTTCATGGATCACTGCCTTGCCGTGACAAAGGGGCTTGAATAACTCAGAGAAACTATGAGCTATGCCGTGCAGGGCCGCCCAAGATGGACAGGTCATAGTGGAGAGTTTTGACCAAACATGATCCACCTGGAGCAGGAACCGGCAAGCCACTCCAGTATCCCTGCCAAGAAAACTCCATGGACAAAGACACAGGAGAATAGAAAGGCTAAAAGCTGAAGTATCTGTACTCCAGTTGAGAGTTGTCTGACGTCTCCCAGGGCATGTAAACTCAGCTGGACATTATAAACAGTCAAGCTACAATTTCTGCCATGAATGTGCTCTGTGCACACAAGATTTCAATCCCACACATTTGCGTACAAGGAACAAATGCAATGAACCACTGTTACAACCCTGTGCAGATTCAAGGAATTTAGCCGTACATCACTACTTCAGAGCACAGATCGTGTTTTGTTTCTGCCTAGGTAAGGGAATCAGATACCTTTGGTTCCTGGAGGAGGATGAAGAGAAAGATCCCCTTAATAACCTATACAGTATTCTAATCATAATTCCCTTCTCTAAAGGACATATCTGGTCTTGGTCTCCCACCCCATTTTAGGAACTAGAAACAAAACAATGAGTTCTGGATTCTAGTCTCCTAACGCTTTTAAACCAGTACAACACATTTCTCTTCTCTACTAAAAATGTAGAAAGATTTGCAATTCCTGACTCACTTTTGCTTGACAAATTCCTCTGTCACGAGCTTCTTCACATCACCAAATGCCTTGCATCTTCCCCTGGAACGGTTAGAGAGTGGGATTTCGTCAGGGTACATAGTATCAGAGGAGCAAGGAGTTATTTGCTTCCCCAATTCCCGAACATAATTCCACCCACTGAAGGGGTTGGGACTATGATTCAGATGGCTACCCCTGGACAATCATACCTAAGGCTGTCAATTCGCAGCCTCTTCAGCAGCTCCCAAACCGCAGCTGGATGGAGAGAAAGCAAGAGATGAGAGTTTGCAACTGAGGCTACCAAAGAAGTCAGATGAACTGAATGGAGTGCAACTCACATTCTTTAGCCACATTGCCCTTCATGAAGATCAGGCTGAGAATGGCAAGGAGGAGCCCCATCTTGCAGATGATGTCATCGCTGCAAAAAAAGAGAAAGAGATTCAGTCTCCCAACACTGGATTTGGTGTTTTAACTGAAGCTTGGGTTATAAAGCAAGAAACAAACAAACTCAACCAAATGCTTTTAACTTCAGGAACTGATAGTTCTGATGCCTTGGCTAAAATGCATGCTGCGAGGAAGAAATAGTGCTGGCCTGGGATCAAAGAATCACACGCCAACACTTCCTTTTTGTGTGTTCAGAACCACTTCATCTCGCCTTAGTCAAATGCAGCGCTTGTAATAGTTTAACAAAGATCACTGAATAAGTTGTTTTTTAAAAATATCTGAATTATATCTCAAAGCATAGTACCTTAATTGCCAGGTGAACTGAATGTAAATTAAGTTCATTTTGGGGTAGAACTTCACACAATTTCTAGGTCATATTCAAAGTTGATCCTCCTACATGTGTTTCTTACTCTTTAAACTTTGGGGGACCTGTAAGCCTAATCATCACAGTTGGGAAAAATAAGCATTTCATATTCCACTCTCTCTCTCTGTGCGTGTGCGCGCGCGCTTTCATGTTTCCTTAGTCTTAAGTATATTTTACACATCAGCACAGCAGCCTGTAACATTCTGAACGCTGAAAAAAATTGTTTGCAAAGGGGCTAACATTAACTGGAATTAGTTCCTTGTTGGGCAGGGTGAACCTGAAGTAGCTCTTTTTAAAAAGGAAGAGGAAATTAACATTCTAGGTCAGGGATCATATGGTGGTTGGTAGAATTGGTAGAGTTGGTCTTGTGCTTCCTTCTGGTAGAACCTTAACGTCTCTCTGAATAATAAAAGAAGAGGATGATAAGCACCAAAGCGGGGGAAAGAGAGAGAGAGGGTTTCATTTCATTTCCGTTTCAGCTGGGACTGCCAAAAGAGAACCAGAACACACACTCTTCCCTCCTCTGCTTACTCTTCCAAGCTCTGTTCCTGTGGTGGCAATCTATTGATCAAGATGTATGTGGGATTTCTGGAGTCAAGTTCCACCAACTCCATTCCAAATACCTGACAAAGCAGAAAAAGATAAATACATTCAGACCAGAGTGTAAAAGGCCAATTTTCTCTTCCACTATTACAATCCCATTTAAGGAAGATAGAAATCACAACTAGATATTGAGAAAAGAATCAGTTCTATCCCTGGCATACATTGTATTGCTCAGAATTTGAATCGCTGAGTAAGGATATCTGACTTAAAGCATCCTTCATTGTGGGTCTGGATTTTCCACACTATACTAAAGGCCTAAGAGTAGATAAACACATTCAAGCAATCTCTACAATTTATGCAAAAAATTGCCATTTCTCCTCTCCCTATATTCATGTCAAGCCATAGCACATCAGTCAACCTGACCTCAAGGACAAAAGACTGCTATGCTCCTAGCTTTTTAATGGTCTATCAAACGATTTCAGCTTCAGAGCCGCTGCTTTGGCCTCACTAGACACTGCAGAAATCTTCTCTGCAGTCCTGCTTTGAGAGGCTGGCCTTATGAGAATCCACAAATAAAGCAAAATGGATGGAGTCGCACACTTCTGCCCAAACCAATAATGGATTCCTCCCTCACCAGCTGAAAGATCCCATTGGCACGTCTGATGATCACAGGAAAGATATCTTTATAGTCTTTGATAACATGTTTCAGAACATCTATAAAGGAGACAGATAGGTTTGTTGACCAGGTCTTCTTACATTGTATTTTAAAAAAACCACACAAACATACAAAGCAAAATTCCATTGAAAAAAAATCTGAACTAAAAATAATAATATGAAGAGCAACTAGAAAGATATATACTTGACTGAAGCAAAGCTTTCAGAACTTGGAAATATGTGCACAATAACTCATAAGGGGTTGGGAACCAAGGAGACCTAGGCAGGACGTCTGGTAGTTCTAGAAACACAGAAGTGCCAATACAAATTTGCTTAATCTCACCCTGAAAACAGAATTTGGGTATCTCTGGCACGAAAGCAATTTGGTCCTGTTCTTACCTGCCCTTTTAACTGGGATCTTCTTTTGGTCTTTGAACAGAAAAAACTGCACGAGCTCTTGTGCCTGTAGGGAGAATACAACATAGGCAGTTGGTGGGTCTATGTCTATGCTGCAATGCCGTGGGCACAGAATTCAGTTACCTGAGAATTTCAGCCTTCATTTTAAAAAAATAATCTAGAATTATGACTGCAAATCTGGTTGAAAAGTGTGTAGACAATCTCAGAACCCAGAACTGTGGCTGAATAAGATTTTCAATGGTTGCCAGGGAGGGTTTCAGTGTCTTACATCTGCGACAGCTAACAAAACAAGGAAGACCATGCCAATCTGTACATAGTTTACACAAGTCACAAAACTCTATTTTTACTAGCACTTTTTTTCAACTGAATGGACATAGCTCTGGCTATAGCCAATCATGACTGTGAGGCCCCAAAGAAGCATAAACAATTGCAGCAGAGGATCCTTTACTTTGAGTTCCACTTGATTCCGTGGGTGTCGCTCCAACTTATGCCGCATCTGGCTGGGTGTCATCGTTAGACTCAGTGTGCCTTCTTCATCATCTGAACCCGTGTGCTGTGCCTGGGTAAGGAAAGAGGATTCGTTTTTTTTAAAGGGATCCAGCTGTGGGATTCACACAGGCCTGTCATCTCTGGAGATGTCAGCTCTGATCTCGTGCTAGCCACATGTAGAGATAAACATGCTTGACATTCTCTGAGCAATTTCTTACCAAGACTACAATCCTATACACATTTATTTGACTGTAAGACCCTCCGAACCCAATGGAACTTATTTCTAAGTAAACGTGCATTGGAGTGTACTATTAATTGGATTACATTTCTCTGTTGAAAAGCTACAACCTTTCATATATATAGCTGAACATTTAAGGTTTCAGCAAGTTCTGTAAAACTCAAGTGCAACATGCAAATGCCACCCATCATATCTGAACTGCATAAATGTACTGGAGCCCCAGCCACTAGCCAAAAAGGATGCAGGGCAAAGTGCCGCGTCCGCACACGCGTGGAGCGGCTTGTGCTTCTGTACATGCGTGAAGCAGCAAACCCGGAAGTAACCCGTTCCAGTACTTCCGGGTTTGCCATGGACGTTCACCGGAAAAGACGCTAGACAAGGCGGACGTTCGCGGAGATATTACTGTATACATGTCTTAGACACTTGTCTCTACCATATGGAGATTTGCAACCAGCCAGGTATCAAATCTGGACTCTGCTACCTATCCAAATGCACGTGATGTTGGTGGCTTAGGGCTATCTTTTACCACTTATGGGTTGCAGCTGGTGAATTATCTTCTTTTCATTCTTATCTTTGTGACCTTTTGATTGAATTTTTATGCAGATTGGTGTTTTTACAAGCTACTGTTTAGTTTGAGGGAAGGGGGGGGGCTGCATCTAGTTTTGTTTGGCAGTATAATCTATACATTACAACATATTAATAAATCAAGAAGTCAGTCCATGTGCAGTACCTGAGAAGGGCCGGCACCCTTGCTGCTACGTTTGCTGTGGGACATCTCTCCGACAAGAGCTTGTGGGAAAGAGGAAGAGAAAGCTATGGCAGGTGTATTCTTGTCTCCCTTACCTTTGTCACTCAAGAACGAAGCCAGCACATGTCCCCTCCCGACTCCAGTAGAAACTCGGGGTCCAGGGCTACATCTGCCAGTTCCCCACTTCAGAAACTGCCACTCCCCCAAAACACACGCTGCCAACTCCCCAGAGCAAAGCAGGGCTCGTTGAGCCTTTAGAAATCATGCAACAGGCAGATTGAGGTTGAATCCTGACAAGACAGAAGTACTGTTTTGGGGGGACAGGAGGCGGGCAGGTGTGGAGGATTCCCTGGTCCTGAATGGGGTAACTGTGCCCCTGAAGGACCAGGTGTGCAGCCTGGGAGTCATTTTGGACTCACAGCTGTCCATGGAGGCACAGGTCAAATCTGTATCCAGGGCAGCTGTTTACCAGCTCCACCTGGTACGCAGGCTGAGACCCTATCTGCCTGCGGACTGCCTTGCCAGAGTGGTGCATGCTCTAGTTATCTCCCGCTTGGATTACTGCAATGCGCTCTACGTGGGGCTACCTTTGAAGGTGACGCGGAAACTACAACTAATCCAGAACGCGGCAGCTAGACTGGTGACTGGGAGCAGCCGCTGAGACCACATAACACCGGTCTTGAAAGACCTACATTGGCTCCCAGTACGTTTCCGAGCACAATTCAAAGTGTTGGTGCTGACCTTTAAAGCCCTAAACGGCCTTGGTCCAGTATATCTGAAGGAGCGTCTCCACCCCCATCGTTCTACCCGGACACTGAGATCCAGTGCTGAGGGCCTTCTGGCAGTTCCCTCACTGTGAGAAGCCAAGTTACAGGGAACCAGGCAGAGGGCCTTCTCGGTAGTGGCGCCCGCCCTGTGGAACGCCCTCCCACCAGATGTCAAAGAGATAAACAACTACCTGATATATAGAAGACATCTGAAGGCAGCCCTGTTTAGGGAAGCTTTTAATGTTTGATGTATTATAGTATTTTAATATTCTTTTGGAAGCCGCCCAGAGTGGCTGGGGAAGCCCAGCCAGATGGGCGGGGTATAAATAATAAATTATTATTATTATTATTATTATTATTATTATTATTATTATTATTATTATTATTAGCTCAACAGGTTAGGCTTTTTAGGAAAAGCGGCGACTACGACATTTCCGGAAATAATAAGAAAAGCAACCCGCCTGCTTCTGGAAAGCCTGCTGCGCCCCATATCTAAGACTGCCGGCATCCTCCGCCGCCCCACCCCCCGCAAAAGAGTCAGCAACCCAACAGGCAGCAATCCAACAGGTACAACTCACGCCGGCGTAGAAGACGGGCGGGGGGCGGAGCCCAAGCCGGGTCCTCTCGCTGAGGAAACCCCTAACGCCGCCGGAGCACCAACCACCACGACTCGCCTCCTCCGCGGCTCGCCTGCAACTGCGCCGCACCGCGCGAGGCCCGCCCTCTCGGCTCTTCTGGGCATGCGCGCGCCGAGCCGCTTGCGACCCCCCCCGGCTTCCCAGGGCGCAGGCGCCTCCGTCTTCTGTCGGCTGTTGCTTAGCAACGCTTCCCTCCGCGGCCTTGGCCTCCTGGTCGTCGCCTCGGTTCCAGCGGCCGCTTCGTTCCCGCCATTTTCTCCTCAGTTTGTTTCTGAGGCAGGCGTCGAAGCGGGGCTGCTGGCTGGCGGGGAGGAAAAGAGTCACGAAGGCGGCGTTGCGGGGGGGGGGGAGGCCGGCTCAGTCGACAATGTCTGCCATAATAAATTCGTTAGGTGCTGCAAGACTCACTTGTATTTGCTTGCGAAAGAGTGGCTGGGCCGCTTCTTTGCAGTTGAAGAGATTGGGTGGTCCTCTGGCATGGTTGCTTTACCTGAGATTCCTGCATTGCATGGGGTCAGACTCGATGACCCTCGGGGTCCCTTCCAACTCTACAATTTGCACGTTAGCAGCTTGAGTCTGTGCTTGTATACTTGGGAGTAAATAAACTTCCTTCTATAAGGAGGGCTGGTGGTGCCATGCTTTGTGTACCACGTACTGCTTCTGCCCCAGCATTTAACTCAAATGCAGCAAGTGCATATTTCTCCCAGCTGCAGCTTGGGTGGTGAAATATACTTGGAGTAGAGAGTGGATTTCATGCTCTTTATTCAGCTCATAGTGGTGAGGAGGAATGGAAGTTCCCCCACAATATCTGCTTTATATACATTATTTACACAATGGGCTGCATCTGATTGGCTAATTCCGGGATTCTCCTGTAGGCCAATCAGGTTGCGGATTCACTTCCACCTGGAGCTGGATTGGGTGGCTCCTGCGGACCAATCATACTGCTGCATTTTGGATCCTATTGTTCTAGGACCAATCAGACTGCTGCATTTTGGATCCTATTCAACTCAGTACATAATAGGTGTGCTGTGTGCATTAAACATTCTCTCTTTCCACACTACTGTTACCTGAACAAAATTGTCCCAAGAACTGCATTTAAGTAAAGGGGGGGAGCAGGGCGAGGGGGGCAGTCAGGCCGCAATCACAGTATAGCAAAGAACTGGAGATTTCCCTTAATAAACTTCATAATCTGAAAGGACGGCACTGGCTTGGAGGTGGGGAAAAGGCTCCCTGTTTTGCCAGAAGGGGCACTCTTTTTCCTATCCCCACAGCAGTTCTTTACAGATGGATACAAATCACCCCGCTTAAAATGCAGCTAGGTCATTTTTTCCTCAGTTTGCATCAAAGCTGGTCGGGAGGGTGGGGATTCATCAAAACTCAACGTTTCATAATACAGTGGTGCCTCGCAAGACGAAAAGAATCTGTTCTGTGATTCTCTTCGTCTAGCGGTTTTTTCGTCTTGCGAAGCAAGCCCATTGACGGATTAGCGGATTAGCGCTATTAGCGGCTTTTAGCGGCTTATCTGCTGATCGGATCAGCTGATAAGCGGCTTAGCAGCTTAGAAAAAAGGGGGGAGGAGGAAAAAAACCAGCAGGAACTCGCAAGACATTGTCGTCTTGCGAAGCAAGCCCATAGGAAATTCGTTTTGCGAAGCACCTCCAAAACGGAAAACTCTTTCGTCTAGCGAGTTTTCCGTCTTGCGAGGCATTCATCTTGCGGGGCACCACTGTAAATGGCAGCATAGATACAGTTTACATAGGAACTGTTGCTGACGGGTGTGCACCACTTCCCAGACCTGCACTGGATGCAGAATAAACAGGAATTTATACATAACCTCTGTAAAGGAAACCAAGGCCAGCCCTACCATGAGGAGAGCATGGCCAGTTTGGTTGCACTGGGCGCAGACCCTTGGGGCATAGCTGTCAACATTTCCCTTTTTTTAAGGGAAATTCCCTTATTCCGAATAGGATTCCTCGCAAGAAAAGGGAAAGGTTGACATCTATGCCTTGGGGGCGCCGCAACTATGATGTAGGATGGAAGGCGGGAGGCGCCAAACTTTGGCGTCACACAGGGCGCCACTCGGTAGTGTGCAGTGAAATGTTTTGCAGGGAAACCTTTAGGGCTAGAGGCACAAGCTTGCGAGGGCGATGCAGAGAGTGTGCGCATGAGCATCACGCCTCCTTCCCTAAGCCAGGCAGAAGCTTCCCAGGCTCTGAGAAGGATGGAACCAGGGGAACATTTAGGGGCTAGCCTAGTCCATTGACCGCACACCACTGGTGCCACAGAAATTTGAGCCCCTAAGCTAGTTTGCTGCCCTAGTATGGCTGGTGCACCAATGAGGCGACCTGAGGCATCTCATCCCACTGGGCTGTGGGCCCAGATCCGTGGCGTTGGAGGGATGCGTCGGTGGCACGTCTTGCCTCAGGTGCCAAAAGGTCTCAGGTTGGCCCTGTGTGCAGCAGAACAGAAAACGTATGCTGTTTGCTGAAAACAGCTTGCAGATACTTAATTGGCTTAGGATTTTATTTGTTAAGTGATGAATTAATATGTTTAATTTCATAATTTGAAGATCTAAGGATGTTAATGTTTAAGTTAAATTATTTTAAGAACTATGATTTGGAAAACCGTTAAAAGGACATGCAATGAAATTCAACCAAGGGGAAGCAAGGAAGTCACTTAACAATGTTAATAAGTGTAATTTTTAATAAGGTTATGATTTATGTTTGTTTGTTTTATGTGTTTGTTTGTTTATAATGTGAAAACCAATGAAAAAAATTGAAAAAAGGAAAAAAAGAAAAGAAAACGTATGCTGTTTGTACAGTAGGTTCTTTCAAGAAGTTTTCATTATTATGCTGTTATACATTACATACTACAGTTATTAAAATTTCCAGAAAAGTAGCTGTGTTAATCCATGAAACCTTATGCCATAATAAATGTGTTATCAGTCTTTAAGATGCACAAGACTCTTTGTTGTTATTGATTATATCTATTTTTAAAACCCCACAAAAAATGTGTTTTTTTTAGTGTCTCTGTGTGAAATAGGTAGTGAACCCTGACTGGCACTAAAAAGGTTACTAAAATTCAAACAGATGTAAACTCTTCCATTCTATATAAAACTTTTTTCCAGTGAGTAATTTGTCTCCCCAGTCTCTCTATGGCAGGATCCAGGTTATACACACCAAAGTGGAAACCTCCCAGTTAAATAGGCTTTGGCATTGCTTAGCAGAGGTACAAATCATTGGTTAGTCATGGCTGCTTATTCCTGACACTACTGGAACTGAACAAGTGTAGGATTCGTGTGCAACTTATTCTAGTAGGGTAGTATTACAGATAAAGGATACAATTAAAATTTTTTGTAAGGGTGTTGTTGTTGTTTTAAAAGAAACACAATAATGGTTGGAGTCAGCCCAAGGGAATTGTGTTCTGACTTTCTGTGTTAGGCCCGTCATTGGCAGCCCAAGCCTATTCCCTTTCCAGCCACATCAGCTTCAACAGGCTCAGGCCAGAGAAGGATATGGCCTTTGGCAGAAAGATCAGAAGGTAGTGGCTCTGGAATAAGAAGTCACTGTTTCAGATGTGGAAAGCAAAATACATTTTGGGGTAGCAGAACGGTGCTTTAACACAACTTCAGAAGGGTCACTGCCATTCATCCTCAATATAGAGAAGGCAAAATCCATTGCTTTATTATATTCTTTCATTCGCAGTCCCACTACTTTTATACATTTTTTCACTTTTTCACTTAATAAATAATTAGTTGCAATATTTTTTCCTCATTTTTATCAGCTTGTCTGATATAAAATTGTTGGCAATGGAGGCTCCTTTTGAGTGGGGGCTCTTTCAAATTAGCACCTCTCTCCACAAAAAACTTGAGGCATTGCAATCCCTGCATAAGGTCTTATAGCACCTCGTTAAGCAAATTTAAATTAGTGCTTAGTTTTTGCCAAATGTGGCTGAAATATACTCAGAGTCGAGTGTGGATTTCATGCTCTTTATTCACTCATACTAGTGAGGAATGAAAGTTCCCCCCCAAATATCTGCTTTATATACAGTGGTACCTCGGGTTACATACACTTCAGGTTACATACGCTTCAGGTTACAGTCTCCGCTAACCCAGAAATAGTGCTTCAGGTTAAGAACTTTGCTTCAGGATGAGAACAGAAATCATGCTCTGGCGGCAGCAGGAGGCCCCATTAGCTAAAGTGGTGCTTCAGATTAAGAACAGTTTCAGGTTAAGTACGGACTTCCAGAACAAATTAAGTACTTAACCCGAGGTACCACTGTACATTATTTACACAATGGGCCGCACGTGATTGGCTAATTCCGGGATTCTCCTGTAGGCCAATCAGGTTGCGGATTCACTTCCACCTGGAGCTGGATTGGGTGGCTCCTACGGACCAATCAGACTGCTGCATTCTGAATCCTATTCAACTCAGTACATAACAGTGGCAGACAGTGACTCAGTTCACATATTAACACTAAGACAACCCCTGACTTAGTGCAATTGAGCAAATATGCAGGTTCCTGAAGCAAAGATCCGGGCCACTGTACTTCTCTGATCCTGCTGCTGTCATAGTTTGGCTTAGCATTGTGTCTGAACCCAGACTAACGGTTTATCTTGCTCCAGACAAGTCACAAACTCTAATCAAGTTTTGTTAATGTTTACTGCTCACGAGCCCAGATTCAGATGTAACCATTAACCCAAAATTACCACATGTAGCACAGCAGTCAGACTGGGAGACCACACCATCACTCTGGAAACCCTCACATTTGCTCTTGTGCATTAAACCAGGGATTAGCGTTACATGCAAATTGGCCCAGTGTTTTTATTTGAAGTGGGACCGCTCAATATTATCTATTTCCTAAAATTCATATGATGCTTCATTATAGAAAACTTCTACATTGTTAACAAAAAGGATAAAACAGTAAGATTATCCCTTTCAAGTTTGCAAATCAATGGACAAGTTGTTTGTTCACTTTAAAGCCCCGAACAGAAATTATGCCTGTCTGATACGTAATGGGAAGGTGTTCCAAAGGGCAGCTGCTGCCACACTAAAGGCCTGATTCCTACATTGTACAGAACATACCTCCTAATGATCTGCAAGAGACCCTTTCCTGCAGAGCGCAGTGATCAGTTAGATACATGAAGGATGAAACGATTCTGGTCCTAAGCTGTATAGGGCTTTGTCGTACCAACACCTTAAATTAAGCCAAGTAATTAATGGGCAGCCACTGTAATTCTTTCAACAGCAGTATATAGTTTGTCCCAGTGAGCAGTTTAGCTGTTACATTTTACACTAGCTGCAACTTCTGGGCCAACTTCAGAGTCAGCCCCACATGCAGCGCACTGCAGTAGTGCAAGCTTTAGGTTATTAGCACATGGAAAACAGAGGTCAGGTTATCCCAGCACAGAACCTGCAATAGAATCCAAGAGCCTCCACTCCACCTCATACTATGAACTTGCAGCTTCAGGGGTATACAACCCCATCCTGTTACGATATGGATGCAATGCAGCTGCAAATTGCTAGCTTGAAAACAGTACATGATGGGAATGTTGGGACTGTCCGTGGGAAACAGTGGGACAGTCAGTTCACAGGGCGATGCACCGGAATTAGCTCAGAGTGTAATATGAGCTCTTCCTCTTGCTCTTGTACAGGAAGTACAGGAAGTCTTTGTCACTTGACTGCTGGAGTTTGAAGTGAGCAGTCATGTTTTCTATAATGCTGCAAAGACAGAAATAAAAGCATGTAAATACGTTTCTGTCTATCTCCTTTTCCCTGCTGGGGGAGCAGGAGGGAGTGGGTGTGTTCTTCCCACGTTTGGGAAGAATCACCTATCATGACCCAGCCTGGATCTTGCTGGGGAATGCAGCCAGGGAGGTCAACAGGAGACCAAGCCGGGTGCCTGGGAGAGTTGCCAGTTTCTCCCGATAAAGGCTTGATTTCCGACACATCCAAAGCAAGCAATTGACCAATTATTGAGACTCTGAGACCATTGAATGAATCTGAAAATTTCACTTTCTCTAATTTTAGTGCAAACTTCTTCCAGTATACACATTTTGTGGCAACTTTATCTAAGTACACATTTTTGCATTTTCTCTCTGTGTGTATGCAGCTATAATATGCACACTTCCTAAGCATAAGCATTTTTAACACATTACATTGCAAAATTTAGAGAATTTGGAATTTTAAGACTGGCTTTGTTTTAGTTTGCATGTTGTTCAGAAAGCGCTAATTGGGTGGGTTCTCTTTAAAATGTGAACTGAACTGAATTTATCCCCAGTTCCTATTGCTCAACCGGTGTCTCCATCTTGCCATGATTCAGTTCGTTGGCCCTCATGCAGATCACCAGTGAGTCCAGGCTTGAATTGCCTTTCCTGATTCATATACTGTAAATAGAGCTGGGTATCCTCCGTATACTGATTATACCTTGCCCCAGTTTTCCTAATGGCTGCTCCCAATAGTTTCATACACAGGTTAAATATCACTGGGGACAAGATGGTATCTTGTGGCACCTCACAGCACAACTGCCAGGGGGCTGAGAGATAACCACCTAAATCAGGAGACTGAAGTCAAGAAGTTCACATTGTCATTAAGACAGAGGCAAGAAAACTATAGGACTCTGTTGTTTTCAACCTGGTAATGATCAATTATGTGCCGTGAAGCAAGGAGCATACATAAATAAAGGATTGTCAGAGTTAAATAGCTGATTTCCAAAGTGGGTTTTTTTTTATCTGGATCATAAATAAAAGTAGCCCTTATAAAACTTAATGGAGATGAAGATGGGGGCAAAAACTAGAATTAGTTGGTTCTGCCTGTCATGGGCGCTGCTTCCACTTAGTGGCAGGCTCCCTGCCTTCCTCCCTTCCGGTCCCAAGGGACACCAGCCACCAATGTTGATCAGGAGTCAAAACTCCTCCGTCTTATCTGGATATGCTCTTCTTTATATAACAAACCGTTCTTTATCATTTACATTCCACTTTCCGGCAAACAAAGTGCTCTAAAATTCCAATCTCTTTAAAATGTCAGACTGAGAGATAATGCTTTCCCCCAGGCTACCAAGCAAACCTTGAATCTGGAATTTCCCCTTTGATTGCCCACCTCCAAAATTAACACACTGCCTATGCTTTTAGACTGCATAGTGAGAAAGACAGAGTTGCTCTTGTCTATTCCGAAAACACTTTTGTTCCCTAACCTTGTTGTTTTAGGGAGATCTGTCAATAGAGAGCTCACAGAAATGTAATAGGTATCCAACCTATTTCATGAAGAGGAAAACAACCATGTTGAGCAAATAGATAACGTTTTGCAAGACAAAATATTGCCTCTGACATCACTAAAGCAGCACTAGGTTAATCTACTGTGAAACTGCACTTACAAGCTTCCCTGCAGGGTCAAGGTCCTGATAGGACTAGTTCTGGTACTTTCTTGGAGATGCTTGCTATGGAAGAGCACTGTTTGGCTACTTCATGTGATATCACTAAGCCTGCACCTCAAAGCAAGTTTTCAAAATGGGGACGGGGACTTCCAGTTAATACAATGCTGTATTCTATGTGGAATCGCCGTTTAAACTCTGCTTTCAGGTAACACTAACTCAGTAACGCTAAATTCAGTAAATCACCCTAGTGAGGAAGCAGCGGTTCTCAGAAAGACGGAGAAAGAGACATGTTTCTTATGACATCTGGTTCTGCCCTTAGTCACTAATGTCATGCTACACCAGCTCTGCAAAACACAGCATTTCTTCTGTGCTGTTCCTGTTCAGTAGTTAGCACCTCTAGGAACTGGGATGGGATAGAAATAGCTTGGCCCATGGAATCAAGCCAGAGTTCCCAGTGGACACAGTACAGGTTTATTCTCCTCCGTCCAAGCAGCAAACACCAACACTTTGCCAGTGTATTCTAATTAAAAAAACAACCACTTGGACGTACCTTTCCAGTAGTTTGCCCACACTGTTGCTTTTGGAACTGCAAATCTTAAAGATTATTCTGTTGATTATGATGGCAATAATATATTTCCCTTTAGCCTTGCAATATCAAAGAGATCTGTCAGTCTTTTTTCCAGGTCTATTTTTATCAAGTTATTCCATGTCATAATTTCTTATGCAGGGCAGTTGGATAAAAGTTACCCATAGGGCATCTAGACCACCTCATGCTTTTGCACAATCTCCGTTCATTTAAATTGAGCTTGTTCATGGAGTCCATTGTTTAAAATATGACTTTGTTGGGTTGCCTGAAGAAGGAAGTGCAGCACAAATATATTAGTAGAACCTTTTTCCATCCATTTATGCTAAGTAAACTTTAGTATAGATAATTACTTGGGGACTTTTGATATGATGAAGGCACTTCTCTTTTTTTATATAATTTTTATTCATTTTAAAGCATATTAATTAACAAACATTCCCCAAAATTTCACCTCTTATACAATCTTTCTGGACTTCCATCAGCGCCTCTGCAGATCTCCCATTTTTATAATTTCTTCTGCATTTCTTAAATTCATATTGCCTTTAATTATCATAACTATTATTATCCTTTTCGTTCAATAATGCAATAATTCAGATTATTCCCCTTACAAAACTTCCTGCAAACCTACAAATGTAATCTGATCATCACAATTACTTTTCATATAATCTGTAAATTTACACCAATCTTCCATGAATCTCTGGTCCCGCCGGTTTCGAATTCTTCCCGTTAGTTTATCTAGTTCTGCATAGTCCATCAGTTTCATCCTCCAATCTTCTTTCATTGGTAGTTCTTCTTGCTTCCATTTTTGTGCCAATAGTATTCTTGCGGCCGTCATTGCATACAAAACCAGCTTACAATCATTTCTATTTATATCCTCCCCTACAATGCCTAGTAAAAATGCTTCTGGTTTTTTAATGAATGTATATTTCAACATTTTTTTCATCTCATTATATATTATTTCCCAGAGGTTTTTCACCTTTTTACACTCCCACCACATATGATAAAAAGTTCCTTCTTTTTCTTTACATTTCCAACATTTATTGCTTACCTTATACATTTTAGCCGATTTGACGGGGGTAATATACTATCTATAAAACATTTTCATCACATTTTCTTTTAAGGCATTGCATGCAGATGAAGGCACTTCTCATGTTTGCAGTTTGGCCAGGGGTGGCCCAAGTATTGCAATTCCTAAGCTGAAAAATGCAAATGGCACCCCACCTCACCAATTAAAATGATGAACAACCTACCAGGGATTTCTCTTGTGCAAGCCTTGTTGAAACTGAGGAATGGCTGTAGCTCAGTAGCAGAGCATCTACTTTGCATGCAGAAGGTCCCAGATTCAGTTCCTGGCATCTCCAAGCAGGGCTGGGGAAAAGCCCTATCTGAAAGCCCAGAGAGCCTTTGCCAGTCAGTTTAGACAATACTCATCTGGAAGTGCCAGTGCTCTGACTTGGTCTAAAGCAGCTTTCTATAGTTGTTCCTCCCAACAAGTGCTCTGCTGTGTTCTTGTGCAGCTGCCATTCATATCAATGGCCCTCAAACTGGAAAGCATCCTAGCAAATTATTATCCATCATCAGATCTGCCTGTCTGCAACTCTTTCCCCTCCCAATTTTTTTTATTAATTTTCAAAAAGAATAATTAAGACAAACAAACAAACATCCTAATTGTAATTAAAACAATCTTAATAACATTGTTAAGTGACTTCCTCGAATCCCCCTGGTTGAATTTCATTGTATATCATTTTAACGGTTTTCCAAAATCAACTTTCTAAAAAAAATTAATCACTTAACATCTTTCATTCTTTCTAATTTAGCTTTAAACATCTTAAATCCTACCCTTACATATTTAAATCCTAAGCCTATCTAATATTTGCAAGCTTTTCCACTTAGGTTATCTTAACATATTTAGCTAAGCAGTCTTTAAATTTCATCCATTCTTCCTGGTACACCTCCTCCTTCTGGTCTCGGACTCTTCCAGTCAGGTCGGCTGTCTGTGACTCTTAAAAGTGTCCACACAATCTATCTAAAGCAGGGATGGAGAAGTTGCAGCTTTCCAGATGTTGTTTGACTCCTAACACAAATAATCTGGGACCATTGTGCCTGCTGGCTAGGGCTGATGGGAACAGGAGTCCAACAATAATTGAAGGGCAACATGTTCTGCATTTAAAGCAACCAATGCAACTTGCCTCATGTTCAGCTGGTCACAGAGCAAGGTGGCTCTTTCCAAACCTAGCGACAGAGCAGCAGAGATTATGTTCCCCTGTGCAGACCCATTTAAATATCCAGAGTTCTGCAAGAATAGCCACAGATATGCTGATTGCAACCAGTGCGCAGGTGGCTTTTTAAATGGATTAAGGAAATAAATGTAATGGAGGCCATGGCTATTCCCCATGATAGGGTGGTGCATCTTTGAATAAAAACAACAGGTGACAGCCATCTTCTGATCCAGCAAATGTGCATGTGAGATAGACAGAGAGAGGTATTTGTGGGCAAATTATGTGAAATTTGCAAGCGCTAACAAAAGAAGGATGTTAGGACATGAGTATAAAATAGGAGTTACCTGTATGAAATCAAAAGTGCTCGTGAAGAACCAAGAGAAGTGGGAGGTTCTGGATTTCCCTCTATTTCTCCCTGCCTTCATTCCATAATCTAACCAGTACAAGTCAACATGATTGTTTATCCCACACATTGGGCAGTAGAAATTTAGGCATTTTGGTGCTGTTGTTTTTAAAAAATATATTTATGCTTTTACAATACAGTGGTACCTTGGGTTAAGAACTTAATTCGTTCCGGAGGTCCATTCTTAACCTGAAACACCACTTTAGTTAATGGGGCCTCCTGCTGCCGCTGCACCGCCGCTGCACGATTTCTGTTCTCATCCTGAAGCAAAGTTCTTAACCCGAGGTACTATCTCTGGGTTAGTGGAGTCTGTAACCTGAAGCATATGTAACCTGAAGGGTATGTAACCCGAGGTACCACTGTAAATTAGTACATCCATTTCACAATATTCTTCATTATCCTGCTACATTGTTCAACTTTCCTGCACTTCCCTCCATGGGTTCCTTTTTACTTGTAGTTGTGCTCCTTCCACACATTCTAACTGATTTAACTGCTCTTCATAACTCTGGTCCTACTTGGAGATTTATATAACTGTTATAATTCTTTAAATATTCTCCAAAGTTTCCCTACTCCTTTCTTATGGTGTATTCATCCTGGTTTCTTATCTGAGCTTTTCTTACTAAATCCTTTTTCTTTATCCTTTTAAAATATCTCATTTCTTTGATGGTATTGAAACCAGTCATTGATCCAATCATGTATGCCTTCTCTCTCTTTTGGTATTGGTTGGCCTTCTTTGAATTCTATAATATCTTTATAAGTACCTCAATTTCCTTTCATATTTATCTTTTTCACTGACACTGCTTCCATGGGTGATAGCAAGTTTGGCCCTTATACCCAATCCAAATCAAACATAGATTTCTTCTAATTATATGGTTTACGAACAATCTGTGTACTCTAGCCTTGTCATAATATAGATACACATGCCAGCAGTACTGTAGGTCAAATCCCTCCAAGTCCAGTAAGCTATTATTTTTTTAATTCCATACAGTCTTTTACCCAACTTAGATATACTGCCTCATAATAAATTTTTAGATCAGGAAGGCTGAATTCCCCCCCCCCCACACACACTTTCTCTTGTATCTGTTAAAATTTTGAATTTAATATGTGGTCTTTTCCCTTGTCATATGAATTTCAGCATATTCATTTTTCATTTTTTAAAGCAAGCATAGTTGCTAATCACTGGTAGTGTTTGAAAGAGGAACATCATTTTAGGTAGGACATTCATTTTGATTGTTGATATTCTTCCCAACAATGATAAGTTCATAAGTTCATTATTCCCCATCTCTCCATATCTTTTTAAATTTCATTCCAGTTTTTGGTATGGTTGTCCTGAAAAAGATTTAAGTTTGTAGTCGAAATTCATATTCCCAAGTATTTTACCTTCTTCACTATTTAAATCTCCGATACGGCTTCTATTGTTTCTTTGGTTTGGGGATCTAAATTTTTTGTTAACATCTTCATTTTTCCTTTGTTGATATAGAAACCTGCCAAGCTTTCAAAATTTGTTATAGGTTCCAGGGCCTTGGGTACACTCTTCCAGTGGATTTTCTAAGGTTAGGACCACACCAACAGCAAAAGCTCTTAGTTTATAATTCTGTTGTCCTACTCAAATTCCTCTAATTTCTGTATTTTCATGTATATTTCTTGCCAGGACTTCCAACGCTAAGATAAATGGTAAAGGGGATAAGGAACATTCTTGCATTTTGGGTTTTTCGCTTCATTGCAAGGAGGAAGGTTTGCTTCTTTCAAAAATCAGAGGATTAGATGAGGACCAAAAGGAACTGTGTAAATTCGCTAAGACTCATGCATTGAGGAAATATTTCCCTTCCTTCCACACATCCAATGAACTGGGGAGTTTTCTGTTCCTCTGTTTAGGAAGCTTTGACCTATTTTTGGTTTCTTCTCTGCCAAGGAACACTGCAGCAGGTACAAGTAGCAACGCTAGTCATTTTGCAGTGACCTTCTTCTGTCCCCTTGGCGATCTGGACCCATCGTCTATTTACGCAGCATATTTGTGGTCTGTTTATTTTTTTTCCAGAGCCCTCATCAAGTGCTGAAAACAGGACACGGGCTCTTCAGAATATTTTGTTTTCATTTCATCTTATGGAGTAGCGAGTGAAGCTGGCCACCCTCCAGTCTTGGATGCATGGACAATCAAGGCTTGTATCAGGATGAATGCTACATTTATAGGTCCTTTTTATGAAAAAAAGAAAGAAAAAAGAAACCTAAGTTTTAAAAGCACGAACGAAAGGGATGCCAAGGAGGCGTTCTCATCCACAAAGCCTTCCGCAAAGACGAGGCAGAACTTTCATGCCAGTCACCACCACCATGGAGCAGCTCCTGGGATATTCTTTCTGTCTCTTCCTGATCCTGTCACCTTTATGTAGCACAGGGCACCCTATTCAAATCCACATACCTTCTCACAAGGTAAGTCCTGCTGGGAGCCAGACAAATGTAAGGGTGAAATGATGCTTGGCTGTTTTTTTGTTTTGTTTTTTGTTTTAAGAGGACTACTGAGCGGTCAGGTCAGCTGGAGGCAGTAGTGCCAAATAGTTCAAGAGCAGTGGAAAGGTTGAATAGAAATATTCCTGAGTTCTTCTCCTGCCTTTGAAAAATCAATGGGTTCCAAAAGGTGGAGAAGAGAGGGGAGGAAACACTAGTTGAAGTGTTCTCTTTTCGGATCAAATTGTCTAGGATTGTGCAATGCAGAATAGACAAGTGGGTGTATCTGTGTTGGAAGTAGTAGGTGAAGTAGGATGCAAACATTAGGGTTACACAGAACTCCTTATTGGGCAGAATAAAGGGTCTACTCTCTCTCTCTCTTTCTCTACAGACAGACTGCAAAGCTGGGTAACAGCTTATTTCCATTCTGCTAGATGAGGAGTTCTGAATGACTCAAAATCTTGCATACTCTTCTTCCAACAGAGTCTGCTATTCCCTCACCTATTTTGTGTTCCTTATCTAATGGGACCAAGAACGGTACCATCTTGACATCAATACAGAGATGCCTTGATTTTCCATCTCTTCCTCCCACCCAGGAATATTAGTTTTCAGTTTATTCAGGCTAAGAAATTAACTCATTAACTCTGACCAGCTGTAGAAGGGGGAAGCTACGTGCTGTCTGAAGTATTTCTCATGCCCGGTAGTACTGGACTTCGTTGTTGTAGCTGAGAGGAATCAGAGTCCCTATTTGCTACATAATTCCAGGCAGTCACCATCAGTGCGATATCTTGGTCCAAATCCAGTCCATGGCAGCTGCGACTTATTTCCATCCAGACTTTGATAGACCAAAAGCCACAGCAGGTGCAATCCATGAATGGCAAGATTTGAGAACAAGCATTAAAAAGTGGTTAATGTCCTAGAACATTTTTTACCACGTGAAGCAGTGCCTGCAATGAAACAAATTAGGGAAAGTTTTCTCCTCTAATCTGACATCTTCTGCTGTTTTTTACTTCTTAAAATCATGGTTAAATTAACTGGACCTCAAACATTAATTTTAATGCTTCTCAGCTCTTTCTAACTACAGAGAAACTGTTTGAAAAATAAAACATTACACACTCTCTCTCTCTCTCTCTCTCTCTCTCTATATATATATATATATATTCCAGATCCATGTAGATTTGGCAGTGCTGCCCTAGAATGATGCGATTTACCCTATTTCATAAAATCAAGGAAGATATGGAAAAGGTTTTGTGTTCTAAACGGAACAGGAAACAATATTTCTGGCACAAGAAACTTGTGAAGATCTTCTCTGGGGCTGAATCTTTAAAAAAATCAGATGACAGCATGTCCACACAGATAACCAACCTATAAAGTTCCCATCAAAACAAACACATCAGGTCAATATAATTTATGATTAATGAATAAGTCTCAATTTATTTTACGATACTCCCCCATGTTTTAAAAAAATAACTTGATTTGTATCTAAATGAAAAATCAAAATACTAAGGAGTTTCATCCCTGCCTGATGTCCTTCTAGTGTGGAGAGCCAGTGTAGTGTAGTGGTTAAGAGTGGTAGACTCGTAATCTGGTGAACCGGGTTTGATTCCCTGCTCCTTCACATGCAGCTGCTGGGTGACCTTGGGCTAGTCACACTTATCTGAAGTCTCAGCCTCACTCACCTCACAGAGTGTTTGTTGTGGGGGAGGAAGGGAAAGGAGATTGTTAGCTGCTTTGAGACTCCTTTGTTGTTTTTTAGTCGTTTAGTCGTGTCCAACTCTTCGTGACCCCCTGGACCAGAGCACGCCAGGCACTCCTGTCTTCCACTGCCTCCCGCAGTGTGGTCAAACTCATGCTGGTAGCTTCGAGAACACTGTCCCACCATCTCGTCCTCTGTCGTCCCCTTCTCCTTGTGCCCTCCATCTTTCCCAACATCAGGGTCTTTTCCAGGGAGTATTCTCTTCTCATGAGGTGGCCAAAGTATTGGAGCCTCAGCTTCAGGATCTGTCCTTCCAGTGAGCCCTCAAGGCTGATTAACTTAAGAATGGATAGGTTTGATCTTCTTGCAGGGTAGTGATAAAACAGGATATCAAATCCAAACTCCTCCTCCTCCTCTTCTTCTTCTTCTTCTTCTTCTTCTTCTTCTTCTTCTTCCTCCTCCTCCTCCTCCTCCTCCTCCAATCTCATTAGCCAGCATGTCATGCGGGATTGGGGCCTCGGTGGTGGCAGCCCCTCCTCCTCTTTGCCCATCTCCAGCAGCTGTCACAAGCTGCCCAAGGGAGGAGGCCAGCAGCAGCAGCGATGGAGAGGCCATGGAGAGGTTGCCACTGCTTGAGACAAGTGCTGGCTCATCCTCGTCCCTGAGCTTGGTGGTGGCAGCACTGGCAGGGGAGAAAGGGACATTCCAGGATCAAATCAGAAGCCAGGATGGCTTTTGTAATTCCCGGACTGTCCCTGGAAAATCAAGATACTTTGAGGGTTTGCTCGTCATGCTGGATTATGGCTTATGATTTATGTAGTCAAAATACATTGACTGTCGATAAGTTATTTTAAGCATTTGTGCCCCACTTTTCAGCTGAAAACATTCCCAGAACTACGTACAGGTCAACAAAGAGAAAAGCAGTCCCTACCTTCAGGCTTACAATCTCAGCTACTCTCAGCAGCAGCTCTTCAAGGCCCCTGGCTGAGCTTTTATCCAACTGCGCTACATGGTTGTTCTTATGTACTGAGGTTCTCACCCTGGGCCAGCAGGGGGATACTGTAGATAGTTTTCACTCAGGTCCACATATGCAAATAAGGAATTGAAAGTGACGTTCAGTGATTGGATAGTTACAGAAAGTTGTTACTGTTGTGTTGTAGCTGAGCTCTATATAAGCAGGTTGGCTGAACCATAGAATCATAGAGTTGGAAGAGACCACAAGGGCCATCGAGTCCAACCCCCTGCCAAGCAGGAAACACCATCAGAGCACTCCTGACATATGGTTGTCAAGCCTCTGCTTAAAGACCTCCAAAAAAGGAGACTCCACCACACTCCTTGGCAGCAAATTCCACTGTCGAACAGCTCTTACTGTCTTCCTAATGTTTAGGTGGAATCTTCAGCTCAGTTCTGTTCTGGCCTGTGAATAAACAAGAGCTGTCTGAAGAATCGCTGTGTTGTCTGATATGTTCACCCACAACTTAACAGCTGTCTTTTATTTTTATTTCCCCCCCCCCCAAAAAATTATTGATTTTCCAAAATTTATAAACAAACAAACAAACATAAATCCTAACTGTAATTATTCCACTCTTAATAACATTGTTATGTGACTTCCTTGAATCCCCCTGGCTGAATTCCAATGTATATCATTGTAACAGTTTTCCAAAACAAATTTCTCATAAAATTTACTTAATCAATTAACGTCTTTCTTTCTTTTCATTTTAACTTTAAACATATTGTTCTATAACATCACATATTTAAATGCTAAACCTATCTGGTATTTGCAAGTATTTCTATTTAAATTATCTTAGCATATTTAACTAAATAGTCTTTGAATTTCATCCATTCTTCCTGATACTCCTCCTCCTTCTGGTCGCGGACTCTTCCGGTCAGGTCGGCTAGCTCCGAAAAGTCCATCATCTTCATCTGCCATTCCTCCACTCTTGGCACTTCAACAGTTGTCTTTTAATTGGAGATGGTGAGCCAAACTTGAGCCCAGGAGAATAATAATAATAATAATAATAATAATAATAATAATAATAATAATAATAATAATAATAATAATTTATTATTTATACCCTGCCCATCTGGCTGGGCTTCCCCAGCCACTCTGGGCGGCTTCCAAAAGAATATTAAAATACTATAATACATCAAACATTAAAAGCTTCCCGAAACAGGGCTGCCTGCAGATGTCTTCTAAAAGCCTGGTAGTTGTTGTTCGCTTTGACATCTGGTGGGAGGGTGTTCCACAGGGCGGGCGCCACTACCGAGAAGGCCCTCTGCCTGGTTCCCTGTAACTTGGCTTCCCGCAGTGAGGGAACCGCCAGAAGGCCCTCGGTGCTGGACCTCAGTGTCCGGGTAGAACGATGGGGGTGGAGACGCTCCTTCAGAAGAAGAGCAGAACCACAGGCCCTGCCTTCAAGGTGGTCAGCTTTTGTTTCCTTGATCTTTGGGGAGGTGGGCTCAGCAAGTGAGCTGGAGACATTGGTGATGCTAAAATGGGGTGTGAGTCCCATTAAGAGTCACAATAATTTAAATTAGAACAAAATATTTACTCTTGAAAATGCATGATTTATTCTGGAACCCAAGGCCTATGCTAGCTGAATCTCCACTCAGAATAAACGGCTATTTGTTTTAAGTAGGCACAGATCATAACACTTTTTCCTGAGCTTGCAATCTTCAAAGGGGAAAGTAGTTGCATGTTTGGAAAGAAATGGCTGGCTGAGCAATGCAAAACAAAGTTGGTAGAACTGGAAATGTCACCTGTGGTGGGGATGGCATGACCTGAAAGGAAGCAGGCAGTTCAGTGGATTCCCTGAGGTAAAGGCAAAGCTTGCCTGACTTTCAGATGCTTAGGAATATAACTTTTATGGACTCTTTGAAGACACCTGGCAAGATGAATTAGGAATATACAGAAGACAGGATGAAGAAATATGAAGGAAATTGTCAATTAGCCAGTGAGTCAAAACACACACAAACTGGTCGTTTTGGCACACCCCTAGAACCTAAAGTTTTGTAGATTCCAATGAGAGGCCAAGGGGCTCCAAGATTTGTGCAAAAAAGGGAATTACAGCAGGCATCCATTATTGACTGCTGAGAGCAGGCTAGAACTGGTGTACGCACAGTCCAGCACAGTGCTTGCTGAAAACTGTACCTGATAGAAGAAGAGCAGATGACTCTCTTTCACTATAACATGGCAGAAATAAATGTCTGTGTCTCCACATCCCCAGCCACAGTCCAGTTGACCGAAACCAGACAAATTTTCATTGTAAACAGATTTTATAACCAAGGCTTTCAAAGAAAACTACATATTCCTGTAAAACAGACTGACTCTGTGGTTTGGCAGGTTGTAATCTGGAGGAAATGGTGTGACTTTTTGCTGTTGTTAATGAGGTCTGGTCTTTCTTGAAGACTGAAGCTCACGGTCTGGGAATTCTTCTAAGCACATATGAAACTTAAGAGTACTGCCCTGAATTTGACCAAACTCTTATCTAGTCCAGCATTTTGTTTTCCACAGTGGCCAATCAGATGTCCATGCAAAGTCTGCAAGCAGAAAGAAAGTCGCACCCTGGATCCATAACTGTCCCTGGAACATCAGGATGCTTGCAGCTCAAGCTCTTTTAACCACATTCATCCAGTGACAGCTAGCACATTCTCTTCTACATTTCAATTCCGTAATCATTCCAGTATTTGGAAGACCCTTGATTACACCAAAGTAAACAGATTTGCTTTGGAAAATTGTTTGGGGATAGCAATCCCATGCAGTTGCTTGTAATTTAGTTTGATCCAGCACATTCACTTTTCCTTTTGAAAGAACAAACTCTTTTTGTTTTCTTCCACAGAGGTCTACACGCCAAGTGAAGACCCCCAAAACAGAGGTAGGTGATCATGTTGGATTACCAGTTAATTTATTACTGATCAACCATCCTTTTTTTTTTACCACAGTCATGTCACTGCAAGGTTTGTTATGCAATGGTAGCAGAAAGAGGTGCTAGAATAGGTTGCGTTGCTTTGTCTGCGGCTGGGGGACGCCATTTTGAAATTTTAAACAAACCCCAAATTTAAAACAAACAGTTACCTGCAACGGTACCCACAGGATTTTCTTCCCAGGGTGGGGGGCAGGCAAAGTAAAGCACACGAAGTGGGGAGAAGGGAAGTTTCTCATCAATACATAGAGAGAAGAAAAGCTTCTGTTCATTGAGCCTTGTATCTCAAGTTCTACAAATGTTAGAAACTTATGGTGGTGTTCAACTAAGGACTTGTCCACACTTCCGCTTGTCCTGCCACTTTCCCCTGGGAAAACCCACGGCTTACTGCTGAATTGGAACAAATGCCAATTGTTTTTTCTGTGGATTGACATTAGTTCTGATTCAAACAATGGGCTTTCCTGGGGAAAGTGGCAGGACAAATGAAAAAGCATTATTTGGTTGACGAACTGCACCACAAAATTATTTGTTTGCTTGTTTGTTTGTTTATTCAGTTTTCAGATCAAAGTTTTACAATCACATATCCAATACAGTGGTACCTCTGGTTACAGACGCTTCAGGTTACAGACTCCGCTAACCCAGAAATAATACCTCGAGTTAAGAACTTTGCTTCAGGATGAGATCAGAAATCGTGCGGCGGCAGCAGGAGGCCCCATTAGCTAAAGTGGTACCTCAGGTTAAGAACAGTTTCAGGTTAAGAATGGACCTCCAGAATGAATTAAGTTCTTAACCCGAGGTACCACTGTATATAACATAAAAACAAGATTCCAAAGAATCTCTCTTTGTGGGTCCTATTGTTAATCATTTCCTCCTGCATCTTATATGATAATCCAAATCTTTTACATCTCCATTATGTCCAAAATTCACTATTAATCTACAAGTGTTATTACAATCCTACTAACAGTTTTAATTGTTTACAATGGTTTTTAAGATAAATTATAAATTTTCCCCATTCCTTATTAAAATTTGGGTCTTCCTGATTTCTGGTTCTTCCGGTCACTTTTGCCAATTCAGCATAACCCATCAACTTAATCTGCCATTCTTCTCTGGTAGGAACTTTATCTTCTTTCCATCTCTGGACCAATAACATCTGTGCAGCCGTAGTTGCATACATAAATAGCCTTTTCTGCTCCCTTGGGATTTCGGCACCTAGGATTAGAGTGTTGGCCTATGACCTGGGAGACCAGGGTTTGAATCCCCACTCAGCCATGAAGCTCACGGGGAGACCTTGGACCAGTCACCATCTCTTTGCCTAACCTACCTCATAGGGTTGTTGTGGGGATGGAATGGGGAGGGAGAGAACCACATACACCACCTTGAGAAAAGGTGCTATATAAATGTAACAAAGAAATAAAATAAATAAATAGAAGCTAGCATCTTGAGTGGTTGTAGACTGACTGACTGACAGGATGGAATCCAGCAAGGTTTCTGTTTAGGGAAAACAAACACTTATCTGTACGGGCCTCAAATGACCATGCATTAAAAAAATTAATTTACCATATATATTTGGGCCATGTAGAATATACCCATAGGATTGGATCCAATGAAGTCATCCCTCTCCCTTCCCTGTGCACCTCCCCAAATCTCTTCTGAGTTTTCCCTTTTTGAGAAGATTGAGGGGCACTAGGGGGGCATGTACACAGGGGGAGAGAGTGGACATCTCATTGCATAGGCAGAAGTCCTGGCATTGCCGAGACAGCTCTGTTGGATACAAGCCATAATTTTATCTGTGTAACTGAGTGTCCCTTGGGGATCCCGCAAAATAGCTAAGAAAGGGGGAACACAACACAACCTGTTTTGTCTGGAATCAACCACTTACCACAGTGGTATCCAAACTTTTTTCAAAGAGGGCCAGATTTGATGAAGTGAAGGGCCGTGAGGGCCGACCAAAGGGCCAACCAAAGTTGTTGGTCTTTTTTAGGATTGAAGTTGTTGAGGTTTTTTAAGGACATAGGTAGGCAAATTAAGGCCCCGGGGCCCAATCTGGCCCAATCACCTTCTAAATCCAGCTCACAGGCAGTCCAGGAATAAGTATGTTTTTACATGAGTAGAATGTGTCCTTTTATTAAAATTGCATCTCTGGGTTATTTATGGGGCATAGGAATTTGTTCATATTTTTTTTCAAAATATAGTCCAGTCCCCCACGAGGTCTGAGGGACAGTGGACCGGCCCCCTGCTGAAAAAGTTTGCTGACTCCTGTTTTAGGATTTTACCCTAGGAAATAAACTGCCACAGGGGCTGGATTAAACTGACCGGCAGGCCAGATTAGCCCCCCTGAAACAGACTTTGGACATGCCTGACTTTACATTAAAATTTTAGAAGAAGGAACGGCTTATAATTAAGGGCTACCTGCAAATGCTGATATTTTGTGAACTTAATCAGTCAGTGATCAAATGATACAGATATTAATGTCTGCATGAATAAATCTTATTTTATTTTGGTTTGAAAGGCTGTAGTTGGAGCTGTTTCCCCCCTCTCCACCCACAATCCAGCTCTATTCTGTGCAGCTGGGGCCCCACACAAAACAGGTGTGGCAAGAGGACTTGGTCCTACTTGGAGGGTTCTCATGGTTATTTTCTGCAAGTCCACCCATCTCACAAATGATCCAGGTAACACTTCTCAGAGGGCTCCTTATGCCTGATATTCATTCTGACTCTCCTTTTGGTTTTCTCTTTAGCTCATCATTTCCAGTTTCTTGGTGCGCTCAACCATTGTGTCTCGCTATGCCTCCACCCAGGTGTGGACTTTCATGAGCAACCCACACACAGAGGCAAAAGAAGCTTTCTTTGATCTGGACCTGCCCAGTTCGGCCTTCATCTCCAACTTCACCATGTGAGTCTGAGCTAGCGGAAGGCACCATAACAGAGCCATAATTTTATGGGACTGAAAGGGATATAACTCAGTGGTGGAGCACAAACTTTGCATACAAAAGGTCCCAGGCTCAGTCCCTGGTGTCTCCATTTGAAACAGGGTACTCCAACTTTTCATACCAAGTGGGCCACAGCAGCACTTTGACACGCAACCCATGGGCTGCACACTGCCCAAAATTTGAAGCCCCCTCCTCCCCCAGCTCTCACGCTGCTTTCCTAAATCCAGCTAAGCAAGGAGCTGGGCTTTGGGAAGGATGTGCAATGCTCTGGCAGGGTCCTAGAGCCCTTCCACCCCCTTCCCAAAGCTGAACAAGCACTAACTAGGCTTTGGGAAGGAGGCATGAGGACTCTAGGACCCTGTTAGAACCCTCACACCTCCTTCCCAAAGCCCAGCACCTTCTTACCCAGCTTTGAGAAGGTGACACAAGGGCTGGGGTGTGTTTCACATGTTGCTGAGGGCCACCAGAAAGGACATTGAGGGCTGCATGTGGCCCTTGGACCACCCTTATTTAAATGGTTCAAGGAAAGGAGCTCTGCTCAAGACCTTACAGATCCACAGTCAATTCTTCTTCCTTGGCGATTACTCATAGCCAAGTAAAATTGTCTTCCATGAATATGGTCTTAACGGTGTGTCTGTAAGCAACTGTGGAGGCCAGTTCTGGATCCACACATCCTTCCACAGCTGGGACTTAGGTTACCGGGCAGGAGTTGATCACGGTGATCACATTTGCCAAACGTACCTTCCTCATTTCTCCCTTTCTTTCTGAGTTTGTGCTTCTGTCCATGATGCCTTTGGTAGAGGCTATTCTCCAATTGGAGCCCTTGCAGGCCAGTGTTTCCCAGTTGTCGGTGTTTATACATTTTTAAAGATTTGTCTTGAGAGCATCTTTAAACCTCTTTTGTTGTCACTGGCATTACACTTCAGTTGGGAATAGAGTAGTTGCTTTGGAAGACAATAATCAGGCATCCGAACAACATGACCAATCCAATATACTTGAATCCTGCCCACAAAGTAGCGTAAGTCTGGAAAGCAGCTCAGCCAGACCAGCTCAGCAATTCCACTGCAATGGGGAATTCCCTGCAGACATGTGCATAGCTGTCAACTTTTCCCTTTTCTTATGAGGAATCCTATTTGGAATAAGGGAATTTCCCTTAAAAAAGGGAAACATTGATAGCTATGGACATGTGCTGAGGGTGAGGCATAGAGTAATGTGTGAATAAGAACAGGTAGAAAAAGAGTTGGGTGAGGAAAGCAACCATGAAGAAGAGAAGAAGAAAGAAGATAAGAAGTTTAGATGGCCCATTCAGTATAAGTGTAATGGAATATGGTTGGAGGGGGCAGCCCTTGACCATCAGGGCTGCCAATCAAACATTTTAAAAAAACTCTGTTCCTGTGTCTTTCACAGCTGTTTGATCTGCAGGAGTTAGGTGAAGTTGTTCGCAGCATGGAGCTAATCATTATCACCTGCTCATCTCTGCAGAGCAAACAGCTGTTAAAGGCAGAGGAAGCCAAACCAATGGAAATCTTACAGTGGTTGGTCTGAGAAAGAACAGAACTGCTTGTAGAGCCGCAAGAAGTGGGAAATACTACCCTGTGCCCTGGGAAAGCTGACAAGTGATGTTCCAGAACTCCAGAGCTAGATTTTTCTCTGCCTAGCTCCCCATCAGACACACACCAGCCCCTCCCACTTCCTCACGAAACCTCCTCAAGCTCCTCGCAATGGAGCCCAGAGAAGGAAGGTCCCTTGAGTGGGCAGGAGCATCCTTGGGGATAAGGCTGAGGATTGTCCCAGCAGCCAAAGAAAACTTGGCGGCAGAGGCTTGATTCTGGCGGTGCCTCCTCTCGGCCCGCCTGCTCGCAGGCCCTGGAACACAGGCAAGGCTTGTTCAAGCTGCTGCGGGAAGTTTGTTTTCCTTCCCTGCCATGGCAAATGAGGTTGTCTTTTAATTGCAGAGGACGGGTTTGCTGGGTGGCGGGAGGCTGTTTTAAAGAGATACCGCTTACCCTGAACACAGGGGCAGGAGCAGCATGTCTGTTCCTAAGCTCTTCACATAAAGCGGGGTGGGGGGGGATCCCAAGAGACTGTGATCTACTCAGAGGGTTAAAAACTGGCAGTGATCTACCCCCTTTTTAGGGGTTCAGGTCAAAGTTGTTGAGCTTTTTTAGGGAGAAGGGAGGCACCGTTTTATGGGCTGCAGGGCTAAAATGTTGAGCTTTTTTTAGGGGAGCCAAAGCTGTTGAGCTGGGGGGGGGGCAGTGACCTACCACTGACATCCAGTGATCTACCAGTAGAACATGATCTACCTGTTGAACGTGCCTGACATAGAGCAATGTTTCTTCTCTAATAGGAGTGGTTGAGCAGAGAGCCTTAGTCTTCAGGTGTTCAGAATGGGGCAGCTGAAATGATCAAGCGGCTGGAGCAAATCCCTCTGAGGAAAGCCTGCAGAATTTGAGGCTTTTTAGTTGGGAGACAAAGTGAGCAAGGGCTTATCTTGTTCCACTGCTTTCCCTCAGGGAAAACCTCTCTTTAGCGCTCAATTCAGGTTTCCCCCGCATTGCCATTTGTCCAGGTTTTCCCTTGTGTTATGTACTGAGTTGAATAGGATCCAAAATGCAGCAGTCTGAACGACTTCCGGGTTGGCGCCATCGCCGAATGGCGGACTCCCTCCGAGCTCCGGAGGGAGTCTGCTCGGCAGGGGTTGGGTCCTACCGCGCTGGTGACGCGGGGACCCTCAAAAACCACGGGCACGGAGCCCGTGGACATGGGGACTCGGCTGGTACCGTCAGCGCCCTCCCGACTCGTGAAGGAGCCTTTTTAAAGGCTACGGATCGGGTGCCGGGGAGCGGCGTGGTACTGTGAGTCTATCGCTTCCCCTGCCGAGCGCAGCCGCATGCCATTCGTCGGAGAGCGCTGGCTTCTTCCATTGGAAATTCGGACATTTAACAACAACCCGTGAGTAATTGGGTAACCGGGTATAAAAGGAGAAAAAAAGGAATTTTTTTCGGATTCGGCACGAGCGGGGGGGATCTAAAAAGGAAGTCAGTCCCCTACCTGATTGTAAACATGCTAAAACAAGGACTGAGAAACCAAGATCGATTCAGAAGTTTATTGCTGACAAAAAATATCAATTCCATGATGGGATATTACAAGAATTGTGCTGGAGGAGAAAAGTCGAGGGTGAGAGGGAAAAGTCAACCCCCCCTGGGAACCGGGGCGATTCGGAGAACCTGGCAGAGAGAGATGGAGAGTTTGACAGCTGTCAAAGTAGCTGTCAAATCTTGAGAATACAAAGAGGACTTTGTTACAAGTATCTTGCTGGTTAAATTTGTTACAATTGGACATAAATATGGATACAAAATGTCGGGGGGGGGGAAAGAAACAACAACTTGACTTTTGGATTAGAGGACACAAAGTTACTGCAACCCCCCTAGAGGGGCTTTGGGACATTACAAGTGGCGTATGTGGAAAACTACTCCGGGATGTGTACTGGTCTTAGCTCCTGGGAAAGTAGCAAAACTGAAATATTGTTTTGTCTACAGAGGTGACAACACAATAGAATCTTTCTATTGAAGTAAGGTAGGAACTGGACGTAAGTTTTTGTTCCTGAATAACAAACCTCTGTAGAGATACTAGATTTCAGAATAAGAATGGTTTTGCAGCTGAACAAGACAGAAACCTGAGAAAGTAAGAAACAAAAGAGCAAAGGACCAACTACGCCACGGAAAGAACAATGGGAGGAGCAACAATGACCAAGGGAATTTAAAGGCCTCTATTAGACTGGATTTTTGAAGTTAAACATTATCAAAACAAGCAAATTCAAAGAAAACCGGCAAGATGGATTGTGGAAAATTTGGTTGTGGACTTGAGACCTCCAGGCCGACAACATACAGACTGATGGACATGGGGAATCCAAACCGGGGAAGGGAGGGGGAATTCTAGAATCCAAAGGCTATGTAACCAACTTTTGGAATCTTCTTCTATCTTCTATCTTTTATCTTTCTATATAACTTTGGTATTTTGATTTAACATGTTTTGGGGAAAAAAGGGGGAATTCGTGGAAGGAAACGGGGCAGATCTTGGGGAAAAAATCTTTGTTCTATTTTGTTAAAGATGAGGAGTGATGTTAAGATTGTAATTTAAATTGGCTAATAGGTACAACATATTAGGTTTAAATTGGGAATGAGAACTTGTGGAACCAACGTAGGGATAGGGGAATACAGTCGGGAGGGGAAGGAGGGAGTCCCAGAAAGAAGGTTATGAAAATAAGGGTTTAAAATTGGTCTTTCTTTTTCTTTCTTTTCTTTATCTTTTCTATTTTTTTCTATTCTGTTATTATTGGAAATTTTAATAAATATGATTATTAAAAAAAAAACCAAAATGCAGCAGTCTGATTGGTCCTAGAACAATAGGATTCAGAATGCAGCAGTCTGATTGGTCCTAGAACAATAGGATTCAGAATGCAGCAGTCTGATTGGTCCTAGAACCATAGGACCCAGAATGCAGCAGTCTGATTGGTCCTAGAACAATAGGACCCAGAATGCAGCAGTCTGATTGGTCCACAGGAACCACCCACTCCAGCTCCAGGTGGAAGTGAATCTGCAACCTGATTGGCCTACAGGAGAATCCCAGAATTAGCCAATCACGTGGGGCCCATTGTGTAAATAATGTATATAAAGCAGACAGTTCTGGGGGAACTTCCATTCCTCCTCACCACTATGAGCTGAATAAAAAGCATGAAATCCACTATCGACTCTGAGTATATTTCACCTTGGAAAGGAGCGGGGGGGGGGGAATGGACTGTGCCTAGAAAGTGTGGGTCAGGTGGAAAACTGCTGGGATCCATGCTTTGTAGGCACGGCACGAGCGAAAGTGTGGAGAAGCCCTAAGAAGTGACATGAGATCATGCTTGGCGTGGAGAAAGCAGAGAAAGAAGTTTCCCTCCCTCTCTCAGGGGCTTACAACAAAACAGAACGTTGGAGGGTCCAGGGCAGACAGTCCTGTAGGGAATTTGTTCCCACAAGAGACAGCAATAGCCACCAACCTGGATGGTATTAAAAGAGGATTAGATAAATTCACGGAGGATGGAAATATCATAGAATCATAGAGTTGGAAGAGACCACAAGGGCCATCGAGTCCAACCCCCTGCCAAGCAGGAAACACCATCAGAGCACTCCTGACATATGGTTGTCAAGCCTCTGCTTAAAGACCTCCAAAGAAGGAGACTCCACCACACTCCTTGGCAGCAAATTCCACTGTCGAACAGCTCTTACTGTCAGGAAGTTCTTCCTAATGTTTAGGTGGAATCTTCTTTCTTGTAGTTTGGATCCATTGCTCCGTGTCCATATCCATAGCTACTAACCATGATGGCTCTGCTCTATCCCCATGGCTGGAGACAGTAATGTTTCTGAGTACCATTTGTGGAAACCACAGGAGGGGATTGGGCCTTGCGCTCACGTTCTGCTTGTGGCCTTCCCATCAACATCCGTGAGAACAGGATGCTAGACTAGACGGTCTGCTCCAGGAGGCATCTAATTTTCCCCCCCTCAAAGTATTCCTAATGGTTTTTAATATTAATACATTTGCATCAATCTTTTTCCACCTCTTAAATTCAGAATCTAGATCCCAGGGTTAAGGTACCTTTTTGAAAGTTCAAGATACTTAATGTCATTTAACTGTCTGACAGACAGTTATTATCAGATTAATCTGAAATAGCGTTTGGTACGAAAACAAATTGCATGTACTAGGGGATTCAAGGCCTTATTAAAAATTGTGTACTTGCAGCAGAACTATATAAAATGTTTCAGGTTGCTACCAAGAAAACATTTCATTCTTGTATACCAACCAGAGTAATATGTCTTAATCTGAAAGTTGAAGGAGGTGCATAAGAACTTCCTTATGATTATAAAATATAGGTAAAGGTAAAGGGACCCCTGACCATTAGGTCCAGTTGTGACCGACTCTGGGGTTGCAGCGCTCATCTCGCTTTATTGGCTGAGGGAGCCGGCGTACAGCTTCCAGGTCATGTGGCCAGCATGACTAAGCCGCTTCTGGCGAACCAGAGCAGCGCACGGAAATGCTGTTTACCTTCCCACCAGAGCAATACCTATTTATCTACTTGCACTGGTGTGCTTTCGAACTGCTAGGTTGGCAGGAGCAGGGACCAAGCAACAGGAGCTCACCCCATTGCGGGGATTCAAACTGCCAACCTTCTGATCAACAAGCCCTAGGCTCTGTGGTTTAACCCACAGCGCCACCCACGTCCTTAAAATAAAATATACATGTTGCTAAAAAAATTAATAATAGATGGTCTGCTCCAGGAGGCTCGCCTTAAGTTCTTGGGCTTCCATCAGCTCCAGCCCACAGATACTATGGTCAGCAATGGGAGTGAAAGTGCAACAGTGCACGCCGAGCCACAGGTCTCTCATCCCTCATGTGTGTACTCAGCAGAGTCTTCATATAAACTTCCAGAAGTTTAATTGGGGTGGGGAAAGGTAAGTTCACTACTGTACTGCCAACTCCATCCTAGTGTTTGAGGCTACATGGGATCATTCCCTGGGAGCTCCTTTATCTCTGATTACTCCAGAGTGTAAAAATGTTGCCACAGCACTCGTTCTTCCAGTACACTGGGGTTTCTTTGCGATTTCCTATTGAATAAAGCCAATCACAGACCTTTGAAGCTTGCTGTCAATCTCATCTCTCCCACACTCAACCAACTATATATTTCAGGGTTGATCTCTGGCATTGAAAACAGATGCCAGAGTTGTGAGCTGGTGAGCCCTGGCACAAATGAGTGCCCCTCTCTCTCTCCCCAGCTCAGGAAGATTTTTGGGAAACTAGAGCTACCAGGGTAGGAAGCTAGTAGTATTATTTTCCACATCCTGTTTTGTAAAGAGGGTGCAGTGCAGTACAATTCTTACAGCTGTTGTTCCCTTTACCTGTTCACAGATCTATATTGGATTTGGATTTGATATCCCGCCTTTCACTCCCTTTAAAGAGTCTCAAAGCGGCTAACATTCTCCTTTCCCTTCCTCCCCCACAACAAACACTCTGTGAGGTGAGTGGGGCTGAGAGACTTCAAGGAAGTGTGACTAGCCCAAGGTCACCCAGCAGCTGCATGTGGAGGAGCGGAGACGCGAACCCGGTTCCCCAGATTGCAAGACTACTGCTCTTAACCACTACACCACACTGGCTCTCAGTATTTAAAACAAGTCACTTTTTGTCGTTTCTTTTGATCTCATCTGCACTCATGGTATTAGCAGAGTCTACAAGGAGTCATGGGTGACTTTTTTTCTGTCCCTACCAGGACCATTAATGAGAAAATCTATGTGGCTGAGGTGAAGGAGAAGCACCAGGCAAAGAAGATGTATGATGAAGCCCGTAGACAGGGGAAGACAGCAGCTCATGTTGGCACCAAGTAAGAGACCCTCCCTAGGACCCTCCCACCATTCGACCTTTGCCCTCCCCCAGGGATAGCTAGGGGCATTTCATGTGCCCACAGCTAAAATCTCACATGTGAGAAGCGTTACCTCACAACCCTGCTCTGAAACAACAGAGACCAATCAGTGCAACCTGCAACAAAATGTTGCAGTGTGAAGCGCTTCTGTGTAGCTAAGCCCTCTTCTCAGATAGCCCAGTCCATCCCCTGCTCACCACCAGCGTTCCATTCCCACTGAGCATGCTCCATTCGGCTGTTTGGGGAGGCTCCACCCAAGTGCTCCCCCCCCCCCCCGAAGAATGAATGTTTGTCCTTTTGCAAACCTTTGGATTCTGCCACCTCCTCGCAAGTCTGGATGGAGCTGTTCTGACTGCATAAGGACTGGAACTAGGGGTGGGGGAGATATTTGATTCTGTTTTCCTGATTCAAACCTTCCAAAGCAATGCACAAACTGAAACGCAGCCACAATTCAAAATCCTCCCTTCTCTCAATTTTGCCTTGCGATTCTCCAAGCAAATAAAGCATACAGAAATGCATATAAAGTGTACCTAAAGTAGATAAAAATGAGTATATTAATTAAATATCTAGGTTTGGGGAAACCTCAAGGTTTGCCAAAGTACAAAAAAATAAATACTGGGTGGGGGGGAATCTTAAGGACCACAGGAGGACAGAGCATGCTCAGTGTCCACAAAATGGTGGCTGACTTTTGGGGGAATGGGAATAGAAAACCTGGTGGAAGGAAGAATGGGACAATCATGGGAGAGGGCTGAGCTGGCTGGCTGGCTGGTCCAGGCTCAGAATCTGTTTGGAAGCATGCAAGGTAGTCAATGACATCCACCACTCAACCCCCTCCAGGAAGACTTTTGAAAGCATGCCCAATTGCAGCATACTCTGTGCTTGTGCGGAATTATTCACCCAACCAGTCGAGATCGATAATGAGCGGGCTTGCCCCAAGTGCAGGGGTCCTGCCAAGTGGGTTCTCAAAGAGCAAACATCGTCTCCGATAACCTGCTATTGAGTGACGTTTCCCAGGGACCGAGAAACGGAAAAATTCAGGGTGTCAGCCAGCGTGGAGGCAGGGGGCAAGGTGGCCTTTGAGCTGACTTACGAGGAGCTGCTGCAGCGGCATTTGGGCAAGTACCAGCATGCCATCAGCATCCGGCCCCATCAGGTGGTAAGGAACCTCAGCGTGGAGGTGAGCATCTCCGAGCGCACCGGCATCAGCTATGTCCATGTGCTGCCACTCCGCACGAGCCGACTGCTGACCAACACCCTTCGAGGTATGGCGTTCTCCTCCGGCTGCAAGGTCAGGGAGGCTTCCAGATAAGCGTCACTTTTGGCCTTTTTTGTAAAAAAAGGATAATACATTTCTCCATTGTGCTTTATTATTATCTCTTGCTTTGATAGTCAGCCGGCTGTCCAGGTTTATATATACATTTTTGTTAGTTTTTTTAACATATCATTTCCAACAATCATATAACATAACTTCTTATCTTATACAATACAGTGGTACCTCTGGATGTGAACGGGATCCATTCTGGAGCCCTGGTTGCATCATGAGCATGTCTGTGCGTGCGCAGGTCGCAATTTGCCGTGTCTGCGCATGCACGTGACATCATTCTGAGCATCTGCACATGCACAAGCGGCAAAACCCAGAAGTAACCTGTTCCGTTACTTCTGGATCGCCACAGGACGCAACCTGAAAAGATTTAACCCGAAGCGACTTTAACCTGAGGTATGACTGTATTTTAGACTTCCATCAACACCTCTGATGATTTTCCGTTCTTTATCACTTATTCTGCATTTCTTAATTTCTCTATTACTCTTAATTATCATTAACTACTAATTCTCCTCATAGTCTTTCTTGCAATATTTCAAATAGTCATCCTTACAAAACTTCTTGCAATCCTACTAGCGTAATCTGTTCATTACCCACGGATGACAGCAGGAGTCAGAGACATGGCAGTCACTCCTGGAACTGGTGTGGCAGCTTTGGTGTGACCGGCTGTCCAGGTTTAAGCATGCTCCAGAGCACTGCGGTACACTCTGTGTTGTGACACCACCTGCTTTCACCACAGTTGTAACACAGGAGGTGGTGAATTGCAGATTTGGGTGTTGGTTGTGTTGCTTTTGCTCCCAAAATCTTAGGCTTTCAGCAAAGGCAAATACACCTGGGAAACAGAACCGCAGCTATCTGGTAGATTCCAAGTCTTGGGGATGGTTCACATATGCACATGCTACACATCCGCTTCTCCCACCTCTTTCCCCTGGGAAAACTTGCTCTTTACTGCTGAATCGGAGCAAACATCAACTGGATTTTCTGCTGGCTGATGTTTGTTCTGATACAGTGGTAAAGAGTGGGTTTTCCTGAGGAAGGTGGCCGGGCAAACAGAAAACCACTCAGACCCATGCCTGGAAAGCACAGGGCAAGCGGAAAACCTTTTGGACCTCTGCTTTCTAGGCCTGGGACAAGCAGAAGTGTAGATGAGCCCTGACCCCAGTTCAAAGGATTTGGAAGTTCTGTCCATAGTGCTAGATCTGTAAAGGCTGATTCACACACTTGAGTTCATTCTGTGCTGTGGCTGTCATTCATGGGTGAGCCAGCAGCCCTCCACCTCGTCCACGGATGAATTTGCCATTTCCTTTCAGGTGATGCTGTTGTGCCGCCATCTACTCGGGTGGAGAAAGGAACACACTGTGCTTGGATTGTTTTCTCTCCAACCCCGCAAGAGCAGGCGGAGTTCTCCAGCTCAGGAATCATGGGTGATTTTGTGGTTCAGTATGACGTGACCATGCCGGATGTTGCAGGAGACGTACAGGTTAGGGAAAGGACAACCCAACCAGAACTGAGACTAGATGGAACATTTGGGGCTTCAGGACTGCCTTAGAAAGGGTAACACAGACTGTGATACAGAGAAATCCAGGCAGAGACCAATGCAAGCATGAGAATGACCTTGTTAGATAAAATTGAAGGGCTGCTTAGTCCAGCTGTGTTGCAACGCTTGTCAGCCAGATGCCTCTACAAGGTCACAGGCAGGCAGGACTGTGAGTACTGGGTTCAAAATAAGTCCTGCTTCTGTAAAAGCAGAACCATGCAATCTGGATAACTTTTGCAAATGAATGTCTCTATAAAGTACTTTCCATTTACAGTATTCTCAGTGTTTCAGCTTTTGCATGGGGCACAGTTACACTGGGCAATCTTATTTAGACCTGATAATTCTTCTGATAATTCTGTATTGCCCATACAAATCTTCCTACTGCGCATGAGAGATAAAAACTTGCTTGAAAGGAAGGAAGGATGGTGAGATTATTAGGAAGCCAAATTCTGCGCCCAATACCACATCCTGCACTTTTTCTGCAGTTGTGCTTGTAGGATAGGAAGATAATTACCATCCCCAGCTACCTTTCCTTGGAACCTGGTAATGCAACAGCAGGTGTAGTCTGTTGTCTTCCCACTATTGTTGGACTCTAACTACCATAGCATGCACAATGGTCAGGGATGGTGGGGTTCTAAACCCAGCAACATCTGGAGATCGACAGGTTCCCCATCCCTGGTATTGTTTGTTGTTATCATCCATCTGTCTCAAGAGTCAGTGGAGTGTGGTTCTGGGCGTGAAGTCAAACCACTGGAAAATCACAGCGCCTGCTGTGGCTGCAGAGACTAGTAACTCTTAAGTGCTGCCCCCTGTGTTGGTTTTGCTGCATTAGCAGCACCAAAGCGACTTCTCTGGAATGCAAGCCTAGGTAATGTGTGTAGAAGTCCTGGGCTGCCCAGATGACAAGACCCCCTGCCGGCCTCCCTGACGGGGTCCAAAGGAAAGCAGAGCAAAACGTTTGGCACCAGCTTGGCTGCAGGAGTTGCCGGAAGGAGGCATACAAGGCGCCATCCAGTGGCCTTAGGGACTGCACTCTGGATTTGTGTAGGGTGGGATTAAATCAGGGTTGGCAAGGTTTACCTCACCCGGGCCGGTTCACTCCAGCGGAGATCAGTGGCATAGCGTGGGTTGTCAGCACCCGGGGCAAGGCAAGTAATTTGCGCCCCCTAACCCGTGGATTTGCGCCCCCTAACCCGTGGATTTGCGCCCCCTAACCCTAACCCCCAGATGTTGCGCCCAGTGCGGCCACCCCCCCTGCACCCCCCACGCTACGCCACGGGCGGAGATCCCTTGGTGGGCCGGATTGTGCGTGCGCGACTTCCGGCACCTGCATCTGCTCAGGAGCGATTTCCGGCGCCACGGAAGCAAGTCCCAGTGCTGCGCTGTGTCGGTTTAGCGCAGCACACAGGGACTTGCCGGTTCAGGGGTGGCTCGGGGGCCAGTTAAACGACCCCTGTGGGCCGCTTGTGGCCCATGGACCTTAGGTTGCCGACCCATGGATTAAATGATAGTGCGCACCCTTTCCAGAGTGACCGTTCTACTTCTCTCTCTCTCTCTCTCAGATCTACAATGGCTACTTTGTCCACTTCTTTGCCCCGAGGGGCTTGCCCCCTGTGCAGAAGGACGTGGTGTTTGTTATCGATGTCAGTGGCTCCATGTATGGCACCAAGATGAAACAGGTGAAGTTGCAAACAGGAAGGGTCCCTTTCCCCTGAATTGGTGTCTTTGTGTTGGCACATGTGCCACAGTCCAGAAGGAAAACATGGGTTGTTATTTCCCAAGACGCACTTCTTCTAAGTCCAATTTCCTGGTGTTTATATGCTAGAATTGGGCTCAGTGCTATGCAAGGCTTGAATGTCAGTGTGAACAGGCTGTGTGAAGACAAACAGAAGTGAACTATTATGGCTAGATTTTTATCCCACCCTTCCTCAAGGTGGCATACATGGTTCTCCTCCTTCTCCACACAACAATCCTGTGTGGTAGGCTAGGCCAAGAGAGTGTAACTGGCCCACTGTGCAATCTTCATGGCTGTGTGGGGATAGGATCCCAGTCCTAGCACTACATTACACGGATAAAGGATTATCCATTTTAAATGTTGAATCTAAACTTTAAATGTTGTTGAGCTGGGTTGATTTAATATTTTCTAACAACAAATGTTGAGCTCAAAGTGACTCACAATAATCACACAATAACATTAAAAAAAACAACAAACAAGGTAATCACTATAATTTCAAACGCAATAGCTGATGAAGCAAACAAGAAATTCATCAAAACAATTAGTGCAATTCAGTAATGTCAGAGCATTACCAGCTTTTTATGCTGTGTGCAAAGGAAGAAGCACCTCACAGAAAATGGCTCCTCCAAATTTTCAGCAAATCTCCTTCTTCCCATTTGGTCTGCTGCCCCATTCTGCAACGTAAACCTCCAGAGAAGGTTTTGTGGGGACTCGGGAACAGTCACCCTTTCTGTGACTGTTTAAAAATGTTTTTAGATGTTTTTAATTTTAAAAAATAAAATCTAATTGTATTTGTTGCTTGCCACCCTGGGCTCCTTTTGGGAGGAAGGGTGAGGTAAAAATTCAATAAAAATTCAAGTAAGTAAGTAAATTATGTGTGGCAGTCATTACCTGCTTTGACTCATTAAGCATAGCTAATACTAAAATTATTCTGAACTTGGAACTCTTTGCACATGGCACCTTCTTGAGGAAAAAATGCAAGTTGCAGGATGAGGTGAGTGTCGTGCACTTCACAAGCCATTAACCCTGAGCTGCAGATAAGTTGCATGGACCTAGTCTGGACAGGTTCAAAGAGCAGCCCCTTGCGGCTTGGGAAACATGGGTCACCATTTACTTAAGCAGATGTTTTATGTAAGGACGTTTCCTTCCGCAGACCAAAAAGGCCATGCACGTCATCCTGAGCGACCTCCACCACGATGACTACTTCAACATTGTTACTTTCTCGGACGCTGTGAATGTGTGGATGCCCAGCCATTCCATCCAAGCTACGCCTCAGAATATCCGGAAAGCCAAGGACTATGTCAGCAAGATGGAAGCAGACGGATGTGAGTTCTGGGCCGGCCAGGATAATTGCGGGGGGGGGGGGGTGTTGCTGATATGCTGGTCCTGGAGTCAAGGACACAAACAGCCATTGGGGTATTGGGAAGAATGCTCCATATTTGCTCTCTTGACCTCTGCCTTCCCTGTTCTTACACACAGGAGCCGAAACGGGGGTAGATCAAAGCTGCCAACCCTCACTTTCAATAATAATAATAATAATAATTTTTTAAAAAATTATTTATACCCCACCCTTCCTGGCCAGAGCCGGGCTCAGGGCGGCTAACACCAATAAAATCACAGTAAAAAACAAAAACAATCATGATAGGGGGAAAAGAAAAAACCAGTTTAAAATACAGGTTAAAATGCAATTTTAAAATGCAGCCTCATTTTAAAAGTAACCGATAAATCCAAGACCATAAGGGGAGGGAAACATAAGGGTCAGACTGAGTCCAAATCAAAGGTCTGTCTTGTAAGCCCTACGAAAAGTTGTCAAGTCCTGCAGGGCCCTAGTCTCTTGTGACAGAGCGTTCCACCAAGTCGGGGCCAGTACTGAAAAGGCCCTGGCCCTAGTTGAGACCAATCTAACCACCTTGCGACTTGGGACCTCCAAAATGTTATCATTTGTGGACCTTAAGGTCCTCTGTGGGGCAAAACAGGAGAGGCGGACCCGTGGATACGTGGGTCCTAGTACCCAAATTCTCCCCTTTGGGTGTGACTCTTGAGCCCAGATTCATAGCCATCTCTGGGTCTATCCCTTCCTTTAGACACCACTGTTCTTCTCAGAAAACCTAGGAGTCCTGTCTCATGATTTCCCGGGCCTTCTGCTCCCTAGGGACTGATATCAACGCAGCTCTGCTTGCTGCCGCCTCCGTCTTCAACCGGAGCTCTCCAGCGGCAGGGAAAGTTGTGAAGGAACAGAGAATCCCCCTGATCATCTTCCTGACAGATGGCGAGCCCACCTCAGGCGTGACGGCCGGCAGCCGCATTCTCTCCAATGCTCAGCAGGCTCTGAAAGGCAGCACCTCACTTTTTGGCCTGGCTTTCGGCGATGATGCGGACTACGGGCTGATGAGGCGCCTGTCGCTGGAGAACCGCGGCGTCGCTCGGCGCATCTATGAGGATGCCGATGCCACTTTGCAGCTGAAGGGTTTCTACGACGAGATCGCCAGCCCTTTGCTGTACGATGTGGAGCTGGCCTACCTGGACGGGGTGGCGCAAGACCTCACCCAGAACCTGTTCCCCAACTATTTCCTGGGCTCCGAGCTGGTTGTGGCCGGGCAGGTGAAGCCAGGGGCAGCAGAGCTGCGGGTTCGCACCACGGGGCACGGCCAGGAGGGCCCCCTGAGCCTGGAAAACGACATCTCTGCCAACGCCACGGAAGCTGCCCCCTTTGGCTGCTTTGGAGATGCCAACCAGATCAGTCGCTTTGTGCAGAGGCTTTGGGCCTACTTCACCATCCAGGACCTGCTGCAGGCCCGCTTCCGAGCCAATGACACAGCCGCCCGCCGCCTGCTGACTGAAAAGGCCACCAACCTGTCCCTCAAGTACAACTTTGTCACCCCCGTCACCTCCCTGATTGTGGTGCGGCCAGATGAGGACAGAGAGAAGGGCCGGCCAGCGAAAGCTACTACCAGCCCTCCTGGGGTGACCAGAGCATTCAAGGCCACCCCCACAACATTTGGGGTTTCCGCTGCAGTGGGGCTCTCTAAAGTGGCAAAAGCCACACCTGCCCCTGGAGCGACCAGTGTCCCCGTGGTTGCAAAATCTCCAAAGGCCACAGCAAGGCCAGGATCTGCTCCCGCTCCCCTGGTCCCAGTGGCAGCAGCTAGAGTCACGAAAGCAAGCAGAACCACGTCCCCACCGTTTGCTGCCATGACTGCCGTCACTCCCGCCACTGCCTTCATTTCCCCAGTGCCTCCTGCTCCCGGTCACACCAAAACGGCCAAAGCTGCCACACCAGTTCCAGGAGTGACTGCCATGTCTCTGACTCCTGCTGTCAGCCGTGGGTCTGCTAAACCACCCAGAGCCACAGCCTCCCCAAGGGCAACCAGGCCGCCCATCAAACCCCCCAAGCCCAGCTCCACCAGAGCTGGGAGACAGAAGGTCACGCTTCAGCCACACTCTGTTTTGGAGACTAGAGGAACAGCTGTTTCCAAGGTCCTGTCAGGGACCGCCAGCACAGGGCACAGCAGGCCTCCCACAACAGGGCACCCACCTGGCAGTGCCAAGGTCCTAGGAGGTCAGTCCAGTCCCTGGGAGCAGCTAGAGATGACACCAAACCCTGTCACCCAGCACCAAATGCCTACCAGCTGGCAGGCAAGTACTGCCAAGGTGGAGGCCGGGAACGTTCCCTGGAGTAAGACAACAACTCCCAAAGGTGGGGCAGCTGCAGAGATGCACACTGACAGGCCCCCATGGAACAGCACCATGCCTTGGGGCACAACATCTGGAGCTACGCCCCTAGTGACTCTGGGAGCAGAGTTGGAGAGTAAAAGCAGGATTCCTGGTAGCACCACCGCTGCGCCAGACATCAGCCTCCTCCTGCTGCCCGGGGAGTCTGAGCTACGCTCAGCCACCGACCAGGACACAGAATATGTGGAGTCATTGAACCCGCCAGCTGTGTATAGTTTTGTGACACCCCGGGGACACGCAGGTAGGTGGATGGAAATAGGAGTTGCTTTGCATGTTTCAGCCTTCCTCTGACATCTGCAACCTAGTCTACACCTGACCAACACTTGCCTCACTTCCAGCATCCTTAATCCAATTATGCTGCTGGTCTCCCAAGCTATGGGTCTTGCTTGAGGAGGAACTTGGCTTGGTTCAACACTCATAGGTCTTAACAACTCTTTGGCTCTACCAGCGTTTGGTGTCACCTGTCCAAAGAACCAGCTGTGTGGTCTCTTTCTTCCTTGCTCTGTCTCTCCCACCTTAACCTGTGCTCTAACTTTACCATCTTTCTCCTCCTTTAGGACCTATTGCTTCCCCCTCCCCATTCCTTCCTTCTAGCCTGTGCATCCTTCCCAGCAGTCTGGCTTCCCCCCATCTCCTGCTGCTGCTCTACATTCTTTGGGATGTTGTTGGACTCTTAACTCCCATCAGGCCCTGGTCAACATGCCCAACGGCTGGGAATGATGGAAGTGGAAATCCAGCAATGTCTAGAGGGAGTCACATTCACTGCCCATGCTCTATGCCATCTTCTTCCCATTCTGCTCCCAAATGGTTCAGGCTCTCAACTTTTGTTTGTCTTCTCCTCAGAAACTCTGGATTATGAAGACTATTCAGGTAATTCTGCCATCATAGTCACTCACTCGGAACTTTGCGGGGCTGGTAAGGTCATCATATTTCCTATTTTAAAAGGTTTTATCAGATTCCAGTCCTCCTGCCTCTCTGGTGGTTAAGAGATGTTTTTAAGCTGGGAATCAGGGCTGGCATGAACACAGGGCCTTGCCAGTTCTTTCTTTCTTTTTACAGAAATCCCACTTGGATATTAATAGGCAGCAGCTTCCCCCCAAACTGGTGCCCTACAATTGTTTAGGACTGCAACTCTCTCTGCACCCACCCAGCATGGCCAGAGGTCAGGGATGATGGGAGCTGCAATTCAAAACATCTGAAGGGCATCAGGTAAAGGAAAGCTTGCATATGGGAAAGTGGCACTTGGCCTCGATACGATACGATACGATACGATACAATATCTTTATTGTCATTGTCCCATACAGAACAATGAAATTGAAAAATCTACATAAGACATTCAAAATCCCCTAAAAACTCTGAAACCCCATTTTAAAATACAATAGACTATAGAGACTCCTTATACTGCGTTTAGAACCAGAATTGCATTTGGGTAGAAACTGTTTCTCAGGCGGCTAGTCCTGGTCTTTATAACCCTGTACCTTCTTCCAGAAGGCAGAAGCTGAAAGAGATCATTTCCGGGGTGCGCACTATCCTGCGCTATCTCTGCATCTTTCTTATGGCACCTGACAGCATAGATTTGATCTAAGGTGGGAAGAGTGCACCCAATTATTCTCTCTGCAGTCTTTACAACCCTCAGAATGTACCCTAACATGGTAACAGTACTTGCCAGAAACTCAGGCTTGGCATACAATTCTGTGATTACTAGAACAGTCTGAAATGGGGACATTTTAAAGCCTCTCCTTAGAAATGGGAGGCAAGAAGTATACCCCCGGTCATACCACTTCCAGGCTAACCAGAAAGCTGAAATTTAATATACACGAAGCCCCCATGTCATACCTACTACCCAGAGCCTGAAAATGGACCACGTCTGTAATGGTTCTAGGGGTTGCTCGTGTGTAAGCCGGTGCAAACACCTGGCTGGGTTGCCTAAGTGAACCTTTTCTGTCCAGACAGCCACTCACCCGTGGCTGTCTCAATCGCTGGCAGAATCCGTGAGTGGGCGTTTCTTAAACTTCTTCCAGCAAAGAAGCTCTTTGACGCCTAGTCTCCTCCTACTCTCTCTGCGCGAAAGCCTTCTGCGCAAGGAGGGCGTAGGCAACGGAGGACTCCTACTCTCCCCGCTGGTCCCAGGCAAGGAGTCATGGCACCGCCTCGCCGCTTCCCCCATCTGCCCCCCTTCTCCACTGGTGCTACGCTGATTCTCTTCCCCAGAAGATGGGCTGCCTCTCCCAATCCCGGGACGCTCTCTGGAATCCCTCTGGATTTTGCTCTCTCCCTCCGGCACTGATGGCAGTTCCCTGACAACGTCTTTGTATCCAACACTCAAAACACAGCACAATAATTTTCTCTCATAAGGGAGACCAGCCATTGCAGCACCAAGCAAGCCAAGCCCAATATCTCACAAAAGTGTGTGTGTGTAAATCCTGTTCAGGCATGGATTTGTGGGGAGGGGCCAGAAATCATTGGTCTATGCCTGCAGAATGCAAGCTCCATTTACTAGCATTTGTATAAAACTTCAAAGCTGCTCAAGATAACTTCAAACTGATAGTATTTGGGAAGTCATCGTGGGCTTCCAGGCAGGTAGCACTTGGAGTCAGGCCCATTGTAGTCGCCTGCTCCTGGATGAAAAGCAACAGCACTGTTCTCTTTCTATCCCACAGCAAGCAGCACCAATGTTTCAGTGACTCCCTTGGTTTCTGCAGGAAGAGATAACTATTAGCAATGACAACTGAAGGGATTCCGAGAAATGCTGGGCTGGCTCAGCCCCTTGGGAAAGGGGGTTGAGGGCGGTGGTACCAGGGGAGGTTTGCTTCCAAGGTTTGCCCGACTCCTCTGAAAATAGACTTTCCTTTGCAGACTTCTTAGAAGAACCGGACGGTGATTCAGGTACATCCCTGCAGGATGGGTGCATAAGGGCAGCAGGGCTGCTAACTAGTGGGTCCAGCGAGGTCTTCTGTTGGACAGGAACGGAATCCGAAAAGCCACTCAAGTCTGGGTTCAGCCAGGCTTTGCCCATGGCCTGTAGCTGCCTTTGTTCTGTCCTGGCTCAACCACCACCTGCCAAGATTTCATTCTGAATCCACCCTTCCCCACCTGCCATCTTTTGCCCTCTTTGCCCCGCCTTGGCCCGAGGTGGTGGGGAGGTGAGCATTTTCAAAATAAACAGCTCGATCCTGGCTGTCTGATCCTTTTCAACGTCTGCGCTGCAGCAGCCCATAGATGGGCCAAGACAGCTGATCCAAATCCATTTGGGTTAGCTGCTAGGCAAAGAGGCAGAGCCTGTACCTTGGCCCCAAAACCAGATGTGTGGTGATACTGGCTGCCCAGATACGCTGAGAGCGCTGCTTGATGACCAGTGGGTCTAATGCTGCTCCTTCCATCTCTCTTTCCAGGCTCCTTGGTAGGTTCATCTGACCCTGGCTTCTTCACCTTCTCCTCCTGGGGTAAGGCCATCTTATTCCCAGGCATGCAGATTCCCCTGCCTCCCTCATTTTTACATTTAGCATCTTACACCCTTGTTTGTCTTTCCTTGCAGTGGATGGAGACCCTCACTTTGTAGTAAGGTTGCCACATTCACTGGGGAACCTGTGCTTTACTCTGGATGGATGCTCAGGTGATGTCCTGCGCTTGGTGAGCGACCCTTCAACAGGTAAGGGCTGCAGTGCCTTCTGATCAACATGGGGTGGACTTGTTCAGAACCAACCCAGAGGGTTCCAAGAACAGAAGGGTAGGTATAGCCAACCTCTTGTTTTCAATGATTTTGGCATTTCAAGCCAGGCACATGTGCCTGCAAGCATATGCAGCGTGTCTACCCACCCGTCTCCATCCAACCTGGACAACTTTTAAAGAACCTGACAGTGCCTCTGAGGATGTGCAGATAATTTATCAAGAGAATCAACATCTGTTAAAAATGGATCTAGGACTCTGTGCCTTTGTACACTACAAAGTGCTTTTCGCCTCTTATGGGAAGCAAGTACAAACAAAAAATGGCAGGAACTGGGCAGGAAGAGAGAATTTTAGCTAGTTGACAAATCCTGGGAGTAAGGAGGTATGTTCCTGTTTAGATGCATTGAAAACAGTTAAAGCAACAGGCATGGCTTACCCCAAAGAATTCTGGGAACTGTAGTTGTTAACAGTGCTGAGACCTTTCACACTTACAGTTCCCAGCCCCCTTAACAAGCTACAGTTCCTAGGATTATTGGGGAGACAGTAGGACTGTTAAGAGCATTATAAGAATGCTTCCGGTGTGGGATGGCTGTGACCAGAAATACGTTTTGGTTTAGTGGGCTGGTTTAGACTTGCAGGCATGGGAACCCTGTGGCCCTCCAGTTGTTGGACTCCAACTCCTACTGGCACCAGCCAGTCTCACCAGTAGCCAGGGATGATGGGGCTTATACTGGAGGCCCACAGCTTCCCCAGCTCTGGATTAGAGCTGTTGCAAACCAGAACACCTGGGTTCAGTGCCTTCTCCCTCTAGGTGGGAAGTGGGGAAACGGAAAGACTGTTCTTTCATTACAGAGTGCTGCCTTCCTTTGCCCCCCAGGGTTGTCTGTCAACGGGCACCTAATGGGGGCCCCTTTCAGGCCAGGCCACGAGGAGCGTCCCCGCACCTACTTTGATGCCATAACCATAGCAGTGGAACACCCTCGAGTTGGCTATGTGATCAACATAACACGGAAGGGCGTCACGCTCCATGGTGAAGGTGAGCTGGTGTTGCCCTTTGCCCAGCGGGCTGTAATCCACAAGCCCCAGCTGGCAATTTCTGTGTGGCCTGAAGCCAACGTCACCGTATGGATTGGTCACGAAGTGGAGTTCCTGGTTCTTCTGCATCGCTACAGTCACCCCACGGCCCTGCAGCGGGATCATCTCGGCTTCTATGTGGTGAACAGCAAGGGGCTGTCTGCTTCAGCAGGTGGCTTGCTAGGTGAGCAACTCCTCTTACAAACGCAGCTTTTAGGCTGCTAACTAACACCATCCCTCTTCCACAAGCAGTTTGATGCAGGTTGCATCTGTGGCAGGGACCAGAGAGTGCTAGGGTTGTACTGCCCTAGTCCAGACTGCAATGCAATTATTTAGGAGTGCCCTTACTCTACCTGCCTATTTGTAAAAACAGTTGAGTGGAATAGGCAATTTTCATAGAGAAAAACAGCAGGGGAGGGGTTAATGCCCCCTTCCTCTGTGCTATGGTCCCACTCTGGGCCTCTCCCATACACAACCTGCCACAGTTACTGCAAGTTATAAAAAAAAGAGAGAAGCAAGATCCCAATCATAGGATTCAAAGATGCTTTTACAGTCGCATATAACTTGATCCTGAGTAACTAGAATGCAAGCTCTTTAAATATAGTACCTTTTTGCAATTTTAACTTCAATATACCCAAAGCAAACTCTCTAATCTTGCTGGGAGTTTTATCCATCTTTTGAAATCTCCTCTCCCTCCTTTCCAATATGATCCCCCAGGGATCACAGTAGCACCTGATGAGGAACCTGCTGCCCTCCAGCCACCGCTGGATCCTGGATTCCACCTTCCAGCTTCCCTGACCAGTGGTCATACTGGCTGAGGCTGAGAGGAGCACCAGGCTCCCCCACCCCAAATGTGTTGCCCACTCCACCTTCACTTAGACCAGCAGCCCCTGTCACTTCAGTGTCTACCCTTCAGAAAACCCCAGATTTTTAGGACAGAAGGTATTCCTAAGCAGCAAGTAAAGCTGCAGATGTGTGGGGAACTTTTGTCCCTCCAGCTGTTGCTGAACTTCATCTCCCATCATGGTCAACCATACTTGCTGGGGCTGCTGGGAGGTATAGTTCAGTGACAGGAGCTGGGGGGCCAAAGGTTCCCCCCACTTGCTGTAGAAAACGAGATCTGTGCTAGACATGAGTGTGGTAGGGCTAGTTTGACTGGATGCTTCATCAGTCTAATTCCCCACCTGCCTTTTCCTGACCACACACATCATGTGCTCCTGTTTTGCCCATTTGCTCTTCCACAGGCCAGTTTCAGAGGGACACCATCAGGCTCTCCCCAGCCCCCACCGAAGGGGAGCGAGCAGCATGGATGTGGAGGGGCTCTAACAAAGCCCTAGTCACCGAGGTCACCAAAATACTGAAGGATTCATCCTGGAGGGCACATGAGGCACCATGCTGGCTGCTGAAACGCAAGGATGTGGAGGGGCTGTTGGGGGCTCCTTACAGCTCCTACGTAACCTCCAACCTGCTGGAATTGTGAGCCAGCCATCTTTCACTCAACTGGGGTAGCAAGCGACAAAAGTCCAGGACTTTCCCAATTCCCAACCTCGCCCCCCCCCCCCAATCCTTACACGACAGGGATGGTGTGGAACAGGAGAGCCTGTTGTCTCCCTCCCAGGACCTTTGCAGTAGATTCTGGGGGGTGGAGGCAGGATAGTTTTGTTTTGTTTTGTTTTAAATGTCTCTCACAGTGCAGACATGTTTAAAATTATGCCCTCATTACACTGTTTTATTAACTTCATATAGAAAAGGACAGTGGATTTATCACCAAGGTGTCTCCTCATCAGTTTGTGCAGGGAATCCTGAATGGGTAACTCATTCCACAGGAAAGGCTGATTTCAACATCATCATCCTTGATGCTGGGAGTATATTCACTTTTTCTCTCCCCCTCCCCTGGCAAACTTTCCAGCAGATATTTGGCCCTCCAAAACCCCAAATTGTTAAAAAACAGCAACACAGTCAAAGGTAGATTTAGCGGCAGACTGAAGCCTGCCCTACTTGGCCTATGAAGAATAAGGGCTGCCTGTCCCTTTTGCAATAGTTGCCTATTCCAGTAAATGCACCGTGGCCTCTGCTCTTTTCAACACTAGCACACTGTTGGAATAGATCTGCAGGAGAGCCACTTACCAGTGGTGGGTTCAGAAACCTCGATGGTTTCATTGGTGCAAAGTGGAGACAAACCAGCTAGCAGCTATGCAGAATTCTGCTTTGTGCTTAATGCGGTTATTTAAAAGTCCTGCAAAGAACCATCCCTTTTCTTTGGAGCATTTTGGCCAGAAGTGTGGCACCATTAAGTCTTGAGAACTGATCTGTGAAAAGGAGAGTTCAGTTCCAGGATGAAGACGAGGAGCCAAATCTGGGAATAACCCATGCAAGATGCAAACCTCTTTTCTAACCGACAGCAATCCATTCAGAGCCGCAGAACAGCAGAGAAGAGCAACCCATTCAGGACACCCTTCTCAGACCTCACCTGGAGTACTGTGTCCAGTTCTGGGCACCACAGTTCAAGAAGGACACTGACAAACTGGAACGTGTCCAGAGGAGGGCAACCAAAATGGTCAAAGGCCTGGAAACGATGCCTTATGAGGAAAGACTAAGGGAGCTGGGCATGTTTAGCCTGGAGAAGAGGAGGTTAAGGGGTGATATGATAGCCATGTTCAAATATATCAAAGGATGTCACATAGAGGAGGGAGAAAGGTTGTTTTCTGCTGCTCCAGAGAAGCGGACACGGAGCAATGGATCCAAACTACAAGAAAGAAGATTCCACCTAAACATTAGGAAGAACTTCCTGACAGTAAGAGCTGTTCGACAGTGGAACTTGCTGCCAAGGAGTGTGGTGGAGTCTCCTTCTTTGGAGATCTTTAAGCAGAGGCTTGACAACCATATGTCAGGAGTGCTCTGATGGTGTTTCCTGCTTGGCAGGGGGTTGGACTCGATGGCCCTTGTGGTCTCTTCCAACTCTATGATTCTATGATCCTCTGCTGATGGAGAATGGGTATCAGGTTGTTCAATAGTTAACAGGAAAGGGGGTGCTGTTTTAAGGTGGCCCTTCTCACCCCTGTACCTTGGAAGCTACAAGTCAGGGAGCCCCAGTAGGCGGTGCCGATTTATTCTGCATTTTAATCCCTTAAATGACATGTCAATCCCTCCGCTAGCTATGATGAGCCCCACTTCTGTACCAACTTTCCCTTTGCACTAAAGGGCCAAACCAAAAGCAAACAAGGCTGCGGTGGGGGCAGTAGGGCAGCAGAACCAAGAAAATGGATGTGAGGGATTTAAAGTGCATCAGCCTGGTCTCTGCACAGGAATGGCTAGAAGGCCTCTTCCATTCTCGCCCCCATAACATTTCTGATTAGACCCCAACAATGTGATAGCACAGACAACAGCAAACAGGCAAACCCCCCCCCCCATCACTCTAGGAGCCCAATGTCTCCCAGTGATGCTGTTACATTACATACATTCATTTTTATTTATTGGCTTTATGTTCAGTAAGGCTGCCCCTGAATATTGCAGCCAAGAGCCTCTTTCCCAGAAGCCTGAGACCAGCTCTGGCAAGACAACATTCTCTTTTCATGTGTTAAATTGTATTTTACAATTCATACAATAAAACGTAAATGACTGTTGAGGGATAGCTGAATGGTACCCAGAGTCTGGACTACTGCCTGGCAGGAAGTAAGACTGCACCTGTAGCAAGCCACTTGCAAAGGTCTATGTTACTCGCTGCATACCCCTCAAAAATACAACATCAAATGCAAAAGGATCAGCCTGCTGTTTCTATGCAAAAGGGACAAGAGGCAAACGAGTATTGTGTGCCCCTGACACAGATAATGTTATTCACCACCTGCCCTGTTATAACCTACTTAAGCAGAAATAGGATTTTAGCTGCTGCTTTCATGAATTTCAAATATGGCTGAACTGAATATATGGCTGGTTTGATTTCAGGCGGAAGCTAGTGATATTGGTGGGACAGAAAACTCCTAGATTGTGAGGGAATTCAGCTGCTAAAAATATTGTTTAATGGGATGGTTTTGCATGCTGCTACTTCGTGAACCCATCACATACTGAACAGGACAGCATCACTAGACTAGGCTTGATGTCATAGCGCCACTGGCCACAATATGACCGGGCTGCTTGATAATGCAACTCGGGGCACTTGCAAAATGTCTTTCTTCTTCTTCCAAGATATGTAAAAAAAGAACTGCCGAAAAGGGAGATATTTTGAAGACACTGTTGAAAATGTTCACAAAAGAAATGGGGAGCAATTTCACATTAGCCCCAATATTAAAGCCACCCAGCTGAAAATAATGTGCACAGGTGCCCTTCAAAACTGACATGCCACCTATGCTTTGGAAGTGGTATCTCAACCTGAGTACTGTGTGAGATGCTGCCCTAAGTTTACACTGAAAGCCCAACTTCTTCAGAGCAAAGACTTTGTTGGAGAGAGGGGAGCTCCCAGCAACCCACATGAAGGCTTTCGTTCCTGGAAAAAAAATCAGAAAAATGTGCCCCATATACGAGCCATGCTAAACCATCAAAGGTTTTATTCTAACCTTGAATATATATAAAAAAAAGTTTCAGCCTCGTTTGATTTTTTTTTTAAAACACACATTTCTAGAGAGATGCCTAAAAAATAGAATTCAAACATTTACACAAAGCCTGCTGGAGTCTGGCATAAAAATATGGTACACAGCCATATAAACTGAGCCGTGCAGCTGGGTACAAATGTCTTTTTAAAGTCCTTGCTTAGGGGGCATGGTGCCCTCCCTGCCGCTGTAGGGGTCGGAAGTGGGGGGAGTGGAAGGGAGACTGCTTCATGCTAAGAATGTAAAAACAGACCCAGAAAAGTGGGGTGTGGAAGGGGAAATCAACAATAGAAGAGATTTGCAGTAGGAAGAACTGTGAAGCCTTACTGGAGACCCCCGTGTCATAAAGGAAAACCTACCAGATCCATTACAGGGGAGATACTCTGAGCTGCCCCCACCAGAGGAACCCCATTGGGTGTAGCTGGCGCTGGCCTGTATCACTTCTGACAAGTGGGGGAAGGGTTTGTGTGCTAGATTAAAAACAAAGCAGCAACAAGAGTAAAACAACAGAACTCCCTTCACATGGATAACTGGGCAAGTCAGGGGAAGACACTAGTTTAGCCTTCCCCCAAAATGCTAATCTTGAATGTGCAGGGAGCTTATGATCTGGAAGGACATGAAAAACAACAACACCTGACTCCCACTCACACAATGAAGGTGACTTCACCAATGGCAGGTTTTGTGTGCATAAGCCATGATGGCGACTCTCTCGCTGCAGCTGGCTGGGTTTTTGGGAAATCCAATTATATCCAGCCTGCCTTCTCCTCAAACCAAAGTTCTTGAGAAGCAGCGCAGGAAAAAATACCTTTGCATTTCCCCAGGGAGCTGTCCCTGTCCTGCTTTCTTGGGAGTTTGCCGAACTGGCGGGTGATGCTCTGAAGCACAAAATGCCCCCCCCCCGATGTGTCTGAAAGGGGGTCAGACTTCTAGAAGACTGGGAAAGGAGAAGGGTTATCTGCTTTAACTGCAATAAGCAGTTGCTTCCCTCTTTTTTTGGAGCGGGGGGAAGGAAGGAAGACTGTTAAAAAAAAGAAAATTAAAAGCACTGTGTGCCAGGATCTGTGTACAGCAACGAAAATGCAAAAGGTCGCTGGGAAGAAATGTCTAACCAATATCCTTGTGTGCAATATGGCAGTGGGAGGGGGAGAATTCTACAGAGGTATAAGCCCCAAAATAGACAGAAAAGGAAGTGCAGCGGGTCGAGGTAGGGATGGAGAGTCCCTGGGCGTGATGAAGCCCCTCTGCGCCTCTGGCGGTGTCTGCCTCTTCAGGGGAAGGAAGCGTGGTTCAGCTCAAGATCAGAGCGGCTGCCAATCTAGCCCAATGCTTCCAGTGGCAGGAGCAGCTCAGTCTTGGCCCTGATCCACATGAGGGAGAGGTAGCACGGGGGGCTCATCCACACCCCATTGTCCCGGCAGCTCTCCTGAGGACACGAAGGCAGTGTCTCTGGGCCTCATCCGTGCCTCACTCATCCGCTGGTGCCCAAGGGGCGTGAGGTCTTGGAGCCAGTGCGAGGGTGGCACTCAGAGCAGCAGCTTGCCGTTACGGTGGATCTTCAGGATGCGTCCCAGCCGCTGCTTGGCTGTCGCTAAGCCCTTCTTGGGGCGTTTCCCTGAGAGGGGGGGAAATGGTTGAGTCAGGGATGAGGACAGCCAGAGGTCAACTTATCCAAACAAGATACACAACTTCTGCCTACTCTCCCGGTATGCCCCACGGAGGACCTTAAGGTCCATAAATAGCAACACCCTAGGTGTCCCGGGCCCTAAGGAAGTTAGATTAGCCTCAACCAGAGCCAGGGCCTTTTCAACACTGGCTCTGGCCTGGTGGAACGCTCTGCCTCATGAGACCAGGGCCCTGCGGGATCTGATTTCTTTCCGCAGGGCCTGTAAGACAGAGTTGTTCTGCCTGGCCTTCGGCTTGGAATCAATTTATTTCCCTCCCCCTCTTTGCTTTTTCCTTTCTCCTCCTGTGATGGAACTCCTATTTGGGGACTTCCCTGGCTTTTTTCTGGCCCATGTAGGACCAGTCTGGAAAGTTAGCCTTGGTGAAGTCTTGATGTTTTCATCCCCAAAAAGTTTTTGATTTGAGTTTCCATTGAAATGAGGCTGTATTTTGATGTTTTAATGTTGTATTTTAATCTTGTTTTTAAGTTGTATTTCAACCAATTTGTTTTTATATCAGGTGTTAGCTGCCCTGAGCCCGGTCTTGGCTGGGGAGGGCGGGGTATAAATAAAAATTATTATTATTATTATTATTATTATTATTATTATTATTATTATTATTATTATTGAAGTCCCAGGGTGGCATGGCCCAAGAACCAGCCCAAGACACCTTGATGCCAGAGAAGGAAAAATCTTTCCCACTTGCTGATCGACACAGAAAGCAATCCAGTGGGATGGTGTTCAGGCAAGGACTGCTCTGGACTAAATGACTTTGGATTCCTAGAACACCCCCAGATCCTCCTCTAATCTGCGCCAACAGCACCAGCCTCCCAAAGTCCACACACTCCCGCTTACCTTGCGCTGCCTGAGGACCTGAGGAGCCAGCCGAGGGGCGCCGCTGGGACAAGAAGACGCCAGGTGCCATGGGCGTGGAGCTGCGGTTCACCTGGGCCATGCCAAAGACGTTGGGCCGGGCGGTGTACTCGTGGTCCACCAGGCTGCCAGCAAACTGCTCCTGCTTGGGTTCTGGGGTGGGAGGAGTGGGTGCCAGAGCCGCCGCTCCAGGGTCCGGATCCTGCTGTGGCAGAGGCAGGTCTGGTTCCACTTCAGCTTCCAATGGTTCTGGGTCTGGTTCTGGTTCCGGCTCTGGCTCTGGTTCCGGGCTGGGTGGCTTGGGGGAGGGCAGCTTCTTTTTCACGAGTTTCCGTCGCTGCAACTTCTGGTGTTCCTTAAGACAGAGAGAGAGAAAGCAACAAAGGAATTCCTTATTTAGAGCTCTAGTTGTGATCATGGCCAGCCTTTCTTTTATATATATATAAATTTTTATTAGTTTTTTAACATACCATTTTCAACAATAATTAAACATACTTTTACATCTTATTCAATTTTTTTGACTTCCATCAGTCCTGTCTGAAAATTTTCCAGTCTAATTTCTTAGTATGCATTTCTTATTTTCCCTATTACATTTCAAACTCATAACCAATATCTCATCTTTTTCTACTTTGTAACACTTCATATATTTCTCCTTACAAAACTTCTTGTAGTCCTACTAGCATAATTTGTTGATTACAATTGCTCTTCAGATAATTCATATACTTCTTCCAATCTTCTGTAAATCTCTGGATCATGGCCAGCCTTTTGCAGGGCGCAGGAGGTTGCCACCGGATGATGCCATCCTGATGTTGCTGGACTACAATGCCCATCATCCCTGACCACTGGCTAAGCTGGCTGGGGCTGATGGGACATATGTTGGCTTCTCCCTGGGATGGGAGCTCCAGGGCAGAGAATTCATAGCCCATCCCTGCTTTGGGTCACTAAAGTTATCTGTTAGCAGTGGCTGGGGATAATTCAAAAAATGAATTATTTTAAAGGGTTACACAAAAGTTATTTCTTTGGCCACAAACCCCACGAAGAATACTGAAATCTCTGTGAAATCTAATCCAAACACAAAGTAGTTGAATAGGTGTAGGTCATGCAGATTTATTAGTCGCAATGTTGCTTTAAGAACCACTGACGAAAAGGCAATTAATGAATAAGCACACTGATCCCCTAACGATGAAGGTCAGAAATATTCTACCAAACTCCAGCCCTACCCTGCCTGAAACATCCTGAGGCCTCTGAGTTCGTGAAGCAAAAGCCTCTCCGACGTCTTCAAAGACATCCCAGCATCGCTGTCCCTTCTTCCCACCTCCAAAGCAAGTCTTGCCACTTACCTGCTGAGCCAGTTTAGCTGCCGCAGCCGCCAAGCCTGTCTCGACAGATGCCACTCTGGTGCCCTCACGCACGGGGCGGTCTTGCTTGGGCAGTGTTGGGGTGACCCGGGCTGCAAGGAGGAAAAGAAATGTTGTTTGTGTTCCTGATGGTATTCTGGACCTTGGGCTTAAAGGAAGAACAACACCCTCATCCTGTGCCTACTAAGAGAGATTTCAAAGGAGGAAAGAAAATCACTGTTCCCGCTCCAAGTGGGAGCATGGAGAGGGACCCACAGGAATGGAAAATGCTAAACAGACACAAACAGCGATCAGCACAACTTGCGGTGTTGCCCCCAAAGCAAGAACGCCCCCTAGGAAATCACTGCAGGGCCAGAGATCTACCAGGAACACCCCGTGATTTACCCCTACTAGTAGATCACGGGGTGTTCCTGGTAGATCTCTGGCCCCACAGTGATCTCCTTCCTCCTTCCCAAAAAAAGCTGAACAACTCAACTTTGGCCTCCCCCAAAAAAGCTCAACAACTTTGGTCCATTTAACAACAATGGGTAGATCACTGTGAGTTTTTTTATACTGTGAGTAGATCACAGTCTATTGGGAGTTGGACGTCCCTGCCTAGGCCTTCTAGGAGATACAGCTTTCAATCCAGGAGGAGCCACACCCAGGAATGGCAGGCATATGCACATATGAGCAAAGGAAAGAGAAGGGAACAGCACACACTGTGAGTGGAGGGTGCATTTCAGAGCCATGAAGTACAGTCCTCTCAACACTGCTTAAGAGGCTGTTTCTTTAAAAAACCCAAAACCTTTCTTTCTAAAAGAAAACGCCCTTCTTCCCTTCCATACAGCAAAGGGAGTTTTTTGTTTTCTGTTTTCACCAAAACAGTCTCCCCAAACCAAATTGCTTCAGGTAAGTTAAATAATCCTGAGAGGCCAGTCTCTTTTGCACTCCATGATGCTGCAGAATTGCAGAACGGGCTGCATTACACAGCGCAGATTTTTGTTGAAGTGCAGAGAACACAAAATCTAGACCTCGAGGGTTCCCATCCTTTGCACAAAGAAAAGCTGGATTCTGCAACTTGCAAAGCATACATAGCAAGCAAACGGCACACCTGCAACAAACCTGCACAATTTTTTGGGCTAGTGATGTTCATGGGGAAGGCCAAGGCCCAATGTGGGAGACAGAAGGCCCGTCCCCAAATGCAAAAAACTTATTCATCAAATCCTCTCATCTCCACAGGCATTTCAGCCACCCACTTTCAAACATATCTCTGGCTCCACCAAGAAGCTTGTTTACAACAGCATTATGAAGCAAATAAACTCAGGAGATTGCATTTGGTGCTCTTCCTGCCTCTGTGCAGCATCACATTCATGCACCCGTCCCAGTGACAGGAGATGGGTTCTTACCCTTGGGGCTCCAAGGTGCATCGTCTGTGCATTTCTTCTTCTTTGGTAGAGACTTCAAGGCTGGGTCATCTTCGTCCGATTCCAAGGAAGGGTAAACTACGGAAAGAGGGAATCAGGCAGGACCGAGTTCTATACAGGCACTTCAGTTACAAAAAACTGGTAAGCAGCGTTTACCCCACATCTTCACACTCAGACCAAACAATATTTAAAAAACAAAATGCTGGAATTGCTGAGTGGCGTTAAACTGTGAGATTTAGCTACCAGCTAAATCTTCTACAGAAATTGTCTGAAATTCACAGAAACAGAGACCAGGAAGGACCCCTCCAATCCTGCTCTCCAGCTGCGCAAGGGTGGGCAAGGGCCAAACCAGAGAAAGGTGTCACAGTGGGGAATTTTGGTGCTGCAAGGCCAGTCTACTCTTGCTCTCTCTCACTCTCTCTGCCCCCCCCCCGCCCCATAGGGAGGAGGGGCACAGGGCATGCAGCCACTGAGCTCGGGCAGCTGAGCCCGGCCCCAATGATAGCTGCCAGCCTTGGGGTAGTAGTGGCACAAACAGGGAGACAGCAGCAGGCAGTGTTATCGCCCTTTGGCCCCTGCTCTGGGGGAAAGTGCTGCTTACCCAGACAAAGGCCAAATTACAGTGAACAGACCAAAGCCGCGTGACACTTCAGCAGTCACCTGGGAACCTTTTGGAACAATATAAGCCTCCTTTAGAGTATAAGGATCCAGCCTGGTTATGGGTCTGCAGATTGGCTGCTTCCTTTAAAGCAGGGCTGGTGAAACCCGGTGGCCCTCCAGATGTGGCTGGACTCCAACTCCCACCAGCCCCAGCCAGGAGGGCCAGTGCTCAGGGTGATGGGAGCTGTAGTCCTGAAATCCCTGGAGGGTCCCAGCCCTTGTCTGGACCTCATTCTCTCTCCCCCTTTCCCTGCCACTCTCTGCCTGCCCTGTTACTGCAGAGCAAAGCCCCTCTTCTCAGTCAGGGCATCCTTACTGTACTCAGCATCCTTGAAGCAGGCGCCCAGGCTCTCCTGCTCGTCCATGCTGGCCTCTTCCTCGCTGTCGGTGCTGTGATGGGCCGGGCGCTTGATGGGCCTCTTTCCTGAGCGCTGAGTGCCGGAGGCTCCCGCAGAGCCGCGTTCGTGCCCCGCTGTCAGCCAGGCTTGCAAGCTGGAGGCCCCTGGCGAGGACGAGGACGACTGGAGATTAGCCATGCACAGCATGCCCTGGATGGCTTCCTGAGTGCTGGGGGAGGCAGGTGCATCACTGCGGGGGGGGGGGGGACACACAAAAGAGGCACACGGCATCAGCCACAACCACCCACATCGCACTGCCGACCCACCCCCGACTTGGCAGCAAAGCTGAGCATCCACAAGCAGGGGCTCAAGCATAATCCATGTTTATTTAGACAAAAGAAGTAAAGGTGTGCCCCAAGACAAGCTGTAGAAATCCAGCAAACAGGCATCATTCCTTTTATTTTGAGAAATGTATTGTGCACTTTGTATGTACAGTGGACGCTTAGGTTGCGAACGTGATCCGTGCGGGATGCACGTTCGCAACCTGCGTCTGCGCATGCGCGGGTTGCGATTCAGCCCTTCTGCGCATGCGCAAAGCGCAATTTAGCACTTCTGCACATGCGCAACCGCCGAAACCCAGAAGTAACCCATTCCAGGTTTCGGTGGTCCGCAACCCGAAAAAACACAACCTGAAGCAGTTGTAACCCGAGGTATGACTGTATTTGCCAAATTTATTCTGGGTTTTTCTAGCTTTGGGGGGGGAGCAGCAGCTATGAATTTCTGCAGGGCCTCTGGACAGCTGGAAATCATATTCAGCTCCCGCCACCCCCGATTTGTGAGATGGGAGGCAGGAGGCATCACCCACACTCCCTCAAGCACCCCTTTGCCTCCATGAAGGGAGAGGACTGAAATTTCATTTTTTAAAAAAGAAAACCGTATTAAATTATTTTAAAGATGATTTATTTTTATTTTAAATTGCACTGTTTCAAAAAAAATTCAACCTTTTAGTGTGGCAGCACCTACACTTTGGAACTCCCTGCCTATGGACACCAGGCAGGTGCCTTCTCTGTATCCTTTTCAGCACCTGCTAAAAACATTTCTGTTTAGGAAAGCCCATCCAGATGTGTAGGTCTTGACATGTTTTAAGCTCTTTTACAGTTAATCTTAATTATTTTTGAATGCTCTTAATGGTTTTAAACTTTTTTATGGATAATCTTAGTATTTCTTGTAAACTGACTATACTAAAGCAGTCTAAGTATTTTGTTAAATAATTAAAAAATGTTGATGTTTGCTGCCCCGGGCTCCTTTGGAAGGAGGGACGGAATAAAAATGTATTACATGAATAAAATGAAATGAAATAAAAAGAGGAAATTTTCTTCTGGACCACTGACCAATGCTACACTCTGAGTTTCTTCGGACCCACAGAATACATACACAGCTCTTACTGGAGAAAGAGGGAGCTAGATGAAAGGGGACCCCAGTGCTAGAGGTGTTTGTTTGCATTTCTTAGTACAGAAAATACTGATCTGATGTGTAGAGATCTTTCCTATTCTAATTAATCCAAGAGGGTTCTGGAAGCTTCTCTGTGTGAAAGACACAAGCAGAAGGTTCATGATGTTTGTGTTATTCCTTCAGAGAAGCTGAGTACAGCTGGCTTAAACTGGTTCTAATTATCTCTTTCTGACAAGGTCATGCTGACTATAATAATAAGGCCAGAAGAGCCTGGCTCTCTCTCTCTCTTTCTCTTTTCCTTTCTGGACACAGTACGCTTAGTGTTAAGGTTCAGACTTATTATAAGTTACTGTAAGTTTAAGTTAAGTCTGCTGCAACTGGATTCCTTATGAACAGTGCCAACCCTGAACGTATTGGATTTGTGACCAAGATGCTCATTTGCCTTCAGTAGCAGCAAAGCTCTGCTGGATGAAACGCAATTGCCTCTGGTCTATTTTTGAGGGAATTTTATTCTGCTAACTATCAATACTGAGTAGAAATCCATGACAAGAGAGAGTGGGAGAAGGACATAAAAGGGGCTGCTGGGTGCAGGCCAAGGAGCCATCTACTCTGGCTTCCTGTTCCCACAGTGGCCAAGCAGATGCCCGTGGGAAACCAGCGAGCAGAACATGAGCAGAAGAGCCCCTCCCCCGGCCCCTTTGGTTTCCAGCAACTGGTATGCAGAAGCATTGGGCAGAGATAAGAGACCAGTCATTCTGGCTAGGAGCCATCGATGACCCTCTTCTGTTTCTCCTCCTCCTCCTCCTCCTCCTCCATGAATTTGTTTAATCCTCTTTTAAAGCCACCCAAGTTGGTGCCCATGACTGCCTTTGTGCTGCATGAAGAAGCCTGTTCTATGCTCTCCAGTAGAGGGAGAGCATGGCCATACTGGCATTGTGATCAGACACAGGGAAACCAATACAGTGGTACCTCGGGTTAAGAACTTAATTCGTTCTGGAGGTCCGTTCTTAACCTGAAACTGTTCTTAACCTGAAGCACCACTTTAGCTAATGGGGCCTCCTGCTGCCGCTGCGCTGCTGCTGCACGATTTCTGTTCTCATCCTGAAGCAAAGTTCTTAACCCGAGGTACTATTTCTGGGTTAGCGGAGTCTGTAACCTGAAGCGCCTATAACCCAAGGTACCACTGTACTGAGCAGGGAGGACCTAGGTGTGAAAGTGATGGGTGGGCAGGTTCCCAATCCTATACGCCTGGCCCCACACATGGCAGTTACAACATGAAACTGGAGGTTTGGGAGTGGTGCCCCTCTAGCTTTTCCTCCTCTGCCTCTGCCTCTCCTTGGTGACTGACTTCCTGCCTCCCACATTTGAGAGCAGCTCTTTCTCAGCCTGGCACCCTCCAGGTGCCTCCAACAAGAACTCCCATCAGCCTTTGCCAGCACAGCCATTTTGGCAAAGCGGAGGGGACAGGACACCCCAAGGAGCTGCTTGGGTGACACATGTACGCAAGACAACATCTCAGTTTTGAAGAGGGTAGACTGCGGAGAAGAAATGCACTCTCAAATGTGGGGCTCCCTTTTCAGTTCCTTCTAGGCAACCAGCCAGGGTCCTCGTGCCAGTATGTGGACGGTATGGCTGGGGAGGGAGGTGTGGCCAGGCAGAGAGCGGCCTGGAGGGTCCCCACCTAAAAGGAAGGGAGAAAGCACCTCTTTCTTTTGCCCTTATAAGAAGAGAGCCCCCTCCAACACTTCTGGACAAACCATCTGTTGCAGAGAAGGGAAGAGTGCCCTGAGAGTTCCCATGGGCAGGTCTGTCCAGAGGCTCCAAGAGCAGCAGCAGTACCTGAGGCCCATCAGCGGCTGCTTCTCACCTGAGCTCGTCATAGTCTGCACCGCCCACCTGCCGGCTGGCCTTGAGCAGGTCCAGGATCCCAGCGGCGCTGCTGCCGCCCTCCAGCTGGTCATCGCCAGAGGCGTCCTCCTCTTCTTCTGTGGTGTAGTCCTCCTGAGAATGGAACAAGTTTCAGAGAGCCTCAGTTGGCAATTCGCCTATTAAGTTTATATCCTGCTTCTCTGTGCACTGTGTCCAATAGCAGCAGAGGCAGAGCTCTCTTTCCCACCCTCCTTAAGAGGAACCTGAGCAGCCAGGCTGCAAGAGTGGAGGAAATAGTCACACAAGCACACAGGAACTGGTCTGCATCCCACAAAACCTAGTACAGTGGTACCTCGCAAGAACAATGCCTCGCAAGACAAAAAACTCGCTAGACGAAAGGGTTTTTTGTTTTTTGAGCTGCTTCGCAAGACGATTTTTGCTATGGGCTTGCTTCGCAAGACGGAAACGTCTTGCAAGTTTGTTTCCTTTTTCTTAACACCGTTAATACAGTTGCGACTTGACTTCGAGGAGCAACTCATAGAACGCGGTGTGGTAGCCTTTTTTGAGGTTTTTAAAGGCTTTGGTGATTTTTGAAGCTTTTCCAAAACTTTCCCGACACCGTGCTTCGCAAGACGAAAAAAATCGCAAGACGACAAAACTTGCGGAACGAATTAATTTCGTCTTGCGAGGCACCACTGTAAAGGGAGCAGTGGCTTGTTCCCCTGGAGGTTGAAGCCCAGTGTTTAGGGACAGAGAAGGAGCCTCAGGAGAACTCATGGTTCTTCTGCTGCTCGTCACTGTTGGAGGAGGAAAATGATTCAGAAAGTCAGGGTGACTGATAACTGGTCCAGAGCATCAGTCTTCAGAAAAGGGAAGTGGCCACGTTTCAGACTAAGCTTCTTCTCTCCACTTAGGAGGTACAAAAAGAAAGGTTATTAAAAACACACACTTTGCACACTTCCCCGCTGATCTAGTCATTCTTTTTACTTTAGGCAGCTTGGAACAATAACAAGGGCACATTTCAAAAAACAATAAAAGCACATTTTTAATGTTTGATGTCTTCCTGTGTTTTAATTTGTTGAAAGTTGCCCAGAGTGGCTGGGCTAACCCAGTTGGATGGGTGGCATAAACAAACAAACAAAACTAATTATAATAATGATTATAATAAAATGAAAACAAGAGCAAATGTGTGAATCTTGCTGTGGCCTGCCCCCTTCAACTCCAGAAAAACCCCTGAAATGGCCATCCTTACCTGAACTGCTAATGATTAAGAGGCATAAGAATGCCTTAAAATAAACAAACAAACTTACTGCTTACTTCACTGAAGTAAGGCCATGAGGAGGCCATGACCCTCCAGATGTCAGACTCAAATTTCCAGGGAGATTGTAACTTAAATGAAGCCTCATTTCTGCTATCAAGCTCCCGGCAGCACAACATTCCTGAAGTCCTGAGCCCAACTTACCTCAATGTCGAACTCTACTTCCCCTGGCTCTCGCACTCTGTTTGGGTCGGAGCAGGGCTTGGCTCGTGGCAACTTCCGGGGAAATTCTTGAAGCAAAAGACAGCAAATGTTCAATTAACAGTTGGACACAAAGGAGTAGGGATTGGGAGCTGTGACAGAAGCATACCAGCATCTGCAAGGGAAGGGGCTACTATGGCATAGACCCATCAGGTGATTGCAGTGCAACACCTGTGATCTGGGAGAGGGCAAGGACCAAGAAGGTACAGGAGCGGGCTGCCAGTTTGTCATTTAGCCAGGCAGAGACTTTGGAAATTCCACAATATTGCTGCTAATAATGCCTGAAGCAGGAGTTGAGCGGGAAGGGGGGGTGAGGTATAGCCTCTTTGGAAGATGAATATGACAAACAGGAGGGCAGAACTTGTTCAACAAGCCACTGAAGATGAGTGACAGGAAAAGTTCCTTGAAAGCAGGAAGCGGAGAAAGGCGAACTCTATAGAGTTATGCACATATACTGCAATTCCACAGAAGCACAAAAAGAATCAAGAATGTGAAATGCTCCCAATTCTTTAAACTTTAATGTGAATTTTGTTCCTTAAAAGCAAGCTCCTAGACCTTAGACTCATGCCTGCCAATAAATGCTTGTAACTGTGTACAAAAGTGCCTGTTAAATCTCAGAAGTTATCCCCGTATGCTTTTTGATGAGCGGTCAAGATGGACCTCTTGTTTTCCCTCCTCCTGCAATGCTCGCTTGCGCTGCTGCTTTGCTAAGCTGATCATTGTTGCTTTTGCAGATTTTTTATTTTAACTGTGATGTTTTTCTAACCCACCCGGGGCCATTTGGTGAAGGGCAGGCTATAGCACCAATAGAATTAAATGCGTGTTTTCCCAACCCGAGAGAGACGTGACAGGCAGAGAGACAGAAATGGGGGGGGGGGGGAGATGAGACATACTGGGCAGCCTCTTGTGCAGCACCAGGCTCCTCCTCTCCCTGCGCGGCGTCTCATCGATCTGCAGGTCCTCCTCAGAGTCCATATCGGGAGCTTCAGCATCAGATGGGCTGCGGGGAACTTGTGCCAGTGCCCCTTTATGGCTCCGGCTGCGTTCAGAGGCCTTGATTTTCCTGCTTGGAGAAAACATTACGACTGGTCAGGGACGTGCCTCTCGTGGCCCTGATCCAACAGCTGCTGTACACAGCTCGGTACTGTTTTGGGTGCCCCATACCATTTTCTCTGTACAAATATCTGTACATCACGAAAATCTGCCTTTACACTTGATTGTTGGCTCGGCCCTAATGGAGGAGCCATGTAGGAGGGGAAAGAACACTGGGTTGCATCCAATGTTAGCTGTGTCCATCATTATCAATGGTCTACCCTGAGTCAAATTTAGTTGGATACAACCCCAGTCTTATTTCCCACCCCAGTGGCACCACTCCTTGGGGGATGGGAAATGCTGATTTGGGAAAGAATCACATCGTTCCTGCCACCAAAAGCTGGAAGAGCTCTCTGGCCATTGAGCTCTCTGGGCAACCATGAGCCACTCACAGCCTCCACCTCACAGGGTAAAAATGGGGAAGGAGAAAAAGCGGGTCCACTACTCTAGGCAACTTGGAGGAAATAATGGGCTAGATTCGTCCCTATGGTTGGTACTGTAGTGAGGTGGGACCTGGTCCCAGGGAACTCCCCTGCTCTGCCACTGGTCAGCTATTTAAAGGGGGGGGCACATATTATTTTGAAGTGGGCAAGGGCAAAAAAGAGAAGGCAGCATTGTCTCTGCCCATTGGCTCACTTCCATGTTAGCCAAGGCAAAGGTAAAGATAGCTGTTACTCTCTCTCCTACAGTGGGAACAGCAACTACAGCAAGGATGGCTAAATTGTGGCCCTCAAGATGTTGCTGGCCTCCATCTCCCAGCAGCGTCAGCCAGAACAGCAGCGGCAGGGATTGTGGAAGCTGCAATTCCACAACTTAGGGAGACCACCAGGTTCAAGCCCCCACCCCCCGCCTAATTCTAAAAACTTGGGTGGAGCTGCTTTCCTGCAGTGTTTTCCATCTCCTCATACCCTGTGTCTTGGCAGTAGGGGCTTGAGGTGTATTAAGTGGATGTATTAAGTGCCTCAGCCTGGGAAGCAGTGGATGTAGGCCACGGATCAACAAACTTTTTCAGCAGGGGGCCGGTCCTCTGTCCCTCAGACCTTGTGGAGGGCTGGACTATATATATTTTTTTTTTGGGGGGGGGGGGAATGAATGAATTCCTATGCCCCACAAATAACCCAGAGATACATTTTAAATCAAAGGGCACATTCTACTCATGTAAAAACATGCTGATTCCCAGACCGTCCGCGGGCCGGACTGAGAAGGCGACTGGGCCAGATCCGGCCCCCGGGCCTTAGTTTGCCTACCCATGGTGTAGGCACAGTTCTTGAGATCCAGGGCTATGGATTTGGCCCTCTCAAGCTTCTAATTGACAATCTCTGAGGTACCCCTAGGCAGCGGTGCAGGTGGCAGGCCAGTATTGCTGGAACTTCACCAGCTCAGCTCTCCATTCTGTCTCGCTTTCCCATCCCACCCGGCCCCTCTTGCACATCATAACGCAGGCACAGAAAAGCGAACCTGGCGCCCCGGCCGTTGGCGACCATCATGGGCAGCTCCTCCTCCGTCAGGTCGGGTTCCCCATCTGTGTCTTCCAGGCTGGAACTTGGCAGGTCAAACTGAAAAGGAAAAGGTGGGTGGACTACAGGCGGCCAGAAGGGGGTGACGCTATACGCTAATCAGAAAGCGAGCTCAAAGCTTCAGGAGACAGGTACCCCAAGTCTTTCTCCCCCCCTCCCCCAATCAATCTGTACTCAAAACTTCTGGAGAACCCCAGTGCACAGCCCCCTCAGAGTACGCGCAGCATAGTCACAATGGCAGCTCACCTCCTCCTGGCCAGGACTCTCTGCTTTCAGGGCCTGCTGCTTGTATTTGTCCAGTAGCTCCTGCTCCAAGGCTTTGACCGAGGCAACGTACTTCCGGCTGGCCTTCTGCTGGCTCAGCTCCTTGGGGCTCTGGTCTCCCCTTTTGGTGGCTGCACCAGGCTGGGTACCCCTCTGCAATCCAAATGGGCTGCCTGTCTTCCCAATGTTCTGCTGGAATATATCCTGGAAGAGCGTGAGCATCAGAACCCAAAGGAGACATCGCTCCCGCTCCCCCCCAGCCCTTAACGTAGACCTGATGCTATGAAATGCTGCTGGGCTGGGCCTGCCTTCTGTTGCGCTTCACAAACCAAGAGGGAGGCATTTGCCAGTCGGAAAAACCTGTCTGGTATCCCCCCAGGACAGAAAGACCAAGCTTGCAAGTCCTCTGTGCATGTGTTTGGGCTGCCAGAATATATGTTTTTTCTCTACGGTGTGGTATAAACAGTCAGGCCACAGTCTCTGCCATGGCTGCTCTGAGCACACCGCGAACATGATCCAGCAAGTGGAATTCCAGTGGAATTACTGGCCAAAGAGCCAGTGGAATGAGCCCCTCTTCCCTCACATGGGTGAAGTGAACGTTGAACCGGGTCCTTTCTGAGCTCTCACTCTTGGCCACTAAGTTACACTCAGTCACATGCCCCAGACGCAGTGTGGGGTCTGCTTGCAAGGGAACACTCCAGCTTCTAAGGGGTATATCAACTCATGAGCAGAGATGCCGACCTATTGATTCAAAAGGCTAACTGGAACTAGCAGATTTGCTTGCAACAGGCACACTCGCAACCACCCAGGGCTTCTGCTTCAAGCAGCGCAGCATGGAAGCACAATGGCCTGCGAGCACATCTCCTATTTGGAAGGAGCAACATCTTATAAGCTGCAGGGAACGAGATGTGACAGCCATCCAGACATTCATCGCAAGGAATACTGCAGGGAACTTAGTTCCTCTTTAACAAGGCACCAACATACCTGCAACAAGCCCCAAAGTGCAGCCCTAGTCAATGGACCTACCAGGTGCTGGCTCTCAGCTATACTGGGCTGTTTATAGTATATCCTGCAGGCAGCTGTAATAAACTGTGGCAAACCCTCATCTACTGGTCTGCCCAAATAATGTAAGCATAGCCTGCTGGATTAGGCCAAGGGCCCATCTAATCCAGCATCCTGTTCTCACAGGAAACCAGCAAGCGGAACCTGAGCACAAAGAGCCCTCTCTCCTCCCGTGATTTCCAGCAACTGGTCTTCGGAAGCACGGCTGCCTCCAGCTGCAAAGGTACAGCACAGCCACCCTGGCTCTTTGCCAGATAGACCTGCATGAATTTGTCTCATCATCTTTTAAGTTGGTGGCCATCCTTTTTTTAATACAATAATCTTTATTGTCATTGTCCCATACAGAACAACGAAACTGAAAAAATCTACATCAGACATTCAAAAACCAACAAACCTGCTATCCCAGCCTGGTTAGCCCCCTAAAAACTCTGATACCCCATAATTAAATACAATATACTCCCATAGAGACTACCTTACACTGTGTTTAAAACCAAAATCGCATTTGAATAGAAACTGTTTCTCAGGCAGCTAGTTCTAGTCTTTATAACCCTGTACCTTCTTCCAGAAGGCAGAAGCTGAAAGAGATCATTTCCGGGGTGAGCACTATCCTGCACCCAATTATTCTCTTCGCAGTCTTTTCCTATAGCAATTGCATCTGAGATGAAAAGGGCACTCAAGGCTGGGCAGAAATGGTGCTACTCTCAACGCTGCCCCCCACCTCAGAATGCAGGCCCCCCAATGCCAGGAGGAAAGGGCCCGGCTTCCTTCTCATACTCACTTCCACAAGCCTGATCTCCTTGGCCAGGTCTTTGATGAGCTGTGCTGGGCGCACCGTGCCAGGGATTTCTTCCTCGTGCTCTGCCAGGGCCTGAGAAGGAGGAGATCAGGTTGCTGCAAGCTCTGCCCCTCTGTACCCAACGGAAGTGCCACTGGCAAAGGGGTGTGGCTGGCAGCAAGCACCTCTCCAGAAGGAGTTGGACTTCAGCTCCCAGCAGCCCCAACCAGCATGGCCCAGGGGTCAGGGATGAAGGGAGTTTGGGGAGTCCATCAACATCTGGAATGCCACAGGATCCCACCCACAACTTTCCTCCCCCTTCAAACGTTTGGGATTTGGGCCTAGACCTTGCAGAGGTGGTCAACCTGTGTCCAAGCTGCACCACTTCGGACTGCAAGCAGAGGCTCAGGACTGAATGCTTCTCCATACAAAATAAAACTGGCATCCACAGAAAGGAAATGTGCCAGGGAGAAAGTTTATAGACTTGCTTTCTCCCTGATGCGCAGGCTGGTGGAGTCTAGGAGGTGTTTTTGTCTATTCTTGACTGCTGGCAGGAGGGCAGGCAAGCTTTGCCCTGAGTCTATCAGAACCCTGGGCAGCAACCCCACACAAAGAGCTGCAGCTCCAGAAAGGCCCTTCTTGCAACCCTTTACCTCCTTCTTAGTCCAGGAGCGGAAGGCTGTGTTCAGAGCTTTGGCCCCGTGAACCAAATAAGCAGCCGGGTGTCTGCGATTCTCTCGAAGGCCTGTTGTGGGAGACAGAGCGCATTAGCAGCAGGAGCTCTCATGCCCAGCAGCTTTGTGTGGGCACGGTGGGGGCACTGCATGGAGGGGAGGACTCAATACCCACCTCGGAAGATATCCAGGAGGTGTTTGCCAACATACCAGCAGATGGTTTCAAAGTTGGGAAACTTGAAGAGGTCAGCTGTGCTGAGACGCTTTTCAATCTCATAGGCTCTGGGGAGGAGGAAACAAAAAGACCAGTGAGGTTATGTAGGCTCTAGGCTCCAAAACCATGGAATTCTGTGCCAGAGGAACTTAAATTTGGTGATCAGAAACACACCCCAAAACGAATTCTGTAAATTAAATCTATTTGCACAGTTTCAAATCCTTTGTTCTGCTCTGCTGCCAACTGCGTGAAGGCGCAAGGAGTTTCGAAGGCCATTCAAGACCCAGCCAGGCAACCTCCAGAAGCCTTCTTCAGCAATTCCACCGGCATTATCTGTGAGACCATAAGGACTAGAAACTGGCACTTTTAAAAACTGAAATTCACCCAGTATCCCATTCTGCAGTCTCACAGAAATCATGACATGCACACAGCTCTGGATCCAGCCAACATTGAGCAGGGGGCACAGAGCATCATGCTGAGCAGGACTTTCTGTTCTGTGATTATGTTTCTCTCCCGGCTCTGATCCCATTTAGGAACATAAAGGAAGCTTTTACACCAAGTTAGATCATTGGTCTATCTGTACAGACTGGCAGAGATTCTCCAGGGTTTCAGATCAGAGTCATTCCCACCCTTAAGTAGAGACTGGATCAGGGACCAGCTGCATGCCAAAGGGTGTGCTCCACCGGTGATCGAGTCTCCTCCCCGCCATTTCCCAAGATGCCTCGCTGCAGACCAGCAAAGCACTCCCAGCCAAACTCACTTGAGCTGCATCTCAATGTTGAGACTGTGTAGGAAGTTTCCCCCAAAGGCCAGGCAGTCAACAGGAGTCAACACAGCATGGATCCAACCTGAAAGTGGAAGGAGGAAGCAGTCACATGGACTAAGTAAGGACTGGGCCTCCCAGAAGGACTCATGGCTTATGAGAGGAAAGGGAAAGGGTCCCCCAGCCGCTAGATGCAGCTGGATTTCACCACATTCTGAGCTGCAGCTTACTCTGTGGCAATGCAAGTCACTCACAATGGAAGGAGAGGTGTCCCTGAGTGGGAGAAAAACAAAGGCCCCAGGAGTAGCAGTGGCCACGGAAGTGGCAGGCAGGAGCTGGAGTGACTCAGTACCTGTGGGTATGAAGAGCGTCTGGCCCTGCCGGACGGGGCAGCGATAACATCGGTCCACCTGGTCCCCAAAAAACAACTCATTCTGATTGGAAGAGCTGCTCCAGGCTTCAAAGAGGGTCAAGTTGGCAGCAGTGGGACGCACTAGGTAGAAGATCTTTTCTCCCTGCGAGGAACAGATGGTAGTGAAAAGGAGCTGATATGTCACTTCTAATGTTTAGGGGCAAAAGAGCTGGCAAACAGGGCAAAAGCAGATGCTATGAAGCACAGAGAGGGCTGGGGTAACAGAAGGAAGCATCCTGTTTCACAAGGGGGCATTTAATGTGGATCAAACAAACAACACGGCTATCAAGTCTGCAGAGTCCAGCTCCTTGCCTCAACCTCAAGGCAGGCTGATTTGGAGTGTCACAGAATTACACAGAGGACAACCACAATGCTTGTTGTGTTTCCCCCCTGTGCTTGTATGGAATTGTGACACACACACACACCCCAGCCAGGTCTACTTTCCTGCCATTCAAAAAATGTTTATTGGCCTGTAGATGTCAAAAAAATCCTATAATTTCTGACATCCTTTAAAGCACCTGAAATTCACCTATTCCATTCTTAATCCTCTTTCTTCTCTGAACTCAACATACTCTGTTTCTTCAGCCTCCGTCTATGGGGGCTTCAACCACCTAACAAGAGGCGGTTCTTGCCAGAAAAGAAAATGAAGACGAGTACCAGCTCCAGAAATGGAGCAGCAGCAGTAAAAACAGCCAGCAGCTTCTGGAGTAAGGATGGAACAGGGGATGTGAAGATCAAACCGGAAGCAAGAAATACCTCCCTGCTGCTCAGTTTTGCTAGGCCTGGCAGAAGCCTCATGATGCCCTTCAAGAGCTTCCAAACAAGCCCATATTGCTAAGCAAACTCCTTAGCTTCATTCCTCATAGAACAGAAAGCATAAACACGAGGACAGCAGACTCATCTGACTGTATACCAGTTGCCACCTCAGACTCCAGGCCTGGTGCTCCAGGCTATTTTTTATCCTCCTACTCAGGCAAATGGCTCTTGAACCCTTCACCCCAATAAGCCACCTTAGCATGTGCAAAATGGATATATTTCAAAAAGAAAATATTTAGGGAGAGGGTGGGAAACAGACAATGAAACATTCAACCATCACCCGGAATCTGAAGTGGAAATACATCCGGGAGGTCTGCTGGTTCTGTGGCTCAGCTCTAAGATCAAGCTCCCTTCCTGCCCACCCCCATGCCTTCATATTCTTACCCGCAACACATGGTACCAGACAGAGGTGCCACCAAAGTCAATGTGGAAGTCCGTGTAGCTGTCTCGCACCCCCATCAGGCAGTACTTCTGCACGTTGGGACGCTCAAACACCGACTCGCCTGGCCACAGGTTCTCTACCCAGGACAATTTACGCACAATCTTTGGAGTCTCCACCAAATTAGAGAGCCTGAAAAATGGTGAAGTAAAAACAAGTTGACTCGTCCATCTTCCAGAGATTTCTCCTGACAGGATTTTAGAATAGTAATCCAGTAGAGAGATGAGTGGATTTAGACCAGGAACATTGCATTTCAAATCCTTACTCATTTGAGGAGTCACTTGGGCAAGTAACTCTCTTTCTCTGCCTTATTTCTCCATCTGCAAAGACTTCTGTTGCACCCCCACAATAGCAAAGACACTTAGCAAGGAGAGGGATACTACTGCTTAGTAGGGAGGGAGATACTACAGCTTCATGGCAAAGGTGGGGGTTCTCCAGCTCCAGGGTTTCTCTCTGCTGGGTAGGGTGAATACTGGGGAAAACGAAGGACAAGGACACACAGCTGTTTTCATATCCCCCTTTTCCTTGCCTGGTCTCAGAGAATTCGAGGCTGATGACGTTCAGTACTTTCTCCCGGCGACTGCTGGAGTAATATCTGACAAAGTCACCCAGGCGCATCTTGAGGTCGGCCTGGCGAGTCACGTCAATCACATCAATCTCCTTGTCAGCTCCTGTTGAAAAAAGAACAGACACAGCTCAGATAATGGGACAAGTGTCCGAGAGGGCTGCAGTCGGGGGAGATGGCAGTGCAGTCCTGTTCTCACCCCTCGCGAGCTTCATGGCCAGTTGGAATCTCTTTGCAGGGTATCCCCACCAACGGGGCGCAATGAACTGTCAGAAGTTCAGCACTGCCAACATCTCCGCTCCTTTCCTCCAGCACCTTGGCCAGCAACTGCTATCAAAGGGCCAGAAACCCACTGCTCCCCATTCCTTGCTGCTTCCACACACGTATCTTTTGCCTTTGGGGTGGTATTTGTGGAGCAGGAGGACAAGTAAGTCAGCATAGCCACGCACCCTCCAAGAGGCTGGGAAACCAATAATGGCTCTAAGGGTATAACCAACCCACGTGGCTAAAGATAAGACTTCTTCTCCATATTTATTCTCATCGAACACAAACACAGAAAAAAGGACGAATAAGATTATTCCCAAAGACTACTGTATTTTTCGCTCTATAAGACGCACCTGACCATAAGACGCACCTAGTTTTAGAGGAGGAAAACAAGGGGGGGATTCTGAATCTGCGCAGCGCCTCTCCAGCAAAGCGGGAGGAAAAACGGAGCCGCTTCCATTTCTCCTCCCACTTTGCTGGAGAGGCGCTGCATAGATTCAGATTCAGCTTTCCCTCTCCACACAGCATCTCTCCAGCGAAGCAAAGTCAGAACAGCAAGAGGGATCGCTGCTTTAGCTGCACAACAATCCCTCTTGCTGTTCTGGCTTCTGGGATAGCTGTGCAGCCTGCATTTGCTCCATAAGACGCACACACATTTCCCCTTACTTTTTAGGAGGGAAAAAGTGTGTCTTATAGAGCGAAAAATACTCCACGCAATCATGCGTAAAATGCAATTGCAAGTAACCACACGATGAAAGGACAACATTACACCAAGCTGTGTGACTTGCTGGCTCTTTCCTGACTGCAATGAATGAAGCACCCAACACATCGGTCTCCTTTGGCCACTCTGCTGGCAACGCTCCCCTGCTACTCACCCACATAATGCTCCACATCCCGCACGGTGAAGGAAGGTGGGGGAAGGGTCATGCCCAGCCCATCCTTCTTCAGGACAAGGATGGGGACGCTGAAGCTGTTCTCCTCCAGAAACTCCACGGTCAGCTGGGTCCCGCTTGGCTTTAGGATAACCTCGTCCGCACTGGGGAAGCAGCGGGGGGGGGGGGAGTCAGGCCAAGAACAACAAGCCAATCCCAAGTTTCTACCTCTCAGGTAACATTTTGCTGGAAGCCACCCAGAGTGGCAGGAGAAACCCAGCCAGATGGGTGAAATATAAATAATAAAGTTATATTATTATTATTATTGGTGCATCTGTCACAGAACACAGAGAGTCCACCACAGACTCATCTGATTGCCCTAGCCTTCTATGTTATATGTCTTGGTTTGCTATTTGTTGTGGTGGGAGGAGCCCCCCCCCCCCCGCAGCTGCAGCCTAGAAGACTCTCTTTGGAGACGCTCTGTGCAGCAGGGGGGTGGGGCAGGACCAAGGGTGTGAGCAGCTGCAGGGAGATTCCCCAAAGAGTCAGAAGGAAAGTCAGAAAACAATCAATAGCAGACCATAAAACAAAGAAACAGCCTGCTATCAAGACTGTATCAGACCGTTAACAAGCTGCTCGCTGGACCTGCCGTGCCACGACTTTCTAAAATAATCGTTCAACAGACTACTGGACTTCAACCCATTGGAATGCATCTCTGCTTCCTGATTAATGGATCCAAAATACCATCAGAAAAATGAACCCCAATCTTGAGGCAACAAATCATTCATACATTCTTCTTCCATATCATTTTTACTAAATCACTTTGGGGGAACATCATCTCAGGGCTCAACTGCCCATTGAGTAAGAAATCAGGATCACATGGAATGGTGGAAAAGCGTGAAGCACAATATCTTTGATTGAAGAGTAGGTGGTGGAGACCATCTTACAGGCAGCACTCAAGAGGCACAGAGGCCACTCTGGGCTCACCAAGTTCAGCCAATCTATGGAGTGTCTCTGTAGTCCTGCACGTGAACTGCGTGAGGTGGGCAATTGACCACTTGCTGTATTTTAGGTACACCACCACCACCAAGCCTCTTTAGCAGCTGAGTCACTAATAACGGACTTTGAACCTGGTCACCTTTACTCAGGATAACATAGGTCAGGCATAGGCAAACTCCAGCCCTCCAGATGTTCAGGACTACAATTCCCATCATCCCTAGCTAACAGGACCAGTGGTCAGGGATGATGGGAATTGTAGTCCCAAACATCTGGAGGGCCAGAGTTTGCCTATACCTGACATAGGTGCTGACTTACCCTTTAATCACAGTTATAGTGGAAATGAGAACATTTGCTCTAAGCAGAGGCAGAGGTAAATGAACGTGAGATCCCATGGTGATGAAATCCTCATTTTAACTGTGGCTAAAGGAGTCCTGATGTTAAAAGAGCCCTGATGTTACAGCTGTACCATTCATTCCATCCTGCACAAAGTTGCTGGGAAACAAAGCCCCAGACAGACAGCTTCTGCCTGAGCAGGCAGGTGTGGAATAAAAAGGGCTTGTCCACAGTGCATTCTTGGCCCTCTGGAACAAAAGCTTCCCTCAACCTGAACACCAGCTACCCTGTAACATGGATTTTGGAAAGTCTTCCTTCTTTCCTCTTGGGTCACCCAAAGATCACCAAGCATGTGCCCACCTAGGGAACGTCCTGCTGCGAAGTTCCTTGATGAACAGACTGCTTCCGGTCTTCACCGCCTTGCCAACCTCTTTGACCGCACATGAGTCGGGCTGTTTTTGGGTCCCCCGGCGCCGCTTCACTGTCAGGGGGAGGGGAAAGCAAGATAGTAAAAGGCGGGGGGAGAAAAAGACATAAGCAGAGGAAGGTGACAAAGATATTGAAGGAGCTAAGAGAATACTGCTGATGAGGAGGTTACAAACAAACAAAACACACACAGAGACCTGTAGTCAAGGGCCTACACATGAGTAGGTCTGTGCTAAACAAAGAAGGGCCATAGTAGTGTGTTAGAAAGTATATCAGGTTTGGCAAACACCACCCTGCGGAAACCTCCAGCTAAAGGCATCATCCTAAGACCCTAAATTGTGGGTCAGCTATTGGGCTAGACCAAGGACAGTCCATTTTTCAACACTGTATCTTTCTTTAATAGTTGCATACATGAGAGAACTTGCAAAGCATAAGTTCCTAAAAACTCTGCACTGCTGCTGGAACTCCCTTATCTCCACATTGATTAAACATTGAGATATGCCAACATCGTCAGGGATGAATATACACCACAATGTTCTAAAGCACAGGAGAAGAACTGAATGAGATACTGGACAAAATTCAGTTTCCTACAACTCTCAGCCTTCATTCAAAAACAAACAAACAAAACAAAACAAACAAGCAACCCAAATTTCCACTCCTGGTGGTTGCAAAAGAGTGGCTTGAAAGTGTGTGGGCAATACCTGTTACCATAAAGCTGAAATTACAGAAGCCAGAAGAGTAGGTGAATAAACTTTCCAGAGGATTGGACTGAGGTCCTTACCCCTCTTCTAAACTAGCAAATACTGTACATTACTTTAAAAAATAAATTCTGTAAAATAGTGGAACAATGCAAACAGTTTATGCAAATCTGCATAAACTGGAATGATGTAAAACAGTCAAAACGCAAACAGACTGTGCCAATTGAGATGAACAATACGCATCTGCATAACTTGTAAGGGTTGCAGAACCAGCTTGCCCCAGTACAGAATTTTTATGTACTCAGTTCTGAAAAATTAAGTCCTGACTATTAGTCAAAAAGCACTGGATTGAATACTGGATAACTGAAAACAGCAAAGCTGTAAGGGAGGCGGGAAATTTGGGACAGGAGTCCCTGAGGCACTGTGCAAAGCCACAAAAGCTTTCCCCGATCTCTGCTCTTGCATCCTTTAGCAAACACATTGTGTTTTTATATTACAGAATTTATCTCTCGAACCACAAGGAGTAGCACTTTTAAAAAAAGAGAAGCTCTCATTCATAGGGATTTGATCAATACACCAGATTTTGTGATTTGTGACGAGACAGCATCCATGCAGGAATTAGTATACAATTATATCCTATTAAGTCTTCATCCCACTGAAAAATCACAGCAGGCCCATAACTTACTGACAGATGGTCCATGAAGAAGTTGGCAGTTAGGGCAGTGATACAAGTCAATGTCGGCTGCTGCATCCTCTTCTACTCCAACACAGCTTGAAGAGAGAAAGTCAGTCACATATCTCTCCAAAAGACAGACAACAACCACTAAAACAGGTATGGGAAAACTGTGGCCTCCAGCTGTCATTAGACTACAACTCCCATCATCCCTGACCATTGGCCATACTGGCTGAGGTTGATGAGGGGAGTCCAAGCACAATTGGAAGGTCACAGGTTCTCCACTTGCTCCAAAAGAAGAAATATCCCCAAAGTCTACAACCACCCAGCCCTAGATGACCACCCTGTACAAGCCCAGAGACTGTTTCTTCTAACTCTGAAACACAGGAACTGTACCCTAAGTCAGAGCGCCTAGTTTGTATATACAATATCTCCAGTTCAAGGGCATGCAAGAGGAATGGGACAGTCATCTGCCAGAGACCTCAAAGATACATAGGACACTTCACTTGGCTAGACAGGTCCTTTCCAGTTTAAGGCAACCCTTTCTATTCTAAACCAGCATGTCCTGAGGACCTGATGGAATTGCAGCCAAATGCTCCTTAAAAGATAAACACCCCACGTTCCAACGTCCACACTCTTTGTTTAAGAAGTTGCACCTAGTTGCTCATTTTTTAATCAACTGTCTGTCCGTTCCATCCTGCGACCTGGTAGTGAACGCATCTTCACCTATTAATGTCCTACAAGGGAGTAAGAAATGGCTGTGTGAGAGACTCTGCATGTAGTTGCTACCAGTTGAAAAAAACGCTGGCTAAATGAAGGAACAATCTGAAATTTAATCCAGATACGACTGTTGGTGATGGGTGTCTGACAGTTTGGCAAAAAACAGAGTACTCTACCATCAACCTTATGAGAGGAATTCCAGGAGCGCAAGGAGGCAGGTGAAGTTTACTCAGGACATGCCCCAGATGGGCCACCCCTGGATGAACTGCCAACAACCATCATGTAGAAAAGACCCTAGCGTGTTTTTGATATGTTACTATTTTTATTTTATTTTTAGAATATGTACTTGAAGGCCACCTTGGTAGGATCTGTATCCTGAATGCTGGGATATAAACAACTGTAATAAGAATAAAATAAATAAATCTGGCACAATAGAAAGCAGTTCTATGCTCACATCTTCCATGAAACATGACTGCACTACATGCCAGTGCAAAAAGAAGCTGCGTGGGGTTGAAACAGCACAATAGAAAAGAGGATTACAGCTTCTTAAATTTTTGCTGCACTTCTATAACTTCAGATCCCTTAATAGCCAGTGTGGTCTGATTTAAGCACATTGCTTACCTGTTTGGGGGGAATGGCTAACTTATTTTAAGCCTCCTCACCAACTGAAACTATCAGAGCTTAGGGCAGGGATGGGGGACGGGGAACTCCTATCATTCCTGGCCACCAGCCACACTTCCTGGGGTTGATGACACCTGAAGAGCTAGTTTCCCAATCCATGACTTAAGGCATGTCAAATGTTTGGCAGGTATAAACATGAAGTCCGCTGGTCAACTCCTGTTTCTATGGATGAATGTCACGGTCCCCCAATTGATTTCTGGCAACCATCCAGAAGCGTCTATGCACAAAGGCAGATCAACCCTAAACACCAGATGATGAGGACAAGGAACAGAGGAAGACCCTTCCTGCCTTCAAGAGGTCTCAGACTGGCCACTTTTAGGAAACAAGCTTTAAATCTTGGCCTGATCCAGCAAGGCGATTCTTAGAGCAACTAGCCCTTTGAGAATTACTGGCATTCTACCCATACTCCTCATGAAGGTCCCCAATTAAAGGCAGCATCTCCAAGAGCAGACATACCCTGGACTTAAAGAAAGAGGGGGCTTTGGAGCCGCTACCTCCAAATGTCAGTTCCCACCCAGTGCCGCCGCCTTCTCACCTGCCGTGGAACCAGTCCTGGCAAACGTCGCACTCGATCATGAAGCGGGTGACATCGTAGGGCAGGCGGCAGAGACAATACACAGGGACAGAGGCCATGGCGGAGCCAAGTTCAAGCAAAGGAAGACCCTCCAGGAACCGAACGACGTCCAAGCGCCCGCTATGGCAAGTTGAAGGACGTGGTCATGCTGAGGTCTGCAGGAGAGCCAGTCTTGCCCCGGCTGAGTGGGGGCTAAATTATTTCATCCCCCTTACCCACCCCAACTTCCCAAGCACCAACTTCCTTGCCAAACGTGCTTGTGGGGTCCTTGCGATGTCCGGGGCGTCCTCTTCCTCCCCCCAAAACAGCAGGGCTTGCTTGGCTGCAGGCGGTCTCTTGAACCCCAAAGTTTCGACCTGAAGTTTCATGGGCTGCTTCTGATCATCCGAAGCCCTCCAAGGCAGCCTCCCCAAGTTTGCACCCACTTCCCCCCTACTGGGGGGGGGAGACCCCCCTCGCCTTCCTGGGATAAACTTCCCTGGTTTATTTTTTCGGGGGGCCGGGATCCCCCTCGCATCTGCTGCGCCCCAAACTTGCCCGCTGCCTCAGTTTCTCCCCACAGGAGATTCCCAGCTGACAAAGGCGCCGAGGGACATCGCGGTCTCCCGGGCGACCTTCGGGTCCTGCTCCTCTCGCGCCTCTCTGGGTCAGGGCCCCCCCCCCAAAAATACCCCCCCCCACTTCCCAGCCAGGCTCCCCTCGACCCCCGGGAGGAGCCTTGTCCGGAGGGGCTTCCCTCGTCGCGGCCAGAGACTCCTCGCCCGAGGCCCGCAGCGGAGGCCGAGCACCGCGGACTCGCACGCCCCGTCCCGGGCAGGAGCGCCTAACTCCACGGCGGGGATCGAGGCCTTCTCGCGCCCAAGCGGCTGCGCTGCTTCTCGGCGAGGCCCGGGATCCTGCTCTCGCTCCGGCGCCTCAATAAAGTTTATTCAAAACCACGGGGGGGGGAGGGGGGAGGGGGGAGGGAGAGACTCGAGGAGGCGCCGGCGGCCATCTTAGGGGAGGCGCAGCGCGGGACGCTTGGGAAGCCATCTTGGGAAGGGACGGAAGAGAGGCCTGCGTCGTAGAGATACGAAGGGCTAGAGCTGCGCCCCTGCCGTTCCACACCTGAAAGGCGGGATAGACGCCATTCCCGCCCCTCGCGAGAGGAGCAAAACACCGCAGGTCCCCGTTCGGCTCTTTAGCGCAGCCGCGCCGGGGAACTGCGGAACTCCCTGCCTCATGAGATCCAGCGGGCGCTTTTGCTCTGCTTTTCTCAGCTCCTGCTAAGAAGCTCGTTGCTTAAGCAAACCTACCCAGATGCTTAGAAAGTCGAGGCAATGCGAATCTGTTTCAGTATTTTGACTTTCGCGCTTGCGTTGCTTGCTGAGTTTCGTTGCGGGGGTTGTTGATGTGGGTTTTGTTGCATCTTTATTTCACATCATGTGACTTGTGTGGAAATTATTCAGTTTGGTGGTGGATTCTTTTCAAGGCTTTTATCTACTGTATACGACTCCTTTTCCTGTGTTGTACGTTTTTAGCTGCCTTGAGCGTGGTTTGAACTGCGGGAAGGCAAAACGCTATTAATATGTATATGCATGTTTCAAAGTAGGGTGGTGATTTTTTTCGTTTTTATTGGTACATCTTTTTGTAAACAGCTTTGAGGGTTTTTCGCTTTTCACAATGAAGCAGTGGGTAAATCTTATAAAATAAATGATACATAAACAGGACTCTACAGGTGAAACTCGAAAAATTAGAATACCGTGGAAAAGTTCATTTATTTCAGTAATTCAACTTAAAAGGTGAAACTAATATGAGATAGACTCATGACATGCAAAGTGAGATATGTCAAGCCTTTATTTGTTATAATTGTGATGATCATTGCTTACAGCTGATGAAAACTCCAAATTAACAATCTCAGAGTATTAGAATATTAAGTGAAATCAGCAAAACAAGAACTGCAAATAGAGCAATATTGGACCTCTGAGAAATAGAAGCATGCATATGTACTTAATACTTGGTTTGGGCCCCTTTTGCATCAATTACTGCCTCAGTGCGGTGTGGCATGAATGCCATCAGCCTGTGGCCCTGCTGAGGTGTTATGGAAGACCAGGATGCTGCAATAGCAGCCTTCAGCTCTTCTGCAGTGCTCAGTCTCATGTCTCTCATCTTTCTCTTGGCAATGCCCCATAGATTCTCTATGGGGTTCAGGTCAGGAGAGTTTGCTGGCCAATCAATCACAGTAATTCCATGGGCATTGAACCAGGTTTTGGTACTTTTGGCAGTGTGGGCAGGTGCCAAAGTCGTGCTGGAAAATGAAGTCAGCAGCCCCATAAAGCTCGTCTGCGGAAGGAAGCACAAAGTGCTCCAAAATCTCCTGGTAGATGGCTGCGTTGACCCTGGACTTAATGAAGCACCAGCTGATGACATGGCTCCTCAAATCTCTTTTCTGATGAGAGCAGCTTTTGCATCTCATTTGGAAACCAAGGACCCAGAGTCTGGAGGAAGAATTGGGAGGCACACGATGCCAGATGCTTGAAGTCCAGTGTAAAGTTTTCACAGTCTTTGTTGATTTGGGGAGCCGTCTACCAGGAGATGTAGTTAGAGGCAGCAGCCAGGCCTCTAACTAAACCTCAGCACTTGTCAGTCGAATCTTCGCCTCCTTCGCCTGCCGCCACGTCCCTTTCCTTTCTCTGTTGTGCCAAATTTTAAACTGTAAGCCTGTCAGGGCAGAGATCTATCCCCTCGTATTTTCTGTAAAGTCCTATACAAGCTGATGATACTATATGGAGGAGGAGGATAATAAGAATAATTCCTCCCTTCCTCTCTGTTCTGTACTTTGCATTCAGGCAGTGCTATAATAATAATTAAGTGGAACAGTATATCTTCTGGCATCCAAATGTATTGGATCAGGTGCCCAGTGTCTGCCCAAGAGTAAAAGGGAAGCACAAGGACTGGAATAGAATGAGGATATTGGCGGAAGGAGTGGCATGTTCATTGGACTCTTAAGTGTAGTGCAAGTGTTGACATTTTATGTTCCAGTCTGCACTATATATATATATATATATATATATATATATATATATATATATATATATATTTGCTTTCGTAGGTTTTCACGGGTACAGGAATGCAGGTTTTGGTGTCTTCGGGTGTCTTCCCGTGTAAGAGTTGGGGTGTCTAGGCGACGTTTCGACGAGGTCTCACTCGTCATCTTCAGGCTGGTGCTTTCGGCTTCTTGTTACTGGAACAGAGCAGGATCTCAGTGTTTGAGTTCCTATAAATACTGTTGAGGGGGTGTGGTGTATAGCCTCCAACGTTCTGGGCAGAGAGGAAGTTCCCAGGTTAGGTGCCTTTTCTTCTTTTGTTCATTAATTACTTGAGGGATATCTTGGGTGATTTCTTGAGTGATAATTTTAAGTACCACTTGGGAGGGTCATTAGGTGTGGATTAGTTGCTAAAGCTTTTGTGTCTTGACCTCTTGAGCTTGTGAAGAGTTTTTCTGAGAAAATGGCTGTACTGCACTTAGTTGTGCTCTGGCTTGGCTTCGTGTATAGGGGCGAGCTGTGGTTTTGTGCCCTGTGCCAGCCAGATCTGTGTAGGGATTGCAGGGGGGTGCAGCATCCGGAGGTGCCACTATGGTTTGGCTACTGGATGGTGTCTGTAATTTATCTGTGGAGAGGGTCTGGGTTTGGGTCTGGTGTGGTTGATTGGAGATGGCGTTCTGTGTGCCTCTGGTTCTGGTGTCGGTTTTTGTGGGGAGGGCTAATTTCCAGATGTCTGGCAGGCGGGACGTGTCGTCACGCTTGTTCATGTTGTGAGGGTGTTTCTCTATCTCGATGGCTTCCATGATTATTCTCTTGTGGTGATGTTCCATGTTAAAGAGCAATTTGGAATCTGCAAAATTAATTGCAGAGACAACAACATAATCATTCTCCCAGCAGACAAAGGTAATGCCACTGTTGTGATGAACACATCGGACTACCAAGCAAAACTATCAAATCTACTCCAAGACCCTACCTACCAACCTATAAAAACAGATCCCACCACCTATCTGGAAAAAACCACCAAATCCAAAATAAAAGCCTCTCCTATCAGTGAAGAAATCCAGCTAAGAATCATCCCCAGAGAAAAATCATCCAGATGCCCCAAACTCTACGGTCTCCCCAAGATACACAAAGAAGGAACACCACTCAGACCAATAGTCAGCTCCATAGGCTCACCTCTACAAAATCTCGCTAAATTTCTCGCTAAGCAACTTCAGCCCTATGCAGAATCTATCGCTTCACACGTTACAAACTCCTTCCAGTTCATAGAAACAATAAAGAAGCAAAACCTACATCCCGATGACCTACTTGTGAGCTTCGATGTTGTATCTCTCTTCACACAAGTGCCCATTAATGAAGCCTTGACAGCCATTCAAAACAAATACAATCCCCCCGAATACATCCTGGACCTGACCAACCACTGCCTAACCAACACGTACTTCATCCACAATGGACAAAGATACAAACAGATAGAAGGAGCACCTATGGGATCACCCCTCTCACCGGTCATCGCAAATCTGTACATGGAACACTTTGAAACCAATGCTTTAGACAAGTCAGAACACAAACCCAAACTTTGGCTCAGATATGTTGACGACACCTTTGTAATTTGGCCACACGGGAAGGAAAAACTAGATAGCTTCCTCACACATCTCAACAGCCTACACCCCAAAATACAATTCACTATGGAAATAGAAGCCAACAACCAACTTCCCTTCCTTGACGTCCTAATCTACAAAAAACCTGATGGCTCCCTAGGACACACTATCTACCGGAAAAAAACACACACCAACCGCTACTTACATGCACAATCACACCACCACCCTGCACAAATAAACTCCGTAGCCAAGACTCTCATCTCCAGAACCAAACGCCTGGCTGACAAAGACCACTTGACAACTGAGTTACAGAATCTCTCAAATGTGTTAATCGCCAACGGATACCAGCAAAACAGGGTTACGAAGCTAATCCAAAAAGAAACACCCCCCAAAAACCAAGACACAGAAGAAAACAATGGCATGGCCCTCCTTCCTTATATCAAGGGCACTACAGATAAAATTAGCAAAATCCTCCATAAACACAATATCAAAACAGCCTTTTGCACCAACCAAAAAATAGCCAATATCCTCAGAAACCCCAAAGATAAAATCCAGTTAGAAAACCAAGGGGTCTATGAAATACCCTGCAAAGTCTGCCCAGCCACGTACATTGGACAAACAAACAGACGAATAAATGCACGTATCGCAGAACACAAGAATGCCGTCAAAAAAGAAGAAAAAACTTCCTCTCTTTACCAACACATGAAAGAAACAGGACACGAAATTAATTTTGCAGATTCCAAATTGCTCTTTAACATGGAACATCACCACAAGAGAATAATCATGGAAGCCATCGAGATAGAGAAACACCCTCACAACATGAACAAGCGTGACGACACGTCCCGCCTGCCAGACATCTGGAAATTAACCCTCCCCACAAAAACCGACACCAGAACCAGAGGCACACAGAACGCCATCTCCAATCAACCACACCAGACCCAAACCCAGACCCTCTCCACAGATAAATTACAGACACCATCCAGTAGCCAAACCATAGTGGCACCTCCGGATGCTGCACCCCCCTGCAATCCCTACACAGATCTGGCTGGCACAGGGCACAAAACCACAGCTCGCCCCTATACACGAAGCCAAGCCAGAGCACAACTAAGTGCAGTACAGCCATTTTCTCAGAAAAACTCTTCACAAGCTCAAGAGGTCAAGACACAAAAGCTTTAGCAACTAATCCACACCTAATGACCCTCCCAAGTGGTACTTAAAATTATCACTCAAGAAATCACCCAAGATATCCCTCAAGTAATTAATGAACAAAAGAAGAAAAGGCACCTAACCTGGGAACTTCCTCTCTGCCCAGAACGTTGGAGGCTATACACCACACCCCCTCAACAGTATTTATAGGAACTCAAACACTGAGATCCTGCTCTGTTCCAGTAACAAGAAGCCGAAAGCACCAGCCTGAAGATGACGAGTGAGACCTCGTCGAAACGTCGCCTAGACACCCCAACTCTTACACGGGAAGACACCCGAAGACACCAAAACCTGCATATATATATATATATATATATATATATAGCAATCGATGGAGAGCGGATCGGATGAAGCCCGGATTCTGCGTGTGTCCATCAGCTCCTTCCTGGAGCATCTCTGCTTGGTGGTGGAAACGATGGACCTCTTTGGGCTTCCTGTGGCTTGATTGGTTGCAACAGGAAGCTTCCCTATAATCTTGGCTGGACTCTGAACTTGCCCATGGGCTACTGATGTCAGAGGAGGCGCTGTACATGCCATCTTTAGAGCCAAGATGTCGCTTTGTGTTCTGAACATACTCTTGGACATTGATAGATTTTGTGTGCTGAGAAGCAGGCAAGCCTGGGACTGCCTTGATATAAGACAATGTATATAGAATCTGGTGCTTTAATAAATTGTCCAGTGTGCTTTACTTTTAGTCTGTATGTGTTAACTGATTAAATATATTTGAGCCGGCTCACCATATTGATTAATCAATTACACAAACACAAGCAAAATCTTAATCAGAGTGTTTCTCCAGGTGTTGCTGGACTCCAGTTCCCTTCAGCCCCATCCAGCATGGCCGAGGGACAGGGCTAATGGGAGTTGTAGTCGTTGCAGCATCTCGAGAGACACAGGTTCCCCATCCCCATTGCTGCGTTTCTCTGTCTCTCTTGCCACCAGGGAGAAAGCAGCTAATAGCTGGCAGTGAGGAAGAGGAGGGGGCCAAGTGGAAGAGGAGCCAAAATGGATGGCATGGCCTTGAAGTCCTATTCATATAGCAATATTTGCCTTTTTTCTTTATTTTTGGCAGGCTCCTACTTTTAAACAGCAAGCAAAACTTCCCCACCTCGGTCACCACCTTTGCATTCTGGTGAAAGCTTCACCTGTTGGATTTCTGTTTGACATTTGTCGTAAGTTACACTTGTAGCTTGCAGCTCCCTCTTGAAGGCACACCTGCTGAAACCTGGGTTTGTGCTTGTGTAAAAAGACCCAAGAGCGCTTCTTGCCAGCCATTGCTGTTCCTGAACCAGGATCGTCTTGCCCAGTTATCCATGCTCTGGTAACCTCCAGGGTGGAATTACTGCCATGCGCTGTAAGTGGGGCGGTCCTTGAAGACCGTTTCAGAAATAACTAGTGCAGAAAAATGTACTTAGTTTTGTAGTTTGCTTTCAGGGCTGGTGCACACACAAATATTCATCACCAGATCACTGCAATGCCCAGCAATCAGTTTCACCTGTGAATGGACACCACAGACTGGACTTTTACCATGCTTCCAATGGCTTCCATCGTCTGGAGGGTCACAGCTTCCCGGCTCCTGCATTAAGGACCAACCATGCACATGTTGTGTGAATAGGCCTGCCAAGAAGAGGAAACAAAAATGATTGGTTACTTCTCTCTCCATTGGTCCAATGGTTTGTAAAGCCCCACCCCAGTGGGGAACAAATGGTGCAAAAACACTTGTGTACCATTTTGGCTGGCTACCTAGCTAGCTAAATAAAATCCTGAAATCTCCATCGTTATTGGTTATAAACAGGGATCTGTAGCTCACATTTTTTGGTTGGGGGGGGGCGGAATCTCAACCCCAATATTCCTTTTTTAACCATCGTCACTTTTCTGACAGGCACTGCCAGAATGGAAATAGCTGTCAGGTGGAAAATGGGGGGAGGCTCTCACTTTACGATCTTGGTTTTACCCAGGTACAGTGGTGCCTCGCAAGACGAAAATAATTCGCTCCGCGAGTCTTTTCGTCTTGTGATGTTTTTCGTCTTGCGAAGCACGGCCCGTCACAACTGCGCCTCTTCAAGCGGCTTTAAAAAAAAAGCGCAAGACGTTTTCATCTTGCGAAGCAAGCCCATAGGGAAATTTGTCTAGCGAAGCAACGCAAAACCGAAAAACCCTTTCGTCTAGCGAGTTTTTAGTCTTGCGAGGCATTCGTCTTGCGGGGCACCACTGTATGGGAAATGGCACTGTCTGGGAGTTTGAATCAACACAGCAGTGTGATAATAAATGGGCAGGGTAAAAAGGATAGATTTCTAAGTATATGGTAATTGTTCATTGATTATATCAACTGATTGACACTGTCACTATGACCACCTGCCATGGGTGTAGCCAGGATTTATTTTAGGAGGGTCAAGTGAGGGTTGCCACATTTCAAAGAGCAAAAAAGAGGACACCATGAAGATTCTCATTTTAAATACTCCTATTATACGTAGGCTATAGAAGCTGTGATATATTGCTGGGGGAGGGGGCAGGAGGAGAGAAAAGATGGGGAAAGCCAGTCTTCAATCACCAGTCTTGTCTAGGACTCATCCAGAAAGTATAGCCAGAGACATTTGGGCAAATATTAAAAATGTTCCCTGAAAAAGAGGATGTCAACAGACACTCAAGGAATAGTTTCGGAGAAAAAGCTTTATTTCTACCATCCATGAACTGGTAGAAGGAGCAAGTGTGATAGATTCACAAAGAAGCACGAGTTCACAGTCATTTGCACAGAGCATATATTCCCCTTCCAGTTCCCTCTGCTTTCTCCTCCTCTTCAGAGTCCTGCCCCATGTTGAGGTTCCTGAGCATGAACAGAAAGCTTCTGTCTTTGGGACTATTGTGGACTCTTGGCACCCTTACCAGGAAAGGGGAATGAGAGTGGTTCAGCATGTCCAAAGATGTTGCAACTGAATGAGATAAGATTCGTTTCTCAGGCCTGCTTTGAACAGAGCCTATTCATTAGCTTTTTGAAGCCTTCTCGTACTGATAAAAGAATAATATTTTTCCTATGCATCTTGTGAGAAAAGCAGAGAAGAGCAGAGAAAAGCTGTTTTGGATTTTTTTAGAAGAGAGAAAAGGAATTTTGGACAGTTTTGAGGCCTGGTTTGGGGGGGGGTGATTTCAGGCCTAGGTGGGGTCACCTGTCCTCACCTCCTTCACCCTGGCTTAGGAGCTAACTCCTCTTAAGCCCATACCCCCCCCCAAAATTTGAGGGGGCCGTGAACCCCCCCCAAACTGTTGACGGCCATTGTCATTTAATTGTGTGTGGCGTGTCATGTGACTATGTAGTGCAGGGCTTACCGCCCGCCCACCTCCCAAATTTTATTCAAGTTGGCCCCCCAGCAACCCTGTTATTAGGGAGTGGGGCCGGCACTAATTTCTCCCCCATGCGCAGTGATCCTATGTTGAAAACAAACCCATTGGTATCCACTGTATTAATGCGCCAAGGGACTATTTTATGTGCCCTTATGACTGACAGGTGGTGGAAGGAGCGAGCCAGAGTCTAGTGAGTGAGACTGTCCCTGGATATAATACTGGTTTTAACCCTCTCACTGGTCAGAGCTGAAGTCTTACTGAAGTTGTTATTTAGATCTTTAAAAAGGGATACAACAAATTTTCCCTTGTTATCTCCATAGTTGGCAATTTTCAATGTTGCTTGTAGATGATAGATAGATATATAGACAGACAGACAGAAGATAAATAGATTCAGTAACTCCCTAAAAAGTGTTAGGAGACGCAATACATTTTAAATTTAAAGGAAACTGAAAGAAAATAAGAAGACCAACAAAGAATTAATCATAGTAAAACAGGGAGAGTAAATTCTGGACTTTGAGAAAGCCCCCAAAAGAAAGCTTAGCCATGAAAAATTTAAACTCAAAACTGAAAACTCATAAAAAACACCAAGATGAAGATTTTAAAGAGAATCAAGAAAAGCAGATATACCTGATGACTAGAAAAGACAAATGAAAGAATGTGAGGGGCGAAATCAAGTTTATTTCCCTTTTGACCAACAAGTCTTTGGATGTACAAAGGAGCAGAGGAAAGGGTGGGTGGAGATGAAGTCTGCTTCAAGCCGAGTGAAGAATAATTGCAGAAAATAGAAGGCTTTTCTTTTAAAAGGCAACTGGAGAAGCCATTTCATTAAAAGAAGGCTGGCGTTTCTGTTGCCAAAGTTATTATCATTACTGTTGTTATTTATTGAATTTCTATACCGCCCCATACCCGAAGGTCTAAGGGCAGTTCACATAAAATATCAACTACACCAAATCAAAACAAGAACGGCCCAAGAAGGGGTTCCCAGAGCAGAGACAGCAGGAGTCAGGCTACCCCTGTCCAGAGAGGGGCGCAACTGGGCCACCAGCCGAAGCTGATGGGAGGCCCTGGGGGTCACTGAGCGCCTCCCCTTGTCTCTCCATCAACAGAGGTGACCAAGGCCGTTTCCGTGCCAAAAGCAGGCCTAAACCCTGATGGAAATGGAGCCAGAAAAGCAGCTTCTTCCAAGGGCCCCTGGATCTGGTCTGCAACCGCTCGCTCCAGAACCTCGCTCCAGAAGTTGGAAAAACCAAGACGGGTAAGATTTTAAGACAGGTAAGACTTAGAAGTGAGACGGGTAGGGGGATCCAGGGGGATCCAGGGGAAAAGAAAGCTGTGCATGTGCTAAAGGGCAAAGCAGAGGCGCAGAAGACAACATAGTTCCGTTTAATTTAATGTTAGCTCAGGTTGCCTTGTTGAGAAAAATGCTTTGCAGCCATTTTGTGATAGCTTCTTGGGGACTATAGATAAGCTCCTTCACTAATGGGGAGAACTTCATTTTATGTATAATGTGGTTTCCAAGGAGTAGAATAACAAACCCTCTTGAGCAGCTGCTTAAAAGTGGTGGCATTTGGCATCTGAAGCCAAACAAATTGTACTTACTGGGCAACTGCAGAAGAGGGTCACCAAAATATTGTTGAGTTTTTGTTCCTTCCGAAGTGTATAAATCCAGAAGGTTCCAAATATGCCAGCATTTTGCATCCTCGCCAGTAATTCTGTTCCTAAGTGCATTTAGGTATTTAGAATACCCATTTTAAAAGCTGATGCATCAAACTGCTTCTTTTGTCTGTAACAGTTGCCTGGCTGATTTCAGTGTGAAAAAGCAAATAAGGCATTTTGAGGGTGAATCTACTGATGGCAATGGCAGAGGTGGCCTGGTAGAGGCCTTGGAGTGAGTAGAGGTTTTCACCATTTTGCCGGCCATTTTTAAGCAAAAAAAGTCCAGCAAACATTTAAGCACAAACATATTCACAATTAGGAAGGCTGAGCCGTGACCATTTTTTCCTGTACATAAAGGGCAGATTTTTTTTTCTGCTAATGGTAAGGCTGAAATGACTGAGAAAATATTTGAAATCTTATGAATCCCTGGTCTCTGGCCATTTTTACTCATACATAAGGGAGTGGCTGATTGTTCCACTAATGACCAGAGAGGGCCGCACAAAATGATGATAACCCACATTTGTGAAACGTTTTGGAATAGAAGTCTGTACCCTTCAATCCTGTAGATAAAGGAGGCATGTAGCTCCCGATTTTCTTTGCCTGGGGTACATGTATGATTGTTTAATGCAGGGAACATATCCATAAATGCTGAGACTTTATTAGAAATTTAATTTGACCCAAATTCTATTGCTGACTTTTTGGTGAAAACCTGCACGATAGGATTGATAGTTGCTGGGTTTCCGACAAATACTAAATTTTGGATCCTCGCCAGTAATTCTGTTCCTAAGGCAATATATTTAAAACCTGGTGTAGCGAACTGCTTCCTTTGCCTGTAACCTCTCACTTGGTTACCTTCAACTGCAATCATAGCTTCTGTTGATAAAACATTTGAATTATCAGAGGTGGCGATAGGCACTAATAACTAACAAGTAATCTCTAAATGCTCTATAGTAATTATGGCAGCAATGCAGTTGTGTGTCTTCTGGTTGAAGGTCAACTAGGTGAGTATCTTGTGCTTGGCTGAGGGGGAAATCTCTGTTGTGTTCTGCCTGCAACTCTTTGTACAAAGATTCTTTCAGGTCACAGTGAGGGGACCATTCAAGCACCCTGAGCCTGTTGGAGAAAAGGTAGGCTCTAAATGGAATCATATATCAAATATGCAAACTAAATATTCCAAAGAGCTTGTCTTGAGCAATGTTGGTTATTCAATCCCTTTTTCAGAAGAGCTACGATCTCGAAAGCCGAATGCTGTCACTCTGTGTGCTTCTACCTGGAGGGACTTCTCTTATCGGGACACCACTGCAGGGGAGGCCCTTTCCTGTGTCATCACCACACAATAAGGTACATCTTTGGGTGGGATGGCCATCCTTGCTTTGTTCCAGCTCTTTTTTTTACAGACCTCACAGAGCTACCTGTGCCGGAAGCAGATCTGCTCCATTGACAAGTAAGAGGCAGTGTCAGAGCTCTTGATGCATCAAGTGAACATCTGCAGTGCCGGATTGAGAGACACCTGCGTCTTGACTGCGCTGCTTTAGGTAACCGGCTGTTTTTGCTCCTGTGTCTGGAGGGGAGGGCTGCTGAAGACCCTAGTCTCTTCCAGGTGCATCTCAGGGACGCAAGAAATAGAATTTTGCAAGCCTTCAGGAAACTTAACGGCAAGTGAACTTCACACTCCACAATTCAGTGATCTTTTTCAGTCCAATCCTTTTGGGCTGGCTTCTCCATTTCCCCCCGCTTGATCTCTTCACAGTTCTGTCCAAGAGCCCACCACACTCAGGTGAAGCCAGCTCTTCCTGCAGAAGTCAGGTCAGTAAGAAGAGCTGGGTTCCAAAAACGTTTCTCTGGAATTGGTGGGAAAGGGCCGGGGACAAACTAATGAGTCCAGATAGCTTTTCACAGACAGGCAGAAGGAACTTCCAGACCCATGAATTCACACTTCGGAGGGACTAACAAAAAGGTGAGCATAAAGGCAGAGTTTGAAGACTGGAACCAGTCTCTCCGTTCTGCCCTGCAAATTAATGACAGTTAACATGGCACTCTGTGACGTAAACACATCTAGGTGAATATCCCTTGCTCATGGCAAGGGATAAAACCTTGATTGTGTTCTGTCTGCAACTTCATAATTCTTAAGGGTTTTCTTTTTTCCTGAGAGAACATTCTGTATTCAGAGTGTTCTCTCAGGTTTTGCTTTTCACCTTGTTGCATTGGCCAAAAAAAAGCAAAAGACGCTGGTGGTTGGCGCTCCTGGTTTCCAGGACGGGGTTCAAGCCCCTGCGGTGTCCCTGCTTACTTCCAATGCAACCTCTCTCTTTCTCTCTCTCTCTCTCTCTCTCTCTCTCTCTCTCTCTCTTTCTCTCTCTCCCCCCCTTAAGAACTAAATGAAGCAAAGTGCTCCTCTGATGTATCACTGGTGTGTGTCTAAGACAAGGTTGATTACATGGATGCTTCCCATCCTAGCACTCCTTGCCATAGGGAACAAAATACTGTATAAAAGACTGTCTTTTAATTTGGCATTGTTTAGAAAGTAACCTAAATATACAAACAAACGGATCCTACTTAGATTATTCAGAATGTGGAAAAGGCCGGGATGAAAGAGGAAATGGCATGACATTCAGTCATTAAGCAGAAGAAGAAGAGCAAATATAAGATGCTCAGCTGTCCTATTTTACAGAAGACAGTTGTCAATTTTCTGGGCTATCAGAGGCTTAAGATGTGGATTGGTGACAGTTCTCTATATGAAGGTGTCCTCTATTTCAGTGTTTCCCAACCACTGTTCTGCGGCACACTAGTGTGCCGCGAGATGTTGCCTGGTGTGCCGCGAGATGTTGCCTGGAGGGAGGCGGGCAAGTCGGGCGGCGAGAGGTGGGACGGCGGCGAGGAGAGGCCGCCCAGCGCGGGGCTCTCGCCGTCTGGCTGCCTGGCTGCCTGCGAGCTCGGCGGGCAGCGCCTCCGTCCGCAGCGCCCGCCTCACAGCTCTCATTCCCTGCCAAAGCTCACCCAGCCAAGCCGCGCTCTCCTTCCTGCCTCGCTTTGCTGCCTCCTCCCCCCCACCCCCAAAGCTTGGAGGTTCCCCGGCAAGGGGGAGGGGAAAAATTGAAACTTACACTTTCGTGCGTCCCTCCCGGCGTGACGCTGCGCGCTGACGTCACGGGGCTGTAATGGTGGTGTGCCTCAAGATTTTTTTCATCAAACAAGTGTGCCTTTGCCCAAAAAAGGTTGGGAAACACTGCTCTATTTGAATGGCCGGGCATTCCAGGTCTGTCTGAAAGATACAGAAGGAAGAGCAGGGGCACTGAAGTCGCCCATCAACAGATAGCACCTTGGCAGCAGACTAAGCACAACCACCTAGGCCACACTCTTCCCCACTACAGTGAGATATATAATATTCCCCTGTAGAATTATAGGATGACCTAACACATCAGTCATACTCAAGGTAATATATATCCAGCTAAGTCATACTCGGAATCACTGAAATCACTGGGTCTAGTGACTATGACTTAGTAGGTGATAAACTACTAATATTTTTAAATGTGAATCTCTAAGACGTTTCCCATATCCCATAGTTCAGATATCGAAAAGAGGGGGGAATAGTATTTTAACGTCAACTCAGGTGATAAATATTTTCTTCAAGCCTACCAGCACTTGCAGTGGGGTTATATTTCACTATCTGTTCATATAAAAGTCAGCGTCTTCACCTTCACCTTCACCTTCACCTTCACCCTCACAGGCCGGCTAATGATTTAAAAGTCCACCTGACAGCTCCCGGAGTCCTTTACTGATAAAAGTTGGCCATTTTAAATGTGCATATAAGCAAAGACATGTCTAATTTCTGCGATCAGGGTTATCCAGGGATGCAATATTGTATGTTCAGTCAGGCCCTTTTGTTTTCTGCTGATCAGGAGGAATCCAGTTTGACCCTAAGTAAGTTTACTTTGAAGGAAGACTTACTCCCTAGTAAGTGCACGTTGGGGGAGGGCTGTAGCTCCGTTTCAGAGTGCATGCTTTGTATGCAGGAGGTGGGGTCCCAGGCATTTCCAGATAGGGCTGCTAAGAAAGATCCTTCCAGAGCCACTGCAAGTCAGTGATACCCAGGCATTAGAAGAACTATCCACCCAGATCTTCAGGAGGGCCAGATTTGCATTTTGCAACGTTTCCCACATTAGTTTGTGGAAATTTCTTTCTTTCTTCAGGGCGGTATGTTGCTGAAGGGAACGGCACACCTTCCCCTGCAGTGAGAATTCCTACACACACACACCACACACACACTGTATATTGGGGAATGGAAGCACCAATGACTCACACTTCCTCTTCCAATATTTATTTTAGTATGTGTAATTCCTCTTTGAGAAAATTCCAATATTACTGTATTAGAATGAAGTGCATGGGACACTGAATGTGACACTCATTTGGTACCAATGTTCTGGGCCTGGTTACATGCCACAGAGGTGCTCTGGCCTGGCTGTGTCAGAGCTCCGGAGTCAAAAACCAGGGACTAGAAGCTCTCCCAGAAATATTAAACATAGACTACAAAAGTGACCTTGAATAAGAGAGAGTGTATCTTGTTGGAAAGGTAGGCTGTGTGGGCCTGTGTTTGTGATTTTCTTGTACATTTTATGCTCCTTATCACTACCCCTAACATAAGTGAGCCGAAGATCCCTTTCTCATCATCATCATTGGCCCAGATTGCGCTGGGTTCCCTGGCCCTGGCCCTGAGCCCCGCAAAGAAGGGATCAGCAAGGAACTGGATGTGACGGAGGACATCTTGCATGTGTGAGTATTGGCCAGGCGCCCACTTCTACAAGAGGCAAGGTGTGTTGGTAGTCGGGGCAGATGGTGGGCTCTGAGTCCTGGGTGCAGCCTGCAGGAAGGTCTCCTGCACAAGTTGCAGGAGGATGAAAGACAAGGTGGCGCCGCAATGGATGGCATGTTGGACTTGAACCAGGGTTTAAACAACAACAACAGTTTTATTATTTGTACCCCGCCCATCTGACCAGGTTGCCCCAGCCACTCTGGGCAGCTTCCAATAGATATAAAAATATAAAACATTTAAAACTTCCCTATACAGGGCTGCTTTTAGATATCTTCTAGAAGTTGTTTATTATCTTCTTGACATCTGATGGGAGGACGTTCCACAGGGCGGGTGCCACCACCAAGGAGGCCCTCTGCCTGGATCTCTGTAACCTCATTTCTCACAGGAGGGAACTGCCAGGAGGCCCTTGGAGCTGAATCCTTTTGAATGAGTCTGTTTCTTGGCCTGGCCTACCCTGCAGGGCTGTTTTGAGCATAACTCGGAGGCAGAGTGGGGTGCAAGTAAAAGAAAGTGGTGTGCTGAGCAACGTGTCGCCACGCAAGATCCTCTGCCACTGGTCTTGCCAGGGGACAGTAGTGCCTTCCTTCGCAGAAGTGTGAAATTTGAAGGGCGGCTGTGGTTTGGTCCTTGTGTTGTTTACGAAGGTATGAATTAGGTAGGTTTGACTTTAAATGGGAATTGAATCAGATTTCTCCCTCATTCCTCCCTCATATGAAAGCCCCCAGAGCTCTCTGAAATGAACAAAAAGGAAGAAAGTCCCACTTCTTTTGGCTTTATTAAAATAATTGTGTAGGGTCAAACCATATAATCCTTAGATCTAAGGGATTCAATGTGGGAAGCTCATATATTTCCATTGCCTGCCCCCCTTACTAGGGGATAAAGTCTCTCTTCATTTGTTAATGACAGTGATGATGGTTCTTAATGCCACTGTTGACTGCTGTTCACTTTGCAGTGGTACCTCGGGTTAAGTACTTAATTCATTCTGGAGGTCCGTTCTTAACCTGAAACTGTTCTTAACCTGAAGCACCACTTTAGCTAATGGGGCCTCCTGCTGCCGCTGCGCCGCCGGAGCACGATTTCTGTTCTCATCCTGAAGCAAAGTTCTTAACCCGAGGTAATATTTTTGGGTTAGCGGAGTCTGTAACCTGAAGCGTATGTAACCTGAAGCGTATGTAACCTGAGGTACAACTGTACATGGTTGAAATATTATTCTGAGATACCAGTAGTTTATTAAATAGTTTAGTACAACATTTGATTCAGAATTCCCCCCCCCCCTTGTTTTCTTCCTCTAAAAACTAGGTGCGTCTTATGGTCAGGTGCGTCTTATGGAGCGAAAAATACGGCAGTCCACTGCAGGCCCAGCGCAAGACATTTTGGCACTTGAGGTGAACCACAAAACGGCACCCCACTGCCCAGAAGAAGGGACAAGTGAAGATCTACAAGTGGCTGATCCAGCCTCCAAGGAGAGTGGCCAATGTGTTCCTTGAAGGCCAGATCTGCTGCCCCTGTGGATCCTGCCGCTAACTTTGGACAGGTTGGGATACACTATACATGTTTTAAAATATCTGCAGTTCTGCACCGCACTTCCCTTTTCGCTCAAGTAACTTGAAGTTATTTGTTCAATGGGTCTACTCCAAGTATGAATTAGATGGACATCACGCCAAATGAGCGGCTGCAGGGACACCGTGAAGGAACACCTGAAATTCGGATGAGGCTGAATTCTTCACTTCTGCAGAGCTGCAGCAGACACAGAGCACTGAAAGTGACACGGCACCTTTCTTTCTTGTACCTTTACAAAGCTTAAAACACAGGAGTACAAACACACCATTTATTTATTTTTTACTAAAAGAATAGAATTTATTAAGCACTGTAAGTCTCTCTCCATCATCAACAGATGAACAACGCGCCAGGATTCCACCAGCAAAAAACATTCCCAAAAGACACCCAAGCTTTCTGATTGCAAACCTACTGCGAGTTTCCCCTGATTTAGAGCAACCTGTCCAAACTTACACTGATTAAAAAACCCAACAACCTATGGAGCTTGGTGTGGGGTGCAAGGATCGGGGAGATGGGAGTTTGTTTATCAAGGTTGGGGTAGTAAAGATAACATTTATCCATCCACTAAGAACAGGTGTTAATATAGCATAAAAAGAAAATCCATTTTAAAAAAGAAGGGAATAATGAATTTATCCCACATAAATAAAGCATGAACTTGCAATTGACAGGGGATCACTAACAAGAAAAAAAAATCAGATTTACTCTGTTCATCAAAAATTGGTTTGTATGCTTTTTTTTCCCTTTAAAGCTAAAATCTCAGGCTAAACATTTTAAAAGGTGGTCATGGGGAGATATATATGGTAAAAATGCAACTTCCAAGGTTATTCAAAGAGGGTGTGTGAGGGGAAAGATTGGCTTAAAGTAACAACTGAGATTGAAGTTTTTACTTTTAAAATCTTACTAGGCATTTAGTTACTATCAACAAAGCATCTACCAAAATACAAGAGCAATGGTTATAAGTCAGAAAAAGTGTACATCCCGTCTGCAAGGGTAATATAGACAGATAAAAGTGTACGCGGGAAGCGGGGGTTGGTCTTTCAAAACGGAGTCAGAAAAGAATTCTAATCTTTAAAAAAAAAACTAGAAAATGAGCGACGCTATCTGACTTTATGCAATGAGCGGTAAATAGCAATTAAAGACTGAAAGATCTCTAAACAAGGTGTGTGTTAGACTTCTTTTAAACAATAAAAATGGACTTACAAAATAGATTGGTGTGGGGGTAATTGGAAGGATTAAAATTAAAAATAGAAGAACATGCATATTTAGCAAAATACATGTCAGGTAAGTTAGCTACTATAATGATTCAACTTCGGTAGTAAAATTATGCTAACAAGATTAAAAAAAAAAGTTGTAGTTAACTTATGATTCATCTTGCAGCTTGATCCTAATAACATTTACTTGGAAAGAAACACCATTATTTCAGTGGGCTTACACCCAAGTAAGTATACTGAGGATTTGCAGCCTAGGTTACAGTTGCGTGATAGGGGGAAATGTTGGTGCTTTGTGCCAACTGGCCACCGAGTGGCCTTGTGCCTTCCTCACAGGCCCTAGCGTACACATGTTTAATCTGTGGACCGGGATACCCCTATTCCCCTCCACAAGAATTCAAGTCCCTGTCATAATGTTTGTCTGTGACTTCCCCCCAGGGACCTAAGGGCTCGCTTGCTTGTTTGCGTATGAATCCAAGGAAAGGTGGGATTCTAAACGACATCAGAAAAAGTTGAAAAGCTGCCCCTGAAAAGGCTTCAAAGTCTTTTCAAGTACTGTTAAGTATATTTGGACAAAAAACCCTCTAACCGGTTGGCTAAGTTGACTAGTAGCCATCCTTGGGAACGGCTAGTCAGAGTCATATCCCACATTACTGCCTTAGGATGGGATGAAATATTTGTAAGAGAAATGCAGGAAATATTGGTCAGTAGGCTGGCTTTAAAAGGCCCCCCCTCCACCCCACCCCCCACAAAACAATGAAGGCAGCATGCTAAAATCCATGCCTTTGATTGTATGGTTTAGATCCTTATGAAGACTTCGAGAAACATGCTTAGAGAATCTTGAATTGGAGCCTAGTACAGGAAGTTAAAAGTATTAGATTTGTTCCCACTTCAACTCATATTAAAAAGGAAGCTTTCTTTATCTTAGAGGCAGTGCTATTTTTCTAGAAAAAGAGGTGCCGGAACTCACCATGAACTCCTCCCTTGTTCTCTTATAATGGCAATCGTGCCCACATAAGAGGTGCCAGAACTGAATTCCGGTGAGTTCTGGCTGAAAAAAAGCCCTGCTAAGAGGAAGAAGATTTGGACACAGGAACATATTTCACCTTCCTTATGAGCATTTAAGGTCCACTGCACAGTGCAGGGGAAAGTCATATTACTTCAGTTAATTCTCAGCATCAAAGTTAGTTACACAGCAATTATTTCTAATAAACACGATCCCTACAGCTGTTGTTAATGGACCTTCCTCCATTGGGGATCAATGGCTCTGAATGTGGGATGCAGATCCAGTGACTTCAAAGGAACTCTGCTAAGATTGTACCATCCAAGGATCCAGCCCTGGAGAGAGTCCAAAGTGTTACACAGGCCAAATGAAAAGCAAGAACGCTGCATTTGAGAGCTCCGCTCTCAAAGAATGAACAACACAACTCAACATAATCTTTGGGTCCTACTGATGCCACCATTACCTCAGTCACCCTCACAAGGGAAACCTGATGTTTGTTCATGATTAGGACATTCATTTCACAAAGTCACAATCCATTCAAGCTCTACATTTTTGCGTCTTTGTCATACAATAGCTCCCACAGGAAGCACAGCAAGATGCTTGAAAAGTCCTTAATTTTACAGACAGCCTGCAATGCTAAGGTGACTAATTTCTGGAAATGTGGAGAAAAAAGGTCTCATTACAGATGCCTGAAGAATTTTATTTCTGTGAATTCTGATGCAAAGTGACCCGAACCAGACCCCCTGTGAATTAGAATTTAGTTATCCTTAGATTTTGCATTTATCTGAATTAATGAGACACGGGGATTGTCTCAAAAAAGTAACAAAATGCCTAGTTAAAATGTTTAGAAATGTATACACAGAGTTAAAATACGTTTTTAGATACAGATTTTCATATGGATTCAAAACTAATTCAGAGTAATGCAGAAACTGAATGGAATGGATTTATGAATGAAGACACATGAAACAGACTGATCCATCCATCGCAAGGCCACGCGCTGACCTCCCCTTTTGTGCGTCTTAGGATCAAGAGAAGTATATTCAGAGTTGTTATATCTACATTCAAGGACTGTAGCTTTCTGGTCTCACAAAAGGATCTGAATTTTGAAATCTGCACTAAAAAAAAAAACATCGAAGTTTGCAAATCAGGGCTTCATTATTATTATTTTTAAATAAGCAAACTTTTTTGTTATAAAAAATAGCTATGGGGCCATCTAGTTATGGCTAGGCGCATTTGCAGTGACTCCTGGTTCCTGGCTCTATAGGCAAAAAGCACCTCCGATATTAGCTTCAGATTCAAAAGCTGCAAGAAATGGGGAATCAGCAAGGTTAAATATGACAACATAAAGCTGCTTTAAGAGTTAGAAAGAGCCCTCTTTCAATAGTCAAGTATCATTTTCTCAAAGGACTTTGGCTCATCTCATTCCAACCAAAGCAGAGCCACCTTTGCTCAACAGTCATAGCTGAACTACACTTCTGATCTACGAGTGCTATCAACACCAAGGAATGAAGGCTTCTCCACTTTCCCCAGAAGCAAGGCTAACTTCTACAGGACTGCAAGTTTTAGAATCTTCCAGCTCAACCACAGCAGACTTATCTCAGTGCCTCCGTAGATCATTTGCACTTAGGGGTGGTGATGAAGAAGAAGAAGAGTTTGGATTTGATATCCCGCTTTATCACTACCCGAAGGAGTCTCAAAGCGGCTCACAATCTCCTTTCCCTTCCTCCCCCACAACAAACACTCTGTGAGGTGAGTGGGGCTGAGAGACTTCAGAGAAGTGTGACTGGCCCAAGGTCACCCAGCAGCTGCAGGTGGAGGAGCGGAGACACGAACCTGGTTCACCAGATTACGAGTCCACCGCTCTTAACCACTACACCACACTGGCTCTGAATGCCTGGCACTGATGCCTGAATTCTTGTATCACACAAATTGCAGTCTCCAATCTGTACATGACCAGCTCCAATTCTGCATGCTGGAGCCAAACAAGCTTGGGGAAAAAGGTATTTGCTTAGCTGCAGTACATTTGAAATGATGGGGAACCAGACTTCTGAGGGCAATCATCCGGTTATTGCTTCTCACTAGGTTTATAAAAGATAGGTCAGGTTAGCTTGACTCTTGCATCATAACATGATGTCCATCACATCAGAGATGCTCTTTTACATTCAGTAACACTAGTGGGAATGGTAGCATTATCCAACTGCAATTAAACTAAAGTCCATAGATATGCATGAAGGGTGTTTTGTCATTTGGATTTATTATGCAAGAGAAACCTAGGAACTTTCATCTACCTCTTTGGCTTTCATGCAACACTGAGCTTCAAATTAAATTCCTCAAGATTAATGATCCCCTTCCCACCTGGAAGTATCCACAATTCTCATAAGAGATATTTTAAAGATACACGTTGCTGGCTACCTTTTTGGCTGAGCAAGCAGTGAGCAATTCTGAACAATACCACATCCATTTTTGAATTTAAAGGAAAACCTATCTAGGATTTTTGTCAAGTGAATCTAGAGTAGAGTGACTTCAAACTTTATTTTGCCTAGCTTGCAAGGAAGAGACCATGTTGAAGTGTACTTCCCACAGTTAAAACAAGATAAAATCTAAAATCTTCAGATACCGAATTCTTCTTCCTGTATAAATTATGCAAGTAACACACATTTTCAGTCTTATTTTGCATAATTTATTTTTTTTTAAAAAAAAGTTTTGCCAAATTTAGCCTGGTTCTAATGGGCACTACATAGGGGGGAAGCCCCACCCTGAAAGTGAAAAACTTATCCAGCCACTCCTGCTGCCCACAAACGTCTGAGGTTTATTTTAGTATCCATAAAAATGAGAAAGATTCGTTTTTAAAGACTGGGCCCAGTATCACATTCTGTACTCCCACAGAATCACGGAATATATAAATGTTTGGGATAAGGGCTTCCCAAAACTTTCCTATTTTTGGCTCCATTTGCACCATACGTTTAAAGCATGGCTTCCCTCAAATGATTTGTTAGGGTGCCGAGGGCTGTTAGGAGACCCCAATTCACATCACAGCTACAATTCCCAGCATTTCCTGGCAAGAGGGATTGTTACATCACCCTGCTTAAAGTGGTACAGTACTGTTTCAGATGTGTAGTACAGATGGGACTGCACTAATGGCTACAGTCTGCACAGACAGACAGACAAAGTCAAATCAATCCCGCCACCTAATCAATAGCTTGCCTGGTGGCATTGCTAAGAGGTTAAAAAAGGGGGGCCAATCTGCTCCAGTTGCAAAGGTTTCAAGCACTGGAAATATAAGGAAATGCGTCACAGAAGCCTGTGACGCAGATCCAGCTGCTCCCCTGGGCTACATGATATCAAAGCAATATAGCTGCATGCTCCAAGGCCTGTGCGACTGCAGGCATGGCTCAAGCAGGCAGGCGTCTTTCTAGTTCTGGGGTAAGACCTCAGAACTGGCAATGGTTAAGTTGCTTGGAAATGTGTGCCACTGGTCAGGAGAGGAAGTTGTCTTCCTTCCCAGCAAATACTGTCAAAGCTAAAAGCAACCGAAACACCCCCAAGAGAGAAAGAGAGTGTTAAATCCCTCCTCTCAAATTCACCATTTAAAGTTGCAATCCCACTCCTCAAACTTCATATGACAACTGCATGCCCAACTGAAGAGGTTGAACAGTGTCTCATTTGTGACAGGAAGTATTATCGTGTAAGGAAGATTTACATTTACTCTTTACACCTGGGAATAAAGTGTTTTTCTGTTATCATCAAGCCAAACCCAGATCAGAGGACGTTCAGCAACAGGGCACAATTAAAACTTAAAACACTTCCTTGTTCTCCACCAGCTTCCCAAGACTGTTGGTTTAATCCACTTGAGGCTGAAGCGAGGGCCTTTTCTGAAAACCCTAATTCTAAAACCCTCGATATGCAATTTTAAGTTCTGTCTTACTTTACAGTCATAGCATACCAATGAGAATAGGACTGAAGACGATTCAAAAAGGAACACACCCCTGCCTACAGCTGCACTTTTTCAAAATCTACACTGGGTTCTTTCTATTGCTTAATTAGAACATTTAATGCTTAATTAGGAAGATTTAATGGTGAGATTCATAGTTCAGAGACAATGCCTTTTTGCTTCCTATATATACTGTAATCCCAGATCATACACCCTTTCTAGTAAAATCATTTCTAGGAGCTGGGAAAGATCTTTCCTGAAAATTATTAGCTGAAAATACTGTTCTTAGTGTGAGTTGGTTCATCCTGTTACCACTTCACAGAAAAAATGGGGATTTAACACTCAGATTTGATATGCAAATAAATTTAAAAAAGAATGTATGTATGGGAGAATCAGGTTCTGGAAGCCTGCAATGCTGTGTAGTATATACCTACTGCATTTCTGAATTTCAAGAGTCTATCAAGATTCCAGTAGCTACAAGCCAAATTCTGCAAGGGACTTCAATGAATAATGGACAAATTTCAATTAAATAAATATATGTAACAGATTCAGACCTATTCAGAGATAACTGTAGAACAAGGATTTCTGACTCACATGTGTTTAACAATAGCAACAGCAAAACAAGTCTATCTGCTGAAATGAAGGAAGGATGTGAGATTACCAAGAGTGAATGGCTCCATTCACTTCCTGTACTCCAAATCAAGTCTGGGATATGTAATTCTGAAAAGCATGTATTTTGCACTAGGGTCCTAGATCTTGATTCAACAAAAAAAAAACACCAAGTAGATTCCACAGTCCTGAAGTTTGATGACTCCCAATTAAAGACTGCTGTTCACTTTACATGGTGGCAAAATTCTGGTTTGACTCAGCAAGGTGGCTCTTCCATTCTCAGAAATCTCTGGTGCGTTGAACCTCCATCACAAAGGCTAGAAACCAGTTTTAGAAAACTGAGCTTTACTGGAATCCTCACAAGACCCCAACAAATAAGGCTCAGACAGAGCAATCTGACACCTGTCTATTCAGAAGCAAGTCCCACTGAATTCAATGAAATGTACTCCGGGGGGGGGGGTGTTTACAGGTTTAAAGCCCCAATGAAAAGGAGATTGGACAAAAGCATGGGCCATAAAGCTATCAATGGCTACTAGTCATGATCGCTAGGTTGCCTCCACCAGTATCAGAGGCAGAAGGAAGAGGAGACCACAATTGGAGAGGGTCTTACCTATGGGCCTCCCACTGGGGCAAACAGTTTGCTGGACTAGATAGGCTTTGGGTCTGATCCAGCAAGGGCTTTGTAAATTCTTCTTCTGGATCACAGACTTCGCCAACATCTAACCCTAACAATAGAGAATCAGAAGCCTTTGGGGGCAGGTAGGCTTTGGTGATTTATGTCTACAGTATTGCAGAGCCCCTTAAAATGTGCTTCTGCTTGGATAACTTTGTAGCATATAAATGTGGCAAAACCTTTTTCTTTCTGGATTCCTCCCCACCCTGCTATTCAGAAAACGGTCTGCCATATTTTCAGCAAAAGAAAACGTTCCAGTTTCAATACATTTGAACAAACAGGAATTTCGAATACTTGGGGAGTTTGGTTTTCAGCTGCTTTGAACAACAAAATAGGAAAGGGTCCCCACTGGGGCGCAGGGTAGGTGGGTGAGAATCAAGCTGCCTTTAAGAGCTTACAATCCAAATTACCTACCTGCACTTTAAATCAGTGCCCCCTCCAACCTTTGGAAACCCTTTCTCGCTTCCTAAAATCCTGCCTGCTTCCCCAGCTGCTCTAGATGTCAACCTAAAAAGAGCATTGCCTTCTCTCAACTGTTGGCTACAGAGTTCTCACTAGAGCCTCTGATAGAGGAGGTGACTTTTTCTAGCAGCTGTAGGTCACACCCCACCCTAGAGGTCCAGCACTTGCAAGCACCTGGAGGAATCTTTCAGCCCCTTGGAAGATCCCAACACACCGTATGAACACCACACTGCAGGCCTTAGGCACATTTTAACTGCCCTTTTATGTTCAGAAATAGATTCCTGAGTGGGTGACAGGGCAGATTTCCCCTCCCACCTTTCCCCAAAGACTCCTGTTGTTGCTTCCAAGCAACTGAAATTCAAACGTATGCCATCCCTGAACATTTAGGCTCCATCCAGCTATCAAGGTTAGTAGACATTTACAGAACCGACATCCCATACTCAATGGGAGGAAGGGCAGGACGCAAATTTAATAAATAAATAATAAATAAACTTCTGCCCATGGATTTGTCGAAAGCCCTTGTCAAAAGGATCTACAGCAGCGACCATCACCATACCCTTGTGGCAGTTAATTTCATCCGCTCGCTATGCATCGTTAGGAAGTACTTTCTTTTGCCTATACTGTTCGTGGTCAAGGAGTCAGAAATAGCCATCAGGACATTTTTTCTGGCCAACTGTTTTTCATCTGTTCCTCTTATGGTAGAATCACAGGTGGGGGATTCAGCCTACTGGAGAATGGATTGATTGATTGATTGATTGATTGATTGATTGATAGCAGAAGGCAGAAACAAAAATCAACACACATTTCAGGTTGGAGTGGTCATTCTGACACTCTCACAACCTAGTAATTGAGGCACATGCCATGGATGATGTAAGAAATCAGACTGCATGGACGTATGCAGCTGGAAAATTGGTTAGAGTTCTCTTTTCAACAGAACTTTAATCCTGCCCACCCAAACTCCCACCTCAGTTATAAGATTCTTCACTTTAAAACCACCCATTTTATCCATTCTATATAAGCAAAACTGTGTGTACTCTGCACTAAAAACAACCACCCAGACAGTTTCAGTACACAGTCTCTCTTGTGCCATATGTGTGTGAGAGAACTGGCTTATTTTTGCAGTTGCAGTGGTACCTCGGGTTACGAACGTAAATCGTTCCGGAGGTCCGTTCTTAACTGAAAACCGTTCTTAACCTGAGGCACACTTTTGCTAATGGGGCCTCCTGCTGCCGACGCCGTTCTCATCCTGGGGCAAAGTTCTCAACCCAAGGTACTATTTCTGGGTTAGCAGAGTTTGTAACCCGAAGTGTTTGTAACCCAAAAGGTTTGTAATCCGAGGTACCACTGTATTCAGCTTCAAAAAAAAATTTCTCAAGAGAACTGTAAGACAGCATTGGACATGGATGGGATGAAAAGGGGCAAAAACGAATGGTGAGAGATACCAGCAACAAGAGAAGCAGTGGCAGTTGTGCAAGGCCCTAAAACCTCCCCCACCATCTCACAAACACACTGAAAACCCTGACTAGCTCTTCCAAGAAACCCTTTGAAAACATTTCCCTATTAAATATCAGTGGGCTTTTGTTTTGTTTTTAAAAAAGATAGTTGTTGCTTTGAAACCAAAAGCTGTGATTTGAGAATGCCAAGCCCTGCACTGATTTCCAGATTGTCTGCTGAAGCCGCAGGGTGCACACAACTCAGCCTATAGAACAGTATATCACTTCAACTGCTTTATGTTCTCCTGGGTTACCCCTCCCTCTCTTGCCCCCCAAGGCTCTGGACCGGTTTGATACTTTTGACTTCCAGCCTCCCCACCACCCGCCCCATGGCAACAGGGTGACAATCCACCCTTAGCCCCAAACCCCTTTACAGCCCCAGCCCTATTCATTTGCTCACAGTCCTGGAATTGTAACAGTAAGTGCTCGTCCGATTGAAGGATAAGAAGTTTTCTGTCTGATATCAGGAAGCCTGGTTCATCTGCCCCAGCAGCCCTGTTAGCAGGGCCAAACTCTGGCCACTGGGGACACAGGTCCTTTAATTCACAAAGAACGCATAGCGCATTTCGGAACGCAAGTTGTCTCCCGGGAACGTTTTTACCCTTTCCGGGCTTTCCGCGTTCATATTTATATATAGCTCTATTCACGTTATATATAAATATAATCTCTCTCTTTCTCTCTCTTATATATAATAAAAAGCACAAGCTGACTGCTATACCCACTTGGGAGTATAAGGTGCAGTAGCTGTGCTGCTCTCTCTCTCTCTCTTTTAAAAATCATTGTCTTTTCCTACACCCCCCCAAAAAAAACCTTCACTCCATGCTGTTTGCCACCATCTCCCCCCCCCCCCCGCCCAAGCAACACTGCTGTTTGGCCTGCTGGTGGGGGAGCTGGCAAGAAATTAACAAGGCAGGCAGGAAAAATCTGCCCCTTTTTAAAATAAAACCTTGCCGGCTTTTTCTCCTTTAAAAAATATCCCATTCCCCAAATCCAGAATTACCATAAATCTTGCACCCTAAAAACAACTCCCCCCCTATAAAATTAAAAAAAATCAAAACAAATTCAAATAAAAAATTTAAGAGGAAAAAAAAAATGCCGCCCTTTGGGATCCGATTGGCACAATGGCAAATTCAAGGGGCAGAGAGCAAAAAGTGCCGATGTGGTCACCCAAGGTGGGACAAAGGCCCCATGTCACTCCACCACCCTCCAGGGCTGCATCTGCTACTCACAGGGAAGAAGACGCACCAGGACACAAACCCTCCAAATGCGAGTCGTCAAGAAAGCTCTGCTCCCGGACCTCCCCACCACTTAACCATTCTCACCAGCTCAAATGTTTCCATTCTGGGGATTTGCAGAAGTGGTGCATCCCCCCCCCCCAGCCCCACTAGTTTGCAACTCCATGACACTTCTCTCCACCGCCCCACTGCCCGCCAATCGGACCCACGGCGGCTTCCATTCACTCCTCTTTCTGCAGAGCTGGGAAGGAAAGCTTGTTCTCCGGGCACCGTTCAGGATCCCCGCTCAGCGTCCCGAAGAACGGGCTGTTGTTATTGCACGAGTCAGCGTCTCTGGCTAAGGCACAAGGTGATGTGGCTGAGGGGCAGGCTCCAGCCCCTGGGTCCTCACCCACTGTGGGCGTGGTGCCCCCGTTCCCGTTCACCTGGGACTGAGGACGGCTGCTGCTGTTGCTACTGCTGTTGCCACCATTGTTGTTGTTGTTGAACTCTGGTGTCTTGGCAGTTCCTTCTGCAGAGCCCTGGCAAGTACAAGAGGAGGCCTTTAGCGGGGGTTGGAGTTGGAAAAACTAAGTAGAACACCCAGGTCCTGGGATATTGACTAGAGAGATCCAACCTAAAGATGCAAACACTTCTGAGATGGGGACAGAAGGCTGCTTCTATCAAAATCCTTTGCCTTGCATGCAGCATGACACAGAGTCCATACTGTTTTCCAAACCAGTCCACAAGGTGAACTCTTTTAACCTCAGATCCACTTGTCCACCTGCATCACACTGCCAAATCGTGAGTTTTTTCCATCCCAAAAGATGCAAGATAATGAAGGTAAAGGTAAAGGGACCCCTGACTGTTAGGTCCCGTCATGACTGACTCTGGGGTTGCGGCGCTCATCTCGCTTTACTGGCCGAGGGAGCCGGCGTACAGCTTCCAGGTCATGTGGCTAGCATGACTAAGCCGCTTCTGGTAAACCAGAGCAGCGCATGGAAACGCCGTTTACCTTCCCACCGGAGTGGTACCTATTTATCTACTTGAAATATAGTATGAAATATAGTAACATAATAAATATAATATGAAATATAATAACAGGTACCAAATAAAAGAAAGCAAAAGTGGAACAGAATACCTTGAACTAAACATAGGGGGGAAATTCAGTAGCAGAATCAAACATAATAAATTAATGTCACCCCCCCCCAAAAGGTGCAAGACGTGAAGTCCAAGGAGAGAAACAGTTCTCTTATTTCTCATACCCAGGTAGCTCTTTTCCACCTAGGAACCATTCAATAGACAGGTGAATTGCAACCTGCTAATCTTTATACTGAAAGGCTTCTTTTGCTGGCGATGGGCTAAAACATCTCCCTCATTTTATGGATGGAAAACTCAGCCACCCCTAGAAGGAAAAGGAGCTGAAAATAAGCAGGCCAAAGAAAGGAGGATTCTTGGTTCTCCCAAGGTGGAGATAGACCTCCAAGAGCTCTATTTAGCAGCATCCATTTTGATTTCTTCCAAAGTGTGCCTCATAGCGGCTGACATGAAGAGTACCCAGAGTGTGGGCCATTGCAGCAAGTCGGCAGATACTTTTAGAAGAGCAGGGAAAAGAGGATCCACCAGTGACATAAAAAAGGGTTTGGACACTGCACAGGGAACAACAGGGGAGGCAGGGACACATACTTGCTTGCTCACTTTCTTGTTTCCTTTGGGGTTTTTTCCAGAGTTATCACGACCGCGGCTGCAACAGGAAAGAAAGGTTTTTACGAATGGAAATGAGTCATTTTATAATGTTCTCCATCCAAAGTAGTAAGTTATTAAATTGGTTAGCTTAGTATCCTAAATCTCAATTTGGTTATATATCCTTTTATCGCAAAAGGTATCTGTTAAAATCTAATTGATGAAACAATTAATTCGTTAAAAAGGCAGTTTCATTCAGATTTAATCTTTAATTGATTTTAAGATCTTTCAACTTTCTCTGGATTCTCCCCACTCAATCCCGATTTACTGGTCTTCTCGTTCTTTTCCCAAACTGTTGAGACTCGCTTCCCTTTCCACAGAAAGGTGCAGAATCCAGGGGACAGGCTCCCCACTCCTCACTAGGAACCCCAAATCTCAAAAAACTGCAGGGGACAAAGGGAAACAACACCCTTTCTTGACAACCAAGGCTATACGAAGCCAAGCCAAGGCGACTTGTCTAGTGGCACCTACCCTTTCCCTGGGCCTCCAACGGATACCACTTGCATGCCGAAGGAACCCTGCCCACGGGACGGCTTGCTTCCAGCCCACTGGCCCACCACCATGCCAGCAATCTCCAATTTGCCTCCTTGTGGCGGGATAGGGTGAAGACCTAGGAAAAGGGAAGAATCAGTAAGCAACTAAGTAGAGTAGGCTGGTTTGCACCCTAATTGAATCACCTGCACCCACAGCTGAGGGTCTCAAGGTCAAAGCACGAGAGTAGGAAAGAAATGGCCCTGCTGCAAACTCAACAGAGATCACTGCACAGACGGAGGGCAGGCGAGGAAGCAAAACTGTTTCTGGGGCTGTACTACTTTAGACTGCAGGTGGGGAACAGCTTGCCTAAAAAGAAAAGAAACCCACCCCTACCCTGAACATTAAAAAGTGGGAGGGGGGAGCCTGCAGGAGGAGGTTTGTGCAAATTAGATCAAGAGCTTCCTGCCAGGGCAAATAGGATATGATGGAACTCCCAGTGGTTGGCTCCCTATTTGCTAGAGAGAAGCAGGATATATATCATATGAAGCAAACACGTAACAGAGGCAAATGGAAGCACAGCGACTTACCTGTGAAGCCTCTGGTCCTCCCAGGGGCTGAAGGCTGAACAGAACCAATGGCGCGAGGGTAGAGAGGCATAGGGTAAAAGGATGGGGCCATGGAAGATACAAAGGGTGGAGGTGGGAGCAAGGGAGGCGGAGCCTGGCGGTTGAAGTTGATGCCTTCCAGGATGCTCTGCCTCATCTTCTCTACCTTGGACACCTGTTCATTCTGTGGATCAAGGAGGAGTAGGAGGGAGACAAAAAAATAACTGAACCAGAGTTTGATGGTATTATAAAAGTGCCAGGCACTTCTCGCCGCCGTATCCCTCCAGTAAAACAATATCAAGGTCACGGAGTGTAACTAGGGAGGGCCAGTTAGGGCAGTTTGCCCTGGGTATGATCTGGGGAAGAAGGGTGCCAAGGGCACATATTATGTGATGCATTGACAATTATCTGAACAGGCGATGGAGAATGTGATCCCATGTCAAAGTTAAGCACTTTGACTCCCCCACTGTAATCAGTAGGATATAAAAATGCCTAACGAGACTGAGAGCCTTGTGGTGTATTCTGTTCAGTATGAAGTAATTAAGTACGTTCTCCAGATAATAGATTGAAGCCAGATACCACTTTGCTCAGAGGCTTGGTCATGGCAGCAGGCCAGGCAGATTGGTAGTTTCTCATTAGCTTTGTGCCTGCAGCTTAACAATACACAAAAAAGCACATTCAGCTGTTGAATACTGCTGGTGGGTGGGTGATGCAGTGGAGAGGAAAGAGTAACTAAAGGCATTAGACAGCAGCAGGCAGACAACACTCTTAGTTTCACCTACAACTAGGAGGTGAGCATGTGTAGAATGCACAGGAACAACTAGAAGTGGCTCTGAATCAAGGACTAAGCAGCAACAACTCAGGACGTCCGCAGCAGGATCAACTGCTCAGCAGCCACTTCCTTCTAGGAGTGCTACCCTTACCTGCCCATCACACAGGTCTATCAGGGGTGCCTTTTCCCACGTGGCTTTGATTAGCTTGCTCTGGAAAAGCTTCCCGTCAAAGTAGATCCATGGGCAGCAATGTTCCCAAGGGACGGGCTGCCCGCATGCATCATTGGCGAAAAGGGCTGTGTCCACTCCACTCATAAATAGAGCAGCCAGCTGAACTCCCCGGGGATCCAGCTTCTCAATCTGCAATGGAAGCAACATACCTTCAGCCACCAAGGAGCTCATTTTAGTCCCCCACTTTGTCACGGAGACCTGAGTTACTGAGTGAGTTACCCACAAGGCTGCATTTGTAATGCAGGAGAGAGCAACAATGAGGCTTAGCACAGGAAAATGATAATGATGGTGATGAGAAGTATCAGATGGAAGCCTGAGACACAGCACAGGGCTTTCATTTTTGACCTCCAAAGTCAACCAAGCCAGACCTACTCGTATGAACATCACAGGGTTAAAAAGAGGAGAGCAGATCCATCAAAAGGAGGGGTCAGCAAAACTTTTTCAGCAGGGGGCCGGTCCACTGTCCCTCAGACCTTGTGCGGGGCCGGACTATTTTTTTTTTTTTTGGGGGGGAATGAACGAATTCCTATGCCCCACAAATAACTCAGATATTCATTTTAAATAAAAGCACACATTCTACTCCTGTAAAAACACGCTGATTCCTATCCGCGGGCCGGATTTAAAAGGCGATTGGGCCAGATCCAGCCCCCAGGACATGGTCAAAAGTGTCTTTTGAGGCCTCTGCTCTCACCAACCCTGGAGAGATTAATCTACTACATAATGGGCCAGAAGCAGGAACCGGGCGCAAACAGCCCAAACCAAAATATGTCAGGGCTCAGGCCTGTTCCACCAAATCTTCCCATCTCTCATCAGGGCAGACCTCTCTCTGCCAGATGTTCTCTGTGCGCCAAACTTTTAGTGGCTCTACACTGGGCAATGCGCTCTGGAGTCACGGCTCATGTGGGTATCATACTCCCACCCTCTCTTCTCTTAGCCACGTTTACCACTTTTCTACCTATCCCTTGTTGGACCATGCCCCGTTTTTAAAGGAACAAAAAATAACAATAGATGCAAATGCCTCCAGGTATTTATGACGTGTCCTTCCTTCCCAGGGAGTACCTTTAACCTGTCCCCTCCCTCCATATTGAATATATTAAGAAGCAGGGCTCTCTTCCAGAGGGCGTGGTTTCTGGCTCTCAAGGAGACCTGAGCCCCAGCACCTCTTTCTTTAACAAAAAGGGGCTGGCTCTACTGCTTCAGGCAACTTTTATTTCTCCAAAGATTTTTATTAAAGTTTTCACAATACAATAAAATAGTATCTAAGGCGAATGGAATCAAAAAGACAAGAAATAGAGGAGAGAGGGAAGAAGAAGAAAAGAGAGAGAAAAAGAACAGATAGGAAACATTAACACCAATAATAGTAGTAATAATAATAAAACACCAAATTATATGTATATAGCCCTCACTCATAAACTTCAGTCCCCATATAAAGAAGTCTTCTCAGCTTACCTCTTCCTCAGCCTCACACCCTGGGAAAGACCCTCTCCTATCACCTCTCTGTATGTATCTTCATTTAAGAAATCAAAAGAAAAATCAACTATCAAAAAGAATCATAAAGAAAACAGAGTAAAGGAGAGGGGGGAGAGATGAAAGGGGGGGGAGGCTTCCGCTTCTCTATCTGCCAATTATTTGTATTTTCGATTACTCAAAATATTTAGCGTTTACACTCCAGAAATATCCAGTTTTTCCCATTCTGCTAGATGGGATCTGCTAGATATCAAATTTTCTTCCCAGACATCTTTTCTCACTCAGGAAATCTAATGTAGCTCTTCATTTATGCATTGTTATCATCAAGTGTCCAATATGTATATTTTCCCCCAGTTCCTCGTGGTGAGTTTCTCCTCAGGGGTTCCAACCTTTCTCAGTAATGTAGTAATTCATCTTTGTTTGCCTGTTAAATCTTCATTAAATCATTTTCAATTCTTTTCTTTCCCCCCCCCAATCTCTTTTTCTGTTTGCGTATTTGCTATTCCACATCTCATCAGACACAGCTTTGAAAGCACATTCAGTATAAAAAACTATGCTTTGAACTGTCATCAGCTGTTTTTGTGGTCAGTAAATTTCCAACTTCACAGCAGATTTCGTCATCAGCTCCCACCTTTCTGGCAGCCATAAATCTGTCTCCTCAGCTCCATCTGGTATTTTTTTCACATTTAGACAAAAATGGTCCCTCTGTTCGCCGACTGCAGATCCTGCACCTCCCATTCGTCTTATCTGTATCCCAATCTCCTTAACCATCTCCTGTAATCTGTTTCTTAAGTCTATTAGCTGTGCCTTTGCATGAGTTTAAGGATCAGTGATGTCTTTAGTGTCAGCATGATATATTACGCTGTCTTCGCTTCCCTGTGTTGTGTGACGCAGACAGCAATTCCCACTTTCATTTTCCATCAACTCAGCACAGGGAAACAAGGATTTACAAAAGAGGTAAAAAATAAATTATAAGCAATTTTGAGCTCCAATATTTCCAGGCAGTAAATTATTTAGATCTTCTTGAAAAGGCTTTCCGCCTGTTATCTGTTATTGCTTTTAACTGTCCGCAGTCTTTTCCCTCTGTGTGTTATTAATTGACAAATAGAGAATCCAATTTATATTCCTTACTTTCCAGTCCTACTAATAATAATTAAGATAAGGAGGGTGCAAACTTTAAGCTCTAGTTTAAGAGTGATTATGCAGAGCTCGAGCAAATATATTCGCATCGCTGTAGACACATTTCACCTCCACAGAGATTTATCTTTCCCTCAGTACGACAATGAATGTCTTCTTCAGAATATCTGAGGCTGTGCTCTTCGACCTCCCTTAGTCCGAAGGGGAGTTAGGTAGCCAGATTTACCCCCTGACCACCTCTCATCTCTGCTAGTGGAGCGCTAGCAGACGTTATCTCAATTTGCCATAGTTCCAACCAGAAGTCCCTGCCTCAGACAACTTTTAAAGATCGCAGTGGCCCTCCTGTTACACCTCTAAACACTATGCCACGGATTTCTTTCACTACTGCTCTACATCAAATTCCTCTGCTTAAAAGTCTACTCAATCCAATGTAATATACGCAGGATGACTTTATGTACATCACAAGTTTTAGGTCTTGTTGTCATAAGCAACAGGAAGTGGTAGTAAACCCATCTGTAACCGGGGCTCTCATGATGGAATGTTCATTCACAGAAAAAGATTCACTGTACACAGAAAACTAGAATACCAGTAAGAAAGCCAAGATATTATACTAGAACCCTCCCTCAACCACCACCAACAAGCCTGCATGCTCATTTTCTATGTACAAGGAATATATGATCTCTCACCCGCAGTCTGAAGCAGAACAACCCAAACATAGGCAAATTCCAGCCCAACAAGCCTTGTCAGCAGAAGCCCTGTGCAAGGACTTCCACTTGCACAATGGGGCTTTCCACCCCCCATCCCCCTGCATGAGTCCCAAAACTAACTTGGGAGGGGGGTGTCAAGAGAACATCCAAAACACCTTGCACGGAGGTAAGCGGGAGGGAGAAGGGCTGCAATACTTGCACAGACAGAATGTTTTGTCCTAGCACAATACTGAATCCCACCCATTGTATCATCTGCCATCTGAGACAGGACAGGAGTCTGAAATTTCAGGTTTTGCAAATTTAGAAGTTTTGGGTTAGCAGGAACAACAGCAGTATGAGAGGAGATGGGATGGGGTGGGATGGGTGAGTGAGTGAAAGGCAGCAAGGAAGCATGGACAAGGGGAGTGCATCTCAAAAAATGCATGATTTGCAGGAAGGTTTTGCCTCTCATGGACAAGAAAGTTTCCCCTTCCTTAGCCCACGAGCTCTAATCCACTGAGCTGCCTTTCCGATTCCCTGCAACAGAGATGGGGAATCAATGCCCTCCAAATGCAGTTGGACTCCAACTCTCATCAGTGCCAGTAGCCACAGCCAATAGTCAGGGATTGTGGGAACTGTAGTCCAGTAACATCTGAGATGGTTCCTAGATTAAGGTTACCAGATTTTATTCAATGAATCCAGGGACACTTTTCAACTTCAATGGGTTTTGTATGGGGACTGAATTGTAAATCCGGGGACTGTCCCCGGGAAACAGGGATGTCTGGTAACCTTATCCTAGATTCCCCACTCCTGCCCTAAGGGTATAAAGATTGCAAAGATCAAATCCAAGCTCAACCTTACCTTCAGTTCTTGAAGCTGATCTGGCTCATACAGCTGAGCAGACACAGCCTGGGCCAGGAAGGCGTCCAACTCGTGTCTATGCAGGATCCGACCCCCAGGCCATTGTATCATGTATCTTTAAAAAAAATAAATGACAGAATTTATAAATCAAAAGAGTTACTCCACCACGTACTGGGGAGGAAAGGAAACCAAAGGGACACTTCCCAGCTTCTTTTTCTATTTAACTTTAATGCTGCAAGAGGTTACAAGCATTTTAACAGGAACTCAACATTAATAGCTAGCTAGACAGACATCTTGTATTTTCTTGGAAACTCAAAATGGGTAAATAGAAGGAACTTTCAGTTACTAGAGTAAGTTTTGAGCCTCAAGTCAGGAGACGATATAACTGGCGCTCCACCCGCCCGTACACAGAGCCACAATTCTTCCAAATCCTGCTGTGCCATTCCACCCATCCTGTCTCAGGAGCCCTCTTTCCTGAGCATTCCCACCCATCGTGCCCAGACCTGCCCCACTCACCGTAGCACACAGCACATAAGCAGCAGATGTGTGGGGACATTGGCGGGATTGAGCATGCCAGGGGTGTCAGATTTCATACAGGCCAAAAAGGCTCTCATGCGTCGGTTCTTGTCCTCCACTGCTTTGCCCAGCCACAGCTTCTTGAGGTTGGGACACGTCCACTCTCGAAAAGCAAGGGCCGATACCAATTCTGGAGTCTGTGGGGATTTCCCCTTGTACGCCGACCATTCCTTGACGATAACAGGAGGAGCTATGTAGGAAAGAACAGGGCCCATCTGACTGCGAGGATAAAACACTTGCACACTGTTCCTGTAAGGAGACACAGAAGGCACTTCCCCAAGCTCCCATGACCAGGAGAAACACCATTTGGACCTAGCCCACCTGGAGGACAGATATATGAAACCAGGATGCTGCCTATCAATTGGCGACTGAACCTATTCAGCAGACATGTACCACAAGTCCCGCAGTTCAACACAATGGCCGATAAAAAAAAGGCCCTTGCTGCCAATGAATCTCCATATTCCAAAAAGTGCCCCGGATACCTCTGGGAGGCCCACCTTCCACTTTTACGAACACAACACTGGAACAGCAAAGAAACCGCAGGCTGAAGAAGGGATCACCTACTTTTCACAGGGATACGCTTGCGCACAGCCAGCCGTTCCATCCGCCTCTGGGTCTCAGCCACACTGAAGAGGACGCCATAGACATGCTGCCGCGCAGCCCGGAAAAGGACAGCTGCTGGCGGCAGCTCGGTGTTGCACTCATCTTCAATGCACACTGGGATCTTGATTTCACCCTGGAATGGAGGGTTGGAAACTGAGGGTCCAGGACTGCTGGCTCTCAGCCCCTGTGCTGCCCTCCAAGCCACCCCACAGAGAGCCAGTTAAAGTAACTTAAAAGGTCCACTGCCAACCCCCAGCTCACCTTTGTTAGGACATGGTAGATGAATGGGTACATAAGCCCTCGCCGGTGCCGGTGCTCAGCCACCCGAAGCACCTCGGGGGCAACAGTGGGCAGGGGCGGGGTGGTGATGTCCATGTGGTTGCGAGTCGCCATGGAGAGCAGCGAAGGAATGTGAGCCTCAGGCCCACTCAGGTTCCTCTCTGAGTTGCCAGTGCCCCCAGGTGGCTGCCCCCAGCCCTGAGTCATCCTCTTCTCAGCCCCAGGATCCTCCCAGCCAGACTTGCGAGGTCCGGATTCAGAGACGTGGCTGCAGCAGTGAGAGGAAAGGGATACGCTAGCAGTCCCACACCCCGTGGCAAGCAGCAAAGCCAGGACCTGGCCCTTCTATCCAGCTTCTTCCCCCACCCCACCACACCATAAGATCAGAACTGAGGAATCCTCCTGGTTCCACCATCCCTGCTCAATGCTACGCACTTTCCCAGACACATGAACAGCACTCATGGGCCCCTCCAACCACCCTCTTCCATACATCCATAGCTGTCACCCCCGTCTGTCCTGCAGATCTCAGAATGCCACTGCGTCCCCACTCACTTGGAGCTGGTTCCGTTGTGCTCTTCTCCATCGGAGGAGGAGGAGGGCGAAGACCCAGGCCCAGATGATGGGGAGGGCTTGGAACTCAGGTGGTGGTTGGGGAACTTGGCGGGGCAGTTGTCATATGAAACAGGCCAGTTGTTGAAGTGTCCGCCCTTCAGAGCAGGGTCCTCGTGGAAAGGGGCTGCATCCACCAGGCCATGTGGAGAGAAGAGAAAACTGGAGCCAGGGCCGGGAAGGAAAGATGAGGAGGCGGCAACACCGCCATGAGTGGAAGGCGGATGGTACTGCATCTTTGGCCCCATCTGAGGTGCAAACTGGAGATGGAAGCAAAGGGGGGAAAAGGGTTGACAGATTGTCATTGGAGCTACCTGAGCAAACCTGGAGAAGGGCCACAGCTTAGCAGCAGAGAACATGCTCTGCAGGCAGGTCTCTAATCCCCAGCATCTGCAGTAAAAAATGGGCTCAAAGAACAAGTGATGAGAGAGACCTCTGCATGAAACCCTGGACAGTGGCTGGCAGTCAGAAATAGATGGATCATGTACTGTCTACATCTTTAGCTCAAGCAAAGAGCTCACAGTCGACGGGGCACGTAAGCGGCAGCGTTAGAAACAAGAGTTTTATTTTTTTAAAGGCTGAGATGCCTATGATGATAACATGCGTCAGATGCCACACTCCATATGGTATCACAGACTCATGGAATGTGCACAGCCCTGGCTTGGCAGAAGATGCAATGCAACAGATTTTAAAGGAGGCAGTGGTAACAAGAGGGGATCATTCTCATGGTACAGTTTTATAGCTCTCCTTGAAACGGGACCAAATGCTCGCAAGAGCACCTGCATATGAATGAATTGCAGGTGCAGACCTACCCTTTGCAAACACAGAATTTGGCCTTGGTCAGCAGATTTATACTTTATGAAGAATGAGACAGACTGTGGTAAAATTCCAGACTGTACTACTTCAGTCTGAGTGCAGGAGGGAGAGGGTGTCATGTTTTTGAATGCTGTGAACTAGAGGAATATGTTTATAACAAGCCTCTTCTTTATGTGCTAGTCTGTTATACGTATGTGGCTTTTTGCATAAGAGAGCATTTTTTTAAAATGACACACGAATAGCCCTTGCTCCCTGAAGTAGCACAATCCAGAATTCTACTACCTCACCCTCCACTGAAATACAAATAAGCTTGTTGTAGGCTGGGCTTGCAACAAGCAACAGTCTCCCCTCAATAACCCAATGAGCAATAAGGAGGCACAGCCACTGACCTGTCTATCTTGAACACAGTAATGAACAAAATTGTCAAGAAAAGCTGAACATCTGCCTAAAGCAAGTCTGGGGACTTACCACAGCCTTCCCAGAAGGGAGCGGTACCATTGGATTGCGGTTCATAGGTGCTGCCCCTCCAAAGTGGTTGGGCCCAAAAGCTGGAACTGAAACACAGAATTGTCACCTTGTTAAAATACAGGAATCTCCATTTTCCCAGCACACCCCTGCCAGGACCATTAAAAAGACTGAGTGTGGATACCTGCTAATGTACAAGTTGGTTAAACTAGGATGTGGTTGATGAACATTTCAAAAAGCAGGTGTGAGCAGGGGGAGTCATATTTTTGTGTTATGAAGGAAAGTCATTTATGTCTTTCCCAAGCTGGTGACTCTGACTTTGTACCTTTGGCCAACCTTATGGTACTCTGCCATGCTGGAACCCCTGCACATGGCAGCATGGTTTAGGAAAGTAGCTCTCAAAGATTTGCGTAAATCTCCTAAGAGGGTGGTGTTCAATACAGAATGAGGACACATACTTTGGTCCAGAAATCCTGGAGGAATTTTGTCTGAAAAGTCACTCCAGACCAAAAAAAGAAAGGAGGGGGTGCTGATTGATATACCAGTTCTCTTGTCCAGCAAAAGGTAAATAGTAGACTGCAGTTCACTGGCAAACCATTGTTCAATTTTCAACAGATTCCATATTTCCTCTGATTATTGAGATTCTTGCAAAAGATGCTGACTAGGGGAATTTAAAGTCCATCAAGGCACCTATATCCTTAAACAAGTATGCATATTCAGAGGCACTTAACCCAGATTAGCTATGCCTCGTTAAGAGATCCTGAGAATGCACTCTTGCTATGTAACTTTAACACACAACTGTGGACAATGAGGAACGGCTGTTAATAGTAGTTTTGTAGGAGGGCAGAATGTGTGAATGGCTCAATGAGATTACCAGCACCTGGCCTGGAAAGGTGCTCCAGTGCCTTTAGCAGACCGTGACACAGAGAAGTTCAAAAGGTGGAGTTTCTGGCTCCCTGTAATGCATGGCCACTGGGAAAGCCAATCCAAACTTCTTCCAGCCACGTGGCTAATGAAAGGCACCCAAGCCCTCTTTGGGCCAGGAGGTGGCAACTCTAGAGAAAAGTGCAGACTTGATCTCTCCCAGCGGAGGGCGCCATAGGGTATCAGGCAGGGCCTCACCTTCTTGGACAGCGGGAGAAAACACGGCTGAGAGAGAGGTGAGGTTGACCAGCGCCGCCTGGATACTCACGAACATACGGGGACTGGCCCACTGGGGTAGGCGGTGCCTTCGTGGCCACGGAATAGTATTCTACAGCCTTCTTGAAACGCTCAATTTTATCTTCGGTCCTGGACTGGGGAGGAACCAGAGGAAAAGAAAGTGACAGGGGCGGGGACAGGAGTGCGGCCAATTGCAAGTCGCAATGGCATTCGGTGTGAAAATCCTACCGACCAGCACAGAGGGCTATAATGTTATGCGATCTGCTATTGCTATGGGGTTGGAGGCACAGGCCACTATGAACCAACCAGCTGCTGTGGATGTGGAAGCACTGAAATGGGAACCCAGGATCTAACCCTCATTTTAGCAGTCCCCATAAATAAGCCTCTTTTCCTTCTGTGAATCCCTTTATCCCAAACCTCTCCACTGCCTGCAACTTTCACAGCAGCCGCGAGGATAGGTGGAAATTTAGCCCTGCACCACAGGCTCTGTCTCACCTGGGAGTGCTTGAAGACATCTCTCCCTATCACATCCAAGTTGGAGGGATTTTTGATGGCGCTGACATACTCGGACACAGCCTTGATGACTACATCACAGGGTGGCAGGACCAGCTGATGGGCGCGCACCTAGAACCAGCACACAAAGCACTTAAAATCCCTGGCAAAGGCAAACAGCAGCAAGGCAACATCTCTGTGCTCTACAGGCCTGGTAAGCAACAACTTCTACCAGAGGGCTATTTTGGGGACAGTCCCCACACCCACCAGGTGGGTGAACAGGAAGCCCTACTGCCGCAGACCCTTTCTACATGTCTCTTTCTTCTCTGGACTTGCAATGGGGTGCCGTAGGAAGATACATGGCTTGTACCTTTCAGGGACCAAATTTGGCCCTGGGGCCTCCCAGCTGCTGATCCCTAGCGCAGAAGCATGGTGCTCCGAGATCCTGAAATGGCTCCACCCTATTATGCAGCTCTTGCTAGTGACAGAAGCTCACCTGGTTCAACTGCCTTATCCCAAAGCAGGATCCTCTGCACATCACTGACTTTGACACCAGAGTTTAAGGGCAGATTCACATAACAATCATGTCTGCTGGGGATACAACATATTGTTTGGCATTTGCTATACTAAAGAAATATGAAGCAAGAGTGCTGGAATCTCTAAACACGAAGGGATATGAAGTGAGCATATACCAGGAAAGCTGCAAATTGGCTACAGCTCCCTGCCATACACCCACTGCATGCCTGAAGTCATATTATCTCCTCTTCATACATTTTTGTGTTTGCCAAGTTACTTGGGAGGTATTCATTTTCTCAAACCATCAGGGGAGACCCTTCTCTGGGTGCGCTCCCATCACCTTAAGAAGCATGGCCTTCTCAGGAATGGTACCCTCCTTATCCCCTTTCACCTCCCAAGACCTTTCTGTTTAGCTAGTCCTTTGAGCAAGCATCACTAATGTACTTTGTTTTATCTTGGCTGTTGTATCGATTTAAAATGTTCTAATTCCAATGTAGGTTTTGTATGGCATTATTGTAACTGTTTTCTAATGGCAAATATGACTGCCTAGGGCATAAAGCATGTACTGATCTTAGCTCCTTTACAGCAGCCAGCATGGAGCGTGACACTGGCAGAGAACAGGAGAGTAACCCATGCCAGAGGTTCATCATGAATTTCCTCTTCTTGTTGTGTGGCTAGATCCATCAAAAGTCCTCCAGCTATATGAAGCTGTGGCAGTAGTTTAAAAACAAAAAACTACACAAACAAAAACAAAAAAATGCTGGGAAAATGCACCCTGACCCCCCAAGAGTCATGCTGTGACTCTTTTTTTCTAGACCTAGCCTAACCCCATTCTATCTCTATACAAAAGTTACTGAACTACAAATTCCATCATGCCTGACCATTGGCCATGTTGGGGCTGATGGGAGTTGGAGTCCAACATCTGGAGAACTACCAGCCCCCACATGCTCCACTCCTCTTCCAGAGCTAGGGACAGAAATCTTAGTTTTTATTAGCCTTGGTCCAAACTGCATTTCTCCCACTTGTCTGAAGGACAAATGTCGTACGGAGTTCAAGTAGAGCTATCCTCAGCACCACCACTCTAAACATCAGAGCCACCCTTCCCCAGAACTGGTTTTGAAAGCACTGCCTCTCCTGCCGCTCTTCAGAAACAATCATGTCTCCCAAGAGATGTGGAAAAAAGGTTTTGGAGTGCTAGTTCCAATCCACCTCACAGTCTTTTTTCCTTAAGACACCACTGCACCAGTTCATTCCCCAAAGGGCAATCCCTTTGCAGCCCTTTCAGTCCAGGGTTTCCTACCCTGCTGCCCTCAAGACAGGACAAGGGGATGCTGGCACTACCTTGAGTGAAGCTAGTGGGTGGTCTGGTCCAAGAAGGCTCCAATGGAAGGCAGCCAAATCTTCATCTGGAAGGATGTGGTTCCCTGGGAGCAAAAAGGGAATAACAACTGAACAGTTGCCAACAAACAAGAGGATTCAAACCCTCTCCCCCACCCCATCCAATTGATTTCTCTGCCTTTCCAATAGGTAAAACACAGGTATGCAGAAACAGGTCTCACTGGATTGAACCTGCTAGTGTTAAGGTTTAAGCACATTAAGTATAAAGGTAAAAGTAAAGGGGCCCCTGACATTTAAGTCCAGTCGCGAAGAACTCTGGGGTTGCACGGAAACGCCATTTACCTTCCCGCACTTGCACTTTGACGTGCTTTCGAACTGCTGGGTTGGCAGGAGCTGGGACCGAACAACAGGAGCTCACCCTGTTGCAGAGCCTCAAACCGCCAACCTTCCAATCGGCAAGCCCAAGCGGCACTGTGGTTTAAATCACAGTGCCACCCGTGTCCCATACATTAAGTATAGCATGATGCTAAAGACTCTCCTGCACACAACACACACATATCCACATTCTAGTACAGAAGTTATAAACATTTGCATGGAGCTACTTAATTTGCACGTTCCTCCAGCTGAAACAAAGCACAAATTGAATCCAAGCCCAACCAAGGTGGCGGAAGTTCCTGCTTGGCAGGGGGTTGGACTCGATGGCCCTTGTGGTCTCTTCCAACTCTATGATTCTATGATTCTAAGTTCTTAAGGAGAGCATGTCTGGAGTTATCAATACCTCATTCTGAGAGGAGCAACTTGAATTCTCTGTCCACATTCAATTTCTCTCTGTGGAAGCTTCTTATGCCAGCAATGACCCAGAAACTGCAAGCATATTTGGCTTCCATCCACGTTCTAGACTTCTGCCAGTATAGTGTTCAGCTGGACTCATAGGGACTGTTCTTATGGCCTTGACCAAGGCATCTCGTAAAGCTTCCTGAGGTCATAAGTATGGTGGATCACTTACAGAACCACTTTCCAGATGCTCCCATCCTCACTCAAAGCCTTTTCCCTGAAGAAATATTAAGCACTCATGTCCTGAACAGAATTTAAGTTCTCTCTCATCTTCACTGCACGTTCTTCTTCTTTCTCATATTGAAAAGACACACATTGGCATGGGGCTGTAGCCCAGAGGTAATGCCATCCCAGTTAAAAATATCTTATCCAGGAGAGCTGCTGCCAGTCAGAGCAGACAATACTAGGCAGGATGATCTAACTCTGCACGGATCAGATATAGCAGAAGGCAGCTTCACATGTTCAGACAACCTTCCGGATTCTTTCTAGTTCCTGCCAATGCTAGTGCAGTGTAGTGATTTAGCCTGTTGCACTAGGACCCCACTCAGCCATGAATGGTGACCTTGGGCCAATCAGTCTCTTAGCCTAACCTACCTCACAGGGTTGTGGTGAAGATAATTAAGGGTGGCGGTGAAGAACCATGTGTCCCACCTTGAGCTCCTTGGAGGAAAGGTGAGATATAAATATAATAATTAGATAAATAAATACACAGCAGCCCTTCGCCAATATCTGGACACATCCTAACTCTCTTTTTCTTTCCCCCAGATCAGAGACTCCCAGCTTGAGTAGCACCAAACACTGAAGTTGGGGGGAAGTTGAGGAAGTTGGGAGTTTGAAAGCACCTGTGATCTGACAGCCCTTCCGGGGTCTCTCATTAGCTTGAGAGATACCAGACATTCCATGTGTAAAATTAAGCCAGATCTTGGGACACCCTGGGAATGCTATAGTTAGGCAGAGAAAAGACTGTGTGTGAAACAATTCACTAACACAATTTTTTGAGTACTTGTACCCCTCATTTTAAAGTCAAGGCACTGAAATATATGCTGCTGAACTGTGCCACTGCCTACTCCTGCTGATTTAATGTTTCGCTCTTTTTACAGCCTTCACAACAACTGTGGGAGGTGAGTTAGGCCAAGGGAGAGCATCTTGCTCATGGCTGCCTAGTGAGCTTTTTGCCCAAGCAGGGAATTGGACCCAATCCTCTGAAACCTTCACTTCACCACTCAGCCCATCCAGTTTCAACATACCGAGCAAGGCAGCGAAGATGGGAAAGCTGCTTAGCTTGAGGCCCAGCTGCTTGGCCACTTCTTGCATCAGGAACTGGTTGGTGGTGAGGTTCTTGCCATTCCAGCTCAGTTTGAGGGCATGGGAGCTATAATAGGAGGGTATGTTGCAGAGGGCATACTCGGAGTCATGGGCAATGAGCCCATGGAAACCATTCTCCCGAAAGAAGGATACCACTTCCTGGTGATGATCCTCCAGGCTCTGGAACACCTGCAGAAAAGAAGGGACGAGGCTGAGTAAAAAGGCACACTGCAGCAAAGCTCTTTCGTGCTTTCTGTTAAGCCCCCCCAGTACAGAATTCACTTCAGGGCAATTCCTCCATCTGCTTATATATGCAGGAAAGCGGCTCACTTCCCTTTGGAAGCTGAAAGGTATGGCATGTGAATATCAAAAATGTCATCAGAACAAGGTGTCTAGACATCATGTGTTTCAGTTTCATGCTGTTTTGCAAACTCTAGTTAAAGTTAACCGTGGTCTGTGATAAATTCAGGGCAAATATAGCACTAAAGAATAAGGAGGAGAATTAGAAGGGGAAAGGGAGTGGGGAGGAAGGCGGTTCCTATCTCTTAATCATGATTAGGAGGTTGTAAAATATTACATGTACACTAGATTTAGGTGTTGACAATTTTCAAGAGATATCCCACACTACAGGTTTTATCTCATATCAAGTGGGTCAGCAGCCTGCCTTCCTTCCTTGTTTCTCAAGAAAAAGACATTATATACACCAGAGATCACTACTATGCTGCTTGCAGGTGCCATCTGGCATCCATGAATTTCTGAGTTTTTCTATTCCCTTCCCCCTTTGGTCATGAGGTGGTGAGGATGGTTACCTGTTTCTCACTTGAAAAGTACACAGGGCTGAAGGGGGAAGCTGGAAGAGTGATGTTCTTTGTCACTTCCCTTTTCAGCTCTATGTGCTTCTCAGGACTCACACTCCCAGATCTGACTTTTACCTAGACCCCTTGGGAAAGTGAAGTGTGTGCTCTTCTGTCGCTCAGTCCTGGTGGTGTGAGGGTGGAGAAGAGAAGTTAACAGAGGGCATGGCACCCACAGCACTCACTCCAAATGTGCCCAGAGGCCCAAAATGGTTGGCACCCGTAACCTATACAGTTAATGGTTTGATTCACTTCATATTTCTCAAGAGGGGACAGAGGCTGGAAAGCTATTTTAGTGTGAGAAAGAAACCAAGCAAAACAAACTGGAAGCAAGACAGAAACTCTTAAAAACCAAAGGTGATTAATGGCAAAGCAGCAAGAACTAGGCTGTTCATCTTTCAAATCAGGATTTTAAAAAACAATATAAAGGCAGATCCTGGGGTTTTTTTGACCACCCTATTATCCAACTATTGAACATTTAAGGGACTGGGCCCTGTCACTGTAATCTTAAGGCTTTGTTCCTCTGCCCCAACCCAAAAATAAATAAATTCTTTGACATTTAATGGGAAGCAAGACATTACTCTTGCTATAAATGGTGATCACTAGCATTTCCTTGGTGATCGTTAGTCCTTTAGCTGAAATCTTTAGCCCTTTCAGAAAAACATTTTGCAAACCCCTAAGGCTTAAAGATCCTGTCCCTGAAAAACATGAAAAGGGCCTCCTGAAGATGATGCAGAAGTATTTGCTAGGGAGGGTTAATGGATAAAATGATGGAATTCATTCCTACAAGACATGGTGATGGTTCACTAGATCAATTAGCTTGTATAAACTATTTTTTGTCAAATTCATGGAGAATATGACCATCCATACTCACATCCATGATAAATACCTTTGATGTTCAGAGGCATAAAACCTACTGAATACCAGGAGCAAGCCATCATCTGTGTGCTCCCAAAGACTAGGCTGGTTGCTAGACTACATAGACATCAGGCTGATTCAGCAAAGTTGGCTGCCTTCTCCCACCTGCAATTTTGGAAATTTAACTTCATTGGATCAGAAATCCAAGTGTGTCTCGTTTCTCCTGCCGCCTCTCAAACATCTGTCAGTTATTTTTATTTGTGTCCTTTCCTGTTTCCTGCATTGAATGATTCCATGCCCACCCACCCAGTAAATACAGAATGCTGGTATTCCTGCTGATTGTTTTACTTCATCCAAGAGCTTCTTATAGGTTCATTGCCCTGAGAAACACCAAGAGCCATAGCAATCACCAGAAAAATAGCAAGTACCAACATACTGATATGCATTTTATCTGTAGGTTACCAACATCTAGCATCATCACAATCTGTCCCCACACAAGCCAACAATAAGACACAATAATTTCAGGACAGTGTTAGAACTTCACCAGGCGCCAGGTGTGGAGCAAGTCCAATTGTGACCACATGGAGATCTCTGAGTGCCAGGTTGGCGACCGACATCTCCATCTGGCTGTCCCTCCAACTTTCTTAAGCAGGTAAGCAGAAGAGCTTATTTATTGCATTTATACCCCACCTTTTTCTCCATGGTTCACTCCCCTCCTCAGTTAATTCCTACAATGACCCTACAATGTAGGTTAAGAGGCTGTGACTGGCCCATGGTCACCCAGCGAGCTTCAAGATTTGAGTCCTGGTCTGACACTCTAACCGCTACACCACCCTGGCTTCCTAGAGTATTTCTGCTATGGGGCAGCTGTATAAATTAGGAAGGTAAATAAATATGGGGGAAATCAAATGTCCCTTAGAGAAGGATCTGAAATATTTTCCTTGAAGCTTGAATTTGTTTTATTCTGGATTCTTTTATTTGCTGTTTTAATGTGTTGTAAACTGCTATATTTTTTTCTTTAAAATATAGATCAGTATAGAAATGAAGCAAATAATCATGACAAACTTCATTTTAAAAAAGATGCATAGACATTGCATTGTGGCAACCATAACCTCGGTTTAAGGTGCCATTTGGTGATTAGCTGATATACCTGAGGTTCTAACACTGTTTCAGGACCACCCATCCACACTTCGAAAAGACTGCACTTCGAAAAGGTAACACACTCACTGAAAGCCAAATGACATTCCAAAAATGAACAACAAAAGTTATTTCTTGTAACTAAAATCTTAGTTTAAGAGATTAAAGCCACAATCATGATAGACAGCACAGAACATGGCCTAGTTTTTTCTTTGGGGGGGAGGGAAGCAAGTTCCTAGATCTTTCCTTCCCTCTCTCTCTTTTTTACAGGAAGAGAACCTTAAAAGCATGAAGGGCTATTTATGCTAAATGCCTACAAGTGACATGGTATCTCAGTACAGAATCCAGCAGAAAGTTGCCATACTTCACTGTGTATGAATCCCCATCCTTCCACATGTCTCTCTTGCTTTATATCCACACACTTACTGCTTCCAACCATTTTAAGAGCCTCACTCCCTGCTCTCCCATGACACACAGTATTGAAAACAAAATGGTTTCATGCAACAGAGCAAAATTTAGACACACAGGCTTCAAATCGTAATGGACTTGAAGCACTGATTCTGAACTGCGAGAGACTGGGATTTCTTTAGCGCAAAACCCAAGACCTCTTAGCAAAAATGAAGAGGGAGAATGGAATGGAATGCTCAGCGGCAAACTATTAAAAACTTTTGCTCTGATTTGAGGCTTCGGTTCCCTTCAATCCATCCAGTCCACAATATACAGAAATACACAGGTCAGCATCCAAAGAGCTGCTTCTATACTAGCCCAGGCTTGGGCATACCCAGTGGGTTTCCATTCCTCTTTTCTCTGCCCCCCACCCTGACACAATGGAACAGCCAACCAACCCGGATTATTATAATCTACTTTTGAAATCTCCCTCAGTTTTCAAAACTGGACTGTGGTATGGGAACTAACATTTTGAGAAGCCCAAGCTCAAAGATTCTTTGGATGTATGGGAGTTAATGTGGAATTGTTTGGATCCTGCCCACTGCAGAGATAACTGTACAAGACTAATACCAAAACCTAGTTGGGTTCAAGTGTTTCCCACCCCTAAACAACATACAATCCTGATTTAAAGTACGTTTTATGTCTCACTTATTTCAAATTTAAGGACAGATTCAATTCTCTCTCTGAAATCAACAGGGCTTTATTAAAAGTGTGTGCCCAATATTGTAAAACTGCTTTTCCAAATGCACTCAAAGTGGTGCTGAGAACACACTTTTTAAAAAATGGGTTGATCATTTATTAAATGAGGCTGTATTTAAACTCATCTGTTTCAGGTCAGCTGTTTCCAAAGCTTATTCAACTTCAGCTGATCTCCAAGCCTCTGCTTGCCAATTTACCTTTGGCCTCAGGAGGTTACGTGCAGCTATTTGAAGGAATTTAGCTGAAATCCAGTATTCTCCATCTGCAGCCAGACACGTTGCTCCAAGCACTCCATAAGAACAGTCTTGTTGTATCATACCAAAGGCCCATCTAGTCTGCATCCTATTTTCATACTGGCCAAGGGGTTGCTTGTGCTTCTTGTAATTGTATTTAATGTGTGTCTTTAAAAAGGCCAGCAAACCCATCAGGTTCTATACAGGAGATGGGCAGCTTGTTCAACACTGAACATTGTGGCCAATTTCATATCTCACACATGAATGACAGAAACTGCACTGCATTTTTAAATAACCCTAGAAGATAACCAAGTTCCAGTTCACCATGGGCATACTGCAGTTATTCTAGAATTCTCAAATGGCTATCCTCAAATGTGAAGAACTTGTTGATCAACACTTGAAAAACCCTGGTAACAGGGACCTAGAAATCACAAGGATTGGATATACAACTTTGGGCTGGCCTTTACTTGCTTTACACACATCTTTGAAAGGTGTATGTGAGAGAGAAGAGAGACAGACAGACAAACAGACAGAGGGAGGAAGGGACTAACTAATGCAGGCTTCCTCAACCTCGGCCCTCCAGATGTTTTTGGCCTACAACTCCCATGATCCCTAGCTAGCAGGACCAGTGGTCAGGGATGATGGGAATTGTAGTCTCAAAACATCTGGAGGGCCGAGGTTGAGGAAGCCTGAACTAATGTCTGTCTTTTACATTCTTAAATCGCTTTGCAAACATTAGCTCAGTAATCACGACACCAACCCTGTAAGGGATATTGTCAGCATATGGGAAGGACCATATGGGAGGCTGAGAGAACAGTGGCTTGCCTGAGACTACATAGCAAGTTCGTGGCCAAGTGAGATTTGAACATGGAACTTCCTGGCCTCACGCTAACAGCCACTATGTGACACCAGCTGACATGGGACAAGCTCACATACCCACTTTTCCCACGGCTGATGCTGCTACTTAATTCTATTCCCACCGCTTGGTTTTTCTCGCACACATCTGCCTACAGAGACCTTTTTGATTGTCATTTCAACCAGCCCCCTAACCCTGTAAGGTTCATGCAAAATGCTGTGCAACGTCCAGGCAGGGCAACTCAGGGACTTCTCTTGGTCAATTTCAGATTTGAATTCCAGTTGCCAGAACCAAAGACTACAAGAAGCACTGCATCATACCATGCTGTAAGGGGATTCACCAATTCTTGTTCTTCCTGAGTGTGTCTGCATTACCTACTATGTGGGGGGGGGGGCTGGTGGGGGCTACCCTATATTGCCTTACATTACTTCATCTAATGTACTTCTGCCATTTGCCCACTGTTAGGTATGGGGAGCAAACAATCACCCTTCACAGGGTGAAATGATTCAAATATATTTTGATCTGGATTAGCAGTATAATGCTTTAGACTAGAGAACGTCTGTGTGAGCATGAGGGTGTGGGTTCTAATCCTGTTGAATGTCATTTTCTTGTATAAGGCGTCTTGTAGTACACACCTTGCTCTTATACCAGAAGCCTACAGAAGCAACTGCACATCCAACTGTGTCCTAGATACTAACTTTAGGTGTTGGTCCAATCCACATTTTTCTAGCAAATTTTAATTTTCCTAGCAAAAATAAACAATATAGAGTTCATACAGCCATAGAAAACTGTACCCATAAGCGACACTTTGCTAATTTCAATCCTACAATTGTCCAGGCTTGGCTAAAATAGGTGATGCAAACACTCTTGCTATTATTTCTTATTGCACAGATGGTTACACTGAGAAGATCTGTCCAGAATTAGTCATGTTATTCTTTCAGCAAAACACAAATCTAATGCCAAAAACCTTGGCTTCAAAAATATTAATGAATCAATTAAAGAGAGATTACAAAAATTTAAGTAATTAAAAAATAGAATAAAGAAGGAGAAGGGGCAGAATGTAACGGGATTGAATAATGGATGGCGAGTGTGAAAAGACACAGCACAAATTTGGTTAATAAGCTGCCAGTCACTTGGGCTAAGGAAGAATTGCAGCCTGTGGTAACTTTGTAAAAACTGTGCCTGTGGTAAGGAAGAATTACTTCCAGTTGACCAAGCAGTGGAGGTTTTATAACTAGGTAGAAAACTGATTATTTCAGGCTGCCAATATGTCATAAATCAGGGGTGAGGAAAACTGTGGCTCTCCAGATGTCACTGGCTGGTGCTAATGGGAGATGAAAGCCATTAATATCTAGAAGGCTGCATGTTCTCCACCCCTGCCCAGTGAAAACAGATGCACTTGGATGGACAACATAGTAGATGTTTTCCAGAGTTAGAAACTTCTGCAGATTTTATTTTATTTTTTTGCAAGGCCAGGCTATATGTCAAGGAGGATGCTCCACTGCTTGATGTTTGGCTCTCAGGTGAACTACAACTCACATATTGACTTTGCCAGGAAAACAATAGTCTAGGCATTAGAATTAAAAACGCATAGGGCAAAATAAAAGGTAGGCAATAAGAAATATCAGTGGCAGACAAGGTGAGGGCAACACCTTTGCAAAATTAGTAGGCAGACGGCCTTAACTGTAAGGAAAGGTGCCGGAGCTGCTCGACAGGGAAGGCAACAGGTGCTGAGTGACAAGGAATTCTGAGATAGAATGAAATCTGGAAAACCATGATGGGCAACAGATGAACGAAATATAACAAAAATGCCCACTAAAATGGGAGTCAGGAAACAATGAGCGTGAAGGAGTGCAAGAACCAACAGAGATGGTCAACGTTTCTGAAGCAGAACTCTACGAAATGTGACGGGATGCGTTCGGGATGGTGGTGTGGGCCTTACCTTGACCCGGAATCGAATCATGGCCAAGCGGACGCAGTGCCCCAAGCAGGCTGGGGGAAGGAACCAGGCCCGGGGTGGCGGGGTCCCCTTGTTGCCCACATGCCCCGCGATGAGCTGGGCTGTCTGTCTCTCCGCCTGCGCCTTCCTGCCCCACTCAGGCAGCCTCTCCTTCCCGAGCCCTCCGTTGAAGATGACAGCCAGCTCCAGCCCGCCTTGGTAGAGGCAGGCCTGCGAGAGGGCAGCCAGGTAGCCCACCATGGCATTCCACTGGCCCCCGCACACCCAGTCCGTCTGGTAGCCGCCGTAGAGGCGCTGCAAGGCCGAATCTGCATCCACCAGGAGCCGAGCGGGGCACGGGGCGGCGGCGGCGGGGCCGGGCGAGGGCTGCGGGTGGCCGTAGGGGCCGGCACCGACCACGGCTCCCAGGCCCGGCGCGGGCCCGGCGGGGTGCGGGTAGCCGGCGGGGGGCGGGTGGAAGGCGGCGCAGTAGGCAGGGCCCCCGCCGCCCCGGCCCCCGACGGCCCGCGCCAGCTTCAACAGGTCCACGGGCACCACAGCTCCCGGGCAGCGCTTCTCCACGAACTCCTGGAAGCCCTGCACCCCCATGGCCGCGCGAGCCCCACTTCCGCGACGGGGCGGGCACCCCCGGAACCAGGACCTGGCACAGGCAGAGCTGCTCCAGCTCCTGGCGCTTGGCTCCTCACAGCGCCCGGTTCGTGGGAATGGACGCAGCCGCCATGTTGTCGCTTTCTTCTCCTTCTCCTCCTCCTCCTCCTCCGCTCCTCCTCCTTCCCCCGCAGCTGAAACCGGAGCCCGTCGGGAAGTGTAGTCCCGTTCCTGCTGGGTCTCTCATTAAGTCAGAAGGACCATGCCAGGCGGCACGACTACAACTCCCGGCAGGGCGGGAAAGGCGCCATCTTGTTAGGATTTCTTCGCGCTTTGCAGGGGCCACATAGTTTCATGGGACTTGTAGTCTCAGGGGAAGTGGTTCTCCGGGCCGCCAAAAGCTGGAGTCGGCCGACTGGGGACTACAACTCCCGGTGGCCTGAGGGGTCCGCCATGTTTTTGTACGGACTGGTCTCCCCCTTGTGAGTTTGCGCGGCCTCACGGGAGGGGCGGAAGTCGGAGGCTCATTGCGAACATAGACTTGCAAGGCGCCACAACTTCCAGTCAGCCTCGCGCCTCCTCATCCGAAGGCCTTCGTACGTTCTTATTTCACCGCGTGGTTTCACCGGCTCATGGGCAGTGTAGTTCCCCCACCTCGAAGGAAACAATATCGCCTCAGGGTTGGGCTCCAGTAACGGGAGAAAGGCCGCCCGGAAGGGGAGCGGGTGCCTGGTTGGGCCTTCGTTGGGCGCCATATTGTCACGTTTCTGTGTCCCGCTTGGCATGCTGGGAGACGTAGTCCAGATCGCCCAGTCGAGGAAGGAGAAGGGCGCTACCCAGCATCCTGTTCGCGCTTTGAAGGGCCTCAGAGGAGCCGAGGCCGCCGCCGGGAGTCGCGCGGTGTTTGCTGGGAAGGACGCCGCCGACAGAATCAGGCGGGACTGGTTGCCAGGCAGACTGGCCCCGCCATGAGGGAAGGCGAGGTAACTGCTGTTATGGACTGAAGTTCTCACCCTGGGCCAGCAGAGGGATACTGTAGATAGTTTTCACTCAGGTCCACATATGCAAATTAGGAATTGAAAGTGACATTCAGTGATTGGCTAGTTACAGAAAGTTGTTACAGTTGCGTTGTAGTGGAGCTCTATATAAGCAGGCTGGCTGAACCCTTCAGTTCAGTTCTGTTCTGGCCTGTGAATAAACAAGAGCTGTTTGAAGATTTGCTGTGTCGTCTGATATGTTCACCCACAGCTTAACAACTGCCTTGGGCAGCAGATCCTTGTGCAACTCTTTCTTCCCTGCTTGCTCCCGAAGCAGATCTTCACTCCGCTTGGGTCAGGTTGGGGCTTGTCCTGCTGCCAGGTTAACAAGAAGAACCGCTTCTGCAGGATTCGCACAGGGTCCGAGACCCCAGCCCACGTTTGGCAGATGCGCACGGAGCCCGGCGGATGGGGCGGTGCTGAGGCAGCGTGGCACAGTGGTTAGAGCGGCCCAACTAGGACCTGGGAGAGACTACGGTTCAAATCTCCTGCTCGGCCACAAAGCTCACGGGATGTGGGCGGGGGGGGGGGCAGTCGCTGCCTCTCAGCCTAGCCTACTCCACAGGATAGTTGTGGTGTAGTAGCTGAGGATGGGGGAAAGCAGCATCCCTGGAAGAAAAAGTGGGATCTAAATGCTACAAATGAAGAAACACACACACACGGGAAGAAAGTGCTGTAGGAGATAAGCAGAGTTTCTGAAAATGGGGGAATTAAAGGCCTAGACCACTTCAATGTTGTCGGTGGTAACAAGACCATTGGGCCACAAGCCTCCCATGAAAAGGAAGGAATAACTTCTCTCAGGGCAAGCCATGCACTCCTATCTGTCCATGCACAGCCGGCACACACCTGTCAGGGGAGGCTGCATAGTTCCCTGCACATTTCGCCAGGTGGGGCTGCATGCTCAGCAGTGACAGAACATCTTATGAGGGTTGCCAGACTTTGGCCCTCTTTGTGGGGGGTGGGGGCAGCCCTCTAAGCAAGCTCGGAGCATTGTTTCCAGCCTGGAAACAGCCTGTTTTTAAACCGTTCCTAAAGGTAAAATGTTAGGGACGCAGGTGGCGTTGTGGTCTAAACCACAGAGCCTAGGGCTTGCCGATCAGAAGGTTGGCGGTTCGAATCCCCACGACGGGGTGAGCTCCTGTTGCTCTGTCCCTGCTCCTGCCCACCTAGCAGTTTGAAAGCATGTCAAAGTGCAAGTAGATAAATAGGTACCACTCCAGCGGGAAGGTAAACGGCGTTTCCGTGCGCTGCTCTGGTTCGCCAGAAGCGGCTTAGTCATGCTGGCCACATGACCCGGAAGCTGTACACCGGCTCCCTCGGCCAATAAAGCGAGATGAGCGCCGCAACCCCAGAGTCATCCGCGACTGGACCTAATGGTCAGGGGTCCCTTTACCCTTTAACTTGTGCACAATATTTCCCCCTTTTAATGTGAGAGTGGATTTAGGCGAATTTCTCCTCTGTCTAGATAATTCTTTTACCAATGTGCATTTTATAGGGTGGGAGGGAACGGGATAAAGAACCGCAGCCTCGATTGCACAGCGATCTGGTTCCGCAGTCCCCCACTGCTGGCAATCGATATGGGTGAAATTGCAACCATACCCAGCAAAATGCTAGTTTGCAACCAAGCCCTGCAGTGCCGTGCAGCTGCGCCTGAGGCAGCCACCCTCACCTACCTTCCCTGAGAAGCAAAGAAGCTGTGTCTGATAATAAACACAAAGAAATCCACAATCCCAGAGTGGGCAATATTAGGACCAACCAAAATTTCTTCAAAGTAGTGGGTGAGCTGTTGGGTTTTCCGTAACTCTTCATCCTTCTGGATATTAAATGTGTGAGGGTGTAATAGGAAAAAGCTTGCTTGAAACTGAAATGACAATGTGTGCAATTACTCTTAGCATGGAGATTGCAGGCTTAACTGGATGAGGCTCTAACAGGTATTGCGCAGGTTTCAAGTTGCACCCAGGATCACCAAGTGGCCATTCCCCATAAGGCAGGGATTGCCAGTGTGCCATGGTACCCTCCATGTGTCCCCCTGGTGCCCACAAAGCCTCAGCCTCCTGCCCCCTTGGGTTGGAAGGAAGGTTTTTCTTCCTTGAGAGCTGAAGAAGTTAGAAGTGTGGCACTATTTTTCAACTCTGCTTTTCAAGGCTCAAGTTAATTCTGCTGGATCAAAATTTTACCAAGATCCCTTGGGAAAGTGAGTGCATGTGTGCGCTTTCATTTCAGTGTATGTGTGGTAATATGACAAAATGATGTGATGTCCATGACGTTCACTCAAAAATCGAAATGTGCCCCACAGACCTAAAAGGGTTGGCCACCTTGTTCTAATGCTTTGCTTAATGTCCAATCTGATGAACAGTGCTGAAGAACTCAAAAACTTGTTTACTACTTTCCTAGTAAAGGAAACCGTGGGTTTTAGAATATTTTTTACCCCACATGGCTGTTAAGAGGATAGATGGGGTTGGGGGACAAGATTTACACTGCCTTGTATGAAGGCCAAGATAAAATTATAGATAGTCTTACATAGATATTCATGCCACAACAAAGTAATAATTTGAATAATAGAATATTAGGGAGGGGGTTCTCTTGTGACTGATCAGGACTGGATATAATCCACAACTTACCTTTATTAATTGAAAAATAAAGAATGAATCAGTTTTTTAAACAAAAACTAAACACACCTTTATCTAAGATTGTGCACTAGATAAGAAGGTGCAAACTATTACAGCAGAAATTAAATAAGATTTTTCGAGGTAAGGGAATGCAGCTGCCCCAAATCTTGGCGTTTTCTTTTTCTACCTTTGGAATCTCTCTGGACTGCTGGTGTTTTAAATTTATATACTCATTTAACAGATTTTTCTGCCATCCTAACAAAAAGTTTTCAGAGCACTCTTCAAAGTTACAAACTAAGAGTGCATATTCAGGGCATACTTCCTATCCCAAACTTCCATAGCACTTGAGGTTTTCGCTCCCGGGCTTCAATGTATCTAAAATGCAATGTTGCAATGAATTAGTAGATGAACAAGTATTGCTAAGAAAGAAGCCACAATACCCTAATATTTACACTGTATTTTCCAGCAATACTATTTATTTCCTATGGCTTTCCCTCACCCCTCTTTGGCAGAAATTGCAGTAACATCCGGACTATATTTAATTGGTTTTTTTTTCAACACAGCCTTTATTTTCCTTTATAACAGTTTAAAAAAATATTTGTTAATGGTTGTGTACAAATGAAGTCAACTCACAGCTTGCAAAAATAATTAAAAAACACATGGAAACAACTGCTGATAAAAGACATTCGTTTTCTACCATAAAGTTCTGGGCTATGATTTTTCAAAAACTGAATGGGATGCCTCATCCCTGTTAACAATGAACCGGTCACCTGCATCCTCTATGCAGCCATAAAAATCTCAGCCTTAATGTAAAAAAGTAAAGAAAGGGTTTTTAAAAAATAAGTCCTAAGATGCTACATTAAAGTATAATTCACATACATAAAAAATATTTCTGAAATTCAGAAGTTGTTAGCAAGTATGGAAATCTAAGGAGACATTTATTCACAGCATATACCTGAATTTATCATGCTGTTTTAGTAGGCCTGCATGCTCCTCAGCAATCTCTAGCAAAAACAAAAACAAAAAACAGAATGAAAGACCTTTTTTAAATAGAATATAGTAGTTTTAACTGAGAGGTCTTTTGTTTGCTTGTTTGAAGCTGCATTAGGAACCTCAAAGACAATTGCACTTCCAAAATGGCTGCCAAAATGTATGGTTAGGAGTTCTCTAAGGCATAAATGAACCAAAACAACACCCTTCTAGGATGCTTTGAAAATACAAAAACAGAAGTTTGTTCCTAGTCTTGCAAATTAAATCTATGGCCCTGGAAGGGAGAATTAAAGCCTTACTCTTTTGCATTTTCTTCCAACAATTTATGTATATTTGTGCTTGCCTCTATCTGTGGTACAACTCGGATATATTTTACCACAGATTCCAATAAAAAGTGTTTTTCCTTGCTACTTGACAGGACAGGGACACCTCTTTTTCCCTCCTCTGCAGCCACCATCTTCTTCCTTCTGTCAGATGGAAGTGAGAAAAAAGAGCTTTATATATAACAAGTGCCCTACAAGGGGTTGGTTGAAGCGTAACAGGCCACAACGTGCTCCACAGGACTTTCTGCACTTTCTGCACCATCACTAAGGGCTACTTCATGCATAATATTTTTTCCTACATACAGGTAATCTCACTGTAGGAAAAGCATTGTCCATCATCATATGTGAAGTATATGGCAAGTATACAGGTTCTTACAGGCACTGGCTTCCAAAGTCATGCTTTCTACTGACTTGCAGCAAAGAAGTTGCCCATGGCCATATTCCACATTTTTCTACATGGAGATTGTCTCTACATAAGAAATACATCCTGTCAAGGAAGCATTTTATGCGGGAGGATACAAGTAAGGCCTCCGTTTAGCAGACAGTTTATAAATTCATGCTTGGCCTTTTAAAGATTTTTTTTCATTGGAAACCAACTCCTTCCCCACCCCAAAAGAATAAGATAAATGGTGATTTTTAAAAAGGAGGGGATTTTTTCTTACATACTATATGCGATAATCATTGCTGGTTTAAGCTGGATCAGTTCCATTAGCTTCAATGAGAGCTGCAAGGTAGTAAGTAGAAAATGCATAATGCCTTAGCAGCCTTTTATTCTCAGGGCTCTAGAGGGCAGAATAGCATCCCATCAGTTGTACCAGGCCCTTGTGAACAACTGTTCACATGCAAGGGGTAGAATTTGGTTTGGTGAACCAATTTTATTGTACTACACTGCTCACAGTTATAGCTTCTTATAGAATGAAATGTGAATAAATTATAGGTGTGGGGTGGAATATAGACACCATAAATATTTACTAAGAAGAATAGTTTTTGAAGACAACCAGGAGGCAGGGGATGACCCAAGTCTGTATAGTGACTCCTTACAGAATCAGTTTTGCCATTCCACCATCTAATTGCTGTATAAGTATAAAAAAATACACAACGCTTCCCCCCTTGCAAAAAAACAAAAAAAAACCACGACAACATTCCAGGAGAGATGCTAAACTGGACTTCAGTTGATTAACTGAAGCAACTTTGAAATCATACAATTCACCTTTAAAGAGGTACAGCCTACAAAAATGACAGCACTTACAATAACAGTGTTGCTGGGTTTCAGAATTCAAAATAACCAGGAATGTATCATTTTATTGCCTAAATGCAACAGAAGGCCCCTGCCTTCCAAAGGTACCCTGCACACCTTGCTCAGAGCCTATGCCAATCTAACACTCCCAACACTTTAAACTTGGTTAAGGCATCAAGCTGCGGGATGAGACCGTGTGTTCCCTCCACATCGGTCTTAATCACAGTTAAAGGTAACAGGTTGCATCCAACAGAGTCACTCAGCTGATGATTAGGCTTCTTTCTGTCAGTGCAATAGGGAGGCAATCCGTTTTCTGTGATTCCCCCTGCAGCCCCCCAACTCACATCCTAACTCTGCTCCAGAGGATTGGGAGGCCACAGCAGACTTGGGGGGGGGCTGCAGGGGGACGAGGCAGTAGCTGGAAATTGCTTCCCTCCCTGTTCCCACTGGAAGTCTTACCATCAACTGAACAAAAACTCTGGATCCAACCCAATGTCGGTACAAAGCTTAGCTGTGACTAATACAAGGGGGTTTGCTTTTAACCAGAAATTTGGCTTTAGCTGGGAAACAGCACACCCTTGTTTTAACATTAACCACTGTTGAGATTGGGGCCAACGCAAACTATAACTGTGAGTCAGGCCAGCAGAAGAGGAGGGTGGGAGGAATTTGCACCCCAAAAAAGTACAGACTGAAGAAGGGAGTGCAACTGCACATTCTGCTGTGGATCCCTTGACCATGGTTAAGAGATCAGGAGCATTATGTTGGCACTGCCCTCAGTAGTTTAATTGTCAGCAATAATTCAATGCATATACAAAGGAAGAATTCCTTCCTAAACAAAGCAAGCTTTTTGCACTAATTTTTCCCATTGTCAAATGGAAGACTAATGAGGCAGTGGGTCACACACTTTGCTAAGCTGCCACAACCAGTTGCAACATACAGTAGACAATGCATGGACTTGTTCTCTTCATTCACATGTCGCTGTAAGTTTAACTCAGTGTGATGAATAAATCTCTAAAGTCTTCCTTGTGAAAGTTAAATATCCTCCTTAAAACAGTAAACAGCTTGAGTGGCTAGTGCCAAATTACAAACAGGGAAATGGGCTGGCGGGGAGTGAAGAGCCATGTGTGTAAAAACACCATCTCAAATTTAAAATAGACAAGAAATATACAGGAATGGTAGTTTAGCTCACAGCCTAGACTGAAACAGCACTAACAAATGAGGTAGATAAGAAAATGAAAATTGAAATGTAACATGGAAAAGCAACTCAGCTGGAATACAACTGAAAAATCCACCCAGTTATTAAAATGATACATTCCATTAATATCATACAAGCTTAGTCTCAAAGCATCACAGCAGAAAAAGTGCCTTTTAAAACCCAAAACCAAATTCACAGTTTGATCCTTGTCAGGATTCAGGTTTGAAAGAACAGCAAAATGTAAGGAGCAGGGGGGGGGGACTGGATAGTAAATGTTCTGCATTAAATGTAGAGATTCAAAACCCAACATATAAAACATACCAAATATTTTTCCTGTTTTGTCAAACGTACATTTCAGTGCCTCTCTCCATTTTCTAGACTGTGGTTCACTCAGGTCTCCCCAGCTGTAGAGATGGGAGTTAGGTCAAGTTTGTCTTTATTTCCTCCAAAGTTTGAAGGCGACGTGAGAAGAAGCATCACTGCCCACTGTGCACTGATTCGCCACCCCCTCTACTGTCACCAATGGTCAAACAGGCTTTGGTTATGTTTCAAAATCCCACAAACACATGTTTAACCAAAGAATTGTGGGGCAGGGGAAAAATCACGCACACCTAAGGGCAACAATGGCTCCATCACACCCTGGTATGGACTTATCCTCTGATTTCTGGCCACATATGGCAGGAAACCAGATGTTACAAAGTACACATGGCAGCCGCTGAAAACAGTAGCCCCACATACTCTACAAAAAGAATATGTGAGCACAATGATGTCACATCACATGTTCCTTTGCCAGAGGTTATGGAGGAGAGGGGTGGCGGTTCTTTGGGGCAGCAACCACTCACCCTACGTAATCCTTAATTCCATCCTAGCTTTTAATGCCACAGACAGTGGTGTAAGCACTGGCGAACATAGGTTACTTCATGACCACCATTTTCATTCCATTATCAGAAGTGAGACAGACGAACAAACCATGTCAGGATTTGCAAAAGGGAGCCCCCTATTGTCAAATGTGAAGCAATGGCTCTGGGAACTCCGAGCAGCATGGAATGGTCAGATGGCTCAATGCACAAGACACAACGTGAGATTTACAACAATAAGCAGGAAACCTTGATTGGACCAATGGAACCCTGACACATGAACACCAGTGTTCATGGACACATGCTTGCAATTTGCACTGTGCACGTCTGCCACAAAAAAACACTGGTGTACCACTGGTGTACCCAAGGCACACACAATTGCTGGGGGGAATAAGGCCCTCTACCATTTCCTAGCAGATTTGTGTTTTCAAGGCTTTCAAGTCGGCTAACTTGGCAACAGTTTTCAAAGACAGCACACAATTCCATGCTTTCCTACAAGTTATCCTAACTAGAAAACATGTATTTGTAGTCAAAGTGTCTGTTTTAAAAGAGATAGCAGGGGAACATTTTTTAAAAAAACAAACAAACAGGATTGTGTTTCTATTTTGCAAAAAAGAAAGAAAAAATACATAACACTGTTCTCTCAGTTCTTCAAACTGAACCCCCACCCCAAAGTATATATAATTCAGCTGCTGCAGATCCTAATGAGAGATGCAGCAATGCGCTGTTTAAACATCATCAAACTTCAAAAGACTAGAACTACTTTTTTTGACTTTCCAGTAAAAATCTGAAAAGATACTAAAGATTATCTATCACAAGGCACTGCAAATCTTTGCAGGCAGAACAAGGAGGCTGCATAATGCATGGGAAACAGGATCTTTTGTTCATGGTGGGGAGGGAAGGAAAGCCACAAAACCTCCAGAGGCTCCCAAATTCACTGGAGCTTCAAGTGTCCCTTTGAGAGGCTGAGTTCAAACAAGTAGCTTGTCTCTGCAGCTACTCCAAAAAAGGGGGGGTGGGATTACAGGTAGGCCCAAACCAAAGTACTCTGATTTATTTAATCCCATCATTTTAAACAGGATTTATCTAGTCCAAATAACTTTACTGTAGAGAAATACAGCCTCCCTCCTCTTCATTCTCTAAATATTCATCAGCAAAGCAAGCCAGCTTCCATGTTCAACAGCATTGCAAATCTCTTACAGCCCTCCGAAGACAAACATTTAACTTTGTTAACTCAAAGTGAACCAGAGCTTGAAATATCAGCTCCCTGACATATCAGTCCAGATATATCAAGGGAGAAAACAGGTCAAGGTGTGTATCAGGAATATATTTCAAGGATTCTGGGGTCCAAAGGAATCAACTGCTACACGAAATATTACCTTGAAAAAAATTTAAGACTATAAGTCTTATAGTTTTAAGACTCATTAAATTAAGACCTCCATAGTCTATGGCCCAGTTCGCACGTAACATTAAATAATAGTTTAAAATAAACTATGGTTTAAAACACAGGACTATATCATGCAAGGGAGGAAACAAGCCAGAGTCTGGCTTGTTGTGATGTGTGAATTCAGTTTGTGGTTTGTTTCCTGCAGATAAATCATGTGGTAAGCCAAGAATAAACCTTGGCTTCTATTCTCTGGGCAGAAAAAAAACATAAGTGAGGATTCACATGTCACATCATGATAAACCAGCCTTCACCTTATTTCCTGGCTGCACAGTCAGGGATGGGGAAAGAGAAAGGTACTCATGTAGGCTAAACCATAGTTAAAACTATAGTGCAATGTTCCATTGCCCTTGGCCCAATTAGGTCAATGTAACTGACTTAGTCTCCTGCAGAGATGAACTTGCAAGCATGGTCCTTATAGGGCAGCTGAAATATAGTTTATAAAATAAGGGGGTTATGTGAGGTACAAGACTCCAGCAGGAAATGGACTTCCATGCATGTAACCTATTCAAAATAGTTTTAGATCTCTTGCTATTTTTGAACGGGCACATTTTTCTCTTTAAGTCAGAAAACCAGAAAGCCTGTCACAGCAGACCCGGGCACTACTTTCTTGCCACCATAAATGCATGCACAACCTACTCAGTTTTCAAAAGTTCTCCGTAAAGATGGGACTTCTTAATCTTGGCAGTAGGTGATCAAAGCACAGCAACCACTTAGGTGTTTTATGCTGCAAGAGACAACACTAATCGAAAGCAGGAGCATCTATCCATTCAAATCCACTGTAAGGCAGTCAACTCAATGCAAAACTCTGTGCACCTCTTCCAAGCATAACTTTCAGTCCTTAAAACTGTGAAGTATGGATCATAAAAGAGAGGCAAAGGGGTGAGATGGGAGATGTTTTTAAATACCATTTGGCTATTTCCCACTCTGTTCCCACCCTTTCTGCAGCTTCCTCTCCACCACAACAAACTAACTGCAAAATAAATTTTTAAAAAGCTACATCCCCAAACTCAATACTAAGTTTAGTCCAACAGCCCCAAAGGATCCACTGAATGTCATGTGCGTATGAGGATTGAGCTGCCATTATATAAACAGCTGTACTAAATTGCCCAAGAACAACTACAAGCCTTTCAGTAACAGGTAATAGGTGGCATTTTTGTCTCTTCCTTCAGTGGTCCTCCAACTGTAAAAGGCCTGTCACTTGGGGTAGGAGAGGGGAGAATTTAAGACAGGATTCAGTGACAGCAAATCTTTCTGCAAATAAAATCCGTTCCCCCCCCCCCATCAATGAAAGTTGCCAATGAAACCAGGCAGAAATGTAAAATTAAAAGAGGATCCAAAGTGTCACTTTCCCTGCTGCTCCCACTCCTTCAATAAATTAACTCAAATGCCAGTATGTGAACAATTTAAAAAGGGTTGATATCAGCCTCAAAAACTCAAGGGACCTGGGGCCAGAATGACAGGGAAGGGTCATTAATAAGCAGCACATGGGCATGCTGTCCATCTCAGGAAGATTGAGATGCACAGGCCAAAGCTCTCTCAAGTATGATATAAAAAAAATCCCCCCAAAGAATATTATATCAAGTATTCAAATAAGAGAATGCAAAGGCAATCTCCCACCACATTGCTGCTCTGGGGAATTCACCCCAAAATCCAGGCCGCAGAATGCAAGGCAGAGGAATGGAATCATGAGTTATAGGCACAGTCCCCATATCTATCATCCTTTTAGCCGTCCGCCTTCATTTGGGACTTGGGGGGATGGGAGCTGGGTTTTGCACAGGTGATGCTGGAAAGGCTGGCATGCTTATCCCTGGCTGAAATGGTCCCACAGGCTGGGCAGGGACAACAACAGACTGCTGGGCTGTCCCTGAAATGCCCACCCATTGCACTGGGTAAGTTGTCCCTGTCATGGTGTTATACTGGCATACGTGGGGTACTCCATATGGCGATAGTGTGCCGGTAAAGGGGGACAGGGGAAGTCCTTGGGGCAAAGCAGCTGGTACGGTCCCTCGGATCTGGGAAAGCGAGGAAATCCATGTGGACGTGTAGCCTACTGTAGATGTTGTCGTCTTTAAAAACAAAAGAAACAAGAAACTTATTATTATGATGATGACGATATTAGTATTATTAAAATGTGTATACTGCCCTATACCTGCAGGTCTCAGGGCGGTCACAACTTAAAATCACAATATAAAAACACAAAATGCATCATAGAAACAAAAACAACCCAATAACCACCCCGCCTCCCTACATTTTAACAGGGCATGTCAATCAGCCAAAAGTCTGGTTAAAAAGGAAAGGTTTTGCCTGGCGCCCCTCCGTGGGGAAAGCATTCCTCAAATGGGGAGCCACTGCAGAAAAGGCCCGTTCTCATGTTGCCACCCTCTGGACCTCTTATGGAGGAGGCACATGATGAAAGGCTTCAGAAGTTGATCTCAGGGTCTGGTAGGTTCACAGGGAAAGAGGCACTACTTGAGGTACTACTTAAAATGAGGGGAAGTCATTGCTTCAATTGATTCTGTACCTTGTTGCTGTATCCTCCTAACAAAGGAGCACAGGAGAGGATTGAAATGTAGGAAGTGAAACAACTCAACCCTGCCAGTGGCGAAGAAGTCAAATGAGGACTAAGGAGACCCAGGTTCAAATCCTCAAACAGTCATAAAGTTAACTGAGTGGCACTGGGTCAATCATCGTATCTCAGCTGAACTTATTCCACAGTGTTGTTCTGAGGATAAAATAATGAGAGCAGCCTGAACTCTGCCGAGCTCCTTAAAGGAAAGGCAGGAGCCAAATATAATAAATAAATCCTCATGATCACCATGAAAACTAAAAGCCTGGATTTTTCCAGTCTAACTGAACTGGAGATGGCTCTCAAGGTGGTAACATTTCCAACTGTTGTAGAGACTCTAAGAGGTGGGTAGACACACTTAAGCACAAATTCTGGCACGTGGGAGGCAGCAAGGATGTTCCTTTCAGATCTTTATCTCTTTTCCAATTTTATAGGGAGAAGCTACTCTTTTTAGACACCTGCTCCCAGTTCTGCATCCTAGAACTGATGTGGTGCCTGTGTCCCCATTCCTCCATCTGTCCGTCCTTCTGCGGCTTCCCAGGTCCATTAATGCAAGACGGGGGGGGGGGGGGAGCTTCTATAACTCTTTGGTTTAGATCCACTCCGCTAGTTTTGGAGTGAAGATTAAACCTAGTTTTGGAGATTAAACCTAGGAGCAACCCTCTCTCCTCCCCTCCCTGAAGAGGTGACAATCCTGAGTTCACATGGACTCCAGCTATTACACATAGTGTAATAGTTAGAGAAAAAACAGGTGCCTCCCCATAATGCCTGGGTTGTGAAAATGATTAAGTGGGGGTGGGGAGCAAGGTCACCCCCAGCAGGACAACAGCTAAGGTATCTCAGCTTGCACAAGCTCACCCTTGTGAACTTTATTTTATGAAATCCCACCCCCTCACCTCATATACTTTGCTCCAGCTGTCGGAGTCCAGCCGATGCTTGTTCTGTTTGATCTGGTTGAGACTTGGCTTGATAAGGGAGTTCCCCACCTTTTCTTTTGTCCAGTCGTCCACCAGTTTGTGCAAGTCATCTGTGAACATCCCTTTCTTACTGGCCGTCGTCTGCTGACAAGAAGCAGTGCTGCTGACGATGCAGAGCTGGTCTAAGGGCGTGGGAAATATTTTAAAGCACATTACAGAAAGCAGAAACAATCTGTAAAAATGGGATGTGCCGTTTGGGTCTCTTCCTGCAGGGGAGGGCAGCGGCGTAGACTGCGTGGCTGGTGTGGGTACATGTGCCCCGGAGTGGAGTGTGCGTGAACAGAGCCCTCACCACTAATGCCGCTGGAGTGCCCTCCCCCTGCCACCAAGTAGGGCTGCACTACGCCCCTGCCACCTGCAGCCCTTGGAGGGCGCAACGCACATATATCCTAAGGGCGCACTCTGCCTTCCAGCTCTGCACCACTTAGCAATGCTGCAGGGCTGGGTGCAGCAGTGGCGTTGCAACAAGGGGGGGCAGTGCGCCCCAGGTGCCATGTCGGGGGGTGACAAGAAGGCACCCCGTGGGTGCCTCTGCTGCAGCCGCGAGCAGAGGATTCCGGTGTTGGCAGCAAACCGCTATGTACAGCATATGTGCGGCGTCGCATGCGCTGTACGTAACACGTGTAGAGGATCTTCCATTCGCAACTGCAGCCACGAGCAGAGGATCCCGGCACCGTCCATATGGCGCTGGAGCGGCGCCGCTGACAAACCACTATGTACAGCATATGTGCGGTGTCGCTACATGCAGCTCATGCATCGTACGTAGTGACGCTGCACATGCACCCTACGTAGCGACGCCCTGCCCCAGGTGTCACACGCCTTCGTTCGCCCCTGGCGTGAGGAGGATGCCCCAGGTGTCACACGCCTTCATTCGCCCCTGGCGTGAGGAGGATGCAACAGGCATGCACCCCGAACAGGGAAGGGCACCTGTCTGTTGCGTCTTCCTCCCACAGTCCTGCGGCATTGCAAAGCAGCACTGGGCTGGCAGGACAGTGAGGAGCAAAATGCCCGCCCCAATGCGCCCGAGGTCACTGCCCCTCTGGCCCTACCCACGTGATGCCACTGGGCGAGGGGAAGAGCGATCATGAGAGGCAGGACCGTGGTGCTGAACTTCAAAAAGTACATCTTTCCGTAGCAAAGAAAATCAGATTTGCGCTCTGAGCAAGCCTTGCCGCTTCAACAGATTTGCATATATAAGCTTATTTTATTTTATCTCCAAATGTAGGTTGCCGTTTAATTTAGATTTGCTTTTAAATCAATGACAGGAGGAGCAGGGGGAGAGAAAAACGAGGGGATTTAGGTTAGGTGGCCTGGCCATAGTTTAGAGCAGGAAATGGTAGCTGGTTGTGAAAGAGGGAGCTAGGTAGGTCAGTCCTACCCAATGGTGGGAAGGTTTCCCCACAGGCTCCAGTTTCAGGGCTTCTGAATACATTAAACCTTTAAAGCACATTCCCCCCCTCAAATAATTCTGACACTGTAGTTTACCCCTGACAGTTACAATTGACAGCAGCCATTAAACAAGCTGAGATTTATTTGAGAAGAAAAATGTGTTTTAAAGGTTTAGCCTGTGTTACTGCCTTCTTATTTCCCAGATTCTCAGCTTCACCATTTACACAGCATAAACACTACATTGACAGGATGAGCAGAAACAAGTGAAGTGGAAAGAGGTGCATCCCCCAAACATGCGAAGATTGGAAGCCACAGAAGTTTGTGATCTCCTGCAATGCCTCTACAACATGTACTGAAGTATGTATCCCCTTTTCAAACCCTAGATGTTTACGGCAAATACTGGTGTACCAAAAGCACTGTATAAAATATGAATCGCCTCTCAGTCATGGCCGCTAGACTGGCAGCTAGTTTTTACACACACTATATTTCTCTCTCTCTCTCTCTCTCACACACACACACACACACACACACACACACACACACACAAACCACAATGCTAGCTATCAGGTTCTGTGTTTGCATGGTGAAGTTGCAGAGATGTCATCTACCAACAGGAAGATATTAAATATATAGCATTGGCATTTCAGAAGAGAAGAATGGAATGTGCAAATACCTTGGCTAGTCTCTGCTTGTGAACAGCTCTGGTGCAGCAAATGGGCCTGAATGCTCAACTGATAGTCTATCACAGAGGCAGCAGTGGTAGCACAACAGCATTCTGTAAGGCGGAGGAAAGTTGGGGGGGGGGAGGCACATGATTAGAGGTAACAAAACTATGGGGTGGGAATGGAGAAGATGACAAATGAATGGATCTGTACCCAAGGGTAATATTTACAAAGTTGTCTCAGGGATTTGGGCATCCAACTAGTGACTATTGTCAAGAGATTTTTGAAACGTTCAGCTCACCAGGGCAAAACATAACAAAGGAAAGTGGCAATGGGAAAGCTCTCTAGACTTTTGCTGCATCACGTGTAATGAGCCAACAAGGAAATAATATAGAATTCCCATGACAAAGAATGCAAAGTGGAAAGGAAAGCTTATCTTTCATGCATTTGTGAACTTTAGACTTTTCTTCTACATTAAGGAACCCTTCAGCTTTGACAATTCCATACACCGGCACCCATATTCTGAACCACCTCCCACTCCCATCTCTTACCGGGAGCAACGATGCCATTGTCAACATGCGACAGAGACTGTGGCCTGCTACGCAGCTTGCTTTTGAAAGACTTGGGCCGGCGTGGAGACGACAGTTGCAGGGAGATGTCAGAGGATTCTGACCTGCTATCTTTGATGGAACGCAGCCGTTCATACAACTCCTGCAGCTCCCTGTTCTGTTGAGCCTGAAGGTTCACTACCTCCTGAATGTGTCTACACAGAAGAGGAAGAGAACAAAGCCTTAGGACAAAGCCAAGCCCTGGCTTACTCTATACCCCCCTCAGCAGCCACTTGACGCAGGCAAAGGGTGATGGACCAGCTGTGAGACTTTCAGCCCAGGGAGCAGGCAAAGACTTTGATTGTGCTAAGGTTCAGAGTTAGGAGCTCCTTTACTTTCTCCTCACTCACATGGGTTGCTGTGGGAGGGGTGGGCCAAAAGGACTTCTTGGCCTATGCAGTGCTCCTCCTGATTGGCTCAGCAGTTCCTAAGTCTGCCCGCCCCCCATTTGTAGCATTGGATTGTACTCTTTATTGAGACCTGGGACACACAGCATGTGAAACTTAAGCTGCTCCACAGGTGAGGGGTTTTCCTGCAGCCCATGTGTTCCTGGTATATATGACTATGGACTCAGCTAGACTGGTAAAGAAAAAGCATTTTATATGCGTTGTATATGCAATCTGACACTGTGACACCAGATGGCGCTGTGGAGTCCTGTCTTTCCCTACCAGATTTCCCTGTATGAGTTTGCAACGCGTTTAACTGAATCGCTTCTTTGACGTGTCTCAATCCAGCATATGTCTTGAAACTGAGGGAAGCAAATGTCCCATATGGTATCTGCTTCCTGTTTGCTGCTATGGCTAAATAGTTAGAGAACTATTCTGTGGCACTCCAGTGTGGGCTCATGTGCACGAGCTCCCTGTCTTTTGCCTCTGTGATGACTATTGCTGGCTCAGGCATACTAAAAGTGCATGGGGGTCATATTCCCCTTGTTGGGGCATGCTCTTGCAACTCTCGTTTCCCAACCATTTCCCCTACAGTGTGAGTTACTGGAGGCCGCTGCTGTCAATGTGTGGCTGTGGCCCCTCTTGGGCCTATCCTGCTCCTTCCCTTTCCCCAAGTGGCAAAATGCTCTTTTTCTCCTTTAGTGGCCTTGGATTCTCGTCCCTTTGCAGGCGTTCTCCCAAGGCAGCAGTTCGGATGTTGTGTTATATGGCTTCTCTTTCCTTTCTTTTGTGTTGTGAAGAAAAACAGTACTTGTCAGCAGTGTGCAGTGTAAGAGGAACTGGACTCAGGGATGCCTGCGGCTCTTGGCCACTCACACAGCAGAAGGTGCTGGGACATCATTGTATATTTGGCAGATTGCGTGTTGCGGGGGGTGGGGCAGGGGTGTAGCAGGGGTGCCCCTATGTCAGCATGAGTCAGTTGGCTCTGTCTGGTGGCAATAGGGCATTTCCGTGACTTCGCCACATTGACCGCAATTAAATGTTCAAGGGCAGGTGGCGTTGCCATGGCTGCTGGGGGTGGAGCTGCTGCTGCTCCACCCTACTCTTTTCAGAGCCATGTGTCCCCCACCCACCTTCTGTGACGGGCAAGGGTTGGATATGGCAAATGTTGTGCCAGAATAGTGGCAGCTTCCCTGTCTCCCTAGGGTACTAGAGGATAAGGTTGCTCTGTCCTACTTCTACTTAATACATCACACATCTATAGTAAGGGCTGCAGTGTTTAATAGATTCACCTAGACTGATGTATTAATTAACTTTTTTGCTTGATTAAAAAGTTGCCCTTTGCTAAACAGGCAAAATATTTTGTAAGGTAATTATTTGTAAGGTAAGTACTTACAACTCTGTGGCTGAAAGTTCCTTCTTAGAAGAGGCATTGCTCCTTCTCTCACCCAGAAGGGAAGGCCACTTCTAAGATTAAGACCACTATGATGCAATTATACATAATCTAAAAAGAAGAAGAAATAACGATTCCCCCCCCCTTCAGAATAAGTTTCCTTCATATGAAAATTTATGTAGATTCAGTTACATTGATTGGTTGTATGACAGATCACCTGAGAATTCCTTCATCAAATGGCCATCCAATCTGGCTTGCTAAATAGTGGCAGAATCATCTGGAAGTAGCAGACCCAGACTTACCGAAGCTTTGTGATATTATCTAACTTCAAAATCAAAAACTGAATGTAATGGAGCACAAAGAAAGTCTTACTCTGCTCCACCCTTTCCACATTTCGGTCCCTCGTTATAATGAGAACCTTGACGAATATGTTACAAGGCCCCATTTTAGTGCCCTTACTTCTCCCGCAAACGCTGCAGCTCCACCTTCAGGTCCTCATCTTCAATCTCAGACTCATCATCGCTGCTCATTGGGGAAGAGGGGGAGTAAAAGAGTGAACTGCGCCTCTTTACGTGGGTGCCATCCCTCTCCTCTTGTGACTGCTGGCTTCGCTCCCAGCCCTCCAGGCTACCGCCCATGGGGGCAGAAAGTTCACTGTCAGAGCTAGGCTGCTTCCGCACAAAACTGCCTTTGGGCCATGGCTCTGAGAAGGACTGCATCCTGCTAGCGATAGCAGACTTCTCCTCCAGGTCCCGCTGCTCAGGGGTGGTAGGGGATGCATCTGTTTCACCCATGGCACCAGCCAACATAGCAATTTCTCCTTTTCTGGGAGCCTCTTCTTCTGGACCAGGTTCTGAGGAAGGAGGCATCTCACAGGGTTCACTATCTGAACCACCTGAAGCCTGTGGCACTGTGATGACCTGAAGCACACACAGAGAAAGAGAGAGGAAGAGAGAGAACGTCAGCTGAGTAGGTTCCCTTTTATAGAAAAGTTGACCTAGTGTGGGGCAGAAAAATGGGCAGGATTTGGTCCCCAAGGAATATTTTTTTTACAACTACAAGCCCAGGCGGCAGCTCCCACTTTGGTGTCTTCAACATGACACACTTGTACTACTGGGCCTCAGATTGTAGTTAAGAGTCGACGAGGAATGAGCAGGGGTTGCAAAGAGCCAGGATTCCTGGGGTTTCATTTCCTTAGTTGGATTTTTAACCTACTTTATCTCCAAATGCTTAACCCGGGAACAAGATACATTTATAACAATATCATTTAAAATAGATTTAAAATATGAAATATTAAAAATATTGCATTTTTTTAATGTTCAACCACACCTTGCACAAATAAAAAGGTTTTATGTATGTTAGCTACTAAATGCACACAAAAGCTTTGACTTACATGACCTAAATAGGAGAGCAAATTCTTATCTTCCATTCAGAAAAAGGGGGAAACAGTGTATCATGTCATGCCAAGAGAGACCTGGACTACAGGGACATAAATGTCAGCTGACCCTACTGCTAAAAAGACCACACCAAACAAAGAATAAACTCCCCTCACCCCATGTATTAAATATCTATGAAGAGAGGACTTCAAAGAGAAAATACCAGATACACTAAGAAAACTGTCAATAATCAGCTTCATAGATTTCTTTAAAAACTACTTTGAATTAATATGCATTAATATGCCTTGCAAAGGCCTGCTAGGAGATCCTATAGCAACTGCAGCAAAACTATCCACAGTCAAGACAAAACTGAGTGGTTTTATAAGGACTGCAATACATTGATGGGGGAACAGAGGGAGTGAGAGACAGACAGGGGGAAAACGTACAGCAATTTAAAGCACAGGGAGCTACATGATACAGACCTACATATGGTTCACCAGGAAAGATACACTATAAGAATGCAAAATACTTATAGTGAATGAAGAATTACTGCAGAGAGATGGAGCAACAGACACAGTCCTTTTCATTATCTGAAAAGAACCCATAGGCACTGGTAACTTCTCTTTCAGACTATTTTTTACTAAGAACTGTTTATCATAGAGAGTCCCCTCTAGTATTAGGACAACACTCCCTTGCCCCATCTGGTCAAGCATCATGCCACCTCTGAGACCACTTGTTGCAGGATTTTCTCTAGTCACTGCAGGTAGGCAGACAGTTCCTCTCATCACCTTTGCATGTTGCTATGAAATCTATAGATAAGTTCCTCAGCACTTTTCATACTCCCAAATGTAGGTTCCAAAGCTTCTAAATATTCATGTACCCTGATTTGGGAGGTTACCTCTCTGGTAGGCTGAGTATGATACCTGTTGCAAGCCACACGTATTGCAAGAACATGGCTCAAGGCTCAGGGGAAGCTGACTGTAGCAGACACACTTACTGGTAGCAGAGAGTCACAACAGGCAAGTCAGGGGGTTTTCAGGACCCTGGACAGAGCACCACAGATGCTGCTGGCTCATGTGTTCGCATTTACACACAAGGAGAACTGTTGCCTCAGCAGAGTGCAGAGGCTGGCTGATCTGGTATTGTTCACACTCCCTCTGAGGAACAGCCAGTGTTCTCAAAAGGCCACTGCCCAATTCTGCAGCCTTTGCCTCCTACATTGTGCAACGGTGAGGACTGTACTGGGCATGTGTCATCTGAGTCCAGGGAGTCTGACAAGACCTTGCAGCCTGAAAGGTTGTAGAGTGGGAAATGATCCCACCCCAAGCAGTGCTTCCACCTACTTTATGACTTCCTTTGAGCCTAAGGGTGACTGAGGCCAGAGAATGTGAAGAACGCCTCCTTTTTTAATCTCTAGTACAGTGCTGTAACATGCTTGATTCATGCGTGAAGATTGTTCCTCCCCAATCCCTGGGTAACATGTACACAGAGGACCCTCAGTTTTCAGTAAGGAATAGCTTCAGGAAGGTTTTAGCATCCTCCCCAATATCTTCCCCACAATATGTATCATTGTAGCACTGGGAGCACTGGTTTCAAAGTAAAAACTGCCAGACCATAGCTGCAAAGGTATTCTCCTGTTGCTCTAGAAAGTATACAAGGTTTTTCCTCCCAGTAACTACATTTTGTATTGAATATACTTTTTATGACTGCTAAGTGTCCAGACTCAGTTTGGTGTATACACAATTGTCCCGCAGGGTATGCCATTCAGGCAATGTGCCTTCCCACCTAAAGAGCAACCAACTCAACCTTGCATAATTTCCCCCCCTACATCCTCATCAAAGTCTTCAGATCTCTGTTGACCAATGTCTATATGACCCAATGCTTTCTTGGGATCATGACCCCAATCCCAGGCTCTTGCACTACACTGAGAAAGATACTGATGAGGAAATAATACATGCTGCTCTACTTAGAGGGGTCCTCAGCATCTCTCCCTGGGCTCTTCTGGCCCAACAACGGAGCTCTCAACCTTCCTCAAACAATGAGCCTCCAATAATATTGATATCCCTTCCATGGCACAGGAATCAATGCTTGCAGAATAGGACGAGGCCCTTTAGGTCATCAAGGTAGTTGAGGCCAACTACCTTGCCAGCCTACTTTAGGCTTCAGATGGTCCTAGCTCTCTGCTGAGACACCGCTTTCCAAAACTCAGCCAGCAGGGCTATTGGGGATTTCCCAGGGTCCTGACTGGCTTAGGCAATCTGCCATTCTTTCCTCCCTGCTAGAAAGTTGTAGGAGTTATCTTCATTTACACAACTTTTGGCTCAAGCTGCAAATCTGGACCTCAATTTGTCTATTTGGGTAAAGGCCTTCCCCCTCACAGATCTGAGATGTAGTAAAAATAAAAGTATTTAATCCAATTACAAAAAAGAAAAAAGAAAGAAACAACAGCATGAAAAAATGGTTGCTTTGTCAAATAGCCTGTGCACTCTGTTTATGGGGTGACCTTCAATGGAAAACATTGTAAAATACATGGTTTGCTCCACAGTGATGCTCTGACTGATGTGTGGGTTTGTGGGTGGGGAGATGTTTCTCATATCCACTCAGCAAACTGAACAAGAGTAGATGGAAAGAAAGACCCATGTCAAGTAGGGATTTTAGCTCACTTAGCTCAGCTCAAAGCAGTGATAAAAACTAAGATGACAACAGCTTCTTTACTCTTCATGAATCAGATTAGCAAAGTTTGCAATAATACCAGCCTCTTCCTTTCAGAAGAGTCAGCTCACAGTCCTTTAAAAGCTCTCACATCTGGAGGCTTTACAGCAAAAGATTAGCTCTGAGCAGCGACCAACTATGTCCCTGGAAAGTTCAGTAAAAATTCTCTCTCCTTATTCTAGTATTTGTTTCTTGCCACTAGGTGGCTCCAATTTGATACCTCCCATTCCCTGAAGTTTTATACCTCCAAGAGTATGAGTTGAGTCACAATATGAAGCTGTGACAAAGATTTGTTTCATAAATGCGAACTATAGATAAACTTGGCAAAAGCTGAAATTGTGATTTTCACAATAAATGAAATAGTGGACTGAACATGCATTATATAACTCATAATTGGCGCATCATAACTTTAGACCAATTATCCAAGCCCTTTACTGCTTTAATGCAATGAACAAGCGACAGCCAGAATGCAAATCTCCAACAATGCTGTAGTTCAAACTTCAGATTAAATCAAATGCTTTATCTAGTTAAAATAAGATTGCTCAAACCTACACCAGCTGCAAAAAATAAAATAAAAATCCAAATATGGGGAAATGCCAGCAAAACCTGGTCCAGGAGGTATGCCTAATAGTCAACATATCAAAAGAGCTGGTGGGGCAATGGTAAATTTTGCCTTCATTTTGCCTCTGTCACTGTCACACACTCTCCCAGAAGGTTGTCCAGATGGGAATGTGGCCATTAGCCTGAAGACAGTCCCCCACCCTTGTGCTCTTTTGAGCAAAGCAAGGTAGTAATGAAAACAAACAGCGGAAGTAAGACAATCATTGCATGCATATTTGGATTTACATGGTTTTGTGGATTACATTATACGCACCTGAAATCGGCCTCGTTGGAATGATCCAGCCATAGATTGACCGGGTGCTTTATTCTGCACTGTTGCATGCTCAGAGAGAGAAATCCAATCAGGAGCAACATCGCCAGTCATCTCCTCTGTTGTGTCATTTATTTTATTTTTGTCGAAAACGAACACAAAGAAAAAACACACAGTCAGGCAAAGCTGGGACCCTGATAATACTAAAAAGCAACATTGCATTATAAAAAGAATGATTCTATTATACATGTAGGCTTTTTATTTTATTTTTTGTATCTAAAGACCTACACTTCTATGTGGAATGAAGAAACTGGTTAATCAAACTGGAAAACAAAGTGGTGGTGGGTGAAATGTTACACAAATGAGTAAAGGAGCAAAAATGTATAAATGGAAGAGGCAGGAAATGCTAAAAAAGGGGGGAGAGAGAAAATAAAACAACCATACTTAAATAAATCAAAACAGATGTTACCTAGTCTAGATCCCTGACTGTAAGCACACTACCTTGCCGGACTTTTGATTTCTTGAAAAAGCTGGTCTGCCGTAGCCTGTATGCCCAGCTTTTTAATTTGCGAGTCCAGGATTTCTTGCTAATAGGGTTTTTGAGACTAGGGCAAGTAAAGCTTAGGCCAAAATATCCACCTCCTGCATGCAGGTGCACAGCTCCACCACTTGATGCTGAAGCAGGACAGGCCACAGGGTTCTCAGGAAATGAAGCCTCCGGGGACATCTCCTGAACAAAAGAAGTGGGTGGGGAAGGGACAGAAGAAAGTGGTGTCTGAATAATGGCAAGGGGGAGTCTTGCACTATACAAGTCGAACCTTAAATATTTTAGAGCAGGGGTAGCCAACGTATTGTTGGACTACCAATGCCCATCATCTGGACCACTGGCCATCCTGGCTGGAGTTGGTGGGAGCTGGGAGTCTAACAACATCTGCAGGGCTCCTGGTTAGCTATCTCTGTTTTAGAGATTGCTTTCTTGCTGAGGGTTGCACATTCAAATCTCCAAGCTCAATGAAGTGCCTATTTTTAAAAAAGATCAATTTGTCAGGTTAAACTAGCCAATGACAGGTTAGGAGGTTATATGTAACTGCTCAACAATTTTACAATGCCTTTCTCCAAATAGGACATTTCCAATTCTTAGCCCAAGTAGGGCCTAGTAAAGTTCAGTTCTGTATTAATATAGGCAAACTGTTGCTGTAAAAATATCATCTAACTCCCACCCTGTGTCTCTCCCAGCACTGGTAACTCCCAGATACCAGATATTCATCAAGCACTCTAATAAAACTGATCCAGGACAAAATGTTGGGATAGTATGCCTGAAAAGGAAACTTACCTCTCACTTGCCAGCACCCATTAAGCTAGCAAATGGGTTTGTACAGCCATCTAGCATAGCTATAGATTTCTTGTTGCAGGAAGAAAAGATTTCAACCCCAGCCAATCTCCCTGTCAGTACTCACATGCGTACAGAGATCACTGGGAGCAGAGGTGATAGCACTGGGCTCCCTCCTCAGCACTGGCAAACTGTCTGGATGACTTGCAGATGGGATCAGCATAGCCTGGGGGTCTGAAAGCTTGGTGGGGCTTTGCTGGGTCTCTTGGGGGGAGTCTGATGCATCAAGAACTGGGCCAGGAAGAGTTTCTTCAGCAGACGAGGAAAATGGAGACTCCAGGGCACTTTGTGTGTCTTTCTGGCTCTCAGGGGAAGTGCCCGACAAGCTGTGTTCCTGATACAGAAGCGTCCGCAGCTTCTCATCCAGAGTTTTGATGTTGTTGTCGACAAAGTCCATCTTAGGGGGGCCCTCACTGTCTGACTCCAGATTGGATGCGAAGGGGGTGCCTTCTTGTCCAGGGGTCTGAGCCAAAGCACTGGCCTGTTCTGTGCTCATCGTGTTATCTGCTTCCTCAGTGGTCAGGATGTGGCAGGTGGTTGGTCTGGGCACAAAGGCCTCAGTGGGCATACTTTGCTCCGCAATGCCAGGTGTTGGGTGGGGTGTATATGAAGATAAGTGAGTTTCGTCAGCCTGGGTCTCTGCCTCTAAAGACTCTGGCCAAGCAGAAGAATCGGAAGCAGTAACATCATAATTGTCACCAGCAGTGGCAGACAGCAGCTTATCCATGCTGCCTTCCACTTGGTGAGGAATTGCTGACTGCTCAGTTTCCGATGTTTGGGGTTCAGATACCATACTGTCACTTAGCTCATTTGAGCTGGAAGAGGGGATCGTTCTGTGCTGGCTGCTGAGATTTTCCACAGCCTGTGGACAATTCTGGGGGTGATCTTCTTTGGTACTCTCCTTTATATGGTCTGAAAACACAAAGAGATAAAACTGTTGACAATTAACACCCTAGGGAAAGCTATGTTGCAGTATGGCCCTTTAGAACAGGCTTCCTCAACCTCGGCCCTCCAGATGTTTTTGGCCTACAACTCCCATGATCCCTAGCTAGCAGGACCAGTGGTCAGGGATGATGGGAATTGTAGTCTCAAAACATCTGGAGGGCCGAGGTTGAGGAAGCCTGCTTTAGAAGGAAAAAACCCCTGTTAACTGCAGAGAGTGTCCCTTCTAAAACTTGCAATTCAAGATGGGATAGTTCTCAAAATTATGACTTTAAAAACCAGGGTTGCTGGCTTTGGAGAAGGGGTGTGTAACTTATGCCAGGGGGCAAATTTGGCCCTCCTATTCAGCCCATGGGGCTCTCTACAGGTCACACCCCTTTCCACCTCAATGGTGCCTTCCTTGAATGCTTTTGCTTGGCTGGATTATGTCCTTGGAATTGTGATAATGCCTATGGCTTGCCTGGAAGGAGAGAGGTGTGTACACATGTGTGCAGAAACCTATGCTTTTTGCCTGGCTGGAATGCAGCCTACTGTAAGAATCACATCTGTTGCTCTGCCCACTTTCGCCTCTCACTTCCCTGCCTCCTCTCTTTGCCCGCACCCACCATATGGCACCGGGAAGGTTGCTCACGAGGAAATGCCTTGATCTGAAAGGTTTCCCACCTCTGCTTCAGAAACAGCTCAGAAAAACAAGCCCAACATATTTGCAGCAGAACAAGCTTTTAGGCTATTATAAAATAAATTCACATAGCATTTTTATAAAGGAGTGTAATGTATATGATTATCTAGATAAAGCAAGCTCAAGGTGATGTATGCGTCCTATGAGGGCCAGTCACTATTGTAATTTTGTATTCATCTTGAACACTCCTATGCCACTTTTTACAAAAGCCTCATAATACTTTTCATAAATATAGAAACACAGTAAAGTTGTGAAAGCAGCAGGAAAAAAGTGAACACAAGATAAAATTACCAATCAAGACAAAACAAAAACATTGGGGCAACTAAAACCCTCAGTCAATTAAAAAAGTCTTCACCTGGCACAGTAAGACTGTAATTTTTAATAATAAAAAAGAAGACAACTGCATCATCAGCCATGACCACAATAACTGTGAGCACACTTCATCCCACACATTATTTCTTATCTCTGTTTAAACCTGATCTGATCCATGCACTGCTCTCCCCCATGAAGTATGCATGGGTCTTTCATTAATGATTTTGAAGGAACTTTAAAGGTTGTTTTTTTATTTCAGTCTATATCATTTTATTTTAGTGATATTTTACTGCTATTTTTTAGAAGTGTAATGTAGATTTTAAATTATTCCTTTATGTTTTATACAACTGTCTTTACATACTGCTTTGTGAGGGAACTTCCCCTGAAAAACAGATTTTTAAAAAAGAAAAGAAAGAAACCTGATTTCTGGTTAGAAAAGGATAGTGCTTTTTCAGTGCTTACTGTGAAGGTTCTTTCTTGTTTGGGGTAAACAATGTGCCCTTCTATGAGGCAGGGAGCACATGACTAACTTTGTTGCTGCATTGGATGCTGATTATTATTATTGTTGTTGTTACCCTACCTTTTCCCTGATGGGACTCAAGGTGGCTTACATATAAAAACGAGACTCACTAAAATTATAGAAAAAACTATCATTAAAATAAAATAAAAAACATCGTAAGAAATAAAATTATATTCATATCATATATAATCTACTAGAATGATGCTTGCTCCAGTTGCATCCCATGGCCAAGCTTGAGACAGAGTCAAAGAAGGAAAAGGCAAAACACAGGAAGAGAGAGGTCCCTCCTAGTAAGAGATGACTCAACACAGATTGGAGGTATCTGCAGATGAATGAGATGAATGTGTGTGCCAAGAGAAATTGTTTAGCTCACTGGTCAACAGGAGCTCCATGTTCCTTTCTCAACCTGAAGAAGCATCCAATAGGAATGGGATATGCATAAGCTACTCTGAGGGACGTGGGTGGCACTGTGGTCCAAACCACTGAGCCTCTTGGGCTTACCAATCAGAAGGTCGGCGGTTCGAATCCCCACGACGGGGTGAGCTCCCATTGTTTGGTCCCAGCTCCTGCCAACCTAGCAGTTCAAAAGCACGCCAAAAAATGTGCTTCCCACTCCGGTGGGAAGGTAAATGGCATTTCCATGCGCTGCTCTGGTTTCAGTGTTCCCTTGCACCAGAAGCGGTTTAAGTCATGCTGGCCACATGACCCGGAAAAACTGTCTGCAGACAAATAGCGGCTCCCTTGGCCAGTAAAGCGAGATGAGAGCCGCAACCCCAGAGTCGTCTGCGACTGGACTTAACTGTCAGGGGTCCTTCACCTTTACCTTTTCAAGCTACTCTGATTCTAGGGAGGGATTTTAAGATAAACCAGTGGGAGTAACGATGATGAAGAATATGCTGGAACGTGCTGTCAAATGTCACCTCTATGGAGGCAAAGGGAAAGGGAAAGGGAGGAGGAGGCTCCCACATGGCCACTTACATGCCATCAGCAACTGAAGGGGGAAGCACGGCTGCTGGTGCTGCTCTTGTGGAGTGTGTGCCATGACATTTTTGTGATGTAGGGAGGTGCTGAGCCAGATAGGTCAAGACCATGGAGGCTTTAGGCCATCTCACTAATATGGTGGGTGAAGTCTTTTTCCCCTAGGGACCTGGGGGTTAAAGAATACAAATGGGGAGTCTGTTTGATGGAAGGCTTGAGTGCGTCTGGGACAAGTCTTTAGAACCCTGTAAAGACTAAGCCTGTGACAGGGGCTGGGGGGCTGGGGCAAGAGAAGGGCAAGATTAGTTGCTCTGTTCGTTTTTGGAAAGAAGGCTGTGCACAGATTTATTCTACCCTCGTGAAAAGGTCACACAGATGTGCCAGGGCTCCCAGCTCTGAAACCTTATGGACTAAGATTATGGCCACTAGGAAGGACACACTTTGGGATAACAATGATAAAAAACGTGGTGGTCTGGAGGACTGCCTTTCAACTCAAGGAAGAACCTGTGACCATGAAGAAACAGGCCTCTGAGAAATCAGTGCTTGTGTGGATGTTTGCCAGGGTTCTGAAGTTCTTCCCAGAGAGGCTGGATGACAGGGGTGAGGTCTGTCATTGCTGGGAGGAAGATTAGCCTTTCCACTGTGTCCCTAAGCAGTAAAGTCTTCTGGACGGGTCAGGTGGCTTTTGGGGAGCTTAACTGTGGAGCTGTAGCTAGAGTAACTAGGAAGTGTAGATGAGCCCCGTCTTGGGGTGAAGAGCTGAGAAAAGGCTATCTTAGGGATGCCATATGTCCAGAATACTGTGGGCGAAAGCAGTGTCTGGACAGAAACCGGCAAGATGTCCCAGAAAATCCAGACATATGGCAAGCCATGTCGGCAGTGCCATTTTAGCCAATTTTTGTAAATAATTGTTCAAAATAGCTCAAAAAATGGCAATTATTTTTGCTGTTTTGCAAGAAAAGCTCAACAACTCTGATGCCCACCCCCAAGAAGCTCAACAACTTTTTGTCTGGATGTTCACTTTTTGAAATATGGCAACCCTAGGCTATATATCCCCTTCATGGAACACTGCCTTGCCGTGGTGAAGGGGCTTGAATAACTCAGAAAAGCTATGAACTATGCTGAGCAGGGCACCCAAGATGAACAGGTCACAGTGGAGAGTTTTGACCAAATGTGATCCACCTGGAGGAGGAACCGGCAAGCCACTCCAGTATCCCTGCCAAGAAAACTCTATGGACAAAGACAACAGGCATATAAAAGTTATGACGCGGGAAGATGAGCCCCTCAGGTCAGAAGGTGTCCAACATGCTACTGGGGAAAAGCGGAGGACAAGTACAAGTAGATCCGGAGCTGATGAAGCGGCTGGGCCAAAACCGAATGGACGCTCAGTTGCGGATATGCATGGAAGCGAAAGGAAAGTCCAATGCTGTAAAGAAAAATATTGCATAGGAACCTGGAATGTAAGAACCATGAACCTGGGTAAGTTGGATGTGGTCAAAAATGAGATGGCAAGAATAAATATTGACATCCTGGGCATCAGTGAACTAAAATGGACGGGAATGGGCGAATTCAGTTCGGATAACTATCATATCTACTACTGTGGGCAAGAAACCCGTAAAAGAAATGGAGTGGCCCTCATAGTCAACAAAAGAGTGGGGAAAGCTGTACTGGGATGCAATCTAAAAAATGACAGAATGATCTCGATACGAATCCAAGGCAGACCTTTTAACATCAAGGTAATCCAAGCTTATGCACCAACTACTGGTGCTGAAGAAACTGAAATTGACCAATTCTATGAAGACTTACAAGACCTTATAGAAGTGACACCAAAGAAGGATGTTCTTCTCATTATAGGGGATTGGAATGCTAAAGTAGGGAATCAAGAGATAAAGGGAACAACTGGCAAGTTTGGCCTTGGAGATCAAAACAAAGCAGGGCAAAGGCTAATAGAGTTCTGTCAAGAGAAGAAGCTGGTCATCACAAACACGCTTTCCCAACAACACAAGAGATGACTCTACACATGGACATCACCAGATGGGCAACATCGAAATCAGATTGATTATATTCTCTGCAGCCAAAGATGGAGAAGCTCTATACAGTCAGCAAAAACAAGACCTGGAGCTGACTGTGGCTCAGATCATCAGCTTCTTATAGCAAAATTCAAGCTTAAACTGAAGAAAGTAGGAAAAACCACTGGGCCGGTAAGATACAATCTAAACCAAATTCCTTATGAATACACAGTGGAAGTGAGGAACAGGTTTAAGGATTTAGATTTGGTGGACAGAGTGCCTGAAGAACTATGGGTGGAGGCTCGCAACATTATACAGGAGGCAGCAACTAAAACCATCCCAATGAAAAAGAAATGCAAGAAAGCAAAGTGGCTGTCCAACGAGGCCTTACAAATAGCGGGGGAGAGAAGGCAAGCAAAATGCGAGGGAGATAGTGAAAGATACAGGAAACTGAATGCAGATTTCCAAAGAATAGCAAGGAGAGACAAGAAGGCCTTCTTAAACGAGCAATGCAAAGAAATAGAGGAAAACAACAGAATGGGAAGAACCAGAGATCTGTTCAAAAAAATCGGAAATATGAAAGGAACATTTCGTACAAAGATTACCATAATAAAGGACAAAAGTGGTAAGGACCTAACAGAAGCAGAAGACATCAAGAAGAGGTGACAAGAATACACAGAGGAATTATACCAGGTACACCCCAGGTAGTGTGGTTGCTGACCTTGAGCCAGACATCCTGGAGAGTGAAGTCAAATGGGCCTTAGAAAGCACTGCAAATAACAAGGCCAGTGGAAGTAATGGTATTCCAGCTGAACTATTTAAATTTTTTAAAGATGATGCTGTTAAGGTGCTACACTCAATATGCCAGTAAGTTTGGAAAACTCAGCAGTGGCCAGAGGATTGGAGAAGATCAGTCTACATCCCAATCCCAAAGAAAGGCAGTGCCAAAGAATGCTCCAACTACCGCACAATTGCACTCATTTCACACGCTAGCAAGGTTATGCTTAAAATTCTACAAGGAAGGCTTAAGCAGTATGTGGACCGAGAACTCCCAGAAGTGCAAGCTGGATTTAGAAGAGGCAGAGGAACCAGAGACCAAATTGCAAACATGCGCTGAATTATGGAGAAAGCTAGAGAGTTCCAGAAAGACATCTACTTCTGCTTCATTGACTATGCAAAAGCCTTTGACTGTGTCGACCACAGCAAACTATGGCAAGTTCTTAAAGAAATGGGAGTGCCTGATCACCTCATCTGTCTCCTGAGCAATCTCTATGTGGGACAAGAAGCTACAGTTAGAACTGGATATGGAACAACTGATTGGTTCAAAATTGGGAAAGGAGTATGACAAGGCTGTATATTGTCTCCCTGCTTATTTAACTTATATGCAGAATTCATCATGCGAAAGGCTGGACTGGATGAATCCCAAGCCGGAATTAAGATTGCCGGAAGAAATATCAACAACCTCAGATATGCAGATGACACAACCTTGATGGCAGAAAGTGAGGAGGAATTAAAGAACCTTTTACTGAGGGTGAAAGAGGAGAGCACAAAATATGGTCTGAAGCTCAACATCAAAAAAATGAAGATCATGGCCACTAGTCCCATCACCTCCTGGCAAATAGAAGGGGAAGAAATGGAGGCAGTAAGAGATTTTACTTTCTTGGGCTCAATGATCACTGCAGATGGTGACAGCAGTCACGAAATTAAAAGACGCCTGCTTCTTGGGAGAAAAGCAATGACAAACCTAGACAGCATCTTAAAAAGTAGAGACATCACCTTGCCAACAAAGGTCCGTATAGTAAAAGCTATGGTTTTCCCAGTGGTGATGTATGGAAGTGAGAGCTGGACCATAAAGAAGGCTGATCGCCGAAGAATTGATGCTTTTGAATTATGGTGCTGGAGGAGACTCTTGAGAGTCCCATGGACTGCAAGAAGATCAAACGTATCCATTCTTAAGGAAATCAGCCCTGAGTGCTCACTGGAAGGACAGATCGTGAAGCTGAGGCTCCAGTACTTTGGCCACCTCATGAGAAGGGAAGACTCCCTGGAATAGACCCTGATGTTGGGAAAGATGGAGGGAACAAGGAGAAGGGGACGACAGAGGATGAGATGGTTGGATGGTGTTCTTGAAGCTACCAGCATGAGTTTGATCAAACTGCGGGAGGCAGTGGAGGACAGAAGTGCCTGGCGTGCTCTGGTCCATGGGGTCACGAAGAGTTGGACATGACTAAACGACTAAACAACAACAAGGCTATATATGTAAGCCCTGAAGCAGGAGGTGTGCTACTACTGATATGATGGGATCTACTGAAAAATCCACCAGCATGTCAGCGCACTTGTACCTCGCTTTACCTACTCTTCTCTCCCTGTGTGTACCCTGCGCTCTTCCCAAATCAGCTCCAGGGGATTGAAAGAAACCCAGTAACAGATTTAGGAGGTCCAGGGCATGCTGGGAGAGAAGTTTCATTGTGCAGTCAAAAGTCCTTACACTGACAGAAGTTGAGAACCGAGCTATTTGTAGCCAAGGCCTCCTAACCACCAGAACTGTTGTCTTGTTTTTTGTCGCTGGTGCCAGGGCTGTCTGATGGAGGAACTGTGAGGTCTAGTGGAGAAATGGGAACTAGACTACACTAGCTTAGGAATTCTCTACAGCCTTGGTCAAAGGAGGTCCTATTGGGCTGAAAAGAGTAAGGTGGCTTCCTTTTCGTATGAGTGCCAAGGGTCTCTTTTTTATCTACAAGGTGCACTTTGAGCAGCTCTTCACTAAATAGACAAGTCCCTCTGAAGTGGGCTGCTCACTGATTTGACCAGGAAGTTCAAGACCTTCTAGCTACTGTGAATGCTACAATGATCCTTGAAGAAGGCTAAACAGCACCTAGGTTGACAGTGGGAGTGAATGCTGATGCCGTGGTAAGTCTGACCAATACCCTTCTGATGGGTATTGTTGTCCCGATCCTTATTTTGCAGTATATCCTCCAGCCAAAGAACCGTAGCTATAGCAGCATTTAAAGAGGCAAAGACAGCAGCCAGGACAGGAGCCTCATGGGACTTTTAAAAGAAATGTGGTCTGCCTTCTTTCCACTTCTTTCTCGGGGAAAATGTGTCATTGTGCCTAGGGGGGATTGAGTCCAATAAAAGGACTTCCACTGCAGCAACCACAACTGGGACTTTTGACTGTTCCATTGCCTGAGGGGAAACAGTATACAATCCTCTGAGCTAGTCTGGTGGCTTTTTGTTTGGTTGGCTTGGTGTTCATTTCAACTATTTTTTTTATTTTTATTTTTTTTACAAAGCGGATGGAAAGGGTACTTCTTTGGAGACTGATCTGGTCTCCAAGGAGACAAGCGCTGCCTGGGATGTCGGCTGAGCTGGCTCAGGAGGTGAGAGTTGCAAATCTACAGGTGATTTAGCTCTTGCTAATAAAGGTCTCAGTGGGAGGCTCCATAGTAGCTGCAGTGGGCTTCTTTTTAATTTTTGCTTCCTTAACTAGCCTAATATGTTGCATTTTTTTTTCTTTCTTTCTTGTTGGCTTTCTGTCCACCTGAAGGAGCCCTAAAGGATGAAGGGAAAGTCAAGAAAAAGAGATTGATAAAGATTTTTTTAAAAGGAGGAGGAGGAGGAGGAGGAGGAGGAAGTGTGTAGCACAGGAACAAGGAACATCTGTTTGGGATGAGCACAAAGTATAAAGGTATGGAGTTGAGATTATGAGAAGGGAACAATGAAGCAATGCTCTATGCTGGGTGAAGGCAGGGAAATAACTGGGGAGGAGTCAGGATCATCGGATGCCGTAAGGAAGTTTGTCATATGTTACACATAAGAACAACCCTACTGGATCAGGACCAAAGGCATCCTGTTCCAGCATCTTGTTCTCACAGTAGCTAATGAGATGCTGATGGGAAGTCCACAAGTAGAACATGAGTGCAGCAGCACTTTTACTCTTGTGTTCCCCAGTAACTGGTATTTTTGGTCCCTTCCAACTCTGCCATTCTGTGATTCTATTATTCTATGAACATGCTTTCTGTACTAGACAGGAGTTGCTATGCCAAGGGATAGAGAACGACTTCTTGCCTTCAAGGGGAGGGAATTCTTCCCCACAAAGAGATTTCTGATCTTCAGCAGCATTAAAGACTTAAACCTGGAAACTTCCACTCTGAAACTCTGAGCCATTCTTACTTGAGACACAAAGCCTGAACTCAGTGCTGGCTACAGTTCCAAAACTGTACGGATGCTACACTTTACCACAGACAAGTCAAAATTGAGGCTTTCTACAGGCTTTCTACAGCATCACATGTTCACCTGTTATCTGACACCCCGGGGCAGCTGTAGTTGACTGTAGAAGAGTGCAAGGTGTCTGGGTTTCTCTGTTCCTTATTGTTTGATTGATGCAAAATCTCCAGCGGCCAACAGGGGATGACTGAGGAGCGGATTCACCTGTGAGGAAAGAAAGAAGTACAGGAGATGATCATTCTTCTACCATCTTTCATGTGCATAACAAGAAAACAAAATCAAGATGTGCTTAAACAGGACTATGAGAACATCACTGCAGCTGTGAGCAGAAGCCTTAGGAACAACAAGGCCTAGCAGTCAGGATTCTGGAATTGGCCTTAAGGCACCAAGGCTGCAATTCTAATAGACTTAAGGCGGAATAAACTCAATTGAGTGGGATTGTTGCCATGGAGCCATGTGATCTGACTTTCTCCAGTTTCCTTGGATCAGTGTACATGCACAGAAAAAAATGAATGCTGCTGGTGAAGCCAGCCTTCCTTGGCTTTGCCTGAGTTCTGCTGCTTTGCCCTTTGATTTATAAGGACTACTAGAGCTTTCCAAACTTTTCATGCTGGTGACCCTTTTTTTTTTTTTTTTTACATGCACGATTTCGCAACACAGTAATTCAGTTTTACTAGCAAACCAGAAGTTAAACTAACCCCTTTGCAGCCCTGGAAGGAGCGTGGGGAGCATTTGTGCGACACTAACATGTCATGACACACAGTTTGGAAAGCTCTGCTTTAGAGTCTGCACTGTGCCATGCATGTAACTCCTTTCCCACCCCTGTCTTTACTAAAGCCAGTGTGGTGGTTAGAATGTCAGACTAGGGCCTGAGAGACCAGGCCTCAAATCCCCACATGGCCATGAAGATCACTCAGTGGCGTAGCGTGGGTTGTCAGCACCCGGGGCAAGGCAAGTAATTTGCGCCCCCTAACCCATGGATTTGCGCCCCCTAACCCTAACCCCCAGATGTTGCGCCCGGTGTGGCTGCCCCCCCTGCACCCCCCACGCTACGCCACTGAGATCACTAGGTGACCTTGGGCCAGTCACTGCCTCTCAGAGGGTTGTTGTGGGGGTTAAATGAGGAGGGGGAGAGCCATGTATGCCACGTTGAGCTCCTTGGAGAAAAGATGGGATATACCATATTTTTCCGTCTATAAGATACCCCCATGTATAAGACTCCCCCTATTTTGGGGGACTCAGATTTAAGAAAATGAGGGGAGATGGCCCTGTGTATAAAACACCCCCTAATTTTTGACATTATTTTTTAGGGAAAAAACCTATTCTTATACTTGGAAAAATACAGTAAATGCAATAAATAAAGAAAGTCAGGATCAGGCATGTGTTGGTGCACTTGTTGCAGGTTTCCCCATGTCACATTGCTCAGACGACAACAGGAATATTCTGTTACACTACTATTTCTCACAAACAGTCCCACCAAATTACCAGAAACTAGCTCGTGACTCTAGGCTGCAAGTTAAGAAGCTCAAATCATTTAGCAAAAACATATGATTCAAAAATTATCCATAAAATAATAGGGCCATTATCCAGTTTCAGTAGATGTACTTTTAATCCAGTATTTCCTTCTGGCTCAAGAAGAGAGGACTCTCTAATTTGGACCTGGGTGGCATTGTACACCTCATTTTTATCATAGTGCTCACTCTGCTTATATCATACTGTATTAAGAACACTTGCTGGTATTTGACAAACACCTGTAACACTCTGCCATTGGGAACAGTATCTACATTTATCGCTTGAGCACCGTTTGCTGCCTTGAACACCATTTGGTGGGATACAAATTTAACAAGTAACTGTAATATGTACCTCTTATTAGTAGTCCGAATAAACATTTATCAATGTGTTCAGCACAATAGCTTCAGGCTTACCCAGGATCTAAACATGCTTGATTTAAATATATATACACATATCTTTGAACAGCTAATCCCTATACTATATCACAGTCTGCTTTTGAAAGGTTCTCCTCTGACATGTGGTAAGGAAGACTCCTCTTTCAGAAACACACCCAAAGTTCCCCTTAATTGCACGGAACTATGGTTTGTTGGATCCTGGCCAAAGTGTTCCAGTCCTCCAGGGACACAAAAATATATGTGCATTGGAGCAGGAAGAAATAACAAATCAAGAGCAGACAGATGCTCAACTTGTGGGTAAAAAACAAACATACCACTGGCATTGTTCTGTTGATACAAAGGTCATACCAGAATCAGAGAAAAAGAGATCATTCAGTGTTAATGGAACAAAGAGTAGCCAAGTAAAATGTTGGACTCTTCTGATGTGCTTGAAAAGTAGTCCATCATGGTAAGTAACTGCCTTCGTATCACATAAAGGAACACAGTTGACTGTGTGCATTTCATTTTCCACTAAGAAAAGTCCCATACACAAGAGAGAGCATCTTTCCCTCTTTCAACCATTGCTTCTGCATTTCTTAAATGAAAACTCAGCCATTTAAATGTGCACGCCACATTTCACAACTGATGACACCACACGTGATATTTGCTACATAAACATAGGGGTATTTTTGTAGTCAACCTCAAAAAGGAAATTTTGAACTGGCTAGGTTTCCAGACACTTCAAACCACACCACCAACTGTAAGTTAGGGGTAGACAGCATGATGCCCTCTAGTTATGATCCTACTCCAGTCCCATCAGCCCCAGGCAACTTGGCCATGTAGTCCAATGGCATCTGGAGGGCACTTAATTGGCTATCCTTCTAGAGGTATGGAAGCTGGCTTGTAACTTCACCTGCTTTAGGATAATGTAAAGAGTCACTACCAACCACAATGAAGGAATTTGGATTCTAGTTTCCTAAAGGTAAAATCCAAACCTTTTTCTTTGCTCAGCTACATCAAACCACCCCCAGAATTGATACCAATTTGGCTATACTCGTTAAGAACTTATTTATTTATTTATTTATTTATTTATTTATTTATTTTAAATGTATATACTGCTTAATTGATAGAAGATTTCTAAATGTCTTATTTCAGCCTTGAATAATGTCACTCAAAATCTTTAGAATCTTCCCATACAGTTATCAGGACCATTGCAGAGAATCAATTATATGTGCCAAGATGACTCCACCTAAGACGTGAACTACCATAAAAGAAGATTTGAGAGACAAAAGGCAGCCTAACTGACAAGGAACAAATCTGCTTTAGTTCCTGCCAAAATAGCCACTATTTTCATCACTTTCACCTTTAAGGAGGGTGGTTTTGTTTTGTTTTTTTGTTTGACCTTCAATGTTAAATGTTTTAAAATAGTTACTTACTGCCAGTTTGAGTAGATGCTGGGTTTATCTGAACTTGTTCAGAAGATCCTGTCTGAATTAAAAATGAATAGATAAATATAAAAAGGGAATTTCCCAATACAAGCACACACTTTCCCAGAAAAGTGGTATCACTAAACAAACATAACTTACTTGGGTAAGATCAGAAGGTGTAGACTCTGTGCCAGTAGTTCGCTCTTCAACCGGAAGACTGCGGATGATGTCCTGGGCCTGGCAAACAATAGCCTTCAGTTCATCAACAAATTTCTCTTTCTCATTTTCCAACACAAAGTCATCTTCAACCTAACATGGGAAGGAAAAAACAGGGTAGAAGATGTAAGTGCATCTTCTATTACATTTTATACAATCAGAGAAATCTTAGCTTTCCAAACGAATAATATTGTTTGGCTGAAGGAAAACTCATATATAGCCAAAACAAGTGAAATTGTGCCAGTGTCTATGTAGCAAGAAGCCATCTCAAGTTTCCCCAGTAATAGGGAAGGAACATACTCATTCTAAAATGGTATTACTATACTTAAGTATTCCTTTTTCTAAACATATTATTTTGCAAAATGCTAAAATCAGGCGCCAGACCTAATTATAATCCAGAAGCCGACCACAGGAAGAAAGTTTCCCTCAAAATCTGCTCACAAGTCCTGGCCCCACCCCCAGAAGGCACCCAATGGCTCCCTGGGTGGGGTTTAGCCTCAGTGCATCCAATGGAATCCATTACCTGAGTGATGCCTGCAAGATAGCATGGCCAGTGACAAAGGATCAGGGTTGATCGGATTTGTAATCCACAACACCTTGAGCAGGGCTATACAAACCCCCTACCCCAGTTAAAAGATGTACAGTGGTGCCTCGCAAGACGAAATTAATCCGTTCCGCGAGTCTCTTTGTCTTGCGGTTTTTTCGTCTTGCGAAGCACGGCTATTAGCGGCTTAGCGGCTATTAACGGCTATTAATGGCTTAGCGGCTTTAAGAAAAAGGAAACAAACTCGCAAGAACTCGCAAGACGTTTCATCTTGCGAAACAAGCCCATAGGGAAATTTGTCTTGCGGAACGACTCAAAAAACGGAAAACCCTTTCGTCTAGCGAGTTTTTCGTCTTGGGAGGCATTCGTCTTGCGGGGCACCACTGTATAGGATCAGGCAGCAAATTTTATGTCTAAAGAAGAAATGTGTACTATTGTCAAAGTCTTCGGACGCTTATTTTTTAAAAAGTTAATTTTTACTGAACAACAAAAGCAGACAATACACACGAGAGAAAAACAAACATTAACAACAAAATAATGTACGTTTAATACAAGGAGCTTTTGATGATAAAGTCAAAGAAAAGTAAAAAATTCAGAAGTGAATGAAATGGATAAAATTATAAACGAGATATAAAAACACAACTTGTGCAATGAAGGAAATAGGAAAAGGGGGGGTTTCTATAAGGAGGCAAGACCTTCTTCCATTGAATTAAATGAATTTATCCAACCTGCACTCCCCCCCACCCCACCCCGGGTTTCTAATGTTTAGGGCTAAAACACCATTTTGAATCTTATTAACCCAAGGAACAACAGATGGTCCTGCAGGAGTCTGCAGCAAACCTGAAATAATAACTTAGAAGGTTAGTTCAAATGGTTTAAGGATTTTTAAAATGTTTGTCTTGAAGTCCTTACACGCAACGTTTCCAAAGGTGACAGTGCCTGGGAGGCTGAGTTTAGTCAAACCTCCAAGCCCAGTTTTCATTGATTCATTCAGCAGCCCCATTTTTAGGATCTTGCCCCAAAGCCTCTCAAAGTTAGTTCTCAAAATAATCTGTGCAAGTCAAGGGCATGTCAAGTGGAAGACTAAGGTTAGACCTCAGGGGTTTCCATATATTGAGAAATGCTATGAACAAGACACAAGGCTATTGCACATTGTCCTGAGCAACCCAAGCATTTGAACAAGAAATCTCTGGTGGAAAGCAGGCTCTATGAAACTTGCCATGTAGTCAGCAATGTCTTCCGGAGCATCGCCATCAACATCAAATTTAAATGTGACCATCTTGTTGTTATGAGTCTCAAGCTGGCACTCCACCGTGTTGTCCCCCGATGTTGACACCTGAATGAAGGGGGGGGGATTGGGTAATTAGATAGAGTCAGAACCTGCCTCTTCTTCAATTCTTGGCAAACAAAGATCACCTCTACCTGACTGGTGTGACACCAATCCTGTAAAATGACAGCACTTGTCCAAAGGCTGAAGTGGCAAAGCACCAATAACTAAAAAGGTTTAACACTACCTATTATCTTTGTGGTTGTTTTGAATAGATAATTATGTACACATTATACATTGTTCTATAGTATGATAATGAATATAGATAGGATTCATTTCTGTAGAATCTGGCATCTGTTGGAAATGGCAGCACTTGATGGTCTTTGGGATTCAGTGACCTCAGGTTCAAATATTCCATCCAAAGACTTTATAAGCATTTTCTGGAGGCTTGAAAATATACTTCTTCACCCAAAGACTATATTCAAATTTTCCCCTCCATTTATGACCTGATTCCAAATACTTGCCTTCAATAACATTTGGAATGGATTCTAGCTCCTGTTCACACATTATGTTGTTTTAAAAGCAACTGACCTGAACCCATTCCTTTCTGATCTTGTGAAGCTGCAAGAATAAACTTAAGCTAAAAAGATACACAAAAAACTGTGAAGTCATCTGCTATCTCTGACACCGGACACACAAACCAGGGTAGAAACATTAATTGTGTACAACGTTGGATAAATCAATTGTTTTAATCAGTCCATTTTGCAAGTCTCAAAATCCATCCCACAATTTACCATCCACAAAGACTGATTTTAGGCAAATCTGGGATTATAGAAGTCATAAAAGTGCTCTTCTGCTCAAAGATGGTGTTAAAAGAACTACTTGCTATTCTGTTTCCCCATATTGAGGTGCCCCCTGAAATATGGTCTGTGAATATAAGAATTGACTGGGCCAAAGGGCTTCTTCTTAGCATATATTAACCAGATAAACAAATGATTATCTGGAGCCCAAGGGCAATGAGAAAAGTCTCATTGCATTAGTTGATCTCATTCTCTGGACACATACTCCAATTGAATTCCACATATAGTTGCAGAATTTATAGTCATTAAAGCATTGCTTGCAAATGGGAATTTATACACCGGTGGTAGGAGAGCCCAGGTAAACAACCTCAAATATATTTTCCAGACAGATATTATTCTATTGAATTCTATTCTGGAGCTATGCATGATTTAGCCTAGATTGTTAAAACATACACACCTGCAGCACAGTGAGCTGAAATTTGGTTCCCTTCTCTGTTCGGGCACATGAAGCTCTCCGTTGCTTGCTTTTGTCTTGTTTGCCATTTCCACTTGGAAGGTCACATCCATTGGCACCTTCCTTCTGAATGGCTACATCAGGAATCGGTCTTAAAAGATAGGAAAAGAGGTGAGCACTCTTAGAAGGAGCACACCGAGACACTTCTGAGGGGAAGCCTTGCTCTCTGTAACTTCTGAACATTAATTTAAGTAAATTTTTGTTTTCCTTTTATCAACTAGTCCAAATGAGGGCTTGCATTACCTCACAGCAGCAAACCTATTCAATATTTGAATAGGGAAATACTGTAGATCAAAGTAGGGCTGGCGACAAACACTCCTTTTTAAGTGAGTTGAAGGTGGCTAGGTACCATAGGTAGACATTGCTGTCTATGGTATATGCATTTATTTTGTCACACTACCATTGATGGTTAAACACTTAAATTCAAATGGGTGAAATTTACATGGACAAACCACATTTCTCTCAGTCTCAACTACACAGAGAGAGACAGACACACTACATCTGTAATGGGGAGAATATTAGCTTAACTTACAGGGCTGTTGATGGTCCCCCTATTGTATACATTACTTTATCTGTGGGGCAGCAGGATTTCCCTGACTTCTTTCTAGGCCACTGTGGTCATGTTCAACATCCCAGTGCCACATAGATGGGACCAACAATGCCCACCCTTCCATCCGCTGTCCTCTAGGCAATGATCAGGTGAGAAAGGCCCAGATTACTGCACTCAAGGTTACTGCAACAAAATGGAAGTAGGGAAGCCATGGCGAACTGGCTCCCACACAACTTTACAGTTGTGTACGAAGTGTCTTCTAAAGTACTGCAAACACTCAGGAAAAGCACTTCACAAACATTTTCTTAATATTGTTCTCTTTACTTTGTCTTAGTGGTGCTTGGGGTGGCATGCAGAGCAAGCTAATGGATAGATGGCACCTTTGCAGATGTACAGAAGGTGGGTTATGGGGAGACCAGGACTAGTCCTTATGGGTAATAAGGCACAGGGCTGGACCCTGCAGCAAGCGGCTGGTAACATGACTGGGGAGGAGGGAGAGATGGATGTAGCAACAGCTTTTCAACTGGTGACCTTAGTCTGTGAGGTGGGGCTAGGGAAGGTGCCATTTAGTTCACATCTCATTTGGCAAAAGGTTTGGCACTGGCATTGAGGATTAGCAAATTCTGGGAATCCCAAACCTAAAGTCTTCCAGTGAAATCCATAAATTAACTTTCTAGCACACTACTGCTTTGATCAGAAAATCCCTAACAGTTATCCTAAGTATTTACTTCCCTAAATTTAACTGAAGTTCTTAGCAGGGAGAGAATGATGAGAGTTCCTATCTTTGGGTACATATGCTTCAATAATGTTTCTTCCTACCACAACTCTGCCAGCTTTCTTCTGGTTGAAGTGAACTCCCCCCCTTCCCACCCCTCTGCAAGCCTTGAGCTTGTCTTCTCTGTATAGAAAATGGAGATGTTCACTAGTTTTGATCTCCATGCACTTAGCATTCCTGCCTTCCACCAGGCCAAAAAAATTAACCTTGGAGCAGACTCACCCTTGAACAAAATCCTGCTTTTGAACTGATGGCTGTTGTTCTGGTACCAAGATGGAAGCCTAGAAATAGGGAGGGAGAAAATTAATTATGTTGGTTCTGCATTTGCCATCCTCACTTGGATGCAGCGATACTAAGCAAATTAAGTAATTACACAAAATGCAAACAATTCATGTGCTTGAAATGAAACACAATCGTACTTTTCCAGGCTGACATCCTCAGGACCCGGCTCTGCTTTCCCCCCTTCTTCTTCTTCTAGTAGCATTCAACACCAGTTCTAAAGATAACCTTGAATAATATCTAGCTCTCAAGATTCTATTCCAAGCTTTGCATTTGCTTTGAAAATATTTCCCATCCATGGTTAGGAAAATATTTACAGTCTCAGAAATGTATGCTTGCTATTTGCAATCCCAGGAGAAAAAGTGAAAATAAAAGTTATTAAAGTGGAAAGCTCAGGCAAGTTACTCTACAGTTAAAGACATACAATCTCTAAAGATCATTAGAATAATAATAATAATAATAATAATAATAATAATAATAATAATAATAATTTTTTATTTATACCCCGCCCTCCCCAGCCAAGGCCGGGCTCAGAGCGGCTTACAAGCAATAATAAAAACAAGATGAGTGATTACAACTTAAAAACAAAAATAAAATACATTAAAATAATGGAACATTAAAATATTAAAATGGAGCCTCATTGCAGGAGAAGGAAAAGAAAAAAGAAAAAGGGGGGCGGAGGGAATCAAATTGGCTCCAATCCAAAGGCCAGGCGGAACAACTCTGTCTTACAGGCCCTGCGGAAAGAGATCAGATCCTGCAGGGCCCTGGTCTCATGAGACAGAGCGTTCCACCGAGTTGGGGCCAGTGCTGAAAAGGCCCTGGCTCTGGTTGAAGCCAATCTAACTTCCTTAGGGCCTGGGACCTAGAATGACCACCTCTTGCATGCATAGCGGAAAGGATAAAACATTCTAAGGAGGTTAAACCTAGTTTATCCATAACATTTTTCCTTTTTATGGAATAGACACAGCATTGTGCTAGATCACTAGATTACAGTCTATAATCCAGTACGCAGTTTGAAGGTGTCACAAATAGCTACAAATGACATTGGTGGCATGATTAGATATGCAGGAGAATGGAGAGACCTTTATCCACAGACACAACTGCAACAAGGAAAGTGCTGAGAACACAAAATAGGCAACAGGGGATGTTCAGATAGTTTCTCCTCAGAAATGAGAAATCAGGTTGTCTAGAACTGAAACTGTGTGCTAACCCTAAGAGCTATCTTGTCAAGGTAGGCAAGATGAGCAAGAAGAGGTCTCAGGAGATGATGAAGCTAAGGAACAAGAGGCTCAGGTAGCCAAAAGAACGGGAAAGAGTCTGCAATGAACAGACATAAAAGGTGCTTCCAGGTATGGATGATTTAGCAATCCCTCATCATTTTGGCTCTGCTTTCAGCTGAAAGTTGAAGAGCAACTCAGCCTCCACACTTCTTGAAGGCAGACCCTAACACTTTGTTCTGCAGCCAGGTTCTGAGTCCCTCTTTTCCCAACTCCAGTTACTGAGAGGGGGGTCATTAGGACCAGGGGGGAGGGAAGACTACCTCCTCCTTCACGGTACTCCTTATCATGTCGCCCCATTGCTGCAATGTAAGAAGGAGTGGGAGAAAGAGTGCAACACTTTTTGGAAAGAGAAAGGTCAAACTGATAGAACTAATTCCTAGAGAGGAGAAACAAACCAGAGAGAGAAAAAGTAGCTACAGCAATCTAGAAAAGGGGTGGAACAATCTATACAGGTCACTATAGGCCAGAATAACAGCACAGTAGCCCACCAATGCCCATGGAATGTACATATGCAGCTACAAAAAGAGTTGAGAAAAAGTTGCATTTTCTAAGCTCATAAAAAAGGAAGTGGAACAGAGAAAAGGTGAGAGGAAGATGTTTTGTTCATGCCATCTTGCATGAGTAAGGAAGCAGTACATGTCTAGTGTGGAAGCAGTCACAGAAACCTAAAAGAACAGCAGATGGTAGAAGCAGAGGAAAAGAGACAGGGAATTAACGAAGAAAGTGACCAACAAAAGGAGAGAACTATTGAAACAAGGCAGTCGAAGCTGTATTAAATGGGCCAGAAAGGGGTGGAGAAGAATGCTGGTTGAACACTGCTGGTTGAAAGACAGTGTGGCTGGACAAAGGAGGTCCAGCTAAGATGAAGCAGGAAGAAAACCATAGAATCAGAGAATTGGGACCACGAGGGTCATCTAGCCCAACCTCCTGCAATGCAGGAATCTTTTGCCAGATGTGGGGCACAACCCCAAGATTAAGAGTCTCATGCTCTGCTGACTGAGCTACAAGGCAACCATCAGGTTGGCAGAGGTGTGACCATAGACAAAGAAAGGAGGGACTAGGGTTGACCTCTTTTTCCTGACAGGGCTACTGGATTAGAACAATTTTTCCATTGTTTAAACCCAGTCTTGCACGTAGCACTCATGGAAGGCTATGCCTGCCAGTTGTCAAAAACACCACTTGTGAAGCAGATTAGAAGCACACAAATCTGATTAGCAAGAAATTAAACACAAAACAGGAAACACTTTTGGTTAACTCTGCACCCTCTCGAAAGAACAAGAGTTTCTGGTTGAGTCTTGTTTGCGCTGAAGAAAATGTCACCACCATCCCATGCTAAACAAACCCAAGCTGTGGGGACTGTGTAGGGGAGAGAAAGCTTTTTCTGCCGGAGAGCTGCATTTCCTCCTGGGCTGCCTTCCAGGGCCTGTGTGCCAAAAGCGGGATGGGCAAAAGCGGGCAGACCTACAGATGCAACTCTTGCCTTGGTACACAGGAAGGCTACACTCTGGGTTTCAACCCACACCTCTCTACTCTTCATTCAGGAGGCAAGGGGCACATCTGTCAGGGCTGGAGTCAGGCATAGGGCAGCAACAAAACAATAAATCAATGGAAACAAACCACAAGTCTGGCCTGTCGCTCTCAGCAACTCTTTCAAGGTCTTGCCCCAATGAAGCAGTTGTGAGGGCTGAAGATGCCTGCCTTCCCAGTGTCCACTGGGACTCCTCCTCTCCAGGGTCTTTCCCACTCAGTCTCAGGTGGCGTCTGCGCACAACCCGGCTCTGCCCTGCCCTCTTGATTTCTCTGCGTGTTCTAAGGAGACCAGCAGGGAGAGGAGCTGGTCACACCAGAATGGGGAGACTGTCTGGCTTCTTCTGCAGCCAGCCCCTCTGCCTTCTGGCCCCATTCCTCCCCATCCCATTTCTATCTCTACCTCTGGACTGCTCTCTGCCACAGTCTCTCCCTTCTCACTAAACCCTGTTACCTCTTCTGCTTCACCCTCTTCTCTCTCTGGCCACCCACCACCAAGCTCCTGGCTCTGAATCCTCTTCCCTTGGAGGGGGGGGGGTTCCTCGGCTGGTGCCTCCCACCATTCCTCTGCATCCAGCCAATCCATGATCGTACCACAGCTCAAAGGCGCTTTGCAGCCCCGCAAACACACTCAAGCAAGCCAGGCCAGTGTGGAGGGGCATGACCTGACAGCCAGATACAGAAGCATGGAACATCTCGTCCAGTTTGGCCCTAAAGTATGCAATCACCATTACAAAGTCAAAATACTTAGCCACTTTGTTGTGACTCTCTTTTCTTTTGAAGGGGGCGGGAATCCTAGGAAACAAGATTTTTTTAAAAAAAACCAGAATGATATACCTGTGAAATGTCTTGTCCTTGAACGTGTTCTTGGTGTGGCTGTGTCCCTGCGCTAAGTGATGCTTGCTGGTTCAGGGCTGCTGCTGCTGCTCCAGAACTCGTTGAAGGGAACTGCTTCTGGACCACTGGCTCTGCAGGCAACATGGACCCCTGGCACATTGGCAGCTGCTGCTGCTGCTGCACATATGCTGACTGTACTGAGGAAGCTGTAAATGGTTGGTTATTATCAGCTGGCTGAAACGCTGGAGGTTGCTGGAGGAGGCTAGGACCATGCAGGTGCCCGGGCAGTTCTGGCGGCTGTTGCCTTGCAAGAGCTGGCTCTGACTGCTCTGGCATGGAAGACACCGTCTGTGGTGCGTTTGGGGCAGACTGTGGGACTGTGGCGTTGAGGGGCTGAGGAATAGCATGCTGGTTGAACTCTTGATAGGGAGCCTGTGGCTGCATTTGGGGGATAAAAGATGGCTGAGATGGGACAAAAGGGGCCTGCGATCCTGGCTGTTGGCCTTCTGCAAACTTGTGTCCCGCCTGAGGAGGCTGCAGCTGCTGGTGCCCCATGCCGGAATCCTGCTGGATCAGATATGTTGATTGCTCAGGCTGGAGCTGCTCGGAGGGATAAGCATGGGCCTCCACTGGTTGTCCTAGGCAAACCTGCTGCTCCATGCAGCCAGCGCCACTATCCTGCACCGTATATAACGATTTCTCAGGAGAGCGCATGGCAAAACTCCGCTGATCTGCGACCTGTACTGCCAAGTGAGCCTGCTGGATCTCTGGGGGCGGAATTAGATATGGCGTTGGCTGGTTTACGAAAGCTGCCTGTCCTTGGTAAAAAGACTGCATTGGATATGTCGGTTGGTCCAAGGGCTGTCCTGGATACACTCCAGGGACTGCATAGACCAGTTGCTCTGTGCACGGAGGCTGATCGGAGCCTTGCATTGTGTAAGCGACACGCATCTGACAGGGTGCTTGCTCTGGTGCCTGGAGCTGGTTGGTGGGCTGCACTTGAGGTGTCAGCTGCTCTGAAGCTGGGAGCTGGTGGGGGGGCTGTGTTTGATATATTAGCTGTTCTGGGGCTTGCAGGTGGTACTGGATGGGATAAGCCACCTGCTCTGGAGTTGAACCCGAGAGCTCGGCCTGCTGCGGCTTTTCTACAACTTGTTGAGTGACAGCTGCCAACTGCTCCGTTGAGCTGCCCTGGAAAAGAAACTGTTCTTGTTTCTGCTGCTGTAGGGGCAGGTGGTATAACATCTGTTGCCTTACACAAGGATGTTGATCTGTGGATTGGTGCATCTGAATAGCTTGCTGCTCTTGCTGCACCAGGGAAGGCTGTGCCGAAGCATCGAGGGGCAGCGTGGGATACTGTGGGCACTGTGGAAGTTGAATCGGCTGTGGCACGGCAGAGACCTGATGTACTGGCACAACCTGCTGGGACTGCTGAATGGAACCAACCTGCTGGGGAATTTGTGGAGATTGCTGAATGGAGCCCACTTGTGGGGGAATATGCTGAGACTGCTGCATTACTGCTGCCTGCTGAAGCTGTTGAATAGAGGCCATTTGCTGGGGCTGCTGCATGGATGGAACTTGCTGGGGCTGCTGCACGGGTGCCACCTGCTGGGGAACTTGCTGGGGCTGTTGCATAGCCACCAACTGCTGAGGAACGTGCTGGGACTGCATGGATGTTGCTTGCTGAGGAACATGCTGGGGCTGCTGCATGGGTGCCACCTGCTGGGGAACTTGCTGGGGCTGCTGCATGGGTGCCACCTGCTGGGGAACTTGAAGCATTGTCACCTGCTGGGGAACATGCTGGGTCTGCTGCATGGATGCCACCTGCTGGGGAACTTGCTGGGTCTGCTGCATGGGTGCCACCTGCTGGGGAACTTGCTGGGTCTGCTGCATGGATGCCACCTGCTGGGGAACTTGCTGGGTCTGCTGCATGGATGCCACCTGTTGGGGAACTTGCTGGGTCTGCTGCATGGATGCCACCTGCTGGGGAACTTGCTGGGTCTGCTGCATGGGTGCCACCTGCTGGGGAACTTGCTGTGGCTGCTGCATGGGTGCCACCTGCTGGGGAACTTGCTGGGTCTGCTGCATGGGTGCCACCTGCTGGGGAACTTGCTGTGGCTGCTGCATGGGTGCCACCTGCTGGGGAACTTGCTGGGTCTGCTGCATGGGTGCCACCTGCTGAGGAACTTGCTGTGGCTGCTGCATGGGTGCCACCTGCTGGGGAACTTGCTGGGTCTGCTGCATGGGTGCCACCTGCTGGGGAACTTGCTGTGGCTGCTGCATGGGTGCCACCTGCTGGGGAACTTGCTGTGGCTGCTGCATGGGTGCCACCTGCTGGGGAACTTGCTGCATTGTCACCTGCTGGGGAACTTGCTGGGTCTGCTGCATGGGTGCCACCTGCTGGGGAACTTGCTGTGGCTGTTGCATGGGTGCCACCTGCTGGGGAACTTGCTGGGTCTGCTGCATGGGTGCCACCTGCTGGGGAACTTGCTGGGTCTGCTGCATGGGTGCCACCTGCTGGGGAACTTGCTGGGGCTGCTGCATGGATGCCACCTGCTGGGGAACTTGCTGGGGCTGCTGCATGGATGCCATCTGCTGTGGAACCTGCTGCATTGACACCATGTGTTGAGGAGCCTGCTGTGTAGATGCCACCTGCTGAACAGTTTGCTGGGGCTGCTGCATGGGTGCCACCTGCTGGGGAACTTGCTGGGGCATCTGTTGAACTGACACCACCTGCTGGGGCTGCTGTGCAGCTGATACCTGCTGGGGAACCTGCTGGGGTTGTTGAATGGAGGTAACTCCCTGTGGAACTGACGGCAGAGCTGAAGGGTTAGGAAGAGCCTGTGCTAAACTTGGCATATTGTTGACAAACTGAACTGAAGGCTGCCCCTGTAGCACAGGTGAATGACCAGCAGGCACAAAGCTGGCAGAAGCATGCTCCAGTTCCATTGATCCTGCAGCAGCTGGAGCCTGACTACCGATTCTAGCAGCAGAGGTCAACGGTATGTTAGCTGGCAGGTGTTGGTTCACCATCTGTGGAGCAGGGATAGTCTGAGGGGAAGTGGCTGTCAAGATCTGCTGAGGGACTCCCATGATGGATCCATCCAATGTCTGCCCTTCTGCACTGTAGGACACCTGTGCATCTGGAGCCTGGTGAGAAGAAGGTATTTTAAAAAGTGGTTAAACTGATCGTCCTTTCTCCAAATCTTACTATAAGGAACCTCATCGTTACCACCAACAGATGAATCACTCTGAGAAGACTATAACAAAAAGAACTTGTAGAAGGAACATCGAGATTCAAGGGATTTTGTATAAGTTAATAAACAGCAGCTTGTAAAATTCCATCACCTTGGCAATACACTTTCAGTGCTCCAAAATAACCACCTTATCTGTAAGCGATATGAAGGGTAGCAAAGAACCACTAGCACTTCTTTGCAATTTCAAAAATATTTCAGTAGCTGGACAGCCAGTATTTAACTTAGCTATGTTCCAACTAGAATGAAGGAGTGGGATGATGGATTAAATTCTTATCTTTAGGGTCCCTGAGGAAGAACTATTTTTCATGAAGGTTGGTCCATTCTATGAATACGTTCTACAGGGAGCCGACTGACACTGCTTCATTCTACAAGCATTTCCTAGCGTGCATTCAGTTCTGCTTAAAACAGAGCTCATAATTTATCATTCAAGCTTCAGCCTCCACTGCATCATATAAAAACTCCTACAACTCTGTCATGGGATCAGATATTCAGAGTAAAGCACGCCTGCTCAGGCAGCTGCCTTAAGAAAAGGAGGACAGCATCAATTCCAGACACACCCAAAAATTACAAAGTGGTTTTTCCCACAAGATGGTAAAGTAAATGGTATAATTTATTTACAAAAGCGACCATTTTGGGGTTAATTGTGACTAATGTATCTCAAGTGTGAGAACTCCTCAGAGGCAAGAGTCCCTTCTTGTTGCTGGAATGTGGAGTTCTTCCATTCTCTCCCAAACCAGAGCTTTTGTAAATGAAGTATAGCACCTTGTGAGGTCCACCATGACCAAACCAGCACAGCCCCACCTATGAAGCTGATTCCTCAGCCTTGTGCAAGAGCCTTTCTGCACAATTAATTATTATACAACATGCTTTTCTCCATTTGCTGCACACAACTTGTTGCAGAGATATCAGTTTCCGAACGTTCGGAGCTAAGCTACCTTTACCTACAAATGTATGAAAGCAATGGGTAGATAAAGGGTTGAGCAATATCTTTCTTCTGCCACTTATCCCTCCTAAAGCAGTTAGTTCAGCGTACCATTGCACACATTTGCATGTAATGCATACTTTGAGATAAAAGAGCAATACTCTGTACATGAAAAGGTTTGCACCACCACCACTGCTCCTGATGCTGACAGAACAGGGCCACAACTCAGGGGCAGAGCATCTCCTCTGCATACAGAAGAAGGTCCTCAGTTCAATCTCTGTCATCTCCAGGTAGAACTAAGAGAGACACCCACCTGAAACTCTGGAGAGCCGCCGTGTACACTACTGAGATGGAGGGAACAATGATCTGACTCTGCATAAGGCAGCTTCCATATGTTCCTATGTTCTTGTTATTGTGACCACTGAATGGGATATGGGTGCCGGAGTGCCATGGCACCTACTAGGTATCATTTTGTGATGCACTTAAGACCAAACCCCCTGTTAAAATGCAAGCAGGTGAAACATGAGATCAGTGTCTCCTCTTCCACTGCACAGTGTTCATAAGACAAGACAGTTTATGAACAGAAGCAGCAGGGTAGGGGATGTTTAACCCTTCCCTCGCCAAGCACTTTTCTTCTGCCAGTTTTTCAGACCAAGTTTATTTCAGAAAAATGTCTGTGAAATCCCCTGGGGGGGGGGAGCAGATTGAAGTAAAAGTTTCAGAAGAAAAGTGACACTCTTTCTCCCCTGTCATTTCTTCATTGCAAATTGCCCCCTCTTGAGAATCCTTTGCAGTAAAGAAATGACCATCAGGCTTGTGTTACATACGGACATGTTGCAATGTGCAGTTTAACTTCAACTTGTGAAGCAAACTCCATCACCTGTTCAACATTTGATGTCATTTGGGGGGTGTTCCCCCCACCACAACCCAGAGGCTGCGCATTTGCCCCATGCAACTTCTCCATAGCGGCACACATCATCCGGACAGATTTCTTTTTCAACAACAAGAACGCCTGCTACGTTATCTCCCACTTTATGTGACTGCCTGCTCTCGTCATGGTGTGAAGTCCCTTGTAGGCGTATGGCTCAGAGTCCAAGATGCCCTTGTGAGATGCTATTTTAATGACGGTTTGAAAGGACCATCAGGTCAGTCGGACTATCCCTGGAAGCCCTTACCAGCCTCGGTGTGAACTGCTGAAGTGCAACAGGAGACGCCTGGGCTTGAGGAACCACAGGGGGGGCCAAGCTGTGGGTGGGTAGGGTTGAAGGCTGACTCTGGATTAGTGGTAAAGCGCTGGGGTGGGCCACATTTGCTGGCTGTTGTTGCACCTAACAAAAAGATAATTAAATGGACCGTTCATAGAAAAACTAATTGATTGCCTGTGCTTCAGCTCTCCTGGTCTCAGCTGCTCTGCCTGCATTCTCCGGCAACATAATTCTCCTGGGAAAATGATGCATCATCCTGAGACATGTTACCCACAGCAGAGATTGTGAACCTATACCATTGGTGAGCCACACAAAACACTGTTGTAACATTACTTACATTACTGCAGAATCCAACAGCTTAAGAGAATGTATGGAAGGGCCCCCACGCATCTCTTACACATTTCACTACCATTCTTAGGAAAACATTCCTCCTCCAAGGCATCCCTTGGGATCCCTTCCAACTCTACAATTCTATAATTCTACGAAAAGGCAAACTCAATGGATGATAAAGGGTGCCTCTGGATACACATGGTGGAACAAGTTCAGGACTCCTCCCATTCTAGGCTATCTTAATTCTACTACATGTATAGACTAGAGAAACCTAGGACCTTTAAACAGTTGACTTCTCTATTTTTTAAAAAAGACAAAGGCCTGGTCTATACACAGAGAGCAAAAGGAGGGTAGAATGATGGGAAATCACCATTTTGTTTAATGCCCCTCTATCTGAAAAATCCATACAAGTAAATGTTGTTTATATCCTTTTAACTTATATCCTACCATTAAGCTCAGGAAGTTTTATAATTGTCAGAGAATTCTGCATAGCTCTCAATTCTGTGTATCCTGAATCAATCAATCAATCAATCAGACAGAGGCCGACTGAATAAAAGATACTGCCTTAGCTATCTTATTTTATTCCTTCTCTAAAACTAGCACAGTCACGACAACATTTCCAGAAACTCGATACAAGTAGTTCTCTTACCATATTTAAGAAAATGATAGGTCACTTACCCCTGCCATCGACTGGTAATGTCCCACCAGCTGCTGGGAAGCGTAGATGTGTCCTTGAACACTGTTTTCAGCTTGTGAGAGATTGGGGGCCTGCTGGGGGCCCATAATCTGTTCCGAGGAGAAAGCCAGGCTATGTTGGCTGGAGGCATCCGAAAGTATAACTGAACCTGCTCCTCTCTCAGATAAACTGTCAGCTGCGTCAGTGTAAGAGGAGGGAAATAACAAAAGATAAGCTGTTTCAGAAGAATCCATAACAATTCCCATCCTTCTCCCTATCGCTGCCTCATGCAGACAAACCACTGGGACTTAATGAACTGGCCCCACTGGTGGAATCCCACAAAACGGTGTCCACTAGTGCAATGAAGCTTCCCCACCCTTCTCCTCCCTCCAGACCCCACCTCCCGAAATTGGGAACACTGCATAGGGCTAGGAGAGGAGACATCTTTCTGTCTGGTAAGATGAAAAGCTGATGGAACAACTGCTATAGTGCTACACTGAATTCAAGGGGCATAACAGGAGCTGTCTCGAAATGCCTCATCTACAAGGATCAAATATTTACTTGAGAAAAGAAAATGCAAGCCTGCATTCTAGTTGAGGGCAAGGAAGGGTGAGCCAATCTTTTTTAAAAAATAATAATCAACCCTATGCTTTTAAGCTGGCATTAGTAAGTTTTCTACATGGAACACAGGAAGCTGCTTTAAATCAAGCAAGAAGACTGGTCCGCCTCATTCAGTTTGGTCTATGTTGTCTATACTTGCTAGCAGAAACTCTCCAGAGTTTCAGACAAGAATGAGAATTCAGGTCCATGTGGAGATGTCATGGCTTGAACCTGGAATATTACGCATGCAAACCAGGTACTCTGCCACTGAACTGTATTCTTCAGGTACATATGCCCCAAACCTTTTGGAATATTATCTCCTGCTTCTACTAGGAGCCAGTCTGGGGCAGTAGATAGAGTGCTGAGCTTAAACTACGGTTCACAGACCTACAAAACCCATGAGCTTCAGTGGCTTAGACTCCCATAACCTAACCTACATCACAAGATGGTTGTGAAAACAAAAGAGGATAAAGCTACTTATCAGAACGTAATCCTATGCAGGCATAAACATGACAAACTTGCATTCCATGTAAATTCTGAAATCAGGCAACAAAGGCTTTTTCACTGAATTCTTCTCAGCTCTGCCAATGACACCAACCCATGACCATGCCTTGTTTTGGGAACTATATGCTCTTTGGCAAGGACAAACTCCTGACCTTTAAGCCAGCATCCTTATCAGAAATATTCAACACTTATGGAGCGGTTTGTGAAGGAACCAAGCAATATTATCACATGTTTATGCCAAACAAATGGTGACGAGGAAACAGAACACCAAATAAGGTCTGATTTGTAATGGAACATTACTCTGGGTTGGGAATAATCAAATGTCTTATTGTACAGTAACTGGAATTGTACTTAGTTTTGACCCTCTTGTTTTAATGTTATGCTTTAATTGCTGTAACCTGCCTGGGACCTTAAGGTAAAGGGTGGGTAAGCAACAACAACAACTACTACTACTACTACATTTGAAAAAAATATTTTTTAAAAAACCCTGCTGGAACAGGCCTATGGGAAGTTTGCAAGCAGGACCTGAGTTCAAGAGAACTCTCCCCACTTAGGATACCCAGCAAATGGTATTCATATTCTACACTTTTTTAATCAGTTGCTTCACTTGAGGCTCTGCCTGGCCAACAGTGCCATGGAGGTACGATCAACCTGCTGTTCTAATTTCACTACTCCAGTGCAGCATGTCTACCAATTGAACAGGGAGCAACATCATGGGTATCTGCTGACCTCAGATGTTGGGCAAAGTGGTTGCAAGGAGGTGGCTCTATATTATGTGAAGGGTTGCAGTGTAGAAGAGGAGGAAAAGGCTCAAAACGGCCACACAACTTGGCTACCCCCAAGCTGCCTTTCCCCTCTGAGAAAAAAAAATGGTACAAGTCTTTGTATCAGTAAAGGAGAAAGAAACTGGGCTGAGCAGCAATTCTGAGTAGGCAAATGGTTGTGAGCGAAAGGATTGGCCATTAGAAAACTCCCATCAGATTATCATGGCTGTGCTGGCTGAGGCTGATTGGAGATTCAGCCCAAAACATCTAATGGGAGTTCTAGTCCAAAACATCTGGAGGGCATCAGATTGGTAAAGACCGATGTACATGATATTAGCCAACAATTCAAACTGTGGGCAACTGCCACAGATACAAGTCACAGTTTACATGCTAATTGACCTCCAATAAAGCAGAAAAGTGCCAGGAGTTCAATAAATGCCTTGTGGTGATGCATCTGGATGAACAAAATGACGCTCTGATTCAATCTTTATAACCTTAGTTCAGGATAGCATTTTGGGAGGACAGGCTGCCTTTGGTTGCTCATTACCAGCAATGGAGGAGCTGTGCTGCATTTGTTGAAGGATTTGCTGTCGGACATGTTGGTCCACCTCTGTTTCCTCGCACTCCGTCCTGCTCTGTTGGGAAGGAGTGGTGAATGATGAACCCTGTGGCTGGAGTAATGGTAGCCCACTTGGCAGCTTGCTTTGAGAGTCTCTTCTCTCCTCCAGGTAGCCCACCTGCCTCCGCTCCCTTGTCTTCTTGATCAGGGAGACACGATCCCGGATGGACTTAGCCACAGCTTTAGAATCACTTTCGTGGAAGAATCCTGACTTCACCTGGACATCAAAAAAGAACGGTTCTATTAAGTATAACTCTGCTCCTCTGAACTGGTATCCATCGGTGTTTAGCAATGCTTTTCTGTAATTTCACATTAACTCAGGGTTCCATTACAACAGAACTTGCATTGACCACATACTCGATCAGTCTTGGACCTATTGTATGGAGCACCAAACAATACAGCAAGCAAGATACAGACCCACAAATTCAAGTGCTGCTACACTTTGGCTATGGGTTAAGGCCAAGTACATTGGCTGGATCAATACTAATTAGTACTTATGTGACTGTCTTCAACATTAATATACTGTGATGAAAATGGGTAGAGACAGAAGCAAAAGTGGACAGAGCAACAGATCTGTCTCTTACCTTTGGATAGTACACTATGTTCTAGGCATGTAAAAGCCACACCTCTCCAGAAAACAAGAGACATCATTGCAGCTCAAGGACACATTCCAACCAAGCAAGAACACTCAAGTAAGGTCCAAGGCCGTGCCAGTGAGGGGCACGGCCTAGGGGAATCTCAAGGGATGGAGAGAGAGGCCTAGTGGGCCACATTTGGCTCATGGGCCAGATATTCCCCACCTCTGATATTTATGTTACTTGATTAGAACAAGTTAATTAGAACAAGATAAATATAACCACAATACTGTCCATCCTACTCCAGAAAAGGAATTATTATGAAAACAGTCACGTAACAAGTGGCTCTTGCTAAATCCTTGAATTATCCATGACAGATTTCTACTGATGGGACGTACAGTTATATTTTCAAGTAGTGATCCAGTTTAAAAGACAAGGAATTCAAGCACAGGTGTTGCATTAAAATGGAACCGTCAAAGGGGAGGTTCTTAGCTACCAACTGTTAGCAAAGTCACATCCAAACCTAGTTGAAAAATAAAGGGAAAATAGACCCAAATAACAGCTTTAGAGCACAACATCACAGAGCCATTCATAAGACACAGAACAAAGCATCCTGAAACAACAATTTAGGAGACTTCATAGCTGGCTGCTGGGTGATGCTTAAGCAGGAGTCAATTGTGCGCATATACATATGAGCAGATGCACTGCTATGACTCCTTGCAGTATCATTAGCCATCAGCTGTTACTTGTCAGGTTGCTGTGTAGCCAAATGTTTTGTGAAAACAAAACCAAGGCAACAGTGAGGCAGAATGAAGAATCTGCAGTCTAAACAGATAACTTGGGCAAAGGAGAATAAATGAAACAAAACCGTAAGAGGAAAGGAGGGAGAAAGACTTGTTTACACTAATGCAAAAACTTCATTAGCTCTTGGCTGGCTTACGATTCACATACTGTAAATGAGTATAAAACCACAGCTTCAGAAATCATGCTCACCCATTGGCAAGAAGGTGACCAGTCCTTAGGTGACCTTATGCCTTGTACGTAAAATGCACTACTACCTGTCCAAATGTCTCCCTGCACACAGAAAACTAAACTTGCAGCTCTGAGCAGGGTGGAGTGCACTATTAAGCTAAAGTTAAGTGGGAGTTCTGTGACTGGAACCCCACTTTCCCCCCACAGACTTTTTTTGTTTCTTGAAAAGAAGCTGGGAAGGGACTTCCGGGTTAGCGCCAACGGCTAATGGCGGATTCCCTCCGAGCTCCGGAGGGAATCGGCTCCGCAGGATTTGGGTCTTGCCGCTGCGGCGACGCGGGGACCCTTAAAAATCACAGGCGGCGAAGCCTGTGAACCTGGTGACTCGGCGGGCACCATTTGCGCCCCCCCGACCCGTGAAGGAGCCTTTTTAAAGGCTTCAGAACGGGAGACGGGGTGAGCGGCGCGGTGCTGTGAGTCGACTGCTTCTCCTACGGAGTGAAGCCGCATGCCATGGTCGGAGAGTGCTGACTTCTTTTTGTGAACAATTGGATTTTAAAGCAGCAACCTGTGAGTAGTATGGAAATTGGATCTCTAAAGGAAATTTAATTATTTGGGGGAATTTGGCACAATCGGGGAAGATGTAAACAGGAAGCCCGTCTCCCCGTCCTATAAATAATCTAAAGCAAGGACTAACTAACTAAGGTCGAGAGGATTTTTTCCTTCTTATTGGACAAAATATATTAATTTCACGATTTGGCAGCTTAAGTAATTTTTACTGGAGGATAAGAGCTAATTTTTGGAGCTGAAGTACCACCCCCCCCAGACCCGGGAGTGACCTGCGAGAAAGCCTGTTGGAGAGATATCGAAGAGCTTGACAGCTGTCAAATTAGCTGTCAAGACGGAAAAAGCGAACTTTGTTTTCTATTACAGATAGGTAGCCGTGTTGGTCTGCCATGGTCAAAATAAAAAAATTCCTTCCAGTAGCACCTTAAAGACCAACTAAGTTAGTTCTTGGTATGAGCTTTCGTGTGCATGCACACTTCTTCAGATGTATCTGAAGAACTAACTTAGTTGGTCTTTAAGGTGCTACTGGAAGGAATTTATTTATTTTGTTTTCTATTGTCTCTGCTGGTTATATTTGTTACAATTTGGTTATACTTTGTTGAAAATAAGGAAAATCTGATACAAACTAACTTGATTTTTGGATTTGAACTGGAAGGAATACTAAGTAACCAAAATCCCTCTAGAGGGGGTTTTGGGACATTACAAGAATGGCTGAAGGAGGGAAAATCCAAGTTAAATTGGACAGAATTTTCTTTCTCTTGGGAAAGTTACAAGGCCAAATTGATGTTTTGGCTACTAACGTTGCAACCCTGGACTTAACAGTAAACAAGTGCATTGAATTTGATAAGGACTTGATCCAGGAAGTTCATGCAGTTGGACAAGAGGAGAAATTTGAGAACTTTGAAAGTGTGGAGAAAGAGATACACGTTGTTTCTGAGGAAAAGGAAGGAGGAGATGTGGTGTTGCAGATGACAAAGGAGAGCCAGAGTCCTGACATGATGGCTACAAAGGAAAATAAGAATTGGATGATGAAAATCTGGTTTAAATTGGAGACTGAAGAATGGAAAGATCTCTATATGTGGAGATCTGAAGACCCAAGGATTATAAATTTGATTAAGGTGAAAGCTGGAGCTTTGGGGACATTTGGATTTGAAAGGAGCAAGAAACAAGATTTGGGCTCCACTTTTGAGTATGGTGGTCTGGCTGGAGGAAACATTGTCCCCATTGGGTCAGAGCATCTCCGAGATTCGGTGTTTAATATTAAGGACTATCAAAAAAACCGGCAGAGAGGAACTGAGAGACAATTAAGGGCCTTGGACGTGAGATCTCCAGGCTGAAAGCAGACCAAGACTTATGGGCATTTGTTGGGGATTGAAACCGGGAAAGGGGCTGGGGTGGGGTTTGGGGATCCAAAGGGTGTATAATAATAATTTGTCTTTTTCTTTTTATCCTGTTTTGCTATCAGTATGAAAAGTGGGGAATTCGTGGAAGGGAATTGGGGTCGACTTTAGAAAAAAAGGATTTAAGAATGAGTACTGAGGTATAAATTTTGATGTTTATAAGGTAAAATTGGTTGGGTTTTTTTTAAATGAACTAAATATAAAAAGGTTAAAAATTGGGGATAAGAACTTGTTGAATTTATAATTTGAATTGGAATTGGAATATAAGAAGGGGAGGTGTGGGGAAGTCAGGGAAATATGTTATAGAAAATAAGGATGGTAAAATGTATATGTTTTTAATTTTTCTTTTTGTTTTTTCTTTTTGGTTTTTTAAAATGGAAAATTTTCAATAATTTTTTAATAATAAAAAAAAGAAAACAAGCTGGGAAGATGGGTGGAGAGAGAGTTTTGGATCAAGGCCATGGAATGGAGATGGGTTGTATACCCCTTTGCTCCTGTGCGGTTTCTTTTTAAGAAATGGTGGCTCCATGGAGAAAGTTCTAGCCTAGTTCTCAGGGAGACATTCCTATACATTTGCTTCTGTGTCATCCTCTTTAGGACTGGGTTGCAAAAATATTTCTCCTTGTGAACCAAATATTTGAACTGTGTGCAACAAAGAAGTCAAGATTTACCCCCATGGAAGACACTTGGTCCTATGCTGCCCATGGCAATAGTCTTGTTTTATGGTTTTATCCTTCTTATAAATTGCCCAGAGAGCATCAGTGACTGGGCAACATAAAAGCGTAGCAAAGAAATAAAGAATAAAAATGCAACACTCTCTAAAGGAAAGTGTAAAAGTGGGAATAAAAAAAATGGTGCAGTAAACCCCATGTTTGGAATGAAGCAAATAAGAAGCGTCTGGAGATGCTGCCAACTCAGAAAGAAAAAAGGTAAGGGAAGCAATGGTAATACATACCATTTCACAAGCCACCTCCTCTGGGACATCTGTTTCCAGGTTGAAGCTGAACTCAAGGGCTTCATTATCTTTGTGCTTGCCTTTCAGCTTCTTGGGATCCTCTACCCAAAGTCTCAAAGCCAGGGAGGAATTCAGTCCATCATCATCCTCTGCCAGCTCCACTCTAAGTCCAGTGTCCTCAGCAAAGAAGGCATGATTCAAAAGGTCTTTGATAGATAGCCTGGCAACAAAACAATGGGCAATCACAGAGAGTCTTATGATACCCACACCCAGTGCTGGATTTACATATAAGCTAAACAAGCTATATCTTAGGGTCCCACTCCCTTGGGAAATTTAAAGGGGGGGAATGGGATGTACATTTCCAAAACAAACAAACAAACAAACAAAAACTTACATACAGCAACAGTGTTTTGTGTTGTGTATGGACCTATTAGGTCCATAAATTACCATATAGCATATATTCAACACAAAAAACAGTGACAATTTGTTGTTGTCAAAGGACAGCTGGACATATAAAGGGCCCCATCAGTAGCTTAGGGCCTCATCAAACCTAAATCTGGCCCTGCCCACACCAGTGGTATAACTGACAACTGGTGGGGTGCTTTCATCCCGTATTAAACTTCCCTGAGGGACTTCTGTGATAGGCATTACATTTATTTATCCAATAAGTTTATAACTCACCTATTCAGCACACACAAAACAAACAAAATTTACAAACAAGAACAATTGCTTAAAAATTGACAAACCGCATTTAAAAACAACAAAATTGGACAGCCAGCATTTATGACACATCAAAAAAAATACCAAACAAAAAGTTTTAAAGATCTAATTAAAGACTGATACAGGCTTCTCTGGGACAGAACTGCATCAACAGCTTGCTATATGCACCATGTGGGCACTGTTTTACAGTTTAAGCACTTAGCAGTATTTCAGGGGAAATCAAGCAGACACCTTAATTTCCCTTCACTCAAGACCATGCTGTTGCAGGGAGGGGAGAGAAAGTGAAACAGTAAAAGCTTCCCAGTTTTCTTTGACTTTGAAAGGCATTATGCAGGTGCTTAAAAGCACTATGCAAAGCTGGAATGCTTTGCTTAATCAGGTTTTTTGTTGCCTGTACCAACAACTCCCTAGTTAAACTCACAATGACCACCCCTTAAATTTAGGGTGCACAACTTGGAGTGAGGAAGAGCACAATAAAATAGACCTGCTCACCTTTCAGATTTGTTTTGTCGAATGCAACCTTCAATGATCTCTTTCACTTCTGGATCAATAACCTTGTTAAAACTGGCAGGTTTAATGCCCTAGGAGAGAAGTGATGAATAGAAGTGATGTTAATAGATAATATCCAGCAGGAGTTCTCTCCATTGCTGCTACACAGAATTATGGAAAATCCCCAACTGCTCTTCCAAGCAACCTAAGTTAGTACAGTAGATCTTAACCATATAAACCCTTATCCTGAAGACATTCACTTGGAAATAAGTCACAGTGAATACCACCCAACTGACTTGCAAACTGCAGCCATTATTCCTTTTCTTAAAATCCCAGCTTTTGCTTTCTAAACAAAATCAAGCTGGATATCCAGGCTTTATGTAATATGGATTGTGAAAGGGGTCAAAAATCATTCTAATTCATTTGACTAATCTCTTCTTACCCTTATCTGGCCATTCACAGCCAGAAATAAGAACATTTCTCTCCTGTGCATGGAACTTAACCTAATAAAGAATAAGCTACACCCCAATGTTGCTTTCTTTGAGGACACAGAACACACAAGTGTCCTGCAAAATGTTTTTGTCACAAAGCTGAGAATCTTAGTCTTCTATACCTCTAAAGTGTTTTTCCAGGATGTATCCTCAACTCCTGGATATTATAATGTAATGTACAATCAAGGAAAGTATCAGTTTCATCATGGAGAAACATAAATATCATCAAAGCTATCTGAGTACTCTGGCTAGTATGCTAAAATAATATTGTACTCTGAATGTACATATAAAAAAACTACATTAGGCAATACCCAGAAGCAGCTCCCCTACCATGAGACAAAGTGAAGCAGCTGCTTCAAATGTTTGGTTTTTGGATGCCATTACAGGCAGCAGAGTGGGAAAGGAGAGCTCAGGCCCACAGGGCACAATTCGCCAGGAAGAGCAGAGCACTGTAGAAATAAACAGCTGTGCAAAAGCACAGTAGCTCCTGTTCATGACAATACAGTTTGCACAAGACAACTTCTCAATAAATTGCATCCATGTTAATTAGTAGAAAGAAAGTATCATTTGGATTTTCCTTCTGTCCCACCATTGTGTTTTGACCTAGTCCTGGCCAACCTTTATTGCCAAGTGGGAAAATACCATAATATGGTAAAGTGTGAAAACTGCAACTAACTTGAGGGAGCACCTTTGGCAATGACAGACAGAATCCTTGTGATTTTGCTATTAAATACTTCCACAAAATCCTTCTCCACTGATCTGTTTTCTGACACACACACACACACACACACACACACAGGATGCACCGACCTTCAGTGTAACTAGTTCATTACAGCTACAGAACAAGCTACACACATTAGCCAGAGAATAAATGCATGGAAGCTATTTTTGATGTCTGAATGAACACATCATTTGAGTTGCCAGTCTGACTATGAAGCTGGGAGGAAAAGATTATGCAGGGATTGACACTTATGCAGCTCAATATTGTTAACTGCCCTGTGATTCTCAGGTGAAGGGTGGTATAGAAATTAAATAAATAGATAGACAAAGTTTGGTTAAGGAACCATCCATTCAATTTTTGGCCTAAAATAAGCAAGCTTACCCTTGCATATTGTGCCATCTGAACACCAAACAGTAGTTAAACTTCTTCTGCAGATGACACACCTGAAACTATCAGTCACTCCAGAAAGAACTCAGCAATGTCTAGTTAAGTCCAGGCTAAGTTTAGCAGCTGCTTTGCAGGGCAACAGGACTAGCATTAGTTCTGAATAATTGGCTTAGTTGCCTTAAGCTCCCAATACACAAGTTTACCCTAACAAAGAAGTTACATTGACACCTACACTGGTGACTTTTCGGTAGATTTGAGCTGCGTTTTGGCATTCAGAATATGGGTATTCAGAGGTCGCCATCTCCAGCATACACATTCCAAAAGCATAGACATCAACAGACTCATCATAATGTTCTTCATACATCTCAGGAGCCATAAATTCAGGAGTTCCTGGAGAAAAAGTAAAAAGAAGCCAACGTTTTCCCACATTTTGGACTGGACTGCTGCAGTCCACCAACAAGCATTTTGCAAGTGCTGCTGCTTTCCATGCAGTAGTATCTCATATACTGTTTTGGTTTGGTGGGGGGACCCCCCTAAACCCTAGAAATTAATAAATGGTAGGATTTTGATTAACGGGGATATGTATGAAAGTACAAGCTGCAGAACTTTGCCAGACAAGGAATCCCTGGACTGGCTTATGCAAACCAGCCTGGCAAGCCTGGCAAAGAGCTAATCTGTTAACATGGCAAAATGGGTTGATGGGCTATCTGAGAGGGGTCCATTGGCCTGGGGAGATAGATGTCGCCAAGGTGATGGGGTGTGTGTTTGAAGTGACAGGAAAAAGGAGTCTTTAGCAAGCTGTTCCAGGAAGAAGGAGGAAGAAAGACGGGGATCCATCTTGGGCAGGCTGGCTGAAGGCCAGCTGGGAGAGATGCCTTAGATCCCATGGGTGCACTGCTGTGGGGGACAAGCCCCTCCTGAAATGACCATGGTGTAAGATCTGGACTCCCTCCATGCAGACTGAAGCTGTAAATAGGTGGATATGTTTTAAAGCTATGACAGTCTCTGCCGTGTCTCAATTCTCCAAAGGAACACAGACCCTAGGTGAGTGCCTGGAATCCTATGGACTCTTGCTACTGCTCAGCAGAGAGAGAGAGAGAGGCACCCAACTTTTGTAACAATACAAAATAGTGAACGTAATCTCTGAATGTGGATCCTTAGATAGCCAAACTGCTGCATTTCACACAAAAGAGGGAGATAATAGCTATGGGAAAACAGCAAGTTTAGAAAACAATAAAAAACCTAACAACAAAAATATATGAGGAGGTGAAATTAATTCAGTAACAACCAAGTATACTGTACTCAGTTGACATGGAATGCTAACTGACCATTAGGAGGAGGGACCAAAAAATTGCAGGAGAAACATGGAATAGAACATCCCAAAAGACAATATGACTGCCTAGATTCAAAATTTGCTGCAGATCCCACCTGTCCACCCTAATTCTGCATATTCTGACTTCCTGAAAAACCCCAAGGAGAAGAAAATAAAAAGAAACAATCATACTTCTATTCTATCAGAACCTCTAGCATTTGAATTAGGCATTTGACGAGCAAGTATCAGAAACAGAACTCTTTCAGTCATGGCATCCTTACTTTGGAATGCCCTACATAGCAAGGCCCAGGTGGCTCCATCTATGGTGAAGGATCAAAGCTCAGTGGTAGAGCATCTGGTATGAATGCAGAAGGTCCTAGCTTCAATCCCTAGTATCTCCAGGAATGACTGGGAAAGATTTCTTTCTGAAATGCAGGAAAGCGACTACCACTGAGCGACACTGAGCAAGATGGAACAATGGTCTGACTCAGTATAAGGCAGTTTCCTATGTTCCTTCCTATGTTTCACAGTACGGACCTTTGGGGACTACGCCAATTGAATCCTGGTTAAGGGCTCTGTTATTAGTGTGCTTAGTCTTGTTATTTGTTTGGATTTATGTTTCACATGTATTCAAACTTTTGTTAGCTGCCTTTGATTTGTGTGAACAAGCCAAGGGGCTTCAACCTAGCAAATGGCCCATGAATGAATTCATGCAGATGAGTAACCATAATATATTATTAGGGTCCATTCTTCAATCTCTAGATTGTATGTATGTAATTATGTATGTATGTATGTATGTATGTATGTATGTATGTATCTCTACATTGAATGTATGTATTATTATGTATTAGGGTCCACCCTTCAATCTCTAGATTTCAGTTATGAGGCAGCAGAATTTGGGTACTGAATTTAGGACCTAAAACCATTACACTGCAGTGTGTTAGAAATGTTTTTCATTCATGGTCAAAATCTTCCAGTGGATCAGAAACATTACACTGGAACAAGTCAAGAGGCAGACTTTAGGAAGCCTGATCTTGAACTCTTTATGCACTATAGCAGTAGCACTGCTTGGATACAATTGCAGATTCCAGTCTCTACTGAGGACAAAGAGAGACACACCACAAGTGGCTCTCCAGTGGAGTACACAAACACACTATATTCACCAATGACACTCTTAGCGAACGATGTGCGCATTAAGGTGGCCAGTCCCAGGTCGCCAATCTTCACTGAACCAGTGGGCCCCGTGATGAAGATGTTGTCACATTTCAAATCACGGTGGATGATAGGAGGAGTCCTTGTGTGCAGAAAATGCAGCCCTTTCAAGATCTGTCGGCACCAGCTCCTTAACACCTTTGGCTTCATGACTTTGAAACGCTTTAAGTACCTATGAGAGAGAACACCACACCGCAGATGTTAACCACACCATCAAGTTAATCCACTTGCATAGTGCTTTCAATCAAGTTTTTGTGGAATTTTACACTGACACTTCAGTGATTCTGAGTAATATTCCAATAATATTAATAAGTTTTTGTGATGTTTGGGTTCTGCAGGATATTACAACATGAGCAGGGGTTCCATAAATGAAAAATAATCACTGGGTTAGAATACCAAAAGATAAAGAGGGAGTCAGCATACTACAAGGAAACCTGTCTCAACTGTTTATAACAATCACATCTAATGTGCTATATGTAGGCCTTAGAATCATAGAATTGTAGAGTCCGAAGGGACCCCGAGGGTCATTTAATCCAACCTCCTGTAATGTAGGAATCCTGTCCACAGCTGTCCCTGAATGGGCATGAACCACCAACAACCAGACACTGACCTATGGCACCACTGTCTTGTGGAAATCTCAAGTGATCCATCATTTGACTGCCCAATTATTAATTTGGACATGCAGATGTTATTGTATTAATACAGTGCTTACAAGCAGAAATCTGTGCTTACAAACAAAAACTGGAGTTTTTGGTGAACTATCTGCTCCCTCACATGTAAATCCACCTCTGCATTATCATCATCTGCAGGCCCTGCTTTCAGGGCCCTCCCCTCAGTCCTACCCCAGCTCAGAAGGAAGGTGGGTGGCTACTCAAGTCAGGACCTTTTCTGCTGTGGCACCTAGAGTTTGGAATTCCCTGCCCAGCTATACGTAGTTGACAAGCACCCACTTTATGACATTTTCAGTGCCAATTGAAAATGTCTTCCATGCCTTTGATGTCTATTAAGCATGATTCTATTTCGTTTGTTCTCTAGCTATTAGCAGCATTCTTGGTTTTTGCTTCTATTGCAAATTGTGTCTTTGATTGTTACATCCTGAGCCATTCAGTTCTCTTGGCGCTTAACAGAAGGCCCGTTGGTTTATACATCACATACAGTAACTTATTGATGAGCTATAGGCCTTTTCACAAGGGAGACGCAACACAAGTTTGAAATTTCACACAGGTAATCTCACAAGTTCTCTCTTGGGGGTGGGATCTTATAAATTCAAGTAATAGCATCAATGTAAAAATGAAGTTATTTGACATTTTTTATTTATCTTAACGGCCTTAATTTTTGCTGAACAGTTTTCTACACCTGGGGGTGGGAAAGCAGTGGTAGAAATTAGAGAAGGACTAGACCAAAATTACAGAATAGGCTTCCATCCCTCAGTCATACATTCCATCTTTCTTGTTACACTGTGTATTCCATAATATTCTTTTACACAGAATTTCTACATAGTCAGCAATGCTTTCTCAGCCCCAGTACAAAAATCCCAGCACATTTTCTTTCTTTCCTGATTATAACCAACTCACATAACGTATATGATCTGCCAGCTTGAAATCAGTAACCCCTAAAAATCAGTTAATTGCAGCAATTTTGCAATTTAGTTGATCTTCGCTGCTGCCATGGATCACTGACTCAAGAGACTTCTCAGTACACTCTCCTATTTCTACCCCCATCCCACCCCAAAGAAAACTTAACCATCAATGCTAACTACACTGGTTATAATTTCTATAGAACTTTAAAAGGCTTATTTGCATTCAGTTTTTGTTTCCTTTATTCCACCTATCATATAAGGGTTTACCCAAGGCCAACCAATGAGTCTTGTGGCTTTACAGGTCTGTGATTCTGATTGCCTCATATTCAGATTCAACACTGTTTAGTACACCGTACTGACATGAAGCAGATTTCAACCATACAGATTAATCAGCAAACCACCATGCCGCAGATGGGTAGCAAGATATTTACATATATCCCATATATGCCACAATGCAGCTCTGGTGCCAAGTGTCTGAACTTTGATGTTGCTGGCCTACAATACAACCACATAATGGGGAGTGGGTGAAAGCAGTCCCAGCAGGTGTGAATATACATTTTTTAAAAACCACTATATCAAATTTGTGAAAGAAAAAACGTACGTCTTCAGTGTTCCGGATGTCATCAGCTCAGTTACCAATACAATGCACTTCTTTCCTTTAACAGTTGATTCCCAGGAATCATAAAATCGGACAATGTTAGGATGTTGCAATCCCTTGAGCATCTCAGCTTCTTCTTTAAACCTCTGCTGCTCAGCTTTGGTCAGCTTCCTGTCCTAAAATGAAGAAAAGATGTACAAAGAATCACTACATTATGTTGTGTAAGCATTATCATGCATCTAATTAAACTTACGCCATAACAAATTTGTTAGTATATCGGGTTCCATAAGACTCTTTCTTGGTTTTGGTGTAGCTGTTATTCCTGGTCTAGGTTGGTCAAGTATGGGTCACACTGCTGTTTTATACACACAGTGAGAGAGACACCAAACATGAGTGATAATAATAATAATAATAATAATAATAATAATAATAATAGTAATACATTTTATTTATACCCCGCCCTCCCCAGCCAAGGCCGGGCTCAGGGTGGCTAACAACCAATAATAAAAACAAGTTGAATTAATACAACTTAAAAACAAGATTAAAATACATTAAAACATTAAAAGCAATGGGTGATATCCAACAAAGCACTTCAACTAACAGGTCTTCCCATTGTGAAACAGAAGGGAATCTCCTCCCCTCCCCTCTCCCCCTACACACATACACCTATGCCCTCCCCTTCCTCTGTTCTGGATCGTGTGAGGAAATCTAGAACAGGTTTAGGGAGTGCATGGGAAGAGGAGAGGAAGGGGGAATATAAAATACACCACTAGAAGTCCTACAGTATTTCGTTGGATACTGCTCAATGAATGGTTATAGCCATAGTCAGCAAAAAGAATGAAAAGTGCTGCTTCTAGAAATTCTAGGCTTCTAGAAATTTGTTTCGTGGGAAGCAGTAAAGTAAGAAAAACATTAAAGAAAGTTTTCCCAGATGCCTTTGGTTTTTACACACTTGCAGATTATATATACTAAGCAGGACCCGACCGGCTCCCTGATATACTAAAAAACTGAAGGCTATGACGCAGCTTGGAAGCTGATTTGAATGAACATGGCAGAAGACTCCCCGCAAGTCTGCGCGATTTCAGGTAAAAGCTCCTTCTTTGGTTTACTCAATAGTGGCAGTGATGGCAAAGAAACATTATTTCTCCAACACTGCTGCATCCTCACAGTGTCATCCAGTGGAGGTCCTTCTGGTGCCCTAAGGCCTTCTCCAGCTTGGCCAGGGGTATGTGAAGAAATCCTCAGGAGGCTCATTCTGACACATTGTGGTGCCTGTCATCTGAGGCCCTTCTCTAGCTCCCCCCCTCCAATTGTGGAGGGCAGCAACAAGAGAATGGGCCTTTTCTGTGATGGCTCCGATTGTGGAATGCTCTCCCCAGAAAGACTCCCCTGATGACATCATTATATGTCTTTAGACACCAGGAAAAAGCATTTCTCTTTACCCAGGCCTATGGCTGTTAAATGATCTATGGCCTGTAAAAGTGTAGGGAAAGAGGAGTGTTATTAATATGATTGTTTTACAATTAGGCTGTCTGTATGCTTTTTACTATGTTTTTATTATGTTTTTATCGTTGATGTTTTGTAGTGCATTTCTGGTATTGTGCACCATCCTGGAATCTTTTGATAAAGGGAGGTATATAAATTATCATCATCATCACCACCACCACCACTTTGAGAATAGAAACCACTCCCATTTGCCTTGACTTGGTCACCAGGGAAGGTAACCAGAGCACATGTAAGCTTGTTTCATTGGATGAATTTCAGCTGCTGGACAGAGTCCTTGGACATACAACCTATATACTTAACCCTTTGCTTTTCTTGGCTCATAATATCAAGCCAGGAAGAGACTGGACCAACACTTCCTTCAAAGAAGGGCTTCTCCAACCAACCTAAATGAAGAAGTTTTGCAACTAATCCTGAAAAATTCCCCTCTAGACCTAGTTGCAAATATTCCCTTCCTACCCCAAGTGCTTGAGTGATAGGTTGCTGCGCAATCAGTTTCCTGGATGAGACTATCTAGGTCTATTTCAGTCCTGCTTTGTTCTAACACAGAGGTTGCCGGTCATTTTGGTGGATGAACTATGGAGGGAGAGGGAAAAGGAAATGTGACCTTATAGACTCTCCTATATCTCTCACCAGCTTTTCACACCATTTACCATGGTATCATTCTAGATAGGTTATCAGCATTGCAAACTAGGGGAACTGCGCTGGTTTCATTGGTACTTTGACATCTGATTGCAGAAGGTGGTATAGGTAACTCACAACCTATGTGCATTTAACTTGTGTGCATTCAGATTTATGCACCTGGTAAATTAAAAAAATAAGATGGGGACAAGTGTCCAGAGAAAAAAGACTTTGGCAAGCCCACTCACAATTGAACCCAATATGTTTGAACCATGTGCGATTTTGGCTTTGTGTGCTATCCCTGGAGCATAACCCCCACATAAATTGAGAGTTGCTTGTACTTTGGAATTACTGCTTGGCTCCATGCCATCTGTACTATGGGTTCCCACGGCATTCTATTTTGTCCCCCAAGCTTTTTAACAAATGAGTTCATATGGGGTTTTGATTTGGTGACATCCATATGCTGACAACATCCAGTTTTCTCTTTCCTTTATATCAGGTTCAGGTCTAGCAGTGGAAGTGCTCAACCAATGTCTAGATTTGGTAATATATTTGATGAGGGCCAATAAACTGAAGTCAATTCAGACAAGGTGGAGATGCTTTTGGTTGGTAGGCAGTCTTTTGTATAGGATGGGCTGGTCTTACTGTAGACAGGACTGTAATCCCTGAGTGATCAGGTTTGAGCTTGAGGGCGATCACTGATCCTCTAGTGTCATTAAAAGATCCTAACCACAGCGATCCATGCTCTGGTAATTTCCAACACAGATTAATGTCATGCATTGTGTGAGGAGTCGTCTTTGAAGACCAAAAGCTGTAGTTCAAAATATAGTTGTTACGATGCTAACTGGTGTCTGGGGATGAGAGCACATCTCACTATTTGGTCCTAATCTTTTCCCCAAGTACAATGTATATTACTGGTGCAAACCTTCATAGCCCTATACAGTTTGGTTTTGGAATGGGGTACCTAAAGGTTTGCTTGACTCTATAACAACTTTTCTGCTCGTTAAGTTCTTCTTTGGGGTGTGTGGGGCTTTTCTAGGTGCTATACAGCATCTGAAACTAGGTGGATGGTGAAACAAGACAGGGTGGGAACATGAGAGAGGACACTTTCAGTGGCAGCACCCTGGTTGCAGTTTGCTTTTCTCCAGGAAATGTACCTGGCACCTATTTTATGATATTTTGCTACCACGTGAAGTCATTTTTATTTTTAATTTTTAACACTTGTAATGTTTTTTTCTTTTAAAATAGATATACTTTTAATGTAGTATTTTTTATTAATTGTAAAAGGTGGAACGCTTTTTTCAAAAGCAGGGCATACAACAAAGTGCATGTGTCCTCACATTCTGTCCAGTGCCTGCCAGATGTCAACTACTGACAGGAGGTAGAGGAAAGGCTCTCCAACAGAACCTTAGAGTGAGACTTTCTTTTAGATATCCTATAGCTGCAGCTAAGATGGTAGTTAGAAGAGGTCAGAGTAGGAAGGCACTCAATCCGTCTCAACTCATCCTTTGAGGCACCATCCTAAAGCATGCACCAAGTGTAGAACCCCTACAGGGGAAGGAATGAGAATACCAGTCCTGAAACTAGAAAGCTCTAGTGGTTTTATAGGTAGAATGCTGGACTAGGACCGTAGAGATCAGGGTTCAAATCCCCACTTAGCTGTGCAATTCACTGGGTGACCTTGGGCCAGTCACTGTCTCTCAGCCTAACCGACTTCACAGGGTTTTGATGTAAAGATAAAATGGAGATGGGAAGAGCCACATATGCCACCTTAAATTCCTTGAAGGAAAGGTGGGATATAAATGTAACAAGAAGAAGAAGTGTGGGACCACAAAGAACGAAGTCAATATTTCAAGTTGTAGTAGTTGCAAGGACTACTAATAATTTTCATCTTAATAGAAGTAATGGGTGTTAACATCTTCAATAACAGCATGAAATAAGATGTGTGATTTAACAAACAAGTGATGCCACTCATCTGGAAGTCAAAATAAATGATTTTAATACTTGCTGAGTTCAGAACACTTTATATCAGTACCAGGCTTCTGATGATCTCTAACCTCCTTCAAGGACAAATGCAGCAAACTCAGCTCAACAGTACAAAACACTAACTCAACAGAGGATTCTGTGTTTAAGAGGAGGGTAAAAGTGTAAGATGTGCCTTGGGCTAGGTTTCAACCTACTTCTGCCTTTATGGTCTAAGTACTGAATCAAAATAAAACAGTTATGAATGCTGACCTAAGTTATACATAGGCAAATTATTTCCTTTTTCCTGCTACCGAAACTTCCAACTTGCCTTAAACCCAAACCAAACATTCAGGCAAAGAGGACAGGCATGTACAACACACACACACACACACACACACACACACACACACACACACACACACATTTTAAGAGAACTCTCTTTTTACAAATAAAATACCACAAAATGCATCAGCCCTACTCGACATGACGGCAAATGAGTGATTGTGAGTTAACAATCCCCTTTAATTCCTTTGGCTGAAGCTCAGTTAGCATAAATTTGGCAGCACATACATGCAGCAAAGCCAGGAAACACAATGAGAAAGGGAAGGAGCAATAATGAAAGGGACAGATGCCAAGAGGATGCAGTCTTCCCTCCACCCCCAACAGCCCAAGGAGAAGTGGGCACTGCTGGCCTCTTCACATCTGATGGGGCTCTGAACAGCCACGTCGCTCAACACAGTTCTACAGGAAAGACCTCTGAACAACTCAATTGTTTTATGTGCCTACATTCAAGTGATCAGCAAGCGACAATTTGCAAAATTAATGATGATGGGTGATTTTGCAAAGCTGCAAACATTTTATTGTTTCCTTCAGGCTGGCTGAAATGCAACTGATTATAGAGTAATTGTTTTTGATGTTATTGACTTAATGCAACCAATTAAGTCATGCAACTTAACAGTTTGCAGTAAGAGCTGTTGGACAGTGGAACGGACTCTCTCAGAAAGTGGTGGACTCTCCTTCCTTGTACATTTTTAAGCAGAGGTTGGCTGGCCATCTGTCAGGGATGCTTTAGTTTAGATTCTTTGGGGGGTTGGACTAGATGACTTTCAGCATCCCCCCTAAAATTCCATAAAGAAATACTGCTGACACAGAAACTTGACTCATGACATATGTAGTGCACCCAGAAATTATTTTCCACACTCACACACGCACGTTTAGCTTGGGGAGGAGAAAGAATATATTTGTACTTGCCATTTATTTTCCATTGACAATAATGAGTTTTGAATAGCATTCAGGAATCGGACACCATCCTTTTCCCACTGGTTCACACAAACTGAACTGGCATCAAAGGCCCCACCTAGAACTGCACTCCAAATTCACGCTAGGTTAATTTACAACAAGCGAGCTTTGTTTCAAATGGAACCTTTTGTTAATTGGTCAATTGCTGACTGTCAACAAATCAGTTCCTGGTTAAACAGTTAGCTGATTATCCAGAATAACCACTGAGCCATAAGTCAAAAATTAGGATGCAAAAGACAAATGCCATTTTTGGCTATGCGATCAGCAGAACCATCAACGAAGTTCAATGTGGTGCTAAGTGAAAGTCCCTTAGCCCTGTTGCATTAGCAGAATGGTTCTATTTTATAGTGTGCCTATGTTTATGTTCTTCTGTACGAGTCCCTTGGAGACCTGCTAGGTGACAAGCGACTAAGAAGTCAAATAAATGAAATAAATAAATAAATAAATGGGAAGGTCCAGGAAGCCAGCATGGTTCTTGTGACTGGTTGCACAACAGATGGCTATAGAACAAATACTTCCTGTTGCACAACCAGTTTCACCAACTTCTGCTAGTGTAATAGTTGTGATGGATTTCATTCTGCCAAACCATGATTCTCACCCTTATGCTAGCACAACAGCCGTTGTACTAGTGGTCAGAGAATATGAAATCTGGGCTATCATTTGTAAGACTCAGGAAAAGTACATAAGAACAGCCTGCTGGATCAGGCCAATGGAACATCTGTCTAGTTCAGGATTCTGTTTTCAGTGACCAACCAAATGCCAAAGGAAAGCCTGTAGAAAGACCTGAGCAAGATAGCATTCCCCAGTTGTGATTCCCAGCAATTGGCCTTCAGGGACATACTGTAGCCTTATGAGGCTTTGCCCTCGGGTGGGAAAAATTTTGCGCCTGGGAAAGGGAAGTGGGAGTCAACAGACACTCAAGGAATAGTTTCGAGAAAAGGCTTTTATTTCTACCATCCATGAACTGGTAGAAGGAGCAAGTGTGATAAGTCACAAAAAGCATGCACAAAGTTCACAGTCATATGCACAAGCATATATACCCCGGATCAGTTCCCTCCTCCTTTCTCCTCCCTCAGGAGTCCTGCCCATGAGTTCCTCTGAGCATGAACAGAAAGCTGTCTTGGGACTATTGGGACTCTTGGCACCCTTCCCAGGAAAGGGGTTTCAGAGTGTTCAGATATGTTTCAATCTCTTGTTCTGGCATGGTTCCCAGACAGAAAGTAAGTTGCAATGTTGTTTTTTAGCAAGGCCAGAAGGCATGAGAAAGGCCTGAGAAACATTGGACTGTTCTCTACCTTTGTTGCAATCTTTTTAGTTAATGCTTTTTGTCTTAGAGGAAAATGCAGTTTTAATGCTTGAAACGAGGCCTGGCTGGGGGGGGGGATTAATGAACAGTTTTAGTGTTTTGGGGGTGATCCTAACTGTTCCCCTACATTCCCCCCTCTTTGTTTTTGGACAGCCGCCAGGCCTGTCCCAAATGGACCACTATCCTTTCTTGAGTGACCAACCAAATGCCAAAGGAAAGCCTGTAGAAAGACCTGAGCAAGATAGCATTCCCCAGTTGTGATTCCCAGCAACTGGCCTTCAGGGGCATACTGCCTCCAACTGAGGAGGTAAAACATAGCTAGTAGCATTCCACTGAGCACTATTAAGACCTCACGTGCAGTGCTGTGTTCAGTTCTGGGCATTTTTGTTCCATGAAACTTTAAGCTGGAAATAATTTAGAAAACAGTAAGTTTAGGTTAGAAAGCACACAGTATGCAGAAAGTTTGAAACAGCTAATTATATACGGCCTCAAGAAAAGGAGGCGGGGAGCTAATATGAGAGTTTTACAAATGTATCTCAAAAAATGAAAAACAGAGAATTGTTCATCCTGCCCAGAAGACAGGACAAGAAATAACCTACTGGAAAGTAGAATAAAGTTACATATTAGAAACAGCTTGCCAATTTGAAGAGCAGTTATCCTATGGCATGAGGTTACAAAAAGAAGATATGCTGTCTCCTACCTTAGAAATTAAGGCAGGCATCAGCTGGGGATGTCTTATGCTTAAGATAGTTGGGCTTACTACTGTATAATGTCCTCACTTAGTTATAGAAAGGTGTATATGTTAGTGGGTGTCATGCAACAAAGTGCCTTGCTGAGACTACTCACTATAAGCTAAATATCCCCACTAATGCACTCCAAGCAAGCAGTTAAGCAGGTTTATCCATCCATAAACATAAAAATGGTTAATTGGCCCACCAAGAAATCAAGCCATTAGCAAAACAGGCACTGGAACAGGAAACTTTTCTGCTTCACTGAACTATATAATATGCTAATTTCTTTCCCTCCCTAACAACAGGATAGATTTTAAAGCCTTTGTTTGTTCTGTTGTTCTTTTTAAAAAGGTGACAAGTTACAATGGCAAATTATCTGTTCGTACCATTTAGAGACAGTTTTATGCAAAATCTATTAATTTATGTAATGGTCTTATGCTTCCCTTTCTTAACTTATGCAATTGTCATTTTTTACAGTAGGTTTTAATCCCAAAGTCTCTTCTGTAGTTTAGCTGTCCAGGGTCATCTTTTATTTTCCATGACTAAATAAAAGAAACATATGCTTACTTAGCAAAAGAGGTCTCTTGTTCACTTATATAAGCCCACTGAGCTACAACCTCTTTGGAACATAGACCAGTGTTTGCATTTACACAGCATGTGCAATAATTATTAACATGATGGTTCTAACCATTAGAAACTAAAAACAATCATATACACTTTCAGCACTCACTAACCCCAGTATGCAGAACAATCAAAGCTTCACAAGAGTTTTACAGAATTTTCCCCTCCATTTTTTGCAGATAGTTGAAACGAAGGGCTGCAAATGGTTAAAGAATGCCATTCTTTCTGCAGAAAGTGGGAAGTCAGTCCAGATCTTTCAATTTCTTTCATACATCATCTTCTCTTAAAAGCTGGTCCCAAGAAATAGTACAGAAACTGCAACATAGCCAGTCAGTTTGGGCTTATGTCATCAAGTCTAGCCTTTCTACTGCAAAGCTGCGCAATCCAAGCTAAGAACAGAAAGCCCCTGGGTGGCTTTGCACATGTAACCATATAGCACCACAAATCCTGCCTGTATTGGCTGACTGGTCAACAGAATAAAGGTAAAAGTAAAGGGACCCCTGACCATTAGGTCCAGTCGCGGATGACTCTGGGGTTGCGGCACTCATCTCACTTTATTAGCCGAGGGAGCCGGCGTACAGCTTCCGGGTCATGTGGCCATCACGACTAAGTCACTTCTGGCAAACCAGAGCAGCGCACAGAAATGCTGTTTACCTTCCCGCTGGAGCGGTACCTATTTATCTACTTGCACTTTGTGCTTTCGAACTGCTAGGTTGGCAGGAGCTGGGACCAAGCAACGGGAGATCACCCCGTCACGGGGATTTGAACCGCCGACCTTTTGATCGGCAAGCCCTAGGCTCAGTGGTTTAACCCACAGCACCACTCGCGTCCCTTATGGTCAACAGAATACCTTCCCATAAATCACTCCATGTCTGCCAGCAATTACAATCCATACAGATATTAAAATCTGTAGGGAGCAGCTACATATATTGTTCTACTCTTGATAACTACCATTACTGCTTTAACCAGCTTATCTGAGAATTAAGCAGACCTCTGTCACCAAACTTTCTTTTCCTTCCACATAAGTGTCTGATGCTTTGTAAGACACCCCAATGTCAGTCACTCTTTGCAGTTGCAAAGACAAAACTTTTCCAACAGCTTTGGAACAAAGACAAAGAGCCACTGTTTACTTAAGTGCTGATCACCTGCCTATGAAGCCAATTTCCATGACTAGTTCAGTTTCTATGTTTCCTTTTTGTTCATTACCTTTTAAAATGACTGATGTTCCAACATAATCTCTTACCTTTTAATAAGCCAAAATAAACAATAGTCTAAATGGCACTCGGAAATTCTGATAGCTGCTTAATATTGGAGGGCAGAAGGGCAAACATTTTGCCTGGCTTAAAAAATATAAGCGATGGAAGATGGGGGCCATATAGGCAACGGATGAAAAGCAGAAGGTACTTATGCTTGTAAAGTCTTACATTCATCTTCATTTTCTAAAATTAAAGATTTGCTTTCCTTATTCCATGTGGTCAAATATCTCTTTAAATGTAGTAAAATAATGAATTTATGGCCTTGTTGGTATTGCTACCAATTATATGATCTACCCTTACTGAATCCATGTTTTGAGACCATATACTTTTTGAATCAATTTCTCATACAAGCAACTCTTAACTTTAAGGGGGGTTATGCTGTGGGGATATTGCCTAAAGCCAAAATTGTGTATAGTCAAAACACGTTGGGTTCCAATTGGATTCCGTGGTGGATGGGACTGCTAAAGTCTCTTTCCACCTCTTTTTGATTATTTTTTTGTTCAGTGTGCAAAGCTGAACGTGCACAAGTTAAATGTGCATAAATTGCAAGTAGAAAAGAGAACACTTTTAATTAATCTGATCTTTTTTGGGCTGGGTTGCCATCAGTATGCCGATGACACCCAACTCTATCTGTTGATGGATGGCCATCCTGACTCGGCCCCAGACACACTGACCAGATGTTTGGAAGCTGTGGCTGGATGGTTACGTGGGAGCCGGTTGAAGTTAAATACTTCGAAGACAGAGGTCCTCTGGCTGGGACGGGACGATATGGGATTGGGGGGGCAACTCCCATCTCTTGCGGGGGTGCAATTAGTGCCAGCACCGTCCGTTAAGAGTTTGGGTGTAATCTTCGATACCTCCCTCTCTATGGAGGCGCAGATTACAACTATAACAAAGGCGGCATTTTTTCATCTCCGCCAAGCTAAGCAGTTGGCCCCTTATCTCTCTCGCCCTGACCTAGCCACTGTGATCCACGCGACGGTCACCTCCAGACTGGATTATTGTAACTCGCTCTACGTGGGGCTGCCCTTGAGACTGACGCTCCAGCGGGTGCAGAATGCCGTGGTGAGACTCCTTATGGGGTCTTCGCTGCGAGATCACATTCATCCGGTACTATACCAACTGCACTGGCTCCCGGTGGAGTACAGGATCAGGTTTAAGGTGCTGGTTTTAACCTTTAAAGCCCTATACGGCCTAGGACCCTCGTACCTACGGGACCGCCTCTCCTGGTATGCCCCACAGAGGAACCTACGGTCTGCAAATAAAAACATCCTGAAGGTCCCAGGCCTCAGAGAGGTTAGGCTGGCCTCAACTAGAGCCAGGGCTTTCCCGGCTGCGGCTCCAATCTGGTGGAACGCTCTGTCACAAGAGACTAGGGCCCTGCGGGACCTGACATCTTTCCGCAAGGCCTGCAAGACAGAGTTGTTCCACCAGGCCTTTGGCCAGGGCCCAGCCTGACTCCCTCCTCTGGCAACCTGCACAGAACTTTGCTTAACGGTTGCCATTAATTTGATTTTAATGAATTGTTATAATGAAATGTTTTAGAATGTTAGATTATTTGATTGTTTGATTATTTGATTGTTGTTAGCCGCCCTGAGCCCGGCTTTGGCTGGGGAGGGCGGGATATAAATAAAATTTATTATTTTATTATTATATTATTTTATTGAACCAACTTCCTGTTGATAAAGAGCTCTAAGTAACTGGAAGGTATGCATATGTCTTCAACAACAGAAGAGAATCTAATAAAAAGAATCATTTTATCGGTTTTGTATTTCTCATTTTATAGTGCCAGTGAAGTGCTTCACTCGGGGATAAAAATTACCAGACACAGGAACCAATATTGGATACTTCCGTTTAGCAAGACCAAAAACAGTTAAATCTGCCATTATGTAGAAGGCAGAGTTTTTTTTAAAATAAATGTGAAAACAAAGGATTCCATGCTAAATAGATTGCAAAAAACAATGTGAGCATAGTGGTCAGCTGCAAACGTGCACTAGAATTACGCGTTTAGCTGTTAGTGCTGCTGCTAACCAAAGCTTTCAGAGGGGAGAGCAACCTTCATGCTGTTCCTACATGACTTTTTTTTCTTATTTAATTTCCAACCAACAGGGATGTAATTTCCTTTTGAAAAAACATACACATGCTGGAAAGAAGCACTAAGAAGTTGTTCCAATGGACTGGCACTCAGTTCCAATACTTATGGCAGTCATTCAGAAAGGAAGACAATCAGGTCAAGGAGAGCCATTCCTCCTCACACTGCTGCCTCTGCCCCCCTCCATAGGGAGTCACTTGCCGCCGCCGCCGCCACCACACGTCTCTTCCTTCTCTGGGGAGCAGCAGGAATTCTGTACGCTGTGCCTTTCACTGCCACCTCAGTGTCTTCTGAGATCTGCAACCACTCTTCTTGCTCCTCTGGCCAAGAATCACTGTCCGAGGTGAGGGCATGAAATTGATTTTGTACTTCTGGAGATTCAGTATGGCTCCTGACAGTCAATTTAAATAAGGCATGAGTGATCACGCCCAGGGTTTTTTTTTGTTGTTGTTGTTGTTTTGCAGACATTTTAGCCAAGAGATTGAAAAAAGTATTGATGGAAGAGATACATAAAGATCAAGCGGGCTTTCTCCCGGGAAGACATTTGTCTGATAATTTGAGGAATATAATAGATATTTTGGAAAAACTAGAAGTGAACATAAACACTAAAGCAGTTTTGATATTTGTGGACGCGGAGAAAGCTTTTGACAACATCTCTTGGAGCTTTATGAAGAAGAACCTACATGGGATTGGGGTAGGCCAAGGTTTTGAAAATGGTATAGGTGCAATATACTCTGAACAAAATGCCAAATTAATTGTAAATAATGTGGTTACGGAAGAATTTAAAATAGAAAAAGGGACACGGCAGGGGTGCCCAATTTCCCCACTGCTTTTTATATCGGTCCTGGAGGTTTTGCTAAACATGATTAGAAGGGACCGGTTGGTTCAAGGTATACAGGTCGGAGCTAAACAATATAAACTGAGAGCATTTGCAGATGACTTAGTATTGACGTTACAGGAGCCAGAATCTAGTACCAAAAGGGTTTTAGAATTAATTCAGGAATTTGGTCAAGTGGCAGGCTTTAAACTGAATAAGTTGAAAACTAAGGTTTTAGAGAAAAATTTAACACCGATCGAAAGAGATAGGTTTCAGAATGAGACAGGATTGACTGTGGTAAAGAAAGTGAAATACCTGGGGATTAATATGACAGCCAAAAATGGGAACTTATTTAAAGATAATTATGAAAAATGTTGGACGGGAGTGAAAAAAGATTTAGAAATTTGGTCAAATTTGAAGCTTTCACTGTTAGGCCGAATTGCTGTGATAAAAATGAATGTATTGCCGAGAATGTTGTTCCTATTTCAGACATTGCAAATTGTGGACAAGATGGATTGTTTTAAGAAGTGGCAGAGAGATATTTCTAGATTTGTCTGGCAGGGCAAGAAGCCCAGAATAAAATTTAAGATATTAACAGATGCAAAGGAAAGGGGTGGATTTGCCCTGCCAGACCTTAAACTTTATTATGAATCAGCAGCCTTTTGCTGGTTGAAAGAATGGCTACTTATTGAAAACACAGACATTTTGGATTTAGAAGGTTTTAATAATGTATTTGGATGGCATGCATATTTATGGTATGATAAGGTCAAAGCACATAAAATATTTAAGAATCATATTGTCAGGAAAGCATTGTTTAATGTCTGGATAAGATACAAAGACTTGTTGGAAAATAAAACCCCAAGGTGGTTGTCACCAATGGAAACGAAAGCTTTGAAAAGGCTCAATATGGAGGCCAAATGGCCGACATACTGTGAAATTTTGGAACATATAACTTAGATAAGAAAATTGGCTTCCAGGTGGAAAAGTCAAAATTAGAAACAGAACTGTTAGAACCTAAAACTAAGAACTTGTCAAGAATGTATAACTTGCTGTTGAAATGGAATACTCAGGATGAAACGGTGAAATCTGTCATGATTATATGGGCACAGGATGTTGGACATAATATTATGTTTGCTGACTGGGAACAGTTATGGACCACAGGTATGAAGTTTACGGCATGTAATGCCCTAAGAGAGAATATTATGAAAATGGTATACAGGTGGTACATGATCCCAGTCAAGCTTGCAAAAATCTATCATTTGCCCGATAATAAATGTTGGAAATGTAAAGAAATTGAAGGTACATTCTTTCACCTTTGGTGGACATGCCCAAAGATTAAGGCTTTCTGGGAAATGATATATAATGAACTGAAAAAGGTATTTAAGTATACCTTCCTGAAGAAACCAGAGGCCTTTCTCCTGGGCATTGTCGGCCAATTGGTGCCAAAGAGGGACAGAACTTTCTTTATGTATGTTACTACAGCAGCAAGAATACTCATCGCTAAGTATTGGAAGACACAAGATCTACCCACTCTGGAAGAATGGCGGATGAAGGTGATCGACTACATGGAATTGGCTGAAATGACTGGCAGAATCCGAGACCAGGGAGAAGAGTCGGTGAAAGAAGACTGGAAGAAATTTAAAGACTATTTAAAGAAATATTGTAAAATTAATGAATGTTAGAAGGATGTTGGATAGAAACTAAGTGGTTTCCAGCTGTAATGCTTTAGGAGACATGAAAAAAAGATTCACAAATGGGTAAAAGTTTAATGGTAAGGATTTGCTGAACTAGCAAACTGAATTGGAATACAGGGAGGGGAGGTGTGAGGAGGTCTGAGGAAATAAGTGTACGGAAGTTATGTTATTGAAAATCAATGTGTGTTTTTAATTGTTTTTTTATTTTGTATGTTTATTTTTCATTTTTTTGCTATATTTTAAAAACTTTCAATAAATATCTTTAAATAAAAAAAAAGATCACGCCCAGGGGTTGTATTCAACAAATTTTCATTCAGAGTAGATCCACCATGACTAACTTAGGTCCATTAATTTCTTGCACCTACTTCATATAAACTCCCGCCGGGCTCCCAAGGCTTGAGGATAGCTTCCAGAAGCCTGGAGAGCGAGAGGGGTCGGTGCGCACTGACCCCTCTCGCTCTCCAGGCTTCAGCGAAAGCCTGCATTCGCCCCATAGGATGCACACACATTTCCCCTTCATTTTAGGAGGGGGGAAAGTACGTCCTATAGGGCGAAAAATACAGTAAGTTAAATGATCCTCCAGATATTGTTGAACTCCCAACTCCCATCCAGCTCCTATCAGCCTCAACAAACTCACTCAGTGATCAGGAAGTTATTTATATATTTCAGAAAATTAAGTTCCACTCAATCACAGCTGTCTCTAAGTGACTGTGGTTATATGCATCTTTGGAACATGAAAAATAACAGTTGCTATGGTGACCTGTCCTTGGGATCACAAAGGGCAGGAAGAGTTTAAAAAAAACCTTATTTTAATATATCCTGCTTATTGAGGAACTTCCTCCACAGAGCAGTTTATTATTTCCAATAAAAACCAACTCTACCTGTTAATAAAATATAAAAATACAATGCAGCTAAAAAAAAGTGATGGGAAAATGCATTGAAAAGTGTGGGACAGCAATCATTTGATGCAATGTCATATAACCTCTATTCAAATCAATCATTCAAAACAAATGCTCAATAAACAGCCCATCTCATCTTACCTCCCCCCGAAAATGTGCAAACAAATCAGGACAAATGCTCAATAAATAGGCTATCTGGAAGTGATCTAGGTCTGACATTCATGTATAAAACATCTTTTAATCTTGTCAGTGCTGGGATGTATATTTGACTTAATTACTTCCTTACCTGCAATGCACACAAGGAAAGAGGAATTAGCATGGAAAGTTTCTGGGGCAAACTTTGAAATGGATTTAAAATAGATTCTGACTGTAAAGTGGGCAATGAGTTATTACGGCTGATAAAGCAACCCCAGCAAAAGCTGAGCAGATGCAGTCTAGCATTAATCATCTCTAAGCCCCAGAATGATCACAAGTACCAAAAGATTTGACTTAAAGGTTATGCAGCACTTCTCATACTGCAATTTTCAAGAAGACTTACATCTTCTTGCAAATATGTCATCCACTTTTTATTGATGGGGCACAGAAAAAGGATACATTCCAGTCACACAGCAAAGTAATAGCAAGTCCAAGAATAAAACCCATGTCTCCTGACAATGTTCTACCCTCAAACAATTTGGGCAGGGATAGCAAAAGCATTCTTCACAGAGAGGTGGCCAGCTATGGAATCTGCTACCACAGCAAGCGTTCAGAGCTAAAATGCCTGCATCTATATTTTAAGAAAGTACCTATATAAACTTTGTAGACCAACAATACTCGGAGTTGATTCACAACCAAGATCTGGGGTCAAACACGTTCCTTAAGCTTGAGGACTAGAAATTACTTTCATTCAGTAATTAATGAGTTAAAAATATAGCTAGTAACATTTTTCATAAACACAATAAGTTTAATTCTGATGCTTCCAATAGGGCTTACTTTGAAATAAATATATTTAAAAGTAGGTCTAAGTAACAAACATACCAACTGAAATTGTCACATATTGTATTTATTGTTTTGATATTGTATCCAAACAAACAGCCCTGCTAAATTACTCTTTTGATGTGCTCAGGACAATGCTGGAGGAAAGAATATAGATTGTGGTGCTGGATCAATGAGTGTTGTAACTGATAAGGCTACAAATATGGCACAGCATAAGCTTTGCTTTAAACTCAGCCAGCACTGCAGAGGAGCTGTTTAGATGCATGGCATGGAAAATTCTGATGAGCTTAGGCTAAACTAGCTGTGGAGGAGATTAAACCAATTATTAGGCATTCAGTAGTTATTCCACCACCCACTGATGGGTATATGGGGGCGGGTGAGGGAACAACCACACACTGTTTTTTGAATCATAGCTACTCAAATCAATTTTCCATTACAAAGAAAATGCAAGCAACGACCTGGCTTGCTTTAAAATGGTGCTTTCCCTCTGAATGGTCTTTCTAATACATTCGCCTGCTATTCACATAATATGCTTAGTCCTCTATTACAGTCTATCTGTTCCAAAGCAGGACAACTATGGGGGCACAATAGAATCAGAGTGTTGGAAAGCTGGAAGGGACCCCCGAGGTTCATGAGAGCCAGTGTGGTGTAGTGGTTAAGAGCGGTAGTCTTGTAACCTGGGGAACCGGGTTCGTGTCTCTGCTCCTCCACATGCAGCTGCTGGGTGACCTTGGGCTAGTCACACTTCTCTGAAGTCTCTCAGCCCCACTCACCTCACAGAGTGTTTGTGGGGGGGAGGAAGGGAAAGGAGAATGTTAGCCGCTTTGAGACTCCTGAAGGGGAGTGAAAGGCGGGATATCAAATCCAAACAAACTCTTCTTCATCTGGTCCAACCCCACACCCAGTTTATTATTACAGAACAAGTAAATAAACTACCTTTGACAACAGAGATGCCAAACATTGTAAGAGTCCTGCTGGATCAGGGCCCACCTAGTCAAGCAGCCTGTTTCCCAGAGTAGCCAAGTATCTGTTTCCAAGAAATTTGCTAGCAGGCAACAGCTCTCCCACTTTCCTTCACCAACAGGTTTTTGAACCTGGAAGTTCCTTTAAGCTATAATGGCTAATAGCCTATGATGGGCCCATTCACCAGGAATTTGTCTAGTCCCTTTTTAATATCCTCACCCCAAAGTCTATTTGTGTCTTGTTTGCTGCCACCTCCAGAATGCTTTGCTGGCATAAGTGAGTAAAATGGCAAGATGTAAAGAATAGAATTTCTGCATCTTTCATTGTTTTGAGTTTTTGGTCACCCCTGCTCCTTTCAAAATGCCACCTTTTACACACAACTATTAAAGTTACAGGCTGCCCCCCCCCATCAAGTGAATAAATAAAAATACTTTAGTAAATGTAGAAATAATCAGGATATTTGAAATTGAAATTCTTGGGGCGGTCATTTGGATGATGTATGTTGTGGCGCTTTCTAGCGACGCAACTGGCAATCCAACTGAGCGATAGGCATGGCTTCTGCCAACTGACCAGTCACATCACAGGTAGTTTGGTTCTGGAAGCTTCTCATAGTTTCCAGCATTTTCTCCTGAAAGCAAGCACCTGCAGGGCCTGTGTAGAAACAAGTGGAAGTTTCTCACAGGCTATTTATACCACAGAAAGCCCTCAGGCTTTGTCAATGATATAGTTTAGTTTATTCAAGTTCAGAATTCAGATTGGTGCAGAGTTCATAGCTTACATTTGTTGTTGTTACGGTCAGAGGGGGGATGTAATTTAAAGTACAGTGGTACCTCGCAAGACGAATGCCTTGCAAGACAAAAAACTCGCTAGACGAAAGGTTTTTCCGTTTTCGATTTGCCTCGCAAGACGAAATTTCCCTATGGGCTTGCTTTGCAAGACGAAAACGTCTCGCGGCTTTGTTTCCTTTGTCTAAAAACAAAGACATGTTTTGTTTATAAAGTTAATTTATTTTCCCTTCAATTTTTGAACTGCTCTTTACAGTATGTGTGACTTTAAAGAGCAGTTAATAAACTGTTGTTGTACCAAATTTGGCTTTGTTTCGACTTTTTTTGACCATAGGAACGCATTAATTGATTTTCAATGCATTCCTATGGGATTTCGTGATTCGCAAGACGAAAAATTCGCTAGACGACAAAAATTGCGGAACGAATTAATTTCGTCTTGCGGGGCACCACTGTAATTTTAAAGAACTGTTGTTGAGACATTTCATTCTGAATCTGCTAGACAGAGCCAGACAGAGGATGATGGCAGATGGGTGTCCTGCCCCCCCCATAAATCCTGGCTACGCCCATAGTTACAGGAACCTTTCCCTTTTTAAAAAAACTGGTCATCCTGTGGCAAGAATATTGTCTGAAATTTGGCAAAGAGCACTACAAATGAACTGCACACAAAAGGTTTCACCTGCATTTGAAAAAAAGCATCTTGTGACACTCACACCAGCCATAACACCACGGCCCACTTGCAGCTCTATCCTGTTGGCAAGCATAGCAACCAAGGGGCAAAAGTGGTGGTGTTTAACAGACCTGGAAGGAAGCAAAGACTTAAGAATGAATGTGGACACATAGGCATGAGCAACATCAGCAGAACTACTGGCTGTAAAGAGAAGTGAGTGACAACACTAAACCTGGAGAAGAAGCAGCAAATTTTTAAAGAACCCAGACATAGCTAAGAGTGCTCCCCTTATGTTAATGGACTTCAGCTCCCATCTGCCTCAGGCAGCACAGCTAATGGTTGGAAATGATAGGAGTTGTAGTCCAACAACATCTAGAACACACCAATTTGGCTACTTCTGCATCATTATTCATCCATCCCTCAGCAATGTTTCCATACACATGATGCCAACATTTGATGAGGCCTTTTCCTAAAATAATCCTAGGGACAAGTTCTATCTGAATAGGACAGAACAGAAGTGGAGGAGGAGGCAGGAGCCTAAAGTAAGGGTCAAGATATAGCAAAGGACAGAAGCTATGGAACCAAGAGATGGATAGAGGGCAAAAGCAAAGAGGGCAAGGGAAAGAAATGTAGGTGTCAGGGAACTGCCATCGGAGCTAGAAGCGGAGGGAAGGCTCCAGAGGGATGCCGGAGAGGGTCCCAGTAGGGAGAGAGGCAGCCCATCTGCTGGGGAAGGAAATCAGCGTAACACCAGTGGAGAAGGGGGGCAGATGGGGGAATCGGAGAGGAGGCTCCAAGACTCCTCGCCGGAGACCAGCGGAGAGAGTACGGGTACTCCGCTGCCCACACCCTCCCTGCACAGAAGACTTCTGCGCAGGGAGAGTAGGAGGAGACTTGGCATCAAAGAACTTCTTTGCTGGAAGAAGTTCAAGAAACGCCCACTGACGGATTCTGCCAGCGACTGAGACAGCCACGTAGCTAGAGGCTGTCCAGACAGAAAGGGTTCAACCAGGTAACCTAGCCAGGAGTGGCGGCAACTTACGCACGAGCAACCCCTAGAACCATTACATCAGGCAATGTCTAGTTGAGAATGGAAATTGAGGCAAGCACTTTCCTGAGCAATTAGTGTATACTCCAACTTCATGGCCACATTTCGACATACACTTCCATCACTGGGAGAACATCCCACTAAGATAATAGTCTGAAGGTACATGATAAATTAGAGGAAACCACCCATTAATAGTGTCTGCTTAGGAAACCACTCAGAAACTGTATGTAAACCATGTATTTATAAGCAATTATTTCCCGTGCTTACTTATAAATAAATATTGATTAGTCAGTTGGTTTGTGAACTGGTGAAAAAAAGAAATTCCTTGCTATTTGAGATACTCTCAATATTATACATTATAAAAGTCTGTATGAAGTAATACCAACTCAGGTGAGATCCTATCATAGGCAAGGAATGTAGCCAAGGGGTGCTGAAATTCAGTGCTTTTAAAAATGTACTGAAGCCACAACAAAACACAGTTCTGTTGACAATTTGCATAAATTTACTTAACATGTGTACTTTATTTGGTGCAGTTTATTTATTAGGGGGGGCAAGCACTGCATGATTGGATGTTTTCCCAGTTTATGACATGAACTGAGTAAAAGGTGTCAAAATTGTTAATACTTCAGAAGTGGCAATGAAGTGCAGGAGGCAGAAGTAGTGGAAAGACCTGTGGCCCAACAATTGCAGATTATCTGGCTTCTAAGAATTTAGCAGAAATAGCAATACAGTGGTACCTCGGGTTAAGTACTTAATTCGTTCCGGAGGTCCGTTCTTAACCTGAAACTGTTCTTAACCTGAGGTACCACTTTAGCTAATGGGGCCTCACGCTGCTGCTGTGCCGCCAGAGCACGATTTCTGTTCTCATCCTGAAGCAAAGTTCTTAACCCGAGGTACTATTTCTGGGTTAGCGGAGTCTGTAACCTGAAACGTCTGTAACCTGAAGAATATGTAACCCGAGGTACCACTGTATATTTTTATCTGTAACAATGAAGACTAGTAACTTGTTCTTTTAAAAAATGCAAGCCAGCTTTCTCAAGATGCCATACAAGTTGCTAGTTCCTGCATTAGAAGCCTCTGCAGTATGACCACTCTAGTCATGTAGGTTTCTGGATATCCCAAAATGTACCTCTCAAAAGCTGGACAAAGTTAGCCCTTCTGAACACCAGACAGACACATGAATGACCGATGGAACTCATCTACACTAACCTGCAATTCACACCAAGCAACTTCTACCCAGGTTTCTGTGTCCAGGCCCTTGAACACTGTTTTGAAGGCCCCTCTCCCCAGCTCAATGTCGAATTTCAGAAACCTTCCTCCAGGCGATGTAGCCACAGCCTTCATCTCGGCCTCCTCTTCTATTTCTTTCTTGGTTCTTTCCTTAGAAGCTTCCAAATTCACCTTCGAGCCATGCTCACATCTGGCCTCCTGGCCTGCCACCAGACCGCTGGAAGAAAGATGAGCCACCCTCTGGTCACCCACCACAAACTGCTCCTGTTCATCCTTTGGAGTGGGTTCCAAGGCCTTTTCATCCTCCATTATCTCCACACTCTTTCGGAAAAACCTTTTCCTCTCTGTAGTTGCCCCAGAGGCAGGTGTGTTGACATCCTCCTTGGTCCTGGTCTCCATGGTCAAAGGGGCAACAGCAGAGGAGTCCCTACCTTCCAAAGAGACTCCATCAGGTTTCTCTGATTCCTCTGTGCTGGCTGATTCACCAGAGTCCGTAGCCATGACAGAGCAGAGCCTTGGCACTTCGATATGTTAAGTGTTTCCCTTCCTCTTCACTTCAGGCACATCATGAGTAACGGCAATGTTACCAGGACTTATTTCCTCTCAGATTATCATAAGATTCCCATGGCAACCTGTAACAAGAAGGAGGGGAGGGAAAACAGGATCATTTTAGAAAGTGAAATACGAAGCAGCCAGCCACCAAGAATGCATCTTTCACTTAATTAATCTGGTCTTCCTTAATCCCAACAACACAAACCTGTTTGCTCTTCCTCTTTTTTTGCTGAAACTTTATTATTGCTTTAAACTCAATGAGAGTTACATGCAATATAGATCAAATCATACACAATAATGGCTTCAATATATTCTGTTACATCAAGTATACTGTATACAAAAGCACTGATTGTTTGACGTACAAAAAGAACTTGCTGACCTAGGTATCTCTCCTCCCCTCCTACTCAACTATTGTAAATTAGTTCACCCAGTTGCCAAAGCCAAACTAATGCTAACATTCTCAAATACACCTTTCCTGTTGGTCATCTCTCACTTTATTATTTGTATTACAAAGTACTGCATTCACCTAAACAAATATCAAAATTCCAATTCTTGTTGGATGCTTAGAAAGGCCAGTGAATATTGTGGCCTCACACAGGGGACTATATAAAAACATTTTTTCAAGCCTACCTCCATGCAAAAAACTTTCAAACAGAAAGAAATTAGGAAGTATGTACATACACACAGGAATCATATTGCTTCCACTGGGTCATACAAGGGAGCCAGGAACAGAACCCCCAGTCTGTTGATCAAAAATCCTAATACTGTACTGCCATTTATCTGAGGCAGTGTATGTATCTAAATTGACATTTGCTGCCTCAGAACAACAGAAACCAGCTAATAGCTTTTCTTAGACACCACTCCCCTTGTGTCCTGCCCTTACCACAATTGCTCCTTATAAATTAACTGAAAGAAGTACTTCTATTCTCATGTTATGAATGTGCATTGTGGATGCTTAATAATTAAGTCCGGATAAACTGGTATTTCCTGCTAGCATGTTGTATTATGAAGGTAGCACTGTGGCCACAGTGCTTGGGATTTTGAATGCGGTTTTGAGGCTTTTTTTAACAGCTTTCAAATGTAAAAAAGAAAAAAAAATCAATTGTTCAATGGAAATGCATTTAATCAGCTAGCATACAACAACAACAACAAAGCTTCAAGCAAATGGATGAGTTAATGGACTCCCTTTAAAACCCTCTAGATACTTGCAGTCATATGCCAAGTTTATTTACAAATATGTACTGTACTACAACAAAGGCACATCTACTTGGCTTCCCTTCACCTTACTTTGTAACCAGCTCATCAAAGGCTTTTAAATATATAATTTGTTTCTGAAATAATTCGGTCCAGCCATGCTGTTTTATCAAAGTTTAATCTTGGGGAAGTAGGGAAGACAATGTATTCATTTTAAACAGAGCTGGCTGAAACCTCGTGGTTCATTCAGCAGCTAAGTAGAATGTACCTGACAGAAGGCTCCTATGAAGCTATTATCACAGCATGTCCACGGGAAACTATTCTGCAGTTCTCCTGAGCATCTTTTAAAGACAAAAAGTATCTGGTCCCTGCTAGATAAATATTCCTTTGAGAAAGCATATTTTGAATGTGAGCTTTCAATATGGGAAGAAATATAACACAAGGGGGGGAAAGAAAACAAATATTTGAACTATCTCACAAAGCAACCGTGGGTTAAAGCATTCTTTTCTGTCAACAATCTCAGTTCACTTTTGAGCAACATTTCATAATTACAGACCAGGTAAAAATATTCCGTTGAAGTATATTTCAAAGACTCAGAAATAAAAAGCAACCTTCCTTTTTAGTAATCTCATAAATAGTCCTGGAGGACACCAGGCTGGGGAAGTCTGGTTTATCCCAAGCAGGAAACTGGGGACAGTAGAATCATCAAATGACAAGCCATTAAAAGGAGCCAGTGGTGTGCTGATTAACAGTGGTGGACTAGGACTGGGGGACCAGGGTTCAAATTCCCACTCGACCAGAAAGTTTACTGGGTGATCTGGAGTTTGTCACCATCTCTCAGCCTAATCTATCTCACAGGATTGCTGTGAGTATAAAATGGGGAGGAGGGAACTATGTGTGCCTCCTTGAGCTCCTCTGAGAATAATGAGATATAAATGTAATAAATGAATAAATATGTGTGCTGAAGATGGATAAGAAAATTGTACTGGAGTCTAAATGAATTCTGTCTTTACTGAAGAAACTTTTGGAGCGCTACCTGTACCTGAACAACTGTGTTGGCGGATTGCATCAGAATAACTATGTCAAATATTTTTAGATGTGGCTTTAGTACTGATTGTCAAGTTCAAAACTGGCAACTTATTGAAGCTGGGTGGCATTCACCCAGAGTTAAAAGGAACTCAGGTATGAAATTGCTGATCTTTTACAAAAAGTATGTGACTTATCACTAAGTTATATATTTGAACTGGAAAGTAGTCAAAGCAATGCCAGTTTTTTTAAAGGTAGACCAAGGATATTACAGACTTGTCAGTCTACTTCTGTCTTAAAGGTAAAGGTAAAGGGACCCCTGACCATTAGGTCCAGTTGCAGACAACTCTGAGGTTGCAGCGCTCATCTCGCTTTACTGGCCGAGGGAGCCAGCGTACAGCTTCCGGGTTATGTGGCCAACATGACTAAGCTGCTTCTGGCGAACCAGAGCAGCGCACGGAAACACTGTTTACCTTCCCACCGGAGCAGTACCTATCTATCTACTTGCAATTTGACGTGCTTTTGAACTGCAAGGTGGGCAGGAGCCGGGACTGAACAACAGGAGCAGACCCCGTCGCGGGGATTCGAACCACCGACCTTCTGATCGGCAAGCCTTCTGTCTTAGGTGGCTGATAAACAGCATTATTAAAGACAGTGTTATTAAGCTATAGCAGAATATATAATACAAAAAGAAATGTTTGTAAAAAGAAGTATTTGCTTCACCAGATATTGAGAAGTCTTTCAGCTTGTTGCTAAACATGTAGCTAGAACTATAATCAAGCCATTATTAAATTGGATTTTCAAAAATCATCTGACAAAATATCTCAAAATAACTAGGATTTGTGGCAACCCACCACCATGTTATGGCTGGGAAATGATTACTGATACTCAGCTCAACACAGCGGATACATTATACCAAAGAAGCCAGTGAAATTCTATCAATATCTCATTTATGTAGCTCTGCTCTCTTTATGCAATCAAAAGGCTAAAAGAAATTCTAAATTCAAATATGCTATGAAAATTAATCATAACAACCTGCCCACTCTGTAACAATAAATGTTATTAATAGCTACCCCAGCACCACCAAAAAGACAAGATGGGGCAAAATGTGAATGAATTCACAGGTGCAACTTTGCTGCCAAGGTCATTAGCAAAAATGGTACTAAGCGTATATGCTAACAGGTGCAGACATATGACATATGATCAACAGTTCACCCTTGAGGCCAAAAGCCAGCTGAGCCAGTGACATTCCCATGGTGACTCTTAACTGCAGAGAAGCCCCAGCTTGTATACACAAATGCTAGTTTTAAAAAGGTTCACTGTTTTTGTTCTTTTTTAAATCAACTACTTCATTTGCTCACAACGTCATTTTAGAAAACAGAGACTATGTGATCATGGAAATGTTGGGGGCAATTTAATGTTTTTACTTATTCGGGGTTCAATTTTGTTTTACCTTTTAGTCATCCCAACCATGGAGACTGTGGTTGGGTTACAGCGCACTGAGCCCACAAATTAGTCAGACTAAAACTAGTAGAACAGATAAAAAAATACTGAGAGAAAGCACTGGCTATCTGTCTTGTCTTAAAGTAATAAAATGCAATTTAACAGCTATAACTTGGGAGGAAAATACTTAAAACAAAATTGAAGAAATTATCTAGACTTGAATACAGTGGAGAATGGCCAAGGTTATAATTGGCCACAACTGAAAGCAAGTCAGCAGTAGACAGGATTGCCAAAAAACACATTTTGGGTTCATCTCCTTTAACATAATGCTATATTTAAGCCATAGGAAGCAGCAATACTGACCTTGTTTAGCACTGCTTAGGTCTCAGCTAATAATAATAATAGTGATTTTATTATTTGTATGCTGCCTATCTGACTGGGTTGCCTCAGCCACTCAAGGTGGCTCCCAACAGAGTATGAAAAACACAATAAAACATCAAACATTAAAAACTTCCCTAAACAGGGCTAAAGTAATGCTATCTAGCATTGGTAACCATATTTTATAAAATATGCCAATAAACATATATTTCAAATATGGTTGCCAATGAGAAGAGGGAGTGACAGGCTTGAGTTGCAGTAGGCTGAAGGTGGATATCAGAAAACTCTTCAATATTATAAAAATAGTTGGGCACTAGAATGAGTCGTCCAGAGAAGTTATGCAATCATCTTCCTTAACCTTAAAAAAATGGTACAACAATGGAAACCTACAATTGCAGAGACTTCAACTGGATGATCCTCAAGGTCCCATTCAACTCTATACAGAAAAACAATAATAATGCTGTTTCCACCTATGACTATCTAATCCATCATATCTCTTCTGGCACTGAATGCTTCTGGATTAACTTCTGACTCACATTAAAGAAACCTGGGCAGGGTAACAAATTGCCAGACAGCAGATTCCCCTTCCCTGATCCATGATCCTTCAAAACCTTAGCCATCTAATAGAACAGATTCAGTTATAAGATTAATCATATCTGTAATCTGAATAATGCACATAAATATTTTGGAACAGAGTCTCTAGCTATCATGGGTATAAAGCTTTGCAGGGTGGAGGAAGGTTTGCAGTAAAGAGATCTGAGATCTCAGAGTCTTCTGTGACAGACGAGAAAGGCCAGTCCAGAAAATTTTCTTTTGAGGAAGTTTGTTGGGTGGGCTTGGCCATACAATTATAATACAAATGATCAACACGTTCAGCGTCAGAAACGAATCTCTAACAACAACAGTAACTGAAATTGCCTTAGCGTCAAAATGATTTCTACATTGGTTCCTACTTGTAAGTCTCCGATGAGGAAACAACAGTCATAGTTGATGCTGAACTTTGTTTCAAAACAGCATTCATAGATGGAAGGGGTTACAGTTTTACCGACAGAGAAAAATAAAGATTCTGGTTAACAAACCAGCACATCTATAAAGTTAAAAAGAGCCAGCTCACAAGTTTTGGCTACCTTCCACAATCAGACAAGCTATGAACATAGATGTATAGTAGCTGTTAGCCAGAAATTAGATGTAGAATTGGTTTTTGGCTAAGTCAAAAAGTGATTGAAGCTTAAGCCACTTTAAATAAGCTGTCCAGCATGAATGAAAGCAGCAGCAACATAGGAACTAAGGGTTTTAGATGCAAGCCAGGAGCTCACCTTAGCCATGAACTCACTGGGTGGCTGCTGAGAAGACACTCTCAACTTCAGCCCCTCATATTTATTAGAATAACTTTGATAACATATAGAAAGGAGGCTCAACACTAAGAAAGCACTATCTAAATGACTATTAATATTTTATGGGAAGAAGAAGAAGAATATGAAACCACAGTGTATTTTGTTCTTTAAAAACTCCATTATCATCATCATCATCATTAACGTTTCTAAAAACAAAGGGTGAAATAAAATGTTGCCATTTTGCTCACAGAATGGCTTTTGGCCCACCTGAGGTGTCTACTAACGTTAGGCAAGGAGAGGTGATTTTTGACAATTTGCCCTTCCCACCATGCCTGTTGAAAATTTGTTCCAAACTGTTGGGTGACCCTCCAGAATAGTGTGGAAGGTGCTGCAGGAGGCTGCAGTGGGAAGGAGAAAATCAGCAAAAATCACCTTCCCTTCTCTTATGTTAGCAGACTCCTCAGCTGGATCAAAAGCTGTTCCGCTTGAACTGGATTTCACCCAAAATATTTTCTCTAGTATGCTTTCTTCACAATATGCAAAAGCTACTCTTCCCATGTGTTCATTCTTAAAGACTACGTTGAAAACCCTGGACAAGGCATGGGAAGAGCCAGAAGTGTTACAAATGCAGCATCTGCCAGAATATCAACTCTTGAACATAACATAGACTTCAGAAATGTCAAGGAAATGTCTCAACCTCACCTATGCAGAAAAAATGATTTAACTTTAAAATATCTGCTACTCTTGGAATAGAGAACAGCTGTGACTTTGTAGCTGATCATTTGACAAAGCGCCATATACTCAAGCTATATTCAGGACTGGGAAAAGTTCACCTGCAAATTAGGAAAAAGCTGTTTGAGGCATTTAGGAGTGTTTAAACAGACAGTACCATATTCATTATGATCAGTAAACAAGCATTATAACTATGCTAAATCTACATATTCTAGCCAGTAGAAAAGAAACATAAGACAAACCAGGAACCCTGACTTAAAAGCAATGCTTTCTCTATCTGTACTATCAGAAGTGTGATTTGGTCCTCCATATTTGATCACAATGTTCACAGAACTACCTATACTTCCAATTCAGTCTTTGACTGTCTCTTTTACTCAATGCTCCTCCATACTTTAGGCAAAATAAAAACTGCTAGAATCACCCACTATGGCTCAGAAGGCAGATATATATAAAAAAGGGAAGAATCCATATCATGTTGGATATTGAGAAGTGACTATAGGAAGCAAAAAGGCAGCATACAAAACTAAAACAATAATCCCAAAGCAATCTCCTGCCCAACACTCAAGGAGAAGTCCAGAACTAACCATGCCTATGGAGGGAAGGAATGCCCACCTCTTATGTTGAGAGAGGTACAAAGTCTAGTGTTAGGGTTTACTACTAGGTCCAATAAACAGAACAGTTCTCTTAAATTTTACACAAAATCCAAGCTTGTCTAGCCTAATAGGGTTGATAAAGGGAGTTCTGGTCCCTTTCTGGTCCTGTTCTAACTGCCTCAGGTTTCAATAGGAGTCATTTGCTGCCACTTTTTAAAAGTCACCCACAAACAAATTAAAAAGATGGATAAGATACTAAATTAGGTAAAATTGTTGTTAACTCTACAAAATAATACAACCTTGTAAAGAAGTCCACAAAAGCTATAAGAATGCAAAAAAAGAGAAATGTATACTAACCTACTTGGGGCTAGCTGACGAGTGATGATGAGTTTGATCCCTTCTGCAGTCTGTTGTGTTTCTATGCTGGCTGCAGAAAAGGGACAAAGCACTCCATCTCACTCACCTACATGGAATTCCTTGTTGCCCATGGCTACCAGGCTAGTGCTGAAATGCATAGTCTCTGATGCTTAAACTATTCAGTAAGGGACCCAACCTCTTTTAAGGAGTCTTGGTCTTTGACCAACAGCAGTATTTGGGTTCAGCTACAAGTCAAAACTGTCTGCTATGCTCCCGAAAGATACGCACACAAATAACAGCTGGCTAATTTTTTTTTAGAACTGTTGGAACTCTACATGACTTTTATTTAAAATGTACATTTCAACAGTAACTTAAAATAATCTGAATTGTTTCTGCTTTCAGGTTCTGTTCTAAGGAGCCTTGTATTTTTTTTTAATCATAATTGCAGACACTAGCAATAAACCCATGGACAGGGGACAGAGGGCTCCTTCTGATGAGTGGTGTGAATAAATCACAGAATTCTGCAACAGCAACACCCTCTGAGGGACCCCACCACCACCACCCTATTGCCAGAGATTCTTCCATACTGCCAAAGCAACAAGAGATTAATGGAATCTTGATCTATGCATTGCACCTTTCTGAGACAAATGGATATCTAGCAGCCAAAATTCCAAGTCACGGGGGACTTTATTTCCACTTTCATGACCCAGATAATAAAATCTGCTGCTCAGCTCCCAAGTTCTTACCTTTCTGCCGGCAACAGGAACTAAACCAGGAACCTAGATAGCTGCAGGATATATTTAAATGCCATTTTTTACAGTCTCAAACCATGAGCAAAATTTCATAATACAACTAGGAAACCTGGGTTTGTCTGATTTATACTTTTTAATGCACAACAAAAGTATGCAGAAAGCACTCACCAACCTCTTTGTCCCTACTATTACATGACTTTCATTTCAAATGCAACCTAAAGGCAGCTGGATATTAAAGTATCAAAAAATAACATGATATAAGGTACAAAACAGACAAACAGCTGCAATGGTTCTAAAGAACAATTAATAAAAATCCATCTAAGGAAAGCAAAGGAACTATATATTTAACTTGGGTGATCAGACAAGGAGAGATGCCCCAGATGGAAGTGCTGATCAACCCCCCCCCACCCATCCCAAATGAAATATTTCACCAACAAAGCTAAATTACTCAAACAGCACAATCCTATACATGTTTACTCAGAAGAAAGTCCCAGGATGTCCCGTGGAGGATATTCCCCCAGGAAGTGTGTTTAGTATTGTAGCCACAGTTATTTTAAAACAAACACAATCTACATATACACTCTCCCCTCTATGAGGAAAAAAACCCACTGATGAATCCAGTCTGCAAAATTCCTAGGGGTGGAGGAACTACACAGCCACACACAAAAGGTCTTTTTAAAAAAATCCCGCAGAATGAGGTTGATACCACAACACAGGAGGGTAGATGCAAACAAACAATAATAGAAACCACATACAAAAGGGAAAATAGAGGGGTTTTTTAGGCATGTGGTTAATAGGACATTGTGGAACAATGAGAGTAAAAGCCACAAATAATTTAAGAAGAGGCTTTCTTCTCTTCCCCTATCTGGTCCATTGGAATTCTATACACACGTACTCTGCCTCTTTCCTCCACATGCTAAATAAAATATCAGTATAAAATTCCAGCTCTATCGTTCCTCCCTGCCTCATCATTTTTGAGCACATGACTCATCCAACAAAGAAATTCCATCCATCGTGACCCCCCACACACCTGTCTTTCGAACACCAAACAACACTCACAGATTAAATCACCCCCAGCCTGGAGGGGGGGGGACTAATTGATACCTCAAGGCTGCACATATTGTCTAGGAACTAAGTCGTGTTGATTTCAAATAATTTAATTTCTAAGTATTGGTACTTTAGATAATAACATAAATCCCCGGCCGGATCCATTTTCTACTCCAACCACCAACACTCCCAACAGTGCTCAGCACGGCGATTCATCCAGACATACTGTAGTCACATGCACAAAAGCCGCCCAGACCCCCTCCTCTTTTTGCGATCTCTCTTCTTCCTACCCACCCATCCTTTAGGGAACAAAAACCATCCCTAGACCACCCCCTTCTTACCCAAATGTGTAAGGTTTGGGCTAGCGCCCGCGGGGAGACATCTCTCCATCTCTGTGGACTCCTCTCAAACAAACCCCATGGAAGCAATAAAAAGGAGGTGGGGGATGCTTACTGCATCAAGGGGGAAAAAGACCCCCACCTCCTTACAAGGAAGAACTTCCGGGTAATGGTGAACCTCGTCTGATAAGCAGGTGAAGAGCAATCCTCTCCCTTCTACCTTCTGTCTGGGCTGTACTATTCGGAGGAAACCCCTCCATATATACACAGAGAGCAGGAGGAGGAGGAGGAGGAGGAGATGGAAGCAGAGGCAGCCCTCGTACAGCTTGACATGCCAACAAAGTCTCAATGAAGCAAACTACATGGGGTAAACCATCTGCCCTATAAAAGAGAGGGGGAGAAAGATACACAGAGATGGATGGTGTATAAAGGCAGAACACCCGGATGTCAAACGAATATGTTCTTTCCCATCTTCAGCAGTGGAGATTTCCACTCTCTGTGAGAGCATTAAGTAGGCAGAAATAAGACATGGTGATAGTATTAGCTCACTTCTGCAGACACATGTCATTTAATTTAGTTGGTTTAAAGATGTGCTAGCATGACTATGCCAAGCTCAGCAAAACGTGCGTGCGCGCACACACACACACACACACACACACACACACACAGACAGCCTCACTTTCTCAGCAGCTCTTGTGCAGGAACAGAACAGCAACCACAAATTTACAAATGCAACTATAACATACATAGCAACCACAAATTTGCACATTTTAATCAGAGGTAAATCACATTTGATGCTCATACATTACCAAACTCACAGTTCAATGCAAAAATAAAAACATGAAAATTACACCAATTTCCACAACCATTGTCTTTCTAACATATACTTCATTGAAAATACTCTCTCATCTTACAACACCAGAAACAAAACTGAAAAGATCACACATACTTCCACATTTATTCTAGAGCTTCAATCAGTTTTAAAACTTTTGTTAATTAAAAATGCCATACTGATTAATCAGGATTTTAAATGGTTTAAATACAAGTAAATTTAAAAAACAAACACAAATTATAAAAACAAACATGGCAAACACCATTTTAAAAGAGGTGGTGCCTGCTGCAGTATCATCAGAACACAAAGTACAGTAAAGGTAAAGATAAAGGGACCCCTGATCATTAGGTCCAGTTGTGGACGACTCTGGGGTTGCGGCGCTCATCTCGCTTTATTGGCCAAGGGAGTTGGCATACATGACTAAGCCAGAGCAGCGCATGGAAACGCCGTTTACCTTCCCACCGGAGCGATACCTATTTATCTACTTGCACTTTGACGTGCTTTTGAACTGCTAGGTTGGCAGGAGCAGGGACCGAGCAACGGGAGCTCACCCCGTCACGGGGATTTGAACCACCAACCTTCTGATCAGCAAGCCCTAGGCTCTGTGATTTAACCCACAGTGCCACCTGCGTCCCATTTACAAAGTACAGTAGTAATAGTCAATTACATTGCACTCATAGTAGACCTATTGAAATTAATGGACAGGTCTCAATCATGTTCATTCATTTCAGTGGTTCTATTCTAAGTAAAACTTAGCTGAATACTGTACCACTCAATAGTCTGTGACTGAGGGGGTATGAGTTCAGATGTAGCAGAATGGATTGTACCACTCCAGACTGGAGGTTGGGCAACAAAGTTTTGAATGCTCCACAGTTAAAAGCTAAAGCAGCAGACAAAAATGTTATGGTAGATAGTAGTCCCTTTCTTCTCAACATGCTGGTGTTCTTCTTGCAGGGAACATTTTTACATGGAGGAGCATAAAAAATGGCAACCCCACCTGCAGTCCGAAGTGATAAAATACAATTTCTAGCACCCCTTTCTGTTCCATGAGTAAAGCAAGCCTAAGGAGAAATCTGTGCCCCACTTTCCAAAATCTACTGTAACACACAAGGGCTCACCAGCAAAAAAAATAAATGGGAAAGGGGCTTCTCAAACACAGGAACATTGAAAACCACCAAACTAATGGAACAGCAGGGATACTAGAGCCTAATCACAAAAGCTGGCTTTCATGGTTTTTGAACAGATCCACTCCGTTTCAACTATTCTGCTGAGACAATTGCTTTTGGCTCTTACTGAAATGCATTCACAAAAAGAACACCCTTAGTACTACCTGCTTCAATAAAAAAACAGGGCTCCTAAACCTTGTAAAAAGAAGTATTCCAAACAGTGCACTTCCTCCCATCACAGCATAGCAGAAAAACCTGCATATGCTGAAATTCCCTTTTCTATTAGGACATAAGACGCCTCCATATACTGAGTCAGACCATTGGTTCACCTATCTCAGTGTTGCCTGCACTGACTAGCAGCAGCTCCCAAAGGTTTCAGGCAGGAGTCTCTCTCACCCCTATCTTGAGATGCCAGGGATTGAACTTGAAACCTTCTGTATGCAAAGCATATGTTCTACCGCTGACTTCGTGAAGGCACAGGACTACTATCCTATACAGAATTTATAACTATTGCCAGTTGATCCAATCATAATCCTTATCAGTCTTCAGAGTCTGGTCGATGTACAACCCCTGGTGTGCTGGAAGATATATCCCATAAATCCAGAGGTCAGCAATGCTGTGTAAGAAAACCACTTGTGGAGGGCCATAGCTCAGTGATGGAGCGTCCACTATGTATGCAGTGGTTCAATCCCTTGGTTCAATCCCTAGCAATCTCAGTCCCACAAAGAATATGCCTCCAATTACAGGGGCCATTTTTATAGCACTGCTTTGTTTGTCCATCAACTAAAAAATGTGTTGTTTTTAACTGAAAGCCCGTAAGAAACAGGAGACCAATATCCCCAAAGCTACCTGCTTTCCTGCAAGCAGAAAGTGTGCTGGAAAACCTTGGACAGAGATATGAACTGTATCCGGCAGCAGCAACTAGCACACTGCAGATGACCAATAAGAGAGTAGTTGGGAACCTTATGTCCTCAAAATATGAACTAGGGAATGCATTCCTGTAATGTGTTGCTGCCAGGGTGAAGGAATGGCATCCTTTAGTTATTCTCAGAATTAAAAAGAGTGGACCTTTCTGTTCTTTCATGCACAAGTACTCATAGCTAATGTCCCCCTTCTTACTCCATATTATCACATCTTTATTCTTATCCAATTTCTGCTTCATTCAGATCAGCTGCCATAGCCAAATACTGTAAGCATCTTGCCTCCCGAATTAAGGACATGTGTGAGGGAAATCTACAGCGGAAAGTGACAACCGAAAGGAAGGAGGACCAGAGGCAGAAACTAAACGCTGCAGGGCTCAGAAACTCCGGCTTGATCGATGCCCACAACCATATCCCCATCCCGCTTGAGACCCCGCCTGGGCTACGGTGGTTACAGTGCCAAGGAAGGCGATGCCCGCCAAGACACCGCTTTCAATCCCTTCTGGGCGGCCTCAGGCCAGCCCCCCTCTCTCAGCCTGTCCTACCTCACCGGGTTATTGTGGTGAGGAAAGCGGCTGGCGGCCCGGAGGCTGCCTTGAGCCCCTCGCAAGAGAGCAGGGCGCGTATGTGAGCTTTCGAAAAGGTGATTCGCGGGACTTTTGCACTGAGGAGCGGACCGCCTCGGGAGTCGGGACCACGCCGCTCCCCAAGACCCTCTCCGACGGAGCCTCCATTTTAGTTCACTGACCTTTCTTCTTTGGGGGGGGGCGGGTAAAGCGCCCCCCCTCACTCTTGGGCAACTACTTCTCCACAGCCACTGAAACTACCCCCAGAAAAGACCCCGCTGCTGAAACCTCCGTTTCCTCACCATCGCCCGCTAAGATGAGGCGAGGCGGGGAAGGAGGGCGGAGAGGCAGCGCGCGCCAGGGGAGAGAGAGAGAGAGAGAGAGGATAATCCCCATTGACTTGACTGCGTCTGCCAGCAGCAGCCCCCCCCCCCCGCAAGCCTTGGCATCGGACTATTTGCGCGCGGGGTTTCTTGGGAATTGTAGTTTCTTCTTGTGGGAAGAAAGCGGGCGGGCGGGCGGGGAATGTGGCGGGAGAGTAGCGGCGGGTGAGATTCCACGTCGGCCATTTTGCTTTGCCTCCCTGTAATGGGAAGGGATGGGGGGGTCGTTGCGTTGCCGCGCATTTTAACGGGAGTTACCTCAGTGTTGACAAGAGAAGGCGCGAAGGCCATGCATTGAGTTGTAAGAATTCTAAGGTCTCAAATGTAGAGTAAATGTTCATAAATGTACACGGCAAACACAAAAACATAAGTATATCAACTAGGTGACTGAAATAGTACAGGAGAGCAATCCTGAAGCACATTTTGACTCCCAAATTGACCTCGAGTATTTCTCTGCAAGGAGGAAGGAAATGGGAAAAGCTTTCCAATTATCTTTGGGCTTGCACCTCCTTGCAAATATGGTCTGGCAAGTATCAGTTAGGCTGCGCAAACTATCAATATGCGTAGGAGATTCAGGAACTAAAGTATTTACCCTCTAAAAGGAATGGCCAGGCTACCCAGAAAATGCAACCAAGTAAGGCATCATCAGGTATCCTAGCAGGAGAGAAGCAACACACTCAACTTTTTGCTGGAGAACGCCTCCTTCTGTGATTCATGCATGATATTTTGGAGGGTGGTCTTGGGCTGTCTTTACAGGGGCTTGTGCATCATTGTTCTGGGTCTCTCCTACCTCCTTGCAGGGAGGGGAGGGAACTCTTGCAACAAAGATCTGCCTTTCTTTCTATGGATCTTGCCTCCATCCATTCAGCTCTGACCAATCATGGATTTAGAGGACTCAGTCCCTTGGGGAACTGGGCAGCAAAAGCCAACACCCCTATTTTTTTCTATAACAACTGTTCTACTGGAACAGGTTTTTAAAAGTTTCTTTTTCTTTTTTAATCCACGGCATGCTATCTTCTGCTGCCCCATGGTCCCCCTTTTTTCCAAACAAAGCAGCAGAAAACAAATGTTATCAACTTCAAACAATATGTGCATCTTTCTGGAAAGAAACTACAGATATAGATTATATTCCTGCACTCCTATATACCCATTCCCTGGGAGAAAATCCCATTGAATACAGTGGAGCTTACTTCTGAGTAGAAGACATGTATCAGTTTGTGTTGCAAGTCACTAGAGAACAATGCCGATTTGTGCCATGAGGCATGTTACGGCTAAAATCTGGGTGCGGGGTTACTCTGCCACCCAGCTCATCGGACTAAGTCCGTGGGTCCCTGCGGAAGAAAATGAGCTCAGCCGGACGCAGGAGCAAACTGCAGAAGATCCAAGTTTATTGCGCAACAGGTTCAAGGCGAGATTGAACCCAGAGAAAGGGGTGACATGAACTTTTGAAATTTCCCTCCATATCCCAGAATACAGTGCATGAAACGTCACGAATACATTATGGGAAGGTTGGGTTTCACAAGTTACATCATGAATATACTTTACACGTCATGAATACATTATGAAAAGGTGGGATTACATTAATTAGCATTTTCGGATGAGGGAGGGGGGATATGCGGAGCGGGAAATATACATAGATACACATTTATTGAGTACCGGTGGTGGCAAGACAATGGGTCAGAGATATGCATCGTCTGCCACCTAATATTGCCTAGAGGGAAGGTTTGGCAAATTAAGAAGTTCCTGCGTACGTGACCTGCCGCTTCGGGGATTATGGAAGTAGGGATAGCATCATGGAGTCCACGGGGAACTGAGTTGAATGACACTGAGAGCGAAGAAATTGGAGTTACGGTTGATTTTATATCAATTTCTAAAGATTTCAATGATTTCAAACCCATTCTGTACTATAGGGCAAAAGCAGAAACAGAATGGATACATTGTAACAGGAGGTCCCTGGTTTCGGATCCATTGTTCTCGCCGTGGGGGGCCGTCAGCAGCTTGCCAGGGGTGAAATGAGGCGTGCAGGGGCTCCCTGAGCTAGCTTCTGCAGGACGAATGCATGGCTGTGATTGGCTAAAGCGGGGCCATAGGAATAAGCGGGGCCTCGGATGTTCCTAGAAGGAAGGGGGAAAGGAGCCCCCCCCCTTCCGTTCCGTATCAGTCCCCCATTCGGAGATAGATTTGCATTAAAGTTCTGTAAGAACTTGCAAATCTTTTCTCCGCACCCTAAATCTCGGTGAATGGGATGTGTGGCTTTATGGAAACCTGAAAGGGACTTGCAAGCCATGCCTCTTACGGTCATTTGCGAGTATAGCAGTGCAGGTAGCTGCATATAGGGTATTATATAAAGAACACCTCTTGTATTTTGTTGCTAAATTACTTGTGGCATTCTCAATAGTGTTTTATGCTTTACACCTAGCAGGAAGGTCCACTAATGACTGAAAAATGCATTTGGTGTTTTGTCCTTCGCCATTTTTGTGTATTTCTCAGGTGTCAAGCTAGCTCTTCTGTGGTCTCACACTGACATAGTGCTACAGCAACACATCCTGTCTGTTGAATCCCCTCGGGGCTTTCATTTAACCATGTTGCCTGGCATTCACCATAGCTGGCACAGGCTGGACATCTCGTGAGGGAGAGGTCTTCGCCTTGGCCTTCCTATGGGATTCTATTATAGGCTGTGGTTTTGCACGCATGGGGGTTGCTCACTTGCACTTAAAGGACCAAAAGGCTAATTGCAGCCTGGATACACTTGCCCAATTCAAACTGAGTCCAATTTGAATTTATCTTGCCCCATGGTTCTCAACTCTTCAAACCAATCTGTTAAAAGGAAACCATTCTTAACAAGGGCAGTTGTCCAAATAAGTCAATTTAACTCTATAAGGGATCATTCCTGCTAAACCAAAGCATATGCACCTTCATGTACCTGGTGTTTTATGGATCCAGAAGCTTGTCCTTGGCAAAACGAGGTTTAACACATTTTAAAATGGATAGGGAAAGTTGGCAGGTGGAACAATGAAATGTGGTTATAAATTGAGCTAAACATTGGACTACACAATAGTGTGAGCTATTAGAAAGTATAAAATGCATGAGAATTCTCCATTGGTGTGTAAGCAATAAGACATTAAACATAAAAACAATTACACACAAAAATTGCCCCCCTTTGTGGAAATCACACTGTCAGACACATTTCAACATTCTTACATAATAACACATAATACAAAACAAAATAATTAAATATCAGTTACATATCTTGACACAATTGTGATCTTTTATGCATGTATCTTTTGAATCCTGGAGCACAGTCTTAAGGTTCAAAAGTGAGAAAATGTCCTTGCAATTCAACTCCTCCCCTTAGCCATGAGGGGTTGTTGCTGCTTTTCATCATTGCATCTGTAGAAGTGATATCCTGTAAGGGGCAGGGTTTTGGGGCTTAAAGACAGTTAGAAAAGGGAGGGGGCAAAAGGCGAAAAGGATGTGATGTCCTTCGGTTTCTGTTGGAAGTTGCAAATAATAAAATCTTAGCGAATTAAGCGTTTCATTCATTCCAATATTATTATCACATTTTCCTATAACTACTGTTATTATCTGCTAAGTTTGTTTGCTTTTCTTCACTTAGTTTTTGTTGTTGTTCTTTTCATATTATAAAATAAAAAATTACTCCACATGTATAGAAAGAGAACTGTAAAAAATACAAAGGTTAAAAAATAAAAAGGAAGCAAAAAAATTAGATTACCAGTTAGATGAAAATGGACTTGACACAAAGACATCAGATTCAGAAAATAACTATTATTAAATAGTACAAAGATATTATCAAAACCACACATATTACTACTGGACTGAAAAAAAAGGGAAAACAATGGGGAAAACTTAAAATTCACCATGTGCTATCCAATAAAAGAACTTCATGAGACTGACTTTCAACATGTGATGAACATGTCCCCAAAGTAAAACACAAACACACAAAATGAGCTATGAGGAACCAAAAATAAATAAATGCTAAGACACACAATTAATAATGAATGGCAATTTAAAGTTGTGTAAGTACCTTGCACTAGCCAAAATGACAGAATTAATAAGAGATGCTCAGGCCGAAGGTAAACAAGTACCATTCCACAAACAATGTTTGGTTGTGCTTCGATTAACTTCATAGACATCATGGAGAAACGTATTAAATAAATGAAAACAGATTATTTGTAACTTGAAAAAAGTGTCAAAGCCACAAAGAGATGGAAGTCACTAATATAGCAGGGATTCAGACGTGTTTCACAAAACAGAAAGAAAGTTGCTTGTGGGAGGAAAAAAGGGACAAGCACTTTGTTATCGGGGTTCACATATCCTGTTAAAAGGGAAAATTATTTCATGTGAGAAGCCTGTCAGGAAATGCTGTTCCTAAAATTCCCATTGAGGAGGGAATGCTTTGATATTTACCTGTGAAAAGAATTTGGCATGTTAAGATTTGGAACCTGGAAAACTCTTGACTTTTGATGGGCTAGTTTTTTTTTTGTTTTTTTGTTTTTTTTTAGCCTTTTGTCTTAAGTAGCCCCTGGAGCAAAGACAGATTAAGGGTGATTTCCTTCAATGGTTCCGACTTTTCTTTTACATTTGGAAGAAACCTCCTCTCCCTCCTTACAGTCCCCCCCCCCCGTCCTCTCTCTCTCTCTCTCTCTCTCTCTCTCTCTCTCTCTCTCTCTCTTCTTTAGCTGATCTAGCCTCTGTGCATGTGCAGAGTTCATGTCTCAGCAAACCTTTTGTACTATTGAAAATGTTGCATCCTTTGGCTAAATTAACATTTGAATAAGGGAAGGGAAGGGTATGGAGTAGATTTTGAAAACAGGGTTTGATTTTAAACAAAAAAGAGAAACTCAGCAATTTAAGTATTCACCAAAGCTAGCAATTTCAGCCCAAGCAAACTGAGACTGCTTCCTTTATGTACAGGAAAGGGCTAATATCCCTCTGGCCATTCGCGGAACAATCAACCGCTCTCTTATTTATGAGTAAAAATGGCCAGAGAGTTAGAATTCATAGGATTTTTATTATTATTATTATTATTTTTTAAACGTTCTCAGTCATTTTGGCCTTACCATTTGCAGACAAATGGATTGGTCAAGGCTAATTCTACTTGATTATCCATTTGTATGTGCTTAAACTTTGAGTAGACTTTTAAGTCTAATTTTTGTAAATAATAGACAAAATGATAAACACTGTAATCACTTAAATGCCTGATATCACCAGTTCTGCTTCAAACATCATGGCTTTCACCTGTCATCACACCTTTTAAAAAAAACAAAGAGCCAACCTGGGCTGAATTTCAACTCATCAGCCACAAATTGGGAAAGTTGAAAGGGACCTGGGGTCATCTAGTCCAACCCTAAAATACAGGGTTCGTAGCAAGATTTGTACTACCAGAAACACACACATACCTATAGAAATTATCTTTAAAGGAAGATTGAACTTAACATTTTTTCTAAGATAGGGAGAGGATCTTTTATAAAGCAAAGTTAATTCAATTGATATACCCACTCACAAATAATTACAACAGCCATAGATTTGACATTTTTGTTGAACTTGCAGAGCAATAGTAAGCCTAATCTATGCCCCCCCCCTTGCAGTTTCCTTTAAAGGAAGCTTACTCAGGAGTAAATTTACCTGGCACAGAATAAGAAGGAGAAGGGGGAAAAAACCCTGAAAGAGACAGAATGAAACAAGGGGGGGCATTTTCTAAGAAAAGAGGCCAGGAAGTCTTATAGAGACTGATATCAGGAGCCTTACAATAACTCTTCTGTCCAACCAAATCAAAGTTAAACCTGGACTCAGATATTTTCTTAGAAGGAACACCATACTTTCATAGGCATATGCTTAATGAAATACATACATTGCATTTTAGCTTGAGAGCAGTTGGCTCAACTGGGCTTTTGCAGCAGAAACATTAGGTTATCAGCACCTTCCAAAATAAGACTGTAGACTCACAATCTCAAAAGTTGGGGCAAAGCAAGAGGTGGGGTAAACATTTGCACACTTCATTCTCATTTTCTCTTATTTAGGACTGCTAAGATCCAGCATGGCTTCCTTAGATTTAAATTTTGAAGCAAGCTTGCAGTTTAAACTATGCACACTTAAGAAAGGCAGTCTGCCAGAGACAGAAGGAACAGACAACACACATAACGGACAACATGTAAACATACATATTCTCATATATGTATTAACAGACAACACACGTAACGGACAACATGTAAACATATATATTCTCATCCTTTAGTTGGTTATTGCAAGGAGATGGGCCACTACCTTTGGCTTCATTAAGTGAAATTAGTAGGAAAGTCCCACATGGTTTTATGAGCCTCCTTGCCTCTTCAAACACACCACCAGGTAATCAGACTGGTAGGGCTCACAACGCTTGGTTGACTGGGTACCCCTTTATAGATGCATGCGTTGCTGTTGTTGCTCTTTTGCTTTTTCCTTTTTTTGGGGGGGGTCTGGGATAGAGAAGGGGAAAAAGAGGGGTTGATTAGGATTGGTATGTCTAGGGGTTTGGTATGCTTAGTACAGGGACGTATAGTAAAGAGAAGGGGCTTCTAGTTGCCTGGCAACTTCCTTAGTGGGTTTTAGAGAGCTCTAGCTATCCGGTTCCTTGCGTTCCCTTTCCTATTTCCTATTTCCTTATTTCCTTATTTCCTTATTTCCTATAACCTGGGGTCTCTTTCCACTCTGCCGGTCCTGCCCAATTCCTCATGGGCTATCCCTCCTGGCAACCTCCTACCTATCGTCACATCTCAGGAAAAGGGGCCCTACTGGACGCCCGCGCCATGCGGTGCCAGATCGGGTGGTCCCTGGATAGAATTTCGAACTGAAAATCCCCCTTGCTTTTGGAAGCGGGCTCACGCACGGTTACGTGGCACCGACCAGTGCGGCTGGGATTGGGATAGAAAGCAAGACCACTTCCCGCCCCCTTGCCGGGCGCTAGAGAAGTTCGGAAAGAGAGCTCCAACCCCTTGCTTTCAACTGGGATGCCCGTTGCGGAAAGTCGGCTGTCTTTCCAAGCCGGGTCTCACCGTCTTACTTTCGGACTCCCAATTGGTGCGGCTGGCTGGAGATTTTAAGGAAAAGAGATAGAGCTCAGAACCCCCCTTTCGGGTTGAGCAGCGGTCCACGGTCTCTCTCACTAACCGGACCAAGAGAAAGGCAAGAAGGAGCGATAGAGAGGAGGGCAGAGAATTCAGTTGCCAGGAGATTCCACCCCCTTCCCACCAGTGCACTGGATTTTCCTTTTTCCTTATACTCACGCGTCTTCTATGATGATCCCGGGATCGATGAATAATAAGCCGGCTGGATCCCTCTTTTGCTCCCCGGCTGAACTCCTAGGGCTTTCGATTACCGCCCGGAAGATGGCTGGGGGTCCAAAAGGATCTTCCCAGGCAAAATGGCCCGGAGCCGGCTGAAGATTTCGGGGCCCCCAGTCAGCAGTTCGGGAGAACCACAAGCCCCACGTTGGGCAGCCAACTGTTACGGCTAAAATCTGGGTGCGGGGTTACTCTGCCACCCAGCTCATCGGACTAAGTCCGTGGGTCCCTGCGGAAGAAAATGAGCTCAGCCGGACGCAGGAGCAAACTGCAGAAGATCCAAGTTTATTGCGCAACAGGTTCAAGGCGAGATTGAACCCAGAGAAAGGGGTGACATGAACTTTTGAAATTTCCCTCCATATCCCAGAATACAGTGCATGAAACGTCACGAATACATTATGGGAAGGTTGGGTTTCACAAGTTACATCATGAATATACTTTACACGTCATGAATACATTATGAAAAGGTGGGATTACATTAATTAGCATTTTCGGATGAGGGAGGGGGGATATGCGGAGCGGGAAATATACATAGATACACATTTATTGAGTACCGGTGGTGGCAAGACAATGGGTCAGAGATATGCATCGTCTGCCACCTAATATTGCCTAGAGGGAAGGTTTGGCAAATTAAGAAGTTCCTGCGTACGTGACCTGCCGCTTCGGGGATTATGGAAGTAGGGATAGCATCATGGAGTCCACGGGGAACTGAGTTGAATGACACTGAGAGCGAAGAAATTGGAGTTACGGTTGATTTTATATCAATTTCTAAAGATTTCAATGATTTCAAACCCATTCTGTACTATAGGGCAAAAGCAGAAACAGAATGGATACATTGTAACAGGAGGTCCCTGGTTTCGGATCCATTGTTCTCGCCGTGGGGGGCCGTCAGCAGCTTGCCAGGGGTGAAATGAGGCGTGCAGGGGCTCCCTGAGCTAGCTTCTGCAGGACGAATGCATGGCTGTGATTGGCTAAAGCGGGGCCATAGGAATAAGCGGGGCCTCGGATGTTCCTAGAAGGAAGGGGGAAAGGAGCCCCCCCCCTTCCGTTCCGTATCAGGCATCTGATCCATAATTTTCCTGATGGAATTCAGCAAAGATGTGAGATGTGTTCAGAGAATCAGGTATTAGTGTCTGGCTGTAAAAAAAATCAGTAAAGATCCCCTACCCAGGATTTTGCACCATTGCAGGGCAGATCTACTCTCATGATCTCACATTGGGTCCTGAGGTATGTTTTTTGGCTGGAATGTGAGAAGAATCTGCACTGGGAAGTAATAATTGAAATAAATACTGAGGACACTGTCAAGATCAGAAAGTCCAGGATCCAGAACTTTGTGAACGGGAGGAAGGAGGCACCTAAATACCTGTGACTGGTTTTATTTTGCCATCATGCATGATGTTATCAGTCCACATTCTTCCCCTTGCTTCCTGCAATTCTCTTAAGGTGCTCCCAGACTGGCACTATTTTTGTGTGATTTTCAATCACTTGCAGGCAAATTCAGATTGTATCGTTATACTTGTTTGGGAGTTATTGCACAACAAATCCTCTTCTCCAAAAGACTGGACTTTTGTGATAAGGATAGTGATAGGGAAATGCACTTGAAAGTGTAGGATAAAATTTGCTTGATGCAACATTATCTAACCTCCCCACAAACAAGTCTGAATGAATTCTCAATAAACAGCCAACACTGTCTTCTCTCCCTGAAAACAAATCAGAATAAACAGGTCATCTGGAAGCATCTTGGCTTTATTTGGTCCTCAGGTTTGACCTGAGAAAGATCTTGTATCTGCTTGCGCTTGGCGGGAAAGGTTTTCCCCAGCTAAATGGCTTCCTGCCATTCATGGAGAGAAGATACATTAGTGTTTGGGATATGTTTTTCAGGTCTGCCGGCTAAGTCAGGCACTGACCAAAGGTCTCAGAAGGGTCATGGTCTGATGACCACACCACCACTCATTGGCCCCCTGGGCATGGGCACAGCCATAATTTATTTTACTGTGGCCCTGACCTAGCCATTGTGATCCATACGATGGTCACCTCCAGACTTGATTATTGCAACTCACTCTATGTGGGGCTGCCCTTGAGACTGACCCAGAAACTCCAGCGGGTGCAGAATGCTGCGGCGAGACTCCTTACGGGGTCCTTGCGGGGATCACATTCACCCAGTGCTTTACCAGCTGCACTGGCTCCCGGTGGAGTACAGGATCAAGTTTAAGGTGCTGGTTTATTATTATTTTTTAAAAAAAGATATTTATTAAAGGTTTTAAACAATAAATCACCAGACACATAAAATACCATCACCAACATAGAACAAACAAAGAAAAAGCAAAAAGGTTAACACAGAATAAATAAAATACAACATAATCAAGTGTCAAAAAACCATATTTCCATAACCTTTCGGACTTCCTCACATCTCCCTTTCCTGCGTTCCCAGTTATAAAGTTATAAACAGCAATTCATCACCTTCTTTCGACTCTTATTTTGTAGTTTTCAAATATTATGTCTCCAACTTTAGATATTTTTATCAAATACTTAGATATTTAAATTTGACATAATATTAATCAAAATTTCATCTTTGTTCTTATGTATCACTTATTCTCATACTTCTTTCAACTAAATTGCTGATGCCATGTTGTTTTCTGTCCTGCATCTTCTTAACATTCATACAGTTTACAATGTTTTTGTAAATAGTCCTTAAACTTTTCCAGTCCTCTTCCACTGTCTCTTCTCCCAGGTCTCGGATTCTGCCAGTCATTTCTGCCAATTCCATGTAGTCTATCAGTTGCGTCTGCCATTCTTCCAGAGTGGGCAAATCTTGGGTCTTCCAATGTTTTGCGATGAGTATTCTTGCTGCTGTTGTTGCATACATAAAGAAAGTTCGGTCCTTCTTTAACACCCTTTGGCCGACAATGCCCAAAAGGAAGGCCTCTGGTTTCTTAGGGAAGGTATACTTAAATACCTTTTTTAACTCATTATAGATCATTTCCCAGAAAGCCTTAACCCTTGGGCAAGTCCACCAGAGGTGAAAGAATGTTCCTTCAGTTCCCTTACATTTCCAACATTTATTGTCTGGCAAATGATATATTTCTGCAAGCTTGACTGGGGTCATGTACCACCTATATATCATTTTCATAATATTTTCTGTCAAGGCATTACATGCCGTGAACCTCACACCGGTGGTCCATAACCTTTCCCAGTCAGCAAACATAATATTGTACCCAATGTCCTGTGCCCATTTTATCATAGCTGATTTAACCGTTTCATCTTGAATGTTCCATTTTAACAGCAAGTTGTACATTTTTGAAAGTACCTTAGTCTTAGGTTCTAACAGTTCTGTTTCTAGTTTCGATTTTTCCACCTGGAAACCTGTTTTTTTGTCCAAATTAAAGGCCTCCCTGATCTGAGCATAGTGTAACCAATCTCACACTTTGTCCTTTAATTTCTCAAAACTCTGCAATCTCCAAGTATCTCCATCTTTTTCTAATATTTCCCAATATTTCGGCCATTTGGCCTCCATATTGAGTCTTTTCTGAGCCTTAGCTTCCATTGGTGACAACCACCTTGGGGTCTTATTTTTCTAATAAGTCTTTGTATTTTATCCAGACATTAAACACTGCTTTCCTGACAATATGGTTCTTGAAAGCCTTATGGGCTTTTACCTTGTCGTACCACAAATATGCATGCCATCCAAAAGCATTGTTAAACCCTTCCAAATCCAAGATATCAGTGTTCTCAAGAAGCAGCCAATCTTTCAGGCAGCAGAAAGCTGCTGATTCATAATACAACCTTAATTCTGGCAGGGCAAACCCCCCTCTTTCCTTAGCGTCGGTTAATATTTTAAATTTTATTCTGGGCTTTTTGCCCTGCCAGACAAATTTAGAAATGTCTCTCTGCCACCTCCTGAAACACTCCACCTTGTCCACAATCTGTAGGGTCTGAAACAAAAACAGCATTTTTGGCAATACATTCATCTTTATAGCAGCAATTCGGCCCAACAAGGAAAGCTTCAATCTTGACCAGCTTTCTAGATCCTTTTTAATTTCTGACCAGCACTTTTCATAATTGTCCTTAAATAAGTTCAAATTTTTGGCTGTCATATTTACCCCTAGGTATTTCACTTTTTTAACCACATTTAAATCTGTCTCTTTCTGAAACCTTTCTGATTCTAAAGTTGTCAATTTTTTTTCCAAAACCTTAGTTTTTTGCTTGTTTAATTTAAATCCCACCACCCGACCAAACTCATGAATCAATTCTAAGACCCTTTTCGTACTAGATTCTGGCTCCTGTAGTGTCAAAACCAAGTCATCTGCAAAAGCTTTAAGTTTATACTGTTTGGCTCCGACCTGGATTCCTTCAACCAACCGGTCCCCTCTGATCATATTCAAGAGCACCTCCAGGACCGAAATAAATACCAAAGGGGAGATAGGGCAACCTTGTCGTGTTCCTTTCTCAATCTTAAACTCTTCTGTCACCACATTGTTAACTATCAATTTAGCTTTTTGTTCTGAATAAATTGCATCTATACCATTTTCAAACCCCCGTCCCACTCCCATCCCTTCAAGATTTTTCTTCATAAACTTCCATGAGATGTTGTCAAAGGCCTTCTCCGCATCTATAAAAATCAACACTGCTTTTGTATTAATGTTCGTTTGCAAAAGTTCCAGAATGTCAATAATGTTCCTTGTATTATCAAACAAATGTCTACCTGGGAGAAAACCTGCCTGATCTTTATGAATCACTTCATTTAGCACTCTTTTAAATCTATTTGCTAAAATGTCTGCAAAAATTTTGTAATCCACATTTAAAAGAGAGATGGGACGGTAGTTCTTAAGTTGCGTCTTTTCAGTTTCCGATTTAGGTATCAATGTGATGAAAGCTTCTTTCCACGATTCCAGTGCCTTCTTCCCCTCCATAATCTCATTGCAAACCTCCATTAATGGTTGTGTCAAATAATCTTTCAATGTCTTATAGTACTTGGAGATAAGCCCATCTGGCCCTGGAGATTTGCCCAATTGCATATTCTGAATGGCACCTTCAATTTCTTGTTGTGTTATTTTATAGTTCAGCATTGTCCTATTTTCTTGAGACAATTTTGGTAATCCATTACTTCTTAAAAATTGGTCTATCTCAGTCTCTTTTTGCGGCCCTTGAGTGTAAAGTTGTTTGAAGTATCTCTGGAAACACTTTCTATTTTTTTTATAAAAAATTTTTATTGGTTTTTCACATTTTATAAAGACATAACACACACAAAAAAGACAGAGACAAAAACATGCATAATTTCAAAAATCTTACTTTCTTAACCTTGTTCCTTGACTTCCCCCCACCCCCATTCATGCATCCCAATTTCCATAATTATGTCAGCAAGTTATTATTTCTCCTCTTTACCATCTTAATATAACATTTCGTATAAAAGATTAGATTCTTTCCTAAGTTGGACTCAAATTCCCTTCCATCGATTTCCCAATTTGTATTAGATAAAAATCATGTTGACTAAACCCAAAAGTCACGAGTGTTTTTGAAGTTCTGTTTTCCCCCTCCCTCCCATCCCCGGTTTCCGTCCCTTCCCAAATACATGTCCATAATAACAGTTCTTAGCCTGGATTCCTCACATCCGAGGCCTTCAAATCTCTTTCAGTCCCTCTCTGCTGGTCTTGTTGGTAGTCCTTTATGTTGGTCATCAAATCTCGAAGGAGTTCTGTCCCAATCAAACCAGGTTTTCTTCCCACAAGAGTACTTAAAAACAACTGCTGCAAAAGTTCCACAGACCCTTCATCTTCAAAGTGGAGGCCCCAGTCATATTTCTGCTTTATTTTAAGTTCCTGTATTCCAAGTACTCCAGGGGCCTCCTCCTTCATCTTTCGCATCTTTCGCAGATTTGTAATCCATGTGATCCAAAGGTCTTCTTGCTTATACTCCACTAATGTAGCCTTCTGGTTGGTACTTTCCATCTGTACTTTCTCCTTTCCTTGTTTAGTCTCCTTCAATTCTTGAGATATCTCTTCCAATTCAGCTGTAGATTCTTTCTCATTCAAGTCCTCAGTACATTCAGCAGAGCTGCTTATTCCAGAGGTCAAGGTCATGAGTTGTTTGTTCATAGCCAGACTCTGCTCCTGTAAAATTCCCACAAGATAGAACATTCTTTCTATCTCAGCTAGTAACTTTCCATCCACAGCCATTGTAATGTCTCAGAATTCCCCCTAGAGGGAATCTGGTTACTTAGTAATCTTTTTCCAACAGTCCTCTGCCTCGTTGGTTTCTTTGTTTCCAACAACTTTAATTCAATTGTATCACATTTAGTCCAGGGAGATCCTAAGTAGCAAGCTTTTTCACTTTAAATTGCCCGTTTGACAGCTTTGACAGCTGTCAAACTCCTTTCCTCTTCAGCAGGCTCAGAGGGAGGACGCTCCCGGGCCTGGGAGGGGGGGTTGCACACAACAAAAGAAGGGCTTCTAAAATTCCACTCTTACACTCCAGCTCAAAACTTCTTTTATCAAATCGTGAAAGTTAATGTCTTTTTAACTCACCCCAAAAGGGTAGGCTCTCCAACTTAGTTCTCCTGCTATTGCTTTAAATCTTCTGCAGGAGGGGGGGTGCGGACTTCCCTTTGACACATCCCCCGGTCGTATCAAATTCAAAGATAAATATTTTAAAGTCCGAATTCCAATCTGCTCACGGGTTGCTTCTTTTCAGGTCCGAATTTAAGGAAAAAAGTCAGCGCTCTTCAGCCATGGCACACGGCTTCGCTCCGTTGGGATAGCGGTCTGCTCCCAGCACCACGCCACTCTCCGTACCCTCTCCGAAGCCTTTAAAAAGGCTCTTCGTGGGTCGGGGAGGGCGCTTAAGGTGCCCACCGAGTCACCAGGTCCGCAGGCATCCGCGCCTGCGGTTTTTGAGGGTCTCCGCGTCGCCGTCGCGGCAAGACCCGTCCCCAGCGGAGCCGATTCCCTCCGGAGCTCGGAGGGAATCCGCCATTAGCTGTTCGCGCCAACCCGGAAGTCTGGAAACACTTTCTAATCTCCACAGGAGATGCTGTGGAGATGCTGGTTTAAAGTCCTATACAGCCTAGGACCCTCGTACCTATGGGACCGCCTCTCCTGGTATGTCCCACGGAGGACCATACGGTCTTCAAACAAAAACATCTTGGAGGTCCCAGGCTCCAAGGGGGTTAGGCTGGCCTCAACCAGAGCCAGGGCTTTTTCGGCTGTGGCCCTGATCTGGTGGAACGCTCAGTCACAAGAGACTAGGGCCCTGCAGGACTTGACATCTTTCCACAGAGCCTGCAAGACAGAGCTGTTCCACCAGGCCTTTGGCCAAGGCACAGTCTGACCCCCTCCTTTGGTAATCCTCATAGAACTCTAACCTATTAATTTGATTTTGAATTGATTTTAGAATGCTGTGTTACTTTTATTGTTGTTAGCTGCTCTGAGCCCAGCTTCGGCTGGGGAGGGCGGGATATATATAAATTATGATTATGATTATGATTATGATTATGATTATTATTATTATATGGGGCAGGCTTCATGTTGGGAGGGGGCAGAACTGAGTTATTTGCTATGCAATTGGTCAGCTAGTTAAGTATTTTTATTTATTTACTTGAATGGGGGGGCAGGTGCCCCCCCAGCTCTGCCCATGCCCCAGAGTAGCTATTTTAGGGTTTGGCAGGCAGCAGTGCTGCTTTTGAATGGAAGCAAAGCTCAGTTCCCATCTATGGTGGCTGTTGGCCATCATAGTTTACCCCAAATGAAATCCCCGAGCCAATTTATAGAGCTACAAAATCGATTTTTAAAAATCCTATAGATTTATGAAATCTATAGTTATAAAATTTTAGATTTTATAAATCAATAGAGTGGGTAGGACTATTGATATATGAAATGAAATGGCTAGGGCATTGCATATGGGGGGCTATCACAGTGGTTAACTCATTCAACAGCTGTCCCCCCTTAAAATGCTGCCAGTGGGAGCGGGCAGTAGGTGGAGGGGAGCGGTGTTGATCCCGCTGCCGCTGTGGTGAGAGCAGAAGGGGAAGAAAACTGCAGGATCATGGCTGGGTTCCGATCTGCGGCATCCTGCCAGGCAGTCACGGAAGTCTTCAGAAAGTCAGCGACTTTCTGCGATTCCAGCTGAGATTGCCTAGCTTTCCATGATGATGCCTGAATCGTAGCTGTACGGATGGCGGCTGCCTGCCAAGTTAATGTTCCGACAAGCGTGGTTACTCGGAAGCCCCGTCCAGTGGCATTTGGCAACAAGCATCGGAGCAAGACCAGCAACATAGCGCCTTGTGTTTAGATGGCGTCCAGGAATACTGCACTGCTTTCGCGCCGCCGGCTTGGGCTCGAAGCGGCTCTGCTGCCGGATTCTGCCTTTGTTGACAAAGGAGAGGCGCGATCGCGGGCTCCGCGCTCGGCTCCTTCCGCCTGCCCGCCTGCCATTTCCTCTGCTCATCGATAGCTCGGCGCTCGGCCTCGTGACTGCCTGCCGCTTGGTGATGGCGACTCCGCGGGCGGAGGCACGTGGCCTCTTCCGAAAAGGGGTCGAGGCTGTCCTGGGCAGCTGGCCTGCTCTGCAGGTAGGATTCCTTCGCCACAGGCCGGGAGCGGGGAGAGGAGCGGGAGGCTGGCAGCAAATGGCAGCAAAAGAGGACGCGTGGAGGGCGAGCATGTGCAAAGTGCATTTCCTTCCTGTAGCCGCAGGTGCAGAGAATGCGGAGTTGGCTGAAGAACAGAAGAAGAGCCGCCCTGGATCAGGCGGGTGGCGCATCTCCTCCGGCATCCTGCTGTCATACAAGCAGGACATGAGCAAAGCAATAATAATAATAATAATAATTTTATTTATACCCTCCCCTCCCCAGCCAAGACTGGGCTCAGGGCGGCTAACACCCGATATAAAAACAATTGATTGAAATACAACTTTAAAAAAAAGATTAAAATACAACATTAAAAGAAGAAGAGTTTGGCTTAGATATCTTGCTGTATCACTACCCTAAGGAGTCTCAAAGGGACGCGGGTGGCGCTGTGGGTTAAACCACAGAGCCTAGGACTTGCCGATCAGAAAGTCGGTGGTTTGAATCCCCGCGACGGGGTGAGCTCCCGTTGCTCGGTCCCTGCTCCTGCCAAAATAGTCCAAAAGCACGTCAAATTGCAAGTAGATAAATAGGTACTGCTCTGGTGGGAAGGTAAACGGCGTTTCCATGTGCTGCTCTGGTTCGCCAGAAGCGGCTTAGTCATGCTGGCCACATGACCCGGAAGCTGTACGCCGGCTCCCTTGGCCAATAAAGCAAGATGAGCGCCGCAACCCCAGAGTCGGCCATGACTGGACCTAATGGTCAGGGGTCCCTTTACCTTTAAGGAGTCTCAAAGCGGCTAACATTCTCCTTTCCCTTCCTCCCCCACAACAAACACTCTGTGAGGTGAGTGGGGCTGAGAGACTTCAGAGAAGTGTGACTGGCCCAAGGTCACCCGGCAGCTGCATGTGGAGGAGCAGGGAAGCGAACCCGGTTCCCCAGATTACGAGTCCACCGCTCTTAACCACTACACTAGACTGCAGCCTCATTTCAGTGGAAACTCAAATCAAAAACTTTTTGGGGGATGAAAACATCAAGTCTTCACCAAGGCTAACTATCCAGACTGGTCCTACATGGGCCAGAAAAAAGCCAGGGAAGTCCCCAAATAGGAGTTGTATCACAGAAGGAGAAAGGAAGAGGGGGAGGGGATCAATTTGATTCCAAGCCAAAGTCTTACAGGCCCTACAGAAAGAAATCAGATCCTGCAGGGCCCTGGTCTCATGAGACAGAGCGTTCCACCAGGCTGGAGCCAGAGTTGAAAAGGCCCTGGCTCTGTTTGAGGCTAATCTGACTTCTCTCCCCTCCTGCACTTCCAGCATGTGGCATTCAGAGGCATACCGCCTCCTTCAGGGAAGGCAGAACAAAGCTGTCTTGGCTCATAGCCATCAATAGCCCTCTGCTACACGGATTCTGTCAAGAGTTTGGGTGAAACTTTTGCAGGTTGCAGCCACAGCAAAGGTGGCATTTTCCATCTCCGCCATATTAAGCAGTTGGTCCCTTACCTTTCTCGCCCTGATCTGGCCACAGTGATCCATGTGACGGTCACCTCCAGGCTTGATTATTGTAACTCGCTCTACGCTGGGCTGCCCTTGAAGCTGACTCCAGCGAGTGCAGAATGCCGCGGCGAGGCTCCTTACAGGGTCCTTGCCATGGGAATACATCCATCCAGTGCTTTACCAGCTGCACTGGCACCCGGTGGAGTACAGGGTCAGGTTTAAGGTGCTGGTTTTGACCTTTAAAGCTCTATGCATCTTAGGGCCCTTGTACCTACAGGACCACCTCTCCTGGTATGCCCCGCGGAGAACCTTAAGGTCCATAAATAACACTTTGGAGGTCCCGAGTCTCAGGGAGGTTAGATTGGTTTCAACTAGGACCAGGGCCCTTTCAGCAGTGGCCCCAACTTGGTGGAACTCTCTGTCACGAGACTAGGGCCTTGCAGGATTTGACATCTTTCTGCAGGGCCTGCAAGACACAGCTGTTCTGCCTGGCCTTCGGCTTGGACTCACTTTGACCCCTTATATAGGATTTGGTATATAAATTTTCCCTTGCCTTTTTTGCTGGCCCATGTAGGAACAGCATGGATAGCTGGCTCGGGTGAATATCTGATGTTTCCTCCCTTTATGGTCTTGATTTATGGGCTACTACTAAAATGAGGCTGCCTTTTAAGCTGTATTTTAAGCCGTATTTTAATTAACTGTTTGGTGGTTGTTGTTGTTTTTCCCCCTATTACGTTTTATCGTAATTTATATTTGGTGTTAGCCGCCCTGAGCCCGGCCCTGGCCGGGGAGGGCGGGGTGTAAATAAAAATGTATTATTATTAGTCTCATCGTCCTTTAAATCCATCCAAATTGTCGACCATCACTGCCTCATGTTGTTTCCCATGAGCTCAGATAATAGTAGAAAGGGGAAATGTGCTTTTAAAGCAAGGTGTGAGGCGGATGGAAGCGGACTTCAGACTTTACTGTTCACTTTGATTGCTGGTGTGTAGGGTTGCCACCTTTGTTCTGGCAAAATACAGGCCAGGACTTAGGGGTAAAAATGCCCTGGGTGAGGCTGTAAATGTGTCTTCTCTGCTGCTATTTATGTACACGTACAAATGGTGTTAACTTTTCTCTGCAACCATGACATCATTTTAAGCATTACTTTTTAACTTTATTATATCAGCTCCCGCTAGATGTATTTCTAAGCCATGATGTGGGTTTTCTGGAAAACTGGAAAATGTTTGTAAGTTGGCATTGGAAAATTTTATGATGCCTAGATTGTGATCTAATTTAACATATTTATTTTAATTGTATTTAACAAACAAAGCTAAAAACTTTGAAACTGCCAGGCTTGCCATATTCACAACTGGCATTCATTTATTATTACTAATGACCTTATGAAACTGAAAGATATCCATAGAAAAAAATTGAACTGGAAAAATTTCCACCTCCCATCACTGTTTCTAAGCATGGTCCCTGTTCTACACATGTCCAGAACAAGAATGGAAGAAATTAAAACGAATAAACCAATTTCTTAGGGGCTGAGTAGCTATCACAAAAATTGAATTCTCAACTTCAAAAATACAACTAGAAGAGTACTCCTTTTTCCTATACAGAAGCCACAGATCTGTAAAAGATTTAATAAGGCATACAAATATACCTCCTGAATAAGTATAATTTTCAGAACTTTGAACTCTGTGCCTATCCACAAAGGGGTTCAATATGGTACCTACATGCGCAACTGGTGTTGAGCCAATTAATAGCTACAGTTGGTTAGCATGCTCTGCTGTTGAATAGGAACTCGTTACACAACTATGTGCACCTGATATACATCCTGGAAAAATTAATACAGGTGGAAACTCTGGCTATAACCCAAAGAACACTCACCTAGGCATAAGCACTCTGCGACTGACATCTGAATAAACATGCCAGACAAAAGGCAGCAACATATTCAAGCAGTGCAGTTAACCTGTAGAATTTGCTTTCCCAAGATGTAGTGATGGCTACCAACTTAGATGGCTTTGAAAGGGAATAGACTTATTCATGGAGGGTAAGGCTGTCAATGACTACTAGCCATCATGGCTGCATGCTGTCTCTGGAATCAGGCAGCATGCCTCTCTGAACAGCAGCTGTCAGGAAAGAGCAGTGGGAAAGTGCTATTGCCCTTCTCTCCTGCCTGTGGGCTTCTGTTGGGCACTGTAGGAAACTGGATCCTGGACTAGGGAGGCCTTAGGCCTGATCTTCTCAAGGTTGCATGACTTTGAAGAACCAAAAGATTTTGAATGGTTGCTAAAATTAATGGACTTAGCTGAGATGACAAAACTGACATGTTTAATCAGAGAAAAGTCATTGTTAATATTTACTGAAGATTGGAAACCTCCCATAGGCTTTGCGTTAAAAAGAAAAAGAAATGATGACATTTGGATTTGAGGATTGAAGGTTATGATTACTAGAAAGTGGCTTTATTAGGTGTTAAAACGAGTGAATGTTTGTATATAGTGGTCAGATGAAGAATCAGAAGTTCTTTAGTTTCTTAATTTCTCTCAATCTTTTTCTATTCCTTTTTTCTACCTCTTTCTCTTTTTTGCTTTTAGATTGTTTTAGTTTGGACAAAAAATATATATTTGATAATAATCTTTGCATTTTTCTTTATAAGACCCATTAAATTTTATTTTAAAAAAACCAGGAGATTTGAAATAACCAGGGGTGACAATGTAGGTCACTTCTTTATTTTTAGTTATTATACGGAGGTCTTCATCTGCAGTTTGAAGTGGTACAAAAGTACAAACAGGTAAATGGAAAGCTGTGTCACTGTACATGTGGGCTGTCACCCATGCCCCCTCCTTTGTGCTTTAGGCAGACTATTTTGACACACATTTATGTTTCTCCATCTTAAATGAAAAAATGAAGGTTCCAAGGGTTGTTGGAGGTGGTGTTGGTGATGTCACTGACACTACCCGGTAGATGCCCTGCCCATCATGTCCATAACGCATCTGTGACAAAGGGAGGAAGTGGCTTTCCCCCAATTCATCTTCTGAAACACAGCTGAAAACCCCCAAAACTGTTTTGTTACATTATTATAGTGCAAACCAGGACTGAAAACATGTGGGTGGTATCAGCTAAGTCATATGTAGAGTTGGCCCATTAAAATCCATGGAGTTAGGTTACTTACTGTAAGTCATTTGATTTTCAATGGATCTACTCTGACTATACTAACATTGGATATCACCTTGTGTGAAGATAGTATTAAACCAGCCCCAGCACTCTTGAAATCTCTGTCTTCACTCCAAGCAACCTCAACTCATTAGCTTGGAGTTTGCTTCCTTCAGAACTGCCTAACTACTCTCTTTTATAAATGTAGCTTTGTCTTCTTCTGATGCAGGTCGCAGTTGAAAACGGCTTTGGAGGGGCATACAGCCAAGAGAAAGCTGAATGGATGGTGGAGGCTGTGGAGCAATACTTTCAAAGCAATGGTGAGGTACCTAAACAATATACAGTGGTACCTCGCAAGACGAATGCCTCGCAAGACGGAAAACCTGCAAGACGAAAGGGTTTTCTGTTTTGGAGGCGCTTCGCAAGACGAATTTCCCTATGGGCTTGCTTCGCAAGAAGAAAGCCCATAGGGAAATCTCCGGGGACCTCTTTTAAATGCTGGTGGTGGGGAGCAAAGCCTTTCCCCCCCTCCGGCCTTCAGAAGAGGTCCAGGAAGGCCGGCGAGGGCCGAAAGGCTTTGCTCCCCACCGCCAGTATTTTAAAAGCAGTCCGGGATAGCAGGGAAGCGCTTCCCGCTATCGCGGACGGCTTTTGAAGGCAGGCGGGGGGGAGCAAAGACTTTCGCCCCCCGCCCGCCTTCAGAAGAGCTCCTGGACCTCTTCTGAAGGCGGACGGGGGGGCGAAAGTCTTTGCTCCCCCCTGCCTGCCTTCCCGGGAGAGGGGAGAAAGGCAGCACGTTTCTCCGCTGTCCCGGACGGCTTTGGAAGGCAGGCGGTGGGGAGCAAAGACTTTCGCCCCCCGCCCGCCTTCAGAAGAGGTCCAGGACCTCTTCTGAAGGCGGGCGGGGGGCAAAAGTCTTTGTCCCCCCTGCCTGCCTTCCCAGGGGCTTTTACATCGACCCGGACAGCGGAGAAGTCCTCCACTGTCCCGGGCGATTTTAAAATGCCGCCCGCCAGCATTTTAAGATCGCCCCGGACAGCGGAGAAGTCCTCCGCTGTCCCGGGGTTTTTTTAAATGCTGGGGGTGGGAAGAAAAGCCCTTGTCCCCCCCCCCCAGCCTTCAGAAGAGGTCGGGGGACAGACTGTCCCCGGACCTGGTCTGAAGGCGGTTTCCATAGGAATGCATTAATTGATTTTCAATGCATTCCTATGGGAAACCGTGCATCGCAAGACGAAAAACTTGCAAGAAGACTTGCGGAACGAATTAATTTCGTCTTGCGAGGCACCACTGTAATGTTCTGTTGAACCAGATAGCAGACTCCATGGAAGATAAACCTATTATTGTTACAGCTCATAGCTGTTAACAAAACTTCTCAAAGCAATTTAAGAAATATTAAATTACAGAGCAATTTATCAAACATATAAAATCCACAACAAAAAATAATAATAATAAAAGTATTCATCTGTGAACATCAGGAACAGGACAAATACTAACCCCACCCACTAAAAGGCAGAACATCAAGCAGGAGACCCACAGACTTTGGGTCTGCCCTGTGTTTGGTACAACATGGTGGGTGCCTCAGTTTGTGTTGTGGTGGGCAGCTCAAGTCAGGCTGGTCTCAGAGTTACCTAGAAGTAGCAGCCAGAGAGGTGCTTGCAGCAACGAGCAGAGCTTCCATCCTGCTCATTCAGTGCTGCTCTAAGTCAGGGTCCTCACTGTCACAGTGAACATTGGTAGGTCAAGAAACCCCCTCTGAATGTTCTAAAATGGAGTGGAGACAAAACAAATATGGTAGAATCATTTTGTTACAATTCTGAAAAGCTCAGCCATGTACGGAAGTGTCACTCAGATAATCACAACTGTTATGTAGACCAGGGGAGACATCTGGCTTAACATGTTGTCTGAGGTCAAGAGTTCCTGTCTTGTGCGTCCAGCTCTGGCAAGAGAGTTAGGTTGAATGATTACATCTGGGGGCTTTGGGGTTCATTTGGGCAGGGTACTATCTGTGAGCCTGAATCCCCACCTTTATGGTTGGGATGGAGGAACCTGTGCACCCGATGTTGTTGGATTTGCAATTCCCATCATCCCCAGCCAGCAAGGCCAGTGGTCAAGAATGATGGAAGCTGCAGTGCAGCAACACCTGAGAGGGCCAACGGGTCCCCATCCCTGTTTTCTGGCATCTCTTACGGAGTTCCTGGCCACTTGAATCACTGAATTCTTTCCTCTTTTCTACACAGACTTTTAACTCTTTGTCTACCTTCTTCTCTGCAGCTGACTTGGAGCTGGATGAGATAGAAGATTTCCTTGCCGAGTTGATGAACAATGAATTTGACACTATGATAGAAGATGGAAGCTTAGCTCAGGTATACACAAGGCCCTCTCTTCCCTACACCTACACACACACACACACACACACACACACGACCTCTCTATTGGGATGGAAGCATCTAGTCTAGTGCTCCAAGGGACAGTATAGGTCTTTCCCAGGCTGTGTCACATTTGCTTCCTTCCTACAAACCTGCACTGGCTGGTTTTCCCACTGAGGATGAGCATCGTCTCTTGTCTTAGATCTTCTGTTTCACTTATGAGAGTGCAGTGGTATTTCTTAGGACTTGTTTCTCTCAAGCAGCAGGTGAGAAAAACTAGCCTGCACCACTTCAAACTGCAAATAAGGGCTTATGTGACTGAATGTTGCTTGGTGTAAAAAGAAAAAATTACACTTCCAAAATTATCATGTTGGGGAGAAAGCTACACTCGAAACTTTTCTCCCTTGCATCTAGTTTTGTACATCTAGAATATTTTTTTTAAGATAAAAAGGTAAAGGGACCCCTGACCATTAGGTCCAGTTGTGACCAACTCTGGGGTTGCGGCGCTCATCTTGTTTTATTGGCCGAGGGAACCGGCATACAGCTTCTGGGTCATGTGGCCAGCATGACTAAGCCGCTTCTGGCAAACCAGAGCAGCGCACGGGAATGCCGTTTACCTTCCCGCCGGAGCAGTACCTATTTATCTACTTGCACTTTGACGTGCTTTCGAACTGCTAGGTGGGCAGGAGAAGGAACTGAGCAACAGGAGCTCACCCCGTCACAGGGATTTGAACCGCCAACCTTCTGATCGGCAAGTCCTAGGACCTGTGGTTTAACCCACAGCGCCACCCGCGTCCCGAAGGTACAAAGGAGCATTCAGTCATATGAGAAATCTCCTCTTTACAGTCTGAAGCAGAGTGACTGTCTGCTGGTTGTGAAGCTTTGGTGTCAGAAATAATTCTTCCTGCAGCTCCCAGAGCTCCCCAAACCCTTGCTTTCCTCTAGACTGAAATGGGACTCAGCACCTTCTTCTCTTTCTCCCCATTCTGTACCTAGCCAGAGCCAGTCTCAGGTGTGCCCACTTTGCCATGCTTCAGTATTTGTTGACACCTCAAGTGGGGTTGGCCTTAGATAGTCTAGCAGACTGGTCTGCAAGTCACCAGGGCACATGGGAGGTCATGAACGGCTTGATTTCTCCTTGCTGAAGACTGGATGCTTTTAAAAATCATAGGGCTGGAAGAAGGCCAGAAAGTCACCAAGTCCAAATGCAAGGCAGGACATACCATTTCAGTATCCTGCAAATGAACCTATACAATCCATTGCATGAAGTGTCACAACTGGAGAGCAAAAGCAAGCCAAGGGTGTAAATCACAAATAAAGCACCAGGATTGCTAGCCAATCTGAGCTGAAACCATTCGCCCCCAGTCCCCTCAATATGAAGGAAAACCCATAAAAAACCCAAAATTTGGGGTAGGAATGTTAGCTTATTATAAGGCAGACCCAAAACTGCAGCCATTGAGATGAATTCTGCTAGTTCACAGCAAGCTGATTTAAAAAAAAACATGCACTTGAGACTTTGCCTTTACAAAGCCTTTCTGCAAATACGAGTGGAACTTTCAGCCCTCATATAGATGCCTTTGATGCAGTGCAGGAAGTTGAATTTTGGACCTTGCAGCACAAACACATCAAACTAGTTATTCCTTTTTTTGTGTCTGGATAGATTCTTCTGCCTTTAAAGGGTTGCTTTCTTTGTCACACCTTCCGCTCCAGCTGTATCCATTTCTCCCTCATTCGCATAATCTAGTCCCAGGATTTAAGAGATTTTAACTGCCTCTTTTCTCCCTGATCTGACTGCCATTTACCACTGTGGGGCGCTCTTGCACTGTGCATTGAGGCACTGCAGCTACAGAACAGCGAGAAGGAAAATGTCAGATGAAGTTGCCTTCCAAATCTGGGGAGCCAATTTTTTCCAAATGCTGCTTCTCACCTTTTGCACTGCAGAGGGTAGTATAACAGAGAAATGGCAGGGTTTTTGTCAGTTTTCTGCAAGGCGGCAAGAAATCCCATCTTAAAACTGGTAGCTAGAATGACCACACACACAAAATTACTCTTGCTTTCTGAGTAGGATCAGTTTATCCAGTCAACTGAAAGTTAGCACAGCATAGCAGCAAACTAGAGCCTTAAACCAGGGAGACTTGCTTAGCTACAGGGTGACCTTAGGTCAGTCACTGCCTCTTGGCCTAGGCATTCCCAGAAGATTAATGTGAGGATAAAATTAGAAGGAGGGAGAAACCTCGTATGTTACTCTGAATTTCTTGGAGGAAGGGTGGCATAAAAACATAACATCCATCATTGTTGATATTTCATCACATATCTAATGTTGATGGGCCTAAACTACCACACCTTAATTACAAAGACAAATGTGGAACTTAAGAGGCTGTATTTCAGATTGTTCCTCTGGTTCTGAATAGCTACTAAACTGCCATTGCCTTAAAAGCTATTTCAACAGATCTGCCTTCTGGAAAACCAAGACTGGCCTCTTGCCAGATTTCCAGGCCACGACACTGGAGGGATGCTTATATCAAGACGCTGTCGTTCAGACACTGCTTCCTAGAATGCTCTCTGTCTGAAGGCCAGGCACCCATTTTGGACCTTTGTGGCATCCTCGTTTAGAAAAATGGAAGTGTTACCAAAGAAGAGAGAGAAATGTGTAAATTACTCATAAAGCAATCTCAACCCACCCTATTGCATGGCTTGGTGGGAGGTCTAGCTTCCTAAGCTGCAAAAAAATTGGCAGATACTTCTCCCAGCGAGAAAAGTCGGGAGGAGGAGGGGCTTTCAAGGCAATGTCTCTTTTTTCATTAGGACGGGTGCATGTCCAAGGCCTTGTGACTGGCACACAGTAGCATTTTGGCCCCAGAGCCACTTCTGACCCTGGCTCAGCCCTCTTCAAGTGTGCATGCAGATGGAAAGAACTCTCCCCAAGATAAATGGCATTCTTTTTCCTGTATCTTGTGGCTATTTTTATTAGTATGAAGTATAATGAGATGGTTGCCAACTTCAGCAGTAAACATGCAGATATGTTGAGAACAGGAACCTTTGGCTTCCGTTCTCTGCTCTAGGAGCTCTGTGTGTGGTCTGATGGAAGATGCTGTTCTAGTGCCAACTCTGGAGGAGGGCATTGCTGCAGCAGTTAGCCCTGTGGAAGTTCTTGCTCTGCTCGCTGAAAGAGACTTGACCCTTTTCCCGCCCTGTAGGTAAGCCAGCAATTGCGCCTGTTCTTTGGTCAGTGCCAGCAGGGAGAGGGAGCCGCAGTGCACGAAGCCATTGTCCGGCTGGCTCAGAAGAAGCAAGAGGCAAAGGTGGCAGCTGCAAAATCAAAGCCAGCAGAAGAAAGCAGCAGTGAGGAGGAACAGGGGACGGAGGAAGAGGTATGACAAATAAACTGCACAGAAAATGAAAACAGCCAGCCAGCCTGTCACTTGTTTTGCATAACCTCTGATCTGCTGGCTTTATTCAGATTTCAAGTTTCTTCATAACTCAGTAGGCTGACACAAGGATGGAGGGAAGAGGGAAACATGGCTGAATGCCATGGAGGAAGGAGAAATAACAGTTACGGTGCATAACCAAGGTCCAGATGACTGGAGCCATTTGCTCCAGTCTAAACTTGTCAGATGATGAGGTTAAGGAACTGGCTATTTAATTCAGCAGATTTAGACCGCAATTGGTTGGCGAGAACCACAGCTCCTTGGACTTGCCCAGAGACAGGTTTCTGTTCCTTTGTAAATCCTACGGACTACTGCATTTTTCAAACAGTGAAGGCTACAAGCTGGGTTTTTGGCCCAGAATGTTAAAAACAGAAATTATGTGAACCAGAAAACAGCAATTAAATCCAGTCACCGATAACATTGTCTCATTTTCTCCCCTACCCAGGCTATGGACTGCAGTGCTGCTCCCAGCATGAATGAAGCCCAGCCCAGCCCACCACCTTCCTCCGGTGCAGATCCTGAAGATGGCTGGACCTTGGTGAGGAAGAAAAAGAAATGAAGAACAAGGGGCAGCAGGCACCACGAGGGGCAGGAGTTCTGGTTGAGCTGGTGCGGCAGGACATGGCTGGGGAAATGGGATTGTGTGATTCCCCTCACCCCCAGCTGCAAGAGACGAATATTTATTTTTAAAGCATCAAAAGGAGCAACTTGGATGACAGAGATGTTTTGGGTCTCTGCGTGTGAGGCTTCTGCACAGGCCTAAGTATATTGTGCAGACCCAGCTGCTTGGTCCCTCTGCTCCTCACTTGGTAAAGGCTCTCCTGCGCTGAAGGGGATACGGGTTCGGGGCCCAAAGGGCTGAGGATCCGTGAAGGGATTTTCTTTCCAATGCACAGGAGGCCATCTTCCACCTCTGCCACCTCCTTGTGCTTAAAAACGGCTGTTTTAGCAGCAGGGTGGGTTCTTTTGCAAGGAAATATCTTCTTCCGTGGCAAGACACTGATTTCAACATTTCCATTGCCTCCTCTTCAACGCCCAGAAGACTAAATCAGGCCCATATCTTTTCCCCCAACCCCATCCCGAAGGGAAAAATTGCGTTCTAGACATTATTGAAACAGACAGATAAGCATAACAGAAAAACAAAATTCTGTATTTAAAAAAAAAGACGACAATGGAAAACCAAATACAATAATGAAACTAGAAAGTAACATGGACAATACACAAATCCTTGGTTGTGGGACAGGGCACTTCTCTCAATAGAAGCCCCCTTCCCTATCCTCTGTAGTGGCCAGCCACTGTACATGAGCAACAATAAAATATTATTTTGGTAAGATTTTGTATAACCCTTAATACTGACTTTTTAATATAAAAGTTACATGCACTAGCTCTACACCACGATGGGGATGGGGGTGGGAAGAGGATGACAAAGAATTGGGACAGGCACCAACGGCCCCCACCAGGAGCCTCTCATAAAACAGGGCAACCAAGTTGGGTGTTGTTTTTTAGGACACTCCCCCAACCTGCTCACATGTAAGTTGAAATAGTAGAAGGGGAGGGGGAGAGAAATGTTGGAGGGATCGTAGGAAGCTCCTGTGACAGTCCAGTAAAGGATTGGAATACAACGGAGGAACACCAACTCATGTTTAAGTGCATTGCAGAGGGGAAGCAACTGCATTTGAGAAAAGGCTGTGCGAGAGAAGTTTTTCTCCCCATTGTAATGACCCCTCTTCTCGGCAAAATCCGCTAGGAGCACCTGCTGCACAAGCACCCTATTTTATATGGCATGGGGCTTGCCTGCTCAAAGGTGGCTGTGGCCTCATCTTATTTTTTAAGTTTTATCACTGGCTTTATATTCGCTAGGGTAGGTAAATGGCACTTCCATGTATCACTCAGAACGGCAGGTGCAAAGAACAGGAGAATGGCTATTGCTGTCATACCCTGCTGTTGAGGAACTCAAGAGACAGAATCATGTAGTGGCAGATACACATTGTTTTGATTGAGCAAGGCAGTTCTTAGCATTAATACTAAAATGAATGCAACTTGGGGGTGCATAAAATTGGGGCTTAAAATTGTAAACTGGTCATTTGCAACTGGTTTTTCTACCTTAATAGATTTCACCCAGAAAGGATAAGAATTGGGAGGGGGTGGGTGAGATCGTGGCTGGCATTTTGCTGACAGTATCAGGCAGGCACCACAAAAAAACCCCACAACTTTGTGCAAAATTAACTGGTAACCATCCAGGCTCTTTGGTAACACCTTGCCTGTGTTCAGATTCAGCTTATGGAGTCTCATTCTGGTGCCCACCTATCCTAAAAATGTGAAGGCCAGAAAAATAGTAAATTCAGAGAATACTAGGTGGGAAATCCTGCATCCAGTGGCATGGGTTTTTTGTTTGTACAAAACCAAGGTTGCAAACCTACCCAAATCAAACTCAGTGGTGCTTAGTTCTCAGTAGGCATAGGATTCCACACTGCATGGCATTTATACTTTTTGAAGCCCCAATTACCTCTACTCATCGGCGTGGGTTTAAAAAATCCACAGGACTGCTCTTAAGTTCCATTAAGATGACAAATCTTATATGCTAAAAGAAGTTGTAAATTAGGCACATCATGTTGTTGAAAAAGTAAAATAATTTTAGGCTTGGCAAATATATTCTTGCGGAGAAGCTTGTAAGATGTGGGCTGGATGAGGTAACTGGTTAGCTGGGTTTTTAGCCGGTTTACTGACCGAACCCAAAGTGTGCTCGCTAATAGTTCCTCATCACCCTGGAAAAAATTGGCAAGTAAGGCGCTGCAGGGTTCTGTTGTTGCTCAACATCTTTATAAATGATTTGGATGAAGGGATTGAGGGTATGCTCGTCAAATTTGCAGACGACACCCAACTGATGCTGAAGCCAAAATCTGGATTCAAGGTGACCATAACAGATTGGAGAACTGAACCCAAACTAACAAAATGATTTTCAACAGGGACACATTTAAGGTTCTATTCCCTTAGGCAGGAATAACCAGCTGAACAGCACTAAGATGGGGGGGGGGGGACACCCGGCTTGCCAGCAATACGTATGAAAATTAGGGGTCTTACTAGACCACAAGCCGAACGTGATGCACCACCAAAAAAAAGCACAAGCTATTCTAGGCAGCATCAACAGAAGTATAGCTTTCTGATCAAGGGAAGTAATAATTCTGCTCTATTCTGCCTTGGTCAGACTACACTTGAAATCCTGTGTTGTTCTGGGCACCACAATTTAATTAGGGTATTGACAAGCTGGAATGTGTGCAGAGAAGGGCAACCAAGCCTTATGAAGAACAGTTGAGGGAGCTGGGTATGTTTAGCCTGGACAAGAGGAGGCTGAGAGGAGATATTGATAGGCATCTTCAAATATCTAAAGGGCTGTCACATGGAAGATGGAGCAAGCTTGCTTTCTCCTGCTCTGGAGGGCTGGACCCAAACTAATGGCTTCAAGTTACAAGGAAGTAGATTCCAACTAAGCATCAGCAAAATCTTTCTGGTTGTAAGAGTTGTTTTGACAGTGGAACGGACTTCACTGGAGGTTTTTAGCAGAGGTTGGATGGCCACCTGTCATGGATGCATTATTTGAGATTCCTGCATTTTAGGCGGTTGGACTAGATGACCCTTGGGGTCCCTTCCAACTTTATAATTCTATGGGGGGGGGGATATATATCACATACTGTATTCAGTTTCTCCCAAATTTGTTTTCCCCTAGAAAAAGGGGGAAGATTTTTCTTCCATAGTTTAAAAGGAAATTTTATAACTTTAACCTGTTTTTAGGGATACATTCCCTTTTCAGGAGGCAACCCTTTGACAGGCTGCTCTCGCCATGCCATAAGGTTTCGCTACTCACTTAGAAAAATCAACTGTAGATTACATTTTTCCAGGTATCTTTTACATGATCAATTTTCGGCAGCTTATTTCTGTCACACACACCCCCTTTTTACTGTTGGATTTATCTTGACTTCTATGTGATTTTATTGCATTCTTTCACGTTGTTGAAAGCACCTTGGAGCATATTTGCAATATGTAAAATTTCAAGCACAAACTGGAAGAGCAATTGTTACAAAGACTTCACCTATAGCCTTGTGCAGCTGCAGCCACTTTGGCAGGGCTTGCACAGGAGAGCTCTCTTGTGGGCCATGCCTTTGGACCCCTTGGCAGAGGCAGGAAGATTGGGTGGTGGCAGGTGGCAGGCACCACAGTCCAATTGCTGGGGGGGGGGCGCCTTATCAGTAAGAGGGGACCCTGCATGCTATAGCAAGGACAAGGACCCTGGCTCGTTCTTCTTCTAGCTAGCTCTCATGTCCCAGCTTGCTTGTTTTGTTCAAGGGGGTGTGGGGTGAGAGAGACTTCAAGTCAATATAATCCATCTGCTAAGGCAGCCTCAAATCAGCCTTTCCAGGTCCAAAAATGGTCAGTATTGTGTGAGGAAACATCACAAGACAAAACGCCACCTAGTCTCACACAAATACAGGGAGGAGGGTAACAAGCAAGGGAAATAAATGCTCAAGAGAGAAAAATTCCCACGCGCATTTGCGTTCCACTGAAAGAATTGTCTCAACTCTCTCCCTACCCTGCCCCAATTCCCCCAAACCACTGCAGAGAACGTATGTTCGGTAAGTGCTAAGTAAGCAGTGGGGACTGAAAGAACGGATCTTGGTCCAAGATGCAAAGAAGGGGGGAAGCACGTGTTGGAAGGAAGACATCCACCCGCTCGGATCCATTTCTTCCTGCACAGAGGATGGGACGAAAGGAAGAAAGTGGAGGTGCTCCGATTACTAGGTGCTGCAGCTAGGAGCAGGAAATGGCCTGGAGCAAATGTCAGGACGTGTGACGTGCATCGCCTCTGCGGCTGGGAATGCGGCAGGGGCAGGGTGGCTGCGTTGATGCGGACTAAAAGGAAGGGGAGAAAGTGCCAGAGAGAGAGGGAGAAAGGAACGTTCAAGTATACTGGTCAGAGAATGGTGAGCAAGTTCCCCAAGTGGGCAGAATCCGCAATTCCCAGCTGCCCAGCCCTCTGCCTCTAGGTTCTCTCCGCCTCCGTATCCTCATCTGCCTCTTGGATTGAGGGCGGCCCTCTGCCTTCTTCTCCGCGGCCCGCCCTGCTCAGCACCTCCATCCACCGCTGCCGCAGCTCTTCAGTCTCGGGGCTGAAATACCAGCACAGGTGGCTCTGGCTAATCCGGAAGGCGTGGCGTCGGTCCACCCGCTCGCCGGGTTCAGGCAGGCTCACTTCGAAACCGATCAGAGGCATCGAGCGCTGGGCCTTGACATCCTGCAGGACAGGCAGGGAGAGAGGTCAGAAGCCCACAAACGTGGCCAGGCTGTCGACTGCCTGCCTAGCACAGCATTCTGCCTTCCCAACACCAGGCCGAAGTGTGCTTGGAAGTCAGGCAAGGGATGTTCTGCAGCTCCCATCTTTGCTGACCACTGGGCCATGCTGGCTGGGGCTGATGGGAGCTGGAGTCCTGCAACCTCTGGAGGACCATGCAGAATCGGAAGAATCTTTATTTGCATCAGCCACTAGCCATGGCAACAAAATAAAATGTACTGAAGATAGAGGTAAAAACCTAAGTACACAAAATACATTCTGGAGGTTTATATCAATAATCTAATAATAGTTCTTGTTCTAATTGTTATGTATTAAGATTAACTGCAGTTCTCACTCAGGGCCACCAGTATGCAAATGAAGGATTGAGAACTGTCGCTCACTGATTGGTTAGTTAGTTGGAAGTTGTTACTGTTACAAGTTACTTAGTGTTATATAAAGCAGCCAGCTAGGCTGCGGTGTGTCAGACTCCAGGAGCAGTTCTAACTGCTGTAATAAAGAGCTGTGAATCTAACAGAGCTGTGTCCTTTGTCCATCTTTCCCACTATTTAACACGAATTGCCCCTGCTAATTTTATTATTATTATTTTTCAGTTTTTGCTGTCACCTGATTACCTTGATCTGCCACGCAGGTTCTCCACCCCTGATTCAAGGGTGATTTGGGGCCTCGCCCTCTCCTTTCCCTCCAGAATAATATCTTGGGCAAGAAGCAGCATGCAGGAGAACCAAGTGCCGTTGCCATACCTGTGGGGCTCCATAGATGTACAGCACCAGAGGCTCGTTTTCGGGGATGACAAACCAGCCTTTGTGCCAGGTCTTCCCTCCTTTTTCCATGTAGTGCAAGAAGCTGCAGATCACACTGTTCTCTGCCACCACGGAAGCCTGTTTCTGCAGAGGGGCCAGAAAAGTGTCCTTGTGAGACCCACACAGTCCTAACCCCCAACAACCCGGCAGCCCATCAGCATCACTTTGC